>NC_139764.1:57024927-59496680 GCF_965231275.1 Zosterops lateralis | reverse complement strand
GAGTAGATGGAGAGCCCTATCTCTCCAGTCACCCTCTAAGGATTCAAATAATATATTGATTGCTAATGAGGATGTTCTCTTGAGTGTTAGAACATGGAACCATTCATGAACTTAACCTAGAAAAAATAGGGGCTTTTTTTGTGCAAGGAAGCATTAGTACAGGCTAATTGTGCCTGCTTGTAAGTAAACACCACTGGTATTTGACAAATTCAGTTTAGGCTTTTCCTAACCAGAAAGGATTTGAACCATGCTTCTAATCAGTTCTTGAACTACTTGCTAGGTAGCTATTCTGGGCTCCACGAGCACCCCAGAAACTTAGAGTAGCCTGGAGAGCTCCAGCTGTAGCTGAGGAAAGAGGTACCCTTTCCCAAGAGAGATGCAGAGGCAGCTCAGTCATGCAGTTTCTGAAGTAACCTAAAGGGAATCTCTCTCCCTCTATTGGACATGTTGAGTCATATATATATATATATATATACACATATATATACATATACATATATATACACACACACACACACACACACACACACACACACACACATATATATATATATATATATATCCAGACTATCTTCTGTCTGCTTTGTCTTTTCTGTGGCATTTTGTAGAAATCAGTAAGTAATTGATGTGAGGATGAGAGCCCAGCTGTCTTAGTTCTCCAGAGAACAGATAAATTACTAGGATAAATTTTCCTTTCTTCCACACACAGTCTCAATGACTATTTTATACAAGCTGGAAGAGGTCCAACAGAGTAATCCCTCTCTCTCTTATATTGCCATACACCTGCATGGCTAGAGAATTTCCCAGAGAGGCAGAAATCCAAGTTCAGATCCATTCTAATCCAGTTTGAGTGGGGATTTTAGCCCATTTACACTTTATTCAGTAAAATCAACATAGGCGTTGGTCATAATGCTCACTACTGAGATAGTTGTCTTCAAGTTCATTCTGTAGGTGCAGCAATTCTTTGTAGAAAATGATTGAAAATATCATACTGAGAGAGCAAGAAAAGTTATTTCCCCACCCTGCTGACTAGAATTTCCCCTAGGAAGGAGGTTAGCTGAACTCTGTCCCTGCACAGTTAGCAAATACTAACCGTATTTAATCTATTTATAGCTATCAGAATGGATTATTTAATGTAAACTGAACATCACGTTCAATATGAAGCATTACTGACTATGTTTTTCATTTTGGTCAGCAAAATCAACATTTAGGATTTGGCTTAGACTGTGAGATCTCTTTCAACACTAGCAATTTTGTGTTTGGCAGCCAGACCAAGAAATTAATTTTTCAGAGATTCTACTTTAAAACATGTCTGTGATGATCCTTCATGTTCATACAACTCTGCCTGGCGCAGCACATACCCTAAAGTCCCACATGATGAATATGTTACTTGTATTAGAACAATAAGCATAGTGCTGTCTTTTCTCGGTGTCTGATCTCTTTTTATATCACAAAACCTCCTCTTTTAGCAAACATTGTTCTTTATGTCTTTCTGCATAGTTAAAACGTGAATTCCTTTAAACACATGATGCCAGATCTCCTGAAATCTCAAATGTAGTGTTGCTCTCTAAACACCTTAGAAATAGCCTTAGAAATACAGGCTGTTGGGTCTGAAAATGTAAGATACTCTGTTCTGTTGGGCTCTGACAGCAGGTTTAATGGTGTGTTTACTTTCCCCATCCCAACAGAATCCTTACTGAAGCCAAAAACCTCTCTTTCAATGCCACACGTGCTTTCAATGCTTATACTAACATCAAGGATAACACAGATGAAGCTGAAAGAGTTGCCAAGGAAGCCAAGGCTCTTGCAAATGAAGCTATGCAAGAGGTAAGGAAAATGAGTAAATTGAGAAGAAGGTTTAGATTTTTTTGTAGAACATGCTACAACTGATCTCAGATTCATGTTTCGCCATCTTAGAACTTTATGTGAAGACCTTTGCCATCAAACATTCTTGTTTTGTGATCAGAAACCTATGCCTTTGTCAGAGCTACATGTACCTTCAGATATTCCCTTCCTAGCTCCTGATCCTTACTTTTCTTCCCCAATTTATTTACTATCCTTTCTCCTTCTGTCTTCCACCTTTTGATCTCTGTATGGCTCAAGCCAACAGCTTTGAGTCAGTTGTGTTGCTCATTTGATATTCAATAGTGCTAGTTTAGATGTGGGTAATGCATTCATTAAAAAACTCCATACCTCAATTAACTTTTCAGCCTAGTTCCCTGAAAATGCTTGGAGGCACTTCTCTGCACATCAGATGAACTGCATGGACCTAGCCAGAATTCTAGAAATGGAGAATTGTAGGAGGGGAGTGGAAATTTTTATTCACTTTGTGAAGTCTACCAGCTTCTGAAGAGAAATCTTATTCTCACTATGAGGTAGCACATGCCAGTTTCCAGAGAAAATTAAGAGAACTTTTAAAAATGGGATTGTAAGGTAAAGTCAGTCCTCCAGCCTGAGTGACAATGAGGATCTCGGCTCCTTGATGGATATACTGTGAGCAGAAAACATTCTAAGCATAGCCAAAATTATCTTTTATGTCAAATATCAAAGGACTTAATTTGTGGGAATCAGTCAGAGACCAACAGACATGCACTTCACGTGTGTGCAGAAACATGAGGCAGTGACAGTCTAATAGGAGATTGCCAGAACTTATATTTGATATAGAGACATGTAGATGAACAGGAACAACTTGTACTTGCAGCACTTTTACATGAATAAAGGTACCTTGCAGAGAGCTACTTCAGTCAAATGGATTATGAGAATAGCAAAATCACTCACATGCTGTAAAGGTCTGTATTCATCAGAGGGATAAAGTGAACTAGCCACTGCAAAAAAAGCTTCTAATATTTGTAGGCTGTTTAAATTTTCAGTGTTTTTTTAAATAACACTAATTACTGTATTTCTCTCTTGATGGAAAAAAAAAATCACCTCACACATTAGTATGTGCTAGTTCACTGTAAATAGTTCTTTGTTTTACCAGAATGCCTAATTACACCACAGAAGTAAATAAGGGCCTGGCCCTTTTTGATTTTTCCTTCTCATTAAGATTTAATACGTGCTGTCTTTTTCTGCTTTGACAACTTAGAATGAGTGTGACAGGCAGCTGTTTCAGGGGTTGAAAAGGGAAAAAATAAAGACACATAGAGCAATAAAAAACAAAGCTAGCAATTACAGGATGGTGACAAAAGTGTATATATCACTAGATGATTATAGTATAGAGAGAAAGGGGATTGATAATTTAAGTGATGGAGTTCAAGATGGACAATATGATGTAAATAGAAGCAAGTGAGTAGCAAGGAAAGAGATGAAAATATTAAGGTGATGTTTGAATGTATTCATTAGAGGGAGCTTTGTTTTTTTATGAGCAGTATATGTGAAATGGAGATCTAGTTGATGAGGAAGAAAATTGAGGCAGCTGATGCCTTTTAAATGTAATTGACTTGATACAGAGGTCATTGATGGTTTACCATCAAATTGCTGCAGAGCAATATATTTAGTTGTTATTTTTTAAATAAGCATTTGAGGGGTTTGGGCTAGATTTTAAATATATATCAGTTATGAACTACAGTCATCACTTCTTTATTCTATATCCTTGGCTTTATTTAAAGACTATTGAATGCTTGCTCACCTAAGTGAAGACTTTAACTGGTAACCAGGTAAATCAGGGTCCCACTTTCTGGAGATCTCAAGGAGCTTTTAGCTGAGCTTCAGCACAAGACCAGGAATGTCCCCTCAGTCAAGCCTGTCTTGAGTGCAATGGTTTAAAAAGTCTCCAAGAAGGCAGCACTGGTGAATTTGCTCCTAGAAGGCAGTGTAAGCCCCAAGAAACTGTGTTGCCTGCTTTCTGAGAGGTTGCTGTGGGGACCCAGTGTAAAATATGGAGATAGTCTTTCCCCTCCTTTTGAAAGATGGAGCCATGTTCTCTTCTGTATGAGAGCTGTTGTGGATGCCTGTCTTCTGTAAAAGACTCCGAGTTCTAGCTGAGAGCAGATAATGGAAGAAAGTGCTGTAGCTCACTGTGCATCCCTGATCCTCACCTTTCCCATTCACCAGGAATAATGTTTGGGCAGGGAGACAAAGGTTTCCCAACAGCAACAAGCTGGTGTAAGAACCAGATGGCAGGGACAGGTTTTAGGTTTAGGTTCTATCCTGTACATCACTGGATCAAATTATTTACAAGAACCTTAGTAATATCTCAAGGGGTTTTTGGTTTTTGGTTTGTAATGGGAAAATTACTTCATTTTCAAATTAATCTAATGTTGCTAAAAGCATGAATGAAAAGATGCTCAAAATCCGTCGTGATTACAGGAGGCCTGATAAATGATTGGGAAAAAATGTATTAAAAATATGACAGAAAAATTCCTCCTGAGCTTTTTATGATGGATTTGCTCTCCCCTTTGAAAGCAAAATAAATTAATCAGAAATGAGAAATCTTTAGCATTCAGGCAGTTTCAGCATTCCATTACTTAGGCAGTAACTGATAGGAGTCAAGTTAACATATTTTGCTTGTATCTTATACATCAGAATCATAGTTTTGCACATATATTAAAAAAGTGGATTATTCTTAGGTTTTTTAGAGCGGACTCTCAGGCTGGAACTGTAGGAAGCACAGAGGACACACTGAGTGTTTAGGGTTCTGCTTTCTTCTTTGATTTTGAGTTTCTTTGTAGGTGGTGCCCCAGGAGTTCTATTGGGTGTCCAGATTTCCCTACATAAAGCTGCCTAGACATCCTTGTAAGGATGCCCTGAGATGCAAATTATTTTTGGTATCCGTCTTCAGGACTGGTAGATATGAGAGTAACCCTATGTCTTGCATAGGAGGAAAGTTCACAATGTTAAGTGTATGTGAAAAGAAAATAATTCAAGAACAAGGCAGAACAATTTTTAACTGATTTGAATTAGCACTGAGGCATATAAAACCTTGTACCTGTGTAAGTTCACGTGATCTCAACACTGTCCCCATGCATTTATGCCTCTAAACCATGACTGAGACAGCACTGCTTGGGTACATAAGATGGTCCCACTTCTGACAAAAGGTAAGCAGAGATTCAAACTGGGCAGCGTTTACATGGGGAGGGTAGGGGCCATGAAGAGAGGCACAGGGAGAAAGGAAGGGAGAGGAAGGTACTACCTGCAGATTATGGATATTTTGGAAGAGACAGAACAAATTAAATTTTAGAGATCTTGCAATTCTCAAATTTATTTTGAATCACAATTTTTTTCACTTTTTTTCATTTTTCTTTTTTATTCTCTTTGGGTTTTTTATTTTTGTAGTATTGGTCCTAATTTAGAAAATAATGTCAAAATCTGTTGGCTGTAAATCCTACTAAATTATAAAGTGGTTCACTGTGACCCAGGCTTGCCACAAGCGTACAAACTCACCTTACACAAAGTCATAAAATGTTTGGGTTTTAATTACTGACTGCTTCATGAACCACAAGAAAAACTAGTGAAAAACCTGCATTTTCTATCGTGTCTTAATTAATCCTCATTTTCAAAATTTTTAAAAAACTATATAAAGCTTTTTATAGGTACAAGTTTTATTTCTCTCTGAAAGGGCTTTTCTAGTATCAACTTTATGCTGAAATCTATTTCTGACTTACTGTCAGCACATGCCCGATTACTGTCTCTGAGTTGATGAACTTCCTGGTTTTGCATTGTAAATCTGGCCTTCCAACTTCATTTTATTGACTATGAATTGCTTCAACAGCCAGTCAACCATGCCTAGTCATATAATAATAATAATAATAATAATAATAATAATAATAATCCTTATTTTTGAAGTCTGTGGTCACAGAATGATCATGTCCTGGGTTCTGTTTCTAGGGAAAAAAGAAATTTAAAAGTATTATTTGATTTGACAGGTGCATCTGTCACAAGATCTGGCCAAATGTTCTTTCAGGAGCAGTCTTTTGCTTCACTGGGTAGTTTTTGGATTTTCTCCTGCGTTTTTAAAACATTTTTCTATTACCAGTGTTGCTTGTTATTATGTGGTAGAGAAAACTGATAAGAAACTAATTTTTTTCCTCTTTTGAATGTATATGTTTTTGCTGTTGAAAGGAATGTGTACACAGCTGAATATTTCAGGTGAAAATGGCAGTGATGTGTACTTTAGTTCTTGAAATCACATAAAAGCTTACATTTGCATACTGTCTTAATACAAGGAATCTTTTATAGCTACATCCCTGTGACATGGCAACATATATACCATGACATATCCCACAACAAAAAGCTTGGCTCTGAATTTTGAAAATATCCAAAGCATCCTCTAAGACTTTTAAAAGGAAGAGAAACAGCAAGATCACTATGTTTTTTACAGTGTCGTTGAAAAACATCAGAGCTTAGCAATATGTGAAATGTCACTTCTGGGCTTGCTCATTATAAAAATAATGAATAGCAATAATAATTGTGTCATTTAATTGACACACAGTTAATTTTTGAGTACATGTATCTGCCCTAGAAAATGAAAAGTAGCTGCTTCTTAATTACATACCAGTTACAAGGCTATGACCCATGACTAATATAGAATGTTTTCTGGCTGTCAGGAGTATTCTCAAAGAAATGTATTCAGTGTGATGTGTGACCTGAGTTCAGTCTTACAAACTGAACAGTAAGTGGTTCAGAACCTGGAGCATTTCCTACTGACTGAAAACACTAATCTAATTTAGAAAAATCATTCCATCTATTGATCAGTCTCTGCACTGAAGGTAGAGATGGATGTTTTTCAGGAGAAAGATCTTTAAGTAGCCCGATATGATGAAGGATGGATACTACATTATAAAATTCTTTTAGATTAACTGCAGTTTGCCCTTCTTTTAAAACTCTATTTTTTTACTCACCTAGCAATTATAATTCTTTAATTTAACCACAAATGAATCTCAGTTGTCATTATCAGAGTCTGGCCTCTAAAGTTTCTCTAGCTACAGTTAGAGAGAAACACTGTATTGCCTGGTGTTCTGTCCATAGCTGGAAGGATAAATACATATTTAAGTTGAAATATTTTTTGTTTGTTGGTTTTGGACAGTTTTGCTCTTAGAGTCAAATCCATTTCTTTAATACTGTAAGCATTGTCTCTCTTTATTGAAGTAGTCTCTGATATTCCAAAGGGGATCTGACATTCCATTTTAAAAAATCTAGAATTTTTTTAGTTTGGTTCTCTTTGACTAATATTATGGCAATGGGATGTAATTCAGAGCCCACGTAACATTTAGATGGCTGTTCACTTAGATTGATCACGAGTCTTTTATAACCTTGGACTTTCCTGTATGTTTGACACTTTCTTTGTTTGTCTACAGACATCTGGTCCTGAAGGATCACTTAAGGATGGTGCCAAGAGCTCTCTTCAGAAAAGCTTCAGGGTACTTAACGAAGCCAAGATGTTAGAAAGTGATATTAAAGGTACGTGCAGTATATGGCATTAGACTCACTAAATAGAGGAAAAAAAATGTTGTGAGACTGCTATGCTTCTGGTATGAAGAAGCCATATAGGAAAAAAAGTAGAATTCATTACCTGATTTGAAATTGAACAGTGTATCAATGAAGAAGGTTCTCCTGGTTTTTGTCCAGGCATTATACAGGAATTCGTGTCCCCTCTGTCCATTTCCTGGACAAGAAAGCTGAGGAGGAGGGAACTGAGGTTTTCTCTTGCCAACTACAATAAGGGCAAGAGTAAGGGCAAGAAAAATTGCGCACAGTAAATATTCAAGGCTGAGTTTTAAACTTGTCACAGAGATGATGCATGAATCTTCCCCATCCTGCTAGCTTAGTTAAACTAAGCAACCAATAAGAAACTTGCTTCTTATAATCAAGGCAGATTTTCATAATAGAGCCCTATCTTCCATGTTTTTGCATAAAAAATTCTCTTTGGCCTCCTGGGAGATACATTAAGAAGAGCATGCAGTATAAAAGAGGTGATCCATACAGCTTAGCCATCTTTTGGCTATTACTACACTTGAATTTAGTTTTGGCAGCTCTAGAATTTCCAACTGCAGAACTAGTTAACTAATAAACATAATGTTTAATAAGGTCATAAAGCATAATGTTTCATAAGGTAATTAATTGCATTTCATTGTCATACACTGTTTGAAAGCAAAAAACATCATTATTTTCTTGTAGCTGAACTGAGGGAAAGAAACGTGTCTGTGTTACTAGTAAATCTTGGATGTATATTTAGGGTCTTCTTTATTGCAACTGTACTTCTAGATTCAGTACAGATTTAGGGCTGGAGGAACATATTTCAGGAAATATGTTACAGAAAATCACAAGACTGTGGGAAGAGGCCAGTGCGCAATTTCAGTAGCATGGCTGAAGTGGAAAAAAATAATGATGCTTTCTGGAATGCAAACTGCTGTAGTTTACCATGACTAGTGTATAAGAAACACTAAAACGGCTGTGCCACCTCTCGCCTGCCACAGCACTCCAGTGAGCAGAGTCAGCACCTCAGAGTGGAGTCCATGGCTCTCTGTGCTCCTCAGGCAGGTGTAGGGGAGTAAAGCACAGTGCCCTATTTCCAAGGACAAATTAAAATGGGATCTCTACGAGGATGGGCGTGAATTCCGTGTGTCCACACAACTGTTCAATTTAACCATGATATATTGGTTAACCACGATAAATTGGTTATCAATATAACCATGATATAACACAAGATATATTACAACCATTACTGCAGAGAATTTTGAAAACTATTTAGGTTATTTTCCATTGTACCAGTGAAAATTATGGTTGATATCAGTTTCATAATTCAGAGGAAAATGTCCAAACAGCCTAAAGATTTATAAAGCAAACTTAATGCAAGCAAGCAGCAATGCTTAAAATGCTTAAATGTGTATATTAGATCTTTGTCTATGTTTTTGCCCGAAACTGAAGGGTAATGAGATGGAATATTACTTAATGCTCTCTGATACATCTTAAACTGCTTCATAAAGACAAACATTCTGAACTTGAACAGTATGCCTTTTTACATGTAATAAAACATGTCCATTCTCCACAGCTAGACCCATGGAGATCAGTTAACATTGTGCCCAGAATGCAGATGTGTAAGAGAAAAATGCAATGACAGACTTCTATTCCCCACTCTGCTTTTGCACTAAAGTGGTGATATTATTAGTATTGTGAATAACATACAACATATGTTACTAGTATTATGAACATAATCCCTTCTGGATGTCTTGATTTTCCCATGAGAGAAATTGAGAGTCCAGTGTCAAACTAATAGAAAGATATTTTCTTAGAATCCGTATAAGGCCACCCTTTCAGAGCCTCAGCTGGAAGTGCAGGATGGCTAATGGGCACTTTATAAAGATCTGGTAGACAGAACTAATCACTAACTGAAAATTCTCTGTCTGCACTACAGGAAGTACATTAGTTAAAGTAATGAAGACCCATAAGCCACTCAACTAATATACACTCTAAAAATGCAGCCTGGGCAGTGATAGAGATGGGAGTGTTTTCTTCCTAAATTATGACATTCCCCTGATTTGTGGCCAATTACCTGAGTTATAAAATGGATGTTAATCATGAAAATGTTTTATATTACCAGCAAAGACTGCTGAAACAGTCCTTACAAAGCAAAGCTTCTGACAGAAGCTATTAAAATGGAGATATAGTCATTTCTCTCTCTGTAGGGTTAGGAGTTACAAAGAATAACCCTGGTGGGAGAAGCAAAATCTGTATGTAGTATTGTGGCTAAGAAGGAATTTTGAAATTTGGGCTACCAGTGAGTAAATCCTGCTGATGAATGAAAAGTGAAAATAAGGTGCATAAACTCCTCTTCAGCTGGAGACTGCTGTCAGGTGGCTACTAAAATTCTGCTAATGTAATTTCTTTTGCTTAAGAATTGACAACTTGAGGGGGATGTGTCTTGTCAGACAATACATGAATATTTTTAGCTAAAACATTTTCCAGCTGATAGGCAACATATCCAGCTGATAGATCCCTTGTTTGTGTGCTCTCCTCTGTGCTGTCTTTCTGCTGACCTGGCATATTGTGTTTGCCAGATTATGGCAGTCAGTGCTGAAGGTACTCTTTTTAAAAAGTTAAACTTAATTAGTTGCATTTCTCTAGTTACATCTCTTTCTCCTGTTTGTTCTTAATGCCAATTTCTCAGTCTTGCTTGGTTTAGGAAAAAAAATTCAGCTTGTGACCCATGTTCCTCTTTATAGGATGAGACTGTGCTATTCCACTGCTATTTGGAAGAAGTAACACAAAGATAACAGAAAGGGATGTGTGTAACAGTCAGCTCATTTCTGCAGTCTCCAGTCAATAAAAACAAATGCATTTGTTGCTCCATGGTAGATTTCCAACTTTAGTCTGGTTTTGGGATACATGCATTTGGTAGCATAGCCTTATTGATGTTTTCTTGGACAGTTTCATGTGGAAAAATTGCCATTTATCCATATTGTCAGAAGATGCCTGTTTCCACTATGTTCCTCTATATGTGTGTTCCACCATGATGGTGGCAAATCATCAGCAATAAACTAGTGTCAGCTGTTTATGTGATCTGCAGAGACTTGTAAAACCATGTGTCTCTCGTGAAACACTCTGTACAAACAGTAAGCAGCTAAATTCCTGAGTTCATCTTAAGATGAAATATATGCACACAGCATTGTTTGTTTTCGTTTGACTCCACTTCATTCATGCAGAGGAATACAGGATGATGCTTTATCCTGTAATGCTGTTTAATATAAACAGAAATTTAAAATCTTTGTTCATGTTAACCAAGCCAGCAAATGCAAAGGCTGATACATGCAAAGTCCTTTAGGTTCCTGCTTACACTTTAGGGTTTAGTTTCAGCAATGTGTGACTAGCTTTGCTGATTTGAACAGACAGTGCATTTATTGGCATCTTGTGCCATCTCTGTGCAGAGCTAATCAAGTGAAAACGGGATTGAGATAAATTTCTCATGATACTGCTCAACCTACAATTTAACGAGAGTTGACAATGCTTGGCATCTTTCAGTGCAGACCTGCTAACCTCTTCCAAGTCAGATAGACTCTGTTGTTTGCAAAAACTTAGACTGTAGCTGCCTGTATTTTGACTAACTTCAGCACTTAACTGGAGGATCTTGGACCTTCAAATCATCGCCACAGCTTTTTTCAAAAATGCTAATAATTAAAGGATGTGGAAAAGTTGACATGAAGTCAGTTCAGTTTGTAATTTATGCAACACATTAGTCCAGTACTTAGTGAAGGTGCCCATCTGTATTACAAGGTAAGTTACTTCAAAATAAAACTCAATATCTCTGTGAAAAATGAACAATTTCCTTGAAAAGCTGACACAGGACATAGTATCTCCTCACTTATCATTGTGTAAGAGCCTCCCTAGGAACACTTATTTATGGCTTTATTATTGTAACTAAAAATAACCTCACAGTAAAAATGTATTTGAGAAATAAAAAAAAAAAAATAAAATTAAACAGGTAGTCTCAATATTCAATTTCAGGATCTCTAGGAAAACTTCCCTTGTTAAATTCCAAAAAACCAGTTTGCTGCTATGGTTACAAAGCTGAAAACAGAAGTGTGGAAACATGATTCTTCAGAACTGGGGGATAATTAGCATGCTGGATAAGCAGAGTAGAGAGGAGAAAAAGAGATAATTTAAAAGTATGTTACAAAGTTAGAGCATCACCACCATAAATAAGTCAAACTTCTCAGAAATATTGACACACTTTATAAACACTAACATTCCACTAGAAATATCAAGAAATTATCAGGCACACCATAATTTCAGAATTAAATGGTGGAAATTAAAGCTGATTTTTTTGCATTTTTACTTAACTGGAAAATAGCTCAGATAAAATCTTAGGGCACACAAGACCAGAATCTCATCAGTTCTTCCTGGTTTAACAATATCCCATTACCAGTAGCCTCCTTCAGCAGTGAGGACATAACCTGTCATTTAAAAATGAAGCTGTTTTTAAGGAGAAGAGTGATCGTATAATATATGCAATTCTTCCAGACTTTATTCTAGTGTTAACTGTGCCTCTCACAGTTCACACAAATTTCCTGTTCTTCTGCAGAACATTTTACAGGAGTGAAGGCTCATCTTCAGGCACTCTTACAGTCCTGTGTGTTGCTCTAATTTAAGTAAAGCAAAGAGATTTCTTCCTCAATGACATTTCAAAAGGTCTAACAACAAAAGTATAGTTCTCATTTAAATTCCATGTGCTGTTTCAGCCTTTCTATAGCCTTGGAAAAATTTAATTAATAATTTCTTGTAGGCAATATAAATTTTGTTTGATTTTTCTCTTTACAAATTGCTTCTTGCACATCTAATTTTAAGAGACCATACTTTCTTTAGAATTTGTGGAATGTGAACCATGTAGGTGTTTATTTTCAATAACCTGTCACAAACCTGAAGGTCACAGTCATAGCTTGTCATCCTAAACTCCTTTTCTACAAATTATTCTTCTGGCTATCAAGCTCAGTGATGTTAAATTAGTTTCCCAGTAGGACATGCCTTTAAGGTAAGAAATTACCAGCTGTCTGTTCCAAAGAGCTTCATATTGGTACAGAGAAATAATGAAAAATGCCCACTACAATAGTAGTTTAAGCATTAACTACATTTTTTTTTTTTTACTTCTGAATTTTGGGATAACATCAGTTTCAATAGCCATAAAGCTTTGCTGGAATCTCAGTTATGAGATTGTTGCATTGCTCTTCTGGATACAGTTCAGAAGACCCTGCATAATTTTTATTCAAAGTAAAAAATGCTGAAAAATAGGAACTTACTTGTAAATAAGGACATCAGTTTCAACTGTGATGTGCAAAATATGACACCTGTGCCTTTGATTTGTACTGGTGCTTTAATTTGAATGAATTCCTAACTATGAATGTTTTTTGCTAGGTGGGTATTTTCCCAAATAGTTTAGAATATTTTTTTCATAATAACCTGTCATTAGTGTATTGATGATTAATTATCTTGTATTTTCCTTGGGTGTTATGTGAAGATCTTTGAGAAAATCCAAGAGAACCAGGCTCTGGCCACTAATTGCAACAGCAAGCTGGTCTAATGGGTCTTGTTTCTTTCACACCACATTCAACTCTTTCGCCTTGGGCAACTACCCTAAGAAGAAAGGCAGTAGCTTAATCTAGGAATCAAAACTATGACTAACATCACAGTTGTTTAATCTATCAGTGATCACTGTGTGAATTTGCCTAAATCATATCATAACAAGTTCTTTACTCTGCACACCTTTGAAAAACCCATGATATGTACAACATGTTCCTTGTACAACAGTACAAGGAACTCAAGCATTTAGATACTATGGAAGTAGGGAACTTAAACTGGAGAAGATGATCACTGAACCCCACAAGTTCTACTGGACTTCCTTATTTACACAATTCAATATCTTAATGAAAAATGTCTTGCTTGTTATTATGCATTTTAAATTATGTGTAAAGAAAGGTTAGTGAAAATAAAGAGTTAAAGCATCTGTATCATATGCATTTTTTATAGAAAGTGGTGATAATCTCAACAGCACACAGGACAGGATGAAAGATGCTGATGAGAAGAATTCCATTCTCTTGAGAGGTTTGAATGAAACTTTAGGAAAGCTGTCAGCCATTCCTAACGGTAAGTTGGAAAAGTGTTGCAACATTTGACTCAGTCCCGCTCTTGTTTCTTTATCCATCACTTAACATTTGTGTCATCAGTCTTTGCCTCTGTCCACACTGGGTCTCCTTTGACTACGGGCTGTTATAAGACAAAAATGAGCAATGTGAGAGAGAAAACTGAACTGAAAAGATTTATATGGTATCAGTTAAAATTTTGGGGTGCTAAAAGGTACCATGCATCTGCAGTTTGCAAAAGGTTTCTGAAAGAAAATAATTAAACAAAATAGTCTTTTGTTTATATGTGAAAGGTCTTTTTGAAGCCAATCTTTAATGAAACACTATAATTTCACCAGTGTAATTTAACCCAAGAAGAATAAATCTTACTGACAATACATAAAAAGCAGGGTGAAATTTGCTGAGTTTTACCACACTCTCAACATTTCCAGACAGTGTTTGGTGGTGTACATCTTTTTTAGCCTGTAAATTACTTAGAACTGAAACAGGTTTTCCTCAGTGGACTCTAAAGTGCTGTGCTCTTTTGACCCAACCCTGAAGGTGAGGGTGAGTGAGGTTCTTGTTAATAAATCCCTTGGGGTGGATTAGAGTGAAATGACACAGATTGACCAAGATAGATAGATAGATACATAGATGTATAAGTACATGTATATATACATATAAATATGGCAGGTTAACTTTAGAACAAATTGGTTTCAGTAGAAAGGAGGTATGTAGCCATTCCGGTTATTAACTGTAGAAATCTGACAATAAGGAAGAGAGAAGAGAGAAGAGAGAAGAGAGAAGAGAGAAGAGAGGAGAGAGGAGAGAGGAGAGAGGAGAGAGGAGAGAGGAGAGAGGAGAGAGGAGAGAGGAGAGAGGAGAGAGGAGAGAGGAGAGAGGAGAGAGGAGAGAGGAGAGAGGAGAGAGGAGAGAGGAGAGAGGAGAGAGGAGAGAGGAGAGAGGAGAGAGGAGAGGAGAGGAGAGGAGAGGAGAGGAGAGGAGAGGAGAGGAGAGAAGAGAAGAGAAGAGAAGAGAAGAGAAGAGAAGAGAAGAGAAGAGAAGAGAAGAGAAGAGAAGAGAAGAGAAGAGAAGAGAAGAGAAGAGAAGAGAAGAGAAGAGAAGAGAAGAGAAGAGAAGAGAAGAGAAGAGAAGAGAAGAGAAGAGAAGAGAAGAGAAGAGAAGAGAAGAGAAGAGAAGAGAAGAGAAGAGAAGAGAAGAGAAGAGAAGAGAAGAGAAGAGAAGAGAAGAGAGAAAAAGTAGTTAGGGGAGGGGGAAGATACTACTATATGTGGATCCATCAACAAGACTTGATTGTTGCAATTTATATGCCCCTTGGTCGAAGTGATGGTCACAGTCTTGATCCATCCAGGGTAGAGAAAACCCCTCACAACATATAAAGTTCAGTGGGTTAAGGTACCTTCAGGTTCAGGCGGGAATTCCCAGGTACCTCCCCTGGAGAGTAGTTTTACACTGTTTGATGCAATGCTGTGGCTCGTGCTGTCCTCTGGTGGAAGGCCCCAGAAACGAGTCTGGGGTTTTTGGTGGGTTTTGACCCTTTCTAAGACATGACTGCTGTTACTCCCGCCGATGTAGTTGGGCCACTGAGGTCTTCTCAGAAGGGATGAACACCTTCAGGCCTGCGTGTGAATGTCCTGATACATGCCTGCAGGCAGGAGAGTTTTACACCACAGTCAGCTGGGTAAGGGAGGATATTGGCGGGATAAAAAGCATTATCCCATCTCCAAAGGATTTGCTTCTTATTTGGCTTTCTCCTAATCTGGCTCAAAAAAGATCTCCTTGCTAAACAAAGGTCTCTTTGTTTTGGTCATCCTTTGGTGATGGGTGAGATCTTATGCAAATCAGAGGTTTCACCATCACACACCCAAAACTCTGCTCCTCCCCTTAGTTTAGGAGTTTTCTGACCTCAGCATAGAAACCTGCTGCTTTTGCCAATGGACCATTGCTTGAGTCATTAACCTTCAGCATTTCAGTGTTTCACGTATGCACATTTGTCATTCCAGACTTCCAGTCAGTACAGACTTCTTTTTTTATGCAATACTGATTAAAATCCCAAAGTCTTGGGATGTTAGCTATTTTCCATTCTGATAGCAAGGGACAGGGAGCTACTTTAATTATAATGGATAGTGAAAGATAAAATGAATGTTTTTAAAAATTAAATGTTTTAAATCAAGCTATTTTGCTATGAATTTTTCTCCAAGGAGCAGTTTATAAACAGAAGTTTCACCTTAAGAAAATTATCTGAGGAAAATCTGCATTCTGTCTGATTTCTGATGGTCTGGAATGTTCAGACTAGTAAACCCTTAGAATGAAAAACAATTTACTATTCATCTTGTACATTTTTGTGGCTTTAAGATTCCAGCTAACTGAAAAGTTTTGGTTTAGATTTAATAATCCTTGAAACCAGCACTCAGGAAGTAAGTGGTTTAATATTTCATGCTCATCCTGTACTATTTCTTGAGTTTTGGTCAAGATATTGATGTGGGTATTTGTTTTGATAGATGTCTCAGTCTACCAAAATGGACCTCTAAGATCTGTTAACCTTAGGACACAGAATATGAAATATGGAACAAGTAAAAGTAATATGAGTTATGCAATCATTAGCAATGTAATAAACTTTTGGCAGATTAGAATTACAGGGTGCTTACTCTTGGCACAAGGATGCTCATAAAAACAAGCAGATGAGTGTTAAGAATGAAATTCGGAGCAAATAAATGGCATGGATAAGAAAATGGAGTAAATTAGTTGTCCAACAGGAAAATGATCAAATGAGGAAGGGAAGGAAAACGACCCTGTCATATCTCTTGTTCAAGGATTTCAGAAAGTAGAGAGAAGCTTAAACGCATAATTCTTGTGTGCCTGCTATACAATAGTCAGATAAAAGCAGAAAGATTCAGAATGAGATAGGCAGATCACGTGGGACAAGGACCCACATGTGCAGGGATGGCATAATTTAAGGTGTGGCTGAAAATAATTGTAGACTAAATAGAGGGAAGTAACACAGTAACTCCAAACTTTCATTCAGCCAGAATGGTGCATGATCTCTAATAATGACCCAAAAGGAACTACTTAGATATGATAAAAAAAGGCAATCAGGGTTCTCTTTTCTTTCTTTCTCTTGTCAGGACTGACAATGATAATGGTTTATTAAAGATTCCATTGTATTTCTGAGCTGCTTTTGTATTTTGGGGAGTTTTCAGAGTCAAAACTTCAGAAAAAAGGGTGGAGTTTTTTGGAGCAAAAATATATATCTTCAATTTAAAAAGTTACTTCTGCACTCTGGGCAATCATTTCATTATCATTTTCTACTTACAGATACAGCTATAAAGGTACAGGCAGCCAAAGACAAAGCAAGACAAGCCAATGATACTGCAAATGATGTCCTGGCCCAGATCAAAGACCTCAATCGGAATCTCCTGGGCTTGAGAAAAAACTACAGTAAACTTACAGACGATGTGGCCAAAACAAATGCAGTGGTGAAGGATCCAGTCAAGAACAGTAAGATATTTTTCAGATTGTTTGGTGGTGGTTTTTTCAGTTTATGGTTTTCATTTCATATCTCAAAATGAAACAGAGACACTCCAGAATTTCACTTACATAGCATTACTACAGTATGCTGGGATAAAAGAATTTTCTATCACTTCTATTTTCTGGGCTTCTTATATGTGAGAAGGGACCACAGGTCCCTTTGAAAGCTAACAATTATGTGAAAAGAATTTAAAATCTTAAAGGCTAGTGCTAGTAGTTGCAAGAAAAGCTTATGTCAGCAGGATGAACGTGTTATGGATAGATTTGTTCCTCAGATTACTTTTTAAAGTATTTAGGAGGTGACTAATCAAATATTCTGACTGGCAATTCACTGTCTGATTCAAGAAAAATACCCCACACTAAATCTGTCTTCAGTCAATCAGATAATCAGTCCTAGGAGAAATGCATGACTTCTTTCATATACGTTACTATTTTTAGAGGAACACTGAAGATACTTTAAAAAAGAAAGAAGATTCTGGGAATGGGATTTTGTCAGGTTTTTTTCTCTTTTTTTGCCATGAATCCTGTTATTAAATGTGACAATTACTTTAGCATTTTCCCTTTGATTAGGATGGATAAAAATGAATTCTATATTATAATACATTTTATGGTAGATTTCTAGACCATCACTCAGATAGGAGTATACAGCCACAAAACTGGAGTGTCTTTAGAAGATAATGAAGAACTAATTTCTCAGCTATTCTGGGCTCCCCAAATTGTTGTCATCAACTTGATGAAGCTGGGCACCTTAAAACATACAGTTTAAGAGGCTGTCCTTCTCATTCTGTGGACAAATATCCTCTGCCAATTGTTGCTGTACAGTGTTGCTGTACAAGTGAAAGAAGTTAATCCCAATGGCTCTTTATCACTGCCTGACTATTGCAAGTTCGCTGTTGCTCATCAGCTGAGATACGTGTGAGCCCCAGTGCAATTCCCATTGGGTGCATACAAGTTTAGACAATATAAAAAAGTATTTTATTGATTGAAATAGTGTGGTTAGATTACAGCAGGTTGTAGAACCAGCAGATCTGTAAGGTCTCTTGCAGGGTAGTGGAAAACAACTGAGAAGCGGTCATAAAGCAGTGGTTTCTTGACACTGCTGAATCTAGATTAGGCCATCTGTCCCAGTTCAAGTATTCTGAGCCTGTGTGTACATTAGCACTTTAGATTATGAGTGATAATTTGAAATTTAATCCCTTGATTGTCCCCAGTCACCATTATTTTGTTTCCATTGAAGAGTGGTCTTAACACTTGCAAACTGTTTCACATCAGATAAAGCTGAACTGTGAGATGTTCTCCAGAAGTAATATTCGGTCAGTCTCCAAATGTTGATGGATACTCAGATTAGGGAATGAGATTAAAGTATTGTAGGGTGAACCATTCCAGATGTATGAAGTGAGCAGGCTGGCATTCATGATTAAATGCAAAAGTAGACATAGTCTCTCAATGTCAAAAATTCAGGTGCTGAATTCTCATTTTGATAGATATGAATGATTTAAAAGGTATAAAGTTATTTATAGACTCATCCTGTCCCTTACTTTACATTTCTGTTTAGATATTCAAAACATTCTCTTATGTTATCTTCTGTCTCTTATGTTATCCTCTGTTTTTTCTCTTTTCCTTGTCTCCGTATCTTGCCTGCAGAAATCTGTACGTATGGGTTTTTTTTACTTGCAGTTTATGGTGTGCATTTTCCAGTAAGCAATGACTCACTGCTTACCACCAAAGCCTCTGCATGGTCCTCTATGCTATGTTTCATATTCATTGAAAGAGCTAAATAGTTACTTTTTGAAAACTTTGAGATAAAGTGACTTGGTAGCTAGTTTAACTTACATGAAACCTTAAGAAGCATCTTGAAGGTTTTGGTATGAGTGTTTGGGTCAAAAACCTAGAGATGCAGTTTTTTATGCTTTATCTAAGCATTATTTTTATTGCTTTTATTATTGCTTTCATGTAATTTGCATCTTTCTGGTTAATGCGTGTTTGTCCCTTTCAGTGTCGTCCACAAAAACCCACACCCTCATGCAAACCAAGTGTTGCAATCCTTAGATCTGCTGATGGGTTGTCAAAGAGAGGGTATAATTCACTAGTTGTATGTTGAAGGGCACAAAAAGAATTTGAGACTTAAAGAAAAAGAGAGGCAAAAATATTGTGGTAAAATTATTTAGTTCACCTGAAGAAAAAGAAAATCACTTGAAGTTTACCATCACTGTTTTTAAATCTGCTTTCAGTGCGCATACAGAATTTTAAGCTTGTGACCAGAATAAAACCTTTTTGTATTTGTGCCCATTATAGTTAGTTTAAGAATTCAAGTTAATTTTAACCCAGTAATTTCAGAAATTAATTATGGAAACCAACCACTTTTCTATAATCCAGCATTTTTCTTCAAAATTTGGGGATTTTTTTAAAAGAAGAAAGCAAATATTTCATTCATGAATGTATTTTGTTACAGGAAATGTTTTCTATATCATCCTGAATTGAAGCACAGTTACATCTTCAAAATCCTGCTTAACACCAGTGTTTGCTGCTTTTGCTACTTTAACTTGATTCTAAACATTCTGAAATTGCCTTATTCTGTTCAGGTAGCTTCCTGGCCTGTGTGTACCTTATAGTCGCATATACGATCTCCTGAGCTTTGTGTATGCAGAATTTTCTTGTATTTTATTATTGCAATGTATAATTAGTCTCTGATACTATTCTCTAAAGCCCTGCCTTGTTCTTTCTTACAAAGTTGCTGATGCAGATTCCAGTATTAAAAACCTAGAAAAGGAAGCAGATCGCCTGCTAGATAAAATCAAGCCAATCAAAGAACTCCAGGATAACTTAGGGAAAAACATTTCTCAGATAAAAGAGCTGATAAACCAAGCTCGGAAGCAAGCCAATTCGGTAAGTCCCATTTCTCAAAAAAAAAAATTGACCTTTTGAGTATTGATGGGATTTTATTTTCTACTTTTTATTTCTTTTCTACATTATGAATCCTTCCTAATTCTAAACATGTGTAAAGAGAGCAAATACTGGAGTATAATTTCTCTGAAAAAAAGAGAATATTCTGATGATTTTCACTCTGTGTCTTGTTTCTTCATTTAAAACATGCACTTGTTAAATGAATAGCATCTGTAGGAATGGATTGCAAAAGGTTCTTTTTAAGAAGTATTGTAGGTGATAGTGCAGCAGAAGAGTCACAATATCATTGATTTGTTGTGAGAACAAAAATGTATTTTTCTGCTTAAGCACTGATATTAAGCCCCAGATTTCGTTTCATAGAACTTAGATTACTCAAGAAGGACACCATCTCAGACTCACTGAAATTGTTGAGTGTATCTGGTTTTCCCATATTTTTGATTTTTCTCTATCCAGTAGTAGTACTTAAGACTTGAACTTAAGAATATATTTCTATTATATTTAGTGAGTTTGGAACCCATGTCCTTGATTCAGTCATATTGTCAACTCTAGGATCATCTGATTAATACTGAGATTATTCAGTTTGTGACTTAAATAGCAAAGGAAAAAGAATCTTATAGATGGTACTTGAGAAACCTTTCTCAAAAATGGTTGAAAAATAGTTCAAAAAAACCCATAATAGTAGCATACTGGTAAAGAAGTGATAGGATAAATAGTAGGATACTGGTGAAAGAAGTTTTCACCATATATGTGATGAAATCTGCACAGAACAGAAAGACAAGCTACAGTAATGATATGTTTTGTTGCACTCATCTTCTCTCTGAGGACTTTGAAGAACTCAGCATTTCTGAGATAAGGAAATTAGGAGTTTGGTCCTATAATGGATCTCCTTTTTAGCAGAGTTTGCCATAAGCGGTACCATTATGTACATTTCCTCTAATGCATAAACATGTCTAGCTGGGATTGAAACACCATTGTACTGTCATTATGTCTGTGCTGGAATTATAAAAGCAAACAGTAAAGTGTTTTTATCAGTGCTCAGAGCCTGAGGAAACCAATACATGGATCCAAATGCATGTGTCACTCAGCTGTGGAAATAAACTTAGGTATGAATGCCAACTCCATTAGGGACTATGTAAAAGCAGTGATAGACATAACTGTTGATTTAAAAATAATTGTGAAAAGGTGTCTTAAATTGGCATAGTCAAAGATATTACAAGAGAAAAATAGATAATTATGACTACCCAACACAATATGCTGTAATTCCTTCAGGAATGCTGCTTATTTTCTAAGCTGCATATTCTACTTAAAGATTATCTGTACTGCTAGTATGCCACTGTTACTTGCATTAGACCAGTATACCTTCTAGCTATTTTTAATCTACACAGTTTGTCCTTTAAATGGGAATTCCAAAAGGAAATTTTATTTCCTTTTACTAAACAAGCCCAGAAAGAAAATCCAATTTTTACCTTCTTTGTATATCCAAGCAACTCCCTGATACATGTAACAGAAAAATGTGAAGGAAAAAAATGTATAGTCTTATAATTATGTGGAAGCATCTACGGTTAGTTCTGGAATAATAAGAATTCTTTCTGTTATGTTTTTTTTGAAGATCAAAGTGTCCGTGTCCTCTGGAGGCAATTGTATCCGCACGTACAGACCAGAAATAAAGAAGGGAACATACAACACCGTCGTTCTCAATGTGAAGACTGTAGTTGCTGACAATCTGCTTTTTTACCTTGGAAGTGCCAAGTTTGTGAGTCTGTCTCCTGCCTTTCATGTCAGAGTTGCTCGATCAAATCAGATGACTGACAAATAAAGAAGATGAGAAAGGACTTTTTTTTTCACCCAGAGGCTTCAAAGCAGTAGTAGAGGGTCTGAAATAATCTAGACATTTACTGTATTTGTTATTAATACAAAGATTTCTAAAATATGACCAGCAAATTTTTTACATATATCTTTATTTTAACTAGATAAGAAATAGCAGGCTTGTATGTGAACTACATTAGAGCTTTAAAATTCACAGTGCAACCAGACTAATTTTGGAGCTGGTTGTGGTTTTTCCCTAGGGAATGAAGTAGCTAATCATATTGCATCTGTCAAAGCTCCTATTTATTGTAATTTTAAGTCAAGACTACAATTTCAAGCATAATAATGGTGAATGATTTAGTTTCCCGTGAGACTTATAGCAGATAGAATTCTAGAATAACCAATAATAATTCCAAAAATGGGAAAAGTATCCTATTTTCCAACATTTCCAACATGCATTTTATTTACCTAATACAAAATGAAAAAGCTAGATGGCATCATGTATCTTGAGATCTTTCTGCTATCCAATGGATGTTTCAGAGTGTTCCTCTAAGTTACATCTTTCTATTGATGGCTGCAATATTAACATTCTCTAAGTCTGGCAGCCATTTGCTGCATATTACTGAGAGAAATAATTTGCTGTCTTTAGCTTAAGATTCTTTATTTGAACCAATAAAAACAGGGAAAAAAGAGTGTCATTTTAGAACAATGTGAGAATTAATGTCAATTCTCTACTGTCTACATGTGGGTTTCTGATGCCTCATTAGATCATCTGAAATGTGAAAAGTTCTGGAAAACTTCCTAAATTAAAGCATGAGATCACATCTATTTTCGTATTTTGCATGTAGACTGACTTCTTGGCCGTAGAGATGCGCAAAGGCAAGGTGAGCTTCCTGTGGGATGTGGGATCTGGAGTTGGACGGGTGGAATATCCAGATCTGACCATTGATGATGGGTTTTGGTACCGGATTGAAGCCTCTAGGTGAGTAAATATTTCGCTTCCAAGATTTTAGAAAAAATTGTTACTATGAGAATTTCTAGTCTGGTTTGACAAAAGGTTTTGGACCTGCAAGCCTTAGTACCAAAAGTGTATACAATCCAGTTACTATTGAAATGTCAGTTGTTCTCTGTCAAGAATTTACTTTAATCACATATTTTAATCACATATTTTCCCTCTAGCATCAGAAATCTATGACTCCTTTTATTTATTGCCTTTTGTTTATCTATCACTCTATTGATTGTCTTCTTCAACTAGCTTACTTTTTAAATCAATTAAAGGTTTTGGCACTCGAATAACTGCTATTCTTTTCTCCTTGAATTTTAAAGAGGAGCAGCTTTTCTGAATTTCTGGTCTTGATACAGTGATACTCACACTGGAAGTGAATGGTCTGTCACACAGCAGTATCTTGATTCTTACTCAGTATGCCATTCCCATAGGCAAAATATCTCATCAAACTGGAAATATTTATGAAAGATACAGTTCATGAAAATTGAAGGAGGAGATATTCTGAAAAGTTAAAATATATTTTGTAATTTGAGATCAGCTATTTAATGCCTTTGAACTTTAGAAATATAGATACATAAATACTGAAATCCCAAATTTGTTAGTTGAAGCTTGTATTTTCCATTCAAATAGCAAACACATGGCATATGGTGCAGTAATCACAACATAAAGATTGCATAACTCTATAGCCTTTATCTTGAATAGATCTTAGTAATTTAGATAACATCAGCTGTACTGTAATTTGATAGAAAGCTGAGTAATTTCTCCTGCATCATTACAGTTAATTTCACATAGTATTAAACATAGAATGGATAATATAGTTAGAAAATGAGAGAATGGAGGAGAAGGAAAACAAAGCACTCTAATTCTGGTAACATGCATAGCTCCCAGAGGAGGAAATGGCATTCAGTTTAAATAATTTAATGAAATCACAGAAATCAGCCATTCAGAACAGAGAATTAGATAAAATTGTAGCATGGTCTCCAGAAGCTGGCTTAATGAAACCTTATTGCTAGGAAAATACAAACTGGGGTACAATACAAAGTGTTGAAATCTTCACCAGGTCATATTATGCATACCAAAGCAGCTTCATGACACAGTAATGCCAGGCTTTCATTTACAAGAAAGCTGCTTCAGCAGAATATGTAGCCAGAACATGGTATAAAATTCACACATCCTATGAAAGCCCATTACCTATTAGCTGCTTGTTCTGGATATATAGGATGTGCATACTATTAGTTTCTAAGAAAGTGCTGGATCAGCAATTTAGAATGATTACAGCTGCACAAATCAGAAGTACAGAGCAGTGTTTAGGAGAATTACATTGCAGAGGCATTAGGTGGATTTGTGGGATTAAGATGAAGAGCTTGGGACTGATTTTGCATTCTTAAGGCAGACTTCACAAATCACGTACCCTATGGCAGTCTTTAACGCTGAACATTTTAGTGCATTTGATAGTTCTACTCTAACTCCTTTCCCAACCTCTTGGAGAGTTTTATGCATTTTAATTCCCTCAACATTTTCTCCAAATTTCTGCTCAGTTCCAGTCACAGACTTTTTCAGCCTGACAGAATGGCCTGAGCAGCTGGAACAGGGCATCTGCTTAGCATGAGGACATAAGATGAAATTCTGGCCTTACTGAATTTGGCCATTGTTTTCAGTATTGACAAGGATTGGCAAGAATAATGATATGATGCTAAACCCACCATAGGTTGATAGCCATTCTTAAGAATCCCAAGGGGCCTTAAAAAGATGAGATGTTGTTTCACAGAGATTTGAAAATTCTCAATTTCACTTAGCATTCTAAATGAAATCTAAATATGAAAAATCTGACTGTTGAATAATGATCAGAGATGGTAGGTTTATGCATGCACCAAAATTTCCAGTTAGACTAAATTGATAATTACTTCATTGCTTTTCCAGGGACACTTTTAATTTTCATCACCTTTTTTTATTTAAAGCATACTGATCCTTTGCATTTTATTGTATATTCAGATGTTATAATGGAAATACCTTGATTTTTTTAGTGAGGTTGAAGAAAAATTTGTTTATTCCTATAGAACTTTCTAAAGGAATTCCCTATACTTTGATGGTAAAAGAGTTTAGCAAATGTCACTTACAAGTTACTTACCTGCTCACAGAAGCAAACCTGATTGGCATCAAGAACTGCAATCAATCCAAGTGCCAATTAACAAAGGAAATTCTGGCATAACCGTATGTGACAAAATGACTTAAAGCAGGTTTGCAACATGCAAATAATGTCAATTTTGTGAGACAGTCAGATGGATGAGATATTTTTGAGACTCCCTATATCAGTATTACTTGACTTCAGCAGGCCTCAATTAGAAGCAGGACCTGATTAGTTATGATTTTAATCAATTGTGATTTAAGTATTACCATTGTTTTGATTGTCAGTGACAGAGTTTAAGCAGTGACCTTCTTTTGAGGACAATGGATGCATGAATCACAAGTTCACTAGAGACACATCCAGTTTAGTTCAGCAAGAATTCAGTCTTAAAGTACTGTAGCCATGCTTTCCAGGGAAAATTTTCTATGTTTTCAAGAGGTCAAGGAGCAGAGTGTACTATGTGCTAGTTTATAATTTAATGCTGATGACTTGCTAAAGTTGTCTTATTTATATAATGCCTCTCCTTAGGAGCAAACACTGGATGTCATTACACAAATTTTTCATAGAACCGTAGAATATGCTGAGTTGGAGGCACCCCTCAGGATCCTCAAGCCTAACTCCTGGCCTTATTCAGGACATCCACAAAAGACACACCATATACCTGCCAGCATTGTCCAAACACTTCTTGTATTCAGAACAGTTCAGAACAATATCTTTCCTGTTCGGACTGATACAAAGTTCAGTTCACATTTTCAGTGACCACTTCCATGGGGAGTCTGTTCCAGGGCTCAGCCACCCTCTGGATAACTTTTTTCGATACCCTACCTAAATCTCCCCTGACTCAGCTTCATGCTGTTCTCTCAAGTCCTGTCACTGATCACAGGAGTGGAGATCAGTATCTGCCCCTCCCTTTCGCCTCAGTCGGGGAAGTTGAAGTCAGCAATGAGGTCTCTTCTCAGTCTCCTCTTCTCCAGGCTGAACAGACCAAGTGACCTCAGCTGCCACTCAAAAGGCTTCCCCTCCAGACTCTTCACTGTTCTTGCTTTGAACGTGGCCCTGCTTTGAACTTTCTCTAATACTTTAATGTCTTTTTTTATACTGGGGCACTCCAAATTGCCCCCAGCACTCGAGGTGGGGCTGTCCCAGTGCAGAGCAGAGCAGGACCATCCTCTCTCTTGCCTAGTGATGCTGTGCCTCCCCAGGGCATGCTTGGCCCTCCTGGCTGCCAGGGCACTGCTGACTCATGTTCAACTTGCCTTGGACCAGGACCCCCAGGTGCCTTTCCATGGGGCTGCTCTCCAGCCTCTCATTCCCCAGTCTATACACACAACCCCATCCCAGGTGCAGAATCTGACACTCGCCCTTGTTAAATTTCATATGATTGGTGATTGCCCATCTCTCTGGTTTGTTGAGGTCTTTCTGCAGGGCCTGTCTGCCCTCAAGAAAGCTGCCAGCTTCTCCCAATTTTAGTGTCCTTTCAGTGATTTTGCATATCAACCACATAGTGCTGATACATCTTCTGTAATCCTGCAGTTTTACAGAACTGATTATCACTAGAACAATATCCTTCAACCTGATAACTTGTCATGCACCTGGTAGCAAAATCTTTTTGCTGTCAAGTTAGCCAAGATCTTTCTTCAAGCTCCATTGTCCTCTCTAAATAAGAGAGAATTATTTATAGAAGAGACTCCATTGTGAGCATTTCAGTCTGTTTGAAGATGAAAGACATCCATACTATTTGTGAATTATTAGACACCCTAAAAAGTGTCAGTCTGCTCAGTGACTTTTGCATTATTGGGCTTGAGTGTTTTTAAACTGATCTTGATTTAAGCACAATATAGACTGGAAGTGCCAATAACTTTCTTTCAGAAAGCATAACATTTTAGTAGTTTAAAAAGGTTTCTGGCAACTTTTAGTTTTTCAAGCATTATTACTTTTATTTCTTAAAGGGCTTCACATCAGTAAACCTTCTGCTATAAACCAGTTGCACCTTAGACCCACACAAGTCCATGGGGGTGGAATTCACCCAAGACTACTGAGAGAGCCACTTTCAATAATATACCAGCAGTCTCAGGTGGCTGAAAACTGGTAAATGTGAGACCCATCTATAAGAAGTTTCAGAAGGAGGTTTCAGGAATCATATCTCTCCACAGTGTGTTTCTTCTGTTGTAAAAATATGTCAGCAAGCTCCTTCTGTGCCAGTTACTACATTAGTATAATCAAAGGAGTAGAAAACAAACTGATGCAGAAACTGTTAATAAATGGCAAAGTCTATTGGTGTTGTGTTGCCATCAATATTTGATGTGATTCATAAAGGACAATGAAGTAATATTCTTGAACATAATGGGGTTTGTACCTGTTTGAAAAACGGACTGACAGCTCCACTGCAGGAAATGCAAATTCTGTTTCTCACAGTGAAGGAAAATGAAGTGCTTTATCACCTCATTTCAGTTCAAATATTATCTAATAAACATTCTTTGTTTTAGTCAATGTGATGTCTATGTCCTGTCTATAGTGAATTTTCTTTAAAAAGGACATTCAGATGAGGAAAAGATCTGGTTCTGTGATCACAACTTTAGCTTACGGAGGCATAAGTGTCTGTTCATTTGTATCAAAATGAAGCATAATCAGGCCAGTCATGTGTGGTTCTGTTAAAAGGCACCATTTAAAATAGAGTTTTCTATGTCCGGTGTAACTACTGGCTTTGTATGCTTAATTGTTTTTTTAAATCTCTAGGACTGGGAGAAATGGCACGATATCGGTGAGAGCTCTGGATGGTCCTAAAGCCAGCATTGTGCCAGCTACATTCAGTGCTGTCTCCCCACCTGGATATACCATTCTGGATGTGGATGTTAATGCTGTGCTGTTTGTTGGTGGTTTAACGGAAAAAATTAAGGTAATGCCTTTTCTGATGTTACTGTGTTAGCTGGTCATTTGTGTGGACAAATTTTGTTATTGCATAAAATAGAAACAGGAAATTTTAATACGCTGGTGTCATTGTAGTAGGTGCTTCAATTCCAATAGTAAAGTTGCACTTTTGAAAGATTATTGGGATTTGCCTAGACCGAGGTGCACAGATATGAGATTTCACTGCCCACAATGTTACTTTCTGATCAGAAGCCCTGTAGCTGGCTGTATTGATGCAGCATTTAGCCCAAACAACTAATTCCTGCTGGGTGGATGGATGCTTTACCTTGAAATACTGCTGCCCTGACAGGCTTTCAGTTCCTGAGCAACAAGAACTCATTTCTCGTTTCCATACGTTTCTGGTCTCCTAACAATGTATAGAAGAGAATATTTTCCCTTGCATTTGGGTTTTTTCCTTTGTCATGTATCCACAGTATCACTTCCTCCTTTGCAGTCTGCTTTTGGTGTTTCTGCTTTATTTTCTTCAGTTTTGTTCCAGCTTCCCCCCCTGTTCCCGTACAGATATCTGCATCATATCCCTGATCTCTTTTCTCTTCTGTCTGTTCATTTTTCTGGTGACATCTTCTACCTTCTACCTGCTAAACTTCATGGGATTAATAGAAGATGTATGTCAAATAGAATAGATGGAATCTTTTTTAAAAATTCTTCTCCAATAAAAGCTAATTAGCACTTATTTTCCAATGGTATTATTTACAAAATACTTTAAACTAACTATTCTGGTCCTGATCAACATTTTAGCATTTGAAAAGAAGCTGAAATTTAGACTTTCCCAAATAGCGAACTCACTGAACTCTTTTTACTCAAGTTTGTATATTTCCTCAAGTGTTAAAATAACAAAACATGCAGAAAAATTGAAGTGCAAAACTCAATCTCAGAACAGCTGTTTTCAGCCTCAGTGAGGGTTGTCCAAATATTTTCTGAAGAACTCTCTGTTTTTTCATTTTAGTCAGGAAAATCTTCCTGAATTCTCTTTTTCTCCAGGTAATTAAAGACAAGAGCAGCAGTAGGAAGGCAGTCTGTTTTAAGTTTGGTATGGCTGGTATATTTGCAATGTAGACTGTCAGATTTGCTTTGTTCAAATGCACTCTCTGAATTAAAATACAACTTCATTTTTTTGGGAATTTCTGTCATCATGTGGTACAGTTGTAAGGCTCACAAAATGAAGTCCTTAACCAAGACTTTTCTAAAACTGTGCAGCTCTTTGGACATTTAAGCAAGGTTACTGGTATATCTTGGGCCACTGAGTCAAAAATCTGCTTTTTCATATTATTGGGGTTTGGAATACTTTAGATTTGTCCTACAGTTTTGTCTATATCCCTTTTTGCATTTGTTTCTGCAGTGTATTCAAAAAGAAAGCTCATTTAATTTTTTTTAAAACATCTTTCATCTGACTTGTAGAAGACTATGATACTTAGATGTCATGAATTTCTTAGAAGTGACATTAAGTTCATACTTGTTGCTAATTAAAACCTATCCAATTACCCTGGGAAATATCAGTAGCACATTAAGTCTTTTGAGTCATACTTTTCCTTGAGTATTTTCAAATTGCACTTCTCCATGTTCTCATGCAAGATCTTAATATTTGTAATTGCTGTAAAAACAGCAGGTGCTTGTCTATCACAAATAGCTAAGTGTATAGATTTTTAATCAGCTCATATTGATGAACTGAAATTTAAATGAATCAGAGTATTTTTAGAAGGATAATTTTGAGTGGAATACTCTGTGTACTGTCAACTATTACTGCCTCCATCATGGTACCATGTTATGTTGTAAGGAGCATTACTCTATGTGTATGACCCTAGCTTAATGAGTTCAGATGGGACCTGTATTTTAATTGCTTTGCCCTCTGCACTTTTTTCTGCATCCAAAATACAGCATGAAATTTACAGGTGTAACCACTGAGTTCTCCGTCTCTCTTTTAGCTTGGACGGTCCACTCAATTTCCAGAGTTTCAAGCATTGCAAGAGAAACACTTTCCCTATTGTATTGTGGGCAAGATTGCTCATAGTCCTTTCTTGAAAGTCTGAAATGAAAACCCAGCTAGGCCTTGAACAGGTGAGAGCAGCCAGCTCTCTGAACAGCCAGGAAAACTGATGGTGGAAACCAAAGCAGCTCCTTGTTCTTTAGAACTTGTTCTCCCTAGGCCTTCCCAAGAGTCTCAAATCTACATGGTCTTTCCTGTTCAGTTCACAAAGTTCAGTTCACATTTTCACTGATCAGGTGTTCTGTAGGAGGGCTTCTCAGATTAAATAATACTCTTGATATTTCAAATATTATGAAACATCTTATGGGGTTTTTTTTATTATTTTATATGGAATTTTATATGGGTTTTTTAATTATTATTTTTGTACTGTTTTTATGTTTTCAGATGCAGTAGATCACTTTAAATTCAATTCTAAGAAGGTTTGTGTTCTCTGTTGCAGAAGTCAGATGCTGTAAGAGTCACCACCTTCACTGGCTGCATGGGTGAAACCTTTCTAGACAGCAAACCCATAGGACTCTGGAATTTCAGGGATATCGAAGGTGACTGCAAAGGATGTGCTGTCAGGTAGGTAAAGCACTGACTGTTTCTCGTGCTTCTTTGGGGAGCCTGTGTGCAGTGACAGTGCATTCAGTGGTAAGTAGCAGGAATTTCCACAGCTGCCATCAAATTCCAATGTGTATGCAACAGAAGTTAGGTGTCAATTACTCCAAGGGGGGAAGCAGCCAGTCTGGGTTGTAAGTGTGGTCAGTGAGTTACCAGAACCAAGCTGGTGGGACAGGGCTGTGATAGAAAGGCTCCTGACAACCAGTAACCAGAAACAGTCAAAGCATTAGAAGAGAGCACGAGAACCACAGTGAACTGAGTCTGGCTCATGGACAGCTGTGGTATGGGTGCATTTCTTACCTGGCATGGAACAGAGTCTAGTGCCTCAAGGTGGCTTTCACCTTGTAGTAGTGAGCAGAGACCCCACACAGGAAAGGCATTTGCGTTCTCAAAATAGAATGGGAAATCCTGTCTCTGTCAGTGAGAGTTTTGAAAGACATCAAATCAAGTTCAGGAAGACTTCCAGGAGCTGTGCCCACATAGCCCTGCACTTCTTATTTTAGAATAAAGAACAACTTCACATGGCAAAAGAAAATGGTTGGAATTGTTCTTTTCAGCCCACAGGTGGCAGACGGTGAAGGGACAGTGCAGTTTGACGGTGACAGCTATGCCATGGTGAGCCGCCCAATCCGCTGGAACCCCAATATTTCCACAGTCATGTTCAAGTTCAGGACCTTCTCATCAAATGCTCTGCTGATGTACCTCGCCACTGATGACTTGGTAAGAACAGCCAGCTAACCTCTACACTCCTTGCAGGTTTCATGCCATCTTTGCAGTCACTGAATTTATCAGATCATAAAAAAATTTAGCAATTTAAGGTACCACTATCCTGGTGTGATGTTGCCTGGTGTGATGCTTCACTGCGGACCAACTGAAGACAGTGTTGACTACCTAATGTTTAGGGGGAATGAATGGGGATCATTATGTTACTCTGGGGAGAATTCCAGCTTTTCTGAAATTATTTATTAATTTTCCTTTATCCCAGATGCTTATGTGTATGAACATTTTCAGCTGTGTTTGTCTATTAATAGTTTAAAATATCACAGTGTGATGGCAGAGGGAATATGGGAAGAGACGACTCTTATATAGAAATCCTGCTCATATTAAAAAATGTTTATGTTTTATTGAGTGGGTTTAAAGGGAGACTGGTGCAACAAATAAGATGTAATAGTGATCATGTTTTTCCAATATCTACAAATGGTGTTTCTTACAGATAAAACAGAGAATAGAAACATTAGTTTTAAAATTGTTTAAGGTTTTTATTCACACACAGTATCGAATGTGTGTGGATAACAGGGAGAAATTCTTTATAAAGACACTTGTCCAGATCTGAATAACTCATGTTTGGCATCTCTGATCCAGATTGATTTGCATGACTGACATGGAACAGAGTCTTCCCCTTATCCTTTTCATATGGGGCAGAAATTATGTACAGTAGTTTTCACTGATGATTGAAGAATTACTGAGCACTTGCTATTTTACAAAAACTGTGTTTGCGTAAACCAGTCTTATTTCAGATTCTTGTATTTTGGAAATAATTAGCTGGAATTATCAAGGAAGAGGGTGCTCCTCCTGACTGACTCTAGCAAAGCTAGAATTTTATTATGATAATGAAATATTTATGTAGCTTTTTGTGGTGGTGCTTAAATTCAATTCCAATTGGGTTTTCACTGCTCCGGTTTGGTTTTATAATTTGTGTTTTATAATTTTGTATTTATTTCTATTGTTTAAGATGGCCTCTCCTTCCCTCTCCTTCTCTCCTTCCCTCAGACTTTCCTTCCCCCCCCCCAAACCTTCCCGCCAAAATCTTGGTTGTCCTGGTAACCCCATCCCATAATAGTTGTTTACCACTTTTCGGTTACCTGTCAATCTTTAAGTTATATAACTTCCCCACCCCCTCATCATGTATTCCTCCTCCCCAAGTTACCTGTTACTGGTTCAAAAGTTCTGCATCCCTCATTATACGTTGGCAAGGAGTTTTAATTGGTCCCACGCGATCCCACCCCCGAACCCACCTAATAAAAAGCCGTGCCATTTCGAGGCCAGCGTCTCTCTTCGGAGCGCTGCCTCGGGGGCACGCATCCCCTTGTTGCACCTCCTTGAGAGTCCCGCCTTTCTATTCTGCGCACCATCCGCACCGTTGTCGAGTTTGCCCACGCCTCTGGCAAAGTGAGCCCCTGGATGTAGTGGCGGCAGGGCTGGCCGGAGCTGCACCCATTGGAAAAAGCCGAACCACTGCAAGCTGGCGCCCAACGCGGGGCTGTCACGCGTGGGCGAACATCTGACAGCTCGACGGCGACGGCACTGACGCGGCGCACGCGGTTTGAGAGCGTCGCGGTCAAATCCGGTCCATCGGGACCTTTTACGGATTTTTCATTGTCGTCGCGCCTCCTAGTGGAAGCAGCCTTCAGGTGCGCTCCCGGGAGGGAGGAGAGGGTAGCTCCACAGCACCCAGTGGGGTCCTCTTCAGTGCGGATTTACCCCAGACCAAACCGCTGTACCCACGCAGGAACCAGGAAGGGTAAGCGTGTGAGCCCCATCGCCCTCACCCTACCCAAAAAAGGGAAGATCCAGCCCAGGAGAGACTGTCCTGGGGGGATCGGCCGCGCGGCGCTCGGGGGGGGTTCGTTTTCCTCTCTCGGGTTTTTGTTTCGCGGTTCCTGTTTTTATTTCGTTTTGTTGCTTTATGTTTTGAGTTTTCGCGGCTCCGGGCTGGTCCCAGCAGCGCTCGGGATCGGGGGAAGCGACACGGGGCGCGCCGCGGCAGGTATCAGGAAGCCGCGAAGCGGGAGCGACACAGCAGAGCCCGTGGTGTAGTGGTTAGGGCTCAGCGCTCTGACCGCCGCGACCCGAGTTCGAATCCCGGTCGGGGGACCGGGATACTGGGATCGCGGGAGCGGCGCCGTGCTCGTCTTTTTGCCGGCCCGGGCGCGGGAGACGCGAGTTCGATTCCCGGTCTAGACCGGGACCGCGGAAGGCGCGGCGAACTCGGCGGATCCCGGCGCGGAGCCCCCCCGCTTTTTGTCTGCGCACGGGCACAGACGGGGTTTAAAGCGGGTTTTTTGTTTTACGAGGCACCTTCGGGGCGGAGGCAGTGGGGGGGGCTGCCTGACCGGAGTTTTTTGTGCTGGAATTCGGTTTTTAGTTTATTTTGTGTTGCGGAACGGTTTGGAAGTGAAAAATGGGTGCCAGGCTCTCGGCAGAGGAGAAAGGCGTTTTTCGTTGTTTTGTTGGAGTTCTGAGTTTTAATAATCTTAAGTTTTCTAAAGGAGAACTGAAGCAGTTTGTGCGCACGCTCTATTTGCATTTCCCCAGAACGAATCCGGAAGTTGTGACGGACCCCCGATATTGGGAGCCCGTGGTTTTAAAACTTACCAAATTAGCTGCCGCTGGAGACAAAAATGCGGCGAAATACCTGTTCTGGTCGCGGCAGATTCAAACCGCCGTGAAAAACATGAAAGGAGTGCAGAAAGAGCGGTCTCCCGGAGAAAGCTCTGTTTCCCCCTGTTCTTCCCGTTCTGTGTCCCCCTCCCCTTCTTCCCGCCGTGGCATTTTCAGGAATGCAGCGGGCGAACTGCAGCCCGCCAGCCCTGGCTTCCTCAGAATGCAGCCCCCCCGCCTGGGTCAGACAGAGCAGTCTGCCCGGGAGGTCCAACGGAGCGCTGGCCACGCTCCCGAGGAATCTTCCCTTCCCCGAACCTCCCTAAAAAAACCCCGAGTTCAGTTCAGTGTTAGTGAAGGCGCCGGCGCGGAGCCGCTCGGCGCCCGCCCGGGGGGCGCGGGGGAAAAGCCGCTCGGCGCCCGCGCGGCAGGCGCGGAGCCGCGCCGCGCCCGCGCGGCAGGCGTCCATGCGGAAGAACCGCATGGCGACCGCGTGGCACGGGCATGCGGCGTCCATGCGGCAAACGCACGCGGTGTCCATGAGGCAGGGGCACGCCCCGCCCATGCGACAGGCGCATGCGGCTTCCATGCGACAAACGCATGCGGCTTCCATGCGGCAGGCGCACGCGTTGCCCACGCGGCAGAACCGCGTGGCAGCCATGCGGCAGAGGCGCAGGCACGCAGCGCCCGCGCGGCAGAGGCGCGGAATGGCGGCGGCCGCATGGCGCGGTCGTTCTCTTTGTCCGCCCTGCCCGCCAGCCCGCTGTCGGAGGCGCCGCTCGCCGCCGCCGCCGCCGCCCCGCTCCCGTTCCCTTCCCCTTCCCAGTCTCCCGAGTTTTCCCCCCCCAACCCTTTTCCGTCCCCTTCCACCCTTCCCCGAGGCTGTCACTGTTCTGAAACCCCTTCCTATGACCCCCCCACCTGCCGCTCCTCCCGAGTCTCCTCCCAAAACCACTCCTCCGAAGGCGTGCCTTTCCCAGACCCTGGCACGCCCCCCTCCCGTCGCAGGCCACTCCCCTCGGTGACGCCCAAGTCCCGCCCACTGCCTCCCGGTTCCCACGCCCCTTCTTTCGGTTCCCACGCTTGGGGCAAGGAGGGGGAGGGGTGGGATCCAGGAAGTGATGGTCCCCATGTCCCTTCTCTCGCTCCAGTTACCTACAGGAGGGGTAGGGGAGGGCATGAGGAGGCAAAGTGGCAGCAGTTGTCCCAGAATGTTGTCAGGGAACTCATGAAGGCCCTCAAGGAGTACGGCCGCATGAGTCCGTACTTCCTTGGTTTGTTAGATGGCCAAGTTACCGGGAGTGAGGTTGTCCCACATGACATCAAGTACCTTTTCAGGTGCTTGCATTCAAGAACTGAGTATCAGCTCTGGTTTGCAACCTGGAAAAGGCACTTGCAGGACGCGCTCCCAGGGTGGTCAAATGACCCTGACACAGCTGTGGACAATGAAGGGAACATGATCACGCTGGCACATGTGATGGGTGAGGGAGAATGGGAGATGCCCCAAAAACAAGCTGAAAGCCTCCCAAAGCCGTTGTTGAAGCAAATTGCTAAGGTTGCTGTCAAGGCGTTTTCCACCATGCGGCCTTCCGGCCCCATGGAATCGTATTCAGATGTTTTTCAGGGACCTCAGGAAAACTTCCTGCTGTTTGTGGAAAGGCTAACGGTAGCCGTAGAGCAGCAGGAAGAGGACGAAGTGGCAAGGGAGAGGCTGGTCACGTCGTTGGCGTTCAGGCATGCCAATGACGTCTGCAAACAAGCCATGCTGACCCTTCCACGGATTCCCAAGCCGACATTACAGGACTATGTCGAGGTGGTAACTGAGGTGGTCCCGCTGATGACATCAGCAAAGCCAGAGAGGCCGGAACAGCGACGGAAAACCGTGAATGCAGCAACCACAGAGACCCCAACCATCTATCAAGACAACGCGGCCGTGGTACCAAAAGGGAGGCGTCCATCGGGAAATTCAGCTGACAAGGCTTGCGCCTTATGTGGCAAGCAAGGACACTGGTGGCAGGCTTGTCCCCTGAGACGGGAGTTTCAGGAATTTAAACAAGCCAAAGAGGGAGGAGGAGGAAATGGGAGGGGAGGACGCTCCCAACAAAAAAATGAATAAGGAAGCGCGGAGCCACCCAGTGCGATGACCCCAATCGGGTGGCCCAAGCCGGGGGAGGAGGAATGGGGAATGATGATTTGAGTTGTACCGGACATGACATTTTAACGGACTTGACTTTTTCTTCCCAGAGGCAGCAGAGGAGCCCTCTGAGAGGGAATTCACCGGACGAGACAAGAGACTCCCCTTTGAGGAGTCCTTCACCTGATGATCCTGACCCGAATGTGCCTGTTCCTTTCACAGGAAAGTCCTTGACAACAACAAGCGAGGGAGTGCCCTTTCATCTTCAGTTGTCTGATGCCTTGTGGATCCATGATGATGAATGGCACCGCGTGGCGGTATCTAGAAATAGAGGTACCTGGCACAAAATTGGCACAACATATGTAGTCGTGGGGGATTGTAAACATACCCCGCCAGAGATTGAGATTGTTCCACAAACCACTCCTGCGGATCCCAAGTGGTTTGAACTCTGGCTTCGCTGCACGACTCCACCCATTTATCTGTCAAAGGGACAGATAGTCGCCCAGGCAATACCATCACTCCCTGAAAGGGTGTGTCCTGAGGGCGACTGCAAGACCTGCCACCCCCAGATAAACACAGTCATAAACATCACACATGACAGACCTGAGGAGGTGTGCAAATTAAGGGTGGGCGGGGAGACCACCACCATTAAAGGTCTCCTTGACTCGGGGGCGGACGTAACGGTGATCCCGGAACACCTATGGCCGTCACGTTGGCCGTTGCAGACAGTGGTGGAGCAAGTTGAGGGTGTTGGAGGCCTTCAATTGGCGAAAAAATCAAAGCACATGGTGCAAATTAAGGGGTCCAATGGGCAATTGGCAAACATCCAGCCCTTTGTTTTGAATTACAAAGCACCCCTGTGGGGGAGAGATGTCCTGGCCCAGTGGGGGGCAACAATTGAATTCCCTGACCCTCCACAAAATTTTCAGGCTGCGGTCACTGAACTGCGCCCCACCCAAAAACTGAATTGGAAAACGGATTCTCCAGTTTGGGTGGAGCAGTGGCCGCTTTCTAAGGAAAAGTTAAAGGCGCTGAATGAGCTCGTGGAAGAGCAACTCCGGAAGGGTCACATAGAGGAGACCACCTCTCCTTGGAACACCCCGGTGTTCGTAATACGGAAATCGGACAAGACCCGATGGAGGCTTCTCCAGGACCTCAGACAAATTAATGAGGTCATCGAAGACATGGGCTCTCTCCAACCAGGGATGCCTTCCCCAGCCATGTTGCCCCAAAATTACAATTTGGCCGTGATTGACATCAAAGATTGTTTTTTCCAAATTCCTCTGCACCCCAACGATGCTCCACGGTTTGCGTTCTCGGTTCCTAACATCAACCGAGAGGCCCCGAGGAAGAGGTATCACTGGCGGATTCTTCCCCAAGGGGTGAAGAGCAGTCCTGCCATTTGCCAGTGGTACATGTCTTCCTTGCTGACCCCCGTGCGTGCAGCTGCACACCAGGCCATCATCTTGCACCATATGGATGACGTGCTCGTGTGCGCCCCCAACGACGATCTGTTGACGCATGCGCTTGACCTGACAGTGGCTGCACTGGTTGCTGCAGGGTTTGAGTTGCAGGAAGCGAAAATTCAAAAGATGCCACCATGGAAATATCTTGGCCTCGAAATTAATAAGCGGACCATTGTTCCGCAAAAATTGGCGATCAGAACCAAAATTGAGACCTTAGCGGATGTGCACCAGCTGTGTGGAGCTTTGAACTGGGTGAGGCCTTGGCTGGGTCTCACTACCGAGGACCTAGCACCTCTTTTCAATTTATTGAAAGGGGGAGAGGGGCTGAGTTCCCCTAGGTCACTCACCCCGGAGGCACAGAAAGCACTGGAAAAGGTTCAAGAGTTGATGTCCACCAGACAGGCAAATCGCTGCCATGCTGATTTGCCTTTCCGATTTGTCATTCTAGGGAATCTGCCGCACCTCCATGGAATGATATTCCAATGGGACAATGGGGTGACCAGCATACCCCGGAAGGACCGAGGCGGGAGAGATCCTCTTCTTATTATAGAATGGGTCTTTCTCAGCCATCACAGGTCCAAGAGGATGACACGCCCACAGGAGTTGATGGCTGAACTCATCCGGAAAGCCAGAATTCGAATTAGAGAACTGGCTGGCTGCGACTTTGAGGTGATCCACGTACCAATTCGGTTGAATTCGGGCCAAATTTCAAAGGCAATGTTAGAGCACTTGCTTCAAGAGAACGAAGCACTTCAGTTTGCCCTGGACAGTTACACTGGTCAAATTTCAATCCATCGGCCTGCCCACAAAATTTTTAATTCGGATGCTCAATTTAAATTAAATTTAAGGAGTGTTCAGAGCAAAAGACCGCTCGAAGCCTTGACAGTTTTCACAGACGCGTCCGGAGGGTCCCATAAGTCAGTGGTGACTTGGAAAGATCCTCAGACTCAGCAGTGGGAGTCTGACGTTGCTGAGGTGGAAGGATCCCCTCAGATTGCTGAGTTGGCCGCAGTCGTCAGGGCCTTCGAAAGGTTCTCTGAACCATTTAATTTGGTAACCGATTCGAGTTACGTTGCAGGTGTAGTGTCCAGAGCGGAGAACTCAGTTCTCCAAGAAGTGACTAACATTGCTCTGTTTAAGTTGCTCTCGAAGCTAATAAGGCTAATCTCCCACCGAGAGCAACCGTTTTACGTGATGCACACCAGGTCGCACACGGATTTGCCGGGGTTCATAGCGGAGGGAAACAGGAGGGCTGATGCTCTTGCTGCCCCTGTCGCGAAGGCCCCGCTGCCTGACGTTTTCCAGCAGGCAAAGCTCAGCCACCAACTGTTCCATCAGAATGTGCCAGGTTTGGTCCGAGGGTTCAAACTAACCCGAGATCAGGCCAAGGCCATTGTGGCGACGTGTCCCAGCTGCCAGCGACATGCAGTCCCAACCTTGCATGCCGGGGTAAACCCCCGAGGGCTGAGCAGCAACGAGGTATGGCAGATGGACGTTACTCATGTCCCTCAGTTTGGGAGGCTGAAGTACGTCCATGTGTCTGTGGACACCTTTTCTGGAGCAGTCTATGCATCCGCCCATACAGGGGAGAAAGCAGGGGATGTTGTTAAACACCTTCTCCAAGCCTTCTCTTTCCTAGGCATCCCTAAAGTCATCAAATCGGACAACGGGCCAAGCTATATTTCCAAGGAGTTCCGCAACTTCCTCCAGCAATGGGGAGTAGAACACAAAACTGGCATCCCCTATTCCCCGACAGGCCAAGCAATTGTGGAGAGGACACACCAAAACATCAAAAGAGTCCTCAATCAACAGGGACAAATTCTGAAATTGGAGTCACCCCAAATTCGATTAGCCAGGGCCTTATACACAATTAATTTTCTAAATTGTTCATTCGAACTTATGAATCCCCCAATAATTAGGCACTTTGGAGAGAACCCAAATTTAAAATTAGAGTCCAAACCGCCAGTTCTCGTCAAGGACCCGGAGACCATGAGAATGGAAGGTCCACACGGTTTAATCACTTGGGGTCGCGGGTACGCCTGCGTATCGACACCCACCGGACTTAAATGGGTGCCGGCCAAGTGGGTGAGACCTTATGTTCCCAGGGCCTCCAAAGAGTCAGATAATCAGGTGAAAAATGTCACTTGGCGAAGAAAAAGGAAGCCCGTTGGTCCGGAGGAAGAGAGGTCCGCTCCTTCCTTCCCCATTCCTCACTGGCTTTTTGTTAATTAATTTATTTTGTTACTCCTAATTTTGTTTTTGTTACTTATAATTGGAATTGCATTTGGCATCATCCGACGAGTCACTGCAGCCACCTCGTCACTCAGCGTGAACAACGTCTGGGCCAGTGTTCCTCCCGTCGAGGAGATTGAGATGCAGCAGCTCCCGCCATGGGAAGACGAGGAATACCCTGACCCAGAGGACTTCTTCACCGGAGACTGATAACGAGAGATGGCTCACGGAACAGAACATCTATCCCCCAAGCAGACACTACCAAAAGCCATCACAAAAAAATAAAAAAGGGGGAGATGTGGTGGTGCTTAAATTCAATTCCAATTGGGTTTTCACTGCTCCGGTTTGGTTTTATAATTTGTGTTTTATAATTTTGTATTTATTTCTATTGTTTAAGATGGCCTCTCCTTCCCTCTCCTTCTCTCCTTCCCTCAGACTTTCCTTCCCCCCCCCCAAACCTTCCCGCCAAAATCTTGGTTGTCCTGGTAACCCCATCCCATAATAGTTGTTTACCACTTTTCGGTTACCTGTCAATCTTTAAGTTATATAACTTCCCCACCCCCTCATCATGTATTCCTCCTCCCCAAGTTACCTGTTACTGGTTCAAAAGTTCTGCATCCCTCATTATACGTTGGCAAGGAGTTTTAATTGGTCCCACGCGATCCCACCCCCGAACCCACCTAATAAAAAGCCGTGCCATTTCGAGGCCAGCGTCTCTCTTCGGAGCGCTGCCTCGGGGGCACGCATCCCCTTGTTGCACCTCCTTGAGAGTCCCGCCTTTCTATTCTGCGCACCATCCGCACCGTTGTCGAGTTTGCCCACGCCTCTGGCAAAGTGAGCCCCTGGATGTAGTGGCGGCAGGGCTGGCCGGAGCTGCACCCATTGGAAAAAGCCGAACCACTGCAGCTTTTCTAATGAACTTTTATAATTGAGTGTTGAAAGTATAATTAATGTCATTATTTTAGATTATTTTATATAATTATTGTTGACTTACATATTTTTCTATGACAAAAGTATTTAATTGAAATCTCAAAAACACAAGCAACTGGTCCCTGGTATACTTTGTCTCTTATGATACTGTCCCACCACATAAAAACTTGGAGGATGCTCTCTCTAATGATGCATAGATAGAGATGCCTAAGCATCTAGAATACTGAGTTTGTTCAGTTTTACTCTGAGAAGAGGTGGAACTGGCCATGACCAAAATGATAATAAAAATTTCTCCGGTACATTTACATCCTGGGCCACAGTTCCACCATTACTTACTTAATGGCTTTCATACTGTCCAATTCTGTGGCTATTTGTTTTTCTCTTTGTATCCTGCCAGCTCTTCTTCTGGAGACAGTGCAGCATATCGTTTTTCCAGTCAGCCATCTCCAGTTGCTGCTTGGATACTGGAGTCAGTGGTCGATGAAAATAAGAGCATTCATAGCTCTCTTTGTCTCCATCTCTCTGTTGCTCTGTTGCTTCCATAGATTACTCTCTGTAAATCTGATAAAACCTTTTTCACTAGTTTTGTCTTCTACCTTGCAGATTTAAATCTAGCTGAGGTATGCAATAAATACACTAATTATAGTACAAACATACACTGAATATTAGTTGAGAAAGCTGAGTATTAGTTTCAGGTAATTATAATGTCCATTTTTATCTTTGGTCTAAAATAAAATACAGCTATCGCATCAAAACTCCAACTAAGATGCCAGCAAAATTCCATCTAAATTTGCAATCCAAAAGAGAATGTAAGGGGAGAAAAGAGTTTTGCATCAGACAATTGTACATGAGAGTCCTGGGTAGTAAATGCATAAGTTGTGGCATTTTAAAAAGCTTGAAAAATGTTGTTTGTAGTCACTCAGGATTAAAAACTGTTTATTTCATGTCTTATGCCTCTTACCAAAATGGACAAGAATCATAGTGGTGTATCTAACCCTTTTCATTAACAGAAGGATTTCATGAGTGTAGAACTCAGTGGTGGACGTATAAAAGTCAGCTACGATCTGGGTTCAGGTACAGCTTCAGTTATCAGCAACCAAAATCATAATGATGGCAAATGGAAATCTTTCACCCTGTCAAGAATTCAAAAGCAAGGTAAGTTCCTGTGGTGTCTGCACCATGACTTTTCCAGTTATCTGTGCAGTACACCTAACCATCTAATCACAGGGAAAATGCTGTGGGAATTATAAGTTCTGATGATTTAGTGGCTTCTCTTGTTTAGATTATAGGTGTGTTGAGTTGCATGTGAGTGATTGCACTGTCAAACAGCACCTTATGAACTTTATGCCTATTTTTCAGACATAATTTTTTTATACAGCCATAAATTGCACTCTAAAATTCTTCTGATGGGGGAAAAAAAAAAGTCTTTTCATCAGTTCCCTGACGTTGTTCCAAATCATGAAACACACATGTGATTTTTGTTAGGACAGCAGTAGCTTTTTTGCTGTACAGTCCTCTGATGCTCAGCATGTACCAAAGTGCTTAAAAAATGCAGTGACTGTACTGATAGTACAGTATCTAACTAGACAAACACCACTACTTTATCTTCCCTAATGATGTGCATTGTGCCAGGAGCTGAATCTGCATGGAAACAATTGGGAACATTTCCAGAAGTTCTGCTAGTTCTTTAAAGTGTTGCTGGCACAAAATGTAAAGTGGTGAAATTTGATAAGATCATAAAGACTACCAGTTATCATGCTGGCAAAACCCTTTTCTTGTTTTTTAGTCTGCTTATAGGGCTGGTAGAATCCTACCTGAGCCAAATTAGTCTCATTTCTGGCAACTGTGACATACTCTGTGCTTTTGGAGTTTGAATTTTTACTGCATTCTGAATATTCAGGGTCACCACAAGCCACTAGGCATATTCCTGCTGCCCCCTCCAGAGCCTGCTCTCTATCTGGCCTTCACAGCTCACACAGTCCCTCTTCCTTGTCATTTGGCTGAAGCAGACTTGGGAGTTGAGACAGTGGCCAAAATAATTTAGTGATCTCACTTGCAGATTTGCTGCACCTTTAAAAGAGGAATGTCTTATTGCTAGCCAGTTATTATAGTTCATACTTAACCCAGGAGGTATTAATATAAAATACAATGATACAATGCCATGTAATTATAACTTATCAATTGCATTCAAACATCATGTGTTTGTCATAAAGAAGATACAGGTATAGAAATGAAAGGAAAATTAATCTGGTTTTGGTAAGGTGTTGCAGAAAGTCTGTGTATTCAGTTCTCAAGGAAGGAAGGAGAGAAATCCTTTCTTTTCATCCCTATGTATCTTGGGGCCTGCTCAGCATTTTTTACTGAGTCTTATTTCTTTTATTAAACTTTTTATTCTGAATTAATCCATACATTAAAATATGCATGGAAGAAGCACCTAAATAGGATGGTTGTATGTAGCACATCACTGATTCCAGACTGAGATTGGACATGACAGCAACTGCTTTGGGTTTGAAAGTGATTTAGAGTGACTGATCACCAATCGCTAAGGCACATAATGACAGTGCTTAACAAACTTTTACACTAAAAAATCCTGTTCAAGGGGCAATCTTTGGACTGAGATCACAAACTAGATGTAAAATGATCTCTTGTCATGACTATGTCCTGAAGTGTTAGCTCCAAATTACAGTGACACAAAGTAGGCACCAAATTGAAACAGGTTTAGAGAATATATAAAAATAAAGTGTACAGAATTGCTATAGCTTTCCAGGTTGTTATGGAAACAGAGGAAAATGCAGCTTTCTTCCCCTGCCCATAATTGACAATATGGAAATCCAGTATCATAATTGCAAAATACAGTCCTCCTTGCTTCTTCCTTTTCCTGCTAACCCTTCAAGTATTTTTCTCTTGGTTTCTTACATTAAGACATCATTGTTCATGACAGACACTTTGTAACTAATCTCAAATGTCTTTTAGCCAACATATCAATTGTAGACATAGACACCAATGAAGAAGAGACCATAGCAACAACTTCTACAGGCAGCCACTTTGGACTCAACTTAAAAGGGCATGAGAAAATATATTTTGGGGGATTGCCAACCCTGAGAAATCTAAGGTAATGTGGTTTAAACCAATTTCTTTAGTTTGGTAAGAGGATGTAAATAGAATGCAATTTTATTCTCTGCTTTTATTTCTCAAGTTCATTTGCAGTAAGTGAATGGTGAATTCCCAATGTACCCTGGGAATGCCACAGCAGAATAGTGCTTTATTTGCATATGTTTTGTATTTCACACAGCTCACCTTACACAGATACAATGGAAATGACACTTGCAGTGCAGTACATCTTTCTGATTCCATGCAAGAACCATGATGTAGCTGACTTTTTAAGTATTTATTTATTTGATGCATATAATTTATGACTGCAGATTCAGAGAATTGGCTCAGTACCTTCACAAAATTGAGGACAGGTGCTTACTTTATGCATGAGTAGAGAAACTGACCTACAGACTATTCCACATGGGATTACCGCTTAATGGGTAACCATGTTTTTTGCATAATCAGTGTCAGTATACTTTAAATATGTATTAAAATATTTTGCTTAGATATAATTTTCAATTATTTGTAGAATTTAGTTCTTCATGTCCTTAGATAAAATTCCTCCTGTATTCAGGACTTAAAGTATATGATACAATATTCTTCATATATTTAATGTGGCAGAATGAAATATTTTCCTATCAGAAGTCTGATCCTGACTTTCCTACACAAATATAAAATTCCCAGTAATTATTTGTTAAATATTGTATAGTAATATTCATAAATGTTAACTTCAGCATAAATAAACTAAAGAAATGGGATAACAGAAACATGAATTTAGTGACTTTCTTTCATGGCTTTAAATAGACAAAAAACTTACTTAAAATTTAAATGAATATTCAGCAGTTTTGCAGTGACAAGAACAAGAGAATTCTGTGCTGCAATGAACAGATGAGCAACACAGAAACAGGCCCATTAATCTATGTCAGCTTCAACTACATGGCATAATGAGAGGCTTGAAGTGGTCTTGTGCACAAGGAACTGTTGTGTTTAATCCACAGACTCTTCTGCCACTAAAAGAATGGACATATTTGTTAATTTATTAGGATAATCATTGACCTCTGATGTCAAATCACCCAGCAATAAAGAGATCTAAGATCTATTTTACCCATGAAATAAAACACTATATTATGTAATTGTGAAATCACACCAGTGCATAACAAAACGTCTAGAGCAATTATCTTCCACTTCCTTTGTGGCTGCCCAGAAAATCAGTGTACCACAACTACTTTGACCTATGGTAACCGTTCTGCCTACAGCTATGATTCATCAGTGCCTGAGGCAAGATTAACGTTATGGTAAATTAGAATCAAAAGTAGTGAAAGGGAGATTAGGGTAAAGCTGAGCTACTGCAAACAATAGACACTGAGATATCCATGACTTTGTCATTATCAGATCGCATCAGTTCTGCCAAATTGTTTTACATGGTTTGCTTTTGCTCTTGGCCAAGTATACTATCAAGTTATAAAAACTCTCTGATGAATTCCATTTTAAGGTAGCTGTTTGTGGAGTAAACCTGTTAATTGTTATAGCCTGATAGTGCACATAGAATCTCACCTTCCATTATATGTTGGTTGTAAATGATGTACACCTGCTTCAGTGTGAAATGTCTGAACCTTGCTAATAAGTACCACAGAACAACAATACAAGAAGTACCATTTGCTACAATTAATGCCACGTTGTTGTTTTCTTTTTTTTTTTTTTTTTCTGTCTTTCTTTCTCACCCCAGTATGAAAGCCAGGTAAAAACAATCAGATTATTTGCATGACTTGCATGTGTCTAGTTAAAGAGCAGCTTAAAAGCACGGGTGGCACCACAGCAGCAGCAGCATGGGCAGTGTTTAGAGCAGCTGCTATGCTAAGGCTCTTAGTTCAGTGTGCTGCTCCTGCCACAGCCAGCACAGCTGCTCCCAAGGGCTCACCACCAGCACGTTCCACGCTGTGCACACACCTACACAAGCAACTTCTGTTATCCTCATGCAGCTGGTTACTTCAGCTGTGTGATGCTTGTGACACTGCAGTGCCTCGGAAGCGAGGCTCCAGCCAGCTGTGGGCTCCAGCCAGCTGTGGGCTCCAGCCAGTTGTGTTGCTGACTTTGGCTCTGACCTCTGGGCTGTAGGAGCAGTGTAGTCCCATGCGAGGTGGGGAGCCCTGTGCTCAGAGGCAGTGAAGTAGTTACTGAGGAGAGCATGAAAGTGAGGTGGAGATTTTCTGTGAAATTTGCCACTTCTTGTGTTAAGAACAGGAGTATGAGGGGAAGAGTCACCTATCTCTGACTGCAATTTCAGTTTGCAACTATTTGTATCCATTGCTTTTGTTTTGGTATGCTCAGATATGAACTGATCTTCACTGTGTTTTGCAGCCTAATTCCTGGCTTGAATTGGAAAAATACAATTTAACCCCCACACTCCTACCCTGAACCTCAGGAAGATTATTTCCTCTCAAGCTCCATAAATTGCTGTTTGTTTTCCCTCAAAACTGGCCTATCTTGGCAAAAAAAGAATTAACAAAAATACCCCAAAACAATTCAAGAATTATGCAAGATCTTAGTGAACTTGGACCTTGTTTGGTGTATTTTGGAAAGGAAAAAAGAAGTCTTAAGAAAATATCAAGGAGGTGTTCAGTGTTTGTGAAGAGGTTGAGCCAGACAACCCACAGTGCTCCCTTCCAACCTTACTCATTCTGTGATTCTGTGAAATGGGTTGGAAATTATAACAGCAACTCTTTGTAACAGGACCGGTTGAGGACAGTCTGTCACTGGACAAGGCAGCAAAGGGTAGTAGCAAGAATGGTTTCTGGATGGCAAAGACTATGGGCACCAGTGAAGTGGTAACTGCAAAACTGGTCTTCCGCTGGGAAGATAAATCCATAAAGGAACTGGAGAAGAGCTAGGAAATAAAAATGAAAAATGAAAGGTGAACATAGCTACTTGACTGTAAATAAAGCAGCATATGGATCATTTTAGTAAACCAGATGCTTGCTTTAACTTATGCAGAGAGTACTAATTTGCCAGAGAATACATCACGCTGGCTCAGTTGGCTATAATGCAAAGAATGGCTTTCAATGCCAAAATGTGCAGCTGAATAGTATTGGTGCAAAATGGTTTTATTTTGTAATTAATGCTTTTTAAATTTTTTTCTTTCCTTTCAGGGAACCGAAGTGTTTGTTGCTTCCCCCTTCCCCACCCCACCCCAGTTTTAATTCCTTATTTATTTCCCAAATTAATTTTTCTCTCTTTGAGCTGTTCATACTATTCAGATATTCTAGTAAACACTCATAGGTAACATTTTTTAGTGAATTAAATAGTAGTTGGTTTTTTGGGGGATTTTTTTTCTTTTTTTTGGATTTACTGTCCTCCATGGTATCAATGGCAGCTTTTTTTCTGAAGAGACTTGTCTTGTGGCACACTGGTTCAGATGTTACCAGGCAGTTATGGTCTCACTCTGGTGTACCCAGGCTTAGGAAATCATACTTTTGCAATCAAGCATGATCATTTTGGTGTTACTTTCAAGGGGTTTCACATTTCCTCTCATCAGCCAACTGATGAGTCAAACATGGCACTTAAATTCCATTACAATATTTTCCTGTCTTGGCTGGATAGTTACATTCAGTAATAAGGCCAAGTGCTTTGTTTTGTTTAACTGCCTGAAAAAGTCAGATGTATTGCTGTGTCCTAAGAAAATATGAAGCAGTTTTCATAAGAAAGATACCAGAAATATAAAATAAATGTCAGTCCACCTGATTGCATTCCTGAAGTGTGTTGGCAAAAACTATATTCAAATATTTGTATGCTGCTAAAGTTCTTTCATTGGATCTAGCATGCAAAAAGAGGAACTAAAAATGTCTTCCAGTTATGGTCTCTATTTACTCTTACGATTTCCTAGCTTTCATTTTTCTGTTTTTGCCTAAGGAACAACTTCCTTATTTCATAGCTCATTGCGTTATAACACCAAAGGTGATAGCTCTCCTTTACCAAAGGAAAAACACAAAAAATAAAACATCCAACCAAAAATCCTTAAGGGAAAGAAAAAATTGAGAAGGGGACTGTTGTCAATTGGAGATGAGATGAACCTCGTTACATCTTTGAATGATGCAAGGCAGAGTGCAATGTGTGCTGATAGATTGTAGAAGGCAACATGTATTTGAGTGTGTGTAGTTAGAACAAAAATAAAAATCAAGCATCTGTGCGTCTGAAAATGTGCATATGTGTGTCTAGCTGACTGTTCTCCCTAAACTCTATTTTTGTAAACACGTACTTCTAAATGTTTTTTAGGCCTGAAGTGAACTTAGAGAAATACACAGGTTGCCTCAAAGACATAGAAATTTCAAGGACACCTTATAACATATTGAGCAGTCCTGACTTTGTTGGTCTAACCAAAGGATGCACACTAGAGGTTAGTCTGATTTCCATGTATTTTGGCCTTAATGTTTATAAACGTTTTCTGGTTTCTGATTTTATGGCATATTAGATTAATTGTATATGGTATATTCCTTAGATAGGAATCTAACCTTAAAATCCAAAGTTACATTTAAGAGAAAGAAAGAGGAACAAGTCTGATCAGCAAGTAGATCAGTTTTTCAGATCCTGACTTCTTGGAGAGTATCCCTGGCCACTTCTGATATCCCTATCCCTAAAGGGTAGAATTTTCTGAACTGCTTAGCAGTGATTTAGCTTTGTTTCAGCCAACTGAAATGGTAATTATTGATATTAATGAGGATAGGCATTGAAAACATGGCAAAACCTTAAAAAAATGATGCACATAAAACCTAAGGATTTAATTTTTTTTAATTGTTATTATAACGTCATTCACTACATAAAACCTCAGGTATGAATACTTACTCTCATAAGCTACCACTGAGCTGGAAGGCAGATTTCATACTGATCACTAAGAATGTGCAAAATTGGTGTTGTTATTTTTGTTTTAAATGCAACTATTTTCAGTTGTTGCTGCTTGCAATTAACAGCCTTTCAGTACATATAGAATCCAAGGAATTTGATCTGAAATTTGGGAGAGAATTCAGTAATTTTCCGTGGAAAAGTCTTTTTTATATAAAAAGATACTTCCACTGACATTTGTGTCCCGATAACTAGTTTGTATTTCTTCCCTGGAAATCTCTACTATTCAAGATCATTTTGCAAGCAAATGGAAGACATCCATCAGATACTAAATATACCATATATCTGACAGATACTGTATATAGCATATATCTGATATTTCATATCAGATACCATTACAGTAAATCTAAATGAGTTGTTGTTAATCTGATGCACTCCGAATTTTTTTTTTTCTACAAAACATTAAAACCTGACTTTGAACAGCAACTGGAACTTGACTGGGCCAAAAAAAAGATGAAGGCCCTGTTTTGCTGTGTTTATCCATTGTAACTTTGGCCTCCATCAGAGCAAAAAGTACACAAGAGTAGGACTCTCAGATGGGATATTAGACTAGATTCGTTATGCGGTCCGTATTTTCAGGTTTGTGGTAAAGCTAAATTCTAAACAAACAGACTGTTCAAATGCTTTTAAATCTTACAAATTTGGCTTCAGCAAAAATTTCATGGAGAGATTCGTATTTGTTTTCATTTATAGTATATTTTTTCTGGTACAGGAAAGAAGGATAGTTGTGTTCATTTTCTTCTGTTGAGATGAATCTTAGAAAGTACTTTCACATTATTTTGTAACACTTGAGGTTTCAGAGTATGAAATCTAATTGGATTTACCTCTTTGTTGGGGAAATAAATAAAATATTCTAATTGTACAAAACAACCCATAGGAAAATTAAAAAGAAGTGAAGCAAAAGTAAGGGATAAAGACTGGATATGTGTTCAATCATTTAAATGTCCTCAGATTTCAGAGAAAGGTGAGCACCACAAGCAATGATTTTATCTGGCATAATTTTTTATCTCTAGACCTGGAAACAGTTCTACTGTACTGAAAAAATGGTGAATTACTTGAGAAAAAGTCTCTGTTTCTAATGGTTGGTCTTCCACATCTGGAAGAACACATGAGTTGGCAGCAATGCCAGAAGATCTTTGGGATTATGCAATGATTTATTATTTGATGACATATTCTACTCTTTAAATTGTGTTAATGACTACCAATGTCCAAAGAGTTGGGCCATGTGCAACAAGTGCTTCGTTTATGACTCTGAGTAACCAAGAAAGCAGTGGTGCTTAGTGAAGTAATGAGGATTAATGAAAAGTATTTTCCCAGCACATCTGAGAAATAATAGAATCTAATTTACATTCATATTGGGTTTTATTACCTATGGTATAGATTTAAAATAAAACTCCAACTGTACTAACTCAATGGAAAACATATATATAAAATAAAAACAACCTTGAGCAGTTATTTTTAATCAAAGAGGTTATATAGACATAAAACTGGAACTTTGCCTTCCTGTAAGACAGGATTCCACAACTACAGTAATGATGCCAGATGTAAACAGATAAACTAGTGTTTGCAGAACACTTCAAGGAGTAAAATGCTAAGTGTTTATTATTACTTTTCCTCTTTTCACATTAGTTACATTTACAGTTTATTATTTTAATTCAGAAATCTTCCTGTGCATTCATAATCTTGCTTTTAATTCTACTAATGCACTTTCCTGTCCTCTCCTTCCTACAGAACATTCATACAGTCAGCTTCTCCAAGCCAGGTTTTGTGGAACTGCCGCCTGTCTCCTTTGACGTGGGCACAGAAATCAATCTCTCCTTCAGCACCCGGAATGAGTCTGGGATCATCTTGTTTGGCACAAGTGGCACAATTGTCCCCCCCAGGAGAAAGCGCAGGCACTCCTCAAGGAAATCTGCTCCTCTGAAGAGAAAGCGCAGGCAAACAGGACAGGTAAGAGGAAACTGGCAAATGATTTTTAAAAACCCCACAATTCTACTGAACTGCCATGATTTGTTTCAAGACACTGTCAGATGTTTATGCTTAAATTAAAATTCAGTTATTTGGAATAAATTATTTCTATTGTTATCCTTGATCTGATGAAGAATCTAATAGAAGCTCAAAATTGGTTTTTTTTGTCTTGGATAAATTGTTTCTCTTACAGATTTACAGTCATGTATCCATTCCTTGTTGCTAAGCAGCAGATTTGGTTTTCTATTATATTCCATGTTGGGTTTTTTTAGCCAAACCCAAATATTAGAAAATACTGTCCTTCACTCATTTTGAGAACTACTTATGCACTGTCAATGCTTGGAAAGTCTCTCAATCCTGTTCATAGAGACATAAATGAGGATCATTCTAATTTCCCTGAGACCAAAAGAAGAAAAAAAAAAAAAAAAGCTGTTGAACACAGTGAAGATAAGCCTCTTGTTTGGCACCACTGATGAGAAACTTAAGACTTCAGGACTATGGGCTCTCTTTCTCTCTCATAAAATAAAAATTTGCTGTATTAGTCCACCATGTCTGAGTGACTGCTTAAAGTGTGATTGCTAGAAATTGTTAGAAATTATTCAGGTCTTGATTTAATCTTTATTAAAATCCTGACAGAGAGACTCACTGCAACAGCAATAAACAGAATGTGTTGATACATTCTTTGTTCCGGACTTCTGGGAAGTGATACTTCATTGTTCTCTTTTTTGCCTATTTTGGAAGAGAACTCTTGGTGACCTGGAGTAACACACTCCAGGGACAGCACATTGTAATGGCTCACCTGGATGGCATTAACTTCAGGGTAGGGGCTCCTTCGTCATTTTGCAGCTCTTCAGGTCACAGAAGTGAACATGACCACTTATACTGGTGCTGGAGTAACTACTGGCATGATTTGCCAGTCCTCCAAACAGAGCTCAAGCTGAGATCAATGCACTTCAGGGCTTGATGAGTTTAAGAGCAGGTCTTGTAACAACAAAAATCAGAAGAATTGTAGGTTAGAAGTCTCCATCCTTCCCTGAAAATAGATAGAGTTAAATCTTCTGTTGACGTTTTCCAGCACGACCTCATTTTACTCCTTCCTCACTATAAAATGCCAGAGTCTGAGTATAGCAGCAGCAGCAGAACAGCAGTGTCTTGTCTATGGTGAGCACATTAATAACCAGTGTAAGACAATAAAACATACACACTAATGTAAAACTAAGTGAAATTATTTCTTTCCAAATGTAACTTACCTTTTCACTCCAACATATACCTTGCAGGCCTACTATGCCGTGTTCCTGAACAGAGGTCGGCTGGAAGTGCACATCTCCACTGGGATCCGGGATCCCCACAGAATCACCATCAGACCAGAGGCTGGCGAGTTTCATGATGGCAGAGCACATTCCATCCGGATAGAACGAGCTAGAGGGTAAAATACCTACAAGTGCCACACAGCACAGCTAATTCAACCAAGCAAATGTATTAATGGCTTCGGCAGTCCGTGTCAATGCTTCTTCTGAGACAAAAAAAAATTAGTTTCATTCCATCATTATCCTTCAAAATTCTTAGAAATAAGTTTCTGATAGTCATTATTGTTCTGAAGAGCTGGGTTTACATGCTTTTGGAAGTTACCAGCCTGTTTCTCCAGAGACTTGTGTTTGCCTGAACTGGCATCTTTATAACCTTCTGATTCTTGGCAAGTATATTTTATAAAAGAATCTGTGGGTGAGAAATTCTGCCGTGGTGCAATAAATCTCCTTTTCAGGACATAGAGGAAAATGCTATTTTCAAAGGGTACAAACTGCAATGTAGCAGCCTGTAGGCTTTTTGAGATGCCATGTGCTGGACACAGTGGTGCCCAGCTAAATAGGATAAAACAGTGAAAGCACAGTCCCACTTTTCTTATTGGAAAAGCCATCACAAACCTTCTCAGACCATGTTGTTTTAGACTGAATTTCACTTGAATTCCTTTGCCCTTTCTCAGACATTTTAAAACTTTCTTATTGCACTTCACCATTCAGAAAGTGATTAGAAAACAGCACTACTCTAGTGTGTAGAACTCAGTCAGCCAATAATATTTATGGTAGTCCTTTTTCCAAGCAGGGTTTGTTATGGACATTTGAACATACAAATGTGTACAGATATTTGTTGGATTAGTACACTATGCACAGTGTTCTGTGTTGCTAGAAGAAATCAGAAAGAAAATGTGACATCCAGCACATTACAAAATGCACTTATCCACTTCACCCTCTTACCTCCACAACACTGCAGCCTTCTTGACCCACCATTCCTGTCTAGTCCCCAGGTGCCCTTCTGTCCTCTCCGTAATTTGCTTTTCTTTCTGTATAATTTTCTGACTGAATTTCTATTGTATTGTTAAAAAACCTCTCATAAATAATGCCTCCAGTCAATAAGTCTCCTCTACTTTGGTGGCTAGGTCAAAGTCAAACTAAATGCTTTGGAAGAAAAAGTTATTTTGGAAATGGATGACTGCATTTTGTGATACATTTTGTGTCACTGTGACAGAACACAAATATGTAGATGATAGTAAAAAGCTCTAAACAACAAAGTAAATTCTTTTATGCAGTGCTGTAGCGGGTACAGTAGCTTGACCTTATGAGGGTACACATGAGAGTACATCAAGGCAAAATTGCTGTACAATGCCATCCAGTGATGGTGCTTGCTCAGATGAGACCTTTGTGTTTTCAAAGTAGTTTTGTTACAAAACAAATTGCCTGAACTCTGAAGTTTCTGTAACCTGAAATGGATGTGAAAAGATATAAATTAAGAGTAATCCTTCCTCTGCTCATCATGAGCTCAAGCTTTCTTTTTTTTAAATGTGAGGAACACCCTGTGAAAACTCTGCAGAGAGATAATTGTCCATAAAATTATGAAAAATTATATTGTTGAAGACTAATGTACATCATTTCATGCTTCTCCTTGCACCCAAAATGTTTATGATGATTAGCCATGGCTAAGATGCAGCAGCACAAAGGATAACTTGAGTCTTGACAATCTGAGTTCCCTACACTTTTCTCTGAAGGCAGAGAAGGGAAATGCCCTCTCTGGGACACTTCATGGAACCTAAATTAGTCTTTTGCTCTGAACTGCCTCCAGAGAAATCTCTCTCCTTTTGTTTCCACTGCTGAAGGGACTGGGAGATACCATAGGGAGTGTCCTGAAAGATAAGTATTTTAATAACCGTTTTTTCTAACCCTTTGAAAAAATTAATCACATTTCTTACTTTGCAGCTTTCCAAACCAAATTAATTCATCCAAAACTATGAGGAAACTGGACAATTTACACGTATTACAGCACTTACATAATTCAGGTGCTTATGTCACTGTCCAGTTCTGTATAGGATGTGTGTCAGTAACAAAGCCAAGCATTTTGTGTTTGAAAGCAGGTTTCTTTTCAATAAGCATTTTCAATATTCAGTTGCTCGCATTTCTAATTATAGTAAAGAAAGAATACTGGAGTTCAATATAATTTTGCAGTTGACAAAAGTGAATTTATTTGCCAGAAACTGATTAGTCAGCCAGTGGTGCTGCAGAGGCTCCTACCTTCCTCTCTTCAGCCTTAACAGTGACCGTGGGATTGCTTTTGCTTGTGCCATATGAAGTACCCATTAGAATGAATTATAGCACCTGTATCAGTACATGATGAACAATCAGCAACTTTCCTACTCTGCCACCTCCCCCAGAAGAAGCTATGAGATCTTTAAAAAGTGTACCGTATGTCTGCCATTGTTCCTGCAGTCAGAGCAGTCTGGCTGTGCCCCAGCAAGAAGATAATAAGGAAACAGGGAGTCTAAACAAAATGTGACCCTGTGCTGTTCCCATCCTGCTGAGCTCTAGATGACTATATCTACCATCACAGTACAGCCAGCTCAGCCCTTACTGTGTCAGTATTGCCACACCACAAAACGCTTCTTCCTGTGCAGCCACAGTCTGACATTATCACCCCTCCACAGCACAGTTTTGCCAGGCTTTGTCAAACAACTGCCAAGGAAGCACAGCAGCAGCTAGCTGAAACCCCTCTAGTGGTTAATATGCATTTAATGTGAGCTGCCAATAGTATAATTTGAGTTGCTCATTGTTACAGCTGGTGTAAGAATAAATGGGGCTTGCAAAGGGGTGATTTCAATACAAGCAATAACCAGTGTAAAATACGTATTTCTTTGCTTTCAAATCTTTTCCACAGGATGTTCAGTGTTCAAGTTGATGAAGACAAAGTCCAGACTCAGAGGTTGCCATCAGACCTGCCCATCTCTGTTAAGAAACTCTTTGTGGGGGGTACTTCTCCTCAGTTTCAGACTGCACCTCTCAGAAACATACCACCATTTGAGGGCTGTATATGGAATCTTGTCATTAATGCCACGTAAGTCTTAATGATGCCAACAAATGTCCAGTTAATGAGATCTGGTTAAACTGCCTTGATTGCCAGAAGAAAGTTCATTGTTGCAACAAATTGTACTAGCAGCAAATCCTAGAATATGGTCTCTTTTCTTTATATGCATTGGGTTTTTTTGTCTACAGTATATGCTCGATTAGCTATGCAGCTAATGAGCTGCTTTACAGACAAGCCAACACTGTCTGTTTATCCATGAAATCAGAGAAATTCAACAGTAATGCTGCAGTAAGATGTGTGTCAGCGATAGGTATTTATGGTGTACTATAACACTTTATTTTAGGTAAGGGTGACTTCCAAGAGAAGTCAAAATTCTGAGAACCACCATGGGAATCAATTTACTTTGTGGAAAGTGCAGTAATCTGGAAGGAACGTTTGAGTAAAAGGAAAGGCGATGGTGAATAAAATAAAACCTCTATAGAAAGCTTCCATCTAAATCTTTCTTTCACATATCTGAAGTGCCTAAATTAGGATTTTATCACTCCACATCAGAGTAAATGACTTCTCTGCAATACCATTGAAACTACGTAGGCCTGTAAAGTTTGCCAGAGAAGATGCCTGTCTCTCTGCACTGACTATAGGAAGAAAAGCCAATAGTCACTATCGCCTCTCATTTAAGTGTCTTGCTTCTGTACCTCCCTGTACAGGGTGTGATGAGTCCTGGATTTTATGTCCTGTGAAGTGAAATTACACTGCAGCATATAGTTGTCCTTTATAAATGGGTGGTAAAAAGGCAGAAAAACTAATAACAGACATCACTCTTTTTGTGTGTTCTCAGCCCCATGGACTTTGCTCAACCCGTGTCCTTTGAAAATGCAGATATTGGCCGATGTCCCACACTAGAACCAGAACTTAGACCACCTGAGGATGAAGACAAACCAACTCATGCAACAGTTCTGGTCCAACCTGAACCAGACACTACTGGGGAGAAAGAAGGGCCAAGAGCCCCTCCTACTTCTCCTCCTCCAACACCATCTCTACTGTCAGCACTTGTAAGTATAAGTCACTTCAGTCAGGTAGAGTCTGAAAAGTTTCTTTTTCCAGGCAAAATTAAAAGGCTATTCATCAAAAATAATGAAGCACTTTGCCACAAAAATAGTAACAATTCAGCATGATACTGTAAATGGAACACCTTGTTGCCGGTCAGTAAAACATGTAGATAATGAAAAACTGGCTGATATCATTTGCTTGGATTATCACAACAGTAATCTAAAGAATGATATAGCTTTAGAAATATCTTTGGCTTGCATGGTTAGCCATAAACCCTTACACTTCAGGATGTAAGCCAAGCAATATTTGCTTGGGGCTGGAAGGGAAATTTTCCCATGGGAAATCCATTTCATTATGATATTTCTTGTGCTATTCTCTAATGCACATGCTAACAGTCATATCAGTGACAGGATGAAGGAAAAAACAAACCGTGAGGGCTATTTGATGTGGTCATTCCTCCGCTGCAATTTTATAACTTTAGTCAGGAGAATTACAAAATGAAACCCCAGTCATTGCTAAATTGAGCTCAACTGTTGTTACCAGAAATAAACAGCTAGATAGTGGCAAGCACTCTTATACAACAAAATTTAAGGAACAAACTCCTTCTCTCACAAGTGTAGTAGTTTTATAAGTTGATGCATCTGAATATTAAAATGAATAATACATACACTGGAAAATATTTTTGAGGGAAAAATTACTTGTATTTTGTTAGACCTGAATACAACTGATAAGTTTATGCAGGCTATAGTTTAGTATGAGTGAGGTTTCAAAATGGTGAGAAAAGACTGCACATTCCCCAATTAGAAACCTATTTGTATTATCGGAATTTAGACTTCAGTAATGAGATGGTTTTGAGAAGTTAAAAACTGAAATTCTATTTGAGATACATGACCACCTTTATTAGCCAGGTATATATGGCACAGCTTTATCCAGAAGGACTTACCAAGTATTACTGAAATCTCCATGCATGGAAATGGAAGCCTTGGGTTCAAGGTAGACAAGCTCTATCTCATGTACTACCGTGCCCCGAGCCCCAGTTACAAACACCGGCCTTTCAATGCTCTGGGGCAGCGGTTGTCATTCCTTCCCACAAGGTGGAGTCGTTGTAGCACCAGGGCTCCAATTCAGCTTTTCTCTTTGGAGTGCAAAGCAAATTTGCGGCACAGTAAGGCTACTATGGAAAGATAAGGAACCAGGCAACAAGGTAAAAAGGATTATCCAGTTTAATGCTCACTGTTGTGAAGGAATGCAGTTGCAGTATCTCTTGATCATGCCTTAAAAACAAAACAAAGAAACAAATCGCAGAAGAACATGAAAGAGCAAGTGCACACTTCCTAAGATTATAAACACTAAGTTTTAATATAGCAAAATTGAGAGAAATAGGTCTACTCATTAATGTCAGAAACTAGTCCCATTCCAACTAGGTGAGTTTTGTATATCGTGTATCTAGAGCAGTGTTAATTTAAAACAGGAATTCAAAATAAAAATCTAAATAAAACACCATTACTCCACTTCTCTCTTGGAAATAGTGAAACTGTTTCACTGTGCTGAAGACTTGAAACTTTTAAATAAGGCAAGCTTTTGGATAGCTGTTACATTCATATTAGTGAGTTCTTCAAAGTATTTTTAAGGGGACTGTTGCAAAAAAAGTAACTACAGTCTGGTAATGAGGTAACACTCATATGAAGTGGCACTCATATCACAGTAAATAATACAGAATCTCAGTGTAGAAGGACTGCATATGGAAAAGGTACAGCAGAAAAAGGTATTTTTATATAAGAGGCTTAAATAAGGTTTGTGTTCTATTTAAGTACTTTTAGGACCTTTTTTATCTACATGCACCCATCTGCAAATAAAAGGGGAGGGCAGTTGAATCTCAGATGAGGAATGAACCCACCCTGTACTAAGCACAAGACAAGATCCACAAGTAGGACAGTTGGGAAATACACCAGCCACCAGTTTGCTGCTGCTGCTTGCTGTGAATGCCAAAATGTTCCTCAGCACTGGGTAACTACTGCTTCTGCCTCACGTTATTCCCTGCTCCTCAGGGCTCGCTTGCCGCTGAAACAAGGAGCGCCAGCCTCACTTCTGCCTTTGACTCCACAACGGTACCTCCCACTTTTGATCCACGCATTTCTGCATTGTGTTATTAACAGCATCCAGTGAACTGTGGGGACTGCTTCAGTGCTTTTTCTGCTAACTGCTTTCTTTGTAATTACTAATACAGCAAATGAGAATATGGAGAATGTGTGACAGTCCACCAGTGGCCTTTTCTGTTCTTAATTTCCACAGTCATACACACTGAGCTTCTTGACCTACCAGTGAAGTCCCTGACATCTTACAAGACTGAAGTAAAGTGCAGCTGAAGAGTTCAATCTCTCGTATAACATGGGAGATTGTTAAGCAGCCAGGACACATTAAGACCATTACTCAAAAATCAAAGCTGAGATATTTTAGTACAGGCTGGTGACCCATTCTTAGCACACAGTCTTGTGAAAGCTGTAAAGCTGGCTGTGCTTAGATAAAACAAAAGCAGGCACAGGCTCGTGAATGAAATACGGATGTTTTTTAAACATGCCCTACTGATTTTTTTTTCCTTTTGCTCACTTTTCCACATCAGTTGAATGATTGCTTACTATTTTAAGTAGTTTTAGTAAATAAGCAGTGTTATTTACATGTTGTTGTGATTCCAACCACCATGTTGTGTTGGACAATCTCCCACACTCTTTGCCCTCTCTTACAGTCGCCTTGCTGGAATGAAAAAACCTGCAGTGTTTACTGATGCTGGGGAGCAGCTTGTATCAGGGTCAGACCCTTTACTAACATATACTAGCCTAGGGTTAAATTTACTGTCAGAATGTAGCCTTTTCCCATGTAAAATGTAAAAGTGTGCCAGAGAAAGGTGTGCGTATCTATTTTCCAATTCTTTCCAGTACCAGTTGTTATTCCCTATCTTCAAATTTTAGTAAGCTCAAATGTAATTGAAGGTATTATATGCATAGTATTGTCATTAACTTAGTTCTTAGACTTCTAGATAAGCCTGTAAAGCTTAAAATAATTCAAAATTTTACCCTGCATTATGAGAATATGATTTTCTTTTTGATGATCACTGGAAGACTGGTATCATACATTCATAACCTTGCTGGGTCCTGGTAAATTGTCCCTTTTTGTTTCCCTCCATTACGTATTGATGTATCAATTGTTCTTGTCATAATGCATGGTGTTCTACTCTGTCATATTCAAACCAGAGTATTTATAATGCAAAATTGTATTTTAGAGGTGTTCTATTCTGTTATTAATATCTTTGTGATGTGTGAAAGCAAAAAATATTACTGAAAAAACTGAGTGAGAGAGGGAAATAAATTTCTTCTCTGCAGTTGAAATCTCAGGACTTAAGTCACTCACGACATTCTAAAAATGTTTCTGCGAAAGAACTCTATCAGCAAGGCAGTGCACCTTGTCCTTTGCAGGTCCCTGCTGAGTCAGGGCTCAAATAAGAGATTGTCACCAATCCAAAATGATAGCAGCCACAGTGCTTAAAAACAGAGCTTGCAGCTATCAGAGTTTGTTTCTTTCCCAGCGGTATTGTCTGATACTGTGTTGAGTTAGATCCTTTGAGTAATTTCCTAACAATACTCTCAGTGGGAGGCAAAAGCCAGACATGAGTAGAAGCTGGTAATTACCATGGTCTTGTGTTGCCCCAGGCACCCCTACACAAGAGCTTTAGGACCAGAGATTAAAAGACCTGGTGAAATTAAAACAAGAAAATTATACTGGACAGAAGATATTTTACCTTGCATTGTTGCACGACTTCAAGATTAATAGAAGTGGAACTACAGGGAGGGGTTTCTTTCTTTACAAGCTGGGTAGTGTCTCTCTACATTAGACAGCTGGGGGATTTCTAGAGCTGTAACATCTATCCATCAGTTATTCAGATTTCCTGATTGTTTTTGGGGGCCTTTTAACTGCACCAGGGGAAACAACAGCATATTAAGCAAAGAATACAGTTGTAAAACAATATAAAGAAATAAAATGAAGGACCTATTGACAGCTGCAGGATCGGAAACTACTTTTAACTCATTATTTTTAAGGTGACTGGATTTCAAGTTGACAACAAAGCATCCTTTTAAAACTTAAATCTTGTTTCATTTCTGTAAGAGGGCATCCTACTGTGTAAAACTCAGTTCTATGTGAGCTAAGAGTACACTGAACTGCCTGGAAATCATTTAAGACTCTTGTAAATGTCCACTGGTGAAAGCATGAAAGCAGCAATGTTCATATATTACTTTTATTTGCTTTTACAGCCAGCTTAATGAGCTCTGCTTTTACACCAAGTTCCTGTCATACTGGTTTATAACTTTAGCTGGTGTGATGAGACATCAGCCTGCTGGAAAACTGCAGGGCCAGTCTCTAGGCTGGGTACGGTATTCTTAGTCCTCAGTCCTTAGTTGGGAGACTCCCAGCATATGCACAACTGAGACAGACAAATATGAGGTTTGTATGATTGCTGTATATTTTGCAGGATTCCTGTGCTGCTGACACAGAACCAGCCATTTTAGAAGGTGGCAAGCAGTTTGGTCTTTCAAGGAACAGCCACATTGCTGTTGCATTTGATGACACCAAAGTGAAAAACAGGTATGTTGTTTGTTTCAGCAATGAGTTTTGATGGAATAGTGCCAAAATAAAATGCCCCTCCTAATTCTCTCAAAGGTATCTCCCAAAACTGTGGACATAATCTGAAAAGATCATATGCCATGACTAAATAATTTCATCAAGCAAACCTGAAAAAGCATTAAAGCATGAGATCTAGGCAATGGAATGCCCACCTAAGTAACCCTCACAAGAATAATTTACCTCTTTGTAAAGGTTTGGGTACACACAGATTCCCAGACTGATTTGCCAAAAACCAAACAGAGTAATGGAACCAGGTTCCAGGACTTCAAAGTCATTTCCATGACTTCGAATATGGCTTTTTCAGAGGAAAGGGTTTTTTTTTTTTTTTTTGTTCAGTAACTGGATAATTTCTTTTAATAAGCAAAATTTCTTTCCCCTTTCTTCCAATAGTTAAGATCAATCTTGCACATTAAACAGGAAAATCACATTGCCACACCAAAGTATAGCACTATATACATATAGCTGTTGACATGCAAAAGAATTCCATGAACTGTTTATAAAAATGCAGCTTTTTTCAGTGGATTTGTGAATCTAGAACTTGTTAGTTGTTTATTTTTGCTCTGTAGGCACATGGTCATTTACAAATGTGCCATGTCGCACCACTAAGCAATTTTGCTGCTTATAGTTTCCAAATCCATTAGCCTCACACTTATTTATCCCTATAAAGATGTTGTGCCGCATATGTTAATTTTAGAAAACTAGGAATGATCCTGGACTGATTATTTTCATGCAATGATTTTTCATTTATATTATCAGCTACTTTCAGGTACTGACTTTACAGCTCAGCTTAAGCAAAGTTAGTGATGTATTGCCAGTACAACTTTACCATTAGAAAATCTAAATAATTTCTTCAGAGATTCTTTATTGTAGAGGAGCTTCTCAACATAACCATTCTGTCCAAGGGGTCATTAGGTTTGCTCAGACACAGCCTCATTTTCTCCTGGGAGAGATTAGATTAAGTGTTTTATATCCTCATTGTAAACTCTTCTGTCTGCATCTTTAAAAGTTTTGCAACCTGTCTTCAGGCAATACAACTCATTAGAAATTCAACATTTGCCAGCTGTCACTACAGCTCTCTCCTCTTTGTGAGCATTATGTGTGTGGATGATGGATAACACTGCTGGAATTTTACAGGTGCTAGGATTTTCTAGCTGCTACCACTGCAGCTGCAAATTACATCTTGAAATTCTATGCCAAGATTGTAGTTTTGTATCTCCACAGCAAAGGAACTAATGAATGCTCATCAGGGATAAGATACATGTGAAATGTAATTTGCATATAACCAAATTATTTTTCTTGAATTCTAATGGACAAGTAAAATTGGCCACTAGCTGTATAAACTTTTTTTAGAGAAAAAAACAAAAAGGTAAATTAGATTAATTTGTCTAGTGCCTTTTTTACTGTTTACTCTTCCTTCTTTACTGTTTCCTGTTTGTTTGATTTCTAGGCTTACAATTGAATTTGAAGTCCGAACAACAGCTGATTCTGGGTTGCTGTTTTATATGGCCCGCATCAACCACGCTGATTTTGCTACAGTTCAGATAAAGAACGGTCTGCCTTACTTCAGTTATGATCTGGGAAGTGGAAACACTAGCACAATGATTTCCAGCAAAGTAAATGATGGCCAGTGGCACCAGGTATAATAGTCTCTAATTCTAAATTATTCTTTGCAATGGTAAGAGTGAGCTTTGTTTTGCCTTGAGATATTTGCAAAATGTAGTCCACACAAGCCAAACTTTACACGTAGTATTTTCTGGGGAAAAACAAAATAATCTAGCAAAATTTGTGTCAGATGCACTGGTACACAGAAATTTATCCTTCAGGGAACACATATTTCTGAACATATTTAAAATATGTGCCATGTATAGTAAGGAACTACAGAAAATGTTTCTTCCTGCTTAATAGGGCTCATGTGAGTATGAGCTCATGATGATGGAATACATCATTAAAACCAGTTGTTTCTACATTAATAATGTTGTTAAGACAGAGTGTTGAGAACAAAGAAAAAAAAAAGAAGTAACATGTAACTAAACTTTCCCTGGATTATTAATTCAGTAGGGAATAAATATGATATTCATGTATTTGGCAGCACCTTCTGTGACTTTGTGAGAGGGAGCATTATATGCAATGCCTGTGGCATTTGGATGCTAAGAGAAGGAATGATATCACAACCATGAAATTTATTATTTACTGGGCCAAGGACAGCAGACACACAGTATATTCATTAGGTGACATGCTGGAAGGCACCATTAAAAACAGAGAAACAAGTGTACATATAACTGTGGGTTGAATTGATATGCTGTAAGTTACAGTGAATTTTGTACAGATATTTAGAAATTCAGCATCCACATCTCATCCCCAAATGAGAAAAAAAATCTAATTGCATTTTCTCTTACACTTTAATGGCCTCATTTCCACTCTGTTCTCCAGGAATTTTATTTTCATGAGATTTTTAGTCATGAACTTTTTGATGATAGCAAGTGCTCTACACCGAGGTATTTCATAAAGGGAAAAAATGAAGTTGTAGTAATCATTTATCTCTTTCATACAATGCCTAGGAGCACTGGCAGCAGACCAAGGACCCATTCTGCTACTCCCTCTGTACATACAGAAGAATGCTTTTGCTTCTTTAGACATTTTCTCTTTATTCTAAGAGAACTAAGTGGAGCATATATTTCTAAATGGAAGATTGTGCTCTTTGGGCATACAGCTTGACACTCCACAAGAGAGGGCCCCTTTTTGTAGATCCTGTTTCTTTAGTGGAGAATGGAGACAAAGTCACAGTTCCCAAAAAGAAATAAAAAATAAAAAAAAAAATTAAAAAAAAAAAAAAAAAAAAAAAAAAAAAAAAAAAAAAAAAAAAAATTTGAGAAGGAGGAGGAAGGAAGGCAACACTTTTAGGAAAAGGCCAGTCTTTGTTTCTGATTAAGCAGGGGCTTCTCCTTAAAATAATCCTTTTAGTGACAACCTTTCCTCCATTTGGAATTATTTAGGTTAAAAACATTTCCATCAGTCCTACAGATGCCCCTTGGTGCTGCTGCTATCCTGCTATCTGTTTAGATCCTCTGTAACAACGTCTGTTCCCAGTTCCTGTCTCACTCACCTAATCTTCCTTCTGTCCAAGGTGTAGTTATCCATCTCGAATTTACAGTTGCCTGTAAACATAAAGTTCAGGCCCTAAACATCAGGCCATCCTTGTCAGTGTTCAGTCATTCCCACTGCATGACAGATACACTGCCACACTGTAGCAGAAGCAGCCATGTTAAAGAAAAGCCAAAAATGCTGTTTGTCTTTCTTTGCTATTCTGGTGAGCCAACTACTATCCTGTTTAGAAATCTGCTAACATGCAAGATGCATTTTGCATTTATTCCTTTTTATGCAGAACCACTATTATACTGAGTTGTAGAGATTTCAATATAAATTTCTAGAAAGACATTGGCCTAGAATTTCCTCAACTCTTCGGCAACTGCACTCCGTCCATGCGATTCCCAGTCCATTTGTCTGAACAGAAGCCATAATACCAACAGAACATAGTTGGTATTATATTTACTCCAGCATGAACTATGATCTGAGGCATGTCCAAGCTAGTGGAATCATAAACTTAAGTATTTTCTGTAAGCGTGTGCCGCTATAAAGATTTGCCACCAGTGCCATAACATTCAGCATTTATTCTGAAGTACTTATCTAGTCTCAGTACTTAAAATTGCTATCTGATTCCAGGAAAAAAAATACTGTGCCATGGCTTTTATAACATAACAATGAAGCATTTTAAAGGAATCTCAAGTCTTTTCAGTAATTTTAGTAGATAATTGTCATAATGCTTCCTGACCCAGATGCAAGTAAAACATAGTCAGATGTTGGCACAAAACCTTGCTCAGGAGCTTTGTTCCATAAATATTATCCATAGCTACTGCCATGGTACTTCTGTAACCACTCCTACTACTTTCTTGTGCATTGTTATATATTTTGGTCTGTAAGACTAGTTACAATCTGAAAATGCTTGGTTGTCAGAAAACTATCTGTAATTGTATCACATTTTTGTGTCTTTCTAGATAAAAATAAGTCGAGTGAAGCAAGAGGGAAACCTCATAGTAGATGGTGTTTCTAACAGCACTGTGAGCCCCAAGAAGGCCGATATACTGGATGTTGTAGGAATGCTGTATGTGGGAGGATTGCCCATTAACTACACAACCAGAAGAATCGGTCCGGTAAGCAAATTTGTTTAAGTTATCTTACATTCTTTAAGTGTGTCTTGATTGGTGCAGGTGACTTCCCAGTTTTGTTTTGTCTTGCTTTTCCCTCAGACTGCTCAAGAATATGGATAAAATGGACCTTAGTGGAGGTGAAGAGCATTCTGTCATTTGAAAGATCTGACATCCAGTTAATGCAAAAAAAAAAAAAAAAAAAAAAAATTGAAATAGCAGTTATTTACTGTTTTGAAAAAGCAAAAAGTTCCATACACTTGTATCCACTTGGATCACTGCACAGTAGCATATAGGTTCCTGAGTACCAATTGGCCTTTTCCCTTGGCTGTAATTAATCTAGCAGCAAATGCTAATAAGCAGTGAAAGGATCTCCTACAAGGAGCAGCAGAAGCCAAAATTACCCCAGACAAGTATCCAGTAGTACTGCTGATGACTGTAACAATCAGTTTTGTGTTGCTATTACTAAAAGAGGAGAGAATGTGTTTTGAAGGAAGGCCATGAAAATTCTGTTGTCCTCTTTCTGTTTCCAAATTAAATGTGCGTGTATCAATTTATCACTGTTTTGGTGCAAATTCCCAGCTTCCATGCTAACATGGAAGATGGCAGAGAGCCCACAGAAATGAATATCATTTTGTCCTGAATTTTGTAGCGTTAACTAGGAACACTGTATTCTGTCACCCAGACCATTTACTGTATCTATCTGCACAACTCCATGCCAATCACCTCACTGATGCCCTTCCAACCTCCCAAGATACACCAAGTATCAGAATGGGAAAAAACGTCTTCCATGCTTTCTTTTGCTCTCTGTGAAGATGGTTCTTTCAAAGCAGAAGCCAAAACCCGAGTGAATTTAATTACAGTAAACAACAATTTTGGCATCTAGCACAGCACAATTCAGACACACAAAAAATGGAATGTCAGTAGGAGCTATGTCTGGGTTCTTCCTGGGTAGATACAGAGAATCCATAAAGAGCAGGCAAAGCCCAAAGGAAACCAAACAGACTCCCAAAGAAGCTGCACATGAGTAAATACCATTATACTAAGATGTCTATGGAATGGAAAATACCAGTCTATGGAGAGGCAAGAGTTTCCTTCTTTTAGTGGACAAAATAAATACAGAAAAGGAATTCCTAGATCCTGCTTAAGTCCGTGTATTGACTCATGCATAGGGAATGAAGGGGCTGAATAACCACTCTACACCTGAGGGTGGTATTCCATAAAGAAAACTGACCTGTAAGGTTATGTTTCTTAGTAAAGAATTGATTGTGCAGAAGGCCCAAACTGAGGCAAATCTAAATCATTAGGATTTACCAAACCACATCTGAGGCACTGAAAACCAAAAGCAATACTTAATGACCCACAACATAAAATTCCTAGTAGTATCAATTTATGCTCTTTGAAATATATCTGCAATTTACAAATACCTATCCAAGGAGAAAGATAACACTAAGTCTTTACCTATTGCTATTTGTCAGAGGTAATGGGGGGAACCCATGCAGATAAGTGGATCAGTCTGGCAATAACAGTCGTGTCAGGTCCTGACAGTCTTACGTGCTTTTGGATTTAAACGTCATATAAAAACCAATGCTTGCCTTCCAGTCATGCTCAGTAAAATACATCGCAATGTATGAGACAGTGTTGTGCTGTAGCTTCATGCAGAGACTCTGAAGCAAACCAAGTAGAAAAGAGATGTTACCTTAGTCAGGGTTTTCTTCTGTACACACATTAGCCCTTTTAGGCAGTAATCTATTATGTAACCACAGGTGGGTTGGCTTCGTTTTCAGTGTAGAAGACTGATATCCACTTGTTTTGCATCAGTAGATGTCACATTTTGAGCACTCAAAACTCTGCTTTCAGCAAAAGAGGTCCTATTACCTGTTCCCATGCTAAAGTATAACCAGATTTGTTTTTCCATAGAGAACAGAAAATTGTAAAGTTAGAGAACATTGCCAAATCAACTACAAATCTTGCATTTCTGTGATTTGTTCTTGCAGTGAAGGATTGTTTGTTTTCTGGCATTTCTCTTTTTTGATAACAAGATTTGTTGATCTGGAGATGACTTAGAAATTACAAAAAGGACTGCTTACGAAAAATCTGACAGAAAGCATTGTTCACCTCAGGACTGAATTTATTCAATGGTATTGCTCGAGTTCTCACGAAAATACTGTACAGGTGTATTTAGCTGTAATAAGCTATATAATTTCACAGTACATACAGTTTGATTTACAAGAAAGTAAATAAAGGAAATTCTTGGAAATTCTTTCCAATTACGGATCAGAATATTGTTAGAGGAGGTAGTGTGAAGAGTCAAGACTTCTCTCTGCAGGTGTGCTTTTGTCCTTTTTGTATTTGTATGTATTTTTAGGCTGAATTTTATACACTGATGTTTATTTTCCTTCTTTCAACTACACTGCTTATGAATATATCTTCTTTTTCTTCCTCCAAGTCCATGATGTGTCATTTTCCTCTGTCTCACTGGTATCAAGGATAGATTTTCCTAACTCTTTAAGTCAAAGATCAAAACCTCTGTCTGAGAGAACCAAAATGAAGCTTCTGCAGCCCTTGGAGAGAAAAAGGGAGGGCGAGTTCTGGAGGAGATGCCAGTGGCTTTCAGAGGTCCCCCTGGGATTCCCTGCTCACACACAGAACAGCCCCTGTCCCAGGCAGATTTGTGGGTACTCAAACCACCATTCTAACTGTGCCCAGACCTCTGGCTGGGGGTCACAGTGTGCCCAGTCCATAGGCCAAACTGGAACTGCAGTTTGCTACCCTGCACAGGAGCTTCTGTAGACATGAGCACATTCCCTGCCTCCACCTTGCCTCTCTGGCCCGCTGAGTGGCCCTGATCACATCAGACTTCATCCAGTCAACAACCTTCACACAGGGGCTTTGTTCATTTTAGTAGTGATGTTCCCTGCTCTGTCTTACCATGCAACATTAGGCCCACAGTAAAGTGATTAAAGGAAGGGAAAAAAGAAAACCCACCCAGCAGCCCAGAGAACTATAGCCACTATCATCATCTACTTGCAGACCCCATAACCTAGTCAATTAAAAAGGCAAAGTATAGGCCATTAAATTCCTGCTCTGCTGATGTAATTTGCTATGTTTCATTATGTGGTGTATTATTTTATGTCCCCTCCAGTAAGCCAAATAGATGTGACTCAGATCACATCCCTGAAAAGTAATGTAATTCATCCTCAGTATGATTAAAAGTAGATTCCAATTGCAATCAGATATTAAGGATTAGCCATGTAAAATTCAAGTTTTATTCAGCTCCATAAATCCAGCAGAGAAGCAGAGAAAATGTACGCATTGATTGCATACTTTAGGCTCACTTCTCATAGTTTTACATTTTGTTTGAATTATTGACTGCAGGTCCTTCATAGCATTGATGGCTGCATCAGGAATTTTAAAATGACAGAATCACCTGTTGACCTAGATAATCCAACTTCCAGCTTCAACGTTGGGAAATGCTTTGTCACTGCACAGAAAGGAACGTACTTCGATGGAACAGGCTTTGCCAAAACAGGTAATGAACAACAGTTCTGGTGATAGATAATCAAAGAAGAGAGAAAGAGGAGATTCTACTTCAAAAACTCCTGGTGTTATCTGTGTTATCTAAGTCCTGTTGGCTGGAGGCAAAGTGAGACCAGTACTTGTAACTCTTGCTGATCATTTTTAGTTATCTCACCTGAGGAGAAACTATGTGACTTCCTAGCAAGGCCTTGCAGTAAACACAATTGCCATAAAAGTTATTTACATGATTTCACATGAAATGGAGTGCATTAACAATGCCAAGTTAGTTACTTTGCCTGACTCTCAGTGCAATTTGTGTGATGATTATTAGGAAAAATGTATTTGATGCTTATCTTCATTTTATTGTGCTTCCCCTTTTCTCTCCAAGTTGGTGCATACAGAGTGGGAACAGATCTGCTCGTGGAATTTGAATTCCGTACAACACGAATGAACGGCGTTCTCCTAGGAGTCAGCAGCCAGAAAATGGATGGGCTTGGCATCGAATTAGTAGGTGGAAAAGTGAGTAGCAAAGAAGTTTTGTTTCTTCATAAGCTGGTTTTAGACAGCACAGATAGTTTCAATGCAAGGTTACTGCCACAATCTCAAGATGTCTCAAACAATATCAGGGCTCTCAAAGGAGAGCAACACTTGCACCTTTCCATACATCTAGAGGATCTTACATCTTAAAAAGATAGTTTAAAAGATTCTGTAATACTTGAGTCTCCTAAAACTGCAATCAGGTCTTAAATTAGTGACCATATAAGAAGTTTATAAGAGGAAAGGCTTTGTCAGTACTAATACTAGTTTCTCTTGCATATCTTTTGATTCACAGTCTGGAAAACCAGTCATTATTCTATCAATATAAAGATTTTAGAGGGGTCTAAAACTAAGACCAAAAAATGGGAAAATGACTACCTAGACAGCAATTTTGCATATTTCCACTTGTGTTTAGCTCAGTTATAGAACCCAAATCCCAGGGAGATGGCAATCCACATAGTCTTTGGTGCGTACAGTCAAACCACGTTGACTGCAAACAAAACAAACAAACCAACAAAAACAACTGAACTCTTTTGAACACTTGCTGATGTTCCTGCTGTGCTTTCCAGGTGATGTTTCACGTTGACAATGGTGCAGGGCGATTCTCTGCTGTCTATGAGCCTGATGCAGCAGGCAGTTTGTGTGATGGACAGTGGCACAAGGTTCGTGCAAACAAGATCAAGCACCGCTTGGAGCTGACTGTGGATGGCAGACAGGTGGACACTGACAGCCCAAACAGGGCCTCCACCTCAGCAGACACAAACGACCCTCTCTTTGTCGGAGGCTATCCTGGTGAGCATGCAACAGCTAAATTATGCTTTACTTGGGCTCCAATAGCACTGCCTTGGTAATGCCTTAAATGTAAGTAGGACTAGTATGCTAAAGATGATCGATAAGACAGGCGGAGTTTGTATCAGTTGGCGTGGATGCTCATTTCTGCATTCAGCTGCATTTCAGAACAAGAAGTTCTGCAACAAGGGACTCTCGCAGATACCCCTGCCTCATTTCAAATGTAGGCACTGTCACAGGGGATCAGACAGACTTTCTGCCTTCTGCTGCTCACACACACACAGCCTCTCTCTTAAAACTTTCTGTTTGGTAATAGCATAATAGTTATGTTGCAGTAGTAACAGCATTTGGCATATTTAAAGTTAACTTAGGACCAGCAAATTTTAACCAAAGAATGTATATATGCCTTTGAGGAGGCAGGGCAGTGTGTGTGTAAATCAGCCTGTAAAACCTGAGGAACTGAGGAATAAGAACAACAGCATGCACAGAGAGGGAAGAACACACCCTCTCTTTCTAATTAATGCCTTTGCTTGTGGTCTGCTGGGTTTTAAAGGAAAAAAACGCATAATCTACATTTGCTAATCAGTATTCTGGAAGCCCTCAAGAGAAGTTGTTTTATGCAGACATAATTGAACAGTATTTAGAATTGGGCTGAGCTCTGTAGCTGGCTTCATCTTCCACTAAGCTGATAATGAATGCTAGTATTCATCTCTTCATAGAGAGTTAATACGTTTGCAAAGTACCAATTTTGTTGCATTTGTAATAAATATTCCCTCTAGCTTACAAACCAAAACAAAAAAGTGAAGTGTGTTGGCAGTATGTGTCTGCTCTAGTGCATACTGAGGTCAAAGGCAAGACACCTCTGAGTTAGATAATTCCTAAATTATTTTCTGTAAGATGTTTTCTCACCCATTCTAATGTGTGATACATCTAAAAAGCCTTCTCTCTTGAGCTTCAGAAAAATTGTCCTTGGTACTGACATATGAGAGTTGAACTTTAGTTACAGTTACAATCACTATCAATAAAGACCAATTACTTTGTGCCAGTAGGAATGCAGCTTTGTGGCAGCCTTTTTATAACAAAACAAGATTGTAGCACAGGAGCCAGCACTGAGGGAACATTGCAGATGGAGTTACTATCTCGTTCTGGACTGCACGTCAAGAGGAGAGATGCAAATCACAGTAACACTGCAATCTGTACAAAACAAACCTACACTTACCTCATGTTGAAGGGATATTCATGAGTTCAGCCACATGGCAAGTTATGAAATTATTTAATAAACCTGCTGCATGTGTAAACACTTCACTCTTCTTTTGCTGCCTAGTCTAGCTCATCCAGGATTTAACATTCCCAATACCTAGACAGCTGCATCACAAATTTGAAGCACAGTACCTTGGGATTTTGTAAAATTAGTAAGTATTTGTATTTTCCAGTCCTCTTGAAGCTGCATTAATAGAGCAAAGCAACTGTAAACCAGCTAGAATTAGCTGATGGAGAATTTTCTGTGTAGAGAAAATTTTCACCACCACAGTATGGACAAGAATAGAGATTTTTGGGTACTCTTAAAAGCTGGCATTCATCTGCTGGTATCACTCTTCCCCATGCAAGGAGAGACAGATGGATTCAGCCATCTTATCCTCTGTGAAACAGAATAATGCTGTGGACAGTCTCTACAAGTGTAAAGTTACTTCTGCAACTCACTTGGAAGAAGAACACAGAAACAAGTTGAGCCATGAATTTCAAGCAGTTGAGAGAAATATTTCCAGCTTCCAAATCAAACCACCCTCACTTCCATCCCCTCCTTCATTAGAGATATACTCCAACTCCTGGCTTTACAATCAGCAAGGAAAAAAAAGAATACTTGAAAACTATGAAAACAAGTCTGTAAATGACATCTGAAATCCATCCTGAGAAATTGGCTTCTTTGTGATGTGAGGACTGAGAATTGCATCCATCTTGACCTATTTTTTTCCCCCTCTATTATTCTATGGATAAACACCTCACGAAGCTGAATATCTGCAGAGCATCATGTGTGTATTGTATACACCATTTGCAGGCAGCAAGCTGCATACGTGGGTTACAATGGCAGTTTATGTGTTGGATTCTGCCCCTTTCATAATAGGATAGAAAAAGAAGTCTGGATTGTTATCTAACATAAGCATTCATCACATTTGCTGATAATGTTTGTAATTTTTTAGGAATGAATATATATAGCAAATAAAACATTCATATATTGCTGAGGGCATCTGTTCCTGTGCATGACTCTCAAAGAACAAAACTAAGTATCAACTCAAACTAACATAATTCCTTTCTAATTTTTTTCCTCCCTTCAGATGGTGTGACCCAGTTTGGGCTGACGACTAATATCCGTTTTAAAGGATGTATTCGATTTCTGAAGCTCACCAAGGGTCCTGCAAAACCTCAAGAGATTAACTTTAGCAAAGCTTTGGAGCTTAAGGGTGTCCAGCCACTGTCGTGCCCTGCAGACTGATGGCCACTCAGCCAGTATGGGTCAGTTTATATAAGCACCTCAGATTAAAACAAAAAAAAATCTATATCTTCATTGCATTCATAATAAAATATCTTTGTGCAAGTAGTGTTTGTGGTATCTTCTAATGGCTATTTCAATGTACCTCCCAGGAATGCATGAACTAATCCCTTCCCCCCAGCCCCTTCATTAAGGGAGTAACACAGTAATTTTTATCTATCTCTTTCCTTACAGCTTGAAATGGAAATGTTTCATCATTTTTGTAAATGAGTGAGACCAAAATATTATGCAGGTTGTTCCTTTTCTATGGAACACAAAATCACAAAATATCTCAAGTTGGAAGTGAACCATAAGGATCACTGAGTCCAACTCTTAGAAATGCGCACTAAATGCTTTTGGTGAGATAGATCTCTAAACTTCTATTCCTTTAGAATTCTTAATACAATGGACTTGTGGGCATGCAGAACCTTATCCTTCATTAGCATGTTAACTTGCTTCAAAAAATTATGCTTTGGTCACATCCAAGAGCTTTTACAAAACTTACTGATCATAGTATTTCCCATGAAGTTTCACTGAGAAGTTATATGTGATCTATATGGCTGCTGTCATGCTATGGCTGTGGAACCAAGTGCAGGAAGGAAAATGTTGGTACTTAGTTAATTTATTTGGGATTATTGATGAAAACCTGTTGCACCTAAGATCCCTGCTATATCACTTGGAGAGCATTGAATTTTAACAGAGGTTACATTGTTTGGTGTTGGGACATTGAGTCTCTAATGGTGGGAGTAGAACTGGGTTCTGTTACCTTGAAATAGCTTTAAATGATCCTTAATAAATAAAGTTTGACATTGCTGCTCTCTCCCACATGATACTGAAGTTACACATAGCAAAAAATCACAAAGCAGTTCTTTAAAGGAAGATAAAATTTTGACACTTGGAGCAGAGTAGAGGAGAAGCAAAAGCATTCCAGAGATTATTAGTGCAACATTAATAATGACTACTACTGACCTACTACTGCTGTTATCTATTAATTAAATTCTTACCATAAAAGCAGCTTCCAAAGTTCAACTCTGCTGCTTCTGCCTGATGCTGTCAATTTGGAAAGAATATTGAATGCAGAAGCCACCTCAACTCTTCCTTAAATAAAATTTATAGTGCTATGTGGATAGCAGTTTAAATATAGATGAAGAGAGGAAAGTTGCTTCCTAGAGTCTCACTAAAATGCCAGATCTTAGTGGTTTTCCTTGTGCTTTGTATGTTTTAGAGGACTATGAAACCATCACTGAAGTGTGGGTTGCATTTTCTGTAGATTGTTTCAAGTTGTTAAACTGTAGTTTTGCAAAGGTTGTGATCGGACATGCAGAACAGGTGCTGTAGAAACGTAAAAAAACCTACCTACACAAAAGAAAAAAGAACAACAGAAAAACCTCTGGCAGTAAGGCAGCACAACCATGCAATTAAATGAAAAATGTTTTTTAAATTATTTTCTTCTGCCCACAAAGAACCTTGAATACACATTTTCAGAAATTCTGACATTACTAAAAGAAAGGCAGCTGCAAAATTTGTGCGTAGGCTAGCTGCAAATTTTGTGCTTGCCAGTGAGCACTCCTGCAGGAGTGCTTTGTATTTTTCAAAAGACCTTTTTGGCATACAACATTTCTTTAAAGTGCCATAGGAGGAAAAAATAAAACAAAAACCTTTAGACTGGGAAAGTGCATTAAAGAAATGCTAATAAATGTGTATACTGGCACTCTAACAGTTTGGGGAGTCTACATCAATCAAATACACCTGAAGAAAAAACATCTAACACCCGTGAAGTCTTGAAGTAATTGCCTTCAGCAAGCATTCTAGTTTAAGATGCAACTGGCCTTTAATGTTAAGAAACAGTTAATGGCTGCTCAGTGTTACCCATGTTCAATGTGCTAAGAATTAGTAAAACATGCATTTGTCTCTGAAAAAGCCTAATTATTGGACATGTACTGTCTTCAACATCTTGGTTGTGCTTTTAACAAGCACACTGTAAAATATTCATGCATTTCTGTGTTATCCTTTATGCCTCATCTGTTTACCTATTCTCATGCCTATAATGTTTCAGGATCGTTTGAGCAGCTCAAGAAAAGCAGGCCATAACACTTCAAATACAGTTGAGTATTTCCAAAAGTCTTAAAAAATATAACAAAAGGAAGCCCCAAGACAATGTTATTGTTATGAATGTCTCACAACACACAACAGCCAATTGTTGGCCCACTACACTCCCAGACACATTTCCTAGCCTCTAGATTCTATTCAACATGTTGAATTCTTCTTTAACCCAAACTTGCTTGCAAAGGTTTTGGAGTTGGTTTGGGGGATTTTTTTGTTGTTGTTGTTTTTGGGGTTTTTTTTTGTTGTTTGTTTGTGTTTTTTGTTTGTTTGTTTGGTTTGGTTTGGTTTGGTTTTGGTTTTTTTGGTTTTTTTTTTTTTAGGACAGACTTGAGACACAAGGGAAATTTGAACAACTGAGCCTAGAGTGAGTCAAGCCATGCCCAGCCTCAGAGGAAGGAAATTGTCACTGCTCTGCTCAGTGCTGCATCAGCAATGGTCTTTCACATAAATAGGTCTCTTTGCCTTCAAGACAATTACTGGAGTTTCTATATAAAAGAAGTGGAATGGGAAAAAAAGAAAAAGAGAGGCCTTTATGCTTTTAGCTCTGTTGAATTATTTCTCTTGCGTGACTTTCTGGGAATGTGTGGGACACAGCAAAAACAATGAAACAATGCGCATTATTACATTTCTTGAACTTTCAAGTGGAAAAAAAATCAACCATCTGCTGTATTCTGCTAAAGGAAATACACTCAGTAGGCTGAAACAACAGCTACTTCAGCAAATCAACAAGCTAAAAGGAAACAGAAAAACCTGACCAATTTGTTTTCATAGATCAGTGCGTGGATGCACCCAGTACTGTTAGTAAAGTTTTCTGCCTTTGAAGATTCAGCAGAGCATCTGGGAATGATCCCAGCTCCCTATTACTCCCTTTTGCAATACAAGAGATTAATAAATTGTCAGATTCCAGATAAATATTAAAATTGCCTGAAACCAGCAGGTTGTGAGCTTCAGAGCTGTATGCAGCTGCTGGAGATATGCCACTGCTGACTGTGCTGGGAGCAGTGCAATACCTTTCCAATTCAAGGCTGCAAACCAACACACATTTACAAGACACAAGTATTTAAAACCTTATTTTAGTGGATATTTTGCATTCAGATATCTTTACTGCCATCTTTTCCCATCACTCTTTAAATACTCTACTGCTAAACTTCAAAACAAAAAATCTCACATCCAGGTGTTTTTAAATTGTTCTAAAATTGATCTTGTTGAGCATTGTCACTTTTAGACATTTATTATGAACAGCTACTCTGAACGAGACAAATCCCTCATCATTTAGGCCAATTGCTATGTTGAAAAAGGTTGTGTTTTCAATTTTAAATACAAGCAGTTCTCAAACTCTGTGCAAAGAATAATTTCCCTTTTCATTCTGTTAAATCATACTTTCAGCTCTTTCTATAAACCTTTAAAGAAAATATGTTTCTGGTTTAGTATTTTTATTTAGAATGCACAAGAAAAACTTTTAAAATGCTAAAAAACCCAAAATATTTCTCCCATCTGTCTTTTATTGTAGAAACCACCAGAAATGTCAGTTCTAGGCCTTCCCTTGTTCGGCTTCTGGGCAGTCTGAGATACCTGCTGAAGGGTTTCTCAGTATGTGCAAGTAAAATTTTTCATTTATTTGTTTCTGACCAACAAGAAAAATGTACTTCCTACCTTTCATAAGAACACATTTATCCAAGGACCACCAAAAAGTTCCCAATCCCCACATACACACCAGCTTTTAAACTTTTAAGAGAACCTTGCAGTTTTCAGCTAAGATTTTATGAAAGTAAATAAAACTCTTCTGAAAATATCCTCGATGTATTTTTAACCATTTTTTTCTTTTTATCATCTGCATTTTCTAATGACAAAAGACTACCAGTTCTTCAGTCATCCATCAAGTCATAGAGCTGGGCTGAACTTCTGCTGCAAATGTATAAAAAGGATTATCACTTTCACCATTTCATGCTTCATACCTAGACACAAAACCATACAGACCTTTCTTCAAAATAATTTTTTAAATACACTGCTAAGGTGTCGTGCCATGAAACTGGAACAAGACCCCAGATTATTCAGGTTATATGTTTCTGTGGTGTTATTCTTCACACTCAAAAGTACAAATCATTTCTTTATGAAGTCCCAGATAATTCCCAATATGTTCATCTGTTTCAACTCAAAAAAAAAAAAACCCTTTCCTGTTCAAATTTAGTGGGCAACATAGCATAAAATGACAGCACTTCAGAAACTAAAATATCTAATTTAAGCAAAAAAATAAAGCTGTAGGAAAAATCTCCAGCAGTCAGTGCTCTCATACATGTTTAATGCTCCCACAGGACCAACATCATTCTTTAGCCCAAATCCAACACCCATCTCCCAGTTTTCACTTGACTATGGACTTGACTCTTCACATATTTTGAAGAGAACTGCACAAAACTGTCCTAATGCTAAAGTCTCCTCTTTTTACCCCATCTTTTTTTAAAAGTAAATTTGAGTACAATATTAAACTGATGCTTCCTGCCTGCCCAGCATTTCTCTATTACCCAGTAATGAAAATAATAATGAAAGTAGGTGTCTAGAATTTCAAAGACTATTTTTTATGATATACAGTATTATGAAAAATTCTGCAAGGCTGAATAATCTGCTGTGACATCTCCCCTTTTAAGCATAATTTATTTTGACAACTTTGGTTCTTCTAGTTGGCATGAGCAAGGAAGGCTGACTGGCAGTTGAGGCCCTAGAGTAGCTGCATTTCCTGTGGTTTTCTTCATTATGATTCTGTACCGCAATACAACATGAATTTGATTTAAACAGCCAAAGGCCTCACTTTTCCACTGAGTTCCATGTCAACAGAATGGCTCTCTGGGAGATGAAAAACTGCCCATCTCTCTGAATTGAGGGAATGATGTATATATACTGACATGGAGTCCTATGGTCCCAGAGGCAGAGGGTTTGGTGGAATAAACCAGAGCCCTTTTCTCCACAACTTTGAATTATATGAAGTTGGAGCCATCTTAAGCACTGAAGTGCCTGGAGGTGTAGAGTGGCCTAAGACAGCAGAGAATGATACCCCTACAGTTTGCATCAGTTTAGACCACTTGAAGATCCAGGAAAGATGCAAATATTACAGGTTATTATAGTATTTATTATTTGGCACCTGTTCAAGCAACAGCTCTATTTTATTCCTTATTTAAAGATTCTGGCTTTATGCTGTATTTGCTCCTCTTATTTTTTTTCTTGCCTTGTTCTTCGTCTGCCTTGTGGACAATTATGTTGAGAGGGGAGTAAACCTTCAGTTGTAAAAAAATATTGCTGCTCAGAAACAAATGATGTCATGTCAAACTGTTACTGAGACACCCATCAGACCAGAATTTCTACTTCAAATGACCAGAGGAAACTACAGGCTGTCCTTCACTGTGTCTGAAAACACCACCTCCAGAGCTCTGCTGGCCCATACTGTCCCAGAATCCAAATTATAAGCCTGATCCATCGACTGAACAGCAGGACAGCATGGGCTGACTGTGCCAGCTACAAATAAGCAGCAGATTTTGTTCATTGCAGAAGCTGCAGACAGGCCTGCTGCCACCCTGGGTGTTTTGTTTCACTTAATGCCACTGCTAAAACCTTTCGTCCCAATTAGATGTAGTAGCTCTGCTGTGATCCACTACAGCACACAGCATTAGGGTTACTCTTGATGGAATACAGCACAACTCCAGTTTAGAGAAAAACTTCCAGACTCAGGTAATATCAAACATTGCTAGCTACTTTCCTTTTCCACAAAATGACACACCTAGCACCCGGAGTCACTAAACCCAAGCTACAAGCACAACCTCTTACATCTTTCTCACAGATCTGCAGCATCAAGAATGTGAAAAATAAACCTTGTACATGTGTTCCCTTAAGCCCATTTCTTTCTGTTAATGGCTACATTATTGCTACTATTCAGACCATTTTGACAATTTGAGCAAATCTCCCCATAAAGTAATAGAAGGTTTAACAAAGGAGGTGAAATTAACTTGAATAGCTGATGAGATTGGTTGAGAATCCACTGATACTGAGGCAAATCTAGTAGGAAATCTAGTAGGAAAATCTAATAACTTCTTGACTGCTCTTAAAAAAACCATTGCCTTGTGCAAAGTCTCAAAGGGCCAGGGTATTGTTAATACTCTACTGTACCTCCTCCAGGCCATAGACAGCTGGGCAGAAGAATGAAAACCGCAGACAAAATCTACTTGCAACTGTGGGTTGCCCTAAATTATAAAACTCAACTTTCACCCAATGCTGCATGCAGCTGGTGCACATTGAATAAAAAGGTTGCAACATGCAAAACACTGAAATCACATCTCCATAGAAGAGTAGCATTCGTGCAGCCAAAGGGACCGCAGTGAAATAAGCAGGTCAGGATTATCATGACAGCAGAGCAGAGAAAAAGGTTGCTACAAATAGGCGTAATTCATCTGCAAATCTGCACCAGGGCCAGATACAAACTAGTTCACTGTGGTTTTCTTCTGACTTTTCTTTTAAATAAAGAATGTAAAAAAACCCTACAAAAATTCTACTGATTGTATCTGTATACTTTTGACTGTTTACTCTCCTGAAGATTACAACTATTCAAGAAGCAGTCAATGGTTATGAGCATATATAAGCAGGCTTTCAACAGTGTTTCAAAATTACTGTGGGTCAGAAAATTCAAGGTTGCTTCTTAGGCTATTAAGTTGCTTATTGGCCATCCTACGAAAAGAAAACAGAGGGGAAAAAAAAAACCAAAAAAAAAAAAAAAAAAAAAAAAAAAAAAAAAAAAAACCACCAAAAAAAAACCAAAAAAACCCCAAAAAAACCAACCTGTATCCAGACATTACAGTTGAAAATAGAAAGTAAAGACAGCAGTGTTGCTTTCTAATTTAGTTAAAGAAGAGTTAATCAGTCATCACTGATCAGAATCCAACATACTTACTCTAAACCTGACAAGTAAGGTTCAAGGAGATAGGGTAACCTCAATGTTCATCCACACCAAGGCCAAGTCTGTGAGATGCTAATACATTCAGTGCAAGACTGAAGCAAGCCTGGCCACAATGCACCAGCACACCGTTGTATACATTCTCCATAAGGTATGTTATTTTAAGCTTCAAAGCAGTTTTATAAACTGAACTGCAGCAGGAGTGTGCTTTCAAATACCAGCTGGCAGTGGCATGTTGGGTTGCGAAGTCTCTAAAATGTGATTCCATAAAAGACATTGGATGTTGCTGCTGCTTAGAAACTGTTCAAAGTACTAGAACAGATGGAGAATTAAGTTTACCATTTAGCTGCCTAGTTCATGGAAGGTCTTCTGTTCCCTGTTTTTGAGACTAAATTTTTTTATTGTTTAGTTGGCCTTTCTCTTTTCCATGGTGTTTTTAATAAACCATTTCTCTTTGTAAAATTCTGCTTTTTAGTATATAAAAATTGACAGTTTTGTCTGGTAGTATTTTGCACTGATAATCAGATAATCAGTGACCTTAAGAATATCAACAGGTTTCTTTCTTTACAGATATAGTAAATTTTCAAAATTTAAAAAAATCTTAATTACAAATCAAAAACTGCTTGTCTACCTGATTTTTCTACCATTTATGATGTGGCTGATTTGAGACAATTAAGGAAGCAAAATAATTCTTTTCCTGTACCATAGGGGTTACGGTTGAAAGATGTGTGGTTGGCCCTAGTTCTAGGATAAACCATCTCACAGCAAAAAAAAAAACCCAAACCATCAAAAGCCTCCATCTCTCAGTAGAAAGAGCTTGAAGAGGGTGCCTAGTTCACTCTCTCATATTTGCAGAGCAATGGCCTAGGCAGTAATTCCCCAATTTTACTTGTGCACAATGTTTCTCCTGTGACAATGTCTTTCCCTACAGACATCACTGCCCCATGCCCGTACTTGGCAAGTGTTCCAGTGAGCGGGAGACCAAGGAGCAGAGGAAGAAGAGCTGGGCATGCAAGGATTCTTCTCTCATCTTTTTGTAATTTAGTAATTGCAACTTTGGAGAGATTTCTCTCTCCTGAGCCAGTTCAAGACAGCAGACAGAACAAGCACTTGAGCTCTGTAGCTGGCTAAATGCAAGCACACTTAAGAAAAGGGCAATTTTACAGTCCTGCTTCATTTATCAAACCTGACGTGTGCTGCACATTATGATTTCCATGTAATGGCTTGACTGTAAATTTACCCTCAGCAAGATCCTTTTATACGCGTTCAAACTAATTTACCTCTTGCTGATCGAGTCCTAAGTTGTAATTTGCTTAAATGCAGAGCCCAAATTGACTAAATCAAATGCATTTGCGCAAACTCAATAAGCAGAACCATTATCCACTGAAATAAGCAAGTCTCCTAAGAGCATCAAATGCCTCCTTACAGTGGAAGAGTTGGCTCAGGAGCCAACCACCACTCCAGCTAATAACCATGTTTCTCCCTCTATTTCATTAGCCACTCTGAGGGCTCTAATGTTTTTTCCCCTCTAAACGGAAGGGCAAGAGGCATTCATAGCTTTATCAAGTACTGCAACCAAAGCAACTGAAGCCCATTTTCCAGTGTAATGAAAAGGCACCAGTGAATAAAGACACATTTGAATATCCCTGTTAATGCATATGTTAGCTAGGCCAAAAGTCTCAGCCTCGAAGATCTCAACCACTAAGATCTCAACCACCCAGCATGAGGGATCCATTTGCATAAAATCATTGTGTCACCACATGTTTTATACAGCAGTGCAATTACAGTTGAGCCAAACTAACCTGCCTCTGACTTGGTACTTAGAAAGGAATATTGATTTGCAGTTCCGATATTTAAAAAATTAACACACTGGCATCAGGCAAGAGGGCATTCAGCATCTTTATGAGGGGTGCCCAAACCGGGATCCACCAAAAAGGAATTGAAGGCTCTGATCTACTGCACCAGAGTCTACCTCCAGTATTTCACAAATTTCAATTTATTCAGTGGCTTTGCAATTTAAATATAATAGCGGTGAACATAATGGGCACCAGATCCAGTATTTTTCATCATCTTGAGAATATCTCTCTTGGATTAAAAGTATTTAAAGCTTTGTGGGTATTGGGAATGAGAACTGAGTGGCAGACAGTACCTCACATACTAATGGCTGTTCTGATATGGAGAACTGAGTATTCTCACTGACTGAGTATTCTCACCGGAACTTACTGCCATTATGACACCTTCAAGTTATGATGCAAGGGAAGTTAAACATCCAAGTTCATTCTGAGCTAAAATTCAAACTTCGTGTATCCAGTTGTCATGAAGAAAAAAAGTCCTACCAAAATTAGTAAGACAGTGAAACATTTGTTTGCTGATATGTGTAAAATAAATATATAGCCAAACTGAAAGTCTTAAACATGCAGACTATTTTTGGTAATGACTGCCAAGTTTTTAATACAAAATAATAACAAATCACAGTATTTATACTTGTCTTTAAGATGCTTTAGGAATATTAACTCCTCTTTTTTCTATTAATAACCAAATGTCATAATTTGGGCTTACTGCAAAGATCATATCTATGGCAAGCCCATAAAAACAGGAAATTAGGTTACCCAGTGCAATAACAACACCATTCTATTTTATAGGTTTCTCCTTTGAAACTTCTGCCTTTATTTTCCTGTCTGCTAATTTCCACCAAAGAAGGCAAAAAGACTCTTTTGTGGTTTCCAAGATAACATGTCAAAGAATTATGTAAAGATCTACCAAAGACAGATTTTCCTCAAACATGCTTGAGTAGCTCTGGTGCAGCTGCATATAGATTGGCCCTGAGCAGCAACAGCAATAGTAAAGAGTGTCCTATGACAGAAATTATTCAATGCTGCTTGGGTTATCGACTCGCTCTAGTGCACCTGACAAGAAAATGAAAGCTCGAGGAATTACCAGAGCTTTGTAACTACTATTACTTTTAAAAATATTTCTGTTAAGGATTAATGCACATCCTTCCTTGGTAGTAGAAAAAGTTGCCAAAAGGCAATATAAAAATTTGTTATAATTTCTTCTTTCTTCTTATAAAGATATGTGTATGTGGCCGATCTTTTGTATGACAGGTCCTTGCCCAACAGCTGAGAATAAAAAAAAAAAGGAGGAAAAGGACACTGCAAAGGCAGGTGGGTGAGGGAACAGGAGGTAAGGGTAACTTTGAGTAACAGCAGAGAAAACTTTATGAAAGTATCTCTTCAAACAGCAGCCACTGAGGGAATTCTGTCTGCTGGGCTGAAACCATAGATACCTAAACACTAAAATTAGGAAGTTTGAACACATCTCCTCATTTATTTTGTTTAATAAGCTTGCAGATAATAATTGTCTGTCCTGCTTAAAAAAGGTACATAAATCCCAATCAGGCTACTCAGCAAGATTCTTCCCTGGTAAATGAGGGAGAACAGGATTTCTAAATAATGTGAATAGAAGTTCCTGGGACAAGGTCCTGGTATCTTTAGTCACTTAAGGCTTCTTAGAAAATTGTACTACTTTTCTATACTGAGCTTTCCTCTTTTCATTGTCTTTATATGGAAATCATAGTCCAGTAAATATTATACTATAATACACCCACTGGAATAGATCCAGGTTTAATCACATCTTTCACGGACCCACGTCTCGAAGACTAAATTCTGGATATATGCCATTTGCAATTAGGACAGCTTGGGCACTAGGGGAATTTCATACATTAAGTTGCTATATCCTAAGGAAATAAGTGGTGTAAAGAACCAGCAAAGCCATAAAGAAAGCCACAGCAGTAATTCCTGCTTTGATTCCAGTGCAGCCCGAGGTTTTTCACTGGCAAAATCCATCAGCTGTTGTTCCGTCCTTTATGGAAAACCAGTTACCACTCTCAGAAGTCCCCTGTTCAAAACCAACTCAGCTGAAGCACAAAGGGTGCTATAGGTCTAGAAAACAAAAAAGAGCTGTGGTGTTCTAATCAGTTCCTTTTCTCCTCCAGAGTGTATGCTACCGGCACTACCTTGCCTATTAGAGGCTAAAGTGCCGTGTGATCTACGACTACATCATGAGGCTGGAAATTGTTAAAGGAGCATATAAAGGAGCATCTATTAGACAAGACACTAGAGTACATCTTCAAATATCACCATCTCATCAGAGAGATGATATAGCTGCAGGTTTCAGGAGGTTGAAACCAGGGAGTATGTGTGGGAATGAGGGGGAAAGTGAGGGGTGTGTGGTGTGTGTGTGTATGTGTACTGTTTCTTCCTTCTGGACTGCTGCCAACACTGAAATCACCATGCTGTCATCAGCTGCACAGGCTCTTCAAGCACACAGACATCACATAAAAATGTGACCTCATATGACACAAAAAATTAAATATAACCTCACGGATTCCTCTCCAGTTGTGGGAAGACAGCTGCCAACCAAGTGACTCCAAAGAAGGCTTACATACCCTGCAAACTCTCTTACACTTGTACAGTAAACAGTGATGTGAGCTTAAAAAACAAAATTAATCAAATCCAATTCAGCCCCTCTCTTTCCCCATGTGCCTTTCCACAAAACCAGACATCCGTGTCTACAGCAGCAAACAAGAACAAACTTATTTAGCCATGGTGCATGTTCTTCATTTTTCACAGCAGTTACACATACACACACTGTCAGTCTGTCTATTGCTGATCTGCTTATGGTTAGTGCTGTTTCAAAGTAATAAACAGAATAAATATTCATCACTCACTCCCTTGCCTTGAAGCCCATTTAGTGTGACTGGAGAGGCAAGGGCATGGAGGAGTCAGCCATTGTAGCAATACAGCTACAATCATTCTCTTCACAGCTAATGAGCAATGGCATTAAGGAACTGGTGTTTTTTTCTAGTTGGCTTCTTTCACTGTAAAGGAGACAGCATTTTTTCACATTGTCTCCAGACTCAATTTGAAGGAGCTGATGAAAAACTAGTGTCCCTCCAAGGCAATGATGCAATTAGAGGAAACACTGTGGAATCAAATAAAGAGGCAAATATGTTGGAATTAATTCACTGTGAGCAAGACTCCAGTCAGTAGCAACCATTGTATTATTGCCTTTCTAAATTGTCCTCTTGCAGTTCACTATCAGACACTTTATTCAATCCCCCTATTTTGTTCTAAGAGCTTCTTTAAAGTAATGCCAGCTGACTAAAGCACAATTATTGTATGTACAGCACATGTTAAGCTTGTCACAGTGCTTCTTTCTTTGGAAGCATCAGAGGCTGGATTGGGATGGAACTGTGCAACCAGGCACTGCACTGCACAGCTTGGGTCTTAGTCACCTGCAAGAAGCACACAGTCTGGTTGCTCCCTCCCCTGCCAAGGGAGATTGCTAGATCAATCTCTCCTTCTTAGTTATTAATAAAAAAATCAAACAGAAGGTAATTTATCTTGTGTCTGATACACAGAATGCAAGTCTTGTCTATTTGCCTCTCTGAACTTGCTCAGACTTGGAGGAAGGGAGTAGGCAGAATGCTGGCACTTCTCCAAGTGCACTGCAACAAAGTCAAAGCCACAATAAAGAAGATGGAACTGAAATTTCATTTCCTCCGTTCCACAGATGCTCAGGACCAAGTTTTTTCTTCTAATTTGTAACTGTGTGATACCAGTGTGAGGGGAAGAAAGGCAACAGGTTCTTCTACTGACTTTCCCCCTGCAGAGCCTTTACTGGTGCCACCACTGGCACATTTCTGTCCTTTTCCAAAGCCTGGGACTCCAGGTAAGTCTCCTGGGCTGATCACCTGGAAAGCTATTCTGGTTGGTTAGAAGTGGGGAGAGATAAAAGTGACACAGTGTAGGAGGATCCGTGGATTACAGGGACAGGGAACTCTGCTGACCTGAGATATTCTAGAATATGTGGTTTTATTGCAAGGGTCATGGGTAGAAAGGACCTTGCCTTCAGCAACCAGCCTCAGCTGAAGGGAAGTCCCAAAGAGAGGGAGAAAAAGCAAGAGGGTAAGAGCTAAGAGAGAAGGGAGTGAGAGAGCCAGAGAGAGAAGTGGCAGGGGTCAGAGTGCAGGGAGAAGAGAGCAGAGGTAAGAGAGCAGGGAAAAGAGAGAGAGAGTAGGGGGAAGAGAGCCAGAGAAGAGAGCAAGATCTTTGTTACATTATATCTCTTTTTGTGATGAACATTCTAACTTACAGTGACCAACCAATACAAGACACAAAATCCTATAGAATCTACATACAGCCTATAAGAACTACTACATTACCATACTATGTTATATTTTAAACTCTAAAAACTACTCTTTAGACTTTTTTGTTTTGCTACATTGACCTTTGGATCCCTTTGCCAGCAGAAAGGTATTGTTTAATCAAAAGGGATTCTCCTTCAGCTGGCTAGGCTATTGTCTTTAGGTTATATAGTGACTGAGATTCAGTATCCTACAACTCAAAGTAAGCTTCCATTTCTATTTCGATTGCAGGTTTCATATTTTTAGAATCTTTTGCTAAGCAATCATATTTATAAGGTTTCCCTGATTCATCTTCCCCAACAACACAGGAGTGGTTCAGTGTTCTGGGTACATTAAACTTCTTTATTCCAGCATGTTATGGAGAAGATTCATCTTTCAGCATGAAAATGATTGACATTTCTGTTTCCACCTTCTCTGTCACCAAAGAAACACAATTCAGCACATCTACAGTGGTTTCATTCATGGATCCAAGACTTCATAAGGCTTTTCATAAACAACTACTGACTGTGACTGCCTCTACATCCTTAGTTTGAGACATAGCAAGAGGTGTCAATTAAAAACAGTGAAAAACACATTCATCTGGGCCCTGCTCTACTGAAAACCCAAGTCCTGAGGTGCCCTGCTTTGGGGACCAAGTGCCCAACTTTAATTACCACTCACACTTTGCAAATTCAGCCAGTTTGAAAGATAGATTTGCTTGCCATATAACCATACAGCAAGGTCCCTTGCTTCATTTTTCTGACATAAATTTCTGTGCATGTCAGTTTGCATTAATATCATCATATTAGCTATATTTCTCCAATATTTCTGCAGACTGCCAAAATAAACTCACAAGCCCAGTGGAAGGGGTACTTAGAACCAAGAAAATAATAGTGGAAAATAAGAAATTATTTTCTGGATTATAAATGTGCAGGAGTGAAAATTTTGAACAATTCATTAGTCCTCACACTCAGTTATTTTAGGTAAAAGAGAATTAAATTATTTTCTAACAAGAAAGAAAGTTGTTCTGCTTGACAAGGTAGTAATGAGTAGTGGCTTTTTTATTGCTGCTGCTGCTGCTGCTGCTAAAAGCAATATAAATGCATTTTAAAAGAACAAGTAAGATCCATCTCTTTCACCAGCAGAAAGCAAACTAGCAAGTCATCTGCAAGCAGTATCTTCTCAATGCTTCTTTTATATATTTTAATAGTCTTTGTCTAAAAGTGACTATGAGTAAGTGAAAATAAATTTTTAATACATTGCAAACTTCATTTGAATGGCGGAAAGAAGACAAAACCTTCTTGCCATCTTACTGTGAAAGCACGTAAGGGTATTGTGGAGAGAGTTGCATTAAAAAGCATGCGAAAAATCAGAGTGGTCAGACACTGCTGAAATAAAACTCACTTCAGTATACCTTATATTTCTAACTACAAAAATAACGATGTGACAGGATAAGAAGGACAGGAACACTTTTGTGGAGTAAAAAAAGATTAAATGCTCCAGATGTACAAACATTTTGATTATACTCTTTTCCAACTGTCTCCCTACCCAATTTTTGGAAACTGCCAGATGCTACTAGAAATCTTTTTATACTTGTACACTGCATATTTCATTGCTAAAATAGAATTAACATATAGAGCAGCAAATTGGGTTATCTGCCTCTCTTCAGTGTTGTACCATAAACATACCAGATTGTCAATTGGAAGTAAGAATTATGACAAAATTCTCTACAGATCCACACCCACAGAGACTGAGAGGATAGCACTGACTACATCAAGAAGAAAGGGAAAACAATTTGAATTCTATAGTGCCCCCTCAACGTCTTTGACTTACAGTATATTTTTAAAATTAAGTAATTCCACTTAATATTATATCGGAAACACCTTTTACTGACACTCCTTCTTTAAGATGCTCCATGGTTAATTTTCAGCCTGGTGTTCAGTGGTATCAGATGAGAACCTCCGTATTAACAAAAAAATTGGAACTATGGTCTCTATGTTCCCTGCTGCAAGTCAGGGCATCTCAGATGCAGAATTAAAGGCTAGCACAGCTTTCATCTCTTTAAAGCAATGGCAAATCCTTTTGTGAATGGTTTCCAAATACTTGAATAGAATTTTTTTTCTTACTTTCCTAAGCAAACCTTTTTTTCCTAAGGATCTGAAAGGTCCATGAAGGGTGCAGAGTTGGCAGACATTGGCAAATATGGAATTCATGAGAGAAATGTTAAAGGCCTGAATAAATGTACCTCTCTAAATCTTTTGTATTCATTTTTAAGCAGGCTGATGTCTCTGAATCTTTGCAGAGAGGTTTTGGGTCTCAATCTACATCTTAACATGAGAAATATCATAGTAATTCAACTCACCCTGAACTACAATTGCTGCAAGACCATGTGTCACTGATAGAAAGGGCGTTATTGATGGCATCATCTATATTATTGCTGCTTGATCCAGCCTAATGATGAAAATCTGGAAGTGTTACTAATATGTAACATAGTTCTATAAGAGTGTGCATTTCATAAATCTCCCTTCTTTCATGCATATTGCTGCTACTGTCTGCAGAAGTAAGAACTGACTGATTATGTTGTTACAAGATACTTTTGTTATTGGAGGGCTTGAATGATTTTCCCTACTGAGATATTCAGATAAATAGCACTGCTCCACCATTGGTGGAGCAGGGGATGGGGAGCAGAACGTTTCCCCCTAAGCTGCAAGTCCTACAATGTGCTGAGTAGTAGATGCTGACTCCATCTCTACCATAATTGTGAGAGTTTGGCAGTTCATGTCTCCACCAGCCCTCTGCTACTCCTCCAAGACCATCAGCTCAAGAGCCCAACAAAGGCTGTGACTAGGTCATGTTACTCCAAAAGGTCTAATCTTTCCCCTGTCACCACTGCCAATACAGTTTATCATTTCTGTCAGTCCCTTGGCCTGTGAGCCATCAGCAGCTCATTAGGACACAGAAATTGTCACTTCCAGTGAAGTCCCATCTACAGGCAGACACAGAAGGCAGCCACTGACACATCCGTGTTAGGTTTAAGGACACTGCACAAAGCTGACAAGAACTCGTGGGTCCCCACGGATGACCCGACTCAGCCATGCCTCTGGCAACTGCACAGTGGCCCATATCAATTGAGCAAGGAGAAGGAGCTCTCTTCTGAAGCTTCGACACAGCACACTTTCAACACAGCAGAATTTCTCACAGACTTGCTCCCACTTTTTTCTGAGATATGGAAATTATGTTAAAAAAAAAATAAAATCTTTGTCTTTCAGGAAAAGGATTGTTCCCACTGGGACACACGTATAACACAAGAGAGTTTATAAAAACAGAGGAAAACATATATGCACCTTTCCCAACTGTTTTCATCATGACCAAAGCTTTTATCCAAAACCACTTCATTCTTAGTTGTTTCTGCCAGCACCTTGTATATCTGTGGGGCCCAGAGAGAGCAGGGAGAGCCCCTTCTCAACAGAACAAACTACACCAAACCTCCACCTCCTCTTCAGAGATGTGCAGAGAAGCTGGTCTTGTTCAGCTCAAAGCAAACAATGTCCAATGTCAGCCTGCTGTCACTTCCAGCTGAACAAACCAACATTCAGTCCAAACCACGTAATAAGCAAGTTCAAATTTTCCTTTCCTTGTTACATCTTCAGAGCCTTGTTATTTTATATAAATGTTCAAATTCTCATTTTGATTGACATTGATTTCACAGTGTTCAGTTTCCCTGAATGTCCCCTTCTGCCCATGTAATAAAAACAGGAATAGGGTTAGTTCATTGTGGATTACATTTCATAGCACAAATCTTTGTTTAAATCTTTTTTGGACTTACAGAACTGAGACATAATCTCATTTTCTGTAATGGTGAGCAAAGAAAATGAGAAGCTCGCTCTGCCAAGCATGTTATTCAAACTGCACATTTTGGGACTGCAGAGTACATTGATATTTGTTTAATACAGGTGGTGGGGGGGGGTGGTTGATTTGCTTTTAATAGGTTCTGCTAGAATATGGAATCCAAACAAGGGCATTGAAATTTTGAAAAAATAACCATTTAAAAATGTGCCTAAGTGTCTATGTTTGGAAATTGCTTGACCAGTTAGTTGCCTCCAGCTCCCAAAGACACTCCAGTACAATCCAAAAAGGAAGTATTTTCCACATGAAAACTATAAAAGCAAATTAATAAAAGGTTTGAATTTTTTTCATGAAGACTTCATAGAAAATTATGCCAAGTAATTTGCTAAATAAAAGGAGAGAAAAAGAAAAGGTGCTATTTACCATATGTTAATTGCTACAAAGAATAATAATTGACTGGTTGCCAACCAGTCTCTCAGTGTTTAGATGTCACTGTTTAATGAGTGTGTGGGATCACAGTTTTGGGGAAAACAGGGACAAACCACATACTCAGAACCAAGTTTCCAGTGTGATACATCCAGTATTAAAAAGACAGCTAGTAATATACTAAATTTTTAGAAAATCCGACTCATAAAAGTTACAACTGGCCCTTCTCTTCCTTAATAAACCCCAGTGAGGCCCCAGAGACAACTAGATTGAATAATGCTGCTTACTTCATGTTCTTTGTTCTTCTGATATAAGATTAGTCAACTTTTTCTGGTTTGTGTTTTTTGGTTTGGTTTTCTTTTTCACAGGCAGCTGGCTGGCTGTGCTCTGAGGACATTCTGAAGGGGAGTAGGAACAATCTATTCCCCGGATAAGGGACACAAGGATTTGCTCTATTAGGGCAAATTTGCAGAGGTCTCTACTATAAAAAGAGTATTTTAAATAGATTTATTAGTTATCTTTGAACTTTGTATCAAATTGCCCTAGTCTTCTGGAATTGCTGCACATCAAAAGAAACCACATTTCTACACTAAACCAAAGGGTAAAACCAGGGCTTTGTATTGAAGACGTGGCCATTACCATAACTTCTGAAATTAGTATCTGTATCCAACACTAAAAACTATTTTTTCCTTGTTCTGACACGCCCTTGCTAGAGGGTAGACAGGAGGTGCATTGATAGGGGACCAATTAAACTAAACGGAGCCAAAAGCAGATAAAAGCTACACTGAAACCAGTGAGCCAAGGCATTCCTGACACCGTAAATACTCACAAGTGCTACAGAAGGTCAGAGGAGAAATAAATTAATAGCTCAAGAGCAGATAATTTGTGCCTATGCTACTTCATTCAGAAATGAATGGCATCTGTGGGAAGTGCAACACAGAGGGAAAAGGATTTAAGAAAGACTGGGTAATTACGCAGTTGTTTAACATTTCTAAGCAGCTCTTTGGATGATCATTTAAGAGAATGAAGAGACAAAGCTTAAAGGCAAAGGACTGCTGATGGTTTGCAGTCTCTGAGTATACTGAATATCTGTAGCAGCTTAACTGAGGAATTACAGCAGCTGCCCTTCCTCCTTTCACATAGTGTGGCTGCCTTCAGGGTCACTGGGATGCTGAAACAGCACGGATAGACTGGAATAAAAAAAGGGGTGGAAAGAGAGAAAACAGAATCAGGTGGGAAAGAAAATACCGTTTCTAAATGGGAGGGAAACAAAGAAATACTACATGACGCTTCAAACAGTTCAAGAGAGAGCGCTGCATTCCATTTATACAGGGTTTTTAAAGTAGGAATTAATAATTATATTGTGAAGAAGCAAAGGAGCCGTGTCAGAGCAAAACCTTGGCAGGAGGTTTGTCAATGACAATAAGACTCAGCTTCTCAAATGCTGCCCTGAGGTACCCCATCAAAACACACACACCCTCGAGGTCCTGACCCTCCTGGGCACACCACTGACCCTCCAGAGACACTCACTCTTCTTAAAAATCGGTCAGAAAACAGGCATTTACTTCACTCACGCACATTTGGATCTTAAGCAAGAGCCCTTGGGGCAAGCTCTTGGTAGGGGAAGGGATGGTGGGAAGCTGTTCTGCAGTTTCAAATGTGACCTGGGGCTCTGAATGAGTGAGAGGAGTCAGTGCTTCAAAACACACAGGCTCTTCCAATACAGCCTTTAAGCCAGAAAATCCTCTACTTCCAGAGTCACAGTAACTGCACAGCTGGGGGGAGGGAAATAAAACCAAAAAAAATGTACTTTGCTAACCATGATAAATGGTTATAAAATGCTATCTAGAGAGCACAGATGCTCCTGCCTTGGTTTACCAAAGCACATTAAACTGTCAGGTTGCAATGGTGTCAGAGCCCCAGATACTTTCTCTTTACCTAAATTCCAGGAGAGGATTGATGTTCTTTTGTGAAGTGGGAGCTACTCCATCAAGGAGCCCAACAGAGATTGTCAGCAAAGCTAAAAAGCAAAATAGTTAAAAGGTAAAGAAAAGCAGAGATGCCCACATGTGGCAATCAGATCCTTCGAGTAGCACAGTACAGGGAAGGTATTAGAAGAGAACAGAAGGGTCTTAAAGCTGCACTGATACTGCTGAAGCAAATTTACATATATATCTATTTAGTAGCAGTAGAGGCATTTGCGTTCAAAGGCAAACTTGACAGAAATCTGGATATTCTTTAACTTACTCCCTTCACTATGTGTTATGTACTATAGCAGTGCAAAGGAACAGGCCAAATCTGCTGATACTACAAACAATATCCAAAATGCCAATCACGGCATCAGCCTCAAAACAAACACCCCATATACTGGAAAAGAGATAAAAGCAGATGAGACACAGCTCAGAGGCCTGAGATAAGAGTGGTTCCTCAAGAACACCAGGACTCTGTTGGGGCTGGGCTGGGCATGAAGCTTCGCTCCAACGCAATCCAACAGTGTCAGCAGCAGCGACTTCCCTGGCTCAACTTGCTCAAGACCAAAAAATTTAGATAAGCAGCAGCAGCCTGTGTGTCACAGCAGCTCTATCCACGTGCTCGAAACTGAGAACCCATCTGAAGGGTCTAAGAGTTCTTCAGCTGAATGCTAACAAGAATACATGAAGTCACCACGATTGCAGCCTGGAACACTGCATCCAGCTCTGGGGTGCTCAGCAGAAGGACACGGACCTGTTGGACTGAGTCCAGTGGAGTGACACAAATGATCAGGGGGCTAGAGCACCTCTGTGATGAAGACAGGCTGAGAGAGCTGGGGCTGTTCTGCTTGAAGAGGGGGCTCCAGGGAGACCTTATTGATACCTTGCAATACCTAAGGGGGCTTACAAAAAGGAGGTAGAGGAACTTTTTATATGCATAGATAGTGATAGGAAAAAGGATAGTGGCTTTAAATGGAAAGAGGTCAGCTTTACATCAGCTGTTAGTAAGATATTCTTTACTGTGAGGGTGGTGATGCACTGGAACAGGTTGGCCAGAGAAGTCAGAGATGCCCCATCCCTGGAAATGTTCAAGACCAGGTTGGACTCAGAGCAAGCTGGTACAATGAGCGACATCCCTGCCCTTGACAGGAGTGTTGGAACTAGATGATCTTTAAGGTTCCTTCTGACCAAAGCTATTCTGTGATTATACCCTCTTTAGGATTTACACAAGTGACTTTAGAGGGGTTATGTCACACTGAATTTCAATAAAACATCGTAACACAAATTTAGACAAATAACACTGGCTAATTACCAGCACCAGATGGTCTTTACCCACAAATTAAACAGAGCTCAAGAATGACACAGCTGAATTGTTAAATGTAGTAACCCTCACAGAAGATAACACAATTCTTTTATAAAGTAATGACTCATGAACCTATTGGAGAGTTTTTGAGGACTTTTGTAAGCATGTGCATAAGGAAGATACAAAAAAAAAACATCGAATTGCTTAATTAACTTGTTGTGGGAAAGAAAAAAAAAAGAAAGAATTTAAAAACGTGTCCATGTGGATAAACAAGTTTAAAAGACAAGAAAAAAAGGAAAGAATGCAGTCTCATTCCAGGCAGGTCACTAGTGAAGCACTTAGAGCCCATGCTGTTCAACATACACCTGATCTCAAGTGATCTCAAAGAGCTGATAAGGTAGGTTACTGACACTGAATTATTGAAGACTTTAAAGAAACAAACTGCAGAGAGCTTCAGATGGAGCTCATCATACTGGTGACCTTATGACTGGTGAAAAAACAGCAGATGAAATTCAGTGTTAAGTACACAGCAACTGAGAAAATGAGAAAGTCTTACTGCATTCACAGTCACTGAATCTGAACCACCACTGGACATGAAAGATCACTGCATTAATAACTGTGAAAATGTCGACCTAGTAATTAAAACTGGAGAAAAACAAAACAAAAACAAATGAACAAAGCCGACCAAACAAAACCACCAAGTAAACAAAGAAAAAAACCCACAAAAAAAAAATAGAAAAAGAAACAAAGAAAAGGAACAAACAAGTATCAGAAGTCATCAAGGTACAGAGAAAAACAAAATTACTGTCACACAGATATATTTCTGATTTCCCCTTACCTGAGAAGACAGAACGGAGTAAGAAAAGGTTTAAGAAGGGCAACAAAACTAAAGTTCAGCAATGACTTTCAAATACAGGACAAGAAAAAGAGCTGCTACTCTTCAACCAGAGGCGAGGACAATCAAGAAGATTTTTGAAACCATAAGCAGCATGGCAAAGGTAAACATGTAGGGTTGTTCCTTGAGCAAAGGAATCCCTGCCAAAGAGACAATTCAGTTACACTGTGAAACCTACTCCCAGATAAAGTTGTGAATGCCATGAGTTTACAGGGATCCAAAAGCAATTCAGAAAATTAGTGGAAGTAAATCTCATTAACCCTCAGGCACATGGTGTGATTCCTGGGGCTGTCCTGTGCAGTGCTAGGAGTTGGATTTTGATGATCCCAATGGATCCCTTCCAAGTCAGGATTTTCTGTGATTCTGTGATGGCTATGGAACACAGGGAAGGGACAAGCTAACCAAGAAAGTGTACTAGGGAATTACAATCATGTTCTTGTTCTATTCTTCAGTCCTTCCTCAAGCATTCACTGTTGACCACCATCACAGTGACACGGGTAACAAAACTAATCAGACCAAAGGCAGTCTTTCTCACAGCCTACACGTTTTGCTGAAAAACTCCAGCTTTGATCAGAGATGAGGGTGAGATGGCAAGTCAAAGTGCATGCCTACACACAAGTTGAAACTTCAACAAAGCTTTCCAAGTCCAATGACATCATGCTGAAGCAGCCAGCATTGATTGCTCTGCCAATTCTGCTAATGGCATGGATGAGGTCATTTCTCTCCAAAAATTGGCAGTCCCTTCACACTCACTCAGCAATGCTGGAGAAGCAGTGGGTCATTCTTCAACACAGTTTAAGGACACACTTCCAGCAGCAAACGCTCCTACACACAGACCAAGATTCCTCGTGCTCAGGAATGCCATTTGGAGCTTCCCTTGAGAACATCAGCTCCTCTTTAAAACATACTTGTCTGGAACAGCTATGCTTTCTGGGGTTACAAGGATGAATATTATTTCTGGCCTTCTCCTCGTTATAGAATGTAGGTGGAGCAAACTGGCACAGATGGAAACACCATAAGGGTGGACTTTTTAACTGACTGCTCAAATAATTCTAAAGAGCTTTATAAAAGAGTAGGAGGGCTAAAGTTACCTAAAAGTAAGAGTACAGACAAGTTAAGAATAGCTACTCTAAACAGGATTGCTCACACTCTGTAAGGAATCTTCAGGAAGTTATTTTGTAAGCTTAAGGACATCTCACCAGGACACAGATTTGTAAGACAGTGCCTAATAGACGGACCTGGGATCCCTGTCCTGTCACCATCAGCATATCTAATTATGCAGTTTAGTAGTACAGTTTGTGCACTAATTACTTTTTCCTAGAACCAAGTGTTTTTAGAATTTACTGTGCCACAGCCACAGGTGCATTGGCAGAAAAGAAAAAAAAAAAACAGTTTGTTCCTAGCATTACCAATGGTTTATCACTGGTTGAGCAAGTATTTTTGTACTTGCTAAATTCCTCTTCATAATGATCCAAGAGGATTTGTTATAAGCAACCTAGAAATTCTTTGGAAAAAAATCAGAGCAGAGTATTGCAATCCTGTGTATTCTATTTATAAACCCCTAACACCCACATTGTGGTTGTATAGAAAAAAAAACCTATTTATGCTGAGCTTTCACAATAATTTTCATTATTCCCAACAACAGCAGCATTCAAAGAGAAAAATTAGCCAATTTAAAAAGAAAGAAAAAGAGAAAAAAACTCGCTCAGCCTCCCTGCCTTTAAGTGCCGGCAACACCACCTACAGGAGATTATCTCTTCATTCCAGGGTGGGGAATGTAGGTATTTTCTCTTGATTCTTCCTAGAAGACCTGTGGTAAACAGGAATGGAATGGAATGGAATGGAATGGAATGGAATGGAATGGAATGGAATGACAGATATATTTGGTCTACAGATTTGGCTGACACATCTTCTCAACTTGTAGGGAACTGGAATAAATAAAAATCCTCTTCTGAAGGACTCAATCTCATGTTCACGTAGTGGCCTATCATTATCTTAACAATACTTTAACAATAAGACTTTTATTAAGTAAAAACCGCAAATATCAGCAGAGTAATTCTCTCACATTTCCTTCTACCATCTAGCCAAGGCAAAAATGTAAGGAAAACCAGGATAACCTTTCAGCAAAGATCTATAAAAAATGAAAACACATCATCTTGGTGGAAAAATTTGAACCATTTAAAAGGTATCTGCATAGTATGTCTTCTGATCTACTTTTTTTTCAAAAACATAACTGAACTGCTAACTATGCCAGAATTGCCTGTTCTCTCTTTGCTAAGCACCATGAGAAGATTTGTTTGTTTGTTTGTTTGTTTGTTTTTGGGTTTTTGTTTGTTTGTTTTTTGTTTTGGTTTTGTTTTTAGTTCACAATGGCACATTAAAAGCACCAGCAGACATTTTTGCCAGTACTCCAAGTTTGCACAATAAGGTTTCAGCGTTACCATAACCCAAAAAATGCTGCTTATTTAGAGATCAACAGTATTCCAAACGGGTATCACCTGGCTGCATTGTAAGATTTTGCTGCCACGGAAGCAAAATGCTGCACTGAATGAGGCCAGTGCACAGCAGGAAAGGAAAACTGCAATGGACACCTCTCTGCTGTGTCTTTCACAGCCATGCAAAACCGCACAACAGCCTTAGCACTACTTCACCTACTCAGCTTCCTGCTGGAAGAAACTCTCTTTGTGCAGGCAAAAGGAGAGTTATGAATAAAGACAGCTTCTGGCAGACTGTAGCAGAGGAGGAACCTCCAGAACAAGGGCTCAGAAGCTCATTTACCTCACAACTAACAGAGCACAATGTGGGAACGAACATATTAGAATATAATCAAGACAACTAAATTAGTTAATATAAACTATAAATTTTAACTAAGCCAAAAATCAGAAGGCCGCGAGATTTAAACCAAAAAATTTTTCTGAGACTAGGGGGAAAAGTGAATAAGCAAGAAACAAGTTTCCAGTTGCTAATCCAACACAGCTCAGGGTTTGGGACCTCAGATTTCCAAGAAATTATGTGTTCCTTCATTTACTCTGGATCATTTGGAGTGTGTTGTACATCTGAGCCTTGATAACCAGTAAGGGATATCCAGTCATACACTCAAGCCTGTGATTTTCTGCTGTGCAAAGCTTTGTCTGCTCTCAAAGAACTGGACATCAAAGCTGTCCCTGCCTGACGCACCACCTCAGTTACATGAGTTATGTACAGCACCACCAGCCATTGGACATGAGAAAAAATGCATTAAACTAAACACATGATGCATTGCAGCTGCCAGGATGGGCGGCATGAACCCGGACAGGCACAAAGCTGACCACTTCTCCAAACGCCCCGACACCAAAATCCCGCCGGCTGGCTGCGACCTCCAAGCACGGCTTTCCTCCCCAGGAGCATGTGTACATTCTCTCTCACTGTGTACAGTCTCTTCTGTTCCAGCTCAGGCTGTCACCTGCGGGCAGAGCGGAGCGCGGCCCCGCACCGCCACCTGCCGCCGCCCCGCCCCGGGCACGGAAACACGGATAAAGCTCGGTGGGGGACACCGAGCCTGCTTGTCCAGGCAGGCGGTGAATGAGAGCGGAGGGCGAACGCGCATCCCCGCATGTGCATAACCAGGTGGCGGTGTCACCGCTCGGAAGGCAGAGGGACTCCCTCGGGAAAGAACAGGACTGGCTGCCCTACAGGACCTGATCCAGCGACACAGCGTGTGAGCTGACTTGTTCGCGGGAACCGAGACAATTTGTTTTCAAGAGTAACCGCATTTACAGAGGTACCATGGTAACACAGAGGGCAAAGCTCATTCGATAGGTGGAATACAAAGACTATGGCTCTCAATGCAAATGAGTATTAGTTATTGGTTTTACAGTACCACAGGGGGAAGGAAGGATCTTTTCAGTCATCCCAAAATGGACTATCAAGGAGTGATAATATCTGCGGAGCTTTTGAACCATCACCACTTCCTCTGATTCATGAATGGCAAGTTGTATTCCCACGGTGGTTTAAAACCTGCAAAGGATGTCCTTTGACACCCCCCAGTTTTTCATTTGATTAGTCCCCAGGGTGAAAGTAATTCCCAACAACCCTACAAGCAGAGAAAGGAGAGGTGTTTCTACCCACCTCCTCACCTGCATCAATCCCTTCAGCTGTCTCTGAAAAGGTGCTCAGTCCACAGAGAGGGAACAGGCACGAATTGTACTAACCAGGAGCTGCAGAGAGGCTGCACCCCAAAAGCCAGCCCAGGAGAACAACTGCAGCTTCAGCAACAATCACCCACATCATGTCAACAAAGAAGATTCAGAAAGAAGGCAGCAACACAAGCGCTTTCTCAGGCCCCCAAAGGCCTGATCCCAAATCCCACTGCCTGGCTGTGAGCTCCAAGCACAGCCTTCCTCCATGGCCAGAGCATGTGTATGGTTTCTCCCACACTTCTGTTCTGGTGCCTTAATAAAAGTGGAGCTTATGTTGTCATCTCCCCATTGAACAAAAGACTCCTAGTTTTATGAAGCTCTTAGAAGCTTAATTATTTTTTGACACACGCCTTCCCTCCCACTTCATTTGCCAAAAATCACTAAAGTCTGCCAACAGACTCAAAAGTAATTAGGGGAAGACACATACAAGGTAGCAAGATTACCCCAGACAAATTTCCTTTGGAAATCAGGCTAAAAATTACAGCATTGTATTTATTAAAAGAACCCCCAGAAGCCATACTTGTGATTGCTATACTGCTGTTACTGGCAATACAGCAGGTTTTTAAAGCAATTGTTGGAGGATCATATTTGGTTTCTAGAAATCAGATTAATTTTACCCCTTCTAGCCAGAAGCCAGCCATTTATGTATACTTTTCCCATCTGTTAAATGGCCATGATAGGTACTTACCTACTTCAGATGTGGTCTGTGTGCAAACACAAACAGTAGTATGAATATCTTTCAAGCATCGCTCTACATAAAAAATACTATTATAAATACTGCTGTAAGATTACCACATACACATTTTATACTTTTTTGAATGGCTGTAACCTTTTAAAGATAAAGGCACAGCAGAGAACTAATCCTAAGATTCATTTAAGTGTGATACCACAGAAATAATTTCTTTAGCAATCTTTTGCCAAGTTAACTTGCTGCTGCAATTTAACTCAATACTTAGGAAGAGAGTGTTTTATTTGAAAGTTACATTGCTTTTAAGAATGTCTGACAAAGAAATAATGGGCTGGGAAAAGTTTCAAGCAGGCTTTTCTCAAATATTTCCTTCTTTGTTGGTGCTCGCTGCCAAAAACTGCATCTCCTTATCCTTGAATTCATCTCAGTCTCGCCACTGCTCAGTAAAAGGCCTGACAGAAATTCAGCCAGTATTTCCAACACATCCATATCCATTCATCTTCCTGCTCCCTACTGTCTCCTTGAAATCTCAGTGGAACGCTCAGAGATGCTGCTTGTCGACTTGCAACGTGAGACAAACCTGTCTCACTGCTGCTCACACAGGGGGCAGTTGGCTGGGATGACACCTTTCCTCCTGGCACCCATGGATATCCAGGGATAGTGCATGAGCTTTGCACAAGGCAGGGAAGAACAGGAGGCTATGGAAAATGAGTGCAAACCCTGCAGTCTTTGAAGAAGAGGAAGCAGTGTGAGAAAGGTGTCTACACCTCATACAAGCACTGGGGATGTTTCCCCTCCTCCACCAGAGGGTTTTTAAGCACAAAACCATCCTTATGTGCTCTACAATATCCAGGCAGTGGTAAGAGGGACCATCACCTGCTTCCCCAGTCCTTCCTCTCCCCAGTCCCTTCTGCTGTGCCTGCACAGGGTTGCAACACAGCATTAATCTATCAGCTGGGTGAAAAAACTCCTGCATACGCATTTCCCAAGTTATCAGTCAAACAAAGGTGGCCTGCCAAATCACCCCAAATAAGCAACTAATGCAGCACTGTCTTTTTAATTATAAAAGATCCTTATCAGCTTACCTGAATTCGTTTTGGACTTCCCATTTGTGCCCTAATTTAATTATGAGGAATTAAGAGCCAGTATTTTCAATGAGCACTGAGAAGTCTCCTGTTCCTTTGCATGTACCCAGTAATTGTTATATTACAGATTTAGCAAAGGTGTATTGCAATTGCACCAAAGTTCTAAACTTCTAGTCAGTTATTTCTTTTTCCAGCAGGCATTTGTTTTGCATGACTTATCAATGTCTCTTGTCATACACAATGCTACAAGCTCTCTACAAAGATGTGAAGGGTGAAGTCACAAAATAATCATTGCTTGGTGTCATTTGGGTATGTTTTATGCACAAATATAAGAACTTGAATGAGAAAAGACATCAGAAAAAAACAACATTTAATTACAAAAGAACTTTTTTAAATTAAAAAAAAACCAAACAATGGCACTAAACCAAAAACAAAGTTATTTAAGAGATCATAACCACAGGTTGGTCACAATTTCATATTGAAACTGTTAGGAACAGCTGTTCCTATCATCTGCACTTTGCTCCTGATTAAAATACCACCTAGAGTTCCAGTAACAAGTAATCTTTTACACAACTATAATGTATTAAGAAAACACACATTATTTTTGTATTACATGCCAAAAAAAACCCCTTAAATTTATTACATTAGGTTCATAAATGTTTACCTAAGCATTGTACTGTTTTGCTACTCTATTCCTTACAGTTGAAGAACAGGGAGTTTGTTCTACAGACAAAAGTAATTTGTCTTAGAGGATTTGCCCATAGTGGCAAAGTGCTATACCATGTGGGAATACCCAGCTAGACTGAGCATCGAGGGCAGTACAGTCACATCAGAATAATTTCCTCTTTTACTCATCCTGCTTTTCAGAACCAACCAGTGCAGTGCTTTCTCTTCATATGAAGACAGCCTTTAAGAAACAACAAATACACATGGCCCCAAAATTGTTCATATGCTGTGGATAACTAATCAGATGTCTGATTTTTCTATGACCTTTCAGAGTTCTATTTCACTGCTTGTATATAAAATGGAGAGTTCCAGTGGTTACTTTGTCAACACAGGGCTCATGTCCAAAGCTCAGCAGAAACGTCCTTTATTCCTTTAATCAGCTTTGATCATGTAAAAAAAATGCATTGCAGTCCTTGATTGTTTGTAGAATACTCTCTATGAGGTCAATATAAATCTCTGTGTGCATTGAAAGAAAGTATTTCATTCCAAGGACACAATTTCACAGTAGTTACTTCAGGTAGTCAGCACGCAGGTGTAAGCACTTGAGGGCAGCTGAGCTAGTTTACAAATAAATTGTGAAGTGAGCACACAACTAGTGAGCCCAAAGTGTTGCTGTGGGACTGGGGCTCTGGAGCTCCAGGCCACAGCACTTTGTGTTGCAACAAGCCTCCTCAGTCTGTAATTCATTATCAGTGAATTCCATGGGGAGCTTTTAGTCCTTCCCTGAAAAGGGATGGATTTGCAATAGTTCTCCATTGGACTAATTTTTGAAGTGGTTTAGACAGCATCTATTAGTATCAGGGAAATCAGAATTTGATTTCTAGCCTTGTCCAGGACAGACCAGATATATAGCTGATGGTAAGTAATACCCACAACAGACCTTTACACGGTTTTTGAGTGAAAGGTTTAGTGGTTTCTACCTATGAAATTGAGACTACACTTTCCTTCCACAATTATTTTAGTTTTCCTGAAAGTTTTTATTATGCTAGTAATAGAGAAGTTTTGGCAGTTCATAAAACTCAGTCTATCAGATGTCCAAAAAACCTAAAATCAGTGTGTGTAACGTGGCTACATATCACTGCTGAAAAACCTAAAAGGTTTTTCTAGGGCATGACAATATGCCAGAAACGCCAATGCCAAGAGCTGTGAGATTTAAAAAGACTCACCTTGTCATGTGATCTTTTCTTTGTTTTTTCTTTCCTTTTTTTTTTTGTAATAATCTCAAGAGCACAATCAACCAGAGTAAAAATAAAATTACTTAAAAGATCTAGCAAAAAAGCTGCATAGAAAGCATTTTCACAGTGTTTTTAAATAGTTTTCATCAAACTTTAAATTAGGACTTCCAAAGATACTGCATTGCAGTTTTTTCCTGTGAAATTCACACTTATTTGGGAAATTCCTATGACCAGGTTAGGTATTTTTAATACTGTACCATTCAGAAGTGCTGATCAGGATTTGGTTCTCTACTGCACTAGCACTGAAAATACGAACACAAAATGCTACACAAACAAATTGTAAATATCTAATATAAAGAATTTAAACACCTGTTTGAAAAATAAATTCTTCTTAAACAAGACCTACCAGATGGGAGGTAGCTTAGTGCCATTAAAATATTTAAGGTACTTATATATAAAATATATAAGGTACTTATGCTTGTTTCAAACTTAAGTGGGAAAACTGTGCTATGTCCAAAATTTTGCTGCAAGTAAAACAGAAAGTTTACTGGTTATAACTGTTGGGTCACCATTGGTTTTTTGTTTGTTTGTTTTTTTTTTAAATTCTATTAATATACATAATGGTTGAATGTTGAAAGGACACACTATGCCTTTGAAACATTCAGCCATACAATGTAAGTCCACAGGTTGGAGGTTTTGCCATTAGCTCTGATCTTAGCTCAGCCTGGGTTTTATAACCCACTCAGCATTTGGGTTTAGCTGGTATAGGTCCTTCATGTAGGTATCATCATCAAGGCAGCGTTCTCCTAGAAACAGAGAAGACATGTGGTTACACCAGTACCAAAAGAGAAAGGAAACAACTTCCAAAGTTCCTGTTACTCTTTTACTCCATGTACATTTTCAAAGTCTTGCTGTGGTGTTTAATAAAGGACAATGCACATAAGAGTTGGAGGTGCTCTTACTCTTCCTATCAGCCTTGAGGAGGAAGGGGACAAGAGGAAGAAGGAAGAAGGGGCTTTTCTACCTCTGTGACACATTCTAGGTCAGATTCTTCACACAAACCATGCAGATGGGAACACCCATCTGCAAGTAAAAATGGAGCAATGTCCTGATCCCCTCATGATTATATCCAAAAACTATATTCACATTTGCATAGAAGTCCATTAAAATTTCAGGTTATTTCCCCCTTTTTAAATGTTAAGTTTGTGCAAGGTTTTTTCCTGCTAAGAAGATGTTACTCCTCATCCTCCTCCTCTTAAGTCAGCTGTTCTGCATAGCACTTGTAATAGTTGCTGTCCTAGGAGGGGAAAGTAGTACACTGTTCTTGGTGCACTACGGGCAATTAATTTATGTCTAGTAGCTATGATGAAAATAGCATATGCTGATCCATCAAGATCTGCATTCTTCCCATTCCCCTACAGGCAAAGCATTATCTTATGCATTTGCAGCTCTACATCACAGCTCCTCTTCTACTCTGCTATGCAACTGTTTGGGGTGGATGGCTTGTGCCAGACAGACGTTTCCAGTACTTGCATTGCTGACACAGGAGGCAAACACAGCTGGAACGTTGCCGAGTTTGTCTGTCAGCTCTTTGGACTCCCTGCACAGAGCAGGCAAGAAGACAAGACTCCCTGCTCAATCAGGTGCAGTCTCCATCTGCTCTCTCTAGGATTTTAATCCCAACCTCTGTGACCCATGTTGCTGAACTAGATCTTCTCTGCACAGTGCAGCATGTTCAGGCAGTGAGAGCATGGGGACAGTACTTTCCCATGGCTCTATCCAGCCAGTCCTGGGCACAAAGCAGTGGCAGAAGTCCCATTCAGTGCCCTGAAGTCCTACAGTGTATTGACTACTAAAGAAATGTCTGCAGACTTCAGCAGCTGCATCTGCTGGGGGACAAGATCACAGCATTGTGCTTGTTACAATTATGAGCGTAAGTGTAAGGATATGAGTGTGTGATGAGCCCCTTGGGTCTTCTTGTTTTGGGCTCCCTCCACATGAGTCAGGCACATTGGGAAGAGAGACAGATGGCAAAGGTCAGGACAGCTGGTTTACCTAAACCTGTATGGCAGGTTAAAGGCAGGGAGTTTCTCTTACGTCAACTGAGAGTATTAATAAGGACTGATTAAAGTTGAAATTCTCTGGAAGTAAACAATTCAGACAGAGAAAACATCTAAGCTTTCTAACATACGTCAAAACAAAACAAATCTGCACTTCCTCTAAGAGAAACACAATTTCTATCATATGTGGAAGAGTAAGTTGTTGCAGTTTCACTGGAATTCTGTTACAAAACCTTTTTTCATGCAATGACTACACCTCTGTAGAATAAACAAGATATTGCTCTCCTTTACGAAAGTCTTATGTCTGGGATTGCAACCCACTTTAACAGGCATAGGAAATGTATGAAGATACTGGATTTGCAAAAGAACATATAATACATTCATCTGGCACCCAACTATCTTGGTAACTTATTTACCAGACATAGTAAAAACACTAAAACATACCTGTTGCAGGAAACATAGGTAAGTGCTATTTAATTAAGTCTTTTAGTTTAGCCAAACATGAAAAAAAATTGATATATAATAGTGATTAGAATAAAAGAAAAATGGTAGAAGTAGTAATTGACATATGGAATTGAAACTTGCAAAGGAAAGAAGTAGTGCATGTAATTTGATAATGCCAAATAAGTTTAACAGGTCACAGTTAAGGAAAAAAGTAAATGTAAGTCCAATCTACTACTGCTTTCTAGTTCGCCTTTTGTTTTCCTGAGCATATGAAAGATACTGTGATTAGAAATTGATTTCTAATGCAAAAATACTCTTGCATTCATGGAAGAAAACTTTAGAACTGTGTTCGAAATTATCCTTGGTATTAACTTTGCTAATCTACTATTTACTTTAACCAAAAGGGTCTGAAATAAGCAGAGCAGGAAAGATTAACTGTTGGAAAATTTTATCACATGGCCATCTTTTTGCCTGAGCATTTTCCTCTCCCCAAAAGAACCTGCAAGTAATACTCAAATGCAGAACATGAAGGACTGTAAGTTCTCTTATTATGCTTCAATACAAAGAGATGAAAAAGATGAACTTCAAGCACCTTTGTATTCAACCTTTCTGTGCTTATTCACTGTACATATATATCAGGAACATCTGTTACAGCTGCCAACTTCCTCTGGGACAGATAATAAGATACTACTAATATAATGATCACACCAACATCTCTGCTGCCTTCCTCACAAGGTTAACTGTCTGCCTTAGTGTCAGGGAGAATGAGGGACATGAATAAAAATGCAACCACAGTGAAGCCCATGGACAATGTGCCAAGGAATCTTATTCTAGCAAAACAAGTTCTTCAGAAGCCATTCTTACCAATATTTCCTCCTATTTCATAGAGAAAGATCTCTTCTCTCTTGAGTGTTTGGACATTTCCACTGTGGGGAACAGAACACAATGAATGATGACATTAGAAAGGTGCTTGTGGATCAGCCACCTACACATGTCTGGGAGAAGTTACGCTAATTAAGATCAGCACTGCACCCATCACAAATCCTTTGTGTGTACACTTACTGACACAATCAGTGAACAAGAATACCCTTGCATGTTAGTGCAAATGAACAGTCCTGCAAGTGAGCAATATATGAGAAAAGGTAAAATAAGATAAATATGAAGAAACTGCAGGTTTTAGGAAAGAATTTAATTGTTATTAGCAAGTAGCTTGATACTTAATCTCTGATTTATCTTTTACTGCTGCTGCAAAAATAAGTATTTCCCTCAAATACGTCATATTTCAGAAAAAACCTTATAGTTGGGTGGGACAAACCACATTCTTGCTGGACTTAATTGTACTGCAACTAAAAGAAGTAAAGGACAACGAAGAATAAAGTCCCTGTTTTACAAAGGGATTCTATTATTCTCACTGCTTAATTGTAATAATACATGCTAAAGCCCAGCCAGAAAATAACTCTCTGACAATGGTGCAAAACTCTAAAAACAGCATTTAGGAAAAATCAGCTTCTTAATCTCAACTAGTGTACCATATTATTGCTTTATCTGAATAATTAGATATGATGAACACATGTTAATCGTTTTTTCCAAAAGATTGATTAAAATTTCTCTTTCTAAATGGATTTGAATAACTAAAACACTGCTTTTGTTTTAAATCATTTCATGTACATGACATTTGCACACCATTATACTCCAATACCTATTATGCTGTTATATATAAATGCATTATTTTAAAAAATATTTTTTTTTCTTTCCTCATTCCTCTGGTTTTTTGGAGTTCCCTTCTGACTTGTCCCCAGAAAATTACAAAAGTATTCCTGAGACATCAGATTAAATAGCAATTAATTTTTTACTAACAGTACTCATGTATTCCTGAAGGCTTTCTGAGCTTTAATGACATTTAAAAGCATTAACTCCTGAAGTGTGTATTTTGATGGCTAAATTCAGCCAAAAAGTTCATGGACCGACCTGGACTCTGAGTATTTTAGAACTTTTTTCCAACATAATAAATGAAGAGACACCTCTCCCAACACGATAACAAAACAAAGATGTGTTTATACCTTTTCTGGCTGAGAAACCTGGCTACTATATCACCGGCTTTCAGTTCTTCTGTCAGCTGTATTGCCATGGAAACTTTGGAAAGATGAGGCGCTTGCACCCGTATCACTCCCTGAGGAACATCAGTCTGCAAAGCAATAAGAGTGTTGGAACAAAGCTGCTAGCAGCTGGCTTTGATGAGCTTCTCAAAATACAGTATGGAATAAGTAAGTAAGTACAGTGCTCTGCACTTCACTATCTGCTACACTTCACTACAAACATACAATAACTATGCAGCAGTTCAGTAAATTACATCCGACCTTCAAAGCCGTTTTTAACAACAGGGAGAACTTCAGAACAAAGAAACAGTACAGTTTAATTATTTTTCAAAGATGTTAAGAGTAACAATAACAATTATGCGGTATTAAGAACACACTTTGGTATGATAAGAAGCATGTGAAACTGATATAGAAAATTCTTGCTGCAGGCATGAAAACCAGGCAACGCCCCCACACTGACCCTCTGCTAAAACTTCTGGAAGAAACCTGTCCAGTTCCATTTAATCTGAACTTCCTGACAAAAAAACCCAAAAAACCACAAAGTACTCATGGATCAGTCTACTTTAAAGGATTCTTCTTTCCTTTTTGTAAATTTAATTTTCCAAAAACTGATATTCACTACTGCAGGTTTTTCTCCCTATTTCTTATTGTCCAGAACATATTCAGCTAGCCAACCTGCTCTATAGTCTGACTATATAATGGATTTGTGTTTCATTTCAACCCACAAGTCCTTGATGATGAATATTAATCATATTAGCTACAGAGAAGGAGGACAAAGGACAGCTTTTCTGTTCAACTTGCAGGTACATGACATGTGAAGTTAAAAAAGGCATAATTTATTTCTGAATAACCTCCTAATTTCTGTTCCTGGAAATTTTTCTATTCCTATTATATTATCATTTACCCAAACATACTAATTTTGATAGGAGAATAAAGTAAGAGTCTCTGTACTCAAGATCGATGATGACAGTTCACTCTCTCCCACCCCACAGCCCTCCATTTACCCAATGCAAGGTTGAACATTTTTTCTTCAATAATCAATGAATAAATCTGGGCACCTGTGAATCTAGAATAGCTTCTCTGAAACCATCAGAGTTACATGAGTATAAAAAAAGTACAGATGTGAGCAGAATCAGAAGAACAGCTTCCAGAAAAAGCTGAATGCTCATTACTATATAAATGATGAGTTATAGTAAGCAATTGTAACCAAACAATCCTTTTGTGTTCAGTCTTATTATTTATCAATTTAAAAATACTAGACGTAACTATTTTTGTCTAAAGCAGTAAGAATCATTATATTGAGAATTTGCTATGTAATAATTGTGGAATCAAAGATTCATAAAATTGCAAGAGATCTCTATGAGACTTCCCCTAGATTTATCTCTAAATTTGTCAAATCTGTTCTTTAAGGCCTCCACCTAATGAAACAGTGTCTGTAGCCATCTGCTAGGTAGTAAATCCTGCTAAATTTTTTTTGCCTCCTTCCAAACTTTTAGGATCCTGGTGAAAAGAAAATAAATTACTTATAGATGTCTCTCCAACTGGTCTTCCATCAAATTCAAATTGGTAAACTTAAACTAGCTTTCATTTTTGTATACAGTTCTTTATCATTTTGTCTCAGTTGATTTTAGTGGAGTTTCTCCAACTTTCAGCTGGATAACTTTTTTTTGCTACACAGCAGGCATATGATAAATTATTTAAAAAGCAGTCTGCTTTGAGTATATTAGAGAAAGAACAAGAAATGTCCACAGAGCTGCAACATTATGGTCACGGATCAAACAGAATAATTACTTTGTTTATTCACAGAGAAACATTATTAGCTCAGCTAATTAATGCATTTTGCCACTCTCACCACCTGCATTTCCAGGAGAAACCATGCTCAGCTGCACAACATGTTCATGCTGCTAAACAATAGAGAACAGAACCAGAGCAACCCCTAGCCCATATATTGTGCAAGTTGGTGGGAAAGAAAATGTGGCCTAAAACCTCTAAGAGCTGAATGACAGAAGGACTTATTCTCTGCACAGCACAGTCCAAAATACCCAAGTGAGGGGCTCCATACTAACATATTAAGCTATGAACCTATGAGAGGATTGACAACACACTGAAGAGTTGGGTCACCTATGCTACTCAGTTTGCAAGTTTCCTCCCTTGCCTCACAAGCCCTCTCAACACTGCAACCCCTGGCTGAATTAGGCACTTGTATTATTCAAAAATCTGAAGATGGTACATCCTTACTTGATGGAAAATACATTGGCCTACAACATTTAGTCTGCAGCAGGCACAGCAGTCATCTGTGAGGTACTAAACTTCAAACCCCTCCTTTTCAGAGGGCCTGGCTATAGGATCTGGGGTGGGTCTCTCCCAGTTTTTTCTAATCCATTTTTCATGACCCACTTAAATATTTTTCACTGTAGGTGCGGAGAGAAACGTGACTACGCAATATTTTCACTAATGAAGGAATAGTATACCTACTTATTAAAGGTGCAAAGTATACCAAGCATATATGGAACACGAACATTATGAAGAACAAAACTGATTTTCAAAAGGTTCTTGCTACATGGAAGGCAAAGTCTGAAAGAAATGCAAAGCAGTTGTTCTCTTTGGGCTGCAAAACATTGCACTTAGTTTGGGACAAAAAAACCTATATACATATACAGAGACCATATACAGAGAAATGGGACAAAAAAACCTATATACATACAGAGAAATGATTAACCAGGTAGCAATTTTTTTAGTAAATAATCTGGCACTGCAGTGACTGACATATTCAGCAGGAATAGCAGAAAGGTTACTCTGTGTAAACTCAAACAGATCATACAAACAGAAGGGCCATGGGATACAATGGTTTTTATAACCTGCAGTAGCTCAGCCCCGTGCATTGCCTTGTGCTGCTCACGTGACAACTCCCTTTTTGGAACAACTGCACCATACAGAGGAATACAATGAGAGATGGCATAAATGTGGCTAAAGACAGTAGGTAAATTTCCAGTCCTGAGGGAATCTTTCTTTGCCTATCTAGAGCATTATTCAGCCCAACACCAACATAAAGACTTAATCCCCAATGCTTATAACTTGGGGCAATAGGTATGCATAGGTATCCCAAAAGGCAACTAACCCTCACAAGCCCTCTAAAATTAACCACACTTGACACTGTACACAGATCTCACCTGAAGCTTTCAGTAAATGCTTTTTAACCTCTGTCTCAAAAGAGGAAATGTGATTCATGGAGAGGCCTCATCAGAGCTAAGATGAAATTTTATCCAAATGAGATGCAAATACTGAGTTATTCCTGGAGAATATGGAAGTGACTCAGGTTCTGTCCATCTATGTTTAATCATGTAGGGTGCCACAGCAAGTGTTAGAAAATAGAAACTTATCCTCAGTTTTTATTCAGCAGCACACAAGATAATTAGGTATTGAAAGTTTCACGAAGGTTTCACTGGAGTGGGAAATTCACCACAAGTCTGGGTGCCTCACTTGCCACCTGATAGTGTAAAACAGTTCAAGTACTGCACAGGAAAAGTCACATCATTTTTAAATTAAAGCAGTATAAATTGAAAACTGAGGAGAAGGAAAACCCAAATCAATAAATTTTCCTGAAAGACACTAATTTTTACTTGAAAAATGTATAGAATTGTCATTCACAATGAAGCCTTATTAATTAGTGAATATGATTCTAGGATTTGTAAAAAATTGTACCATTTAATCTCTACAGAATTCTAGAGCTTAAAGGAATTTATTGAATAGTAACTTTACATTTACATTTGAGTAAGAATATTACACGAGGCTTCAGGTCTATCTCCCCAGTGGATTAGAAAGGCATAATTTACTCTAAAAGACCTCAGTCCTAACCCCCCAGTGGATTAAGAAGACATATCTTTGCACTGAATTATAAAAAAAGTCTAATATCTGAACTTGAAACAGCATTTACTTTTCCAGCGCATTTGCTGTTATTTCGGTGTTGAACACAGGATGGCAGCATTAAGCATCATCACATCAACTCAAGTGAATTGAATTCAAAGAATTCTTTTCTTATTAGATCAAGAAAAACAAATCCCAGTGTTTAATTAGCTTTATTTTAAAATCATATGTAAGTCACTCTATGTAAAGATTCCTTCATATAGATACGTATAGATATGAAAGTAAGGTGAAGCGATGCCTGGGGACTTAATTAATTTTGGACATTAAGATTTGTGTCAAATACTGCATACAAAATGAGGTAGGAACACTGAAATATAAGTCTCCAGCAGATTCTGGATATATGGCATATCCATTTGCCACATTCTATTTGCTTTGGCTTAAAAAATGCATTTATAAGAATGTAAAAGCCCTTATTTTGATGACTGACATACACACACTTGGTAAGAAAACCAGAATGCTCAGAGCACTGCATTTCTACCAGCGACCACAAGATGACTCTGCCTCATCAGAATCTTCACTGTGACTCCAAACCACAAGGGGGAACTTTCATACCACCCAAATATGAAAATCTCACACCACCCAAATCTGATACGTTTTCATCACGGTATCAGAATACACATATTTGGTATTACTTATTTGTGTATTTAAAGTAACTTTCAGAATACACATATTTGGTATTACTTATTTGTGTATTTAAAGTAACTTTGGAATAATATATTCCAATGCTTTATAATTAAGGTATTATATTGTATAGGCAAAAAAGTTTCAAAAAATTGTAATTCTAAGAATTATCAAAAATGTCAACATACACGAGATGTATTTTTAAAGTTTTGATGTCAGTGGAAACAGCTCAACTAAAATCTTTCTGAACTGCAGGGAAAAATTAACACTTTAATTGCCACAGGATTTTTGTATTTTAGAGAATGTGTGAAGGGTGTTATGCTGAAACTTATGCCTTGACATCACTGATGGGTATGGCAGAAGCCAATTACCTAAAGGAGAAATAGTGAACTGTGGGCTCACTAGGGTAAGCTGGCAGTAGCCACTTGGACAATAGCTGCATAAGAAGCAGTTCATCAGTTTTTTGCGTTCGTGAAACCTTTGGGGGTTCTTGGGTTGGGCAGGTTGTGCATGTTCTAGCTAAAGATTGGGACCAAGAGTTCAGTGGTTTTGGAGTTCCTGTAGATGGAAGAAGAATTAAATGCCAGGTTTGTTTCTGAACACTTTTAAATATCAAGTAGGAAAATCCAGATATATTGTTTTTAAGTAAACACATGGTCTACTGTGACTTCCACTGGGCAACAACATATCTGAATGTGGGTTCAGTAATACTGAGTCTTGTCACAACACTTGCTCTCGCTACAGATACAGACCTAATGTATATTTATTTCAGGTGCCCAGATTGAAACAACCTGTGGGGTATCATTTTTCAGAACAGAAATACTTTGAAAAATGTGTGAAAACAAACAAAAAACAGTATAATCCTCTAAATGTGTCATGCCAGCAACCCACAAACTGTGAAATCCACACTAACATGCTATCTATTGATATTCTTAGTTAAAAGAAAATGTATATATACCCTCGGCTATACCCAGTTTTCATTAAAAATTACAATCTTATTAATAAAGCATTTCAGATGTATGTTTCCTTACATCATTAGGAATCTTCTCCTGTTTCTCATGCTTTTCACGGTCATGTGCCATCTTTTTCAGAAATTTCTTCATAGCTTTGTCCTTCTTCTCCTTTTTCTGGCTTTCAGTTTGTTTTCTCACTTGGTTAACAATAAACTTCGGAATCTAGATAAATATAGCATAAGCATTAATAACTACATAATGTTCTTACCAAAACTTTTTAATGGCCGGATTGTAAGTTAGAACTCAAAAACAGTGTTTATTTCCAGTAATAACTAAAGATTCAAATAATATAAAACTGTGAAACTATTTTTAAACCACTCCATTTGTGATAAAATATTCCATTCAGTGACCTCTCAGGGGAAGAGAGGTGCAATCATACAGAGTTTTTACTTTTGTCAGCCAAAAACATTCACTTGACACTTAGTGTGTGAAATCATGACGATTACTTTTCCTCACATGCAGCAAAGGTCAAAATTGTTTCAAGTTGCTGATGGACAACACCTCCAACTTGTCCAGTTTGTCTAAGCTAGAGTTTTGCTCATGACCATGACACAACCTCATGCTTTATCAAAACATGTTTTATATAATATTAAGTTTGGCCCAAAAGAGCAATGAGTTCAAACACTGTGTTTCCTGCTAATATCTCTAAGCCAAAAAGAATTGCCCACAGCAATGCATACTGATAGACGAAATACACATATCCCTCAAGGACTTATTTTTGAGTTCACCTGTAGTACATATAATATTAAAACTCTGACCACTAGAGCTTAACATCAGAGGTAATGTTTTGTTTTGCTCCCATAAGAGTTACCTATGAGCAAGAAACCAGCTGGATCGGTCTGATCCTTTTCTAAATCATGGATGTAACTTCACAGGACTTCTCTATTAAGATATCCTGTTGTGAAATTTATCACCCTCCACCCCCCCTTAAAAACCCACTTACTGTCCAGAGAAGTTTTTGGTACTGAATCATAAAGCGCATGACATTTGCTGTCCCAGCTGCCATAACAAACTCGCTTTGTTCAATAGTCTTTGAGCCAAACCCATGAAATGTGAAAAGGTTTGGGGCCATCACCATCGCAACATTCTTCAATGTCATCTTATTTTTGTCTCGGTGATCAATTACCCTTTGGAGGAATTCAAGCAGTACCTGAAATAAGAGCAGAACTTTCAGCTCAACTCTGTATGTAAAAAGTGAAGCATGTGCAGAGTTGAAAATGAACATATGAGTGAAATATGATGTTACACATTTTTTTGAAAAAGGTCTTAATTCCTAATAAAACTACATTTAAAGCAATGAATAATAGAAGCATGAATATATTTATTCACAGAACGGTAATACAAGTTTTGTTTCCTTCAAGTAACAAAGTAAAACATTCTTGTTGTTTTCAAGGGTAATGTTTTCAAAAGCATTCATGTGACTTTGAGGCCCTGCACAGTAAGATTTGTTTCAAAACCTTTGTTATGTAGGTGCACAAGCAGCATCCCACAGATGCTTGTGAAGACATTACTGTTGGCATTTGTTAAACTGAAAGTGAACACAGGAGTGCCAGCTGTCATGGCTATGAAAATATGGAGCAGCTAATTCTGTAAGGTAATCAATTCACGAGTAAAGCACTCCATTGTGAATGACAGGTAGCCAGTTAGAAACCGGTGATTTTCCATTAATTCGGTTCTAGATATTTGTAGCTCAACTCAGCAGCCTTCTTGACTGCCTCCACACAATAAACAAACTCAAAAAGAATGTCTTGTTCGAACAATAAGATCTAGTAGGATTTTTTTTGCCTGTAATAGATGATGTTCTGCATCCTACACAAATCCTGCATTCATTCTTGATTGCAACAGCTTTAAGAGTAAGTATATTCTGAAAAAAAAACCATTAATAGTTTTGCTACAAAGAGACAAGCACAAATTAGAAGAATCCATGTAACATGCTACAAATAGGAACAGGAAGTGTAAATTTTTGTTTATTTAGAGTAGAAAAAACAGCACAGAGAAAAGCAAGAAATAAAAATGAAGAGCTAAACCCACTTCATAAAAGGAAACTCATATTCATTGTATTCTAACATTGTTTATTTTTTTGCATTGGAAATAATGACTGATGAAAAAAAAAGGAGCAAAACTTCTAAGAGAAAAGGTTGCTCACTGGGAGATTACTATTACAATCCTGGAAAGACGTCAAGTCACATTCTTAAAAGTCATTTGGGAGGAATTAGGGTCCTAAGTTTTTTTGTTTTTTTCTCCCAAAGTTATGTGAAAAACGAGGGAATAAAAAGAATCACTAGTTTCATCATTAACTTTGAACTGAAAAAAAAAGAATGTTAAAAAGACAACAGCCTTCATTACAGTGCATTCACAAAAACAGAAAAAATATTTATGCAGAAAAATAGTATTAACAATTCTAACCTTCAGGGTGTCTCTGTTTGCTTCAGGTAGAAGTAGAACCAAAAGATTCAAAGCTTGGAGTTGCTGTTTTTTCGTTGGGAGATCTGCCAATAAAGCACACAGACCTCAGTATTTTGAAATTGTTATTTATACTCTTCAAAAAGCATGATTTCTAAGTTGAAACTTCTTGCAAAATGCTGAATGCATACACATGGCTAATTATCATAGTATGACAGAGTACTGGCAGATCCTGGTTTTCTGATACTCATTTCCAAATGTTCTTTTAGGATTCAGTTGGTGTGTGACTCAGCAGTCTTTTGGAAATGTTTTCTAGATCCCTTGTGATTCCTTTATTTTGCAGTGCTACAAGAAGGAATAGCTAACGGTTCTTCCCTTTCTGAGCCTGTGCCCCAAATACCAAAGGGTATATTCAACACAGCTTTCACAGCTTCTCTGGTTGCCTTCACAGTTGCACGATCTCTCAAGTCACCCACACAGAATGAATACCACATGTAACTGAGTAAGGCAGGTCTCCAGGAACATAACCAACAGCAGCTGCCATGGCAAAGCAGCAGGATAAAACCAAAAGCAGAGGAGCTTGACACGCATCTACAGAAGAGAGTGCTGTACCAAATAAGGCAAGCTGTAATTAAAGAAAAGCAACGTTGCTTCTGCCTTTTACCAATTGCTCAGTGGTGTATCATTCATCCAAGCTGCACAATGAATGTATCCCTCCACTCCTCCATCTCCTAGAAGAACTCCTACATTCTGGCAGTGCAGAAAGCCCCAGCTCTCTCACATTTGTCACTTGTGATAAACTTCCTCCTGTCATTCTTTAGAGAACATGCTCTGGCAAGTCTTTTTAGGAGATGCCTAATTAATCAGGCCATACGTAAAACAAGTGAAGAAGGAAGTACCTGCACAACATAGTTTTGTCACACTATCTCAAAATTCAACAGAGCTGTTCTCATGCGCTCTGCTGGGATTCCAACTGAATTGGTATTTCAAATACATTTCATCCAAATCAACTGAGACACCACTGAAAAAAAATAAAAGTTCATTGACGAAATAAATAAAAACCCCACCTTGCTGACTACTTTCTACCATACTAAAAATTAAGGATTTTAATAAAGGAGTGGCAAATTATATAGCTATTTAAAACATCAAGTAGTGAGAGCAATGTATCTACCTGCTTTAGAAAGACACACATTAAAATAAGGCTTAAATTCAGTTTCAAAACACCATATGTCACAATGTTCAAAAAGCAATGAGAATCAATCTTTTCCTAGGAAAGTAAGCAAAAAATACAATTGCAAAACAATTAAAATTCATTACTTAAATAAAGATTTTCTGTCTGCTCACCTAAGTAACAACTGAATTTTAGTTGCTTACATTACTTAAATTAGCAAATTATATTGTTCAAATTATGTTCTTTAAATATTTAATGATAACCACACTACTTAGTCACAGTATCATGAAAAACAGATTACTGTCACAAGGATGGTCCTTTTTCTCTACCACCTAATCTTATTACATGTAACCAACAAGACAAATTATTTAAATAATGGGAGTCTATGAAGTGCTATGTCTGTTTTGAAGCAAGTCCTTTGGTTCAATACAGAAAGTGGTTTGAATCCTGGCCCCTGAGTATTTCTAGGTAAGTAAAACCACATAAGCCTTCAGACAGCTCCAGAGCACAAGCAGAAACCCTCCTGGCCCCAATCATCATCCAGTAAAAGAAACAACCTTGTGGAGCTCTTTGCTGCCAGCATCATCTAAAAGTGTTCTGGCCAGTTTTAACTTGACACTCAGTACTGCAAAATCAACAACACTATGTAGCAGGCCAAAGCACCAGCCCCCTACTCCAACCAACCTGACGGCATTGAAAGGCAGCTCAGACCTGGGAGATTGACATAGCATTGACATAGCCCAACCTTTTTAAGAATATTTGTCAGCCAGCCTTGTCCATGTGAACTCTCTGACCCTGAGTTTAGCTCAGTTGGTTGGAGCATAGTGCTAATTATGCCAAGGTTGATAGCTTGATCCCTATACGGACCATTCAAAAAGTTGGACTTGATAATCCTTGTGGATTCCTTCCAACCCAGAATATTCTGTGATTCTATGAAAGCCCCTCTTAGAAATGAGCCATTGCTCTGCCTGCAGACAAGAGAAGTAAAATAGTTAACTCCCCATGTTGACTGGGGAGTTAATGTATGTGGGTTCTCACTCTGGATTCATTATCACCAAGCCACTCTCTTCCAGTTACATCCAGGATGTTTGCTGTCTTGGTGACCAGTTGGCAAAGAGGACATTTTCACAAGAACTTGCACATCTCAAGGGACTACAGATGACCAGCAGTTCTGCTGCTCTAATTTCTCCTCTTATAAATGGATAAAAGACCCTAAACAGTATAAATTATCATTTGCTGTTATTTCCTGAAGAACTGGTTATCTTTGTTGTGGTTTTTTTTTGAAGCAAACACTATTTATAAACAGATACTGTAATATACATTTTCTGTATAACCCTTGTACACCTCATAACTACTATCAGGAACATTAGGAAGTGAAAATGTGGTTTCATTGTATGTGTAAGCTATTAAAATAGCTGTTACATGAAAGATGTTATTTGCACAGTAGCAAAATTATGCCCATCTTTTCTCAGGAGAACTCATTTTGTTGTTATTCAATTTGTTTCTCGGCAAAGAGGCACTTCTCTGCACTGGTATCAATTTTTTCAGCAGAGACAGAAAGGACACTACTCACTCTGCACATCTTGGAAAGCTTTGAGATATTCTACAGTGAGGAGTGGCTGAGGCAGTTCACGGATGAAGAGTTTTAAAAGACTTGCTGCATCATGTTGCTTTACGTTTTCCCAGTTGAAAGTCCCTTCATAAAATTTTGCTTCCAGTTCTTGGCAAAGACCCTGAAATGCAATGGATGAGAGCATCAGTAATATTTGGCTGCTGGAAGTTACGGGTTATACATAGCAATACTTTCCACACGTTGAAATGGGGGGAAAGGATATCTGAAATATCACTTAACTCCAGTTGCTGCTGGTCTTTTGCTACAAAACAGATAAATGTGGGATCAGAAGTACTGCAAGCAAACACACATTTATATGCAGCAGTCAAATCATATGGGAAAAAAATCCCATGGGCCTGAGTCAGGGCCCTATGGAATAAATATACAATAAGAAACAGATATCATACTCAAGCACATAAGGGTCATGACTTCCCCTCCGCCCAAATATTAAGACTTCTCTGATATACAGAGCAATTCTGAAATTGCTGCCCAAGGGTGTTGCTGCAACGCATACACGACCATTTTCATGAACAAATAAGGCAATTATGTGTGTTGACACACAGCTTCTTATCAAAATATACACTAAGGAGAGGCTGGTTCTCTTTTTAAAACACAGGGAATGATTTGTGTAACTGAATAGCTGAATGTCTTGCCACCTACAGGGAATTCCATGTTGCTGGGCACATACAGACAGCTTTGCCTAGCATGGGTGTCAAACGTGCCCTGCGTGGAAGCAGACTGTTCTGCAAATCATGAGGTTATGCAGCAGAGCAAAGAGCTCTGAAAGTCTCAGTGGAAGGTCATAACTCTGGGGCTGGAAAAGGATGAGATACCGTTGGCAGCAGACATTATCATGTCCCTGCCCTGCTGCCATGGCAGTGCTACTACTGGGCTTTCAAAGACACACAAATGGGAACAAACTGCAAAGACCAAGTCCTTCTTATTCTACTGCTAAGTATCAGTCCTGATCTCACACCTACTTCATTTATTGCCTAGTCTGGCAGAGTGAGAAGTAACCTCAGTATAGGGCCAGGGGCCCTGAGGCACCTCTCACAGGTCCCTCTCTCCTTCTAGCTCAGTTATTCTGCACAGAAAAGGAGGACAGAGACACTGGCTTGTTTTGTAAAATATGTGCTGTGGAAAAGTATGGCCATAATTATTTATTTGGACAAGAAGGGCACACTGAACAGAGGATATTAGATACATTTTTAAGATACTCTTCTCATTAAATTTAACTTTGTCCAAATGGAAAATGGATCTATTTAAAAAGAAACTGTGGACACTTAGTTTGATATAAAAGTTGGACATTCTCAACCATCCTCCAGAGAGATCTTCTGTCTCCTCTGACTGTACTGGAGGTTCAAATGTGCAATGGTCATAATTCAGATGCCTAAAGTCAAGTGATTTCCTGATCATCAAAAATAGCAAGCTTTAGAAATAGAGATGAAAATTCTCCCGAGACTCATCACCTTCTCCATCCACATTCAGACCAAGTAACTGCAGTAAATCCAAGATTAAACATACAGATACAATTATTCTATATGAGAGGCAAAGGCAGAATTTTCAACTATGTCCTAGTGCTCCAATGCCTACATTTTAAGTAAATGCATTTAAATGCAATGCATTTTTAATAATAACAACTCTAAAGTCTATAGACTATGATAGCAAAGTATTTTTGTCTTTCTATAAAACTATATAATGAGGAAAAATACTTTTTTTTCTGTTTAAGAAAATTAGGAAAATTAAACTTCACTCCTATAGTATGACAAAGTCCTTGTGTTTTTTTTAGACATTCTTCTAGAATAAGTAAAAGAACTTAATATATTTGCTAACAAAACTACTGTTTAATTTAAAGATGTAGTTCCTGCAAACAGAGAGGTTAAAAATAAATGAAAGCCGAATAGTGAATGATCCACTGTCAGTGAAATTGTATTAAGCTAATAAAATCAAAGAACAAACAAATAGACAAAACCACTAAGAAATCACTCCAGTTTGCATAACTGATGTGAAATGGAAAATAAAGAATGGAGGAAAAACTGAAAAAAAATTAGTATCTTAGTTACCAGTAAATAAACAAACCCAATTTCCATAATATTCCCTTCTTTTAGTTGTTTCTAATGAACCAGCAGCTGGACCAAGTTCTACACAACAGAGGCTGGCAGACGTCTTTGGACAGCTGAATCCACTTAAATGGCCCTTTCTGTTTAGAATCTAAGGCCAGTTCAGACCGTCTTTTTAACACATTGAGTCTTGGCGTGAATCACAGTGTGTATTTAGCTCCCTGCATTAAGGCAAATACCAGGGAAGAGTCTGCATGTAATTGGCACTCACCCTGCGAAGTGCCCGTGTGCACAGACGTGCCTAACAAGATTGAGCTCAGCCAGCCGAGCAGTTATATTGCCGTTCATAAAAATAAATGTGAGAGGTTCTTCAGTGCATGCTGCCTGCCTTGCCCTGCAACACAGGTTAAGTCTAGCTATTAAAAAAGGCTCACAATGCCAGAGAAAAGCTTCCTCCTGGGGTAGAAAGACCGTGTATGAACTGTTCAGATGATTAAACTGGTTCGGGGAAAAAGCAAAAGGCTGGAAAGCTCATGCCAAGAATTAATGAGATTTTGGCACAACTGAATTTGAAACGTAGCTTTGACTCTCCTTCAAACTTGAACTCCAAAACTACAAAACTTTCCCCAAAAACTACACTGCATGAAAGCGTAATTTCTCTCGCTAATTTAATTAGCCAGTTTTTCTTTGCAAAGAGATTTTGTTTTCTGTTTTTGAAGATTTTAGTAACAATGGGATGCTAAAATATAGATATATGACAAAATAAATTCAGCAAGCACACATGCATTTTGACGAATATTAATAGCCTGTGCAATGTTTTACCTTTACTCTTGTTGCAACTCCTGGTATTCTAAGAAGTCCCTCTGTTTCCAGAGTTGTCTCTTCTATCTGGGCAATCAGCTGTCAAACACAAACCAAATTGGCATGAACAAAGATGACAATTAAAAATTACTGACAGACAGTTCTGATATATTGAAACCTTTATGCTTGTATCTCTCTCTGTGCATATGCATTTGTGCACACAGATTTGTAACAAGCAAAGGTTCAAACACAGTTTGAAAATGGATTACAGTTGTTATAGAAAAAAACTTTAATGTGGTTCTTACCCTTTTTTAAGAATATTATTAAAGAAGAGTTTGTTTATTTTATTAAAAAAGAAAACTTTATGGGTTTTTTTACTTCCTTCAAGCCTCCTCTGAAGACTGAAGAATTCTTTTCAAAAATTACTGTGGCTTCGAAATTATATCCCAATTAGTTACTAACCTTGTTAAAATGTCTCCAAATCAAAACAATTAAGGTAACATTCTCACAAATATGCTAGGACTTTACAAGAGGAGAACAAAGAACTTCCAGGCTTTGAGGAAGCCTCTGATTTGTAAATTCTGATATTCTCCTAACAAACCCTCTGATTTGCAAATTCTGATATTCTCCTAACAGACTCAAAGTTTGCACCCCTTCACATGGATAAATTTGCAGAAACTCCATAAAAGTACTTAAAACTCATATAATATTTTTTCTCTAAATAATATGCCTAGAAATATTCACTGAAGAGTATTCACTGATTTAAGAGTATTTAAAACAAATCCGTAAATGTCAAAAGCTGATAACATAATTTTAGCACAAACAGTTCCCACGATGTTTAACTAGGGCAGTGCCTTTGTTAAATGCCTTCCTGCACCAGTGCTTGAGTAAGAAAAATTATGCAACAGAGTTATGCTTTTACCAGTTACAGAAATTAAAGGGAGTTTACCTACCACTGCATTTATGTAACAGATAAATGCCATAAAGAAGACTGGACAGAAAATCCCACAAAGTTAGAAAACTGCACTAGAAAAGTCACCCTAGTGCATTATCCATGGTTAAAAAAAAAATGCTAACTAGTCCCATTCAACTCACCCTGTACCTGGCTGACACCAGATCAATCAGTGCCTGCCACTCACATCTGCTGGGCACGAAGTGCTGTGGGCAGTGTGTGACACTTCTGAGGAAGGCAAGGTCTGGTGGCACAACTGGTGGCCACAACTCCTTCAGAACACTCACTCAAAAGTGCCACCTTGGCACACAGGTGCCACAGCAGGTGGCCCTGCTGGCAACCACCAGCCTCCTGCCTGTGGGAAATCCACTCTTCATCTCTAACAGGGCTGCTCTGCATGGCTTTATTAGAAGGCCAGAGACTGAATTACTGTCAGCAGAAACTTCTGATGATGACACGTGAATTGGTATTACTGTCAGAATTTCCAGTTGGAAAACCCCTGACAAAATTACGTCATTATTTTTAATTTAAATTCCTCAGTGAAATAAAAACTAGATGTATTTTTATTTTTAATTAAGCAGTCTTCGTGCTAGCTTGCTTTCCTTCATTTCAGTGATAAACAAAATGCATTTAAAAAGTAGAATGAACAAAATTCTCTCTTACACTTTATATAAATTCCCCATTCTTGGAAAGCACGTGCTGCAGAGAACAAGCAGAAGAAATGGGAAACTTTTTATTTCATACTCTCTTTTGAAGTAGAATTGTATTCCAAATGATGTCTGCACCTTGCAAAACAAATCACATCTATAAGATACTAATGTTTATGTAGAATTTTCAGTGTTGCTAGGATAGCAGAGTGATCAATCACTGTTTGCAATTTGATTTCTCAGTTTATAGATAGCATCTTTTCCAGAAACATGTTTTTATGATCCTGAGGAAGTAATTGCTGGCATGAATGACACAGCAGTAGTTTTCAGACCGTGAGGCAAAACTATTTTGAGGTTTCTGTTTCTCAAAAAGTAACAAGCACATCTACAAACAAACTGAAATGGTGACAAGAGAGCAGTGAGTTTCTGTCAGTGTTAGGACAGGTCCATACAAACTGGTTTCTTTTCTTCTCATGAAATGAGACATGCTATGTGTGGGAAGCAAATCCAAGGTCTGCATCTCATTTCCACTTATCTTCCCCATTACCATGACAAAATATGGGCCAAAGCATACCCCTTCCTACCAAAGCAACAAGTCTTTTGGAAAAGCACCTGCCTTGTGAGTTTATTTCTTCAATTCGAAATATGTCTGATACAATGCAAAATACCACATTTACCGAATTAGCAAGTAAAGTTGCAAATGAAAGTTACACTAACTTGCATAGATTAGAGTACTATACTAATTACTGCTACAGAAAGCAAATAAATCCAGAACAAAATGTTATGTTTTTGTCATTTTGCTTGTATGTAAAAAGTTAACTTCTTTATGCCTATTTACCTTCTGAAAAATCAGTGGGATTCTGGTTCCTGGGACCCTCTTCTGATCCTGTTCCAGTAAAAGTGACAGTGGGACACCAAACAAGCCAGAATCTGAATAATAAAGCAAAAGAAACGAAGATATTATCTACATCTTCTCCAGTACATGTGATACTGGCATAAACCCACATTTCTGAAGCAGTAAGTCTATTCAATGTGTTCAGAGCTATTGACCTTTTATTTAAAGCATTTTGATGTCTTTGCCAATCAAGTTATTTTACAATACATTCTGGCTAAAAGGATTCATCATTTTTTCCTCTGAGTCTTCTGTTTTAACTTCAAATTTCCACCCACATGTTCTGCAACACAGTAAAGCAAATTGCATAAATGAAAGCAAACTTTGTAGTTCTGGTTTGCAGAACGGATGTGATGACCCTGCAATTCAGATCTTCACCATTCAATGCAAGTTATTATAGTTGAGATGGAAATGGCATGAGTAAAATATCCAGAACTTGGTCACTAAAATTAGACAAATACAATTATCACCCAGAGTTGCTCTGAACACTTCTCTCTACGAGGGTTTGGAAATAACAGCTTTTCAACTCCTGTGCTTTTGAATTATACAGCACCAGTAGAATAGCAAGATAGCCAACTCACTAAAGGTTCATTTTTTAAAAAAGCAAAAGCACAGTTACTTCTTGGTTAGAAAATAACTTTTACAATAGGGTTAAGGCTATTCTAAGGCTAAGGCTAAATCTTTTTTTTTTTTTTTTAAAGGAATTCAGTTGCAGTTAATTTAGCCCTGATAAAAAACTAATCTTAGTCTTCATGTAAATGGGACTTTCATATGTTATGGCCCAGTTGAATACAAGTGAATAACCATTTAAAGAGAGCTATGCTAATAATGACTAACCCAAAGTTTGCTGACACAGAACTTCTCTGTCAGAAGTATTGATAATTGCTGCATGTGCAAGTTTTCTGGAGCAGCATATAACAATAGATGTAGTTAAAAACTGCTGCTTGGTATGATGCCATGCCAGTATCGAACACAGAACAGATGTAATTACTAAAAAAACCTGTCAGCCCTTGAGAAAATATGATCTGTATCAAAGAAAGATCAATTTCAGTGCCAAACCAGAAGTTCTTGTATCTCTCTCAGCATAAAAAGTCTACCTATAAAATACAAGGGAGTCACACATACAGGCAATATCTATACCCCATAGCTTTATTATCTTGATGTTCTTGTCAATAATAAAACTTTCCATAGAAATGTAGTTGAAAAAACAAACTCCAGGAGATCAATAAAAAGGCAGTGCTGGGCACAGCAAAGCATTCCCCAGAAGAATGATGCTTTCATCATCTTTCCACACTCAAGCACAAAGGAGAAAGCGAATAGAACCCGCACTGTATGAATCAATTGGCCCAACAACACTTAAGGAGTGAAGAGGTAAGGGTCAGACAGAGCAACAAGGTACTGAAAGCAGTACATTGCAAAAGCAGATTAGCTTGGCAGAAAAGGTGATGTCATTGTCCATTTCCTACACATTGCCATGAGACTAGCCTATCTTTTTTACCTTTTAAAAATTTTTTTAATCAAGTCAATATTTTATGAATGCCTGCCATTTAGATAATAATGCTGAGAATGAAATTCAGTTAACAATTAAATTTTAAGAAGAAGTAGTTATAACTAAGACTCAAAATACAAAAGAAGAAAGTGCTTTGTCTCTGTTTATTAGTGACAGCACAAGTACTTCTGCAAGAAGAAAATGTATTCAAGCAATCAAGGTCTTGTTGATGTTTCTGTGCATGCCTTTTGCATTAAAAAAGCTGTTTACTACTACTGTAAAGTAAAGTGAAAAACATATTCTGAAGAATCTATTGTACCTTGTTGTGTATCTCTCTATGCTCTCTGTTGCTTTCAATTATTTAAAGTGAGCTATTGCACTGTCACATTCACTTAACCTTGACAATAGAGTTTTGGCCAAAGCAGGCTTGTGATTAACTGGTAACACATCTCAAGCTCTTGCACAGCATTTAGCAGAAGTCAAAAATACAAAAACTGAACAAAGCACTGAAAAGCTCTGTATCAAGAAACTGGCTTCCATGCTTTCCATGCTCCCAAGAAAAGCACTGTGATTGCACATATGCTCTGATGGTTTGCAGAGGAAAGTGACATGTTGCAGCTGTCTCTGCCTCCTCTGCAACAGTTTAAATCTTCTATTTTATATGATGCCATTCAGCATAACAACTGCATCATAGCCTAAGTAAATACTGAATGGACAAGGCCTATATGACACAGGAACATTTGTACCAGACAGAACAGGAAACAGGTGACAAAGGCTTCCAGCATCTCCCACCAATGGCAACAAAAGCACAAAAGTCACGTAGCTCCACCTGAATGACAGAATTGTAAAGGCTGAAAAAGACCTTTGAGATCATTGAGTCCAATTTCAAAAGTAGACCAGTACCTACCTTCAGGAAATCAGGAAAAGAATACCACAAAGAGCACATGCTCATGTTCTTTGGGAATAAATCAGCACATACAAACTTCTGTGAAGCAATTCTTGCTGCACAGCATGAGATTGTTAACCTTCACTCCTTAGATTATCAGCTCAGTGACTGTCTTGAGTTTTAATATTAGACAAAGAGCTGGAGATATTATGTCAGTGAACCTGTTTAAAGCTTACCTTGAGTTAAGGGGCAAAATTAAATGTTGCTCAGAACCTATGTTACTATATTATATTTATATAATATATTATATATAATATATTTATATTATATATAAATTTTCTGCTGGAAGATCACAAAGAAATGGGTACATTTGTTTCATTGGATTAAACAGATGCAATTGGTTCAGAATACAAAACAGCTTACCTTTGGTTTTGATTTTTACAGCTTTTTGCTGCTTGAATTCTGTCCCAAGTATGTCATAGAGAGCAGTTAATTCAATCAGTGCTAAAGAATAGACTTTCTTCATGTCCTGAGGGGCTAGGTCACCAATCTTTGTGGTACCTGTTTTGTCCTTCGGCAGTCTGAAATTCTAAAAGCAGAGATTTGCAGCAGGGTGAATAATCCAAGTCATGACAAATTACTTAGCTCAAAGGCTGTGCTTCCTTCAGGGTACAACCTTTCATCATGAAGCCTGCTGTTACTGACTAAATCAAGGGAGAATCCCACAAATAGGTTAAAAAGCAGATGATCTTAGAATGATAGGAAGATTTAGGTTCCCAATGACTTCTGGAGGTCATCTAATTCAAATGCTGCTCAAAGCAAGGCTAAATTCAAAGTCTGATTGGATTGCTTGTTGTTGCTGTTCAAACGAATTTTGAAAATTCCCAATAATCCCTGTGGGGACTTGTTTCAGTGTGGAATGCTCTCATGGGGACTTTCTTTACTATGCAAAACAAAATTTCACCATTAGTCACTTGTGTCCAGTAACTCTTGTCCTTTTACTTGGCACCTCCAAGAGGAGTCTGGATTTGTCCTGCTAGCAACCATACGCTCCCTCCCCACCTTCTGCGTCCTTTTCCAGTTTGTAGTGGTGGAAATGGCTGTCCATGAACAATCCTATGCACATACAACTGAGATAGAAATTGTTCTGCACTTGTGCGCATAAAATAAAATATTCAGCTGCCATATAAATAATAATAAAGGAGTTCTCTTCTTAGGGAAGGGGGATACTTAAAATGGCTCCTTCCTACTGCACTAGATACTCAGAGGCTGCAGTCAGAGATCAATATAAGGAATTTAGTTGGAAGGGTGAGGGACTTCCCAACTCATTAAACCATCTAACTGCATCTCTCACCAGCAGACTTCTAAGTATGCATGACTCAGAGCAGGAAGCTTGACAAGACTTTCTTCCACTTGGAAAGACTTATTATACTCATGAATTATTTTCTTACCCTGTACAAACCCAGCAATAGCAGAGATGAATTGCTGGTTATGGTACATAACTATGAGGGCACATACCAAAACATAAACATAATTTACAAAAGGTAGATACATAGCCTGTTCCCCACCTTGAGGTTCCCTTGACTTGCACAAACAAGTCTGTTTAAAAATAGCTGCCGATGATGAAGGTGCAACCAATATATTGTAGATTTAAATAGGTAACTCCCTTCCTTTTCCTAGAATTTTGCAGCTCCTTTTGTAACTGAAGAAGAAATTCCATAGCCATGTCTTTGAGCAATCCTTCACAAGCCTGGCCAGAAGTATAACTCATGTATGTATTATGCATAAATATATATATACAGAAGTTAGAGCACAGCTTTTATCTCGTTACAGGCTGCATTAGAGAAACATGACTCAAACACTTGAGAATCCATCTCTAAATATCCATTAGTGTCTGGTTTATAATGTTTGAACTAGGATACATGGGGTAATTACTACTTGAAGAACTGCACATGTCCTTATCTAAATTAAGTGTTTGAAGAACTGGGAAACAATATTTCAGAAACTGTTTACTCAGACATGTTTGCATGAAGTGTTAGAAAAAAACCCAAAACAAGACAATTTTCACACCAGTCATTAGTTTACAGGTTATAAGTAACTGCATGTTCATGAACTGTTAGGCAGAAAGAGATCCTGAGAGAGATTTCTGAGGATCGACAACAAAATCCCTTGAAAGATTTTCTTCTGATTTTATATCCATTCATTCAGAAAGAACCTTTTTTATTAAGAGTTGGAAAGAAAAAGTGAGTTCAAATTAATCTTTAATTTCCTGCCATTTGACTTCAGATCTCTAACTTCAATAGACAATTCTGTTCTTCATTCTCATCCCTCACCTACCTGCATCAGACAACTGTATAAGGTTTCTACAGGCATCCACCAACCATTTTAGTATTACAGCAGAGCTTTTTATTAGAGGTAAAGCATCTCACCTCAGATAACAGAAAAAGGGGCTGTAAACAAATGAAGCAAGGATAGAGAGGTACAATTACCACTAAGCCACTATTCCAGCTTAATATTAGAAGTTCATTTTTGCTTACATATGGAGTGTATTTTTCTAGACACACAAGTACATAAACAGGCATCATTGTATTTTCGTATTATTGAGCATACTATTCCCAAAATTTAGTTACCTTAAGAACCTCTATCTCTACAAAGCTAAATCTGACAATGTTCTAAATCTAATTCATTCAGTTTCAGATAAATATCACCCAAACAGTACCTCTAGCTAAAAACAAAGAGGAATAAATTAGAAACACCTACCGGGAGAAGAGTGTCACCCCCTCCACCTTTGTACATTTTGCCTACTGAGCTGTCTTTGAGATTAGCTGCCTGTTCTGCAAATGATATCTCCAAATTGATGTCAGTGTCTGAAGATGGCATGTCTTCAGGCAGGTTCTTCTGCTCATCTGTTCCAAGACTGAACTTTGGACCTGAAAACACCATTTAAAAAAAAAAGCTAAAAATCACAGCAGCACAACTGAGCACCACTCAATGCATGAGAGAAAGTTTTAAACCAAGTAGAAATTAATGCTGTGCAAGCAATGAACTTTCTGATTGCAAAGTAACCGTTCCTGTATTTTTTATGTCAGTTAAGAATCTAGGTAGTGACAACACTTCAACTTTTGTAGGTTTTCTTTAATAATTTTGCCAAGGCATGGGGTTTTCTCCCCTACTTTTCTATTATGAAAAGATAGAACAATCCGCCTCAAACAAACAACAGACTCCCAGAATCTTGCAAAGCCAAAGAACTTTGGCATCAGAAGTTTCTTGCCGTCAAACACTTTCCAGCCTCAAAGACTGTAACATCCTGCAAACAAATCATCAAATGTTTCTGCTGTTAAAATTTCAAAAGCAATAGAGAATGTGTCCTCTATGATGGAAAGCATTAACATCTGAGAATAACAGTGAGTACACAGACCCTATCTTTGTTCCACCATTTCTGTTTTAACCTCAGTTTGATTCCTCAAAACAGTTTGGGCATGTTTCCATGATACAGGGAAGGACTAAGTACACAACAATGGCCTTACTTCTCTTTCTTTGTTCCTTAAAGGAATCAAATACTAGACAAATTTAGAACATTTTTTGCTAAAGGAATAAAGAATCAAAAAATGGAGAAACAGTTCTGCTTTTAGAAAAAGAAGTTTCCTGATTTCACAGTAAATCAACCACTGCTTTTGTTCTGAAGTTAAAATATATTGTGAAAGAAGCAATGAGAAAATTATACAGTAAGAACCGCTATTTAATACAAAGCATAGAAGTCTAAGAAAGCTTTCAGTCTCTTCACCATCCTTCTTATGATCTATCTAAAAGGATACATCAAGGAATAGGTTCCTTTTACAAGACATTACAGAATCACAAAATCACAGAAGGTTTCCAGGTACTACAAAAGAGTAGAGTCACAGAATAAATAAGGTTAGAAAAGACCTTTGAGATCACGGAGTCCAACCTATGACCAAACACTACCAATGTCAACTATATCATGGCACTAAGTGGTGTGTCCAGTCTTTCCTTAAACACCTCCAGGGACTCCACAACCTCCTTGGGCAGTCCACTCCAAGATCTTATCAGCCCTTCTGTGAAGAACTTCTCCCTGTCTAACCTAAACCTCTCCTGGCACAGCTTGAGGCTGTGTCCTCTTGTCCTGTTCCTGCCTGGGAGAAAAGACCAACTCCCACCTGGCTACAGCCTCCTGTCAGGCAGTTGTAGAGAGATATTAGATGCCCCTGAGCCTCCTTTTCTCCAGGCTTAACACTCCCAGCTCCCTCAACCTCTCCCCTTAAGACTTGTGCTCCAGACCCTTAAATAGCTTCATTGCCCTTCTCTGGGCATGTTCCAGCCCCTCAATGTTCTTTCTGAATTGAGGGGTTCAGAACTGGACACAGAACTTGATGTGAGCCTCTCCAGTGCTGAATACAGAGGAAGAATCACCATGATTCTGCCACTGCCTCCTACTCACATGAGACTGCAGCCTGTTCAAAGCTAATATACCGTAAGTGTAGAAAAACTGGATGGCAATGGGCATGAGTTGTGAAGGAGAACCACGAGCAATGCATATGTTTTGGTGTAAGAATGTTGAGTAACATAATACAGTAATTTTTATACACTGCTGTGGGAAATTTTTGTATGGCCGAGAGAAACTACCCTAAGCCAAGACAGAAAAAGGTTCCCAGAAAACAGTTATGGGTACAGCAAAAGGTGATTCTGAAGCAGGGGAAAGCCTGCAGATAGGCTGATTAAGAGGAGTCAGGGAAGTGCTGCTCTACACTGATGGTATCAGTGGTCTGTAAAAGAGCTGAGCTGCAAGCACATAAACCAAACTACGTATGAAGCAGGAAGTTTTAAAAAAAAAAATTACAGTACCTTGACAATTTTTCTAAATTTTACCTGCATCTTATTGAAAACACAGAACTATTCTCTGACATTATTTAGAGGAAGTCCTGAAAATAACCTCAGTCAGGCAGGGCCAGACTCAGGGGACCTGACAGGCACATGGCTGAAGCCACCAGAGCCACTTTTTTGCAAGGCACAGTGCTTTACACAACCATTCCCATGTTAAAGTACTTACCTAAGCTGGGACACTTTCAGGGAGAGAAGGTGGATTTAAGTTAATACTTTGACTCTACTTACAACCAAGCAATGCTGTGAGAAGTAGAATAGAACATTTTCATATTCTGCTGGTTGTGTGTGTTACTCATCACTTGTTTTTTCCAGAGTGGCTTCTGCTCACTTTCCACAGACCCCAAAATGCCTAGGGCATACGCTAAAGATTAAGCTGATCTTGAAACTAGAGCTGCCCATTTTGGTGAAGAGATATCTGAGTCCTCAGCAAGCAAACATATCCAAGGTCAAATTCATCCCTGACTCTGATCTTTGGCATCCCTGTGTGTGTATCCGTACACATCATATAAACTGTTTAATGCATCTGAACAGAATTAAAGCAGTTTCCTGTTCCCCCAAAACTTTTGTCATGCTAATGTGGCCTATATCTGACCTACATACTTCCTACCAGCCTAGGAGGGATCTGATGTTAACAAACAAAAAAGCAGTAGCTCCTATTTCAGTTCTCTGGTCATACCAAGGTGTCACATAAAGCAGATGTCTCAGTAATGCTCTGCACATTTTAAAGATCTGGAAGTGCTGCTGTTGTGGGGAGTCTCTTCTCAGCTGTATAGCCTTGCTCCCATTGTTGTACATTCCTGAACTAGGCAGCAGCTGTAAGAGGAAGTAGCCTTGGTGTTCTGCCAACGTGCCAACCACATGTGATATTTAATGAGAGAAACTGCAAGTGTGATACAGAAAAATGTAAATATTGTCTATGAGGATGTGGAAACCATATTTTACATGAGTTCTGTACCCTTTCCTTAGTTCACAGAGCTATTTAAAGATTACATAAAATCATGTGAATTCTTCAGGAATAAAACAAGGAAACACTGTAAGTGTCAACTGTGCTATATGCCAGTTTTGCTAGGGAATCTTGAGTATACACCAATGGAGCTAAGCTGACAGATCTTAATTTAAGACTGGAAAGATAGAATGATATTTTCTTTGACTGACAAAGCATTTTCCAAAAATGCTAGTTCATAGATGGTTATAAATTGAAAATAAAAAAAAAAAAACTTGTAATCATTTCACTGACAGTATTACTTTGGCTATAGGATTCTCATTTATCATGTAAAATGAAAAGCAAAACCAAACTCTTTAATTAAAAACCACCAGATTTCACATTTTTTCCCTACCAAGAAGCAAACATTACTGCTCTTTACCCTGCATGTGCAGTTCTTCATTACTGCTCTTTACCCATGTATTACACACAGTACACACAATTCACCCATTCTCTAGATTGTTATGCCTTGAAGCTGCAGAGGTTTTATCTATTATTCCTCCCCTGTAGCTAATCCTGAGTTGAGAGACACAACTGCAGTCACAGTAAACTGACTTTTGCTGCTCCGCTATTTAAGCTAATAAGTATTTAGCTATTCATATGTTTTATTATTTCCTTTTTATTTCTTGAGAGGTCTCAAGCAACACAGTTATTTACTCCTTTTCAAACGACTCCAAAGAAAATTGCTTCTTTTCTTTTGTATCTATTGAACATAATGCTAGCTTTGCAGGCCTTTAGTGAGAGTTATGCATTGTTAAAATGATAATGCCTTTTGAGAGCTTAATACAGGACTCTGAATTTTCTTTTTGTTTCCTGTAGATACACTCCTTACCTACAAGAAGCAAAGGCACTTCTTATTCTTTGAGTTTGCATATATTATTTAGTCAAGAAACAAGGTATGTTGGACTGGTAAGAAACGAGAACAGGTTCACATAGCCCAGGTGTGCTTAAGGGCAAAGCACTCACAACTTCAGTCTGGCAAAAGCACTTGGGAATGCAGCATTCAAATATCCCATTAGGAACAGTCATCACTTTTGAAGTATGGCAAATAAGAATTTTTTACCATAACAATTTTAAGATGTCTCAGTTTAGGCTCTTTTTTATGATGTCTAAGATGATGTTCATATTTTTTCAGGTAAAACTGGGACTACTTCTGGGTCAAAGAAGGTTTCCATTTTAAAAGGATGTCCTTGGATTTGGATTTCATAAATATTTAGTATCTCTGAACTATCAGGCACTGTTTACTTTTTGCCTCAAATTCATTCACTGTTTGTATAACACATATTTGCTCATCATTCTGGAGGAAAGATCAAGCCCTGAACCAGGTGCATGCTTTTAACACCACCAAACTTCCATGGTTTGACTGCAGATTGAACTGATTTTTCCTTCCTGCTCCAATCTTGGGAGCAGAGCCCATTGTAGCATGTTGATTAGAGCAGGAGTGTATCAGACTGCATTTGCCATCCACATCACAATCTGTGCTGAGGAGAGCTAGCATATGGGATTTGCCTTTCAAAACTTCCCATTTCTCAAGGGTTCATCAGGGCCACAGGGAAAAAAAAGAACCAGATGTGATAAAAACTCTGTAATAATTGCTTGGTAATTTTCCAGCTCTGAATCCTACTGTAAAGTTTATTGACACAAGCACCATGCATCTCTTCCTTCCCTTGTGCTGAACCAGCACCCTGGCAGTCCTCCCATTTTTTTTACTGTTCTTATTGGAGTGAGGTTTGCTGAGAGGGCGAGAGGGAAACACACGCTTCTGGAAACACACAGATTCAGTGTTATTGTGGTTTATATTCATGTCTCCAACTTCAAGTGCCATGCACATTCTGTATTGTCCATTGCTGTCTTCCAAGCCTACTTCTAAAGTAACAATTTTTCCAAAATGCTACTGGTCAGTATTCTAGAACTGAAGCAGAACTTTATTTGGTGGCTTAATTACAGCTTACTAATTTGCAATAGGTAACTTGATCTGCCTGCTTAGTGTGGGTATAGGGTTCGGTGTAACATCTATGTGGTATCCAGTCCTCCAGAAGAAGCAAAAATCCCAACAAATAAACAAAGCAGAATAACAGTGCAGCATCTTAAAACTTAAATAGCTGCCAGTAAAAAAACTGATCTCTACAGGGGTGGGTAGGGTGGTGTAACAGACACAGCGCAACCCTTATTTTGAAGAAACCTAACATGATGCAGGACAGCCAGCCTTTTACTATTGGACCAGAACAGCAGAAAGCTCTGTCAAAGTCTTTCATCAGAATTTGTACTCTCAAAACAGAACTATGGAGTCAGCTAAGGACCCTGAGAGGAAAGTCTTCCATGGGTACTGTGATCACATGCCGCTGAACAAAACCTAGGTACACAGAACACTGTTTCATTTCCATTTTCCTTGAAAAGGTAAACAAGCTTTTTTCTTTCAGCACTGTTTTTCCTTTAATTTGAGCTACAGGTATATAGCCAGTAATCACATTTTTTTTGATGCTGGAGTCTGGCCAGTTCTCATTTTTTTGCTTATAATCCATTTGGTTTTATTCTTTCGTATGCACTGATGAGTTTATGCATAGACCTTCACTTCCTGTACTGTACAGCAGAGACAGGCCAGAAGTGATAAATTAAGGATCAAAAGCAACCTGAGCATAAGCTACGAGAGAAGGCTTCTCCCAGATAGCTTGATTATCAGCTGATCCCTGATAATAAACAGGGTTTCTCAAGTGGCTTGAAGGACAAGACCTGCAGGCACATTTTTAGTGCAAATTGTAAAATTTTACACACCAACAGTGCAGTCCCGAACAGGCTTCTCATTATAATTTAATTTTATTATTTTGAAAAGTTAATTAAAATATGGACCCATGTACTATCCTGTGTAGTTGAACACCTACAAACCAAAAGAAAAATAAAATAGAGAGTAATTTGACATTACCTTTTGTTCCATCGTGTGTTTCATTTTTGTTTTCACTTGTTCTCACAGTCGAAGGTTCACTTCCATCACAGACCTAAGAAAGGAACAATAAATATGCATGCCTATAAAAACCTAGTGTATGGCTGTTGAAACTCCTTTGACTCTGTCCAGGACTAAAACACATACTCCTGCAATTCAGGTGTATGCAAAAGCACATCTCTGTGTTCCATCAGAAAACCCCTTGCCAAAGTCTAAGGGGATCTGAAATTTAGGTAATTAAAAAAGAAGTAATTAAGTAAATTTCTCTTCTTCCTAGAAGGCTACATGGGTGAATGACTTTATTTTCCAGAGTGGCAAAGAGTAAGAAAATGCAGTCTGACATGAAGCTGTAGTTTTCACTGGAAAGGATATGGAAAGGGAATCTGGAGGAGATATTTTGACTGACTCCGACCAAATTTCTTTCTCTTGAAAAAGCTTAATGGTTGTCTCCCCTAGAAAGCAATCCCATCCCTTTTGCAGGGCAGGTTGAGGTTAATATCTTACAGCTTACAGCTTAGATTTCCAACAGCAAATCCAGGACACTTCAAAGAGATGAAGAACAGGAAAGGATATGAACCATCCTCTCCTTTCTGTAATGCTGCCCTACCCAGTCTCAAGATGTGACACTTTTTAACCTGGATGACACCAAATATAGACAAAATATTTCAGAACATGTAGCAAATCTATGCCCATATATGTGGGTATACATAGACTCATATATCTTTTTACCCACATATCATTTTCACTTTTTGGCACCTCAAATTAACAATGAATGTTTAGCACACTGTATTTCTAATTGCATTTTACTCACGCAATTTATAACTCCATACTTACTGAGAAGACAAATGCAAGTTTTAAAGATTTATCCTACTGGCACAATCTGTATTTTCACTTGTTTTATATATATTTTTAATCAGGTATCTTGAGAGGAGGAAGAAGTTAGCACGACTGCCCAGAAAACTATCTCTGTCTCACAAAGCAGTAGCAGCAGACTGGGAAGCTGTTAATGTAACAAATGTCTAGCTTCTCTCTGGGAATATGGCAGGAAATTTAAGACAAACGTTAACACCATTGTTGTGTTGATGAAAAACATCAACACTATTGTTTTACCTTTCCTCCTGCTTTCCCCTGATGAAGGGAGGCTACAGGATCCTCAGAGGCTATTATAAAACAGAAATGACTTCATGCAGCTGCAGGTGGCTTCAGTCCTCTTTTGTTATATAAAAAGCTTTCTAATGATGGGTGAGTAACAAAGCAGTGAGACAAGTTACCTAGGGAGGTAGTGGAAGCCACTTCACTACAGGCTTTCGGTGACAGATTTGGTGAATAACCATAAGCAATGATTTCTGAACAATTATCTTCCTTTGGAGAAAGGAATGAAGTACAAGTTTGAGGACCTATATTTCTATTACTTTATTTCTGTCAAGGAGACAAGTTAGAAGGATTTTTCCCCCCAATATTTCTGTATTTAAAAACAGCCATTTGTTTTAGACATCTTAAATGCCTGAAGTCATTTGTCTTCTCAGTGGTGTCTTCAATATCAAAACATGTAGTTTAAGAGAAGCAAAAAATCTATCAAACACTGTGATATAGGATTTTCAAACATTACAGTATGTAGCTTACATACAGGAACATAAGTATTTCTTGTGCCTTACTGAAATAGAAGAAGAAAAGAGAAATTATACTGCTTTAAGCTACATGATATTTTACCTAAATTGCTCTGCTATTAGATCTTGTAATTTTTAGGTAGAGTCAATTACAAACCAGACCCCAGAGAGCTTTTAGGGAAGTAATATCTCTTCTGCAACCACAGGCAAAGCAGAACAGTGAAAGGGAAGTTGTGACTCCAGAATATACCACTTCCCCCACTACACTTCAAGTGAGTTTAGAGGGAGTTGCTGAAGGAGAGGAAGCTGTTGAGGGAAGGAGGAAATTAAATCCCTTCAAAATTCACTGTGCTTTCCATCACCACAACCACTGCACTAAAAAGCAGTGCCAGCAGTGAGAACAAGGGACAGAGTTGAGGTCAGGTAAACCAGTCATGCCATAAGGTCTCATTCTTATGGCTGAAGATCTCAGTGCTCTCAGGGAGCAGAGAGGACACACACCCCTCTCCAAGGAAAAGGAATTCTAATCATAGTTTCCATTTCCCTCCTTCCCTTTTCCTGTATTTGGGAAAGGAATTCTCTTCAATATCCCATGACAGGAAACTGGGATCCTTTCAAGGCCTGTCAGAGCAATTTCCCATACACAGTTTAACACGGACAGGCCCTGGGAGTTAGTATGGGGTTTACACCCCCAGCTGATAGGCATAAAGACCTAGCCAAACCAAGGAGGTTAGGCTAATGCCCCATTTTTTCCTTTTTTTAATAAACAAGCAAATAAACAAATAAACAAAAGCACCAGTAAGTAAGAGGTAACCAGTCAAAGGTAAAAGTAGGCTTGTGGTAGCTCTTTGGATGATTGTTGTGATGAGTTTCTTTGACATCCTGCTCTCCCCCTCTTTCTTCTGCCAGAATCAAACAGAACAACCGACAGGAACTCACGTTTCCCTTTGAGTCATTTTGTAGCCTGAAGATATCTCTGACATCAGGAATCTGGTGCTGTTTGTTTTTTTTCCTCATGGTTTGTGTGACAGTCTCTACTCGCTTTTCCACTGCAGCTTTCTGGGTTCGAGTCAGTGTGGATAAGAACACCATGCTTTCCAGGGAGTCGCCAGAGCTCTCTCCAAACAGGTTTGACAAACCTGCCTCCTTCAGCCATTCTTCTTCCAGTTCTCCCTCTGAGCAATTTGAAGAGAAAAAGGCATAAACATTGGCTTTTGAATGCTGCCAAGCACATTGGATTTTAATGACATAACACAGTTAATACAATTCACAGAAAAGTACCAAGGGAATACACAATTAAGAATTACTTACACTGTCCTGACTTGGAAAAAAGCGATTGTTTCTAAAGAGCCTCAAAAGGTTTAATATATGATATAAAAGCTTTTTAAATGGTTAATCCAATACAGATTGCTACGTGGCAATCTTCATAATAATCTACAGCACTTCCATTAAAATCATATACCATTTTATAAATGTACCTAAATAAAAATGTGCATGGGGAGCCTGAAAGCCAGATCATTGCTGCTTCACTGGTTTTTAGTTCAATACTCAATCTTTTTAGCTCTCTTACTGACATGGTTCTGCCCACTTTTCTTGATACATTAATCCTACAGCCTTCCACTAGCTCAATTTAATGAAGGACAAACCAGCCTACACAAGTCACCTTAATGCTATTTTGTCATCAGTTCTTATGACATGATCTCCAGCCTGCTGACAGCCCACAGAACAATTTTTGCTTTAGTCTTAGAGCTGATAAGGTATCCTTTATTGACAGATCACTGCACATGAAAGAAGAGAAGACTATTAAATATTGTCACTGATGGCAAAACTTCTACTCCTGAAATCTGTATCTCCTTAATTATATTTTCTATAAAGCATTAAGTTCTGTCTGTAGCAGGTAAGGTTGTGCTGAATGCCAACAATTCTCTCAAATGTTCAAGCAGTATTTCCATTTATCAGATATCTAAAAATACTCCAAAGCTTGCATGTCAACTTCACTATTGATTGCATTTTACCACTGTGCCCAGAGCACATCCAAGTGGGCGCCTTAATATTAACAGCATCCAGAAAACAGACACCAAGGTTTAAGTATGAATTTTGCTACAGCTGTGCAGCCACATCCTGAGCCTCTGATGAAACTCTCAGGTTTTGTTATCAGGGCTGGAAAGAAAGGCTACATCCATGCTCTAGAGCAGCTGTGAGCAAGCTCTCTCCCCTGCCTTGCCTTTCCCTGGCTGAGTTTCAGGCAGGTCCATCAGCCACCCCAAGAGCTCAGGATTACTCATGCCCAAGAGAAGTGCTGCATGTTAGGCAAGGTGTGGGGCACAGCAACATGTGCTTGACCTGATGATTCAACTGTGCTGACTCACTCAGGGCTCAGGCCAGAGTCAGCTGCAGTAACCGGGGAGAGGAAGGCTACATACAAACCCAATGGGAATGGTGGGGCTGGGGGTGCAGAGCCTAAAGGCACAGCCACATCAGTGAGCTGAGGTAAGAGAAGAGGATCATTCATGTACTGCAGAATGATGGGCTCTGCTGCTCTGCAGAAAGCCCCATGGCTCTGTCAGAAAGCTCCCTGGTCACAAGGGTTGAGAGCCTTGCTGCTTTCTCCAGGGGCCACATTGTTATGCTCCTCAGAGCAGTGACGTTTCAAAGTGCTTAGGGAGGCAGAAATGCAAATCCCTGTGAAAGCTCATGGAGCACATTCTTCTCACTCATGTGGAGACCATACCAAAATGCAAAATTCACCATTTTAGTTTACTGAGACTGTGAGTCTCATAAGAACTGGGAGAGAGGCAGCTACTGCATTGTTAAAAAATAATTTTTAAGAGAAAACTGGAATTAAGGACATTACTCCTCTTTTATCTGAGAGGACATAAAAGCAAAAACAAAAACCAAAACTGCCCAGCCTCTAAGACCATGCCCAAGGAGTGGCCCATAATTTATGCTTCTGAGAAACAAAAATAGTACAACTGAACAATCACAATAGTTACAAGCATAGAAAGTTACTCACTAAACTTAAACCGGTTAATCATTGGCTTGTCTTCTAAAGCGTGAGGTTTCTATCCACAATAGCTACAATAACAAACAACATACACAAAGAGTGAAAGGGTAAGTTAGTTCAACAGTAAACTGCAAATAGTTCAGTTGTGATTTGCAAGTACAGGCACCTTTCATCAGAAAGGTGATGCTATTCTTGATACACTTGATATTCTGCAAATACCACTCAAAGGAAAACCAGCCTTTTCCTTGTTTCTGACAAAACTCTTTCAGGGCATTGCCTGTTTCTGGTGATATGCATCAGAGGCAACAAAATTTTCAAAGCAGATGTTCAGCAAAGTGACCTCCTTTTCTGATCTGTATTAGGTGGGTGCCATCTCTTGAAATAAGACTTGAAGAAAAATCCCTAAATCAGCAAACTGACGAACATTGACAGAACAGATTTCATTACCATCTGGCTCTTTCACTACAAGTGCTACTCGTTCCTCGTGGTTATTTCCTCTGGTTTCATGGATGTTTTCAAGTTCTTTCCAGTAGTCATCCATAGACAGTTCATCCAAGGAGTCCTGGGATCCTGAGCGGTCAAATGATGCTCCATCGGGGATCTTCTTGGAATGGTCATGGTTCATTGTATATTGTCCAGACCGACGGCTACAAGCATAAATCAAAAAGAAATTTTCAGTTAATGTCTTAAGATACAGGATGTATTAATATGTGTGAAGGCAGCATGAATTGTGTCGAAGTATCAAAGCACACCGCTGTCAACAGGCAAACCAAGATATTAAAAATTACTTTTAGTAGCTGGAATATATTTTCAGTTTAATATTTCTGCTCTATGTATCTCCCAGTCTGGAACAGCATGGGAGTCATTCTTAAAAGGGAAAAAATGAATCCAAGTTCTAATAATCCTCTTCACACACACCTTTAATTCAACTTTCAACAATCAAGTCCACAAAATTCATGGCACATGTCTTCCTAGAACCACCACTTAAAGAATTTTTCAAGAGTGCCTTTCTCCCTGAGTAAATTCTTACAGCTTGACAGTACTATTGCTGTTTCCCTTCGCTATTCTGCTTTTTTGTTTTAATTAATATTTACTCTGGTATCTATGACCTTAATTGCAGCTGGGAAAGGACAATGTAGAATTATGGCAGTCACAGTTTGTGAAGTAAACTGGCAAGTCCAAATGTTTAATGAAGACCATAGAAACTATTTGTTTCTATCTTGCTGCCTCTTTGACTGAAAGCTTACCATTTTTATAGTTTGACATTACTGGTTTGTGGTTCACCCTGCCAAAGGTATATTGCTAAGGCTTCCAAAAGGATCTTTCATCTTAAGTATAGCTGCATCTACAAAAGAAGAAACCAACAAGCTGAAACCTCTAGGTCTCAGTTTGACCTCATTAAGTCGCTGGCAAAAGCGACCACTGACCTAGTAAAGAATTCAGTTTAAAAAGGACACAGGTTGCAATGATGTCATTGAAGTTACAGGTCACCCTTACAGTCAAATATACCAAATCAAAAGCCACAAACTGATTCAAATTATCTGTTGATTACATGAGTAGTATCTGATTCAACTTCAGAGTTATCCCTACTTTTTGTAGACAAAGACTGGACATAATCATTTTCAGTAATCTTTTTCTAAACTACTGCTGTAACAGTGTAGCGAAGTTCTTCCTTATATTAAAAAATAGCAACTTCTTTGTACTTCAGGAAGAGCTTCAGGGTCCTATATATCTGAATTTGTCTCCATATTCTAAAAAAGAAGACACAGTTTGGTCTTAAGTAATAAATATCAGTCATTCCTAGAGAAAAAAAAACATATCAGAGACCAACATTGTGGATTTATCACAGTGTAAACACAGTAAATTAAATCCTACCTTCCTATCTAGCTGACTTGGCAAATTTCTATAGCATTAAAACTAAAGTCTCTTGTCCTTACATTTTATCTCAGGACAACTGACGCTTGTTAGCCGCCCCTAGGTAAAAAAGCCATGCCTTTCTCTCTGAAGATAAGCTCCTTGCCTGTCCAAGTCACAAATCCTTTCACACCAGACATGCCTGATTCTCTGATAAGAAATACTAACCATATGGACTTTGCCTTTAAAAGTAAAGAGCCTTATGGAACGACTCTGAGTTTCTATCCACCCTGTCTCTCTGCTCCAAGTGCAAGTTAATAAATGACAATTAATCACCAAGCTAATGTGCACCTCAACACCATTGCTTAACCTGCCCTTACTTGAAAGCTCAAGGAAAAAAAAAAAGAAAACAAATAAGGGGAAATTAAGGATGGTTAATTAATTGTAATTAATTAAGGATTGCTCAGCCTTTGTATCAATGGCAATAACACCATCATGCTCATAGTGCATCTAACCAAATAAATACAACTTTTCTGTGTAGCTACCTCAGTTCTTAAACTTCTCCTGACAAGTATGTCCCATGTGTGACCAGTGCTGCTTGCGAATTCAACTCTTATCACTGCAGAAAGATGCTCATGGAGTCACAGAAGTGTCCCAGCAGGCAGCTGGGGTGCTGAGTGTGGTCAAAACAGGTCAGACTTCCCAGCCCCTTGACCAGCCTTCCCTCTTCCTTCAGCTGCAGGTGCTCAGAGCAGACTGGGTCTTCTCTCACAAATACACTCCGGACACTTGAACTGCTGCCTGAAGGAGGTCAAACTTCAGCTTATCGTCCCTCAGTTTAACCCTGTGGAGCTGCTCAGCAGCTCTTGGGTGGCCTTTTACCTTTGGAACAATCTGCTCTCACTGATCCACCTCAGCTGAAATTTAACCACCACCACACACCATGAAAAATAAAATTAACAGACTGAATACATTACAAGCATGCACTTTGAGGACCTCTGGCAGGCTGAGGCGGGATAGGCTCCAACATGCTGTGGCTCTGTGCCACACTGACAGGGTAGAGCTACTCCAATCCTTCTATAAAAGTCAGGCTTGTCACCTTCTCCAGACTAAGTTCTGTCTCTGAGAAGAGAAGCCTGTGTCATGAAATGCAGAGCTGACACTCAGCACAGAGCACTCAAGGCCATTTTTAGGGTCCTATGAGTGTTTGGTGTACATCACCAACACTCCATTAACTCTCAAAGACAGTGCCCTGCCCTTCAGTCTCTGGGCTGCTCCGCTCTACCAAATAAGCAGATTTTCTTGCAAGGTTCCTCCTGGCCTGACCTTTCCACACCCCTCATTAACAAACCAATACAGCAACTCCTAATTTTGAGCAGGCCTACTGCCATGCCTTGCTGTGAAAGCTCTATGAAACAGACCAACATCAATGATCCTGATGAGAAATATTCATACAAAAACCTCACCACTCCGCCGTGAATCTTTGAATCTCTCCTTCAATATCTGTGTTGCTTTAGGCCCATTCTCAGCTGCCAGCCCCAACCCCAGCCCCAGCAATGCTTGAGCTCTTCACGAGCCAAGTGCCACACCACTCCCGCTCCACTCACTGATTCCTTGTCCTCCCTCAGCAGACTCAATCTATCCCCAGTTTCTGTGCAGACTGCAAACCCTTTTAAAGCCATCTGCATTTGTTCATAGCCACAATTCACGTTTCTGTGGGCTAGGACAGACCCCTAGCTCAGGCTAGGAGAGAACAACTGCTAAAGCTCCAGCTGACAGATCAGATCTTTTTTTCACTTCACTTGGTTCACGGTTTCCTGCCTTGCACACTCCACCAGAGAAAGATATTGGTGAAGCAGCATTTGGTGCATAATCTGCACAGCAATGGCTCCAGGCATCTTCATTTCTGCCTCTCCTATGAACCTTCCCCTGGGTACAAAAAGGCACAAACAGGACCTTTTGAAGATAATGAGGACAGTCTTCATACCATAGGTTTGGTGCAGATGAGAAGAGAAAAAGTTTTAAAATTTCATAGCATATGGAAAAACAGCCTGCCAATTAAGATTTTTATTTTTAGATATCTGTTGACAAGAGCAAGAACATGGGTTTTCTGCTGTGACCTTCTACAAAATTCAATCTTTCTCCAAACTTATCCTTATATAACAAGTACTTGTATATTGCACAATAGAAATACTGAGGTGGAAACATTAAGGCCAAGAACAACAGAGAGAAGGGGAAAAGTAATCAATCTTAGTAATAATATTATAAGGAATCCAAGAGATCTTTTAAAAAATTATTAATGTCACATTTATAGATTCATTAAAAATTATTTAGAAGTATTTCAAATGCCCCATGTTACAAACTTTGAAATTTTGTAAAAAACGGCTTTCCAAAAAACTACCAGTAGGAAATAAATATGTCTCATAAAAATAAAAAAAAAACCAACCAAACAACCACTGCAGTTGCAGAAAATAGGTTACTTCTCCAGTACCTTGTTGTTTTCAGGTGTCCAGTTTATGTATTTAAAATCTGAAAAATCCAGCTGCTTTTCTCAAGGATCTTAAAAGAGATCTCTTTTTTTTTCCCTAGAAAATGTAAGGTACTGCTAACATACACAGTCACTTGAAGCAATTTTCAAGCATTTCAGATTACTAAATAGCAAGCTTACTCACCAGCAATTTCTTCACCCCCAGAAAATACATATTTTCAAAAAGGTCTTCACTAACAATGCACTCAAACGTCATTAAAATCTTATTAACATTTGTATTTCCACTTACTTGTAAGTAATTTACTCTTCAAATAGCTTTACAGGGAGCAGTGCAATATTCTTATTTCCAGATGGCACAGTCAGTTCTGACCTCTGATACTCAGATACTGACCTTTGCAGCCGATGAGATTTTTGCCTGTTTATCTCAGTGCAAAACAGAGCCCCTCAGGTATAAAACTCATTCTTCAATACAGTTATTGCCACATTTAATCTTCTTGTCCCACCCACCAAAGATACTTTTTTTTATTGGAAACATCAAGGATGCAAGACGAAGCACTCCAGGTCTTCCAGAAGGGAGCCATTAAAAACAATTCTTGTAATGAACACCATTCATTACATTTACAAGGGAAAAAAGAGATTTGGATTACTTTGCTAAGTACTGATGTGCTTTATGTTGTGGCAAGTACTTCAAGGAGAAGAATTGTGCAAATTGATGCCTATGTAACTTAGATCAAAGTTACAAGGTGCTTATATAGCTTGAGTTATAAGATATCAATATAACCTAATATATCTATATAACCTGATATCAATATAGCCTAAACTATGACTTTTTATGTATCTATATATCCTGATATATCCTGATACCTATGTAATCTGAATCATTTATACCTGTAAAACCTGATACAAATAACTTTTTATACAATGTAATGGCTAGTATATGGTTAACTAATTGCTTAATGCTGAATACACAAGAAGAAAAAAACTCTCCAGTGGATAGCTTTAGAGATAGATAAGTATAGTACCAATCAAAAATTGGCAAGTGCAAAGCCAATTAGCCACAAAACAAAGAATCCAGACCAGTTAGGACAAGACAGGCCAAGGAACACCATAACTGCACAGGCTCCAAAGACTAAGTTGAAAAGTTCAGATGCGAAGACTACCTCGGAAGCCTTCATCAAAGACCCCCAATGACCCCTGAACTGGGGAGGCACAAGCACAGTGTAAAAGAACTATCTAATAACCATGAGCTCATACCACGTGAATTAGCTCTGGTGCATATGTGATGATGTTGTACTGATATAGTGATACTCAGCAATACCTACTGTAGAAATAGACCACAGCACTTGACAAGGGTGGCTGAGGTAGGAGGAGAAATCCCCCTCACCACCAGTGCTGCAATAAACAAATACCTGCTCTACAGACATCAGTCCACGGGGATTTATTTCCAGCCTGTCTTTCAGGTATCAAAATGTTTTCTTCACAGCCTTTCCTTTCATGACCAACTGTGTCCTTTCTCAGCCTTTAAGAAAATATGACTCTTTAAATTAATCATGGATTTATGCTATAATAAAAACATGTGCTTTTTTCCACTTCTGTCACCCTGGTTTTGATTTCATCAAGAGTCATTTTATAACAGTGCAGCTGTCTTTATTCCTTATCTTCTTCCCTGCGAAAACTAAATCTCCCATCTGTTCCACTGCCTTTTTAGCAGTTCATAACTGATATTTGTCATGTGTAAACTACAACAGCTAGAGATGAATCAGTTTGTAAGTGCACTTCCACTGGCATTTCAGATAAATTCACTTTGCAGAAAGCTAATTTTGTGCTTAATCCCATTTTTCTCACTTTAGCATGAAGGACTATGTTGTGTTCTAAAACAGTGAGTGATGAGAAAAAATATAATTTTTGTCATTTTTTCTAGAGCTAACCACTAATTTTGGATCTGAATATAACCTTTCAACATCACAAAAAACATAATTGCATAGTCACCAAAACTGTATGGTATTCTTACATACTCAACATATGCCTATGCATGTATTAAGTGTGTAAATATACTGAAAGGCAGAAATACTGAATGCAAGGATACTCATGGTCATAAAAACTAGGGAATACAAATGTACTGTTGAACCAAACATAAAAGATTAACACTGCTAAAAGGGATGTGTAGTTCCTCTAAAAGGATTATTGCAGGAATGGTCACTGACTCTAGGAAAGGACAAAGTCCAGCTACTAAATACTGTACAAGTATGAAGCAAAAAGACACCAGTTTCTAGACTGTTACTTTCTTCTTGGAAAGAAATACTACGATGGATGAAAAACAAGTAAAAGGGGGGGGAGGGAAACACCTTTTCAGCCCACAGTTTAGGAATTTCTCTCCAGGGTCCATTTTTCTACGTGCTTTTGCCAAATTCTGGTATTCAAAATTCAGGCCTGGATCTTTCCTGCATAAAAATTTTCATACCTATAAAAAGTGTCATGAGGGCAACAAGGGAAAAGGCCATCAACACAATTACTGGGTCTAATTTAAATTTGGATTCAACTCTTCAGGGTTAAACAAATATGGTCCTTTTCCACAGCTACCAAACAATATTTATGAGAGTTTTAAACACTGTCTTTAATTCAATGTTCTACAAGACTAAGAGTTTCCTAAACATTTGCTTTTATCAGCCAATTTCCAATACTGGTAAAGGTAAAGAAAATTGCATTATTAAGTGTGCTGGGTTTGGGGTAGTTAATTTTCTTCAATTATGGCTAGGATGGGGCTGTGTTTTGAATTTGTGCTGAACACAGGGTTGATAATATAGAGTGGCTTGTCATTGCTATTTTGTTATTGTCTTTGTGTTATGGCCTTTTCTGCTTTTCACACTCCCATGCTAGCAGGGATGTCAGGACAGTCAGGACAGCTGACCCAGACCAAAGAGATATTCCAGACCATATCACATCATGCTCAGTATATAAAGTGGGGGGGGGGAAAGGAGGAAGGGGGGGATGTCTTTGGAGTTTGTATTTGGAGTGATGTCTTTGTCTTTCCAAGTAACCATTGCATGTGATGGGGCCCTGCTCTCCTGAAGAGGGATGAACACCTGCATGCCAATGGGAAACAGAGAATTGTTTTCTTTTGCTTGTGTGCATGGCTTTTGCCTTCCTCATTAAACTGCCTCTATCTCAAACCCATGAGTTTTCTAGCTTTTACCCTTCTGATTCTCTCCCTAGTCCTGTTGGTGAGGGAGTGACTGAGAGGCGATTGCTGGTTGGGCTTAAACCACAAGAAGTGATATAATTATTTGTCAAACTGAACTATTACATATCCTTAAGCTGTACACTGAAAATACAATGTTTGGTCTTAAAAGTGTCGTTAAATCCTAGCCATTAACCATGGCTGTTGGAATTCTTGTACAAGCAATGTCTTGAGCACTTCTGCCCTTCAGATGCATTTTCTGGCACTGCAATAAACTAGCACTTTACTTAAGAGGTACACAAACCAACAAAAACATATCTGACTACAGCTACATCACAGCAGCAACTTCTGAAATGTCCACACAAAAAGAGTCATAAAAGCTATTCAGCAGTATCACTGCAGCCATACACTGAGCTGATAAAGAGGCTCACTGATTCTGGACATCACACCAGCACATGCTTAGATGTTTTAACCTGATAAACAAGACACACAAAGAGAGAGGGGAGAAAAAAAAGAGTGGGTACTTAGCTCAGAGAGGTGAAGCCTGCTATTCAAACTCATGGTGTAAATCAGTGACAGAAACAAGAACAATTCTCAGATCTCTGGAGTCTTTCACAACTGGACCACTGAGTGCTAAAGATTGAGATCTGACCCCATGGCATACTGCAAGAGAGATAAAAGGAAGCTTTGCTGCTGTGGGTTTGTGATCGACTCCAGCACTGTGGCTATAAATAAAACAGCACTCTCAAAGAACAACTATCTGGCTGACATAGGAGTTACAAAGTACAGTAATCTATGTGAGTAATTTAAAGTTCTGTTAGTACAAAGGCTAGCTAGATTGGAACAACCAAAAAAAATGCCTATGAGTACTAGTACTGGTTCATGATGAAAACTATTTACTGAGCAACCACATGTATGAGACACTGTGCCCTTAAACATAAATACAGGACTTCTTGTCCCGTCTAAACAGTGTGATCTCCTGTCCCACTTCTTATCCTGAATGCTGAGCTACAAGAAGTGTGGGAATAAGTCAAGCTCCTAAACCCAAAGCTCTCCCCATCCCTCCCCTTCTTTCAAGAACCCAAGCAGTACCACAAGACACAAAAACTTCTTAACTGAATTAATCAAGAAAGCTCTAATCCAACGGCTACAGCAGTCGCATGGCTTCAGCTCCCCATTTTTGGCTGGATCACTGGCCTGGGAAGTGACTGCCAAACTTTCCTACAGCCATGGTGCCTACCAGAAGGGCATCCTGATTTTTCATGATTTCTAGGAAAAGCTGCAGAGTTTTTTTATTACCCAATCACTTATTCTAATGGTTTCAACTCTATGTTTGACACAGTTTTAACACACCACCCCTTCACACAGTATCCAGAATTTTGCAGGGGAGTTTTGAGTATTTTTCAAAGTCTTCTTCTGTTAAAAAAAAAAAATCAAACTGGAATTGATGTGGCCATCAAAGCAGGTTGTCATAAAATAACTGAATTTTACACAAAGCCATAGAGTAGTGACACTACCTAAATGAAGATGAATTGGTTTTTGAAAATGAAAATGCCATCTTTTTACAAGACTTAATATATTAAAAAGAGAGTGGGGTTTTTTTATTATTTAATTGACATTTAAATCTCCCATCAAACAAAAGCCAGTATCACAACCTTTCATAAGGAACAGGTAATCCTTGAGCAAGACCAAGTATGGACGTTTTGTGTCCAGAACAATCCAAAAAAAATTCTTACTGCCCTTTAAGTGTTTCATAGCTTTTACAAGGCATTAGAGAAACTTCAGTCTGGCTTGTATGGCTGCTTTTCATTCTATCCCCTAAATCTTGTCACCTGCTGTAACAGCTGCATCCTTCCTCTTCTACTTTTTGTGACATTTGCTCTTTCTGTGACTGACTGCAAACTCTTCTGCAATTCAGTCTTTTCAAGAGAATCATACAGAACATGGAAAAATAACAGTAAGGAAGCAACATAATTTACAGTATTTTTCATGAAGTGATACTTAGCATTCCTTCTCTCACAGTAAATAGTTTCATTTTGGCTACTCTGTAACCTTATGGAACATGTTGAATGTCAAATGAAATCAAACATCCTCAAAATCCCCCTTAAGCTCCAATGAAAAGCCAGTGAAGTAGGAACTGAGGCAAAGCTCTGTTTTCTTTCCAAAGAGTACAAAGTGATTGCAGAAAAGGTAAAAACCAGTACTCACTTTCTAAATGAGCATAAAAAAGGCTGAGCAAAGAGAATCAGGTCTCTCAGGATTTTTTGTAATACCATCAGCTGCTGTTAATACCTGCTCAAAACTGTTCTGGAGATTAACAACAACAACAAAATAAAAAAAAAAACCAACAAAGAAAACTGAAACCCAACAAAATCAAAAATCCAGAAAATGCCACCAACTGGCATTTTAAACCCCTCCATGAATAATAAATACAAAACAGGCCAAAGTTAGGGTTGCCAGACTCTTAAGTTTAAAAAGCTACATATATATATCCACTGTATTGCTTCCAGCCACATCCTCATTACTATTTAGATTTTTTTTTTACCTTCATGCATATTAACTTCACTACTTTCCCAACCCCAGACTGTCACTGAAGGAAACAAGAAAGAAATTATGGCAATGGCACAGGCTATTACACATAACATTTTAATCCACTGCACCAGAAATGGCAGATTCCAGATACGATGCCAAAACTTAATCTGCCTGAAGTATATGCAGCACTTCTAAGAAGATTAAAATATTTCACAACATTTCCTTTGACAGGATTTCATTCTCCTACACAGCCATTTGGACTCTGTTTTCCACTTCTGATGGCATAAATTATAATTATGGTAAGTGAACAAATGTACATACTCTATCTAAAATTAATAATAAACTCACCTTGAATATTATGTGAAGTTTTGGTCACAGCAATATAAGAATGACATTAAACTATTAGAGACCATCCAAAGGAGGGCAACAAAGACGGTGAAGGGCCTTGAGGGGAAGCTGTATGAGAAGCAGCTGAGGACACTAGGTCTGCCCAGACTGGAGGAGACCATGGCACCCCATGTATGATGATGCATGATGTGAAATTATTTATTAACAAAGGAGGTGCTAGAACTATAACATATATACTTTTGAACAGTTGCCAAAGGAGTTATTTGCTGTTCCATCTCAGGTTGTTTCAGGAAAAACATGACCTTGTTCCACACCACACAAAGTGAGAAAGAATTCAGGACTGACAAGTACAGCCATAAAGCCTCTCCCCACAAAATAACTGCACCAGCTCCATTTCATCGTTTTTGGGGGTACTGCTGCATTCCAGCATCCAAGCTGTTACACTCAGTGCATGCTTTAATCTTTATTCTACAACCATAATATGCAGAAGCCTGCTTGTTTCTTTTAGAAAAAGGTGATTCTTGAGGACTCAGATTTGGAGATTATTTAAAAGCCAAAAACATCACGACATAATACATCAGACTTGCAATGAAATTATCACAACCTAGCTAAACTGAGATGTATGAGAAGAAAAATCAGTTTTGGTTTTACTCCTGTACTGACAGAATTAGATCAACCGCATTGTCTCAAGCCCTGACATTCTGACCCTCTTCATTCTAATTTGAATGAAGACCCTTAGAGGTTTAGGATTCACATTCCTATTTTTTTGCATATACATATCAATTTCTGTTCCAAATCACACATTTCAGAAAATCAGCTATTCCTGGGAGAGCAAAATCCACCATAAGGGAAAACAAGGGGACAATGGAATTTGGGTGACCTGTATAGGGGAAAACCACAAAAGTGGCATCACATTAGGAACTCACATCACATTGGTTTGCAAGTCATGCATACCTTTGGAAAAGCTGGGATACAGCTCACCCTGTCCCAACTCCCACTGAATGAAAACAGAAGTCAATTTCCAAACTCAACAAACACTCAGTTTATTTCCCTTATATTCAACCCTAATTGTGTTTAAAGTTGTAGTTAAAAAAAAAGAAAAATTGCCTACAGGTAGAAAAATAAGAAAAGGAAGGGCTTCACTTGAATCTCCTTTGTCACATTTCTGGCTCTGTCCCATAGTCAACTGACCTACCTTTCTCATTCCTTCCTAATGCTTTCTATATCACCTGGCTTCATACGGGCACAGATGTTTCCCTTTGCAATTTTGATCCTTTTCATTCTCTACAACTCATATAAATGACAAAAATGTACGCAAAATATGTTCCCTGTAACTACCCTCATGCTGCTTATTGGGAAAATACTCAAGCATATAACACACATTTTAAAAGTACACTTTTTCTGTAATCTTCCAAGAGAACCACTGGAACTAATCTTATCCCAAAGAAGAGAATAAAGCCTGTGTGAGAGCACTTCAGGCTCCACAAATATCAAAGAGAATAAACCAGGAAGTGAAACAGATACAGTATTTGTAATTCCATTATAGAGAGGCAGAGAGGAAAGATTTAAATAATTTATTTTTCTTTTCACACTGGAAAAAATAAGCATGGCAACAAAGCCCGATTTAAGATATCCTGACAAATACGAGGACCATTTAGTGAAGTACTGTTATAACCATGAAATGATACTGGAGTTACTTTTGTGCTTTTAAAAGCAATTAGTTCTTTAAAATCATTAGCTCTTACCATTTTAAAGGACCTCTTAGTTCAGCCTATAACCCTGTTACTTGCAAATATAAGGCTTACAGCACAATTTAGTAATTTTGTTTATGCTTGAAGGGAATTGGCACACATTCATAGGAAATTTATTACAATATAATCCTTACATTCAGAATAAATTGTAAATGAATTTTTATGAGCATTCCCAAACAAGGAAATTCATGCAGGAATCTAAAGATGCTTTGTAAGGAAACCGCTTTCATTGTCCAAACAAACCACCAACAAAGACCCAGTAAGACTAAGCAAATAAAACTGGTCTCAGAGAAGCTGGACAAGAGAAGGAGAGGAGGAAGCAGGAAGGGCTGAGGAGAGCAGCATGTGCAAGGAGGGCCAGCACTAAAGGATTCTGAGGGATACAGGTCTGTTCAGAAGCAAAACATCAGAGAGATGCTTAACAGCAGGGGACAGAAGAGAGGGAGATCTCAAGGATGCTGCAAGGAAAGGACCATCTGGGTTTAGCTCAGGCTCAGCATAAGGGAAATGGTGTTTGCAAGCAGCTTCAAAATCGGTGGCTGGGATTTCACTCATGCCAGAAGAGCTACCACACAACACTGCACACACCTCTGCACAGGAGGCAAACCTGCTCTGAGAAATTCCTTTTAACAGGAGGCAGGCCGGGCGCCCCACAGCAGGAGCAAAGGACGATGCAGATGTGCCCTGATCCAGCTGTTTCCTCCATGCCCCCTCCCTACAGACCCACTGCACAAAGAGGGCAGTGGAGAAGCCCATTCCCACCTCAGCAAAAGAAAAGAGGCTGAAAAGTGCACCCAGTTGCAATCCTAACATTTTATCTTTCAGAGCAACCACTAAAGCTGTGAGCCTTTGCCTCCTTCCCTATCAAATTTCTTCTTCTAAGCAAATACCCATACCTAATAGGAAATACCTATTCCTGGGGTGCAACAGCTGAACTGCCTGCAGTAAGAGCATTGCAGACCCATGCCAACCTGTGCTCTGTTACCTATGCCAACGAGCACCTCCAAAGGCTTCTCATCCAATGACCACTGAACAAAACATAATTAGATTAATATACTCCTTCCCTACTCATTTTTCTTGGGTAGTTTTCAAACTTCAATAGGAAAACAAGCAAGCAGGAAGCAGCTCAGGATTACAGATTTTCTCTTTCACCCTTTGTTGCCACATCTGTTTTCTGAACATCAGCAGAAAAGGCATAAAAACATGTTGTTTTTTTTTCAACCAAGGCCCCTGCAAAGCTTTGCTAGTACTTGTGTGCATAGGTATGTCCCTTCACCTTCAAATTAAAAATACAGATGTAGAGCAACCAGTCTGAATATACAGATGTGTTCATGTCCAAGTTTGGAAGGGTTACCAAACCTCCCTACCACAGGGTTCACTACTGTGCTACCTGTCCACAAGTTAGGAGTACTAGGGCTTGAATACAAAACCAAAACTTCAACAGAAAGGATTTGAAAGAGCTTTTGCTTTGTTCCAGGAGAGGGAGAGGAAAAAAGATAACATTATACAAACAAAAAAACAGAGGGAAAACAGACATGAAACGAACACTGGAAATTAAGAAAAAAAAATAAACAAAACATGCAAATTAAATATCAATCATTTAACAGAAACAATCATTCAAAATGAAAAATAAACCCTTAAAAAAATCTCATATGTATTTTATTATTATTTGATTGCAGTTTCACACATATAGTCCTTGTTTCTCATTTCCACTACCAACATTCAATTTTTTTGTTCTTTACTCTTAAATGTGATTTTTTTGGTGTAACCAGCCTCCATTCCAGGTGGATATCTAAGTAGTGAGTGCATGAAAACTTTAAATGGTCAGGGGAGACTGCTGACATATTTTAAGGCGGCAAGAGGGATTGTACAAGTCTGGTCAGAAAGGGAAATGTGACAGTCACTTGCTCTGCAGTTGAAAAGAGAAAGTGCTACTACTAAAGTGAGAACAAAAGAAAGAAAAAACCAAAAGAGCTCTTACCAACTTTAGTTTAAATTACTCTCATCAAAGAGGATGCAGATGGGGGTCTTCAAAAATACTACTATTTCTATATTAAATACAGGTAGTTTAAAAAAGTGTGGTTTTACACTTGCAAAGTATCTAGTTGATGTCTTTTAATACAAATTATTTAGGAAAATTCTTTGTTTTCCTTCCTAACCAACATCCCTTTATTTACCAACATCTTAAAAACATGAAAGATACTGGTTTCTAAGTTAACATGCAGTGCTCTCTGTGGTTTTTCAGCTGATAACATTCTCCATAATTGTTCTAAAAAGATAATAGTCTATTTCAAAATAGACTGATAAGCTATATGAAACAACATAAATCTGGCTTTTCAACATCATTGCATCATTAATATTAGCTGTAACTCTTACTCTGCATTCCCAAACAAAATACTTCAGTGGAGAGCTAACTGCTAGCAAAAAATGCAAGTAAAAATGACATTGTACTCTTAACTTTCCCCATTAATCTAGAGGTTCTTTCCCCACCTTCAACTTCAGACATGCTCCTTTGCATAAACAGGGCAAAAATAGCACCTATTTGTAATACTAAGTAGCTACAATTACAGATCCCAGTAATAATTGAGGAAAATGAAATACAATACTTCACATGTTACACATTAAACCTGAAGTAAGGCACAATCCATATGCAGATGCTTCTATAAATATGAATTCGTATTTTCATCTGCCATGTGTACACACACTGTGTACAGAAAAACAAGAGCAAGGTTAAAGCTCTCATGGGTATTGCTATCTGTGATTTTTAGTTACAGGACCAAGCTCCTCATGCTAGACAGCTGTACTTCCCATTATGAGAACATCTACAAATGAATACCAGATGTTCTTATATGATATAATATGTACACAGGGAAATAAAAAACATTTGCTGCATGCAATATTAAGTCATATACGAAAACTCCATTTCAATTAAATTGAAAACATCATATTATGACAGTGACCTAAGCCTGCAGTTTGGGAGGAAAGGGCAGGGAGTGGGTGGGTGGAGGAAGGGAAGGCACCCTGAAGAGGCCTGACCTTGGTGCACAGAGCAGAGACATTTCCAGGCAGAGAAGGGAACCAGGTGGGAGGCAAACCAGAGCAGAAGCTGCACTAGTGCAGTGCCCTACGAGCCCTCCATTCACCACTTCCCAGCTGCAGTGCCTGAGCACTCCGTCCTGTCCTCAGCCCTCATGACACCCCATTCACCACACTGGGCAGCACCCTGCTGGCTTTCCAGCACTGAAGTGAGCACCCGTACACCCTGAAAACTAAGGAATCAGTACACAGCAACAGTGAAGGGAGGTGATGAGGCGACTGAACATCTCTGGGCCAGAACTGGGTGACAAATACATCCTCTGAGCTCAGGCAGGGTGACACAGTCAAGTCCCTTCCTACCAGAGGTATTAAAGTAAACTCCTTTTAATACTGTCTGCACTGAAAATGCACACTTGCAATCTTAGAAGTTTATGTGGATACAAGAAATATTTGATCATATAAGTAGCCAATTCTATCTCAGAGGATAAAGAACAATTCCTTTGCCAAAATAAAGCACCTGGACAAAGTCATTTGTAAAGAACTACAGAAGTGCTGACAGACTAACACAGAAATGGAATCACACACTTGTCAGCATGAAAAGGGTTTAAAACCTACGGTGAAAGTCAACAGAGCAATAGCAATTGATGTAGGAACTCTGTAACAGGAAATTTACAACACATTTTAACATAAAGAAGAAAAGGAGACTTTCAAAGAAGGACAAATGCCCATACAGATAAATTTATACTATTTTCTCAATTCTCAGTTCTCTAAATGCAAAACCAGCGTGTGTAACTTTAAAGCTTCTGCCACCCTTGTTGAGTGTTTGCACCAGACGTGCACGAATCTCCTTTAAAAGTCAGGAAGGTCCAGTGAAGAGTTTAGGGATATTTTCATTGACCTCTAGGCAACTGACTTAATTTTCCCTTTTTTGTTGTCTCACGGCACCTCACTTGGAAGTAAACCAGTTAGAATTATTTGTACAATGCCCTCTCAGAATAAATATGACCTTTACTACCAGTATATACACTATTGTTCGAAACAAAGAGGTAATCAAGCTGCCTCTTCACCAAGAGTGCCAAAACAGTGCTTTAGCTCCAGTTCCCTCTTTGCTCACACAAGTTTCACTCCTGTTCAACCACAGAATGCCCCAGGGGGTGCCCCCAAGCACGACACCTCCAGGCCACCTCACCTCATGTAAGGGCAACACTTCTCGGAGCAGCCTAAACCCACACCCCGAAACAACCATGTGCCCGACCCTGGGATCTCCCCATCCTCACCAGCACACTCCACCAAGTCAGCACGAGCAGTAAGGCAGCTAGCCTGTTGTACATCCAGCCCAATGCAGGGCAAGGGCAAAGGTGTCTCTTTACAAGGAGAGATTAAATGAGAAATTGCTATCAGGACTCTCAGAAGATCATGTGATAACACTGAGACAGCCAATTGAAAGTACAACTGAATCATGCCGCCAGCCCAGGGCAAAAGTTAACTCTCTGAGCAGAGAATAATTCTTTATTCAGAAATAGTGATGGGTCTACATCCATGGAAAGAGCATCAGGACCACCTCAGCACTGCACCTCCAGCCAACAGGTAAGTTTTCTTCCACCAGTAGACATCCAAAGTAACAGAGTCATCTTTTGAGCAGCTAAGCCACTTCAAAAAATATTGCTCATTAATCTTGACACAGGAGAAGAGTTGAATTCCCAGAACGGTACATAAGACTTGGGATGGATCTTGTAATTAGCTTTTCCTTAATCCCATTTAATCCCAGAGGTAATTAGTATCCTAATGCATCCTATTGCAAGGCATCCTTTAAGGGAACCACAGTATACAGGGTCACATCTGTCCAGCCTGCCATAACTGGATATGCCAGGCACCTTGCCCTTCTTCCAAACTATCAAGCCAGAGAACTAGAGGCCAGCAGACCCTGGTGCACCTGGCTGAAAGAACATGCAAGACGTGTTCCTCAGATCTCGTTAACTTCAACAATTTCCTCAGTGTTATGAAGAGCTCACTCAGGCAGATAACAAGCAGGCAAACTCTCACCTGTACAGCAGCAGCAGGTTGGTGACAAACATGTAAAGCAGATACTCTGAGAAGGCAAAACCTGTGGCCTGGGGGATCCTCCATAATGAAAAAAAAACAAAGCAATATCCTCTTTTGCTCTTAGGGTCACACACTTCTTCCTTAAGAAACTAAATGGATACGAATCTCTTGTTAGCAGCCTGGCACAGCTGAACATCCCATGACATCTCACTGTAGTCCCACTCTCATATTCTTCTCTGATGGCAACCAGCTGGAAGCAAACTGGATGACACATGGATTCCCAAAACTTGAAAAGCTTTTGGTGATGGTGGACTTCCTGAGGTACAATTGCCAAGCTATTGTTTGACCTTAGAGGACTGCTATCAGTGATGCATACACTGTACTAAGGGATCAGGAAAAATACCTGGGAAACTCATGCTCTACACCTACAGAGTTAGTGAGGTAGCTACAGGACAGCTCACATATCACTAAAGTCTCTTTCTTGAAGATGACAAGGAACACTGGGAGTTATATTTAGTAATTTCCTTGTTTAAAGTACTAGCAGCAATGGTTTCTTGTGAGAGCAGCAGCTTGAAATGGGACAAAGGTTCGTCTCTGGCTAGCTAACAACAAGCCACACAACAAAGTAATAGTTAACAATAAAAATCAAAGCTTTAAAATACTACAATTCCCTCACTAGTTAGAGTGCAAAGTATTCATTCTACTTGCAAAAGTATCTTATGCTTTTAGGATATGTTTACCTGAAGAATTTTAATTTTCCACTTTAAGTAAAAAAAAAATCTAACTTCATACTAATATTTTGACTCAGATCGATTTCATCAGTCTTCAGAACAATCTTGCTATAACTTAAACTACAGGCAAGTGACTAAAAGTTCTTAACACCAGACAGAAAATCATCCTATAATGCTGCAAAGACTATACTGGCATAAATGTATCTTTCGAATAAAAAATAAGTAATGAATTTAAAAGAAAAGGATAAGTACAAAACATTTTTAGCAATTCCAGAGTCCTTCAAAAGTAAGGTAATGTCAAATGAAATAGAAACAGAGAATACCTTTTCCTGTCAACAGTGTGGTGGTATAATGGGAGTAAAACCACAATGGAAAACACAAGTGATGCACAATACAGTTGATCACCACCCACTGACAATGCCCAGCCCACGCCTGAGCAGTGATCAGGCCAACCCCTCCCAGTTTATACACTGAACGTGACACTCTGTTGTATGGAAAATCCCTTTTGTTCAGTTCAGGTCAGCTGTCCTGCCCTTGCTCTCTCCTGGCTTCTTACTCACCTGCTCGCTGGCAGAGCACAGGGAACTGAAAAGTCCTTGACTTACAGTAAGCACTACTGAACAACAACTAAAACATCAGTGTGTTATTGACATTATTCTTGTACTGATTCTAAAACACAGCACTGTGCCAGCCACTAAGAAGAAAATTAACTCTCTCCCAGCTGAAACCCGGACAGCAGATGTAACCTTGATTCTTCTATTTAGTAAGAACAGTATTTCTTCCTAGTGATTAGGTCAAGATAGCCTACCTGGAGAATTATTTCTTAACTATTAAAGCTCTTTTGGGTCAAAACTGAATTATATTTTTATGCTTTTTATATTTTTAATACTTTATACATATTTATATTTATGTGAAAAAACATGGAGGCTGAGAAAGAAATAGGGGCTCAAAAAACCTCAGGAGACTAACATAACAGAGCATGATATAAAAGGCACCAACCTTGTCCAGAATCAGAGATTGTGCACCTGTGTCCACACCCTGCCCCACACAGGGGGGAAAAATGAAATCAGAAAGCTAAAGACCAAGATAGGATGAAGGGAAGGTTTCTCAGCCTAGCCTCAAACTCACATGAATTCAGCTACACAGCTGTCTGATGGGGTGAGGCTGGTGCTGGGCTACAGTCTGAGCACAGCAGAGATGTCCCACCACTCAGCACAGCCCAGGAACCTGTTTTCCAGGAGGAAAACCAGCATGCATACAGGAAGAAACACTCCTGTTGCTAAAAGGCAGCCAAGAACCTGGCTCCAGGCTCCTACAAACTTTTACACACAAGCTGAGATTGCAGTACTCAGTTTGAAAGGTTTGAAAACACTGTTATTTAAGGCTGCTTATGCTGGGTGCTTTGTCACCCTATTTCATCTCATCCCATCCTGTCCCATGTCCTACTTCTCACTGGCACAGCCCTGTGCTGACCAATCTGGCTCCAGATGCATTTCTTCACCCCAGCTAAGTCTCACCTGCTATGATCTCACTTAGCAACTTCTGCAAAATCATACAACCAAAACTCAATTTATACCTAATCTGAATGTCAGAGATTAAGTTTACACATATATTTGAAATTAAAATAAATTTTAACAACCTGTACTGAGTTCTGTGTTTACTGAGATCTATATCAAATAGTTCTGCAAACACACATGAGCAAAAATATGTAAGTTAATGTTTTCCCTATACTCCCTAATACAGGATGACAAACCTTTCCAAACAATCTCTTCAAAAACTCAAGCAAGACCAAAAAAGCCTAAACACTGTGACAAATCACAAATTTTAATACCGCAGATCTTCATAAGCTGTTTTCTAACTTCAAGTCCAAAGTGCCAAATACCACTTTCACAGCATGAAGCTCATCATTTCCCATAAACTTTCATAAGCAGCTCCTACTTACTAGAAGAAAAAAAGATTCTGTGTTGGTCTTGTATGGTCTTACATCCACAGTAAGGAGTTCAAACAAATACAGCCCCTTTCTTAGTTTTCACCTCAAAGGAGAACAAGCATCACAGTGTCAATACCCTTTTCAGAAAAGGGAAGACAGGCACTAGACAGATGCTTGGACATTTTTATTTGTACATAATATTATCAATTATTTGTATTTGTAAAATGTCCTGGATATTTAATATTTTAGTCATTTTTTTCTCTAAAACCAGAAAATAGTACTGAAATTCAAAGTTAGGTTGTGTTTCCTATAGGAAATCATGCAAGCTATTCTGATTATACTTCTCATTCCCAATACTGATTTCATGCACTACCTTGGGCACTAAGAAACCAAAGCAATCTCTCTAGTGCAAAGTTCAGAGCAAAGAAAGGTGTGTTTAAACAAAGCACAGATCAGCAAGCTTTCAAGAGCTTATCAGTGGATGACCAACCATAATTTAGAAACTGCACTTTTATTTACCTTATTAAAGTCTGTGGGAATCCAAGCTGGGCTTTTGTTTCTTTTGGTGAGGCAGGCTGCACGGTGACACGTGCAGACAGTGAGGTAAAGGCAGGTTATCAGCAGCTCTGCAGGAGTGCAGGTGTTCCCTGCAGTGCAATGCACCTGCATTCCAAGGATCTCTTCTCACATCACAACCTGCCTTTTGCAGGCAAAGACTGTGCACATGACTGAATCACTGAACAGCATGAGTCAGGACTAAATGAGCTGGAGATGAAGCTTACACACGAGCTTTAGAGCGGTCCTTGAAGGACAAGTTGTACCTGAACTGACTAAAGAGCTGCCAGTACAAAGTTAAGCCATCAAATACTATTTCAACAAAACTGAACCAATGGAGCTGAATTATTTCAGAAGAGCCTCTCACAGGATGTGGCCACGGCCACCACTAGGACTTATAAAAATGAGTTAACTTCTCATATCACAGCCCCACAGCAATCACATAAAGTTGGCACAGATGTAGGCTACTGCCAGAGGATTCTGTCAAACCCCCTTTCCTGCGAGCTTCCTTCACACTCCTTGTGCCAACACCATCATTGATGTAGTAACTTGCTCAGTTAGATTAAGGAACTAATCTGCCCAAAAACAACACTTGCAAAAAATATTGCTTTCACTTGAATTTTTTGTTAATCCAGTTCGACCTACTTCAGTCAACTCAGAAATGCCAATGTCAGGGTAATAAAAATATTAGGAAAGTGTAAGTGGGAGAAGGAAAGAAACTCTACTTTCAGTGGTGTTCCCCACTCTTTTCAGCACCCATTTATCTCAAGCTACTTAACCATGACCTGCACATCAAAACTTCTGCTGGTTCAGAACAAGCCTTAGGAGGGAGACACTCTGAGAGGAAAGAAGTTGTTTCATCAAAGATCATCTATTTTCAACAGAACATGAAGACAATTCCTCAAGTATAGCTGAAATACAGGCTTCTCAGGAGAAGGTAACAGGCAAGCCACCCCAATGAGTTAAGCAGGACATTAAATCCCACACTCTGGATGGAGTTATAATGATGCTGATGACCACTCCCACAATGATAACACCATTATCAGCATTCTCTTATCTAGCTGTGGCAAAGACAAGCAGGCTGAGAAGTTTCAGAAGGTACACTATGGATCTGTAGGACCTCTCATTCTCTTAACAGCTGCTGAGAAAGAAAGCATCTTCCACTGCTTGTGGTAACCATGGCTCTGGTGTCCTGCTGTGACTGGCCACCGAGCCACAGCTCTGTGTGTGTGTCAGCAGTGACAGGGCTTCCTCTCTGTTCAGTAGCCAAAGCTTCTTGTTCCAAGCCTCTTCCTTTGTATTTGGAATCACAGACTCATAACTACAGCTATAAACACAACTGTTACATGAATTCTTGGGCTAGCTCAAGCCTACAAGAACTTTTTGCTTTATTTGTGCAGCTAAAATTTAACTTTGTCCTTTTTTAATCTGGAACAAAGCTCCCTGTTATCTCTGGATACAGTATACTCCTGGACCTTGCTGTTGCATTTTATCAAAGGCAAAGAATTTCTGATAGAGGCGATACTTCATCAGTGCCCTTGAGTCCCACCATTGTTCTATTACATAAAAATCTGCTAGGAACCATCAACTAATTAAAAACACTAAAAATTGAGCAATGTACCTTACTAAGCACATATTGCTTAACCAAACAATTCCACATTTAATCCTAATTACAATTCCACATTTCATCCTAATTATTTTCCTGATTTTCAGGGATATGAATTCAAACATTTGGCTTCCCAAAGCCAGAGTAAAACCTCTCGGGGTGGTTTAGGGACTGCTGGACTGGAAGACAAAAAGGAGTTGGAGGAGTGATAAATTGAAGATTAGTACTGATGCTAAATCAAGCAAAATGTGCTAACTGTTCTGCTGCAGTTGGGCACTGAGTATGCATGACAAGGTACTTCTTTATTAAAGACAATGCTATTCTTATTTTGTTGCTTTCTCATGTATGCTATACCTTCAACCACTATTCTAGGTATGCTATAAACAGTCAGATTTGCTCCTCCTTCAAATACTTCACCGCAAATACTCCACCCCAAACCATTTAAAGTTCCCCAAGCATAATGGGGGCCCTGTGGAGGAAACATTTTAACACATTTTTATTGTTATCTTCTGGCCTAAGAAGCCTCCCTAGGAAAGAAGGCTGTTGGAGCAAGATGACAGATAAAACATCTGAAATTATCAAGAAAGCCCTTCTAGTCTAACAGGATTGGAATGCTGTATCAAGAAGGGCAGGGAAAAGTCACGGAACAAGAGAGAATACTGAGCAGCTAACCCTCACATGAAAATATGACCAGGTACATAACTACATCTGTGCATGCTTTTATTCTGCTGTAATACAAGAGAACCAAAATAATAACCAAAGAATAAGGTCATAGCTTCAACTTTTTTGGGAGTGCAGAGGTGCTCATCCCATATGCTGCTCATGATATCATCAGAAATATACCTCAGAAATGATGGCTAAAATTGTACTTTACTTGTACCAAGTCTGTCTATTTTTTACACATCCAAATACTAAGAAACAATACCTCCCTCCTTTTTTTGTTTTTGCCTATTTATTTGGCTGTAAGTATTTAAATTCCCTGCCTGAACATTATTATTTTGAAACCACAACTCCAAGGCAGAGGCAGAGGGCTCATTGCAAAACCAGCAGCACTCACAAAATAGCCTGCTGGCACATTGCAAGCACTCAAAGCTTATGAGCAGGGTATTTTTCTTCCCCTGGCAAAGCAGATTTACTGAGGAGTCAGGAATGACAGTCAGTGAGTCATGCATAGCCAAATCTGCAACACCACTCACAGCAGGGACCTCGCTGTATCACTTACTGTAATTACGGCCTCCCTTCAGCTGTAGCGTTCCAGAGACAAAATTAAAAAGAAGGTGCACTTTTAGTAACTCCAGTGAAAAAAAGCACCAACAATAGAGAAGGGTGCAGGCACTGCAAACGTTACCCAAACGTGTATGAGTAATCTTTTAAAGCCTTACAGATTTCAGCTTCTGCTTTACTAGTAACAGCTACAAAACCAGAATAAAATAATGGCAATAATAATAGTTTATAACTTTTTTAATCTAGTGCCAGTATCAGCAGACTCAAAATGCCATTAATTTTACTCAAAAACAAATTTAGCAATTCTGCTCATCAAAGAGAAAGAAATTAGAGAAACAATTAACTATTCCACTATGCCACATTTAAAACACTGGAGTTCAGATTTATACAGCTCTTCTGGCACTTTGCTGACCAGTTCTATTCAAGTTTTGCATAAAGTCTACAAGTTTATAACAGCACATCTAGTAATACATTGCATTATGCTCAGTATCATCCTGATTTGTATACACTCAAGCAAAACAAAAAAAGAAAGCCCATAATTAAAATGAAGTCTTTAAGTCTCCCTAATAGTTGGACAATCATAACATCTCATACTCTCTACGTTATTAAAATAAAAAAGTCTATATAGAGTCCATGATTTTCTGATTTTCCTCTTTTATGATATGTCTCTCTATTGACTGAGCAGAGTTACTCTTGTTTTTATCTATTTAAGGGTCTGTCTGACACAAAACAGAACTCGATAGATCAATTGCCCTGATAGCGAAGGACATTAAATCAAATCTACACCCACAACATAAAATAATCTAAGTCACCTACTGAACTGGGCTTGTTGAAATAATGTTGTTTTATCATCTTGATGCTGAATGGATGTCTAAGTGCAAGAAACAGTGACCATGTCTGCACAATGAGGACTGCACTGAAAGAACTTCAGCAGATCTAGGGCTCAAAAATGACACGCAAAACAAAGGGAGTTCCACCAAGATTCTTAGAAAAACAAGATGACACGACTGCAGTATACACAATTGGCTAAAGTGGGAATCTATCGTTAGGATTCAGGACAGCTCACGTAACGACACATAGAACTCCGATTTCTTCAGAGGGCTCATAGCAAAGTTTATTGAAAGACAGATTCTTTTCATACAGTGTTTCGGTACAATGAATAGGATTGGTCCTTTAGGGCACCACCTTTTAGTAAACATCTTTACCAGTAAACAAGCTGGAAAAACACCAGGTGTCAGGAGGATGCTATTCTACAGGGATTGTTTTGGGTTCCTCCTCACGATTTTCCAGGCCAGACTGAGAGAGTTTTGTCCTTGGCTTTCCCACAGGGTTCAAGGCACTGCCTGGAGCCTAAGAATCAATGTTCTGACCACTGTCAGTTCCCACAGGAATCAGCAGCAAGGAAGTGATCTTGCCGGTTTTGGTGACACTCACAAGATTGACACTGAAGCATGTAATTCATGATGGGGGCAAAAGGAGAAGCAAAGCAGGAGAGCAAATGTAAAGACAGATGCCAAATTGCTGAAGAAAAGTGTCAAAAAAAGAATTTTCAGACTGAAGAAACAAAGGCTCAAGGAGAATCATTTGCTCCACCCACCAAGATAAAATCGAGCGGAAAGCTGACCATAGGGAACAGGCACTAGGAGGGCTTTTTAACGGGATGGCAAGACATAGCAAGAACCAAAGGCAGGAGCAAGATAAATTCAAAGGAGAAATAAGGTGCAAACTGGAAGATGGGGAGCCCCACGAAGCAGGAATCCAGAATCAAGGAAGCAGGAAATGTTGGGATACCACATCTTGCTGTCAATAGATCAAGTTACTGGGATTAATACATCAGTAACCAAGCAACACATTAAGGGTCTGCCATATACTCCATATTTATGCATCCATGAAGTACAAAAGACACAAAAGCAATTCTAAATAAAGCAACTTTGTGCCCTGTTGCCTGTCAGCTCTACCTGAAGATGTTGATAAGCACTGGACAACGAACTTAGTTCAAACTAGCAGGCAAACCCAAGGCACGAAAGATTTTTCTAATGCATTCAGATGAAGATTGTGTTCAAAGTCAGCTGCAGTGGGATAGAACTTTGTTTGCTCTGCAGATAGTTCTTTCTGCTTTTACAGAAGCAAAGGAACACATGGAAGTTACTGTGTTGAGCCATCCACATACTGGCATCATGAAAGATTATAAGAGTTGGGAACAAGTGCTGTCATGATGGGGGCAGAGACCTGGAATCCCTTCTGCACAAGCAGATTGCAAATGAAATTGCAAAATTCCCCACGAACTTAAGGCAGTTGTGAGTAATCAGCTTGTGAGTTTGCTGCTTGTACACTGAGCATTATATGTACTCCTCATAGTACTTTACTCCTTTATACTGGATTTCACTGGTTTTCAGTTCCAAGAGTGAGTCACTGGTAGGAAAAGAAGGGGAAAGAAATGAGAACTTTTCTCTCTGAAAAAAAGGAGATGGAAAATGACCTTGAAAAAAAGCCATGATTTCAGATTACTACTAGATTTCTTCATGGCTTAAGAAGAAGAATACAAGCTATTAAGACTTTGGATTAAACTGAGCAAACATTTGAACAAAGAACGAGGCAGATTATTCCAGTAAGGAAAGAATAAACTCCACTTGTATGTGTGATCTGTAATGTCTATTACGGTCAATGTTCAAAAAAATCGTAACTTGTGGGCAATTCACAGCAGAAATCTTTATTATTTCTCCATGCTCAAAGGACATCTGTAATTCGGGTTTCTCACTAAGAGATCACACAGTGAGTGAGTGATTTAGACCACAGCTGTCTGTAGAAAACACCAAATATTTTCTGTCCCTCACTTTTCCCCCGAGTGAACGCATGCTATCACTGTAAAGTGGTAAAGTCTGTAAAGTCTATTTTTACAAAGATAGATAAAATTAAATACTTTTGTTTATGCAGACTTACACAGTAACTCACAAAAAGGGGCACTTCTCTACAACAAACCCCAACTGAGACTGCCAAGCTTCAGCTGGCATCTCTCAGAGTCAGGTGGATTCAGTAACAAACCAGGATGATGAAGCTCACTGGCTGCAGGCCCTGAACAGCAAGTGTCACTCAAAAGAGGAGACCTGAGGTGGCAGCAATCCTCTCTCTTATAACACTCTTTTCCAGAACTGGCCACGGGTTTAGTTCTATCTCAGGGAAACTCAACTCATTGTTCTCATTTTGCAAGCGAGTATCAGCAAACCAAATGCAAGATTTAAAAAAGGCAATGAAGGGAGAATGCACAGAACAGCAGAGCCTCTGAGGAGGAAGAGCCATGTCCTAGGCTCTGTGAAACTTGGGAGTCTTTCTTAAATTATCAGCAATACGAAGATTTACAGGCTCTTTGGGAGTATACAAAGCTAAACAGGCACTGGTTTGCAAAGCTTCAAAACTGAAATTTGTCTTCCAATGTAAGTTAACGCAGGGCACTGAACTGGCAGCAAATGTGCACATGCTGGTGAGCAAGCACAGTGACTCACTGGAAACAGATACAGGGAGGCTGTCACATGACAAGCTAGCGCAGCACAGGAGACAACATGGAACAGCAGCATCCCAAATAGGAGAGAGGTATGGAAAGGAAAGCAAATCTTACCTCCCGTGGCCAACACATTCAGAATCATTTATCTGTTACTCAGTTTGCAGTTTAGGCTTGGCTCGTGAAAACGCCATGCAGCAGAAATTTATTTGCCTCATGCACTGATGTGTTGGTGCAGTTCAGTTACTTCTGTATGCACACAGCATGCATTCACTTGTTATAAATCTATTCCTCATGCATTGAATACTCCAGGCTTGGTCTCAACCTTATAATCAAATTCAAAAAACATTTGCAAACATTTGCAAATACAAAAACATTTTTAAAAATTGCAAATATATGCAAACATACATATGTTTGTGTACACACACACACTCACTCACTTCAGGACAGAAACAGTCCTGTAGAAGACTCTCTGGATGGCATTTGATTGCCTGAGGGTAAGCCCACACAGCCATATGAGGAGAATGTTGTTATCTGAAACACCTACGTGTGGCTGGCAAATAGGACACAGGACCTGTGGTGCTTTCTGCCAAAGTAGATGGGGTAAAATTCCTGAGGAACCTAAATGGCATGGAAAGCCTATGCTTACAGGTTTGGATTTCACATGTATGAGGGTGATATATCCTACGGTCATTCACCGAAACAGTTTTGGACTGAAACCTACCTGACTCACTCCTGGTTTCCCCAGCCCACATAATAACAAATGGTTCCACAGAAAGACATAAATAATATAAAATTTTGTGCATGGATATCATGAAGAAAAGGAGATTACACCAAAATGCAAGTGGCATGACAGTCAAAAGGTCATTACTGAATCTAACAGGTTGAAACTTGAAAGTAAGCGAATTAAGCCAATATGGAAAAGAAAATTAAAATTCAAATTAAAATTGAATTTGTGCATCCTCCCTTCCTGATTTCTCCAATAAAGTTTTTAAGATAAATATTTAGGTAGACCACAAAAATCACTCACAACCAATATCTACACCATATTAACATAATCTTTTAACTGCAACTTTAAAGCAAAATGCAAAATAAAATTTTCTATGGCAAAGACAGCAGCTCGGATGCTATTTTATGCATCACTACTGTTAAGGCAATATTCCTAAATTGGCAAACTTGAAAGTAATCACACTGAGGCTGTTGTAGATTTTAGCCTCCTGAACCAATGGTAAGGCAAGCCTTTCCAAAAAGGAGTATTTCACAGACTCATTGTGCCTTTAAAGGGCCAAAACCCCCTAGAATATACAAGTAGCTCAACAATCTATTAGATCATTAAACTTTTAAGTGTTATGAAGCTAGAGTTCTTACATGCCTGAAGGAAAAAAAAATTGGGTAGAATGTATAGCTCTTTCTTTCCTACGATGTCACTTTGTTTGGAGCACAGCCAACATATTGCTTTTTCCAGGATGTACCAGTGTCACACTTCTTTCAAAAGATAAGGCAATTTCTAACATGCAGAGTTTTGAATGCCTACGAAAAAAATAATTCAATATAATTTCTCTACTCATCTTCCCAAAAGGGCTCCTTCATTACAGCTGGTACCATATTACATTGGCTTCCTAATATTCTGATCCCTGTTAAAATTTACATAGTTTTCAAATTAGTAGCAAGATGCTAACCTAGATTTTCAGAGTTGTTCTAATTTTGTTATTTTATTAAAAGGCAAAAATAAGCACAATTTCACAGCAGCAAAAAAATACAAAATCTGGACTGCAGAACTGGTCCACTTGCACACACCGAAGAGCCTAATGAAAGAACTTATTTCTATAAAATATCTCAGAATTATATGGGCTTGGGCATTATTAGTATCATGCAGCTCTGCACATCTTGGGAATGTTGACAAAGAAAGAAAGTAGTTAGAATAATGGGAGGAGGGAGGGAAGTGAATGGGAGAGAAATCCCACAGAAATGTTACATTTCAGGAAAGTTTTGTTTGTTTGTTTCTAAAAAGACCAGAAGAGAACCAAAAGTGGCCACTCCCCTCCCTCTCTGTTCTCATGAAAATACTCCCAACCTCTCTCACTTCAAAAGTGGGAAGACACTCAGGATGCACAGCAGGAGGGAGTGGGTCAACCAGGACCACAGAGTTGAGATGCTGGTTAATAAAAACTGGTTCAAATTTAGAGTGGGACAATAGAAAGGCAGAGAGGAATCCTTTAGGATTCTAGTTTAATGAGCTAAGTGGCAAATGTACATGGCCTGGAAAGCTGTACTACTGCTGTGGTGGAATTCAGGCAAGCTAACTGAGGGAATCCTCTGTTCTGCACAGCTGAAATATGCACATTTGTTTGCTGTAATTACGGAAATGAGACCACTTTTCCCATTTATTTCCCCTTCTCTTCATCTCAAACCAGAAAAAAACGTGAAGGACTGCTATTACTTGCTTGGCAACGTCCCAGTTTACCCAGGAGGCTGTCCACAGAAGCAGCTGCACAGGAGCTGGAATCTCATGAGACTGCTGCTCCTAATGGTGTGGCATTAGCACAGGAGACAGGTTTGTTAAAACACGGAGAGGGACTGTGCTGTGTCCCGGGCCTCTAGGGGCTAAGAGTGCTGCTTAGAGCCATGTATCCAGACAGCTACATGTAAAAAAAGGGGAACCTGTCATAACAGTCTACAGATACACAGATCCTTACTCAGAAGTTATCCCAAGGAGCAAGGAAAGCATTTTTTAACTTATCCTTCCACCTCCATGGGGAGTCTGAGAGGAGTTATGAGGCAAAGAAACACCACAAACAATAACAGACAAGTTTTTGGATTTTGTGAATTCTTGAAAAAATATACATATTTTGTATACCATTGGAAATGGCCAGGTCTGCAGAGCCCTTACAGATGTAGCTAAGATGATATTGAGACTTGGAGTGAGGCTGACAAATAACATTAGTCATGGAGAAGGAAGTACTTCAATAAAAAGAGAACTTTGTGGTTCTAACACGGGATAGAAGGTATTTCTCAGTTCAGTTTTTGCTTTTGTCATGGACTCTTGGTGTGATAGGTCTCAGTGCATCTGTCATGTTTTGTCCTGGGTGACCCACTGCATTGCCTTCCATCTTCCTTTAATCAGACTCTAATCCCTTTGACCATACACGCTCTCCCTATGCACACATGGGAACAGTATGCCAGTTTCAATACCTTCCCAGTTTCAGCTGGCTTCTCAGCATTATTAAAAGTCCCATCTTTATCAATGGGACCTTTGTTGAAAATTTCAGCAAGGAAGAGGGGAGACTGAATGTGGCATGAAGACACAAGTCAGCCCTTTAGACAGCAGTCCCTCTGGTCATTGCTATGGCAAGGCCAGCAGTGACTTCTGCCCGTATCAAACGTGCTGTGAGGCACCAGGAGCTCCTCAGCACCCATGCATGTGAAACAGGCCTCTTGCCCCTTTATCAGTTTCAATGACAAATGAAATATCAATGCTCTAAAAAGTTTGTCTCTTTATTCCTTACACCTTCCTCCCGTTCACCACAACTAAAAATAAAATAAATTTTAAAAAAAATTTAAAAAGGGGCAAATTACAAAGATACAAAGCAGCAAAGCACAAGATTACAGGCAAATCTACGCACAGCGCCCCACGGACAGCCTGGTCCCGCAAACCCTGAGGGGCAGCGCCCCTGGGGCCAGGGAGAGCCCTCACGGGTGTGAGCCCCAAGCGCTCCCGGCCCCGAGCCCCGGGGCCAGCACAGCCCGTGTGTGACCGGGAACACACGGGACCGCTCCTGGATACAGCACCTTAACCACAGCCCACAGGCGGCGGCTTTCGGCTCCCGGCTCCCGCCGGACCAGCAAAACGCCTGGAGAGTATTGCAGAGAGGGGTGGGAAAAACCCCCAAACCACCCAACCAACCAAGGAAAAACCGTTTGGGACACAGCGCAAAAAAAAACGGGCAAAGCCTTTAGCCCTGGGGTCGGAGAAAACACTTTCTCCCGTGCAACAGGTTCCCGCTGAGGCGGCTGCGCTCCTCCTCCGCCGGGCGCACCTGCCGCGGGCAGCGCCCTCCTTCCCTCCTTCCCTCCTTCCCGCCCGCGCCGCCACTCACCCGCCGGGAGCGGGAGCGCCGCCGGCCCCGCCGCTGGGGTGGTAGGCGGTGAGGACCACGCCGGGGGAGCCGGACCGCCAGCTCATGGCGCTGCCCGCCGCATCCCTTCTGGAGACGCCGAGGCGGAGCGGGGCGGCCCGGCCACGGCCCGGCCTCCTGCCGGCGGCGCTCCCGGCGGGGCAGGGCCTGGGTGACGGCAGCGCTTCCTGCGGCCGGCGGGGCCTGCCCCTCCTCCCGCCTGGGCAGCCCCGCGGGCGAGGGCGGCGGGGCCGGGCGGGGCCGGGAGCCGGGCCCGCCTCGTTCCGTGCCCCCGTTACAGCTCCGGGCGCTCCCTCACGCCGCAGGGTGCGGGACACCCGCGGCCTCCGGGCAGGCCGCACTGTGTGTGACGGTGTCGCTGAGAAATCCGTCAGTTCAAGAAAAGTCGCTGCCCTTTGGGCCCCCAGTTAGCTGCCACGGGCGAATTGCCGGGCCCCGAGGCTGCCGTGTGGCAAGTGCGGCGCGGCAATAAGAAGAAAAAAGAATACCTTATCCATTTCACCGAATAGCAGAAGTATTCCGTGATGGCTTTAACTTTTCATGCGCATTAAAAAAAAAAAAAAAAAAAAAAAAAAAAAAAAAAAAAAAAAAAAAAAAAAAAAGTTCTTTAAAATTACAAGCTCTGATAACAAAAATCACAACCAGGGATAATGTCAAGCAAGGAGAGTGCTGGCTGAGCTGCCTCAGAGGTGCTGGGCCCTGAACAGGCTGCCAGTGGCTCCATCAGCCACCCACAGCCAGAGGAGTTGGGGCGGCCTTTTTGGTGGGCACACTGCCTTGGTATCACTTTTGAATTGGTAGGCAACACCTGTAACACAACACCCAAACCTATTTGTTTTTTTTTTTTTCCATGGCAACATGTAAATGCACATACTCTATTTATGTTTGTAATTTGTTCACATATGCATGTGATTTGTATGAATTATTATCTGTTTGTTCCGTAAGTGAATGGATCGACTTCAGTTGAGATGAGTGTGATTTGCGTTGTGTTTACTTTTTTCATTTTAAAACAAATCATGCTTGCAGTTGAACTCTGCGAAGTTTGGCGCGGGGTCTGTGAGGTGTTCTGAAGCACATGGGTATCAAGTTCTGAACCTTCACTCTTTCAGTACCTGAATTGGAATGCTGCATGCAGGGTTGTGGATGGACCACGCAGTTTTCTGTGCAGCTGTTCCGCAGTGCAGAGCTGCCCTGCAGGAGCAGCACAGAAATCTTGTCCTACGGCCACTATGAAGTGGGTCCCAGCAGAGAAGCAAACAGGCAGAACTTCTGGTCGTGTTTGAGCAAGATCAGTTTGTCCTCTAAAGACCTCGATACTTACAGCTGGTGACTTTGGAGGGATCATAGTCAGAATAACTGAATTTTTCCATTGATGATAGACTTCTACGGAATGCTAAACAGGAAGTCCCGATTTCTTTGAAAGGGGTAAAGTTGCCATTAAATTTTGAGAAGACTGCCAACATTACAAGCACAGGGAAACTTGGATGTTGTTCTGTAGGCCAACCATCAGAGTTGCCTTTTCATTTCTCACACACCTGAGGATCACATACTGCCTTAGTTTGCAATTCATATAAACTATTGAAAGGGAGTGGGTTCTGATAAAGCCTGCCTCTTCCATGGTTTCTTGGATGTTTTATCTCTAGGCAGCTAGCCAAGATGTTTTGGTTAAAATATTTTTTCTATTGTTATTTTTTAATCAAAATTTTCCCATGAAATTTTGAAAACTCAATTTATTGAAAAGACATTATTTCCAACAGATACACTATGCATATAAATTAGAAAAGGAACAGGTCAATTTTTAACTGTGTGATTCTTTAATTTTTAATATTTACAATGCCAGGAAAGGCTGTCTCACCTCCACAGATGTTCTCCTTCTGCAAAGAGAATGGGTAAAAGAGAAGGCACAGCTTCAGTGCAGCTTCAGCAATAGCTTACTACTATGGTTACAACACTTTAACCAGCAGTATGCACCAAAAGCACTGAGACAAATTGGCTGCATGTACCTACACACTCGCAAAAACAAGGACATGAAGCCACTGCAAAACTTAGGACTGTGACAAGATTTCCCTGTACTCTCTCGGCAAAGGTATTGCATTCTCTCTACATCTCAGACTATGTCCCAAAGGCAAAAATTAGCCTAACTTCTCACACAAGCAATGCAAACAAGGCTCTTCTGTTTTCACAGCTCACATTGAAATACATCAGCCTGAGGTGAGAAAACATCTTATTAACGTATGTTAGCACTCCTATCTGCTGGTGCATTTGGCTCTTTAAATGCACATGTGGTTAATTGTTTAACAGCATATGCAGAATGCAAAATTATCCTCCGAAGGACACATTTTTTTTCCTGTTAAACTAAACCAGAAGAACTAAATGTAAATACCAGGGTCCTTAGGACCTGGCCTTGTCTAAAGCTTCAGCTAACTGGTTGCATGCCAAATACCCCACTTAGTTATGAAACTTCCTTTAAAAAAATAACTAAAATAAAACAGAAATAAAAGTAAAACATTTAGAGCATTCCATGTCTAATGAGTGCTTTCCAAAGCTCTTTGCCCAAACTAAATATATATTAGGTGCTATAAGAACAAAAATGTAAACTGCTTTTTCTTTGATAAGCATCTTAAAACACATCATAATTAAGGCACTCCACAGCATGCTGCAGCCTCTCTGTAAAAAGAAGAATGGAGAAACAAGATGTAGTCAATGTGGCATCACTAGGGGCTGCTCAAAAGACAATTTTACTGCAAATGGAGAAGGGGAAGAACCTGCCTTGTTTGGGGTGGTGGAGATTATGAAAGGCAAAACCCTGAATGAGTTTTTACCAGTCAACTGGAGAGTAAGAAGTAAGAAAGCTTAAGAAAGCTTTTATAAGCCTGTAACAAGGAAAGTGAGAAAAGGAGCTAGAAAGAAAAAAAGTCCTATTGAAAATGAGACTAAGAATTAAATTAGTGATAAAACCACAAGAGATCTTGATTCCCTTCTTACATCTGTCTTTATTATGATGCACTTCAAACATAGAAGTGAATTTAGGAGCTAACTCTAGACACACTTTTTTGTCTACTTGATAAGATCAAACCCAGTCCTGTTCTGACAGCATAACACCAGCAAGGTTTTCTTTGATTAAGTGATTCCTAATCTGCAGTAGACACAGATAGATAATTTTCACTTACAGATGTATTATTGCTGTAAACTGACAGAAATATCACTACTCTCTTTCACTGGTATGTCTTCTGCCTTACTCTGACTAAATAGTCATTAATTCCTGAGTTTGCAGTTAATATTTTTATTCTTGATAAGCTCCAGGCATACTTACTTGGAAAGTAAGAGAGAATAGAGAAGAGAAAGCTTTGGGGAGACTTCATTGAGGCCTTGCAGTACCTTAAAGAGGCTTTAAAAAAATAGAGAGAGGGATTTTTCATATAGGCAGATAGAGACAAGACAAGGGACAATAGTTTTAAAGAGAAAGCAGGCAGGTTTTGATTAGATGTTAAGAAGAAAATCATTACTCAGGGTGGTGAAGCACTGAACAGATTGCCCACAGAGCTTGTAGCTGCCCCATCTCTGGAAATGTTCAAGGCCAGGTTGGATGGGCCCTGAGGGACTTGATCTAGTGAGTTGATGGCAGGAGGTTTGGAATTACATCATCTTTAAGGTCACTTCTAACTCAAACTGTTTTATGATTCTATAATCAGCTAGGTAAGAATCCACATTTGAGGCTTATAGGTTTATGTGCTAAAATGAGGATATCATTGAGAAAGGAGATTACAAAACAGTCTGTCTTGCTACAGAATCCAAGACTCCTTCAAAGAGTTGAAATATTTAGATTAAGATGTCATGTACTGCCTTTACACTCAATAAAGTCAGTCACCAAAGCCAAGCAGACCATGCAGGGTTCTCATGCTTAGTGCTCTCTTTACAAAACAACTGTTAAAAAGAGAACTTCTCAGTAGTGCCATCCTTCATCGCTGCTCTACAGGGTTTGAATATGCATGTGTTCAACTCTTCACTGCAGAGTGATTTATTTTCATTTTTAAAATTTTCCCAAATAATAAATCACACTGGTTTTCATATTTTGCATAAATATATGATTATTCTTTTAAAATATGTTCTAGGTGATTTTTCACACTCCAGTTCCTAATGATATGTTAATCAGCAAGTAAAAATGCAACCCACTGAGAAGAATTGGCTAGAGGAAATAGTAACAGGTCAGCTGACAAATTTAAATTCACAGGCTGACTTCAGTGGTGGTAGATGGATTTGTTTCTGCTGAGGTCTAGAAATCCCCCTGTCCAAGAGCATTTTGACAACCACTGAAGTGCTAAGGTAAAAGTACAATTGGACTTTCAAAGCATATTTTTAATGCAGGAGAGTCTCAACCTTTCCCTTCTGTTATCTATTCCAGCATTTGTTCAGATAGGTTTTAAACTGAGCAGAAAATGTCTCACCAGCTCACTCACCTAATTCACATTGAAATAAAATGGCAGCACTTCCATTGTCCAAACTATATTTCCAGGGTTCCAGCCAGCAGCCAGGAAATACATGAAATGGAATGTTGTTTGTGTACTGTAAGATGAAATCTAACCCTTATTAAGCTTTGCATTTTATGTATTGCTGCACTCCACTCCTAAAGAATTACTTACATGAAGAGTGTTCTGCAGCTGTTAATAATCAATTCTAGGAATAATACAAAAATGTGGATTATAGGTACTTAACTCTTGATGTCTAGAGCTATGCAATTGATTTTATATTCCATTGGAAATCCGTGAAAGAAATGGTCTTTTAGAGGGTAAAATCCTCTTTCCTCTGTTAGACCTCCACTTCAGCACATAGACTAGTCCTGTGCCAGAATTGTCCATTTATTTCCACTGACTAGAAAGGCTGACTACATGAGTAGGTCACATGCAGATGTGCTCATCTGTCTGGTAAACTTCACCTTTAATGCTTTTATGCTGCCCTTCAAAATACGGAAGATGCGATGCTCAGTTACAATGTGGACCACGTGGCATACACAATGTGGAGTAGCCAGTATTTCAAAATGTATAGTACTGGTATGTAGGAGGTGTTTCAGATGATCTTACACATCCCCGAATGGCAAAGGTGGGGATGAAGTCACACGTGTACACAGAGAGCAGTGACACCTTCCTAGCCTTCTGAGTCTTGACCTTCTTCCTCACTGCCCTCCGCACACATATTTACAGAGCTGATTCATTTCCCATAACAGAAACAAAAGAAAACCGCAAGAAAAGGGAGTAACAGTTCTTAGCTTGTTCGCTTTTCTTGCGAGTTGCTCTAAAATGTATCTGGTGCACTCTGGTGGCTGCCTCGGTAATCTTTAATTCCATGACCGCAGAAGGTGAAACAGTAACTACCAGTGTTCCTTTTGAGATTATCTACATGAAGACTAATGAGCATTTGAATTTATTCTGTTTTATCCTGTTTGGTTTTTCTTGAATGCTTTCTCTGGAGAAATTCAGATCTTGCCCATTGCTGCCCATCTGCTTCCCTTATGTAAATCACAGCGCAGGGATTGAGAGGCTGAGGTTCTCATCTGCCTTATGTTTTTGCTCATGGTCAGACAGCTGCTGAATTTTACCCAGAGAGGTATATCTGTTTCTGTAGAAGTGATTTATCCACGTCTATTTGTAGTGTGACCTTGCACAAGCCCTCATATCAATTCTTGCTTCCCTTTTCCTGCAACAGGGAATCCATATAACAGGGCTAATAATATCTAGCTACTTATAAGGATTATTCACCATATGTTCAATTACATTGAAAGGTACCAAAAAATGCAGAAAATTATTTCCTGTTACATCACTAGATTTACTTTCATTTGGTGCATGATTTAATAGGGATAAAATGGCTTTCTGGATTTCTGCATCCAGAGGCATAGAGAACAGATGACAAATCTAGTGCACTTTATAGCATCTCCACATGAGGTATAGGACTTTTGGGGAATACTGAATACCACAACTGATGCTTCATACCACTTTGGGAAAGGGGAAGTCAGCATGAGTGTTGGAGACTAAAGGATTTTCATTGGTAACTCTGAATGAACCCTTTTTCTTGAACTACCTCTGATACAACTTTGATTTTATAAGCCATTACTTCACATATGCCACTAATTATGAAAAGATATTTTCATAATACCTTTATTTTTAAATATATTTTAATATTTTTTTATAATATCTTCATTATTTTCAGAATATTGCCCCTTCTTAATTCCCCCAAAGAATTAGCTATATGTGGTGCACACTGAATGGATTCACTGCAGAGGTAAATACACTCTACTAGCATATGAAAATGAAACAAACATAGATAAAATAAAAAGTTTGGAGAACTTTCTATTTTCATTTTTATATTCAATCATGTTTTACATTAATACAAGGCAGCTGTATAACCCTTAAAAAAAGATTTCTTTCTGGGTTAAACAGACTTTTGGTTTTCTTTCAGAGGGAGATCTTCCATCCTCCTGACTCCTTGTCTCTTTCTGCATCTGTTTCAATCTTAACTGATCGTTCATGAACTGAGCATGAGAACTGAACTCTGTAGAGCAACTGAGACCTTGTACATCACAGATGACAAATGACACAGACCTTGAGTACATCACAGACACAGTATTGTGGAAAACATCAGCTTTTCACATGGCTGCTTCTCACATTGGTGAGACTGATCTGAACATCATGCATTTGGAGCAGACCTGCTGACCAGCTTGCACATCAAAGCACACAGAGGAAGCTCCTTCTGAAATGTCTTCTCAGGGATATGTACTATGCTTCTGAATGGAAGGGGGCATTTACTCTGTTGTTGAGAGGCTGCTGTCACAAAGGCCAGAAATCCTGGGTTTGTCTCTTGGACATTGCAACCAACACCAAACGCACTGAAGAGGCAGGAGTGGAGAAGAGTCCAGTAGCTAACAGCCCCTCCCTCTCTTCTTCTTTAGGTCACGAAATAGACCCCTCTATCCACTATTTGGGATGTAACAATTGATGAACTCATCAGCTGTAGTTTCATCAAGAAAGATGGAGGGGGTGCTAGCAAGTGCAGAGAACATACCTGGAAATAAATGTATGATTTGCTGCTTTACAGACAGGCTGTATCCATCGCTTGGGTTCAAGGTCTGTGTCATTTGCCACCATCCCCAGCCCCCACCTCAGATCAGGCTTCAGTAGGGTCTGGGATAGTTTTTTTCAGTCTGCATCTGACTAGGAAGTTGAAACCATGCTCTCTCCCACACGTGTTAACTAAGTCAGTCGGCACATTGACTGGGAGCTCTTCTCTTCCTTACCCTTCTAATTTTGCTGTTGCCTGCAGATTTGATCACAGCTGAAGTTGTAGCACAAAAACATCTGGTGAAATAAAACAGAGCAGCCACAAAGGAGGAGAGTTTAGTCAGTCAGAAAAGCTCATGAAAATTATGACACAATCCTAAACTGAGCAAGCCAGAGCTATCCAGAAATGTCATTATGTGCTGAGGAGAAATGCTTCAGAACAAAAAAAGGAACAATTGCATGAGTCATGGTCTGTGAGAAAGAAAACCACTTGTCTTTAAGGGTTGAAGAATACCACTAAAACTTCAAGTTAACACAATGCAAAATATTCTTAGTTCTTTCTCACTGACAAAAATATTCATTTTGCATCATCTTCTTTCATCCCAAACAAATATTAGAAAAGTGTTTCTTTCTCTCACATTTTACACTGCAATCAAATTCAGCCACTGAATATTTACAGAATATTTCTGTAAATTTCCACTAAATAATAGAGAATATTTCAAGATGTCAGTCTTATTTTTGTATTTTGAATGGAAACAATCTTCTGAATTCAATATGGATTGAAAAAATGGTTCATATCAACTCAGAACAGCATTTTCCAGAAATTTAAAATCCAAAAGAAGGCCACCGTACTTTAACCATTTGTGAGGTCCCAACTACAGTGTAAGATATACCATCTTAATGGGACAATATCTTTTAAAACCATGTTTGCAAGTATCATAGACAAATCAGAAAGAAGGAACGGAAGTTCTCACATTCTTGCTTGTCTTGCCTATTTCATGAGCTTACCAGGCTCATTTCATACAACCAATTGTATTTTTGACATCTTGTGTGTGAAATACCTCTGACATTTGGGACAGTCACAAGTGACTAGGTTTAATAAATTTGCACTAATTTGCTCATCTTTGATTGCAAAGAAATTGTGATAGGTTTGTAAAGCAAGGTTCAGACAGAGCTGCAGAATTACAAGGCAAGAATATACTACCACTGCTGTGTATTTTGGAAGCAATTGCTGGAGTTACAGAAGGCTAAACTTGAACATTTGCCTACATCAAGATATTATAGTGTAGTTTCTGCAGGAAAAACATAACATTTGCAGTTCACTTGGAAAACATTCACCCCTTAAAACAGTATTTATGTTATAGTTAGGTTTACTTTCATTTACTGTAGTATCTTACTATTTAATAACTCATGCTATGTACAATACTGTTCACCATATGTCCAGAAATTGGAAAAAAAAAAAAAAAAAAGAGAAGCTGAAGCAACGTTTAAATGAGGACGCATATGTGGAAAGCAATGCAAATTTACATATATGTAAACATAAATATTATGGGGACATCTATGACCAAGTCTCCTGAAATTTAGGTCTACCAAAGACAATTATAGGTTCACTGGGAGAAATTAATATGGTCACAAGCAAAATCAGAACAGTAGTGATGAAACAAAACCATCCGGGGAAGTGGGGGTGGTTTGCAGAGTAGGATGAATGCACATGTGTGTCCTGCAAGAGGGAAGAGTACCCAGGGAATGGTTCCAAGCCATATGGCTGCCATAGGGGAGTGGGGTCAGAGTGAGCAGTAACAATGTACAGCTGCATTGGTGTTTTGTCTTTGATGAGAAAGACCATCTGCAGCTCTTGGCTGCCCCGGTTACATCTTGGCACTTGAGAATCAATGGGAGCAGTGCTACTGACCTGCATCAGTGGAAGAATGCATTTCTCTCAGGGACAGAAAGCAATTCCGAGAATCAGGGAACACTATCCCTTATACACTATCTTCCCCTTTCGCTGGGGAGCCTGTTTAGTGCTCAACCATCCTCTGGATGAAAAACCTTTTTCTGATACCTAACCTAAACCTCCCCTGACACAGCTTCAGGCCATTCCCTCTGGTCCTGTCACTGATCATCACAGAGAAAAGATCAGTGCCTGCCCCTCCTCTTCCCCTCATGAAGACATTGCAGACCACAATGAGGTCTTCCCTCAGTCTCCTCCAGACTGAACAGAGGAACAGAGCAAGTGACTTCAGCCGTCCTCATATAGTTTCCCCTCAGGGCCCTTTTCACCATCCTCGTGGTTCTCCTTTGGATGCTCTCTAATAGCTCAATATCTTTTTTTTTTTTTTTTTTTTTTTTTTTTTTTTAATATATTATAGTGCCCCAAACTGCACACAGTGTTCAAGGTGTGGCCTCACCAGTGCAGAGCACAGTGGGACAATTGCCTCCTTTGACAGAGTATTTTTTATTAAATAAAAAAACAATTTGGCAGAAGGCACTATAATCTGGTCAGTAATATTCCCATCTCAGAATTTAGATGACTCCATCTATCTCTTATCATGGAACAAATTATTTAAAATATAAAGGAATCATCAGCATCTCTTTTCTATCCTTTCTTGACCATTAAAGACAGTGCAGTACTACTTTATATGCTGTGAATGAGAGATAGGCAGAGGCAGAGATGAGGATTGCATTTTGTGTTAATGAAAAGTAAAATTTCTGAATTTCCAGCCAGACTAACATCTCTTTATCAGTAATTTAACATTTTAACAATCCCAGTATAGTAAATCAGCTGCATAAAGTTCTGGTTTCACCAAACTGTGCTTTTTTCAAGCACATTTTCTACCATCTTTAAAACTGAAATACAAGAAATGAGCACTTTCAGTAATTCAAGTATTTCACAAATTCTCATTGAGAAGGGAACTCAACTTGTGAGCATGAATGACAATGAAATTTGGTAGAAAGTTTTACAAAGAAGATACCTCTAATACCATGAGTTCTTATATTCTTGAGGGGATTTAGAACCTAATTATTTTCCCTGTGTTTTGGAACATCTTAAAGAAGTACAAGGGGATAATCATCTGAAGGATTTTTTATCACCTGCTGGCTGATGTACAAAAGCTTCAACTAAACACAAGTACCTCCACTCCAGAAGTCTTTACAATTTTCTCAGAATTATAAGTGTTATTGATAAGTATAATAAAATCACATTTCTGTTAGCTTAGCTGGTTAGGAGCAATCAGGTAGTACTCATATGAAAATCCTATTGTTTGTGTTTTGCTTTTCTCAAGCTGCAAGGTGAAGGACAAACCAGAAGCACGGCAAAACCAGCACACAGGCCACAAACAAGCAAACTTCAACTATTATACAAATGTTTTTTTCTCCCTCATTGCCCATATATGCAGATATACAATGATCAGCACTCCAAATTTTCTACTTGCCTAATAGGCATTACCATAGTTTGTTTGAGGTTCACTTCTTAAGGCAACTGATGAAAAGGATTGAGGAGTAGACAAAAGGCAAATTGATAAATTATAAGGTAAATGCCTACATTATAGAAGAAGTTGTCATTCCATAGCAGAGATCATCAGTGTTTGTGAAGAAGGTACCCTTACTTCATCAAAGGCTGAAAAAGATTTGGGAAATGGGGTTATAAATGTCAGGGCAGTAGAATACTGCAGCTTTTCTGCTGCCAGAGCATGTGAAGCAAAACGATGACCCCACCAGAGTCAGAGACTAAGTCTCTTCTGATTTTCCTGGACTAATATTTCAGGCCCTAGTTCCTGTCCTGTGAGCTCAGCATCTGCTGCAACACTTGGGCTTCTTTACACTCATCTCTGAGGTGATGCAGGAGAGATGGGCACCAGGATAGCTCCTACCGAGACTTCAGTCCCCTGGCCTGGTGCTGCTGGAGCTAGATGGTCCACCAGCCTGGAATGCTCTTCTGAGGAACAAATAAATAGATCCATTAGTGAATTGTTTGCTGTCTCGGTTTTGGGTTCATAAGAGATTTTCAATTTTAAATATTTAAATTGCTTTTTCCTTGTGGTTCAGTTGTTTGTTGGGTTTTTTTTCCACTAGGGGATAATTATAGGACAACAAATGTTTCCTCATTCTGCTTTTTTTTTTTTTTTTTGCATTTTTTGCTTAGATCACTTTCTGATTTATTTCAACATCATTCTTATTACCAGAGAGGTCTTTTAAGAGATAGCACTATGGTAAAAAATTAGAACACTCTTTCTTTCAGGTAAAAAACCCCAGAAGAGACAGGAGAATGGAACAAACTCCACAAGAGTTTGTCTACAATTATTTCATGCACAGCTCCCACCAAAATGATGGGACCATCGGGTGTCAGCTCCCTCTCCCTTTCATATTCAGAAAGATATTTACAGCTCAGGCTGGGCACTTGTCGATAGCACCCAAGTTTTGAGCACATCCCAAAGGAATTAGGAGAATTTTGGAATGGAAGCTTTCTCACTACGGCCTTCTACACTTTCATTTTGCCAGTTGGACTCTTCTAGAATGGGTGTAGAGAAAATATACCAGAGAAGACAAATTTTACCAATATAAGAGTACTTATATTTACTACCCATATTTAAAACCTGTTCAGGTATTTAGGTGGCTGTAGTAGTGTAAAGTGCTTTTCTATTGCAGCCACATTAGGGCTTTTTCTAGTATAGCTATCGTTCCTAAAAATCCACATTTCTTACTGAAATAGGCTAGTTTTCAAGAGCTCAAAACCCCAAAAAGCACTTCCAGAAATTAGAAAAATTAGTCTTCAGCTACTGAGCCTTCAGACATCTCTTAGTTTTAGTTTTACCAAAGCAACAGCACAAACACCACATGTCTCTATGATGATTTTGGGGATCCTGGCCATAATAATAATTAAGGGGAATAAATAGTTATGGGGAAATATGAATAAGATAAATATGAATAAATAGTTAAGGGGAAAAAAGCTGCATGCCTGCCAAAATAATTTTTTTTCTTATCCTGTTTTTTTGTTGTTTTTTTTTTCCCTTCAGTTACTTTAGATCTTCTAAAAAAATTAAGACAAGATTGCTATAAAATATTATTGCTACTCTAAGCGCAGATGCTCACAGGAACAGTTTTCAGACTGAAGATTTTACTTTTTCCTAGCCCCAGTTTCAGAGTTATCTATTTGTGGAAGCATCGGGTTATTATCTATCCAAAGTGCATTTCATTACAGTAATCACAGGAAGATTTTTTTACAAGGAATCAGCCCAATGTATAATGTGTGCTGCAACATTTAAATATATATTATATATATATATTACAATATATAACCATAATAGTTAAAAATGTCTTAAGTGCTGCCTAATGTATTATTCACATGGGCAAAACTGGAATATTTTTTTTCCCCTTGAAGCAGGTACATAATTTTTTAGCTGCCAACAAGCTGTGAAATAGTTACAACTTTGGGATGTTGCCATGTTTCAAGTACCCGGCTTCAATCAGTAGAATTCCCTACTTTTAACTATTCAGTTCAGACTATTGTAGCTATTTTAGTCAACCTAATTTCCTATTCTCTTGGCTGCAGATAAGTACTTCAATGAAAAGCATGGCCAAAATTTTAAAATAAAGCTTCATCACAGTTGTTTTGCAAGGACCTCCTACACGTACTGGATTTTGCATTATTCACGTTTAGGGTCTGAAACTACAGAAGTGTTGGAATAGATGATTAAGTACCATTCTTAAATTATAGACATATTGCAAAGTACAGAAGAATACTGGGAATATATTTACATATCTCCCAACAGCATTTACTGTACTATGCTTGGTGTATGTCAGAAAGACATTTAAGTCATAAAAGTACACGGCAAACTCTTTTGGCATAGCATATTCTTACTGAAGCAAACAATGTGCATTAATAATAAAATAAGTATTGGCCTAAATTGTACAGTCAGATCAGAATTTCTGTTAGGAGGCTGATTGTCCCAAACATCCAAACACAATATAATGGAAGCTGTATTTATTTTTAAACAATATTCAGATTTAAATTATATTAAATACCATTTATAATTCAGGACTTAGTTGAATTGGCCTTGCTCATAGAAATAATCCCAGTGATTTGACTGCAGGCTAATGTAATTATAGGATCAATATTTAATAGCCACCACTCATAGAGAGCAGAGAAGGGGGTCTACAGGTGAAGACAGGGAACTAAATTGTTGAGATGCAAACCTCAAAGGAGAAGAAAAGAGTTGTATGGATGGATTGTTCACTGTCTGTTCCAGCAGCAGCACTAGGGGAATTAACAGTAACTACAATGAAGAAACTGATTCAAGACAAACTGAAGGGGGTGGCATTTCACATACTGTATCATTACACAATGTTATTCCTTGCCACAAGATGCTGGTGAAGATAAAAGCTTACACAAGTTCTCGGCAAGACCGGACATGTTTGTGGAAAATATATCCATGGACTATTGCTAAATACACAGAAAGAACATCTGGCTCAGGAACTGCCTGGCAGCATATGGCTGCAAGCTGGTGAAAGCATTGGGAATATTGCCCCTTCTTTAGAACTCTTCTATGGGTGTCTTTTAAACAAGTAGGATACCAGGGAGATGGACTTTCTGTCCAAACCTGTTGAGCTACTTTTATGTTCAAATAGGCCATAATTCAAAATAATTCTTGTTCCTTGCAAAAATGGAAGTAATGGAAATGTATGTGAATGACAAAAAATAGAAATTATTATTCAGTATATAGGACACTAGAAAAAGTATCTTTTTTATACTGCTTTTTTTTTTTTTTTTTTAGTAACAGTTCCTATTTAATTAATTATTGAATTTATTGAACTTTCTGAGGATACAATTTCCTGATTAGATTTAAAACCATCACCTTTCAAGGAAATCTGGATCACATTTAACATGCAATTGTCACAAGTAATTCTCAGGAACTCATTCCCAACCATGGATCTTGGGATGTACAGGTTAGCCTACTCCAGCTTTGCAGAAATGAAGCAATTCTTCAACTCTAACCCCTGTAGCTGAAACATTTCAAACACAAAGTACCACTGACAGTGTACTTATCTGCAGAACGCAGGCCCCTTTCTAAATGGCAAGCCATGTTCCCTGCTCATAGTGGATGCTCAGTGTTATCTTAATTCAGTGAATTATGTATTCACAAAATAAACATGCATTTAAATTTTAACAGTGCACTTTAGTCAGGGAAACTGTTGTGTTTATGCCTTGATTGAAAATGTAAATATCAATAATGTCAGTGGACAAACAGAAAGACATCTGCATCACTCTGAAGTTCTGAGTGATATTCTGAGTAGTGAATAAAAACTGTCAAATGCATTTTCCTACAGCAAAAAGTAAAAATATTTAGAACATCTCTGGATTAGAAGACTTCCTAAAAAAAAGATGTGTTCTCACTGTAAAATGTCAGTATATAGTATCAGGTCCTATGTCCTTCGCAAAATTACATTCACAGGCACTGCCAGAGCTCATAATCCAGCTCATACTGATGCCCAAAGACTGTGCTGCTGATTGGTTGGTTTTGGTGTTATGTTTGAGTCAGTAGGACTGAAACCTGAGAACGAATTTTAAATAAATTTTATTTACTTCAGATTAAACCAAGATAGATGGAGCAAATAAAACAAATCCTCTTGAGAATACTCCCAAGAACTCATCTGTTTAAAGACGGTATTAAATACAGCTTACACAGCAGATCTTTATTATTAGCAGAGAATTCCATATTTTGTTTCCTTTCATTTCATTCCTAAACACATGATCATTATTCATACATTTTGCAGTGTCATGAAAATACCTGCAATATTTAATTTTATCCATTAGGGCCTAAGGTTTTTTATTTTGCTCCAACTATTTATATTTTAATGCAAAGTCTCATTACTGAAGCAGCTAACACAATGGAGAAGTGCAGAATCAAGTGATTTGCTAAGATAACAATCTCAGCATGGCTCTTAGCTAGAACAAGAGTAGGTTCAAAGATCCTCTGAATTGCAAATTAATAGTTGCACAAATTCCAGAGCATGATTCCAGAAATGAGTGAGAAGTTCAGTCTCTGTGCAACCAGTTCATGGGGTGGGTGTTCCAGCCTGAGGAACCATCGAGCACAAACATTAAAAAATTTTGTTTCTCAGAGTGCATATCTGATAGGAAGTACGACCATTTTTCCTTTCTATCCTGCTATTCCCAATATTTTGTGTTCAGTAAAAGAGAGCAGCTTTGCTTTCACTTCCCTCAGCAGCTACTGGGCTAGAGAAGGTGCATTTTAGGAGACTTTGGACATAAGTCCATTTTCCCTAGAAGCTGAGATTTCTGCTGCTGGACATTCTGAGATGACTTTAAGTATTTCTGCCATCAATAATTAGAATTAGCAAAGCAAAATAGTTCCTAATCTGACACTCATATAATCCTTCCTCCTTCTCCTGTGTATTAGAGAGATTTGTACCCTTGGGGGTTACCTTTGATTTACAGCATACATACACACAGTGCTGGGTAATGGTGGGTGCAAACCAGCTGCCTTCTGTCGCCTCCATTGTTCTTGTAAATATTGACATCTGTGTTTTCTATTCAAAGGATTTCACCTGAGATTATAATAAAGTTTATAATCTTGAAAGGTACAGAATTATTTCCCTGATTTTAAATGTGCCTCTTTTTTTCCTCTTCTTTATCCATGTCTGAATTTCATTGTGTTCCCAAGTTAAACTCAGAAAACACACGTAAAGGACAGGATCTTCAGTTAAATTCTCCAGCTTCACAACCAACAGAGGTCACTATTTGTGCATCACCAACTCAAAAGGAGATTTTTGTGTTAAAAAAATATACAATTTCTCAGTCTTCTGCTTTCAAGGAGTACTTTGTCATTTAGCAAGTTTTTATGCCCAATACCAAATGTATTCAATACATGTGGGCATACCAGTAGCTATCAGTCAAACCAGCACCTATAATGGGACTGTGACCCAGCAGTGTTCAAACCAGATTCTCATGGACGAGTTTTGGAACTCGAAGATTCACCTAAGTACTCCCATAATTTGAAACTCAGGGAATAGGTGAAGCAAATGCATTTTTGTGTCTTGAAAGTAGCAACTGTCCAGAAATGCAGAGATGTCAGCCTGATATCCAGTTCCAAGGCAGCACTCTCCAGCTCCAGTAGCTTCAAAAGACTCTACTAACTACATGCTTGGCCTTCTGCCAAGAGTGGTGATTACAAAGTGTCATGACATGCAATACTTATTCATTTTTCTTATGTGCCCCAAATGCCTGGGTTTTTTCCTCATGGCAGGTTTTGGAACCTGCGGTTCCTAACTACAGAACTAAAAATAAAATGCCGGTGAAGAACAATGTCTGTTGGCTCTTTGGGTACCTACTAAAGCAGAGGACAAAAAAAAAATAACAATTCTATACTATATGTAACACATGGATACATTAAAGAAGGTTTTATTATGAAACACTGTTCATATTTACTAAAACAAAAAATGGAAGGACTGAGCTTGTAATGGTGCGAGAAACAATCTACCACCTTTTTTTTTTTTTCCCTGTTAGATTAAGAAGGAAACAGCTGTTGTCAGATGGCAGCATGATGCCAGTAGTCGAACAGGAAGGATTACAGCATTCAAGTCATCTTAATCCTAGTGCATAAGCATTAATAGAGGCTTTTCTCTCACCACAAATGGCTAATGTAGCTAAGCTCTGACACTGGTCTGAACTTCTCACTTACCTAGGGAAACTAAACGCTCTTGTTAGCAGCATAGTACATGAAGTAATATTTCCTTTAATAAAAATGTCATGAAGGATTTACAAATCTGATGTAAACCATTAAATTGACAACACCATGAAGCCCAGAACATTAAAATGGTTTCTCTACGCTAGCTCTAAAGACACCTTGAAAGAAAACATAACATCCTGTACCACACTTAAATCTATTGTAAACATCTCATTATGATTTCCTATTTATCAAATTGATCTGGACCTTATACTCTGCTGTGTGAGAGAGTTCAAGGGAAATTGCTAAGGGCACAGAGTGCAGGGGGAGTCTGTAAATACCAGGCAGCTCACTGCATGGAAACTGCTTTTGTTTAGGAGCAGAAACAGAGTTCTGAAAGACTAAGACATTTCAAAGTGATATTTACTTAAACACCTCTGTTCCAGCTTCATTTCATGTCTGTCCCATAACACTGAAGCCCTTTGTTGATCCCATTTCTAGTGAGTACATGTACACAAGCATGCATTCATAATTCTTATTTTTAAATGAATCTTAAAAACATCTAGTTACCTCATATCACTACTACATATTTTAATGCTCTTTTTTTATTATCATCTATATTTTGATGAGTTTTACTGCTCTTATTAATATTACAACAGCAGTAGTTTTAAAATTCTTTTTTTTATTTACCTTACTGGGTAAATCACCTTTGCCTCACTTACCAGAAAGCTGAGAGCCAATGTGGCACTGTGGGGAAGAAAAGCTAAGGATGAATTTGCTCCTGCAGGTAGTTCAAAGGATTATCACACAGTCCAATCCTTCAATTTTATTAGAAATTGATCTCTTAACTGAATTAACTACTCAAGCAGGTTTTTATCCAAATTAAGTTTCCTTCTTAAGTTTGTTTGGAGGCAGATGGTACCCTTTAAAGATTATTGGAGATATAGACCATTCTATCTTATATTTGTAATTATAAATCAATACCATGTCCCTAATTCATAGAGAATATGTGCTTTTCTCTGGCTATGAAATCTCTTGTCTCATTATGCCCAGGTCTAATAGCATTTACTGTCATAATAGCAAAATGTAGCATTTATGGGAGATGTTAATCTGTTGCTAGTGCTGGCCACCCAATGTAGGATCATATGTTTCTCTGCTGGGGAGAACAGAGAAGACTAAAATTCTTTTTACAGAATTAAAATTTCCTACAGGAAAAACACATCATAGATCAGTTCTCCTCTTGCACCTACCTTTTGCTGTAATGTCCCCAAACCTGGAATTTGGAAAAAACTTTAAAAATTGGATAGTATTATAGATGGGACTATAGGGGTTGGTTTGCTGCTGTAGAGAAGGGGAGGAATTCTCTCATTTTTGCTAGAGGAAAAGTCAATTCTGCAGAAAGGAAATGAAGGTAAAGATACCTCTAAACAAAGGAATGTAGGTCTGGCTCTCATTACTTTGTGTAAATCCCTAGCCCATTTGATTTTGTCTCAGAAATTATGATAAAGTCCACAACGTCAATGCATGCCCTTGCCATGAGCATGAGGATCCCCACTTCACTACTGAGAGCAGAATCAAATACAATAGGAAAGGATGCCTTTGTCCAGACTTGATGCAAGGAAGAAATAAACAGAATTTTTAGCTCCATAAATCATATTTGTCTTGACTTTAAGCTTATTTTTCAGCAGACATGAAGTATTAGCATTTCTGTTCTTAAAAACATTAAATTTTTTGAACGCCTATGACTACTTCATTTATGCTGGACATCTTTGTGTTGAGTTTGCCTCCAAATGTCATTCTTGACTCTTTTATTGCTTTTTCTTGTATTCTGCTTTTTAATCTGAGTGGACATTTTGAATGGCATTGGCATGCATTTCTTTGCTGTCACTATTTGTTACTATGCTCCCTAAGAAGAACATTCTTTTGCAAATGCAATCATATACAGTTTTTTCTCCAAGTCACCAAGTTCTTGCCATGACATTGCTTGACTTACATATCAGTAAGACCACAATATGTCTTGATTTCTAACTCCTCTATCAGTTAACTCTTCAAATTTCTGTAGCAAAGTGGGACTCATAGTGCCTAAGAGCTCTTTCTGGGATGCTGGCTTCTAGTAAGTAAAATGTGCTTGTCTATATTATTTTCTTGTGTTGACTTTCTATTAATTTTCACTGCTCCTGCTTTAAATCTCTTACTTTATACAGCACTGTTTCTTATTTTGATCTTTGTGATACAGAAAGAAAAATTGAAGTGATACAACCTTCCCCTCCAAACTGATGGACTCTGATGGCCACACTGGCTTCTGTCTTATTAATCCAGAGATTATTAAGTTAGTTTTGAAAGTACAATCAAGGAATGAGGCTGATAAAAAAACATACTTATTACATGATAGAAATAGAGTATCCATTGATTCCATTGATCCCTCTTTCAGGAAAAAAAAAATAAAAAGGTAATATTAGGCTTTGCCAAGATGGTATGTCAGGAAGGACTGAAGAAAATAAGTATCTGAACAGGAAGACTGAGGGAATGAAGGTCTATGTGTATGTCACCCACACTGTTACTCCCTAAGAGAAGGAGGAGAACAAGCTCACAGTTACTGCAGCCATCTCCTTTCCAGTGCTGGAAAAGCTCCCACATGGGCTACCCAGCCAAGGCCACACCTGGTTTGACACGTGGTATCAGAGACAGGAGATGCTGTCTGGGTGATACCTGCCCACCATCCTCTTCCTTGGTGGCAAAGGTCACCTTCCATCTCCAAACAGGACAAGCTTCTCTTGGTGAGAAGCTGAAATGGTGAGTGTCCCAGGGCACGCTCCTTGGGCTCTGATAGTCCTCCTGCCTTTGTATGGTTTCCAGGAAGTATCCCGTGGAGCAGAATGGTGAGAAATTGAATGATAACAAAACATCAACTACGGCCTTTAGTCAAAGATCTAATTAAGTTCAATTGAGGGAAAACTGCTGGGTTGAGACTCCTAATTAACTCTGAGAATTTTTTTGTCATTTATCATAGATTGGTCAGAAAGTGGTTTAAGCCATTTCAAAGCAGTGATGAACAAATATCCTTTTCTTGAGCCAAAAGTGCTGATGGAAGAGGGTGACTTCTTTTCAGAACTGGAAATACAATCATTTAGTAATCCTTTTTAGTCAAAATGAGCTGAATTGACAACTTTAAATAGCATGTAGTTACTAACAGCATTTTGCTGAGTGCATGCTTTTTTCTTTGCATGTCAGTTTTAAATAAAATAAGAGTTCAGGCTTACACACAGATGATTCCCAAGCCTAAAGACCTTGAGTTCTCTGTTCCATACCCTCACCACAAGCTTCTCAGATGTTCAGTATATTATGAAGAAAAAGGTTTGGGAGTTCCATAAAGATCACTGACAAGTGTGCAGCATCTTAAGTTGAGAAAATAAATGGATTTATCTAAACACTATATCAAGTATGAGCAAAAAGTCTACAAGAAAGAAGGGGGGGAGGGAGGAATGGCAAGGGATGGCAAGAAAATTCTGTCGTAAAAGTCAAAAATGTAGGGATAAAGCAAAAATTGCCAAAAGTGAAGCAGGCTCCTAGCAGTTGACAGGTCTTGACACCTAACAATATAAATTAAATTATGTATAGTAATTTATGTATTCTTTGACAGTACAGAGAAAAAGAATGAAAATTAAATGGCAATGAAATTGCTGCACAGTGAGAATAAAGTTGAGATGAAAGATGACGTTGGCATGGCCATCCCAACACTTCCTAACTCAATAATACTCTATCAGGGTAATGACAGCAAAAGCCAGACTAGTCCTGAAAATCTGTGGATAACACTACATTGTATTTGAGCAAAAAGCAAAGCTTTTAAGGTTTGGTAAAATTAAGGCGGGCAGAACAGATAATCATCTGTCCCAGATACTGAAATAATTTCCCTTAGAATTCAGTAGTGAGTGATTACAATAATCTATCAGCTCGAGTGATGCCATATTACCAGAGAATGTCAACATAACATAACAAATATAATTCAGAAAGAGAAAAACTGGCAACTTAACAGCTGTTACTCTGAGGTTGACAGTGGGCAAGTCTTTTTTAAGAGCCTCAAAGGAACCATATTTTGAGACACAGCAGTAAATGGAAAACTGGGATAAAATAGAAGGCATTCCTTACTTTTACCAAGGTAAATACAGATTTTAATAGTAAAATAACTTGTATTAAGGAGCAGGGGCTGCAGGAGACCTATTCTATATGGTGTCACTATAAGACATGAAAAGAATGACATGCATGCAGTTGGGTCATCAGGGCAAAAAGAGAGGCATTTATTTTTCAACCTCGATTTATATAGGTTTTGGACAATGACTACGGATTGGACAAACGAGATTGACACCTCTCCAACCACACTGATCAAACTAGAAGTCCATCAATTGTCTCTCCTCAAGAGAGGGACGATAAACAAGAACAGTTTACAAAACATTACTTTTGTTTACATGAAAATCTGTGAGAAACTCCACTACAAAAATACAAACATCAGAAGGCTGAAAAAGATCAGGGTGACAATATGGCCTTCCCGTTGGATTTAATACTGGAACACATAAGGACTATAACTACATACAGAGTTAAACAAATAGGAAAATAAGGACTATAGCTACATACAGAGTTAAACAAACAGGAAAGTGGGAACAGCACAAGTTCATAGTTGAGGAAAAGGCTTATCTGAAATGAGACAGCAATACATCACACTGAAAAACAAACCAGTGAATTGGGGGAGTATTCCTATTAAATTTCTCTGTGTTCCCTCCTCCTAATGATCTTATCATTTGATATTTTCATTTGTAACTTTGGCACAGAAAAAAAAATGTGAAATTTACTGATATTATAAAATTAAAGGCATCAATTTAGAGAAAGTCCAGGATATTATACAGAAAAAAGGATTAATGAAAGGACTGAAAAAAAAATCATACACAAGTGCATGAATTTAATAGACTTATTAACTACATTTTATGCTATAAGCCAGGGGGCTCATCAGCTTGAAATGACAGATACTAATTGGTCATAAGGCAACCATCAAACACAGTGTTGTACAGCAATAAAAAGGTATGGGCAATTCTGTGTACATTTAGCTATATCAAGCTAGATAGCAGACTTTTAATATCACAGGCACTGATCACACATTAAGTAAAATTATAGTGTTGCTTCCAATCACTCATGATCAAGAAAGATGTGGTCAAATGTGGACAATCATGTGGAAAAGAGTAGAGTCTACTCAGCATGGGCAGCTAAGAAACAACAGTAAAATTCCTGTTTGTGAATACCCATGAATGTGTATCTTTGGTAGGAAAATCAATTTCATTTTAAGGACAATGTCAACACAAAAGAAATATGTAGAAACTTTCCACTGGCAACTGCAGGTAGAAAATTAGAAATTCTTTTCTAAATTTCAATAGGAGCATGATTCCAGCACACGCATCAAGAAGGACAAACAGCCTAATCTTTAAAAAATCTTGGTATGTTTATGAGGTGGATTAAAGACAGTAGCTCTTTTATAAGGTAGCACTCAGAGAGATAGAAGGTTCTTTTCAACCTGGCATCCTTATGTCTTGTGTTCTTACACAAGGGTATAAGGAACAGTAGAGAATGGCTACATTAGATATATTTTTTAAAAATTACATTAAGGACACATTGAGCTTCTAAAAGAGAATTAATTCAAGAACTTCAGAAGTCAACAACATCACTTTGGATCTGTGTGTCCCAATATGAACATTGTTTTAATGTATACTTTTACAAATCAAACAAAATCATTCACAAGTATACCTTTGGCTTGAGGGGAGAGGAGGGGCTGGTAAGAATAAAAGACCAGCCAATGGTCCATGCAGACCATTTGTATGCTACTGCAAGAGCATAAGGAGCCATAAAATAGTGCCTGTGACCTCACCTGCAGCACTCAGCAGAACCCTGTGTCCTGCACTTGACCATCAGAGATGGCCACACTAGTACCAAGCCCAGAAATCATCATAGTTCCCTGGGATGCTCTAAGAGAAACGTGAAACTTCTGAAACTATTTCAGAGGGAAACCCTTTGCCCCAGTATGGTAGCCAGAGATGCTGAACCAAGAGGTCCAGACTGTGTTTTTGTGACAGCAGCTTCATCCTGTGCTGGACCTCTAAGCACGAGGTGGCTGTGTTCCCTCCTCTGCTTCTTCATCCTCTCAGGAGAGAGGATAAGGAAAGATGCTCCTTCCTCAAGATAACCATGCACCACATGCTGAGGTGTTGGAATGGTATCAGTACAGCGTCTTGTTCAAACTTCTTGAACCAAAGTGCAGTTGAGAAAAATGTGCCAGGCTAGTCAGGAACATTGCCCAGGCAGGATTCAGTCCATCAGCCTCATCTTAAACCATGGAGACCCAAACCATGCATTTTTAAGAAGCAGATTGTTAAGTTCACACACATTCCAAAGCTGCACAACCTAAGTGAGATATTCCAGTGAGTGTAAAGGTGCTGGAATCAGAGGGATGAAATACGATGTAACTGACAGTGTTAGCAGAAGTTTTTTTATTTGCTGGACAACTTTCCAAAGATGCAAAAAATTCATATAAAAAAGCAGGGATCTCATGACAGCTCCAAAATAGTCTTATTAGTTGCTGCTTCAACTATAAATCTTATTGTATTTCATGTGACTACTTTCAGACACAGGTAGTGAAAACTAATAATTAATTGATATAAGAAATTGAACTTCCAAAATAGCATTTCAAGCCTGGGACAGCACTTTTCCATATGTGTAGCTTCAGAATTTGCACTTCCTTAAATGAACTACACCAGCCACACTTCTGTTTGAATTTCTGCAATGCAATTTACTGTGGAAATCTCCTTGGTAGCATCAAATGTTCACTCTTCTCATGAATGTCTTACATTCATAAGTGTACATCTTTGTCTTCAGTTTGCTTGTGTTGCCTGGTGTTGTCATTGTGAACTGCTCTTTCTGCTGCCATCTCCTTTGTTTGTTGTTCTCAAGAATCACTGCACATTTCTTTTTTTCTTTTTTTTTAATGCACTGCTTTGCTCTCGCTTGGTGCACGATCTTTACTTATACAGAGATAATTACATTATGTATATTTATATGAAAGCATCCTTGCCTTGCTGAGAACCTAATTTAGTATTTTTGCAATTAGTTTCTTGGCTGAACCATTCCCATTATGCTTTTTGTCTGACTGAAACTAATCAGAAGTTTATGACTCAGCAGAATGGGGTTTAAATGGTACAGAACCAAGCTCTATGAGAGTTAATTAGCTGAGGTAAGTATAAGAGACCAAGTAATGCTACATGACTTCTTCTAGCATCATGAGCATTGCATTTCAGTGTATTTACTTCTGATTTTCAGAAAGGGAACTTTTTAGAACAGTTGTATAGTGCCTAAGATTTTAATATTATTCCTATAGCTTCAGGATCCTGTGTTTTGCAAGGGGTCAAATTCAAAGACGGGTTCCTATAATGTCCATGTTTCTGCTAACTGTGCAAGTCCTAAAATGATTTGAATTAACTATCTACTTCTTGGTAAGACCTGAATTAAGGGCATAGTTACTATTCTTTAAGGATCTGATTATAGTAATTATTTGGGCTGCCCAGTGTACTATTTTACTGTCATAGTCTAATCTTGTCACAAACTCTATTCTTAGAAATTGATGAAGTACAATAATATTTCAATATATTTTTCTTGATATGTATTAGTATAGTATTTATTCACTTAACTGTGGTAGAACCTTAAAATTAAATTCATGGACTGGGACTCAATGGTTAAGAATTTATACAGAATACAGGAGTTACAACTTACCCTTAGCATTTCTGCCTGGGGTGAGAAAAAGGCATAACTCTGATGAGAAGCATTTTTCCCATCATGCCAGCTGCCTAACTATTCTTAACTCAGTCTGACAGCTAATTTTTTGGGGTTCCTCCTTGTTAATTGGTTTTCAACTACTTCCATTCTAATGAATAGTAAAAAAAAATATTATGGCATGGCTATCCAGAAGTCTACTAAAATTATTTAACCTATTAATAAGTTATTTAAGTCTATTACAATTATTTAATATTATTTAAAATTATTAAAAATCATTGTATTTCAATAATATGTTAGACAATTTAATTTGTATGCATTTGTTTCTACATTACTGTTTTCTGGATTCATTTTTATATTGCTGGTCACCTACTAAAGGAGGCAAATAATAAGCATCCGGTAATACCTAATAACAGTTGTTTATGTCTGACTGATATTGACTGAAACATCCATCCCCTATTTATCATGATTTTGTGACATGAATGGGAAAAAAAAATTATGTGATCCTACTAAAATTAATCCACACTTTAAGCCTGACTGACTTAAAGATGACCAAACATGCAAATCTTCCCTGTCCTGCTGATGGGTACTGGTTTTAGAGAACATCTTTTGCTCATTTATATCCTGATAGATACTTCCACTATTTACCACTCCAGCAATCCTCAGTGAAGTATCTGTCCTCTTGTTTAGCACTGACAAATGGAAATTTATCCTTACTCATGTTCACTTAGGACTAATAACCTTCAGTTTTTCAAATGCTGCATTTACTGCATCCCTTTTCAGCCATATCTCCAACAGCTCTACTTCTCATATAAAAGAAAAATTATTGACTTCCTAACATCTTCCCTAATTTTATTGACTTCTTTTACCCAGTACTAAACTACTCCAATTCTGCCTTCTGCCAGGGCACTGACCAGGCATTTATTAAACTTTCAGACTTTCTTTTCATTCCTTCGCAATGCTTTGATGCTCATCCAGCATGAGAAGAGCATTCTTAAAGTTTATTGAACTTGTTGGCCTTTTTGCATCTTTTCTCATGGTATCTACAAAATACTTGACAGTGATCAGGTTGTCACTGGACATAACTTTTTTGCTTTGCTGCATTCATTCAGCTGTCTGCACTAATTGCTGTTTCCTAATTCCCTTTATATTATAAAGTCTTTGAGGCTGAGATTTTTTTAGTCCGATGTTTATAAAGCAAATAGAGCCATGAAGCTCTGGTTCAAAACCAGCAGGAATATTCCTTTAAACAAATAACCACTGTTGGAAGAGAACAACAGATGAGAGGCAGGAGTAAGGAACTGGCAGGGGTTTTTCCTTCTTGACTTCTTTCTCTATTTGCCCAGCAAAGTAACACAGTATAAAACCACATAAATTTACAAAATCAGAGCTGCGATTCTGGTCAGACTTACAGAATAAGTTTAACAATTGTAGCAGTTAAATCAGTGAAAAAAAGGTAAAACTGGTGATATTACATACTTCTCATTCAATTCATGTCAAAGTATTGTTATTTCAATAATTATTAAAAAATATCTATAGACTGCAGATATTCTAATAATCAAGTCTTAAATTATACCAATAAAAAGTTACACTACAATTGAGTGCCTTTTTTTCTACTCATTCCTATGGTTAACTTGAAAAAAATTAGGTAATAAAATCAACTCTCAGAGCAGCCTTATGTGAAAATGACACTCTAAAATATCATTACACTCAGAAAATAATTTCTGTTTGCTATTCTTGATACATGTTATTTAAGTTTTCTATCAACTCTTTTGATGTACATCAAGTGTTCATACACAGGGGAGAAACAGTGATTCAACACAACACAAGTGGAACATCACCAGGAGTTTGCGCCTTTTTGCCTTCCCTCCACTCAGAGCAAAAATATTTGTATTTGCCGGCTAAATCCTAATTAGAATAGAAGACACTGGGAAAAACCAATTAGTAATGCATCCTGACAGAAGTGGCGTGGAAAAAAAAAAAAAGAACTAAATACGCAATTTGTCTAATCCATGCCCCTACAATCACACTACACAATACTGTAGGGACACCGACTTTTCAGACTTTAGACAGACAAACGGGCGTTTTCCATAAACCCGCCTTGCCGCCCGGCGGTGCCGCAGGACGCTCCGGGAGCAGCGGGGACAGCCGGACACGGAGGGGACGGAGGGGACAGCCGGACACGGAGGGGACGGAGGGGACGGAGGGGAGCAGAGAGCGCCGGCCAGGGTGGACACGCTCCCAGCGCGGTGACAGCCCCGCCGCCGCCTCTCGCCCCCGCACCGCTGTTCCCTCCCGGTGCCGCGCCCGCCTGCCTTACCTCAGGTGCAGGTAGTGCACCAGCTTCGTCACCACGGTCACCATCTTCCCGGGTCACCTTCCCGCCGCCGCCTCGGGGCGGGAGGGACAGGCGATGAGGGGGAGGCTCCTCGCTGCTGCTGCTCCGCCGCTCTGGCCCCTCGGGAGCGGGCAGCTTCGCCCCTCGCCGTCCCCTCCCTGCCCTGCCCCCGCTGCGGACACTCGGGCACCGCCGCCCCGCCCGGACAGAGGCGGGGCCGGGCCCCAAAGGCACCGCCCGACCTCGCCCTGCTCCGGCCCGGGGCAGCTCCGGGCCCGGGGGGCGGCGGGACCGCGGCCGGAGCATCCTCGCCAGGGGGAGCGCGGGGAGCCCCCTTCGCTCCGCTCCGCTCAGCGCCGGCAGCGGGGACACCGTGACCGGGCTGGGTCCGGCCAGGGGCGAGGGAAAGGTCTCCCCCTTCCCTCTGCGGAAACACGGACGGGGTGCCCCGCGGGAGGGGAAGGCAGTCCCGTCCCAGCCTAAGGCAGGGCTGAGACACGCACGGGGCCTCTGAAACGCCGCTCAGCCCGGGAGAGTTAAACCAGGGCCAAGGGGGTGATTGCTGGCCTGGGCAACCCGCCTACCGTAGGAACCGCTGTCTGCGCTCCACACCGCTCTGCAGAGCACGGCAAGGAGAGGTGGTTTGATTATGGCGACTCAGGAGGATTTGTCATAGTTCTTTAATCTACCAGTAAGAACCAAAAGGAGTGAAGCAGAAAGCAGCCAAATTCGGGCTGGGAGCAATAAGACATCATTGTGTTACCGTGAGGGTACTGAAACACTGGTATTACTTATATAAAGCCCTGCTGGATCTTGCATCTCTTGAAATTTCATCCCTACAGTGGATGACTTCCTCATGTAAACCACATACAAGTAATTTCTACATCTGTTCGGTTTGGGTTAAGGAGAAAATTCTGAGGTCTTTATTGCTGTGAAGATCAACCTAAATGATCACAGAGCAAGTGATTAGAACAGTAGAGCCGTGTTTTCAAATGTATGAATATTAATTAATTGGTTTCTGGTGCACTCCAGATTAAGAGTATCCCTTCAGCCTTATTCTCCCCTTTGTGCATCCACTGTGGGCACTGAACAAGACAAGACTCTTTTAAAAGTTGTATTTGTTAAGTGTAATTCAAAGGTGTTCATAATGCACACATTACCTTCTATAAAGAAAACTTGCACAGGAAATTGTATTATATTTTCTGACTAAAAATGCTTGATTAAATTACAGAATCACTTGGTTGGAAGAGACCTTCACTTATCAAGTCCAGCCCATGCCCTAACACCTCAACTAAACCATGGCATCCAGTCTTTTTTTAAACACATCCAGGGATGGTGACTCCACCACCTCCCCAGGCAGACAATTCCAATACTTTATCACTCTTTCCATAAAAAACTTTTTCCTGACATCCAACCTATATTTCCCTTGGCACAGCTTGAGACTGTGTCCTCTTGTTCTGTCAGTTGCTGCCTGGAGAAAGAGACCAACTCCACCTGGCTACAGCCACCTTCCAGGGAGTCGTAGAGAGGGATAAGGTCACCTCTGAGTCTCCTTTTCTCCAGGCTAAACAACCCCAGCTCCCTCAGTCATTCCTCACAGGGTTTGTGTTCCAAGCCCCTCACCAGCCTCGTTGCCTCCTCTGGATGTGCTCAAGTGTCTCAACGTCCTTCCTAAACTGAGGGGCCAGAACTGGGCACAGCACTCAAGGTGTGGCCTCACCAGTGCCCAGGACAAGGGAAGAATGCCCTCTCTGCTCCTGCTGGCCACACCATTCCTGATACAGGCCAGGATGCCTTTGGCCTCCTTGGCCACCTGGGCACACACTGGCTCATGTTCAGCTGCTGTCACCAGAACCCCCAGGTCCCTTTCCACCTGGTCACTGTCCAGCCACACCATCCCCAGCCTATAACACTGCAGGGGGTTATTGTGGCCAAAATGCAGGACTTGGCACTTGGACTTATGAAACTTCATCCTATTGGACTCTGCCCATCCATTCAACCATTCCACGTCTCTCTGCAGAGCCCTCCCATCTTCCAGCAGATCAACACACACTCCCAGCTTAGTGTCGTCTACAAGTTTACTCATGAAAGATTCAATACCCTCATCCATGTCATCAATAAAAATATTGAACAGAACTGGCCCCAGCACAGACCCCTGAGGGACACCACTGGTGACTGTCCCCAGCTGGATGCAGCACTGCTCACCACCACTCTCTGGGCCCAGCCATGCAGCCAGTTCCTGACCCAGCAAAGAGTGCTCCTGTCCAAGCCATGGGCTGCCAGCTTTTCCAGGAGTGTGCTGTGGGAAACAGTGTCAAAGGCCTTGCTGAAATCCAAACAGACATCCACAGCCCTTCCTGCATCCACCAGGTGGGTCACCTGGTCATAAAAGGAGACCAGGTTGGTCAAACACCACCTACCCCTCCTAAGGCCATGCTGGCTGGGTCTGATCCCCTGGCCGTCCTGTGAGTGCTGTGTGATGACACTCAGTATAAACTGTTCCATTACCTTACTGGGTACTGAGGTCAGGCTGACTGGCCTAGAATTACCAGCACCCTCCTTCCCACCCATTGTGTGAATGGACATCACATTGGCCAGCTTCCAGTCATCTGGAACCTCACCAGTGAGCCAGGACTGTTGGGAAATGATGGAGAGCAGCTTCACAAGCTCATCTGCCAGCCCCCTCATCACCCTGGGATCCCAGGGGGAGGGATCCCATCTGGTCCTATAGATTTGTGAACATTCAAGCAGCTCAGCAGTTCTCTGACTGCCTCCTCCTGGATAGCAGGGGGACCATTCTGCTTTCTGACACCATCTACCAGTCCAGGAGGACAGTCGTCCTGAGGACAAGCCACATTCCCACTAAAGACTGAGGCAAGGAAGGTGTTGAGCACTTCCTCCTTCTCATCTGCAATACTAAGTTCCCTCCTGCATCCAATAGAGAACAAAGGTTGGTTTTACTCTTCCTTTTGCCATTAATACATTTGTAAAAACATTTTTTATTATTCTTTACAAAAGTTGCCAAATTAAGTTTGAACCAAGTTTTGGCCTCCCTATTTTTTTTTTCCTACATGCCCTAGCAGCCCCTTTAAATACTTCCTGAGAGACCTGACCCTCCTTCCAAAGATGATACATCTTCTTTCTGTTTTTAAGTTCTTTCAAAACCTTGTTGCTCATCCATGCTGGACATTTGCCTCATTGACTCATCTTTTGGCACACAGGGACAGTCTGTTCCTTTGCCCTCAAGATCTCTGTTTTGAAGCATGCTCACCTTTCCCAGACTCCTTTGTTTTTAAGGGCTGCTTCCCAAGGAACTCTCTGAGTAAGTCTCCTAAACAGGCCAAAGTCTGCCCTCTGGAAGTCCAATGTGAAAGTCTTATTGATGTTCCTCCTGATTTCACCAGATATCGAGAACTCGATAAACCCATGGTCACTGTGCTCCAAGCAGCCTCCAACCATCACATCTCCCACCAGCCCATCTCTATTTGCAAACAACAGACCTAACATAGTCCCTCCCCTGGCGGGCTCACTCACCAGCTGTGACAAGAAGTTGTCCTCCCCACACTCTAAAAACTTCCTGGACTGCTTTTTTTCTGCTGTTTTAAGTTCCCAGCAGATGTCTGATCGGTTAAAGTCACCTACAAGAACAAGGGCTGGTGATCCTTAAGCATTCTCCAGCTGCTTATAGACTAAGTTGTCCACTTCTTCTTCTTGGCTGGGTGGATGATAACAGACCCCCAGTAGGATGTCAGCCTTGTTGGCTTTCCCCTTAATTCTTACCCATAGACATTCAACTTCATCATTACTAGTTCCAATACCTAGGGCATCAAAAGTCTCCCTAATATACTTACTTACATACTCTAATGAAGGATTTCACTTGTAGATAACAGTCAAACTACTGAAACTTCTAAAAAAATATAAGCCACAGTACACGAAATATTTCCAGTCCACCAGGAGATATTTGGGGTCTGCGGACAGCTTTGAAGTAAGTTTAGTGCCACAAAGATACAATTAAAATGTTTGCTATAAATTAGAAGTTTGTACCTGTAAGCTATTATTGGTTCATATAATTATATACATATATATATTCATATGAATATATATATACACATATTCTCTCTCTCTCTCTCTCTCTCTCTCTCTCTATATATATATATCTATATCTATATATAGATATATATCTATATCTATATCTATATATAGATATAGATATATACGCACACATCTTGAAGTAAGTTGGCAACAGTAAATTTAGTAAATTTTATTTCAGTTTTTCTAGAGAGAACTCCCTGGAAATCTCCATAGAGAGTAGGAATTTTAATGCAGTTGGTGGTTTCCTCTAGTCTTTAGTCCCTTCTGTCTGTGCATTCTTGACAGTATCAGATTTGTAAGAAGCGTGTATTTAGTTTTGGGGGGTTTGATGAATCAGACAGAATACAGAATACAGATTCTGTAAACATAGGAGACGAGGGAGATAGTTAAAATAGGTTTGGGAGGTTTTTTGGTAGTGGGTAAATACTGCAACTTGTCTCATTATATATATATACACTTGTCTTGTATATATGTTTTTATATCCCACATCCTCAAGTTTGTTGTTTCATCAAAGCCATTATTTTACTCTCCATAAATTGTTTCTGTACTTCCTGTATTTCTCCGGTCATGTCAATTAGAGCTCCAAAATATTTGCCCTTCACTTGCTGGCTTGTTCTCATCCTCTGTGCTGCTCTCTACATCATTTACAGCAGAGTGGATCAGAGGCATTGTTTCATCTGTAGCAGCTTTAGCATAGTAGGCTTATAGTTTTCATACTTAATGATCCCCCTTTCATATTTCTTCTTAAAATTGGTTGTCTTTCAGTTGTGTTCCTTAAGTAATACTTACTTGCTAATTCCATGTTTGTATTTTCCCATATGACATTTTTTTTCTTTCAGAAAGATCAACAATCTGATGTAGCTTAAAAATTCTATTAAAATTCAAACTGTTTGTTCCCTAAAATGTTTAAATCATCTTGCTAGACTAAAAATTCAACTCAGATATTAATTTTTCCTTTTTTTTTCCCTGCAAGAATTTAAACTTTCCATGAAAAAATTCTCATAAGTCTGTTTTGCAATTTTTAAAAAGACCTCCCTAAATGTTTGAAATAAAACATACACTTCAGGAGTTTTATTTCAATATTGTTTCACTTTATTCCATTTTTAACTTAATTTTATTTTGCATCGTGTTCAGTTGTATTTCAGCAGTCAAGAGGGTAACACATGTATTTTGATTATATTCTGTCTAAGAATTTCTACAAAAAGATCTTTTAGATTTTGAGTAATCAGCATTTTCTAGCAGAAAGCTACCCATCAGAAAACTTTCAATGATTCAAAGGACTAAAAATTTTGCCCACTATTTTCACCATATTAAGGATGAAAGCAAAGCTTTTCAGGATAAAGTATTTGGTCACCCATACTGGACAAGCTGTTGGAAGGGGGAAATAAATTCCTAATCCTATTAGCTAATAGATGGCTTATTCCCAGCAGATCATCGTGTGTTCTTTTTACAGTATCTAGTGGATTTAATGCAATTCTTGAGGGGTTTTTCCCATTCTTACATTTTCCACTTGCAATTCTCATTGGGATGTGTACAAATTGGCAAACCTCAGTGTGCCAGATGAATGTCAGGGTAATGAGGTTGAAATAGAAGAGCAGTGTATTAGGTGTGATTATGGGCAAAGAATCTGAAAAAGAGCTACCACCGTTTGAAGTCAGAGCTTTGCCTGCAGAGGAAATCCTTGGGAAAGGATTCAAGTAAGCTCCATGGAATGAAGAGGTACAGTCCGTATAAATACAGACTCCATCAAAATGCACTTTGAGTATTGTCAGAAGAGTTCACTGACTCTAAAATGGATCAGGTGATTATGATGAAGTGTCAGGAGAATATAGGAGCTCTCAGATGTCTTGAGCATATAATATTCTGATACATAAAAGCATCCAGTCCCACCTGGAGAATGAAGTGTTCATAATTTAACACAATCTGCAGGCAGAACTTCAGAGAAGAAGCGAAAGAAGATTCTGGTGACAAAATTGAGTTGCATTTGGTAGCCTGAGACAATTTGCCATTGTGAGGCTGGTGTGCTACAGCAGCAATTGTCACTATGAGCCCTAGAATTTATGTGAGACGTAGTTTGGATAATTTTGATTTTTTAAAATGGAAAACGTAGGGTTGAGAACAGAAATGCATTGTGAGCTATTAACATCAGCAAGGTTCTCTCTGCAGGCTCAGAAAGAGCATTTGTGATTGCAGTAGAATTGTAAATACATGGCATTTGTACTGTTGGTATGATCTAGTAATCTCATAGATACATAATCTAATAAAAGCAGCAAAAATTTAATGTCATGTTTTTAATATCTTCATCAGATGGTCTGTATCATGGACAATACACACACTTTATCATAAACAGAACTCAAATATGCTTTATAATTCACTTTCCTTAACTAAACAATAATATATTTCAAAGTTAAAAATGAAATTATAGATGTGCTCCCCTAAAATTCCTGCACACTATACGTGTTTATTAGGAATATATGGAAAAAAAATTCCTATACTCTTCCTTTAAAAAATAGTGTGGTTTGAATTTCTTCATCTGCTATTAGTTGGTTGTCAGGTGTAATTTTTTACCTTATTTTCCTTCAAAGCCAACCTGAATCACTCTGAAAAGGATACTCAAGCACTTAGCTGCACCATTAATTTTCATGGAAAAATGCACTTTAAGAAAAAAAAAAAAAAGGTGAAGCTTCAAGGTAACAGCAAGACATCAATTTTCTGTGTTTGAAATTAACATAATGTTTTACATAATGATCCGCTCTGCTGATCATTAAAATAACATAGTTACCTCGGCAACTGGAACAGTCTGCAAATGTTATCTACTGATACATAACACATTCTAAAAATACATACAACAAATAAGGTCTGAAACATTATCATTTGGGGGAAAAGATGGGTTTTTTTCAATAAAATTACCTTCTGGTCTAAGCAGATTTTTGTGAGAAAATTTCAGTTCAATAGAACTTTATTTTTATTCAAAACTGACTTTATTTGCTCAAAACTTGAAGACCTGATGTTGTTTCATTTTCTGACAATGGAAAAACTGTAGTTGCTTTTCAATTACAATTTTCATTTTTCTATAAATGTTTCAATGGAAAATGTTCAGGAAACAAAATTTATTCCTAAAGCAAGGGTTGGATGCTTAAAAAACTGTTGTAAAACATAGCATACCAAATAACTGGACTGATGAATTCATGGGATCTAGGGAGTTCACTGCTTTAGATCTGAATGTCTCCACTGTCATTGCTTGTACCCTTGTGGGTCTGTCCTGAACAACTGAGATCTAATGGGACTGAAATGAACCAACATTGACATCCTTCACCTTTTTTTCCTTTTTCAAGCAAAACTCAGTCAGCTGTGTTCACTGATAGCTTTGGGTGTCTTAAAATGAATTTTTTGTATCATTGATTTACTGAAAAGTTTTGCCAGTACCAGCACATATCCCAGTAGAATGGAAAATTGCTCTGAGGTAGGTAACTTGGCTCATCGCCTTTAAGTTCTCTTTCATTCTTCCTCAGCATTGAAACTGCTACATTCTTGAAACACCTTCTTCCCTCTGCCTTTGCCACTCACTGCTTGCCTTTCTCTCTCCTGGGAGTGTACTAAGGAATACTCTGACTTTTGTAGGATTTGCTATAATTTTACAGAGCAGTTGTGTTAAAACAATCCCTGTTAATTCAGGTTATTTTTAAATGCTAAATTTGAATTAATGTCAATATAATTTGCTGGTGAATTTGCTTGTGTAATTTGGCTAGAATCTACAATTTTCCGTTCATGCCATATGGGATATCAAACACATTGATCTTTTCTGTCAATTTTAATGGTACTTCTTTGAGTGGAACCCCATTAAGGTTTACAAAGTGTATCAAAGCACGTTTTTCAGTATATTTCAAAAGCTATTGATCTAGAGGTAATTTGAATTGAGAAGTTTCTGAAGAGTGCTAGGACATTGGTAATTCTTAATGTATTCGAGCATTCTGCCATAACCCATGGGTTTTTTTAAACACTCCTCCTTTGGGTGTTGAAAATCTTTTGACAAGATTGCTCTAAGAGAGCATCTGGATACTGTGGTCTTTTTAAAAGTAATGTTCCAATAGAGATAACAGGATCTTTGCTTTGGAAGCAAGAGTCAGACCTTTGTTTACATACACTTTTTTGCAAATGCACAGCAAATAATCTCCTATTAGGATTTATTTTCACTGGAAGGTAAGGAATAAAAATGGCTGCAACTATCTTGATTTTAAGACAGTGACAGCAAGGATGTAACATAATTTGCATCTTCCTAAAAGGATCCAGTTTCAACCATTCATCCTTCCATCTGAGTGCAACTGTTCTCTAGGGGTTGGCCACCTGAAAAGATTGGGGCCAAGGCCTTTCCTCAGGTTTACATTGTGGAATTTGGTGCTAATAATGTTGCTTCCCAAATCTCCAGTCCAAGACCATGCCATGCTACATCTCAGGACAACACCCAGGCATATATCTTTCTCTTCTTTCACCCTTGTTGGCAGAAGAAACCTGAGTGTACAAACTGGGAGAGGACTCAGAGGTATTCCTTTTGTCCCCTGAGTTGATGGATGGATGGAGTAGGACCTAAGTCTATCACAGAGTAAGCTTGCCCTACAAAACAGGCAAAATTAGCCTGGTGCAACTGAAAAGCAACTGTAAAGGCATCCATATCAATCTCCTTGAGCAAGGAAAGGTTGGAACATAGCCTCACACTAAAAGTTTTAAAGCCAATAATAAAGGCATTAATTACACCATCAAATTTTATAACCATTCCTAAGACCTTTATCCTCTCTGACATCTAATGAGAGTGTGCATGCTGTCTGGGGCCATGATTAGCTCAGAAAAAAGAAGAGATTAGAGTATTAGACATTACTGAGCAGATGGATGATTACACAGGATCTTAAGCCAAGAAATAAATATTCCAAATACCTCACATTTGGAAAATAAAAAATATTTAGATAAATCTTTAAATACCTGTGGAGATTGACAAGGATCTATCTTTATGGTGTGTTAACATACGTACCAGATGATGAAATAAAGAATGTGTTAGGCTTTCACATCTTTTCTCAGTTTAACAAAGCTCACTTGGTCAAAAGGCTGTGGGCCACAGGAATCCTGTGCATGTATATCCAATGCAGGAAACTGCAGGTGACTCATCTACACTGCTGGTAATCCAGTATTACTCATACTATGTTTTCTTATATTTATTGGTGCCCAAGTTGTTGGTATTTTTAGGAATACAGAAATAATGAGTAGTGTAAGGTTTTGTTTTGCTTGCTTTTTAAAGTTTGCATACAAAAAAAGATGGAAATGTTGATCAAGTGATTTACAGAGCTGGAAAAATGACAGGCTTAGTTTGTAATAAGCAACCTTTTACTCCAGTAGGAAATTATAGGTAGATAACTTATATTTTTGCAAAAAATCCACCAAAAATCATTATGTTTCCTGTACTCTGTAGTTTGATATTTGGTTGTTTTTATGTGATTGAGTTAGTGTGTTGGTCCTAGAGCAATGTTTGGAAGTGGGTTGGCATTAGACGTTTTCTTAGGCATTAGCCTAAGGATACATGCTAAGAGTCTCAACTTCCCCCCTCTCTCCTCCCCCACTTCACTCACATTCTTTGTTACAAGAAAGACACTGCACTATTTGGAGCAAAGATGAATGCAGAGCCCTTTAGAGAGAGGGCTGAACCAAGAAAAACTATAATCTGTCTCAGTAGGTGGTTGGACATGATGAAAAGGAGTTTCTTGCCTCTGAAAAGAAATCTTAAAATTACTCTAAGTATGGTGTTATTAAGGTATGCTATTTGTGTACTCTTCCATTGATTTCTGTTTGCAACTTCTAATCTTCTTCCCTGCAGACTCTGCCTGGAAGTGGGTGAGGTCTCCTTCTTCTTGTAATGTTTTCTAGATCGATTACACCCCCACTGATACCTGGGTATGTGCGAACTTGTGACTTCTAGATTGTGTCACAAGGGGTTAAACAACACTAAACTCATAACTACATTAGACAGTATTCCTATGACTGGCTGAGTCAGGGAGCAAAAAATTCTGAAAATCCTGGGGCAGGAGCCACAAGGATAACATCACAGATTATGCTTGTAACTATGGACGTGGAGACCACCTTTTCTAGAATCATGTGTACATCAGCAGAGAAACAGATTGCTACTTACAAGTGGCATATGAGACTCCATGGTCATGAGACTCCAGTGCTAAAGTTTAATCTGAAGATTTTTTTTCTTCTTTCATCCATCTTGTCTGTTTCTGTCTTCTGATTTTTTGCTTTCACATGCCTTTTTTCCAAACACATAGGCCCTGTTGACGTTTTCTCTCTTTTTCTTCTGCTTCCTGCAGCTCTCTTTTCTTGCTGTCTTCAGCAGGTGTGCTGGGAAGCATATACAGTGCCCTTGGGCTCTTCCAGCAGCTCTTCCTTGCCACCTTGACTGCCTTGACTGTTATGAATTAGTCACATGCAAATTGCTCAACTGGGACACTTTATTTTTGTTCCAGAAACAGCCAGGTTTGTCATATACAAAAGTACTCTTTTGGTACCTCAGTTAGAAATCACACAGTATTAGATACTATATCTGAAGGCTTTTAACCAGGTAATGGCCACACAGATACAGCTCATGTTGTTCATATGTTAATATTTATTTGCACAATATGAAATATGCCTACACTTTAACATTAGGTGTAATATTTATCATTAGACGCAACATAGAAGTGATGGAAAAGATGCAATAAATAATATTGAAATTGTCTCACAATTCCTGAAAGTAAAGCAAAAGCCTAATGACCCTTTAGTAGCTGGACTAATGCTTTTAATCCTTGACAGAGGTCTTGTTGTGACTGATTTTCTACCACTGCCTTAGTTGTATGTGCTTTGAAGAAATACTGAGACTAAAGCACTCTTTTTATCAGTCTGAAGGTATTTTTTGCTGGTGATTTAAAATTTTAAATAGAAAAACAGAGTTTAAAACGTTAAGACTGGGCAGCAGAGCTACTAAAAGCTACAGCTGGGCTGACACACATAGAGGAAAATCCTGTCAGGTTAAAAACAGAAACATGTTCCACCCATGGATTAACTTTATATCTAATCCACTCATGTTCTGCCACATGGCACACTACCTACACACACAAACTGTGAGGAAGAGAACACGGGTACAAATTTACGGTAGACCTTACTTCCTTCCCATCAACTTCTATAGTTCTGAAATGAAACAAACCTAGAAGAAGTGCCCAAACATTTTTCCAAATGATAGTATCAGTTATCTACACAGTCATGTTTCTGATGATTTGCAAGTCAGCTTATTCACTCTCCAGAATTATCTTTTCTGACTTCCGTATGCAGCATATTATGCTGAAAAACTTCTAAAGTGTGCATCTGTTCAGTGCTTTGGATTTACAGATTTGGTTTGACTCTAAAGTGACTTACATATCTATCATTCATGAGAAATAAACTTCTTCTTTTGGTAGTCTCTGAATGGTACTTCTCACTGTACATGCACTTTCAGTGCTGAAACTTAATTGAAAATTTCAAAACTTGCAACAAATTTTGAGATGTTTGATTAGATCAACAGGGGACTGATTCTTCAGAGGCATTATCTGTTGAGTGAGATTAAGGCAAATACAACTTCTAGCACTCCTGTGCAAACAGCAATTTAGTCATCCTCTTCCGAGCAAACTGCAATTGAAATCCAATCACTGGATTTCATATTTAAGACTAAGTTGCCTTCTCACTATTTTTCTGTCACAACTTCATTATGATTAAAGACATAAAGAATAAATTGAAGCCTCTACTATGGTTTTTTGTTGTTCTTAATTACCACTACCCATAACCCCCTGCTTTGGCCACTGGTAGCTGGGGGTAGAAAGAAGGATATGAAGAAAAGTGTTGGTCAGTAGCATTTGCCTTTCTTCCTTTCAGCATAGCCAGACTATAAATGGGTCATTAGTGGAAGCAAGAATAGCCTGAAGCTTTTGTGGAAAACATTTGCCTGTAGCACACCTGGCAGCAAGATGGTCAACCCAACATTAGGGAATGTACCTCTGCCTCCCAATGACTTGGGCAGCTTCTAAGTGAAAGCCTTAAGATGGAATGAGGTGCAGACATACGTGCTGTCCGACGATTCTTCTTTGCCAGGAGTTTATTGGTAAAGACTGCTTTAAACCTACACTGATTTGTGCCAGATAAGGTGACTTTAAAGTTCTTCAGTGCTTGTGAGAGGTCAGAGAGCAGCCTAAATTAGAGTCAGCATTTCATGAAATACAACAGATAACAGGCACCCTGAAAGCATTACATTCAAATAAATGTTTTCCTTCCACTTGTAGGATTTTGCAGGAATGTTGCACCATTGCTCTAATCCTCCTTATGGCTTCTTGGTTTTTAAAAAAGACACAATGTATCTAATTACTTGATTAATGAAAAATGTACATACAAAAGCTGAAAGTGATGAAATTGCCAAAAAACTTAAGGTACAAGAGGTCTGGTAAGCTAAATATTAACCTTACAATTAGACAGTTGCTAACTCTAATTCATTTTAATTACATTGATTAATGAAACAATAGAATTCACATAGATATAAAGGCAAGCTCTAACATTCCTTTTCAAAAGTCATCTAGAATTGGATAAATGAAGTTGTCTTTGAACAAGCAATATGCCAAAATCTGTCCTCCACAAATCATTGAAATTACTCCAGATCCTGAAAGAGAAGACATGGTTGTTTTGTATTAGTTTTTATAGTGGAATACAAATTTTTATCATAAAACTTTATATTGACATTCTTTTTATCTTCAATTAAAAAAACAAAAAAAAACAAAAAAAAAACCAAAAAAAAAACAAAAAAAAAAAAAAAAAAAAAAAAAAAAAAAAAAAAAAAAACAAAAAAAAAAAAAACCAACCCAGCCTTCCTATTTAAACATTTTACCGAAGGCTTTAACTACTTACAAAGATATCAGCCTCCACAACTGCTAATGCAAAATCAGTTGTAGGACAGGGAATTTATTTATCTCTCCCCATCATTTAGGAATTTATTGCAGCTGTTGATCCCTGTTATCCATAACATAAGAAAGAAGAACAGAAGCCAGTCCTTTTCCCTTAACTACTGTTTTTCAAGATAATCTAATTTTCATGTAAAAATCTATGCTTCTAATTTTATAGAAAATTAAAAATTCAGAAATGTAGTTTTGCCATTCTCTTTGAGGAAACATGATGACTGAAATTCATCTCATCTGTCGTAAGTACTTGTACATAATGTTTATAAAACTTGCCTCTAAAAGGTACCTGGTTTTCTCCATTAATTTTAAAGGGTATCAAAAAAGGCTAAAACTTTGGACAACAGTCTTTTTGACACCTGAATTGAGATATATTTCATCTTATTATAGATGAAATAAGTCATGATTAAATCCTGACTAATTGAGATTAGTCAGGACTTAATAAAGACTTCTTTCAAGTCATGTGTCTGCTGGTTGTTTGCAAGACTAGCATAAGATGAACATGTTCTGGCCTTAAAATAGGAGTTTTCTAAGGTGAGGCAAATCCTAGTCCAGCATTATTTGCCTGCGTCATTAAAAAAGTATGAACAAAAAGCCTGTACTACTTCTTTAAATGTTGACAATTCTCCAATTAGTGAGGCAACAGATATTTAATAGAAACAATTCAAGTGATAAACACTAATTTTCTACATGGATTTTAGCAACTTAAAATAATGAAATTATACCTAATGCCAGCCACCAGTGTAACATGAGGGGGAATTCAGACATAACTGCAAAAAGAAGAAAAGTAGAAATGTAACCATTGAAACAGTAAAAATAGAGACAAGTAAGCAGTGCACTATATTAACAAAGGTCTGCTTAGTTACGTTTGACAGATTATATGTTTTACATATATTGAAATGACAAACGCTTTAGGTCCTGCCCAGCACCTACCTTGGCCACGGCACAACTGACCCACATCCCCACTGTGGGATAACTGCAGGGCAGTTCTCTGACCCCAAATTGCCTCCCCGAAAGAAAGCTGACAGAGGTATTAAAGGGGGCTGGGAAGCACACTGCATATGCTGACAGCTCAGGGCCAGCCAGCAGAGGTTTTGTTGGCCACCTGAAGGAAGCAAAGATACATCTGGGGTTGCTGGGACATCAAGACACATCATCTGATGTTAGAAGCTAACTCCCTGTATAAATTATGTACAAATAGGAGGGGGTTTTGGCAGTTTTTATAAAATCCTTTATTTAAATACAAAAATTATTAATGAGGAATAACAGTAGTTTAAATTCCAGAAAAACAAACTTAGTTTTTTTAAGATAAAGTCTCTGTTGGTCCCTGGCTTAATTTGTCAGGGAACTGGGGAATCTCCTATTTGTATAAAGTGCTAAAAGATAAATGGACAAGGCAATGGAAAATGGAAGACAAATCTCTATACAGTAGGGAGGGCTTCCTAATTTGTCAAAAATATTTTCCTTTTTCTGCATTCTAGAATAAACATATTAACTTCATTGTTTTAAGAAAAAAGAATCCCCATATAGGGTCTGGAAAGGATGGAGTTAAAATATATTTCCTAATTAGCCATAGAAGCATTCTGCTAAACAGCATGAGAAGGGGGAACAGATCACTAGGTGTTGGCAAAAAGAGATGATGAGTCTCACTTACAGCAGCTAATTCTTTTCTTTTTCTTTCCTTTAAAAGGAAGAGTTTCATGGGGGAAAAGGAGTTTCAGTGGTAAAATGCTTCATTCTCCTCACTGAGATTGAGTTCAAATTATCTAACTTAAAACCTTTGCACTGACATTGCTGAAGCAAAATTCTGTTTTTACTCTGAACTTGAGCTAAAGTGTTAATGAGTAGTTCTTAAAATATCCAGACATGAACGACTATTAATGTCATGTTTTGAAAAAAACACACCTCCCAGATGCAGAAATTGTATCTGGCCTGGATCTGTTTGATACGAATTGTTAGAATATGAAATAAACCTCTGATTTTTAATAAGAATATAATGGCTTAAAATTCTGCAACAATCCAGAATTTAGTTAAAAAATGGGAGGATTTAATAGAGAGAAGAGTCAAATGGATGGAAAATAGAGATACATATTTATTTAGCTTTAGGTAAAATTAAGTTAGTCCAGTAATGTTAGATGAATCATAGTGAATTTGTCCTTCAACTTGTGATACTATGCAAATATTTAGCAGTAAACCTACTTACCAACTGAAGTTATGATGATATGAATAATTGTAACTGTTACAGCATAGTCCCAAACCCATTCTTCCACAACCAGAGCAAACAGAAGACCACAAAGGAAGAAAGTTATTTCCAAAGATATCACAAGAACTGTAAATGAAAATAGGATATTTTCACCAAACACAGTTTTGAAAGACTTCTTCCCATATTCCAAACAATAACAATAAGAAGCTAAAATACCTGAGATATTATGCAGCTTTTCCTACAAGATCACTGAGTTCAGTTTTGGGCTCCTCACTACCAGAAAGACATTGAGGTGCTGGAGTATGTCCAGAGAGGGGCAAGAGAGAGGGTGAATGGTCTCGAACACAAGCCTTTTTAAGAAGCACCTGAGGGAGCTGGGGGTGTTTAGCCTGGAAAAAAGGAAGCTCAAAGGGACCTCATCTCTCTCTACAACTTCCTGAAAGGAGGCTGTAGCCAAGTGGGGATCAGCTGCTTCTCCCAGGCAGTCAGTGACTGGAGGAGTAGAAACGGCTGTAAGTTGTACCAGGGAAGGTATGGATTGGGTATTAGGAATCTTTTTTCACAGAAAGGGTTGTGAAACTTTGGAACTGCTCATGGAAGTGGTGGAGTCTCCACCCCCGGAAGTGTTTAAAAAAGTGTGTGGATATGATACTTGAGGATGTGGTTAGGGGAAAATGAGTGATGTCTCTTCTATTTTTAGTCCTGAGTTCACATACAACAGGCCATAAACATGAGTTTGTAATTCTGATAATTGTCATTTAAATGCAATTTTTCCCTCTTCTTAGTACATGGGCATATAAAAGTAATGTTTTTATTGGAATTATTTATTTTTCTTACTGTTGCAAAAATATAATCTCTATGATTGCTGTAGCTGACAGTAGAAAGACCATATTTCTCTTTTTTTCACTCAATTTATACAGTGAAATTTACTTTGGCCACATTTTGTGCCTTTCAATTCTATTCTTTTATTTAGAGGGTCTATTAGTCTCTACTGTATGACGGATCTTTCAATGAGTAATTTCAAGAATTCTAAGAAAAATAAGAAAAATGTAACTGAAAAAGTCCATATGGTTAGGAAAGTGGGAAATGACACTCAAAAAATAATGTTTCACAATGCATTATAGTATGTTTTGTTTATCTTTTTCATTAATCTCTTTAAATTATGCCACTAATTTTGTAATTTGGGAAGGGTTTTTAATGTAGGCAAATGCTCTGGAAAATTTTTACAAAACTGGGTATCCAGAAAGGATACCTCATTTCTGAGCTGATTTCCATCTTTATTTTGAGATTATTTTAAGACACAATTCTGTTTTTAACAGGAACGAGTGAAACTCCTGAGTAAAAAAATTCTCATTTGCAACATCATTTAGACATCTTCATTCTGACTCTATGCCCTTAGAAATTAAACAGATGCTCTTATGTTCTGTGTTTCCATGTCATTTTCATGGATGGACAGAAAGGAGGATGGAATACTAATTGCTATTGCTATTGGCATGAAATAGCTGCTGGTTTTGGCATATAAATATGTTGCATCAAACAAACTGATAAAATTTTCGGGGAAAAAATCATGTTGAGATACAGTAATTAAATTTTGCCTTGGAAAGTCATTCTAATGGAATATGCTTTAATTTTTTTTTCCACTGGCATAACATAAATGTTCTTTCTCCACCTGAAATCAGTGTTAACACTGTACAAACATCCATGCATTTTTATTACTCTTTTAACCTATGAACTAACCAATTTACTTTTGAGATTTACGTATTTTACTGACAGATTATGAGGTTTGCCTTTGTAAAATAGATTAAATAAAATAGATAAATCTGGTAAAATTTTATGTATGCATGTAGTTTTTTAGGAATGACAGTTTAGGAAAAAGAATATATTTTGAGAGCTTCAGAAAAATTTCAGAAATTCATATTAGGATATAAAAAGATACATTTAGGGACTGATCTACAACCAAATTCTGATATTTTAATGCCCACTGTATTCAAGCATTACCAAAGCAAAATTGCCATTAGTTGAATGTGACCCATTTCTCTGATCCGAATCCAATGATTACTAAGAAATTTGCTGCAGTATGAAAATTAAATTAAGCAACTTTGTGGAGGAACTTGATGGAAAATGGTTAATTGTTCTGCAATGAAAATTAAGCATCCTGGCAAAGCAGGACATTTTCTTCTGATAATGCAAGATCAGAAGAAGAACTCAACAAAAAGCCTAAAATTCACTTGAATGTTAAGTAGCAGTACAGAAATGAGAGCACTGGCAAGAGGCAGAAACATTTAATTGCAGTGTAGTTAAAATATAGAAATCATTTGTATTACTAAAACAAGTTTACATCCATATGCAATATATTTTCTTGAGCGAGGGAAAAAAAAAAAAGAGAAAAAACTTCAGTTACCTAAATAATATGGGTTAATCCATGAGGGATTTGTTTTAAAATCAAACGGTGCCAAACCATCCAACATTTTAATCCTGTGGGAAAAAAAAAGAATAAATTTAAACAGAGTTTTAGTAATCTCTTAGTGATTACATGACATATTATGAGTCTTTTTAAATAGGATTTCAAATGGAATACTCTGGGTTTTGCAAGCTCTCTAAGTCCCATTCTGAGTTGTGGTTTTGCCCTTGCTCACTTTTATTTAAGATGTTTGGTGCTATGCATGCTAATCAATAACTTCCTAGGGGATATAATTTGTCTTTTTCATTGACTATAAAATCTTTATTTTCCTTTTTTTCATGCCATCTTTTCTCTTACATTCAATAATTTACATAGTACAACTGCAAGAGAGAATATTAGAACCAACATCTTATAGTGGTTTTGGGTCTCCAATTGCCAGTTTGTCCATTTGAAAGAAGGTTAAGGTGCAACAATTTAACTGAATTTGAAAAATTATGTTCACAGAATAACCAGGCCAGGATGCCTCCAGTTTGGAGGCTTCCTTTAAATAGGCATATCTCCTCCACCCATGAGTTCCAATGTGCCAGCACATCAGACTCAAGACAGGGAAATCTTACCTGAATACTGCAAAGCACACAGAGAGGACCACATAGTACACAGTGTAGAAAACTATTATGCATATCAACAGGTTCACCAGGACAACCTGCAAAAGGGCACAAAGCAGTAAAACCTAAAGCCATTTTAACATCAGGCATTCTCGGAAAATAATTCTAGGTTTCTATCAAACATAATGTGAAAAAAGTTCGTAAAAAATATTTAGGCAGAATTTTTGCTGTTGCTGATTACATAAATGTGCTAAAAGCACTTTGGCACATTTCAGCTCCTAATGTGAGGCTATAATGTAAGGCTTTGTTTCTATCATATATTGTTTTGTACCTACTATATAAACAATTTAAGTGTTCTTAAAAGGTGAAGGACATTTCTTGACAGTTATTAAGAAATCGAGACAGTACAGAGAAGAGACTCGAAAGGGAGCTGTAGCTAGAAAAGTTTGGGGTTTTTCTTCATTAGGGCTACAGTTCTAAAGAGGTCAATCTGTTTAGCTCCAAGGGATGATTTGATTATGATGGATAAGTACCTTCACAGAAAATACCAGGTACTTAAGGGGTCTTTAATCTATCAAAAAAGACACAATAAGTAAACACTACAAGTTCTAGCTAGGCAAATTCGAAAGAAGCAGGAAGGACATCTTGATTGTAAAGGTAATTACCCAGAAGAACAAACTCCCTTTGGAAATAAGAGATCCTACTAAGCAGCAGTAGATGCTTCTGAGGATAAAACTTCAACTCAAACATTCATTTCTGGCCTTAGTTCTTTGAGTGGTTGTGTGGTAAGTAATGTATTTACAGAAGCATCCAACATTGACAGAAGTGGGAACATTGTGAATATATCAAACCACCTATTTTTATATTGCTAAATGTTGTGAAGTGTTAAATATTGAATACTGCATCTATCACCCACAAGAAGAGAGACTAAAGAGCTTTAGTTTCTAATGCAACAGGAGATAAACCCATCATGCCTGTAGAAACTGATATTTGTCAACAAGAAAAAGTCCAGAACCGTCTTATTCTTTCTTTTTTCCTCTACATCAAAAAAAAAAAAAAAAAAAAAAAAGCCAAGCAAAAACTGAGAACTAATAATCTCTTCATCCACATTGATTTTGGGGCTAAATACAGCTCCTTTGTACTGTCCTTATTCTAAATGAAAATTGGCCAAATAACCAGTTTGATCCCTTCCTTTGCACAGTGTGCACCATCACCTAAAATGTCACGTGTAATCAACTACAATGTCACGTGTAAGTTTGGCAGCCATACTGACTCTAACTCCCCTGAACATAACTTCAAGCATTGGAAGTTTAATTTTTGGTACATTTTTGGTAGGAATCTTTTTTGTTTAATTGCTCTGGGCAGCTGAATCCTGTTATTATCCTTTATCCATTGCCCCTCCTCTTGCAACTATCTCTGTGAAGCATTATCTGCCCTAGATGGAGATTGGTACAGTAATAAAAGTGGTGAGAGAGGATTGAAGGGAGAGTCACACAGCTGAAGGATGGCTGTGAGACGATGACCTGTTGACCTGTAATTACAGTAGGCAAATTCCGAGCCTTGAAGCCAGTGACAAACTTTCATTGGCATCAAAGGCACAGTATCTTTCTCTTTGTACCTGGAATATTCTTAGTCCTTGCTTTAGGGATGAAGTGAGACATTAGGTATAGTATGCTTTGTTCACTTGAGTAAGCCAAGAAAATGCACACAACATGAAAACGAAAACACTGAAAATTTTCCAGTTTTATCACATTCTACCTCATTTTTTTTTTAATTTGACCTTGCCATAGAAATTTAAACATACTTATTTTTTTTTAATCTGAGAACACTGTTTAGTTTCAAACTATTTTTCCCTTCTGGCATTTCAAAGCAAAAAACCCACAAGTTAAAATCTACAGGATTGTTCATTATATGTCAAAACAACTCTAAGGATGAATCTTAGGAAATCACTGGTGACATCAAATGTAAAATTTTCTGACAAATCCAAGAATTTTATCTCATAAGTGGAACAACATCACTTACGAAAGTATTTTGAAGTACTTTATATAAGATGTACTTTGCAGTACTTGCTGCCAGCACTATAGGATAAAGTATCCTTTTAATTTTGGGGGCTTTTAAGAAGAGAACATTGAAGAACAGTCTGTAAGAATGAAAGCAACAGCTCATTCCAGCCCCGCAGCAGTTGTCTAATTCTCTAATACTATTTGGTGATATATATAACACTAAATAAACTCAATTCCCTTTACCTTGGTTTCAGCAGTTTTGACCTTGAGAGCCATGGACACATGGTAAGTGAAAGGAAGTGCTGTTGCTATATTCCGTATGCCAACTTTAGCAGGAGGAAGCAGCTGGTTTTCACCCCAAAAAGCATTCTAATGGGTAAGTACAGCACAGGGTGGGGTGAGGTGAGTTGATTGGATTAAACTGACTTGAGACAGAAGACATCTGTGAGCTAAATGTAAGCTGCTGAAGAGCAAAGAGAAAATCCTGCTTGCTCATGCAGTGTTTGTACTTTTGTAGCTGCAGTCAGCCAAAGCATATCTAAAATATAACTTGGCTATTTAGACACAACATTATTATTCTTTTCTACCTTTTAAATGCTTTTTTTCCCCAGCATTCATGTGATCACAGTTCCGTGGGATTATAATAACTTCCTACTTTTAATTATCTTTTACATTTTCTAGCATTAATTCTATTGACTATAGATATGGAGTGGTACATTCTTCACAATGTTCTTTGCTAACATTTCTCTTCTATCACTTTATTACATCAAGCATAATTCACTTTAAATTAGGTATAATTAAGTTAAGAAATTCCAGGCTTATGTTATGACTCTTTTTTTCCTGAACCAAATTTTGTTCCTTCAGTAGAATGAAATTTAGTGTGCTTTAGAGCACATCCAACTTCTAGTGAGCAATTCCTTAATGGATTCAAATTTGACTTTTTACAGACACATTATGATTCAGTATGCTGTGTTATTTGGAAAAAGAAGATGCTTCTGAAACTGAACCAAGAAAGAACTTTTTTTTTTTCTGCTGACACTAACATAATATGTGCAAATTTCATTAGGGTTTTTTATGCCTTTTTAGTCATACAAAATAAATGTTATCTGCTCTAAAATGCAGTCTGCACTCGGCAAACAAGAGCTTTCACTCATAGATTTGATAGCTCCAGATTGTGAATACTGTCAGGGAAATTACTGGTAATATTGTGTGAAATTCCTTCCTGTGCAAAAATACTAGCACAAAAATCTGTACATCAAGAAAGTCCTATTTTGAGGGCTGAAGTAATGACAAAGGAATATACTGAATCAAAGTTTAAAAACCTAAACTAAGTTGCTTAAACAGTTGCAATAATCAGAGATAGCAAATAAATGAAGAAATATTTGCTTTAATAATTAAACAAAATTTGAAAAGGACCAAAGGGATTCATTCAAAGAGCACACTATCTACCCTGAAGAATCAGCTGAAAACAGCCATGACCTAAAATTTATTTGCAGAAACTTTTTCAGTAGCTATAACTAGCAAGGTAATTGAAAAGTAGCAGGTTGCATTAATCTCAGATAACTATTAAACATAACAAGAGTTTACATTCACTGACATCTTCACAAAGGGTCAATCTGATCAAAGGCTGATAATAGAAATAAAGTCAAGTTTGACAGAAATTTAATTGAAGCTGTAGGCATGGATTTATTGGGCAGACTAAGACGTTCTTCCCATTCCTATGCCATAAGTGAAAACTTTGAATACTCTGAGAGAAATGATAATATTTCTTATTGCACCCTTGCCTCAAGATTGTAAACACTTAAATTGTGGTAACCCAGTGAACAGGAGCAAATCAAACTTGGAAGTGGCAGAAAGTGTGTATGACCCAAAATACTAACTAAGTCACTCAATAGTGAATGTTAATTATATTCACAATAGTGAATGTTAACTGTATAAAGATTATGCTGTCAGCTACGTTGAGATAATGGAATGATGACGTTTTGTATTTTTTTATTTTCTTAAAATTTACTGGAACAGCTGCTGGAAAAATGACAACTCCTATTCAGCAGAGAGACAAAACATAAATTTTAATGGAAGTTAAAATAAATTATCCAATCCGGTTTCAACAAGCCTTACTTTTAAATGCTTACCTTTTTTTTTTTTTTTTTTTTTTTTTTTTTTTTTTTTTTTTTTTTTTTTTTCTGGTAGTTCCACTACAGTATTTTATTAGGACTGTGAGGAAAAATAATCCTACATCAATTTGTGATGCTGTCAAATAATATTGCAAAAATAATTAACAACAATTTGAAGAAGTGTATAATATAGCAATATTAAAGGAATAGCTCATGGAAAAGAACAGGTAATTCGTGTTACTGTTAGGATGATTTTTTGCACTACATCTCTGTGCCTCAAAAAATAATGCTAGACCACGAGTCACATTTCTTAGGTAATTCCAAAAGCTGAAAAACGTTTTAAAATCAGAGGAATTGATGCCAAGTTTTAGATTAGTTTAGATTTATTGTCCTGAAATCTTTAAAAAAATAGAGAGCTCAACCAAATGGATGCAGACTGGATTGTGTGGTGAGAAATTTTTAGTTTACTGGAGGAGGACATCAAAACATGTGTACTCTGTCTCCATCTGCTGATAGGGAAGAACTACACTTACATTGTGCGTGAGGATAGAAGAGCTTGGAAAAATAAATGGTGGCCACTGTTTTTGTGGCTGGAAGTGATTGGCAGAATCTGTCAATGCAGTGAAGGAACCTAACACTTCCTCACTTGGAATGCGTCAGGGCTAAATACAGCTCAGTTGTGTCCTGTGAAATCAGCCCCTACAGTTTGGTGTTGGTCACATATGCATTGTACAGCCTCAATATGACAGCTTGACTCCCACATGGGAGGAGAGAATCGTGTGAGGTCTAGACTCTACCACCACGAGCACAAAAGCAATTAGATTCTTCCCTTCTTCAACCTTGGTTGTAGATGGATACATTTTAAGGGATGAGAACTCAGAATTAGGTGGAAGCAGGAATGTTCTTTGAATGTATCAGTCTATCATTACTTTCAAAATGTGTTGAATTGCTCTTAACAACTTCCTGGTAATAGTATCTGAAAGAACTTACAATATAATTGATTAAATAAGAGATGAATTTTAGGAACTTTCAGCTTCTGAAAAGTTGTCTCCTTGAATTTCTGTGTTAAAGTTTGCAAATTCTAAAATGTTCATAGCACCAAAGGAATTAAACTCAAAAATTGGTATAATTCTTTCTGACTAGCAAAATGAAAATCACTTGGATTCTTTTTAGAAATAATTAACCCCAATGAGCTACTTGTATCTAAGGAGTTGACTTAATTAATAGCAAAAATAGTAAACAACATCTTCTGTTTTGCTAACTGACACTGTTGTCTTTGTGAACAAGTTCAATATAAAGCTTGAAAGTACTGGCAAAGAAACCAATTTAGTAGGCTTTATTTATTCAAACTAGAAATTAATTTTATTGTTTGTGAATGGTGAGGGATAGATAGAACTGAAAATTAAGTCTTATGTTTATCCAGAGAGAAGCTATGACAAAATTGCAGCAATGTAAACTTTCCACTCTGGCCCCACTGTATGTCTAAGAAGAAAGTTTAATTGTCTGAATTTAAAAAATATATAAAAATCAATATTTGGCCTTCCTGCTGAGAAGCTAAATGTGCTGACAAGCCTATATTTTGAAGATATTCTGGCATTTCCACTGGTGTTAGCGGGAATTTTTGGTAAGTACAGCGAAGCACTGAAAAATCCCTTTAGGACAAAGCTCACAAAAACTGAGGAGCTGTGAAATTGCTACTACAGTTAGAGGAAAATACATCACAAGGGATCAAACACTTGGAGATAGAAAAAGCTGCTGCACCTCCATGTTCCCAAGACCAAAGTGAAGCCAGGCTGTATGCAAGAGCACACATACATAGCATGATGCAAATATATGCCCACACATCACATATATACATATGTGTACATGGATACCACATGGCTCACAGGCCACTTACACACACACAGACAACACCAGCAGTCTCATTCTGCTCCCGTCCTTGTCTGAGCAGGTTGGAAGACCGTTAGTGAGAAGAGACATTAATACACATAGAAAGGTAACTGTGACCCAGCTCCAGAGGCTGGATCAGCACACTGTCTCCCCAGTAGTTGGCATCTGGATCCCAGTTTGTCCAGTTGCTGAGACGAGGACATACTCATCCCTGTGACTGCAGCCACACACCAGTTTCTAGCCCAGACTCTCACACTCAAACATACTTTGCCACACTTGCTCCTTCACCAGTCACTTCACCCCTCTTTTTCTAGCCTTTGGTTCCACCCTTAAACATCTCATTATAAATACTGGACAGACCCAAAAAGCACTCCCCCCCTGCATCCCATACTGTGTTCCACCCCTTTAGCCTGAAAGGTGATTCAGAGAAAAGCTCCAAGTGACTCATCTTGATGGGTTTCACACCTGGGCTAAGGGGCTAAGGTTCTCCTGACAAAAACTTAGAAGGTGTTTGCTCCTCACAGGCTGTAATTTGTGTTCCTGCCTGCCACTGAATGTCGGAGTTCCCCTGGGCTTGCAGAGATGGATCAGTGGTTCTCCTCGGTGGGCCTGGGATTAGCCCACCATGGTACTGTTTGAACTTCCTCTCTAGCATTGTCTCTCACTGCTCTCTCTCATGGATAGGCCAACAGGCTGTTCCCACATCACCTAACAGATGCCAACCCTGGTTTTCCACCATTAAAAAAGCCAAAATCTAGCTGACAGGATATGACAGGTGATTTTGGAATGGTTGAGCAGTTAATGGGATTATCTGTCGTGCAACTGATTCAACTATGATTTGTCTCCTTCACCCAAAGTCTTAGCAAGCAACCACCCACTCTGTGTATACTGGTAAAATACCTGTGCCATGGATGCTCCTGGGCCATGGCATGGCATGAGTGGTGTGGCCCCACTACGTCAGACTGAATGGCTGCCCACAAGCCATATGGGAAGCATGACCAGTGCCTGTGCCATCCTCCCTGGCTGTGCTAGCCAGCATGGACAAGAACCTTTCCTGCTACCATTTGATTCTATATGCCATCCCATTTCTATGCCCAGGAAAGTTCCCAGTCACTGTTTTAATTTACTGGGATGGATATAACTGTCACAGATATCACTGTGTTAATTTACTGGGATATATGGAACTGTAGAGCCTCTACAACATGAACCGTCTCATTTTCATTTGTTGTAGGAAGGTGTCCCCAGCATAGCAATATGTGGCACTAAATAATGAACCCTTTTTGGTGCTCTTAGGAGACATACTGGGATTGATTTGGCATGGAAACTGAACTCCTTTCTCATTTGCAGAAGTGTACCTTCTGATTGAAGGGCTGGTTCCAGAAAGGTATGGGCAAGGTAGCAGAAAGAAATTTGCACTACCAATAGCTATCATAAACCTGTTAATATACAGCTGGGGGATTGCTGGGGAAAGACTATTAGGACACTCACATGTTCACAAGTTTCCCTTAAATACACCTGCCTCGGTGCTTTTGCACCGAGTTCTTAGGATTATGCAGTAAATTATTCTGCATGCACTTTGTCCTGTTCATGGAGTGTGCTTTTTCTGTTTATCAGTACCTGGGGAAAGGGATAGCTTTAGAAGGAGCAAGCTTGTGAGAAAGAGATATCTGTATAGTGGAGTCAAGATAAATGATGTATTTTCTTATTAGATTGAAAAGTGCCACAAATTCATGATTTCTGTTATTTGCCATCTTTAGTTTGAACTCATCCTTCTAAAATGAGAAAATAGAGGAATTCTGAAACTGATCTGATGTGGAATAAACCACATCCAGGGTGAATTTCCATCTGCAAATTTTTCTCATTTATCTTGATTTTTCTGCAGTCATATTTACACTGCATTTGCCTAGAAAATAAAAATGTGTGCTTTTGAAACAGTTGCATTACTCACATGCTTGAGTTCAGCAGGTTTGAAAATGAGAGTGGAGATGGTGCTGGGGCATTGTCTCATTTTAGAGAGAAATTTCTTCCATTTACAAGTAAAAAGATACTTTTCCCAACCTTTTACTCCAAAAGCAATTTTGAATCTTCAGGTCAAGCACTTTAATATATCAGACAGCTTCTGCTCTCAGTTACACCTGTTGCATTTCATTATCTTCTGTTCAGCCCTAATTACATATAGACAAACTCATTCACTTGACCTTGTTGACCCTGCCATTAGAACTTTAATTAACTCTTGTGACCATGATCCATGGCCCAGAACAGAAAGCAAGTCACTTTATCACAACTAGATTGGTAAATGGAGCTAAAGTATATTTTCAATGAATTGAGCATTTGTCTGTGATCACTGAATAGGAGATTGAGTACAGATGCATTCAGTAACCCAATGAAACATCCATGTATATTTATAGTTTTGACGACTACAGTGTAGGCAGACATATCATTAAGCTCTGAAACATGATAAATGTTGTCATCTAAAGAATTTTTACTCAATTTTAGTGCTCCTCCGACACTGAAATCCAGCTGATATTTGTCAGAAAACAAACAAAATTGTATTTATGGCATCTCCAAAATGCATGTCAACAGCTCTCTACTACAACTCCAGTTTAATAGAATTCATTATTAAATTATTTTCTGCATGATAATAGCTAATGACATCCTAATATAAATTTCAGCAGCCTAAAATCTCCCCTAAATCCAATTTTTTTACACCATATTGCTCAAGTTTCCAGCATTCAGGGGATTCCCCTGCCTATTCAGGATACTCTAAAACTGGAGGACCTGTGTTCATAGCTGACCTTTTGTCACTCTTTGGTCCCTGTCACTCAGTGAGGCTACGTCCTGCTAGCTATTGGCATGTCTTCTAGACAGACTGATTTCTGTTGGCTTTTAAGTATTAAATCTCCATCATTATGCAATATGGTCTCACTAGAATTCAGACATGCAGGACTCGTATCTTTTTACTGTCTTAAAATCAGGTCTAGGAACATTGTATTCTGACACCAGTTTTAATGTTTTTTTTAAAATTCCTTATTAAATTTATGGAAATCCTTGTGCAGAAGGAAGGGCAGAAGTCTTTGGCACTTTGAGTTTGAAGCAATTATAAAAGGATAACAGCATTTTTCTATGTCAGGTACATTTCCATGTCACAAAACATATGGTATTAATAGTCAAGGAATAGTAAAGTAACAAAGATCATTTAAGTACTACAAGCAGATAAATGTCCAGTCACTTTTAAGAACAACTGAATTAACATTAAAAGTAGGGAAAATAAACCCACTCAAATAAATTAATAAGTACTACCAGGCCACCCACCACCAAAAGGTACATCTTTTTTGCATTTCCTGAGCAGACGCTGGTAGCTACTTTGGGTAAGGAGGTATGGCATTTGATCTGTAGCTGTGACTAGTCTTTTTATTAGTAACTCATAACCTTAATACAAACAGTCTGACTTGGCCATGTCATTGCTTTTCCCACATAAGCAGCTGCAGTTGCAGTCATTGAGACTACTGAGGTAGGGCCAGTTTGACTGTGTGAAAATTTTCAGCAACAGCATTTTTTTAATTCCAGAGAAAGACTGACAGGAGAGGCAGATGGGTGAATTAGAAGGTGTCTGATCATCAGTATGTTCTTCCATCTTCTTTTATGTAAAATGCTACAGGTGATCTATATCCAGTCACACTGTGCAGAAAGTATTAGCACGATTGGAAATGTTTTTATTAGACAGCTTGAGTCAGGACATTTTTCCTGTCTGAATGCACAATGCTGGGTATACATACCCTTTGAGGCTGCAAAATAGCTTTACCTGAAAATGTGTGTTTTCATTCACCTCAGTTGATTTAACACATCCCGTTATTTAAAATAATCACATACCGGTTTAAATTGCTGTCTGTGTTCAAAATAGTTGCCACTAGATGGCAAACTGATTGTGTGCAGCCTTCCACACAAAGGGAACGTCTCTGCTGTGTGCTAGGTGACCAGGTGAACGTATTGCATCAAATTTATCCTGCCCTGATTCCGTTGAAACCAGTGGAATTACACCAGAGAAACAGATGGCTCTTTAACCTTAGGTACTGAAATCGCCTACAGTAAGTAAATATCATATTTGTTTCTGTTTGCTTGTTTAAATCAAGTCTGCTGTATTAAGCCTTTTAACTTCACATCACACAGGAAAAATGCCAGAGTTCAGGCCCATCATTCAGTTTTAGGTACTAGATATGTTCCACGGCACTGAAGAAATAGTGAGTGGCACATGCCAACAGAGACAAAAGAGACTTGAAAACCAAAATCCCTTTTCAAATGTGCCCCGCTATACAGGACCCTCGTGAATGCTCACATTTTGCAGTACCCAATCCATCATGTGCCACAAATCTCTGATTTGGAGAGTTTTGCATCCATCAGTTCACACAGAGCCTCAGCTAGGGGCAGGACCTCTTATGATGTTATCCTTTCCTTTTCCCTCGTAATTTTGCAGTAGTGGATGGCTTTTCTAAGCAGCTGCTGCACATTTCCATACACAAGTGCTATTTGTGGTCACTTATAAAAACTCATTAACACATTAACATACTCAAGATCTTGTTTTTATCCATTTCACACCAGCGACACTTCACTGTTGCTATCATAATGCAAGGAAACATTTTGTGATCTTACATTAGAGACAATTGGCATAGGCCTTGTGTCTGTTAGTATTCTTCTCTATTGTTCATTGGTCCGACATCAACTGTCAGAGACAGAGATCCCTTTTAAAAGCAGGAGTTAGACAAAAACTATCTTGCTTGCCTGTTTTACTTTCCTGTAATTCAGATGTGTATATATAAATGTACATCTAAATATTATCTTCTTGCAGTGCCATTAACTGATGTTGGTATGCCTCCTTGATAAGTTTTTATTTGAAATCTGAGTTTTCAGAGGTTATTTTGTAGATTAGCTTATTTGAGATTTAGTGGTTCTTAAGGACAAAGGATCAGCAGCAGTACTGTAATTTTCTTATGGAAATAGGCTTGCAATTGTGACCTGGGATATTTTTTAAATCCTAGTGAAGCTTCCTGGTGCCACAATATCACAAATAAAATTCGTGTTCTAATTTAATTTTTATTGGTGTGGCAAATTGGCGTTTTTTATAAATATGCAGAGGGGTTAGGACATGTCAGAACATCAAGCAAGATTCATTCTAAAAAGATTTGCTTTAATGAAGTTCCTGAGAAAAAGTGTAGGAGGTCCACTGGGCTGACTGAATAGGTGTTCAGTTCCCTCTGGCTTTGCTAAGTCTGTGTCCAGTGAAGTGATGTTTATCGCCACCCTCCACAGGCCTCAGGGATATTGTAGGCATTGCCCTCAGCGTGCCTGTTAAATTTCAACTGTGCTGTAAAGCAATCATTGCAATGGGATCTCTTGCACAGGGCCATTAGTTATTCACCAGAAAGAATCAGTATGGCATTTTTCTGCCTCATGAACAATTAGCAATGTGTAAGCAAGTTATCCCAAATTTCTTGACAGTCCTCTGAAATAGCAGAGGTCAACCACACCTGGAGATGGGGCCTTGGGCAGAACAAATTCATGCTTTGAGGCCTTGTGCAGGATCTCCACTTTTCTTGTCCTCCTTAATGTCTCCTCCTTATACATGCTGATCTTACCAGACTTGGAGGTGGAAAAGAATAACCACCAAAGTAAATTTGCCAAATACTGCAGAGGACTTTTTCTTCCTCTTTTGTGCAAAGTGTGGTTCATCTTCTGAGGTCACATCACCTATTGGGCTGTCAGCTCTTGCCACAGCCTTGGGCAGAAGTGTTACCTTCCGTGTCCTGTTTTCTGACTGGCCAACAAATCTCTTAATCTTTTGGGCACTGCAACTTTATTCATCTAACTTAAGAGCTTAATTTTGAAGGTAATGCAGTAACAGGTCTGGCTTAAACCTAATTGTATCCTACAGGAGCTAAAACTACAGGGTCTAATGGCTCCTTCTGGCTGTAGGCTGTGAAAACAAAAGATCATACCTGCTGGAACTTGCAACGTCACCTTATTGCAATGCCAAAAAAAATGTTTTCAGAGTTTTTAGCCAAAATGCCAGACCATTGACCTGAATATACAGTAATGAGTTTTTCCCTTGCAAAAGAACTACTCTTGAAAATTTAGCCCCTTCATAGGCTTTTCTTTCATGTAGAAGGTAAAGGAATCCAGTTCTTACATTAAATCATCCCTTTTATTGTTTGAAGGGGCTCTTTTAAATAAAATTTAATTAATGTTTTTGAATCTATTTAGTGTCCCAGATTTATTTTTTTTTAATTTCATGAACTTGTTTTCAGTACAAAACATTGTCTTGCTCAAAGGAAAATTGCTTAGAGTAAACTCCTGCAATATTTCAGATCTGTAATCCAAATGCAGTGGCATTCTCACATCCTAGACATCTGAAGTTATTTTTCTCTGACAGATTGTTAACTTTTCTGATGAAACAGAAATTTTATTTTTGAGATTGTAAGGATACATCCTCATACACTTCTAAAATAAAAAAGTTCCTTATTTTTGAGTGACCTTTGTAACAGGGGAAGGATTGTCTCTGTTATGATAACAGTTGTATTAAGAAACAGAGCAGAGTCTAAGGAGTTTTCATATTTCTCACTTAAACTTTCTCCAGGGAATTTAGGAGGCCTTAGATTTCCTATCATCTGCCATCAGTCTATAGTTATGCGAGAGAATAATATTTCCTGTAGTGTGAAGTTTTTGAGATGTTTGGGTCAGAGGAAGGTGATATGAGACCTGTTAATGCAAGGTATCACATTACATATGTTTACAATGGGGGAAAAAAAAGGAAAAAAAATTAGACAGACTTAGCAAATGACAGGTTCTAGGTTAAGTTTCCACCATTTAATACTCTGAGTGAGTATTAAATTTAAATTCTTCTTTGTTATCTGCAGTTCTGATGCGCTTAGTGAATTTCTTTTTTGTTTTTCTTTTTTTGTGTGTCTGTGTTTGTTTTTTTCTAATCGCAGCATCATGAGCTGTAAACATCCCTTTAGGATTTGAGTTTGATTTCAGCTGATCTGGGCACACTTATGATTTCCGTTATGTAACCCTTTGCCTTCAGTCCTCTAGCCTGAGAATTTGCGCTTCAAACAGTTGTGCTGTTAGGCACTCATCTGAGTGTGTAGTACCTGAGTCACTAAATGATACAAAAGGCTCTTCTGATTTTCATCTTCCCATACTACTAGAAAAAATATTCCTTTTCTAACCCACGTTTTTTGGCTCTATATCTTCCTACATTATGTGTCATTTAATGAACTCTGCTTGGGTATGAAAGAATCACAGTCTGTGTCTCTTGAGTTTGAAAATAAAATGAATACAATGCTTCAAACATTTGTTCCATTGAAATTAATTGGTCTACATGATATTCTACTGTAATTCCAAGCTGTACTCTGGTTTCTGTCCAAAAGTGGAGGTTCTGTTTTAGTTACAAAGCTTACATAGGTTTTTATTCAGTAAATCCAAGCTACTGTGATACTCTCATTCCAAAACTGTTTATTTTTTCTCCTTATGTATTTGATTCAAGAGCACAGTTGACCCTTTGCATGAGATGAATCACAAGCTAATCAAAAAAATCACAAACTAATCAAAAGCCCTGTAGAATTGGACTAGATGTTCAAGTTGAAGCAAGCAAATCCATGTAGTTTTGCATAAATAATATTTATGAGAGAGTTGTTTATTAAAATATTCAATTTGAAATATCTTGGAATACACAAATTAAATTGTGTTTCTCTATTTGGAGAAACTGAAGAATAGTTTGAGGTGAGAGGCATTAACTGTAGAATGGGAAAACCAAAACTTAAACTCAAAATTATTCTGTAATACCCAATGTCCAATGTGCTAAGGACACACCTTCTCAATCCATTATGTCTGAAGCATTATTCCAGTAGAATTCAGCTATGACTAACCAACACTATTTGAAACTAGATCTCAGATCTTTGGGTGGCTTTCTGAAAATGAGCAATTAGTGACCATCTGGAAATTACTTGTTTAGTACTATATGAAAAGTGTCAGAGGCAAAGAAAGAACCTAATTTTCAGCATCTCCATGCAGGTGGCTTTCCTTCTAGCAATCCACTGTTTAATGCATTTCACACCTTCTGACTGCCAGAGTCAATGAAGCAGGAGCTTTGTAACCTTCAGCATATAACCTTGTGGAAACCCAGAGGAGATTTCTTATAATGGGGTTCCCCAAGTAAGGCTGGGTTTCAGTAGAAGAAATAGTCCATCATCATGCCATAAGAGTGTATAATTTTGCTTGTGCCCAAGGGTTCAAATTAAAGTTTCAAAAGCAGTGTCAATGCCCACATTTCCTATGTGTTAAAAGTTTACATTTAACCTTGCACCGAAGCTTTAAAATGCTGTTTTGTTTGAATTTTATTCTTTATGCCATTTACAATCCCATCTTCTTACCTAACCAATAGTTCAGCTTGACCATTGACCAACTTCCAAACCACATGTTAGCCCTCTTGCACTATTTAATCCCTGGTAGAACTGGTGTTAATTTTTGACCTCTTCCCTTGAAACCTTCATCTAATTCCCTTCATATATTTGTCCTGGCCCTTTATTCAGCTAACCTCATTTCTCTTCCTTTGTGCACCATGGTTGTTTGTCATCCTCTAAACCTCATCTTCCACATAAACTCCTAGTCCCAGTCTCCTGCATATATACTTGGCAATTCATTGACCCACTCTCTCGCTCATCACACTCCTTCCATTTTTTTCTCCACATATATAGTCACTAAGTCCTAAATTTCACTTTTTTCTACACTGCATTCAAATTAATCTGTTTTCTCCTCTGTACCTTGTCAACAGAAAGGTCCCTGGGAGACACACATTTTGTGGAGTTTGGCTGTAATCATAGGAAGAATTAAGTCCCTGCAGTCTTGAGTGGGTCCATAACAGACAGACTTTTCAGAATTTTCAGCTAAAAATCTAGCTAGTATTTTCTGAACACTTGCATAATGAAATTTTTCAAACATGAATAGATTTAAAGAGGAGCAGCATGAATAATTCTCCAGCATAAAGTCCTCTATTCCTGTCAAATTTAATATTTTTATCTCAATAACTGGGTGGAGTAAAACTTTTAATGTAAAAACCCAGAACATTTTCACATGGGCAACATGACGCACTTTTTGTCTACCCCTTACCTTATAAAAGCTTACATTATTATATCTGTAAATTGATAAACAAACAAGAAAATAATAAAGCAAAAGAAAAGCAAATAGTAAGAAATTTTTCAGTCTAAAACTCATTTGACAAAGTAACTCTAAGAGCTGTTTTGAAGTGAAAAATGTTGGGACATCTTCACTACAGACTGTGCTATCTGATTCAGTAATGCTATATACAATTTGAAGCACAGTGTATTAATTGTCTCCAGTGGAATAACTTCCAAGGTACCAAACCTCAAAGCAATGTCAACGTTTTCTGTTTAAAAAGATGAATAATATTAAAACAAAAATGTATGCATAAAAAGTGCCTTCCAATTACCTTTTTACCATCCTCACAGAATTACTCAAGGCTAAGGCACACCTTTCCAGCAGTTCACAAAAATTACAGTGTTTATGCTATATAAGAAAACTGTTACCTTTTATGTAATACTTATATGCATAATAATGATGAGGTCATACTGAGGTCATACTCCTATCTGTTTTAATTTAGATTGCTTCTCACTCACCTAGATCCAGGTTTCTTGGTAGCTATTCCAGAAAGGTCAAAGTGGACTTTTTTTTTCATTATTTCATTCAATAATTTCTATTCATAGGAATGAACAATTATCTTATTAAAAAAGCGAAATGTTTTCTCACCTTGAAGATCAGAACTGCAGATTTTTAAGCTACTTGACAAGACTCAGTATGACTTCTATTTTTTTACCTCAAGATATCTGAATGATATAATCCAAATTTTCAAAGAATCTAATGACTTGCTATCCAGTGGATGTTACCACAAAATGCCCTGTGTGACTCCTTTGATGTATTTTCTTATCACAGCAGTGAAGGGCTGGCTGGAAGGGCTCACTGCTCAGACTCTGCTGAGTCCAAGAGCACCAATACTACTTCCTGCATTAGATCTGTGGGTATCAAGACTTCACTCTTCTTTTTTTGCTTGTAAAAGACGAGGTGGTTCATATTGTACCCTCACAGTCAAGGCAGAATGTGTTTGGACTGCCAGAGGGGTATGGGAGACGTTCAGTTTTGCCAGGAAGCAGTGATTCCCACCAACTGGGTTATCAAAAACTACTTTTGTCTTTGCTTGCTGGGAATAGTTACTAAGCAGATGAACTGCAGGCAAAAGCTGAGTTCAGAAGTCAAAAAGGGAAATCTTAGAAAAAGCTACTTATTTACCCATGCCCAGTGAGCTATCGGTGGCCCACAGTGGATGACAGAGACATTTTAGATTTGCCATCGGAGTCTACAGGATCTCTTCAGTTACATGTGATTGGAGTGGCTGGCGTGGATGAGTGGGGATGGGAGCATTACTGGAGCTGGGGAAATCTCCCAGCTGTGCATTCCAGACCTGAGTGATATTCAGCTGCTCTCTTACAAGCTCCACAGTTGTGCAATGTCTCTGTGAGTTGCCTGGGCTGACATGCTGCATCACACTGGGTGAGCTTTGAGGAATGACCAACAAAGGAACATTTGAGCTGACATGGAGCCCCAGAACATTTGGAAGTGAGAACAGAAAAAGTCAAGGAAATTAAATTTTTGTTATGTGATCTGCAGCTTAATACCTCTGCTGTTAAATGGCCATCCTTACATTAAAAAAAAAGTTGAACACCTATTGAGACTTTGATTCAGATTTGGGCAATTGATTTCTTCCTTTCTGGAATCTGAAAACTATGTTTTAAACTATATTTCCTATGTTTTCCAGTTGCCAGGTATGGGTTTAATTGCAGGTAAATTTTAAATCAGTGCAGTGAATGGCATGCCCTGGAAAGGTGAATCTGTCAATAGGATTCTTACTTTGCTTATGAGTCAGTTCTTGAAATGTTTCCTTTTAGGAAGTTGTTAAGGTTTCACAAGGCTATTGATAGATAGAAAGTCTAATAGGAAAGATCTGTGTAAGATCAGATGAATCTCTATTGCTTTCTGTGGAGAGGGCTACACTCAACAGTTTTGTATAAACACTACTTTGTTTAATTGCTTCAATTCCCATAGCTTATATTTGGTCTCAGAGATCAGTCTTTCCTGATGCCAAGCATATGTAAAACACAATGACTTTTACTTTTCTTAACATTCACAATGTCAGAGATATTTTCACATCTTGAAGTTCCAGGATGATCCACTAAGCACGTGACATTTTGGCTCCAGAAAAAAATCGATTTCTTTTAGACTTGGGCAAAATTTTCAAAATGATTTAAAGGTTTTTGAGCCCAGTTCCCATTGCAAATTACTGCCATATTGATCTCTGTAGGCTTTTGACTGACCAGTCACTGAGTGGCGTTAGAAGTCCATTTTATCTTACAAATCTTATTTTAATTGTAAATGCATATATAAACCCCACACTGTTGCAATCTTCTACAGATACAGAGAATATGGCAGTCATATTGTTTGATGGACCAGTGCCCTACTGACTGTAGTGTTGCACTTATTTTAAAACATCAGCATTGCTATCTAACCCACTAAGCACCTGCAATACTGGCATGGTTTCCAATATCTGATCGTATGTACTGGAAGGACTACTCACCAGTTGTTATGCAGAATTGATCTGCTAAATATCTTACTGATCTTGAACTACTGCAAACTTCTCATGAAAAATTCTTTTTTAATTTGGTCCACTTTGGAACAGAGGCAAAAAAAAATGTTTGGATGGCTCTTCAATAACCAGTGCAAGATTACCTTGTGCTCTTGGTTAGTTTTAAGACAACTGGGTTCTACATCATGAAAAATTCTTGGGTTTTGCTGATATTAACCATCAGCTGAAATAAGTTTGAATCAATGCGCACTGAAATGAAACTCCACTAAGCTCAGGTAGCAACTGGAGCCTAAGTTTGCCTCAAGTGGCTACTTTTACATCTGTGTTAATGCAGAGAAGCTAAGCAGTGTAAAAACCCCCCAGGTTTTACTCTTTCTATGCTGTACTTGGCTGGTTAGATTTATGTGTTATTGGTTAAGCAACCAGGTCTAGGCTGCAGACACATACACACACACCCCCTTCATGTTGTGAACTCTGTATTTGAGCTACAAGGAAGCAAATGCAACAAGGTTAGAAACTATTTTCATTCTAATTCCCTATTTTCAGTGACTCATTACCTAAAGAAGTATTTTAGGCTGGAATTTTCCACACTGATCTTCTACCAACATTTTTTTTTTTCACCTATTAGAATATTAGGGAGCAGCTATGAAAAAATAGTGGGGAAAAATTCTCTGTTGTGAAAGAATTCTTGTGACATTAAAAAATAAATAAATAAATGCTATAGACAATAAAACTAAGAATTTAAAATAGAAATTGGCATGGAAATATTCATTACTTTTGAGTACATCATGCTCTTACTGTGAAGAAAACTAATTCTGAGTTAACTACTGTTAAGGATTTGTAAGTTGGCTTTGAGCACCAGTAATGCCAGCTATAGTTAACAAAAAGTGTTCTTGTACACAGTCTATTGGTTTAGGAACAGATATTGCTTGATAAAACTAGTCTGTGAGAATTGTAAAGTATTAAATATTCACAATTACCATGTTATGCTTCCATCTTGTAGCTTTGAAGAGAACAACAACGTGAAATATTTGGAATATACCATGTCAGCTTGTGAATTTGCAAGCTGTGCAAGAGAGCACAGCAGTTGTAAATACACATTGGTTTGAATTCCAGCCGAGCACCTACCTTGTCTGCCATGCACATATGCATGTGTCTGTTTCTGTAAGCATGTCTTGACATATTAGCTACTACAACAGGAGAAGCAGCATGTGCAGTAAGTTTATATAATGTTTCTTATCCTATTTAAATCTGCAGCTGCTGATTCCCTGATGTGTGCAGAACTGTGCTCAGTAGAGCCTTATTCTGATGGGTCGTAGTAACCTAAACAAAACTGCACAGCACTATGGCCTGTTCCAGAAATTTAAAAAAAAAATTCTTTGCATAGTATTTTTCCATGCAGCTTCTTCTTCTTCTCAGACCAAGTCATCTTATATGAATCTTCTGATACTAATGCAAATCATAAACTCAGGCCTAAACACCCATATTCACTACAGAACAAACTTGTACCAAAAGAGAAACTGTTCATGTTTCAGCTCATGTGAATGTAAAGCAGCATATAGACCAAATATAATATGGCCTTCCTTATACAAGTCCATTTATATAGGTGCTTTCTGCCTTCAGGAAATTGTACAAGAAATAGCATTTTATTATAATATGATCCTGTTGTTATAGATGTGGGTCAGTCTATTTTTATGTGTGCTTATATAATCCAATTATTTGTTCCCAGCTGAAACTTGGCTTACATTCCATAGAAAAGAACAATCCTACTAGTTACCAAAAGATTAAGTTGTTTAATACAAATAAATAAATAAATAAATAAATAGAGTATATACTATTCTTGATCATTAAGATCTATTTAGGTGGTATCTCCTTTTCATTGGATTGATGAACTATCTCCTCCAAAACGGAAGAAGTCAGAAACGTTCTAATGGAAAGATATCATCATAATGTAGGAGACAGTTTTTGACAAAAATTTCTGAACTGAGAATTGCAATGCAGATATTCACATAGGCTGTAATGTAAGGTGCATATCTGAATTCATTATACATTTAATAAAAGCAATAAACCTTTCACGTACATGTTTGAATCCCACTCTAAAGGACATTCTTCACTCCACTGGCTTTCTATAAAGCCTTAGCCCCAAACTCAGCATGTAAGAGAGGTGCCATAAGTTAGCCATTGATAACAGCCCCAGGGGAGATTTGTGCCTAGCAGTACACTTACACAACACCGTCACTGTAATTATTTCTGTAAGGTGAGGAATATGCATGGTGCTTTCAGGATGAACAAATATATTTATGGAACTGCTGCTTACATCCATGACTCCCTGGATGAGTGGTGAGAGGGCAAGAGACTTACTTTCTCTTTGGAGACAGAAAGGTCCATCATCCATTTTTAGCCAATGATCCTAAAGTCCTTCTGTGTTTTCTTGGAACTTTTAAGTGTTCCCTGAGAATTCATCAACACCCCCAAATGCAGTATTTGTGCACTGCAAATCTAAAAGTCCTTCAGTTTTAACTTAATTTGTCCAGTTTAAATATTTGGAAGTTATTTAAAGAAGGGTATATATGCTTCCCAGTACAGCACTATAATGATATTAATGATTATACAGTTGATGTTCCCATGCTGCATCATTTTCTTCCTAAAATGAAAGGCACAGAGGATTTCAATTTGCAAGAATTCCCTGGGGGGTAAGAAGCTAGGAGGGCTTGATGTGAAGTGTCACGTGAAGCTTATCTTGGAACATGTGAAAATGAACTAGTTTCAGCAAAAGTATCTTTTCTGAAGTTCAGTTCCTCTTGAACGCTTTAGAGCATACATCAGTTCTGTTATCAGTGGATATTGAAATCAAATCATGTTGTGGGAAACTGCAAATGTAAACCAACATGAGTTGGTTCTTCCACAAATAGGCATCAGCCTGCACAGACTACTAACGTATACAGTTCTGTGCTCAAAGCACGGAGAATATCCTGCCTGCTTTGTTGTGGTAGCCAGGAGACTGAGTTTTCCATTGAAACGTGTTTGTCGAACCTTGAATTCTACAGCAAACAGGTACTCCCACCTCTTACTATTGTGTGTAATTATTTTACTAAGAATAGTGGTTTGCACTTGTCATTGTTTGCTGGATAATAAATGAGATTTTGGCAGATTGATTTCCTAGCACGAGGGGTTAGCATGTAGCTTAAAAGTCCAGAACAAAAACTCCCTTTTACTGACTGAAGCTACTATTTACATTTACATTTACATTTACATATTCACTTACATATATAGATCAATGAGAGCACAATGCCCACTATGCCAGAACAGGAAATGTATGAGTTGACTCCACAAAGCCTGATGACTCAGGATCATTGGCAATGGAATATAAATTTCTCAGATTCTGAATAATCCATTCGTTGTCAGTCGCAGAAACAGGCCCCATTAATATTCTCTGTTGCTCGTCAAAGAGGGGAATGCTATTGCTGTGTGTCCACATGACACAACATCACTGGAAAAATGTTATAAAGGACTCACTTCTTTTTGTCCTACACGGGTTGTTGGACCTAACAGCAAACAGGAGATGCTTTGTCTGTTGCTTTAATTGCAGTCATGTTTGGCAGGCCTAGTGGATACCTGTTCTGCTGCAATCCTAATTCTGAATTCTTAGGTAAGGAAAACCTCTTATCAATGTCCAAAAACACTTTGTTCAATGTTTGCTGCATTTCTGGATTCCTTCTACTGCCTTTAACTGTTGGTATCAGGTTTTTGCATTAGCCTATACAAGGAGAGATCTGTTTGCTCAGAGAAAACCTCTGCATTATCACACATATATCAAGCATGTATTGCCTGGTAAATGCAATCTGACACCACCAGTATTAAAAGATAAAGGAAAAAAGGGTGTTATTTACTTGTTTGAACACACTAATCGATAAAAAGATTTGAAAATAAAGAAAGAAGAGTCTGCATGCACACTTTAAGTCATTTACTCTTATGTCTAATACAAGCAATATTTGGGATTCTTTCCTCTTCATCTACTGCTGGACCAATTTATATTTTACTAGGAATGTCCACATGTGGCTGTGAGTCACTGGGTCTGACACATGTTGCTCTGAAAACTGTTCTATTGCTCTCCAGGGAGAGCAAGTTAGAGCAAGTTCTCACCCTGCCATTGTGTTTTAAGGACCTTGGATGGGACTTCCTCCTCTTTTCCCCATGCTGTCAGGCTTTGCCATCTGAGCAGATTCACAGGATAAGCTATTTATTCACTTCCAGATATTTTTCAGCAGCAGTTACGGATCTAAAAATTCTATAAGCAATTATTAAAATAACCCCTGCTTTTGTTGCCTATTTCAACAGAACTGTTTTCCACCTAAGAAGTGAAGACTGCAACCCTTTCTCATTCAGCTTCTGTTCCCGAGAGTGATGTTTATTCTGTGCTGCCTCATCAACTTGCCTTCTTTGTGCATATTAAAAACACAGCCTTAGCTCTCGGAGTGACTACTAGCTTTTGGATGACAGGTCTGGAGTATCCAGCCTGAACACAATGTCCAATGTAATGCTCTGCTGCAAGGCTGTTATAATCTCACAGAGTCAAAGCCGCCTACTATGGGAAATGATAATGGCCCTCATATGCAGAGTGTGCCCACATACCTTAGGAAAGAGCACGTATGAATACAGTTCTGTGCCAAAAAGAGCTGTGTGGTGGTTACCCTCTTACCCACTCATAACCACAATATTGCTCATTATTATCCCTTAAAACTACATCTAGGAAACTCCGTTTTAAAAGATGGAGTTAACAGCAAATCTCCTGTTACATCCAGGATTGCCTGACACAGGCTCCTTCCCTTCTTCCCCCTTTTCCTTCTTGACCCACTTATACTCTGTTTGCCCCTTTCCACACCAGCTGTCTTCCCCTGTGGTGTGTCTCTTTTCCTACTACCTGCTCCTTTCCTCTCCCTCAGGACCTTTATTCTTACCTGTTTCTTTTGGCCTATCATCCATTCCAGACCGCATAATCTCTGCTGTATCTTCATACCTCTTGTCTCTGGAGCCACATCCTGCTTCCTTCAACTCATCAAGATTTGCCAGTGCTCCAAGCCCTTCCCTAATGTCCAACTCACATGTCCAAGCTTCTAACTTTGGCCGCCTTCTGGTTCCAGAGTCCTCATCAATATTCCTAATTTGCATTTGACTCAGTCTTACAAATTACTTTTTCTGCTTTTACAACTCATTATTCTGGTCCAATGCTCCCCAAACTCTTTAGATGCAACATAGCTCTGTATTCACTCCTGATCTGACAATCCCATAACTTCCCTATCTGCCTTAGAATTTGTTTGGGATGAAGACCAACTCTGGAAAGCTCTGTAGTCTTGCCACTTTGTGAAAGCAGGAATTTTCAAAGGCTTCATCAATGTCTCCAGAAACAAGCTCTCTCAGTCTCCACCTACAGTGGATCCAGGGCACGTTAGGCCAAAACTTCTCTGGAAAACATTGCAGCTTCTTTTAACTACTCATGCTCAAGCCTCCTTCCCAGAAAAAAGGACTGTTCCCCACCCAAGTCTCACTCTGGTAGGGAGTTGGGATGCAGCCAGGCAGCCACACAGATCTGAAAGCTAGGAAGTATTACTGGCTCTCCATGACACTTGAATCAACTTTGATAATTATTCTGAGATTAGTTGATTCTTATGATAGTAAGTCAATCATTATTTCTTAACATCAGTGTGTACATCAAGATCTCTGGAGAGGGAGACAGTACTGTTGAGAGGAACTGGAATCACCATGGACTGCAATTTGCTTGCTTCAACTGGTAAATGAGCACACGCACCTTCTCTCTTCCTTCCCAACTTCTTAAGGCTTTCACATTTCAATTTTCCTGGCTTACATAACTTCTTCTTTTTTCTTTTTCTTTTTTTTTTTCCAGTTATTGCCCTCAAACTCTCCTCCCTGTTCTCCAGGTTGGGGAAGAATCACATGACAGACTGATGACTGTTGCTGGTGAGAAAGGTCATACAATGAGCTGCACAGGTTACTAGAAGTGTAATAAAAAGTCTCATGCAGGTTTTTTTTTTTTTTTTTTTTTTTTTTTTTTATTAACAAGGCCTTCTTTAAGGCATGTTCATCTGTAGCGTAGAAATCAAGATCCTGGAAATGTCAAATTATTTGGTAAAATATTCTGATTCCTTTTTTCTTGGTTTAGGTAGATACTTGCTGAGGAACCATTGGATCACACAAACCCAATATGCAAACTGAACGGATAATATACATTATTTTGCTCTCACCCCCCTAAATGGTACTCAAGATTTGGATTTTGGAAGCCATGTATATGGATGTTCATGCACACGCTCTTAGAAAAATAATCACTATTTGGCTACAGCACAAACACCTATTCAACGAGTTACAAGAATACTCAGAGAGAGACCAAATTTAGCTACTCCAAAATCTGTCATTAAACATACTGCCAAAATCATATTAAATGCCATACTTACATATAGAAAACAAGTGTTAGAAATTCTCTGCCTTTGGAATACAGATGGAATTCTAGTATTAAATAAAATGGCAACAGAACTAATGTTTAAAGAGCATATGTGAATAATGTTTAATCTATTTTTACTCAATGAATTTTTATTGACAAAATAATGGGTTTATTACACATCATGAGCTGACACACTGTGATTAGGGCAAGGATTGAAGAAGAGACAGAGAACAGAAGGTCCCTTTATTAATTTCGTAGGTCCTTTTATTTTAATCAAAGTTATCAATTTGATCCAATAAAGCAGCTATGTGCTGTTTCAAAACCTTGGTTTCAATTACTACTTCCAATATACATCCTTCAAGGAGCTTTTCCACCTGTGTCATCTTTCTCTGTAAAGGGCTACACTCCTATATCATTGTCACATATATTACTATTTTTCCTTTAAATTTTTCAGAGGAAAGAGACAAAGTCTTTCTAGCATAAATAAAATAATGGCAGATAACTAGTTCAGTTGTACTCTTAGAAATGTATTTTCTTAACAGGGTATGTTATACCATCCCCCAAAACGTCAATATCATCTGGAGAATAATCAGTACAGGTCAAGCATCCTAAAGAGTTTGAAATAACACCAAATTGCACCATTCTTTGAGTATCTTCTGCAGAGCCCAGCTAATTTAATGCTACAATAGAATAATCTAGTTCTTTGGCAACTGTCTGACTTAAAACATTTCAACAACATTGAACACTGAGAACATTGAGAAATAATTTTTTTAAAAGTGCCGAATTACTTCAGTTACAGTTTATTCTTTGTTTCTAACACATAAATTTCCTCAACTAAAAGTTCACTGGTAGAAAGTAGGAATTTTCTTTTTTGCATCTGTGTTTTAGAAGAGTTAAAATATATGTTATCACTAATTATTACAATTAGGTTAATACTGTTTTCTGTAATTAGTTTCTAATGAACATATGTTTATTGATGAAAACTGCAGCTTATATGCAATGCCATTTGAGCTGAAGGGGTGTGAGAAGCCTCATCATTGCTCATCATAAAACAACTACAATGTATTTTGCTTAGGCATCAATCCTGCAAATACTTATTTGTGAGCCCCATTTTACTGCTGTGAAAAAAAAAATCATTTAAATAGACAGAAACTGTCAAGATAGTATGGTAAAAGCCTGATTGAACTGTCTAAACATGGGCATAGTTTAAGGGAGCAGAGTTGTCAAGTTTGGTTCTTAAATATTTTAACACACATTCTGAAGTAAATACTCTAGTGAACAGAAGCTGAGGCTAGGAAGTCCTGTCAGAAATGGACCATCTCTATCCTGTGTCCAGTGCAATGCCATTCCCATCATGGGGATCCTACGGTAATAAAGGATGCCTCCATATCTAAAAGGTTGTACTTAGTCTTGTCATTTGTATTTATTTCTATTGATATTCAGCTGATACTTATTACTGGCTGCCTATTAGTATTTATTATTATTTCTGTTCTAGTAATTTGGGCCAAAGTTGGAAGTAGACTTGTAGAAGAGAGGGAGCATATATAAAAGCAAGACAAAGCTTGGTCATTGATCATTACTGGGATTAACAAAAAATGTATTGAGATTTTAGAGTTGTTTCAAGAGATAGATAATAATATGCCAAACTATCAAAAATTCAGAATTTACTTTGTCAGTCTTTACCTTTAGGACAGAATGACTTTAGAGAGATGCTGCGTGGTCTGAAAAAATTTAGGATTAGTATAATTAAGATTGTATTCTCTGTTGTTTTATACTTTGCCTCAAACTACATATATATATATGTATAGACAGTTTTTAAAGTATCATATTTGCATCTGATCACAATCCTCCATCCTCCCCTTTCCCAGTACCCTTAGGCCTCATACAGGTCTATGCTGTCTAATGTTCTTTTGCTGGCAGATGTCCTTGCAGGTGAAGTCCATCCTGGGCAAACCCATGGAATAACATGGAATAACAAGTTTTCAGTGTTTTCTGAACCAGGGACAGAAAATAAATGGCGATGACATTTGTCTTTGGGAATACAGGGCACCGATGGCGGGTATTCAAGCAGGTGGCACATCTGAGGCTACTTTTACTTTGTGAGCTGGCTGGGTTGTAACCGAGGTGAGGCCCACCGCAGGGATGTGTCCATAGCGAACGAGCCCGTGTTCCGGGAGCGCACAGGAGCCCTCGGCCCATCACCCGGGGGATGCCCGGCCGGTCCCGCAGGACCCGCACTTTCCCCACTGCTGCCCAGCCGTTCTGCCCCTGCCCCAGGTCTGCTCTGCGCGGAGATGGGGCCAGGAGCCGCAGCCGGGCTCTCCCCGGTCCCACCCCGCCACCTCAGCGGCACCTGGCGGGACCCCGCGGCCGGCCCTGCCCCTCCCCGAAAAGCGGCGGGGCGTTATTTTTGAAAGCGCCCAAAAATAGCGCGCGGCTGCCGCACAAGTCTCCTTATTATTCCTCCGGCGTCGGCAGTAAATCGGGGGAGGATGCGGCCCGGCGGAGCCCCCGGCGGCGGGCGCTCGGGGCAGGGCGATGCCCGGGGCTGCGGGCGGCGGGAGCGGGCCGGAGGAAGAGGAGCCGCGGCGGCGGCGGCGGCGGCAGTTTCCCCTTTCCCCAGCCCTGGCTCCGCGGGCGCATGCTCACTGTGCCCGCAGCCTGGACCATATTTGTCAGGACTACTCGAGAGACGGAGAAAGAGAGAATTTGGGGGGGTAAGGAGCGGCGGGTTCCGAGCTGATCCGCAAGCCTGGTTAGGGAGCCGCGATGGCAAAGGCCGGTGGCGGGTTTTAATTTCCCCCCTAGGTGAGGATGAAAGTTAGAGAGAGCGCGAGAGATAAAGGCAGAGACGCACCTCCTCTCCCTCCCTTACGAAACGTATCTGGGGAAGGGGAGGGGGCTTCTCCCCGACCACCTCGAGCAGAAAGGATGGAAGTTAATGCCGGGTAAAGTGGGCAAGTGACTCGCAAGTGGCTGGGGAGCGGCCGGGGCACCGGGGATCTCACTAAATCACAAGTGTACGAGTGTGAAAGAGGAACAAAAGAAAGAGAGAGGTGCCTGGTATTTCTTTTTCTCTTCCCAAACACATGAAGGGAGTACATGTATATATATATGCGCTGTGTATTTATATACATACACAGGCACGCACGCACGTATGTGTATGTACATATATATATACACGGGGGAGGCAGCCGGGGAAATGTCTTTGGGGGGGCCTTTTTTTTTGGGGGGGGGGGGGGGGGAGTGTGTTCCGACGGGAGGGGGAAGGGAAGGGGAGAGACATTTTGCAGACTTGCCCCACCAATGAGCTTGTCAGTTGGCTCCATTTAATGACACTTACGGGGCACCGCCGCGCTGTTGGAACAATGTGATGCGGGTGCCGCGGCCGGGCGATGGGGGGGCCGGGGGTGTGTGAGCGCCGGGCGGGAGCGAGCGGAGCCGGGAGGGGAGAGGAGGGAGAGAGGAGAGAGGGAGGGGGCTCGCTGCCACCCGAGCCCCCCCGCCGCAGCCCCGGCTCTTTGTTCGCACAGCCTGAAGGACGGGGAGAAGTGCGGGCTGCCGGGGGGCAATGCGCAGCCGAGAGGGGTGCGGAAAAGGGTTTTTCGGTGGGAAAGAAGCGGCGAGCGGCGGCGGCTGCCGGGATATACCGGTTGAATGTGCCGTGGGTGCCCGTGTGCGAAGGCCTCTGCCGGCGCGCAGCGGAGAGTTTGTATTTTCCGTCGCTCCTGCACTTTGTGTGATTGTGTGCGAGAGATATTTAAAATATAATCATCTCCCAATTTCCGCCATTTTGGGGAAAGTTTGCACACACACACACATACACATACAAAAAAAAAAAAAAAGGCAAGCTCGTAGCAAATTTTTTTTTTTTTTTAAGAGACGAAAAAAAAAAAAAAAAAAAGTCTTTTGCTCGAGTGCTCAGTTCCTGCCTCTGTGCGGTGCGTGCGCCGCGCTCGCTGCGGCAGCAGACATGTGAGGCGGCGGGGATCGGCCCCTGCCCGCTCCGGGCGGCGTGCGGCGGCGGGGCCGGCTCCTGTCACCGCCCGGGGGTGCCCGGGGGCTGCGAGCGCACACACACGTGAGTGCGCGTTCTGCGGGCGGGGGGGGCCGGCGGGGAATAGGACGCGGCTTTTCTGTGATAAGTTGCGCGCTCTCGCCTCAAGTGCGGCCGGGGTGGGGGAGCGGCCCCCGCGCACACGCCCGTCTCTCCCTCCCCGTCTCCGCGGCAGCCGGTGCATACAACAACAGGATATAGGCACACTTGTTCTCGCTAGCGCCTGTGGGGCGGTGTTTTTTTCGGGGGGGTGGGGGGGGGGCGGCGGAAAGCGATTTTTTTTTTTTTTCGGGGGGGTTGGGAGCGGCGGCCGACGGGAAGGCGCTCTCTCTCTCTCCCGCGGAGCGGCCGGGGCTGCCCAGGGGCTGCCGAGGGGCTGCGGGCCCGGGGCGGGCGGGGGGCGCCGTGTCGGGCCCGCTCCCCACCCCCGTGCTCTCCCCCCTCCCCGTCGGAGCGGGCGCACGCCAGAGCGTGAGAGAAAAAGTTGCAGCGCGGGGCCGGGCGGGGGCGAGCCCTCCGGGGAGGCGGCGTGTGCCGGCCCCTCCCGCGGCACGGCCAGGGGGGACCGCTCCGCTCCGCTCCGCCCAGGGATGCCCGGAGAGCCGCTGTGCCAGAGCCCGGCAGAGAGCCCCCGCAGACCCCAGGGAAAATAGAGAGCGAGCCCCCCTCCTCCCCCTCCGTCTCCTCCGCGCTGGGGGAGGGGAGGAGGGAGGAGAAGGTAACATTTTTTTAATTTTTTTTTTTTTCCTTTCCACTCCGAGGCAACCTCCTTTTCCCGGATCCCGGTCCCGGGGAGGGGAGGGGGGAGGCGAAAGAGGGGGGTGGGAAGAAAAAAAAAAAAAAAAAAGCGAGGGACCCGGTAAACAAGCAGAGTCCCTCTCTCGTTGTGCAACTTCCTCAGGAACACTTAACACCCAGTTCCTCTCCCAGCCCCGCTCGCACCGCGCTCGCCCCCGCGGCCGCCCCCTCGCCGGGCCAGGGGGGCACTCTTCCCCCGCTCGCTTTAATTGCCCGGGGCGGGGGCGAAGGGAAAAAAAGGCAAATTCGGGAGGGGAACGGCGAGACTCGAGAGCCGCTTTCCCCGAGCGCTCCTCCCGAGCAGCCGGGCGGCCGCTTTTGTCTCGGCGCCTCTGCCCGAGCCTGGGGAAGACGCGGACCTGAGCCCGGGTTTTCTCTCCAGAAAGTTTCAAGTGCAGCAAAAAACACGGCGCAAAAACTGGCCAAGGAGGGACCTCTGCTGGTAGGCCGCGGGCTGCCGGCGCCGGGGAGCGGCGGCCGCGCCCGCCGGGCCTCCCTCGCCCTCTCCCTCCCCGCAGCGTTCCGGCCGCGCCGCGCCGGGAACAGGGATGAGCGGGCGGGAGCGGTACGGGAGGGAACAGGGATGGAGCACGGGATGAGCGGGCGGGAGCGGCGGGGGGCGCGCCCTTGTCCCACGCCAGAGCGCGGCCGGAGCCCCCCGGGGTTTGGGGCTTGGGGAGCGCTGCCTGCCTTAGGGGGGCCTGGAGGAGATGCGGCGGCATCCCCCGGGGCGTGGGGCTCACGGCCTCTTTCATGTGTATTTTAATTACCTGCGCTTCAGCAGCGCGGTGTGAAAGCTTCACAGAGAAAGGCAGCGGGAGTTGCGTTTTTAGTTTTGTTCTATTTTCCGTATTTCTTCCCTGTAGTTGAGTGGCACCGGACCGATTTTTTTTTTTTTTTTTTTTTTTTTTTTTTTTTTTTTTTTTTGCTGTTTCTACTCATGAATGGATGCTCAGTCGTGGGTGCTAAAAATCAGGTGGTGAGCATAAATAAAGCTCATGATATATAAAAAGTTCGGCCTGTGTCGTTTTAGGAAATAGTCTGTGCTCAGAATTGTGACACAGTTTTCTTAGTGCGAATCTTAAAGCTCTTCAGGAACCGGTGTTTTTTACAAAGAAAGTTATCTCGTTCTCAGAAGTCTATACAATGAACATCTGTAAGAGAGAAACTCCCTGAAAGCAGTGGCTGAAGGCAGCAGAGCTTTCCCCTTTTATCTGGGTGGTGCTGGGTAGGTGTTATTTCCCAGTGAGACCTCAGCAGTTTCGGCTGGGCTCCAGTTGGTCCCATGAACTGGTGCTCACTATAGTGGAGGTGGCTGGAGCAATTGTCTTGGATGGTGCTTGTTGTTAGTTGGGCAATTGTAATAAACTCTGGTTTAGTTTGTGGTGTATGTTTCACCTTCAGTTTACTGACTTTTTTTTTAGATTATTATTTTAAAAGTTTCAATAACTTTTGTGGTGACTTCTTTTCCTCTAACTTGTTGAGTTTTATTTGGCATCACCTGTGAAGAGAGATGGTTGAGTTTTTTGTGGGCTGTTCAATTTGCTCTCATCTGTTTTTTAATACTAATGGTAAAGAGTGTGATGGATTGTGGGTGATGGGTGTGAGGAATCAGTGATGAGCTGGCGTGAGGCTTTCTGAAGAAAGTGATAGCATGTCTGTAGTCATAGCTTATTAATGCTCCAGTTGTAGGACTGCTCATCACAATGGGAGATGTAGCAGCTCTTTATGAATGGGGGAGGAAAGAAAGTCTATAAATGCAGTAACCTGCTGCGTGTGTTTAGGAGCTAGAAAAGGTGAACTAATGGTTCATGAACAGCAGAGCTTATGGGAGCTGGTAATAACTGGCAGATGAGGAAGAGGAGGGCATGAGTCACACAAAAGGGATGCTCAGATGTATACTGACTTAACTTTGGGTAGGAAATAACAATTTGAAAGAGGAGGTGTGAAGATTAGGTGCTGGTGGTGTCTGCATAGGGGAAGGAAGAAGGAACAAATAAACAGAGAAGTTTTTTGTAACTTGCTGTGATTGGTTTTTGCTTGAACCTGAGCAATTAAGGGAATTTAAATGACAGGATTTCAAAGTTGTTGTGTGCAACTCTTACTATCTGAGTAGGTTAAATCTTTCCTCAGGCCTCCACAGACAATAACAGAAATAAGAGGACCATAAAAGCTTTGCAGAGGAAGTACTTCTCTAGTGTGAGGTACAGGCTGTTATAAACAAGGAAAGGCTGTCGGTGGTAAGTTTCATTAGATGACAAAATAGCTTTGGCATTGGGTAACTATTGTTGCAGTGTTTTGTGGATATTTGAAAATGAGGCTGTAGATGAAGGCTGTGTGTAATTGTTACCCAGTCTCTAGCAATGGTACAGCAATAACTCTGTTACCTTGCTGGCAGAGACCAGATTCGGATCAGGAACAAACCTCCTTTAAGCACTGCTACAGACCCAGGCTCCATAGTATTTTAATGCTTTTGTGGCTAGATTCTTCTGTAGGGGGAAAAGGTAGAAAGCCAAAATATTGAGAAGCAGGAACAAACATACACAGTAGCCGTGGAGCATCTAGTAGTCAGAAGAATAGCAACAGATAAAAGTAAATAATGCTTAAGGGGACATCATCAATAGGAACTCTGGTCCTTTTTCTCTTGCAACCTTTGGATGGCAAAGAATTTTAAGCTGTGTCCCTTTTGTGAGTACATAAAAAAAAACTATGTATCTTATCATTAAAATACCTTGCTTGTAATAAACTTCATGAGCAACAGGCAAAGTAGTGAAATTTACTCGAACAACTTTTCAACGCAGAGAATAGAAACATGGCAGAGCTAGTAGTTTCCAAGGAATGAAAAATGAAATTTTTGAGGAAAATGTGTGCCTGAAAATACTTATTTTAATGAAATATTAAAATAATTTAACCTTTAAACAGGTACAAGGAAAAAACACATTAAAATGTGGTGGGTAGCATCAAAGAATTTTACCATTTCCTGCACTGTTCCTGTTGTGGTTGTTTTTCTGTAAGTGAAGAGTCTGGTGCAAAAATATGAAGGCTGAGTAAGAGTCAAGTGTGAGGTGTGCTCAACTCAAAGAGAGGACTGTGAAGAGAGAAGCAGGGCTCACCCCAGTGGGTTTACAGTCAATCCGCTTTGCTTTTGCTGTCATGAAGCTCAAACTTAGTACTGGTGTCAAATATCAGACAGATTACACTGCGAGGGGTAATTCTGCTTCATGTGGCTGTGGGAGTGTAACAAGTCAGTGCTGGTAATATTCACATTCTTACATGTTAAATGAAACTAAACTGAGTATCCACTTGTCCCTGCTGTCTAGAAGTTGGTGTATTTGCAGTTCTGGCACACTGAGTTCTTCCTTTCAGATCCACTTTATTTTCTGTATTTACTGGGAAACTGTGTCCTTTGAACTTGTGGATGCTGCACCAGGCAGCCTTGGAGATGTCCAAAGTAAAAGTATACAATATTAGGACAAAAACTCTAACCTGTTGCCTTTGCTTCTGAATGCCCATCAAATGCTGGTGTCACCCAGTCCAGTGGGGAAGAGGGACCATGGCTTGCCTGCAGAAGAATATTTTCTCTCTTGGGATTTCTTTTTCGCTTGGAACTATTCCTTAGTGTCACTTGCTGTGACCTCCCCTGGGTCTGTGTTCCCAGTTTTAGGTCTCCTCATAGGAGCTGTCAGCTGGAGAGTGGATCAGTATGGGGGCAAATCTGCTAGGCTGTCTTCTCATGGCAGCTACAGAAGTCCTCAAAAGTACACACAAAAATACACAGAGATGCGTAAGAAGAAATTACAAACTACTGCAGACATGTTGTGCCAGTCTGGCAATGATGACTGGTGGCTTTACTGCTGAACTCTGTCTCTGCTGCCCAGTACTGAGTTGACCCCCCTGGTTGGAAATCATACAGGCATTTCACAGACAGCATCTTAGATGTTAAAAATTTGGGTAGGGGTCGGGTGGTTTTTCAAAGCACTGACTGGAAGAAAGACACCTTTTACTACTTTCTGATGTATTCACTATGTAAGTGAATTTGAATTTGTAAGTCTATTTGGCATATTCTGTCGTGCTTCTTTGCTTTATATCTTTAGACAGTCTCTCACCAGATGAAACTATCTAATTTTTAGTGCTGTTATTCTCAGTAAGTATCTCCTCTGTGAGGTACTCATTTATTGTTGAACCTGTTGGTAAAAATGAAGGTTTTCCTAAAGGATGTCTCTTAATCTTATTTAATATGCTTGTTTATTTTAATGACTTTATTGCATTTGTCTGAAACAAAGATAATGTTGAAATATTAATATGCAGCACGCTTCTCTTATGACCATGAGGACTGAGACAGTACATCCCTAAAGGTAGATTTTGGAGATGCTTTTGGAAGATGACTGCTCCAAGTTCTTACTATTATGTACTTTCCTTCACATCAGATGGCATTCACTGACAGGCCCCTTATTCATCTAGTATTTTTACTACTTCTGTGGCAGTAGAGCAGCAGAAATGATACTAGATGAAATCATTATAGAAGGAGTTAAACTAGTTCAAAGAAGTACATCAGAGCTTTAGAGGAGTAGATAAGACATTCTTTAGTTTTCTTTGTTCTGAGATTTAGATGTAACCATTGCAATGAGTTCTTCCTTTTTTAGTACCTCAGTGCTATAACAATTTTATTTGTCTGTATCTTGTTTCTTACTGTCATTAGGAGAGGGATATAAGCCTATCTTTCATCTGTTCAAACTCAGCAAAGCTGGAAACAGATATTTTGTTAAAAGTGATTCCTTTTTGTAAGTTAATTTCTATCCTCATTGCCCTGTGACCTTTTCATTCCCAACAAGAACACTTCTGAAGGCTGCAGAATGTGAAAGGTATACGGATTGTGCCTTTGACTTTGAGTTAATTGCAAAAGAAAAGCAATAATGAACGTCTTTAGACATCTTCAGAGTGTATCATTATTGCTGTTTGTTACCTGAGGAAAGTTTTTTACTTGCAATTAAGTCAGAATTTGTATGTTTTCTTGAGACAAGTATGCCCTGAACATTTCTGTTACCAATTTTTCATCACCTTTCATGGTTTACTCCTTGCCCAAGTAGGCTAGACTCTTAGTGTCCCACCCTCCATATAATTTTTGTGTCTGTAATGAAAGTGGCACTATGGGAGATGACTGCATCTGATGGAGCAGCTGTGCTGTCCGATCCTCCTTGCTCTGTGGTACAGCAGCTGCTGAGAGGAAGAATTTCTCCACAGCCTTCCAGGTCTTTTGCTGACTTCTGTCATACCTTCTGCAGAAATCGTTGGAGCATGTTTCCTGTAATAAAGCACAGGGGGGCTGAGTGAAGTGTCCTCTAAATAGAATGATAATTTAAGATTACTTAGAGACTTCAGTTAATGCAGAACACAGCTTTGTGTTTGCTTAGCCAGGCTAATCCTGGGGAGCTTGTTCCACCAATGTGCTTGAACCAGCATGTTTTGTGTCCTTAAAACTTCACAGGTGCCTGGAGAGGTCCCATTTTTTTCTAAGCGACTTCTTAGAAGCTTGGGTCCTCTGTTTTTGAGGGAAGGCCTGTGCTTCTGCCGCTGTGCTGCAGTTCAGTTTGGTCAAGCCTGCTTGAACTGGTTTACAGTGGTACTTGGTACTCAGATCAAGCAGAGATCTCAAGTTGTGTTGCAGGAGCTTGCCCTGAGGTAGGATGGTGGATTTTGCTTGGGAGTGATTTTAAAAGATGAAATCTATGGCTCTGGGGAATTTCTCAGTCTGCAATGAATTTGTTTAGATTTATTGATGTTTTGTAAAATGAATTTTTGTACATTGTTTGTTATGGTTTTCAATACTTTCTCGCAGAGAGTTACCTAAAGATGAGGAAGACACATTGAATCATTTGGTTCTTCTTACTTAAAACTTGTCATGTGAAAAACATGAAGTTTTCTCAAAGAGCTCTCTGTGAACCCTGCATACCATATGAAATCAAGGGGAATGCAAAAGCTTTACTCTTACAAGTGGACACTGACTGAGGTCCAGCTCCTGTTATCTTTTTGATAACTGTGTAGTTGCTGTAGTGTAATGAAAGAGCTCATGGAGTAAGCTGTTGCTCAGGATTTTAAAGACTTCTGCAGAAATGAAGAGAAAACCAAGAAGAAATGAAAGGGACATTGTGTACCCCAAACCAGACTAGTATGTGTCTGTAGTGATGATATTACAGCGATTGAGACTATTTTTCTGATGAATGCAATGTAAATTCTATTGTTTTTCATGCATCTAAGTTAACTAAGTGTTTTTCTCCTGAACCTTTGAATAAAAAGCTTCTAGATGACCTGAGTTTACTTCTGCTTGGTTTGCATCTTTTTCTGTTATTGGAGTGAACAAATAACACCTTTTGGGTTGTTTGTTGTTTTTATTTTGTTTTGTTGGGGTGGGTTTTTTTGTGAAAAGTCAAGATCTCCAGAGATTATTTGCAGATTCAGAGTGGGACCTAAGTTAGAAATTAGATTTTAGAAAACAAGGTTAAACTTTGAGGAAATTCTTTGTCTATTTGAATTTCAAATACTGATAGTTTCAGCAAAAGTTTGCAGTCTCCAGATGGGGGTACGAGCCTTAGAAAGTGTTCATTTAAAAGTTCAGAGTTTACATTCCAAAAAGTTCAGAAAGTGCAAATTTCAAAAGTGGTGAGGTTTTGCTAATAGTTCACAAACAATGACAGCTAGTTTTTGCCACAGATTATTTCAGCTGCTAGAAATAGTGCAGCCGTTCTTCAGGAACAAAATTAATAAGTCAGATTCCACATTGAACAAATAGTAAGTTAGGTGCCAGGCCACAGATTTAAGGATTGCTGGGTTTGTGAGAAGTGGAAAGGAAAAAGTTGGTGGCCCTCACAACTGACTGCTAGAAACACTTGCAGTTCAGTGCCACTGATGGTGTGTTTGTGGCACTGACAAGTGGTGAGCTGAAGCCAGGGGTCAAGTGCAATGTACTGCTGTTGCTCGTTCAAATTTTTTATCACATAAAGGGATGTCCAGATGCACTATTTCTGAAGATAAATATTATCTGCTCTGCATTCACTGTTCTGAAACAGAGGAATCCAGTAAAGTCAAGTCTTGCAAAGCAGTCCGTTTCTCTGGTGTGTATATATATATATATATATATATATATATATATATATATATATATGTACATGGAAATAAGTTTTAACAAATGCAATTCAAAATTTACTGAAACTGTAGGGAAACAGATAAAGAATATTCAAGTGTCCCGAGTTGGACAGGAAACTGACAGTTTCAAATTAATTTTGAAATTTTAATTTGGACTTGGGTAAAGCATTCGCATCAGCATGCTATCCAATATTAAGGAAATGCAGTTCTGTTAATCAGTGCTTAATGTATTTATTAAAGGCATGCATTTATGCCTTGCCTTTCTTAAAACAGATGTTTTTAAGTGTACTTGACATGTTTTCCTCATGTCAATTTATTTGCAGTTTGAAATTTTTCTTTTCTCTCCTGTACAGCCCCATTGCCTCCTAGTGTGTGAAACAGGTATTATTTTCAAAGTTTTAGAAAGATTTTCCCCTACTTTTATTACATCACATATATTACGTACATCACGTATAGTATCCTTGTCATCAGTTGTCCACGTTGCCAGTGTGCAGAGGGAAGCATTTGATACAAATCTGTAAAATGCATTAGAAGAAGTATCTGGTGATATAAGCATTAATCCACTTACAGAATTTTCAGGTAACTTTTTTTTGATTTGTTTTTTTTTGTAGTACATGCATCATGAATGAATCTGCCTCTAGTGGAAATGGTCAGGAGTTTGATGTATTTAGTGCAATGGACTGGAAGGATGGCATAGGTACTTTGCCAGGAAGTGACCTAAAGGTAAGATATGTACTTTTTTCAATAACTGAAATAAAAATGTTAAATGACAAAAGAAAGCATTTGAAAAGCTGGTGTGTAGGTATCTGCTTTTATGAATAAAACATGAATCTGCAGTTCTGAGTTAAGAGACTGTAGCCTGTTAGGTTTTAGTTCTGGAGTTTCTTGATTCAGTTTATGGTGCTGGCTCAGACAGCCGTCATCCCCGTAGGAAGGCATAAATTAGCACTGCCTCACTATACAGACAGAATTAATCAAATGCACAAAATCCTGAAGAAATCTCAAAAGTGTGAAAATGCAGTCCACTTAGAGCATTATATTACTGTATCACTAAGAATTTTCATGCTGTCATTGACTCTCACGATCTTACATTCTTAGGTCTTTTTATTTCTAAAAGTAGTTTATTTTTGCTGTGCTTTTGTCATGTGGGTGCCTAGAAAGATGAAAAAAGTGTGTGCTTCTGAGCGGGTTGCAGTTTAGAAATTTGAATTATATTGGAGTAGTAATTTTGCTTACATTTTTCACACCGGTTTTGTTTTCTGAAGTAAATCATAACTCTTTTGTTTTCAGTTTCTTTTTATTTATCTCATACTTTTTACTGTCACCAGAAGGTATCCTTTGCTGTGCTTGCAATTTTGATATTAGACACTGTCTTGTACCTATTTCCTCTTGATTAAAGTCAGTATTTTCATATAATTCAAACTAATGTATTTTGTTCATGGTTTATTTTTTGAAAGGAATCTCACAAGAAAATGTGTGACATTTAAAGCAACTTTTTATCTTTTGGTGCCTAATAGGATTTCTGTTGTTGAGGTGGAAATTTAAAAAATGTTTGAAATTTGGGACATGCATGTTGTGAATGTGTTTTTGTGTTGGTGTTTAGGTTGTTTGCTTGTTTGTTTGTTTGAATTTTTGCTTTTAGTCACAGAACAGTAAAATAAATTTGCAGAATAATTTTCTTTGCCACCCAGACTGAGTACCCCAGACCTCAGGGCGGCTTAGATCAGGTTGCTCAGGATTTGGTTATCTGCAGGGCTGGAGATACCACAGTCTCTCTGGGCAGCTTGTTCCAGCTTTTGTCTACACTCATAGTATTTTTTTCCTTTTATGGCTACTTTGTGGGAATTTGTGCTTTTGTAGCTTATGCTTGCTGCCTCTTGTCCTTCTTCTGTGCACATCTGAGAAGAACCTGGCGCCATCCCCTCTATATCCTCCCATTAACTGCTGGAAGACAGCAGTAAAATCTTAAGACTGAGCAAATGGATTCACTCAGCTTATTTCATGTCATCTGCCACAGCCCTACCTGCTTTGGTGGACTTGCTGCAGTATGTGAGTAGTAGAAGAAAGGCTGGTTTCTACAGTGGCCTGCATATGGCCTCATCAGTATTCACTGGAGGAGAATGATGTCTTCCCCTGTGCTGCTGGCTGCGCTCTTGCTCAGGCAGCCTGGGGTGCTCCTGCCACCTTTGCTGCCGGGGCAGGTTGCTGCCTCATGTTCAGCTCACAGGTGTTCTGCTCTCAGTCAGTCAGCCCCTGGTGTGAACTAGTGTGTGTAGATACTCTGTGACAGGTGCAGGGCCTAGGACCTGCCTTGGTGGGCCTTCATAGCATCTTGTTAGCCCATCTTGTTCAGCTTATTAAGGTTTGTCTGAACAGCAAGCCTGCCCTTCAGTTCATCAGCCATTCCCTTCAGTTTCATAGTTTGCTTTTCCTGCCTGTACTCATAGAGAAGCCTTTCTTGTTGCCTTTGGTAGTTTATTCTCTGGCTGAGTTTTGGATTTCTTAATGCCATGGCTATACACTATAGCAATATCACTATATACCTTGTCTATGAAGTTTTCTTTTCTGCATTCTGCTTACCTCCTTTTCCTTTTTAAACTAAGTCAGGAGTCCCTGGTTAATTCATGTTGGCCTTCATCCACATTTGCTTAATTTCTTGCACATTGACATGCCTCATTCTCCTGATGTGAAGTCCTTGGAGAGAGAGACAGATTTCCTGGACCTGTTTACCCTTTAAAACAGTCTCCTGTATGATCCTGCCAAGCACATCTCTGAACAAGCCAACATGCCTCTTCTGAAGTCCAGTGCTTCATTATTTGTTTCTCTGGCTTCTTTCAGGACTTCAAACTTCATAATCTCATGTTAGTGATGAAAACCAAGGCTGTGATGAGCTTCTTCATTCCTGAGCAGTTCTGTGTTTTTAAGTCCAGGCTTTTAAAATTTCTTTCCATTTTAATATGGAACATTGTGTTGAAGGGAACCGTAATACTGCAATACTTGGGCAATACAAAAGGGAACAGTGCAGGAAAATATAATAATCTCATATAAATCGCTGGTTTGTGCTTTTTTTCAGTTATGGTTACCCTGTATTGAACAAAACTAAAGCAAAGTTTGAGTCACTAATGAGTAGAAGAATGGGAAAGTTTCCATGTAAAGTGAGGGAAAGGAACTGGGAGGTAGCTTAGGGTAACCTCCAAGAAATCATGTAGAAGACTCTTAGCTATGTCCTTTTCAGGAAAACATGAGCTTAATTTTAGGGCTGCACTTTGGATTTTTTAAAATTTATTTATTTTAATATGGAAACAAACATATTTGATTTTTTGGACAGAGATTCTTTCTTTGGTCCAAGCATTAGGGGAGGTGGATTCAGAGATGGAATAGTAGTCTACCCAGAATGGTGAAATATACAGAGTATTGGTCAGGCAGCTCCTTTTTGGGTTATTTGGTTATTATAACCTTTTTGGATTTTGGGTTATTATTTTAACCCCTCTTTGGTTATTATTTGTTTGCTTGTTTGCATTTTGTTAAATACAAAAGCAAGGGCTGAAAGGATGAAATTGAGCCATTTTAAATCTGGCTGAAGGAAGAATATTTTTTAACAATGCAAAATTAGCCCAAGAAGGTCACTGTACTGGGGGACATCAGGATTCAGTGAGAGACTAGGTGTTCACACAGATACAAAAACAATTTGAGCTGTTAAAATAGTAAGGACTTTTAAGCTTTTATAATAATTGTGACAACTCATTTCAGGACTGCTTCTAAACAGTGATTGTTAAAAGGGTGACTAATCATTTGAAATTGTAAATGTGATCATGGAAGATGTTTTATACTCTTTGTGGAATTCTCAGAATAGGTTAATGAGGATTATTTACCTGAACTCTCTTGATCAGAGTATTTTACTACTGTGTCCTGAACCTAAAGAAAATGACCTTACATAGCAGTTACTTATTGTAAGCCTGTGTGTGTCTTTTAAAAATTGTAATAGACTTGTTCCATTAAAGGTATGAAGCCATTGTCAGGTATTTACATTGAAATGCACTTGAAAAATCTGGTGAAAACACCGTAGTAGTAGGATACTTAAACACAAATGTTCTATTTTTACATCTTGATAATAGATTAGAATGTCTGAGGCATTTTATAACAAATAATAAGCAATAACTTAAATATCCATTGTAGACAATGTGTTGTTTAAATTCTCACATTTAGTTTTTTCTCTTGCTAAAATGATAGGGGAAATTGAACAGTCAGATTTGGTAAACTGTATTGTATCCGCATATTAACATTAAGTTAGGCCTATAACAAAATATTGTAATGCTGCTTTTTAATATAGACATTTTAGGGAGTTACCGAATTGAAGTCTTTATTTTTAGTTGTATAAATCATGTAACATTTGCTTGTCTTTACTTCTTGCATGATAAAGTGTCATGCTTATTTTAACGTATGCATGTTTTAAGAAATCTCTTTTCTTGTGTGCTTTATTAAAATCCAGCCTGGGGTTGTCAGGCAAATACATATGACCAACCATTCTTTTTAGAACCACTTCATTTTTGTCAGTATGAGTTCCTGAATAACAAAAAGTTGGTAAACACTATTGTAAGTAGAGCAAAATGTTTTTGAAACATTTAAAAATAACTTTTCTCAGTGTTTTCTTATAATTTCTTAAATCTAGCTTTTCTTATGGCACAGAAAGACATGTAAATCAGGAATAGATACTTGGATTAATTGTTTTTGTTAGGAAGTCTTGTAGGCAGTTTCATGCCTGCCAGACTTCAGTGAGATGGGCTGCACCAGGGGGCACTCACTTCCTGGTCTAATCAAAATAAGGGAGCCAAATCAGATACCAAGCTTCCATTCTCAGCCATGCCACAGTCTCTTATTCTGCATCTGTTTCTATACTAGTAAAATGCTGAAAATGTTCTTTTCCTATGACTTTGGGCACTGTTAATTGTTAGGGTTTTGTCAGTAGGAGAAGGCTGTGCAAATACTTTCTTACACAAATTTTGTTAAAAAAATCTTCGGCAAAAATAGTTAACACTCCTCAAACACTGCTTTGAGCATGCTGTATGACAGATAAGTAGTGAGTAGTTGTGGAAAATGCTAGAATTTCAAATTACACAGGGAACAGGGAGAATTAAAAATTGTACAGTATGATGCACTGAAGACTGTGAACAAAAATTTTAGCATTGTATATTAGTTCTTTCAAGATGTTTAAGTAAAACAGAAAACTTGAATTCCAGTAGAATTTAAAATAGTTTACAAATTACAGAATGCCTTCATGTGGCAGGCAAAGTAATGTATGCTCATCTGAAAAACATCAATGCTTACCAGTTACTCTGCATGGTGTGAATGTAAATGCGAAATGCTTCTCTTTTTTTCTCTTTTTTTTCTTTTTTTTTTTAAATCTCTGTGCTGAGTGCACACAGTAGCACCATGGCTTCAAGATTTAAATATACTCATTAAATTGGAAAAGCTGTAATAATTTACAGTCACTTCCTACTGCAAGTGACAGAAGTTTATGAAGTACTTCTTAATGCCTTTTCTAGCGCTGTGTTTGGAAAGTGAGCAGTTATAAACTGCGTGGACAGAATTTTGGTTATTTCCAGCTTGCAAATTGTACTTGAGCATAAAGAAAAAAAAAGTAAAATTTGATGATGAAGAAATTAACCTGTAAATAAAGTTGGGTAGCAAATATTGTAGGAAACCAAACAGAGTAGTGGCACTGAATGGTGGAATAATGGCCAGTGGTGTTTGGTATTTCCTGCAGTGCTGTAAAGAAGGTAAGAGTGATTTGAATTGCTGTGTTTCTGAAGGCAGGGGTGCAGCACCTCAAGGCAGTAAAGTACATCCTTCCACCTGCCTGTTCTGCAATTGTGTTCAAGCTTGCCTGAGATAATGAATCGATTTTAGAACAACTCATTTTCTCACATTGTTATGGAAACATCGGTAGTGTCTCAGGCAATAACTTCGCCCAGTGCTTTTTCAGTGCGAAGCTGTTTCTGTTCTCTCATGGTGGCGTGTGCTGCCCTTTGGATCTGGAGAGACAGGGAGAGTCCATGAGAGTGGTGTCCGTGGGAAACATCAATTACTGGTGCCTGGTTAAATCACTGCTGGCACTGGGAAGGTGCTGCTCCAGAGAGAAGACGGATTCCCTTCAGGGAAAGCATAAGGAGGAGAAAGCAAAATAGATGGGAACTTTCTCTGACCATGTGTGAGCCCCAGCAGATCTACCTAGTGGCCTGGTCCTTTGCACATGAAATTAGCTTCATTCCATTGCAATCTAATGTAATTAATTAGCTCTTGCTCTGCTTCATTGCCATAGATTTCTGGTTAAAACTTTGCAACGTCATAAAATGAGTGAATCTTATGGAAAGAAAAAAAAAAGACAAAAAAGGAAATTTCATTATTGAAATTATTAAAGCTGCAAAGGCAAGAAATTCTAGATTTAGGTTTACCTTTGGATCTTTATTTGGGTTCCCTTGTGTGTATTCATAGTAGTCCTCCCTTAAGTGATCACATGGTATTTTACCACCAAATCTCCTGTGCTATTTGCTGTAGATGCTGTTAAACTTGCAAGCAACTGGGCAGAGGGTTTCAGGAAGGAGAAGGAATAGTTTTGTGATAGCTGCAGGTAAATCCCACACAGGAACCCTTAGCACCTCACTTGTTTCTGCTGCAGCCTTTCTGTGCAGTGCTAAACAACTCACTGGGACCAAATTTTTAGCAGGTAGCCATTTATTATTTTTTTTTTTTTAATTTGTTTGCTAGCTTGGGCTTCCCATGAGATACTAGTATTTTGAATTTAGAAATATTCTGGCCGAAATAATTCGGAGCCAGGGTTGCCTTGTAGGTCAACTTCTGGATCAATAAGCGTCATCTTGGCAGGCCTTGACTTCTGGCTCTGTTGCTGATTTATGTGTCACCTTAAGAAAGTCTGTTTAGCTGCAATTTCCTACTCAAGTGGAGATAATAAGGCAGACTGAGTTTGCAGTGTAGAGAAATCAGTGGGAAGCCCTCTGGTACTGAGATAATTCTTGAGCACTTGAAGTGGGTTGGGGGGGTTTGGAAGAGCCTGAGGAGTGTCTAAGAATAAAGTAGATAAACATAACTGCAGACAAGACTGAGGTATTGGTATATACTGGGGAAATGTCAGTCTCTCTTGCTAAAGGGATATGTTTTCTGATGGTACCTTAGCTTTTTGTTCAGCAATGATGAGAGAATGCTGCTATTATTTTTATTTTTGGAAGGATATAATTTGATAGCAATTCCTTCCTGCTTGTGCCTGCCCAGATAGGAAAAAAACCCCTTTCTTTTTGGATGCAAATTGTTCTCTCTTCTTTGTTACTTCAGGATTAGTCTATTGCAGTGTCACTGAAGCATCTTAAAATCAATCCAAGATTGGTGGAAGTGCTTGACTTTCTTGCTGACAGCATCATTCTAGGGAGAGTGAGTCTGGCCTTACCCCTTGTTCGTGGTGAGGAATTTAATTTCTGCTGATTATGATTTAGGGAGCCCTAGATACCCTGTGATCCCACTTAAGTTTGTCTTTTGCCATACTTGCAGAGTAGCAGTGTGCAGGCAGGATCCTTTCTCATCATTGAAGAGGCAGAATTGGCAGGTGCAGGAACACATTTCCCCAATATTCTCTGTTCTTAAAAGAGTCAAAATTTTGTGACGAGGAAAGTGTAAGGGGCCACGTGCTTACTGAGTGCTTTAAAATAAGTTGGGAGCAGAGTACTCAGAAGGATGAAGAACGACTAAGGAGAGGCTTTATTTTTTTTTTTTTTTCCCTTTTATAAGAGGCTGAGAACAGAGATTTTGTTTCAGGAGTTACTTTACACTGCATTGTAACAGTAATTGCTGGAGTGCCTAAAGCTTTTTTAGATACGTGTTCTTTGTTGTACATTGGGGTTTTTTTAAAAAGAAAATAAACAATCATTCTGCTTTCAAACCATGTAGAGTAAATAAGACTGGCTTTAGTGCTTGAAGAAAGAGTATAAAAATACCAACAGCTGCCTCATTTTTCTGAATGCTATTCAGCCCTTGCCTGGGGCAGGGGTTCTGTGGAAAAAGTAGTATGTGATTGGGCATGTAAAGAGTGTATCACACACACAGGGAAGAGGGGTCTGGTTGAATGGACAAGCTCTGGCATTTAATAACTTATTCAACAAGTAATATGTAAAAATAGTTTGGCGTGTAGCAGGATGTGGTTGGACAATTCAATGGTGACAGATAATTCCTTCACTTTAAAAAGGCTGTAAAATGCCAGAAAACTCTGATTTATTTGAGAGTCCCGCTGAAACCACTGTGACTAAATGTTGATTAACATCAAGAATGATGATAACATTCTGCTAGTGAGAGATCAGAGCGTAGTTCTCGTATCACAAAAGTCCCAGGTGTCAGCCCTCTTGACAAACTGCTGAGGAATTCTGCAACTTTAAGCTTAGCTACTTCATAAGCATAAAGACTATTGAGCATTTACTCAATTTACTTTTGTTTTGGATAATAAAATTTTTGCAGATTTCTTCTGAGCATGTCCACAATCACTGTTGTGCTGTCAAGATTTGTTTTGTTGCTGAAGTTACTGTCAGAATGCAGCAACAATTGTCTTTATTGCAATGAACTTTTTGTCCTTGTCTTGCCCAGTAGATGGTGGTGTTGGCTGATTTTTCTAATTTATTTTAAAGCTGTGCATTAACATATGTGAGGGTTTCGTTCTTTTTTTTTCCTTTGCACTTCAGTTGTTTTTCCTTTTCTTTTTGTCCTCCCAAATAATAATTTTACCATCTATCAAACAACAGAAACTTTTATTCTGATTTGATACCTGTGAGAACAGAGGAGATCTTTTACATTCTTAAGAGGGCACAAGTAACAGCAAATATTTATAGTCTTATCTGTGTTGATCTGAATTGGACACATGGAACAGTGGGGACTTAATTTGAAACTAGATTGTCTGCATTTGTTCCCAACAGGTTTGAGTTTTTAAGAATTAATCTACAATATGATAGACATTTTGCATTGTTAGCAGTTTTTGTTCATCCCACATAAGAGACAAATGCTCAAGAGTACTTTTATGAAATGCGGAAAAGAGAACCAAAAGCCCTTTTAACATTCAGTTAGCCCTACATAAAACTACAGTGTCTTCCAGACAGCAGGATAAGGCAAAGAACTTCCATTAGAAATGGAAACTCTCTAAACCCACTGGAGTTATGTTTTCTCATGTTCCCTGGGATTTTCATGGTTCAGCAGAGCACATGGTGGGCAAAGAATGACAGGCTGAACAGGAAGGTGGAGAATATTTTCATAAGAACAGAAGGACCTTGTGCTTAGCACAATAAAATGGAGATTGAGGAGGTACATAATTCCTTGCTCTATCATATACCAAGAGAGTAAGTGTTAGGGTACTACAGCTACGTAATCCATAGGGTAATGTGGCTTAAGAAAAAATGGTTACAAACTGACCATGAATATGTGGAAGTTAAAATAAAAAAATTAAGCTTTTCAAGAAAGAAATTCAGGAATGGACTTTCAGTTCACTGGTAACAGAAAACCTCTTTGCTTCTGAAACATCTCTGAAATACTTTGTGTGATACTATTGCTTGCAATAGATAAAGGCTTTGTATCAGTGGCTCATGATACTTGTTTCAGTCCTGTGTAGATTTTCATACAATTTTGATTTTTTTGAAAATGTTTATTGAAAGTAATTTTAGTCCCTCTAAAAAAACTTAGCATGTGGACAGACAGAAATGGTTCAGAAAGTATTGATAATGCTTGATTATTATTTATTTAAGCCTTGGCTTCCCTCAGTATGTTCACTATCTGTTGAATGAATATTAAAGTTTTCCTGGGGATAAAATTAACGGTCATAAAAGATGAAGTTTTAGTATATTAGGGCATCATTTCCCAAGAATGTGAAAATGTATCTCAGCTCTTAGTGGAAGGAATTTCTAATGAGGTTTAAAGGGAAGCTGCTGTTCTTGATCCTTGTGGAAACTGCAGTCAAGGCAGCTGAGTAAGTTCTGTGTTGTATACTTACCTATTAGCAGCTGGACTCTTCCTGCCCACTCAGTTACAAAATGTTTGCATTAAAAGAATTTCAGTCACTTGAACACGTGTATTTTTGCCCTTGTTGCTTGCTTGTACATGAAACTTTGGAAGTTAAGTTTCCTATCCAGATGTTATATTTATTCCTGTTTATCTTCATGTGAATTTGTTCAGGAAAGCTGTTGAGGTTTCTTTCTCTTCCCTTTTGCTGTCTGATCTTTTAAGACAATTGGCTTCATAGTGTGGGACAGAGAATAACCTTAAGAGATTACTTAAAATTTGCCAACAGGCATTTGACAAAAATCAAGTGGATTGAATTTATACCCAAGAAGCCTTATAATTTATTCTCTTTAAAACATTGAAGTGACAAAAGTCAGTCTTTTTTTGTGAGTTTATTTATTAAGTACTTGGTTACAGCCTAACTTTGTTTCTGTCAAGAGGAGTTTCACTGTTTGATGCAATGAAGGCAGATCAAAGGTAAATCCCTTTATCCAATGTCATTTTCTGTATTTACTTAAGGAGTTTAGTGACTTGAAAACAAATTTTTACTTCTCAGAAAGCTATGGATCCGTCCTCAGAAGCTGGCTCAATGGCGCTGTTTCTGTCCCTCTATAGCACCTGCTGTGACATTTCAAAATGTCAGGACACCTAGGGAAGTGCCTGGGAGGACTGCTCTTACTGTATTTTGGCTTGGAGGAAATATTATGATGAAACCTTTACTTCTGGGTTTTCTGTTGCCTACATTCTAAATAGAAGAGACTTACAAATGTGTTGAATTTTTTCACAGGCACATAAACTACCATTACTCTAGATCCCTTTTTGTCATGCTTCCAGCAGTATACGCTACTTGGCATGTCGCTCTGGCAGCTCTTATCCTGTGATGACTTTGTTCACCATGCTGCTTTGTACATCGATTTATCCTGCTTTTAAGAAGTTAACCTTCGTCACAAGCTGTTCTTGTCTTGTCCTTCCCAGCTAAAACCAGAGTATGACTTCCCAGGTCTGAGATGGTGTTCTGGTTGGGCACAAAGAGCTTGGTGTGTACATTTAGTGCTGTCGCTGGGGAAATAGCGAGTGAGAGCAGACATGAATTCAAGTTTGCCTCCAAACAGGGGCTGGAAGCCTCTGACACCAGTAAAGGCAAGGCTGCAGGCAAAACCAGGAGTTACAGTGATCAGTGAGGCAGTGCCCAGTCGGACTGTTGTGCCCTCCTGCCTGCTAAGGCACTGGCAAGTTGTCACTCCCTGTCACTGGGACCATCTTAGATCTTAGCTAGCTGTTGAGGAGCTTTTTCTTAATGGTTCAGCTCTTGCTGCTGTTATCAGCCTCAAGGGAAAGAGTGGCTGGGAGTGGCCTTCTCTGCAGTTATCTGTCTTGCATTGTTTGGTGCCTGTCAGTCAGCAGTTAGCCCCCTGGAGCCAGAAGGGCTGGCAGGTCACTGCATTACCTGCAGTGATGTCCTTGCATTCCACAGGAGGCCCCGGTGGAGGAGGAACATGTGTGTGGTGCCAGGTTGGCCATTAATTGAATCATGCAGAAATATCCTAGGTATTTAGCCATCTCTGGACTGTTCAGAAATATCTTTGGTACATGGATGTTCCAGCTGATAGTGTATGAAGGGAGAGTGGGAGAGAGTTTTGAAGAGCTGCTCAGTAACCTCTCTGTGCCCAGTCTGCTGGTAGGCTGCAGTGACCTGCAGGTGTCTTGGCTCATGTTCACAGCTTGCCTGCTGTGAGACAGCTCTTGCAGAGTTGGAGCTCTTGAAAGCAAGGAAGGTTTTCTCTCTAACATCCACCTGTTGCAGAGGCAGCAAAGCACCAATTGCAAAAATGAGCTTAACAAAAATAGGAACAAGATTGAGTGCGTAAGTCAGCTGTAAGACTCTTCTGAATAGTAACTCTACTGCTTTTCTTTGGGTGGAACAGCATGAATGTCTCTCTGCAAACTGAAGTATCAGCAGGTGGTGTTTAGTGCGTTTGGTTGCCTTTCAAAGTTGAACTCATGGTGTTTCAGTCCAGATGGATTTATCAGCAGTTTGTCCATGCTTTCATATCTGTTGTGAGCACAGCTGATTGCAAGCAAAAATCTTAGCTCCAGCCATCATATGATTGTGTGATGGCCTCTTCTTCCTTTCCATCTCCCCAGCTTATTATTTCTTAGCTGTTCACATTCTTTAGGACCTGTTGGCTCTTGGCAAATGTTAAGGCTGGAAGGACTGTATTAGTGAAAGCACACTGCTCTGGTGTCACATTTGCTTGCAGCCAGAATGGCTTATTTTCAGTACTGTGCCATGGCAGGGTCCAAAGTGAGGGGGTGTGATGTGTTCAACAGCCTCTGGAAGCACAGAAAGGGTCAATGTAGTGCTGGGCAATTGTTCCTGTTCTCATTTTTCCAAAGTAAAGTTTCCTGACCAGAGAAACAGAAATAGGCTCCATGCTATGGCCTTGAAGGAATATCCTCTCTGGTGGATGCTGGGGAGCTTTGAGGGACTCTCTGGGATATAATTTTCCCTGTTGAAAGCTGTTGGTAAGAGCACCACACTGATAATGACCTGTTCTGTGTGGCAAAGGCACCCCTTCGCTGTTCAGAGCAGACGATTAGGAAAAGAACACTGCTTTGAGCTAAACCTATGTAACCAGCTGGGCCTGCAGACCATGCAGTGACTGAGAAGCAGAAGTTATTTTCATGTGGTAGTGCTGTAATCACCACAGCATTGGGAAGAAACTTTTCTTCTGGCAGCAGGATGGCCGTAACTCGCGGTGCTCCAGTGTAAGCACAGCAGGTGGGGCATTGTTGAGCCTTGCGTCTGGCTGACAGTAATATCACATTCAGTGTGTAATTAAACACCTCATAAACTGCCTTGAGATGTTTGTTTATGTGAGCTTTATAGTGGAGAAGTACTGTGTTTTCAGGGATGCTGAATTTTCTGTACTTTGTGAAGCATTTGGTATGTGATGTTCATTCAGCTCCCCTGTCTTCAGAAAGACTACTCGGAGTCTGGAGTGTGTATTTTGCTGGCAGTGAAAAACATATGGTATGGGGATGTTCCCATGAATTTCTGTTACTGGTTTTTTTATATGTGTGTGTAAGTTAGATATTGGAGGCATCTGTATCAGTATCTATTATAAATTAATATTTATAGATACCAAAATGAATTTGCAATTGGCTTGGTAGAAACAAGAATTGTTTTTAACTCCATGAAGATAAGCAGAAACACAGAGAAAATAGCGATGTGGTGAGGACACTATGTAATAACTATATTGAATAGAAGATTCTTCAGGAGACTTCTAGTAAATTTTTACTATGCTGTATGCCATTTGTTTTGTTTTACAGTTTAGAGTCAATGAATTTGGGGCCCTGGAAGTAATTACAGATGAAACTGAGATGGAAAGTGTTAAAAAGGCAACTGCTACCACAACCTGGATGGTACCAACTGCTCAAGAAGGTCAGTTAGAAGCAGTAAACATTTTCTGTGGTAGACTGTGGTTTCTTTAATGTATCAGCTTTCCTTAAAGCTTGCCTTCAAAATAAAAAACAGCTTACTTGGTTTAATGGACAGAGTATATCTGATGAAGTAACCTGTTTCTTGGGATGTAGATTAGCATGAAAATAAATCTGTTTCAAGTTCAAAGGAAATAATTCCACTGTTAAACATCTGAAGTTCAATTACAGCCACAGTTTTTTTTCCTTACAGTAATTTTCTCTAAATTTAGAATTGCTATTTTCCCTCCTTAACTTGCAAAATAATAAATTTCTTTTAATTATTGAGAAATTTTAATTTTAAATTATTGAAACTTTTGTTGAGCTGGTTCTCCAGGCTGCCCACAGATTTTGCTAACTGCCTGGAGTTCATCTGTGCACTGCAAACTGCCTTGGTATGGTCAGCACAACTGCCAGCACCAATGTCAGTATTAGATGTGCAGTGTGTACCCCCACAGATGCCTCACTCCTGCTGACTGTGCTTTTTTTTGCAGCATTAAAAGCAGTGTGTAGTAACAGTTAATGTTTATCTTGAATGGTAAAATTCTAAGAGTTATAGTATCTATCTACCAGATAAAGTGTTTCCTGGATTTAAAATACTGAAGTAAGAAACACCTGTTTTGTTCAAGGGAAGTTGGTTTACACGGTCATAAATTACTGCAATCTTTTTACACTGACTCCAGAAATGATGGAGTAGCATGAAAGAGAATATCACAACTGGTTTTGTGATTATTTACAACTGCCTAGTTTTTTTCCTTGTTGGTATTACATTTTATCAACTTTCTTTTAAAATATGCTTTCTGTAAGTCCTTTGAAAAGCTGACTTCACAATTTTTGTTTCATAATCATCCCTATAAGCACAAGGAAGAGAAGTCAGTGAGAGCTTTCCTTTGCTTCTTCCTTGCCATCATAATTGTCGTGTGGGACATTATCACTGAGATGTGGAGAGTGGTTTGGGCCCCCCCAGGTCTGAAGCTTCAGACCACAGTTAATTTATTCTGTAGTAAGGCATGATAGTTAATTCAAGTTTCAAATCTGTGATGACAGTGGCAACATTATGACAGTGCAGTAGCACAAGGGGTTCTGTGCTTAGACTGAGAGGTGAGTTAGGGACAGCAAAGTACACAACTGCATCCCCTCCAGTGTGGCAAACCTAAACAAAAAATTGTGTTGCTACTGAATTGAACTTTGTTTATGGACATATAAGCATATTGAGTAAGCATTCTGCTGCTACCTTACACTGTCCTTGATTATTTTATTGCTCTCTAAAAGTAAAAACACTGCTAAAATTTTCCATTGTGAGAATAAATAGTTGTTTTGAACTACTTATGATGCTGGTGTGTAAATATAACATACATTATATATTCTTCTGGGGGAGATAGCCTGCATGCAAGAGTTCATTTGACTCTGCTTTCAAAGACAGTACAGTGCTTAAACAACATAAATAGTCTGTGACTTGAAATTTGCCTTTTGGGGAGGTACAATGTCAACAACCTGCTCTAGAGGCTGGAGTACTTGACAGTGCTTCATACTTGCTTGTGAGGGAAAGTAACTGCATTTTCTCCCAGATACAGCCCTCCCAGGGTCTGTGCCTGTTGTGGGGAAATTGCAGCCTAGGATCAGTGAGTAACTTTGTATTTGAAGATCACTTTGTTACAAGTTGAGTGATGTTTTACTTCTGGTGGACCTCCGGCAGATTGAGCAATAGCTGCTGCTGGAGACTGCAGACTGTAGTCAGTGATTTGCTTCCAGAAATAATTTCACCTAATGAGGGATAACTCCCCCCCCAACCCTTTTCTCCCAAATTTAGGTCTAGGCATATCAACAAGAGATGAGGTCATGGATGATGACTCTGTGGGCAGTCAGTGCCTGTGACAAATTCAGTCCTCCCACAAGTAGCCACATCAAGCTGTGACAGAGCCATAGGATAGGAGGTTCCTCTCTCCTGTTGCCATGTGAAAACCCCGCTTGTTTGTCAGCAATATGGACCTTGTACAAACACTAACTCCTAGCTCTTCATTCTTACAAGAGTGGTGTGGCTGATGTTTTTCTCTTTGCTTGGCAAGGCCTGCTAAGGATGTTTGGGAATGTATCAATTCTGCTTAAGTGAAGTTAACCTTTGTCATTGTGCAGCCTTTTCAGAAAAGACAGGGATCCCCACAAGGTTGAAGGAAACTGCAAAAGTGGATGGACTTGTTTTCTGTGAAAACTGTTATCGTTATGGTACCATAGAAGAATTTGTTCCTGAAGGGAAATTTTGCAGCCAGAAATGTGCTCAGCAAGTAAAAAACAAGTAGGTGCTATAATAAAGCATAGAAACAAAGAATTTGGCATAAATGCAGCCCATGAGTGAAGTGGTGGGATAAAATGTTCGTGGTGGGGCAGAGGGAGGTATTAAACAGACAAGTTTCAGTGTCACCGTTGGTTTATTATGTTCTTTTACTGTTTTTTTGTGTAAATGCCTTAGCAACATTTGGTTTTGTCTAACACTGACATTGAAGGCAGTCTTTTTCACTCAGTGTGCTGTGTTCTGCTGTCAGATGCAAGCAGTAAAACAGTCTATGGGAAGCATGAATCAGTGTCAGACTCCCACCCTGTTTCAGTCATTGGAATTAAGATAATCAGTAATGAGATGGTTGGGGTGGTAAGTTAATTATAATTAAGTGCAAGAGCTGTTTTATAGCTGACAGTGAGGGAAAACATGAGCATACTGCAGTTTCTCAGTTCCTTTTTTTCAGCTAGTGCATTTCATCTCTTGAAAGCATGTTTGTGTTAGTGTGTCCATTCTGTATTGCATATTGCTAGATTATGGCAGCCTTAAACATTTATGATTTTGTACATTTTCCTTCATTTTTAGCTAATTGCTTCAAAGTTTTCTGTTCTGATTTCTTGTTTAGCAATTTGTACAGTCACATACCAGCTTTCTCCAATTGGATTTGTCAGACTTAACAATTACCTTTGCCTTCCTCTCTCTAAACTGCCCTGCAGTCCTAAACATTTCACAGTTTGCTTCTTTGGGAGACTTGATAGTACATGAGAAAAGACACACTGTTTAAAACATGTAAAACTTGTTCAGCATAAGTTGACAGCTTTCCTTTTACAGTTGCTATTGTGTGTCTCTCAGATTAATTCTTTTGACAGACTTTATTTTTCAGTAGTATTTCTAAGAATATATTCGGTATAATACTATGCGACCCACACATTTACTTGCTTTTTTGCTTGTTTTATGAATATGATAAGTGAAATCATATTGGCTTTGTGTCACTGTGTTACTCCCGTGATAGAGAACCAAAGGAGGAAAACCCCAGCATGGAATGCAATGGGGAAGATGATTCTAAAGGCATTCGGAAAAGAAAAGCAAAAGTACCTCTCAAAGAAGAGTCCCGGGATAATGGGGAGAAGAAGGAGAATCCTGATGAAATTGTTAGTATGCATCATAAACCCATTCCTACAAGTATTTGGGTGGGAGTTTTGCCTTGTATTGCACTGTCAGTAGCTCCATCCATCCACAAAGAGACTTCATCACTCTGTCAGAGCCAGTTGGCTCGTTTGCCAATTTAATTATGCCTCAGCAGTAAACTGTAATTATTGACAATGAATTGATAAAAGTTGTTTTTTGTCTCTTTTCCCTGTTTTTTAAGAACAGAACAAAAAGAATTTAAAGGAAAAATGATGCTAATGTAGACTTGCCATGTCTTCAGCATGGAAAACCAGGAATACATATTTCCCAACAACCCTGTTACTTTGTATTTCTGCACATGAATAAATAACTATAGACCAATAATTTATTTACAGAGAAAGCTACACTACAGTCAAGAAGCAAATACTTTGGATTTTCTTAGTATAATTTGTCTTTGAAAATCATAGCCAAAAATTTGTTTTGCTTTTGTGTTGCAGTGTAATTTGCTTTGGGACGCCTTTTTTTTTTTTTTTCTTTTGGATTTAGTCTTCATTTTAGAAAAAGCTTACCACAGTACCTTCCCATAATGTTTGCTTTCTAGTAGCATGTGTTTTTTTCCGAATAGCTGTGACACTGCTGGGGGTAGCACAGTTTTCAGGGAGAAGGGTAGAGTTCTGCAACCACCAAATTGTCAAAAGGTTGAAGACATAAGAGTTGTCAGGAGAGAATTTGCAGCTCTCTGTATAGCAGTATCTTAGGCAAAAGTTAGGGGACACCTTCTTTGTCTCCATGCATCTGCCCTCTCAGATGAGTACTTACTCTGCTCATTTGCTCAGGTGCTTGTAAAACTGTAAATACAAAAGCAGTGAAAAAAATCAAAAGGATCAGCGCTATTTTGTATTTAATAAAGCAATTGTACATTTGAAAAATAAAAAAACAACAGAGTAAAGCTGTGAGGGGTTTCCCTTAAATTATTTTGGAAGGAAGAGGTTTTTCTTTAAATTATTTTGGAAGCATGAACATACCAAAGATACTGTTATTTATCAGCGAGGTCTGCTCAAGGCATCATGATCTGTCCCCGGGTCAGGCAAGGCTGGCTGGCTGAATGCCAAGTGGGGGGAGTCCTTCTGCCTGCCATTTTTACTGTGTTTGCTGGGGTTTGTCACTGATGGCTCACTTTGCTTCTATTAGACATCTGCACGTTTGTTTGAGATAGGAGAGAGCCATTGGGTCAATAGCCATTTAAATGAAGTCACAGTTTGAACTTCAGTATCTCAACTTTTATCATACTAGACTTCAAACATAATGAGGTCACTTTGCTCTTCTTTTTTTTTTATTATTTTCTCTTTCTAATTTAGGAGGACAAACCTGAAGGAAGGATCTTGAGAGTCTCGCAGAGAGCCAGGAGAAAAAGAAAAGGGGAGATAACAGTTTTGAAACAAAGTAAGTTAGTTTATGAAACAAAAATCTCAACCATCAATTCTTCAGGTAATATCCATATCTTATTGTGCCTTGCCAGCATTGCTTCACAGAATTTGTATTCCCTATTGAATTTTTTTCAGCACTGTAAAAAGACAGTGGAAGTGTTATTTACAGCAATTAAATTTTAAGGGAGCATAGGGGAGGATATTGTGAATGTAAATGCAACTAATGTGCATTTTAGGTTTTTTCCTTTTCATCTCTCTAAATAGTGCCAGTATTAGAGGGAATCAACTCCATTGAGTTCCCAGATGTTGAAAGACATGTATCAAGCAGAAGTGAAAGTTTACTTTTGCTTCCTTGGGGATCAATTTTGCATCTTCATTATGTGCTGGAAATAGACACGTTTATGGAACTGTTTAGGAATAATTGCTATAATCAATCCAAAGGGACATATACTGCATCAAGCAACATCATAAAACATATTTTAAATGAGTGCTGTTCTTTCAAGCTATTTGTATGATAGATAGTTTTAGGAAGAATTGGAGAATCAGCTGCTATTACACCTCAGTGGTACACCAACCACAGACCTACATCTTGCTCTCCAGAGTGCTTCTTAGGCTAGATGGGGAGACATTAACAGAGGTTGCCAGGCCACTAATCAACACAGAACTCCAATTAGCTCTGATGTACACCAGGTAGATGAACTACTGGTTGAAGATGCAACAATAAAAGTTATGAAAGATCTCCTTTCCAAGACAGAATTACTCCGGAAATTTTCTATACAGTTGCTTCAAAAGCTGAAAAGATAAGAAGCTGTGAGACACAAGCACAAAGCTGGTGCTCTGTGCAAATCACTGCTGCCCACTGACAGAATGATTTACAAATTTCTTCAGTTGGGGTTTTTTATTTTTATTTGGGAAAACATCAGTATAAAAGTATAAACTGGTATAAAAGACCAATTTATATTCAGAATCAAGCACAATTAATTTCTTTAATGGAATAGATAAAAACTGTGTAAATCCCATATAAAATGAATGTTGTCTAATACTGTTGAGTGATCACTATCACTCTGAAATTTACTGTCTTTTGGTTACATTATCAGCTTTCTTCAGGAGAGTTTGGCATCACTATTGTTATGGTTCATGTTTTAATCATAAAAATGCTAAACCAGACTGTTACTTAAAGGATTTATTTTTCCTGTGAGTAGCCCACAGTCTGGATCAAGCCAGAATCACAGTGTGGACTGTGATGAATCCTTCTGACAGTGTGAGCTTATGGTCTGAAATGCTAAGCTGCTTGTGCAGAGGAGGCATTTTAGATGGAGATGAGTAGAGCAGAGTAGAGGTATATGGAAGTAGATATGTGGCCAGCCTCCAGGCCATCTGTTCTTGAAGTTCCTGGCTATTGCTAGTGCAGGTAGTGCCTTATTTTAAAGGCCTGAAAACTGTGTGACTGTAGCCATTATAAAGATAGACTATAAGCAATATTGCAGTTACTATGCAAGCGTTCATACGGTGTGAACAAACCTGAAACTGCAGGTTTCTGTCATATGCTAATGACATCCTGAAGGAAAAAAGCACTGGTGACAGTTCTGAAGGCTTGCAGAAAATACTGTTAAATCACTGCCTTTCTACCCAAAACCATCAAACTACAAAGTGATGGAGTAGGTGAGAAACATTCTGAATACTGTTAAAGAATAGGGTATTTCAGCCATGATTAAAAAAAAAACTTACTATAAGCAGTATCCAGTTGAAAATGCTTTCCACTAAAAGAAGGACATGAGGGAAAAAGAAACCCCTTAAAACACTGAGCTATTCTGTGATTTGAACTCATCTTTTTACACATATGCAAATTGTATATCTTAGTGCTTCTTAGGAGCAATAAGAAAAAAACACATTGGAGCAAGACTTTGTAAGTTGTTCTTGTCACTTGAAGGAGCTTTTTTCTGTTACTAACCAAGATTTGAACTGGAAATGTTTTTGGACAAACCAGGAACCTTCATGTTTCTGGTGCCTTTCAGCCCACAGAACTTTTTCTGAAATAAGTTCTTTCTGAAATAAGAGCACCATGAATGCATTTCATAAAATGTGAATTTAAGAATATTACAAACTTGTGTTGTGGATTTTTTTTTCTTGAAATGTTAACAGTTACAGAATTATTTCACTGTTTTATGCTTCTTTATAGCTGTACCCTCTAAAGGAAGGCAAGCATGGTGTTGGGCATCCTATCTGGAGGAAGAAAGGGCCACTGCAGTACCTACTAAGCTTTTTAAAGAGGTATAACCTTCAGAAATTTAAATCAGTCAACCACCTAAGATCATGAAGTTCCTAGGAAATCAATAAAAAAATAATTTGAAGATTTTATGCTTTTCTTGGGAAAACCTGCATGATGAACGTAATGCGCTGTGTGTCAGCAATTATGAAAGCAATTATCTCTGGTTTTTTTCTGAGAATTCTGTTGTTGTACATGAATGGTATCAAATCAGACTGCAGAAAGCAGATGTTCTTCCAAAATCTGCAGTTTTAGCCATTCTTTCTAGTCTCTGAAGCTAAAAAATATGATACGTACCCACACTTTTTCATGCCATATAATTTTCTTTAAATATATTTAGAAAGGTAGTACAAAGGTCATCTTTTGTCTTGTTGCTTTGATTATATTACCTGTCTTCAGCTTCTGCTGGCATTATATTTTGTTACTACATCAGATACTACTTTGTTTTGTGCTCCTTTTGCCTGTCATCTGATTGGATCATCATGTCCTGCTTGTCCTTTGCCTGCTATGGTAGTTCTTGTCATTTCAGTGCTTTCATTAGTGCCACCTCTCTTGCCTGGAAGAGAGGTCTGTATCCAAATCCTCAAGATTTCCCTGCTGTTATCTTCCCTTGCAAAACTGGTGGAACATGTGAACGTTTCTCAGCTGCTGTACCCCTGCTATGTGTTACTTTTTCTTCGATAATTCTGTTCTTACTTGTAGTCTGTTTCTTGCATCCATTTCTTTCTGTATGCTTCATACTTCAGCTATTAAATCTTCTCTAAAGCATGAATTAGCTTTTCAGCTTACACATGCATGTGATGCTGATCTTTAATTGGTGATTTAGTCGCTATTGAGGTAGAAAGTGGAGAACGGGGATTTAGGTGTGCAGAATCCATAGATTTGTAGGTCCAAGAATAACAGTCCCCTGACTATGTTCAGTTGTGTCCCCTTGGGCTATATACTGATTCAAAAATTAGCAAGAAAACAATCAGGATAGAGAGCGTCCTAGTGGGAAGGTAGATTCACAAAGCATTGCTCTGCCTTTCTGAAGGTCCATGAAATGCTATAGCAGTACAAAGGCTTTCCAGGGCACAGCACATGGTGCTAAAGTCTGGAGTTATGCAAAGTTTCCTCCACATTGTGCCTTTCTCATCAAGTGCATCATAATTTAGTATTTTCTTTCAAAGTCTTTAGCCCCTGGGTAAAGTTTGATTTGGTGCACAATGTTTAAAGCCTGTAGCAGAAAGAGAATTCTTATTAACCCCCAATTAAGAATTGGCCAGGTAATATTTCTCTATTTTACAGATGAACACGCAAGCCACATAAATAGATTTAAAAAAAGCCCAAACCAAACATCACCACCGATTATGAATCCTTGATTTCTGTTCACATTTTGAGATTTACCATTTCAGAAGCAGTACTTTTCACTGGGTTGTTTCATACTCTTAGTTAGGAATGGTCAGGATGATGGAGGGTCCTTTCCTGGTACTTAGACCTTAGAGTGGTTTCAAACCTGTGTCTCACAAGGTTTCCTTTCCTTCCAAGTAGGTGATACCTCTCTGAGTATCTCCCTTGGTACCTTTCTCTTCCCTTTGGCTGCAGAGGTATTGCACTTGACTCAGGAGCATTTGTCTCTTAGACAGAAACAGAAGGAAAAGGGAACATTTAAGATTCTTTTCCTGTGTTTTTTTCTGTAACCATTTGGGACATAAAAACTGTCTGGCTGCGAATTTGTTAACCTGTGGAAAACTGTCTTCAGTTTTGGTTACTTATTTTTCTGGTCTTTCCTCCAATTTAACTTTAATATCTGCTACCTTCCTTCCTCTTTAACGGAGGCATGATGATGCCTGCTGGTTGAAAAGATGGTTGGTCCATCCTGCTTAGCCTCGTTTTCACTTTCTGTATTTTGAAAGATATTCTTCTGGGTTCATTGTAATGCGATGTAAGGATAGTCATGTTCCTGTGATGTAGAAATTCTCCTGGAAGACTACATAGTCTGGATTCAGAATATAAAGGACAGCAAATAGGCCATCTCTACATACAAACAATGTTCAACATTTTTGCCTTCCAGTTCATCTTTCATGGCCTGAGATGTAGAACTGAAAAGGCAAAACAGAGTCATTGCTGTGATTATTATAGGAATTATGTCCACTAGAAGGTGTCAGTGTCATTGTACAGGCTGAAAACTAAATAAATTGCTAAGATGTTTTATTGACAATTAATGAAAAAAGTTCAAGATAAATTATGTAATCTTCTTTCCCTTGACTCTTTTGCTAATTTTTCCTAATTTTCTTACATACTCTCAAGTTTCAAGTCATTCTTATATCAATGTGTTTTTCAAACAATCATCAATTTCTCTTTTCCTCTCTACATTTTTGAAAATGTGAAACTTAAAATGATTTATTAGTTCCTTCAGAAACATGAATAATAAATAATCATTGTTCTATTCCTTATAAAGATGTTGTCTTTCTCTGGTATACTTTCAGAAGTGTTGAAACTGTTCTTTCCCATTGCAGTATCAGTCTTTTCCATACAACAAGAATGGATTCAAGGCAGGGATGAAGCTGGAGGGTGTGGATCCTGAGCACCAGTCCATCTACTGTGTTCTCACAGTGGCTGAGGTAAGCAGGCAGCCACAGTGTGGGGTTATAGCAGAGACTATGAATGAAACAGCAGCAGCTGAAAACCCTCACTCTTACCTAACAGGCAGACAGAAATTATATGTAGGAAGATGGTTTTTAAATTAATAATGCTGTATTATTTTTGCCTGATAGACATGTAAAGAGTATATCCAGTGTCAATGCAGCAATACATATATTTAACATACACAGCTACAGATAACGGTATTAGACTAGCTGGATGATGTGTGGTTTTATCTGTAATTCCATAGTTTATATTTAAAATAAAAAACAAATAGAAAAGAAACATGATAACTGATACAAAGCAGTTTTATAGAAGTTTGATAGTATTTGCAGTTGCTCCATTTACTGATACAAATACCTGAAAGTTTCTTGTGTCGCTGCTGTGCTACAATGTTTTCAGGCTGATGGTCACAGAAATTGCCTCTATTGGCAACCTGTGCAAGTTAACATAAAATATAAACACAGATTTTCTTTTTGTTGTGGTTCATGAGATAGTTTTTCTGATGAACAGCTGCTTTGCTTTCAATAGAGAACCTGCTTCTCAGACATATTTTGTATTTTTTTTAAATATAACTTACTTTAACTTTTGCGTAGTTTTAATAACATTTTGGATTTCATTTGTGAATTAAAATGAGGAAATTGGAAGTTATGTCAGAGTACAAATTAAATATAAAATAGAGTTGATGTTGAAATTTTCACTGATGGCTACAGTAAATTTATGGTATTTGGCACTCAACGAGATGTGGAAACTTTCTGTACAGAGAGAGTATTGTGTCCTGTTTTTCTCTTCCTCGCAGTGGCTGACTTATTACTTCATGGAATAATGAAGTTCTGGAGAATACCTCCACTGACTTCTCATCTTTACTTAAACAGTTTTCAATATCTCTCCGGAGAGCCTTTTGAACATTCTTATTGTTCACTGCTCCCTTGCATATCAGTTAATCAGGATAGCTTGAGAACCTCATTATCTGCACTTTGTCCTCAGTTTTTTCAGATGTATTCATGCTCTTCTGTAGGGCTTACATTTTACTCTGATGCTGGGTTGAACCATTTTCAGGGTTTTGAACACTGCTGGCAGTAGCCAGCTTTTAGTTAAATTCTTTTGACCAGAAGAGGAGGCACTCAGACTGTGAATAGCTTTGCCTTTTAATTCTCTCCTTTTTATCAAATGAATTTATTCATCCAATACTGGATTGGGCAGAAGTAAAAAGCTGCCTGAAAACATACAGTTATTATACATAATATTGAATGGAAGTGGTTATGTGTAGGGCAAAGATCTTAAAACATAGTGTTGTATGTTGTCAATTCTTGCTTTTAGGTTTGTGGCTACAGAATAAGACTACATTTTGATGGATACCCAGATTGTTATGATTTCTGGGTGAATGCTGATTCTTCAGACATTCATCCTGTTGGATGGTGTGAAAAAACAGGTCACAAGCTTCATCCACCTAAAGGTATTGTTTAGTTTAAATCTGTGTGTCTTACACAGTTCGGAAATTGAGAGTACCTGTGTAATGCTGTAATATTTTTTCTTGGCAGAAATGTTTTACTTCATTTAGTCAGGAGTATTTGAAAATGGCAAATTAAACACTATGCCTTGCCTAAAATTATAACTTTGAAAGCATGCCCCTTATATTCAGTGGAAATTCAGAGAAACCAAGAAAACAAAATGGGTCATAAGAGTAATTCATAAAGCATTAGGAAAAAAAAAAACACAAAAAACTGAGCAGCAAACCTAGACCCCAGCTTATTGCAAGAAAAATGGCAGCATACTGGTGACATATATGCTTAAACTGAGGTCTCACAGGCAGGTGAGGATCCTTTAGTGGGGAAGGTCTTAGGGCATTTTTGTTACTGCCTAGTGATCACTATGGATAATGGCCACAACATAGTGTACATATGTTGATATAGACTAGTAAAGACTGTGCTCTTTCCACAAAGATTAAGTCTGAAATAGAGACAAAAAGAGGAATGAACAGATCAATAGGGAGAAAAAAAGGTAAGATTGCAAGCCTGAAAGTGTAATTTGTACGTGGATTAGGTAAATGGTATACAGATATTGAAACGTGTGTAATTTACTTGCATAATTAATTTCATTTCACATTGTGTAACTTCTTTTGGCAATTGGAGGGCATCTGCACTGAACTTTACTATGAAAAATAGATAAATGTGGTCCTTTTGGAATATGGAGGGAGTATGTGAGGATGACAGGAGCAAGTCCTGAAGTCTGGAAAGTGAGAAATAAATGGATGTGCCATTTTGGCATACAGAGTGAGGGTAGTATAATGTGATTCAAAAGGGCTAGAAAATGAGGAGTGCACAGATTCAAGAGGATGTGCTTGCAGAGAATTATAAAACTGTGGATGTACGGGCTCAGCTGTGGAAGGTGAGGGTAAAGCCACGGGAAAGGAAGGGGCAGGGGGCCTGGCAGTGTGTGAGAGGATGGCATTTCTTTGGGTGAGCCTTGAGAAGTGTGAGCTGCTCTTCTGAGTGCTCTGCAAGCTCCACTCAGGTTTCAGGGCAGGAATGCTCTATGTTGCCACTCACCTTGGGACACAGTTCTGCTTAACTGGCTGTGTAGAAATAGCAATTTCTTGAACAGAAATAAGAATTTCTTAGAAGGTTGGCCTTCACTGATGTAATAACTTGTATGTAGCAAATGGGTAGTTCCCAGTTACAGCATTCCTGGTGTTATTACAGTGTGCTTGGTAAGTTTGGTATCTATGACGAGGATTTGTCGCCTTTTACATCTTACATGCCTGGTTTAGAAAGCTTTTGTTAACCATGAATGATTCCTTCTGAAAGAATGTTGGGTTCTTCTTTTCCAAGGAGAAGGATATTATGCCAGTTGTAGGTTGTTGGATTTCTATTTTAATTGGGTTTGACAGATTGGTTATATTTTGCTGTGGTGTGATATTTTAATGATGATTTCTATAGTGCCCATTGCAAATTTTACAATTGCTAAAGCCAATGAGAGTTATGACATAGGACACAATATTTAAATAAAATAATATATTTTTGAGATATTCAATATATTGAGTTCTTCAACCCAGAGAAGAACTCAAAGGTTTGCTTTAGTACCCTTTAATTTTCCAGGTAAAAAATGCAAATTTATCACCTTCATGGTATAAACTCTAAGCAATTTGGAACCTAGTGGTCTGACTTGAGGAGGGGGGTAGGGGGTGGGGAATGAAGGACATGAGATAGAAAGAAAGAATATTATTCTAGATGTTTCCTGAAAAATATTTCTATCCATATATATTAAAATGGAAAGGGTGGGTAACTCTTAGTGCTGCTGGGCAGGACAGGTCTTGTGGTGGGATGTCTCCCGCCCCCACAGCAGCAGAGGCAACAGGCAGCTGCTACTGGACTTCCAGCAGGCATAGGAGAGGCATAGAAGAGGCAAAATCAAGCTGGGCTTTACAGAAATGAAAAAAGATGGCTTTCAGGACACTATTCATTTTGTGTAGAGGAGGCCCTGTGTTTTATCTCACACAGGGAAAATCTGCAGCAAGAGAATGGATGTATATGCATCTAAAAATTGCATTGACTGATCTATATCTGCAGTGAAAAAATCAAATTGTTCTTTGGTCTTGTTATGAGAGATGAGTTAGGAGCTTAAGATCTCCCTTTCTCAGTTGACAGAAAGATCCACACTGCCCAGGAACTGTTTCACAGTCTACTGAAACCAATTTTTTCCCTGTGGGCTTTGTCCTAGTCCTAGTAACTGATCCCATCACTCATGCAGTAGGTGGGAGATTTTATTGTCTTCTGTGAGCTTTGACTTAAGTTTGAGTACTCTCTAGAATTACAAAGCAAAAATGAAAAGCCAAAATACTGTATTGCTTTAAACATAGTTTCAAATGATCTACAGCTGTAGTGTATGAAGAGAAGAGGCAATCAGAGTATAAGGAAAGTATTTTTGTTTGGACTTGTAGGTTAATTTATGTTGACTGCTATTTAAAATGAAAAGTGAGAAAGCTGTCTGCAGAGAAAGTGAAGGTAAAGGGTTTTAAACTTGCAGTCCCTGAGATAATATGAGAATCTCAAGTTAAACAAAGCAATTGTGTCTGGCATATTTGAGTAATACTTCAAGTAGTTAAGAGATGACACATTTCAGTAAAGGCAGTCACTCACTGAAATTTGTTGTGATTTTGGTCTTGCTTTGCTGGGTTTTAACACATTGACTAAAAGAGATCTTTCTACAATGGTTACAGAAGAATGGAGGAGGAAATCTATTTGCTTCCAACTCCTAGCCTTGTGTTTTAGATTAGAACTACAAATGTTTTCTTGTAGATTATTTTATGCAGTTCAATATATTATGAATTATTTGTATTTTTTCCCCCTAAGAAACTAAACATTAACAGAAATACAGATTTCTTTTCAAGTGTTGTATGCACATAATAAAAAATGTATAAAGTCCATGCAGGGGACAGTTTACACTGTGAATTGAGAAGGACTCCTGAGGCATTGACTGTGTAAGCAGCTGTTTTGATATAACCTAGAGGGATTGTTTTAGAGCTAGTAGTGATGATGCTGTATTAGTGATGGCCTGATGATGTGATAAGGTGAAGTCTGGAGGAGGAGGGATTTTTATTTTTTTTCTTGGACTGACTGGCATAGTGGGAAGAGCTTTGGGATCTTCAGGTCTGATTCTGAAGTAGAAGCAACAGACTGAAAAGCAGCTGGAGAATGCTTGTTGGCAGTGTGTGTGTGTCAGTGAGACCAACAAAGGGAAGTTAGGTGGTACCTGTGAGGCAGGTAGGTGGTGGTAAAGTGAGGTTTTATTGGGGAAAGGCAAAGAGGTGACTTGTAGCCTGTGCTGCCTGGAGATGTTCATTCAAAGGGAAGAAGATAGAAGTATAAAATTGGTCTCTTACTGATACGTGCACCTTGTGTCTCATACCTATAATTTCTTGCTGTTCTTTTACAACCCTCATTTAGGATATAAGGAAGAAGAATTCAGCTGGCCCTCCTACTTAAAGGCATGCAAGGCTCAAGCTGCTCCTAAATCACTGTTTGAAAACCAGAATGCAGTAAGTACTCACTTGTTACTCATGGTGTAGTTGTGATTATGTTCATGTGTGTGGTAGAGACTTAGAGGACATTTCAGTGATGGCAGACTTGAGTCTTGAATTTTAAAACAAAAGTGTTTACAGAAAAATTACTAGCATTCTAACATTCTCCACTGCAGTTCCAATTCATTACTTTTTACTTTCTACTTAACTGTTTAAACTTCCAATGCATTCTTAAATTAAAGATTTATTATTTGTACGGTGTCTTTCACCATACATAATCTTGTGGAACAAGGATGGTCTTTCAGGGAGAGTATCTAAGACAGCTAAAAGTAACACATTGAATGTTAGCAGCCTATTTAGGACTTCTTTTCTTTCATAAACTACAAGTCTCTGTGTTTGAGCATCTCTCATGTCAGCTAATTAGGCTGCTGCCATGATGTGGGGACAGTTAATTGGGAAACTTGGAAATGACATGAATGTATTGATTGTGGATGACGGGGAGATTTCTGGATTTATAGTATTTATCTTCAGTTAAATGTCTTCCTCTATTTAGACAGTGATTCCATCGGGATTTCGAGTGGGGATGAAGCTGGAAGCTGTAGACAAGAAGAACCCGACTTTCATTTGTGTTGCCACGGTAACAGACATGGTGGACAATCGTTTTCTGGTTCATTTTGACAACTGGGATGAGAGTTATGACTACTGGTATGATGTTTTTGTTTTGTATCCTAGTGAGATGTATCAGAAATGTGTTAGCTTTAAGCATTGTTTTCAGTGATACTTTCCAGACTGGTGATACAGTTACCATACCGACTTGTGCTAGATTTTTAAGTATGGCCACCAAAGTAGGTCTCAGAGGCAGACTGGAGGAATTAATTTTCCCATGTTAAGTTGCATGTAAAAAATGCTGAGGTTGTGCTAAATAAGTGTTCGTGTGTGCTGCTGCATCTGGAGTTGTGGATTGATTTCAATTACATATTAGCTCGGAGGCTGATCTCTTCAGTAGAGAATATATACACTATGATAATGAGACTAAGTGTACTTGGAATTAGTTTTACTTATAATTGTAAATTGAAGGAAAGTCTACACGCATTCATAAGGTTCTTGATCCACTTATGTTGAAACAAACTGTAGTCGTGTTCTATAAAAAATTAGGATAGTGGCAAAACCTGGTTTTAGTCCTCTGTGCTCTACGTTCCAGTGGAAACTGAGATCCTGCTATCCTGACCTGTGTTAGAGGTGACCTGTCTGCATGTTGTATGGTGGAGGGGCTGTGTGCATCTATATAGGAAAGTCAGTGGATGGAGCAGGATGGACTAGGAGCATAAAGATAGTGAAAGAGATTTAGGCTGTTACGGTGCAGGTTTGTATTTGCACTTGGCACTTCATTTGATAGATCATGTGGAGCAATATAGTTTACCTTACAGTCTTTGGAGAGTAAGTTACTACAGAACAGGCAAAGCATTGTTATGGATCCCCTTTATGGCCAAGGTTCAGCAGTGGCAACTTAATTGTATATCTGAGCCTATAAAAATAAATGAAGAAAATTTTCTTCATCTGTATTTGATGACTTTGCACTACATCAATGAGAATGTCACAAAACTATAAAAATAACTTCAAAACTTTGTGAGTCCATTTCTTGAAATAATAACTTTGTGACCAACATGGCAAATAAACTGAAGTAGGGCTGAATTATTGAAGCAGCAGTGAACAGTCAGTAAAGTGAAGTCAAGAAATGAATATCAAGATAATAGACCATAGGAGTCAAAGACCAGAAATATTAGCAATTATTTCCGTGAAGAAGTAACACAAACCATACATTTTCTTTACAAAGCATCAGGAAACTGGGGACTGAGAAAAGAAACTCTGAGTATCTTGGTATTTGAATGTTCATTTATGATAGCTATGACATTAATTAGTAATTAAAATGGCAGGCAAAGTCTCTAGTGAAAACACAGTACAATATAACCTGTAGTTTCTTCAGAGGTAGCACAGGCATCTTTCTAAAATACTGCACTCTATATAGCAGACATATACTGAATTTCAGACTTTTTAATACTCCAATGTCAAAGGAACTTCATCCACCAATCTTTTCAGAGGAGGGAGAAGCAGTTTTCAAGTACATAACCAAGCTTTACATTTATAGTATTAGTTGTAGTTATAGTATGCTGAAGTGGGTTTTCTGAATTTTATATGTAGAATATATGACATAAAACCCTCTTAAAGGATAAAGAAAATTTGAAGTGGAAAGTTTATAGGTTTTCCTATAGGTATTGAGAAATCATTGGAGCTGTGTTTACACTGAAATCAAGCTTAAGTTTTGTTCTTTGGGTGAAATTGTGAAATACCTTTCTGGGAGTAGCAAGAAGATGCTTCTGGAAGTACTGGACATAGAAATTAAATTCTGTGTAACATGGCCCACCTCTCAGCATTGCAATGAGAAAAGTGAATAAAGAAAGAGGAAAAGAAAATGGGAGAAAAGAGCAGCACATGGAAATAGCAGTGGAGTGTCCGACCAAAAGAGAGCTTGAAAATGTAACCTGAATGCATCCCACTTACATTTTTAATTTTAGATACCAGGTTTGTAAGGGCCTTAAAATAACTTAGGTGCATAAATTTCATGTCTACCAACTGCTGTCTCTAACTAAAAAGGTTTTTTGAGATTACCTAGAATTGAATCTCAGTTTCCTTGTGGCTGCATGTAAGTTTCAATCTCAGAATTATAATGAAGGTGAAATGACTTATTTTGTACATGTTGGTTATTTTCAAACAAGTATCTATTTTTTCTGTATACCTTTTGTGTTTTATTTGGAGTAGACCGAACTTTCTCATTGAGATTAAAATAACCTTTCCTATTTTTGGATACCTAAAAGAGAGTTGACTGATATTACTGACTTCAGGCAACAGAAATCCATTACCATCACCTAAGGGTTTTTAGGCTCCAGGCTTTCAGCCTGAAGATACTCTTCCTTACTTTCTTTCTGAGCATTAGAAAATACATTTTTTGTTGAAAGTAAGTACCCTGGCTAGAATTAGTCATTACAGCAGCTCTTTAATGCATGGTCATGCTACTGTCAGTGTATTATAAATCCTATTAAATTTTCCTTTGATAGTGGCTTTTAGATGGAACAAAAGGGAACAAAATTGTCAAATTCAAGATTTTACTTAATGAAGGAGAATTTTGACCTATACAACATAAGCCTTCAGGCCCTTTCCATCTGTTCCATCTCTTTTGATGAAACATAATACTGCTTTGAAAGCTGAAGGCATTCTCGTTCAGTGGAATTTCTCAATTTTCTTACCATTGTCTGAACCTGGAAATAGCATTGGGAATCTTTGGGTATGTCAGAAGTATGAATTAACCATAGGTCAATCCTGTATTCCTCTATTCCCTTACATGAGTTTTGCTTAAACACACAGATGGATGTTGCCTCATCTTCCTAAATTTTTTATGACCAAATGGAAACACAGCCAGAGCTCATAAAACAGTTGAAGCTGTGCCAGTTTGTTGCTGTTTGCCCACAGGAGAAGTGGTGCAATGCCTGTGCTGGACGTACTGCATCAGAGGGCTCTGGATGCCCTCACTTATCCTTGGCTCGGTCTGAAGTTCTCCTGCAGAGAAGGTTGTACAGGCAGCTTTTGGGATCAGCTTACCAGGAGTGTGTTAAAATACAATGGCCCATGCATCGCTCACTGCTCTGTTCCTGTCTGTCTTGCATAGAAAAATGATTTCTGAAGCCTCCTGTGAAAATAAAGTAGCTTTTGATTTTTGGAACCAATTTTTGATTTGTATGACTTTTGGAACAGACTGAAGTTTGTTGAGAGACTAAGTAAGAGGCCAGCCCTGTTCTCCATCTGTATTTACTGCTTTCCTAGCAGCCAAGTTCTTAAAAGTTGCGCTCTACTTGTTTCATTTTTGAGATAAGTAACTTTCCTCCACTCTCTCTTTGGAAGGAACCATCTTTTTAGAGGGGTTATATTACGTCAAAAAGAAGACCAAACAATCTTAAAGAACCATGAGTCACTGTGCATGCTTTTAACTATTTAAATGGATAATGAACTATTATCTGACCCTATATTTCATGTGAATCATCATGCAGCTTTCTTATCAGACTTTAAATAGAAAATATGGTAATGTTTTATGGTAATGCTATACCACCTCTAGATGCATGCCATAACCTCCTGGATTATGTTTTGTGAAGCCCTGACCTAAAATTATACCAGCTATATACTTGTCAGTGATGAAGTATTCTCAATTATGCACTAGATGGGGCTGCAGGATAGTTTTTATGGTTTTCTTTCTTTTTTTTTTGCTCTGTTGGATGACTGACATGTCACAATCAAGAACTTGTATAAGTAGCATTCTCGAGGGCACGTTATTATTTATGGGTGTATGGAGCATGAGTGTATGAGTGGTTTTTGATAGATAACATTTTGTTACAGACTGTATCTATACTTACTAAAGTGAATATCAAAATATCAAAAGGTTTATTTCCCAAAAGGGAAAATCAGAAATAATTTCAAAACAGAAAGTTGTTATAACACATGCATGTATTGTAAAGACAATACTGACTATTTAATTAAAAAATCTGTCCAGAACTTCATGTGGAGACCTATTTAAGAAAATATTTTCCTTAAATAATTGAGCATTAACTTTTTCAGCAGCAAGCATTATCATCCATCTCTCTTGAACAAGTTAGGATGAGCTCTGTGTGTGAAACAGATTTTTGAGAAGAATTAGCAGGACAGGTGAAAGTGATTAGTAGAAGAATATTAAGTTGTCTTCCATGTGTGAGTTTCCCACTGGGATGTGCCCTCCTGCCGTGAGTTAAGGACTGTTGAACCTTACACGTGTTCCTTTCACAGAAAGTGGTGCACACACCAGGAAATCATGTTGTCAGCTGCCCTTGGTTTTCCTTATTGCAGAACTATTTCCTGGCCATTTACATCATGTAGCTCTTCCCTGCTTTGATGGCTTTTTTCTGTAGTTAAGATGTCCATAACTCAGCAAGCTGTCACTTTTTCTGTCCCCCTGCGTGGCTCTCTTACAGGTTTAGCTGATGCACTCTGCTGCTTTTGGCTCCACTTCAGCTTTCTGGATTAGCTTTAGTTTCTAGTATGGATATTAGATTTCTTTTTCTATCTACATGTTCTCACACAGCAGAAAGAATGGTTCACAAGTGACATGAATTGTGTGGACGTTGTAATCTTGTTTTTATTAGTCGAGTGTGCATTTGTGACATCTCTACTGCTCGGCAGAAGGTGGTGTTGGTGCTCTGCTGTGGTCCAGGGGTAGGTAGATTTGGAGGCAAAATCCCTCAGCTCCTCCTAGTGTTGGTAACCTTTTTTGGCCTAGCAAGCATCCTCTCAATTCATGGATCATCGTGTTTTATGAAGCGTGTGAGCTGGGTGATCTGCCTTCTGTTTTGGAACAAAGGAGATAAAAAGCTGTGGGATGTGGCAAATTGATTGTGAAAGGTCAGCATAGCCTTTAACATTCCAGTTGACAACTCTTGGGCTTAGTCTAATAGACTATTGTTGTTCTTCCAAACTGGATGTATGTCCATTAAATAACACACATTAAAGCATAATAGTTTTACTTTAAATTGTGTGTGACTTTTACTTATCTCTACTTTCTTTTGTTAAATGAACTGTTAGAGGCTAAAAGTGGGTGAAGATGGACTGTGTGATCTGATTTTGCTGGAACAGGGATCTTTCTTTTTCCTGAGTCCGCTGTGGTTACAGAAGCTACTTATAGGCTTATCTGTAAGGACTGGGTTATTCTTTTAGAGCAAATCAAAGTTTGTAGATGTTTCATAGTGCTATTTTGTAGTGCTGCTGAATCACAGGTTGCTTTGTGTTCCATGCTCACTGTTATGTCAAAGCATCTTCCAGGAATCCATCTTTCATTGCAACATTCCTTGCTTCTTGAATCTTCAAGGCAAGTCATTTGCTTCTTGAATCTTCAAGGCAGGAAGTGGTGCAGTGGCATTCACTTTTCAGTTTTATTAAAATGTATGCTGAGACTGTGCTTGAGAAATCAAACCAAACCAAATGAATTTAGAAGGTTTGTCGTAAAAAGTGTTTTTACACATCTACTTGATTATTTTAAGGATAATACTGATAGTATGATAGTGATCCTGGGCCTGGGACTTGTTCCCAAATTTAACTTGGGAGAGTTCTGAAAATAATTTGTGAACTTCAAACCATTTTAAGAAGTAAGAGGATATGTCTTTTCAGAAATATACCTCACACATGTAAAGTCCCCAGTTGTGAGAGGGATCAAAGAGAGGAGTGCTGCCCCACATTCTTGTTAGCTTCACTTCAGAGTTACTGTAAAGACAAAAGAAGAGGCCAGAGGAAGCATGACAAACTTATCTTTTTTTCTTATTTTGAGAGGGAAAAACATTTCTAGGAGTCAGGTGCTAAGTTTTAACAGTGCTAAATTATCATGAAAGGTGTCTTGCTTCCTTTGCTTCCTTTTATTGATGGCAACTTCAGTGATTTAGAGAGTACCCGGTGTGATACTATAAATACTAAATGCGCACAGTATAGCTTTATATCTTGTGGAAGGATAAAATGTTGGTATTCATGAACTGAGTTAAATCCTTGGCTCTTGTCAGAGCCATTACATAGTCTAAGGTAGGTTTTATCTGCTGGGAATTATCTGATTGGCATCATTACAAAGAAATACTGGTAGAACTGTCTGATATATATAGCCACAAGATAATGATATTATGTTGGCCAGTATTTCTCATCATTAGTGCTTCACTCTGTTTAGGTAGAAAGCTTGAGGAGTGCTTGTTGTGAGACAATGTTCTGAGGCACCCAGCCTGTGTTTCTGTTGTTGAAGTTTATCCATACTGAGTTTTAGACATCATGTAAAATACTTCTCATATTTTATTTTTTAAAAAATTTATTACATGTATTTCAAGTATCGTGTGCTCCTTCATTTCTCTTTTATGTAGTGAAAGTTCAAAACTGCAATGTGGTACAGCCCAGGGTCCAGTCTCCAGTCTTTTCTGTGCTGTGTTTCCTTTTGCAGTCCCTAAAGTATGTTTGTGCTCCAGATCTACACACCTGGCATTTTGAATCTTAAGACTATGGAGTGCCTGCCTAATTTACCTTTAGCTTCTTCTCTCATGCACAGTTCATTGCACCCTTTTAGGTATTGCACATTATCAGCATGTGATATTTTAGAAGTATATAAATGAGTATTGCTAATTAAGGGGACTTAATTGATTTGAACTTCCAGCATGCTAATTCTTTCTGGGTAGATACAGATAACGATTATTTTATAACACTCAGAGAGAGCAGCCCCACACTGTTCAGTATTTTGCATTAGTAACTCGAGTTGAGAGAAAGTGGAGAGAATACCTATTATTCTTCAGCCTAATGATGGAGACACAGATTTCAGAGAGGGATTAAATATAAACAGGATCACGAGTGGTTTGGTATTTTGCTCAGTGATTATTATATGAAGTATGTGTCTTTGTGCATGGTTGCTCTCTGCTTGTCTTCTTTCCTCATTAAATATTTGAGAAGTGTTTGGAAAACACAGGAGGTGTTTGAATCTAGAGTATTACTTCTGCTTAAGGTTTCTTGATCTCTCCCTGGGGAACTGGGAATGAAGGCCTTAGGTACTTCAGCTTATTTGTGCTTCACATTTTGGCCTCACTGGGTCCTTGGAGTGAGTGGGACACTGAGTTCATAGCCACTGGAGAGATGGAAATGCTGGTGGGGCTCTCCAGAAGAGAGCAGGGTGTAGCTGGAAATATTTAATGTCAGCTACTGAAGCACCTTTAGAGATAGGAAATAGTGGAGGTGAGAGGTAGTGCATTGTAACACTGAATTTATCTAACTAAAGAAAACATTAGGTGAGGCAGGCTCCTACAAGAAGCAAGGCCCTTAAGGGCAGATCTGCATGGGTATTACATGGTTATAATATATGAGTTTTCAGCTAGAGGCAAACTGTGTTTGCACAGTGTAGTGCAGTGCCATGCAGAGTGATGCTGGCTTTTTGTGTCAGCAGCATGTTTTGTAATCATCCTGGCTAAATAAATACAATGTACTTCATTTAGAAAGCACTTTGTTTGGCCAACTGAAAACCCATCAGTAAGTATCAATGCACACACAGGGATGGTGCATGTTTCACGGCAGAGCCTGATAGCTTTTTACTTTTCCTGTAGATCAGTCTTCTTTTTGCCCTTACTAATAATATTGAGTACTAATATAATAATTATAGCATATACATTATATATTATATATACTGTGTTTTATTGTGCAAAATGTGTTATGTTATGAAATAATATCCTAATATGTATATATTAGGATATAGAGTGCTAAATATAATAATTTAATGTTACAGAAGGTTTAAACAGTTTTTTTCTTGTGTGCTTCTAGATCAGTTTTTTTACAGCATGTGTCTCTTTTGTTTGTTTTTGTAAGAGGGCTTGATAGCCAGCACTCACTGCTGCTTTCTCTGTGCACAATGAAACTGGCCCAGGGAGCACAGTGAGAGCACCTCTCGCTGCTGCAGACAGATGCCAGTACATGTAGCTCACCCTGTCTCTGTTAGTCTTCTGTGGTTCCTGTGGCATGCCACAGGCAACAGCAGTAGTGCAAAATAAGATGCACTTGACAGCAAATATAGGAAGTTGTTAACCCTTTGAGTAAGAGAGTTTGATCTGTTTTTTAAGAGCAGCTTGCAGTCTTGGATCACTAATTCTTTCCTGTAGTTTGGGGCCTAAAATGCTTGTTTTGTTGTTTTTTGGGGGGTTTTGGGTAGGTTGGGTTTTTTTTTTGGTTTGAGGTGGGTTTTTTTGTTGTTGGTGGTGGTGGTGGTGGTTTTTTTGTTTGTTTGTTTGTTTTGTTTTGTTTTTTTGGTTTTTTTGGTTTTGCTTTTGTTTTCCAGAGTTTCTCAGACTTACTTTGCTTATGTGCTGCTGGGTTACTGTAACATGTTTATAGCTCCATTTAAGCCATTCAGAATCTAGTTTTGAATTTTTGCTTGCTATTGGTAGTGCATTGCAGTTATATGTGATTTTCTCCTCTGCCTCTGAGTGCAACCTGGACCATTAATCAAAATCTTTAAGCTTTTGGTTTCAAATGTTGGTCTTGGCATTGCAAGACTCCAACTGTCTTTGGTGGGATTATGGTATTCTTGCAACTAGCCAACATGATTCTACCAAGACACTCTGCTTGTGAATTTTTCAGATCCAGCATCATAGCTTCTCTAAACTACTAATTTAAAGGACTTGATTTTCTTGATCTTCCAGCAAAATTGTAAATAAAGCCTTATGCTTGTATAGGTGGTAACAAGTCTGTGTTAGATGTGTTTGTGTCTTCAGGTTATGTTTACAGTTTAAGTTGAAGGTGTTGTGGGTTGTTTGGAATTTAAGGCCCTCTTGTAGGTCTTGGTTTGTAAGCACGTCTGAAGAGCTGCATTTTCAGACGTTTTTTTTCTCCCCTTCCTCCAGGTGTGAGGCAGCTAGCCCACATATTCATCCTGTTGGATGGTGTAAAGAACATAAAAGAACTCTCATCACCCCACCAGGTTTGTTTCTTGTTACATGTCTGAAAGATTTAAGATGGCTGTAGTCAGCTAGCATTGTTAAAATTTACAATAAGCTGTTACCTCTCCTGAATCTTTTTCTTTCTGTAATCAGGAATTGATATTTGCAGAGTTGTAAATTTTTTTACAGGACTTAATATATTGAAAATAGAAGTATAATAGACGTTAGGTATTAAGTATGCAAATATATGCTGATTTAGTAAAGAGACATCTACTCACAAAAGATATCCCTTGAAATCTGAACAAGCTTGTATTTTTGGATGAATGGCTTACAAGTACTCACATTCTGAAAATGCTGATACTGATAAAGCAAATTCCAGGTGTGTGAGATCCTTGCATAAGAGAAACATCTTCATGTGAACTGAGTGTGCAAGGTAATGGATTGATGAGAAAATTGCCTTACATGATCAAGGAATCAAACTTGTAAGGGATCTTTGAAATGAAGGAAAATGCCATGAGAGATGATAAAGAAGGAAGGAAGTGTATTCATTGGTGTGAAACTTGAGACTCTTTTTCAGAACTGTTGTATTTGGCTGGATGACCTAAATGCCCTGTTGTGGAAACTGGCATCTGGGGTCTGAGAACGTGGAAAGTTTTAATTGGTTAAAACCGACTTCAGCAAAAATTCTAATAGCCAGCAGTCTTGAAAAGTTGTAAGCAGTCTGTCTGTCAGGAGATTAATTGCAGCCTATTATTCAGTGAATCCCTTGTAAAACAAATTGGAATTGGCTTTGTTCTCTTCTAGCTTATGAATACTAATGTTTAAACTTTAAGTTAAACTTCTGGTGCAGAGTAAAGGTGAAGGACAGGCACTGTCTTTTCTTTAACAGCCAAGCTGTCTTTGTATTTCTTCCCTAGAGTGTTTATAAACATGACATTTTCTGAGAAAGGTAACATTTTCTTTGATCATGTCTGTAGATTATTCATAAATGTCCAGGGTATTTTGATAGAAATTTAGTTAAAAATTCCTCACTAAAAGAGTAACAAGTAGTCATGTGTGCTCCACTGTGGTACAAACTGTGGTACAAAGCTATCACTGATTAGATTGTTTACCAGTGAATGACTGTTTACTACTTGAGTTAATTTCCTCAGTTAAGAGGACAGATTTTTCCAGTCCACATTATTTATATTGAAGAGGGAATCACAGAATATTCTCATATCCAAAGCAATTGTGTACAATAGCTACTAAGTAGTGTGTATGAGAGGATTGTTGACTCTTTTAACCTGTACGGTGAATTTATCAGAGACAATTTAGAAGAGCCTTTCTTGCAGTTATTTCATAAGTCCAATGTATAAATCAAAACAGTATTATAAAAGTGCTAGACACTCTGTAAATTAGACATTAACTTCATTTTTTTGCACTGCTGTGTTTAATTTTGCTCATATTTCTTCTGTGCCAGATTATCCGCATGCAAAGCATTTTTCTTGGGAGAAGTATTTGGAAGAAACCAGTTCATTACCTGCACCTGCAAGGGCTTTTAAAGTGGTAAGAAAATGCTTAAATTTCTTTCATGCTTTTGATTTCATGTAATTAATTTGTTTAAGAAGATAATACATATGTGGTGTTCCTATGTTTCCAAATGTATCCAGTTAATTAGTTGCTTAAGTGGTGGTTTATTTTTATGCAAGTTTGCAGTTCACTGTTAGAAATCAGATTATTATAAATACCTATTAATGTATTATTTTAATTATTATAAATAGGATTAAATGCTACAAATATATTACTAATGAGTGTAATTTGCTCTGGAAAATTACTGCCTACTTATTACAAATAATGAGATAGCTACTGAGTCATGATAACATATTTTGAAGATTTCTATTTCTGTACATTTTATATGGAGCAATAGATACAGTGTAAAAATGAATGTAAGAGGTTAGTCTCCTTGTCCATCTAGTCCATTGTGTTGGGCTTATTTTCAATGCCCTTTAGCAGACTTTTTCTTCTGCAAGCTTGCAACTAGGGCATCTGGGCAGCATCCACAGTCAGCTCCCCAGCTTAACTATGGTGTTTATAGGCAACATCCTTTGCTTTTATCTTTGCACTTGCTAGTTTCTTTCAGTGATGCATCTTTTTGAGTTCTTAAGATTTCAGTGATGGTCACTACTGCAGAAAAGAATCACGCAATGGCTTGAGCTGGAAGGGACCTTAAATATAATGTGGTTCCAACCCCCCTGCCATGGACAGGGACACCTTACTCTAGACCAGGTTGCTCAGAGCTCCATCCAGCCTGGCCTGGAACTCTTCAAAAGGTTGGGCATACACAGTTCTAGGTAACCTGTTCAAGTGCCCCATCATCTTCACGGTACAATATTATTTCCTAATATCTAATCTAGACCTGCTCTCTTTTAGTTTGAAATAATTTCCCCTAGTCTTGTTACTACATAGCCTTGTAAAAAGGCCCCTCTCCATCTTTTTTGTAGGCTCCCTTCAGGTACTAGAAGGCTGCAATTAGATCACCCATAAGCCATCTCTTTTCCAGGCTGAACAAACTCAATTCTCTCTGGCTTTCCTCACAGGAGAGGTGTTCCATCCCTCTAATCATCTGGGATTTCTGAAATGTTTGGAACCAGCAGTGGGTGGCTGGTAGCTCCCAGTCCTTGTCTCACAGCACACTGAAGCCTGTTTGCCTCAGTTTTTCATATTAGGGACACTAATTATCAACTTTGCTAAGAGCTAGATTAGCAAAAGGCAAAATGTGGTGTTTATAGCAGTTCCTGAGGTCAGTAGATTATCAGAGGTTATTAATGACCTGCAGTTTACCACCTCAAGGTGTGTCTGTCTTAGTAATGTTTTTCAATCTTACATTTGCAGCACAATACCCTGAGCAAGGATTAGGAAATTATTTGGTTATATCTGAAACAGTAACAGTGTTTTGTGTTGTATTATGGGAGAAAATTGAGTTCTTAACCTGCAGCTGAAGGAAAAACACTAATACTCTGGAAAATCTTAGAGGGACAGATGCATTATTTTCCTAAAAAATTAGAATAAACCTCATAAATCAGAATAAACATCATTGTTGTGAATATGTTCCTTTAAAGTGGAAATAATTTTGCTTTAGTTTTCATAACTGCAGATGACAAACACAAAATCTGATACTCTTACCGAAGACACTAATTTTGTCAAAATAGCATTACAAACCCAGGCATTTGGTCCTGTTTGTTACTGTTACACTGTGAATTAGTTAAGTTTTCAGTAGGAGACTGAAAAAGAGTTTGATTCATGAAACAAAAACACATACCAGAAAGCACAAATATGTTTCTTTTAGACAATTCCATAGACATTTCAGGCAGCTGGTATGTAATGCTTTATTAAATACTGTGATGAAACTGTTGGCCAAAATTTCTAGGAAAGCTTTCCTAGAGAATTTAGGGGGAAAAAAATGATTCAAACTAAAGATACACATTTACGTCCTTGGATAGCTTGAATCCAGTCCACTCCAGGAGAACCTGGAATCCCAAAGTAGGTACTTTGTTTCACTATATTGATAACACTAGTTTGAATTATGTTTTTATGCTTAAATTTCTAGTAGAGGGAGGGCAGATTTGAAAAAATAAAGGCAGAAAGTTTTTGATGGATTATCTATATTTTACAGCTGCAACAGATTTTGAGGTTTTGTTGTTTCACATAGCATTGTTGTTCTTTTCCAGAAACCTTCTCATGGCTTTCAGAAAAACATGAAACTTGAAGTGGTTGACAAGAGAAATCCAGTGTTTATCAGAGTAGCAACTATTGTAGATACTGATGACTATAGAATAAAAGTAAGTGTCTCTGTCTTATTTTACTGCCCTGCTTAAGTAAATGATAAGGACTTTGTAAAACCAAAATCCTGTAGTTGTAAAATTAACCATGGAAAGAAGTGAGTGGTAGTGCTCTGTCCTGTTAAGCTTTTGCTCTTGCTTTTCACTAATTGATATACGCATAATTCCTTTGGAATGGGTTATTTTCTTGTCCTCTTAGATACTTGTGCTGAGGTGGGTGGTTAGAGAGCAGAGTTGAAAATATTGGAAAATTGCTTTGGGAATAGTTGTTAGGAAACAATTGTCTATTCTATCAAGAAATGTCATTATTTAATATCAAGTGTTAAAGGGCTGCTTTGATATTTGTATTAGGGACCATAAAATATTTGATCTAGGTTAATTGAATCTGTCTCTGTAAGTTTTCAAGGGGAAGAGAGAGATATATGTGAGATGTGAAAGAGCCCTAATCTTTTGTCCTTTGTCTGTGATTTCTGCAGTTCTGAGGTTTCTGTTAATTATGGGCTTTGGATTGGATTAAGCCAAGTTAGCATATTTTTAATGTATTTTGCAGAAATTGTGTACTTGAATTAATTTTCTTTCATTGTACAAAACCAGTTTTCACTCTGAAGGCCTTAAGTGTTAGAAGGGCTAACATATACCAGATATCCAATTAGAAATGAAGGCTGTGTGTGTACAGATTTACTAGGCATACCTGTTGTTACAGGTAGGAGATGCAGCTGACATTTCATTTTGAATCATCTGAATTAACTGCTGGTAGGAGGTCATCAGAACTAGTATCTTTACACCTACACATTTTCTACTTCAAGTTCGACCTGCAAAATAAAAAAAACAAAGAGAATTTAAGAAACTCCATCCCAAAATAAAGAAAAAATCCACTCTCCAGTCTAATGTATTAAATGACAGGATTTGTAACTTCTAGGGCAGTAATTTGACTCTGTAGCATATGTTGAGGGAGCTCTGTTTGTATGTGTCTGTGTGTATGTGCATTCACACGTGTGCTTGAGAGATCTGAGGAATTTACTGCTACAGAGATCATGTAAGATTTGCAGATATTTAGCTTTCATGTGAAAAAATATGTGCATAACCCATACTGGTGGTGTTCCTGCCAAGTCACATTGGTTCATTTTCTCTTCAATTTCAACTCTTTTGCCAGTATAGTCTGATTTTAGTAAAATTGTTGCTTGTATGATGGGGGAGATTGATTTTTTTTTTTTTTTTTTTTTTTTTTTTTTTTTTTTTTTTTTTTTTTATAAATTCCATTTTTTAGTCCTTTGCTTACTGCTCTGCTGTTCTTAAATCCAGTTCAAACAGGAGGTTTGAAAAACATTTGGGCTTTTCTGGGTTTTTTGAGAGATGATAAAGGTAGAAATTCCTGCTTAAATTTAACTATTAATGTGAGAACTGCATTATTCCTGGGATTTGAGCCTAATAACACAGTAAACAACCATATGACGTATGGTTGTTTACTCTTTACTTTAGTGAGAGTATGCCTGAGTCCAGAATGCAATGTACATGTTTTTTCTGTGTAACCTAAATAGTTCTCTGAAAGTGAATTCTCTAATGGACATGTCATTTCTAGAGATTACTCAGGTAAGCTGGATTTATGGAGAATTTTCCTGATCTAAAATGCACTGTTCTCCTTTTTGTATTTTAGGTTCATTTTGATGGCTGGGATAGTATTTATGATTATTGGACTGATGTTGACAGCCCTGATATCCATCCTGCAGGCTGGTGTACGAAAACTGGCCACCCTCTTCAGCCCCCACTTAGTAAGGGAAACCACACTATAATGTTATGAAGGTTAAAGACGTGTCTGCTATGCTATCTTTTTTTCCTGCCAGTGCCATTCAAAGAAGAGAAGCCACTAAGATATGCAAAATAATTGCAAATGTGACATTTAGTGCAAAATCAACAGTCAGTAATTAATCACTTTTTAGTAGGTGGCTTTATTGACCCTTACTGCAATGGAAATACAAGAACCACAGTCAAAGCCAGAAGTAATGTAAAAGATCTGTTGTGTAAAGTCCTGGCCCTCTCATAGCCAGCACTGAAACTGCTGTGGCGCTCCGTAGGGGTAGGGCATCACTCTTAAGATCCTTTGTTCACATCTCTCTTGATGGTTACTGTGCTTTTTGGCTCAAAGGAGTCCAGAGTGCACTGAGAAGGGCACTGCTTTCAGATGCTGTGGCAAATCCTCAAAAACAACTAACTTATTTTCTTCTTCAGCTGAGCAAAGAGGAATTAATGGTGCCCACTTTGAAAATAAATCTAACAGAAGCGTGGTACCAATAGTAACAATGGATTTAACAGCTTGCCCTCTCTGTTGTTTTTTTTTTTTGTTTTTTTTTTTTTTTCTTGTAGAAGAAGTGGAAGAGGTTGCAGGGAGAAGAGACTTTCTGGTAAATATATCTCTGCCTAGGCCACTGTGTTCCTGGGTAACAGCAGTGAAATCACTTTAGCCAAACTTTGAACAGATGGGTTTTTAAGTGAGTGCTGTTCTCTGAGATTAGTTTATATAGTGACTCTGAGGGATGGTTTGCCCAAGTGCTGAGTATTCCCAGCTGTAACAAGGTTAGAAACAACTGTGCTTGAAAAAAAATAAATGCTGAGCAATGCCAAGTATCAGAAAAGAAAAATGTAAAATAACTGAGATAAGTCACACACAGTGTGAATGTGTTACCTGAAAATCACAGTACCTCAATTCAATGTCTCTAAATGCCAGGAATAAATGACTCCTATCCAGGCTGTGATCAGAGTATATTCATTAGTTTTCTGAGTACTCCAGCAGTACAGTGATGACTGCCTGTTAGGAAGTTAATCATTCTGCCTTCAGAATCTGAATAGAGTGCCATAAGTGCCAAAGCATAAAGTGAATAATGAGAAGAAGACAGGATGCTGCATATCTGCTTCTTAATCTGACATGTGCTGTCCTCTGTGCTGAATGAGCAGCCCTGTGGGAAAAGCAGTCTGTGGCCACATAAATAAAAACTGTATCATATGGCAGAAGAGCTGAATAAGGTTGCATTTCTATTATGTAAGACTGATAAATAAATAAAAATCTTAGCCTAGGTGAGAGTATAAAATATGTAAATTCTTTTTTTTGGAGACATTAAAAGAAGCAAGATGCAGGTGCCCATCACATATAACGTCATCTCCTCTAGGTGGTGGCTTAGGAGGCACTGTAGGTCCCTTTTAGGATGTGACTGGTAGAAGTAACTTTATGTTAAGCCACAAAAATTAAGATGGATGACGTGACAAGAGAGGAAGTTAACCATCCATTAAATAGGAAAAAAGTAACAATTTACGCAAATATTTATAAAATAGAATGATTACTGGATAAAATACTAATCCAGCAATATGACTGTTTTATTACCATGTAGAATATTATAAAAATGTTAATTTTGTTTCCAGGTAAGTTAAAAGGCATTTCCAGACTTCTGCAAGGGTTTCTTGAGGAGGGAAGAAAATATTTCGCAAGACAGTTTCTGCCTCAGTCAGTATGATAGGACTTTCAACTATGAGGTCCATATCCCTGTCATTCACATTAGAAGCTTTGTGTGTGAGTGCTGTGCAATGTTAGCAATATTAGTCTAGAGCAGTTCCCAGTATTCATGTATTCATACTGTTTTCATATGTAATTTAGTCATCATGAAGGATTATGACCTTTTTTGCAGCAGTTAGGGAATTAAGAGCCGAATATTGGTGTTGTTTTTAACATTGTTTCACAGTGATTCAAACAGCACCTTCTCACATAAACACAGATAACCAGATGTAGCTCTTTTAAATTACATTTTTAAAGAGTTCTAATTTTTTAATGGAAGAGAGAACATTTGTATGGAGTTAATTTTTTTGAAATCAGAACATCAGTGAAGCAGGACTTCTCTTTGCAGAAACATCCCTATTCAGATAACTCTTCCTGTGGGCCCACTTACTTGCTGCATTATAAGCAGGATTTCTGCATAAAGGTAGAGAAGGTGAAATTCCCTGTTCTTTCACCCATTACAGTCATTAAAGGTTACAGAAGTCTTTGGACTTCAGTGTAGTGATAGCTTTGTAATATTTTCATAGCTGGAACATTTGGTTTTAAAAAGCTTTTAGACTCCTCTAATTATACATAATAATTCTCTGTCTTTCATCATCCATCTGCGAGCAAGAATCTTTCATCTGGAAAAATATTTGAATAGACCTTTTCATGTCTGTATTGTTATCTGTAGGGAGAGATACAAGTTTATGTGCTTTTCAAGAAGAACTGGTACTACAGGGGGACAGTGCACCCTTGCAGAGGTGCACCGGGTGTTCCAGTGTCATGTACTGGAACATGGCTGTCTCTCACTTGCTGTGAAATTGTGGGTTATATATTATGTTTGCTTGGGCCTCAAAGCTCCTTTTGGCATGCATCCTTTAATGTCTCTGCAGCGTCATTGTTACAGGTTGATGAAAATCAGACACACAAATTCAGAGAAGTGAAAATGTCAAAAATCTCGTGATGGCTTGTTCCTTTTAGTAGCATTTTCAGCCTTTGTTTTTACATTGTTTTTACTGGAAAACTTCAGCTAAAAAATGTGTAAGGACAGTACACATTACAAACATGTCCCTGTCCTCAGAATAGGGATAGGGTAGCTTACTTTTTCTGTGTTCTTGCAAAACAGCCAGGTTCCAACAAAATGTAGATAGTAGAAAAGAAAATTGATGTTGTGCAGCTCCTCCAAGATTTGGGTTCTTTATATAGGTGTAGTTCTGTTGTAGAGATTTACTCGCATGGAATAAAATTATTTCTCCAATGGATTAGATTGTTCAAATCCCCATCATGCTTTTACAGAATGTATTATTAAAGTATTTCTGTTTGCTTATTTCTTCATGCATGCTACAATGGACTTGTATTCATGCATATTTATATAGCTTTGAAATATTCGATCATTTTTTAAAATGTCATTTGTAATTTCACCTGGCATGCAGGTCCCTTGGAATTGGTGGAAGCTTTAGAGCATGGAGGGTGTCCCACAGCAGGATGTAAGGGAGTTGGACACATTAAAAGAGCAAGACATATTGGCCATCATAGGTATGTTCTGTGAAACTGATTTTATTCTTTCAATTGAGGGATGTGTGCAGATGGTTCTTTTAAATTGTTGTTCATAAGAAAACAGATCCAATCTGGGAAAAAATAGGCAATCTTGTAAACCTAAATATGCAGTTATTTCAGTTGCCATGGTGAGCATACTGAAATAAACATTAGCAATCTGTAACTTCATTTCACCAGGGTGTGCTGAGATAAGATTTGTTGTACATTACTTTTTGTCACAATTGCTAGATTCAGTTACTCTGTATTTTGTTCCTTTGAGGATTCCTTGGCTTGCTGTCCAGATTGCAAAATGTTACAGACAGATATGTATAAAGCAGTTACTTTTGAACCTTTTGAAATATGAGGCCACTGATTTTATTATGTCTTGGATGTTTTTGTTCTGCTTGGTTGGTAAGGGTAAGGATTTGCTTGTTGGCTTGGAACAATGCTAAAAAGGAAATTCCAGTTGACATATTCCCAAATGACAAGTTGCTGCTTCTATTTAGTGTTTCTAAAGGTGCCTTGTTGAACACCTTCTGAAGTATAATATCCAAAATATGGACATCCCATCCTAGAGAGTAGTTGATATTAGCATGGGAGAATGGAATGGAATGGAGGGGACAGAGAGACAATGACCGAGTAAATGGGAAATGTTTCCCAAGTTGAAATTTTATTATTTTAAAAATATTTACAGTGTGAGGTGAATCCAGACTGTTGCAGTAAGGGATGTACAAGTAATATAATATGTTAAATTGAGAATGTAGCACCATAAATATCATGTTACCTTTTTGCAAATTAGGGCTTCTAAAAGTTGTCATTTTTCCATTACACAGTCATAGATTTCTCAAATGTCATATCACTTTGTTCTTCCTGCTCTCTCATATGGTTAGAGGACTGCTCTTTGGTTATTTTTTAAAGTATCTTTTCAAACCACCTTGATCCAAGAGTGAGCCCTGCAATCTTTTTACATTTTTGAGGAGAGAATTGTGTCCTGTTGACTCAAATTATGCTACAAGATTTTGCTGGTGTGTTAAGGTCCTGACTAATCTCTGTCAAAGATACCTGGCCAGCAAAACTCACTGTATTGCTACATTTTGATATGCAAAAGGCATCTTCTGCTGCAAATTCTTCCCTGTCTGCAGCAGAAGCATTGTTTGTGCTGTTAGGAGCAGAAGAGCGCCTGATGCTAGGACAGTCTTGATCCCCAGGAAGGGACGTAGATAGGGATAGTTCCAGTGACAAAACTTGTTGGAGCATGAACTGTGATGGAGTTTTCATGACACAGTATGCCACACCACTGTCTTTCAGACTGTTCTCACCCTATTCCTGCTGGCTTTTTCTGTCTTTGTTATTTTTCTTTCATTTTTTTTTCTCCCAGTTCTACCTTTTCTTTTCTACTTTCCCTTTATTTCACTCAACAAGTAGGATAACTCTTTAAACAATCAAGTCAGTCCTTAAGAAGTTATTGTCTGTTACCATATTGTAACCTTCTGCATTCATAGTATTAGTCCACTGCAAATGTGAGCTAAACTAGATTTGCCTAAAAAGCTTCCTAACTGCTTATCTGAAATCCATTTAATTTCATATTCTTGTAGACTTGAGTCTTATTGATTTATTATTGCATCTAATCTGGGAGGCAATGAATTCCAATTCCTTACCAAGTGCTATCTCAATTACTTAGAATCAGATGGACATATCAGGTTTCAGCCCAAAGTTGAAATTTAAAACAAGAAAAAAGAATAAAGTGAATCTGTCTGAAAAGTTTTTCATTTATTATCTCTCTAAATAAACATTGGCAATAAAAGTTCTAATGTTTTAGATGGAAGAGATGAGTATGAGCTGTATGTCTTTTTTACTTTGTGCAGCCTTTTTTTTATAGCTACATTTTCCATGCTATTTAAAGGTTGTTATACTTACTCATTCTGAAAATTAAGAAAAGAAACAAACTCATGGCATTTCATTGTGCTTTTCTTTTACTGTAGTCTAAGCAATCCTATTATTTGCACATTAACTGATAGTTCTAGGGTATAAAAATATAACCAAGGAGATTTTTATTGAGCATAAGACAGATATTTGCTGCTTCATAGCAAATAGATTTTACCAGGAAGTGTCTTATTCACTAGCTATTGTTTTGCCCTCTGTGATGATATTCTAGTTTTGTTCTTGAGTATTTCTGTGGAAAATAATGAGATTTGTTCTGTTCTGGAGCCTACAGACTTGAGGCTTTTTATGTCTCCATAAAAATTCTAATGTTGTACCACCATTTCTTTTCTGAATTATCAAAGAGATTTTGAATTTTGTACAATTTTCCACATCAGGTAGCATTCCCATGGCTCTTTTATCTTGGCAACCTTGAAATGTAATTAACCATGCTTATCTTGTTTTTGTGATGAGGTGCAATGCATAAATGCCTGTGTGCAGAAAAGATGATAATTTAAAATGCTAAGTAGTTCTGAAATAATTTTGAGAGCTTGTTCCTTAGGAATCAGATGAAAGCCTCAGTGATTAATTATATAGCAGTGCTAAAGCATTTACTTTTTGGAAAAGTTGACGTTACTAAGGACTTGGTATCTATCAACAGTTGATCTAGGGTTATGTGTGGCACAGCTGAAACAGCCTGATGTACAGATTGTTAGCATTATGCAGATCACCTGCATATTTATAGTTGTGAATTGTATACCCTGATGTTTAATGCATGCAGTAATTCCCAAGTTCAAGCAGGAGCGAGAAGAGGTCAGTTGTAAGTAGTTCATTAGAGTTTACAGTCAATTCTTCATGAGTAAAGATTTTTGCCAGAAACTTCAAACTTCCATGCATTGTGTGTAAGTTGAAGTGAACTGAAGTGCTGTGGGAGAGGCTGTGTTGGAAGACAACACATGTTGTATAAACATGGAAACCTCAGCTCAGTGGGAGGTCACATCTTTTTGTTCAGTGTCTGCTGAAGTAATTGGCAGCTGGTTTTTGATAGCAGTCTCAGGTTTCATTTTTTATGTAAGGTCATTGGCACTAGCCAAATCCATTCTAAAGTACTCTTGATTCAGGTTTAGACTGTTGAAGCAGCTTTCTCCTAAAAAATGCATGCTTTGGTGATAAGCATTCACTGTAATTTGTGAGGGAGTATTTGTATTGCTTGTTTTGAAACTAGTTAAAAATGTTTTCCTAAGATCTGGAGTAAAGAGATCACTCAACAAAATCCACCAGCAGAAATATAAAAGAACACATCCCTCAGATACTGTCAGGATCTTTTCTCTGAAGGTTTCTTGCTAATGATATATTGCCACCAGCTGATGTGGTCACTTGGACACAAGCTACTCTAGACAGTCTAATCCATCCATTAGTCCAGTCTGGAGCTCTCATGCAGCCTCATCCTTTGGCAGTGCTCAGCAGTAACTTGCACTGAGGAGTAACTTGAAAGGCACTGAGGAGCTGCTGTTGATAACATTTCCAACCAGTACAGCTGAACCAGGAGGCCTGTCTGTGGTTTGATACAGGTTTGCAAAATATTCCAAGTGTTCATAAAGACTAATCATCTATATTTAAAAGTACTTAGTATGCAAGTTCTTAGACCTAACAGAGTGCTGCCTTGCTCTTCTTTAGTTTAAGAGAGAATCCTGGCCTATGTTCCCTTCTGATATTAGGTGTAGCTGAGAGTATTCCATCTGGACTCTGTGCTTCAGAAAATTTGCATGCTGTTACAAGATAGGAGCACCTTCAAATATCTGGAGAAGACTAAGGTCCATGCTATGAGCAGCCCAGTTTTATCCTCCTACCCTTGAACGTTACAGAAAAAAGATAGGTATGTAACTGCACCTAGAGATAGATCTTGAGTGTGATAGGAGAGCAGTTGCAAATAAACACAGGTGGGATATGCTCCTCAATGCTTCAGTTCCATCAGACAGTTCTGGAAAGGGCTGGTTATGTAAAAGCTCTGTTGGCTTGAAAATCCCAGGCTGGTGATCAGAGTGGTGCATTGCCTTTTTCCTCTCTTCATCTTTCATGATTCAGTAAAAACAGAAACTTATTTCAATGCTCAGTTTTTACTCAGCATATGCATGACTCTAGAAGCAGTGTCTCCCTCTCCTCGGAGAACTGTGTCATGGACACACATATTGCCAGCCAGTCTGCTGTCATTTCAGCAGTGCCCTGCAGACAGCTAATTGTTGTGCTGTGCTGATCCTTCAGCATTTGGAGATGGCTGATTACTCTGGTATGCGGGTGTGTGTGTGTGTCAGGTGGTATTAATGTGAATGTTTGTTTACTGAGGCAGCTCTGATGATAATTGAGATCTTTGTGTTGGGCTGGGTTCAAAGCTGTGGAGCAGTGCTGGGGGGTGTACAGCCCTGTCAGAAGAATAGCAGAGGTTTCGCATTGAGTACCTGCTGCTGCTTTTGCTTCCTGCCATTCTTCCTGAGCCTGTGGCAGACCTTGGTACCCTCAAGTCAAGGCTATCTGATCATTTTGGAAACTAACTTCTGAACTTCTGCTGTTTTCAAAATGGTGTGGTACAGCAAAATGTAAGTTGGAGCAGAAATCCAGGTTTAAGGTGACAGAAGAGTTAAAAATCCTTATTTAATATTAAATAACCTAAACACCAAGTTTTCTGAGCCCTTGAGATGAGTTGTATTAAAAACTTACAGTCCTACATAAATCAAATACTTCTATTATGTAGGAATAACAAGGTTAATTTTTTTCATTCTTTGTAGTAGACAAGTTAAACTGAACTGAAGGCTGGAGGCATTGACATTCAGGAGGATTTACTGATTGATCCAAAGCCATACACAGGTTCATTCATGCTGTGTTTTGTTGTAACAAAGCTAACTGTGGAAACCACAAGGGTTCTTTTTGTTGCCTCAAGTAACAATAACATCAAAGGACTATCAAGGAGTTTTTAAAAAATGATACAGCTACCTGAATGATTAATTGCAGAGAAAAAGTCATCTGAATCTAGTGTTCCAAAGCCTTGTTAATATTATAACTATTGTTGACTGAAACTGTTGTTCAACTTCAGGTTTTCCAGAAAATACTAAAGGTAAAGGCAGTATATAAGCAGGCAAGTTATAGTAAAGGACTGAATTTTTAGGCTTTTTCTTAGGTTTTTTTGTTTAGGTTTTTTTCTTAAATTTAAAACCTATTAATGGTGTTGGTAAACAGAAAACTGCTGGAGTCTGACAATCATATTGTCAGATTTCATTTTGATGTAAGGCTTGCTTAATAATACACAGCTGAAGTAAATACAACATTGGTAATGTTCAATGTTTCCTTGTGACAGCCCTTTAGCTGCTCAGAAGCATTGCTCAAAACACCTCTGTGAGCATAGGAAACCAAAAGAAAATTACATGGTTTGCCCTGTAGCAATGGCAGAACTGAGATTAACCAATATATTCGTGAACTTCTGAAAACTGTATTTCATCACAGTGGCATGTGTTTGTCGCAGCAAGAACTTAAATCACACTAGCATTGGTGCCTTAAAACCTTCTTCTGAGCAGAAGCCTGTATGTTTTATCTTGCATTTCTTTTGAAAGAGAAAAAATACTATTGTGATAGATGCAGCAGCATAAGACATCTGGCAGAGACTAGTCCTAAGACACACAAAACCAATAGGCTGAGAATAAATGTAAATAGACATATATAAATAGATTTAAAATAAAATGCCCCATTCTGCTTAAGAAAAAGTAGAAATAAAAGGTGAATGCTCCAAGTTTATTTTTATTGGTAAATTTTGTTCCATGTCTCTAAAAAAATTCATTATCACAAGCATACCATACTCCAAGATTAGTATTTTATAGCCAGTTGGGTGGCTGGACTCTATCTGATTTGGATGTGTAAAACAAAAAGTTCCTCAGAAGAAGGCAAAAAGATGATTGTTCTGTGCTTCATTGGATCACCTGGAGGATATGGCTGCATGTCCCTTTAAAGCACTGTACACACAGTTACGGAACCACATCTGCTTGGAGTAGCCTCAAACAGGGATCTCATCTTGACAAGAAAAACAGAGAGTATTCTATTTCTTTTTTTTCTCCATAATTCAAATTCAGCATAGCTACTCAAAGATTTTAAAATAATAATATAATATTAAAAAAAGAAAAAGTTGATAAGTTGATACTGTCTTGTTCTCAAATGAGCCAACTGAAGAAATCAAACATGTTGTCAATATCCTGTCTTGATAACCCCAGCAAGGGCTGACTGACTTGGCCTTAAGGAATTTTCTCCTTTTACGCAAGTGCTGATAGAAATGTAAATTTCCATCACCTTTTTTGTTTATCTTGGCAACATCAAAATTAGATCACCAATTTGTCCAAACCATTATAGGAGCTGTTATATACTCATTCTGAACCCGGGGCATTGTTGGTAAAGGAAGGGGAGAGTGTACAGCATAATTTGAATTAAAAGACCTTTTTTAATGCTGTGCTTTGTAGAAAGAAAACTAGAGTGAAAGCTGTTGTTTTCCTATTAATTTTTGAAATTTGGAGGTGGCAGGGCATATGGCTGTCAAAGTAGACTTGTTTATATTAGACAGTTCTCTTTGGAAATCCTGCACGTAACTATCAGTGAAACAAATAAAACATTGAAGTGATTTATGGAAAGATGGGTAGGTTATGGTAGCTTCTTTGTTGAAAAGAAAATAAGCAAAATTGCAGAACATGGGTTTTTTACCTTTTAAAATTATGGAAGTCATTGTAACAATACAGGTGAATAAGAAAGCATAATTTCAGAATAGAGTTAATGTCATAGCTCATGAGCCACAAATGGCACATCATATTTAGTCTGTCCTGTATCTTACAATAGTATTGAAAACTTGAGTGTGATGCTATTCACTGTTGTGACATGTAAATATTATTCAGAGTTTAGGATGTTTTCATTGATCTGTTAAGTATGTGGTCTGGCTGACTAATCAGTTGAACACTGCAGGGTATTCTACTAAAGAAAAATCCTAATTCAGCCCCATGTGTTTTAGTTTGTGTTCTTCTGTTCTTCTCTTTCCTGCTTCTTGTGCAAATTCAGGTTTTCTGACTTTGGTACAACTTTCACATTTCTTAGAGCAGAATTTACAAATCATTGTATCAATGTTCATTGTCAAATTATTTCCCTAGCAGAAGTGCAGGGAAATAGGGAGTGTTGAATGTTAAGAAAGACTGTAAAAATATCGCAGTCTCTTAATGAAGTCTCACAAAATGGCATTTGCAAAGATGGGGCACTCACTGCAGTAAGGGACTGTGCACCACTCCTCATGTTCTGCCCTTGAAATGCAGCTTTTGTGTAGACATTACATAATAGAAATAGCCTCCTTCACCTAAATAAATAGCCATGGTAATATGACTTTATTTGGAGAGACATGGATGTAGTCAAAGGCATCCTGTGTTGTATGTATAAAAACCATTAAAATCATGAGGGAGCAGGCTAAACATTTCTCAAGCAATTTTCCACAATGAATGTTGTAATAGAAATTAACAGAATTTGTGTTACACAAGTTGCTGTCAAAAGGAAATGCGAAGCTGAGTTTTTTATTCAGTGGATTTATTTACATTTGAAAGTACGACTACTTACTGCCTATTTTTTAAAATCTTCTCTATATTATTATATTGCATCTTCTTCTAGGAAATTCCAGTGTCATTTTGTTTGAAATCAGTAGTGTCTGAGAATAAGGAGTAATTTTTCTTCTTCCACTTCTAGCGCGGTCAGCTGTCCATATTCAGAGATGAACTTGAACAAAGAAAGCCTCTTACCTGACCGGCTGAGTGGGGAGATGCCTGCAGCCAGTCCTATCCCCCGAAACAGAAAAGTGGAAACAAATGAAAGATCCACCTCTCCTGTAATCAAGTAATTATGATTGAAACTATGTCCGTGACTAATGGCAGTATTTTACTTCTGTGTTCTCCAATGTGATTTATGACTGTGCAATGACTGAATGGTTTCAGAAAGGCCTGCCTATTTAGCATTTTCATTTACAGGGAAGAAAAGTGGTTTTTTTCAGTGTTTATCAAAAAGGTCATAGAGCTGTCAAAGACTGCTTACTGATTTTACCGTCTATGGTTTAACAAGACTTCAGTTTCATCTTTGGTGTAACTCTCTAGACTAGTAAGTGGTTAACTGGAATTTAAAATTGAATGTTGACCAGTTGGTTTCACTTTAGAAAATTATTTCTTTGTGTTTCTTTTGTTTGCTGCAGTGGCATTATTGATGTGACTGTAAATTGATGTAGCTCTTTGAAGAACAGCACTCTTCTGTCATTACAGTGGGAGTAGGGAATCAAATTACTGGGACTGAGTTTTGCAAGAATATTGCTGAAATCTGTGGCTGAAGCTTTTAAACAGAAGCACTGGGGAAAAAAAACAAAGGAGCGCAATACCAAGATTATTATTTTCAGATGATTATTTTATCTCAGAAATTGTGGATACTGATTCCTGTGCTTATTTTGTGCTACAGGGAAAAACAGAGAATTTAAGAAGGAAAGGAATAGAGGCTTCACTTTCTTTTCAGGGCTTACATTAATGTAAATGTGAAAGTGTGAATGATGTGAAATATGAAAATGTGAAGGTTTCCAGTTCCCACTGTAATGACCATGTATTTTCAATAGATGGTATTTTAAATTGCCTTCTCAGAGACAGTTTCAGCTTCATGCTTTAAAACCCAAAATGTTCCGCTGTCTAAGAGTTCTGCCTGATTTGATTGTTATAAATGTAGGGTTTTAGAAATCTGAAGTGACTTAATTACTCCCTGGCAGGTGGCCTGGATACCATTACAGTGAATCCAGTAGCAGTTTGAGCAAAGTCCTCAGTGGCAGAGACTGTGTCAAGTGCTGCTTTTTTCATTGTCCCAATTAAGAGGCTGCATAAAACATTTTAAAGGCTGCATAGTGATATGTTATGAGAGAAAAAGGATAGGAGGAAAGCAATACCTCAAAGTATTCTTGTGTTACAAATACTTAAAGTGGATAGCTTATTATCACAAATAATATTAGACAAATTCTGTTCCTGTTGAATTGCCTAATCATTTTACCACTGACTTAATAGAGTAAAGAGTTCTTTATTTTGATTTCTGAAAATGCAAAGTATACAATTTTGTTAGTAGCACAAAAAAACCTTCCCTGTATTTCTTAAACAAAAAAACACGTTGGATGTTTTCAGTTGACTTCTTGTGTGTAGAGAAAACAAATTAAACAACAGCTTAGCTGCTTCAAGTTTTAAATATTGTTTTAACTTTCTTTAAACAGTGACAGAAAATGCCCCAGCCCTGGTCATGTAGGCATGAAATCTTCACCTCACAATCGACCATCTGGGAAAACTGTACCAGAAACAACCAAGCTGGAAGATGCAGAAAATAAATCTCCTTGCAAGAAGCCCCTGTTATGTAATGTGAAAGAAAAGAAGACACCTGGGTAACTCAGTTTCTTTTAAAGTATTGGGTATTTGGAGTCAGTTTAAAATGCAATTTACCAGGCAAAGCAGCCAGTGATTGGTCTGTGGAATTCTTAGAAGCAGTGGGGAAGGAGATGGAAGCTCTTCAGCTCTCTTTATCTTAGAAACAGAGGAGGAGTATCACAAGGCATATAAGAAATAAGAAGTGCATGTCAGAGGAGAGGAAAAATACAATACAATTATTGGAAATTGAGATCTTTCTTCCTAGGTTTGTGTCCAAATTATTTTATATAAACAAATATGTACAAACATGGGAAAATTAAAGATAATTCTTTCCCTTTCAGCATCTAGCATGCATTTTTGACAAAAAATGACACGAGAACTTTTTTATACCATAAATACTATTCTCCAGTGCAAGTTTGGAAACTATCTTTGAAACTAAAAATATACAATACAATGTTTTCATGGGGAATATGTGAGGCAATAGGATTCCCTACATTTTTAATTAGTTACAGTATCACTACATTATCTTATTGACAATTTTCAAACAGAAATAGATGATATCCTGGAATAAGATGTGTCATTTGTTATATATTTACATGAGCGACATTACTTTGTGTTCATAATACATGAACTGTGTTAGCAATAATAGAGTCTTGAGATGCAGAGGCAGGAGAGTTGGTATTATATGATAAATAGCCCACAGTAAAGCTGATGATTGAAATGGAACTGTTTTGTTAAGAATTGGACTTCGATGTTCTTTATTGTGTCCCTTCCAACTCAGGATAATAAACAGCATTCACTACTCATACACTAGTGAATTTAAACAGCAAAAAAACCAGAAGTTGGCTTCAAGTGTAATTTTGAAATAGCCTGTGCTAAAAAATAGTTGTAATCATCATTTTAAACATACCTACAGTAAATTCACATTCTTTTTAGAAATGTTCTTTGGCTTTACAGACTATATCTTAAGATTAATTGAAGAAAAAAAATTTTGTCTTACTTTTTTTTGGAGGGTGTTGCCTTTAGAAGACTTAAGGTAACCAGTACTTGTGCTGTCTGTTCACTGTGTTGAGTTAATTTCATTAAGACAATAAGTCTTGTGCCAGCTTTGAACTACCCAGAGACTTTGCAGTTTGTATTTCAGCTGTTTGAATACACTGATGACTGGCTGCATTTTATCATCTAGCTTTCCTCATTCATTATGTATCCAGCAAAGTCATAGAGGACTTTCAGTTGAATAATCTCCCTTTGAAAAAGGCATGAAAAATAATGTTCACAACATTAGGTATATATGAACTGCTGGGGTTATAAAATATTGAGCATCTGCTTATTGCAATACCCAGTGGATCTTTTTAGATGTGTATTCAAAGTACACATGCATAATTGAAGACATAGATACACACACTTGTGTGCTCTTTACTTGCTGAGCTCATAGTGTGGATTTAATTATGTTTGACTTCAGTTCAATTGTGTATACCTTCTTATTCAAAGGTAATCTTAGGTTTCATAGAAGTCCTTCATTGAGCAACCAACCACAAACGATCCCAAACAGTTTTATTTTGTCATGTTAAATCTAAGTGGTACTCAGCAAATCTCTAGTTCCACTTACTCCTTTTCTTTTTTTCTCTCTCTCTCTCTTTTTTTTTTTTTTTTTTTTTTTTAGCTCTCTATGCATCAAGCAATTATATTAGAAAATTTTGGCTTGCAAAAATGTAATTATGTACATATATACTGCAATGTGTCCCTCTGGAATGTTCCTGAGATTAAAAATCATGATAAAAATACATGCTTATAGCATATGCAATTTTAGAGTATCTTTATAGTAGCAAAGGAATTTCATTGCAATAAAAATTCCATTCTGGAAATCTTTACAGTAAAGGAAGCTGAACACTCAGGCTTGGGAATCAAATTATACTGGCTCTAAAAAAAATGTGGTTTGTCTTCCAGCATCTTCCCCAAAACCTTTAATTCATGATACAGTCATATGTAACTAATGAGGTAAAATTTCTGTATGTGTGTTGCTATGAAAATTGCCCTCAAGAAAATAGGGAAGTACTTGTTTGGTCACAGGATTTGGTGATCTCTCTTCCTTGTATTGAATTATAGGTGTTGTTTTGCCTTTGGAATTAATTGCACTGGTTACTTTAGCATGTTACTTTAGAAAGTTTTCTGTGTTTGTGGAGTTTGGAAAATAGGTTTTAAGTGAATAAATCTTTCTGAGGAAGATACTGGGAAGAAGTCCTTTGTGGAACAATGAGTGATGCCTGCTCTATGCATTCCAGTGGTATTGGTTGTCATGCCATTATTATTTGTGTCCTGCCACCTGCCATACTAAAAAGGCTGGATTTCCTGATCTGCAGTGCTCATTTTGCAACATTAGTAGTGCAATAATTATATTAATAATTATATTTCTGTTAAAGTCAGTGAACTTGAAGCTCCTACTTGATATATAGTCACAGATGTTTTCTTGTATATAATATATAAATGGTATTTGGCAGTATAAATGAAACAGGGAATTAAAATGTCTGTTTTGTCTATGATTTGTGTTTTGAGGTTAGCTTATCTTGATACCCAACAAAGTGTTAGGTGTGCATCAGCTTTTTACCTGTGATTTTGACATTTGTTAAGGTGCTCTTGTTGACTCCTTCTGTGACAGGTAGTAAAGCATCAGTTCATATAGTAGTGGGATTTCTTGTAGTCTTCACTCTAAGAATCATTTTGTCTGGTGCCTATTTTTAGAAAATGCTCATTATGTACTTGGTATCTCTGAGTGCTCTGTATCTGTGATGGTTAGTAAGAATTGGCCAGTGTTCTGAAATTCTTAAAAAGTAAAAGTAAGTAGACACATAATGTCAGCAAATTCATATCATTCACATCTGTAAGAAACCAGGAAATACCAGAAAATACACCTGTAAATACCTTCTGAAGGCAGAGTTTGAAAAGGAACTTCCCAGGGGCTGATTTTGAGATGGAAATGTACACACCCACACACACCCCCCCCTTGAGAAATTCTCTTTTTTCCTCATCTCTTGCCCCATTTTTTCTCGATGGGGAAGACATTCCCTCTCTGCAAATTTTTGGGCTAGCAAAGCTTATGGAGGAGCTGGATACAAAGTAATTCAAGAGCAGATGCACAGGAATACAGATATTTTCGGTGGGATCATTAGCAGCTGCACAAGAGGGTGTCAGTAACTATCCTGACAAGGAGCTGATGCTGAGTGGAGATGAATGTTGGGCAGAGGAAAAGGAGTTGGTGTTATTTCAGACAACTCCTGAAAATGGCCTGCATAACCAGCCAGGATTTGTAGGACATGCAGCTATGTGTATGGGTTTCACCCTTCCCATCTTCTGATGTGGACACATCCAATACCTCCATTTGTGTATTTTTCAGTTATTAAGTCAAGTGTGTTGGTTTATGTAATGTTTTTACACTATTCTTGGGCCTTCTTTGTTAGATTTATGTCAGTAGCGATGCCATTCTGTGTAAGTCAGAGATAAGATCCTCTCTGTTTCTTTATTTTGTAATGATACACCATGATTTCTGTGGGAATCCTGATGTGCTAATAGTATTGCTACCAAGAGATGTCATCACGCTTAGTGATTTTTATGATGTATTAATAAAAATTGAACATTTTATTTTCCTCAGTGGAGTACTACAAACAAAGGACACCATAAAGCACAAAGAGTGTGAAGATGAGGAGACAGAAAATAAGCTGCTCATTTCAAATGAAATCAAAGGTAAATTGGCAGCATTTCATTTGTTTCAAACTAAGATCTGAAGAAGTGAACAAGTGTGATGTCCCTTGAAAGTCTTACAAAACTGTATTACAACTTATTTTCCACATTCACTGTTTGTGTCCAAAAATTTCTTCATACCAACACTTTTAGTACTGTGTCCTGGTTTGGGACAAATTTGGAAGGGAACTTCCAAAGGGATGTTCCCTAAAGGGCAAAATTCAGCCCTTACCCCTCCCTGTTCAGGAGATTATCTTGTCATCATCAAAGGCTTTTCCAAGAACTTCATTGCAGTTGTAAGGATGAGTGCAAAACGGCTAGTAATATTAAAAAAACTTATTTCAATTATGTTTTTCCACTCTTTTAAAAACAGTTTATTAAATCAGTCCAATTTGTAAAGTTATAACATTCACTTATTGCCTCAAAAGTGTATTGAAAGTTAAAGCATTTATACATTACAGATACAATGCAAAATTAAGGTTACTTACTTAACCCAGCCTCAGTCTTGTTGAGGGTGATGGCCAGATTTTGGCTCCTCATTGGTGAGAAAGGAAAATTCTCCTATGGTCTCCAAAGATTTCTTCCAATGTGGACTTTTCTTCTGTTCAGTGATTCTGTGTGGATGTATGTACTGCTGTAGCAAAACTCTTGGCTATTCACAGATCCAGTTGGATGGATTGAAGCAGCTGTTCATTAATAATTTTTATCCTCTTTGTTTAGAAAGAATACAGCACAAATCCAGAACATCAGAGTCTTATATTTGCTAATTTTTTCACATGTGAAGCTTAATATATCAAGCTTGTTATTAGAGTGAGCCAGTGCATTGTCTCAGTGCAGCTTTTGCTGCAATAATTTTATTAACTGATATAAGGTCCGTGGAAGTTAAGTGTCTGAATTTCCTAATCTTAATTCCTTGTATTTTTAGATTATTTTCTTCAATAAATTTTTTGTGCAACAAGCAATTTTTTGTGCAATCAGGCAATTTTTTGTGCAACAACAGTTTGTAAGGCTTTCATTGAAATTCATAGGAATTGAGTAACTCTGATTCTTTAAGAGCTACATGTCTTACCTTTTAAGTGAGCTCATATCTGTAAAACCCAGGAAATTTTTTGAGACTAGTAGAGCTGGCATAAAGATAAAATTAAAGTAGTTGTTTATTTTTAATAATTAACCTTTGATACATCTTTTTATCTTAAGACACAATTTATCTGCCAGTACTTTTCAGATAGATCTGAGGCACTCTGCTGAGTGTGTAAAATTTGAGATTCCATCTATAGTAGGAGCTGCGAAAAAGCTGTTAGTGTTTTGAAGTATGGTGTAGTTGAGAATTTTAGAGAAAATGAAGCATTAGAAGAAGCAAGTCTCTAAAGCAAATAGAAGAGACTTTTTCATAATTTTAACTATTTTGTTTCAGCAGGAAGGAAACATGCAGTTTTGATGCTAAGCTTTGCATTATTTGACACAAACAAAAAAATCAAGTAGTTGGGAGCATTTAAAATTGTCTGGGATTGTTTTTTTAATTCTAAGAAAATAGGCCTGAATTTGTGAAGCATTTTGAACTTTGCAGAACTGACTGTTGGATAAAGTTTCACCAACAAGCTCTGCTTACTAGGTTCTTGCATAGTTAGATTTAGGAAAATAGAACATTTTCTTACATTACTGTCTGGAAAAGTTGTCCTTTTTAAACACATAATGTTGTGTTATTATGTGTTTAAGTAGGATGGCACATTTAAGCTGTAAGATGAAAATGAATCATTAAGTTCCTGCTATCATAGTTGTGGAAATCTCAAGATCAAGTAATTGTGGATTTGTGGACTGTCACTGTTGGTACCTGTGCTGGTTGCCCTGGCTTTTTGGCATGTCATTTACCTTGTTATTCTTTAGCTTCTTTTGCCTTTCTCACTTGACAAGTTCCCTACTGATAACTTTATAAAATGTCTACTGCTGTCTTCCCTTTGTTTGGAGAAAGATTATAACTTCTTTTATGGGCATAAATCTTGTGCTTAAAAACCTTATATATGCTAAGAGCCAGACCCATGCAGAAGGCAATGAGCAGTGTTAATGGTCTCTCATTAATGCTAGAAAGTATTTGCCACTTGTCTTCTTTGAAGTGTAAGTTTATCTTTTAATCTGTGGTAACTCACCAAGCCGCTAGAGATGAACTATGAGAGAGAAGGATGGCATAAGTAAAACAAGTAACAAGGTGGCATAAAGTAAAAGAGCAATGTCAAGGCAGGTGGGCTGATGCTGAAGCGAAATTTCAGCAGAGAAGAACATGGATTAGGTTTAAAGTGTGAACTTTGTGCATCTGGCTGCTATCTTGTGGAGCTGGCAAGCAGATTTTGTTTCTTCACTTAAGTGGTTGAAGAAGCTGTTTGTGGTTCTGTGGTGAAACTGGCTAACCTCTGGTGCACCTCAAGTTACTCTTCTCCTAAATGCCCCAGTTGAGACATAACTTGGAATATATCTAATTTTTCCTATGGCCCAGATTACCTCTCTTTGGGAAGCAGGGCTTGCAAAGTGAGAAATACTCCAGAGATGAAGGTAGAGAAAACGTTTATCTGTCTCTTATTAGAGACATAGATTGTAGCCAAAGTGGTTCTGGACTTCTGCTACAAGGTTACCCACACTAAATCTAAATTTCCTTTTTTTTGGTGTTGTGATTGTATCTGCTGCAGGGCTAGGGACTTCTATTTTTTGTTTTCTCCATCTAGTTGAGCAAACAGGCACTTTACATGCTTCATTTGTGTTCTTTGCCTTACCTGTGAGGCAGATACAACACAGACTGAGAATGCTGCTCACTGTGCCTGTACCTATGTGCTGTTGAGTGTATACGTGTGTTTAAATGTGTGATTTGTGTGGTATTTTCTTCACACAGTATTACAGTCTGCCATTTATGTGGCAGTATCAATTGCATGTTTTGTGAATGAAAGGAAGTATATTGCAAGTTTTGTGAATGAAAAGAAAAAATAGCTGAACACTTACATTTTCAACTCTTAAGAGACTTTGTCTAGAAGGAAAAGATCAGAGGATAAGGATGGGGAGGGGATTCAAGGAAACAATTAGAAAGATACTGTTCAGTAAAATATGCTTTACATTCAGCATGGTTGCTACCTGGCAATACACATTCCTTTCTTACTGAGATTTTTATTAGTATTAGAGGCTCTAAGGAGCATTTGTAAAACAACAGTGAAGTATAAAAAGACATTTAGGGAACTCTCTTTGAAGAATGAGAGTATAATGGTAGTAAAATATTAAGGAGTCTATTTTAAAAAAAATTAATGAGTGGGCTGTCAGTGCTTATTAAATGGCTTGAGAGTCAACTTCAGAATAATAGACATTAATACGAAATGAGGAAAAACCTTGAAAGTAAAAAAAATTAGGCTAGAGGAGCAGAACAACACAAGCAAATGTAATAACATCTTGTGTTTGGTGTATTATAGACCAACCCCATTGTACTGGCAAAAATCCATTATGGGAATTTGTGCCCTAGTTATTGGGCACAAATATGTGAAAACCAGAACCAGTAAGGACTGAGAGTACTTGGGGTTAATAGCAACTTCTCAAAAATGAAAGTAGAATGAAACTGCAACAGAAATGAGCAATCCCAACAAAAATAGCATAGGGATTTGTGAGTAACTGCATAAACCATGTCATTAAGGAATATTAGACATTAAGAGTGTATTTTGCTGGCAGTTCATTTAGAAGTGAATTTCAGAGGTTTTCCACAATTTTACTTGGCAGTTGGGAAGCACTCGGGCCTGATTCAGATAGCAGGCATGTTGCCTCTGCACTGCCAGTGGATCTAAATGAACAGGGATGTCATGTGCAGTTTGACATTATTCAAGGCATGACTCTTCACTCTTTCCTGCTGCACATATCTGCAACTGCTGCTTTTCTCCAGACAACAGCAGCATGTGTCTGAAGACACCCTCCCACCAGTACATTACCTTTGGGGGCAGTGGGATGGGAGATCATTCCTTCCATTATGGATGAGTGAGATAAAAAGCAGCATGGAGGAGTTTAATGTTATTTTCCAAACAAAGCATTCAGTTAAAGTGGAAGCAGAGAATTTGCAGACATTTGCGCTTTTTCCTCAGAAGAACTGAAAAACATTTTGTTGTAGATGAGCCATAAATGTTGTGTGGGCTGTAACTGTATAATTGATTCACTTGGAATTTTGTAGCAGTGCAGTGCTGCTTTTGATTTTCTAACAGCTCAACTCCAAAATTAACTTAATTCTTGTATTGCTGTACTACTATTAAATGTGGGTGTGATCTATTGTACCAAAATATTTAAAATTGTTTGACCTATGGTGTGTTATGCTAACAGCTCTGATGGCGTGAAATTGTGTTGCGTTGAAAGGGACTTCTTCCATGTAAGAGTAGTTATATTTATAGAGAGCCAATATAATGATAGCCATACCAGCGGAAGAGCAGTCATGGCACTTCCAATTCTGGTATGGCATTCATGGCATTTCACTATTCAAGCAAAACTGTTCAGCTTGTGTAGGGAGGCCCTTGAATAGAAATGAATGTGCTTTTACTGTGACTGATCTCATCACTGACTGAGGGATTTAATTCTTTTTTCTTGCTTCCTGTTGCTGAAGATGTTGAGGAACCCAACACGCAGAGGCTTCTCTCTCAACCAGTTATCGTGTCTTCTAAGCTGCAAATCCCTGGCCTGCCCTTGCGCTGGGAACAGCAGAGCAAGCTCCTTCCAAGTGTAGCTGGGATCCCAGCCAGTAAAGTTTCTAAGTGGAGTACAGATGAGGTAGGTTCCTCCTTTGTCTTCTGTCTTATTACCACTGTCCTTGAAGGTTGATTCAGAGCCTTAGATTATCCCCATAGATTAAGATTAATAGATGAGTACTCAGAGGATTAGACTCAGCCAGACCTAATGTAACTGATCCCCAAAATGTTCATTCCACTGCCATCCAGCCCTAGAAGCAGAAATATTAATTCATATGTGTATTGATCCAGATAAATATCTGTATATATAAAAAAGCATATTCACTGGTGTTGTAAAGAGATGTGCTAAATGTATGGACCAGCATATCAAGTGCTCATGGTCTCCACCACCAACATCCAGTCCCCACACAAACATTCTGGAGGAATGGTGTAGGGGTAATGCAAGAAGCTATTTCTGGATGTAACAGACTGCTTTGGAGAGTGAGAATAGAGAGAAACTGTATGGATATGGTCAGGCCATAACACCTGATTTTAAGATTAGAGCCTCTGTTCAGGTATGTAACAATGCTTGGATAAACAGAATCTCATCATTGCTTTACTTTCACAAATACCTGTGACTGTTCTCTGCACCTGAGGCAGTTGGATCTCATTTAATCAGAAAAACAAAAGCATGACTCTATGCACTTACAGAAGCAGATGGAACACCTAATGTGAGACTGTAAAAACAATAGCTAAAAGACTAATGATTGTCAGCCTTAAAGACTATTTTGAGAAAACATGAGTCTTACTAAATCTTTTGTTGTATACTTTGGTGGCAGGTCTCTGAATTTATACGAAGTTTACCAGGATGTGAAGAACATGGCAAAGTGTTTAAAGATGAGGTGCGTGAATTTTATTTCCGTAAGACAGAGACAATGAAGTTTGGTAGAAATGCATATAAATTAATAGGATGAAGTGTATGGAATCATAGAATCATCAGGGTTAGAAAAGATTTTTAAAATATTAGGTCTAGCCCTCCAACCCAGCACTGTCCCTGTAACCTCTAAACCTTATCAACCAGCACCAGATCCAGATGGCTCTTAAACTCTTCCAGGGATGGTGACTCTACCACCTCCCTGGGCAACCTATTTCAGTGCCACATTGCTTTAAGTCAGATGCAAATGTGTGGAAGACTAGGTTGGTTTTCAGATCGTGAAGTAGGAAGAAAGTAAAGAGAAAACCAGCCAAGTGTCAGCCAGGTGTTTTTCCAACTTGTTCCTGCCAATTGAAATTCCTTACAAACTTTGTGATTTACTACTGTTCTCTCTTGATCTGGTTGGACAAAATTTATAAGCAAATAAGTTATTTTAGTTCTCTGGGATGTTAATAAATGAAACAAGGCAGAACAGTGGTTCAAGATAACAATCTCTTAAAACTCTATATTACAACTGATCACTTTTAGCTATTGACTCTCTTCCTCCTGATATAGCCAATTTATGAACGTGATTTAACTGAGCAGGAAGTGAGAAGATCTGAGGGTTCTGATGAGGTTCAAAGGAGCATGTACTCACCTTGTGAGCATGCCATGTGTGCATTTCTGTTATCTGAGAACATTGCTTTTCCAAAGCTGTCATTAGAAATGGATAGGGCTTTTAGATACATTAGGCCTTATAAACTAGGTTGGTTGTCTTATTTTTTTTTTCTACTCAAGAGGTTTGTTATTCCTGTAATGCTTAGCCTCAAGAAGGCAGTTCGATCACAGATGCCAGAGTGAATATTTCAGGTGCTTATCCCAGCCAGAGGACCTGAATAGGCAGAGTCAGCCAGCCTTTCAAGTGAAGAATAATTGTGGTACTTAGACTTGAGAAGGCACCTCCTGAGGAAAATGCATACAGATGGCCCTGCTAATCTCCTGCAACAGAAGTTTTCAGGCTATGCTGTAGACTGTAATGATTATTACAACTGCATATCAAAGGACTGATACCTCTGGGCATTTGGCACTTGCCCAGATGCTGAGCATTTTACTGTTCAAGACAGGATCTCCTCTATGTCACTTAGGGTGTCTCATCAATGAACTTTAGAAATAAAAGTTGGGGTATTGCTAATCAAGTCAGCAAACAGCAAGTGCCACGGAGATGCTGAATCCTTAACACTTTCATTCTCAGAGGTGTGAGAAAATATTTCCCTTCTCTAGGACTCAGCCTTTCAGGCTTTGTCTGTGACTAGTAAATTAAACCTCCCCCACTGAGGTCAGTGAGGTCATTGAAGCATGGACTGGCCAACATCAGTAGGTAGAAGATGCTGGTTCAAACTTCTGCTATGGAAATGAACCCTCACCCTGTTTCTGTTAAGATGCTTCAACTTTTTATTTGGGTAGCCCCAAGTTCACACACTTCAAGTTCTGACTCACCAAGTCTGGATTTGTGTACAAAAGAGTAGAAGTAATTGTGGGTTACCACATGATGCTGTTCTGACTGCAGTGTTCGTCAGCTTAGAATGCTGGCTGTCCTTTGCAGTGTATCTGATTCAGAAAACTTGTTTCCTAGCCCTACAGAAATTTTAGACTGTTTTTATCTCAGATTAGTATCTTTAAGGCCAAGCAGTGCTCCTGATTTAACCACAGTTGCATTTTATGTACAGCTGTCGATCTCAGGTTCCACTAAAATTTTACCTATGGATACCTAAGTGATCAAAAGGTTGCATAGGAAATGTTGGCCCCATTGAAGCCTCTGGAAGTGAGGACTCTGAGGGCTGTTTGTGTTGGGATTTAGCACTCCTCCTGAGAGAGTGATTTGCTTACAGGAGAACGTTCATTTTTAATGTTTAGGAAAATATCACCACTACAAAGAAAAGATATTCCGTGTTTTGAAATGTTCCACTTGTGTCAAAGAGGCAGTTTTATTAGCCTGGCCCTTGTTTTCATCCGGGATCAAATTCATTTCAATTTGCAGTTTAGTGAGCAGAGAAGTGATGGCCTGAAGGGGATTCCAGCTCTGTACCTGGGAGTGAAATCCAGAAGCTTTCCCTATGGATACTTGCATAAAAGGAGTAGTTGTTTAAAAGCATTGCTCTGCTTCAGTATAGTTGAATTATACTTAATTTACACACTTTACTTTTCAACAGGTTTTATATTGTCAGTATGAAAATAAGAACTGTTCAGCTAAAAATTAGCCAGACAGTTGTTTTCAAGCAGGAGGAAGATCAACCTGTTCTCTTGGACTAGCTGTCTAAAAGTTGAAATCAAAGCTCTCCTCAAAGCATTTGAAACTGCTTGTATTCAGCCAGTCCTTAACTTTGTCTGAAGTTTCTGGGGCTTTTCTTTTCATGTTTTCTGAAACGTTTGTACTGCTACACTATGAGACCTATTAATAGCTTTGTGTGTTTTTCTTTTCAAGCAAATTGATGGAGAAGCATTTCTGCTAATGACCCAATCAGACATAGTCAAAATAATGAGCATTAAACTGGGACCAGCCCTAAAAATCTTTAATTCCATTCTGATGTTCAAAGCTGCAGAGAAAAACTCACACAATGAACTTTGAAGATAATGGAAAATGTGCACGAACCAGCTTTCTCCACTGGAGCTCATGTTTTATTCAAAGCACAAAGACTCACTAGAAGTGTTGAGTAAGGACTCTCAGAAAGGAAGAAACTTAAGTTCAGCACTGGTGGACTATTTATATTCTCCTGGAGCCAGTAGACATCTGAATCCTTCTGGGAAGTGTTCAAGCTTTTGAGAAGGTACTGTGTAACAACCGAGTCAGCTGGTCTTATTTACCAAACTAATGGCGCTAATTCTCCATGGATGGTTAGGATCCCTAACCCTCTCTGGACATCAAGAAAACCTTCATTAATTATTTATGCTGTATTATATAAGGGAACGTTGATATTTTTTAAGGATTCTTGAATTGTACTTCGTGTACCCATTTTACTTTTCAGAAGCTTTTACTTCATTTTATCAAAATAAAAACTGATCAGCCAAAAATTAGGCTACAGGTAGCCAGATGAGACTGTTATGGCTAATGTGTATTTGTGCCATAGTTTAAAAATGAAACACTTAATGTTACATATGTGACACTTTATGCTACAGCATATTACTTTACAGATAAATAAAACTGTCTGTTTGCTTGTAACAAAACAAACCTTGTTGGGGTTGAAATTATAATGCTTTTTTGATAACTGAATGTTTTTACTTTTGCACGATTACAAAAATGTTACGTGAGTTTTGCCACCAGCATCTTTAATGTATTTTATCAAAAGATCAGTATAGAGAAGGCAACTGAAAAATAAAGTTTGACTTCATGGAAGACTTTTTGTCTATGCTGCACAGTAGAGTCCCAGCCATTTACATGGAGTTTGCTACAGTCATTCAGAATATGGAGGAAAATAGGAGTATTTTGAGGCAAGGAGATTAGCAGAAAAGAAATTACATTCAATTGTGTCTGCACTTCAGTCTTCAGCATAGTTACCACAACAATGGATAAAAAGCTGTGCTCAAGCTAGGACTGCTACCCTGGTTTCATAGTCAACAGAGGTTTGTTTTCCCAGTGATGGGAGAATTATTTTAGTTACCACTTTCTAGCTGAAAACTCTGATTTATAAATTAGTAAGGCATAGGGGGAAAGGCAAAGCATGAGGAAAAAGATACTTAAATGCTTGTGGTGCACTGGCACATCCTAGGTGTAAAATACATGCAATTCACTAGGTCATAAGCAGGCTGCAGATGTCACCAACAGGTACTGAGGTGAGGCAACTTCCTTTCTTGGAGGATTATTATAATGATTTGTCAGGGAAAGTCGTTGCACTTGGTATATATACATGCAAGATGTAAACCAGATGCACTTTATATGGGAGAAAGCCTGGCTACCTGGACGCTGAGGACTGCTCCAGAATGTTACTTTGCAAGAAGAGAGAGAAGAGTTGGATCAGGATTTTCGGCAGCCCTGTGTTTAGTGCTGCAGTGGGCAGTTGCTCAGCTGTAGAGCTGAGAACAAACAGCATTTCTGTTGCACAGAACTGGGAGAATTTTACATCTTCCCACAGATTTTGCTAGGCTTTTCTTTGGATGGAGTTCTTAATTTTTCACTCTCTGTGTCCCTTCCAGATTGTGTAGGTGACTGGTACCTGCCATAATATGAGGTGAAACAGGGTCAGTATTAAATAAGTTGCATTGCTCTGTTAATTTCCTTCCATAGCATTGCATAAATAATATTTTTACATTTTGTTCAGTATGTGTACATTCAAATTGCACTCTTATTGTACTACAATACAAATAAAACCTGAACTGGAGCCTCTGTTACCTTTGTGTGTGCCAGGATTCTCGGCTGAACCCAGCTGCTCCTCATGGGTGTGGTGTGCAGCAATTCCTCACCATAGCTCCGTGTGGCCAGTAGTTTTAAAACAGCAACTTGGTACTGCTGTGTGCCCTCTCCCTTAACACTTACTCCCAAAGCTCACATCCCCCTGGCCATTACAATCAGAATGCCATTTATAGCCCTGGACTTCCTCACCAGCAGCAGCTGAAGTTGCACAGGCACATCAGTAAAATCAAATTCTTCTGTTTTCTTTCATTCTCTCATTTTCTGTAGTTTATTTTCCTTTACCCTTTGTGTCTGTCCTGTGTGCCAGGTCTACACCCTGCAGTGATAACCAACGAAGAGATCTGCAGCTCAACAGAGATTACTTGGGGATGTTAGCACCTCCCTGAATTTTTATATACAACTACTTACAAAGTACTGTGGTTTAAGAAATGGATTTGAATTAATACTATTTACAGGATGTAGAATAAACCTCACTTGAGCCCAATTTTTTATTCACGCAGCTATCACATACAATAATGAGGACATACATAATCCTTACTTTTGTATCCCATGAGATGCCATAGCTGAGTGTAGCCACCTCTGTTAAAAAAACTACAGCCAACAAATTCACTTGGAAACTAAAACCACTCATCAGACCTACTGAATCTCTGAAAGGGTATTTGGCATTGGTTTTTGTTTTGCATCGGTGGTAGCCCATCCCTCACACTGGTAAAGGTAATACCTGCGTTCCATGTGAAAAATCCTGTTTAATGGTCATTAAATGCAGCCATCTCCTCTCATCCTGAAGGATCTCTGACTGTAATCACCCCTGCACAGCCAAGCTTTAACAAAGCTTGTGTGATCTTCTATGCTTGTGTTTGAGTTTACCACAAGTGCTGCTTTGCCTACACTGACATTTTTGGAACTAGTGGGAGATTGGTCTCTAACAGACAGCAGTGTTTTAATAAAAGGCCAGTTTTTATTTCTAATTAATGCAATGGATCCTGGCTCCTGTTCCTATCACCAGGCACTTGTCCAAAGTCGTGCACTGCCAGGCAGTATCCCCTGGGATTTTCAGACAGGAGTCAAGACTAGAGGGGTGTTGGAAGAATAGACAGGAGGTAAGAATGTTGGGGGAAAGAGAAGGGTCTGGAAGAAGAGAGGAGAGGGTTTCCACTGTGTGTGGGCAGACAGAGTCACCATGTGGAGAAAGCTGATTTGTTCTGGGAACAAATTTGGAAAGAAAATGAGGCGTTCCCTCTGCAGTACCAAAGCTGCAATTACCAATGCACATGGCTGCATCCCAGATAAGTCATTCTTGCTACTTTGAGAGCTTGTCTTAGAATCCCTATTTAGTAAATTCAGGATTAATGTTAAAACAAAATATTTCATACAAGAAGAAAACAGTAAAAATTCATCATCCTGCAAATTAAAAATCAGGCCCACCATTTTAAACAACAAAAATTATTATATTAGGCTCCCAGCAATCATAATATTATGACGTAATGGTAATAAGTAAATGCTTAGTTTGTGCCATTTCAAAACGTGTTTTTGTATTACCATCTAAAGCAGTGAAGTGCTCATGTTGGCTCACGATTTTTTTAATTCTCACAATCAAAATATCTGAATTTTTCAAATGCTCTGTATAGAAAAATAATACATAACACATGAAGTAATCTAGAAAATTTTATTATCTCTAGACTGCTCTAAAATCTACATTTTAAATAATGAAACTGCTTGAGTTTCAATTTTTTTTAAAGTAGCCAGTATAATACAAAAAGGAGGGTATTACTAAACATAACTTTTAAATATACATACACTTTCACTAGAAAGAATGGCACAAAGGGATTTATTTTGACAAAATATCAAATGCTACTGAGAGGAGTGCTGGATGCACCATCAGATAGTGGATGCTTGGGTGCCTCCAGGTCCTCCTGGTGTGGGCAGGGATGCTGGGCTCCTCACCTCAAAGACCAGGGACTCCAGGAAGTTCAGTGTCCTGTGGATTCTCTTTGGGCATGGGATATCAAACACATGGAATGCAGCCACCAGCGCCGCCAGAGCCATGGTGCAGTCATCGAGCTGGGCTAACTCCTCCCTTTCTATGTACAGGGCAAACTCGCATGAATTCACGTTGAAGGGATTCTTCACTTCCATCACTGGTGTCACTGCCTTTACCTAGATTTTAAAAAAGGGTATTTCAAAGGATGACGCAGCACTGCTATGATGAACAGGCCAGAGAACGAAGCCTGATAACACTGCTTTGAAGTTAGGTAGGATTTCTATGAGTATTTCTACTCAAAAGGCAGGCTAATGTCACCTCTTCCCAGAACTAAGCTGAGCCACCAAAAAGCCAGGTGATAGGCATATGCAGGTGATACAAGGAAGAGACACCAAGGCTGCTGGTGCTCTGTCTCCTACCTCCTCATTCACTGCAGCAAACAGACTGGAATCATCTCCAAAGACCTCTGGCAGGAGTAAACATGCAGCAGTCATTTTCATATCTGTCAAAGGCAAGGATTTCTACTAAATTACAAAGGAAAACTTTCTGGCTCTGCAGTATCATCCTGGAAAAACAGATTGCAGCCTATGTAATAGTTAACAGCTCAGTAGTGGAGCTATTGTACAGTCCACTTTCAGGAGCAGTTTGTACCACAGTCAATATTTAGGCAACTCAGCTGGTAATTGACATTAGTATCCAAATAATTCATGAGACTCTGCTACTCAGTATTATGATTCAATTTTCCTCACAATAAGTAAATTGGCCTTTGGGTTGCTATTAGCTGAGTTTGTCAGCTGAGTAGTCTTCCTGCCCCCATTGTCCTTCCCTGACTCCTCTCTTCCCAGTGAACTAGATGTCCAGAGTCCTGTTGCCAGGACTCCTCTTTGAAGGCTGTGGCACCAGCTGGTGCCACGGAACCTCCTGGCACCTGGTACCTGCTATCCCTCTGACTCAGCTGTTATTGACTATAACATCTTTTTTGCAGGTCAGCCTTCTGGTGTCATATGCTTCACTGAACTTACCTTGCTATGCATTTATTAACTAGATGCCAGGTCAAGCTGTTTGTGAGAGAAAAACAGAATAATAAAGCCTTGGGACTTTACTAAGGTATGAGTCAAAATCTCTGCGAACATGCTGTATAAGAAAAAGGGAAATTACTTACTATATCCATAGATCTCCCAGGCCAAAGCTATGAAAAGAAAGTCCATAAAGGCTTTCTGGATTAGAGTATTCCTTGAAGAGTTTTAATCTATCATGAGTACTTTTGGTTTTAATATTCACAAAGGAAACCCCCACAATTTTAACCTACACTGCTTGCTTCTTTCAAAGATGACCTGGAAATAAATGGAGGGAAACTGCTACAGGACACACATTGTGTGACCTTGGATGGACATCCTGGCACTATGCCTGTTTGACAGAAAGTGAGTCTAAGGAGGACTCAGAGAGCTAAGCTTGGGCATAGGCAGTGGCAGCTGGGGACAAATGGCAATTCTGAGTGACTGCTTGAAAAGTTTTGTCCCTGCAGCACCACACTCCCCAGACTTCTCAGACTGAAAGAAGCTGAGTGTCAGCAGGTGTTTGCTCCCCCACAGCCAGGGAGCCAAACACACCATTGTACATGGACCTCACCAATCTGTGCCCTTTCTCCTGGAGAGTGTCTCTGCAGAGATGAGCTGCCTGAAATGGTTAGTGGGAACTACTTCTTTAATTTTACTGGGATAAAGATTATAACCATAGAAACTTGCTTTGTAAAGGAAATTGTGTCTTTTTTTATGGGGCTATTTCTAAAGAAGAAAATTAGTTTTCTGTGGGTATTTTTAGAAAATAATAAGCACTCATGTATCTAGAAATACATACTTCTGCTCATCTAGCAATACTTATTTGAAAGTAATTACTTACTTTATCAAACCTGCAGACTTTTATTCAGTTAAAATAAAAGTTTAAATACTTGACTGACTTAATTTTCCTACTAATTTAGTAGCTTTTATTCACAATGCTTCACCATCACTATATATTTTCAAAGAAACCATTACATTTTTAAAATGTGTTTGCAGTACAATTGAAACTAGTTTAGTTACATAAGTAAGAACAATTAGCTACAACAAAACTCTGATATTCAGAGCACAGGAGATTTGTACTGACATTTCAGAACGTCTTCCTCTGTGTGCTGCTTCAGATTTTCTTGCAGCATAATGTTAATTGGATTATTCCTCACCACATACAAGGACAATATGTTTTCTGAATAAATCTCCAAAATCTCGACTGTTTTCTTATAAATGTCCATGTGTGTGAGAAGCTGGAACTCCCTAAAAAGCTAAAAGAAAAACAAGCATTTGATATTGCAAACCTCAAAACCAAAACTGTAAACAATGCATGCACTTTGAAGACAGGATAAAACTCAGTTAAATAAGATTATAAACCAAGAGGGTGATTTAATTTTTTTTCAAAGTGGGGAAGGAATACATCAAGTAACACCAAACAGTGACACTGGTGGTATGTGTGGCACCTTTAACTCAGAATTGAACTGATGAACCTTTCAAAATGGGATTAGCTGCAAAAATATGAGTTAGATTAAAGAGAACATTGCTGATGGATACTTTAGTGGAAATATCCTGTGAAATACATGCCTACAAATGTACCACATCTATAACACAGAATTCAATGTCATTATTAAAAATAGCTCTCTTACCTGATAAGGGCATCTTAAGAAAGGAAATAGTCTAAGAATATCTTTTAAAGGTGCCTTATCACTGATCATCTTTCTCCGTATTTCTATTGTCACATTCATCCTGTTATCCACTTCTTCCCAATTCCTCTGAGTTTTCTTGTATTCTCGATTAAGCCACTTAATATGTAAATCCATTGCACTGCCTTCAAGATGAGCAGGCTCTTCCTATGAAGAAATGAAGGACAGAATTGTAACAAATCAGCCTTTTTATCTGATTATTTAGCTTTTTTAGCTCATGTCACTTGATATGACCTCTGTGATTAGAGCATAGTTGAGCTCAGCAGAAGGGGTATTGGTGTTTCAGTTCCAGCTCCCTGAACTCACCCTCATATTCTAAGTTAGACTAAGGTCTGTTTTCATATAAAACTGTACCTCTCAGCCAAGTCCCCCAAGCTCAAATTGCATATTTGAGGCTATTCATGAAATTCCTGTTTCTGTGTCTGGTTTGTCTCATTGTGGTTTATTGGAAATGAGTAGTCAGTTCAAATGACAACTCACTATTTAGCAATATTAACTCTGTATTACCAAGAGAAACAGTATTTTCCTCTTACCCCTACAGGTCCTAAAAGCAGGACAACTAAATTTCACATTTATGCAGCTGGAATTTTTACCCCCAAGGAGACCAGCTGAACTAAAAGAACTTATTGAAAACCATTATTTGAGCAGTTTGATGGTTTGTGTTTTCAAAAAGTGTTTTTGCACTTGAGGATAGTTAACAACCTTCCTCAAAATTATCGTTATTGTTCCTGATGTAAGTAAGAGGAGGGGTGGCAATCCAAAGCAATACACCAACAGCAGTTGCTTGAGTTTTTGTAGCTTATACATCAGTGGACACAGTGAATTTGCTCACTGAAGCAAGCTGAGGGACATAGAGATGCACAGATACCATCTCAGGCTGCATTGCCGCTGGCTTTTCCTGTTTCTATTGTCACTGATGCAGCTGTGACTACACATAGGGGTGGTCTGTGGGTCAATGCCAGAGGGAGTTGAGACACTTCATCACGTTCCCCAGAACATTTCCAACACAGGGCTGTGAAACACAACATCCCAAACCACTTTGCAGTGCTCTGCATGTGCAATTAAACTTTCCATTTTAATTAACATCCTTTAAAATCATGCATGTAGTATTCCAAGAGTGGTTGCACAAAGTATGCAGTGAAAAACTTGTCTCTCCTAGTAAAAATCCATAGATCTCAACAGCCATTGGGATCACAGAAGAAAAGAAGATCTGCATGCAGGACAGATACCCTTGCATGATTCCCTGGCCCTTGCTAAGGTTCTGTATCAGCATGGTCTGCACTCTTTCTAATTGAGGATTTCAGTCTTCATTGTGTTACCACAGTAATGTTTGTTTGTGACCAGCTTGTGCAGGCATTCCTGCACTCTTCCTGACTGTGCAGGAACAGCGGAGGGGAGACAATACCATACCCTCCCCTACCTGCCTGGGAGGGGTGCTGGGAACAACTATAAATGATGAGTGTATGGTGCTACTTCCCATGAGTTCTGTCAAGACTTCACTACACTGGGGTTTGTGGACTTTCAAATTTTATATTTAATAGCCTTCAGTATTTATGGTTATATAGACTTCAGTAGATTTTTTTTTTGTCCTTCAATTACTTCTCCCAGTCACTTTTCCAATTTTCATAAAATTATACTTTCTACAAAATCCTGCCTTAAATTTGTCAGAGGAAATGCATTTATTTGTTTTTCTCCTGCTACTTCTGCCTTCTATTATCATACTGGATTCAAAACCTATTCATCATCTCCATGCCACTGTAATTTTATAGATATGTCATATTCTGTCCTCAGCCACCTCTTTTCCAGCTGAGACCATCCTAAGCTATTTAATCATTCCACATATGAAAGCTTGTCCATACTTTCAATTCTCCTTGTTACTGTCTTGGCATATTTTCTCATTTTACTGTAGCCTTTATGAAATAGGTACAGTGTAGCTTAAAGTAGTTGCTGATACATCGGGACACCACAGGGGCATAGAGTGGAGTAATGCATTGCCTTTTGTTCCTTTCTTAAATAATTCTGTGTAATCAACTTTTTTTTTTTTTTTTTTTTTTTTTTTTTTTTTTTTTTTTTTTTGACTGCTGCTTAGCATTGTGCCAGCTATTTTTTGGCCTAGGATAAAAATAGCATTTGTGAATGGTACTAATAAGCTCAGATTCCAACACTATAAGTGTTGTTAGGGACTGGGTTTTCTCCTTGTGACTTGTTTTCCATCCATCAGAACTGAATTTTATCTGCTGGATTTCTTTCCCCTGGAATGGAGTCCTTGTGCATTTCTTTGGTCTTTGTCTTTAGTATCCTTGGTAGCATCACAAAACGTAATCTGGCAACTAGTCTACTTTTCCTATGTAATTTAGAAATACATTGAACTGCTTTAACTAAGCATTCATAATCTTTTCCACTGTAAACCCCAACCATTTCTGCATAGCCTTGTTTGTTCTTTTAACTGCTTATCCATTCAAGGACCTTCCTGTTTATCCCCTCAGATTATATCCTCTAAGAGCCTTTGAAAGGCATGTGCTAAAATCTCTTCAAAATTTAAAGTAAACTGTCAGCTGGATTGCCTCTGTCCTCAGGGTTGTTGAATACTTCAAAGAACTAATGAATTTGTGAAGAATTATGTCTGTTTACCAAAACTTTGTTGATTCGTTCCTAATGTGTTCATCTCTTGGGTCTGCATTACAGTTCTTGCCAACTTGGCCAGTGAAAACAGAAGGTTTCTTGGTCTGTATGTTCTCTAGCTCTCTCCTGGAACTCTAGAAAACTGGCACCAAATTAGCTACTTCCAATTATCTAATATCCTGTTTCATGAGAAAAACTGTACATCACAATTTAAAAATTACCTGTTTTATCCTTGGACACCACTAAAATTTTTGCAAAAGTCCTTGATCCTGGAAATGTGTTACTACTGCTCATTGTAGTGAATCATTCTGTCCCCTTTACCGACATGCCAGTCTTGAGACAGATGCCCTGATGCTGCCCATGAAGAATGGTCCCAGTAATGAGATCATTTCAACTCACCTACTGAGAATCCTTGCAAAATCTATTTAGTTTTTCTGATATGGCTTTATATTCTGCCAGCCATCCTGTACCTAGGGAGTGCACCTTGAGCACTCCTGTCCCTTAGCAGCATCAGGCTTCTTGCTTCTCACCCTGGGTGAGAAAACCTTTATAATCAGTGCAGAAAAGGCAGAAAGCCACAAAAAGAATTCTGTGTAAATCTCCATCAGATCACTCAGAGTAATCAGAGGGGTTTTTTGTTGCTGGTGTGTCACCCCTGCAAACTTCCTGCATCAGCCTTTGACGGTTTCTGGTATGCCATTTATATTGGTTGCTACTATGAATACCATCCTAGTATTCACATATTCCCAGTTGGGCCATTCAGCTATTCCTTAACATGCTAATTTGCTCTAAGTTGAACAGCCTGTCCCTCGCTTCACTGTGACCAGTGCACAGAACCAAGGGATGACCCCTTCTTGTCAGTCTCAAGATACCCACACTTTCTCACACACACAAACCTGGGCAGCTGTTTGAGCTTTTTAAATTACATTTATGTTTTGTATGCTGTACAAGAGCTAGCTTGAAGTCTCTTGACTCCAAACAGCTCTATCACTACTGGTTCCTCCTGTGGGTCTGCTTTCAGGCCTCATGCCCATAAAGCAGGAGCTTCTTCAGCCAGCTGATGTGGAACATGGTGGCTCATTCCCTGAGGCACTGTCACCTTCAGTGTCCTACTTGCAGAGAAAAGAAAGCAAAACAGCTTGACCCAGTGTGCTGTAACCACAGACTGACTGACTGGGTTGCTTAGAAACAAACACCAAGAAGAAGTTGTGATCTTTAGGCTTCTAAAAGTTGTGATCTTTTAGCTTCTCTCCAGCCCTCTTGTCAAAGCAAACACTGCTTGATTTGATGGACTCTCCCCATGGTCAGACCTGTCCTTGAGAGCTAGTTTAGATGATGATATTATTAATTAGCTTAAGGAGACCATTTGACATGTTCATCAATGGCCATGGCAAGCTACCAATAGAAATATGGCAGTAGTATAAAGAAGAATTGCTGTCATAGCTATTTGTAAGGGGGAAAAAACAGCAATGGAAGGCCAAACTTTGTAGTGTAATTCATCTATTACCTGGGAGTAATACAAGCAGAAGTCAATGTTAGAACTGGTTTCCTTGCAGTGTTCATCCTGATTAAAGCAATCACTATCTGTAATCTTCCCAACTTTTTTGATTGTGAACAAGTTACCTTTTAAGGTAAGTGGAAAGGTGAGAGGTGGCTTTCTTTTGGTGGAAGTAAGATCTCAGTGGGACCCCTGTTTGATAGAAGAATGGTTCCAAGCATAATTTAAAATATTTTGTAGCTAACTTTAACATTGCAGGAGGAATCTGGGTTTGGGAAGTTGATTTCAGAACTGGTTTATCAACCCAACACTGGCTTATTTAGGGAGAACTCTAGATCCTCTCCATTTCAACCATCAAAGCAAGAAAGCCAGTTACAGCGCAGCAATATTCCAGTAAAATTTGACCATAAGGTTAAATCTCAGTTATTTTGATACTGTGCAAAACTAATCCTACCTAGACCAAAGCTGGGATCTCTTGTCTCAAGGTGTGAAGAAGCCACAGCTAACAGTTCAGCATGTCTGCCAGAACTAAAAAAATAGCCTCATTAAATGAGGAATCCTTATTTCTTTAGGTCACCCACTCCTCTAGCCAGATTTTCAGTTGTGTCACCAGTAACATCCATTTCAGTTGCAACAATAAGGATGTTAATTGGTGATATTTAATTATTTTTGCATACAGAACTTTGTCTTGTTTAGCAATGTAAATATTTAGTTTATAATGTAAAGGATTTCCTTTCTTTTTAAACAATAACATTTTGATTTAAAAAGAATATTTCTGTTACAAATGATAATTTATCCCAGTGTCTTTAAATAAGAAGCTGCCTTATAATCCCAAGCTCATGAGAAGTGCAGCAGAACAGAGAAAAAGGCAAAGGGATGTGGAAAGGAAGTTAAAGAGGTAAGCAGAGGATACCCAGTACCTGTCTGTCAGAGTAATCTAGCCCTAGGCTGCAGGATGGTCCTGCCAAGGCTCCTACTCATTCTGTTGGATTCACAGTCAAAGTGTGACAGCAGCCCATCCCTTGGTGCCCATGCCCACAAACACTCTTGACTTCTTAGCATCTCAAGTGTCTGTGACTGAAGACACCAAGTCTGGGAGCCACACAGGCTCCTTGCCTACACTCCAGATGCTTTTTGACTGTGACTCCCCACCTGATATTCACAGTTCTACTTGGAACCATATACAATTAGATTGTGTTAAGATGCTCATATTAAAGCAAGAAAACATACAAACAAAAAACTACTAGAATCCAAATTCCTAATTCCTCCCATCTCCTGAAGCAAGAGGATAGTCATTTGATTGGAGGCAGATTTCTAAATAAAGGCCCGATTCCTAAATGTCCTTTTCATAGATCTTGATTCTTCCCAAGATATGAGATTGTATTAGCACCTTCTTGTAAAAAAACACCAGTTAGCGGGGTGCTTTTATGAAACAGTGTCACAGCCAAGGCAGTGAAACTGCTACATCAGTTTGCCAGGAGGGAGGGAGCAATTTTTATGCATGATGTGATCTCCAAGGCCTAAACTTTCAGTTACTATTGAAAGCTAGCATCATAAATTGTAAAGGACATGAATGTCAACACCAAAGTAACATGTCTGCCTAATCAAAGAGTGATGAAAGTGCCTCTGGTGTGGGCAGTAGACATCTCTTGCTATTTCATGGGTTTTCACCAATTCCTGGATGGTAAATGCAGCCTAACTGTTGCTAAGGACTGAGATAGAGGTCTCTTTTTTGAAGAATGTCAGCAGAACCTACTGGCTCCTCAGTTTGAGACAGTGAATTCAGTGGAGTTAAAGAGGTATATATGAGGACACTACTGCATGCAGTCAGTCTGCTCACTGCCAACCAGTGATCCAGGTTCCTCACCTGGGATGCTCTGGGAATATTTCTTTGAGGCAGCTCCTTCGGATGGAGACTAATCTGGTTGCTGGAAAGCAATGTAAAAAACATGTGATGGTAACGTTCCATCTCCTGGAACAGCGGTGCTGTGCAGACGGGTTCAGTGGCATCAGCATTGAATGGGAAGTCTTTTAACACCATAAATTAGGACTGGGATGCTGATGGGTGGTAGTGATGGCATAGCCTCTGTCTTTCGTTATTATTGCTCTTGTCAGCTCCCAGCAGCTGCTAGTAATATTTCCTTTGAAAAACACATTTCAAATTTTCCTTGCTAGATGCCAATGCATATTCCAAGTCATGTTATTGCTAAGAGCATTGATGCTGCTAACACTTCTTGATTGCTGGGTCTACCTGCATTAGTTAGCATCAACACTCAAGGTACTTACACAAGAAAGCCTGACAGTAGTTAGGACTCTTATTTGGAATACTCTTTTCCATTAATTGGCTTTTATAACTTCTTCAGGGTGAGAAACAGCTTTCACAGTTACTTAAGCAAGCATAATCTCTGTGTCTTGGTTTTTGAATACTGAAAAGTAGGTCTTGCTATTTTGGAACACATACAGACACAAGGCATCATAAAAGCACAGTGTACAGAATAGTTTTTGCTACAACTATTGTAAGGGACAGCCCTTTTCTCTGTGGTGATAATCAGGGTCATTGGAAGGACATTTACTATGATGAACATTGGGGTTTATATCAGAAGGAGTGATCAAAACAGGCAATGAAAACTAGAAAGTGAAGATCTGCTCCAAAAAACCCCAAGCACTGGAACACAGATCTGGAACAAATATGACTCTAAAAAGGCAGGCTGTAAACTGGGCACTGCTCAAGGCCCATCTTCTCGTCCTGGATGGTGGCAGAGAACTGAGAAGACATTAAAACCATGCCCCACCTCTCACATCCAAACACTGAACACAAAGGCAGGTGAAACAGCATGGACAGGCTGTTTTCAATCAAAATGAGCATCTAACCATCAGCAGGATCCACACTGACTTGTACTCCAACGAGATGCTTAATTAAGACAGACTCTGCTTTAATGGCATATAATTGCCCTTTTGAGCTAGGCAGGCAACTTCAGAGCTAGATTTACATGCCAGTGCTAGCCAAAAACTTTCAAAATCACATAAGTCAATCTATTTCTGACCACAAAAACTGCTTTCCGATTTTGTAAGCTGCATAAGCAAAATGAGAGAAATCTGTTTTCCTGTGCCAAGGGACAACCTGTGCATGACACTTTAATTCACAGAACAATGAAGACACTGGCTGACACAAATAAGAAGGCAAAGTGCAATATGTATGCCAGGGATTTCTGTTTAAAGCTTTTGCTTTGACTTAAAAACATTTTAAAATATTAACTACACTAGTAGCAACACTACACACTCAAAGTTTGATGTATGCACATCAAAGTTTTAGTGGAAAAATCACATTACAACAGTTCGGTACAGCCATTGAATCATCATTTATATATGCATGCTCACATTCTGGCTGTGCAAACATTCAAACACTTAATTTGGACATCATTTATCTTGTAGGGAAAGGTGCTATCACCCTGTTTCATTTGTGCATGGCAGTATATAGATGGTACCTAATGTTGTACCTGCCAATAGTGCCATAAGATCGAGCCAAGAATTTCTCCATCTCATACACAAGCTGTTCATCCTCTGAGAATTTTACAGACATTTAGCTCTCTTTTCCCCTTGCTCTTGCCTTATTTCTCTCATTTCTCCTTTTTTCTTGAGCCATCATCTTCCAAATCCTATTCTTTCTAGAGTCCTTGAAATCTCGTTTCAAGTTTCTGACTCCTGCAGTGGTGTAAGACCATTGACAAATATGATGTTAGTTATCACCTCAAAGAAAAGCATATCCCTAGGAAATGTTTACCTTGCCCAATTTACCTAATCTGACATAAGAGAGAACTCATCTCACAGGGTAGACTTCACTCAGTCCAGATTCCTCCTTTCTTTAGAAAAGACAATTTCCAGATAAAACCAACTGGGCAAATTTCACCATTCTTGTATTGCATGATACCACCAAAGCAAGCACTAATGATGTTCCTCCTGGGCCAGGGGTCTTCTCTGCTTTTCATTTAGTCCTCTTGGCACAGAATTTGCACATTCGCCAATTTCAGAATTCCTGCTTATCTTCCTTGTACAGGAATATCAATAGATGTCCAACTCTGTGAGTTAAGGTTTCTGCAGAATCTTTCCACTTCTCCCAGTCAAAGTACTCATCAAAGCATTTCTTGTTTCTATCCCACTGACACAGAAAGAAGATGTTGTGCTGGTGCCTCCTTTATAAATTGGTTTCATTTTGTTATTTCCAGCTCTGCTGGGTGTGGCAAATTCTCCCATTTATCTGCAAACAACTACTACCACTATCTTAGCTGACATCTTGTCAGGGCCTATTTTCCTTTTCACACCTACCTCCAAATTTATTTGTGTGACAGCTTCAGAGAAACCCTGATGACCTCACAAACAGGCTGTCATAGGATGTAAGAAATCGGAAGCTTTAGAAGAGGGACTGTACTCTCTCTCCATTTTTATTTAAGATCAAGAACTACTAGCAGTCTTCTAGCCTGTTATACTCCCTTACAGTTCAGGTAGCTTAAGATACCCTTGGGTAGACCCTTTGCTGAGATATTTTCTTATTTAACGTCTGGGATGGATTGCAGGAGCTTAATCCAGCTGTATGGATATAGCTATTTAGTGGCATTTGAGATATCATAAGAGTATCCCAGAAACCTCTGCAAGTGGCAGAATATGATACAGGATGTATAGGAAACACATGCCTGTCCGAATTGGCAGGTGGCGCCATGCAGGATATCTGTGGGCTTTCTCATTTTTGTAATGAAAGCTAACTGAATTGATTGTGAAGTCACATGTTCCATGAACAGCACCACTTGAGACTGGCAAGACTTCCAAACTTAAAGGTCTGTAAGGGACAATTTGCTCTCTGGTCACTAAGGTATGCAAGGTATGCAAGCCAATCATCAGCTCGAACCCCATTTCCTTGTCCATCACCTTTTGCCTTCTGACAATCCTTTGACCAAGGACCAGGAAGAGCCTATATTTCTGTTTCCTCTGGCTCCCTCAAGTCTAGGACCCTTCCTATTACAACTGGCAGGAGGTGGTTTCTCTCACAGCCCGAAGGACCATAAACCAAACAAGTCTTTAGGGGAGAGGAAGGGGGCTTGATGCAAAAAAAAGAATAAGATGATCAGTCAGAACAAGCCACTGAATGGGTGCTTTAGCAGTAATCCCACCCTTGCTGCAGAGGGTGGCTCTAGCTGGCTATTCTTATGTATTTTCACGGTGTGACCACCCTTCTCATGGAAAGTACCCTCCGTTTGCAGCAGAGGAAGGTCATTATCATTACAAAGCACTCTCCTCTGGATTACTGCAGCTCAGAGATATTTGCCTGACTGTGGAAAATGACTGAGGAGGATTCTCACACCATAGCCATAAAATTTGTTGTTTATGGAGGTTTTCCTGATAAAATTCTGAATGTCCCTCAGACGCAGAGGCTCAAATTAATGTCTGCCAGGCACAGTCCAAGCTTCTTACCCTGCACCTGACAGATATTCGGAGGGAGCATAATTTAAATAAAAATCTCCTTTAGGGACAGACATCCCATGCATAGGTTTATGTGCTTACTTACCATCATCCTACCGCCCTGCACTTGCTCAAGACCTTTCATGTGATGACAGTCACTAGAAAAAGAGCAGCTACTCTTCAATCTTGTTTGAATATAATGCTCTGTAATGAGGAACACATCAGCAGATGTTTTAAAGAAACTGGAGGAGAAAGACAGATGCTGCACCTGGAAGCAATGCCCTGCATGGGAGAACAAGTATGCTCGAGCTGCTTTTGAAGGAAGAATGTCTGCTTGGAAGGTAATGGGGCTTGGGCAGACTAAGGGGCAGACATCATCTGGCTCAAAACATCACAGGAAGCTTGTTCTGACAAGCAGCTGGATTTTCACATGAACAAGTAAAAAGACTGGTTAAGGGTTTTATCAGTAGTAATAACTTTATTACTCTTCTCATATGAAAATAAATGCCAGGTATAACAGTGAGACATTTCCTATCAGTAAATAATCTTTTTTATCAGTTTCATGCCATTAACAATCCTAGACTATACTGGCACAAAGCACACACGACAGAGTGACAGCTTATGACTGCTCAGGAACTAAAGCTCGATATAAAATTCAGCTGTGTGACTGGTAAGTAGGTCATCTGTGGGGAACAGATGTGCTCTCTCATCTGCATAGCTCTGCCAGTCGGCTTTGACCTGTAATGCCCTAAATGTCCTACTCTGCCTATCTAAAGGAGAGTGTGGTGGCCCAAAGGGACTAGGAATCCTTCACTAACTATTCTCCAAAGGTCTCCTTAACCTGGAATTCATTTCTCCCCATTTTACCTCAATTAATTTTGACATGTTGGCTTCTAGTTCACACAAGGCTGATTCATTTTTCCAGTCTTGGAAAAGGGATGAAGGCAAGGGGATCTGGCTAATGGTAATTTGGATATAATTTGAGTTTTTCTCTGGTACTGGCTTCTAGATCAAATATTTATTTTTTGAGACTAGGATACTTTAACAGTTTATATTTTTCATAGAGTAATTAGTGCCAAGGATTGGCAGGAAAGTGCCTTTAAGTGTGTGTTCCTAAATATACAGAATGAAAACCCCCACTGCTTTTGTTAAAAATAATATTAAACATTTTGTTCAGTTTTGCACATATGTAGTGACATAATTTAGGATCTAAGAGTCAGACACCGCTGCTTTTAATGTCAAAATGCATTTTAAACTAAGGAAGCTATGATTCCCTCAAAGTTATGGAATATATTTTTAATCCTTAATAGAGCCCACAAATGTTGATTCTTGCATTTCTATTTATATTTTATTTATATATATATATATGTTCAGGATACAAGGAAAATGAAAGAAAGTTGTTTAAGGATACTCAGAATTCTCTCACCATCTTTAACTCTTAATTTGCTTTCAACATTCAGGCTAGCAAAAAAGGCCTAGCTCTTTAGAAGAGAAGTAATATTTGTTCTTAATTTCTAAAGCAAACAAAGCTGACCAGTGATGGCCTCGGGCAATGCAGTTAAAGAGAGTGGTGATTCCAGGTCTGCAGAAACACAGCACGGTGCAGTTACACCTGCAGTTATCTACAGATAAACGAAATTTAGCATGCAGTCCCTACAAGATCACTCCAAAGCCCTTCTCAACGAGCTCATAAGACAGAAAAGATCCACATGTGCCCTTTCCAAGATTTAGCAGGCAAAGGATGGCTAACTCTTGATGTGCACACAAAACCAGGAATTTATATTTTCTTCTTTACTGGGTGTGAGACTATTAATTGTTTTGCACCGAAGTCACAGGTTTCTTACTTCACACAAACTGCAAACCCTTCAACTAAGGCAAGCAAGAACAGAAGTGTTTATTCCTGAACATATTAAAGCAAAGGGAATAAACAAAAATCACTAAAATTTCTAAAAACCAACCCAAAGATATATTTGCATTTTGTACAGAAAACAAAAGCTACCTTCAATCACAAGGGCAATGTACGCAGAAATGCATCCAATACACCACTCTCACTCCTCTAAATATAAGGTCTGATAAACAGCAGGATGGACATGAATAAATTAAAGATAAATATCTACTTACATATCTTATTTATCACATTAATACAATTATTTAAATTTTACCATGTTTTAATTGCAGCAGGAAGAGGTGCGTGCAGTGTTGGCACAGTTGGAACCTGAATGTATTTATGAAAATGTGTAAATTAATTAGTACGCTTCAGACACTTACTGGACAGTGATAACTCTCCAAATTCTCCAACTAAAGGAATACACAGCAACTGCATGCATAGATTTGTAAACATCCCTATGTAGATCACACAGCAATACAAGCAGATTTTATATAACAAAGTGCAATGTGACAATAGGATTTCTGCTGCCAGCTCAAATACCTCTTTGCATTCTTATTTGTACAGAGGCTTCAGCTAGTAGACATAATTCTCTATTGTTTTTCACTCTAATTGGAGGTCTATAATCAAAAAGCAGAATAGAAATACTGCATTTAAAAAAAAAAACCAGACAGTATTTTCTGTCCAAGTTACAACTCTAATTGACAACAAATGTGCCAGGCATCCAGTATCAGGATTAGCTCTGCTGTTTGATATCTAGTTTTCCAGAAATGAAAAAATGTTAGGAGTCTGGCAATATGACAAGCTCTATACAAAATGGGTATAAATAGCATGAGATCAGTTCTCCCCTTTAGTGGCTGGTGGCCTTACTGTCAACAGAGGAGCTGAAAGACTGAACTCAGCTAAGCATCAAAAATCTTACCTCTACCTGCCCCTGGACATCATCATGTTTATTTTCAGCAAATGAAGATTTTCTGCTCTGTCCTCTCCTATGGCCAAACTTGCATTTGTTCCTCAGGACTTGCTCATCATCTTCAATGGGTCTCCGCACGTATTTAAAACGATCTTTAAGGGCCCGTTTCCACAGCAACTGCATGGAGGAAAATATAGCTGTCATTGCAAGTATCTGTCAAGAATTTGCCCCAGCCTAAAGCAGGACACTTTGTTTTACCTATCTCTACAAAAAAAGTGTTTGCCATCAAGCAGAAAAAGGCTCATAGGGCAGCACCACCTTGGTTTCAGGATGGAAGGAAACAAAAGCACCTATGGTAAATGGTTCTATGGCAGCCAGCAGCTGGGCTAATGGCACTGCTGTGGCTCACTGAGGATAACAGTGATTTAATCTAAGGGTTAAATCTATCCTAAGCCACCAGTGAAACTGCAGTGTTGTCCCTTCCTCAGCTCTTATTTTATGCTCCATTCATAACGTTGGGTTGTGAAGCTACATAGTGAAGCAGATCAGCTCACAGATGCCACAGAAACCGTGCTGTGGGGTTTTGGGGGGCTTTTTGGTGATTTGGTTTGGGCTTTTTTTAGTTAAGTGTATTATTTTTCCTTTGCCTCTAGCAGTAGCTGACTGGTTGCACGGTTGTCTGATTATTGTGTCTAAGAGAAGGGAGTGGGAAAGACAGTGTGCCACTACCTATTGCTCGGAGCCTATAGTTATACTGGATCAAGTATGTTTTTAAATTGAGCTCAAAACTGTTGAATTAAGAGAATCATTTAAGTAGGTCCTGGTGTTTGTAAGACACCTCAAGGTATGTAAACTGCAAGTTAAAGGCATTTCTGCACTGCAAGCAGATGCAGGTCCTGTTTAATGCAGCCATTCAACACTCCTTGGCAGTCAAAGCTTACTCATCCCCAGCGCTTCTGTCGCCTTGATGTGTATTTCTTTATTAGGTTATTGAAAAGTCAGTGCTGAAAGTTGCACGGACAGCAACTTCATGCATCCTTAAGGACCAATGGCCATTAGCATGTGGCCCAAAGCTGGATGTCCCATGGCAGGAACTAGCCATGCCATGCCAATGACACCCTGGGAAGCAATTTCTAAGCAAAGGCTGTTCAACACATCTGCAAACACAACCCGCAGTTTTGAACAGTTTTTGTCATTCCTCAAAATCACTTGCATATTTCAGTTATTGAGGAGTATTCAAGAGTCAGAGAGAAAAAAATCAGTCAGAAAAGTGACCGTAAATGAAAGGATGTGTAGAGATTCAAATATGTTACTTCATTTTCTAAAACTGACTCCAATATCATGCTCACTCAATACTACACTCAAGCCTGTACCCACTGATGTGCTAAAACACAATATAAACAGAAGAATTATTACCCTAAATTTCTTACCAAAATGGTGTCATTTATTAGTCAGGGTCACATGATTTGAAAGGTTAACTTTTGGTGTTAGCCAGAATTCAGTAGAAGTAGACTAGAATAGTACAGTATCTCTTTTTGCAGTGAGTCTGACTTGCCTGCCTTTCTCACTCACAGGATACAGATGAGAAGGTTTCTTAACAGATGGTGGTGAAGTCGGTGTGACCTTGCATTTTTCCCACTAAGCTTATTGTTCACACCTCCCTAGGTTCTAGCTGACCTACAGGCTCTCAATCCTAAAAGCAAGACCTCTATTAATGGTGAAAAAATTCAGTGGAAGAGTTATGAGACTACAATTCCTGTGGTCTCTACCTCAGCTCTTCTTGAGCAGCCCTGGGCCTACCAGGGCAGGAGTGCCCTGCCTAGTGGGACACTCCCTGCCACCCACCTACCTGCCCTTACCAAAGTATCTTTCACAGCCAGTCACAGCTCAGCATCCAAGAAGTGGAAAGAAAACAAGCCCATCTGCATTTCTAGTGTGCGAACTTCAGGCTTAGGGTTCTGCCAGAACAGAAGTCATATCACCACCAACTTAAAGATAATGACTAAAAATAGAGTACAACTGTTCACCCAGGCTTCTCACAAGGCACAGTCACAGCCTCAAGATGAGTATTACAGCTCAGCACCATTTTCAGAAGAAGTGACTACGTGCCTTGAAAATCCCACTTGTTGTTCACCTGAACCATTAAGGCTCCTAAGCACATTTATAGTTCTGGCCTTATGCATTTTGATGCAAATACCCCATCATTATATGACTAGCAAAACTTATGCCTAGCTTGCTATTTTAAGGCTGCTAAGAAAAGCAAACAAAACCCTTAGTTTAATGCTTCTCTGAAGTGTTTAACAGATGTTATAATATTTTGAAACATGATCATCCTAGAATATATTAGCAGCTAACAATTTAAGCATCCCTGTAGTTGAGCTTCAAACAGTTTCCTTATTTTGAAAAATCTTTATTTGGCTAGAAGATATTTTTGCTTATTCTTTCACATGAAAGAATATGCTGACACCTATCCAAGGCTTTAAATATCCCACAAAGTTCAAAACTTTCAGCTGTTTCATCCTCCAGTCCCTCCAATAAATTAAGAATTTTAATTAAATCTATTTCTGTAGTAGGATTGTCATAAACTTAGGCAAGTCTCCTCTCACATACCTATTTCCAGAATGAGACTGCAAGCACATATGTGGTTTCCTTTGTGGGTAATGCATCCTCTAAAAAGAATGCTTTTATTACCATTTTTGAACCAACAACTTTATTTTCTTATCATTTTCCTGCTCTCCCCAGCTGCCCCCAAACACCACCCCAGGAAGCTTTACCTGCTTGTTAAAGGAGTAGAAGGATTAGCCTTCTACTGCAGTAGAAGGATCAGCCTATTTGACATAGGAGGGAAAGGATTACACACAGATTAAAAGCAGTCATTTACTAGCAAATAATCACTTTGTGTGCAGCAGTTACATAAATCAGGCATGCCAGCACCGGCATCCTGGCTTTCACAGGCACCTCAGCAGCCACCAGCTCGAGGGAGCTGCTTATGCAAAATCACTGGCAAGTGGCGTGGAGGACAGAGCCCTCTCTCCTCCCTCCTCGTGTCCTGTTTTCTTGGAACCATACCATTTCCAAAAGGTTGGCTGAAATGAAATGGAATAAGGGAAATTATTCTTTCCAAATTGTTGGGTTTAAGCTTTGTAAAATGGACAAACACAGATAGAATATCTTGCAAGTCATCAAGAAACACTGTCATGCCAATTTGCTTTTGACTGCTGCGCTTATGACCTTTGCTTTTTCTACATAAGCTATTTGTCTGTAACTTACAAATGTTGTACTGGTTACAATATACATCACAAATCTAGTAAACTATTCCATTATTAAATGAAGACTTTTTTTAAATGTCACATGTTATTTTAGCATTGTTCTGTAAGTAGAAGGAAATACCATGGAAATTTCCTTACGTAGTCCCTTTAAAGCTATCTTACCAGAAGTTAATCTTGGAATTGATTTCATTCCAGGTACCCTGCACACTTATTTTTGAGTTTTGCCATTGAGTTTTAATGAGTTTTACTATTAATAGAATTTTTTTAAAATAATTATCTAGAACTTTAGATTATTCTTAATCTCTGCTTCTAGACTGACCTCATAAATAAATTCTTGTAAAATTCAAAGTACTTAAGTGTCTTATTCATGATTGTATTTGCAAATGAATTTATTTAGGGTCATAATCATTGTGGCCCTGACTATATTGAATTGGATATCCTTTGAAAAAGGACTGATGACACAGAAGCATTTTTTTTCCATACTGCATAATTAAATGGGAAAATTTTTAACTGAGAAAACAGAATAGTGAATGATCTACTAATAAACCATGAAACCACAAACTTGACCTCTCATTGCAACAGTATGAGATTGAAAATACTAGACTATAGTTCTACATAACACACATATTGTTTAAATTATTTGTTTAAATTAATTTGGAGTATAAATAAGTATTCTGGGAAACAAAGGTCCAGTATTTTGGAAACAAATCCCACAAGCAAACAAAAAAATATGGAATGTTCAAATAAGTTTTGCAAGTGATTTTTTTTTCCTGTCATGAAAATTCTGGTGGTAATTTAGGTGCTCTTATGTTTGGTTTTTGGTTTGCCAGAAGATCTTTCCCTTTTCCAGTTGTTCATTTCACTTCACTTCCACAAAAATGTTCAATAAAAGTACTGGCATTTACAGTTCAAAGTTTCTCCATCCACGTACATCAATAACATCAAGTTCTTTCTTTTCATTCTGATTTTCTGTGCTTGGCCAGAAGAAAATGTTAATTCTGGAATCCCAAGATCCTAGATGGGATGAGTTTTCTCTCTTCTCATCCAGGAGGATCAACTATTGCCCATGCCCTGTCACACAGGCATACACACTGGCCAGAGAGGAACCCAGAACAGTTTCTGCTCCACCCTTCCAGCAGCCAACACACACCCATTTCTGGTGAAGGGCTTTAAACTGCAAGACTTGGGAGTTAAAGTCACACCCACCACTGGCAGACCTTCTCAGGGCATCTCTTTGAGATCCACTGCTGCCTTATGCAGAGCCCAGCAAATGCTGTGGCTGCTCCTCCACCCCAAAGGATGAGAAGCTGCTTTCTTTTTAAGCATAACTTCAGAGTTAAAATGAATATAGGAACTGAGACATAGCACAGCACTAAATAACAAGCAGTAAATGAAAGTCATTAACAATACAGTGGTATAGAGCATTTTAAATGGCAGAAAGGATAACACTCAACAGCAGAGCTCCAACACACCAGAGGGAATGCAAGACTTTGTACTCCAAACTACACTCAGCTCTTTTGGTTTTTGAAATGCGTGCAACATTTTATTTTTCCTACAACTTTGAAAAGAAATTGAAAGTCCAATAATTGAAAACAGATTTGTTGGTAGTCTAAATAGACCCCAATAATTTTATTGTACTACCACTACTAGAAACCATTATTTCCAGAGGCCAGCCCAGCTGAATTGCCGTGTCTGGTGTGTCCCATTTTCCAGCCTTACAAGACACAAAAAGGAGAAAAAAAAAGCCTCCAAAAATTTTGCTTTTTTGATCTGCTGAAGATCCTTTTGAGGAAAAAAAAAAAAAAAAGAATGTTTTTGATAATTTTTTTTTGCTGTTCATTTACTTCTTAAAGGTATATGAATTCAATTTTACTGCAAGTCTTGTGATAAGTAGCTATGCATATATTGTAGGGTATGTTTTAAGCTGTTACGGTTGTAACACAAACTGCCTCTTATCAAGAAAAAAAAGTATTTATAGTGTTTATGGTCATGAAGGAAGAACAAAATATCTAACAGTAGAGCCAAAAAAAAAAAAAAATACTATTTCATTCCCCCACTCTCTTCCAAACTTAAAATGCAGGCATACACCTTTTGTGCACTGCAATGGAGAGGGGCTGGATCAGAAAGTGGTAGACTAGCAATATTGCAAACTGCTAATTCCAGCTTCCTTGTTTACTTATTGCAGTTATTGCTAGATATGCTTTCTAGTAAGAATGGGGGAAAGATCAAAAGATAAAGGAAAACCACTCTGAAATCTCTGCCCCATCACATAACTTCTGCCAGCAACAATTCTGCCATCCATCTGGCAAGTAATGACCATTTCCCAAAGAACAGTTATAAGTAGTTTCACTCAACCTATGGTCCTTCCACAGTTAAAGCCCTTTGAAAACCAAGCTTAAGAATCTCTGTTTAAAAACAGTTTTTAAAAGTTAAAGGCTGTAAAATTGTCTTTGGAACAAGCTGAATATCATTCCAGCTCCTCATCATATAGGGAGCCAGATGAAACCATAGCATTACTCAGGACCCTACCTAAGGGCCACTGTTGGGGTAATCAGAGAAGTATCCTGATTAAAAATGAGGATAGACTGTTTCTCTCTGGTCCTTTTGCTCTCCCTCTTCTCTTTGAGATGTGTTTATCTCTTTAGTCCCTTCCCTTCAACAATGCCTGGCCTCAGGGGAAAACAAGAATAATTATCCCTTAAGCCTCAATATTTTTTTTTTTATTCCCAGAGTTATTTTGCTTTACACAGTAATGGCATGTGAGATATATATTTATATATGTTTAAAGCTAACAGTCCCCACTGAGGCTCACAAGCTTTTACAAGATGCTATAAAAGTATCACATGGCAAAGCAATGACATGCAGTGAAAAGGTGACTGCTGTCCTCTGAGACCACAGGCAGATATTCTGGATCACAAGTGAAAAAAATGTAGTTCAAATTTAAATAATCTCCTTCCATTGCTTTCTGTTATTTCCCCCAATGATATTCCAAGTTTGTTTTTAAATGTTTTGTGGTTTTTTTTTTTTTTAATTAGACCTAGATTCCTTAAACCACTAGTATGACTGCATGTTGTAGTTTCATATCTAACACAATCATACTGCATTGCAAGAGCAAAGAGTCACACGTTAGTCCTCATACAGACAATTTTCTAAAGAGCTGGCTTCTTTGTTTTTAAAAGCAGGAAAAAAATATCACATTTAATTTTATCCCTGGGCAGAAATCAAATGACAGAAATAAAATATGTCCAATAAGCAACCAGGGATTTCATGTACAGTACAGGTCTGCATGATCTCATGGCAGCTTTGAGGTACAGCTATACCTGGATTTAATCTTTAATTAACATAATGAAATAAGAATGTGATTTGCCATACACAGCCAAGTGTGTGTGCTCTGAATAGAGCCAGCATATAAGAAATTGATATTGATTGCCTCTGAACTAAATTATTTTCTTGTGATTGATTGTGTGGGAAAAGCCCACAATACTTACAAAGCCATTCCCATCTTCATCAAGGAACGGGTATGCCTGGAGCAGAGCATTGACAACAATGTTATATTGCTGACTGTTCGGATACCTGTGCAAACAAGATAGAGATGGAAAAGAAATATTTGGTTTTCTAGACAGTATTAAACACTGGAGTCTATACTGATCTACATTAAACTATTTCTGACTATTTCTCAGGCAATCAATTGCCTTCCAAATAACAAAGAGCGCAGCTTAAAGTCTTGCGTGAAATCTTTCTATTGGTTTCAGTAGGTTTCAGGCCCTTAGCCTCCTTTATTTAAGCAAATATATTAGAGATTAGTTTTACATCCATTTGAAAATTTACATCTGCAGGCAACAGATAATGCCTCCAAATCAATTTAATGTTGTTTACTTACAGTGATCCTTCTAGGTATTTTGTCATGTCCGCTTGTAAAAATTCAATAATTCTTATTCTCATACTGTGATCGGGGCATTTTTTTTCTGCTAATATGCACTTGACATCATAAGGGAAGTCTGGCAAAGCATAAGAACTTGTCCACTGCAATGTCTTGTGTCTTGCATAAAATGATTTCAGGTTTTTTCTGTAAAAGAAAAGATTGTATCATCTCTATCACATTTTTCTTCTATGGAAACGCAGGCAGGAGGGAAAGAGAAATACATGGAAAAATGCAACACAAGGAAAAGTTATTGCTATAGAAATTCAAGGCCTGCTGTCTTTGCTTCTACATAAAGAATACCTACAAAAGCAACAATCAATACACACAGAGTAAAAAACTAGATGTCAAATGTGGAATGTTATAACCAGCAGACAGTAGGAAAACTGTCTAACTGAAAGCAGAGCAGAAGTCAGTGGGGACTTGCTACTATTGCAAAACACCTTTATCTGTCTTCATTTATAAATGCTTCCTCTCTAGTAAGACAAACATCTTAATTGAATAAAATACTATGTCTGACATTATTTAAGGCTATCCTCCCGCAGGGGAAGGCAAGGAAGGGATGAAGGCAGTTATCAGCTCATGTCCGGAAACAAAGCAGACACAGCCCAGCAGCTCCTGTCACAAGAACACCACGACCACTATTTACAGAAGTCACACCCCAGCTGGGGTGAGCTTGAGGCAGGTTATCACCACTGGCTGCCCAAACTCTAACTCTGAAAGAACACAGGGAAAAGTGGGTTCCATCAGCCAGTTATAGCCTCAATACCCCCTTGAGTAGGTTGGCCGATGATTTGCAATCTTTCTAACCTGATTATGCTGCCACACCATCTTGGCTTCTTCTAATGTGTCTTGTAGGTTATCAAAAACACTACAACCCTGATATAACTGCACCAACCCCGGCCCTACCACAAATGGCAATGGAGTGCTGAGGAAAAAAATTGTAGTTTCAGTACAGTATTCTGGTCCTAACATCAATAGATGTACTCACAGCACTACCATTACCCCACACAAAACAGGCACAAAATGGTCAGGGCTGCTGTCTTTCCAAGCTCACCAGATTTTGTGGGACACAGATGGTTACCAGTAGACACAAATTGTAGTGAAGTTCTGTTAGTACTTTGCAATCTCAAAAGAAGGCAAAGTTGTGGAGGAAGTGACAGCATATCCACATAGACACACATTCATGTCCTTTTCTGGTGATAAATTAATATACTAATAGGAAAATAAAACCCAACTGAGATTCTGAAATCACTTTGAAATCCCTCCTGTGCAAACAAAATGCAGGTGTTCAATATAGCACCAGTAAGCAGCTCTGTAGCCTTTAAGTTCACATCCCATACCTTCACCAGTTTTACTGATGGAAGTGAGGTAGCACACTAGCTGCAAGTTACTACATAGTGTTTTCAACATCCTATCATTTAAAATAGCTTAAAAGTGGACAGAAGTTTAAAATTTACTGTACTTTTCATCTGAGCAGCACTGAGATTCCTTTTGTTGGTAATACCACTGAAGCTGAAAAGCCATTTCAAAAAATGGCAGGGTTTATAGCAGGTTCCATTTGGGCACACTGGATTACATGCAGTCACCTGAGAAAATAAAATTTTCTTGCAGTTGGGATGGCTAATAATCAGGGAATCGTGGCAACTCTCCCAGAAGTCCTTTCACACTTGCCACAGCAACAAAAATACTCCAAATTTCATTTATCTTCATTTACCTTACCTAACACAAAATAACCTTCCTCTCCAAACAAGGTCTAAAAGTTTCTCTGGTCTCTACAGTGCATGAGATTAAATATTTCACTAGTTTTAGCTGGACTCCTCACTATTGGGAAGTCATGTTAAACATGTGCTGTAATATTTCACAATGAAATACAAGCTTGTTTGAAAAGACACAATTCCACATAAACTTTATCCCCAGAAATGCTCACATACAAACTTGTTTAACTAAGAGAACAGTTCAGTTCAGCTGTAACTCTCTCCTCCACCATCAAGGAAGGTCTTGGGTCTATACATAAATCCCAGTGCATGTACAGTTTTGAGATTTAGGTACAAATATACAAGGCTGTTTCTAGCCATACCTCTTCTAGCTAATCTGAGGCAGAAATGAGATCAAAATCTTGAAACTGGAAAAACAAACAAACAAAACAACAAAAAAAACCCACAACAACAACACCTCCTCAAGTTACATCTTTTCTTGACTCTCAGTTCTTGAGACTTGATTCTACAGCTAAATCAATCTAATGGCTAGCTAAGGCAAAATTTCAGTATCTCTCTTTCTCCACTGTCACGTCTGATTTACACCCCTTTCTTACTGATACTAGGAATCCTGCAGCAAGTTACAAGGAGCTACAGTGACAAGGTTCTTAATTATTCTTTTAATTTAATTTTCTCACCATTTAAGTCCTCCAAATGGCTTCTCATGAGGTGAAACAAATGCCAATTCATATGAAGCAAGCTGGTCTCTCTATGCTTAGCTGCAGTAAGGAACTGCATCCTAAGAAGCAGCCCCTCAGCAAGGAGACAATTACTCACAGAGCTTTTACCACTCAGCTTTTGTAGATTGCAACTTTAATGTTCTCAGTCACAGTCATGTCTCACACAGCTATTTCCTTCTTTGTCTCCATTGTAACCTCACTCTGCTCATGCACAGCATGTTTACTGAGACACCAAGCTATAAAATAGTGTTATTCTGGGAGAAGCCATTTGTCTACTTCAGATGGAAAAATACCTCACAACAAACCAACCAACTGAAAAAGCAAACACTAAAAAAAACCTCACAAAGAACTCCCAAAGACCCGTCTATTTGAAATATTTAACCTCTGGCATCCCTGATCCCAGGGAATACCTTTTTTTACTGCCAAAAAGACAAAGAGTTACACATTTGCAGTGTCACTCACACCATTCAGTGATGGTTTTAGATTACACTGGAGAGAAGAGTGGAGAGTAAACACAGCATCATCTCTCCAAGTTCAGTGTCTCATGCAACATCACACAGACACACAGAGCTACCTGAATTAGCTGTAACAAGTCAGTGAAAATAATCTTGGTATCAATACAGACAATTCAATCCAGGTAGCTGTGTAAAGTGCCACAGAGACCTAGAAATGAGATCAAATACTAGATCATAATAAGACTTTGTTGTTTTTAAGGTTCTTGAGCATACTGGTAAAAAGGATTAGTTTCCTGCATCTATTTAGTTCTTTTAAGGGGAAATGTGATTTAAAGGCCAGCTGAGCACACACATAATCAGTCTGTGTGCCACAAGCTTCTTATTGTCTGCTAAAGTCCATGAACCAGGCACCCATTACTGTATCTTGTATCAGCTCAGATCCCATTTAGTCAGTGGACGTGGTAGTTAAGAAGAAATTTGCTGACATTGACGGGTTATTCCCCTTTTTGGTATAGCCACATAAAATTCAGCACATGGGTGAAATCTCAACAGATTCCCATTATTCAAAAATGAGTGTCTAACCTTTCACATGTCTACATCACACATCAGCAAGAGACTCTGGTGCGAAGGTCTGTAGTCTGGAAGAAAGCCCATGTCAACAAATCCAAGGAAGAAACACAGGAGAAAACAAGGAATTTGCAGATGTGAAAGAAAGGAAAAGTCTTTGGCTGCAAAAAAAGTTCCATTTCCCTAACACATGTATAATATACTTTCAACTTTATGAAAACATTTAAGGTTGCAAAGGCTATTTCCATCAAAAGGAAAAAATCATGACAGAAGATGAAATATCAAATAAAACTTTTCTTCCTTTCAATAGTCTGATAAAAAAGGCCTCTGTTTTTCTATTCACAGTTCTGATATCTGTGCCTGAAAGACCCTCATGCCTTTCTCTTTTAGTGCTTCATTGTCATTTCCAGCTTTTGAGCACAAATACAAAGTTTCCCAGTTATTCCCTAAAGCCTGGGCTTTGCAGTCTACCTAGTGCTTGATAGTGTCTTGTATTTTTTAGTTCCCACTAAACGTAAGGGCAAGTATCCTTTAGACTGAAAAAGACATTACCCACAGCAGTGTTAACTTCAGCAAGGCTGGGATGTGGGAGCTGTGAGATGTGCCAAAGATGCCCATTTCCCAGAGCAGCTCCCACTTCAGTTTCCCCTGAAGAACCCTTTCTATAGAAAAAACCCTCACGCTCAGTATGAGCACCATGGAATCTCTCAAACCTAAATCACACTGTTACAGAGCATGAAGTTACAGACAAAATTAATCTGCTTCCAAAAAAGTTTGCAAGACGCAGCCACAACCTTCTTCTAGAAGAAGCCCAGATATTTTTTACAGTCTGAGGAGCTGCATCACATAAGGGAAGGCTTTGCACTTTCACCTCATGCGAGGGCAGCAGCTGCGGGTTACAGAGAGGGGGAGTAAAAATGCTCTTTAGGGAATCTGACTGACAAAATTGCCAGCTTAATCAGGCCCTTTAAAAGAAACAGGGTTCATCCATATTCAGCCTTGTAAGACATGTTATACTGTATCCAAAGAATATTAGGGGTTTTTGAAATTTTTGTCATGTTGCTGTTATGACTTTGCTAGACCTTAATAAGGAAATGCAATTAGTGTCTTCAAGTAATTTGTAAGACTTGCTCATTTCTGGTGTGGAAGAAAAAAGACATAGCAATTTATTTCCTTTTTTCTGCAAACTTCTGTGGAAGACTCACAGCACTATGTCAATAAATTCAGCTCTGATGACCTGAAGGGCTCCAAAACCATGAGTCTGGTTGGCTTGACTTTCAAAACATTGAGACAACAAGCTATTATTATGAGTCTTCAAGGTCTTTTAGGCTAGTATCCTTAAGTATCCTGCTGCAATGCCAGAGACATGAAATGCTGACTTAAAACAAAACAAAAAAAAAGTGGCAGAAATTCTTGTATCCACATAAATTAAAAACCTAAGTTTGAAGCATCTCCCCCAAGCCCGGAACAAGCCAAAACAAAACTTGCAGATAAAACAGGTTTCATGAAGATGCAATAACAATTGAAGTGAAATTATCAGAAATCATAAAAATGAAACTGTTTTTCTGGTAAGTTATACCAAAGATAAAATCAAACAAAGCATCTGAAATCTGTACTTCTGAACAAAATGGACAGGCAATACTTTTCTCCTACTATTGGCTACTGTCAAAGACTTCGCTTGGTTTTTCTGTTTGTCAGGTCCTTATGAGCTAACTGACAAAAACATAATCATATATATCGGAAATAATTCTGATGGGATGAAGAATAAGGTCTTTGTTTAGAAACTAAGAAACTGTTAAGCTGCACATCAAAAAGCACAATCCTGCTGAGTTTGCACTGTAGGATTATAGCTACATTTGTGTTTATATGTACATATAGAAAAGTAGTATTTGTGCTCTTGTGTAAACAGAGCAAAATCATTTGAAGTAATTGACTAGGCGACAATTTTTCAGGCTAGCTGCTCTTTTTCTCTTCTCTTTTTTTTTTTTTTTTTTTTTTAAAGCACAAACATAAGCGTGTTTCTGGTAAAAACACATCAAACAGACCAACAATACTGATGTATATGTTATAGAGGAGGCAAAGGAGGAAGGAGTACTCTAAAGATCATTATCAGAATGACATATCATAATTAGAGACACTTCAGATGCAGCTACCCAGCAGTCAGGGCAGTTGCTGTAGCCTGACCAAAATAGATGTGGGCCTAGTTAAAGACATTTCCTCCACTGAGGAAATGAATGACCCACACAGGCCATCATGGCCATCCTGGAGATGGTTGCCAAATTTGTAACGGTAAAGGTAAATGTAAGTGTTCCAGTTCATTGTCCTTGCTATGGGCTCAAATTTATGCAGGCACCAGCACCAATACTTTATCAATAGCTTTATTGGTATATAAACACTTAGGAGGCCCAGGTTTAGCTGAACACTGACCACATCTTCCAAACTCACAGCAAATAGGGAAGTTCAAACCTATTGAGGCTTGCTGGAAGATCTGTTATCCTGCTTGTGCTCTGAGCATATTAGTCTGAGGCATTCAGACAGTAAATCTGTTACACAGCAGTCAAGAGCTACAGAACATGTTTTTATAGAAAAAATAAATGTACAAATAAACATGTACCAGGACATCATCCTTGAGGGAAAACAGCTGGACCATCATAGTGGAAACAGTGGAAAAGGGCTACATTAGGGATGTCATTTTGCTAAGCAAACACGTTGAGGAAAAGGCAGACAGATCATATAAACCAACCAATAAAAGGCTGGTTTTCCACAGCAGTATCAGGTATTTACAAATAATAAAAGCTTCTGTCTTAGCAACAAGATAAACCCCAGGCTGTCAGGAGCCATAAAACTGTTAGTACTCCAGTACAGAAAAGCAGGAATGTGGGAAATGTATTTAATAAATTGTCCTCTGTGTCTATCTTATTGTCTTCACAGACAGGCATTACTTCAAGATTAATCTTGGGACATTAACAAAAAGATTGGCTGGTTTTCCTTCTGTCATTGCCAGCAAAGCATTATTCCATTGGAGTAGCCTGCAAACCTCATCTGGTTTTACATATGCCCAACCTCAACATAAGAAAAAGAAATACAACTGCTTCATCCGTTTATTCCTTATTTTTGTGTTTAAACAATCTTCTTGGACATTTTGGTAATATTTAGTAATATAGAAGAATGTATTTAACAGTTTTTAGGACTACCTACACAGGAAACAGAGAAACTTGGAGCTAATTCACCAGCATTAATAATCCATAAAAGCATCCACTAATTCACTTTCAGCAAAATCATACATTTATTGAAGCTGTGGCTCCATGAATCTTCTAGGAAAACAAAATCAAAGCCGAAAACAAACCACAAAACCCCAACACCACACACAGATTAAAACAAACACAAAAATGAACAGAAAAACCCAAAACCAAACAAAAAAAACCAACCCACATTAAAAATAAGAATCCTTTAGAAGCACAGGCTAAATATTGCAGGGTCATATTAGTAATTTATTCCATGGGTTCATGTGATTTGGGTTTGCTCTTCTGATAACAATGCTGACAGGATCTTTGGCATTTTTGGGATGTTCTTTTAAAAAGAGAAGTACCAGGAGTTTTAAAAGCATTTAATCATATCTACAAGGGAGAATGACAGGGGAAGAAGGTGTAGCAGGTGGAAATAAAGGGGGAAAATGATAAACAGACAAAGTTTTGCAAATAAGAAAATAATTGCCTTTCAAGAGGAACACGACTCTCTTTCAACACTGACTGCCCATTTCAAAGAAGAAAATCATGGGTAGGAGGAAAAAAAAAAAAAAAAAAAAAAAAAAGAAAAATCCCATCACATTGTCTTACCTCCAGTTTCTAGGCAGGCTTATTTTGATAACCAAGGAAAATGAGTGTGCAAATGGAATCAGCATGCCTACCTTCCCAAGTGCTATATTTAAAATGCCTCAAGCACACAATTTATTGAATAGCCATATTCCACTCTGTAATGACTAATTTGTCAGATTGCTGTTGAAAACACATTTGTAAAATACGATTTTTAAAAATCAGATAAATAAAGACAAACCTGAATACTGGCCTCTGCATGAGGTGATACAAAACAGTGAGCAAGGACTGAGGATGGAATCACACCATCAGGCTATTTTCGTTCAGTCAAATCATCATAAATTTCTGTTCTTATTGTTTTCTGAAAACACCTGGAAATATCTGAACCTGGCCTCCAGTAATTAAAATCACTTTTTTTGAAGTATAAATGAAGCAAGAAGTGTTCAGGTAATTTTCAAAAGGTAAGGAAAATTCAATGAATATATTAAAAACTCACTTTTGCTTTAGCACTCTATGATCGATTATTCCTTTTTCGTTTTCAGGTGAACACAGATATTTCTTCTGCTCCACAGGACCAGAAGAAATTAACATCTGTCTGTCAGTAGCCCTGAAAGAAAAAAAGAACAAAACTCACTCTCAGGTCCTGCGCAGCTTGTAGTAAAGATGAAGTTTAGGGTTCTAAGATACCAGTAGCAGAAACAGAAAATGAGAAAAATTAACATATTGAATATGTCATGATTTTATATGCTCATGCCTCTTAATCTCTCAGGTCAGCTGTCAAAGTCTGACAAATTAAAAGGAAAAATGTAGACAATTCTGCCTGCTTATATTGTAATTATTACACAGTTACAAATCCCAAGGAAATCAGCCTTCTCAGAGTTGCAGGGTAACTTTCATCTTCATAACCTGCCATCTTCTAGTTTCTGGGAAAAACTAACCATTACAACATGCAAACAGTGGACTGAAAGAGCTAATTACACAGCATTTCAATACATTTCTATTTAACTAGAATCTTGAAAAATTGTGTCAAAAACTTCAAGTCAGCTTTGCATTACTCCAGCCACTCAAGAGGATCTCTGAATGCTTCCTGGTCCTACAGTCTGCTGTTCCTGGCTATTTGCTTCAGCTCTAACTCATCACTAGGAACAAAAACTCTAGATACCCACTTTGCTCTGAGCCAGACCAAATCACTGCTTTACATTTAATCTTTGTGTCCACTTCTCTCCCTCTTCATATTCCTGTTATTTCTTGTTTTGGTTGATGTGTTGGTGGAAGCCAATATTTGCAGTTTTGCCCCATACTGGGGGAAAGGCAGAGCTAAGATAGGAGATACTGTTATGCTGCCAAGAATTCATGGCAATCATAAACCACTTTTTTCTTCCTAAACCTCATCTCTTCAGAACATCTGAACTGTAAAGGTGCTCCAGAAACTGTTGCAACCTCAGTTGCACTCAACACACAAAAGGTTTTTATTGGAAATGACAATAAACTTTGACATTTTTATAAGGGGAGTTCTCCTTTTCCATGAAACAATATATTTCAGCTATGCAGTTACATGAAGCAAACATAAAAACCCCTTTAGTATATTCTCTGTGTGGCTCTTAGAAAGAATTGGCTGTGAAAGTGGAAGGCATCTTAATATTTACCTTGCAATGTCTATGTGTGAGCTCCTCATACACACATGAGCACAGTTTCTACTGCTGCTGAACGAGTGACAGACACAGGATGCTATTTTGGTGTCCTAATCCAAACTGCTGGAGTTGTAAGCCACATTCAGTGACCTTTTACAAATCCATCACTTCTACACAAAGTGTTCACCTACTGGACTCTAAATTCCAAGGACTTTGTTTCACTTTCTGCCAGGGAGGAGAGGCCAGCACAATTCACACAGAGTCAGAGGAGGAGCAAAGGACACCAGGATAAAGAGGTGGCAGACAGGGGTGCACCAAAAAGCACTGGAGACAGCATTTATACAACAAATACAACAGGGAAATACTGCTGACAGCTCTTGGAAGCTCCAGTGACTTCAGCTGACCCAGAAAGAGGCTGTGATGATGATGCTTTCTTCCCTGCCCTGAGCAATGCCTTCTCCACCCTGTCACTGGTCCTGGCTGGGTGAGCAAGTTCTGGAAACTGGCCTGACTGAGAAATAATCCTGCAAAACTGAAAAGATGGTTAGTTTTCACCTGGTCTCAAGCACTGCATGCTAGAGGCTAGGAGCATGCAAACTCAGTTTTCACTGTTGTTCTCTAGCACCCCAGGGGGACCACACACCCAGCTGAGGATGCTACTCACTGCAAACCTTATCATGATTTCACTACTCATTGCAATTCAGCCTAACATCACTGAGCAATGGAGGAAATGTGAGTTCACATATATTGTGAACTATAAGAACTATGAATTTTACATTTGTTCAAACCAGTGTCTTGTACACTTTAGTCACGAGTCCTTGAACTAGATCAAAAGAAATTTACAGGATTTTGTTCAAGATGTACCAAACAGACAAAAATAATTTTGAACTACATCACTAAGAAAAGCACTGCATTGTTAGAAAAGAGTCACAGCTATCTGCACATAAGGATTCAACTTCATAACAAAATACTCTTTTCACTATAGGTGCTTTTCCATAGTTTTATACCCCAAAATGCGCAGAACATATTGACTTTTTACTCATCCTAAAATACATGACTGAATGCATCTTAAACTTGCTTGAATTTTATTCTGTTGCTCTTGCTGACAAAAAAATATTTCAGGAACAGCAGCTTATTTACTCAGCTTCCCTGTAAAGAGAAGGATATCAGCACCTTGTTTTCCAGGAAGGAGACAGGGAAAGATTTTAATGTAAATTATATTCATTAACATTTGATGCTTTAAGCATTTAAATTTTTTCTGGAGTCTGCAGAACTTCACAGCAAAACTGTTGCACTCATGCTACAGCAACTGCATGCTTTCTTTGTGGGACAGCATGGCTTGATCTGCAGGAGCTGAGAAACACATGGGAAACAATCAAATCTGGGAGACAGTCTATCCAAACACCCTTGACAAAGTCAGGGATGAAAGCTAAATATCCAAAGCCACATTCTAACTGCCCTAAGCATAAGGACATGTTTTCTTCTGAACTCCCTGCTGAAATCATGGTCTATCCACCACACTTTGGTCCAGCACAGGACCTATACACAGTAGTCTTCTTCACAGCAGAAACCTTTACTCCTAAAGAAGGAGCTCCCTATAAATCAAATAGGCAGACCCTTGGTGCAGAGAACTGAGACTGGCTGTGATTGCACTTCAGGCCTGTGGTAAACCTTACGTGCAGCAACCTGTTCTTCTTCCTGCAATCCCCTTCTCTCCAATGGTGCAGGAGCTTTTACCTAAGGAGTTTCACAATTACTTCCACAAGGACAAGAGGATGTATCTTCATGGGTAATTTTGTTCTGCTCATGAGCTCAAGTTGTTTGGAAGTAACTCAGTTCTCCCTGTTTATCACGGTTTTGTTCAGGCTGTTAATCATCTCAGAGTGCACAACCTGGACTCCTTTTGGGTGAAACTAAATGCCCTGCAGTTCTAATCCTCTGGGATTAATCCTACTATGACTAATGCAGCCTTAGTGCTAGAGTCCTTTTCTTTGAAAAAAATGCATTTTGCATCCATAGCAAGCCATTTGCTACAGCCAGGATTCTTGGGTTTAAAAAGGACCACTTAGAGGTCAGGATTTCTGTCCTCAGCTAAAACATTCAGAAAAATACAACCCTGCAAGACTTACAATAGATCAGAATGGAGGGAAAGGATGGGAGAATCAACAAACCCCTCACACAAATACCCGAAATGAAAACACCCCATAAACTCTGCCTCCTCCTCCCTCCCCTAAGAAACCCCAAACAAACAAAGAAAATGTGCTCAACCAAGAGTCAGAACACAATCATTGAGGACAATTTCCCTGGAATCTGTTTTCTAAAAATCAATCTAGTTTCACAATAAATTTGAGTAATCCCGCTGTGAGATTATTAAATGCTTACATCTGGACCAAATACAGAGTTTCCTTTGATAAACTGACTTTCAAAACACCTGTGAAACAAATACTATCTCTGGCTACATCATTATCTTACTCCAAGACTTGCAAGCATTTGAAAGTAAGTTCTTCAAAAGCTTAATATTGTAAACAGAGAAAATCGTAGCTATAATGAAAGTTTGACAGTCCATCCAAATGAAAACTAGGTTCTAGAACTGGATATGAAGGAAGTTTAAATTAATTAATGGTGTTCTTTAGGAATGTTGATGTTCTGTTTAAAACCTCAAGGTCAGAATCTAATTTTACATTACACACTTGTTACAGATACTCAAAATATAAAAAACCAGGTACAGCTGACGAGCTAGTAAATGCCAGTTTTAAAAAGCCATGAAAAGAACACAACTATGCTCAGACTAATATTTGCTGTGCCATGAACAAACTCACCCACTGACTACTTCTGGAAATTTTTGAGAAGTTGTTTCACAACAGTATGTAAGAGATTCCAGCCCACTCTTCTGCTGCTGGTATTTCTTAATCAGGTCCATCAGCACTGCCTGGTGCCCAATCTTCTTCACCAACTGCTGCACCATACGATCATTAAGAGCCAGAAGAGCTGCTCCACTTACTTCTTCTTCTGTAGATTGAAGGGGATAAAAGAACTACTGTAAAATAGCTTTATGGTTACAATTGCATTCTACATGTCTAAAAGCATGATGGTGGAAAATGGGTCAAAAGGAAGGATGCTTTGTACTGCTGACAGTCACCTTCAGCTGCCACCATTATTTCCCAAGCAGGGCCAGGTAATCACTGGCCAGATATCTTCCCCTGACAAAAAGCCAAGTGCAAAACACACAGAAACAGTGAGGTGACTATTTTAATGCTTTAAATCAGGCCTTCTTTGAACCACAGGAAACTGTTACTTGCTGATGAAGGAAATCAAGCTTTTTAACAGAGTACACAAGAAATAGGTTGTTCACAAAACAGATTCTTGTGCACTCTTCTGTAGAGTGTTTATATACTCAGACATAAAACATTTACACACTACACTTGCATTATTTCAAAAGATTCATACAACATAAAATAGGCCCTGTCAAGACTTTTAAACTGCCAGCTCTGATTTGAGCTGTCTCTATTTATACACAGGCTTAATCTTGTCTCCCAGGATTTCTCAGACTTTGTAACAAATCTGTACACTTATGTTGATTTATCAGATCTATGTCAGTTCTCACCCTAATAAATTTCTACAAAAGTCTGAAGTTAGCATATACACACATGCCCCAAACCAAAACAAGGTAGGCAGTGCCAATTAAATGCATAGCATGAAATACTAAACACCACTACCACCCCCTTAAACAACAAAAATGCTTACCACGGAACTTAGGAACTAGCTCTCCTAAATTTCTCTGTTTCAACCAGTTGCAGACTTGCTCAACCGACCAACTTTCCATCTTCAGTTGTTGTAATGCTAAATTTCCCTCTGAAATGAAGAGAGGGGATTATTTTTGTGCTGAAATCTAAGACAAACTCCAATATTTCATAGCAAAAAAAATGCACTTAGCAAATAATATATCTACATGCTCTGAATGAAAATAGTGCAAAATAATCCAGCTAATGTCTGTTGTAAGTGGCAGTTTCCTTAGATCCCTTTCCTCACCTCCTCTCTCCTCCCTGGTTTCCCTCTGTTCTGAGGCAGCCTCATTCCTTATAAAACACGACCTGCTCCAGTACCATTAACACCCAGGTTTCCACACAGAGAAGAAAAAAGGTGTGAAATTCACCACCACCATCAGGCTCATCAGGAAATGGCCGACATTTTACAGAAGGAAAAAAAAAAAACAAACCACCCCACCACCAGATAAGAGTCTGTCACATCCATGCTTACAGTCAATCAAGCACCTTAACCCTCTCTGCACCACGTCGTAGGGCAGGTACCCAGCAAATACTTAACCCTGAATTGCCAATAGCTAGGGACAATAGAGGTGAAAGGGAGGAAATTGTTCCTCCTGTTATGTGCTGCTTCCTTTCTCCAGGCTCCAGTGGTACCTGGGAGGATGCAGTGGGTGTACTGGGAAGGCAGAGTCTCTGAGGCAGACAGGACGGGTGCATCCACCCTCTGGATGAGCCCTGAACACACCGTGTGTCCCCTGCCTGAAGGACTCACTTAGATGATGAGGAGGTGCAGCACATCCCAAAACCAACAGTGACCTCCCCAGAGGAAGATTACTTATAAAGACACAGCTTGTTCCACACTGCAAACTTCTCAGCAGCAGCAAACCCTCTCTGAGAGGAATTTTCTTATTAATGTGTTTTAGCTCAACTACCTAAAGGAGCACCAAATGCTCCCTGACCATGCTTGCAATCAAAGCAAAACAATATTACTAGAGTCAGTTTTTCAGATAAGTATCCGAGTATCTGGCATTGTTGGTCAAACATTTCCTCCCATACATTGAGTCTGCAGTGAACTCCAGGCTGACATGAGGATTCACCCATACAAACCTCATCAGTGCTCAAAGCAAAAGGAAAAGAGAAAAAACAATCCCTGAATAAAAACATTTCCATTTTCATCCTTCAACAGCAAAGACCCTTCAAAAGACACACACTTCAGCCTACACTCTTATGCCTGTCAACTTCAGCAACTTAAAAGGGTTAAGTTTAAGAGGAATGCCTCTCTGAATTACATGAGTGGATTTAATTTGATATGACAACAGTAGCCATACAACTCCTCCTGCAGGCTAAGCAACAAGAACAGGGTGTGAAAAGTCATTATTTGTTGAGAACTCTGGTGTAAATTAAAAATCACACCTTTCTGTCACACTCCTTACTTCCTTGCAAAGAGTAGGGAAGAAAAAAAGTCTTCAAAAAACTTGAAAGATAAAACCGGGTGCAAAGCAAAAAGATACTTCCCTTATCAACCAAGCTGTGTAAAAGGAGAGAGATACATTAAAATGTTGGAAAAGTCAGTTCTTCATCCTATAAGACTAACACCCTAGAACAATTCTTCTAAAGCAGACAGGCAGACACCAGCCCTTCAAAAAGTGCCAAGTGAACTCTAGCCATGCACAACAATATGCACATTTAGCCCCGGGTGGGTAATTCTACAGTAAAATGGCCACTTGCACATGGAAATGCACATTTATTGAGAGAAGTGATGGCAGTTGAGAGAGTGCTTAAAAAAATCCTCAGATTAAATGCATTAAGGGTCGTGAAACATATATATATACTTTGAAATGCTTCTCAAAAGTGATTTCAGTTACTTGCATCTGCTGTAGATAAAGCAACCAGAAAAAGAGCACATCAGCCTTGTAGCAGCGTTATGGAGACAAGGACTGAGCACAGATGCTGATATTTGTCTTCATTAATGATTCTATTTATTACAGTAACATCAAAAGAGTATCCAGTAAAGGGTTGCCTGAGTTTAATGTGGTGAAACTTGTGAATATTTATATTCCTCAATCAAGTCTTACAAGTCAGAACAAAAACCCAGTAACATTTTAGAGACAGCAATTTACAGCATAACTTCAAATTCAAAACAGTTCTAAGCCAGAGTGATCTCTGTTTGTTAGTAATGCAACCAACCACCGTGACCCATTTCTTCATACACTTGGGGTCAACAACTATAATTAGGATTTAACAAGCCCTGGTTAATGAAATTAAGTAATGAAATCAATGAATATTACTTTTCCCTAGAATGTGACAGACAACATTTCTATTTACTATAAAATTCTTCAGAACAGAAGGATAAAAATCTCAGGTTTTAATCAGATCAGGCTAAAGACCTATAAATGGTACAGATTTCAGCTCTTAGGGTTGGCTACACAATAGCAAGAGATGAGGTAGAAGATGCATACTGCATGTGCACCAAATTACCCCACAGCTTGTCCAGAGCTGCCATAATCCTGAAGTGACACTTCTAAACGAATAAGCCAATATATCAAAACACTTGAAACATGACGAGCGAGTTATTATATTTACCTCTCTTGTTGACCTGAGAGAGCCCATGGCACCAGAGACTACAAATAGCACAAATTTTGACAGCCCTCTACGAGGTTTTCACCGAGGTCAGAGTTATGGTTAATTTTAGCGCATTTTAGCACTAAAGGAATGTGTGAGGCATGTGATGTGTGCACATGTATACATCACAGCTGTGTGGCACATTTTGTACAGGGCCAGGTCTCAAAGTTACAAGTGTGATGAATAGGAGTTGGTGCATACCAAAGATATAAGCAAAGCATCCCATGTGCAGTTTTATGCTCTCTTAATTTGGCTTCATCTTCAAATGCATTACAGAGACTTACTTTCCACTTACTACCAACCAATATTTTAAAACAATTTAAAATACATTCAAACAAATGTATTGAAGACAGAATATGTAATCTCAGTGCCAAATTATCATGAAAAGAACATCAGTTGTCCACAAACCTCTTCAATAACATATAGGGAAAGACTCCGAGGCAGCACTTCTGTTACCTTTCCCATTCCTCAAAGAAAATGCTAACACCATACTGCTGTCATTTATCAGGCATTTATGCTAGCATGAACCATAATGCAGAGATACCTGAAAGAAAGGGTAAAAAAATTTCCAATACCAGTGAAGGAGCAAATCCTAAAGTCAACATTCCAGTTCTCATTTCTGTGCCACTGTAGAGGAAGACACATGCAGCTGCAAGACAACGAGAGATGCAAACATACAGCAGATGCAAGAGAAAACCCATATTGTGCAGGAGAAAGGTTATGTAAGAAGATCTATGAAGAAAACATGCACATCCATTAGTCAACTGTAGATGGAGGGAAACAAGCCAGAGAAATCTTTCAAAATTTGATCAGAGCTAAGGGAAGTTTCAAGGGTTATGAACACATCCATCCATTGAGCTTATCAAGTAGACAAATCCCTCCGCTGCAAGAATTAACTCTGAAGAATACTATAAAAAAAATAATCTCTTTCCTTAATACATATGCTTCTGATTAAATATGCCATTTCTAATATTCGAGTTTTTGCTATATGAAAATATATTTTAAAATATTTTCATCTGTACTATCTACAGTACTACTGGAAAAATGAGTTGTCCCACTTCAAGAGCAAGATTCAACCCAAGAACGAAGTTCTCTCAATTACAGGCATGTAAGTTATTTGCCAATTTGAAAGGAAGAAAGTTAATTTGACTGTGATATGATAGTAATGTAAATGAGATGCCATTCTTGCTATCACTGGCAACAGTGCACAAGGGATGAAATAATACATTTAGCTGTAAATGCATTCTTTTTTCTCTTTTAGAAAGCCTTCTGGAAATGAAGGCCCTGTAAAATCAAAGCTTTTTATATTACCCTTTTTTTGTGCTTTGACACTGGCCCAACGCGAGGCATCCACAAAAGTCACTCTCTCACCCTCCTCTGCCACAGCTGGGCAGAGGAAAAGAAAAAAGTTAACAAAGGCTTCACAAATTGAGATAAGGACCAGGAGAAAAATAACCACTTCAAGTGCAAAACAGACTCAACTCAAGGTTGCAAAGTGAATTTGTTACTAACAGAATCAGAGTAGGATAATGAGAAGTAAAATAAGCCCTTGAAACACCTTTTGCCCCACAGCCCCTCTGTCTTTCTCACCAGCAGTGCAGGGGGACACTAAGATTTTCTTCCACTGCACCTGGAGAGAAGTTCTTCCCCTGTGAGGATGTGGTGTCCCTCCCATGGGAGACAGTTCTCCATGAACTTCTCCTGTGGATCCGCTTCCTGCAAGCAGTGGCCAAAGCACGCTTTGTGCAATGCAAACTCCTCCTCACAGGCAGTCAGTCAGTCCTCCCAAAACTGCTGCAACATGGGTCTCTCTTTCTATGGGGTGCAGTCCTCCAAGGACAGGCTGCTCCAGCCTAGAAGCAAAGTCCCACTCCTCCCACCAGGTCTTCCACTGGGTCACAGCCTCCTCCAGGCATCCACCCACTCCGGCATGGTGGATCTGTGCATCCCCCTTGGACCTCTATGGGCTGCAGGGGCACAGCTGCCTCACCATGGTCTTCACCACAGCCTGCAGAGGAATTTTGGCTCTCGTCTCTGGAGCACCTCCTCTCCCTCCTTCTCCACTGACCTTGGGGTTGCCATGTTGTTTCCCTCACATGGTCTTTCCTTTTCCCAGACTACCAGAAACACCTGGGACTTTGTTTTGATTTCCTTCTTAAATAGGTCATCACAGAGGCGTTACCAACCTCTCTAATTGGCCCAGTTTGGGCCAACAGTGTGTCCATCTTCAGAGCCATAGGGATTGGCTCTGCTGGACATGGTAGAAGCTTCCAGAAGCTTCCTATAGGAGCCATCTTTGGGTGCTATCAAAAACCAGGTAGTGCAAAACCAATACACCTTTAGGAAAACTGTATCAAATAAAAATTCAATGTTACTGGACAGTGAAAACAAGAAAAAAAACCCAAAAAACAAGTAAGGGTAAAAAATTTATGAATCACAAAAAAGAAATTTCACGTACCAAAAAGAAAGCCATCAGACTGAAGATGTTCAGTATGACACAGACACTGCTCCAGAGGACTAAAGAAATAAATAATTTCATCTTGTAAGTGATATCACTCTGACTTTTCTCCCCAAAGTACAAATTTCTCATGGGGGCCATGAGTATTGTGCTGATCATGTCACTGCTTGCTGGCTTACCAGAGGACTCCAGCTCTTGTCACTGGGCAATACAGACACCTCAGTCACTGTAGTCCTGCACTGCAATTCCTCACTAGTCTGAACCAGCACTCATAATCCAGCCCCCTTCCCTGCAGCCATTTATGTGGTCATGCAATCAGCAGTGCAGGCTAAACTGAAAATATCAAGTTTTGATTGGTTTTGGATGGATCAATGTCTTTAACTCTCTGGCCAATTATGTGAAAAAACATGGTGGAATCATACCTGTGGTTTATCATTATGTACACTGATCCTTGTTTCAATGCATTGGAACAGTAAAGATTTCTATCTTAATGGAGCATTGGTTTGTTAAATTAAGCCAGAAACCCAAGCTGGGAGTAGTAACTAGTCCACCTCCAAAAAATTTTGAGACACGTATCTGTGTCCCTCACATCAAATTGTTTTGCTTAAATTATACTGGATCTGCCTCTTGAAAGGCTACTCTTCAAGCTTTTCTAGTAAATAAGACTAGTAAGATGTAGAATGCTCAAAAAACTGAGGCTGATCCACTAATTGCTGAGAAGGATGGATACAAGGTTCTATTATTTGTTTGCTCCACTCTTTAGAACCACAGATCAGTTCAGAAAGCTGAACCAGCAGTCAGTTGTAGTGACCTCACAAAAAATGCTTAATGCTAACTGAATATAACAGCTTACCAAGTCTATTCTGATGGAAAATGCTTGGTGACATTTTATAAGTGGTTCAGCTGGCAGATCCTCAAAGGTGCTAATGTTTGACAAAGCTGCTTTCTGTTGTTCCCAAGGGGTGGATACAAAAATCTATTTGGCCTGGACATCATCTAAAAAGTGATGCATATCCTTAACTGTGTCTGTATAGCTGAACTATGACATAAGTTGGGTTTCCCATGTGGATACATGTCGTTTACATGTTTTTCCCATGAGTAAGTGATCTACACAGCTCTTACACCTTAGCACACAAAAGGTGTTATAAAATATAACTTGAATTTTGTTCACTCACTTTAATCGCTCTTATTATATATTACAACTTATACTCATATTTTTCGGCCATATTTTGTCAATGTAAGATTTTGTCAAGCAGTGACTCAATCATTCCCTAAGTCAGGACTTTACCTCTTGCTGAGAGGGGTCTTGGCCAGTTTCTGAGAAATTTACCATCATCAGCCACATGTCTGAGACAGTCCAACCTCAAAAAGGGCTACAGGCCATATACAGAAATGTTTATCAGGCAGCAAAGAAACAAGAACCTCACCAAAATTTTTGAATTCTCTTGCCTTAAATCAGTAGGGTGAATCGGCTAGGTAGAGGAGTGAGAGTTACTGGGAAGACATCCAAGCAAATCCTGAAACGAACAAAGTGCCCTTTTTGGTAAACACAGGTGCCTGTGTACAGTCAGTTTTGGCCCAGAGGCCACTTTTCTGATGGTCATGGTGACACTGGGAAAACTGGAGCTTACTGTACCTTGTGAATAGTCAGTCAATAGAATGCTGGCAGCTCATCAGTGTTTTGAAAGAGTAAAGCAAGAGAATGTGTTTGAAGCACATTGAGGAACGAGGTCTGACCTGCTCAAGCAAAGACACCTTTGGGTTTTGTTTGGCTTCTGCTGTAGTAGACAAACAGTTGTGGGCTGACTGAGGGCATGGTTGTCCTTCCTACACTCACCCTTCTCTCCTCCTGCAGCGAACTGGGCAAGACACCCCTGAGCAGGATGAGTCATGCACCTCCCAGTAAGAGATATTGAATTCTTTTAGGAATCACTGAGCTGTGGAGTGGAGCCCCACTGCTAAGCAGTGCCTGCTGTCGCCCAGAACTTCTGGATTCCTGTTTTAGCAGATTGAGAATTGCTGAATCATATGTTACTAACCACTGACAGTACTCCTCCAGTTTATTCATCACATAAATATGAATACGATGATGAATAATTTAAGCTTTAACATATTTCACAATGCACATTTTTTGGTTTGTACTATTCATTAAATAATGACAGCTCCAGTCAGTCACAGATTTTTGTATTAAATAATTATGTTGGCGTATGAAGCCAGGTGAGGTGGGTGTAATTGAGCTAGATGGTAAAACCAAAACAGGCTGTCTCATAGGCCTATTTTATACACTAGAAGCAGGGGTTTACTAATTTGTCATCCATTGGTTCAGACTCTTTTCGTTTAAGGTATTCTCAAGGATGAACTAAGTAATGTAGCAGTAATCAAAAAAAGATGTCCCCACATGGTAAATGCATTTATTTTGTTCATTGATACTTAGGGCATGCACAGTCCATTCCTTACAACATTATCCCACTAAACCAGTCATTTCCGCCCACTGCCTGGGTGCTGCTGTCTCATCATATTCAGATGCAGAAGTCATGTAACCACTCCACATCTGATACAGAACGTTAGTTGAACATTCTGTGTTCAACTATGTTCTTTCATGAATGGAAAGATAATCAGTAATGTCTACCTACATAATGGAGATAGGAAACTGGGAAGTTTGGATATCTGTAAATTCCTATTTAGTTGGGATAATATATAATCATTACATAAGTAAAAGGATTCACAAGCCCACTTCAGAGGGCTGCTTCCTCTTGCTTTTTGCCTCTCTTCCACCTAGGCAAAGTTATGATGCCATCAAGAAAACTCCACTCCAAAGGACCTGTACGTGTATAAACATTTGTTCTAGTGACAAGGGTGTAAGTTTTCTGGTCTAAGGATCTAGACAGATTGTATCCTTAGACAGTGTATCAATTAGTGGCCTACATTCTTGTTGATGGCTGCAATTTGTGCTTTTCAGGACTTCTGAATTATTTATGTGAAGAAGAACCTCCCAGTTTCACTGTGGGTCACCTCAGAGCTTCTTGGTTAGCACACAGGACACGTGAAACTGCTTTCAAATTCCTGCTTCAGATTAGGCAGAGCAGGGATTTGGGGGTATGCCTTAAACCTCCAGACTGCCACCCACTACAGAATGGGGCTGGATAGTTGTTTGGAGGGGAGGACATATCAGTAGTGATATAACAGAAAAGGAGTGATCTCAGCTTAAACACCTTCTCCAGGAGAGGGGCCAGCGTGAGCATCTCAAGGGCAAATAAATATCTTTTTACCGGTTGAAAGTACTGTGTATCAAAGCAGCCACATCACAGCTGTGCTGTGTTTTTATAGTGCATTAATGAAGTTAAACTTCTTTTCCAAAAGTATTAAAAGAAATCAACTTTGTGATTCAGTCTAAGCAGTTACAATGGGAAATGTAAGAGTTTGCCAATTTAGCTTTGTTTCAGTCATTCTGCGGCTCCTAAGCCTACACATTTTATAAATAAATCTTTGACTGTATGCTTTGTTTACATTGCAGGCAGTCAGAAGTAATACAACACCAAAAGAGGAGAGAAATCCTTCTGCATGTGTCTAAAGTAGAGTGCTATTATTTCACTGTTAAGAGGCCAATAATTTTAAGCAAGTGCATGCCCCAAGCAGCCATATACACTGTACATTATTTGTATTTACTTATACACTGAACATGAGAAAGCATACTTTGGTATACATGGTTCATCAGTCAGGTTGCGGCAGTTATAGAGACAAGACCCACTGAGGCGTGAGAAGTATGACACTGATTATGTGGAAGATTATGATAAGATTTATTGCTCCTACAGTAGCTAAATATTGCCAATGCGGTACATAATACAAACATTAAAATGTTATAATAGAAACGGATTCAGCTGGAAACACACAGGGTTACAGGCTTTGGCCTTACAGAATGCACAACTGCAAAGCATCAAAGTACCTGTGAAACTACTTTAGGACTGTATCTCTGTATGTGACTTAGTGCTTTTACTCACTTGGTAAGAATTCGGCTTAAAATACCTACTGGACTAGTGACCAACTTTATTAAGGATGTGGACAAACAGCCATTTTGGAAAGAGCTGCCCTGATGTGAAGCATGATTTCCAGGTACTTACTGTTTCTCAGCTGGAAAGCTGTCACACCTCAGCTGTTTGGGTACTCCTGTAGACAGTTTAGCCATGCAGGAGGCAATCACAGGCACCGCAGGCACTTCAATCACCACGGCTGTTTTTCACAATGAGCCTGACTGAGACTTCAGATGCTGAGTGAGTCTTTGTCATTGTTAGAGATGCACTGATCTCCGTATTTCCAGCAGTTCTTACAAATAATATTGGTAGGAATGTCTGGTAAGGGCTGAATGACGGAAAGTAGGTTCTCCTGCAGATTAGACTTGCCTCTGGGATTCTTCAGATATTTAATTTCATTCATGTCTAATTGATCCCAGAGTCCTGGGCAATGGATAATACTGTGGTTTCTCTGCTCTGAGTGTAATATTGCAGCTGCTGTCCACTCATGCTCAGTCTTCTGAAAACTGGCTGTTTGTCAGATCCAAATTCAGTGCAGAACAGATTCAGTCTACAAGCTTGGTCTCCTGGGGCTCCGTTTACATGTTTGCAGTGGAAATGGCTGGGGCAGTCACTTAGGCAGTCAGTGCTTCACCCACATCTTACTGCTGCTTGGCAACTTGTGGAAGTCAGTGGAAGAGCATGTATTCATGGCCACTTTAATATAAAGTCAGGGCTGAATTCCTTCTACAGCATTTACCTTAAGTTGTTGGACTCCAGTGAGCCAACAGGTTTCATTACCATTTTGATGTGCATGAGATAGTATTTAGCAACAGGTAAAGGATAAAGAGGGAAATCAGCATTACTAGGCAACTTGAATTATTTCAGTCCCTGGCATTTGGAATTTCTCACATTACACTTGCAAATCTTGTCTTCCTTGTAAGTGCAGCCAGATGTTTCTTTTTCATATCTTCTTGCCTAAGTGTAGTTCAGAATTTAGAATCTCTAATAACACCCTCAAAACCTCTAGTCATCCTCCTGTCACAGCATGAGGTCTGGGCTACTGTGGTGCTGGAGCTCAGATGTCCCATCAGAGCTCGTGCCGGTCCAGTACCACGCAGGGCTGTTTCTAGAGCACAGCACAGGACAAGTTTGGGGCTTTTTTTCCACTTAAAAATCTAACCACCTCAGGATTGCTTTGTCCTTTGTGTTGCCCTGTTTGACATCAACTAAGAGTTGTGTGTGATCTTAATTACCAGAGATACACAGATATTAAAATTAGATAGCTGAATGTATCTTTAGTCTTAAAGCTTATGAAGTATCTAAAACTCAAATGTATCTTAAAGGGCTAAAAATAATTAATGTGGACTGTTGTTACTTGTATAATTAAAAATTTAATCAAGACAATCACACAGTAGCATAGTGACTACTGAATGAAGTTTCAAAAGCTACCATACAACAATACTTATTCTATCATTTTAAGAAATGCTTGTAGAGATACACATTATCAACTATATTGTCAATTTTATTTCACAGAGCTGTCCATAAATCTATTTTTACTGAGAGGAAATGATGAGCTATATTTCCAGTTTTGACTCTTAGGCTCTCTTGACATTAAAGTCTTGTCAATTTACTCCTCCCAAGAGATTAACAGTTTTTCACCAATATCTCAGTAATGTATGTCCCTGCTAGGATAGTGAATTAGGAAAGAAGCCACAGCTAATTCTGCATTACTTTAAAATACTGAGCTACAAACTGTGTTAGTTTAAGAACTGTTTCACAACCACCTCATCCTTCTTTGCTGTACAGACAGCAAATTTCAGAAAACAGATCCCTGAATATACCTCCAGCTGCCTGTGTTTGTGTGTGCAATGTTGTTATATCATCTTATTTACAGTAGGAGTTTTTGGAAATAACTGGCTATTTTTCCCCATTTGGAAGGGTAAAGTACAAATAATTGTATTGTTGGTTTTGATTAAATCAAAGAGTGACTAAACTTTATAGAATTTTGGCACAGTAAAAAGTATCATAGAACACTGTTGGAGCTAACAGCCTTATTCGACAGAAGCAAGTGGTAACAAAACAGTGATTTTACTTCTGTTTTTATTGACAGTCCTTTCTAGTTATTTTCTTCCAGTTCTAATATTGTATGGTTGAAGAGCACCTTTCTGTCTTTTGAAAGAGTCAACAATAATAAACTGTTGGGTTTCATGGACTTCCAAGCAAAAAAACCACCTATGTTCTTGTGCTTGTCTGCTGTATCCTCTCCCACAGAAAACCAGGCCTTATTTTATAAATATTGTTCAATATACAATGCACAAATTTTCTGCTGACATTTCCCATGTCACTGACACTGACAATTAGCAAAAACATTTCATATTCAGCTCTTGTTGAAGCAAGGGAGCAAAGACATGGAAGCTTCTTGTTAGGCCCTGTACTGCATGTAATTGATGGTTTGTACTTAATGAAGTGCTACAATCAGAAGCTACTTTGGATTACACCTGAGACTGTGGACTTCAGTGTGGCAACACTGAAGTAAATCTGTGTAGTCTCCATGGCACAGGTAAAAACTTTGTCCACGTTGCTGTGTTCAGCAGATCCCTGTGACTGTCAGTTCAGTGTGTAACACCTTCAAGAAGTGGTGAATTGATTTACCTTGGCAAAAAATCATGACAGTTGATATTGGCATTTCAGTGGAGATAGATTTTCTCCCTTACTTTTATTGAAAAGTTCAACCAGCACTAAAGTAGTCTGCATCAGAACAAATCAAATCAGTGGCATAAACAGTATCTGATGCTCTGATAATTACAGTACTGGTAAAGTAAACAAAGAGAGATCTAACTTTCTCAAGTATAGATGCTTTAAATATTTCCAGAGCAGATCTTTCTTTTAAGTTATGCTTCTCCAATAAAAAGAACACAAGCTGTTGTTTGAAAGAATGGAGACAAACTCTATAGTTTTATCAGCAGTGAGAGCTAAAGATATAATTTTACTTACTCTTAATATATATGGGGGTCATGGAAACTGGTTCAGTAGGCTGGTAGAAGTAAATTAACTAAGCCATGTGTAAACTGCTAAAGCTCTGCTGCAGGACACTTGCCAGTTATTCTTTCAATGACTGGCATTTTCCTAATTACATGCAAAATTATGTGTTAATTGGTTTTGCTATAATCTCAGTGGGCTTTCTTATTAATTAATTTATTTATATGCATACTAAGACATCAATTGCAGTCAAAACAATTTATTATTAGCACAGACTTCCTAATGTTCCTGGGGTTTTAAAGCCTCAAGTTACTAGTTTTATCAGAAAACATGGTTCGCTTCTAGTCCAAGGATATCATATTTAATTAACTTTGCATAAAACTTTTCCAGTAATTCTACATCTGGAAAAAATGTACACATATGATGTCTACCCCCATATAATCTTTTTGCTAAAGTCAGCAATGGGATTACATTTATTTCAGGTTGAAAAGAAAAAAAACAAGCCCAACTTTGCCAAATCCTGAAGATTATTTCAGAAAATATACTTGGATCATAGAGTCACAGAGCATTCTGGGTTGGAAGGGACACACGAGGGTCATCAAGTCCAAATACTGACTCCAAAAATGACAACCTATATGTCAAACCAGTGCTGTACAAATGGTTTTTAGAGACCAAAAACTTGGGGGCAAAATAATTTCCCTAGAGGCTTGTTTTAGTGCTCACAAAGAAGATATTAAAATAAGATGATCTGAAATTTGACAGGTAGTCTTGGAATTTAAGACCAGCCTTTTCTATCCCAATAATAAAACGCCTTAAAAGTTATAAACTGCCTAAAATGCTTCTTTAAAAAATTAATTTAGAATTAATTACTAAATTTAAAGGAAAAATAATAAGATGATAAATTGTTTTAAGCCTCGACATTTCAGATTGCATGTAGTGTATGTACTATTTCAATCCAAATCCAGCTGATATTTACCTACTTCAAGGGTAGATAAATGAAAAGCACCTACCTTCTTTCCTTTATTTTTGTAAAACGCTTCATTTTGCTGGTGGCAACCATAACTATGTTACTTTTACATCACTTGATTTTACAGAGGCTTCTGAATTTACCTCTAGTCATCTAAGCTTTATGATCAGGTTTTGTTGTCTGCATTTATTACAAAACTCTTGTTCAAATTCTCAAAAATTATTACAAAATATTAAGCAGTGTAGGTATCCTCCAGTCTTGCATCATGGAAGCAATTTCTTCTGTTTACTATTATAGCTCTAATATCTATTTTGGAAAAATATATGAGAAAAGACCATTAGAGTCTAAGGATTTGTTTATTTGTCTTTTTAAAAATCATGATTTTTTCTTTTTAAAATTTGTGGTTTAAATGAAATGTTTTAACCCACAAATTTAAATTGGCAGAGCAGAAGTTAGTGATGTGTACTTTTGACCTCAAAGTGAACAATGACGTTTACCACAGGATATGACAAGATGAGCTGGTAACACTGATGCAGGGAAGGAAGGACCCATGACAGATTGGGATTAGATCAATCTAAATAGATCTGGAAATATCCTTGCTTGCACCAGAACTTGCTGGTTCTGCTCATATGTATAACCTACTTCTGATCACCTGGCAAGAAAGTACCTTTGTGAGCTTTGTCTGGAGGAATGCAAACTCCACAGCCCATACACACTCATGTTAATTTGCATTGCCTGCTGTTTTGGCAGGCTGGCACCCTGACATGGCTGGCTGGGTGCTCCATTCATGCAGCCTCTACACTTCTGGGCCCAACTAAATACCATCTCCTGATGGAAAGTTTTCTCTGCAGTTGAAAGCATTCTAAATATAATAGAATCATAAAATCATGGATTGATTTAGGTTGAAAGAGACCTTAAAGATCATCTAGTTTCAAGCCCACGACATTTGCAGGGACACCTTCCAGTAGGCCAGGCTGCTCACCCACAAAATGTGTTTTACACAGAGCAATAAGCCACTTGCATCCTTGTCTTTTGAAAAATCTTCATAGCAATGGTCTTTACAAAGCTCTGAAAAGAGTGTTTTCCTTGCAAAGTCATGTCTGCCCTGCAATGTGGGACCACTGGAAAAAATTTAGCACAGTATCCCAAGAACAAAAAGAGAAAAAGTAGCACCTATCTCTTTGTTTATTATTATGTGAAGCTGGAAAATGATTTATTTGTGTGACATTCCTGCCTGTGGTTTGGAAAAGGCTACTGAGATACTGCAGTATCGAGACGACCCCAGGATTAAAATGGAGCCTGGGAACAGTCACCTAAAAAAGTCTCCTTGTCATACAAAGCTGTCTAAGAAGAATACAGACAAGATTTCTTCATCTGTCAGATTTATGGATGATACTCCTGTTTTGGGATGGGAATCTGGTCAGATTCGAGTTTTGTTATAAATATTTGGTTTAACTTTCTCAATAGACTCAAACTGAGTCTTTCTCACTCTTATCTAGAATATTGCTTATGTCATGGAGGGATCATTCATGCCTATGCATTTAAAGATTTTCTGTACCTAACCAGGCCACTAGATAGAAAGAATCCATTTCCTCTTTGTTCTGCACTAAGTCTTGTTTATGGGGAGCTGGATGTACGGTTGCTCTGCATTCACAAGAGTGGCCTCTTTTTTCTGTCAGCCCTGTGTACAGTGCAGACTTTAAATTTTTATCATTATTATATTTAGAAGCATATAAAAACTTGAGCCATGCTCTTTTAAAAGTGCATAGAAATTTATAGAGTATCTTGTAAAGCTCTGTGGAGTAGTATGGTGAGGAGCCTTTGGGTTTCATAGCACAAAATCTTTGTGTTTCAGCAGGACAACTGGATGGCTTTCTCTGTGTGTGTGTGTGTGTGTGTGTATGGGTGTCTCTCATACAAAACCCAGCCATTCCAGCTGGTGTCCTGCTTATTGAATGCCTAAGCATGCACAAATAACAAGGCACTGAAAAGGTGATAGGCTTAGGTCACCACACCTTCTAATTCCAAAAGTTGTAACTCTGTCCATGTCGATGTAAATTTTGTGCATGTCTGCAGGGGGTACAAAATGCAACTTCTGCACATGAAAGCATTCTGTTGTGGTTCCAGCATCAGAATCACTATGTTTTTCATTTCAGAATTGGTAGTTCTGGCCTTTCATATACGAAGAATGCAAAATGGGAGCATTTGAGTGAATGATGTCAGTGTGTACCTTGCTGTGCTCCATTTAGAACTTTTGAAATAGGCATTTGCTCATCAGTGATGTCTCTTCTCACAAAAGGTATAAAACTGCGGCTGCCAAATGCTTCTCCCTCCCACTTTACTGCCGGTCTTTTGTGATGATAACAACTCTCATTGGGCATTCAGCATCAGGCAAATAACAGGAGCAGAGTGTAAAAACAAGACTATTTAGTGAGCTACTAAAACATCACATAGCACAGAAGTATTTTTGGATTCTCAAGTTTGAGGAGAAGAGCATCAGGACCGTGTTGCTGGCAGTCTACAATGTTCAAGGAGACTGGACAGAAAAGTTCACAGCTAAGGAATGAAGAAATGTGATGTTGTGGAAAGTGTCAATAGTCTGAGAACATTCTGGAAAGCATATAATGCTCCCCCATCCTTTTCCTCTGAAACTGCTCTCCTGCCTTATGTGGCTTCATCTGATGTGGCACTGAACATCTCTTACTCATGTTAGTTTTGGTAACCACAGATCCTCCTACCCAGAATTTTCACTTAGATAATGCCACATTCTGAGCTGCTGCGCCAACACTGATTTCTGCCATGTCTTTCCATCTCTCAAGCGTAGTCAGAAGAAAACTTGCAATAACACCTCCCTGAGCAGTATGGCACAAAGACCTTCTCCATATTTTCCTTTTAAATAGTAGCATTGGACTATATTACCAGGCAGTCCTGGCAAAGGCAGTTTTTAGGGACTCTGGCAGAACTGGAAGTAATAGTAATACGGCTTGGATTTAGGTTACGCTTTCACTAGCAAAGCAGTAGCCTCCTTTCTGCCTCAGTTTACCTGACCTTCAGCCTTTTCTGTGCATTTTCAGTGTAGAATTGACTCTGTGAGGTCTGACTGGCTCTGTGGTCAGGAACTTTACCACTGCCAATCCAACCATCTCACCCAGGAAAAACTCAGACAATCCCACTGAGACAAGAATCACCTGCTTTTGCTGCCAGGCTGCCCAAATGTTGCCCAAATGCTGTTATTGATTCTGGAAGTGCTCTTGATCCTATTTTTGGAAGGCTAGAAATTACACCAGCTGTATGCAGCAGTGTAGCTAGATACTGTTAGAACGAAATCAATATATATAACATTTTATTTCAAGGAAACAGTAATAATGTGGCCAAGTGCACACTATCCTTAGGAGATAAGCACCTGCAGAACTGCCACTCAGGGATAATTGCTGTGTAAGACATTACTGTTAATAACATGACTGTGGATGCATTATGAAGTAAATAATAGTCAGCTGAGATATTGGTGAATGTTGCATATCTTGCTTGGCTACTGGTTACGAAGTCTCTCTCTAAAGTGAGAAATGAATGTCAGCTGATGACACTTTTCACTGAGTTGCACAGCAGCTAAAATCAACCCAAAGCAAGGCTGACCATTTAGATGAATTCCTGCTACAACTGCTGCCAGCCAAATATTCCAGCAACTTCAACACTGAAAATAGTCTGCTTCCCTAATATCTGTCCTGGGAGAAAGTTTTAAGCACTCAGATTTGGGTCCATGAGGGCTACCTGTATATACTGCAACCCTAAGACTAAACAAACTTCTCTGGTTGTATAGAAGCATGTACATTTGTATGAAGATAACTTAGGAAATAAAACACAAGGGTTGAAAAGTATGGGTTCAGTTTCTCATAATCTAAATTTCACATGAACTCCAATCTTACTCAAGATTTAGACTATTAAATCTCATGCTGGCTTACACTCCCTGGTTCCTAAATGGTAACTTACTGTAGACATGTTTAAAATCAGCCTTAAAATACTTACAGATGATAAATTTATCTCCAATATAAAATGGCCTTATTGTGAGCCACAGATGTGTCTGTACTTACATGCATTTTAATGAAACTGGGTCTGGGGAGCTACAGAAGTATTATATATATTTCTAATCCTCCATACAGTAGAGGATTATGAAATGAATTGATGATATCCAAATTTGACCTTCTAGCATTCTAAAATGTTAAAACTCCCAGCATTCTAAATCTGCTCAGCCTATTCCTTAGTAATTCTTATTATCCTTTACAGAATGAAAACCACAGACTGACAGTGCACAATTACTCATTTAGGAAAGAGATTACCTGGATTTAGACTATCTTTAATTTGAGGGTGGTGGGACTACCAGACTACAGAACAGCCTGATGTGAGACTCCTTCAGGACACATCACCTCCAGCTTCAGCCACTAGACGCACAACAAACAAAAAAAAATCAAGTCCACTGAGTTTGTGATTTACTTAGATGAAATCCAAACACTCTTTCTTTCTTCCTTAAAAGAGCGTTTGCAAACAGGGACTGATATGCTTTTTGTGCAGGTGATTTTTAGATAAAACAGTTTGGCAAACATACAGATTCAGTCTTGCAGCTACAGCAGAACCCATGTTGATTAAGGAAAATGATTTTACTTGAGAAGGAACAAACCCAGGATGGCTGATAAAATGGTGGTGTTTTAATCATTAGAGAGGACATAAAGACTAGAAACAGATACTTACATGTACAGTGGCCTTATGATTATGATTTTTTTTTATTCTTTCTAAAGGACAAGTTACAGGAGAAAGGTATTTAATTATTAACTACAGTGCCCAAGCTCAGTGCACTCGCATTTTACAATAGTTGTATCTGGCTATTTTAAACAAAATTGTAATGCATTTTACACATTCCCACCTGTTATTTTATTGAAAGCATTCTCAGAAAAAAAAAGAAGATTTTTTTTGCCTTCGAGAAAAAGGAGCTAAATCTCTTAATGAACAAAAGTAGTACCAGAGATGCTACAGATTCACTAGGTGGCAGCATAGCTAGCAATTTTCTGAAAAATCTATCTCCTATTCCATGTATATTTTAGATTTATTTTTTTTTTGCCGAGTTGGATATAAAAACAGACAGAAAAATAGCCTATTAGGAAGCCATTCCTAGAAAAAAAAGCCATTCCTAGAAAAAAATCACAAACTGCTTGAGCTGTGCATTTGTGGTTTAGAATCCCAGCATCATCCCCTGATGAAATTACAGTTGTGGTCAATCAGGACTGAAGCATGCTTTTAGACTGGCAAGCAGAAGACCTTTGTCTTTGAAATCACATATAAAATGATGGAGATATGTTGGAGATGTTGCTGTTCATAATTAAATGGAACAGATTTTGCATTTTTATAGTGCTTGCATGTATTTTAGAGAAAAGGAATAACAGAAAAAGCTGTATGTAGCAAAACTGGTTAACACAGCCAACTAACTAAAATCATTATTTCTGAAGACCAGCAGAACAAAGATAAAATAAAACTTAAATATGCTTATCTATTTTTAGAAACTGTACATATTGGAGTGTAAAATATAAGCTTCTATTTATTTGTTCAAATCCATTTTCTCAAGGAAAATTGATACTATGTTCAACCTTTCTTTTCCTGAGTATGAACTACAGGACCAGCTATCAAATTTTCAAGCCTTGATGACAATCTCACTGAAGAGCATGAAAATCCTGCTGCTGCTGCACTAATGTGAAGTTTCTCCCGTTTCTTTGAGTCTCTTCACAGTCATCAGGATTTAGACACAGCCTCGCCTTCTGCATTGCACAAGCCATTGGCTGGATCTTTGGCTTTGGAGAGGGAAGGAAACATGATTCCTCTATCAGCTGATGTGAAAGCGGATAAACCCCACCTTGCAAAAGGCTTGTAAAAGGAACAGTTCTAAAGCTGTATAAACAATTTGGATTAAGCAACATTAAACACATTCACACCTGCTCTCAGGTTCTGAATCTGTAGCTCTGAAAAATGTCATCCATTTGAAGAAAAGCAGATTTTTTTTCTTTCAGTAAACATCTGCCTGGAAATTATAAACTTATTTTTGTGCTCTTAACTTTCATGTTGCCTTTACCCATTTATCACCTTCTTATTTGAAATACACATCATTGATTACTGCTGGAAAACAGCCACAAATAATATTAAGTTATTCCCTTCTTTGCCACTCTTTTTGGCCTAGCTTAAGGTTTTTAAAATAATTCTACATAGAATCGCTGAACTATAAATTACAAAAAATTGGAAATCAGGAACAATCTGCTTCCAAGTATTGAAAGCTGGATAATGTATTATTCTGTTTTATTGTTAAATGCATGAAGCTTTGAGTTTCACTGGAAAGCAGTCAAACCTAAAATGTGAATGGTAGACAAATCCTTGTTTGAATTACTTACATGATTTAGACACCAATGAAAAACAATCACTAAACAAGAGTATTTGAAGTGAGATTTGATTTTACAAGATATTCAATTACAGGTAAAGTATTGCAGGCTTGATTTGAATCAATTTGTAATTTAAAAGTCCTGGAGATTAGGAAAAACAGAGTAATGAATTCAGACATTCAGATGAGGAAACTATCAGGTATATCTATAGAAAACAATGGATAAGGTAGAAAATCGATGAGGCATTTAACCATATAAACACATGTTAATATTTGATGTGTACTTCAAACACAGCATTGTGATCCTGGCAACACGTTCCAATTCCAGTAATATTTCTGAAGTCAAGGGAATCGCCTGCATAAGTGAAGGTCCTTGATCATGTGTAAGGTTCTCTATTGCTATATTGCAAAGCTGTTGGGATTGTGTGCTGTATTTAAATCTTTGAAAAGTATATTTAAAGGATTGTAGAATTTTCCTGAAGAAGTTTTTGCAAAATCATCAGCAGTGTGGAAGGCATTGAACAGTATCTCAATAAGCCTGGCTATCACACAGTGGTACCACTGCAGTGAAAGTGGCGTATGGATCTTGAAAGAACCTGAGAAAACAATAAGGGCAGGAATAATGGGAGTATGATATATGTTTACAACCCAATGGAGAGGCAAATGGATGTATTAATAAGGTGGCTGCAGCTGTATTCTTGTAATTGCATTATATATTGATAAATTTCACTTTGGGAACATGGTGGACCCATGCGGAGCAGTTGCAATTAACTTCAATTGGTATAAAAATGTGTGTTTGAGAACAGATCAAGATTAAATTCATTTTACCATCACTGTTTTTTGTAGTTACTGCAAAGGACAAACCCTGGCTTGCTATCTTGAGATGAAAGGTGTTAGTTAATATCTAAGACAAGAAAAGCATCAGACTTATTATGTAACGAGGACAAAATTCAATTCTATCCTGCCTGGAATGACTAAACTTAAATTTTCTAAAAGTCATAGCTGTAAAGTCACAGAATAGCTGAGGCTTGAAGTGACTTCCAGAGATCATTTGCTCCTTGCTCAAGTAGGGCTACCTGAAGTCATCTGCCCAAGGTAATGGCTTTTGAGCTTCTCCAAGCATGGAGATTCCACAATCTCCCTGGGCAACCTGTCCCAGTGTACACAGTAAAACAGTGTTTCCTGATCTCCAGAGGGACTCTGTTGGGTTTCAGTTTGTGCCTATTGCCTCCTGTCCTGTCACTGAGCACCACTGAGATCAATAAATGGTGCACTGTCAATAAGTGATAGAATCAGTAAGGGACACTGCAATCAATATATATTTTGCAATAGTTCTGCATGTTCACACACTCGAGTGAAGTCAGAATATCCTTCCTTTAGAAGAGGACTAAGCTGAATGCTACAGGGGACCTACAATCAAATAAATTATCTATGTGGAGACTATGCAAAACAGCAAATGAAGTTTAAGTGCTTGCCCTACCTAGCCTCACAACAGCTTTTCTAGGCACATGTGGTCTGAGACTGGATTCTTGGCAACTTTCTTTATATTATGGAGATAAGATTCCAGATTTCTCCACAGGTCAACAAACCAGAGCCATTTAAACGGAGTCCAGTGTTTTAAAAATATTTCTGAATGTTTTTCACTGCAGGGCTTTACTATTTCCAGAATTCATATATCTATAGACTTCACAGGCACCATCACAAGACTAAAGGTAAGTACTTTGCCAGTATTTCTAACATTCCCTTTTACTCATCTTGACCTGAAAAAGCCATCTGTAAAGAATTGTTTTGTCATTTTCTCTACTTTTTTTTTTTTTTTTTTCAGAAACATGCTCTAAGAGCAGAGTCAAATCAGAATGGCACAGGTGTTAGAGAATAAGGCTGAAGATCATGGCACATCAGACTTCTGTTGACTGTGACATTCAGCTAATTTTCAACCCAAACTCCTCTAATCAGTAGTATGTGTAAAGAACTTACACTTGGACTAACAAACTCCCACACTTTGATAATGGAAGTTCATTACTCCACATGGTCCTGAGCCAGCATTCTTGAATCCTTCCTCTGCATATGCTAAGGTAGGGAAACAAAGGCTCTGGCAATAAATATGAAAGCATGCTCATGAAATCATACTCTATCATGTTCTTCCAGCCATGACAATCCCTGACTCTAGAGGGAAAAACAATGTAGTAGGAAAAAAAATGAGGCCTGCCTGGTCAGCCTGCCTGGCATTAATCTCAGCTTGTCAAGTGTTTTTAAAGGCATCAATATCACAGATAAATCACAGAATTTTAGCTGAATTAAACTGGTTAGTGGAAAAGTTCAAATAAAATATACTTCTAAATATATTGCAAATCAGAAGTATTTTCCCCCTAAAGACATGGATTTAAGATTCCCTCTACAGGAATATTAAGATGCTTCAGGTCCCATGGTAAACAAACAGTAGAGTTGAAACAGCTGATGACTAAATGAAAAATGGAAGCTCTTATGTTTCAGTCAGTCAGTGTACAGACATCACCCTAATAGCTCTGGTGAGAAGAGGAGTACTGTGACAATTGGCAACTGTAGAGGGAAATTTACTTAAAGTAAAAAAAAACCATAAATATTCACATTGGAATAAAACTGGGAGACCAAGTTTAACACCATTACCCTGTCACCTACATGATGGCTTTCATTAACAGATAAAATGACAGTAAGAATTAGGCGGTACCTTCCTCTGCCATATCCAGGTCACTAATTTCACATTAAAGTCAATGACATTTTGAGAGCAGATGGGTACATACCAAACTGTCTGCTTATGTATAAATAACTGTAACAGAACTGCTCTCCTGAGGAAGATGTTATCCAGCTTTGGTCAAGCTGTGAAGAAAAAGATATTTTCAGAAGAGACAGTAGAATAAACAAACTAGACTCTGACACAATTCCATGTACTTCATTTCAGCACACAGAATGAACTGGTATTTTGGAAAACTTCATTAACAGGGGCTCCAGCCAGCCTGCTATGTGCTTATCAGCAGATGTACTGGAACAATTAGCAATATGCTCAGGTAGTCAAGTAGAGCTTTTTGTTCCAGAGTATCTCCTTTAATTTAAATATAGTTGGAAAATTACTTAAAAATATCTTTAAAAAAAAGTCCTTCTCTTATCAGGTTAATAGGTTTTGACACGATCCCTTTCCATCTTTTTGCACTTCAGTGAAGGCATCACTATTTCTCTGAAGAGAATAGTGCCGTACTTAGGATTTTGATATAATAAATCCTGACAGATGTATGGAAATAATGAGTAACAGACTTCCTTTTCTCAAGCTCCTATGTTAATTACCATTTAAACAGATCTAATTTTCACAAATAACTATTCAGTTATAACCCATTCATAAATGAGATTTGAGACAGTATTGTGATAAAACAGGCAGAATGGTAGATTGATATGATTGTCATAGAATTATAAATAATGGAAATTTAACACATTAATGAATGCCTCCACTGTTAATTTTCTTGCTCTCTTAAGTATTTTATGTCAATAATTTACTGGAAATAGGCAGCAGATTACGTGTTCATATCTAAATCATCCCTTATGGTCATTTAGAATCTTTTAAGCAGTACAGAGAACATTAAAAATATAAATAAAAGCCTTTGATGGTATCTTGTACAGAGGTTTTCCCTATCCCCCAATTTTCACTTTTGCATTTTAACATAGTAGGTACCTCCATGGTCCCTTCTAAGACAATTTCCTGACATAAGCTATGCTGAGAACCTGCTGTATTCTGGGTTACAGGTTCGTAAATGAAAATTTTGTTTACAGATTTCTAACTCATGTCTTCATAAATGACAGACAGGAGAATGCCCTTTTACACTGGGCTAAAAATGTCAAGGATTTCTTTTTGGTGTTTTTTTTTGTTTTGTTTTTTGTAGTTGGGGACATACCTTTCTGTTTGATTGCTTTAGCATACAATCCTCTAAAAGCAATGTACCTTCCAGTATGTCTTGCTTGATTCTTGTGGGAACACTTAAATCCCTATGCAATATTTCTGAGGAAGGAGGGAAATATGTACTTTTTCAAGCAGTGATTATAATATTTTTTGCATATATGTATGTATGTATGTATGTATGAATGTATTGAAAACCCACTATTTATAAACACAAATTCCATGCCAGAAAAAAATACCCAGAATATTTTCTAAGGTGATAGGAAAAAAGGTAAGTTATTGCAACATATTATCATGTATATGGGCATATGACTACAGAAATAGCTCTCATGCAGACTCAAATGAAAAAGGCATGAAGTCACACTGTCTTCTTTCCTTCAGGACTTAGAACATTTTTCCATTGTTTTGGAACACATCCTGAGGAGGACAAACAGAGTATCTGAAGACCTTACTGCCGGACTAAACTTCACTCTGAAAACTACAAAATAGTAAGTTTTATTGAATACTCATATTTTAGAAAAACTCTAATTAAAGAATTATTACTCCAATCTTATTATTTTCATAGCACAAAGACCTCAAGTCATCACTGAGTTAGTTTAGCAGAACACTTAGAACACTGTCCAAAACCAAGGGGTTTACAGTTGTTCAAACATGTTTATTCATATTTAAAGTTAAGTATGTCTTGAAATGTTTATTTTATGGTGCCTGCATCTTGAGGAGGCTCAAGCCACATTTCATCAAGAGAAATATTTTGGGTACCGAATTTAAAGGAAATGATGTCAACAAAAATAAAATACTTCCTTTAATTCTAGTGTATTTATTCTTAATTTTACTCTCTTCCCTCAGTTTAAGCCTGACAACACTGCTCCCTGAGTCCACACTTTAGCTTCGAACACCACTGAAATGGAAAAACCGAAACCAGAGCTGTCCTTCTCCAAAAATCTATCGCAGGATTCAAACAGTTAAGCATCAGCCCCTCCTTATATCTTCACTAGACTAAAAAAAAAAAGAAAAAAAAAGGAAAAAAAATAAAGAAGGAAAAAACCAAAAAAAACAAAACAAAACAAACAAACAAACAAAAAAACCACACCAAAAAACAAACAAACAAAAACACAAAAAAACCCCCCAAAACAGTGGTGGCTAAAACCAGATGCTGAGAGGTTTGGTGAGAAAAAATTTACAGGAACTAATCTTTTAGACAGGGTAAAGTCCTTGAAATATCAAATAACTTAGACTATAGATTTGTGTTCCATTGGAACCAAAATGTTGGATTGGGCATAAACACCATTTTCATAATTATCCTCAAAGGAAACATTAATTTCCTGGTGCCATTAAGTAGTCTGTTTTAATTGCCATATTTGGTTGTCTTTGTTACAGAATTATTCAGCATTTGTCTCTTAGAAATAAGCCTAAAAAGTAACAGAAGAACAAACTACAATCTCTTTCTCATAAAGCTTGGAAAAGATGACTGGTACTTTACAGTACATTTCCAAGATGACGTGATGCTTAGGTTTTGTGCCCCTTCTCAAACTTTTAAAATAAAAGCCAACTTCTGTCTATGACTCTTAATGGGACTCACTGGTAGGAGTTGTAAGTAATTATTTACATACACATCTTACATAGTAAGACTGAATTTATTGCATAGTTTTTTTTCTCTATGGAAGTATGCGACAGAGGAACAATTGATACCTCCCTTAATGATGCATTTTTGTAGGGATATATGTTTTCAAATGAGAGTCATCTATTCACTTCTCCTAGTGCTTCATACTTTTCTCCACCTCAACAGTGAAAAAAATTTCATTCTACTGGGATGGACTGGAATGGCATGAAGACTGAACTCAGCATCACCACAACTGAAATGATCACAAATAATTACTATATGACATGTAAAATAATTCAGTGACACCATTCAAAATTGTGAAGCAATTATACTTTCTCCATTATTTAGATTTTCATTCAGAAAAGCAACAATATTTTTCTCAAAGATGGTATTGCTTCACTTGCTTCTAAGTCTCCAGTGGAATTTTTTCTGGAGATGGTATAACTGATGCTCATGACAGCACTTGCAAGTGAAGTTTCTTATGAAATTAGTAAGTTAAGTTACACAGTATGTTGCTTTTTGTTATTTCCCCAGAAAAAAAAAATGATGAAAAGATGGCAATCCTGTAAGCCATCTTCTATTTTGCTGGCACCATTTCTGGCATTTCAAATGCAGAGAAAATCCTTATGCCAACAAAGGAATACTCTACCGGCTGTCCCAGCATCCCACCTTCTCGCCTTGACTTGAAAGCTGAAACAGAAGAGCTGTGTTTTTTGATTCAGTATCAGGAAACCTTATATGCAGAGAAGAAAAAATGTCTGCTTCAAACAATTCAGTAATCTATAAAAAGATTATATTTTCTGTATATTTGTTCTTTAAAAAAAAATTAATTCCACTAGTACTTTATTTATCAAATGCTTCTGGTATGCTGGACATAAAAGCTGTATGTTACTTTCCAACTTTCCTTCAAGATGGTGTTGCTGTTTAAGGATGCCAGCTAGAGAAAGTCTCCTAGACATAGGCCAAAGTTCTTAAGCTACAGGACTTTAATTATAAAGGACTTTAATAATAAACTGAAAAGAAAGAAACACCCTTTGGGATTTATTTTTTTTTTCCTCACTATCCTATGCATTAGAGTTCCACTTCACAGGTATTTTACTTCTTTTATTCTGTGTATTGTTCAGACCCTGTTCACCTACATGTGCATAATTAATAATGGTTCTATTTCTGTGATTTTTATTAGATGCTGATATTGTGCATTCTAACATATCCAGGTATTCATAATATATAATAATGCATTCTTCAGATGAATATTTCAAATAAAGTAAAAAAAAATTTGTTATGCCAGTGGAACATGTTTAAGAAAATCTGATTTCTTAAACCACTTCAAGACAGATTAAAACTCACTCAATTCAAACACTTGTTTCATACTTCTGCTGTTAATAAGATAATCACTATTCCAGAAAATTCTTTTTTATATACAAAAAGCCATATATACTCTCAATGCTAGTAGAGAGAAAACCTTGAGTTTCTACTTAAAGAAATTACTAATATGATTTCCAAAGCTTTGTTTTTTATATATATAGGCTTTCATCATACTTGGAGTGCTGAGTTTCTATCCTTTTTAAAAAAATTAGACTGTAGGAAAGTATGAAAGGGTTAAGTTAAATCAGCATTTTAAGTGTTGTTGACAGCTCAGAAATCATTTGGAAGCAGACATTTCTGTCTGTATTCTCACTAGTTTCAGAAACTGTTTGAGGTAAAGCTCAAGCCAATAAATGGCAAATTACATAGTATTGCATGCTGTGTAACTATTGTTAAGATAAATAGTGACACATGCCAAGATTATCTGTATGCTTCTGACATTTTCTTGGCCCTGTGTTTCTTGGCTTTCTTTGCTGTTACCAAATATCTGCACCATACTTCTGCTAAACAGGATTTCACTGACTTCCCTCGGTGGCATACAGCTGCAGAGGAGATGCTATCTGCCATGAAAAGCTTCCAGCTGAGTAAAGACACTGTGTAACAGAAAAGCACCAGGAACTGAACTGGTCAGCTTTAGAGTAACTGGCATTGGCATTGCAGTAGCTGAGTTGTTTTTAAGACTTTTCTAGGCAATACAGAAATGAGTTTCACACTGGTGTTACATGGATACCAGTGAAGTAGCTCTGCTAGTATTGATGATGAGCTCCTGGTAGGCCCAGTGGCACCCAAGAAGAAAAAAAAATTAATTATCTATTCACCAGCTTGTTGTTTGGTAATAGATACTGACCTAAGGGGCAAGGAGCTAACCTGTCAGTATAGCATGCGTAAGTCAGTACGTAGCATGCAGATGGCCACTACAGCATAGGATAAGAAAAAGCAGTAATGACACCTCTTCTAGACTTCTCATGGTGAGGAAAGGTGGGTTTTGTTTGAAGAGAGACAGTGGGACTATTCAGATAATTTATGACTGAATTTCGGTTACTAGTTTGTATGTCCTGAGTACATGGAACAGCCTTGATATTTACTACTTAGACACTACTTCAGTCTTTGATTGCTTGAGCATTTTCTCATGTACAGATTTAAGAGCTGAGATTTTGTACATTTAGAGGCAGAAATCAGTCATTAAGGCAGAGTTGTGTTAGCAGTTATGTGTTTATTATTTATTGATAACAATTTATTATCACCAAGACATTCTTGACACTCATTCACTGCTTATAAGGACCATATTCTTGCCAATTACTCTGTAAAAAAATGAGTATGAACAAATCCATTAGAACAATGATAGTTTGAAGATTTATGTCTTAATCAGAATTAAAGGGATAACAGATGTAGACTATTCTTTAAAATATAATTTGGAAAATAAGGTATGTAAGATAACAGTATTACAGTACAATAAACAGTAAGTCTAGCAAAAAAAAAAACAAACCAACTTATGGTGTCATTTATTCTCACTGTAATGGTCTGGACCTGACTACAGCTCTTTACCTCCAGTGGGGATCATTTCAATCTTCAGTTTCATTCAAGTTCCCAATTCAGGATATTTTACATTTATCTCATTATTCCACAGGACACTCAAGTGTCATAATTTCGAAGTAGAAATGGATCTGCATCTTTGAAAAATACCCTGTCCAAAGCTGAAAGAATGCCAGCTTTCACTTTAATTGGCTTAAATTTATGGAAGACACAGTTTAATCCACCCACTGCTTTGCTTATTACAGTAAATGAATGGCTTTTCATAGCATGAACTGAAAGGTGTAGGTTGGAAGGGAAATAAGTATAATACTGTTAACATTCCAACTTTCAAATAAAAATGTTACATGCCTTTCAAAGGGAGAATCTCACTCACAAGGCTAAAATTACTGATTCTTGCTATAATCTCAGAAGTAACCACTTTCATAAGTTGTATACTAAAATGTTTGTTTTACTGAGTGCTAGCAATATCAGTGTTGACATTTAATACCTGAAATATTGGCCTTAACATTGACTCTCCAGTGATGTGCAGATGACTGAGATTTGAAGAGCCTTAGGCCTTATTCTCTTCTTTCCTTTCTACTCCAGATGAGGAGCAAATTCTTTAAATCAATGCTTTTAAGCTCAGTAAAAAACTGTTGTATTTAGAAGAAGGAGCAGACACTACCCATCTTTAAGAATGCACTGGTAGAATTTTAGAAGGCTCCAGGCAACACAGACAAATAGCAAAACTAAACTTCATCTGCTTGCAAAAGATATCTTCCAAATGTCTGTCACTATGGTGGGCAGCTCTTGTACTAAAATCCACAGAAATCTCCCACAAAATGTGTTGCCCACGCTAATATGAATTATCACTTTTTCTACATATAACTTATGGATCATGTCAAAACCCAACAATTATGTGGTTCACTGTCAGTGGGTTCATATAGCAAATTCAAGGGGAAGTCTACCCTAGAAATGCTTCTCACCTAGTAACAGTACTGAAATTAGTCCTCCAATCTATTCACTCTGTCCCCCAAAACACACTGTCACTTGCCTATGGGTTTCTTTTAGGATGGGCACTGTTTGAGACCATAAATCATCTGAGGATTTATGAGGATGGTTTCTTCATAGCAGCTAGTATGGGGCCAGCTGTTGGGAATTGTGCTGTTGATAAAACGGAGATGCATCAGATATTGCCAGGCAGTGCTTATCTAAGAGCCAAGGCCTTTTCTTTTTCTCATTTCAACCCACCAGTGGGGAGGTTGGGGGTGCACAAAGAGCTGGGAAGGGACTGGATAGCTGGGATAGCTGACCCGAGCTGACCACATGGATATTCCATAGAGTATGGTTTCATGCTCAGCATACAGAGCTGGAGGAAGGAGAAAGAGAGGCATGTTTGGAGTGATGGCACTTGTCTTCCCAAGTCACTGCTATGTGTGACAGAGCCCAGCTCTCCTGGAGATGGCTGAACACCTGAGTGCCCATGGGAAGTGGTAAATTAATTCCTTGTTTTGCTTTGCTTGCACACGTGGGTTTTGCCTTACCTATTAAATGTCTTTATCTCAGCCTATGACTTTTCTCACTTTTGGTCTTCTCATTCTCTCTGCTGTCCCACCAGGGGAGAGCAAGTGAGTGGCTGTGTTGTGTTTAGTTGCCAGCTGGGGTTAAACCACAGCAAGAAGAAATGTATGGTGATACTCTAGCAAGTCTACTGTTGGAAAGAAAAGAAGGGTCAGTAGTAAGAACTGAAAATTTTTTGCCTTTTAGATTTAAAAGCCCCAGCCCTTCCAGAGACAGTACAAGAGCAGTGGTGAAACCACCAGTGGTTCACATCACACCCCTGGTCAACAGTTCACCATCTACTGACAGCACAGGAATGTGAAGTTTCCCTATCTCTTCCACATTGACATTTTCCACAAATTCTAAAGAAAATTTATGGGATTTTTTTACTAGCGGAGATATAACATCTACTTGGGATTTGGTGAGCATGTATCATCCTTTCATCCGCTGCCTTTGTGATACACAGCTGGGTCTTTCAAAGCTTGACATCTCTGGGGTACACAACTGTCCTCTGCAGACCTGTCCTCTCACTAGTTGACATGAAAAACATGTTACATCACACACAAACCAAATTACAGATCCAGTGATAGCTGATAGAAATCTGACACTTGAAAGTGATTCTTCACTCCTTGAAACAAAACATGCCAGACAGCTGGAAATGCAATGTTTTGCATTTGCAAAACTTCTGAGGATTTTTACCTGTCTCTTTGCTAGTCTGGAATTGCTGGCATGTGTGTCTCCTTGCTACAATAAGGTGATAACGGAGGATGTATTTAATGCAGAACCCACTGCAACCACCAGGATTATAATCTTTATAAAGCATACACTGAGAATTGACAACCGACTGTACAACCACAAAGCAATTCCAGGCAATTATGATTGGAAGGACTAGTGCAGAATGGATGGTAGCTCCTTGTAGTCACTGTCTCAAGGAAAGCACTTCCCGAGAAAAAATTAGATATGCTTATACTAAGTCCAGTATATTTCTTTTTGTTTGGGAGATGCATCAGGTAGAATTGTGGTAAATCGAATAAAAAGAATGAGCAACACTTAACTCCAATCAACTTGAAAAAAATGAAATAAAACCTACTATCAATGCAAAAACCAAGTGCAGAGTTTTTATTTTTCCCCCAAAAGACATGTTTGACTTATAAATGTGGGGAGCTCCCATGCAGGCTGGAGTCACCCCCCTCCCAAGCACACCTGCTGGATTACCTCTCCCGACTGGAAGGAGCACCAGACAGATCCCCTCTGCTGGCCCTGGCTGGACACGAGGGTGGGCGGGTGGCCTCATAAAGAAACTCCTCAAAATAAGCGCAAAAATGAAAAGCTGAATCACAAAACCTAATTGCATCCGAGGTGAAGAACCCCCACACTGCGGTGAATCACCCTGCGCCCCCACGGTCTCGGTCCGGCTCTCACCGGGGTCAAAGGAGGGCGGGCACCCGGCCCCACACCCGGCGGGCTCCAGCTCCCTCTGCACCGCCGGCAAACACCGAGCCCCCAGGGAAAGGCCGATTCCCACCGGGAAACCCCGGGCGCGCACCGCGGCCGGCCCCCCGCGCTCCCCGCCCCGCGGTGACTCCTCCCTGCGGCCGCGGCCCCCGAGCCCGCTGGGGCGGGACCGGCCCTACAAATGCGGGGCTCCGGGGGAGCTGCCGGCACAGCAGCGCGGGGAGCGCCGGGAGGAGCCGCTCCGCGGCCCGGTCCCGCCTGCCCGCGCTCTCTCTCGCGGAGCCGGCAAACTTCTCCGGGGCCGGGAGGTAGAGCAGGAACCGCGTCCCGGTCCCGCGGCTCGGCCTGCCCCTCTGCCCGTCCCGTCCCGTCCTGCGGCCAGACCTGCCGAGCTCCCGCCGGGCCGGTCCCGACTGCCGCCCGCCCCCGCCTCGTCCCCTGGGGAGCGGAGGGAACCCGGGGGGTCGTTTCCATGGAGATGGGGCGGCAGCCGCGAGGTTTCGGAGTGAAACTTTGCTGCGGGCGGGCCGAGCCCGGGCGGCGCTGAGGGGAGCGGTCGGGCCGGCTGTGAGAGCGGGCTCCGTCCCCTTCTGCCTCCCCGGCAGCGCCGCCGGGGGCGAGCTCAGCCCGGGCACCCTGCAGGGGAGCCGGGAAAGTTTCGCGCCGCGGAGCCGCCCACGCCCCCCCCGGGCGGCTGCTGGGCTCCGCTCCCCGCGGAGCGCTGCCATGGCACCCGCCCGGCGCCGCGGGGCGAGCAGGGGGAGGCCGCCCCCGGCGGGCTGAGGGCGGGGGGGCGGCGGGAGTCCTCCCCCGGCCGGCAGTGACCGCCCCGGCCCGCTCTGCCCCCGGCCATGCCTGCCCCGCCCGCCCCTCGCCGAGCGCGGTGCCGGGGAAGGGCGAGGGGAGCCGCCGCCCCGTCACTCCCTGAGCCTGAGCCTGAGCCTGAGCCTGAGCCAGCCGCCGCCTCGCCGGAGGAGCCCCGCGGCTGACGGGCACCGCGCACCTCCGCGCAGGTAAGCGGCGAGGCGAGCGGGGCTGAGCCTGCTTGGGGTCTGCCCCCGGTCCCGAAGTTCAGCCCGCCCGCAGGCGGCTCCTCTCCTCGGGAGCGGAGGTTCGTGCCGGCGCTGCCCGGGGCGATGCTCCCCTGCCCTCGGCGGCCGGGGCACGGAGGGAGCGGCACGGCTGGGTGGGTCGGTGGGTTTTTCCCTGCCAGAAATGGACTTTCTGCCTCCCGAGCAGAGCGGGCTGGCGTGCCGGCGTGTGCCGCGCTCCGCGCTGCTGCTCCACACCCTCTTTTGTCTGCGCTGGGTCCGAAACACCGGAGCGCTGCCGCGGCTGCCCCGCCGGGCGGGACCCCGGCCCTGCCCTGCCCCGCCCGGAGCTCCCCCGGGCTGCGCCCCCCGTGCCGCTCCCGGCCCGCCAGGTGCCCCTTTGCCTCTATTTCCACAGGAGCTGGGCTCTCCTTAACCTTTGTTTGCGGGGAAAATGGTGGTGTGCTGGTTATCTGGAAGGATGAGAGGCAGATGGGGATGACAAGGGGGTTGCCCTATTGCGTGCGAACGTAACTCTGCTAATAAATGTCTCGCCGGGCAGACATCAGCTTAACTGGTGGGGCAGACTTTGGAACAAAAGTACTGCAACAGCTCGGGTGCGTGGCAGATACTCCCGATATTCTGCTAACATAAACATTGTCAGTGTTTGCGCTTGAATTCAATACGTGTGCAGCTGCTGTGCCGGTCTGGAATTGCGGTAGCTGTATCTACTTGACACTTAATACTCTTTTGTATGCAGCAGTTATGAAAAATAAAGCGGGTCTTATTGTTCGGAGGCAGAAGTGTTCCTTTAGTGCAGCGTTCTGTGTAACGGGAACTACAAAATAACCTGTAGCGATGTAGTGGACTCGCACTTCATGATGCTCTTAGGACATGGGGACTATATTGCTCAATAAAATCCTGTCAGCCGAGATTTCTCTGGCTTACCTTGATGCTAGATCAATACACTACCAGCCATTCTGTTATTTTTCTCTAATTAGATGGTGCATACAATTCATGTGATGGATACAGAGTGTCCAGATAGGAAGAATTCCTTTTTTTTCCCCCTTCCTTTTAGTAGTTTTGGTACTGCTTTGTAGAAAGTGTGAAAAAACCCTCCCCAACATTTAAACCAGAAAACTGTATTTCCATTGTATATAGCTGAAGTTACTTAATGATGAAGCTAAAGGGTCATTCAGGTTTGGAATGGTTCGGTGTACTTTCTTTGCCAGGAAATGTACTTCTAGCTAAATACTTTTTAGAAGGTAATTGTTAGATAATTCTTAGCAATTCAAAGCATGAGTTACAATTAGATGTTTTGTCCTGAAAATAGAAAAGCACTCTTATGGATAAAGATATGAGGTACTTAACTAGTAATTTGGGAAATAAAATCATTTATAATCTATATTTTGTTGGCATAGAAACATTTTATTTGTTGCTCCTTGGTTGGATTGCAACAATGATCCAAATGAAAGTTGGACTACTGATGCATTCGTTTAGCACACTAGAATTATTTTATTCTATGTACAGAAATGGTTTTGCCCAATATAACCTCACTGGAATTCATTTTTATTGAAGCTCTGTAATCAGATTATAAAAAGTGGGTGGTTTGAATCTAATCCTGTGAAGTGTGGAACTAAAAAAAAACCAGCTGAAAAGTTTGCTCAGTCTCAAGCAAGCATGCATTTCCAACTTCCATCCCAAATGATCACCGAAGGTCTGAGTTCACTGCGCATGGCAGAAGGTCCTGGTAATTTCAGTGATGCTCTTCCTTGTCTTAACTGGACTACTGGACCTTCCCTGGACCAAGCCCTCTGTGTGTGTGTGCTGCCTCTACTTCCCTGAATGCTGTGCCTACGACACAAAATACCTGTACTGAGTGCAGGTGCCCACCTCGGCCACGTCTCATGGATTGTATATTCTCTCTTGGCTCTCGCCTCTTGGGGGCGAAAGGGGAAAATGTGAAGTGCAAGTTGGTTAAGGAGTAAAGTACATCCATGCAACAGGAGGAGGAGACTGCTGCTTCTTGTGGTTTTTGTCAGTATATTTTAGGAGCCAGAAGTCTGAAATGCTGAAAATCAGTGAAAACTCCCACTAAAATTACTGAAACCAGACAAAGTTATGATATAAAATATATGAACCCTGTTGTCATGAATAGTTCCCCTTTATATATATATACATATACATATATATATATATATTTTTTTTTATTAACAGTAGAATCCTGTTAGTCTTGTCTGTAATAGTGGTAGAAAATGTAGTAGAAGGGGGACTTTGTGTCCTAGCTAGCGATGATGATTTGTTCTTTATAAACAGATCAGTTACTTGTGATCTACGTGTTTGATCTCATGATACTGGAACAGAGGGGCAGTTGGAAATAATTTTCTGGTGGGCAAGATAAGAGAATAATGTGGGAAGACATGTGAAACATAAAAGTATAGGTGTCTCATGCCAGTTTAGACATCTTGACCTATTCCAGAGCTCTGTATGAGGCTAGTAAACGGAATCTAAGGAGAACACTTCTGGAAAGGTAGCTGAAAACCTTAGAAATCTTCTACCTTAGAAACCAGTAGAATGCTATTGTTTGTATTTTAGTTCTGTGTAAAAGCCTTTAAGAAGACCAATCTATTCTCTGAAACCTGAAAAATTGTGATGCTGCATTATAATGAATATGGGAAGAAATCCCTTACTGTCAGGTTTTAGGGAGGTCTATTCTCAGTGTCCATTTATCAGCTGAATCTTTATATTGCTTCCTCTGCTGCTAACTGCTTTTGAGTAACTCAAAAGTACTAATAAATAGCTGAGGAGTTAAAAATCTTTTCAGAGAAGTTGCATACGCTCTCCAAGCCTACTAGAAATAAATGGAAATTGCAAGTAGTGCTTGAGTTAGTGCTCTAGTACTCTAGCACGTTAGTCGTACGATAAAAATATTGTAAGGAAAAGTTTCTGGTTTTCTTCTTCACTGGGTAAAACCCAGTAAGGACGTATTTACCCAGAGATTGTGTGGGTTGAGTGGAGTGTTGGTTGCATGGAAGGGTGAAATGCTGAAAACGTAATTGAATTAAACTACTGAGCAGGTGTTTTACACTGCTGTTGCTCTGCCCGCTACTTTTACTAGCTCCTTAGTGTCCACCATTTGTGGAGTCTGTGAGAATAAGCACTGTTCTAAACTTTCATGCTGAGGCTTCAGTCTAGCTCTGAAGCAAGATGTTATTACTCTATTCCATCATTAACTATTTCCACATCAGACAATTCAGTACCAGGTGCTATAACTGCTCTCCTAAGAGGTGAATCCTGCCAGAGGCAGCCCAAGTGATCTGGTGACATAACTTAGTACTGAAATACTGACATTGTATAGATCCCTTAGTGTATCTGAAATTACATTTTTTTCCTGAACTTTCTTACATGATCAGTGATTTTAAACTACACGATTCATTGATATCTTTAAAAGATCAAGTTTTTCTTTTTTTTTTTTGCACAGCTAGCCAAATGGGATGGATAACCTGTAGTACAGAGCTACTTGAAGCCTTTTATCTGCAGCAGTAGCAGAGCATGCTTGTGGTGATTTTAAAATGATTCCTTGTCCAGAAGACCTGAGAAAGAAGGATGTTTATCCTCACTCATTTCCTCTGTCCATCAGTGTTTCTAGTTGGGGAAAGTTATTATTCTTTTTTCTGCATGTTTAGTACCTAAAAAAGTGTGACAGGGTGATGTAAAGCCACCTAATCAAAACTAGACATCTGAGGAGCATTGCAAATGAGATGTAATGGTACAGGATAGATTTTCAGGAAAAACAGACTTGTGGAAAATAAAGCAATAAACTACCTTTTTTTGAAATAAATATTCTGAAAAGTCTTATGTGAAATGTAAATGGTTTTCACTTTACTCTCTTGCGTCTGTCTATAGCAACATTTTCTTATAACTTATATACCGCTGGAAATGTTCCTTTTGTTGGAAGTGTGACCATTTTCTTCTAATTGAAATAAGTAGAAATAAAGGAGATATTTCTCGAAATTGTATTTTAATTTTTCCTCACTAAGCTGAATGAGGAAAAAATAGAATTTTTTCACTTTAATGAAGAATGCTTTAGATATACACAATAATAAATCACATTTTAAACATCTTGAGAGATGTAAAATATAGCATAGGTTACTTTTCATAGGACCTAGTTTAAAGACAAAGTAGGAGGAAAGGGGAAAAATCCCTTTCTATATGAGTTTGTTTTTTCTAGTTGCTGTTTCACAGAGTTGGGCTGAGCATCCCAGTGTTGTAGTTTTAAACCCATTGATAAAAAGTGCTGAAATTTGAGTCAGTTGAAACTGAGTTCATGCTGGCTGTGAAATTCGGGAAAGACATTTTCAACAAAGCATTAATATAGTTGGGTGCTAATAGCCTATCAGTTCTGACAATTGATTAGTTTCACTAATTTTTTTAAGTAGTAGAAGTTTGTGCTTTGATACCTGGAAATCTGTAGCATTAGCTCAGAGAGCAAATGTGATATCAAATCCAGGTTTTTTAGAGCTTTTCAATAGTAGCCATACTTCCTTTTTCTACTGAAGGGGAAATTCTAAAAGTAATTTTAATTTCTGTCAATTTAAACCATCATAAAAGCACATTAATTAGAAGCCTGTTATAAATGTCACTTATGTTGAATTTGGTGTCACAGTGGTAACAGTAATATAGGGGGGTTTTTCACATTCTCCATCTGAATATATCTGAATAAATCACTCTGCTTATCGTAATCAGTTGCACATTGTTGAAGAATGAGTTTGTATCTTGTTAATTTTATCACTTCCATTTTGCCATGTATTAAATGGAAAAAAAAGTGCTATTATTTGTCCATCCATCTGGTATAAAACTGTTGCTCAAAATCCTGGAGTTTTCTCTTTCCTTTGGGTAATTCAAAGAACAAAGGCATATCACATATGTGATTTACATGTGAGATGCACAACTTTATTCCTTCATAAAAACAGATGAAAGTAGCCTTGTGTGTTGGGGCAGCATTTTGCTGCAGCAAACAAGCTTTCCCAAGGGCTGCTCCGTGGAGCACACAGGATGTACATAACAGCTGCTCTAGAAGCTGTCTTTTGTATGATCTTGTGCTAGACAAACTTAGTGCATAAGGTGAGAGGCAGCCCTCTGCTTGGAAAAAGGGATGTGCTCTGTTAAGTGTGCTTTCTAGAGATGGTTGTCATGGGGGAGTCAGCTGAATAAACCTGATGCAGCTTGAGATTTGGCAGAGGTGAGCTTCTTGCTGTAAATTATTGTGTATTTAACAGTTGGCTTGTTTCACCTGAGGTGTGACTTATTTTTGTACGAAGAAGTTAGATGACAGAAAACAGACAAAAAAACCCCAACAAACTCAAGGAAGAAAGCGGGAGAGGGAGAAGGGAGAGGGGAACAGAGAGCAAAATACAAAATGGAAGTATTGAAGATAGAAAAAATGTGAAGGCAGAAAAAGGATGAGATATAGTAAGTTGCATTTCTAAAGCGAAATTATGCTATGTCCAGTGTTATAAATGAAAGGAACTCAAATAACAGAGATAAGAATAAAAGTAAGACTAAAAGATGCAGTGGTATTTCTTTTTTGAAGCATCTCATGGAAAAACAGACTGGAAGATGAAGAGATTAATTATTGTCTCGCTGAGATGCATTTTAAATTAACTGTCTTTGTTGTGTGGTAAGTAAAATGTTCAGCAGAAATTATGTTAAACACTTCTTCCAGAAGATACACTATAAGTAAATCAGTTCAGACAGACATAAGAAAAGAAAGGGAGCTAAGAAGGATAGTTTACTTACACAGATAGAAACTGCATTTTGAGTACTTTAAAGTTAGGTGAACTGTTGTTTTCGTTACTAGTACTCTAAACTCAAAAGTTATCATCATGTTGATCTATGTAATTTGTCATCGCATCACAGAAGACCAGTGAGCACAATAAGCACAATGAGAACATCCTTCAAACACTGGATAATTAACTGGTATTTATTGTGAATACTTAGCTACCCAACTTGTACAGATTTTTCTTTCTGATATGTTTTTAATGTGTAAAGAAACTAATGAAGTCAAGACGTGTTTTCTGGCCATAAGGTCAACCGGAGTGGTCTGGCTCTATGTGGGTGTTAAACTGTCTTTGAGATGGTCATATCCAAATTGATTGTTTAGAAAGAGCTTCTGGCCTGAAGCAGCTGAGTGCCTGAGAGGGCACTAGCTGACCTTGACCACAAATGTCCCTGACATCCTTGTGGCAGTGTGAAAGAGGCATGGTGGGTCCGACCACCTGGGCCTGTGCCCAGGGGCACCAGCCAGTACTGCCTACAAGATCCATGACTCGTTAGAATGTGTTTCCATCTCAGCCGAAACTATTTTACTACAATGATCCTAAATATATACTGATTTTACACAGAAGTAGTATGTTAAAAGCTGTATTTGGAAGACATTGTCTGCTCTAATTATATGAAAAGAAATCTAATGTCAGATTGCCATCACACTAGTAACTTCGGTAATATGGAAAATGGAATTCGGAACATTGTTTGGATACACAGAATTTGTGGACTTGGTGGAAGAACATACTGGGACACCAAGGGAATAGCCAACTTGTGGCAAAGAAGGCCAAGAGAATCCTGGAGTGCATTAGGAAGAGCCATTGCCAGCAGGACAAGAAAGATGATCCTGCCCCTCTACTCAGCCCTAGTGAGGCCCAGTGGGAAGTGCTGTGTCCAGTTCTGGCTCCTCGTTGCAAGAGAGACATGGAGCCCCTGGAGAAGGTCCAGCTGAGGGATGTGAGGATGACTGGGGGACTGGAGCATCTCTCTATGAGGAAAGGTGGAGAGGGCTGGACCTGTTCAGCCTTGAGAAGAGATGACTGGGAGGGGTCTTCATCAATGTGTATAAATATCTAAAGGGTGGTGTCAAGAGGATGGAACGAGACTCTGCTTGGTGGTGCAAACCACTAGGATGAGAAGCAATGGGCAGAAACTGATGCACAGGAAGTTCCGCCTGAATATGAGGAAGAATTTCTTTACTGTGCAGTGACTGTGTGCTGGGACGGATTGCCCAGAGAAGGTGGGGATTCTCCCTCACTGGAGATATTGAAGAACTGTTTGGGCCCAATCCAGTGCCACGTTCTCCTGTTGAGAAAGGAGGTTGGTCCAGATGACCTACTGTGGTCACTTCCAACTTCACTGATACTGTGACTGTACTTCCAAATGGATTACAAGAGATTTGCCAAACAAGCACGAAACTTTCACACAGAATAACTGTCTAGCTGACAGTTTCTTAATGTCACATTTTTTTTGCCTGGTAATAATAGCCTGTACAAGGATGGCTAGCAGATATTAATAATAAACATCCAGAGGCCTAACGGACTCTTCTTGGGAAGTCCTGTCTTGTCTGTTAATAGATAGAGTTTAAAGACTTTAGAGCAGTAGAATCACTTTGCATTAATTCAGTGCCAAAGTGCTTTCCCTAAACCCTTCCTATGACCCCTACAAAGTATTTGCTTTGCTCTTTGCCAGGAAGACATTTCTTCTCAAATTGCTTTTCAGACGCCTATTCTGAATTTATTGCCATTCTTTTGCTAATTCAATACTGTTCTCCTAGGACGTGGCCTCATTAACTGGTGCCCGTGGTGGAATATCTGCATACATTGGTGGAACATAGTTCAAGAGACTATATTATATCAGAAAGACACAGGTCCAATCCAAGCCTGCAACCAGTATGCATACCAATTAAATTACACACAGAAGCATTTACTGATTAAGGACAAGCAATGCTGTGCTTTGCAGAATGCCAGTTTGTAATTTTTTTTATTGTCCTACTGGCTGTACAGTTGAAACAGTAATAAAAAGAGGCTATAGCTGAGACTGTAGTTCTTTTTTATTTAAGTTCTTAATTTTGTGCGCGTTTAAATTCAGTTAGATTAGTGTTTGATTGGTTTTTTCCCTGTGAAATTCAGAGATTATGGCTAGATGGCATTATGTGTGCTATATAATTCCTGTAAAAATGTAAGATTATCACAAAATCAGATTTACACTATGAGAGGCTGGGCCCAGATGAAGTAGTATAGCTTTCTGTTAATGTTTTGTTGTGCAGCTTTTATAGCATGCAAGTGTGTGATTACAGGTTAGGAAAAAATTCTCCAGTGGAAGGGTTGTCAAGCATTGTAACAGGCTGCCAAGGGAAGTGGTTGAGTCACCATCCCTGGAAGTGCATAAAAAGCATGTTGATGTGGCATGTACAGACGTGGTTTAGTGGTGGACTTGGAAATCAGTACTAAGGTAACAGCTGGACTCATGAGCTCTGTGTTCTTTTTCAATCTAAATGATTCTATGACTCCATGACATGTGACTGTCATGGTTTTTCCTACTTTCTCCAAAGAATTTTGAGAGTACCTAATCTTTGCTTTTCCAACCATTTTTATCAGTATGCATGTTACCAAGTATTTACCCTGTGTTAAGGAAGGCAAACTCCAAAGGAAGAATGTGGAGCTGAAAGTAGTCTTTGTGAGCCTTAGTCTCTGCAGTCCTTCCATCCAGAGTTTAGACCTAGACCTACGCTTAAGGAAATCTCTTTATCTTTTACAGAATATTCTCATAGTTACTAGGAAAAAAATTGATTCTGAGTAAGGTTTCTCATCTTGGTTTTCAGGTTTGCGCTTAGGAGGTAATTTTCAGCTGAGAATATTGAGTGCTTGGGAAATGGGTCTAACACGTTGCTTAAAACTCCTTAAAAAGTCAAGGTCAGCACCACCCTCAGGTTAAATATGGCTTTGTTAAACCTTGTGACTGAAGAGATGGGCTTCAGAATTCAATTTGAAGCTTTTTTCCTTAATGTAGCTATTCTCACAGTTGAAGAAGCATTTACTGGGGAAATGGGGAGGAAAAAGAAAAATATGAAAGGTCTGCTACAGCAATCTATGAATTCATCTGGGGAAAGAGAGACAATCTAGTTAAACCAGCTGAGAAGGCCCTTGGAGAGGGTGCTGATGTTATGGAAATTTGGATTTGAAGACTTTTCTGATGAGTCATGTGCTCTGAAATTAGTTGAGAATGTTGCCTGTCCGACAGTAAGACTAAGACTGTGCTTGGGAATACCCATATTTCCAAAAGTATGTGGCTGAAACTCTTTTAGGACTCAGAGGCTTGTGGCTTCTCAGGTTAGACCTGGAGCTTGGAGGTCTGGGTAATGTTTATTATGAGGGTTCTTTGATTGCTTTATATTAGTAGTCCCATGATTGTGCTTAATCACCTACATTTGATTCAGCTACAGGAATTCAGTAGCTGTGTGCTGTACCAGAAAACTCACACAAACTGACACAGTTTATTATACTTTGGTAAAAAATTGTAGGTAAACAACTGTAGGTAAATTCTCATTCTTGACAATTGCAGGACTGTGAATATAATGTGACAATTGCAGGACTGTGAATATAATGGTATTATGAAGGCAGAATGTAGATAGATGGATAGGTCAGCAGTACAGCAACAACTACAAACATCAGTTATTCTATAGCGACAAGATATAATTTTTGCAAGTAGAATTTTAGTCAAGTAGTAGGGAGGCTCTTATGTGAGTGACTGGAAGAAGTGGGTCTTATATAGTGTGGCTAGAAGTATGTCTGGTATTAATATCATAATAGTGCTTTCCTTCATGTCTTTCAGTAAATCCACAAGGAATGATGAGGCCAAGTGTTTACATTTGCCAAAGTTAGCAATTTAGAAGAGAAAAAATGATAGGAATAAAACTCAGGTCTTCAGCAGTGACAGCAGAGGCTTTGACAGAGCAGTTAAAGGGCCAGAGGGGTCAGTTCTGTTGTGGCTGCTGTTCTCCAGAGGTTTGTAGCTTTAGAACTCTTTGCAAACGCTCATCTTAAAAGCCTCTCTTCAACAACTGCATTGCTTTGAAAGACTGTCCTTAGCATGGTCATATGCATGTTTGTAACTTCTTGTCTTCCTTTTCACCATGTTTCTGCCTTTTAGATTGTGATGTGCTGTGGCTGATGTGCTATGGGGAGTGTATCCTGGGGGGCATGTTCCAGCCATGCTCTAGCCCACATATGCTGATTCACAGTATGGAAGCTAGACACAGGGTTACAGAAACAGGTATTCACAGAGGTTGCATTAGGTTCAGGTCTTCAAGATTTTTTTATCTGGATCTTGAGGCAGTTTGTTTTTTCAAAAGCTGAGATTTTGAGCATGTAATCACATGGACCTTGAAGTGAAGGTACTGCACAAGTTTCTACTATTCCTGTGCTTAAAATCTCATTTTGATAAGAAATTACCTTCTCAGACAGCAACATCAATGAGAGGATGAGACAGAAGATGTCAAGAGATCCTACTTCATACATTTCTTACCATTTTAGATGCAGTGAGGTTTTCCTTAAAAATAGAATCTGAGATTTGGTCAAAACAGTAGAAATGGTTGAAAAAGCATTTAAAATCACTTTCATGTATGTCACACGTAAAACCATGTGTCTGTGATTAAACAAGCTCATTGTGTGCAAAAGCTAGGGGATGACTTGCTGAGCATAACTTGCTTTAAACAGGTTTTTCAGAAGGATTATCAGTCATCATGGTCAGACTGAAAACAGAAAATTTGAGCCACAGCAGAGATCTGAAAAACAGACGAGAAATGATCCTGGATTCCATCAAAGTGCAAAAGGCTATACAACTTCGTATTACAGCTTTGGGAGAATGATAAAATTGAAGTTGATGAATGGCTTCTGTTAATAATTTTATATTTGGCTTGTGTTTTAGTTTTCAGGATACTTATTGTAAAACTTTTTTATTGCTCACTCTTGATATAGAGTTTGTTTTTTTTTACAGACAGACTGCATATTTATAGTGCATCAACTCTCTACATTCTGTCTGGATAGCTCTTGAAGAAGGAGCATGGAAAAAGCATGGCTATGTAGACAAGCATTGCATGAATGTTCGTCTGAATCTAATGTGGCTCTTCTGGCTGATATAATAGTAATTTCTGTTATATCAAGCAAACCTGTCTTTTCCATATATGAGTGTGTATGTTTGTGTGTGGGTTTGTATATAAATATATCTGTATATATCTATATCTATCTTGGGACAATACTGGGAAATTTGTGCAACTATTGCTCCTCTCTTCATTAAAGAAAAATAAAATCAGGTAGTGGATTTGCTTTTTATAGAGGCTTTAGGCCCTACTTTTTTTGTTTGCTTCAAAGAGTAACTGCAGAAACACCTGAATGCTGTAGCCTTACTTTATGATGTGAACCCAAGCCAGTCCTGTATTGTATAGATGTAGACAAGATACCAGAGTGTAGTAAAACATGTAACAATCTCATGGACATTGTGTTTGTTATATGTAAGGTGTGATAATTGTTGACCTACTCTGTTCCTCTGTGTAATACTTCTTTAAATCCTTCAGGTTTTTTGTGTCCATGCAATGCTCTCTTTGTAGTGTAGGAGATCTGTCCTATCCTTCTTTGCTTCATATCTCCTGTTTTGCTGTTTCCTACATCAGAGCAGCAAATGCTTCAGGAATCAAATGGTAATCCAGTTTTGCTTGTATCTAGGGTGCAGACAGCTAGGACCACTGAATGACTCCTTCAAAGCTATTATTTAGAGTTGTATAAATTAAACTGGTCAGCAAAGATGTAAGAATTTGGATCCTCTGCTATTGTTATATTTTGCTTCGGTATAAATCCCCGATTTTAATGAAAGTTTTAATATATGTCACAATACTGGTGGAGGGCTAGATGTTACAGATTGAGTATTGGGTGATGACAGTCAAAAATTGTCTTTTCCTACTGTAAGCTCAAGAACACTATAAAAAGATTATTCTTGTTTGGTTACTGCTGCTTTGGTAGTGTCTTGAGATCCTGGCTATGTGAAGTTACAGGCAGATTTCTTATGTATATCAACAGGGTTAGGATGTCATTCAGTATATTAGGTAGTCGTGGGCCTATTGCTTGTTCCTACATGGCCCAAAAATGTCAAAAATGTTTTCTGTGAATTATGCTTTTATTACACAAGTGAGCCAAAACAGCAGCTAGAAGTGTTTTAGTTCAAAGCCATGACAATCAGTTTCTGCTAATAAGCTGCCATCCTGGGAAACCCCCAAAGGCTTCTATTCTAGCATGTGCTTTCTGCAAAGATGACACTCTAGTTTATCTAAGCCACATTAAGGTGGTATTTTTTTGTTGTTATTGTCTTAATGTGCCTGAATATATGCTTTTATCAGCTGAATTTTAAAATGTATGTGTTCTAAATTTCTAAATGATACGAGTAACATTTGAGTAGAATGAACTTTGGAAGTTCAGATTTGGAAAGGGATTTTTTTCCATCTAATATTGTTTTATTATAATAGAAAATTATGAACCATATGATAGGTTAATTAAGTTAATAAAGATATTAAGAAGATGTGTAGTTTTCTTATTAGTGATGTTCAAACTCTTAATAGCAACATATTGAGTAAGATGTATCTTCCAGTCCAGGAGAAGCACTTTATAGAGAACTTTTAGAAATGCCTTAGCACAGGTACTGAATACTTTCTGTTGCCAGTAAATTTCAGGAGGTGACATGTTCATTCTGGAAAAAAAAGAAAGAAAGGAAAAAAACCCAAACACCCTCCAATGATTCATGAAAGCCCATATACCTAATTTCAAAAATAGTAGTAAAATTTCAGTAACCTTTACATCCCCGTGTGCTTGAGCAGTTAAGATTGAAGGTATAGGAAGGGTTATAAATACATATGTTGAGAACTTGCTTTCTTCCTTAGGATTCCGTAACCCCATTTCCTGGGGTTGGAAATGCTAATTTTCTGTGATCTGACCTGCTGCTTTGTATGACATGAGGCTGTGAGAGTAAGAGGTCTGTGCCTAATAAATCTCCTTTCAGAATACACTCTGATACCTATTGGCTGCATTTTGGAGAAAACCTATTAACTTCTTTCATCTACTCAGCAGTATTCATTGATCCAGAAAAAAACCTTCCTCCCAGGTTCAGATGTGAAAAGAAAAGAAGCGACTGAGTGTGCACGCTTCCATTGACACACAGTCACTGGGGACTGAACTGCCAGGCTGAGATCTTCATTTTCTCTGCCACAGGTCAGAGTTTCAGCAGCTGCCAAGGCAAATTTGGGCTTGCTGTGAATATTGGTGTTTGTGATTCATTAGGCTTAAAGTGTCTTGTGTAAAAAGGGGTAAGAGCAGCCAGTTACTAAAGTGGTGTAAAAGCTGTTGCATTCCTGTGCTGGACAGTTTGTACTGTTGCTGTAATTGAAATGTGGGTATTAAATCTGTAGTGTATTTCTGAGCTGTTTCAAACACAGAGTTGTACACCTGAAATTTACACAACAGTATCTACAAATAACATATTCAGATCACACTTGTCTTGTTGTGGAAGCACAGGTTTAATCTTGTCAATGAGGGGTTTGTTCTTGGCTTTGCTGGAGTTGTCCTGTGACTTTGGACAGCTTGTCTGACCCTGCCTTCCCAGAAATACATAGAAACCTTGCTCCCATGTTATCTTCATCCCTTTTTAGAATATGATCTTTAGTGTCTTTTTCTTCAGTTTGCCTGGCTGCAAAATGGGGATATTTCTGTAGGAAGTTTGCCCTTCTTTCACACGCATGAGGATTTTTCGAGACATTTGAATAACGGGTGCTGTGTAAAATCAAATCAGTGTTATATACTGTGAGTAGAAGGAGCCCTATGAATGTTGGTACCTGAGCAGAGTCATTAATCCTAGAAGATGTCATGCACCAAAATGTATTGGAAATCAAAATATTGCAACTGCAAATAAAATAACAATTGAAATTAGTAACATTTCTAACAGTGAAAAGAATGAATTTAGGTATCTTCTAAGAGCCAGATTGTCTCTATTAAAATCAAGACTGTCTCTGAAATAAGTAATTCATGGAGGAGTTATAGACTTGATACAGAAATCAGAACTGAATTTCTTTGCTTATGTATGCAGAAGAAAATGATCTTTTCTGGCCTAAAATATCCATGCATATACATTTTTTTTTTTTTTGCTGAACACTCAGTCATAAGTTTGTGGCTAAATAGTACTTTTCTCTAGAGGGATTTAAATTCCATCAAACATATTATTTTGAACTGTTTAATGTAAGCTTGTTATGTAGACAAACATAATGTCCCAGCTGTTTACTTTAGGCAGCTCTTTCCTACTGTGTGGATAAACACATGTTGGAGATACTGCGGTTCTCCAGCATGCACCTCTTTGGATTAAATTTATATTACACATGCGCAGCGTGGTGAATGAAACCAGTGTGTCTAAGTTAGAAACAAAATTCTGCAGACCCTTCATGCCTCTAATGCACTGTTTGTGTTTGGCAGAAGTAGGATTGGTGTTGGTAAGCCTGTCAAATGAAATTCAGTACCTTTGGTGATGCCTGAGCTAATACAGCATGGGACATGATATCTATTGGATGTGTGCTTCAGATATTTCCATGTAGGATTATATAATTGACACAAACCCTGTAAGTACAGGGGCAGCTGTCATGCCATGAGTTGCAAGGAGCAAGATTTATTGTACAGTGTGGCATACAAGCAGTTTGGTAATATTCTTCATCATTTGAACAAAGACTTGAATCCTGTGTCTTACATGGCGCACATGGCTAAATCATTTCAGCATTTTCAGAACTGTTTCTCGGTTGAAATAACAGTCTTTCTTTTGTCTTCCTTTGCAGTTTATAGGAAAATCAATGCAAATTGTATATGTGATCTAACTTTGTAGCTAGTGGTGGAGGTTTTTCAGCCTACATTATTCCATAGTTCTGTGATGTAAGAATATGTGATTTTGGTTTATATGCATGTAAGAGTAATTCTGAACACTTTGGGGACAGGTAGTTGGACAGAGATAGATAGATAGATAGATAGATAGATAGATAGATAGATAGATAAGAGTTCGAGCCATTCTAGATGTGAAGCAGTCTGTAGACACCTTTACTGACTGTGGAGATGAGGTTCACTATCTATCTGACACTTCTGTGAAGGTTGTGACTTCTTCCCTGTTAAATTTCCTGCCTGAATTCTTGGTTGTGCCTTGGGTCAGCAGTTCATCAGGAAAGCCTGAGCCTTACTTCTGGGAACTGAAGGAAAAATAGCTGAAAGTTTGACATTCCTTTCTTTTCATCTTAAAATATCATGTTTGTGGAATATAATTCTTTTCATTACCATGTTGCCTAATATTGCAAGAAGTTAATCAGGGCAACTTTCCAATAGATTTTTGACAGATGGAGCATCATGTGTGACCTTGGTATTAATTCTGTGTCCTAGCTTGACTTTTGACTGTCTGGAGACATCTGCCAGTAAGAGGCAATAATTAATTGCTTGTGTTGTTTAGAAAATGGTGCTGGTCAGAAAAACAGTTGGTTGCTAGTGCTGGAGCCATTGTATGACTAATTGCCAGGCTAACTTTAAAAGAAATAAATCTGTGATTAAATATTTAAGGATATATTTTATCATCACGGTATTTGGTGACAGAGCTTTTGGGTGGTAAGGTCCTGTATTTCCGTGAGGTTCTGGGGACAAGTCTGACTGGGAAGACAGGGGGACACGCTCTCTACTATGGGGCTAAATGAGAAGTTTGCCCTGGAGGGTGGCACATGCAGGACAGTCAGCAAGGATGCTCTTTCTTTTCCTGGGAAAATTGCCCTTTTTCCCAGCTAGCACCTTTGTTATCTCTGTTCCTGGAAGGACACCCAAAAGGAAGAAGTGTCACTGTAAAACTGCCTTTTCCCTTTCTTACAGGCAACTCCTGTTGGCTGAGTCTCAGTTGCTCTTGTCCACTGTTAAGCCTCAAGTGTGGGATTTGGAGATTCTGTCCGAGGAACTGATGAGGATAGATCATTAGGACATTATTACATTCGTGTTTTGTTCTTGGTGAGGTGTTGGACTGCCCCTCTGGTAGACCTGAGAGAAAGAAGGTTAGACATGCCAGTTTTTCCCAAACAGAAATAAAATAGATGGCAATGTGGTCTGGCTAACTATGAATGAAATATGATTTTTAAACATACTTAATGCCTCTAGTATCTCATACAAATGCTATCTCAAATAAACAGTGTAAGGAGGAATCCATATTTCATAAGCAAAATAATGCTTTGGCTATTTTAACAAAGAAGGTAAAAATTACCAAACACACTGTTGGTGGAGATATTGGTTTGACTTGTTTGTGGGATAAATAACAAGTTGATCAAGTTTGCACTAGCACCTACTGATAGTACTGTGGAGAATTACTGTGTTGCCTGTGTGTTTGCAAGGTTAATGTGCAAATGTGGGTATGATTTCTCACTTTGTTCACATGTCAACCCATGATGTGGTGGTCTCAAAGAATCATTGAGAGTTTGACTGGTAATTTCAGTGGAACCAGGATTTCATATGTATAATTTAATAGCATAAATACCTTGTTTGATCTAAAATTCTCGTTTGCTACCCAAAACTCCTGGACTTAAATATTTTTTATTTGTAGAGTCTAGAACTGGGCTCAAAGTCTGATTTTTATGATTTAATATGATTAACCTTTTTATTGCCCAGATTCGTAACTTAATATGATTGTGCAGTTCTTTCTGACTTACTCTTTTTTACAAGAGAAATCATTTATATGATAAAGATTGACAGAATATTATGTGAAACATTCAGAATTACCCCATTTTAAATATGGTGTCTTGGATAATAACGGAGAACTGAAGTGGTAGTCTGCAAAATCTGTGTTGCATAAAAAAAGGGTTTGTGATATATTTTTCTTTAAATGGTATTTTACAATTTTGCACAGAATAGATCATTATTCTTTGTGTGTGTGTGTATCCTGTTCTTTCATGTCACTGTAGAGCCTGAACAGGTCACAGAACTCATGTCCCAGATATACCAACAATCAGCCTAGAATTTATATGTATGTAAGAAGTTTCAGATTTTCAAATAAGCAGTTAAAAATATGAATATCACTGTTGCTATATATTTTCCCCCAATCTCATTTAGCAGTCAAGCAACCCGTTTTTGGTGACGTTTTCACAAAAACATCAGATGCAGTTTCATAAAAGGCCTAAGCTATTAAATTCTGGCAAAATTACAAAGAAGAATTTACAAAAAAAAAATAACCAAGTAGCTGGTTAACTTGGCATTTTAAATGGACTTTGGAAAAGGAAACTATTTCCTTACAATGATACAGAATATGGTGCATTATATGGTGTATACAAGAAAGAAGAGAGGCAGGGCCATTTAGAATAATCATCTTAAACAATTTTGTGGTAGGTGACAGAATCAGCTGGAGCTGCTGGACCAGGTTCTGTCAAGCCATCGTGATTCATTCTTTTATACCATTTCATGTGTTATAAATTGCAGGCTCAGATCATCTTTTAAAGCAAAATATTCAGAAATAATTCAGATCTACAGCTATCTAGTCAGTTCTAAATTTCATCTTTCCTGCAAACCGAAGGTGTCAGTGCAGAGTGAGGTACAAGGAAAATACTGAAGAAGCTCAGTATCTTTGGTGGATAATCTTGAAAAATACCAGTAGGGAATATACAAGAATTACCAAAGAATGCAGATTTTCATAACTGTTTCTTCATTATAATGCTTAGGGAAAGAGAGGTGAGTCATACTCTGGATCCATTTTATTTTTCAGTGAACTATGGGAGGTTTCATTATGCTCAGTTTGACTTTAACTGCAAAAGCCCTTCATCTGGAGTGTATCTGACTGTAGTGATCATTAGCTGATTATATTTTAAATTGAGATTTTGATGGCAGAGGAAGTGAGAGATTTTATAGAAAGGATATCAAGCAGCCTTAATATGCAGACATACAAGTTTTCATAGTGATTAAAAATATACATCCATGGTCTAGTTTTATGTAGGTTTCCTGAAAATCTTAGAATTTATATTATAGCACATGATTTAAATATTTTGACAGTTGTATACTCTAGTCCATCATTTGCCTGTTAGTGAATGACAAGTCTTTGCAATCAGAAGTATTTTGACTCAATATACTTCTCCAAAATCTAATGGAAATTATTTGTTGTCAAATCATTATAAAATAGTAAGTGGTCTGCAGTGGACCTTTCATAAAGATCTTCCTCTAGAACTGTGCATCTCATATTCTAATTTATTATATGTGTTCATTAGAAATTGGGCTCTGTCAGCCACACACACAGAGTTATGCTAAAAGATAACTCTGTTTAGATGAATGTGGGGAAAAAGAAGCACTGGCTCTCAAAATGTGAGGACAGACATGAGGACTAGTTTTCTGTTGTACTTTCCCTGGGATGCAGCTTCCTCAGACAAACAGCAATCCTTGGTACCAGTCCCTGAAGGGCAGGGCCATTAGTTTTCATGAGAGCCCTTCAGCTACTAAAGAGCTGTTCAACACAAAGTTGATTGTATCTGCACATTGCAGTGTCAGAGATTTTGTTACCTGCTTAACCAGCACCATGCCATCTGGGAAAAACAGCACCTCTGCAAAAAGAAATAGAAAAGGGATGTTACATTTGAGGCAGCAGGATGTGCTTCTCTGCTTTCATGGCCCAAGCAGGCACCATTGCACAGTGCTTTGTTATGGATTTTGTAGTCCATAGCTCAGAGTTCAGTTTACTGCACTTGTTTGCATGGTGTTAGCATGTCCAGTGGCTGCAATTCTGGCTGATCATAAAAGGGGAAGAGACTTTATGGTCTGCACAAAAGATCTTGAGTGTCTGTTCAAAGGCTGGACAACAGAGAATATCCAGTGATTGTTGTTAAAGTGCTGTTAATGTCGTAATAGCAAATACTTAATAATACGTGATGGATTTATCTGTAAACCTCCTTGTTTTATCTGAAAGTAATAATTTAGTCACTTTTTATTGCTGAAAGCTCCACATGCACTGAATATTACTACATCTGTAGTAATATACAAGTACACTATCCACTAGTACACATATGCTGGACAAAAAATACATTTTATTTCTTTCTACTTCTGTAAAACTTATACACTGTGCACTTACACCATGCATTAATGAACTTAACAAGAAGTTCAGCTTCATGATGATTTGAGGTTACTAATTATTATGATTTATCATTACCAAAAATCTCTCCAGTGCTGTCCTGAGTAAAACACTTTAAGGTCTTGGAACAAATGAGTGACTTATGAAATAAAAGATGAAGAGAAGTATAGAGAGCTAAGGAAATCAGTGAGAATCTAAAGTGAGTTAGTATTTTCATACAATCCTTATTCTCCCTGTAATGTAGCCTCATTTTACTTGGTTGCATTTTTTTTTTCATGTGGTCTACTTTATACTGAACATACGTAGTGGACTTTAGTCCTTGGTTTGTCATGAGGTTGCTTTGGATAAAGCCTTTGTTGTCACTCTGAAACAGTTTTTGAAGGAAGATGAGGCAATGATAGACATTATCTATAAATGTCAGAATATCATTCTGATAGTCAACATCTTAGAGAGGCTTTGATAAAACACGAGTTTTCCTGGTTCCTCTACGGAAGTGAGGAGATAACCAGCCCTGTTCCTCAGACCTGAACACATATGGTAACATACTGACAAGTCATCTACCACAGAAAAACCAGGCTTTGTTTCAAGAGAACACTGGGAGCAAGCCAAAATAAGGCTTTTAGAGTACAGAAGCATATGACAGGCCTAGATTAAAAAGATATTCAGAGAAAATATTTTTCTCTATGGTCATTCCATACTTAACTGCCATCAGTTTGCTGTGCATGGTAATACACTGCTGAATGCACCTTTCAATTAATTTTAATGTGAATAACTCCTCAGGATAATTGATGCACCGTAATAGAAAATTTAAATCTAGGGGAAGTTTAGGGGAGTGAAGGTCATATTACATTTGCTGGAAGCATATACACAGATGTGCCTGCAGGAAAGTACAGGCTTGTTCTCTACAGTCAGCAGTTGGGTGAGGCAATATTTTCATTGAACTCACTAGGAAAATAAGTATACACAGGCAAGGAAAATTAGTATACTGAAGGTGTAACAGGGGAAGTACTGATCTCTTCGCTCTGGTGCCCTGTGACAGGACCTGAGGGAATGGCCTGAGCTATGTCAGGGTGGTTTAGGTTAGATATCAAGAAAAGGTCCTTCACCCAGAGGATGACTGGGGATGATAACAGGCTGCCCAGGGAAGTGGTCACAGCACCAAGTGCGCAAGAAGTGTTTGGACAATGCTGTCAGGCACATCTCAGGGATGTACAGGGCCTCTCCCTGCTGTACAGGGCCAGGAGATGGACCCAGTGATCCTTGTGGGTCTCCTCCAACTCAGCATATTCTATGAATCTGTGATTCTCTTTTGAGATGTGGACTACTGTGTTTTATTTTTATAGTCTGATGCTGAAAGGAGCTCATAAGTGCTGGTTTTACTGCATATGTTACTGCTGCTAAAAGCTTAAGAGCAGGACTATTTTCATAAACTAAAAATGGAAGAAATTTTACACAGCAAGACTACTTATAAAAATAATTTTTCCACTTTTTGGCCACGTGTTTCCTATTAATTCTTATGGTCAAAGTGTCAACCCTACAAATAAACTAAAATACAAGCTTAGAAAATCATATGGCTTACATGTTTCTTTGATAAGCAAAATCATATGAAATTACACATATGATTAGATCTGCCAGTCTCTGTGGAATAACAATTTTTCCCTCAGCCAAGCAGCAAAATGAAAAGCTATGGTACTCTGGCCTCAGCTCTGCAAATTTTTGCCAGTTTTAGCAACCATTTGTCACATGAAAACTCACACTGATTTTAATGGAGGGAATTCCAGGATTTAGGTGCATTAAAGGTGTTTTATTTCTGAATAAATTCTTCATCCAGCTTGTAAGATTATAATGTTATTTTGCATACAAGATGCAACACTCTGATGAATTTGCTGTAAAACTGTTGTGATTCTAAAATTAAGAAAATACGGATAACCAGATGTTTACAAATCAGGCTGTCTATAGAAGGTTATGCTAAATTTATAAACATAAAGCATACTTCTGTCACTATAGCAATAACAATTCAAATTCCCATAAATCCTGCGGGTAAATTAAAATTACTCTTTTACTTTTTAAGGTTATAAAAAGATCAATGTTTTCAAGTTCCACAATAATGATGATCGTATTGTTTAATAAGCCAATTTAATGCTGAAGCATGAATGTTTGAGAATGAAAAACAAGATCTCATCTCATAAAAATTAACAACAGCTCCAAAGATTCCTAACCATATAAATAGTAAACCATAGCAGCAATCATCTTGAAAAGCAGCAAGGCACATATCAAAAATTACTGAGAATAATAAAAAAAATAATTCTGAATTCCATATAACATTCTGATCTCATTTAAACTGATGGCAACCTCCTGTTGCTTGAACTTAAGATTTAACCTTTTGTCTTGTTATGTGCTTTCAAAGATGTCTAATTGATAAGACAAATGACATGAAAATTATGCAGAGCATGGGGAAATGGAGGTGAAGCATAGGCAAAAAACCTGGAGAAGAAAGTTAGTGCTAGAATTTGATGGCTTCCATATCTCTTCCTTTCCAACCTTGTTCTCAACTAAAGATTAGTTTGTGTAACGCTCCTATAACTCGGAAACTAAACAGAGTATGGGCTTATTTTCATTTTTATGGCATGCTTTTACTTACCACCCTCTTTCTGCTGGGAGGGATAAGATGCATTGCTTTTGTATTTTATTCCAAAATCCTCAGTAGTCTTCCAGGAACAGTGAATGTGAATTGAATTTTTTCTTAATGGGAAGCTGGTAGTGTGGGTCATGTAAAGAAGGGCTGTTACTTACAAAATGTTCATTTGGCTATAGTATTGCAGGCTGTCTGTACATCAGCTTTGAGCAAGCAGTTACGGGATGTTATGAACAGCTGTTCCGTCCAGCAGCTCCAGAGCCTGACAGGTTTTTCTGGCTGCTGGAGCCCAGCCTGAGGCACCCTAAAATGTAGAGCTTTCCTTCCCAGATGATGGACATGGCAGCTGCTTTCCTGCTTATAGGTTCAACCAGTAGCAAGGCTAAACAGGTACCCCAGACACACCCGCACACACAGAGGACGTGGCTACTCAGGCTACCAGAGACAGGGAACTTACTGTCTGCAACAGCATCCCCACACAAGGCTTTCAGGAGTGATGTTACAGCCAGCCTCCCTTCCTCCTCTGCACCTGGTAAGAATTGACAGTAGTGAAAATACACTGACTTTTGTTGATCCCCAAGCATTGGTGTGGCCCCTCTGCCCACCCAGTAATTCTGCCTGGATCCCCTTACCCACCCCATGGTTCTCTACTCACCAGCTGCTCCAGCCGGGTGCTTGTTCCACACAGTCCCACAGGTACTCCACACTTGTGGATCCCCAAAAATACCAACATGAACTCCGCTCACCTCATGCCCCTGCGAGGTCCCAGAGCCACTCACTGGCTAGTTCAGTTTGAGAATTGTGAGTGAATGCGCTGGCATACCTCATGCACACCCCTCAGTTTCTTAATGGCCCATCAGTTAGCACCTGGAGATTTTTGGCAGAGTTTGTGTCCCTATGTTTTTGTTTATCACTTCCCCTCTCAGATTATTATCCCCTTAAAGAAGTCCTTGATTGGATAAAATTAATGAAATTGATACTTTCTACATGCCCTACACAAACAGGCTGTGGAGTTGGTGACAGTGGCAGCTTGAGCTTCTGTAATCTGTTCTCAACCTACCCAAAGGCTGGGCAGGCATCTGGCTAGTTAGACAGTGTTCCTGGTCTCTGACCCCAGTTCAGTGGCAGGTTTTGCAGTGGTGGTGTAAGATGTTAGTCCTGCAGCTGTCCATCTCTGTGCTTGCCAAAGGCTTCCCTCCATTTCAGAACAGCAGGTGTGAACACATGACAACTCCTTGGTTGCTACAGGTCATACTGTAGCATGTAAGCATAAATCACTAATGAAAATTAACAAAATGTTTGCATGTTCCATTGCAACTTGCAGTAACTTTGGCCCTGGCACATCAGATTATGCTGTTCCACAAGGGCAGGACTGAACTGAGAAGTTGGATAAAGTTGGGTGAAATAGGGCAAAGCATGCTTCCCTTGGTGGCAGCACTCAACCCTGCTGAGCTGGAGCTGTGACATCTTAATTGATAAGAGCTCCAGTCACTGTTTTAACAGCTTTGTAAACATAACTTATCTGTATATTTCTTAATCCTCATTAGCATTGTATCTTGCTAAATTTTAGTGTGTTTTTTAAATGTTTTTTGTTTCCCAGATTTTCAGTTGCCTATTGTACAGAGTTCAGTGTGGGAAACATTGCACTAGATTGAAGAGCTGGTTGGTGCCAGCTCCCAGAATTTTTGGCATAACAGATCTCTATCTCAGATCTTACAATCCTTCCAGTAAAACTGAAATCCAGAATTGTTTCCTAAATAGGAAAAAAGTGAGAAAGATTGAGGAAAGTGTATGAAGAAAGCATGTAGTGCAGACATGATGCAGAAGAGCTAGAGGCACAAAGACCCAAGTACAGAGAGAGTTAGTGGAACTTGCAGTAGTGTATGGCTTGTTCTCTAACCTCCTCAAGGATTTTATAATCTGCAGCGTACTATGTGTTAGAAACTGCATTTTTTTAAGAGATGCTAAGACCCAACTCTTTCATGTGTACCAACAGTAAATAAAATAAAATCTTACTCAAATGAGTAGCTCCAGTCTGTTCCACTTGAACTGTTTGTAATAGAAGTAATGCATCTTGGCATCTGTAAGTGCCCCAGAACAATTCCTGTGAGCTACTGTAATACTCCAATGTTGAACAGACTGTAGTTCACAGCAGGATTTCTCATGCAGCATGGTGATATCCCAGATGAGTCACAGCAACAGCATCTAGTCCAGCCAGCAAAGTACTGATTACGGCAAGAATGGCTGCAAGTACAGGCAGCAAATCTCTGTCCTGCGTTCAAGAACATGACTGCATTTCAGCTCGAGGTTGATGCCATGTCTGTCTTAATTCTTTTATTACGGGGGGAGTTTTTTTAGCCTGTCTTCCTTTGTTGGGCTGGGATTCTTTTTCCCCCAGCTCAGTAGATATCCTGAGAGAATGTAGACCACAGGTCTGTAGTGCAGCTGTGAATTTTTATGACAGCACAGCAGCAGATGTTCTGTATTTGAATTCATTTTCAGATGCTACTATTTTGATAAACGGCATTCAGGGACTTTTTACTTTGTTGCCTAAGTGTTTTCCAATTTGGCATTATGAAGTGGAATGTTGAATTCTGAGACTAGAGAAAATGATAAGTTATGATGGCTTTATCACCAACACAGATGAATTGAATAAGTGAACAATATGAACATTTGTGCAAAAGTAACTGTATATTTAAAAAATTCAATGAGCACCAGGAAAACAAATGTTTTCAGAGACATACATCTTGTTCATTTCTAGGTTTTATGGCTAATCCAAGGTTATTGTGTAGATACTTTGTTCCCATGAGTAAAAGTTTCATATTGAGCTTTTTGTTTCTTCTGATTTCTTTTAATTTCTTATTTTATTCTTTTTCTGATCAGGTGTACTTACTATTACACTGCAGAGATCTTACTTAATTTCTCATAGCACTTCCCACAGTTACATGGGAATGAAACAGCTTCTGGGTGAAGGAAATCAGCTATCTTGAGAACTGCCAAAGGTTTCCTAGCAGGGAAAAGTGTAAGGAGTGCAGGATTCAGTCATAGTCAGCCTGGAGGACCTGGACCCATCTGTGGAAGGTCTGCTTCATAGCTCAAGTGTGCCTGTTCAAGGCATCTGGCTGTTAAATAACAGTTAGACATGGAGATTTAGGGAGTTACTTGATGGAGACGTAATGGTGATGGGAGAGAAATTTGATCACTCCCAGTTCTGTCTTCTGGAGCTGACATGAGACTTGCCCTTGACTTTCAGTAGTAGTCCATTATGGCTGCAAGAGATTTGGGGATCTGACCTTACTGTGAGATGAGGGCAACTAGATTTGGCCTTAAGAAGTTAAGAAGTTTGCTGCAATGTCTGGACACCTCTATGAAATCATTCTGACACGTACTAAAGAAATTTCAAGTATGTGCTTTTTTATTTTGGTTTCTTTCCCTGCCCCCCACCTTAATTTTTCCTCACAAATTTTTATTCTAAAAACTAATTATTTTCAGCTTTAAAAGACGGTTCATTTGGCTGCTGAATTTCTAATTGTGGGTTTCAGAATATGATCTTTGGAATTCATGGGAAGTTAAGGGGACTGGGTCTGTGGACAGCTTCTAAGACGCTTATGGAAAATGAGGAAAAAAGTTTGTATAAATTCTACAGGAGGTAGCATTGAAAATTTTTAAGTGGCTACAAACATCAGAAGTTTGAAAATCCCTGAGGGAGGATATGAATATTTGACTAGGTGAACTATGGCTGCTAAGGCTTGCCCTTTTCTTTGCTTTTTAGTCTTTCCTAGGCATTTTGGCTGGAAACTGGTCTTTGGTATTTGCCTTTTGGTGGGTGGCATCATGCAGTAATCATGAAGTTTTTTCCCAGGAGACATAAACAGTTTATTTTTCACTGTCAGTTAAAACTGGCTATTAGGACAGTGCAAGTAGTTCTGAAGTGCTTTCAGCTTCAATATATATTATTTGTGTATTAAAGAGTAGTAAAGGAGACAATGTACAGTAAAAATCAGTGCCTAATGTGAGTTTCAAATGCTAGACTTCTGAGTGCTCCTGAATATGTTAACACATTTATTTCTATTTTCTATATTGCTCTATAATAAACCTCTTAAAGATAACAGTCTAAATGACTGCATTAGAAAGAGAACCTGCTGTACAAAAATATTGGCAGATATCCAAAGTTAAGAAAAAAAAAAAGTGTCCTTTTGCTAGTTGCTCTCAGTTGTTCCTGCAACAAGTAAAACAAGGAGAAGAAAATACTTGAAAGTTTGGGTTTGTTTTAATTAGCTATGTTTAAATTCTAAACATAGATTCAAAGCTTCATCAAGGTGTTGGCCTTGCAGTGAGTTGGAGGTTTCATGCGTAGGTCTGAGGATGCAGTGTAACCAGCTTCCTCCTCTGATGATGTGTTTGTAACAATATGTGAGGTGGGGGGACCGAGGGAAACATGGGAGTTGTGGGATGGTGAATTTAGCCATGGCCTTTCACCTGTGATGAGAAATGGCATCTGTTGCCACCATCTGTTCTGTTTCTGTGCTTATCTTCCCATGTGTGATACCAGGGAGGGTGCCCTAAAAGGGGACATAGGGGTCAGTTCAATGAAAGTAAAATGAATGCTGCTCAGAAGTCCCCAGGCAGCAGTTGGAAGGATATGTATGGTCTTTTGCCTGGCAGAGAAGAAGATACAACAGGATACTAAAAGTGTGGTTAATATCCTTCAAGGAAGTTTTCCTGACTGAGCTTCTATCCAGGATAAGTACTGTGTTGTCTGACAAAATACTGTAGTGAAAATAAAGTTCAGAAATTCCATCACCCTTAGAGAATATCCATTTGGTGGAGCTTCCTGATCTAAAATAGCTTTGCAGCTACTGTTTAAAATTCCGTTCTTCATAAAACCCAGCAAGCAGGAATATGTAAAAGTTTTGGCAACCAAGAGTACATTTCAGTGAGAGAACAATGGGATACATTAAGGGAAAATAACTGGTCTCTGCAATAAACATCTTCAGCTTTTCTAATAAATCTACTCTATTTGGGCAGCAGCTTTTTAGCTCTTGGCAAGCTTGTAGGATGTTCTGTAGCAAAGACAAGAATTTGGAAAACCTCAGGGGGCAAGCCTGGCTGCAGTCTGTGACAGCTGGTAATGTATGAATCTAAAAATGGTGTGAGTATTGTTTAAAAGTTTCTTACAAGCAGCGTAATTTGTGGAGATCAGAATCACATTTTATAAACAGATATTTTTTTAATCAGATGAATTTCAGTTCTATATGAAGTATGTCATTCTTTTGACAGAAGTTGTGTGATTTATGACTCATTTTGTAGCTGAAATATTTTGGTTAAAGAAATCACTTTTACGTATGAAACATTTCATTCCAACTCATATTATTGACAATAATATGAAAGAAGAGTTGCTGTAAAGTTCCTTTTCATCATGTTTTTATTTAACCATTGTCGGAAATTTGAGCTAAATGGAGTTAAAATTGAGAATATGCTACGTGTATATCAGAACAGCAGTTTTGCTAATTAAATCTGTTTGCAGAGGTTGTAGTAGAGATTAAAAAACTCACAATCCCTGTAATGGCATCCATACCATTCAGCAGATGGGTTTGGCTAAAGTAATAAAAATTGAAAACAAAAGTTGAAACAACCAAATATTATTTGAGTGTTTGGAAAGTGAAACTTTTTTTTTTCCCCCTCACAAAAGGATGTATTTAATCAAAATTTGTTCTTAAAGGTAACTTTTTAAACTGGTAATGACACACAGAAAAAAAAAATTGTTTGACCCAGAACTAGTTTTGCTTGCTTAAGATTTTGCTAAGAAAGATAAAAGCTATTTATATTCACGTCTAAACAATTCTCCGTATTGTTCCATTTTTGCAGTCACTCTTGGGGTATCAGGCCTGGGCAGCTAAAAGTTCAGAATGCTGAGCTGGTGCATTGGTTGCTGGATATCCTCTAGAAATAATAATATTTTATTTTGGAAAGCTAGCACTATTTGAAAAAAAATTATTCTTGCATGCTACATTTTCTCATTTTCTATGTGATGTTCCTCACATTTGTATAGCTTCCAAAATGTGGTAGTGTGTCTGAAAGGAGTGTGTCAGAATATCCACACAATAATCTTTTAATTGATAAGTGAAGGTCTGTCCTTGTATAAGTCAGTGGAAATTTTGCAATTCTTGTCAGTAATTAGGATTTCATGCAGTGGTGTCACAATCATCTTGATTTTTGTGACTCAGCCATCATAACTGATTTATCATTTTTCAGTCATGTGTCAGAACTTGAGATGACGTTCCATAATTGTGGAATGGAAAAAGGTTTTGGCAATGATGTGAGAAGTCTTGGAAAGCTGAAACAATTAGAAATTGAATGAAAAGACCTACCTTTGCTCCATACTGGGAGGATGCATCTGTAAATTTGTGTTCTCAAAATTGTAGATCTCCTCACCAGTGTAGGTATTTGGTATTCATAGTACTATTTCTTGTGAGAGGAGCAACATAATATCACAGATTCACAAATTCACAGAATATTCTAAGTTGGAAGGGACCCACAAGGATCATCCAGTCAAACTCTTAAGTAAATTTTCCATATCCTTTAATATAATTTTGTATTCCTTGTACATCTAAAACTTCCATGGAAGCCAATCATAGTTTTATATGCAGTTAAAGTAGGACCAAAATTATAAATGTAAGTGATTTTTTTTCTTCTAATTTAGTTTAAATGAATTACACTAAATATAATCCCAACAGACATTTCCAGAACAAATTTTACTTGCCATACAAATGCAAAGTTTTTGTTGAGAATTTGGCACCAGTAAGAGTAGCATTTGCTTAGCCATAAATCTTTGAAAAATCTTCTGATACACAGCTGGTAATTTCAGAGATAAAGAAAAGAGAAAAGGAGAGAGAAAAATTGTATCCATTTCTCCGCCTTCTATCTGGAGATAATTAAGTTCAGAGGTTCTGAAGGAACATTGACTGTGTTCCAGGATGGCCTCCACACCAGAAAATGAAATTAATCAGTCATTGCCATATTAAGTGAAAATGAATTAGTTGCAGACAAAACACTGTACTTTCATTAGTCATGTCAAGATGCAAATGTGAAGATATATATCTTTGCATAAATGTTCACAGATAAACAATATAATTAAATTCACTGTTGAAACAAACTAATTAAATTCACTGCTGTTTTGCAACAGATATTCTCTTAAGTATGTGATATTTGGCTTACCAAGAGTAAGCAGTAGGTTCTTTATCTGTGTTTTGTCTATGATGATAGAAGAATTTAATTTTTGTTAATCTGGGGTGCCTGGATTCAGGCAGTGACTCAGGAAGACATCTGTGTTTATGCTTTGCACTAACAGTCCTTCTAAATCTCACTGGCTGCAAGTTTTTCTTTTGTTTTAATAATGTTCCCCTGAGGAGTACAGAATGCAATCTGATCTCACAGTTTTGGAACTGTCCCTCAAGCTGGTTACAATAAGACCACTTTTGTCCAATGGCAAGAACTGAAACTAAAGTTTAGCTTTACATATTTTCAAGGAATTTTACTAATTAGTGTCAAAGCAACCTTCACTGAGCCTTTGCTTTAATTTCTGAAATGTATCTAGTAACAGAAAACACTTAAAAATCACTTGTTAACTAAAAATTACTCAGAATTGAGAATAATTGAATTGAGAGGATGCAGAGTAGGTGAGTGGTAGTGATATACACACCCTGTTGGGCAAGAGCTGTGAACTCCTGCACAGCTTGGAAAACAGCAGATCACAGTCAGTGTGTCTGCCCCATAGAGAGCACAGTCAAACATATCCATCTTCAGATACCCTTCAGTCATAGAATTGTTTAGGTTGGAAAAGACCTTTAAGATCATCCCACCAAGTGTTCAGCTATTAACCTAAGTCTGCCAAGTCCACCACTAAACCATGTCCCTGAGTGCCACATCTTCACATCTTTTAAATACTTCCAGAGTTGGTGACTCAGCCACTTCCCTGCGTAGTCTTGTTCCAATGTCTGACAACTTTTTGGTGGAGAAGTTTTCCTAATATCCAATGTAAACCTTTTCTGGTGCAGCTTGAGGCCTTTTCCTCCCATTTTGCCACTTGTTACATGGGAGAAGGGGCTGACCCCCAGCACACTACAATCTCCTTTCAGATAGTTGTAGAGAGTTTTGAGGTCACTGAGCCTCCTTTTCTCCAGGCTAAAATCCCCAGCTCTAAGCTGCTCCACATGAGACTGACTTGTGCTTTTCAAGACTCCATTTATGGTTCTTGACAGCAGCTGGGAATCAAAGGCTCTGAGAAATATGATTTAGAATGGCAGTAAGAGAATTTCATAAGAATGAGATTAATCCCTAGATTATAGATTGGCTTTAAGAACAGTGTGAAAGAGAGTATTTTAAAAATAAAAAAAGAAACATTTTCACTCATTTGGGGAAGCCTTATGAGGAGTAGCTGAGGTCACTTTGTTCATTCTGCCTGGAGAAGAGGAGACTGAGGGGAGACCTCATTGTAGGCTTCAAAATCCTCATATGAGGGGAAGCAGAGGGGCAGGACCCAGTCTCTTCACTCTCATTGCCAGTGACCAGACCCAAGGGAATGGCATGTAGTTGTGCCAGAGGATGTTTAGGTTGGGTATTAAGAAAAGATTCTTCACCCAGAGGGTAGTTGGGCCCTAGAACAGGCTGCCCAGGGTCACAGCACCAGCCTGACAGAGTCACAAAGAGTTTGGACAATACTCTCAGGCACATCGAGTGACTCTTAAGGAATCCTGTGCAAGGCCAGGAGTTGGACTCAGTTATTCTTGTCAATGATTCTTGGGTCTCTCCCAACTCAGGATATGCTATGATTCTCTGTGGAAGTTATTCTGAATGTTGACTTGATACAAAGCATGGGTTTCTTTTAAATTTTGTATAGAGAAGGAACAAAATGTTTTCTGAGCAGTTGAATATTAAATGTAATATGTGAAGTGATTCCTATGAAGAGGACTGTGTCGAAGTGCCAGCAGCATCAGTGTTTCAGCAAGACAGACTGTTTAGGGAAAAAATCTTTATAATTTGTTTACACTATTAATATGTTTATTTTCTGTTAATATAAGCAAATCAGTCTTGAATGCATGGTATATTCATTAATGTAGCACTTGTGTAATCATTTGATGATCATTTGATGCTAAGTCCACAAATTACATACACTGTTGACAAGAGAGAGCTTTTGAATAAACTATTGCTGCTGCCTATATATGGTAGCAATACCTTATAATAAATATTGTTTTCTGTGTAGATTTATGATATATTATTCTTTTTCCCCCTCCACTGTGATTTTCTACAGGAAGGCTCTTCAGAAGTGTGCAGGTGGGCTGTGAACTACAAGGAAGCATTTTTTCGAAGAGCAAAATTGAAAGACTTTATAATTAAATCCTTTCAGCAAAAGACTGGTAAATCTTTGGTAGTAATTTTGCTAACACCTTCTGTATTGGTAGGCTTGTTTTTTATACACACAAACATACCTCCTTGCTCTATAAAGCCTAATAATTTAAAGCCTGTAATTGAAAGGAGGAACTACTGAATTTATGCATCGTTTAACATACTTTAAATCTACTTTTTATGTACAACTCAAGACCCCAAGCAGACTGGACTGCTGAAATAAAGAATGAGAAAAGTAAAGATTTTGTCCCAAAATAATGACAGGGCAATTCGTATAAACACATTAGGGAACTGGACAATATGACCTCTGTATTCTGGTTTGATACAGTTTTTCTTCTTTTTGCATTGACCAAGACTGTTAGGCAGTAAAGCCCTATAGATCTACAGACAGCAAAGGTGGGAATTCATCAGTTAAAAGCTTGTCTGAAAATCTAAAATCCAATTCTTTATAAGGCTGACATGCAGGGAGAATAAGGCAGAAACGAGGAAGGAACAGCTGCCCTAGGGAAACAGTTATAACTTAATTTCTTGGTGATTAGTAAATAAGAATTTGAATACTGCGTTGTAGAGTCAGAGAAAAGAGCCATGGCCCAGTTCAGTTAACAGGTTGAATCTGGGAAGATGTAATGCTCAGATGCTTAAAGAGTAACCTTTATGTAATTGTAGGTTCAGACCCTAAGATTAAAACTCTCAAAAATTTGTAAGTAATTCAGGAACTCAGTTTCCATTTTGAATGAAGATTCCCAGGTAATTTCTGACAAAGGTTCTGAATCACTTTTTAAGATTGCGCCCTCAACTTTTTTATGCATTAATTGTTCCATAAAGAAGAAATGGATATTCAACTTTAAGAAGTGGTTAAATTCTACTGGTGATAATCTTCTGATGATGTAATTTTTATAGCTATATTCCTGAACATGACTTCATTGTGATATTGACTAAGAGTAGGTTTTGGTGGGGTGGGATCTGGTTATGATTTTACAATACGAAGCACGAGTCAGTACTTTTTAGCTCAGAATAGCATCACTTTCTTACCCCTTCCAGGATCCAGTAGAGTTGGCACGGGATGGATTTAATCTACTTACTTTATCTGTGAAATAAAGGTTCTTAGCAACTGAGCTGTAATGCAACCGCATGTGCTGTCAAGAGAAAAGGATAAGAATAAAGATGTTGTGAAGAATATATACCTTTTGCAGCCTATACAAATGTAAAGCTGTGAATCCTTCCTCAAAACACAGGTTGAGTTCCTGTCTGCCCTCCCTCTGCCTTGTTTTTACTGCCCCTGTTCCTTGTACAGCAACAGGTTTCTGTGATAATAGCTTCAGTGAAGTACATGAAGCTGATGTGGGGCATATGGTTAATCAGTGGTAAATCAGGGATGCAAATTGTGAACAGCACTCATTGTGAAGGAATGGGAATGGATAAACGTATCCTGCACTGCAGAAAATCAGAACAGGATTGGATTAATCAGCACAGCATGTATTAGGAGGAGGCCAGGGCAAGCCCTATTCATTTGAGTTTCAGCATGTCACAGCTCTCCAAGCCAGAGTGTCTGTAATTAAATCAAAAAATCAATATTAATGCTCAGCTGGGTCACACAGCTCAAATCAGAAGATAATCAGGAAGTGCTGGAAAATTGAAGGTTTCATACAAACATTCTGTGGGCTGTACTGCACTTCATCAATGTTCTTTAGTACTGTTTTTCAGAACAAGTGTTACATGTTGGTGTGATGCAATTAGAGCTGTTTGACACTTATCAAGAACAGGTGTCACTATGCTTATTTATGAGTGTAACAACAGAATAGAATAGAATAGAATAGAATAGAATAGAATAGAATAGAATAGAATAGAATAGAATAGAGAAGGAGTATTGTGGTGTAGCATGCATGATTTGTTGCATCATGCATGGATTGCATGTTTTCAAGCTAGAAGAAGATAGTACATTGGTATCAGTTTCTGGTCAACTCTCAGAGCTTGCAGGTCTTGTGGCTTTTAGAGTGACATGGATGTCCGAGCAACTCTGAAAGCAGTTTACGTGACACTGTGGTCCTACTTTAGGAGTTGCATGACCTTTATCATACCTCAGATGAAAAACAAATTAGAATCTTACAAATACTGATCCTCTGTGAGCAGGATCACACGGAGTATTTATGGCACCAGTAGATGATGATGATGATGCTATTAACATCTTTAAATGATTAATGACCAGTTGGAATGGGTCCAGAGGAGGCTGCAAAGATGGTCAGAGGGTTGGAACACCTCTCCAATGAAAGCAGGCTGAGAGAAGAGAAGGCTCTGGGGAGACTTTATAGCACCTTCAGTACCTAAACAGGGCCTACGGGAGAGCAGGAGAGGGACTTTTTACAAGGGCAGTGATAGGGTAAGGGGAAATCACTTTAAACTGAGACTTGATTAGATATTTACTATGAGGATGAGATATTTACTATGAGGATGGTGAGGTTCTGGAATTGGTTGTTCAGAGAAGTTGTAGATTCACCATCTCTGGAAGTGTTCAAAGCTGGGTTGGATGGGGCTTTGAGCATCCTAATCTACTGGAAGGTGTCCCTGTCCACAGCAGGGTGGTTTGAACAAGAAAATCTTGAAGGTCACTTCAACCCAGACTGTTCTGTGAATTTTTGATGATAACAAAAATGCTCTTTACTCACATTTCTATAATGATTTCAGTATAAGTGAGAATATTTTACCAAGGAAAGTTCTTCATGCAAGGGAGTCTTCTTTGGGAAGACCTATGAGCTGGAGAAGTAATTTCTTCCAGGCTAGTTTAAAAGATCTGTCTCACTAGTCCCAAAGCAGACAGACACATCTGGATTTGTCTTCTAAGGCTCCATATAATGTGCACACACAAACCTCCTGCAAAATGGGAACGTTATGGAGATTTTTCAGGCTAGATTTCTGGATTTACATGTTGATTATGAACTGAAAAGTTAGGAAGAGTGTACAGCAGTTGGGTTTGTCTTTGGAGATTTTAAGTCAGCTTAAATGAAGCAGTTCCTAGTATTGTCTCCCTCCTTTCAGCATGTCTGGCAGTGATGAGCTGAATGTTGTTCTCCCGTTACAGCAAAGGCATGTAGTAACAGCCCTTGGGAAACCATCAGGGTCAATATTGTCACTGACTATTCCTAGGATGGGGAAGGCTCCTTCTGTCTGAGTGGCACAAGGCTGCCACGTGTTATCAGTAAGTATGTAATAGAGGTCTACTGTATAAGCATCTCTCTATAGCTTGGAAAATGGAGGTGGACTGTCCAAAAACCTAGACACGGCTTTTAGCCAATCTGAAGTGCTAAGGGTGTTCATGGTTGCACTTTGCAGCAAGATCCTTCAAAGATCCTGAATAAAACATTGCAACAAATAGACATTTGCCAATATTAACAACAACAAAAATACCAAATGGTCTATCCTGTTTTCTGACAGTACAGAAATTATATTTCAAATTATGTAGTAGGCAACTTCTGAATTTAGCTTTCAGTGGCTACAGCAGATATGTTGGAAGTGCCCTCTGTTCTGACCCATTCTTTCACCCACTCATCAGCTTAGCTGTGAAAAATTGCCAAAGGCTTGTGTTGAACCTTTTCTCAAATTCACAGTTATTTGAAAGGCAGAAGCATCAGAGTTGGCAGGAATCCAGAATGCTCTCAGTTGGGATGTGCCTCTCTTTGAACCACACCCTGGGATGTCAAGGCAGCCTGGGAAGCCACATGGCATGTGTTTCAGGGCAACCTGGTGGTGTAAATGTCTGAGGCTGGAGGGCTTATGACCCACTCTGTCTGATGGTGGCTGTGCTAGTTGGCTATACTGAACAAGCATAGAGCAGTCAGTCCATGACTTCTGAGAGGACTGCAGCAAGCCTTCTTGCTTCTTGTTGGTGTCTTACTGATGCCCTAGGATGAGGAAAATGAAAGAGTAAATGGGAAGCCTAAATGAAAAGTCTGAATAGAGCCCCTGTGAAGTGATTATTTTGGCCTCTGGGCAGGTGATGGTAGATCCTTTCTAAAAAAGAAGAACTGTGATGTGACGTGAAAGGAAAAGGAGAATCTTGTTCTGTAAAATCTTGTCCTCCAGCTGAACCTGGAGGATGTGATCAGCTGCCAAATCTGCCAGAAGCTGCAAGTGTATCTGACTAGTTAACTCCCACAGACCGTACATATTTCCTACAAATCAAACAGTTCTCATAACCAGATCCTTTTTTTACTTTCTCTTTTGATTTTATCATCTGTCATGTTTTTGCATTGCTCGCATAGGTATCTTTGTTGGTTTGATTTTTTTCCTTGCTTTCTAGCACATTTGCATTTGTTATCTTAATTTTTTTGGCATTTGCCTTGGTTAAATTACATTCTATCTCTGACATTCCAGGCTGTTTGTGCATAGTTGCATGATCTGGTTCATCTTTCTGCATGCTCCTCTACCTCCTCGTTCACTTTGTGTGGTCCTCAGTGTTTGCAGCTCTATCAGCCACTATTTCAAATGTCAAGCTCAGTTCATGAGCTCATATACAGAACTTTTTCCTTTTGATATTTGCTCTGCTAATTCTTGGGCACAGCTTTAGAAAAAAAGCCCAACAAAACAGTTGTCCTTTTACTTTATCAGGTATCTGGCTTATTGTACCTTTACTGTACTTCTTTCATTGCTGTTGAGGTAGTAATGGCTTTATTCACTTTTTAGTCACTTAATGAGCTTGAACTCTTGTATAAATAAGAGCGCACACTAATCTAGCTGTCTAACTCATTTACTTTACCCATGGTTTTCTAGGAAGTGCTTTTGAATCAAAGCCCTTGAGGTTTTCATAAGGAAGTGAAAGAGATTAGTACCTGTGTTCAGAATCAGCACATTATGACAGTATCTCACAAAACTGGAGACTGGTTACATTTCAGGCATGCTCTGGTTGGACTAATCTGGACTGTCTTAACTGTTCCATAGTGTCTGTTGTATTTTAAAGCTTCCTCTTACTCCATACTGACATTAGCATTGCTGCCGTATTTCCTCTAGGAGGAACATGATTGAATTGTGACCTTTGAACACAACTGTGAGAAAAGAGGAATCATAAATAAAGATTTGTTTAACAGTGTTCTGTATATTTTCTGTGAATTTTAGTGAATGCCTTCAAATATGCGTAGATAATTTTAGTTTTGCTTTACTTGTTGCTTTAACTGCCTAAATAAATTTATTTGAAGTAATTTGGCAACATGTTGTTGGCCTTCTACTGAGAAAGTAATTAACTCGTGTCATTGTATTTCACTCTTTCCCCTACACTCTGAACTGAAAACTTAATGGTGAGCTGCTGGCAGCTTCCTTTAGCTACACTTTCAGCTTAATTCCCTCTCCCCATTTCTTCATCCTGTGTTTTTTTACACAGAGTTGGCAGTTTTGCAGTACTTTCTTAAAAGAAAAAGGAGTAACCTATACTATATCTGTTGTCATTCAATAGTCTGCTAAGTTTTACTGACCCTTGCTTTCTTTTCTCCTCAGCAATGTGTTCATAAATTTGGCTAAATGTTTAGACATACCAGACTGACTGATAGCTACAAATGCTCTGATTATCTGAGAAGATTCTAAAGCCAGAAATGTAAATTTTACACTAACTGGAAAAACTTGACTATATTTTCTGTCTTTTGGACTTTTACCTTGTTGGAATCATCTCTTAATCGTTTATGCTGTCTATATTTGTATCACAGATCAGCGGTTTTTAACAAGGTGCCTCAAATAATTGTGGTTATGCATTCGTTTTGATTTAAATGTGCCTAATTTGTAAGTGCTTCATTCTGAACATTATACTGGCTTTGTGTAAATCAGGAGAATATTCATTAAAGCAGACTGATATTTATCTCTTTAATTAACAATGACTATATCCAGGCAAAAGCAAAGTAAGTAAAGTATTAATGGCATGAGGTGATGTAACAATAAAGTAAATGAGGACCTCGAGCAAAAAAATTACCGCAAGTCTTTGTGAAGAAATTGCAACCTATAATACACGCTAATAATAGTTTGCATCTCCTAAATTGTTACCTAGTATCAGTCAGTGCTGACATCTGTCAGGATCACATCAGTCAACTGAGATCATGTTTTAAATTGCATGGGCAATTACAGGGTAGGTCAAATACGTTAACACACAGATATATAGGCTTTACAAATGGAGGGCACTGAAAATGCACAACACACCAGATAAGCCAGCATGCTATCAGCAATGCATCCATTAATAGGCTTTTAACTAGGGCACCACGCCTTAGCTAGCACTACTGTTTATCATTCCTCATATGCTACAAATATTCTAATTTTCCTAAGGTCCGGCAGCCTACTGTTCCACAAGCTCTTTATTAGGAACTCAATGTAATGGGAACAAGTGAAGGGAGGTGGTTTTCTGCAAAATAGCAGGACAGGCATATGCTGATTCATAGAGGTAAAATGAAGTAAGAACAATTCAGCCATATTTCAGAGGACTTGGTCCCGTGGATGAGCTGTGTGTGTTTAAAATGTAGGGCAGCAGTATGGAGTGTAGGTGTCTGAGGCAAGGGAGGCAGACCTTTTAAGGGTCACAAGTTATGTGCTGTATGTGAAGTCCCTTGTGTGAACAACACTTGGACATTCTGGAAACAAGTAGAAGTGAAGAGGTAGCAGTTATTCTGCTCTTTAGCTCACCTTTCTTCATGTACTACCAAAGAATTGTTTGGCTTTAACCCCCAGTAATGTTCACAGATTTTGATGGTAAAAGAAAAACAGTTACTATGCAAGTTGTGTATCCTGAATTCTGCTACCAAAGCTTAAGATTCAGTTCCCTAAATTTGGCCCACAGTGTTTCAACATGTCTTTCTCTTAGTGTCTCACTGCTTGTAGGTTCTTTTGCTCCCAAGTGGGTTCCTCCTGTTCATAGTACCCTTACTTTTGGGGTTATTAAAATGCAAGTGATAATAGAGCTGATTACAATTACTGAAGAAATTGTTTGTGATGGATAATTTGCATAACAGAAGTGGCTTCATATTGACATTTCTGTTGTTTTACACATGTAAAATATTAATCTCTGCCTTGAAACTGCTGCTCTTGTGTGTACTTGAGTTTACCCATCAGCAGGCTGAATAGCAATGTGGATGCTTACAGGTTCTACTGATGCCCCCATGTGGATGTCTGGCAGGATCATTCCAGTCTGCAGTTTAAGACATAATTGAGGTTTACTGTTAATTTAATAATAATTTATTTCTCTGGCATCCATAAATGGACAAAAAAGTTTGACTATGTGGTATTCCAGAAGTAGTTTTGAACTGTGCTTTCCATTCTCTCTGAAATAGTGGGGGTTTTTTGTATGTAGCATTTGAAACTATTGTTGACATACTGGAAACAGGTTCATACTAACCAGTTTGCTTATTTTTGTGGGATTCTTGAGACCCAAGAAAATTTTCACTTCATTGTTAATGTCCTAATAATAGCTGTGATATAGTGATAGCCTAATTGATTTGCTAACATAGAGTAACCTAAACCTCATACACTGATTTTTCTGCCCCTGTGAACAAATATAATGGTATTGTACTTGAGAGTCCACCTGTACCTCTGAATCACCAAAAATTAGTGTTGGTGGAACTGTCTTTAAATGTAACAGCTGAGGTACTGTGACCTTGCTAGCTATAGCAAGCAAGAGAGCACAGAGACTTTAGTAGGGGCTGATTTGTGTTGCTGCTTGGCAGAGTGGATTAACTTGCATGAAGGCGTTCAGTGTAAAAGACATCCTAACACTGACTTGTGATTTCAGAAGAGATTTCAGAAGGAAACGACATACAAGGTGTGTGTAATCATAGCTCAGGGCCACAGTTGTGCCGTGGCAAATGTTTTGCCTATATAAACACTCGCATCTTGTGGCTGGGCTGCTCAGGGACCACAGTTTTCAATTCTCCTTCTAAAGACCCCTTGTATGGACTGTACTAATGACATGGAAAGAAGTCTCCTGCTGGTGGAGGGACCTGACACTCAGGACACCTCAATTCCCAGACAAGTATCTTGGCCACTAGTTTAAAATTATATTGCCAGGCTTAATGGACAAGTAGCAGGCTAGGCCTGTGACTTTCACAGTTGCTTTTTGGTCATAGGTGCTTAAGATCTGTTTAGCACTTAACATAGTTTTCGTAGCTCTATCATGCACTGAGATCTCCTCACACAGTACAGATAACTAAGTACTCTTCAGAGTTAGACTCTTGCATTATTGATGTTTAAATAATTGGTGCTAGCTCTTTTGACAGTAAACACAGAGTGCTAACTCCTGCTCCTTTGACTTTGCATGTTTTATAGAACAATAAGTATTTTCTAGGTCAGGGCGAAAGTGTTGCTCAGACATCTTAGTTGTGGAGCAAATAGATTTGATTTCATATCTAATATGGGTATTACTTAAGCCTTCTGTGAAATACCTACTCCATTTTATTCCTGGTACTGTCTGATCTTACAGTCATTGGACTTGTATGCAGTGGGAAATTACAGTTGTTAGAACCTGCAAATTAACTTGATTAACTGAGCATATAGTGCAGATAAGGACATTTCTTTGGTGTTTGGTCTTGAAAGCTGCTTGCTTCCTACATTAGGTGTGTGTGCAGGCTGGAGATTTTGCCTCTGATTAAATCAAATATCATACTGCTAGTTAAGCTGGATGATATGTGAGTGTAAAATGGTGCCAGAGCCCAGCATTGCTGTGCTTTTACCTCCACATCAAGTGTCAGTCACTGTCTTATTCAAAATTTTGTGTGTAAGAACTGAAGAACCAGCAATGCTAGTGCTTGAAAATTAAGGTGTTTCCTACCATTTCCAATCTTGTTTCATGTTTGTTTTTTATTAGGAAACTGAGTTTATCTGGGCTGCTGAACCATGGAGTGTTTAGTCATGCTTTTCCTTTGCAGTAAATGACAGGGAACATATCTTTTATTCTGCTTTTACACAGTCTTTCAGAAACATCTAGAGACTGTTATAAAATTTATTTCATGACTTGTGGTTGATAACTGGTCTCTGATCTGCATTGTGTGAACTTGCTTCAGGATTTAGATTAGTTCTGTGCATTTTGGGTTTCAGTTGTAGGGTTGATAGGCTATAGTATTACCTCAAAACTTTCACTTTCTTCTAAAAGAAGCTCCTTTTTTTTCTTGGTGACATCTAAAAGATAAAAACTGAAAAAAAACCACCCCAAAATTAAAACAAATGCATAAATATCCACATGCTTCTTTTACACGTTTTAAATTGGATTGTGCTTATGAAGTAATAATTTTCAATAAAATGCTTTGCTTTCTGTTGTTACTGAAAGTGACAGATTGCATGGCATTAAAAGATTAAAATAGTATACTTCTCTCACCTGTAGACATACATAAACCAGGATTTTTATTTACTGAGTATGAACACTGATAGTCTGGATGGAAAAAAGTATCTAAAATAATTATGAATATTTGGCTAAATAGACAATATCTGCTTCCATTTGTAGTACTGATTTTCACTAGAAAATGGGTTTACACAAACTAAAGTGCTAAAATAGCTTGGAAACAGATTTTGTCACTTCAGTCATTAAGGGCAGTTATCACCTTGCTCGGTTTAGGCTAAAAAAATCCTTGCTGTTTTTTAGTAGAAAACTCTGGCAAACTGGATAATGAAAGCAAGTAAAAGCAACAGTAAAGTTGTTATCCAGTTTGTCTTTTTCTGTGTGCATATTCTGAGTATTTTTTTACTTTTAGAAAGAAATCTATAAAGCTTCATTAATCTATCACATTTTAAACAACTTCTCTTCAAATCTTACAAAGCTACTTGCCATTTTTGTTTCCCTATTCTTTTTCTAGCTCTTTGCTTTTTGCTGTAGTTCTGTAATAGATTTTGGAACAAGCTGTGATGTATCTGTGCTTAGGAAGTGGAAATTTTTATGCCTAAGTAAAGAAGTTTAGGTGCACACTTCCAAAAACAAGTTACAGCTCTGAATTTACTGATAATTTAATGCAGTGGATACAGAGGTTATGTAAGCATTCCACAAATAAGTACATCCAGTGCCTGAGATCTTGTGTTTCTTTAGTTCATCATCTAGGACTTTAACTAAAATGGTACAGATAGAGAGAGACGAACAGCTGGGAATTCAGGACATCATACATGACATAGTGGGACAGGTGGGTTTACACTGTGTGAGACAGGTGTTTTGTGACCTGAGAACATGTTTGGTTTACTGTATAATGACTGGGAAGCTGTTCTAGACATAGGAGACCTGGCAGCAACCTCATGTTTCGTGAGTTTTACATAGGTTAAATCCACGACTTCTCTAGACTCACACCTGATCTACTGCAGTGTGCCAGTTGACATAGTTGCAGATGGAACAAATTTAAAAGTGAGTTCAACTGGGCCAGGCAAAAGTTGGCAGACCAAATCTAGGCCAAGTCATAGAGCAGTGTCTTGAAAACAAAATATAGAAACTCAGGTTCCTTCTTTCCGTCTTTGATGTGTGTTCTGTGCTTTTGTGAGTAGCTAACGAGCTCTGTGTAATGCTGCCAATATTGAATGCTGCTGATTTTGCACAGAATTACAATATATGACCCACTGAAAGGATCAGGCTGAAGTAGAAATAATAGCAAAGAGAATAAGCAGCTCAGGCATTCGTCTTTATGCAGTATTGCTGGGTGTTCACCTTACATTTGACCTTGGCATAATAGTTGGAATAATTAATGTATATGGCATATGAAGTAATTCAAAAGGGATTTTTTTTCGCTGTGATTTAAAATATGGAGTCATAGCACTCCCCAAATCTGAGTAACAGGCACCCTCACTTATCCTATTTATCATTATTTCTAAGTTTGCAATTTTTAGTTCAAATTCCCTAGTTATTGCTTTATTATTTCATGTTAGTTTAGAGCCAAATAAAAGCCCAGGTGGTTTCAAAAAAAGGAGTTTCACATTAATAAAGTGTGAAGAAAGATGTTTGCAGGCTGGAGCAAGTTCAGCGTGGGGCCCCAGGAAGGCTGGGAACTGAAGCTGTCTTCTGGGAACAGGCTGGGCTGAGAGGGGACGGATTCAGCCCTGGAGAAGAGGCAGCTCTGGGAGGACAAAGCAACAACCCCCAGAACCATGCAGATGATCTTAGGACGTGAGACAATGACACACACAAAAGGTGCAAGCTGGATAAAGGAAGAAACTTTCTCCTTCTGAAGCAGAGAAAAAGATTTCTAAAAGAAAGAGAGGGTTGTATTACTGCCAACAGAAATGGAAATGTTGTGAAGACTTAGGTATTGATCAGTTGTATCTCTGTAAGATAGGTCTGGTCCTTGTCCAGTTGAGAGAATTACTTAATAGTAATTAAGTATAACTTTATTAGACTAGTTTGGAGCCTTGGTATGGGTTTGATTTCTTCCTCTCCCCAAATAATAGTCAAGATTATGCTTATTTACAATTTATTGTAATTGCTGTGATTTGGTGTAATTTTTGAACCTTTCCACTGAGTTGTTTGCAGACATTCAGTGTAAGAGCTTGAGGAAAGCTAGGTTAGGAACTTAAGTTACTCACAGGCATTCTTGTACTTTCCTTGCTGTGCTGTACAAGGCAGTGCACTGTCCTAATGATCATGATTGGGAGTGCCATGGTACAGGATTACTAAAGAAAGAGAATGAATTTGAATGCAAGTAGATATTTGATATATCCACTGTGGATTCAACATGCCTCCTTTAAATACCTGCCACCACTGGAATTTGCATCCAAATCACTTTGATAGAAAAGAACTGTGACCTTTTGTACAAAGCAAAGATACCACTTCGCACGTGCTTCAAAATGACACAGTATAGTTATAAAAATATGTATAAAAATGAGATCTTGTAATTCTCATTAAAGCCTGGACTTGTTTTTTAAATATTCATTTTCCCTTCTTAGTTTGTTTGAGTTCTCAATTTTGTACAATAGAACAGTGAAAAAGGTTTTGATGTGCCATGCTGAGTTGTCTTTCACAGGTTCTGCAGAGGTAACTGCTGGGCCCCTGTAGTCTTGCTTCAACCAGTACAGTGCAGATTTGAAAACCACTGCCAGATCTAGATTTTTAAAATAACCGTATCACTGTCAGACCTCAGATTTCCCAGCAGATGTGTCCTTAATAGCAAGCTTTTATTTTTCAGTTATGATTGCAAAGATTTGACTGTTTAACTATTGTAAAGCAAATACAGACTTTGAAACAGCTGCATGGTCTACCAACATCTAGGGAACCTCATCTTTTAATGTCTGCAATGGACTTTCTGCTTACTGCTGCCACTTGGACACCCTGGTGCTCTTGCCTTGCCTGACCTGTGGGCAGCTTGCCTTTCCTTCTTTGTGCTGTGAAGCTCCTTCCACAATTTGGCCTGCTTCTGCAAGCTGATTGGCAACCAGGAGGTTAAAAGGGCTGATCAATCCCTAAACTTATCCCTTTACAGCCTAGAAGAGACACCATTAAAGGGAATTTGAACCCAAATGGGTTGGATTCAGCTGGAAATTTCAAAGCTTTAATGTTTTAAATGTCACATCCTTGGCTTTTGCTAGCGTAACTTTGAAATACCAGCTGAAGTTACAAAGATTTTTGGTATCACATTCCGCAAGCTTTCTTCTCACCTATTATCAATTAAAGTGCACTTAAAATATCCAATAATCATGAATGCCAAAGATGGTTTTTGATTGCTTGCTTTGTTTTTTAATCTGTCCAGCCATGTTTTGATGTTTTGATGAATGGATAGGGGAAGGGAGATGCATCATAGAGTGATCCTGTTGGTGTGCTGGGGCTGTTGAAGGGGGCTGCTTGTTAAACTGTGTTAAATAAAAAACTGCTGCTGAATAAAATTGTAATTTGAGATGGTTTTCTCTGCTGCTTGTGGAACTACTCTCTGTTTGGCTATTGCTGTATTATCTCTACCAGAATGATAAATCCCTTTGGGCCTATAAAGTTGGATACTTTTACCCTTGGAATAGAACAGATTGTACCAGATGACAATTTCTGTGCACAGACAGCATATTGAGATGTATACATTGTTCATCAAGAGAAAGTATGGATGTGTTAAATACAGCTTGATATTAATTTGTTTACTCAGTTATGTCTTAATTTCTCTTATGATTTTGTCATTTGCATTATTGATAATAAGAAACGTTTTATGACTAAACAGTCTGTCACTTCCTTTATTTTTGGGACTCTAGGTTTATCAAATGTGCAAGAAACTTTCCCTGATAGTAAAATTTGTGTTCTTGTTAAAATTTGAAATTCATTAACTTAAATGATAACATATAAAGTACTGTTGGGAAATAAAATTCCTAATAAGCTGAAATATAGGAAATGCTACAGTAATAGAAATCAGATTCTGTCATGCTACTGCATTACTGCAGTAATGTTTAATTTTTTGCTGATACACAAGAACTGAAACTTTTCAAAAAGCTTTACATGAGGTTAAACTACAGGGAAATAGCATGTACAGTTCTGATAATTTCACATAATTTGCAGTCATTTTTCAAAGAATAAATGAGAACAAAATATTTTTGTAAGCAAGATTATTATGCAAAGATTTTAAATAGTAAGTACACTGAAATGTATCTGGAATAAAACATAATATTAAAGAAAAAAAAAGATACTGATAATCGTTAGTTTGCTTCCCATCTATGCTGGGAAGAATTTAAAATTAAGTGTAAGATCTCTGTATAATTCAAATTATTATGCATGTATTCAAAAGACTAAGTTGTTGGTAGAAGTAATAACTTACATAGTACCAAAATAGTTGAACAAATTAGATATGGCATTAGATTTCAGGCATTTAAAGTGGAAGCCTCAAGCTTTAAAGCTTACTGCAAGTTGAGAATTGATAATTGTTGCTGAGAGATTAATTAGATTTTTAATAGTTAGGCCATCTCTGAAAAAAAAGGTTACTTGGCAGCAGTACAGTTGTGGTGAAGCTAGTCATTAGGTAGGAAAGATGGTTATTAAGGTGGTGGCCTCTTAGGTCAAAGAGAGAAATAAATAGTAGTGGAACAAAAAGTTAGTTGAAACTACTAGAACATGCTATCAAATCTATTCCTTCCAGTTGCTCTGTGCTCTGCAGCTGCTCTAGCAAGTCCTCAGGTCACCTCTCCTCTCTTCCTTTATCCAGGCTGGCAAGTGTGTCTGTAGGTCAGTCATATGTCTGTCAAGTCAAGTGAGAAATGATTGGTTATGGCATAAATACACCCTATTTCTGTCTGATCATCAAGGGTAGCCTAATGCACTGGTAGAAGAGAAGGATTCTCATCCACCTGTGCTAAATTACAGTTTATCTGTGATAATTTACCTGGCCTTACCTTCTGTCAGAGGGTGATTCTGCCATTTCTTTGTTGATTGAATTGTTTGACCTTTTGACTTTTTTAGGAAAATATATTTAGCTTGGTAAATGTAAGTCTCGTGGTTACTCACTGCATGCTGTTCTGTGAAAGCTGTTTTGACCCTCTTTCTTCAATTTCCTTTATGACTGCCTTTGCTTGAGCATCTGAACAACCTTTCCCAATATGGAAAGGTGATAAAGGAGAATCCCTTCCAGCCTCTCTGGCAGCCTCAGCCTTTATAGCCAGTGTAATATGAGGAAAAAGCCAATGTCACTCCACATCCCAGTGTGACACTTGTATCATTACCCATTTTGTGTCATGTCTGCAGACTTCTTGCATGAATTTGTGTCTCTGGCTCTGCTATTTTCTGTTTGGATGAGCAGCAGCCCCTCTCATGGCTCCTTACCTACACGTACTTTTGCAGATGTTACTGTATTGGGTTTGTGTGGCAAATATTGGTAGTGGGGGGATACAGGAGTGGTTTCTGTGGGAAACCACAGAAAGCTTCCCCTTTGTCCAACAGACATTCTGCTCAGCTCCAAGGTGGACATGCCAGTGGCCAGTGCTGAGAGCATCAGCAATGGTAGTAGCGCCTTTGGGATGACAGGTTTAGGAAGGGGAAAAAAAAGGCAACTGCAGTCAGAGAACTGAGGCTATGTGAGAGGAAGAACCCCGCAGACCTCAAGGTCAGTGAAGAAGGAGGGGGAGGGGGCACTTCAGGTCCCAGAGCCAAGATTTTCCTGCATCCTGTGAAGACCGTAGTGAGGTGGGATGTTCCCCTGCAGTGCATGGAGGTCCACAGGGGAGCAGAGATACACCTGAAGCAGGTGAATGCCCAAAGGAGGCTGTGACCTTGTGGGAAGCCCATGCTGGATCAGGCTCCTGGCAGGACCTGTGGTCTCATGGAGAGAGGAACCCATGTGGAGTTATGCTGTGACTTGTGTCTCCTTGCTGGTTGCATGCTGGAGCAGTCTGTACCTGAAGGAATGCATTCCCTGGGAGGGACCATACACTGGAACAGAGCGTGAGGAGTCCTCCCCCTGAGGAGGAAGCAGCAGAGCAGCAGTAACGGAGGCAATGTGTGTTGAAGTGACTGCAGCCCCCATACCCTGGCCCCTTGCACTGCTGTGGGGAGGAGGTGGAGTATACAGGGAGGGAAGCTGAGCTCAAGAAGAAGGAAGAAGTGTGGGAGGGGAATTTTAAGATTTTTTTGTTATGATTTTTGATCATGCTGCACAGATTTGATTGATAATGAATCAAACTAATTTCCCAAAGTTGAGTCTGTTTAGTCCACGATGGCTGTGGGTAACCAAACTATTCTGATCTCAGTCCACGGGCCTTTTGTTATATTTTCTCTCCCCCATCCAGTTCACGAGGGCAATGACAAAGCACCTTTGTGGGAGACCTGGCATCCCCACCACATTTATCCAGGTCTTTCCCTTTTTCTCCATTACTCTGCATGGCTCATTACCAGTAGTTTCTGCTGAAGAGTCCGTCCTATCTTCATACTGAAGGAGCTTGTAGCAACCTGTTGTTCTGTCTGCTGCTAGATTTTTTTAAGGCATTTCCAGATGCAGAGGACTGTGTTTTAGCCTGTATCCTGGATGAAAGGCCAGGGACATCTTGCCAGTGGTCATTGAAGAGGTTACAAGTGAATTGTCAAGAGCCTGAATCATTCTTTGTGCAAATAATGCCGAGACAGTGAGAGTGATCAGCAGCTGCTTCACAGGATATCTGCCAAGGTGGGCTTTTCTTGGGTGATCTTTGAGTGGCTGACAAGGTCTAGTATCAGAGCTGCTCTGTAACAACAGCATAAAGCAAAATTAAGCTAAATGTAGAAGTAAACGTGGGCCACTGCTTCTTTCAGGACTAAACCCCTAAGCTATCCAGGGCTTTGGAGCTGATGTTCTCACTGAAGATGAAACAAACTGAGCAGTGACAAAGTTAGAGGGCTGCTCAACACTTATTCTTCAGAATGAGCTTGGCAGCTCTGGTGCTTTTATATCAGTAAGATGGTTATGTTTTATAAAATTAATTACAGGTTTGTCCCTTTCTTTTTGTTCTGTATTCCACATCCATTTTACCATTACTTGCTTCCTTGCAGAACCAACATGTATCCTTCACAGTGCCACCAAAGAGGTGCTGTCTGAGCTCTTAGCATAATCTTTATTTACCTCTGTGTAAAAGTCTTCCAAGTCTTTGCTTGTTTAGAACTTTGAATTCAGACTTCAGGGTAAAACTAAAAATAATCACTGTACTAAGTTAAATAAGAGAATCACAGGATTGCAGAATCACTTGGTTGGAAGAGACCTTCAATTATCAAGTCCAACCCAGCCCTAACACCTCAACTAAACCATGGCACTGAGTGCCACATCCAATCTTTTTTTTAAACACATCCAGGGATGGTGACTCCACCACCTCCCTGGGCAGACTATTCCAGTACTTTATCACTCTTTCTGTAAAAAATTTTTTTCCTGACATCCAACCTATATTTCCCCTGGTGCATTTTGAGACTTTGTCCTCTTGTTCTGTCAGTTGCTGTCTGGAGAAAGAGACCAACTCCACCTGGCTACAGCCACCTTTCAGGTGTTGTAGAGAGGGATAAGGTCGCCTCTGAGTCTCCATTTTTCCAGGCTAAACAACCCCAGCTCCCTCAGTCATTCCTCACAGGGTTTGTGTTCCAAGCCCCTCACCAGCCTCGTTGTCTTCTCTGGATGTGCTCAAGTGTCTCAACGTCCTTCCTAAACTGAGGGCCCAGAACTGGACACAGCACTCAAGGTGTGGCCTCACCAGTGCCCAGTACAGGGGAAGAATGACCTCCCTGCTCCTGCTGGCCACACCATTCCTGATCCAGGCCAGGATGCCATTGGCCTCCTTGGCCACTGGGCACACTGCTGGCTCATGTTCAGCTGCTGTCACCAGAACCCCCAGGTCCCTTTCTGCCTGGGCACTGTCCAGCCACACCGTCCCCAGCCTATAACACTGCAGGGGGTTATTGTGGCCAAAGTGCAGGACTCGACACTTGGACTTACTAAACTTCATTTTGTTGGACTCTGCCCATCCATCCAACCATTCCAGGTCTCTCTGCAGAGCCCTCCTACCTTCCAACAGATCAACACACACTCCCAGCTTAGTGTCATCTACAAGTTTACTCATGAAAGATTCAATAGCCTCATCTATGTCATCAATAAAAATACTGAACAGAACTGGCCCCAGCACAGACCCCTGAGGGACACCACTGGTGACTGTCCCCAGCTGGATGCAGCACTGCTCACCACCACTCTCTGGGCCCAGCCATGCAGCCAGTTCCTGACCCAGCAAAGAGTGCTCCTGTCCAAGCCATGGGCTGCCAGCTTATCCAGGAGTGTGCTGTGGGAGACAGTGTCAAAGGCTTTTCTGAAGTCCAGACAGACATCCACAGCCCTTCCTGCATCCACCAGGTGGGTCACCTGGTCATAAAATGAGGCCAGGTTGGTCAAACACTACCTGTGCTCCTGCCCTATAGACCACTTGACCTTCAGTCCCTTTTAATTGCCCTGACACTCCTCTTTTCAATCTCATCACTGCCAGCCTGAAGTATCAGCAGTGGGTAATGATCCTAGGGCTCAATCAGCCCAGGGAGTCCCTCAGTAATATCCCGTACCTGGGCCCCAGGGAGGCAAGAGATGTCCCTGTGGGATTGGTCTAGTCAACATACCGGGCCCTCTGTTTCCACCAGGGAGTCAGCTATCACAACTACCCTTCTTTTCTTCTTGATGTCAGAGGTGGTGATCTGTCTGGCAGACAAAGTGTAATTGGGAGGGTCTCTGGGCAGATCATTTTCTCCTGTGTCCTCTGGCTGACCCTCTAGATCCAGGGCCTCATACCTATTCTGAAGTGGCACCTGGGTGGGTGATGGAGGTCAGGAGGAATTTTTATTACCTTCCCAAGGTGGGACCCGTTTCCACTCCCCTTCATCTACCAGATGTCCTCCTGTTGTCTGACAGTGGGAGGCATGGGAGTCCTTTGATTCTTGGCGGGCCACCCTCAAGCATGGAAGGGTGGAACTCCAACAATCTATTTCTATTTTAAGCAGCATTTAATGAGCAGCACTCATATTATGCCTGCTATGTGACAAAACTAAACAGATTGTAGAATATTTGCAGAATAAATCATATGTATCTACAACATCTATTATAAATACAGTATTTTATAAAATATGGTTTTCATCTTAATATGCACTTCATTGTAATTGGTTTGGTAAAGCTGTCACCATGGAGTGAAACCATCTCATACTGTTATGTATTTTAACATTATTGATTTTATTAGATGCAGAAGAGATCAAAATTGGCTTATTACAAATTATTATTTATAAACCTGATTGTGATTTTTCCTGCGAAAGAAAGTACAATAAAATTTATGTTAACTCAAGAAATAGGAGAGAAACTCTTCCTATGTACAAAATCAGCTTGTATCTTTTAGCAGCCAGATTTTTTTCTCCCCTGAGCCTAGTTTCTGATGCAATAAAAAGGAACAAAGGAATGTGTTTCTCTGAAATCACAGAATCATAGAATGGTTTGGAACCCAGCTGTGTGCCTTGAGAGATCTTGCTTTCTCTCTGACTTGCAGAAATCTCAATTTCTGTCCTTCAAGTAATTGGTAATAATGAAATTGAGATACGGCTTCCCAGTTTCTGCAAAGTTTGCAAATGAGAGCTTCCTACAGAAAGATATCCCAAGATGTAATTCTTAAGCATGTTTTTATTTGGAGTTACAGGGGAAGTCATGCTAGAGGTATGTATAAATATTTAGCAAGTAGATGTAAACTTACTCTGTTTACCCTTTGGTGCAATTCAGATAGCTGTGATAAGCACAAACAGTACATAAAGTAACAAATCCTGCCAACAGGCACAGTGTGGGTTTAACACTGAGTTGCTGTACCTGTGCTCTTCCTTGGCAGCCCTGAGAAGGAACAGAGTGGGTTCCTTTGTGCCTGTAAAATACCACATATTTGGAATATGGAAACTCCTTGTTTGCCGCAAAGGTCTGGCAATTGTAAAAGATTAATGGAACAAAGTAGATTATAGCTAAATGATTTTACATTTCAGTAAAGATCTGCTGTAATTGTCTTAATTTATTTCACAGAGAAAACTAATTACATTTAATTGAGTCATGACAAAATACAACACTTTTATAAGGACTAATTCCTGTTTATTTCTGTCCAGACATTCAAAACATTGTTTTTCAGAATAATGAACTTTTGTTTTGGCAGAAGCTCATAAACATGTAAGGACATGAGAAAGTTTGAAAGACTATCAGTGTCAAATAAGTTTCTTTGGGGTATTTTAAAATTGTTATCTTAAAAAAAAAATAAATTTATGAACCATTCAGGACATTAATTTGCACGGAAGTATGGAAACTGTCCAGGTAGCATCAAAAAGGACATTAATTACAAAGTCTGAAAATTCCTAGAGAGATTATGAACATGAAACCTGAGAATAGAAGTGAAATTTCTGAGATTTTTAAAATAATACTATGATTTCTCTTGAAAAAATTCAAAAAATGCAGTATACTTAGCAGCCTAGACCTTTTCAAGTCTTTGCTTCATAAAGGAAAGGTTTCCCAGAAAGAGAGGAAGCCCTCTTGTTCTTTAATAGTGAGGGTGCAAGGAGGGAGTTCAGATTGTTAGTCTTTGTCTGTCATCTCAATTGCTGTTTCCAGTTTCCTTCCACTTGGCCACCTATTTCAAATGCCTTATTAATTTCATAATCCAGTTCATATGTGGTGTTTTGGGTTGATTGCTATTTGTAGATGTGCTTATGTGACACCTGCTTGCAGTGCTGGAAATCTGTGATAGTGTCATATCATAATAGAGTGTGTCTGTTTCTCCTAACACAAGAGATCTAATTTTTTTCCCCAGACATGCACTGCTAAAATTTGAAACAAAATGAAAAGTTGGAGAGATCTGATGAAAATCACTGCCTGTAAATTGCAAGCAGTTACCAGTTTGCTTTACCTCTGCTTTTCAGAATCTCTCTTTGTTCACTCAGTCCCCCTTTGGTTTAGCTTCTTAAACTGCCGCCAGCTTTGACACAGAGCCTTTTCCTCTGCAACGGGCTGTCAGCCTTCCTTTATCTCTGAGCGTAATAACACTACCAAAGAGGACATAATTTTTTCATATGTGACTTATGGTATCTTAATTTTACTCTATAATATCATCTCTCATTCTATTACTAGTTAATTAAGCACAGGAATTATTTTTGAGTCAGAAATGCCTTGTAAAATAGAATTATCCTGAACTGTGTTGTTTCATTTATTACTTTTATTCATAAAAAACTATTGAATATGACTCTTGCTGGTTAATGTTTCTTGTGTAATAGGCAACCAGGTACCAAAGTAAGTCTAAAATGAAGTAAAATTTCCTCATAAAACTAAGAAAATTTGAAGTTACTGATTTGAAATGTATGAAACTTTCTTGTCTGATAAAACTTAATAGAGGTTTTTGACCTGTAGTCCAAGGGGAACAACAAGGGGGCAAAAGTATCTAGATATGTGAGGATCAGCATTATTAAGAAAGGTAGAAATGACTCTCTAGCTGAGACTCAGGAAATCTGAATAGACTTAACAAAAGCTTATTTAAATGCTGTAATAAGTATTTATGAATATATGCTTAAATCTATCAGGAAAGATCTCTTGTGAAGGGGAAATGTAGACTGAAGTGTATTCAGAGTCACTGTGTCTCAGAAGTTTTAAAAAGAGCTAGTGTCTAAAGTGCTAAAATTATCAACAAGGTAATAATATATTATTGACTTTTCTGCAGACCAGTCCAGAGATAAATTATCTCTTAAGACTTTTGGATATTTTATCTTTAGTCCTGATACATCACCACTAAGAGCACTAGGTTTACTGTCTGTATCACTGATGGAAGCTTTATTATCTAGATTTACAGCAAAAAAACACTTCTGGAAAATCATTTTTTTTAGGATACCATGTGAATCTCAAAACTGCTGTTATGTCACAACTGGAGCTATAGTAGTAACTTTTTTATAGTCAGGAATGTTTTAATTATGAAGAAATATTTGGATATTAACAAAAAGCTATTTATATTTGTAGAGAAAATCTTTGTTTGCCTCAACATTTCTGCTTTTTTCTCTTTTTTTTCTCCAGGGCACAATATAGAACTATGATAGCAACCGGAGGAGTCATAACAGGACTGGCTGCCTTAAAAAGGCAGGACTCTGCCAGATCTCAGCAACATGTAAATCTTGCTGGAGTACCAGTTCCTGAGGAGAAGAAACCAGTTAGACGCCGGCCCAGGACAGATGTAGTAATTGTCAGGGGCAAAATCCGTCTCTATTCTCCATCAGGATTCTTTCTTGTTTTGGGAGTGCTTATCGCATTCTTTGGAATTGCAATGGCCATCCTTGGATACTGGCCTCAGAAGGAACAGCTCTTAGGATCTGAAGATAATCCATCTGTAAATGAGACCCGGACCCCAAGAAGTCAAGGAAGCATTTTACTTCGCTTCTTTGAACAGCACATGCACTCGAATAAGATGAAAATGCTGGGCCCTTTCACTATGGGCATTGGAATCTTCATTTTTATTTGTGCAAATGCCATTCTGCATGAAAACCGTGATAAGGAAACAAAAATAATACACATGAGAGACATATACTCCACTGTAATAGACATCCATACCCTGAAGATCAGGGAACAAAAGCAGCTGTGTGGTGCCTTCACTGGCTTGTTGGGGGAAGGAGAACTCCGGCACAGCGGGAGCTCCTGTGCATCACGGCTGGCTGCAAACACGGTTGCGCCTTTTTCTGGCTTCAAGAGTAATCTTAAAATGGATAGCTCTGCTGAAGAAGATGAGATTACCCTCAATGAAGATAGGACCACTAGTAGCCTCCTGCCACCTCTGCTGGCTGAGCAGTCCAGTTCAGTCTTTGGACTTTACCCTCACTCCAGCAAGGTTTCAGATGACAAAAACACTATAAAGTGTGAAACAAAATCCATTGTATCTTCTTCCATTAGTGCTTTCACACTGCCAGTAATTAAACTGAATAACTGTGTTATTGATGAACCCAGTATAGACAATATAACTGAGGACTCAGAGATCACCAGGAGTCAGTCTAGAAATCTGTCAATGGATTCTCTGGCCATTCCACTACCTGATACCAATGAATCCTACAGACCAACTGCTTCCATGCTGCCGCGACACAATTCATTTGTGGACGCTCCTTCTGATCCATTCAAATCTTCTATGACTCTCGGACCAAGCACAGGAAAGCTTTTATCTCCTGGTGCTGCCAGGAAGCAGTTTGGTTCCAACACATCTTTGCATCTTCTGACTTCACATTCTAAGTCCTTGGACTTGGACAGGGGTCCGTCTACGCTCACTGTCCAAGCTGAACAAAGGAAACACCCCAGCTGGCCCAGGCTGGATCGGAGCAACAGTAAAGGCTATATGAAACTAGAAAACAAGGAGGACCCAATGGATAGGTTACTTGTGCCACAAGCAGCAGTCAAGAAAGACTTTACTAATAAGGAAAAGCTTCTTATGATATCAAGATCTCATAATAATTTGAGTTTTGAACACGATGAGTTTTTGAGTAACAACCTGAAGCGAGGAACTTCTGAAACAAGATTTTAATGTTTAAATTACAATTTAGAAGATGTCACACAGTATTTTTTAAAAAAGCATTTTGACAAGTGTTTCCTTTTCAGTGAGACTGTACAAGCCTGTTCTTAACCAAATGCTTAATAGCTCATTAAAATTGGCTTGTGCAAACAGAGATCTTCATCTTTGTAATACCAGGACTTTCTTGTTGTAGTAACATTTGGTTGCAATACTGTGCATTATCATTGCTCGGACAGTTTTGTTACGACTGATTCCAATTATTCCCAAGTCACTATCTCTTTTGTTCTATATAGGCATGTTTCTTTTCACCAGTTTGACTCCAGGAGGCTGCATTAGGAAAAAAACTCAGTTTACCTGTAAGTTCTCTTGATTTAAAGACTGCAAGAGACTGAAAGCCATGGTCTTGTGGTCTAGAATGGGAAGTGAGCAGGAGCACATACTGGAACTGTCAAATCCAGGCCTTTATTCCTAGGTGTTGTCTTTCACATGCAGTACATCTCAGTAACTGCAGTCTTGCCATTGTCATTGTGAGAAACTTGTTTACATACTGGGGTGGGTGGATAGAAAAGAGTGGATATATTAAAACCATTTTTGTGAATTCACTGTAATTGATCAAGCTGAATACCAGTGTTGTGAATTATTAACTATGCTTTGTACAATAATCTTTCTACATCCATTGTAATTTAATCCTGTAATTCTGGAAAAGCATATATAAAGTAAAAAATCTGAATTTTTTCTGGGATTAAGTCTCTAAACCACTTTGATTGGCAGCTGTTTTAAAGTCAAAATAGATTCAGTTAAAATCTTAGGAAGATGATGAATGCCAACAGGATTTTAGAAACATGGTGTGTAATAAGATGATACTGTAACTTGTATCTGAAGACGATAATGGAGACTGAATATATTATTGCCTCTCATTACAATAACAAGATGCAAAATAACTAGATCTCTATGTTCAAAATACTGATACAAAGCATACAATTCAGTACGTAGACTAACATAGTATGAAAACCCCTTGCGTAAATTTTGATTTATGTGTTCCACATAATTAGTGGTGTGATAGTTTATCGAAGCCTTAGCTGTGTCAATTGGCATTACAAGATTTTGCAAAAGAAATTGACATTTAAAATAATGTTTTTCTCAGCAAAGCAAGCTTCACAGTTGACAGTTTAGGCTATTGCTAAAGAAAAGGAGAATTGGAATGTGAATATCAGAAGGTTTTCATGTATTTCATTGCTGTTTAGGCCATGATCCTGCCATTACAGCCATGCTAGAGAATGCCCCTTCAAAGCTGCAAGGCTCACCCAACAGGATGTTGGTCTTAATTGGTTAGATTGGATATATTCACTTACCCTAAATACTCAGGAATTATTTTTAATGGCTTTTCCCAAAAAGAATCAAGCTTGTTAAAATGTTGTAATTTCTCAATTGCTTAGATTATGAAAGATTGAGGATAAAATACTCTTTCTTTTGTTTTTTGTTTTTGTTTTTTGTTTTTTTTTTAATGTTCAGCTCCGTATTTCAACTGCGCAATGTTTATGTATCAGGAGCATTACTTGCTCAGTGAGTTGAAGGCATAGTGTTAACTGTTAGAACCTCAAGCCTGTATATTGTAACAGAGTTGGCTAAATATTTTGCTATGAAGCTTTTAATAACTCACTGGTTTGTGTTCTTAAGACATTTGCTATTTTTTGCAATAAAATGTCTCTCTACACATATCCATTGTAAGACCTGTTTTTTCCTTGTCTACACGTGGAAAGGCTGAATGCTTTTTTATCCGTGAAATGTATTCAACGTGGTTTTGCTACAAGAAACTTTTTATATGAAGAACGTCCTGCTCTTTTTAGTTTGGCAGTAAGTATTATTATAAAAATGGAAAACACTATTAAAGACATGAGTGATGTAAGCTTTTTATTTCCTTAATAGCTACCTTAAATCACAGCTTAAAAGACGTTCCACATACTATCGTATATGGGAATGGTAGTTCCTTTGTAAGTATAGCAGGGGATGAGCTTTTAATTTTAACACAGATAATAGGTACTGAAAAACGTACTCACTTGGGAAAAATTTACCAAGGTAAAGCTATCAAAATAGCCCCATGTAAAGAAACTTCATGGTTGACAGAGTAACTACAAAAGATATTCCCATATTAACATAAAATTAAGTATTTAATTCAGATAATCACAGGACTGTTGAGGTTGAAAGGGATCTATGGAAGTCGTCTTGTCCACCCCCATCCTGCTCAAGCAGGGCTGTCTCACAACATACAGCTGGTTGTCCAGAACTGTGTCAAGATGGTTTTTGCATAGCCCCAAGGAGAGAGACCTCACAACCTTCCTTTGTGACCTGTGCCAGTGGTTCATCACCCCCACAGTAAAAGAGGTTATCTAATGGTCACAGGCACCCTTCTGTGTTTCACTTTGTGCCCATTGTCCCTTGTCCTAACTCTTTCCAGAGCCTGGCTCCTTTTTTGTACCTCCTTTAGATACTTATACCCAATGACAAGACCCTCCTGAGCCCTCTCTAGCTAAACAGTCCCAGCTGGTTCTGCTATTCCTCATAGGTCCCTTCATCATCTTTGTGGCCCTTCACACAACTGGCTCCAGTATGTCCATGTCTTTGTTGTTTTGAGACCAGAGCTGGACCCAGCACTCCAGATCTGGCCTCACCAGTGCTGTGTAGAGGGGAAGGATCAGCTCCTGTCAGGGTTCATGTAGGACATTGCATAGTTTCCTTGGTAGTTCCAACTCGAGCTCAGGTTGGGAAAACTTGTTCAAGAGGCTTGAACATAAAAGTCAGAAACTGCAGTAGGGCAAGGATGTCTCTGGACCCTTTGCAACACACTTGGTTATACAGGAACCTTACAGTGGCCAAAATGGGAGCTGTGTGCTGTTGTCAAGTAAGAAACTGATAAAAACAGCATGTCTTAAACTCTATCTTTAGGCTATAAATATCATATTCAGTTTCTGATACAGTTTGCAGACCTTTATTCAATTTGATTTCTATTATTGATGTGCAGCCCCACAATGAGTTTCTCAGATACACTGCAGGCTGAAAAAGAAGCCAAAGTCAGGACAGTTTTGTCATCAGAGGAAAACATTGTGGAGCTACACCACAAACTTTTTCTTAGAATAAGAAGCTAAACCTTATTCAGAGGGCATGTTATGGTTTTACATCCTTTATATGTAGTAACTAAAAAAAACAATCATTTAGGTCACACAAACAATGAGTTTTCTCCTTCCTCTCCCTAAGCTTATTTAAAAATGTACTTTCTACTTCTTAGGTAATCTTAATCATTGCCTATGGATCAGACTGATGGTTAGGTCCATCCCTCCTGAATAAAACACATTTTTTAGGCAAGTTTCATCAGGAAATAAAGAGCAGCACTCTACAGTGATAAGGTTACAACGCTGGGTTACCATCTCTTCCAGAATTGCTTCTGTATTTTACATGAAATGGTTCTTGGGTAAAATCCTTGAAACAGGGCTTGGATTCTTGACAGGTTGATACTTTAACTACTCCCTGGTGATTCCAATTTACTCTCCCTGGGAGGCAAGGAACCAAACCTTTCCTTGCAGAGCAGTGCCCTGTTCAGCAGGAGGGATTGACAAATGCTTTCAGCTGCTCAGTTGTACATGGCTTAATGGATGGGAAGGCATGAATTTTCTCAGCAGCAGGATTTTGGCATGGTGTTACTCATCCTGAGGGCTGTCCTAAGACTGGAGCTGTGTAAAGGATGGAAAGGTGAGCTGGCACTCTCAGTATGGTTTTGGAAGAAAGTAGAATTTTATGTTACTAACTGAGAAGAATTCTTGAGGTTGTCAGGTTTGGAGGTAGACATCTACAATTATCCTGCCTCTTAAATTACCTAAATAATTTTTTTCTTTTTTGCAACTATATCGTAGTACCTTTCTCAGATCTTAAGTTGATTTTGCTCATTCTTAAAATGCAACATTGCTGGTCCTATAGTTTCTGCTGAGTGAAATTTGGGAAATAGGATTAACCTGCAGCAGCTTCTCTCTGAAGAGTTTCATGCTGCTTGTGGAGTACCTGGATTGCTTTAGTCTTATACTCTTAAATAATTTCTTTATATGAGCTTTTTTCTAATCCTTTCCAGGAAATTCTGCCTTCATCTTCCCAGCACTCTTGGGGTTTTTTTTGGTTAATTTTCCTACCAAATATGGTATTGTGATGAGCAAGTATAAATCTTTTAGCAAGACTGTGCATGTGTATATGAGAGTGCAAATGGAATAAATAGCCTATTACAATGTAGGAGTGCTTCAATTAGTATGATTTAGCTACTCAAGGGCAGGTTCATGCCCTTTGTCTAAATCTTTTCAAATTAAACTCAGGAGCAAATTTATTGCAGTGATCACAGCTGTTCTGTTTAACTTTCAAGTGACATTTTTTAATTCCTCCATCTCTATTCTATGTATGGCCATATTGGTTTGTATTTCAGGAGTCAGTGTCTGAAATAAACCTCGAGTATTTTACACATTCAATTAAGCCCATTTCTTAATAGTATTACTTGTCTGAGTAACAATTGGCAGAATTACAACCCTTAGTCCCATTAGGAATGGAAATGGGATAGTTAGAACACTTCTGTTTTAGAATAGCGTGGCCAGCAGGTCAAGGGAGGGGATTCTGCCCCTTCACTCTGCCCTGGTGAGACCTCACTTGCAGTGCTGCATCCAGCTCTGGGGTCCCCAGCACAGGAAGGACATGGACCTGTTGGAGTGAGTCCAGAGGAGGCCACCAAGTTGATCAGAGGGCTGGATCACCTTTCCTATGAGGAAAGGCTGAGAGAATTGGGGTTGTTCAGACTGGAAAAGAGAAGGCTTCAGGATGACCTAATTGTGGCTTCCCAGTACCCAAAGGGAGCATACAAGAAAGATGGGGCAAGACTATTTACAAGAGCACATAGTGACAGGACAAGGTGGCACATGTTCAAATCGAAAGTGAGAAAGTGAGTAGGCTTAAATTAGATATTAGGAAAAAATGTTTACTGTGAAGGTGGTGAGGCACTGGAATGGGTTACCAGGAGATGTTGTGGATGCCTTATTCCTGGAGGCATTCAAGGTCTGGTTGAATGGAGCTCTGAGCAGCCTGGTGAGTTGAAGGTGTCCCTGCCCATGGCAGAAGGTTTGGAACTAGATGATCTTCAAGGTCCCCCTCCAACTCAAAAAAAAAAAAAAAAAAAAAATCATTAAAATTGAAATAAAACATCTCACTGTATTAAATATCTGTATGTCTAATCTGTTGTGTTGGTAGGTAGTTCAGATAGGTAATGCTTTAGAGGAGAGTAATTTACAACCGCTGTGAATTGTCCATAGGAAGAAACATAAAGCCATTGTTTCTCCTTATCAGTTTTTGTTCCAGCTAGTGTAATTATTGAGGATAGCATTCACAGAAACTTCTAATCTGTTTCTGAATCCCACTAAGCCTTTTGGTTCACTGGTATAATTTTGTAAATTACTGCAGATTAATTATGAGTTGCCAGTAAATATATTTTCCTTATCAGTTGGCAATTCTTATCATCACTGTAATTTCATTGCAACAGCCAACGGCTCCGCTATTAAAAATTGTTCCAGGAATAACCTCATATCCAGTGTAAATATATTGATATTTCTGGGAGTTTGTTTTTCATATTTTTAAAGAAATTAATCACTTAATTGGTCAGAGCTATCCTGTGATTCACCATACATCTGATTTAGCACTAGGATCTTTTTGTTCTCAGAATAGGTTCCTACTTTGTAGGCAACACTGTATCTGGTTTTGGCCTCTAAATTACTTTATTTATTTATTTATTTATTTTATTTCATTCCAGCCCATTGGACAATTCAGTTTTCCTTCTGATCTCTTATAATGATGGCACTTACCTATTCAGTGCAACCCAACAGGAGTAGATCTGTGTTTGTTGCCAAGGACTCACTGTCCATCCTGGCTGCATTTTAGAGACTTTACTTGACTAGCTCACACTTGGGCTGGTTGGACTGAACATCCTTTGATGATTGGAATATGTTATGGGTTTCTGGAGAACAGCTCCTCATTTATTTGCCCCTGAAGGGAGCCCAGTCTGTGCTGTGATATTGCTCTTTGGGTGAACTGAAGTGTGGCACACGAGGCCAACTTGGGGATTTATTTCAAAGGAATACTACCAACCTGGAAAAAACATTTTTCTCAGCTGCATCCTCAGTGACTTCTGAGAATTGCATCAGCACAAATGTACATTTCCATAGATCTGACAGTAAATGCCATCTGGTAAGATTACTTTCATGTCATCCTTTAAAAACCTTATTGATTATCTCCCCAAAGCCTTATACATCCCCTGCCAGCCCAATCTGCCACCTCCTCATTTGATATTCAGCATATTTTCCCTCCAAATTCTCTTTTCTATATTGGGTAATGATTTCACATGTGCTACTGTATGAAATGCTTCACTTAAGTTAGAGCAGATGAGCTCTACTGCATGTTTTGTCCAGAAAATTGTTATTTCAAAAAGAGATACCAGTTAAGTGTGGCACATCTACTCTGCATCTTACCCTGTTTCCTATTTTCATTCTTGTCTTTAGTGCATTGATTTTTTATTTTTCTGAAGCCTTCTATATGACCTGTATCTGACAGGTCTGCAAATGGACAGATAAATTTTCCTTCTCTTTTCAATATGATAAATAAATAAATAAATTTAAAGGATTACTAGTTTTAGCATACAGTGCCTTACTGCTGTCAGGTCAGTTGACTTACTGAAATCCCTTGCTACAAGGGATTCATGTGCTGATTTCTGTCTACTGTATTGGAGATTATGTGCCCTCACATTGTGATACCATTCAGGGCTTCAATTTAGCATTCTCAGAGGTGAGGAGTTTCATAGGTTTCATTTTCACTGTTTCTTTCTTCAATTTTGCACACTTTTCTATCTCCCATTTCCATATGTTTTTTTCCTACTGGCGACCTTTTCTTTGCCATTTCTAATACAGTTACCCTAGTTGAAAAAATGAGGCAGGATAATCACTTAGCATATAGACTTAATCTGGAACAAACTTGTCACTTTCAGTGGTTTTGAGGCAGGGGTTGTTTAATTTTAAAATGAGTTAAAAAGGGTGTCTGAACGTGGCACTTCAGGCTTTGCACTATGTTCCCACACTCACTGCTCTGTAACATGTATTTCCCCACTGTGTTTCCTCCCATGAAGTGTTGGTGGTTTTCTTTAATTTCATTTTGGTGACACTGTCATTAATCCATCTGGGTCTGGAGTTATTTCCAGAGCTTTGTGCAGTTAAGATGTACATTTCTGTGCTGCTGGTTTAAAAAAAACTCTTACCTGAGACCAAAATGACCAGCCTGTCTGACTTCAATGACTACTTTTCTTCTGAAACTGCCAAAATTTCTTCAAAAGAGAACAGTTAACTTGAAGTTCCACTGTAATTTACCCTTTTGATTTGAAGTTAATTTGATCAGCTTATGAGCACTTGAGTTTCTAGGAGCGCCTTGTCTACAGCACAAACAGCGCTTAACAAGACCCGGTTGGTATTTGCTACAGTGATTGTTTGTAGTAGAGATCTTTTGGCTCTTGTACCTGGGGGTATCTCTGCTCAGTTGTCACAACTACCATTTGCTCACAGTCTTTTTTTCTGGGAAATTAAGTTTTATACAAAGTGAAGGTAAAAATTCTAGGTGAAGACAAATATTTAACTTGGTTAGTGATGATCTGCTTTTTAATTCAGTTACCACAGGAAAAAATATTCCTGTGCTTTTGCCTACTTGATTGCCTGGAGGTTTAAAATATGTCCAGTGTAATTCTGAAAACAGTGAACCAGAACTGTTATCCAAGATGAAAGTATAATGTTACTATGGAGACTCAATGGAATATAACATTTTCAGTAATAACCTGTATAGTTTCCATAGTATAGTCACAAAAGTTCATTTTTGAGTCTGTTAAACATGTATTTTCACTGATATGCTTTCATAAATGCAATCTTGATATCCCTGTAGAGAAGCACTTAGCCTAGCTCTTTCCAGGGTACAATTTTTTAGCATTTTTTGGAAATAATTATAAATTGCCATGTTTTATTCCACCTTAAAGGAATGTTGCTCCTATTATTGTTGTGATTACTGTCTTACTGCAATCATTAGTTTTCCAATGTTCTTCATTGATTAAAATAAAAATATGTGAATGAAAAATATGAAGATCACCTTTTATCACACAGAGGGTACAATACAGTTAAACTCATCTGGCACCCGTAGAGAATTCATTATCATTTTAACATCAGGAAGCACTCTGATATATGATGTGAGCATATTGTGTTACCTCCAGCAAACAAGTGTTCTTTATTATCTCGTTATGAGGACTAGGAAGAGAATTAGATTTATAACTTTATTACATGGCAGCACCCTTTGATTCTTGTGTAGAGCAGATAAATGCAATAGATTAGGAGGGGTTAGGAATTAATAAAATGGACATTAGATTCTCATTAAACTATACTTTGTAAACCCATGTGCCTTAAAACTAACACTGAAATGGAGGGTTCTTGCTTATTGTCACAGAAAACAGTCCTGATTATTCTCCTAAGGAAGAAGCTACACATCTTTCTTTTCCACTGAATTTTTGAATGAATACTTTTATTCTTATGGCATTGTTACCTATCTCACTGTTATCTAAGTGTCGTGGTTTGAAAGCAAAATGAGTGAGAGGTTCCAAGTCAGAAATACAGTTTAATAAGAAGAAAGGTAAAAAAAGTAAAATAAAATAAATGCAATAATACAGAGGACCACTGACAGAGTCAGAATACAACCTGAGCAGGATGGTGGAAGCAGTCCAGATGAGGTGCTCTTCCTGAAGCAGTGATCCTGTAGAAAGGTCTGGTAGCTCTGGTCCTCTGGGAATCCAGTGGGTAAGGGCTCCTTGCACTGTCCCAAATCCCAGATTATATCCAGGTGAGAATGCTTGGCTCCTCCCCCTGGGCAGAGCATCTCACAATGGGATGATGAGTTGCGAAGCGGGTCCTTGATGGCCCATTAAACAGAGATAACTCCTGGAGGGAGTTACCTGTGAGTCATGGGCAAGGCATTGATGGGCCATTAGCAGAAGACAGCCCAAAGGAAAGGGGCCTGGGAAGAACACTGCCCCACCTGGTTCCAACAGCTCATGAAGATGATGATAGAATAAATACTTTGTGTACATCCTACACCACAACCCAGGACACTAAGACAGGTTTTTTGCAAGGTTTTTTGTGCTTTAGCTTAATACTTCATTTTACTCTGCACTTTGGTTTTGCTGGTAGGACAGACATTAAGGCATTTTGTGGAAGTCACTAACAATTCTCTGATATTTGCAGTTTCACCTATATCCCACACTGCCAGGGGGCAGATGGACCTCAACTGATTGTGCAACTCACCCTCTCTTCATAATATCACAGTGACTCAGATGAATTGTGATTTTGGACAGCATTAATAGACTAATGGTTTTTAGAAACATAACAGGCTGTAGCTTCTAATATCCATTTTGGTAATGAAGCCCTGTGAATCTATGAAATACTTCTCTGTGATTTTCCTGTCTGTATTTACTCTCATCATCTTTCAAGCATCCAGTGTCTTGATGACTGTGAATGAGCACACCACTTGCAGAAATCAAAATATTTTCCTGAAAAGAGAAGAGTAGAAAGTTTTTTTGATACGTATTATTGGTAAGCTATTTATTCAGCTTCTATTCTGTTGCTAAAGGTAGGCTTGGGTGCTTTTTAATGATGGTGTGTTTATAATAGTCAGTTACTTTCTCCTCAGAGATCTGCAGATCTTAATTAATTCGTGTTAAAAGAAGCTTTCCAGACCTAAGGCAGATGGAAAAAATGTATCCCTGAGCCCTCCTATGTTTTACTGGCTTCCAGAACATATTGAAAGGTTTATTTTTGTAAATTAAATTATTTAATTTGAATCGTGTGCTAGATCATATATGCATATGAATTTACAGACATAGTCATATATCTATATACACACAATGTTTGTTATTAGATCTGAAAGCTGATCTACTTCAGAATATTCTGGTTTTGTTGCTTACCAGAGAAAAACAGCAGGGTTCAAGGGGAGTGGGGAGAGGAAAATATGTGTGTCCAAAATGATGGGCTGCTTTTATTTGTTTCTGCCTCAGTGGAAGTAAGCACAATATAAATCATTAAAGCAGAAACTCATAAAGTGTGAAATTTATTAATGAGATTAAAGAACTTAAATGGAGTCTAGCATCCTAAGTCTGGGTCTGGGACTGTGCAGCCTAAAATATTACCAAACAGAGTCTTGAGGAATTCAGCTACTATGTTATTAAATCCTCTGACTTTTAAAAACAAGGTGGCATCTCTGATTTTATCATTTTTGGGGAACCCCAGAAAAATTAAAAGGTTAATGCACTGAATCAGGAAGAGATCTGTTGCTGGCAACAGACTTGGAAAGTCTATCACAAACATATTTCTGTTCTTATCACACACTGTTGCAGATGGAATGAAGACATTTCCTCATATGGGGGCGTATGTAAGTAGAGGGAATAGGTAGGTAGCAATATATTTATTGATACAAACCAGTGATTTAACAAAATTTTATAGTAAAGGTGACTGTGGTTTGACTGTGGTTTAAAAAAATTCGATGGTGAGGTACATTTGATTTTTTACTGCAGAGACAGGGTCAGGCAAATCTGTCAGGGGGCCCTCCTGATGAGTTCAAGGATACACCCATCACAACCCTCACTGGTGGCTACAGCATAAGCAGGGAAGGAGCAAAACCATCACACACATTATTAACAAAAAGGAAAAAAAACCCTGTGAAGACATGGCCTCCTTAATATGTGGTAGGAAACATCATTAAGATACACATTTCCAAATTCTCCATGCAATAAGAAATCACTCTTTCCTTTTGACATCCTTTTGACTCAAACCCGTGTACTGGCTGGAAAGGGGAAAGGGCCATTGGACTTCCCAACAGAGTTTTGCAGCCTCTTTGAGTCAGATCTCTGAGAAGATCAGTGGCTGAGACTCCTTACAGAGTGAATATTTATCAGCATAAGCAGTAAATTCCATGCAATCACACTGCTTTCCCTTCTTCCCTTCCTTAACATCGAGAATGCGTATCACAGAAACACTGTAACTTTTCAGAAGTGTTGATACCTTGTCTTTGCAAGCATATGTAGGTGTTGGCAGCTTCAAAGGCATTTAAATGCATTGTAAGAAAACAATGCTTTGCAAAATAAAACTAGAATTTATTTAAAAGATAGCTACATTACCTTCAGGCATAGTCCTTGCTTTTCAAATGCAGATGAAAAGTATTTCATAGGGATATGGAATAAGCTTCACCAGAGACAGGACAGGTATGAGGCTTGCAAAGCTTCATGTCAGGGGGTACGCTAGCCTGGATTATGCTTACAAATTTGGTTTGGGAAAAATAAGACTGCTTTTCACTGAACCAAACAAATAATTAATTAGCCATTGATAATCTTATTTGTGAGGATATTTTTTCACATTTGCTTTGGATGATATTGACACTTAAAAGTACTCTCACCCAGGTGCCAGGATAAGCAATGTGTGGGTACTCCTGGCATACACATACAGAGATCATGTAGTCCAGCTGACATTAATTTCCCAGAAAAGAAAATCTGCCTTGCATTCAGGTTAGATTTCTTTATGTTAGCTATCTAAGAAAAGCTTTTGTGTTTAATAAAATATAGATTCAGAAAAAAGAAATATGCAGTGATAGACAGAAAGGATTTGTGTTACTTAAAACCTGACAGCAGTGAGATGTGAAGAGAACACTGGCTTTCTTGAAGGGGAAAATTCAATTTGCTGAAGCTGATAGATTCTCTGTAGCTACTTAAGATCACCCAGACTGAGCACTATGGCAAAGATGATGGATCATTTCTAGGTGTTCAGAAAGCTCAGCCATAACCTAGAAAAATGTTTACCTGAACGTCCTCCTAAGGAGCCCAAGGCCTGGTTTAGTGAAGTGCTTTGCTTTTATTGCCTACAGATTACTTTCTTTCTAAATGAGTGTCTGCTGGCATAAAGATGTTAGTTATAAGTCACTTTAAAGTTGCAGACATTTGGAGGACAAACATGGCAATGTTGTCATTGCCTTTTCTCATTTTCCCCTTAAGACAGTGTAGTCTTTTGTCTTACATTTTCAAGGTTGTAGAAGCAAATTATGCCACAGAGGAGTAAAAGTTATTTAAGTTTTCAAACTGGCTTCTCTGTAATGAAACTCTGCCACAGAACTTGTAGAAATTGAATGAAAATTATTTTGGAAAACTTATGCTTCTTGTCAAAAAACATACTCTTCAGTGAATCCTGAATAAGTTAGGTATAGTGGGAAGACAAAAATATCACCATCTGACAGAACTAACTACGTGCCATTTTGGAGAATGGACGAACTATATGGACAAGGATTTTTCTCATTTTTCTATTTATAGAACAGAACCTATTGCAGAAATGTGTCCTGGCTCCCTCCTTCCTGCTTGAAACATGTTTCTTTTAAAAATATTGGAGCTGGCCAGAAGAGTTAAAGTGGCAGTATCTCTCCATAAAGGTGTTGGCTTCTGTTCATCATTTAGCATCTGCTCTATTTAAAAGAAAGTATCCCTAGAATACAAATCAAGCTGAAGTGACCTATTTGTTTTAATACCTCTCTAATAGTAGGAAAAAACCTTAATAACTAGAGTTACTGGTAATGTGAGTGTGATAAGCAAGAGTCTAAAACAGATTGAAGACCCTTTAGTTATTTTATATGTGCTGCTAAGTTGTAGAGGGTGATGTTTTGTTATCCTAGGGACATTGGGAACTTTACAAAGGTGAAAGAAACTTCAGTATCTATGTTTTGTATAATAAGGTTTGCATTGGTATTGGGTACAGTAGTCAGCCGTATCTCCTGCAAATCCAGTAGCTGATACTACAACTGATTCATCTATCTTAAAATGACATTTGTTTCTAGTAGAATTGCAGAAAATGTCAGTTTCTGGACTTCTGCCTAATAACATGAGAAAAGCTGAACAGTATCAGAAAAGGCAATACCAAGAGGACTAGCAGGATGCAGACCCTGAAATTATCATAAAGTTTCCACTTAATCTTGTGTCTCTGACTCAGGATAGTTCAATTTGCAATAAATTCCTTCAGGATTCTTTTGTTACTCAAGGCTGTGGGTATCATCCTAAAGCTCAGAATGTAGTACATGCCTTTTTCAGTGTGAAGGAACCATCTGTTTTCTCTCCTACTCAAGTAATCCTGACAAAGGACATATATAACTGCTGCAATGTTATCTCAAAGGAAAACAACATTTGCTTTCTCCAAGGAACATAAATAACATATTGAAAAGTATATGAACATCCACAGCATATATGTGCTTGGATATAGCAGAATTTAATTAGTTAACAAAATTTCAGTGTTCTATTGGTCAAAATTGAGGTTTGTTTCTTTTTCTCTTAGCCCTGTCACCTTTCTGTGTTTCCCATCACAGTGAAAGGTTGGTTTTAACAGACAAGAAAACAAGAGGGAAACATTTGCCCAGCAGATTGTCTAAATCCTTCCTGTTTCAGACACTTGCCATTCCTATTTTTGTGCTTAAATTAACTGTCTTTTCCTTCTCACACTGTCCATCATTTTCAAACTGTGGATATTTGCAGTAGGAACAGCAGCATCCTTAGTTGCTCATGGGGAAGGAAGGATTTAACAGGTACCTAAGGCAATGCAACAATATCAGGGGCATGGCATAAAACTCAGAGCAGTGTGTCTGGCACACTCCTTCTTGCAGTAAAGTCTTTCCAGTGCAAGAATGGCTGAGTTAATTTATTTTCCATGTCATTCAACATCTGTTCCAGAATCTCTGCTTATCCTTCATAGCCTGTACTTCACAACAGTGATACCACAAGCCTCAGGCTACAGATATCCTTGTAAAGATCTCACCAAATACTTGAAAACTTACTAATTTCTGTTAAAGATTTTTTTTTTTTTGTAGAATCCCAAATATAAGTTCTGTTTGCCTTTGGAGGAATGAGCATAGGAAGTCATTTGCCTTTGTAGCACTTCTAGAAAGTTAAACTAAATTGTTTCTGTAGGGTTCATAGAATTGAATTACAATGAGCACTTATAAACGTAAGAGCTGATGCTATTGGCAATATTTCTAAAACAATGACAAAAAACCCTAACCAAAAACAAACAAAAAAATGCAGGTGAATTTCTGGTTTTGGTTCCATGGAAAGCTAATAAATAAAGGGAGACTTAATATTTGTTTTGCTTTTCTCTTTTTTATTTTTTTTTTCCTGCCTGGGCACAGAAGCTGCACCCCTCTGGTCTCTCACATCCTCTTCATTCAGCCAGGTTCAATACACATTTTTCTATAAATGCCACAGCAGGTAACAAATGGCGTTGGACATGAAGTTCTGGAGCAGCCAGTCAAGGAGAGAGATGCCTGTTGTGTGAGGAGACTGGCAGGGAAAATGGAGGAAAAGTTGCCAGACAGGATCAGAAGTACATGGAGAAATGAACAGACTGAGCAATTGCAGAAAATGTCCTTTTTTTTCCCCTTAAAGTAAAGCAGCAGTCGTCAAGAAGGATAGTAGGCAACTGAGACAAAAAGGAAGGTAGGATAGTCCTCTTCCCAGTCCTTGTAACCCAGAAGCTTGGTGACAAACATCAGGGATAACTAGTTTGTGAAGAACTGTGTATTTCCCATCCAGTAAGCCTGGGTAATCAGCAAAGGTACCACAGGCTACTGCAGTACTTTATCCTGAAAAAAAAAAAAAAAAAAAAAAAAAAACAAAAAAAACCAGCATCAGGAGATGATTTCAAGTCTAGATATAGCAGAACTGCCTGAGGTCTTGGCTGCCCTAGATTATGACCCAGGTAGGAGTCTGGTGATAAGAAACTGGACAGGTTGCTGAGCAAGCAAGAAAGCTGTCAGAGGAGTGACTCTCCACAGGAGGGGTACCAGCTGGCCCAGAACAGACCTAAAGGGGCTCTGTCAAAGACAGTGACCCAGTAGAGAGTTGGAAATTGTGTATTTTGGGAAGTGGGGTGGTTGAGGACTGCTGGAAAGAGTCCTGGAAAGCAGTAGGCGCCAAAGAACTGTCTGCTCTAACTGTATTGCCAATTGTCATGGTTTGATTGTAAATCTTGCACTATTTGGAGATTAATTTTCTTGTTTTTTTGTGGGAATAGATGTTCTCACTGGAGCACAAAACAAACCCTAGAAAATCCTCTCATTCTTTACCCTCTGTCCTGAAAATGTTGCTTGAGCATATTCTGCATACTCAGATGAGAGAAAATTATGGAGAAAAAAAAGCTTAAATTTTTCAATTCAAGAAGTTATAGGTAAAATATCTGAATTCTCTTCAAGGGGGACTGGATTTTTTTTGAACTTCATTTTGAGGACCTGGGCCTGGAGAGAAATGGGGTAGCTATAAAAGCTCATGGAGGTGAGTTCCTTGTAGAGCCATGTGCACCCAAAGAAAACATACATGTTCATCTGATGTGGTTATAGGTATCCCAGTAATGAGCCTGAATCTGTCTTGTGGCTGCATATGGAGCTGGCAACTGGGTGAATAAATTTTTGCCACCTTAATTAACCACATGACTGAAGGTCTATCTGGATAGATTCCTACTATAATAACTTTTTTGTGCTATTTCTCTTCAGTGTTCTTACAGGAGAACATGGAAGACAGCAGAAAATTAGAGAAATTTAACTTCAAAGTGTAGTTTTTGTGTAGAGATGGGGAGAAAAAAAATTTGATGTTTATTTCAAGATTGGATTTCAGAATGATCTGCTTCCTTCCTCAGAAGTGGCTGATGTCAGGATTTGGCAGGAATCCTGTACTAAGAACCATTTAATTCAGTGGGTGTCAGATCAAAGCACAGAGCAGAAGAACAGAAGAGGGTGAAAGAAGCAAATTTTCTAGATGTGTACGGTATTCTCATTCTCTGTCTTCTTGATCACTTATTTATTAAACCGCTTTTTGCAACAAAACAATGTTTAAAGGGGATATTTGACTTGTGAGATAGGAAAAAGGGAAAACATTTTGCTCCCAGGCGTAAGGATTTTTTACCTAATTCAAATGATCAGCAGAAACGTTTAAGTAGCTACAGACTCTTCACTCACCAGGGTTTCAAATAAGGTGTCTCAATATTTGATTTAACACTGCCAGGTATGCAGGAACCTGAAGGAACCCTATGGACTCATATGCCTACAACATTTTATGGGATATATTCTGCCTGGGACCAGCTGTGTGACCCTTGGAGGCTGCAATAATGCATTCTTGATGCACACACCAGCTGTATACAAGCATGCCAGCCTGCAAAGAGCCCCATCCTGAGGAAACAAGAGGGTCTATTCTGCTTCTCTCCTGGCTCACAAGGCAAATGACTGCATTAGCTGGTGCTGGTGGCTGAGGCAAATGAAGTAAGAACTCCTAAACAGATGTATTCACTGGCGTTTTTGTCTACAATGCCCTGAAATCTGGCTGTCCTTTACACTCGAGAGATAGGAAGGCTCCTTAAACAACTGCTGCTTGATGGCTAAATATACATTTTTACCCACAGAGATGGCCATACCCCCTTGCAGGCTGGAATGGAGCCTTTAAACCCCCCGTGGAGAGAGAAAACAACACCACACAGACATTACATAGATTATATAAATAGTTGAGAGACCCTGGGGCAGAGAGGAAAATGTACATGCTGGCTCTTGGGACAACCGTCACTGCAAAGAATGGTTCTTATGTAAGAAGATGTAGGATAAGTGCATTTGTATTTTGATTTTCCCTACAAATATAAAACACAAAACCCCACCATTTACAGAGGAAATCTACTGTCCTGGTTTGGGGAGTATAACAGCAAGCACAGCCCAAAGTGAGGCACAGAATGGAGGCTGCTTTCCTCTGTGGCAGCCCCTCACAGGCTCTTGCAGGACCCAGAAACAACACCCCCACCCCAGGGTGGTGTTCCCTGCAGTCTCCTACTTGAGGCTGATTCTCCTGCAGGTTGCAGAACGAAAGTCATAAGAAAGAGAGCAAAGCCTAATTATTATTTGTAAATGAATGGAAGACTGAAAGATCAGAAGGAAGAATGCTTTCACCAATTAAAAAGGACAGTTGTTTTCTGTTAAGCATATGCTTACCTTGGACATCTTGTTCTTATGACTAAGGCAAATGAGCAATTCTGGTAAGGTCCTAAAATCCTCAGGGGAGAAACCAGCTTGAGCCTGTCAGTTAAGGCAGAATTCTGTTTAAAAGGCCATACTGGTGATCTGGGTGAGGAACAATACAAATAGCTGACTTGATAACACATTGATCAGCTGTTCCTGTGGCAAATTCCCTTTTTGTCTTTTAGGAATGGAGCCACTGGGTTCCTTTCTCAAAGACTCCCTCTCACTGCTGTTCTTCAGTGTTTGTATGGACTTCTCAAGCAGTCACTTTATAGCTTAACTGGATGTACACACTGATCTACTATCTAATTGCTGGCCCTCATTGCCAATTTTCCTAATTCTGACTAGGCAGCATCCATAGCACTCCGACTACTGATCTCAAGCAACAAGTAAAACTGTTTTATTCCTCTCTTGCTCTGTGTTTTCTCAAACGAATATTTTGTACCACTTCTGCAATCTTTTTGAACATGAGGTTTTAAGTGGTTCAGGCACTAAGATTTATGCTGATAAGACAAAGACTTGGGGCTATACTTTTGTTATTCACAGCAGAGGCCAGAGATCTGTTCTTAGCTCATGGAAGGGTGTTTGATGTACAAGTGCTACAGCAGAACTGCAATGGCATATTTTCCATTTTATCAGCACTTTTTATCAGAAGCTGTTCTACATTACTGAGCCTCTGGGATCACAGCTGGAATTTAGAGACATAGCACTGGAAATGTGCTTGCAGATCTGATGTCATATAAGCAAAATTGCCTGTATGTGGGTGAAGCCAAATTTACAGGGTTCACTCTAGTTTTTTTAAGGCAGCAAGGAGAGACAGGAACCTAAATACCTTAAAAAATATGTCTTGGTTAAATTTTACTGTTTAAGTTGTGCTCTGGAATTTGAACATAAACTCTGCAAGAGCAGGTTTTTGCTCTGCAAGTGAAGATTTACTCTGAGCCTTTAGCCAGAGTACCTGTAAATAGTAAAGGCAGAAATAATTCTACTAATCATTCTACATTTCTACTCTTGTGCAATAATTTGTTAGGTCCATTCCTGACCAGTATTACAGGCTGGTGCATCTAGGCAAGAATATGGTCTTATGTTTTTATGCTCACAGAAGAGATAGCATGAGCTTGGTGCACTTCACATACATTCAAACATTGTGCATGAAGAACATAAAATTGTCACATGCATGCTGGTTGCTACAGAGTTTGTTGTGCTGGGAAGATATATTTCTTTCCTGGCCAGCTCTATGAAGTTTCCCAGAGCCAGAAAACTCCTTTATTTTATAATGAGAAAAGTTTGCTTTCTCTTTTTGTCTTTCATACATATGAATTAAAAAATTCTTTTATGTCTGATTGAAGAAACATATGAAGTGGAGAAAACACTGGTTATGATGCTGTTTGCCCGTGTTTTTCTTTCCTGTAGGGCTTTATTGTTTCTTCAGGTAATTAGAGGAGGCAAAATTCAATGGGGAGAAGAAAGCATCATGAGACACCCTCCCTGCTCTCCCTCCTGCCCATACAGCACAAGCTATTCCTTTTTAGGGCATCTTGGTTTTGTGCTCTGTGTATTTGTTTAATTTTGTTCTATTCCTCTTTCTTTCTTCTGGGTATTTACTAGATAGAATTTAACTGTGAGCAGTATCAGCTGCCAGCGGCATCTCAGGCTGTAAGATCCACAAATAGTAATAAAGTGATACAGAACTAAGAGAGTGAGGTAAAGGCACTTTTTAATTGAACTTACTAGGGGAAAAAAAGTATAAAGAGGTAAGAAAAATTAATACACTAACAGAGGAAGCACTGATCTATTCTCTATGGCGAGCAGTGAGAGGACTCAAGGAAACAGCATGAGTCTGAGCCAGAGGTGGTTTAGGTTAGATATTGGGAAAAGGTTTTTCACCCAAAGGGTGGTCAAGCACTGGAATGGACTCTCGAGGGCAGTGGTGACAGCAGAGTTCAAGAAGTGTTTGGACAATTCTCTCAGGCACATGGTGTGATGCTTGGGGTGTCCTGTGCAGGGCCAGGAGTTGGACTTGATCAGCCTGATGGGTCCCTTCCAACTGCGAGTATTCTATGGTTCTATGGTTGTATGACAAGAGGAAATGGTTTCAAGCTGTGCCAGGGGAAGTTTAACCTGAATATTAAGAAAGATTTCTTCACAGAGAGGCTTGTCAAGAATTGGAATGGGCTGGCCAGAGAACTGTTGGAGTAACCAGCCTTGAAGGAATTTAAAAGATATATAGATGTGGCACTTGGGAACTTGGTTTAGGGATGGAATTGGCAGTGCTGATTTAATGGTTTGACTTGATGATCTCAGAAGCCTTTTCCAACCTAAATGATTCTATGAGTCTGTGTGGTGGTATAAAGAACACTGGAATTTGCTGGCTTGCAGCTGAGGCTCCCTGTTGCTTCTGATATTAGTTTATTCTTGATAACGTACTTATTACAAAATGAAAAGCACCATGCTGAGGCAAAATTTTAAAAAAAGCTGGAAGGATCGTAAAGTGCTGGATGGATTTTTGCCACTCAAGTTACATGTGGGTAACAGCAGACAGTGGGTAGTATGCAGCAATGGACTTTTTCACATAAATGAGTGCTGTACCAAAATGTTGATTGATGGGAGCACTACTACAATTAAGTATTAATTAGATATGCCAGACCTAATGTTCTGTTGCCTACTTTGGTTTGAGGGCTATAGGAAAATATTAACTTCTGACATAAGTTTACACCAACCAATTACTTGTGAAAAATTTGGATGGAAAGCAGAGCCTCAATCTTTCAGTAAAATGAAAAGCAATTAAAAGAAAAATCGAACCATCATGCTATTAATTTCTCTCAATGATCTCTGCCATTACTGTATTGCTATCACTGACAACATTCCCTTATTAGCAGCGTTCAGCCTGACATTTATTTATTCTATCATCCCTGAACATAGCTCTGTCATAAGAATGCTGAAATATGTGAAATAAAAAAAAGTCATAATGATGAAAGTAAGACTTGGATCCCAACTGACCAATATTTCTGCCCATCTTTTTGCAGATGATCTATTTAGAAAAGATGGATTTGGAGGTTACTTTTCTGGGCAAACATACATAAGTTTGCCATTTCCTCTTGAATCAGTAGCTCCTGCTGATGGTTACAGAAGTTAGATAACACATTGTCATACAAAAACTACTGTGACTTAGTTGTGCAGTGGAGAGTGAAACCTTTTCTTTTCCCTTCCACATAAACACACAGACATGTATTAGCTGTGCTTGAAACAAACTTGAAAGTGAGGTTTTGTTGCCCAATGCCTCTTTATATTTAATAATTCAATGAAAAAAAGAATCTCTATAGTAAGTGAACCAGCTCAACTAAAACATCTCTAACCTCCTGGAGGAACCTATTTCTCTCCGCTCATAAGGAAGGGAACCTTGGGAAATTACTCTTCATAATTAAACAGTGTGGGAATTTAAAACTAATTACAAGTCAGAGCATATGTGATAATCTAACCACTGAGAATAGCACTGGGGCAAGAATTCTGTCCACCTAACACCTAATTGGGTTTATTCATCTGTGAGAGTAGTGATATACTGTATTTAGGTCATAGTACTGCATTTTTTTACTACAACTTGGAGTGACATATATTGCTATGGTGACAGTGGAAGCACATTTCTCTAGTTGCATTTCCATTGCTGCATCTAGTGATGCCTTTACTGGAAAAAAAGTGCAATATTAATTAGCTATATATGTTTGATTATTAGGGTACAACCTTAAGCTATAAGTCAATACATATAAGGCCAATATGTGCCTTAAACCTATACACTAAATTCAGTAATACAATTCATTTGATAATTTTATTTTACCACTTCTTGGTGTTCTTTCCTCCAACAGCAGCATATTACTGTTCTAAAAATTAGTCCTGGAAGGTAAGCCTTGCACAAGTTATTCTACAAGAAAATTTGGCCAGTGCTTTCCTCCTCCCAAGAGGCAAGGATGTGGGACATAGATACAACCTCATGTTTTGCCTCAGTACAAGTGAATCTTTAAAATTGCTGATGTTGAAACATGGCCTGTTCACCTGCAGAGGTACTTCACAGGTTGCAAATCTTCTCCAGCTTCATATTGTTAGAGAGTGTAATGTGTATTTTAATTAATTAGGTAATGCAAACATGGCTGTCGAGGAGGTTACATGAGGAGCTGGGGACCTCTTAGGCACATCCTGGGGTGAGCACCTTGCCTCAGGTGAAGCAAGCAGTTGAATTCACCAGGCTGTCTTTGGTTTCATTTTTCTGCTTTATCAAATTGACATTCATTGTAATGTAATGCTGGACTTTGCTGAGAACAGTAAATGATCCCTATGGAGGAAAGAAATCGGAACAAAGGCTGATGTCTGGGCTGTCTTACTGCATATGCAGAAGATTTAATGTTTTCATTTTTATTACTGGTGTGGTTGCTTGTGGAGAGTTTAATTTTCCATCTAGTACTTTTTTGGCACAGATCCACTTGCAGAAGTGAAATGACATATCCATCTATCTTTTTAGTTCCTGGGTGATAGAAGTACAATAAAAAAAGCAAGTCTTAAGTTGGTTTTCTGTCACGAACAGAAATAAATCATAACTAAATCTTAACTCCTCCTTTTTCTCCCACCAAAAGTCCTGTACTCAAACCATCACTTCTTACAGGCTTTCTACTAGTTTTTAAATAATATTCCACTTTATTTTCCCAATTTTTCAGTTTTTGTCTTTAAAATCTTTTTACTGCAATGAGGTATACTAGCTGTTTCATAATGTATGATTTTACAGTAAAATATTGATTTGGAAAAGAAATACCCACAGAAATACTCAAGCTTCTGGTAGGCAGATATTCACCTGGTTAGCCATTACTAATCTAAAAGTGGACTAATCCCAATTAAATTCTGTTTGTACCTTTGTGTTCAGACCCAAAGCGGAGTTTGAAACCTGACTTTCCTTTACATCACTTGTTGTGCAATGGTTTAGACATTTGAATGCTTCTCTGAGCTGGCATTTTTAATAGAGTCTGTGAGAGATTATCATATCAATCAAATCATTAACTGCTGAGGTGCCTTTAGAAACCCCACATTTCATATCTCCTTTGTTGACCATCCTGGTGACAGAAACTTATTAAACAGAAGAGCACATAAAAACAAATACTGAATAATCTTATTTATACATGAATTTTTCTCTATGTGGAGATACTGGCATTTATGAAGAAGAGTAACTCACAAACATTCATGCATCCATCCAAAGCTTTTTTTACAAGTATTTGCCTGTTATTCCTACATTAGCCTTGAGAGCAGATTTCAAATATCTGTACTAAAGTCATTCATTCTCACACAGTCCTTGTTTTGCTATTGATGTGATACTGGAGACTGCTGTGTATATTTTGTAAGCTGCAGGAAGGCAAGCTGACAACCTCTGTTGATGGCAGAGGAAAGAAAGTGTGGCTTCGTGGAGAGGCTGAACTACCCTGTTGTCTTTAAAGGTGCTTGTTCTGAGAAGCAAGGCACACTGCCAGGTCCTTCTACAGGAGTTTGGCCATACCTGTGAGGCTGGTAGACAGTTCTGAAGACCTTTTCATCTGATATACATCACACAAAGAAAATTCATTATGAAAGGATTAAGCAGCTTAGGTATCATCCCCTTCTCAACTGCTTCTTTCCCTGAAGACGCGCCAGGAAAAGGTTGTGTTTCATAAGGGTACTTTGTTTGAATGGTGTGCAGAGAATGGCCACATCCTGGGGACCACCATGAATTTTAAAACAGTTGTGACATCAGGATTGCCTTTCTTCCATAAATCTCTCTAAACCAGACAGAGCTGGTGCTCCTCTAAGGAACAAGAGTTAATTTCAGTCACCTCATTATTCATGTAAAAGGCTTTTTCATTTTTCATGAGGAAGGATATCCTCTTAAATGAGTTTTGAAACTCTGTGAGTATTTTACTGAACACATGCATAAAATATGGTAGTTTGAGCAGAGAATAACCCAAATTTCTAATTTGTATGCTGTGGCATCCACTGAGTGAAACTTGAAAACAAGTTTGTTTTTCCTTTTAACATTTGCTTTGGTTTATGGCATGCTCTGTGTTACTACGGTTCACACAGAGCGCAGCTGAGTGGTGCTTAGTTGCTGTCTGAGGTTAAAACACAACAGATCGTAATGAATTCTAGCTTGATCATATCTACATGTCTGACTCACCTACTGTATCTAAGTTTAGAGTAGCTATGACTGGACTGAAGCACTGATGTTGAGAATTCTTTGGTACATGCAACTAAGGGCTGAGCTGTTGCTAGCACAAAGTTCTATGAATTGTGACTATGAGATGCTTTACTTTGCCAAATTAAGAATGTCAAAAATTCTTGCTTGTTAGAGCTAAGTGCAGTATGCCATAACTTTAGCCATAGGACTAGGTCATGAACCTTGGATTAAGTCCCTGCCTATGGCACTATTGGTTTTTTTTTCATTTTTGGAAAGCTCCTTCTCCAAGTAAAAGGGCAAATTAAATCAAACTTGTTTTGATTAAGTATTTTAGTAGAAAACAAAACAAAACAAAAAAAGGAAGATTACAATTGTGAATGTTCTACATTATAAAATAATCTTTCTGATGAATACTTGATAGGAGTAAAAAACACCCCCCATAATATGTGGCAGACAGAATTGTAGAAAAATAAATTATCTACTTATAAACATTATCTAGTCTTGGTAATAAATCTGTGGTTTTGGTAATAATTTATGTCAGTTCTCTGTGATATGCAAAGGAACAATATTCTCAGAACTCTGTGTTTATTTATTGGGTTTTACAAATGAAGCGAAAGCTTTGTGAGCAATATTTTTGTCAGCTATCTCCCTGGTGTCTCTGAAATTGTAAATGATCATGGGGTTTTTTTCTGTGATGCTACAAGGTTGATGTAACATTTGCAGTGATTCTTACTGGAATTTGTGCTGTCTAACGAGCTCCTGGCTAGTGTTTTTTTTTTTTTTTTTTTTTTTTTTTTTTTTTTTTTTTTTTTTTTTTTGTTTTTGTGGGTTTTTTGTTTTTGTTTTTGTTTTTTGTTTTTGTGGTTTTTTTTTTTTGGTTTTTTTTGGGGGTTTTTTTTGGTTTTTTTTTTTGGTTTTTTTTTTTTGTTTTTGTTAACAAACTTTTTCCTTTGCCTGAATAACAGGAAAATTAGGATAATATTTTTGTTCTCTAACTTTCAAAGAAAGTTTCCAACCTGGAGTGTGGCCAGGGCGAAACAGCGTTATGACTAAAGCCCACTTCTCTGAGGTGTGATAAACAGCAGTCCAAAATACGAGACCCTCTGAGCTCTCCTGGCCCACAGCTGGCTTTGACCCACAACCTCCCTCTGAGTGGGGCCTCTCAGAGCCAGTGAACTCTGGAGTTTTCCGTACTTGGAGGATTGATGAGCGATGACAATGGATCCTGGGCCAATACCTCCACTCCTTGAGGCTTGACCTGCTGATTTGGACCATTCCTGCAGACAGTCTTCATAGTAAGCCCCCTGAGCTTCAGTTCTTGGCTCAGATCAAAAGAAAGGCTTGAGCAAGTTTTAGGTATGAACAGTGAAACAGGCCCTTTAAAGGGAAAAAAAGAAATGACAATTAAGAGAGAAGGAACAACTTCTTCATAAGCGTGTCTTTGTAGGAAAAAAGTATGAGGACACCAGGTACTGTGGTACCTCTGTACTTTGCCATGACAGTGAAGGTGTCTTTGAGAGTTTATATTGCTTCATAGTGAAGGCAGACCAGATTTTCTGCATGAATCAAGTGGAACTGACTTCAGAAGGTCTGTCCACTTCCCTCCTATCAAAATATAAGGGGAAGCAAAGTATGGCATCTCCACATGGGAAAATATCAACTGAAGCAGGAAAGCATTTCTAAAAGTCATGGGAAAAAAACAAATGGTGAGGAGTTTACTCATTTTTGAAGGAGCTTAGCAAGTGAAGAAATGAGCTTTCTCTGCTTGACAAAATTGAAAAGAGTTTAAACAGCTTGGTTACAAAAGGGTAGGTTTAGCATAGGAAACCTTTCCCATCTGAACATCGAGCAGGATTTATTAATTAGTAATTATTTCTATAAAGGACAGTGTCATGCTGACAGCAGTAATGAAAAATTCATGACAGAGACTTAACATTCTAATCTGCTGGATTACTATAAGGAGGCTGCCAAACTTGGGCGACCAGCCAGTGCTAGGAACACAAATAAATATCATAGTTCCCATAGAAACTGGGATCACCTTGGAGATGATTAATACCAGTCTGACATAAACTGGGTGTTCCAGAGATATCACTCTCGACTGATTTAATTATGACCTGGTGTAATATAGTTGAGCATCTCTGGAAAAAAAATAACTCTCTATTTCTCAAATTCTTCCTCTTACCTCTTGATGGAAATCTAAGAAGGATATTCTTTTGTTTCTTTGCTATTAAGAGAGAGCAGAAAACCATATAGGACACATCCCAGAGTCGTGCATGTCACACTGGAACATAAACAAATATTCTGAAGACTGTTTGGAATGTTTAGAAACTTTATTCTTTTTTGGTTTTTGTTTGTTTGTAGTCTTGTAAAAGCATACATTGTTTATATCTGCAGTACTCTAACCAATACAAACTATCAACAGTTTTCATACTTAAGTCGAGTACATCAGCTGGTGCTAGGATAATTTTTACAATCCATTACAACAATGGAGCTTTGTGAATAGAATACTAGTCCAAGGTTTTACAGCGTAGGCAGAAAAAAAAAGTTAATTTTACAAGAGACTGTGAAAAAAAGATTGTAAAAAAAATAGATTTTTTTAGCATTGTCATCAGAGAATCTAGGTATTCTATGAATAAAATACTCTATTCTTGAGTCACCACATCTAACACTTGTGGTGTCATTCAATGTCTGTCTCTCAATGAGCAAAAAGTGAATATCAAATCTTGTATGTTAGTATGTTTTTTAAAAAGACCTAAACCTCCAAAAATGCTATATCTGTAAGAACTTCTACCATTTTCATTGAACTAGCATAAAATTCAGTTTTCCTTCCATGTGTTCTTGAGGACCAATTTTTCATACACATTTCAGATACATGAAAAGTTTAAATTTTAACAGTGACTTGTGAAAGACGACACATTTATCAAAATGAGCTCTTATCTCATACTTACATAAAGCATTATTATTGACAGGAATACTCAATTTGGTTGAAACACTATAAACTTTTCAGTGCTGAAACTTCAATAGTTTTAGGCAAATATTCACAATGTAATTCATTCTTTTAATGTTCTTATCTGTTTTTAGAATATTGAAAAGAATTAAAATACTTGTTCCCATTCATGAATACAATTAGGAAACATTTCCCCATCCAGAATCAGAAGTAAAATAGCCTTGGTTTTCCTCCACTTCTGGATGTGGTCTTTTGTGTGTCAAGTGAGAAGAGGATGGAGAAATTTTTAAATATCAAAATAACTATGATGACTTTTAGCTTATATTCTTCATGAGTGAAGCTCCTGGATAAACCAGATTCTGGGAAACTGATTGTTCCAGAAAGTGGTAACACCAGAACTGCAAATGCTAACTGTCCCAGTGAGAGTAGCAGTGGAAAAGTAATAGAAAACTAATCTAACTGTACCAACAGCTCTGCAATGGCCCCACAGGGAAAAAGAGAAAGTGCAGATGAATCAGAAGCAATATCAGATTTAAAAGCTGAATTTAAAAAATAAGTGGTTGTAGTATGCAAAGGAAAAAATGGAATGATATAAAAGAGTATGCAAAGAGAAAGGCTAAGAAAAGCTAAAAATAATTAATTTTAAAATACCTGAAGTATTCACAGAAAGACAAAATAGTTTTTTAACTCTTCAACAATGGATAGAGGATATTAATGGGTGGAAGAAAGAAGTCTGAAGTGGCTGATATATTTTTGAAAGACTAACCATAAACAGTCAACTTATATAAATAGCATGGTAGTTAAAAGAGTACAAAGCCAGGCTAGATTTTGGAGAAAAAGTTCAGGTCCTTGGGTTAGTTTCTGTAAGATATTTTCAAATTGTTTAGCAGTTCCCAGATGATTTACAAGAGCCTGAGAGCAGGTAAAGGCTATTTCAGGACAGAGAGTTGGTGATATGAAGAACTGTGGCTCTTGGATAGATTTGTGAAAGGAGGGAAAGGCTAGACATACTAACCTCTGAAGAAGATGAAAAAGAAGAGTCAGAGCTTTGGCTTTGGTCAACTAAATATCTTGAAAATTCTGGAATAAATAATCAAAGCATGTGTGAAAATTAGCAGATAATGAGAAAAAAATATTTTTCAAGAACAAATCACATTGGATTGCTAGGAAAAGAAAATATGCTTTTCAAGTGGGAGAAAAGTGGTAGATGCCTTATATGTACTGAAATAGTTTCATTACATGCTCATACAACCCATCCAAGAGAACACATGCTCACTGAGATTAATAGCTATGCAAGAAAACAGGACCAAGTATATGCTGCATGTCTATGGTTGTGAAACATGAAGTCCAATCAAAATGAACCCAGGAGTGAGAATCCTCATCAGAAAAGACTAAAAGCATGAATGGAATAAAAAGCATCAGGTTAAACTGAAGCAAGTATGATATGTATTGCAATTAAGAGGAAAAGAATGGCTAGAAATCTGCATAGAAAATAGTTATGCAAAGCCAGTGCTCCTCCAAGTTTTTTGGAATTTGAATTCTTTCTGGATCATTTGCTCTCATGCAATGATTTGCATGGAAAATATTCATTCCTTCTCAGGGAGAATTACCATAATGTTCATAATCAGCTCCTTTCTTCTCATGAGAGTTACAACCAAGGGTCACAATCCGTTCTCACTTCTAGGTGAAAAATTCTGCTGCTCACTTCTTTGTGGTCTTCTCGATTCCTTGTCATGAATTCCCCACTTTCCTCCCTGCCACTGTATCCAAGGGACACTGCTCAAAGGTTTTCAGCAGAAGGTGATTTTAAGAAAAGAATGCTTAATTTTTGTTATAAATAGTGTTGGTGTACCTTTTTGTACTGCAGAGCAGGAGGACAGATTACACTGTCCATTCCAACCCATTCTACCTCTATTTTTCTGTAGTTCCAAGTAAATGAGATGAAGTGGCTGGTATAATCTTTCATTAAACTGGAAAGCTCACTGATGAATAAGTAAACACTTATCTTAGGAAGGGCTGTAGGTCCTTGATTTGTCTCTTTCTTCTGATCAATTTTTAAATTTAATTCTATCCAAAAATACTGAATTCTCTGAAGGAGAATAAGACTAGTTTCTTCCTGTACTAAAAAACTTTTTAAGTTCTTAAATTTAGTTTTTATCAGGTACCTTTTTCTTTTGCCAAAACTTCCAACTCCCAAAATATTTTATGGCAAAAATGAAGACTGGATTTTTCCAGAAGAATAAAGTATCTATCCTGAATTTTTTTGTGAATGTCTACATGTTATTATGAATCATAGATTACATCCACCTAGATGTTTTCCACTAATACACACATTGATCTAATTTTGCAGGTGGGCATGGCAGAAGGGGGTGGTAGATCACTTCTGACTGCCTTTTTTTATGCACTAGTCTTATTGACTTATTTCAATGGAGTTGCTCTGATGTGAAATACAATGATAAGCCAGCTGTGTGTTCCATATCTGGAGTTACATTCAAGTTTGATTTTGCTAATTTAAGGTCTCTAAGCATAATTTAAGGCTTGCAACTTATTCTTCACGTTCTTGAATTTTTCTTAGCTATGTAATAAATAGATAGGATCCCACACTGAGGCATGCATGTGCTGCAGTGGTTTGTCAAACATGTAGAGTCAGAGGACTTCTACACAAGCCTGCTTTTCTTCTTTCAGCTTCCACTTGGACAAGTCACAGGTTTTCTAGCTTTATGAAAGCCAAAGCATCTTCTTCTCCCTCCAAAATCAGGGGAAGTCCATCTCCACCACAGAGTAAGCTTTAGAAATTGTTCTTCCCTCTTGTGTGGTGAAAAGAACACTCCCTTCACTTTCCTCTCTGTGTTTTTAAAAATCATGTTATTTATCTTTATAACAGCCTTGCTAAATATTTTCCTTGAGGACGTAGAGAAAACACAAAGGATGTACTCAGTGTTGCAAATGCATTTCTGAGTTGAAATTCAGAAATGCAATTCCAAAGCTATTTCTGACTAGGGAGCTTGATACCTTTTCACACCTGTGTCCTAATCTCATCCTAGGCCCCCTTCTTGTCTGAATCTAAGTGCAGCCTGGATCCTTGTTATCACTGACGTTTTTGTGGATGTTTAATTTGTCTGATGAGAATAGCTTCATTGGCCTCAGCAGGGCCACTTGCTAGGCACATTGCATAAACAAAAATTAGGCACATGCATAAACATTTCTAAGTTTGCTACAAATTATGCTCTTCTCAATAGTGCCTGTAGAGCAAAGATTGGCTTGTCTGAGAGTATAATGGTGATGTGATACACTTTTTCAAAGCAAGAAATATCAAAATTTTGGTCATAATTTGCATGCAAAGTGTTGAAACATAAACAATTTTATATTTTAATCGAGAGAAATTACACCAGATTAAAACTGGAGTTCTTCAAACATTAAATCAACAAAATTCCTATCATGACCTTTTTCCATTAATCTCACACAGAGATCAATTTCTGGGAAGCTGGTGCATATATATTAGTGTCAATGCTTCCAAAGACTTGTGTTCATTTATCTGTACTTTAATGTATTACTAGAGAAGCGTCCTCTCTATTTTCTCCTTGCCTTGAGTGACATGAATCTATTTGCTTGTCTTCTTGTAGTATTTTTTTGAATAATTATGCTAAATACTAGAAATGCCAAAGAAAAATTCAGCAATCTGCTCCTATGTTCCTGATAGCTCCCTTGCTGAATAATGGAATAATGCTATATTGATAGCAATTCAAATTATAAAACTAATGGATACATAGCATGTTAAAGATAAATCAAGTCTTTGTTCAATGTTCTGTGTTTCCTAATGCCATCCTAGAACTCATATCAGTGACAAATATATAACAAAAAGCATTTTTTTTGTATTCTGTGTATTATTTTCAAAAATAGGAAGGAAACTGCTCGAAGAAATACAACCATATGTCAATATGAAAATGTGTTCTAAAGACTGATAAACTTTTTTCCATATGATTTATAAATTGAAAGTTGAATGAACCTTCACTCTTCCAAGAATACCATCAGCAGATGTTTCAAATGCTCCAAAGAGCAGTCCTCAGCTATTTTCAAGGGGCTTTAAATAGGTTTTGTGGCCCACCCATGAGAAACCTCAGTGACTTTAATAAAAATAAACTGTACTGAGGCAGATGTCAGTGCTCAAACCAAGGTTTCTACACAAATTTATTTTATCTTCAGATCGCTTGTGTGCAGAAATAATTTGTTCATATTTTCTTGATGAAAATTATTTTCTTGCAGTACTTTCCGTTCTTTTGTATCCTGATACTGTCTTACAGAATATTTTTTATTCACTGATAGAACCGATAAGGACTAGAAGTAATTAGCTGAGCATGTCTAAATGTGTGCATTCAACTGCTTGAAATTTAAACACTATTTTCCTAGGGTAGATTTTATCCATGCCAGCATCCAACTTCAACAAATCTTCATGAAGTCACAGTCTAGTAAAAAAAGTCATAGTCAAGTAAAAAAATATTATCATGCCTATGATACCTACCCATGTGTAGAACAATAAGCGTATGTGTGAGGGGTTAAAGACCTGTTTTGCAGAAGAAATGGCTGCACATGCAGTGGTATTCTACTGTGAACCAGTGCCACAGCAGAAAGCAGAACTCATTACTCCTCTCTCTGACTTCTTAATTTGCTCACATTTGACTCATTTGACTTCTAGTTTAAGACAGAAAATAAAAATACACTGAGTATCTTATTGATCCATTTCTATGTACATACAATATAGCTTCAGGCAGGGTTTTGATCACTTATGCCTCCTTCTGGAGACATATAATGGTAACTTCTGCTGCTTAAATCCCAACAATGCATTCTCAGCACTAGATTTGCAATAATCGTTGCACAGACTAACAAATGAATTTAGGAGTGAAAGCACATTTAGAAGGGAGAAGATGAAGAAAAATGGCCATTTTTTTTCAATTACAGAGCTCCTAAGACAGGCATTCTCTTAAGCTGGCAGGAAGATTCTTTTCCTACTATATGTACAGCCTTTACTTGCACAAATTTGAGTGATTATTGATTTTAGCAGGGAGGTACGTATTTCACACTGCATTGTTACTTTCATCACACATAAAGCCCATGGAAACTTTGGTGCTGATACTAAGAAGGCCCATTATAGGAAGGCAAATAAGATTATGGAGATGTTAAGGCTATATGCATTATTCATACACTATGAATGGAAAGTGCTGAAGTCCTCAGCTGTCTGTGGAAGCCTTGGAGGCTCTAATAGATGGTTAAATATTTTACACAGCATTCATAGGGTTAGCAGTGTCAAGTGAAATCCATATATTTTCACAAAGTTGTAACACTAATATTATAAGAAATGGGTACTACAGCAGGTTTCTTGACAATGACTACTTTGGTAGTTATATTTCCACTCCCTGTACCTGGTTCCCTAGATCAGCAGTGGCAGTTCTGCATGTATTTGTCTCTCTCTTCACACTTCTCCTGCTGCTTATTGACCTTAATGGTCCTTAGAGACAAGAGTGCCCTGAATTTCTCTACTGGAAGAAATAATTGATGACCATGAAAACTAACAGTGCTTAGTACTTCACAGGAGACCCTTAAAGAATGGTATCCTTTAAAAACTGTTTAAGAAAAATATCTGATGAGAATTGGGTTGGCTTTGCATTTAAAATGTTTTCTAGACAAAACTTCCTTGACACACCTTTATCCAAGGGTTTATATAGTGTAAAACAAATTGGTAATCTAGGTCTAGGTTCACATTCTCCATGCAGTCCCACCTGAGAACTGCAATGGATAAAGTGAAAATTCATCTCAACTCACCCCATTGTAACTGTTGTTTTTGATTTGCAGGCCTTTGACTAAAGAGTGATTACTCCAGGAGTAATGGAGGCCTCTACACTTCAGCTAAAGGAAGGGTGCTGGAATTTGTTGCCATCTTTCCAGGGAGAAAAGTTCCTTTTGCTATGATAATAATCCAGGGAGGAATAATACCATACACACCCCCTTGAGTAAGTCTATACTGCTTCCAAACTATGTAACAGACTTCCAGAACATATTTTAATACCCTTTTCCTACTCTTTTAAAACAACATATATTCTTATCCTGATTCCGACAAAAGGGCACATTTTAAATCTCCAAATATAACATTGAAGATCAATTTAAATTATTTGATAATGGTCAATCAGCTATATTTTTCATAACTAGTGGCATAAGACCTTTGGGGGACAACTAAGCTAGAACGTCTTCAGGAGTGGGATTTTATTTGGTGCACTGTGACTAGTTTAGGCTACCATTGCAGGAGATACCTGGGGCTTTAAGCCTATATTTTAAGGTACTTAGACCATGAATGCCAGAAGCTGATGCATTGAGACACCCAACTCCAAATCATGGAGTTACTCCTTTGTCTTTGGCCTCATGGGCATCAGAAGGATCACTGAGGTGAAGCTGCTATGTCAGACAGTGTGAGACTCAGTCACTGCATTCCTCACTAGAGAGAGTGCAGACTTCAGAGAAGTTTGAATGAGAACAAAATTTAGGAGGTCATTAAGTCCTTCACTGCTGGCCAGACTGGCAAAACCAAGGTTGTCTAGTGAGCAGGCAGTGGTGGGTTGGTCACTGACCAAGCCCTGCCTGGGCCCTCAGTCAGGGAGAGGGGCAGCTGGGGACAGCCTGAGTCTCAGCCATCTTTGTTTAGTAGTTTGTGTCACTTCTTTTACATCCTCCTTTTCTGTTTTATTTCTCTTGCTGGGTGGGATCTTGTAGCGTTCCTCAAAGAGAAAGTTTACAGAGTACCTGTCCTTCCCCTTGTCTAATCCTTTTGCTGACTTCCTCTTCTACAACTCTTCTCAATTTCTGGCATACACAGGGATGGAGATTTCTGGGCTACTTTCCTTTGCTTTCCTCACCTGCGCTTCAACAAGTAATTTTTAGCTCCCCTTTACTACTCATGGTTATTTCTTTGGACACTTTTTACTCACAAGTCAAGCCTAACTATAATTGATCACTGAGTGTACTTCTCCTTTCAAACTGTTCTGCTCTTCTCCATTTATGTATCAGCTCCTTGACTGTGCTATGCACTGCTGTCCTGGCCCTCACACATCTCCATTTGGCTTCCATGTCTTGCTGCTTTTATTAAACACTATAAAAAATTTTTTTTAACAGACTGAGACACCGCAGTTCTCATTCAGTACTCTGGTGGTTTCTCCAGTGGTTCAATTCTTGGTGTACTGAAACCACTCTCTTCTGTGGAAAATATTATCTCATATGATCAGTATATTCCTCCATTCTTGAAGCCTGGTTGTCACAGGTCAAGAACAATCCTTTTCATGCATTTGCAAAGCATTTGACCCAAGGGATCATCTTCAGCTCTTCGCAAGGGCTCCTGAGAGCTGCAGAAGCACAGCATGTGCTCAGAATTAACTGATACATGTTAGCTTTTTGCTTAGCATGGCCTGGGGAGGCAGATTCCATCCTCGAAATTTTCTCTTATGGTTACAGGAAGTTGCTGCTGCAATGTTTCCCAAAATCTGGACCTGGAACTAAGCAAATATTTTTATAATTGAAATCTTTAAACCACCATTAACTACACTTCATCCTCAGTAGTCATAGCTACTTTCTTTGAACTCTTCCATATTAAACCAAACCTAATTTACAAGAAACTTTTCAAGTTGTTTGCTCATTACTGCAGAATTACTTCCTTTTGAAATTTTCACAATGAGAATTCAAAGTACATAAACATTGCTGTGATTTTTGAAACAGTGCTTGTGCTTGTATTGATCATACAATAGAAAAAAGTGTGTCTAAGCCTTAGCTCATTATGAAAGTCTCTGAAACTCTGGAATTTATTACTCCCATGCTGGCTAATTAGTTTGTATGTAAAATTTAAGCTTTCATCACTGTCTTCTCAGACAGCAAAGTTTGCCTTACCACAACGACCACATTAAGTGGATTTTGTAATGCTTGACTACAAACAGCATTTATTGATTTTTTGCTTCTGTGTTTAAACATTTACTCAGCACTGTGTGTTATTTTACCAGCCTTTTTTCTAGAACTTTAGCCAACTCCAGGCCATTATTTAGAGCCATTTACTTTTTCAGCTGAGTGTACTGAAAGTACACAAAGGAAAGAGAAGGTTCAGAGTTCCAGTGAGAGCTGTTTCTAAATGGTTTGCAAGGCATTGTAGGCAGCTGCCTCCTGTAGACCTCTGTCTGAAGGGCATATGAGAGGGTGGCAGATATATACAACCTTCCAGCATCATTTCTAGCTCTACCTCTTCTCTTGGTTCCTTCTCCCATTTACTTACCTTATTAGATCCATGAAACTAATAAAGCAGTTCTGGCAGACCTGAATGTTTGCAGTCTCCTCCCAGTTCTAGTGGTTATTACAACAGGCCTTCCAAAATAATTCAGCCACCTGCAGGCCATTTTCTGTAGCATTTGCATTTTCAACACACCATGCCTGTGTCCTTCCATTTTCATAATTATCGGTCCTGCAGCCATTTTATTTTAAAAGTAAAAAGCTTTAATTTGAGCTTTTTAATTATGCTGGGAGTTAGTCAGCAGTGGGTGTCAGGATTGAATCTGCTCCATCTTCTCATGGCTATCTGGGAGAAGAAACTACTGTTCTGGCTGCAACATCTTTAGGCGTGTAGGTGTTCCAGCCACAAGTACCAGCTTCTCCGTGCCTGCACTTGTCACTCTGCGGGAATGAGAATATTCACACTTGCTGGAATGAAATGGAAAGAAGTATATATTTTTCTTTTTAGTTCTAAAGAATATAAAACTTAGCTCTGTTTCTCTGCCTACTCTACAAATAGGCCAAAACATTTACTTTGCCAGCAACAATTATGCTTTGGTGTTGTATTTAAACAAACTTACTAATCAAAACTGTAGTTGTATTTTTAAAGCATTCAAGTGGTTTATTCTTATAGACAGAGGGAAATCAGGAAAAGAATGATGAAAACTAATTATGGAGTTTGGTTAATAACTTATTTAATGAAACCTTTAAGAGGTATAGTTAGCAAAAATGTTAAGTATAAGCTAATATTAAGAAATTTCTGGCACTAACCCAGTCTGAAGTAAAGATTCTCCATAGTAGGCTCTGTGGTGTGGTAGAGCCTGGTCTCAATTAGATATTAACTAGCATTAATGTGTGGAAAACTTTTACTGATACATCTTCAGATAAGTGTTCAACTCTGATCTCCTAAAAATAAAATTATTTCTGTCTTGAGGAACAGGCTGACTTACAAGAAAAAGAATATATTTATAAGTAAAGGGTTGAAGAAGCTTAATTTGAACTGAGGGATCACTGTCACTGTGTTTGTAGCATCCAATATAACAAAGCCCTAGTCCTGAACAGGAAACTGCAAACACTATTAATATTAATATTAATTCTATTAATGACAGGAAAACTAACACCATCCTTAGAAAGAAGCTCTAATCCTATCACTTTCAATATACGTGTAATTTAGAGATTAAAACATTAATTCTTTGCAATTCAAATGATCTGCTGCATTCTTTGTGTCCAACCATAATGTTTTTCTCACAGGATGACTTTAGTGATGTGTTCTCTGTCCTGCTGGATGAACTGCAAGATCTTGTAATAGAATCGTGTCTTACTTTGGATTTTTTTTTAAATCAGATGAAACCTTTCAGTTTTAACATCATGTTCAGAGAAGAACCCATGCAATTTCTGGTCAAATGTGTTCTTCATGTAGTTAAGTTGGTTAACCAAGACTTCATAAACAGAATCACACTAAGAAAAATTTGTGTTCAGAATTCTTCAGAATTTTACCCAGGATGTTTTGCTTCTTCAAAGTGATATGTGTACATTTTATTTACATTAATTGTAATTAGAAAGTGTGATTTTTCTAGCTTCACCAGCACCAAGCTAGCAGTGTTGTACACTGTGTTACACCATATACTAAATTAACTGTGTTTCTTAATCTACATTGAGTAGACAAATCTGTTTTGTCCAAGGCTTTCTCTTTTCCGATTTGCCAACTAAATTATCTCTGTATTTTCCTTTGCTACTATAAACTGATCATAAATACATGGCTAATTTCTCCACAAAAAGCTTCTCAGAGGTAACCAAGTGACTTGAAATATTTATTTTTCACGTCAGAAACTAGATTCAAACACCACAGACAATAGATGCAATGCATGTAAAATTTAAAAGGTGCCTGTATGGTCACCTAGCAAAGCTTGAAACCTTATGGAGCAAGATAGGTCTAAGTTGCCTGCTGCAAGTGTCTTTCATTTCAGGCTCATTTTATTCTTAGTTAATATTTAATTTTATGTTTTAGGTACTATCATCATAACAAGCTACAAGTATGTGTTTTCAGGGTGAGGATGGATGAAAGTGGTTTCCATTTTTTTATTTCTTGATAAAACTGTCAAGATTTTCCTGGAATGTTCTTGTTGCACAAGGCAATTCTCTTTGATATCAAGCAAAGTATGGATTTAATAAGGGTTACAAACTGTCATTCTGTCCAACTCATGAAATAGCTGGACACAGGCAAAAATAGAAGTGAACTTGTTTTCACTGGAATCATTGTTGATGCAGTCCAATATGTCTAGCTGGCTATTCTATAAATGTGTCTTGCTAATATATCTTCTCATACACGAGTGTGCATTTATGTCAAGATGGAGAAAAAATACATGTGAATTTAGTGGTGTTTTCAAAGTTAAATAACCCAAAAATTCCTCTTTGAACAACTGCAATTTCCTTGAACCGAGCACATGGCAGGGTTTAATCAGCAAAATGAAATTTATCACAACAAAATATACCTTCCACTTCCTTTATTTAATGTGGTTACCAGAATTCCCTAAAAAGTATTTTGATAGTGTCCAGAGTAACAACTGTTTGTGTAGGGATATACAATTCACTATAAATATTACATAAACCTGACATGAAATGTTGCTTTGTTTGGGAAGGAATTTTTTCAGGCCTATATACTAGCACAATTAACCATTGCAACTTTAGGCAAAATCTTTCTGAGGTGTTGTCTCAGGACTTTTCTGAATATTGTTGCTTTGCAGCTATAAAGAAGCTTGAGAAAAACACATTTGTCATACATGTTCAATGAGACATGTTCAATGGCTTTTCCCCTACACTTTCAGTGGTAATGAAGGCAGCAGTTTTTAATTATTTATATATCCCATTCTTCCTCTCTTGGTTGAGAAGATAAGTTAGGTCAAGATGTGAAAATGAAACACTGCTTTGATTCAGGAAGGAATAATATTGCAACTGTGTTCTTGTTTGCTCTACACACTAACCCACCTCAAGACCTCCCTACACCGCAGCCTTCTTCATAACCTTCCTGGCATCTCAGCACGTGTCAAACCTATTACAGACTCTGAAAATGTCTTTTATGTTATGTAGTAGACACTATGGTTTTAGAAAAAGGGAAACTCATTCCAAGGATGCCTTCTATGACTTTATCTTAAAAGGAAAAAAACCAAAACCCCAAACAAAACAAAACCAAAAAGTCTTAAAAGGGAAGAAGTCTTTGGGACTGGGCACAGTTAAAACACAACATGACCTGTTGTTTTGATGTTTGCTATGCTGAAAGAGCATGATCCAAAGGTCTCCAAAGTTCATGAACATTTTTTCTTTATCTTTAGTGCACTCTGACTAGGTTCTAAGTATAGAAAATAGCTACAATATTTTTCCTTAAAGTAGTTACTCTGTATTAAGTGTCTGAAACATATACTCAGCACATAGTTTGTCCTAAACATAGTAAAATGCCATGTGTTCTTGTCTGCTCCAGAGTGTGAATCCTTTTCAGTCTCAGGGCTCTAGTCTCTTTTCTTGCAGGCTGTTTGTGTCAGATTTTGTTGATGAAGGTACCTACAGACTCGCTTTTCCGGGGATCTGCCTTTCCGAGATGAAGATAAAACTGCATCTTCTGTCTCAACACTGAGAACACTAAAGCACATCAGCATCAAGACAGAATTCAAGCCAGAGGTTTGGTGGTCAGATTGCTTAATGATTAAGGAGGGAGAGGTATCTGTGAGTTAAATCTTCAAAAACTCTTTAGGCAAGATGTACCATTGTGGAAATTTCTGATGTGTTGGTAGAGCCAAACTTCAGTGTATAATTTTCTTCTTGAGCAGATTGTGATTTTCACCTTCTCTGGGTTCAGGCTGTGGCACACCGTACTTACAAGTAAATGCAGAGTACTAATAGAAGTAACCAACAGGAAATGCCTCAAGAAGTGTAAAAACACAGAGCAAACTGTTACTTTTGAAACCCTCTCAGAGCCTTTGATACTTTGCAGCTCAGCCAGAGATGATGTCTTTATGTCTAATCGATGTCAATGACTTCACTTCCATGTATTTGTCCAGTCACACACAAAACCCAGTTTAGCTCCTTACAATCCCAGATGGGCAAAAACAGTACAGTCTACAGAAGGGCAACTCCAGACACCTCAAAAAGCTTCTCTGTTTACTGATCAGTAGAAGGATACTAGGACCTAAACTCAGCATGAATGCATGTTCCCAGCTTTTTCTTAACATTCTGAACTTGACTCTGTCCCATCAAAATCCACATTAGAGAATAAATAGCAGCTTTGGCTTCTCATGCTTATCTGAAGGCAGAGATCTTTAAGTGTTAGATCAATTAAAGGATCTGGTGAGGACAACTGCATAGCGACCAGATGAGGTCACTATGAGATGAGATGGGGAGAGATCTCTTTCTGGTTAGGAATAATAACTTGAGCAGGTCTCTTTGAGTACATCTACTGTAAGAAGTCCAGGAGTCCTGATATGTGACAGAATTTTCCCACTGTGATGGCTGTAACCAGAAGAAAAACAAAGTGGCAAGTATCTGCTTAGTAGTTTGATCCAAACAGGTTGGTATAATATAGCAAAAGGACTGAACATATATTTTGCTGCCCAAAAGACAAAATTTATGTTTTGCTCATGTACAGACTGAACTATAAAGCTGTTTCTGTGTGAAGAACTGGACAACCTAGTAGAGCAGAGGTTTGTATGCAATGAATTAAAACAGAACTTCCAATTTCTCTGCTAACAGAGCATAAATCCACATACTTGATCAGTTCATCTAATGGATATGTGGAAACATCAATTTTCTTTTTCTCTGATAGATTTTATATATTCTAAAGCAAAGCAATCACACAACTTCTTTCAGAACAATCTGTGAGGAAAAAATCAAACAAACCATTAATCTAATCGAAGGATGCAGAATGGAAATGTTTCAAAAGCTGAAAATATCTGGTATCCCTCAATACTTTAAAAAAAAGCATTATAGGGGGGTTTGAATCATCCTCCCACAGCACAGCTATTACAGAACAAATGTTTGTTCATCTTCTCTTTTCAGCTGTTACTATTTTGACTAGTTGCATAGACACTCTGAACAATCACCTGAGCCAAATTTAGTTCAAATGCAGAGGGAGTATGTGATGTGAATGTGAGAAGGTCCAATTTCATTAAACTGCCCTTTTTTCAGAGCAATTTCTGTTTCAAAAAGAGAAGAATACAAGAGAAGTTCAACATTTCTCCCTGTGTGTTGACATAGGCCCCACCTTCCTCTTGCTATCACTGATGTTTCCACTTATTCAATAAGTAGGACATCCTGTTTTCAAGCTGAAGTGGAAAATAGATGCCTTTTGCCTTTGGCCTGAAGGTCCAAGTGCTGACAACTTGTACTCAATCAGAGCAGTTGCAACTAGGATGAAATTTGTGTATAATTTTGCTATGAGGCTCCTGGATTGAGAGGGCAGGGGGGATCCAGGGATGAGTAAATTTGTTTTGAGAATAGTCTTTCAAGCAATTTGTACTTGCATAGATGAGCCTCTTTGTTGCCTTTCTCAGAATGTCTGGCCAGATATTGATTAATAATGTTTCACTAATGATTTTACCCTAAGAAGAAAAGAAGAATCCCTCCTTGTCTGCCAGGAATGCCATCTCCTAGTCCACACTTAGAAGTCTGAGACTTCGAGGGAGAAACAAGAAAACCACCAAAATTTGGTATCAGGCGTAAACTTACTTCAGTCTGGTCTCACTCATACACTGGGGATTGCCTATGGGCCACTCACACTCTGAGCTGTGTCTCCAGTGTTGCCACTCCTGATTTCTGCAACTCACATCAGCATGGATGAATGCAGGAGTTTTCTTCCAGTCCATTTCTGTATTTTCCTTCTGTTCCATTTGTATGAATAAGAATTTGCTAATGATTCCAAGCCAAAAGCTTCTAAACCTTTATACATTCTCTGAAGGCTCCCAGTCTTCCCTCATTTCCACATTTCCCAACATGCATAATGGAGACAAAATTGCACCCCAATTTATTCTATCTCTGTGAAAATGCTCATCTCTTACATGTGTTAATTTCAGAAGTAACCCAAGTAAAGCCTGCTCAAAGCCTCTTTGAAATGCAAAAATTCTTTCAACAATATCTTTGGAAGATGGATTCATTTTAATAATAACAGATACTGATACTGATATGCACTAAGAGTCAGTTATGGCTGGTCCAAATGGCTTTTAGAACACAGACAAAGTAATTTAAGTAATAATTTGTGATAGGAGTGGCTTTGAGTAAAATTATCTCACATTTGCAGCTTGTCACTAATATTAATTGCTCCCTATCACTGCCCTCCTCTGTTTTCTGAAAAGTAATTGCTGCTGCTATCTTAAAGACCAGAATATATTTAGATATTGTTGTTTATCATTGTTTTCCTCATTATACATTTTTATAAGTTTGATATCTGAAGGATTTTAATACAAAGCAAATATATAATTTAAACTGAACTCAGAGATGCTATTCTTGGGACTCCTTTCAAAGCTGGAGTGGGACCCCCTTTCTTGGAGGAAAAGACACACATGGTCAAAACCATCACCACAATTGGCACTAATTGAGAGACCTTGTGGAAGTTTAGGCAAAGACCAAGGTTTTAATAAATAAGTAGTATGAAACACCCACTGAACACCTTGTGCTGGGCTTCTCCATGGCAGTGTTAGACACTTTGTCAGAGCAACTGGTAGAAGTCGCACTGCAGTGCTTTCAGTAATGAGACTTGCTTCCCTGGAATTGCTATTCTGCAACCTTGTACTAAAAACAAGTTTTTCTTAACTCTGTTTCTAAAAGCTAAGAAAGAAAGGCAATGTTATTTTGTCAGAAATAACTCCAGTACAAAATTCAGCAGCTACAGTTCATTGGAGACTGCTAATTAAATAATCTATATCACCACTCAGTATTAATTAGTGAGTTTCAACATCTATAGACTAAAGAGCCTAATCAAACTTTCAGTCAATTCCTGCTGTGATTCTCTTGTGTCCTGAAAACTGCTCAATGTTTTCCTGCCTATGAATTCTTTACTTTTCAATTACTTCCCAGTAAAGGATTTTAAAAATCAAAGTGCAGCAGATGTTTCAGAAGCCCAGGAGACCCCACAAGGATCCTCTTTGCACAAAGCACTCCGCAGGATACAGCCACAGAGAGCTCTACTGCATTGGATGTGTCAGTGGATTGGTATGGGAAATTATTGCACCTGAAACTTTCTTTTCCCCTTCCCACAGCACTGAGCATGGCTTCATGTTGCATGAAAGAGGAATACCATTGGCTCTGAAGAAAGATCAGCCCAGTGACAAGATGGAGCATAACACTTCTAATATTGCCTGAATAGATCAGAAAGCAGAGTGCAAGGGCAAGGAGTTGCTACCAGCAACCCTCCACTGTTGAGGGGGAGGACTGGTTGTGGAGAGTAGGGGAGGATTTAGACTGTATTTTACAAGGCATAGTGAATGCAACTGACTGGCTGAGAGATATTGTTGGCTTTGATTGACTGTATAAATACGCTTTTTAAAGAAGCAATTCGAGCACAAGCTTTTTAAAAGCATGTGTAACTATTCCTGGTTTGTTTGTGCATGTGTGGCTAATAGCTCTTGGCAGACAGAAGAGGAAGCAGGAGAGACACAAGATTAAGTCCTGGAGTTCCCAGCCACCACACAACCTGCTCTTCTCTCAGGGATGTGGCATCCTCACCCTCTGGAGAAGACAGGGGCTTGTCTCTCTTCAACAACAGTGTCTCCAAGCTCCCAATTTTTCCCCATATCCTGTTACACTGATTTTTGCCTGCAGAGACAGCCTGACTCTTAGTTATTTGTGTACTCACAGAGCATAGATAAAGGCTCTGCTTCAAAAGAATCTGATCCCAAAAATGCTCGTACACATGAATAAGCACAGCCTGGGACAGAAATTACTAAATTTGTAACAGAGCCTGATCATATAGGTAGAGCTTTATTTAGGATGTTTTAAAGTTATTAATAAATTAGGCTCTTTTTTTATTATTATTACAGTGATTCTGTCATTGTATCCTATCTAATCACTGTTTCCATTGTTCCACAGGTAAGTCTGTATACTTTGGCTTTGCATGGAAGAACTATTTATTTTTGCCAATTTTCCCAGATTTTTTTTATTTTTTCATCCTATGATACTGGTGCTGGATCTCAACGTAGAAGCAAGAAAATGCCAGCACTTCGCATCAAATCCAATCATGCTTGCATTCATGACAAGGGTCATAAACGTCAGCAGGAAAATTGGGGTGGGTATAGAGGAAATTATTTAAGAAGAGGGTGAATTCAGACGAGATATAAGGAAGACATTTTTTGTAATGAGGCATTGGAATAGGCCAGAGAAGCTGTGGATGCCTCATTCCTGGAAGTGTTCAAGGTCAGCTTGTATGGGGCCCTAGGTGACCTGATCTAGTTGAAGATGTCCCTGTTCATTGCAGAGGGTTGGTCCAGGTAGCCTTTAAAGGTCTCTTCTAACCCAAACTATTCTGTGGTTCTATGATTTTCATTTTTGCATCTATTTGTAGTTTCTCTTAGTTACCCGTAGCAGCTATAACAGAGGGTAAGTCTTTTAACTCTGCTTTGTCTTTAACAACAACAATCATACATAAAATGTTGTGGTCCTTTAGTAACAATGTAACAATCAACCCAATGAAGTGTAAAACCTAAGTAATAAAGCCAGATAGTGTTCCAAATTAAGATAATTGCAAAAGTGCTCTCTGCTGATTAAATATAATGTTATTAACTCCTGGGCCATAGACATACAAAAATAAAGATAATGTTGGCTCTTTACCAATAACAAAGCTTAAGATGTTTACTTCAAAAATATTTTTTCTATTCCCAAACAGATCCTTGACTATATCACGTGACTTTGTGTTATGAAATCAGACGGAGAAAATGAGAACTTCTTAAAATCTGTTGAGGATTAGGTTTGCTTCTTTTTTACTTTAAAGAATTTTTTCCCCATAAGTTACCAAGGAGACTAAGTGTTGGATACTTAAAGAGTACTTGACCAAAAACAAGGAGATGGCCAAAAGCTCGTCTGGGGAGGTTTTATCTTATCTGTTGTAACTTCAGAAGGGAGGAGGTAACTGCCTTCCCTAATAACAAGCCAGCTGTTAAAAACCGAGTGGGGTATTGTTCCTTATCTCTGCTCAGTCTTCCACTACTCCCATGGGAATATCTTCTGTTAACACACCATTAAAGCTCACCAATAGCACGACACATTTCATCATCCTATTGTGAGATGCTCTACCAAAGAGCAGAAGGCCAACCATTTCCACCAAAATAAAAAGGAGCCACAAGTGTCACCAGCCACTCCAGTTTTTCCCACGGTACTCCCAAAAGAAGACCAGACCCATTTCAGGACCCCTGGCTCCACAGGACCATCTCTGCTTCCAACAGGACCACATCTGCCACTCCAGAAGGGCTGACTTTGGACTGTTTCCAATGCCCTGACTAACAGGGTGTCAGGTTGTATTTTCTGACTCTGTCAGAGGTTGGTTTTCTTTTTTTTTTTTTTTTTTTTTCTGGGATTCCTTGTTTGTTTGTTTGCTTATTCTCTTGTACTACAACATTTGTATTTTTAATATCCCTAGTAAAGAGCTGCTATACCTATTCCCAAGATCTTTGCCTGACAGCCTTTTAATTGCAAATTTATAATAATTTGAAAAAAGGGGGGGGGATGACTTGCATTCCAAGAGAGACTCCAATCTTCCTTGGCAGATACCTGTGTATTAAAACCTAGACAAAATCATCCCCTCCTCTTTTGACAGAGATCAGCTGAGAGGCAGAAAGCTGCATCAGTGTAGCTCACCTCTCTGGACGCTTCAGTAGGGTCCTTGAGAGCCCAGCCTTATGTCTCCTGCATGTTGCTGTGTGTAATTGCCAGGCAGCTGACAAAATTTAGAGTGGGCCTGATTCTGCCCTAGCACTTACCAAAAATATCTAAACCTTTTCAGAGCATTCTCAAGATCTCCAGGATTGTACATGTGCCCTATAATCATTTCTTTCCTGCCCAGCTCCTCCGGCTCTAATCTCTTCATTGTCAGGCTCTGCAGCAATTCAATGGTAAGAAATTGTCCTAGCACTGTTTCTCTTGGCCAGTTATCTTCAGTGATGTTTTCAGCCTCTTGATACTGGCATATCCAACAGGGCAGCTCAGTCCTGCCAAAGCTCTCCAGGCTGCCCTCTCTGCTGGCTGTACACATACTGCTGCTCCCATGCATCTCAGGAGCCCAGAGTTTGTTACTAAAAAGCCCATCTTGGCTTTTTTCCTAGACAGCGCCACTATCTGTCTTCTTTTTGAAAGAAAGTTACTGAAGTCAAAAAAATAGGAAGTACTCAACAGAAGAGATTTAATGAAATAGGCATCATGCAAACTTTTAGGAAACACAGCAGAAGAACAGATGTTTCTAAGTGAGAGGTGCTTAATCCAAAATTCATTGTACTGTGACCATTGTTTACTTACCTCTGGTACTGAACACAATCATAAATCTAAATTTTGGAAATCAGGCAAACAGCAGATATACAGTACAATACAATTTGTTTTGAGCACTATGAAAAGCAGGAAACCTGGATTGTTCTGTAGCCCTATGTTCTTAACAGAAAATGAACTGGATATTATGATTTCAATAACTATGTTTTAAATAACAGAATAACCAAATAGCTAAAAGGAACTCTGTACTACTGGTAGTTATGAATTCATGCTACTCAGGCAGTATATGTTAATAGCAGGAGCACATGTTCTGGCCACCTCCTTCTTGGTGCTCATGGTTGGGGTAAACTCCATCATCCTTGTCTGGTTGGGATGACTGTTGCAGTTTCCAAGAAATATTTACAACCTCAAGTGAAATTACAAAACCAGAACTGGTGTCAGGAGCGTGGCAGTAGGATTGCGGATAAGAGGTGGGTTGTTTCCTATTGTTTTGTGCACAGGCAGTTTCTTACCCAAATATTGGGAATTGAGGCAGCAGGCAAGAGCTGAGTAGCTGTGGTCTTCAAAACAGCAGCCTGTGGAGTGGAGTATTGAAAGGTCTGCTTGGCAGACATGGCCAAACTTAGATGTCCAGCATAACACTCCAATTGGTTGTTCCTTTTGGGAAACTATATTTCCCTGCAGTGCTGGTTACTTGTAACTTTAGATCAGACTCCTGTCCCAGAAAAATGGTAGCCTTTGTGACAGTGCTTGCTGCTGAGCTGCAGAAAAACTGATAACAAAGCACATATGGAGGCCTGCAGCTCCTTCAAACTCCGGTTCCTGCATGTAGGCTCCCCAGGGCTGCTTGGTGTGAAATGTTTGGGAGTGCTTAGGATTTAGTTGTTCTAAGTAAGAACAAGCTGATCTGGCTCTAACTGTGATGCCAGGAGGGGTGGTTGTAAGGGGTACTGTTAATTCATTAAATGCTTATGAAGGTTATGATCACTTGGTAACTCTTTGCCTCCCCCAGTTATCTTTACATGTATCCCTGCAGCAGCAGAGCTACAATACAAATATTAACAAGTATGAAGTAGTAGTCTTTTAAGAACAAAACTAAACTAATTTATTGAGAATGTGTCAGTAAAATTGCTTTCCAAAGTAGGTTAGCAGCCTTGAAATTTCCCAGAGATGCAATGACTGACTTAAATCGGAACTGAAAAGAACATCTTATGAGACACATTCAGCATCAGGATTCGTTTTCCTCCAGTTCTTCCCTTCAGTTTTTTTTAAATTTTCCAAGAATAAACACAATGTGTTTCTTGTCGTTTGAAGCAGGAAGTGAAGAAAGGGTTTGAGGATTTAGGATTGCTCCTATACTAGGTTTAGTATTATGACTATTTGTTCATCTATTAGAAACTTCTTTATTCTTTGAAAGGAAAAGAGAATATTCCCTCGTCAAATTAGACATTCTAACATTCTTCAACTGTTGTAGTGAGTTCATAAAGATAGTTGGGAAATATGCAGTTATTGATTGTGTTATAAGCATATAAATAAAATGTTAGTATGCTTGGTGACAGAGCTTGGTTTTGCAGCAATGTTTGACTGTGGGAATTCCAGGATGATTGGAACAGAAGGAGACAATGATGACTTTTTGTAGTTCTCCACTGAGTACCAAATAAGAGAAATATAAACATTAAACAGTAAATCAGATGTTGAAAAAATAAATAAATAGGGAACAGATGGACAAAAGATGTGTCCAGCTGGCTCATGACACTAATTTCTTTCTTATTTGAGCAGTAGCCACAAGTAGGTTAGGGATTGTGCTGAAACTGTATTTTCCAATGTCACACTGAATCCACTTTCTTCCACAGATCTTTTAGATAAATCAGAGGAAAAGTTTCTTTGGAAGGATTTCATGCAAGTAGTCAAATAGACAGGGTGTATATGCAGGTCTTCCTGCATCTCACTTGCTTATGAGAAAGTTATTAAAGTGTCAGGGCCCGTTGCACCTTTGATGACTTGCACATGTCATCATAATCATCATAATTTTGTGATGATAATTTTGTGATTCTGCCTGACTCTTTGCCCCGTGTCATGAACCTGTTGATGAACCTATTGACAGTTCCTGTTTTCTCAAAATCCATGCTCATGTGCTTACTCTCAGCTTTTGGTGGAGCAAAGTGGACCTCCCCTCACTACAGGAGCAGGCAAACACCCCAGCCAGGGGTTCACTGGGCTATTTCTTTGAGAATAAGTCTCCTGTCTCTGCTACAGCTGTTGGTGCTATGGGTGTTTTGAGGGCTAGACAGTTATGAGGGTACCATCTTCAGAAGGACACCATAGCTTTGGTGAAGACTTGAACTAAAACTATGATCATAAATTATGAAGTACAAATATTGTGAATCAAAGTATTTACACTGCTTCTGTTGCGGATTTCACAGTATTACGCAGGAGGGTAAAGAACTACTTCAGCAAGACCAGGTATTCTAAGGTATTCTTCTAAGTGTTGATATATAGAACACAATTCTATTAGCCAATCTTGAGAAAGCAAAGTGGTACAAAAACTAGATTCTTGTTCCAAATGCAGTCAAGTAAATATAGTGCAACTGATACTAATACTAATAACTGATACTAATGTTTGGCCTAGTTGTGCAAGGAATTAATGTGATGGTCCTAGTAAGTATGTTATGTGATTTACAGACCTCAATTACAATCACTAAGAAACAGTTTGTTCTGATGAAACCTTTTTCTGTGCATAGAGGAAGGAAAAACAAACAACATTCTAATTATGCTCATGACATTTGAGAATGTCACTATTTTTTTTTTCTCAAGGAGGATGCAATATGATATACCTGCAGTGATCATTTCCAATGTAAATTATTCTATGAAATTATGATTTGTACATTAAAAAAGATCACCGGGCAATGAATTTAGAAAAACATAAGATTGACAGAAAAACAACAAGAAAACAAATCTACAACTACAGTGCAAGAATTGCCTGCTGCAGTGCTCATTCTTGGCATGTTCACTTCTGTCATCTGTCACTTTAATATAAAATGTGATTTGTACTTAGCTTTGTTAACAACTAAAAAGTTTATAATTTATTAAAAAAAAGTTAATTGAACAGTGTTCTATTAAATTAAGACTTGAAGGCCAGATATGTTGATTGATAAACAATTTCAGATAAAACTTTGGAGACAGACATGGCTAATACGACTTCAGAGCAGGTACAGCGAAGGCATTGAAAACCTAGACATAAAAGAACCTCAGGGATGTGCTCAGCCTGGCTTAAAGCCACTCTACTAGTGAGGAAGCACTAAAATCACTTCACCCTTGCCATCTTCACCAAGCAGGTGCCTCATGCAAGAACACCAATGCTTTCGCCTTCATAAATATCCATTTTGGCCTCTTTCTTTTAAGCTAAAACTGATTCAGCCTTCAGTGGCCTGTGGTGAAATCAAACCAGCATTCCAAGACGAGAAACACTCAGCCCACAGTCTATGATGCAATCCAGCCCTTGAGAAAATGACTCATCTGGCCCACTGGCCCTCTTTCCCACTGCCTCCTTTAGACACGGAGCTTCAAGCACAAGAATTAATGTGGCAGCTGTAGCATCTTGCTCCTGACTGCCATTTTTTCTTAGCAGCCTTTCCTGTATCTCACTGGGGGTTGTAGGTGGGGCATGGGCTGCACAGCATGTGTGAAGCTGTGTTCTTCTCTGCAAAATCCCCAGAGAATCTCCACCTCGCTTTCTGTTCCAGCATCTCAAATTTTTACTGGGAATCGTGTCAATACCTGTCACTAGCTGACTAGCTAACAAACCTATCTTAATCTGTGCTGAGCACAAAGCTTTCATCCTTTCTCTAAACATTTGGTGGCATTTAGAGAACAAAAATAGGTAGAGACAATGCTCTAACCCTCTGATGAGAATATATGTAGGGGAGAAAAAAACAACACAGAGGAGACAAGATGATGCACAAATATACAAAGTCAAAATGAGTCCTAACTTATTTTTCTTGCTGATAAAGATAGTGCTTTTAAGATTTATGATTGCACATAGAAATGGATTTCATGCTTGCGGGGATCTGCCTGCTCCACAATATGTACTTAGTAATGAATCCACAACTCCAGATACTCTGCAGAAGAGGTAGGAAAAATCTATTTCCAAATAATACCTAGTTCAAAAGGATACACAAAAGAGACCTTTCTATTATATTTATGCACAAAATCATAGACCTTCATGTTTACTTCTAAACCTACAATAATAAATTCTGCTTCATGAAGTGAATTTGACTTTTTTAGTTGAGGTATCAACTTTTATGCTTCTAGTTTGCTTTGAACCATTTGCATCTGTCTTATGTTTTGTCAGGCTGCTCCAATGATATTTTTTAAAACTTTGGCTGCCATTATATCTGGAAACAGATTCTTATATTGACATAATCTTCTTTGTCTTCAGTCTCATCCTCATCAAACACCGTCAAGACAAGCCAAGTGATCCTCTGTTACATTTCCTCATAACAGGGTAAGTTCAGCTCTATCTGCAGCACAACTCTCTGCTACCTTTCTTAGCTCTTGCAGTGGGGAAGACCACATTCTTCCAGGTTCACTGTGTTGTTTGTACTTTACCATGTGTTCTGAATCACAAATTTGTGTCATGTGGGCTCATATTTCCCCAGTGGTGTTTTCTTGGCAAATATGGATGACTCCTAAAGAAGTAGTCTCTGTGAGAGGCTTGTCAGACTGCTGGGATCCCTACATGGAGGAGCTACAGGCCTCCCAGGTCACTGGAGGTGGGGAAATTTCTGGTGAGTCTGTTCAGAGACTCATCAAAAGGAAATGGTGTAACTTTGTTGAAAACAGTAATAGTGTAAGCATGGGGATCCAGAGCAGTTTTTGGCACAGGGACAGGCTGGCCTTCTGAAAAACAGCAAATGATAAAGAGAGAAAAAAGTGTGAAGAGCTGGACAGCTTTTCTGTGTAGGTGGTCATTTATATTCATTGGCAGGCATCATCTAATGTGAGACCAAGTTATTGCATATCATGGATAGTCTTTTCATGGATTGCCCAGTCCTTCAAATGATGAGATGCTAGGAATGCTGCAGGCATATCCCTCACATCCCTACAGGAAATTCACTTGCCTGCAAGGATGTCCAAGTTTCAGGGATCAGGCAGTGCTCAGCAGCAAAAGCTCTTAGGCTCAGATTATGTTTTGCTGAGTCTCATTGCCATACCCAAGGACTGGGAGTACTTGGGGTGGAAGAGGTTACCATCTGAACAGCCACTTGAACTCTTCACCTGTGGAGCAGGTACAACACAGTGTTTCCTGTTGGTAAGTACCTTGAGCCACAGACTGCTTATTAGGGGTGGGGTTAGCTTGTCTCACGATAAAAATAAATCACAGCTCCCTTCCTGCCAACTCTCTTTCCTGCAGAAGAGCCCACCTAGCATGGCACTGATGCAGTAGGATGTCATGGCTTCAAAAGAGAATCATGGTTTTATATGATTAATGCTCAAAATGCTTTGGTGCCATGTAATTACAGCAGGGAATGGTCAAATAGTTTAGTGTAGTAATTCCAGTCATTTTGGGAAGTGAATTACTTTTGCAATCAATGCACAAGATATACAGTACAAACACATTACTAACACAACCATTTCATGACATTGCTGTTCACTCCCTCAGTTTAGGCAAGCCTGATCATTCCATGGGTTGCAAGCACACAAATCCTGACTCCTGTTCCTGTAGACACCATCTGTACTGCCATTGAGCAAAATGTGGGCCCTCCCTAAGAGTCCAGGCTAACTGGTGGTGCCACTTGTGGGGTCATTAATGATTTAAAACCAGGGTCATTCCCCAGCATCTTCATGTGGGTGGGACTCACCACTGCCAAGTCACTATCTTTCCTCTTCAAAACATAGAGAAAATGTGTATACTACCAAACTACCACAACATGCTATGTAGCAATCAGAGGTTTTTGTGGTCACCTGATGTTTCCAGTGGGCACAGAGAGCTGTGCATTATATTGTGTCAGAGCTGCCTATTGAACAGAACTGTTCAATGAGAGTTGGTAGCAGAATGTGTCAGTAGTGATGGCTCTCAGCTTGAGCACTTCAGGTCTTGTCCTCTTCCCAGATATTAGGAAAACATTCTTTACTGTGAGGGTGGTGAGGCACTGGAACAAGTTGCCCAGAGAAGCTTTTGGGTGCACCACCCCTGAAAGTGTTCAAAGCCAGTTGAGTGGAGTCTTGAGCAATCTGGTCTAGTCAATGGCATCCCTGCCCATGGCAGAGGGATTGAAACTAGATGATCTTTAAGGTCCCTTCCTACCCAAACCACTCTATGATTCTATGATCCTATGATTTTACTGTGGTCAGCTAAAAAAAAAAAAATAAAAAATTAACAGGGCACATTATTAGGCACATACAGAGTTTTCACTTTCCTTCTCATTTTGTGAAACAAGTGATTAAAAACCCTGAACTCAATCTGTCCCAATTCAAACTACTATAGCTGTATCTTCATGGCATGCTCAATACTGGAAGAATCTCTCAAACTTATGTCTGTATTGGTAGTTCTCAACAGAACATTTGTTTAGAAGAATTTAGGTCACTAACTGAAGATTTCTGAAGTTAAACTGACATTAGGATCAAGATAATAAAGAAACTATTATGTGGGTGGCATATGTTTTCTACTTATAGTACCATTCCTACTGTGGTTAAAGGCAGAAAAAAGAATGTTGGAAGAATAAAATATTCATTGGTATGCATATGCTGGAAAAACCATTACTTGGAATGATGCCAAGAGATTTCACATTATTTTATTCTTGTAAAATTGAGGAGATACAAACCCCCACATTATTATTGTTCTTTTCATAAGGTTTTACAGCTCTTCAAACTGAAAAGTACTGAGGGAAAATTATGTCATTTATATTAGCCATGATATAAAGCATTACAAAAACGGTAACATGTAAAAGCAGTGATTTGTTCACTGTATTAAACACTAACCAGAATAACTGGCTGCATGTTTTAAATCACAAGGTAATTTTGAGTACTTAAATGAATGGGATATGATTAAAAATACAAAACCTAAAAATCAGACATAGTGACTGAAAAGTAATCAGCGACTCATTCCCTCATGTTCAAATATTAGAGAGATGCACTCTAAGAAACTGAATCATGCACTGTAGTGTACTTTATCTTGCAGAACCGAACCTGAGACATGCAATTACCATAAACACTCAAAATAATTGAACATTTAAAGAATATATAAATGCTTTCTAAAGGATCATCTATTGTAGCTATGCCTTCAGCTAGATGGTGTGCAGTAGATGTATACAATTTCCTTCAGCTGATAGAAAACATGACTCCCACAGATTGCTATGCTATTAAGTACATAAAAAGGCAAAGCCTCCCTTGTATTCATTCATCTCCTACACAGCTCAGTCTTTTCACAGCTGATTTGAAGGAAAAAGATATTTTCAATTTTGTTATTTACACAATTGTCTCACACAAGCTCCAAGTGTATGCCAAACAGTTGCTGCTACTGTGCTTAAGAGAAAAGGGCTATTATGAGGCAGGGTGGTGGAGGAGCGTCTCTGTGCTGGAGCCCTGCAGACTGTGCTGGGCTGTGGGACTGACACAGGGAGCATTTCAGAACTTTTGGATTGCAGTTTGATGTCAGTTGGATTTACATCTCTTACCTTTTATCAGCTACTTCCACACCAGCTGCCATCACCCCAGTCAGAGTATTTCTGGTTTTGAAAGCAACTGTCCATCATACCAAGCAGACTCTTTTGTGACCCCTTGCCAGCCCTCCTTATTCCCTTCCCTGGAATAGATCAGCATAAAAACAGAGTCACGAGGACACAAAGAGATAAATTTGGTCAAATCTTCTGGTCCACTCTCTATTATTCTTGTTGCTAATGGATTGCTGTGTACTTATCTGGGGCATTTTTATTCTACTTCATTCTTAACACTTTCCCACCTTATTCCCTGATGTGCTCAAACACTCTTGCCCTGTCTTGCGTATTTACAAATTCTGGAAGCAATCATGAGGGTGGAATGGAGGCAAAGCCAGTGGTGGTAAATCCAAGTTTAAGAAAGCATTTGGAGTGCTGAAGGAATTGAAGGCAAATGTTTGTAGTCAAAGATTCAGCCATTACTTATCTGGCAGTTCAATCACCTCAAAAAGGAAAAAAAAATACCGAAAATATTTAAGCCATCTCAAACAAGAAATATTTAAGTCATCTCAAGTCAGAAAATTTGAGAACAGAAAAAGAGATTACAGGACAGTGGAAAGAACCAATATGAAATTAGGGACACCAGGCCAAAGGCTGGAAGAATAAGGGGAATGGGAATGACCCAGCCTGAGATGGAAACAAATTGAAATATTTTAAATCAGGGAACCCCTCAAGTCTGTAGCCCACTGTGTTATGAAAGCAGATACCCAGTGGCAAATGCTTTTACTTTGTTAGACTAAGAAACTCTGTGGTTTTAGCACAATAACTATTTTGGGAGATTCTTTTAATGCACAAAATATCTAAGTGCATCTAGCTTTAGGATGGCACTAAAACAGTTGTTAAAAGGATGTGTGTAATATGACTGCCTGAGACTGCAGACAAAGCAGTGGATGACCTCACTGAATCAGGAAGTCTGTTCCAGCTTTGTATTCCCATGGGAAATTTACTCTAAAATAAATCTACAGTTTTGAAATTATGCATTTAGAGAAAGCTGCAAGGTTGAAATTCTCCCTGTAAAAGGAGCATTTTCTGCAGTTCTTTTGGGATGGCAAAAGGAGAAGAGCAAACTCTGCAAACCAGTATTTTCTGTACATCAAGAAGAATACCTGGGTTCTCACTTTCCCCTGGGTTCTGTCAGTCTCTGGTGCTAGTATATGAGTAGCCTGTCTTTAAGAGAAGAGATCCTGTCAAGTTTATCCTAGCAATAATTAGCAAGCATAGTCTCAACCCCATACAGCAAATTCTAGTCCCTGGCAAGCCTGTGATGTGTAAGTGGCAATAAAATTTTCTTATTTTCCAATATTCTTTTGCATAAGTTGAGAAAGAAAGATTGATGCCATTATGCTGATGAACACCAGTAGAGAATAATAATTCTCTACCAAGGACACAACAGAGATCTGGTTGCTAACATCAGTGAAGAGCTTAAAAGAAACCCAGAATGGTTTGTTTCAGTCTTTCCTTAAGAAGCTGTTCAGACAGAATCAACGTTCCTGAGTCATTACTTTTACAAGTATTTGCACAGGTGAGTAGAAGAAGAAACTAGGTTTTAAAATCTTGTCAGGATGAAATCAAAGATTTGAAATAGGTAAGCTAGAGAAATCAGAGGACAAATATAATGAGCGAATGTTTGAATATGTAGTAAAAGCACATCATCTACAATTTCTTGCTTGTGAATTTAGATTACAGACTTTGTTTCACAGGAAAATGTCAGTGGTTGAATTTCAATGTAAAAAAATTCTACATCTCCCTACAGAAATACCTACAGTTATGTTTTGGTACCATTCTTGGTTTCCATTCTGCCTGCCCTGGAAGCTGGGATGCAGAGGATGGAACCTCAAGGTGTCAGAGCCTGTGGAAAGAAGGTTTAGTACATACACACACACATACACATATGCTCCAGTGTGCATATGGGATATAAAGTTTCCCTTCATATTCTGGGGTTCATCGTTCATCACATTTTAATGCTGTAAGTAATAAAAATACCCTTTTTCCTTATCTTCTTTGGTAAACATGGATACAGAAACATCCTTTTTCTTGGTGAACTATGTATTGGAACCACATTTGATCACTGAGGATTCCAGTTTCTAAACTCTCATTACAGGTTCTCAGCTGTGCCACAGTCTATGGATGAGACAAACAACTATTGCTACAATTACTGATCAAAAATAAATAAATAAAAAAGAAAGTCTGAGTATAATCGAACACCATCATATCATATCATACAAACTATACATATTTTAAAAATAAAGAAGATCTTAAATATGAAAAGAAATCCTTACACTTCTTGACAGTAAATAAGTAACACTGATTTTAATCACAGAAGACTGAGGAACTCAAACGGACAGACCTATGGGCTTCAGGATGAATTTATATTTAAGAGATGCATCTTGCTGGTTTACCTTAAATAGAAAATCAACATAATCATAGTATTAGATTATGTATCTTAGCATTATGTATCTCTTAGTATTAAAACAATCATTTTGTGAAACTTCAAGCAGTTTTGAATGTATATAACAACCCACACATCAACCTTTCAAATTTGTTAAGGATCAACAAACTGGAAGAAATAATTTAACAACTGCAGTCTACAGTAATTCTCCATGACATTTCTAAAACCATATTTCCTCTTTTGTTTAAGAAAAGTTCATTCAGAGGCTTATATTTTTCAGCAACTGGAGCCAAATATAGTATTCTGACTGTTGCTGATGAAAGAAAAATATTTTTAATTTAACTTTCTGCTTCAGCATCCAGTCCTGACTATTTAAACAAATGTTGGAAGGAAAGAGCAAGAAGGAGAGTGCTCTTTGGCACCCTGGGTACCAGCAGAGAAACCATCAGTTCACTAAAATTTGGAAACAGCATTTAGACAGCTGTAGCTGTGTTAGAAAAGTAAAAAAAACTTTCTCATCATTCTATGGCAAAAAAAGCTGGGGAAAAATAGATAAGAAGAGAGCAGGGCCGATCAAAAGAGGTATTTGATGGCCTGTATTCCCCAGTACAGAATTACATACAAATGTCTAAATGAATACAGCAAATACTTTTATTTTTTTTTTCTATTTTATTCCAACATGCTGAAAATGGCGAGGCCTAAGGACCTTATTATTTTAAAAGTTATTATAGACAAAATTTTCTTCTAGATGTATCTTGGATTATATGGAATTGGGGGTTAAAACAGCTATGAGGAATTGACTAAAGTTTGCTATATCTCTAACCATTTAATCAGTTTCAACTGTAATAGAGATAGGTCTCATATATCTTAAAAAGCTGATATTAAGAAAGTTCTTTACAAACTGAAGACCCAGAGAAATAGTGTAGAACAAGGCAAAGGAAAAGATGATTCACCTCAAAAGAAAATTACTGTGTGTCTTGCACAAAACCTTTTCAACTCCAGTGAAAATATCTCCTTTAAATGACAGTGAACCATATTGATCAACAGAGAATTGGAAACACTACAGGAGTAAGAGGTAAAATACAATTTAACACAATAGGGGCAGACAGAAAATTGCAGATCTTCACAAATCGGCTAAAGATCTGTATTATTTAACTAACAGGTAAGGAATTATATTGCAGTAATGAATTACAAAGAATAGCTGAGAAGTACAGGAAAAGCAGAAGTATCAAAAGCCTTCTAGCACTGTAAAACAACTATTTTCCACAAAGGAAAGACAGAGACATCTAGTTTTCTGTCAGCCATGTTTGTATTGCAAATCATAAGAGTTAATTTATAGATCTACAAATTCTTAATTTGACCTTGGGAATGCTCTACAGCATCTGAATTTTTTTTCTTTCATCCCAACCTGTATTCACCACAATGCTGGTTTTTAAGTTTTATATGCAAATTACCCTTTTATACTTGGCTCATGAGCATTGAAGAAGGCCCCAGTCAACAAGAACATCTTGCTGAGTGAAAAATGTAGGATCAAATCTCTCCCATTTTTCAGGAAGTGGTGTTCAGATACCATATGAAGTGGTGTATAAAATATGCCTGGTGGTATATAAAATATATCTTTCCTTAAACCTCAAAACCAACTTTATTTTTAATTTTTTAACTTGATTAGCCTGGATTGCTTTGATTTCTTTCATGGCATCAGCTTTCTCTCTTAATGACCTACTGAAAAGGTGAGGCTGTGCATCACTAGGGGTTTGAAACTCCTGCTACTGCTGAAGTGGGGCTGTGTTCATGTCATTTTTTAAGAAAACATTTTTCGTTCTATAATATGAAAAACAGATGCAAGACAGAGTTCCATTCTTCTCTCCTCAAACACAATCTGCTTTTAAGCTGCAAATCAATCCAACATGTCTCAGATGTCTGCCTCCAGCTGACTTCTCCCTTTAAACATAAACAGTGCAGATTCCCAAGGCCTGTTACTCTGACAACCCTACAATGCCATCCTTTATACCCTCCAAGCTCTGTAAATCTTCATGCCATCACAGCTTGAAATGGACCAATGCATTTTCACTATTCAAGATATGGAAAACTACAAAACTAGCTTCCACGGTAAACTCATCAGTTTATAAAATTGTTTCAGTATGACCTAAGTGCCCATCAATGAAGCAGATAAGTTGCAGCTTTTAACATCTTATTTTATTTGCAATCTAAATACTCAGTGCTTCACATCTACAGCTGGGGAAGAAAACTCCATCAGTTTCTGTAGTGACTCAGGCTGAAAAAGTAGAAGAAGAGGTGACTACATGCACTTGTATGAGGCACACCAGGTGTCTGACAGATGGCCTTTTAGCATCTTTTAGTACCTAGTGATAGGAAGAGCCAGCACTTCCAAAATGCATTGGTGCAAATCACCAAACTCTAACATATGGAAAGGCACACAGGGTAGTGTGCTCTTAACAGAAACACCTTTAGGAGGTTAACATTTGTTTTTAGCCACAACTCAAAAATTTCCATTGCCTTGCATACAGCAGAGAGATATCCATTCTTCATGGTAATGGCAGCCTACAAAAAGGCCACTACTTGTTACAGCAGCTACAGGGTATATATCCAATGTCTTTTTTTTTTTTCTTCTTTTTTTTTTTAATTAGAGGGGAAGGGGAGGCATTAGTGATTTGGTGTGTTGGAAGCTGAGTGCTTTTTCAGCCTTAAAAACAATGCAAAGAGAACACAGTTTATTTTAAAGGGGGCTAAATGCGTGCCTTGCTAGCAGCAAACACCATGTGCTGTTTCCATAGAAACAGAGGTTGGTATTATTAAAAGAAGAGAGGCTTTCTGTGGCTGGTTCTCCTGAGGGACCCTCATTTACAGCTAGTATTGGGTAAACTGGGTAAGTGAGTTTTACCACCTGTTGTTAAAAATCATTAGATATGCCTCTTTAAAGCTTTATTAACTCTCTGCTAATTCATGACAGAAGTGTGAGAAAAATCATTCCCCCCTACCTTTAGGTTCTTCTGGAAGAAGATTTACATTAAAAATCAAAACCAAAGTCATATCCTCCTTTAAACTGAATTCGCTTTGCAGGATGTTACTTGCCATTATCCTGGTAGAAGAATAGAGACATAATTTTGTCTGTGTCTCACAACCAAAAATATTTTCCTCCTGTTGAAGACTTCAAAGACTATATGCCTGACTAAAGAGACCAAGAGGAAACTTCTGAAACAGAAAAATCGAGTAGTAGCAAAATGACAAGGCATTATTTCAGAAAGTTACTGAAGATTTAAAACTAAAGTTATGCACTGGCTACCTATTGACTCATATGTCCTGTGGTTAATCTAACTTTCTAATGCCATGAGGTACTTTCAGATGAGATAATGTTCAAGTCTATTTTTGTCAGTGCTCACTGATTTCTATATACTGATGTTAAAGTCATTGCTGCTCTTGGCCTTTTCAGCTTTCAGGACTGACAGAGTAAATGGGACATTGGGAAAGGTATAGGAAAGAGTTCCCCATCTCCATGCTCTAAACACAGTATGCTAGGTGCTAAAACACCAGCTATAGCCACTTATAGCATCTTGTTGTCCTACATAAAAAATATAAGGCTGGTTTAGTGAGATGGAACTGGAGGTAAACGTCTTTTACTATTTTTCCTTCAATTTTAAGGCATAATTTCTTCGTATCTTCTGCAAATCCTAAACTGAGCTGCCCAAGTCTTCCAGCTACACCTGAGGCCATAGGAAACATTGGGTTTGGTAAACTACACCTTTCTACTAATTATGGACTATTCCACAAAAGGAAGATGAGCAACTTTTGCCAAATGCAGGAACCACACAGCCACCATGCTCTGCCTATTGTTTCAGGATTTGTATGCAATCCAGATATAAATGTTTTGAAAGGCTTGCTATACAACACAGGTCTGGACTTAGCAATATAAAAAAAAGTTTTGATCTAGTGTGGGACACTTCACAAACTACTAATCTCCTTTGCACAAATCCCTTTGATGCCCCTTATTTTTTGTTCATCTAAAGTGATGCATTTTTAATAATTCCACTAGGACAGGAGGAGCTGGCATCACTCTGTCAGCGCACTGATTATGGTTCATGAACTTCGTATCTTGATATTGTTTCTGGAAACTTTGTTTCAATGTGTTTCAAGAAAAAAAAAAAGCTGTTTTGAAGTATCTCCTGCAGAAACCAGATTATCGCTTGTTTTCTGTTTGCTGTCACACTTGAAAATGAGACTCATAGAAAGACAAGTTAATTACATGTTTCCAAGCTTCTGCTCTTCAATGGGAAACAGAAAGTCAACATGCACATAGAAAAAACATACAATATTTTTTTCTCTTCTTCTTTTGCCCTCAAATAGCTTCTCTTTTCACTCAGTTTGCCAGGGCACTTAGCCAGCACTGTTCCTAAAGCTGCCTGTTGCAGCAGGAGTCATCTCTTCAGTCCTCCTACCTCAGCATGATGACCTCAAAGGGAACCCCGCTAAGCTCTTCAAAATGCAAATTAAAATTGACAAAGGCCAAAGCCTGGAAATGCTGATGCAAAATGGTAATGCAAAAGAACTTGGGTAAATAATAGCTACAGAAAGAAACTGAGACTTGTACTCACTCTGCATTATAAAATCTGCCTAGACTGGAGAGACTTGGTGAATTTTGCATGGCACTTCACTGTACCTGCTGGTTTCTGCTCTGAGGCTGCCAGTTATGGGTCAGAGGGATGAGCAACAGAAGTCAAGGTCCTTTGGGAGCAAGAGAACTAGTTATCAGAAAACACCTAATTGCTTGCTGTGAGGTATGTGAGCTGAGGTCAAATCTCTGTTCAGAAAAATGCTATCATGAGAAAGCAATATAATATGTCAACAAAAGACAGAAAGCAAGCAAGCAAGCTGCAGTAATTTCAGAAAAGATAAGTTTATGCATATATATATGTATAAATCCAAGTATTTATGTAGCGCTTTCAGCAGGAATGGAGAGTGAACTGAGAGTTACCTGTGTGTGCTTGAGACAGCTGGACACCCATCCAAGCTGTAAGAAAGGTAGGCAGAATGCAGATGAGCAGATGTGTTTGTTTAACACTTTTCTGCCTGCTCTGTGGGTAAGTGAGCAACACCTCCACCCAGCTAAAGCTGCTGCAGTCTGTGCCAGCCAGCTGCTGCTTGCAGATGTGCAGAGGAAGCATGGAGCACCCACCAGAGACAGCTGGGCTCTGCACACCCCGCAGGGGGACAGGGGAGAAGCCACCCCAAAGGAGCATAGGGGTGTCCCCAGACTGCTGGCTGCACACCAGACAAATTACAGGCAGGTATCAAGTGTAGGGGGTAGAGCAGCCTGGTGATCCAGGTGAGCACAGTGGGAACCACAGAACTCCAGCAGGGACCAGTCTGTGCAGGGGTGCCCTGGAGAAAGGTGGCACACAAAGAGAATAAAAGAATGAAATACATCTGCCTATCCCTTCAAAAGGACACCTTTCAGGTTTAATTTTACATGAGAAAGTTTTCTTAGGAGAAAGCAAGGAAAAACTCTCTTGGGAAATACATGATTTCATTTTCAAAGAAAAGCACCATACATGGCAGAACAAAATTTAGAATTTAAAAAAGCAAGCATTTGACATTTACGGGAAGACTTAATTATTTCACTGTATGCCTACAAACTATGACACACTTTTATGATGTACCTTTTTTTTCCTAACCTTCCTCTCATTCAGCACAAGATTCTCATTCAACTAGCAGCAATTTAATATTCGCTTTCTTCTTGTTTTTCAGTGTGCAGCTCACCAAATGTCATTTACTGCACTCCATAGCCTCATCTGAAGGTGGAATTATCCTCTGTAGGCTGCATTTCTCCTCACTATGGCACCTGAGTGCCTCTTAGACCTGAGTGTATTTCTTTAATACCCATGCAAGGTGGGAGGGTGTAGTTATTTTCCAAGACCTGGACATGGGAATCAGTTTCCTAGGAGGATTAAGGATGTAATTTGTAGCATCTGCTTTTTAAATACTCTGCCATTTAGTGCCCGGCCCATCACAAATAGAGCAAAGAACATCGTTAACTAACCAAGGAAAAGTATTGACAAGAGAGAAACAGACTCAGTACTGCTTTTCCAAGAGTGGGAGATTTCCATTCCCCTCAAGATTCACTGTCAGGGCCCTACATCTGGGATTAAATGACAGAGCACCAGGTGATGGATTCGGTGCCATTCTTCCTGTGTTCTGTAGTCTGTAGATAATAGCTTTTGTCTACACTAGAGAAAATAAATTTAAATCCTTCTTCTGCATAACTAGATTTAATTTGGATCAAACGTAATTTGATGTGACAGTAATGAAATTGAAAACAAAACTATCATGTCATAACATCACCAGGTACTGGAGTACTTGTAGGTTTATGTGAGTCATGGTTTAGTGGGTGTCTTTTACTTCTCAATCCCCTCTGCTCTCCCACTGCTGGGATCTGGGAGCTGGCAGTGCAGAGCTGGGATCTGCTCCTGTGGATTTTTTTTGCTAGGAAACTCTTCCCTCTTCCTCCTCTCAAAGGCAAGGGATTTTCAAACTGAACAATATTTTCTGGACTCCTGACACATGGATGCAGGAAGAGAGCCCTTTATTCTGTGCAGCACCACTACCTGAAAAACAGGAGGGGTGAAGTCAGGATCCAGCAGGTTTGGGCAGTGCTGGGCCCCCAGCACAGGGCTTCCAACTGGCATTGCTGACAGTTCAGTATCAAAGCATAAAAGAATACATTTATTATAGGAAGACATTTCTTTCTATGGCATTTATATACTGTCCATAGGCTGCCAGTCTTGCCCTACGAACCTCATTTTGTGTAATTGCTCTTCACCAGATCAGGAACTACAACCTGCCATTCCTGTCACCCCAACGCTGGCCTCAGTATCCAGAATTTCTCCCTTTTAGATGATGTGTAAACCTGGAGTAACATGGTGAAATAAGCAGAGCTACAGGCAGAGCTCAAAAGAGGAACAAGCAATTGCGAGTCTCATGCAAATTTTCACAAATTATTCCATCTGATGGCCTTGGAAACAAAAACAGATGTCTGAAAAATTGCCTTTAATGCAAACTGAAGCTTTGAACTCCACAGGAGTACTTGTTGCAGAGTAAAGATCTTGTTTGGGCAGTATAGCTTGAATTTTAGTACTTGCAATGCAAGACTATTGAAGAAGATACTTGAAAAGGAATGAACTAAAATCAAAAGGAAGATTGTAAACCATGACTGTAAGTCTGACATGAAGGACATGGCATCATAAGGTACGTCAAGAAACTGAGAGAATTATCTGGTTTTTAAAGATGGTAGTTAAAAAAGACTTTCTGTAGAATATTAAATGACACTCAGACAGGCTCTATCCCAAATCAGACCCTCTTTAGCACTGTGGGATGATGGAAGAAAATGAGAGACATTTTAAAAAGGGCTCAGTGAGGGAAATGCCACTTGCCCTGTATATTTCCAATTGCCCTATTGCATCAGTGCTTTTGGAATAGAACAAAAATTATTTCACTAGTAGAAAAGTGCCAGAACAGGAGGAGGCAGCTTCACAGGAAAAAAGAAGTGGTGAAACACTGTGTTTGGAAAGTGATGATATTTTCATTTCAGTCTTATACTGCAAAGAGTGAGATTCAACTAAACACTCTGTTCCATGGAAAAGCTGAGCAAAACCTCTGATCATAAGTAATAGTGTCTTGTTGAAGTGCAAAAAGGAGTACACCTTATCTGAAAATAGCATCTTCTTCCTCACCCAAGTCGTTGTACATGTATTTTTTGCTGATTTCAGTGACATTTTAGAAAATTTTTAGTTTGTTTCTTTTTTTCAGAGTATACCAGCAGGATGAACATAAATTTCTCTCTCCCAACAAGAATCACTTGCTGATGCAGACAGAGGAATACTCTGTCACAGCCAAAGGGGAATTTTTCTATCACCCCTTCTTGCCACACCTCGCTGATCCTGACCACAGCAATTGTGGTCTCCTCAGACCTGAGTTTGATGTGTTAACTGCACAAAGAAGAACCAGGTCAGTAAAGTTTACTCTGCAAGCTGTTTAAGTGAATTAATTTTGATTGGAGCAAATAAAGGTGCAGTTTACACAGGAAGCAGTTCACACAGCAAGAAGAAAAGAAGCAATCCAGCCACCAATCCTGACGGACAGTAATTTCCCATAGAGGAGCAATGCTAAGTGAGCTAGGGACAGGTGACCCTTCCACTTTGCTCACCACCACAGCTGGGATCAGACCAGAGCAGCTATTGGTAATCAGATCACCTTGCAGAAAGACTTGTGTTTTAAGAGCCTGAGTCAGGGGTTTAAAGCTACCCAATTAGGCAATTTGGGGGAATTATTTTTTTATGCAGTGGTTATACTTGAGTCACTGAATAACAGAAAATCCATATCTTCCTATACCATTTTTATGCCACAAATCTGTGTTTTTCTACCATCAGAAATTTTCAGAGAGCTAATGTGGTGTGACAGCAGTCCAAATGAAATTAAACTGCAAATTGTCATAGTAGCTTGAGGTTGACAAGAATTTCTTCACAGCTGGAAACCACAGAGGGAGAGCTTCACAGATCACTGGGTCAGCTATACGCCCCATTAAACACCACTGACTGATATCAGCAAAGGCTTATCAATCACCAGAGTCTCAGAGACTGTGAGGAGATTAGGAGTGGTACAGTTTAGTATGGAAAATAAAATCCCTGGTGGGTTTTTTACATCCTCCAGTTCATGCTTTGCTTTGTAGGGAAATTTTAAGAGGAGTTCAATAAAAAAAAAGATGGAGAAGGAAGGAGTGTAGTGATGCACCCCACACCCCTAGCAGGTGTTTCCAGAAGTTTATCTAGATTCTTTCATACCCTTCTGACAAGGATTGGCTCAAGGCCAAAAAAGGAGCATCTATTGGATCTTGTCATTGTTCTTCAAATCCTGTATCTCTCTCTATTGGTCAAGTTATCCCTCCTAAAACATTTAGTACTTAAGAAAGAACAAAAAAGAAAGTAAAAAGATTTTTGAGGTGTCTTAGCAAGGTGTCTGAGGTTTTCTCAGCCACCTGTGCATGGTTTATTATTTGTTTGCAGCAATGTTTTTTACTTTGTTATTTTTTCATTAATAAACCTTTTGATTTACAAAACATCTTCGAGGACAACCTCGCTAATTATTAGTGCCATTTTTCTGCAAGACTGGACCCTCAGAGTGTGGAGTTAAACCCACAAAGGAGGGTGCATTTCTGTCTTTTCTCACTTAATCCCTTCTCTAACACTTTAGGAAATTGCTGGTGAAACCAGATTATCAGAGTAACGTCTCTGTAATTGTAACTTGGGTAGTAGTAAAGGCATTATACTTTGGTATGAAACATATGCTTTCCTTCTGTTACCACAGACACAGGTGGTCATAACTTTGCCCTGATTTCACAAGATGAAGACAGAAAATGCTGTGGTATTTCTCTATTTCTCTTGGTCATAATGGCTAAAATTAATGTAGAACCCTGTTGTCTAATGATTGAAAACAATGAAACTTTTCTTTCTGATGCTCTCATAGATAAGCTGTCAATTGGTTTGGTTTAGCATCAGCAATAAATTAGGACCATTTTATTTCCTAAATAAGTGGCTTTCATGCTTAAGCACATACTGTAACATTGATCTTTTTGCTGTTTGCAAACTATATTCAGACAGAAAAGTAAACTGAAAAAAAATCAAAACTTGAATGTTTCACAAATAAAAGCCAAAATCCCTTCTTCCACTTTTTTTTTTATTTTTTTTTTCCAGTTCTTTCTTTCAGCTGGAAGATGAAATCGCAAAAAAAGGCTCAAATAAGATGTTCTGATTATGCAACAATGAAACACTAATTGGATGTTTAAAAAAGGTCGAAAGTCTTAAAACTCCCTAAGCTATCTATCAGTTTTCTGCTTGAAAAGTAGTCTGAATCTGGGACTATCCATTTGCATCCCTGCAATGTTAATTTCAGAACATGAATAGAAACATGAACTCCGAAGGTGTAGATGTCAGGTGAATCCCATTCAGTGACAACAGCTTCTTTGGGAAAATACAGCTCTGCTCCATGTTAGCAAGCAGAATGACCACTGGCCCATTACCAATTTAGTTTACATTCTGAGCAAACCTAGCCAGGATTTCTGGGAAGAATCACATTTAATAAGAGAGAAAACATGCTGAGTTAAATGGAGTGAGTTCTAATGCTGGTAACTGATTCTGCACATTATAATAATCTTCCCAATCGCTGCTTAAGCAACATTTTCTTATCTACAAAGCATCTGGTCTGTGTACAGACACAGCTGCATATCTTTGAAGCTCAACAACATGTCATTTTACCATTCCAAACACAAAAGAAGTAGAATTTACTAAAAAAAATCCCAAACTTGAAGAAATAAGTGTCTGATCAAAATGGATAGAACAGAAGTGGTATAATTTTTTATAGACAGTAAATTTCTAATGCCATTCTGAGTTTTAGTTTGAACTTTAGATTTCAGAGTCTTTTCATCAGTATCAGTGCACTCAAAATCGAAAAGATTTTCAATTTAAGACAGTAGAAGGAAAGAAGTCTTAACAAATGTCAGACCTCTCAAGGTGAAGATGAAACATGTTTCAAAGATCAGGCTAGGCAACCTGAATAAATGAGCTCACTGAAGCACCTACCTGTTCCTACTGGCTATACTTCTAATTGTACCCTCTTTCTGTGAAGGAGGAAAGCTGTGTGAGCATCGATGCACACAGCATAAGGAGATAGAGGTAGCTGATATAATTCTTCTATTTATATGAAAAATATGTAAGTCCATCCATTTCAAGAAATGACACACAGTCTCACCATTTGAAGTGTGTTACATCTATGCTTGATTCTCACAGTGACAGCATCTGACCCAATGGCTCTGGTTGTAAGGCAATGAGATTTCTCTCCTTCACAGCACATAGAGAATGGAAGAGATCTGAACTGATTGCCCTCAAGTTTTCACAGCAATAATCATTTCAGAAAGTTTTGACCAGACTTTTCAAAGCAATTTTATGTGATTGTACTTCTAACCTCAACTCCAAATGAGCTCACCTCAGAAAACTGTGAACGAGTGAACAATGGAAGTTAAAATTCATACGACTGCCTGATAAAGTAATGCATGATTGCCATGAAGAAAGCAGCCAGTCTGAGCATTTATTTGATGTAATTTAGATATGCTGCAAAAGTATCTTCTAAAGGCTCCTTTTCCCCCAAAAAATATATAACAGAAAGACTGAAACATGTAGCTTCAAGCATGATATTATTTTTTTTCCAACTATACTGACTACATAGCAAAAGCTCTTGAGAGTTCTAAAATGTGCACATACACTCTTTAGTATGGATTGCAGAAGCATGCTTGATATTGAAAAAGTCCTTCCAAACAGATGCACTTTGATAAAATACATATTTAAAGGATAATTAAACTTAGAATATTCTTAGGAGATATTTCCCCATTTTTCAAATTCTTCTCCTTAGGCATTAGAATGTCATTTAACTCTTCATTATAAAGGCAATATAACATTTCTGTGTATAACGGTACTTTCCAGTTTTTCAAGACTAAATATCTTGTCATACTGAAGGAATTATTCATTATAATGGAAACACAATCAAAATCTCACCTATTTTTTATTGCTTATAACTGATTCAGGGAAAAAAAAAAAAAAAAAAAGGGAAGCTGAAGGAAGCTTTTCTTTAGAAAAATGTGGCAAACATCTAATTAATACATGAGTGTCTGGAAAAAGGCCCACAATCAGCAGCCCTTGGTACCAGGTCACCTTTAGGTGCATGTCAGCAACAGTAATGATGATACTGCATAATTGCACCTGGAAAAGGCCAAGCATATGCATTTACAAGTGGGAAACAGTGAAGTGAGTTGTTGACAGGATCCTCTGTGCCCGCTGGGAACACCCCCAGCCTTGCAAGCATGTCTGCAGTGCTCTGCTCAGGTCTCTTTTGCAGAGCAAGATGGTTGGTGCATGACTTTTGGCTGCTCCTTGTCAAAAAAAAAAAAAAAAAAAAAAAAAAAAAAAAAAAAAAAAAAAAAAAAAGTAGAAATGCAGTATTTCCACATTCATATACAGAGATCTAAAAGTTTTGCCTTCTCAGAATAAAAATCCCTGTAGAAATGTACCCTTCATCTGTGCCTACCATCCCCTCAGTCACTCTTTAAAAACTGTCTGAGGAGAAAAAAAAAGACCAAGACATTTTGCATTTTGCTTCAAGATGACAACAGAAATTATGGGAAGCATTTGAATTCCAACCACTTCAACATTAATTTGGAAAAAAATTCACTGACTAATGGAATTACAGTGGATCTATATCAGCATAATTGAGTGGAATTTAGTCTTGTGCATTATAATGTAGGCTAATCTTTTTTTCCTGAGTCATAAATTAGGACTTATCTGATTGCACTCTAACAGAACACGAAGTATTTTCCTCTTTTGAAAAGAATTAAAGACAGGTAAATTTGCATACACTGCAAATCAGTAATAGTTTGCTAAAATTTGCTATTAGAAAGTCATTTAACGTCTCTTCAGCAAATATTTGGAACTACTTGCTAACTCTCATACAAGTGATACATGCCCAAGTGCAGTCTGGGTGATAATATTAGGCTATACTGAACAGACTTACTCCCACAGATGGGTTCATTACATTTTGCACATGCTGGTTATGTAGCATTTAGCTGGAAAATTCCTTTGGCAGTGCTGAGAAGGGGATTTATATTACAATAGTCACTTAACACTCACAGCACTGTACAGAAATAAACCAAGAATAGAGGGGGAGGAAGAGGAACAACCGGAATAATTTCTGCATGAAGGAATGCCAAGTATTAAAAGTATGATTTTTTAGACTTCACTTGTTCTTTTTCAAGGACATTAAATACCCCGACTGAATCCTTTGCTGTCTCGCATGTGTAAGTTATTGAGTAAATATTAGTCATTAAAGATCAAGACCTATAAGTGCTCAAGACAAAAATAATATATGCACATAAGGCACATATACTAGGGAATATCAGAAATATAGAGGCACACAGAAATTATTCCTTTCACTGAGATTTATGTTGTACAAAAGTTTTTGTCAATTATCATTCATGTTCAAATAATTTTTATAATACTTCTCCACATCTGTCAGGATAAGCACAAAAAAGATGGGTTTCAGCTCAGGCTTTGGATTTTTTCTGAAGGTTTTTTATTAAAATGTTACTTATATCTAACTGAAATAATCACTATGCCTTAAAAGTCTAATCATTCACTGAGGTGTGGCCTAAACATCCTTTTATTATTGGCAGGGGCCAATCACACCTTGCTGAAAACGATGCAAGGCATTTGCCAGTCCATGCTTCCCAAAAGGACTTTGGAATTTAGTTGGAAAACACAACTTTGGCGTGAAAACTCATACTGAGCAGTGCTAGCTTTGGGATAATTTTCAGCTCTGTTTTATTCAACACAAAGTTAAAATAAAATGCAAAATGTCCTCTTGTTTTCCCATGAGTTCCAGTTAGTCACATGAATAATAGAACTAGTCCTGGTTCAACCTGTGCCACATTATCAGCTAAATTCCCAAGAGCACAGGGGAGCAGAAGAGGTGACACTGTGTATCTCAATAAAGGAAAAAGTCCATGTTTTTCATACTTAACAATACATTTCTGTACAAACATAATCTAGTATAACTCACCACACTTAGAATGGTATTTATATCTGTGGCCCTCTGCATCTGAATGTACAGAAATGTGCTACAGTACAAACTGTAGGCTGAAATAATTAAAATGAACATTTGAATGTGCAACAAGCTGTCTGTCAAATTCCAGTCACAGATGTGTGGATGCAAAATCCTAAGGAAACTACTTAAGCCCCCCAGAAGGAAATTCCAAGTCAAGGCTATTCACACTACCCATGGGCACTCACTCACATCAGAGGCATGGGAAGCCTGTGCTCACATCATCCAAGACTATGAAGGAGTCATGCAAGGAGCAGGTTTGATAGTAGGCTGCAGTTCCTGGGAGCCCACATTAAAACTTAAAAATGCAAAATCTGTACCATGTAGCAAAGGAGACAGTCTTTATTTATTCATAGTAAGACCTTTTCTTCTTCCATTCATCCATGAAAAATGGAATGAAAAGGAGAAAAGAAAAAAAGATAAAATACTTTTTTTTTTTTTAAGTGCTATGAGAGACCTATAGTGCTATGTGAAACAAAGCAGATTCCAAATGTCTCCCAGAGCAAGTGAACTCCCCTCCACCTTCAACTTTCTTGCACAGATGCACATTGAAAGCCTTTGACTGAAGACAGTAAGGTAAGAGTGTGACCTGACAATCATTCCACACCTGTGCACACACATGCAAACAGAGTGACCATTTCAAAACATCAAACACAGCAGGGGTGAAGAGAAATCATTCTGTGACAGTCAGATCTGCACTGAGGATTCTGGTCTGAAACAGACAGGAGAAATGTACTTCCCCCAAACCCTCTGATATACATGTTATTAAAGAACAATCTTAACAATCATTTTTTTTTGCACCCGTGAAATGACTGTAGTGTTTTATACATAGTAAAATAAAATATATTTCTAGATGCATATTATCTTTTTGACACTTACTAGGGATATACTTAAAAGCTATTTCATTTCTGTTTGATGATACAATATTTCAGATGTAGCTGCTGGAGCCCATGTGTCTGTCTTAGACTCTTCAGTAGTGCTTATTTGGGCAGCCAGCATCACAAGTTCATCTGTTGAGAATAGAAGTGATTTAATTTTGTAAAATGCTGTTCTGTATAACCAGACACTGATGATCCCATCTGATGATCCTGTTTAATCAGCGCCCAAATGTTAGAGACAGAAGATAAATTCTAGGAGCTTTTCTAAATGTTATGATTTGATGAGGGATTTCACTCCTGAGCAGAGCTAGATCAGCGGGCTGGCTAGTAACTTTGTTAATCTTCTAATGCTGATATGTTTCAGGAATCATCTTGGTTTAATAAGAAACACACCAGCTGGTTTTGCCTGTGCAGCCTACCCAAGACTTGCCTGTCTGTTCACCTGTTTCACTTCAGTCCTTTAATGCCTTTTCCAGTTTTTTCCCTTGGGTATATCCCACTTAGCCATGCACATGCAGCCAACACATGGTTATGAAAACTATTTCAAGCAGCCCACAAAAACTAGTGTACTTTTTTTTCTCAATTGATCAGAGTCGGAATAATCCCCAGTGAGTCACATGTCAAATATCCTTTTGAAAATCTGAGCTACAAATTACATTGATTGAGGTAATGGAGACAGAAAGTGGGTAAATAAATAGCAAACAAGAATTGTCTTATTCTATATTGAATCAAAATAAATGAAAACGTCTGTCTCCCTAGTTTTGATGTTTTCTTCTTTCTTAGCATTTTACTCTTCTTTTTTCTCTTTCCTCCCTCTCTGCTTTTCTCTATAACCACTACATTCTTCTTCATCTTCTTTCCCCCTAACCCATTATAGTGCAGTCCTGCTACATCTCCTTTCCTCAGTTTTGTAAAACTCTTATTTACACATCACACCTACTGCCCTGTCTCACTGTTAGCTCTTGTCACCTGGTGGTGACAAAAGTGGTTATACACTATTGAAGACAAAGCTTCCCCTCCACAAAACAGCTTTGCTGAAGGCTCCTTAAGAACATTTCTGACTCTATATTCACTTTTCCAAGTATCTGAAATGTCACATCCACCTCTACTTTCACTAAACAGTAAGACTCCAGCCAGGACTACTGGATTAAAAGCATTTAGTAGAGACATCTGCTTTCAGAGCCCAGATTTTCCATGACTTGCATCATTCACATAGACAGAACTGCTGTCTTGCTGAGCTACAAGAACCTCATGATGCTCAAGACCAGCAGTAGGCAGTGGAGCTGTTGTCCACCCACCAGCATTGCCAGGTATCTTGCTTGTTCTTATCCTTTATTTATACAGGATATTTCATTCTGTGTCAAAGCTACAAAAGACTGGATAAATATATGGATGACAAAGATTTGCACCAGAGTTAAAAAGAAATGCTAGCTAAATATTTAAACACCTGGAAGAAAATTTCTAAAGCCTTTTTTATGATCTTGCTAAATAGTTTTCATAACAAATCCATTTATAATATGAGGCATTTGCCTTCATCTTGAGTTCATCTGATTAGGCCACATAAAAGTTTGAACCACCATGGCAATGAATCACTAAGCAATACAGCTGTGTTCACTCAAAAATTATCTGTAAATGCATATGCTGCTGACTCACCTTCTGGACAGTATTTCATAGCTACATTATAACTGCAAGCCAATTTTGGAAACACTTCTGGGAGCTGCAGGAAATATGTAAAAGGTAAATTTTTCTAAATAGTATCTATTATATGGTTTTGAAGCCCAGATTTATGGTCTGAGAGCTTCCCAGAACACACCAGATCTGATCCCAGGCAATTAAACAAATGAGGAATTGCAGTTGCCTATAATATGACAAAATAAGTGGCTCATCTTGAATGGTCCTGCTTGTCTGTTCTCGATTTGACCTGATCAGGTCATTGGAACAGAGATTCATGGGTTGCTTATAATGTTATTTCTAAGCTCTTGGTCAGCTTCAAACCAAGTTCTTTCCAGATATAATTTTGATGTAAACAAAATTGCACTTTACACATGCCCACTGCATAACAATTCCAATCCAGCCAATGTCACTGAAAGGTACAGCTATTGCAATTTGTTTAAGAAGAAATACTATAAGACGAATAAAGCCCTAGTGGTAATTAACAATACTTCCATTAATTAAATTCTATCTTCAGCGTAACTTACAGTGTCCTTACTGCAAATGGAAGCTTGTTTAATAGCTGTACTGGCAGTAAACAACACCATACTTTATTTAATTTCCTATCTTTGCTGCAAAAACACCATTACAGCTCTTGAGTATCCCAACAACTTAATGAGAAACAATTGGGTTTTTAATATAAAGCAATTTCTTTTGAAGTTGTTTCAAGTCTTGAATTGGAGCAGCACATACAGATGTTTGTATGAAAGGAGATTTCTGTTTTCAATCTATCATCAGCAGAGATGAACTTTCATAGCTTTATCCATTAGACCAATTATGTTACGGGAACTAATCCTGCATACAAGATTTTCATATAACCTGAATATTTTCTTTTTATTATTCCATTTCTTGTTCCACAGAACAAATCAAAGCCATTGAATTAGTTTCATTTGTAGACATTCATAATAATATAGGCACATTATGAATCTGAGTGTACAGGTTATTTTCAGCTGCATAAGTTTATCCTATCAGCCATTACAGAGACTAAGAATATTTTAAAAAGATTGAACAAAGTTCCTGACTTTTCTGGGTGAATTTTTTAAATTTGAATTTCTTCCAGATTGAAACCAGACTGTTCACAATTTTTAAACCATAGTATATTGAAATCAGGCATAAAACCACTTATATTTACACCTAAATAAGTTTTAGACAAGTCAAAGAAAATATTTTACTTAAAAGGTGAGAGTCAAGTTCCCTGTCATTCTTCAAGCAACAGGATAATTCCACTGCTCTAAGTGTCAATAAAGGAAACATCAGCATAAAATTCAGCAAGCACTTTCCTACCTTCTTATTGTACCTGTTTGCTTTCACTTTTTACAGTCAGGCACTTTAGTACTAATATCTGTCTTAGTGAGGTGAATTCTGAAAAATGGACCTATCACAAACACTGTTTTCTTCCTGAGGACAGATAACTTCTCATCATGCAGCTAAAAAAGGCTTGTGGCTTTAAAAAAGGTATGTAATATAGCAAAAATACATTCCGATTTATGAGTAGTGCCCATCACTATGAGTGGCCAACAACGTTTTTCAGTGAAACACGAGAAGAGAAACTTCTTGTGCTGTACAAGGTTGAAAATAGACAATCCGGTACTCACTGAAGGTGCTGAGAGAACTTCAAGATACCGTAAGAGGCTTGTTCATTTTCTTCTCTTCTTGGAATAGCATGAGATAGATTAGCCAAGAGAGTAGGTCCTCAAAAGAAGTTGAAGCATCCCAGAACTGTTTGATTTCAAGAGCAATGCAATCACTGCAGTCACCATTAGCAACAAAAGTCTTGCATTTGTTATACTCAAAAGCATCCTTCCGAGATGATCTCTGAAAAAAAAGTGAATGGCTTCTGACACTGATATTTTTCACAGATTATAAGATTTGAGGGAACAGCCTGAAGTTGCATCAGGGGAGGTTTAGGTTGGATATCAGGAAAAGATTCTTCATGCAGAGGGCACTGGAACAGGCTCCCCAGGGAAGTGGCCACAGCACCAAGCCTGACAGAACTCAAGAAGTGTTTGGACAACGCTGTAAGGTACATGGTGTGGTCTTGGAGATCGTGCTGTGCAGGGCCAGGGGTTGAACTCGATGATCCTTGTGGGTCCCTTACAAATCAGTATATTCTATCATTCTGTGATTTGATTTTCATAATCCCAGCCAAGTGTTGTTGGCTCTTTTTCTTACCTCTTAGACAGCTGCTTGCAGTTCTCATCGGCCTTTGCCAGAAAAAAAATTGTGGCAGTGGGCTCAACATACAAGGAAGACGAAGGGGCTCTCTATGCAAGTCTTCTGTCTCTCAGAGCTTCATCCTCTTCTGGCTGCTTGAAATATTGAGGATTATGTCTCCTTGCAGCCTCTAACACTGATGATGTTGAAGGACAAGGCTGTATTATTGCTGAGAAATATCCTATAACCTAATTCTGGTGCGATAGGGCTAGAGCATCAACCTGATACTCCACTTAAAAGTTCTCTCAGCCATGCTAATTAACCTAGACGGGACATTGTGTTAATGTCTACTGCTTTTGTGCTCAAGGAAGCCTGGATACCCTCCCAAGGCTCTGTACTACCTCATGGAGACGCGCCCAAGGACAAAACTTGAGAAATTATACAAGATAAAAGAACTACAAGGAAAGAAGAAGCATTTTTTTCCCAAATGCCATGATCGAAATCACTCAACAGAACAAACAACAAGAAATAGGTCTTCCATTGTCAACCCCACAATGTTTTTCAGAGACAAATGTGGCAGAACTGCAAAGAGAGGCAGTTTGGGAGGAGGCATTTCAAACTGGATGAACCAGGTTGAAGACTAGATATGGCCTTCAGGAAAAGGTCTTTGCAAGCAGATTTTGACATCTGTAAGAAACAGATTGAGCTTTTCCTTTATTATACAGGTTCTGTAGGCCTCAACAGAAAATAAAATTACAAGTTTACACATCAAGAATTGCAATTAAAATTCATTTTTGCCCCTACAACTAACAACCAAATGTGGCAAGTGGGATTTCTCAAACAAGCAATTAAATTGTTTTCCATCTGATCTCTACTTTTTTCTCTAAATAGAAACAAAATTTCTTTCCATGTGGAACAATTTTTCATTGAGAAATGGATGGAAAATATATTTCACTTCTGCAACCTGTGTGCTACATTGAAAGATCATTCTAACTGAGTTTTAAAATGTTATAATCTGTCAAAGAATTCTGGGCCCAATGATGTCTTACTCATTCTAACAGCCCCATCTGCTTTCTCAAGTGAATACAGATTAAAAGGACATGGGATTTTAGCTATAGATTCAGAAGTAGGCTTTCAGTTCCTAAGAAATGAGAGGTTCCATAAAGAAGCTCTTTACTAAGATTATGCAGGCACAATTGTTTTTCCTTTCTTAACATGGTCAGGTGTGTGATTTAGTAAAGATCTGGAGAGAATATTTTTTTCTTTCTGAAGATTTTGCCACTCAAAATGTAAATACTACCTATAGATTTCACATAGCACTCAGGATTTTTGAGGTATTCATTTTTATACAATAACGAGTCAGATTCTGGCAGGGTAAGGTCTGGGTTAGAGCAGACATTATGCATTAAATTATAGATTACATGTACTCTTGCATAATATAGATTTTTCTGCCCTTTTTAAGCATTATTTCAAACCATCTGAAATCCTTTTAAAACCTACTTTGAAATACATTATTTTTATCAACTCATTAGCTAAGAAACATTGTCTTATATTTCATAAAATGATTAACTTTCCTCAAAGTTACTTACATCTCAATAATATAAAAACTTGAACCTCAACTCCTGTTTGCTTAGAGTGTACTGATTATACCAGTAATGAATGGTCCCTGTTTATAAATATAAATATTTTGCATTTCAATGCTTCATCTTGCTGAAGATATCAAGAACATATTTTAAGGCCAGTATTACAGTTATCATAGGGAGTAAATGTAGAAAGGGCCTTTAAGAGTTATTCTGTGAAAACAAAACAAACCAAACATGCAAGCCAAAAGCCCCAAATCCAACAACACTGAAACAGGGAACAGATCCTTTTATGTATGATCCTTTGCCTTAAAATTCTTTAATGTTACTTTAAATACATATATAGATACACTCATTATTATCCAAAAATTAGTAAGTGAATGCTAACCCATACACAGAACCAGAATATTCTGGTTTTATTTTGGCATGATCTAATTCTAGTTTGGTTTAATTTTTATTAAACAGGGCAAAACTGAAGCTTGAAGCCTAAGAAAGGCTTGAAACACACATTGATCATTAAAGAAAGAAAACCTATAGGGTTTCACTAACGTAGCTCCAAGTAATGCATCAAAAGGATTTTTATCTGTTTTTGTAAAATTAAGACACATTTAAGATTCATTTAAAATATGTTTTGATTATAGAACTTGTTATCAGACTGTTCCATTTACCAACATGAATATGCAATAGGTTTTTTGTGAAATGTCTGTGGCTAGTGTTACTCAATGCTTTGGCCTTGAAAGTGTTGGATTACTGAAAGCAGCCTGGAAAAAACAGTGGGGTTCTACCTGAAATAATATTGATATTAAAGGATAGAACAGTCTAGGAGAGGAAACTCCTGGCAAGAATTAGGGAAGTGGTAATAACTACTATTCACAAAAAAGAAAATTTCACCACAGTTTACCAAGCTATAAGCAACGAAATTTACTATCTGAAAAGATTGCTTGCCTCAATGCAGACAGTATAACTCCTGACATTAATTCCAAGTGTGAGTTTTAACAGGATAGTGATCTGAACTAATTCTCACTTTCTTAAATCTGATATCGCTTTCATTTTACCCAGCTACATTTTTTTCTATCTGTGTGTTTTTATATGCCTCATTAATTTTTAATTTATAGGTCAAGTATATAAAATTAACAGCAAGCCATCTGACCAAAAATCACACCCAGCATTCTGTTATTCTGTTGATGATTCAAGGATATAAATGTTCTCCCTATGTGTTTATATTTTTTTAATTGTTTCTCTGCAGTCTTACTGTCTAATTTATCATTCTGACCACGAAAGTTACATCCATTAATCAGGACTTAGATTCATCCCACAGTAACAGCAAAGTGTTCATGCATATTCACTCATTCCAAATATTCTGAGCATGAATGTTCCCTTTGACCACACTGTTTCTAGAATGAATTGAACTCAGTTCACAATGTGTTTATTATCTCTTTGAGATAACTCTAGGAGTAATGTAGGCCTAGTCTTGCTTTGAAACAACTGCCTAATCGACTAAAGTTTCATAAAGAAAAGCACAGCTCATATCAAGTGTTTATACAGCAGCACTGTAAGGCTACGTGCTTGCATGACTCAGGGAGTGATGTGGCAGTAAAAATAGCCCACAGTTCCCTTGGGAAGCATAAGATATGGAGCCATGGAGAAGAAAAAGCCGACATAACAGGGCTAGTGCTGAACATACTGAGAAAAGTAAAGATGGGAGCTTGAAAGTATAACATGGTACTCAGAAATGTTTTAATAGTGAAGAGGAGAGGAAAGAAGTTACTGAGGGTGTTTGTTTAGATGAAATAAAAGGAAGCATAACAAATTCAAGGCAAAATCAGATACAAAGCAGGATTTGAGATGTTCAAAGAGGAATTTGGCACTCCTATTGTCTTTCAGTAGGAGATAGCTGACATTTTTTAATGCTCTTTTTCATTACAGTGAGCATCATCACCTTATCTAGGGTTCCTTGGTAAGTTGAACAAATACATTTGGGTTTCTGCATAAGTTCTCTTTTTCATCCCAGGAATTTCCAGATGTCTGGAATTTCCAGAGGTCCAGAAGCCCTGGTGGAGTAGCTTTGGCCAGGCTCCAGACATCTGGAAACCCCAAATGGACAGATACTGCACATGCAGTAATGAATGGCACAAACGTTTTGGGGTTTACTGTGACCTGGATGCACTGACCCTATTGTATAACGTTGTCTGGGACATGCATGTTTGTTTATGTTTAAGACATACAAAGCACTGTGTATTAATGAAGTATGGTAGAGATTTTGTGGAGGTAATTCTTGGAGAACATAAGAATTTCAGGGAATATGTGGTCCTATACTGAGCAAGAAAAGTGTAAATAGATATGTCAATGCTCTAATTCACTATAATACTCCTATTTGGAATGATTGGGATTTCTAAAGTGTGGATGAGAAATGAGGACCAATATCCTGCATTTATTAAAATCAGAAGACTAGCTGAAGCCTCAGGACCTCATTTGTACTCAAACTAAAGAAAAAAAAAAGATAGTATATTTTTTCTGTAAATGCTGTGCTAGTTTTCAGTGATGAAGAAGGAAGGAAGGTGAGCTGAGGAAAACCATACCTCTGTTCATGACTACCCTGAGCATCTGTGTTCACCAATACTATCAATATACCACACAGAAACAGCAGCATTTTCAACCCCAAAGTGAAAAGTGTTGACTTATTTGGTTGGAATGAAGAATGAGAAGGATGGAGGTGAGAGGATAATCATCTATTGACACCTGGAATCTGAAAATTGGGAAGAGTTGACATGAAGAAGAGAAAATGTATAGAATCAAATAGTAAGGCTTATCCTCAGGGAACAGATAAAATGAGCAGAGAGCAAGTTATTTGCTGGCAGCAGAAGGAAGTTGTAGGAAAGAGAAGAAATCATTCTGTGGATGAGACAAACAACATTCAGTTAAGCAAGGGAGTGGATGTTCTTAAGGCTCCAAAATGTTCTTGGCAAGCCTGGAACAAGCCACCTGGTTCCTTTTTTCTCATTTGCTCTTTTTTTTTTTTTTTTTTTTTTTTTTTTTTTTTAAGTTGTCTTCCTACTAAACATCATTGGATTAGGTCAGCATAGGTATTTATCCACAACGATTAATCTCAGTATAAAAAATTTGCTGAACATGCCATTGCTGGGCAGTTCTTTAGAGAAACAGTTACACATACATGTATATATATACATTTATTGCAGCCCAGTTTGTTTATAAATTCCTTGACTTGCTAGCCTATGAATAGACATAGGGGAAACCTGAAACTTGTTTTTCACAGTGCAGTTTACCGATCAAGAAAGCTCACTGGACTTTTCTCCTAATATGTTTTCGTGTCAGGGGCAGTCAGGACATGGTGCAGAGGTAAGCATAGGCAGGAGATCTCTCACCTGACATTAGATAATTTAAAATGCAATTGAAGTTTTGTTGCTTGGCTCTTCACAGGAGTGTTCAGTGAAGCATGATGTGGAAATTCAGGGAAATTTTAGAAGACTCAAATTCAGATGTGAAAATTGCAAAGGAAAGTAAGCCCAAAAATGACAACAAAAATCAAACTAAGAAAAAAACATTCCGTGATTGTGACCATAACCTCCTTAGGTTTTCACTACAGACTTATTTCTTACGTGTATTTTCCCCCATCAGTTCACAATGGGATTGTCCTACTTTTCATTTAATAAACATGGGGTCCATTAAATGCCTTAAAAGCAGAAAGAAAAAATTGATAGTATAAGGTGTTTGAGATTCCTTATGCTAGGAAAAGGCAGAATTGCTATGTAAACAGTTGTGTGACCTTGGCCACCAGGAGACCCTAAGCTCAGAACCAGTGTTACCTGCTCTGTGGTTAGGACATATCCCTGAATCTCCTAATTTGCTCTGGCCTTAGATTTGGTGTATAAACTACTGTAAGAACTTGAGACCTCCAGCCTGTCAAGTGTTCATGTCATCTTTTGTTATGGGTTGTTTATGCTCTGGTCCAGTGCACAGGTTCCAGACAAGAAAATGTTCATTTCCTTGCCAAGGAGACAAGGCAGAACAAGAGGGGAAAGCAAGGAGGAGCCAGTTTCTGCAAGCTTTGTATGTGGGAAGCTGGAAAGCATCTTCCTGGAGAGCCATGGCCTGCTGCAGTACCTGATTCTGCCTGGGAGATTGTCAGCAGTGCTGCAAGGAGGGAGCCGGGCATCCTCCCACTGGGAAGGGTCTGTCACCTCCCACCCTGGGGCCGGCTGCTCCCAGCCCCCTTGGCCTGTGCCATGTGGTCAGGCACAGGACTGACCCGGGAAAAGGCCATCTTTCACAAACCACCCTGTTTGCTGGCCGGGCTGCTGCCTCTTGTGGATGTTTTAGTTTGAAGGGAGATTGTTTCTATCCGCTGGAACATCCAGTCCCTGCGTTTATCCAAGAACATGTTTGAGCTTTGTGTTAAACAGTGCAATAAGTCAGCACAGCTGTTTGATTCAGAACAATCTGTTTACTTGCCCACATGTGGCTGAGTAAAGATTATAGGAAATTAAAACATCTAAAAGTAGAAAGTGTGTCAGGGAAAAAAACAATTTAATGTGAGCCAATGCTGGCCATTTATGTCTCTGTCAAACCACACAGGGCTGGTTCTTCTTCCATCTTGCCACTCTCACTGCTCAACTCCTCTCAAAGGGAGGGCTTCACATCAAAATCCATCATGTTTCCTTTCCCCTCCTTTGGGAGGAGCAGGAGAGAGAGCCCAGTGAGGCTGCAAATCTGTGCCTGCCATGCCATGTGTCCCTCTCACAGATCCATTCTGCTTGATGGTGAAGGACATGTGTCACCCTGCAGCACCTGCTGTGGTTTAGGCTCTCGTGGCAAGAACAGCTGAGGCTTGAAGAGCCCTGTGATTGCAGAATAATCACCAAATCTGTCTTATTTGCTACACCACCTGTTTGACAGACCAAGTTTCCATCAATTCTCAGCAAATCAATACCCTTCCAAAATTTTGCCTCATAGGCAGAAGTGGTGCTTGGCATGAGCTGGCAATTGTGAGACTCACCCCCAGCTAGTGCAACACTTCCTGGGAGACATTCAGGTATTTGGCCCTTCCAGGTTAAATTCAGTGCCTTTAAACCAGAGAGAAGTACCTGCAGAGCCCCAGCAGGTGTGGAGAGACTCTGCTGGGAAACAAATCTTCCAGCACAAAATAATGAAATGCAAGACACTTTTACTTTAGGCTGTGAACCAGGAGTTTGGCAAGGATGAGGCAGGCACCTGTGCTGAGAGGACTTCAAACAGTGCTGCTGACATTAGAGAGCCAGTGAATCTTGCCCACACTTTATTCCTTAGGCTTTACGTAGATGATGCCCTCTCTTCATGGGGCAAGACTAGAACACAAAGCTAGTTTACTATAGCATTTTCCTGAGTGAAGTTTAATGCAAAAAATGATCATATAAGAAGATACTACAGGTTATGTGAAAACACTCATATTTTGGAATTTTAACAACTAGAAACTGAAAAAAACCCCCCAACTTCTTGTGGAAAATATTTTCTAAATAGTATATCTGCATGTTAATCTTCAGTGTAAATACCCACTATATCCACCACCCTTCTGAAAAAAAATATCAAATCTCTAGTAGTGTCTTTCACATTTAGTTCTTGCCTAGTTCAGTCTTGGTGAGCCCTATATGAATATCTGTCATAAGAATAATATGAGGAATCCTTGCAAGGAGAAGCCTGCACTGTTATCAGTGTAAGAGTAACAAAAACTAAAGCATACTTTTTGATCCTTTGATGGAAGGAGACAAAGAAAAAGATGTTAAAAGGGTGATGTTTTACACTCTGATATTCTATACATTTCATAGATCTATGATCTGCTCTCTCTTTTTTACTCAACTAGAGAGTATCTTATAAAAGAAACAACTTTAAATGTAGGCTTTTGATCTAACAAAAGTTTATATGAGTATCATATTGTTTATTTCCCCTCTTTCCCCTTAACTAAAGTTGAACTAGACTGAAGTTTGCTTTCTAAATTGCATTTTTTCCTTCATTTCGTCTTCCTCAGTTTCTCCTCAAACTGCTTTCTTCTGTTCTCTGTCTTTACACTTTATTTAACCATTCAGCTGTTTGGGGGAGTTGCCTTAAAACCCCACTCTTTACAGGCCAGGTGTAATCTTGGAGGAAAGGACAGTATTACACTTTTAAAACTGGTGGAATCATTGTGAAATTTAGACTGTAGTATTAGATACTATAGTATCTAATTTTCCACTAAATATCTAAGATACATGTGGTGCTATTTAAATACCCACATATTTTATTTGCATTGCGTAAAGCTTCTAATAAAACTGCTAAGATATTACTGAGAAGTCAATCATATAAGATGGACACTGATTAACAAACTGAAGTATGAGGTACAGATGAGCAAACTGAGGAGTTAAATGATGTCATAATCCTATGAGACACCATTCTAATAATCTATAAAAATCTCAAATACTTTATAATCTTGTGTAACTTAAGCTTTTACTTCTGTGAACTATTCAGATTATTTTGATAAGCAACATGCACAAGTGTGTTCAGGTCAAGGACTACAGTGGTGGTTCTGTGAAGTGGACATCCTAATTAACACTGGGCAAAGACAACTTCAACAAACAAGAAAAGTCTTTAACTGCATGATACAAGTCAGATTGTACAGGAGACAAACTGATCCCCAGGTAATTTTCATTTACTAAACAGTGGAAGGAGAGTAGCAAAGCCATGTAAATACATGACATAATCAACTATGCTGATCTAGGCTAAGCACAGGGATGGCACACACTCTGCTATGAATATCAGACCCTGCCCTAGGGAAAACATAGGTCAGTTCTCATTAACATGTAGCAAAAAACGGGATCAGTGGCAATCAGAGTAAGGACAAGAATTGGATAAGGACATCCTTTTCTCTGTCTCAGACAGCAGTCCTCCCCCACCGATATCTGAAAGAGATGAATCTACACAGCAGGAGGGAGCAGCAGCAGCAAAGCCTTGCAGTGGTATCAGGGGACAACTTTGGCAGCTGACCCAATTTGCATTCAAAGCAAAAGCATCTGAGTTCTTTCATGCAGACATTGCACTGCCAGAAGCAGCACCACATGGCTCCCTGTGAATTCCTCATCTTTGGTTTTGCACATCCAGGACAGTTGATGTCAACCCCTACCTTTGTGTCCAGGTGAACCACATGATTCATGAGGAAAGGGATAAAGGTGCTAATGCAGCACAGGGTCATGGAAAAATACCCTATGTACAAATTGTCGTTCAGGATTAAAACTGCATTACTCTAGTTCTGAGAGAATGTTAGAGAGAGACAAGAAAAGATCAACATTTCTTAAGGCAACAGTACTTTAAGTCTACTTCACTTTGGAGTCCTGACGGACTTTAAAAATACAGATGAATTTAACTCCTGCATGGTAGTTCTCTCAAGTCAGTACTGCCGTCATTTTGCACAAGTGAGAACAAAGGTAAAGGGACTTCAGGAATGTAATTTTCTACCAGTCTCAGGGCTCCCTTTAAGATTTTCAGTTAATCTTGGAAGTGTTAGATATAAACACATATATGCCATCAGTCACAGAATTCTGGCACTTGAAATTGATTTTCAATGCAGCAGGTAACTAAATCTATGAAGGCATATAGAGGATTAATTTTTTTGAAAAGAACATTTTAGAATGAATGCAATTTGCATGTGGTACTTCATAACTGAAAGTGAAATCTTTTTCAGAAGAAGAATTTTAGAAGGTAAAATGTGTTGTTGCTTATGTTTCTGTAACTGGTAATTCCTGTCTCAGAGTCTTTAAAACACAGAGAGAAGACAAGGGTCTGATGCAAATGTAGATATCAGCTGGGAAAAAAAAAATGAAGAAATAATAAAGTAGCGCTAGTGAGCATGTCAGACAGGTGTTGGTCACAATGTCCTGCAGTGACCTGAGTACACTTTTCACACAAATGCTGAATCCCTGGCTTGTGAATTTTGTACTTACCTTAATTTGGGATTCTGTACTTAAGAAAGCATAGAAGTCTGGCTGGAAAGAAATTATGCTTTTTCTCTCACTTGAAAGAATTAGAGAGTCTATCTTGTCAGGAGAGAATCCAAATACTACAGCAATCATCTCTTGAAAGCTTCAAATGCTAATCTTGTTTTCATTAACAGTACTTCAGTGATACGAGAATTCAACCAAAATTATGTGTGATGTGATGGTTTCATGTTAATAGGTATTTAAGTGAAAGGTAAGGCATCAATCAAAGATTAGAGAAATGTATGCTAAATTATTGTGATATATGTATAATTGAAAAGATGTGTTGAAAGGCCAAGAGACTTCTCTCCTGGAAGAACAAAAATTAAAACATAGAACAAGGTGGAGTTAAGGTAAAATATTTTTGAAGATGTGCTGAATGACTGCTTTTATTTTCTCTCTTTGCATTTTTCTTCTCCCTATGGGAAAGAAGCAATTTGTCTGGAACATATACTTGGAATTCATAATTTGATGCTATAAATGGAGGATCCAAAGGGAAGTTAGTCAGGATCGTCTTGGTAGCTGCTAGGGCAAAAACTATCATCCAGGTTAGAACTAGTTACAAGTCCTTCATAATAAGGTCCCCAACTTCAAATGTAGCTGTGATGGACAGTAACATTGAAACCTGAACTTCAGTTTATATAAAAGTGGTTTTTTTAGGAGCTGTGAATAAAGAAATCAGCTGATGCAACTTAAGGAGTAATTTTGGACATATCCTGTACTGCCTTTGGCTGTTTTTGTACTGGGAGAGATCCGAGTTAAATTATTATTCTGTGGAGTCAAGTCCTTTCCCTGAAAAGGAGATGAGTGGCAGCCATGGCCCCATGTCCCACTAATCCCTGCAGAGCAGTGTGGGCTACTGAGGGCTGCAAAAGTACCCCAAAGCAAAACAGAACAGCTTGAGACTTGTTCTCTCTTGTATAAGACAAGGATCGTCTTTGGATCACAGAGCTTTAAAAATAGTTTCAACCCACTTCTGCCTTTCTTAGCTCTCCAGTCTTATGACACAGGGTGCTGTGGCCCAGGGTGATGTCGCTCTGGAAAGGAAAGACTCTTGCCTCAAAGTTCCCTGTAGACTGGGAGGTGCTGGGCCTTAAGAAGGGGGATGAGCTGGCCAGGTGTGAAGCAAAAACCCTTGTCTTGTAGCCATCTCACATCTCCCAGTACCGTGACCTAAAGCAACCTCCCTTTTCAAAACTGGTGCTTTCCATGAAAACACATGGTCCATTGCCAGTTTTCTGTCAGGTCTCCTTCCTAACAAAGCTGTTACCTGAGTAGAAACCATCTGGTCACCTGCTTATCCCTGTGGGGGAACTGGCTGAGTCTGAAGCCATCTTAGCAAGCTCATGGCAGGTGGAAAATCGAGTCCCTACTTCCACCTCCGAAATGCCTCAAACCCCCAAAGATTCATTGTCACTGCTAAATGCATGGGGTATTTTCAATGCTTTCTAAATTCCATTGTTAAATTCATGAATCCACTTCAAGCAAATTAATAGCTGCTATTTTGTTTACCAGGCTTGGGAGGACTGAGAGCCTGCAGTGGCACACTAGGTTATGTCGATCTCATTAGCATTTCATTAGTCCTCTACTTCTTCTCATTAAAATCTCAAACTCATGTAATTTCTCTGCCTCTCTCCACATATAAGAGAGAAGGCTCAGATGCAGACAGTTAATGATGTCAGGCTTTTTCCCCTGTTTCAGAGGTACACTTGCTACAGGCACTTGCTGAGCCCTGTCAAGCTGATATTTTTAATAATACAGTATGTTCTTATTAGTCCTCATGCCTGTGAATCACATTGAGCTGAAAAAAAATTTCCAGCAGTTGTAGGCTCCCTGCGCAGCGTGGTGCAACTTCCCTAGCAACAGGGATCTGATGTGACATGGCTTTGTGCAAAATGTAAGCCTCAAAAACCTTCACTGGCCTTTTGAAACTTTTGTGTCTTGTGGGAGGACAACCATGAGGCTGTGTTGGCTCTTGAGGGTCTCGTCCTCCTCATGCACTTCAAGGGGATTCAGCTGGCAGGGAGGTCAGGCCCTGCCTACCAGGAGAGTAGTTGTGAATTCTGGAAGGGTACAAGAAACCCCCATTCTCCTGATGTCCATCACATCCCCAGAGAAAGATATTAAAATGTGAAACACCAGTCTCAGAGAGGCAGTACAATTCATCTGCTGGCTGTTGCAGTGTGAGAAATAACAGCCCCCCTTAAAAAAATGCACTTCAATAAAGGGAAGAATAACTTTTCCACAGAAAGAGAAGAGATGCCATGAGGAAAGTAATATTCTTGTCTTCTGTATGATGCTCTCTGAATATCTGGAAGTTCCAGGAAAAAATTGTAAAAGCAGTATTTTAGATTCCTTTGGGAGCAATGCACAACATATGCTAAGACTAGATTTGGGAGTGAAAATTAAAAGGACTTTACTGGGCCTGATTAGATAATTAATTTTCTTCACAGCAACTCACATGGCACTGCACTTTAGATTTTGGGCCAAGACAGAACTGATAACACATTCATGTTATAGCTTTTGCTGAACAGTGTTTGCACAGTGTCAAGGCTCTCTCTCACTCTGCCCCCCAGTGAACAGATGAGGGTTGTTCAATGGGGCAGGACGTGACCCAAACTAACAGAGGTGAACTAACTAAAGAGTATTCCAAACCCTATAATGTCATGCACAGCAATAATAGAACAAAAAAATAAAAGAGGTTTTAGCAGTGTTACCTTTTATTTGGGAACTGGCTGACCATCAGTCTGCCCACAGGAGGTGGTGATTGATTCCATCTTCATCACTTATTTTGTTTTTTTTCTCTCTTCCATTCTTGTTTTTCACTTGTTAAACTTTTGTTTGCTTGCTTGTTTTATCTTGACACCCAAGTTTTCTTGCTTTTATTCTTCTTTTTCTTTTCCCCTCTTTCATTGAGGAAGATGGGAAGTGAGCTGTGGGCTCTGTGGTGTTTAGCTGACCACTAAAGTTAACCAACAACAAAGACTTAAGAGCACTTTGCAGGTTTTCTACTGTTGGTAAACATTTCTTATGGCTTATGAACCTGCCTGACATCTTTACTGATTTTTCTGTAAGGAAGGATGCTAGGCTATTTTCTGAGCATTTTAACACACTGCAGTTTTGTTTCGAACAGCAGGTTTTGTGAAGAAAGATGACTTCAGACTTGTTCTCTGGGTAAGAGTCTATATAGTCCATACCAGGAATAATTTGTGGAGTTAGAACAACATAATTTCCTGTTTATGTTCTCAGTTTTATGCTTTTTAGCCTTTAAGAAGCCATTTACAAGTAACCAGTGAACACTTGATTACAGGTTATTCGTCTTACCTTTTATTTGATGATCACATGTTTGCAACCTCCACTGTGAGTATTTCAAATGGGAATTATCTGGAATAGAAACTGTTTATATATTGTGAGGATAGATTTTGGTACAAAAAGATACTGATCTTTAATGGAGCTTTAAAGGGCTTCCAGAATGACATTAAGGGGGGAAAGAAAAGGCAAACTGCCCTGCTCATGATTGTAAATAATCGTTAAAAGGTAGTTATTTATATTACTCAGTCGGGAGTCATATCATAAATGTGTACAAGTTTAAAAGACAGGAATTTACAAGAGAATAATGACAACATCAGACAATTAAACATCTATCTCCACTTGTGTTTGTTTTCTTTGGTCTGCTACAAATGAGTTGGAGGTAGATGAGGAATGCAGAAAGATCAAAATTGGTTCAAGATGTTATCATTTAGAAAATGGTAAACATAATTTCTCTAAGTTTCTGGAGGTTGTTCCATCAGTCTTTATAAGAAGGTCATTTTCCCCCAAGCGAGTAATACTTTAATTCACAGACTGCAACTGATTACATATTCCTGTATAAATAAAAGGCACTTTGCACTAAAAGGCAGAGATGAAAATACCCACATGACAGCATCTGACAAAGGAGTATGAGAAGCCATAAGCATAACAAATTTCTATCTGCTGATTGTGTAATTGAAGGGCAGTTGGAAATATTTCAGTGTATGTATGTGTACATATAGACATTTAAAACATGAGCTCTTTGTGGACTCTTAATTATAAAAAAGCAGTCCTGTGACCTTAAGTACAACAGTGCAGACATTGATAAACTGCTATTCTCTAGAGCCAACCACACTGCCATTTCTTTTGTTAAAAAATAGCTTGTCAAATTAATGTCAGCTGATTTTTAATTCCATAACATGCACAACATTAATAACTATTATGGCTCTATCTGTTTGTTGGATGACACAGTCAAATCCCTTCTTGTGCAAGATGCTAGTCCTTACATGGAGTTCTCTCATCTGCTCCACTAAATCTATCTGACTAGTTCCAAACCCACTGAAGTAATTGAAAAGAATTCTTTTAATTTCAGTGGGATTCAAAACAAGCCTTGAGCAAGTAATTGTCTGCAAATGGTTCATCATCTGACCCACAAAATTTGCTCAGTATTCAGCTTAATGGAGTATTTAATTTTAAAAACCCACCATTAAGATGCAAAATAAGGAATATTTATTGTTAACTGACTGTGTTTCATCTGAAAAAAAAGATCAAAATCAAGATTTGAAAAAGTTGTCTCTTCTGGTTGATAACCAAGCTTAAAAATAATTTCCTTCTCAGATCTATTACAAAATTATGGTAAGCTTCATGAGAAAATCCAGAAATACTCTCTGACATAAATCTTTTAATGTGGTATAATTTTCATGACTCTTTTTAATGATCTATTAAGGTGCGTTGCCTGAAGAACTTATGTGCCAGAAAAAAACTGAAATAAGATGTTTAAACACCTTCCATTCCATTTTGCAAGGTTTCTATATTAGGTTTCCTCTCTACAGAAGCAAGTTGTACCAAAGGGGCCACTGGGTTAGGGTTAGGGTTAGGGTTAGGGTCAGTGCTTGCCTTCCAGCAGGGCAGGAAGGCTGAGGTGGTGACACTGATGCTATACCCTCTCCCCGGTTCGCTCCATGTGCAGGGCACATCAGGCTGTGGATCCTGGTGCCCTGTGCTCCCAGATGCATTCCAGGCCAGAAGCAGTCCTCTAAGATCACTGTCTGCTTTTTACCAGCCACAAGCCTTCAATAAATGAAGCATTTGACATAGATATCATTCTTGTTGGCAAAAAACGTAGGAACTTCTGTCTCCAGAGACATTTCTGGGCAGCACTCTGAAGCTCTGGGCACTTGCAGGGCTTAGTGGGGGAGCCTGAGTTATGGGCACTGTGTGCCTCTGTGTTGGTTTCCAGCCTCTGCCTAGATCCCACTTGTAGCAAACCAAACCAGTCTCTAAAAGTGAAGAATGAGCCCTGATTTTGAAGAATGGGAATTTACCATGTTTGATGCTATTCTTTCTCTCTGTCTGCTCTGTTTGATAAGTATAATTGTCTTTAGTGAGGCTGTTGCAAATCACAAAAGGCAGAAAGCTGTGTCTAAGCCTGACCGTTAATGAAAGCAGTTCATTGATTTCTGGTGGTACACAGCATTCCTGAATGCAATTAATTTATATGAACAGTACAGGGGATTCTGTTCTTTAATTTTATTCTGTTGTTTTTTTGAAAAGCTAGTGTGATAAAAAAGATGAGACTAGTGCTGGCTCAAGGAAGAATACTTCAATTTCTGAGTATTTTAGGTCATTGGCACAGACATGATGTAGGCTTTAATAAAGGGAAGAAGGTAGGGTCCATTTGAAATGTTTTGTCAGTTCTCACATCTAAAATAGTTGCTCAATTTAAAACTGGATGCTTGTTTCTGTTAGGATATAGGAGTTAATAATACTCACCAAGGCTCATGTTCTAGCCATATTGAACAGGAAAGATTGTTCATTTAGCTAGAGCTCACATATTCAGCTAGGGCAGCTCCCAGGAATTGGTTTCCCTCTGTGGGCAGCAACCAGATAGTCATGAAGGCATAATTAAGATGTAGCACAGATTCCACTTAAGCAGAGTATCTATTCAGATAGTGTTACCACCACAACTGATCCTTCACCATGTGTGAGTACTTAGCTTCGTCTTGGCTGCCCAATAAAGTTTTGCATCTGCACAGAATAAGAATTTGCTAAACAAGGGGTGATTTAATTTTTCCCTCCTTTATTTTATTTTTCTAATTCTCATTTTTGATATATTAAGTCTTTACAGATTCTGGTTAAACAATCTCCTTCTTTGGGGATTTGGCACAATTACAGGTTTTAGAACAATAAACCCTTGGCTAAAATGGCAACAGTGCAATGTTTATTTATCATAGTAAATTAAGGCACCTGAGTTCATTGTTAAGGACAGAGAACTCTGTCCGTTGGGATTAAAAAAAAAGAGACATTATGATCTTTGAAAGAAGGGAGACACAATTCAGGAGAAGTACAAGGATGTCATGAGGTTATTAATGAAGAAAACTTTAAGGGCCTAAGCCCAGCTAGAACTAAATCTGAACACTGCTGTGTAGATAAAGTGCTAAAAGACAAGGTTCAGTGGTGGAACCAGCAGTGCTAACAGTTGGACTCAATGATCTTGAAGGTCATTTCCAACCTAAACAATTCTATGGATCCATGATCTCACTGCAATTGAGGATGAAGGATGCTCACTTTTGTGAGATTTGTTTTTATTTTGTTAATGTTCTTCGCATGAACACATCTAAAGAAACTACAGCAAAACGCTGCTGTGAGGCATTGCACACTGCACAGAGAATGCAGTTGCCTTGTTGCCACTGCAGGAAGTTACTTCTACTCTGTGAACTGAATTGCTCTGTACTGCTCTCTCCAAGTAGGCACTGACAGACATCTCATTAAAATGGGAGGGGTTTTTCTGCCACTTCACTTGAGGATGCACACACAATCCCTGCAGGCTCTGGGGTCTGGATGGAGGACTTTTTTTCCATCTGCTCAGCCATCAGCCTTGTACCATCATGGCTGGCATGGGAATCCTCCTGCTGTGAGCGCTGCTCCAAATTGTGCAAGTCACCTGCAGGGACAGGTGGATTGCTCTTGTGGGAGCAGAACCTGCATGAAAAGTACCTCATCAAAAGCAACCTCTGTGAAAATCTCCTTGGGCCTTAAAAGGAGGGATGAAATAATTTCCCCGTGTCTCTTCCCTGTGGAGGTCTCCAGCATGACCCCAGGCCAACAGAGATTTCATAAAAGTATTGCAGTAAATACAACTGCCCTCTACTTTGACTCAATAGTCATAAATCCCAGGCTGCAAACTCACCTGGACAGCTTTCAGTGTGTTAAGTATTTTACTTGGAGAATTCATGTAGGGAATTCTTCTTTTCTTGAGGTATTTCACAACAGACTAAAATAATTCTTTAGGAAAATTCTGGGTTTTTTTCTTTCCTCAAGCATTTCTTTAGAGACTTGAAGTCTAATAAGCTTCATTTAATTCAGCATTTTTTCAGCAAAGGTGGGCACAAGAGTGTAAAGCAAGGAAAAGGTGAACTATGCTGACTTATAATGTGCCTACCAGATAATTTCAAATAGAATTTAGAAGGTTATGCTGATTCTTGAGTTTTCTGACAGATAAAATGACTTAACTAATGAAAAAGGCATAGAAAAACAAATATGTGTCCAAAAGAGAGAGGAACTGTATGGGAAATTGAAGGTTCATAAAACAGATGGAATTATCTTTTATGCTAGTGGTTTTCAAAAGCTTTTCTTACTATAAGTGGAATACAAAATTCTTCAGGAACTAACTTAAGAATAAAAGATGCAAAAAAATATTATAAAAATAGCACCTGCATTTTTATATAGAAAATCTGGGGTTTTTTTAATTATAGTTAAAGAATGCAATGTAGTTGTGGCAAAAAAAAATATTTAACAGCTCCTCATGAAATATGTTGCAGAATTTCAAATCTCTCCACTCTCAATAATGAGTTTCTTCTAAAATTTATTTAGTCTAAGATTTATTCCTATTTAATCAGTATTCATTTGCCCATGAGCTTCAACATGAGAAGATGAGATACTAGGAAGAACACATGAAAACATTGAGTGTACCCATCAAGTTAAAAAGTCAGGTGAATTTCTGTTAAATGGGAAGATAAAATCTATTGGCATTGCACAGTCATCTTTGCAAGCCTTATGTGTATATTCTGCCTCCTGTTTTTCTCAGGATGATCACAGGGCTTTAATTCTCAGTGGGAGATTATCATTTCAAAAATCAAATCATGAGTACCTCACAGTCTAAGAGAAATTTTCAGCAGTGTCTTTACTCAAAACGAACACTTTAAGGCATTTAAGAGAGCCCACATTTGGGATTAACAGCTTTGGATTCTAGTGCTTATCTGTGACTAAATAAATTGCAATTTGAAAATGAAAGTGTAGAGAAGCCTTGGCAGAGGAAAGGGAGTTACAGCAGTACCCATGCACAGTTCAGACAGAAGGCAGCACCAGTGCCAGGGGCAGTATGAAGAGAGTAGGCAGAGGAAATTTAAAACCAGATAGGAAGAACTTTATATATTTTTAAAACTTTGGTGAAAAAAAAAATCTTTTTCTTAGATTAAAATGTCTTTGGAAAAAAGGTTATTACGTGTGGGAAATAGTTACTGAAGCAGCTCCAGTTTGAGGGGAAAAGCCCTAAGAAAGAAAGAACATCCCTCCTATCCTGCTCAGCCTAGGCTGAGACTTCCCTGGGCACCAGGGTTTACCATTGGTCACCATTTGATATTTTACTCTGCTCACCATTTTATATTTTTACCTATATTTTTATCACTGAGTTTTAGCAATAATTTTCATCTGGTAATTTTTTTTTTCTTTCAGTGACAGCACAGTCACACCATTTTTAAGCCCTCAGAAAAATGAGGAATAAAAATTCCTGCAATGCAACTGCACGCATTACCTACTAATTGTTTGTGCCCTTCTTAATTTATAGTAGTTAACATTAAGGACTTTTTAATAGCCACGATTATCTTTATGTACACACTTAACTTTATTAGTTACAGAGAATCACCTTGCAGGAAAAAAATAAGTAGTGAATAAATGATGGCATTTTCATTACAAATATTGTATAGTTTTGGAGACTATAAAGTGTGGATCCTGATGGACTTTTTTCTAAAGAATTTTATCTTTTTTGCTTTTCCCATTCCTGCAAACCATTCTGTCTCGGTATATTATCTAGGAGCCAGAAACGTCCTGTTAAATACTTTGCTTTCTTTACTGAGGAAAGGCTGCTTTTTTCTTTTTTTTTTTTTTTTTTTTTTTTTTTTTTTTTTTTTTTTTTTTTTTTTTTTTTACCAGCTATAAAAAGAAAAAAACAGAAAAAACTTCTCCACTATAACCCATCTACAATACAATTCTCATGCCTTTACCCATACAGGGATGGCTACAAAGACAGTTTGGTGCTCTTCTGCAGGTGTCCTGCTCTGCCAGAGATCCGTGGCTTGTATCGTGCCAAAGGGAACAACAAGGAAAGGATTCCCAACCTTCCTCTGACACATGTGCAAGCTTACAGGTGGGAAGTGGTGAGTCTCCAGTAAGAAAGCAATAAGGAGGAGCCCAGGAACAGCTGGTGGCATCTTGACAGTCATTTCACCTGATTTCACATTGGAACATTTTCTTCTTTTGTTGAAAGTTATGTATATAAATTAACCTAAAAATGAGTGACATAATAACAGAAGAAAATGTATTTTGTAATAAATGCGGAGTTTAAATGATTCCATGTCTCTAAAGAACTTAGCTTGGGTCTGCAACACCAGCTGTGATACAAGTCACTAGAAGCAATGAGAATTCTAACATGGATCACTTGATACAGTCAAGGGAGTGAGATATAATCAAGGCTGAGTGTAGATATTACCCTCTTCCCATTCATCGGCTCGCTCTTTGTTAGAATAGCTGGTGTCTAGTTCAGATACTAGTTGACTAAGTATGATGAAGAATGAAAAATCAATATTAGAATTGAAATTAGAATAGCAGACACTATTTATTTCCTGGGGAACACTGAGCATAAGGCTCTTGGAGAACATTACCACTGTGCTGCAGACTGCTCAAGCATACTTTTCATTTTATTTTGTAATATTTGCAGGCTTAAATAAATGTTTGACATCTTTGTCTCTTGGCATATATATGAGAAACAGATTGCCTACCTGAATGAGGTCAGTTCGTTCTTCTATTCAAACATGTAAAATTTAGAAGAACTGCAGATGCAGACCAGACAGAATAGCTATAAATCAGTATGAACTCACTAATGCAAAGAACAGTTCCCTTACATTAACTGATAAAAATTATCTTCACTCTGCAGATACCTTGGCCCCATTTAATATTTTCCCAGTCTTCCAGTACTCCAGCTTCCATGCTGGGGAATGCTCTGCTGGTTGCTACATTTCCATGCTGGCTGTTCTGAGCTGGGGAATACAGACTTCCATGGAGGCAAGCACACAGTATGCCCTACCACACACATTTGCCTGTTTAAATGGGTTGTTTAAATGGCTACAACCACAGACTCTTTGCACTTGTTTAGACTGGAAGAGATTTTTTGCCTTTGTACGTTGGAGACCTACAGCAATACTATGTGCTCAGCCAGAGGAGCCATACTGAAGCATAGCTCAGGGAGACTGCTGATTTCCACAGAGTTCTGATCCCTGTCCATTGCTCCCATGGAGACTTGCCAAACTGGGGACCCAACTGTGCAGTCTTACCAGAGTCTTAAGAAAGAAAACAGGACCAGGCACAATCAGAATCCAGATAAAGCTGGAATAAAACCATTGACGACAGTATAGTTTATAAAAAATATTTAGATGGAAAGTAATGCACTGTGTTGTATGATTCTAATATAAAAGAGGACTGAGGTGTGACTCTAGTGAGTAAAGGAAACAACATTATATGTCATGGAAAGTCTGTTGTTGCAATTGAGCTTCAACTCCTGACATGACACTTACTAGGCTAAATGTACTGATCTGAGTTTGATGCCCCATAACCCTGTTAAAACTTCACCACAGAACAAAGCCTGTGGGCATCTAGGGCTGTGTAAATACTGAGATTGCTTCAAAATAAATTTCGTAATGTTGGAGTTCTTGACACCTTTAAAATAGCATCAGACAAGGGTGATACCAAGCAGTGACAGGGCCCACAGCATTCTCTGTCCTTGGTGACCACTGACACCCTGCCTATTGTAGGTTCTCTGGTACATGATATGGCACAGTAGTCTGCATGCATACAGCTGTAGATATATTTGAAGGAAATCATGATCCTGTCACTGATATAACAGTCAAGGAGAATTAAGTTGCAAATCATTTTTCCACTATTATTTTAGAGCCATGAAAACAGCAACGAATTTTTTGCTGACCTAAAACCCTTGTACTTTGCCTCAGCAATTCTCACAGCATTATTAAAGACAAGAATGCATTTTATTTATATCAAGTATATAATATAGGGGTCATATTTTCATTTTTAAATCTCTCTGAGACAAACATTTCCTTGTGTTATCCCCTAAGAAAACTTCCTGACTAGATGGCCTATAAACTCCACTTAGCCTAGCACTATACACAGCATTTTAGCTATGCATGTCTCCTTCTGGGTTAGCTCTATGTGATATCAGCTAAATTGAACCCTTTGGCAATGTGCCCACTTAAATCATGAAGGCCAGTCCTCTACAGAAAAGTATGTGCAACTCAAAAGCATCCCAAGTATAGGTGAGGAAATGCCTGAAACTGCTTCTTCCAAAACATTTTTGAGTATGAGCATGCTCACAGACACTGCAAAGTTAAAATCAGAAGCCAGAGCTATAAAAGAAACATACAGACTAAAGTGCTATCATTTTGATGTTGCTTTCAAAAAAATTACAGACCAAAATAACTTCTCATAGGTATGCTCATTTTGTGCTCTATTACACTTTCTTCTTCACTCTGATTTGTTTTAATAATTATGCTTTGTTTTGACATTTTGAATCATTTCCATGACATTTAGCATATTATCTGATCCATGTTACAAGCTGTCACTGAAAATGTGCTGTGCAGTGAAGTTGGATCTGAGGTGACAAGCAACTGAGCTTTTTTTTTTTTTTTACCTATAAACTTCAGTTTCATGAAAACCTCATTTCTCACTGCATAAAGCTCTTGACAACAGATTGCTGTAGTGAGTATTTGGCAAATCTTTGAATTTTCCCATGGCTTATAATGGTTACATAAGAATGTGTTAGTAAGACCCAGTTTTTACTTTCCACTAAATATCCATGATCACCACTGTTTTTTCTGTGAGTTTTCAATTTGGAAATGTAAAGTGCAGAAGTGTTTGCCCATCCTTTTCTCATGTAATGAGCACTTAGATGCCTTCCTGGGATTTTGGCATTAACTGTGTATATACTTTTCTTCTTGAGATACAAGGTTGATGGAAAGCTTGTTGGAATGAATGAAGACTCACTACTTCCAGAGGGCTTTAGATCAGACTGTGGAATAGCATTTGGGTAGCTGTGAGGCAGCTATCACTCTTTGATCATGAATCTGTCAATGAAGGGTTTTTTCTTTTCATGTTTTGCCAGCATACATAATTGCTACAAGACAGCATATTCACTTTCACTGTTCTTTTGGGGTTTCTTGGAGAGATCTGTTGTCCATACTGCATTGTGTGGACATTGTGCAGATAGAAATCCTGGAAGCCATCAGCACATGGGCTTCATTCCATGTCCCTCAGCACTTTTATTTCAAGTACCTTCTTGAAAGATGAGTTTAAATTTGCAATATTGAGCCTTAACAGAAAAAGAATATGGATGGATAGGAGTTTTCACAGCTGTAAAATTTGCATTTACGGTATGTCAGTTTGATTATTCCTATCTCATTTTTATAACTCTCATCTGTTCTGTTAACAATATAATATATCTCTCTCTGGGAGTTCTGCATCTTTTTGACATATCCCTTTTCATTTACAAAAAATCCAACAAAACAAAACAAAAAAACCCTCAATGTTTCCTTGAATCATTTAATGACATTTATTCATTAACCTTTATTATTGAGCAAACAAATTGGGGTCCATTTGCTATGTAATTACTGTGATTGAACTCTATTCCTCCTTAATATTCCTATTTATATTCCAAGATGAGCCTTTCCCAGTACAGCTGTCTTTCCTTCAGACTGAGAGATTTGACTATACAATTTTTTATCACATGTGTCATTCTTCTGTCAACCTGTCAACTTGTCATTCTTCAGTCTACCTGTCATTTTATAAAAGCAGACACTTGGTTTTGGGCTCATAATGAAAGAGCTGATTAAAAAATGCAATGACATCAGACAGATAACTCTTTTTCTGATGTTTTCAGTATTACAGCAGAAGAGGGAAAATCTGTCTTGAATCCAAAGGGAAATAAGATCAAATAAAATCCTGGGAAAGAGGGTTTGTTTGATATCCAATGGACTTCGGGGGCATGTGAGAGACCCATGTTGATGTGTCTCTCAGATGAAGACTTTCTTAGGTAATTTCCACAGACCCAGACAGTCATGGTTTCATCAGGATTTTACTAATTTTCCAAATAAAATAATCACATACATTTTTGTAAAACATCTTGACCCTTTAATACTAAAATACAAACAATAACAACAGATGTAGAATGCTATAATTTTAAGTTTCAGGTTATTTCTCTGAAAAGCCTACAGATCTATTTCAAATAAAGATGATTAAAAGAAAAGAAATTATAACTTGCAATGAAATTCCTTTTTGTAGAGATGCCTTTCAAAACAGAATCTCTGCCCTCATTTCCCAATTTGGAAGAGATTTAAGATGCTAGAAGGGTCAGCATGGCCTGTTTTGTTGGAGTGCTGTAGACAAGATGAAATTCAGCTGTTCAAGAAGCAGATTTTACTAACAAGCTCAAAGCACTGTATTTTGGCTCCTAGAGCTCAACAGCTGGCTGCAGCTGGCATGAGGCAGCTGGTGGGCTGCAGAGGGGACTGTCTTCCCTCCTCCTTTCCCCTGTTCCTGCCACCAGCAGCAGGAGCAGCTCTGCAGTCAGCGTCAGAATGGCACAATCAGTGAGGTTTGGACTGCCACAGGGGTGAACATGTTCCCCACATCCAGATAATGCTGGTGCTGAGCCAAACAGTTGGACCTTAGGGTTTTGTGTACAAGTTTCTGCAATGAAGTGAATATCATAGTTTATAGATTCTGATAAGATTTTTCTTTGCAGTGTCCAGATCCCTGCATCTGTTTCTTTTTTGTCTGTTCTTTATAGGGTAAGGAGACTTCTTAGTGGAAGTGTTTGCAGATCAAATTGTTCTCTTACTGAAGACATACAATCTCACACTGATTTGCTGAAAAACAAAACAACTTGCTGTAACAAAAGTCTCTTGACTGAGTCTTTTATTTCATAACAGTTAAATTAAAAATCCAAAGCATTAAATTAAAAATCCAAATCCATAACAGTTAAATTAAAAATCCAAAGAGGGAGGAGCAAAATAACAGGAGGGAAATATGAGAGAACTTTTTATAAAGAGACTGTGGAGCTCCTTATAAAGAGACTGTGGCATTACCTCTGCACCACCCTGCAGAGGTAACTCATGAAACACAAGCAGCATATTTATCCAAGCAATGCCATAATTTTGGTCTTTCCTAAATGGGAAAAAGATTTGCCCATTGTTCATCAGGCATTATCCTGAAATTGATACATCCAAGCATCTCATTAGCAATGCCTACTTGAGATAGAGCAGATGGGTGGTAAAGGAGACCACACCCATCACCCATGGGACAGCTCTTATGCTCATTTAAACCCCAGTTGTCCTCACTTCCCCCCTTCAATATGTCAGTTGTTTCATCTCATGGCCTTTGACTCTAAATGTAAGAACATGTACACGTATTATATGAAACACCTCTCCTAAGATTTTTTTTTAAACCACCACAACCAGCTTGGTATGGTACTTGGATAAATGTGGTGCACGAATGTCACCCTTGTGAAATAAAAGGGAAAAAATAAATGAGTAATTTCCATAAAATATATACCCAAAAGATTATCATGGAAACTGAGTTTATTTTAAGAACAGAATTTGCTTGTGATCTTCCTGAGTTATTATTAGGCCTAGCCACAGAGAGAAAATGCAGTTCAGAAGTGGTGTAATTGGGTACATATGAGTAGTTACACAGTCAATAGCTGCAAACCTACATCAGTTTTCTTAGTAAGCCAAAGTAATTAGGGCAATTAAGTATGAAATTTATTTATGAAAATGGGACCCAAATGGTTTTTCCTAGCAGATATTGAAAGAGAGATTGTAATTGAGAGGGAGAAGTCTCAGGCTTTATTCTAATTTTTTTTAGTTTCTTTTACCTGAGAAAGGGTACTTTGGGGATGAATGAGATAGCCAATGCTTTCCATAATCAAAAGAAAAGTGATCAATCAAAAAAATGTATTAATCATTCGGGGGGAATCACAAAATCTGGTCCTAGCCTTTCACACAGTTTATCTGTGCCTGAGTTTGTGTCAAGGCTGGACAAAAGCTGTACCCTGGGAAGCTTTTAGTCAGGAAACTTGTATTGGTATTCAATTAGTACAACATATGACACAGTTCTTTCTGGTGCAGAGTACTGATTCATTACAAATTTTCTTCTTTTTTTTCAGATCCCAAAGAGTTTTAATTTCCTTTCAATAATCTCTTTTATAATTGGCAAGATCTGTGATTTCCACAGATTTTCTCTCAGTACATCCAGTTTCCCCACACAAGGAGAACAAACATGATTATAAGAGCAAGCTTCCAAGAAAAAACATTCTTATGAGCACAGGAGGGCAAAGTAAAAAATGAATAAAGCATTCCTCCTCTAACACATTATGGTGAGTAGATTACATTAATTAGATTTTGAGAAATCAATATATGTGTAGACACATCAGTATCTGGAGCTCTTACAGGCTCCTTTTCTCTAGATGTAAAATTAATTAAATAATGGAAAAATTAAACTCGTTGTTTATTTATTTGTCTTAAACAATACTATGCAGCATCAGTAATAGTCACAGTGGACAATTGATCATTCCTGGTCACTGGGGATTATTTTTACCACTGGTGAACCATTTCTAAGTCTCTCACTTCCAATGTTTCCCTGAGCCTTTTGTAGTTTATTTCTTTGGTCACCAGCAAAGTCCAGCCCAGTCTCCCTAAGGAGGCCTGTAAATTTCTTTCCCACACATCCATCAGCAGGGTTGAAATCAGTTGAATGAAATGTTTGTATATTTTGGTTTTGAACCTTCTTTTTGCTTGGATCCATGTGATAGTCCCAAAATCTACTGAAAAAGACAAGGAATAATTTACCTCTCTCATTCTTATCCATGGCACTCATAATTTTACTTTTGTCATGTCATCCTCAAATTTGTACTCCTTTTCTTCCCAAAGAACTCAAACATTGCTCATGTGGGAAATGTTTATTTCCAGACTGTGCCTGTGGCCTTTCTTCAAAATTCATCTTGTTCTTCTATATCTTTTCAAGAGTCAGGCCATCAGAGCTCAAAACTTTACCCATGATGTGGGAGAACCATTGATTTGTGCAATGACAAATTTTCTTTGTTCTCTACTTCTTTCCCAGTACTTCCTAATACCTGAGCAACTTTCCAGACTGCTGCTAGGCACCAGCCCAGTGTTGTAATTGATCAGTTGATCCTAGTTACCAGGGGTTTCAGTTCAGAGTCCTTTTGATCCTCCATGAAGTTATACCAAAGTGTACAGGGCTATTCTGTTTCTTTCCTTTCTGGTACCTACTGCCTGAGGTCTATTTCACTGGAGTAAGAGACATGGAGATTTTGCAGTCATGCCAATATGAGTGGAAGTTTTTTGTGTGGAATGAACAGTTCTGCCAGAAACCTTTATCTTCACACTAATATAGAGAAGGAAAATCCATGTTTTTCGCACTATTCTTTGTAACTTTTTTTCTTTTTTCTTATCCTCTATAAAACCAGTTTTAATTATATGACTTCTGTTCTCATTCCATTTTTACCTGCAATTTAAAGAAATGCCAAAGGAGCTAAGGAAATATCATTTGTCTTGTACTATTCATCAGGACATGAAGACCTAAATGCCTTTAAAAATGTCAATTTTTCCTCTAAGATATAGAAGTTAAGTTCTCATTAATACATCCTAGAGCAGAATCAGCTGAAAGTACCTATATTGCCAATTGTAGAAAGCGGAGGTAGTGCTCTACTTGGCAGTCAATTTTAGTTTCACCTTCCAAGCTACTTTAAGGCATCTCTTTCCTCTAAAGAAATTTTAGATTGTTTAATGCAGCTAAAATGTCTATTCCGCAACTGTAGTTGTTAATAAATATATGGAAGCTGATTCAGTGATGGCATTTCTACTTCATGAGTTCTGTAAATTTCCCTTGTAGCACTTCATGTGAATAGTTGCCTTTTAGAAAGATGCTCCTAAATTATCACTTTTATTCATTAAAGAATTAAGACAAATTTAAAACCCTTCAAGTTAAACATCTGTTTTATACTAAACTAATGTCCTGGAGTGCTTCTCAGAAAAAGCTGGTGGTGATGATGGTTGCATCATCACGAATACATGTGGGTGATGTTTGCTAAACAAAATGTAATACAGATATTTGCAAATTATGCAAAGTTAAAGATCTTTAACCCAAATCTTCACTATTCATGGAAGTTAATTATTAAAATAGTTTAAACCAAAGGAAGATCCAGAATGTTTTAAATATTCTCTACTGGCTGTGGTTGCTTCGGATGTCCATCTTCAGCTGAAACACGAAGTAGATTGTATACTTGCTTTTGTTTCTATAGTGAGATCCATTCAAAAACAAGAATTACCTCCTGTATCTCTTCAGGCCAACAAATTACAGCTATTGGTCAAAAGAAAAAAATAAATCAAGCTCTAAGGAGCTTTAGAGGTCAACAGAAATGCCCAGAAATTGAATTCCTCCTTTCAAATGAAACTCAGTGCATTGTTGTGGGCAAACTGGGTCATCTAGTACCAAAGCTCTCACTTAGTTTTATCCCCCCAGCCTGTTTGAAACCCTGTGAGGAGATGAACTGCCAGAATCCTAGTTTTGGTATTTTCACAGCCAGTGGAGCCCTACAGCTTCATTGTATCAAATATAAACAGCATGATCTTTTCAGATTACCCAAAATTTAGCAATGATTCACATGAACAGTACATCTAAGCTAAGCTTTAAACAGCAAAATAGGAGAAATTCTGATAAGAAGGAAAACCTGGACAAAAATTTGCCTCTTTCATCATATCCCTTGCTATCAAAACTGTCTGCCTACATGGATAAACCTGTTTCATAATTATCAAAGTTTATATCTTTGACCAATTTCTATGAATTATATGACAAGTAATTTAAATAAAAATCTCACTGACTTTGTTAGTATTTTTAGATTTAGTCTTTCAGAAAGAAAGAACATGTTATCTCAGTTCTCTGGTTATCGGTGCTAGTTAAAAGAAACTGTATTTCACAACAAGGCATACAAATCTTCAGCAGCCAGATGCTGACATGCTGCTGCAAGTGGCCAAAGCAGATTAGAATGCAGATGTTCACAGAACCTAGGAAACCAGAGGAAACCATTGTGTCATCTACTCTGGCCACCTCGGCATCAAATCTCATTCCATTTTCACATGGCCATCACTTTCGCAAACCTCATAATCAGTGTTTATCTTCGGCTCTCTACCTGAGAGGCACTGAAACACCAATATAACTTCAGCTTCAGACAAGAGGTGCTTATCAAGCTTCTCAACATTAAATAACATAAACCTCTGGCACCCACAATGCTGCTCTCATGAGGGTAAACACTACTTTATCCCCGAAACAGTGGAGTTGTGTGTATTATCCACTTGAAACAGTGGAGTTGTTTATTTGATATTCCAATTCTTTTTCTCAAGGTAGCCTTGCACGTCGTTATAGGATCCTGTAGCATGCTTGCTGGGTGTGCAACAGCAAGTTGTCCTTAAATTTCCTGTCCTATAGCTCATACAAAGCCAACAGCTATAAGTATGTCAGACAGAAAACCAGTCCATCCTGATTCTTTTCCCATGCATTATATAACTTTGCCATCTCAGCCAGCGAAGGCACCTGTGGGACTGGTCCATGAGGGTGCTTGTCCCGTATCCACAGAGTCAGTGGAGCCACTGGTGAAGCTCAGGGGAAGAAACTCCACAGTGTTTTACACAGAAACTTGTAAATCACATAAAGTCATGTTTTCCACTGCAGCTAACTTGTTATAAAACAGAATGGCAACTTTTCTTTGCAGTGAGGCTCCCTCTCTGCCCATGTCACAGACAATGTCACCTTCTACCAAGATAACTGTCTCCAACAATAAGATTCAGAAAAGAAACAGCTTCCAAGCACATTCCAGAATTAATGTGAGGCAAAAATGTCTCCTTCCCCATGGGTTTTCAGGGTGATATGCTGATTAGCTGAGCACGGATTTCTTTTAAGTTGGTAAGCCTGATGTTTCCCTCATTCCCAGAATTTGCATTAAATAGATTTGTCTAACAGGAGATAAAAAGAGGGGAAACAGTCAGCTTAAGAAATCTTCAAATTATGAAATAAATACTTTACAGATGTTTGAAGGACAAAGACTGAAAAAGCAACTTTAAAGATAAATTTCTTTGGGTTTTATTTTTAAAATGGTATAGAAGGCAATACTTTAATCTGTAATTTATATCATTTCATTATGAAATATTTCTGACTGCATACTAAGTATCTGCTATGCCTAAATATGCTCAGGGTGTCACTCCACAGTCCTCCCACACATACCGTTTCAATTCAAGGCAATAGCTTGGCAAAATTCCTATCAGCTCCATTAGGGAAGTAGCTTGCATAAGGATGCAGGATTCAATCACTAGAGTATATTGTGGAAACTCAAATAGTCTCTCTCATGTTCCTGGACAGTCAAAGTTGTCTGTAAGGACAAATTCCTATTATTTGCACTAAGTCCATTATGAAAGTTAACAAAGAAAATGGTAGAGATTATTTTATCCCATGGCTTTAGTTTTTAGTTTAGATACACTGACACAAATTTTAAAGTTTTGAACCCTTTTGTTTGTTTTGCAGAAGGGCCTCATTTTGATGGGATACAGGATTTTTCTTTTTGGTCTTCTGTCAACACATACTACAGGGAAGGGCCTACACACAAATTATTTTGTGGAAAATGCACTCTTTAGGCACCACTGGAGATGGTAAACCAAGCGAAGGTGAAGGAAAGCAGGACACAGGGAGATGTAAAAATGAGCCTATTTTTTCCTAAAGTAGGGTTGACAGAAAGTCAATATTATGACTTTGTTGTTTGTTTGTTTGTTTTTCTTGTTTCTTCATCTGCAGAGACTGGGGAGATCACAGAATCATGGAACCATTAAGATTGGGAGAGACTTTTGAGATCAGATAAAAGCAGGAAAAGGATAATCTAAGCTTCAAACCTCTTTGTTTGTTTTTTCATCATTTTAGATTATTTGGATAAAATAATTTAATCTGTTCTGCTGCCAGGTAAATTGAAAATAGGAAGTCAGTTCTTCTAGTACTGCTGATTTGAGTTTTGTTCCTATCCAACACAGACACACTGAACACTAAAAATCAAAGGGTTCAGTCACTGGTTTTGGCAATGCCCACAGATAAAGGTCTACATGTCAGCTGTAATGATTCATCAGTATCATACACACATACACACAGATAAGTGTGTTTTATGCTAATAATTACACTCAAACAACAGATTTAGCATAATACAAGGTACAAATAAATAGTTTGATTTAAACAGTCTGGACTATAATATACAATGTGAATGTTATCTATAGTTACAGGGAAAAACCCTTCCATAAATAGTGGGCAAATACTAAATTGTCCAGTTGTCTAAAAACACATGCTCCTTTAAGCATTTTAATCTCAATGCTGAAATCAGCAGTGCCTGGTCTCTTCAGTGACAGATACACTAGTTGCATTATAAGCTACAAAAAGTGGCAAAGAATAAAAATTTGAACAGGATTAGCCCCATTCTAAAGCAACAGCAAGATTGTCTTGGCAGTATAAAAGAGATATGTAACTCTCTACTGGAATTTCAAGGTTTTAATAGCAAAAAATATTGAAGACCACAGTAAATAAAAATGTTTTACAAATATATTAATGGCAAAAGAAAGGGTAAGACCAACTTTTGTTCTCTACTGGATGCAGGAGGGAACTTGTACTGCAGATGAAGAGAAGGTGGAACCACTCAACTCCTTCCTTCCTCAGTCTTTAGTGGGAATGTGGCTTGTCCTCAGGACAACTGTCCTCCTGGACTGGTAGATGGTGTCAGGGAACAGAATGGTGCCCCTGCTATCCAGGAGGAGGCAGTCAGAGAACTCCTGAGCTGCTTGGATGCTCACAAATCTATGGGACCAGATGGGATCCATCCCAGAGTGATGAGGGGGCTGGCAGATGAGCTTGTGAAGCTGCTCTCCATCATTTCCCAACAGTCCTGGCTCACTGGTGAGGTTCCAGATGACTGGAAGCTGCCAATGTGATGTTCATTCACACAACAGGTGGGAAGGAGGATGCTGGTAATTCTAGGCCAGTCAGCCTGACCTCAGTACCCAGTAAGGTAATGGAACAGTTTATACTGAGTGTCATCACACAGCACTCACAGGATGGCCAGGGGATCATACCCAGCCAGCATGGCCTTAGGAGGGGTAGGTGGTGTTTGACCAACCTGGTCTCCTTTTATGACCAGGTGACCCACCTGGTGGATGCAGGAAGGGCTGTGGATGTCTGTTTGGACTTCAGCAAGGCCTTTGGCACTGTCTCCCACAGCACACTCCTGGATAAGCTGGCAGCCCATGGCTTGGACAGGAGCACTCTTTGCTGGGTCAGGAACTGGCTGCATGGCTGGGCCCAGAGAGTGGTGGTGAGCAGTGCTGCATCCAGCTGGGGACAGTCACCAGTGGTGTCCTCAGGGGTCTGTGCTGGGGCCAGTTCTGTTCAATATTTTTATTGATGACATGGATGAGGCTAATGAATCTTTCATGAGTAAATCTGCAGATGACACTAAGCTGGGAGTGTGTGTTGATCTGTTGGAAGGTAGGAGGGCTCTGCAGAGAGACCTGGAATGGTTGGATGGATGGGCAGAGTCCAATAAGATGAAGTTTCATAAGTCCAAGTGTCGAGTCCTGCACTTTGGCCACAATAACCCCCTGCAGTGTTATAGGCTGGGGATGGTGTGGCTGGACAGTGCCCAGGCAGAAAGGGACCTGGGGGTTCTGGTGACAGCAGGTGAACATGAGCCAGTGTGTGCCCAGGTGGCCAAGAAGGCCAACAGCATCCTGGCCTGGATCAGGAATGGTGTGGCCAGCAGGAGCAGGGAGGTCATTCTTCCCCTGTCCTGGGCACTGGTGAGGCCACACCTTGAGTGCTGTGTCCAGTTCTGGGCCCTCAGTTTAGGAAGGGTGTTGAGACTCTTGAGCACATCCAGAGAAGGCAAACGAGGCTGGTGAGGGGCTTGGAACACAAACCCTGTGAGGAATGACTGAGGGAGCTGGGGGTGTTTATCCTGGAGAAAAGGAAACTCAGAGGTGACCTTATCACTCTCCACAGCATCTGAAAGGTGGCTGTAGCCAGGAGAGGGTTGATCTCTCTCCAGGCAGCAACTGACAGAACAAGAGGACACAGTCTCAAGCTGTGCCAAGGGAAATATAGGTTGGATGTTAGGAAGAAGTTTTTTACAGAAAGAGTGATAAAGTAGTGAAATTGTCTGCCTGAGGAGGTGGTGGAGTCACCATCCCTGAATGTGTTTAAAAAATTGTGGCACTTGATGCCATGGTTTAGTTGAGTTACTAGGGCATGAGTTGGACTTGGTGATCTTAAAGGTCTCTTCCAACCAAATGATTCTGTGATTCTACTGGAAATGGCAGATACCTGAGGACTAAGGCAATAACTACAGAATAGGATATATTCCATTCCTGAAAATCCTAGATGAAGGGATTTTAACACAGCTCGTGATTACAGGAGATACAAACAAATAAGGTTTCTTTTCTTACTAGCTAGATGCATAAAATTATTTAAAACAACCCAACAAAATGAAATAAAAAATTCACTGAGAAACACCAACACAAATTTTGTTATCAGTTACTCACCCCTCCAGTGAGTGGCAACAACCTCAATGGTCAGGACTCTTGGCTATTCTCAGTTCTGCAAAAATTTGGCATGTTCTTGGCTAAAATATGGATTCAGGACCCTGTGAGTGTTCATATTGTTTCAGTTAAGGGTCTGTCTACAGGCTGTTGTCAAAGGGAGGAATACTGAAGGAAGCAACAAATGATTAGAGAGATGAAAAGTATAGGTTGACAACATGATAACATATCCACTTCTAGCCCCTTGCTAACCACTGTTCAGAGGCACCTGGAGCTGGAGCAGTTTCATGGCTGAGTTTAACAGCCTTTGACACACTTCCTTCCATCACTTCAACTAATCACTTTTTTGAGCCCAGTTAATCCCTTGGATCTCCAAAACCTCCTGTGTCAATGGATTAGTTCAGCAATTCACTAACCAAGTGTGAAAAAAATTCCTTTTCTTTTTTTTAAATTTGCTTCCAAACTATTTTGCTTAGTATCTCTCTAACTTCGAGATGATCCTTCTACTGTGATGAAAGGTGCATAGTTTCTTGATCACATTCTTCATATTAATCTCATTTAATATGTCTCTGAGTCTCTCAGAGAGAATCTAAGAGGAAGAGGTTAAATCTTGGCATTCACAGAAGAAATTCCTTACCTCTCCTCACCATTATACTCTTCTTTATGTTTTTTCTCCTACTGCTCAGAAATGGAAACAACTAGAAATGTGTACAATACTGAACATGTGAGTACTTGAGTTTTCTGTATTGGCATTGAAGTATTTTCTACTTCTGCCTCTCCTCCTAACAATTAATTGGACTCTGTTTGCCCTTTCGGTTACTGCTAAGTGATGATCTGATGCTTTCAGAAGGCTTTACAATGACATAAAGATCTCTTTCCTGACTGATGATAGCTAATGAAGTCTGTCATCACAAATGCATCGTTTTCCCATTTTTCCTTCCGTCTGTATCACTTTATGTTTCAACTAGCTTTTTTTTTTTTTTTAATCCAGTAATTCAGTATTGGAGGACTTTTCTCATGCAGTTTCAATCAATTTTAGTTGGGATTACTCTAATTTTTGCATAGTAAAAAATGTCATTGTGTCTCTATTTGCTCTCTTTTCAAGAACATTTGGAACACAGGTTGCATATTTTCACAGTGAACTCTTGAAGTGATACTATTCTTCTCTGTCCCTGCAAAAATCTTTGTATTATTATGGTTTCATGAAGATTTGCTAGTATGAAAATCAGAAATAATGATCTCTGCTTTGGAATAGTGGCTAGTTTAAAATTTTGTCATACTTGTCGCCCTCCATTCCTGTCATACTGAAGCTTTTGGTACCTCGGAACCAGTGGCATTGTGATCCAGTTTTAGATATGAGCAGGATGAGGATGTTAATCTCTTAATCTTTTATCTGTTAATTGGATGCTTTGTAGAGAATGATGCGAGATGTAATTAACGTTTTCAAGTTCACAGCAATTACCTATAGCTTTTGCTGAGTGTTGATTTCAGCATTAACCTTTACATGGTTGTCAATTAGCTGAAAAAAATGTATCTTATCTTACTGTGTTTCCTATAACAACTCTGTCTGGAGACTGTTCCATCATTTCTGGTGGCCATTATAAAGATGGGCTGTGCCTATTCTTACCTCTTGTTCAAACAGCTGTGATAGAGGAAGGGTGACAACCCTCAGTTTGTGGTGGTGATACCTTGGTGCTGATATTTGTTGAGGCTAATGATGGGTATGAGTTACAGCAGAGTGAATGTTACCTTGCAGTCTATCTTTTAGTAATTCTTTTAGGTTTTAGGATGCAGTTTCCACCACCATTAACAAAAAGGAGGAAGTTTGTACAGCAAGCATCTTTTTCTGGTGATCTACTTGCTATTTTTGTATGATCACACAGTAACATGAACCCTTCCAACACATAAAACTGCCTGTTTTGAAGTTTACACAAAGGCAATTCACACATTTGATTTCCCATGTAAATGAGATGTAAATCAAATGTAAACAAGAAGCAAGTCACTGGAGAAAGTCACGGCCCAAGTATGTCAGATGAAATTTCATGCTCAGTAAACATCAAATGTTAGAAAGTTTTTTTAACTAACTGTTAGAAATTTTTTTAACTTTAATTTTTTTAAAAGATAACTGCCAAATAACTATTGCCTTGGATGACTGTCTGCTTTAAAGAGGAATATGTCATTTTAATGAGAGCCCTCCTACTGTTTCACAGCTTTTGACTATTAAAGATAGTTTGCCCCATTGATGTGGTGCTTGGCAAAGTGATTGCCTTAGTCTCTGTTTATGAGCAAGTACACCTGCTACTGCATGAGTGCTGTACAGGAATACCTTTCAGCAATTTTTATTTTGCTGAGTGAATAATCCAAATGGATATTTTCCCCTGGGTTTTGTTTTTAAAGTGTGATTTTTACAATATGCTGGTTATTTTTCATAATGTCAGCAGTATGCAGTAAACTTAACCTGTGAAAGGCCTTTTTATAAAAGTAAATTTTTCTTAGCTGAGGTTTGCTGCTGACCGAGATATAGCCCATTGTGGTAAAACTCAAAAAGTGAGGTTCTGATAATATTTAGGAGCCAGACACTGACACACCAGAAATGCACCCAGGAGTCATAATTTCATGTCTATATTTCAGAGATATGACCGCCTTTCTGACATGATAATTTTTACTGGTATTGTCAGGTATAGTGGGCTATGTAAAAGCCACAGGTGAATACATTAATAAAGTGATTAACTACATTAAATCTCACTTAGCCCGGGGAGCTCTTGAAAGAATGTTTTTCACTCAGTTATTGCTTCTTAGAAGAAAAACACAGATCTGATCTGATTGGTTTAATTCGGCACCAAACATCTTTATGGTAAAAATTATAAGATGCTGTTCCAGCTTGCCAGGTGAAAACTTCTCCCAGTTGAGAAGGCTGGGAATAATGATTACAATTTTACTTTCTTTAATAGGAGCTTTAATGGGACTCCATTGTGGTTTAACCTCAGTCAACAACCAAGTACTATGCAGTTGTTCGTTCATTTCCTGCTGGTGGTTTGGGGGAGAGAATCAGAAGAGTAAAAATGAGAAAGCTCTTAAGCTGAGATAAAGACAGCTTAATAGGTAAAGCAAAAGCTATGCAAAGCAAGCAAAGCAAAATAAGTAACTCATTCACCACTTCCCAAGGGCAGGCAGGTGTTCAGCCATCTTCAGAAAAGCAGGGCTCCATCACACATAACAGTGATTTGGGAAGACAAATGCCATCACTCTGAATGTCCTTCCTTCCTTCTTCTTCTTCCCCCAGCTCTGAGTGTGATACCATATGGTATGGAATATCCCTGTGGTCAGGTGGAGTGAGCGTGTCATGGATGTTTCCCCTCACAACTGCTTGTTGAAGGGGTGAGCTGAGAAGCAGAAAAGGCCTTGGCTCTGTGCAGGTGCTGCTCAGCAATAGATAGTGTTGTCAGCATTCTTTTCAGCACAATCCAAACCACAGACTCATATTAGCTACTATGAGAAAAAATGGACTCTATTCCAGTTCAAACCAGCACAGATTCAAACACACATACAAGGAGTAATGACAGAAGAACAGATCAGACAGAAAAACAGCTCTCAGTTAATAGAATCACAGAATCACAGAATAGTTTGTGTTGGAAGGGACTTTAAAGATTATCTAGTTCAAACCCCCTCACCATTGGCAGGACACATTCAATTTGGTCAGGTTGCTTAAAGTCTCATCCAACTTGGCCTGGAATACTTTCAGGGATGGGGCATCCACCCCTTCTGTGGGCAACCTGTTCTAGTGCCTCACCACCATCACAGTGAAGAATTTCTTTCTAATACATAATGTAAATCTGCCCTCTTTCAGTTTAAAGCCCCTCTCCCTTTTCCTATCCCTACATGCCCTTGTAAAAAGTTCTGAATAAATAACACCAGCTAGAAAACTTGACACAAGGGGAAAGAGAAAAACAAACTTTCAGTTCTTATCTGAAAGAAGAGCTGCACAAGGGAGAAGGAATGTAACCACAAATGAAATCAGTTTCTAGGGTACTTGACCTTTACTGGGTATTATCAGCCAAGATGAGAAAGAACCTGAATAAATTCTGGGTTCAGTTCTTTTATTTTCTGTACTAGTAGTGGTGGTAAGTCAGTCAAATGATACACACTCACACACATCCATACACACACTCTGGAGTGAGTTTATTCCTTACATGGCTTTACTGTGTCTCTTCTAACCAAGCAGGCAATAATATTTACATTGTGGGGGGGCTCCCCAGGGAGATCCATGCAAATTTCCTTGTCCAAGAGAAACTCTATGACACTGCCTGACCTAAGGCACTGGAAATGAAGGCTTTGCAACTTCGTTCTCCTCAGCTACCAGCAAAAACCCTCTTAGGTAGATAGAGCTGATTCTTAAGTAACAAATGTAAGAGGTGTAGAGAACATCTGCCAGCAGAGCCAGTGGTGAGCACAGGCACTTGCCCAGAACAGCATCCCAGCGGCCACCAGCTGAAAACCTGCTAACATCTACAACAAGCAAAACGGCCCTGGGATTTCTGCCGGCAGAAATCCCTTCCTGATGTCTTCCTTTCTGAGGGCCACTGGGCCCAGTTATCACCCGGCACTTGGCCGTGTTTTACAGCATCCTTTGTGTTATTTTTTAGTGCCACCAAGTGGCAGAATTTAATAATACCATTTTCCATTGTCGCTTCTGACCAGTGAAGAAACTGGAATAGCGCACTCGTTGCCAGTAGGAGAGCAAAAAAGCCCCCAACAATCTAAGGCAGCAAGATTTTGGAAGTGAAAATGACAATGAATGTTTTCTGTTTCAAATGTTAAATGATCCAAGTCGGGCACAAGTTCACAGCCAAGCAAAACTTTAAATGTGTGTAAATCCACAGGGGTCTGTAATGCTAAAAACATGGCGGAGAAAGATGGTTTAAGCATATATTTAATTTTAAGACCATTTGCTGGCATATCTTGCTCAACAGGTGTGACTTGCAGAGCTGGAATCAACGATACTGGTAATTAACTCAGAGAATCAGTGGGTGGAAGATGAAGTTTCCAGTAGGCTGATGCTACATTCCGTTATAATTTAATGGGAGCAAAAATATTTGCCTCTTCTCAGCCCAATATATACTCATGAAAATTTGCAATTCAAAACAAAGACAAAAAGTCTTAAACTATACTAAACCATGGCTGCAGTTTGAAAAAACACTGAATACTTTATGAACTTTACCAGGAGGTCAGCATGGCAAGCAGCAGCATGATGGAACCATTTAAAACAAATATCTTCCAATTTTTTTTAAGTTTCTTTTAAACTTACCTGTAAATAAAGGGAAAGTGGTATAGACCTCACTGCTACAAAAAGTAATTTCCAGGGTGATTTTCTGGACTGATTTTCCTTATGTTTTCTGCTAGATGTATGGAGAAATAAACATAGATACATTTCTGGAACATGAATTTATATTTGGAACACTCTCCAGATGGAATTATGTACAGTATAAAATAGATGTTTGCAATGTAAAAAAAAAAAAAAAAAAGCTAGTGTTTTAGTGCAAATGCACTGCATCCATCAAGTTAACTGCAAATGTTGTTCATATCAGAGAAGGAATCTCCTTCCATAAAATATTGCAGTGAAGTTTTTCTTCACAGGAAGTGCCTAAGCAACCCCCGGGAACAGGAGGGTGACTTTATGATGCTTGTATCCCCAGTTGTCTGTTGTGTTTATGCTGGATATTAAGTTCTGCACCTTTAGGAGTGGTTCCGAGAGCAAAGGGCAGGAGAAGCAGTGCGGGGTTTGTTTACAGAAACTGCACTCACTCTGCATTCCCTCTCACTGACTGTGTTGTCTGCAGCATGGACAGTGGGACAGAATTCTGCTTTTAGTTAGCTTTTAGTTAGCTGAGGCAGAGAAGTTCCCCAGACTGTGGCTTTTCTTTTTCTTGGAACTGCTCAGCCTGCTCTGGACTGAAAACCCAGCAGAGCACTGGGAGCTCACACCTGTGTCCCACCAGGGCTGGGATGTGGCATTTTCCAGTGCAGGAGGGACTGATAAGGGACTGAGTGAACCGAGCTACACACCACAACAAGGTTCTTCTGAATTTGCCATCTCTTCAGAACAGCAAGAGATTTCATTGTTTAATATTATTCATTTTTAAAAAATGCTTGTGAATACTTTGCTTGTTAATTAAGCAGGTTTTTCCTCTTTTCTCCAAGGAAGTCTTTTCCTGAACCAGCAGGGGGAGAGGCCCCTTGAATTTGTTTTTTAGAGAGACCCTATTCGGAGGTTTCCTCCCAAATTTTGCCCTAAACCAGGACACAAATACTTCCATGCAATCTGTTTTAAGAAAGAGCAATGGGGCTAGGTGATCTGTAGCTGCAGTGCTGGGAATGTGGGTGCAAACCTACAAATAGTCTGTTCTCAGTGGAGAAAATATTTTTGCTCATTTCAGAAGGCTCTGACTAACAGTTTATCTCAAAAGCTATTATTTATGTAAAAGCATTGGAAAACTGCACACTCAGTCCACCTGTTTATTCAGAGAGCTTGGGGCAGTTCACTTGTTATAAAGGGCAGCTTGTTATAAAATGAAAGCTGAAAACAGTTTAACTATTTTCCTGTTTACAAACATGACAATAAAATGTATCACCATATAAAGCAGCACATAAGTACCATATAAGAACAGATCACTGCTGAGAGCAGCTCAAGCACTCGCCTACAGCTCCTGATGCTGGCCAATACCTCAGGCTCTGAATGGGATGTCTGTGGCTTATGGGTCCAGCGAGAGGGCACAGTCACCCCATCCTCTTCAAAGGTCAGCAGCAAGTGCTTCTGCTCTTCTCTGTCTCTCTAAGCCACTTTTCTTCTCCAATTCCTGAAACACTGTGCAAATTTTTTCCCAGTGGATCCCCCAGCTGCGCTGCCTAGCTGGGGCACTGCACAGGCACCAGCAGTAACAGACTCCTGTGCTAGACACAGCCTGTATCCCATCGGAGACCAGTGGCAGCTGACACCTCTCAAACTGAAGGATTGCACCAATGCCACCAGTTTTACAAGGTTAGCCTTGAAAAGCATTTAGATACCTACTACTAGAAGGTTAAACCATATTGCTATTAGGAAAACATGCTAATGACCTTTTTTTGAGGAATAAAAGTTTTAGTTTAATTTAAATAAGGGCCCATTAACCTTAGGAGCTGTTCATTATCTTCTCTGAGTGTTTCATCAAGAGTTGAAATACTAACCTTGTGTTTACACACTCAGTCTAACATTAGATATTTTTTCTAATATCTATAATATTAGATATCTAATATCTAAGAAAGCTGATGGTAGAAACAAGCCTTCCCAGCTCTGCAGCCATAGCAGTGAGACACAACAGATGGAGAATGTATCATCCCTTGCCTGCTATGCCTCTGTTACTTCAGTGGGGACACAAGAAATGAACCAGCTCCCCACTCTAGAGTGCAGAGGAGCTAAAGAGGATCTGAAGTAAGATGAAAAAGAAACTGTGAAAGCCTCAGTAACCTACAGGGAACTCATCTATTTAGTATTTTATCCATTCCAGATTAAAAGGCCCACTGTGATTACATAGCAGCCTCACACATTTCCCAAATTCATATCTTCCTACCCTATTCCTCATGCATCCATCATACACCCTCAGAAATGGTGCAAGATTATCCTGAGGAAAATTTTTTACTGAAGCACAAGATATCCAACTAAATCTCTGTTAACCTGACGGCTTCTTCCAATTAGTCCTTATTTAAGCACATGCCCTCTCTGCTACTGCCGACACATTCAATTAAGACAAAGAAAAAAAGTGCAGTAGACAAGCTTGACATTAATATAAATAAATGAGTGTCTTTTCTTCATGCACAAAGAGATCACAGTTCAGCCTTCAGCCAAGCTATCAGCTCAAGGGGATTTAAATACAGATAAACTGCATCACTACAATCTCTGTTTGCAGTAACTAGAAGAAAGGCGACATTAACAAAAAAGCCAAAATGTCTTCGAACATCATGTACCTTTACCTGGACCTCTGGATAATAAAATTAAGAATGATTTCAGCGACTTCTAATGGCAATGATTTTTTTAATACTGACAACACTGTAAAAAGTGACAGGCAATTTGATAACAAGCATGGATTCCCTTCTTCCTCAGGGAAACACAAATCTGTCATGAGCTTGATCTTTTGCAAGATCAGACAGGTGCAGCGTGTTCTCCTTCCTGCCCAGAAAGCATTGTGCACCATCAGTCAGGCTGTGTGTAAAACAATAACACCAGTTTTATGCATAAAATTCTATTAGGATACATTTTTCTCAGCCATCTACAATGAGCACCTATGCCATTTATTTCTCTCCATGGCAATCTCTCACTTTGTTCTATAGTATCAACTATTTTGTCTTTCAGGTGCCCCAAGAGACAATGTACTCAAGCTGTACCTGCAGCAATTTGTCCTCAAATAATATTTAAGAAACCACCACCTCGATGTCTGATCTGTGAAAGGGCTTCTCTCACTAGCAACTTGTCTAGTCTTTTCTTTGCTGAAAGGATGGGATAAAAAAATCGAAATTTTTCTCTCACAAGCTTCAGCTGTGATGTCTGAAATATGACAGGCTATTAGAGTAGACTATCTTTTCAAATATGATTTGCCTGTGGAAAAGCATGGATTTCCTAAGTTAAAGTAGTGCTGCCCAGTGTGAAGCATTTGCTTAATGTCAAAATTCTTGGTTGCATAGTTCAGAGTTCAGATGAGGAGCCAACCCCTTCAGCAACAGTAATTATAACAGTAATTATAACCATTTCCAAGAAGGCTAATTATGGTCCCTATTAATTAGGATCTAATGAGTGAGACATGTTCATAGGTGCTCCTCAAGAATGAGACACATAACATGAAACACTCTAATGATTGCAAAAGGCATCTGCTAGATGGTTGTTCAGACCTCAGTCGAGGAAACTATTTTTACCTGAGAATTCAGAATATTAAAAGCTGGCCATGTAGTTCCATGCTTCACCATAGCTGAACAAGACAGGAAAATATTTGCTTTACACAAGCAAGAATAAGCCTCCAACTTTCTTTCCATCTTACAACATACCAAAGCCTGGAGAAAATTGAAGACACATGAAAAAAGCATTATGAGACTTATAAACATAGAAGCCAAAGTCAGTTAGTTGAGTGTGTCCAAAAAAGTAATTTTAATAGTTTCAGAGCAAATCATGTATGTTCTGATTTAAATCAAGCATTGACCTGCTTTTTAAAAACATTCATATCAGTTATGCTTTTTGCCATGTGCTTACTTAGTTAATTATATCAAAATCTACTTCTGCATGTATAAGAAATGGACTGTGGACTGCTGAGTGCCACAATAACAGGGAAAGCATGTGTTAAATCCTCTTCTGTTTGTCTACAAAAATAATATAAAACATCTTGAAAATGGCAAAGCCAGAATAAAATTTGTCAGAGCAAGAGAACAAGTCCACAAAACCAAGGACACAGAAAGGCTTACAAACTACTATGACTTGAAATACACCAGCTTGGGGTTTGGAAGAATTTCCACCACACTGAAAAAGAAAAAGATACGTGAGAAACAACTGCTTGGATGTTTGGGAGCAGAGGAGAACTGCATTCATGCCTGCAAGTCATGTTTTGAGTAATTTGCCCTGATCTCAGCAAAAAATGGGAATTCAGCTGTAGAGGCATTTTGTCTCTCTGCCTCAGCCAGCCCTGACACCTCGACAGTAAAGGGCACGGTTTGGTAGCAGAATGAACCTCACCGATCCCTTGGGTTCTGGTTTGCCCGAAGGAGTGAAGCAACGACAGCAGGAAAGAAAGAGGAACTCTGCACAGGGTTAACTGCTGGCTTTATTCATCCCCCAGTGGGGATAACCTCAGTTCAGGGTATCTGCCTCAGCAGACACCCCTCAGCAGAAGTGTCCCCTTGGCAGAAGCAGCGGGAAAAGGCGGGAAACCCCCAAAAGTAACATCTTTTATAAACCCAGGGATGGGTTTAACTGGGGACAAATCAGGCATCATGTGGGTATGGCTCTGCAGGTAAATGACACATATTGTAACAAATCAATAACTCGGGTGAGGAGACAGCTGAAGTCTTGTCCAATCACTGGAACTTTCCAGACTTTTGGGAGAGACCCCAAAGTGACAGACAAGGCCCAGGGGCTGGATAACTTATGATTGACATATAACTGGGGTTGGGGTAAAACCAAGAAGGGTTGAACATGGGTGACATGGGGCAAACCATTACAACTTACAAAAAACAATATAAAATAAGGAACAAATACATACATAAAACTGATAAGACCAAACCCACACCACTACATTCAGACAAGAACCTGTGTTTGATCTCACTCCTAACATGCAGATAATCTGATTATCACCAAGGCTGTGTCTTAATGCTCTCAAGCACACTTTGAGCATTAGTAGTACCTGAATCAGCACTCCCCATATGAATAGCAGTGGTGTCTGCAATAATCAGGCCAGAAGATGGATAGCTAGAGCTAATCATGCCTCCCTGATTTATCAAACTTTCATCATCTGGTGCCTCTCTTCACTCTGAGATGCCTCTCAATTTCAGAGATAAACCTGACCACTTTGAAAGCTTCCTGAAAAACCCCACAAAGTTAAACACCACACCAACAATCACAACTACCATCTCTTGACATCTTGGTACCCAGTAATCTTGTTTTGTCAGAAATTTAATACAGACCAACTGTATTTGGACTTCTTAAAAGCAGAGATCATGCTAAAATCCAACCAAATTTGCTAGATTGTCATCTCAATATTTTTCTTTCCTCTCAGGTAAACATAGCCCAAAGTCCATTAAGGGAGGCATGGTTTAAGGATAGAATCAATACATCAACAATTTGGATTTTTTTTTTTTTCTTGGGAGGAAACTGTTGAGTATCTCTTGGTTTGTGCAATGTTTGCTTTAAAACTTAAGGCATATTCCAAACCAACACACTGGAGGTGTAATTCACCTCTTGACAGAAAAGCCACTGCCTTAGGTGATTACAGCTAACCCATTTCATGGCTGGAGCATACTTAGTTTGATATTATAGCTCAGCTGATACTGTGGAGGCAATTTTAACTCAGATGTTAATGACTCTGAGAAAGCACTTGTCTCCTGCAATGGCTCAGACACACTGACATCTGGAAAGATGGACTGAAGCACAGTCTGAGCTGTGCTGCAGGTCACCTGAGGGCAGAAGGCTTCAAATCACTGCAGAACTAATTTAAAGCATAAGGCAAATCTCTGTAAAGGAAAATAGTCAGGTTTTCTTCTTGGGAAGCTCATGATTTCTAGTTGAATTACAGCCTGGACAATTTCACTACCACAAATATCTCTTTGAAGATCTAAGCTTGGGAGGGTTTGGTCTGAACATTTATAGCCTGGAGTTTGTTTCATGTGTGGATCAGGGCTGAAACTGGGGAGACATGTCAGATTGCCTCACCTCTCATGAAATGTTTAAAGTACAGTAATAATTGGAGGAGTTAAAACTTTTTTAGATGGTTGTGCTTGCTTAGCTGCCTTCCCACCATGGTCACTATGTTTATTACCATATGGACCCAGAACGTGAAGTTGCCCTGGGACCATTTTACGCAGTTTTAAAAATAGTTTGGAAAATACAAACTCTCTTCTGTGTGTTTTTCTCTGGCTGAGCTCCTGTCCTGACACCTGCCAGCACAGAGGTGCCTTAAATTGCATTTTTCCTTGAGTCATTTAAATAATTTAGAAATACTGAGCAGAGAGAGTGAGTATTTTGTATTTTAAAGGTCTTTCAAGGGTCACTGAGACATATTTAAGGGATATTGCTTGCAGTCAAGTGGAGATGACATTATCTTTTCTCAAAACTCAGAAGAGGTGGCACTTGAGACCAAATGTTCCAGTAACAAAATATTTAAAATAACTTCATGCTTCACTTAAAATGTATATCCTGTTTTCCACAAGCACGAAAAGAAAGACCACGAGTTCTTGATCTTGTGTAACAAAATATTTTTCTGCATTTCTCCATCTATACCATTCACATATAAGACACTTTATGCCATAGAGGTTTCCATAGCAACAGAACAGAATCTTCAACAATAGTAGCTGTTCTTTTCCCAGGTATAATTATTAGCTGGTCATAGCTTAGCCTTTGAAATTAAGCTTCTCGTCTTTATGGAGCTGTACATATAGAGTGAGCAACTATTTTCCACTCAGCTTACATGAGTGATGCCTTAACTCCAGTTAGCTAATTTAGAATTGAGTACTGGAATTTTAGCAGCAGAGAATACATTCCTGTGTCTGAGTTCTTCAGAAGCTTTGAAGCATGTATCCACATCTTCCTTTCCTACTCTCAGGAATTTATTACCTTTGTCACAGGAGACAAGAGGAAGGCATAAGCATGTAGGAAGTGTTTCCAGAATCATACAAAAGTGCTGTGGCAGAGCAGACGGTGAGATGAAGCTTTACATTTACAGGCTTTTGCCCTCTCTGGCACACCATCTTGTGGAGCACCAATGAGATGCAAATAATTGTTTCTGTTCAGTTTAATCTCCTATCCAAACTATGCTAAAGTTAAGAACTTTGTTTCCTCCTCCTTCATTTGATGGCCACTTGGGTATTTTTTCTGAAGCTCAAACCTTTCCTTGTATCCATTGTAAAGAATCAGTGTAACCCCTTTCTCACTTCTGTTACCACCACAGCTCACTTCTGAGTCCTTTGACTTCGTACTTTCTTGGACTCACTTCTTCGCCCAGCAGCAAGGGCAGTGCTGACCATGCTGTGTGTGATCAATTTCCATCTTCCAAAGCCTTTTCTAAGCAGCTGCTGTGGCCTAAGATTCCACCCATTAATAAAGCATCTTTTTTATCTTTTGTCTCAAGCTATTCTTTTGTCCTGATTCACGTAGCATTTATTCAGGATAAAGAGCATTTCATATTCCATTTCTTAACTGCTGTGTACATTTATGCTACCGGAACAGTAAAAAAGGCATAAAGGATACAGATGTCATTCTTGTTTTGGAAAATGAATGCAAAAAGACAGATGGATACAGGTTTTCCAAGGCCTGGAAAGAGTGCAGACAAGCTCCACAATCTGGCACACATCAAGTAGAGCTGGTCCAACAGGAGGGAGATCTTCCTCCCTCCAGAGAGCTGTGGCACTATGCTTCTCCAGTAGACTATCCTAAAGAAAGAAGGCACTGCCAAGACCTGCCCAGCCTTTTAACTACCTTCTCTGCTTAAAAGTACCTAGGCCAAAGCTGCTGAGGTAGCATTAAGTGGAGGTGGTTTCAAAGCAACCCATTCTGTGTCAGTGCCATGCAACATATTGGATTTCTGAGCTGTCCAAGTCAGAGCTTCCCAGTCTCAGTCTAGAGGCTGAGCTGCAGCTTTTGTTTTCTGGAAAACCACAGCAAAATCAACCACAGACCCAGGAGGGATGTGATGAATCAAAAAATATATTGATTTTATTTTATGAGCTATCACAGCAGATGCTTTCAAGTTAACATTTTCACCACAAATATTCATTTTAATGTAAGTCAGTTGCTCTTGGGTAATTCAAAAGATGATCAGTCACTCGACAGGACAAGGCACTGAAGCAGTGAGTAAATAAAGGAGACAGGTTCTGCTTCTGCCACGTTACCTCTGTTTTGTCACACTGCATGTGTCACGAGGGAGTGAGGATTACTTTGATTACCAACTGCTTTAATGTCAAATGGTTATTATGGAAAATAGTGGGTCATGTTCATTTATTTTGTCAGCATGACAAGGGGGTCACTTTTAATCCTTGGAAGTGGTTTGGGGAGGGTGATGGAGAGGGAGGCTGGAGTAGAAGGAAAGCATTTCCACAAATTCCAGTTTCAGAGGGGCTGTTGTCATTCAAAAGAAAGTATGAGACGGCTTTCAAACTCCTGGGTCCCCTCTCTTAGTCTATCAGAAGTTTTACACTGAAAATGAACTGTACTGAAATGTTCACTATCTTACATTTCAGCAGCTTATAACTGATGCAGCTGGCAGGAAAGTTTATTCCTTTGACTTCTGCTTTTCCAAAAGCTACTGTAAACTTTCAAATATCTCTGATAAATTAACATGGAAAGCAAATGCTCTCCTAGCCAGTTCCTTAGAAATACCATGGAGAGGTATAACTAGACATATTTAGTGATTAAAGTATTTTTGAAACTTCTGAGTTTGATATCCCTTGTGGACAAGATACTGAGCTTAGATGAGTTTAAAAGGGGAGACTCAGCACTGTGGTACTATGTTGTGTTTCATGCCTCTCTGCCCCTCCACCCCAGTGTCTCTCTAAGGGCCAAGGGAAGGTCTAAATTCTTGTAGTTTTGTGTAGCTTTGCTTCGCCTGTGAAACTTTCTGCCTCCTCTCTGGTCCTTGCTGCCAAAGCCAAACATTCTTTGTTTCATCTCCATCATACAGAAAAGCAAAATAAAACTCAGTTTTGACTTGTCAGTTTGATTGTTTGGTGTGTTTTTTTTAAAATCTCAGATGATCTCAGCTATCCACTTTCCAGTTCAGTCTCATGGAGAGCTGATTCAGCCCGAGTGAGGAAACTGTGAATGAATGACTGAGGACACAGATTTCTTAACTGTGCTTCTATAATATACAGAGCTGTACAATAGCCTATAAATTGCAAACTAATATCTCATGAGATTACAGAGAACTGAATGCCTTTCTTGATTACTACAAGAGCATTTTTCCAGGCAAAAAAAAAAAATAAATCTCAAACAGATGTTACTAATTAGGATTTTTCTTATCTTTGTACCTTAAAGAAATAAGGAAACTCCAAATTTCACCCCCTTTAACTCCTCTGAGTTAATGGGTACTTACAACTAAATCAAACATACACTGAAACTGCTGGAGAATGGGGAAAGGTCAGACATTAATGCTATCTCCATCTTTTTTATTCCTGACTGGTAATGAGAATACATGAGGGCACACGTTCATAGCTGTTCCAGGACACAGTTGTCACAATCTCTTGTTAAAGCTTGAAAACCTTTTTGCCTTTTAGGAGCTCTCACAGCACCAGGCCTCACAATCCCAATGTAAAGCACTGGCCAATCCCTTCTAGGTCTCCTAAGAATTCAACGCCTTCAACTGGTATATCAGCAGCAGATATTGCTGTCTGCCTAGCACTCAGCAGGTATTTTCACTTAAGTATTTCACCAAGGCAAAGCTCCCAGTCTCAGACCCTCTCAGTCTGCTGTGTCACTGGTTGGATTCTCCCGGCACTTCACAGGATGGCAAAGACTAGACAAGGGCTACTGGCCTTAGAGGTCCAGGCCCAATGGTGCTCAGTGCCCCTGAAAAGGAGGTGCAGTGCCGGTGTGCTGCTGCTGCTGGTCTGGCCTGCACACCCAGTCCCTGTCAATGGGCCCTGTTTCAGTCTGGGAGCTGATGTGGTTTTACAGTATATTTCAAACCCATCCATCTCTCTTAAAGGCCTCCAAAATTTGTCATTTCTCAAAAACTACTATGACAACTATTTCAACTCCAAAGTCATAAAAAGATTTCTTGATTGGCTGGTTTATTTCTTTCCTCGCCTGTCACTGTAAGGGCAATGAATGTCTTTGTTTCTGTGGGTTTTTTTGGTTTTGCAAAGGAGAAATAGAAAAACAAAAGATCAAAACTATTCAGAAACAATAACAAAATGCATTTCAGAAAACACATTTACATTTTTAGGCACACTTTGCAGAGTAAATGTTCCCCTGAGATTTCAAAACCAGAGGCAATGTAAGTTTGATAATAACAAACGACACAAGTGCAAGCCACAAGTATGCTTAACATTTTCTGTGTCATTTCTGAGACAGCTTTGAAGACTAGCTATACTTTTATTTGGATTCCTCAAAATAGCTTCAGGCAGTCATAAATGTAAATTGAACTCTGTCTTCCAAGAAAACTAGTTGAAATCAGTAACTTAAACTATTGCTCTTGCTTCAAGCAAGGGCAGATTACAAGGAGATGTTGTGCCACATAAGATGTCTTTGTTCTCTACATCTATTGTCTACTGAAGATTTTTCAAGATTATATTAACCAGAAATACATCCCTGGAAAGCATTTATCTTTTAATAAGAACTGCAATGTCTGAGTTATGTTCGTTTTCCTTTTTTTTTTTTTAAGTTCCAACTATCCAGATGCTTTTGTGTATGAGAGTCCTAGAAAAAATTAATTTCAAGAATGCCTTTTATGCTCTGACTGCCAGATACCACAGAGAAAACTGGATTGCAAACAAACTAAGCAGCTGTGTGTATTTAATCCCAGAGCAGGTTTTTCTTAGCTCTATGCTAATTTAATAATTTATTTTTCAAAACTTGTTTAGGAGGTTGACATCTTAGGTTTGCCGAGTTGCTGTGGTTGTTTTTTGATATCTTGAATTCAAGTTTTGGAAAGAAGAAAAATGGTTTGAGGCAGAGTACTGCTGTGACTCTACCTGGCATTGTTCCACTAAGGATAAGTTGAGGGGGCTGGGCAGACCTCTTAGACTCTTTAATGGCAACAGGAGATTCTCTGCCCCCTCACGGGATTGAGCTTTGACCCAAAGTTAAGAACCATCATTAGGGAATTCAAACACACATTTTGTCCTCCTGTTGAATCAAAACACAAGACTATAGACCCATGTCTGCTTTGCAATAATTATTGTAATAAAGAATACAACCAGAGAGGCCCTCTGTGGAAAAGCTCTCTTCCAAATACTGGCACTATCATTCCCTGGATCCAAGAACAGGTTTTGCATTATTCCAGGACTTCATTTGATTGCATATCACATGGTAGATTTCCTGAATCAACTCAAAACCAAGATGTCAATGTACTAAAGTTGCTCTGAGAATTTATTTAAAGCATAAGAGCAATTATTACAGCTTTCTAAAATTTATGTAGACATTATGACCTGTTTGCCCAGAAGTACTAAAAGAAAATTTGCAATGTGATCATTGCAAGGAAATGATACCAGCATTTAATGCTGTTGTAATTTTTGTACATATAATTAATGTAATTTATAATATATTTAATGTATAGTATTTTCTATACTCCTTAACAATGACAAATCACATATTCCCTTGAAGTCCTCATGCCCAACAGTATGCCTGGAAGACATAGCATTCATTCTTACACATGGCAGAACTTGGCAAGTCAGAGCAGAAACACACTGGAAATATACGACAGTTTCTTTAGGGACAGAGCCCTGCATTCTCTGTGGAAAAAGTTATTCTCACCAGTTCATGCATCCATTGCTATTTTTGGCACTTATTAGTGACAGCAGCAGAATAAATTCCCTTTCCTCAGTTTTCAGGCCACAGCACGAGACTCATCTCTTCACTAATCCTGGTGAATTTGTAAGGTCACTTGGACTCTTCTTGGGGTCTGATCTTTCTGAGAAGGAGTTTCTGAAAGAGAGCAGAGCTATTGCTCCAGAGACTGCAGAGACAAGCCATCCCATTTTTTGGGCAGTAAATACATCAAATCTCCTATCCCCACACACACAGCACAGCTGTCTGAGAGCTGCTGGGTGAACTAAAGTGAAACAAATGGGTAAATTAAGAGCAGCTTTTCCCCCAGGCAATTGAGATATCAAGGAGAAGAGAGCCAAGAAAGGGGACTCATGGGAATCCCCAGGACTGCTGCTGCCATTGACGTGGCAAGGGCTCAGTTGCACGGAGCTGTGTTGGATGTGTTGACTTTTGCTTTCAGTTTTCAGCTTGAGCCTGGAAACAGCCAAGGAAAGATTTGTCTCAGGGATCTTCCTGAGATGAAGTATGAAGTTAGGGCAGGGTGAGAGGAAAACTTTGCTGAAAGAGTCAGGAATTCTGAGCAGGGTCAAGAACAGACAGTGGAGGACCAGAGCTCTCTTTGAATCCAGTTCCCAAGTACCTCCTTCTCAGACTGAAAGTATTTACTTTGGCTGCTCTCAAGGGCTGATTTCCCAGATCCTATACCACATTTTCCCTGTACATTGTCACATTAAGATGCAGACTGAATGGGCATGGGCACAAAGAGGGGTACACAAAGCAAGGTCTTGGGCAATAGTGAGTAAGGTGGAATTAATGGCTGGTAGTCATATTTCCTACACAAAACCCCCTCCTTGCTTCAGCGCTGTATTCCTCAGTACATTTAGGAGGATAAGTAAGAACATTCAAGACCACTTTGAGTTTTGATAGATACCTGAAACACATTCAGAGAACAACACAAACATACTTTTCTATTGTGATGTAAATATGAAATTTTGTGCTGCATTCCCAGGTTATAACTTGTTAAGGCACCTTGCTCCATGATAGTATTTCAATGACTTGTTAAGTTGGAATTTCCTTTCACATAATTATGCTGTCTTCTTGTTAGTCTACGTATTACTGATGTAAATCCCATAAAAATAAAATAGTAGCTGGAACAACTTTTAATAACCAATTATTACTGCTGATAAGGACATAATGAACTCCTCAACAGCAATAAAAATAGTTTCATAGTTCACACAAGACATGTGATTCATAGTTCATGCCAAGAAGTGATTTCAGAGACCAACTTTCTGTGTCATCTGACAACTGTTAGATCAGAGGCCAGAGGAAGGAGCTTCTCTCTTAGATTAGGATAACACATAACTGTGGGCAGAGCTCCCCTTAGGAAGCTCACACTCTTGTTGCAGATATTTTAGTAGAGCAGATCTCTGTGGGTCTACAACTTATAATGGCTGATGAGCTTCAGCTTTCACTGCAGTCATGAAAAAATCAAAGGGATTATTCACTGATTCAGGAAGCATCTGTCTAACAGCAACTTATTAAGCAAAATTAATCTCTTTTTAAAGACACACTCTAGTCCTTGGTTGCTTAATTGTCTGTGAATAACCTTGCTCGCTCTTCAGGAGAGACATCAGAAGAATGAGATATGCTAACAGTATAATGGCTAACACCTGTTTGAGGCAAAGGATATTATTTAAACACAAAAATACTTTATTTTTCTTTACATGTAAAAAATGGAAATGTGATAGAAGGGAGAAAGGTTCTGCAGCAGTTACATCATTGCCAAAGAGTGTTGTATTTCCCTTTAAACAGTCACCAGAAGGTGAGGGTAACTCAGGCTCTTGTTAATAGTTCCCTTGGGGCAGATTAGAGTGAAACTACTCTAAATTATTTGTGGCTTTTTAAAAAATATATATATATTTATATGTAAGGCTTATTTTAGAACAATTTGGTTGCAATGGAAAGCAAGTATGTAACCATTTTGGTTATTATTATGTATAGCAAGATTGTAATATGAAAGCATAAAAATTTCCCTTAAGAAAATGTATAAGGGGAAAAGAGAGAGAAAGAGAGAGAGAGAGAAAGAGAGAAAGAGAGAGAAGGAGAGAAATTAGAAACACTCCAGCTTTCAAGATCTGTCTCTTACCAGACTCAAAGCCTGGTCTTATGCAAACGGCCACCACACACCCAAAATTCGCCTCCTCCCCCCACTGAGAGTGCAAACCTGGCCTCAGCAAAGCACCCCAGAGCCTCCACAAATAGACTCAATTGGTTTGAGTCATTAACCATTAACAGTGCAGTCTCTCACAACCTACAAACAGTATTTATATAGTGTCATGGCATGAATTTATGGGTTTATTAATTTAAATGTACTTGTGTCACAATAAACCATGGAGTCTCGACCGCACAAAAAGAGCATTTAACATCCCAGAAATACAATATCAAGTAAATAAGATATTTCAGAGATAATCAAAGGAGATCTTGGCATTCAAAGGACAGAAAAGTCAAGGAAACATTTTAAGGTTATTTTTAAGGCCAGTGCTCAGTAAGGATAGTAAAGAAAAATCAATCAGAGCACATCTCAGTTTGATATCCCCAGAGACTTTGTGAAGGGAGATTTTTGTTCTGCACATAAAGAAACCATATCTGACCAAGTCACTTCCTCTAAGAGAAATTTGCAGACAAAAAAATTCCTCAGAGTCCCATCCCTACCCAGGAAAACTCTCAGCCTTCCACTAGCTACCACTTAATAGGTGCAATTGGTAACAAGCAGTTGAGGAACAAGTCTATAAGAACTGGACAGCTGGGCTGAGCTAATGTTACCCAAAAATCAAAGAGTGAGATCCAGTTCTTCCTGTAGTTTGTATGGGAGAGAAGGAATGCAGTGCAGTCATGCTACATCCCTTAGGGAAGTCCTGCCAGGAGCAGTTCAGCTGAAAATGAACAACAGCAGTGGCAAGTAAATGGCTCATATTGGACAGCCTCTTTCAGCAGATGCTGCACTTAAACACACCAACTCATCTGTGCATCTCTCTCATAAATGGCTTCTTGTCTTGTCCCTCCAGACTACAGTCTGCCTTAGAACTGTGTTCCAGACCTTATTATGGCATTTCTGAAGCCTAGCAAGAGGGGTGGGGATGTTTTGAGACAAGGTAGGAAAGTTAAGTTTAAACCCATCAATGAGCAGGACATGAGCGTTTGCTTTGTGCTGGAACAGCTCAAAACAGGTTCAGCAAATCACAGCCTCTGGTTGCTGCATCCTGCAGTGGGATCCAATCCCTGGTGCATGCTGGCCTGATACTGAGACTTTACTGGGTGAAAGAACCTTTCCTCCCACATCCCATCAAAACATCCTGGACAACAACACTGCGCAAGCCAAGGAGGGCAACAGCTCAACAAAGAGGGGCAGGGGAAGAGCTCAATGTCTTTCCAGTGCAAGGAGGGAAGTAAAATAAATTAAACTACAGTGACTTTCACCAAAATCTGACAGATCAAATCATATTGGGATTTGAAATTTAGTTTATTCACTTCACATTATCTTTAATTTTCATCCCTGTTAGCTTGCTCTCCAGTTTGCTTCAAACTGGATTTTAAAATACAGAAACACATTTTTTAAAGTCCTTGCAAGACATCCACTTTGCAGGCTCAGAGGAGTCAGAGAGTTTGAGTTAGGCTGAGATAAGCTCTCAGAGCAATAAATGCTTATCTGAACCAACCTTTCTGAGGTTTTTCATGTAACAAACAAGCACCTTAGCTGCAATCAGGTTTATAAGAGAGCAGTGATGGCCTTGGGACCCGATGGTTCAGCTATCGTGCTTCTATTTCTGACTCTAACTAAAGTCCACCCATCTGACTTTTGGCCAGACATTTAGCCTCTCTCCCCCACCCCTTTGCATTTAAAAGGAGATAGCAGTACTTCCTTTTCCATCCAATATTGTTTTTCTGCTATCTGTCCTTCACGCAGCTGGAATGGGACAGCTGTTAACTGCTTGATATGGAGAATTCCCAAGCTCTGTTGGAACCTCCCTAAGACATTGTTGTAATATTAAAACCATAGTTAATTAACAGTGTGGAAAATTACAAAACCATTCCCTTCCTTGGGGAGTTCCTTAATTTCCTTCACAAGTTTGTTTACAAATTGCTTTTATTTTTTTTTTTAAGTGACAAACCATACTTAATAAGGCCATTCAGTAGAGAAGTTAGAATTATATATTTAATTAGAAAGAAATTCTAGAGAGTTTTAGGCACTGATGTTTTTCAAAGGAAAACATCAAATATGCTCAGGAAACTGGTACTAGATTGTGTAATGTCTTTTCATTTCATCTTATCATTTCATATATCCAAGCTCATGTTGCAAAGTGGTGGTTGCCAGAAATTTATAAAAGTCCAAAGATATGTTTGAATGCCTGATCTGTGAGAGCATCAACTAGCAGAGATGTGTGCTGAATTTCCCTCTCTCATTGAATTCCTACCAAGTTTTACCGAATTTTTTTGTTCCTGTTCCAAATATTTTAAGTGCTTTGGAAGCCAGTGCAAAGTAACTAGTGGCTGAAGCTAAACTGAGCTTAACATCAAGCTTTCATACTGCCTCTTGATTTGATGCATGTTCCAATATTCATTAGAAGACAGACTGATATTATGTCCTTTAAGACTGATGGGACGATGATGGAAGTAGTTGCTGTTCCAATACATATATTCAAGATTTTGGCATGGGGATACCATGAAGTAAAATCTTAGCTTTCAGCTTCTAACACCTGTTTTATACTTTATCCAGATCAATAATCTGAGACAGTATATGTGTCCATTCAGAAATGCACCACTGGAAATACTAGGTCAATGCAGATTTTCAGACAGCTGTTTGTTTTAAAGCCAAGACCTTAGCAGAGCATAATAAAAAAATTGAAAAGGCAGCTTTTAAAAACTAATTTTATGTATGAATATGAAATTCTGTATTAACTGTGGTGCATTTTGGACTTTAGAGGTAGCAAAGTAGGTTGATGCCACTGGGATAAAGAAAAAAAGCACATTGTCAGAGTTCTATAATTTACTGCCAACCTCTTTGCATGGCAATGAAAAGCTCTGCCAGTGGTTGAAAGCAACATGCACATCATGTAGGGGCTGACAAAATTATCTATATAAAAACATGAAAACAGGAATTTAATTAGAAATTGTACTTAATATCAAATTTTCTTTAATTCTTGGATTTCATTCCCAAAGCATTTTTTTCACAGATTTTTCAGCTTCAATGAGCAGACGGGGGAGGGCTCTTTTCCTTCCTACAGAATATGCTGCCCTACAGCACAGCCCTTGGTAAACTTTTATGGGGCAAATGCAATGTGAAATTAACTCCTCTCATTCTAAGGGAGCCCCAAACCCACTTTGTCACTAGAACTTTGTTCAAGACAATTTGTATCTTCTGGGGAAAACAAAGTCTGTAACAGAAAGCTAGCATAAACTTTGCAATTTGCTTTGCAGAAAAATGTAGATATTGTGTATAATTTACATTTTTCAAGAGAGATTTTCTTTGTGAATCTCTTAAGATTAGGAGTAAAGTCCAAAATATCCCACTATGAAATCTCAACTTCTTTATGATTTAACAGTAAAGTGTGAATCCAACATTGTGAGCTCATCTTGGCCTTAATTGTCTCTCTGGTGACAGTGGTTTAATCCATGAAAGATTGCTGAGACAGATGAAGTCTGGACTTTAGGTCATGAAATATCCAACTAGGTATTTGTAAGTGTGTGTTCAGGACTGGAGTGAGAGGCTTTCATTTCCATGTCTGTGTTGCTGCAGCTTCCTCCTCCCTGTCTCAGAGAGGCACAGCCATGCCTTCTTCCCCATCTGCTCGTGTCCATGCAGAGCACACATGCAAAATGTGCTTTTCTAGACCATCAGTTTGGAATCTCATCTTGCAATCTATCCATGCTGCTGCTTCAGACCATCCAGTTGTGACATTTCTTTTCTCTTCCAAGACTTCCCATATTCTGACTCACCTGACTGACCCAGTTTTCTGAACAACACCAAGAGACTAAGAGGCTCACACTGGCAGTTTGTATCACATACCCACTGAGTTTTAAATTACTACACTTTTGTGTATGGCAGGTGACCAGAAGGTAGCAGCTTAAAATTGCTTCAATGACTGCGTTCAGATTACTTCTTAAAACTTTCCTTGCTAGGACAACTACCACAAGTCATGGTGTCTGTGTTTTGTTGATTATTACATTGACTACTGTGGTCTACTCTGGTTTTTTTTTCCTCTTGCTGTGTACTTGGGTTATGCAGTCCCTGAGGCTGCTTTTTTATTTAGGTCTATTTAAAGCTTCCAGAACTATGTATATATAGTTTATGATGGGCAGTAGATTAATGCAATGCAGTAGAATGCTTTTAAGTAACATTGCAAGCTGTGTTATTGGTGTTGGTGTAAAAAAGCAGTATGAAATTTTTAAAAAGTAAAGCTCCACTATTTTTTGAGTAAGAACAGTTCTTTTCACAATACTAGAGAGCAAAACTAAGACACTCCATTTCCTACAGCACATATTTCAAGAAGAGATGAAAATAAGAATTGAGAAGGGAATCACTCCATGCATAGAAAACAACCCAATAAAGAAAATTAAACAATAAAATATTACTACATTACTGCTCACAATTTTACCAGATGTTGGATACCATGGCCATGTTTTAGCTCACAACTGTCTCATACTTGCTTTTAGGAGAGGGTGACCATCTGTCTATATGGAAATACCTAATCAATTTTTCTTTTTTGCAGGGGAAGGCACATTTCAGTCCAAGTTTCAAATTCACTGAATTTTGCAAGCTACACCATATAATTCTATTGCTACACTCTCAAGATCCTTTTTTTTTTTTTAATTATTATTATTATTATTATTATTATTTTTTAATTTTTTTTTTCTATTCCTAGTGTATTACTAAAAAAACCTTCCAGTTTTCTGATGAAGGGATGAATAAAGGAAGTGGTAGGGATGGATAGCTGGAGGCCTAGAAACTATAGCACACTCAGTGTTCTTGTAAATACTAACAATAACTTGCAAATACTTGATTTAAGAGCATCCTGTGCCATCAAATGTATTGTTGGCAGACCAATGTCCCTCCTAACAGTTGTGATTCCAGACAAAGGGTAAATATTATGCAGGAAGATGTAACAGTAACACAACCCATGGGGAAAGGAGAAACAAGAGGCACTTGAGCAGCAATGTGCTCTTTGGCAGGAATATAGGCTTGCTCTGGAATCAGCCTTGCCTAGAAAAGTTCACGAGCTACTTGAGCTTCACCCCTTAGGCCTATCTTGAAAAATAGACATTGTTACCCTCCAAAGCACACAAACACACTGCAGACTTTATATTTCACCTCAAAGTGAGGTTGAATAGACATGCAATTAGCTTTCGGTGCTAATGACCTGTATCAGATAATTCCAGTCCATTCACAGCCCCTTGCAGCACAGACTCTGACCAGATGGCACCTGCATGAGAAAGCCCCAAAAGCCCCTGGGAAGCCAAAAGCAAAAGAAGTTGCGCCAAGCAATCATCAGCTTCTTGGGGGCAGCCCATATCCCAACATGCACAAGAGCATTTGGGCTCTTCCACCTTCCACTGGGTGTAGGTTAAACCCTGCAACCTTACTGCCTGCTAAGCCATTCCTCCAACTCCTAGGACTTCTTTTCCTGTGCCAGACTGGGAACAGACCATAGCCAAACCATTTAACTGAAAAACAAGAGGATAATAAGACAGCAGGAGAAAAGAGAAATTAAACAAAGCAACCCCCAAACAACAACAACAATGAAAAGGTGAATGGAAAAATATATGAGAAAGGAAACATACAGGGAAATTATTTAAAAACTGCCTGGGCTTTAATGTTGCATCCTGCCATACAAACTGGACAGCCAATGCTGTCATATAGGTAATGGAGAACAGCAAAACAATGTAAAGTTACTTTAATTCTTTGCTTACTTGCTTTTATTTCTAGAATATCTCGAATATAAAAATATATATTTTCAGCTCATTCCTATTATTTATATAGTTTAATATCAAGGACAAACTAGCTTTAACACCACCTTAGTTACTGCAAGATAAAATAACTATTAACTGAACCCATATAGGCTAAAATAGAGTTGAGCTACAGGGTTCAACTGCAGCTGCCAGGATGTAATATTTGCTGAGTGCAATTATTGTTTGTGCTGGCATGGAAACTGCTTTCAGCTGTAGCCAGTTAGGCCTCTGGCCAGTTATGGCAACAGAAAATCCCCCATTAATGTCAAGGGGCTAGCTAACTTACTCACAAAATGGTTGTAGTTCAGCTAGCATATCTGTTCAAAACTGCATCTGTCTAAAGATATGAGTGAAGAAAAAAACCCACTATCTTTTTATCAAGGGAGCTGATACTCTACAATTTTGACTGATGTCACTGCAGAGTTTCCAACCCCAAAAGCAGGTCCTTCCTCAACAACACTGCATTTGTCAGGAACAAGCTGTAAGAAACCTTTTCATCTTTTTCTGTGAAAAGATGACTAGTCTCATGTAGGGAAAGAAACTACTGATGCAGTATATCTTGATGTTAGCATGCCTTTGATACAGTCCCATTTCTGTTCTCAGAAAAGAGCTTGAAATAAAGCCTATAAAGTTAATGCACATTTATATGTCAGACTATCCGCTTTAAATGAGAGGGTCATTCAAGTCAGGTCACACAGTCTGTCCCAAGACAAATCTATTTCATACCTCTATCACGCACTTGGGTGATGAGTTAGCTTGTAGGTCATGCTAAAATGAGAAGATTAGGATTTAAAATGAATGTGAACAATTGGAGCAATAGTCTGAAAATTATGAAATTCAAAGTACAAAGGACTATGCTACAAGTAAAACTGAATGATACACATATACCATGGAAAATAGCCAAGATATGTTTCAGTCCTGGTGGCTTTTGTGGCTCAAAACCTGAAAGTGAAGAGATAGAGTTGCAAAAAAAGAATATACTGAAAGTATATCCTAAAAGAACAGTTCTGACCTGGGTAAGTCCTATATTAGAAAAAAAACATTGCCAGACAGAGAAAAGCATTACAATCTGGAGAATATTTGAGACCTCCAGCTGGAGTTTGAGTGGATTATTCTCAAAAATTTGGGCATAATTCAGAGGAGAACAGAAACAACTGTAAAGCTTTCAAAGATAAGGTAGGGAAATAACAATAACAAATGGGGGGAAGCGAGGGGGAGAATGGCTTTTTCCAAAAATGGAATAAAAGGACATATAAACCAGAAGACAAAGTTACTGAGTGTGTCAAAAAAAAAAAAAAAAAAAAAAAAAAAGGATAGAAGTAGACTGCTGTTGAAAGATAGAACAATAATTCACTTAATTTGCAGTAAGCGCCTCTTAGGCCAGACAGCAGGGAAGTCTCAGCATACCACTCATTACATGGTAGCCCAGGGAAGTAGCACCTCAGGAGGTTACTGGAACCTCAGCCTCAGGGGGGTTTAAGGATAGGTTATTTTGACATGTTCAAGAGACACAGTTGCTCCTGACCCTGCCTCAGAGGAGGGGTATTGGCTAGACAGCTTCCTGAAAACTTTTCCAGTGGTATTTCTTTGGTTTCTTGTATTACTTTCAAATGCTGGAAAATACCTGCAGTGAGAATTATAGCTGTCCAGAGATTGTTATCTGTGTGATCATAGCAGAGGGACAGTGAATGACAAAGACCATCTGGGGTGTTTGTGAAGGAGTTAAAAGAAGAAATATTCTTAGGCAGTACAAAATAATTCAGCAAGTAAAAAGAGCAGATCTCCAAATGGTTACTAGAGAAACGGAATGTCCATTTCAGCCTCCCTTCAGCAATTACCTGCATAATATTGTTAATGCAATAGGGGAAAGAGTCCTTAATCTTTATTTTAGCACCATCAGTAAATTCATAAAGAGAGAAGCATATTTCATATTCACTGAGACAACAAGTCAGTGAGAAGGTCACAGTATCACCTTTTAAGAGTGTTTTCAAAATAAGCCTAATGACTCTGAATAGATTTTTTTTCTCTAAGATACTATTGTAGCCTGAAAGCCTTTCAGTAGTCTGTGAACTTTTACAAAGGTACAGAAAATTACCTCAATTAAGTTTTTTTTTAGCCTGATGATAATAACTTAGCTTTGTTAAACACAATCAACAGTGACAGAATACTTAGCATTTAGGTAAATTTCCCTAAGTTGTACTGGAATATTGCTATTATCTGGGACAGAGTAATCCCCCCACATTATTAGTACTACTTCTCCCAGTGATCACTCCAAGTGATGGCTAGAGCAATAAACTGAGTGATTTGCTTTCACTTTTCCTGCTTTCTTTCCTAGTCATTTTGGCTACTAGGATTTAAACTCCATTTCCTTACTCCCAGCAAGGAGAGTTAACAGGATCAGCATATGTGCTCCTTATCCTCTTTTACCAAGTAGGTTATTGGAGAAATTCTTTCTGTCTCTTTACATTTCAGCTGGTAGTGAACATTTCCAAGCTACATTATTAGTTAGAGAAGTGAAGTAGGGATAGAAATGTTTACTTACTTTTGAGAAACATGACCCATTTTAATAATCAAAAATAAGCAGACTTTGCTTTGCTTTTCCAAATTCTCTGTAGCCAGCAGTGCCATTAATACAGTTTATCTCAGGCTTAAGCCACCAAAACTTCTTCTAATTAATCTCCCTAGTTTGCCTACTGCCTTCTACTTTTGTTCTTCCTCACTCAGGCAGACAGGCCTCAGTAACCTTCAGCCATTATCTTCCCTTGTGTTCAGAGCTCAGAGAAAGTCCCAGCTCTTTTCTGTCAGTGTGCCATGCCACCTTTTCCCCACTGATTTGGGAGATGTTTCTTAGTTCTTTGGGTATGACCAAAGCTAAGCTACTCTGCTACTGATTAAATGAGATTATTCTCTGCCTCCATCCAGCTCAGGGAAATCTGCCAACTACAGCTGCCCTGTGTGTCCTCCATCAGGGGGACCTCAGGAAATGCTTAGAATATAAAGCAGTTGCTTTCTTACTGAAAATTTGTGAAGATGGAATAAAATCATAGTTTTGTTGCTCTAAAATTAGAATTGCCAGTTCCAGCATTCCCAGGAGGTGCTGAAGTTCCAGCACATTTAAGGGAGTGATTCTATCAGTGCTTTGCACAATGCTTGGGGACCCTTAGACAGAAAGCCCTATTAGAACTTCAGATGTCAGTATCATGACTCTGCCAAATGCACAAATAAGCACTACAGAAAGACAGGAGAACACATCTCTGTAACATTGTTTGATTGTAACCCATTATCTGAGTATCCCTGAGTGCACTGTACTACTGCAATCCACTGATTGAAGAAGAGTGCTAGATAACAAGTGCTGTTGGAAGCTATTGAAAAATCAGCAGGTCACTGTCACACAACTAACTAAAAGTGAAAACAGATAATGCCACCAAGATAAAAACAGCGTGAATGGAAGAAACAGTGTGTGGGTGATTGGGAAAGAAAATTAATCAAAAAAATTTTTAAAGGTGAATTTTCACTAATTTCTCTCCAGCCTTTCAACCTACCAAAGAAGAAGCATACTGCAAAAATAATTACAGATGACTGCCGCTCTGCAGATGCCGTGTTGTTTCTGTTTTTGTAAACAATAGAACTGCCTAGATATTCAAGACTGATAAATCATTGCCTTCTGGTCCACACGTGCACAGACACATAACACAAAAGTATGTCACCAGGCAGGGTAGGCTACAAGTTCACAGCTACCCCCTGATTCCTTCCTGCTCATCCAGGCACAAGCTCACCAGAAGAGTGATTAGCCACCACATGTTGACAGCACAGGTAAAAATCTGCTTGGGGGCACATACCCACATAGTGCTACTCTGTGTTCATACACTTTTCAGGCCATACAAACTAAAGTTTGCTTCATAGCACACTGTGAGGTAGAGTCCTCAGTGTGTTTAATACATTAAACATATCTGCAGATCTTCCTGCCCATCTATTTAATTTGATTTTCTTGACATTTGTGATTTCTGTTTTTTCAAGGAGTCAAAATACTAAATGTATTTTTTGAATAATGATCAGACATCTCTACAACCTCTGGCAAAGTCACTTCAGGGAAGCTAAATGAATTCCTTTCATAACTATTCACTTTGGAATAAACTGGGGAGACTCCCATGCTGGAATTCCTGGGTGGAGAATAAGGGGGAGCAAATATTTGAAGTTTGAAATGGCTGTATATGAAGTTACTGAACTAACTGAGTAAATGAACACTAATGTATCCCTAATATTCCTTCAGGAATTCTAAGAGAAATCAAGGATGAAGTAGGTGAGGTATCAACAAGGGTGGATAACTGTTTAAAACTGCCTTGCTATCTCAGGGCTGGATGATGTAAAAAACACAGCAAGTTTTATAAGCGACATTGGGAGTTCCAGTGTAAATGGCAAATTAGTAAAATTGCTATTTTAAGCAAAAGAGGTTACATTTTCTCTCACTTCAGGATCAACCATGCAATAAATGTCTTGAGGTACCTGTACAAATCAGCTTAAGAGTCTTGCCTCCTCTTACAGACAAATCTGCCATCGTATCAGTCAAGTCTTACAGAGTCTATCAGCATTCTCAATACAGTTTGAAAAGTCAGCAAGTTGCGGCAGCAAATGCTCAGAGGTGCCATACTTTTTCAAACAGGAATTATTGCCTCAATTACTTCCCCTTCTTTCTATTTTACCAGCTTGAAGCTCCTTTATTCTACTTCCACAGCTCTGCATGGCTTAACACTCATGTCAGATATGATGCTGCCTATGGGGCAGTTTTCTGATGAGGGTGGATTATCTTTGCCTTATCATTCTTATAAGTAAAAGACCTTAGAATGCATTCCTCATTCAGGGAAAAAACTCAGTTGTTGCTCTCTTAAAACACTACATGAAACTACGCAAGAGAGAACATCCACAATAACTATTTTAAATTGTCAAACAAGGTAGGGTTAAAAACTCTTTGCTTGGTTTTACATGGTTCCATGTGTAGATTAGCATTTGTTGTTGCCAATGTCAGTGTTGAGCATAAGGTTTTCTGGATATGTTAGAGTATAAGGAAAAACACAAAAGGCAGACTGTCTATCTCCTTTCTGGTGAGAGGAGAAAAAAAGATCATTTCACGCCAGCAGATGGCTACAACTCATTACTGTGTAAATGTATAGTGTGAAAAGTGGAATGACAAATTAATTAGCACTCACCAGAAACACATAACAGAGAACGATATGTGCTCATGCCATTTTATTTGATGTCACATTAATTGAGTACTAGATAGCTGACAAAATGCATTAAACTAACCATGGCTTTCGCTGGCAGCAGCTGAAAGTTTGTCTCACACAGAGATTTCATTTCCTTCCAGATGCTGTGACAGAGGAGCAGCTTTGCACACACACACATTCTCCAGCATTGCTGATGAACTTGTTCATTTCACTGTCAGTTGTTTTCACCCAGGGTTACATTAAGCCTTAGCCCAGTGAGTTTTTAATTGCTTCTATTCAGCCAGCAGCTTGGATCCCTCTATGGAGGAAGCCTCTTTCTCCAGAGAAGGAGCCTATGCAACAGGAGGCAGCCACAGCTCAGTTTCCTGTGGGGGAACCTTGCAGGAAAAACCCACATAAAATGTCTGCCAAACCTGTAATGAGTAACTTGAAACAGCTTAATGGCAACAGTGGCACAGACACTTTTAACATGGATCTTGAGCTCTCTACAGCTCTATCTACTCTATGAAACTTGGGCTTTTTCTTAAGTATGTCTAATAAGGACATACAGGGATACTGTAAAATCCTCAGGTGTCCTGCAAAGCAGCTGAAGTATTTTAGCTCAGGTCATTTAGGGTGCACAAATAGGCACAAAAAATCCAACATGCCCTAGAAATCACCCTGATCTGGAAGATGCCACTTTTTTACTTTGCAGAGCTGTGCTTCAAATTCAATACAGCTACACATCTGTGCATGTTTACCCACCAAATAAAAGGCTTCTGCATTAGTCCCACCCCATAGCTTGTTCACAGGCTTTAAAGCCTATCTGTGGTGCTGAGCAGCCTCCCTCACTATCCACACTGCAGCTGCCCCAGCCCCATTCTGGATCATGGAATTACAGAATATCCTGAGCTCCTAGCCCTGCACAGGACAACCCCAAAAATAAGCTGGGGCTGGGGTCAGCCAACCCAAGAAGGAGAAGGCATTTCCAGTTCAGCCCCTTGAGCTGGCTAGGCACAGCTGTAAATCTTGCCACTGTAGCCTGCTCTCCATCCTCTTTAACTATGGGAAGTGGGAAAATAAACAGGGCATTACTCTACAGCTACATGGTGACTCAAAACTCCCTGAGGTATGGTAGGGTAGCAACACCAAGGAAGCAGACATGTTGTAAAGTAGTATCCTGAGGTATTGGGTAACCAAGAGGCAACAAATGGCATAATTCAACTGAAACGTAACAAACAGCATAACACATTTGAAATCAAGCCAGCAAAAAAAAAAAGTCAGCTTAGATTTTATAACTGCTGTCATCACTTCTCTGGACCTTTACATAGTGGTACCAGGATCAGTTACTCATCAGGACACCAAATGAAAGTCGAGCCTTTCCTAGTTTCTAGAAGCAATCTTCTTGTTTTGTTTCTTGCTGTGTGAAAAGTGAGCTGGCAGTGAGCAAACAGTGATACAGCAAACTGCCATCACAGCTGGGGCCATGGGTTATGGGTAAGACAAAAAGACAGCCCTGTGTTACCACTGTACTACCATTCCCAGGCCAACCTGGCTCTGTATTTCTAGCACATCAGAGCAGCACTGATTTGCATCACTCACTTATCTACACTGCCTAAAGGTTACATTGATTTTATCTTTACTAATCAAGGAGAAAAGCACACTGACAGGCAGCTATGAGCTGTCTGAGAGATGAGACAGAAAGAGATTGAGTTTGTTTTGCAGTGTTTAATTAAAGAGATAAAGATACCCTTCCATTTAATACACTGCTTGACGTCTCCCGCAGAGAGCATTCATCATACGGCTTCCAAAGATGCACGATCTTCTAATAGAAAGGGATTCAGCTGTCAGGAGGGATGCTGCAGGACTAGGTTATGCCAGGTACAGGTGAAATTGTCCCTGTGCTGGAATTGGTGAAGAGCAGCTGGTTACAGAGAGTCATTGGGAACCAGTCTCATTAGATACAGGTGAACAGTGGGCAGCTTAAACAAAAAACTGTACACACACCCCCCCCCACACCCACCCATCCCTTACTAAAGTGGGTAGCAGAAATCAACCCATACCCAAAATTTTTTGGAAAGTTGTTCAATGGAAAGAGGAAATACTTATTAACTTACAATATCCTAAACACTTTAAAATTTGTATTTAACAGAAACACAAATAATAACTCCAAAAGAAAAATGTACTGGCTTTCTGTTGAGTCATGTTTGAAGTCAAGGACAAGCATGACGAGCCATGAATATAAAAAATGGACTCTATGGAAAATGCTGTGGGCAGAGGATTAGGAACAATCAGATTTTTTATTCTTTCAAAATTGTACCTGAAGCAAGAAAGATGTTGACAGCAGCTCATATCAAGGAGGTTTAAGAAATAATGTATAGAATGTAGTAGTCTCAATGAATGTTTTGGTTTGTGTTCAAAGAAAAGGCTCATCCATTTGTACCATTGCCAGATGTTTGGGCATAGGTAGATTACTGTTCACCTGTACAGGTGATTAACTACAAAGCTGAAATTTAAATAACCTGTACTGAACTTTGAAAATTAAGAAGCCTGAAAAAGGCCTGGAAGTTGGCCAAGAAGGTTTTGGCATTGTTCCACTTCAGCTAATTTTTCATAAATCTTAATCAGCTAATTTTTCATAAATCTTAATCATAATATTGAGAAGCCTAGAAACCCATTATTTTCGTGCCAATGCTCAAATTATCTGGCCTAGTTATAGGTAAGAAAACTAAATGCAAGGCATAAAGAAGGCAAAGATTGTTCCAAGAGATAGAAAATCAGAATATAAATAAGCTACTTAGCACAGTTTATGCAAAATAGCTGTTACTTTGTCAATGAGATTACAAGTCTGTTTGATAAAGTCAACCACAGCTTCAATACACCTAGAAGTCCTAAGGCACTTGAATCAATAGCACAAGGTGTGCTCATTAAAACGTAGTCACTTTTCTATATCAATAGAGCTCACAAGTAATGAATTAGGAATTGCTCCAGGAATCTTAAAAGTTATATCTGCAGGGTAGCTACTGCAGTGCTTCTGGTGAGAGGATGGTTACTCATTTGGCAGCAAAGCTGTTTCCAAACTCAACCAGAAAATGGATCCAGTTTCACAATAATCTCTTTAACACTTGCCCCAAAGCCCAGAAACAGTTTACGCAGCTTTTCATCTGGATTAATAACTTGAAGTCATTTACACCCTGAAGACACAAATACTTACATTAGAAAAGCAACAAAGTAGAAAATCAGCAAAGTAGGAGAGGAAAAAAAAAACAAAGCTCAGGTAGAAATGGATAGAAAACCAGCACTTCTAAAAGGTGCAGATTATCAAGGACTTGATGCTAAGCTGTAAGGAGAAGTAATTAGCAGTTAGGCTGTGTGATCTGGGTCATTTGTTAAGGGCTGGGTGCATCATGACACAAGCCATTATAACATTTCCAAACAAAAAATTTCCATCTAGATACAAGCTTAAAAGGTCATATCTAAAACTTGTCCTGGGCAACCACAATCCTGAAGAGGACTGACACTGAGAGCAAGCGTGTAATCCAAGTGCCTCCAAATGCTGTAGCAATCAGGGCTCCATGAGCCTGCCTAACGAGTGAGAAACTGATTAGCAGATGGGAATAGAGACATGAATTTACCTCTAGGAGCACCACAGATGATGCCGTTATGAGATTGCAACTGTCAGGATGCCCACATTTCAAAAGATAAAAAAACTAATTTTTTAAAAAAAACTTTTAAAATTAGACAAAGCACAGAAAATCTGCAAGGAAGTTTCAAGGATGGGCAAACCCCCCATATTTCCTGCTGAAAGGAATTAAGAGATGAGAATGGGTAGCTTGACAGGAAAGAGACTGAGACATGACACTGCAGGGCATAAGTAATTTCAGAGGGGAAAAATAGCAGGTCTCCCAAACTCCCTGACACACTGAGGAAGGCGCAGGCAGAACAAGTGGCTGAAGGCAGAACCACAGCAAGCCCTAAACCAGACATGAAGAGGGGGTTTTACATCATGGACAAGGCATGGAAAGGGACAGATAATTCTCCTGATGTTTTCAAACAAAGGCTAAGTGCTTTTTGGGGAAACAAGCCTCAATCAATTTATTGGATTCTACAAAGGACATGGGAGGAAATGAAATTGCTGGTAATAATAAAGATATCAAACTACTCGATCTAATAACCTTTATTGAATTTATGTTGGAAAGGAAAATAGACAATCTTGGTGCTCTAACAGAACACCAGGATAAAGATAGATCTAAATGCTCATTTAACATTTAAATTTAATAACCTTAATATACATTTCAGGAAACCTTGTGCCTTGATAGCTGCAAGAACTAAAGCTCTTTTTCATCCAAAATGTGTTTTCTGAGCACTGTAAGCTTACTAACATCCTTAGCTAGCTTACCAACACCCATCCTGGGCTAGGAACACCTCTGAGAATGTCCAGTCCTCTGGGACCAGTTCCAACCCTGGCTCAGGGAGGAACAAGAGTTTTGACCCACTGGTGTGTGCTGGAAGGCTCTGTCCTTACTGAGCCAGGACCAAACTCCTGTTTCCTCTTTCCACCATAATGACAGAGATACCGATTTTTTACAAAAAGCTTCAGTCTCTCAGCAAATTTTACGGTGTCTTCTCCAAGAAAGTGCAACCTCAGCTCTGCCAGGTCATCTGCTGTATACATTGGCAATTTGCCTGTACAAAACGTAAGCATCTTGGCTTCTGCCCAAAAGACTCTTGAGCACCTGCAATAATCAGGTTTTCTTGTGGTTCAGTCTTTACAGGCACATCTTACTCTTTCTCCTCAGCACCAATAGGTACTTCTTTGCCTTTTTTCATTCCCTACTAAAGCCATTTAAAAATTTTAAGAGAATGTTTTCCTTTGGAAACTGTGATTGAAACAAAATATTCAACAAGAATGTGCCTGAAAATATGTGTCCCTAACACACACACACACAAAGTTGAGCAGTAAAAGTAATTCCTTCCAACAAGGTAGGTGTGATGTTCATAATTTCTGTTGTTAGCTGGCAATTTTGGAAAATAGAATGTAATTTGAAGTTTGAATTAATTCATTTGTGTCCACATTTCATGCAAATAATCAAAATGACACAGCTGAAATAAGAGTTTTATTGGCTCTGAAATTAATGTTCCTTAAATTCCTTCTCACAGGAAATTAAGTTTCTGATTCAAGCCATAAGGAGAACTTTGAAACTGCTGAAATCCCTGTTAACCATAAAGCAAACTGTCCTGCAGTGCTGTAGGGGTAACAAGCAATCAGCTCTGTTTTTCCAGTGGGTGAAAAGTCAGTGACAAGTTCACAAAGCCTGTGAATCCATCTGTTTTCCCAAACACACCCAAGCTTCACAGATCAGCCAGGAAACCATATGTTCCTGTGCTGGTAATCCACTCCTGGCCCACATTTCCCACTTTTCCTCTGGCCGTGGTGGATGACACGCGAAGCATTGCTGCTGCAAATGCCACTGTCTGCCCAGCAGCAGAGCTCCCCTTGGCTTTACACAAACCAGCCCAGCCAACTCAGGTAGGAAATGAACTGCCTTCATGGCAAAAATGTGTTTGACCTTGTTTCCACTATATTTGTCCTGCTTCAACAGGGAAACTTGCATTACACAGCTGCCACACTGAACCAAGTTTTATTCCTCGCTGCTGAGGACCTCACTGTGAGACCAGAGCTGGCAGCTGTCATTTCACAACGAGGTTGTACAAATGTGGAAGGCTGATAATTTTCTTACTCTTCCTGAGCAGAAATTAACCACTTCCAATCCATCAGCTGCCCGAAGCACCAGAGGCAGGTGTGACTGGAAGCAAGTCAAGCTACTTACTTCACCTCCCCTGACTTGCATTTGACAGAAAGGAATTGTGTCACAGGCACAAAAAGTAACCAAATTTAAAAAATCCAAGTTAGTTTTTTGCCCTTGTATGCAGGTGTTTAGCACCCATAAATGTCACTATGGTCCATAATAGGTATACCAAAGAGAAGCATCCCCCAGCTCATTTTGTAATGTCACCGTACACAGAATTCAGTCACAGACTTCACTCTCGAAGACTGAGCTCTCTGATTACTCAAGATATTTTTATATAAGAACATCAGTTAGGAAGGAATTTAAAAAATATGCCAGAAGAGTGTTTGTCAAATACTGCAACTGTTTTGCAAACCCTAACAATAACAATCACAAGAGTCTAAAAAACTGAATTAACTTTTCATGCACAAAGAAATAAAGTCTAAGGAATGTATTGATCACAGCTGACAGGTATCTATTCAAGGAAGGAAATATCTTACAACAGATGGGCCTATAATAATATTAATATCTTCACCATCTGGCTTTTAATCCATACTTTTCATCAATAGATCATAAAGCACTTTACAAATGAGGTCAAACCTTGTAGGAAAAGGCAGAATAAGATAAAATGGTTAGAAGCTGAAGCTGAACAAGGATAAGCAAGAAATAAGACACACTCCATTTGCTCCATTTATCAATTACAACAGCAGGTAATTAACAAAACAAAGAGTTCATCTGCAAACATTATATTCTCCATCACTTGTTAAAAAGAGAGGACCTCAACTATCTGAGAGTTAAAAAAATTACGAACTTCAGATGGTTTTTAGGTGAGGTTGTTTGGCTCTTGGAAACAATAGGTGAAGAAAACAAGGTGAACACAGAAATACCTCTTTCCCCTGAAAGTCTAAAAATCTACTGCACTTCCCATTGGTTCCAGCCTATCCACCTACCCAATTAGGGAAGGAAACCTTGGACAGTTTTTCTGGATGCTTGGACAGAACTGCTCACAATAGGATTGCAAACCTGAAGGTGTAGAGGACTATAAAATGACTAATCATCTTTAAAAAAACTGATGAAGAAGATTAGTGAATGCAAGGCAGAGTTTTGCCATAGGCTGGTGACCAGATAGGAAAAACAGTCACTTGAACATTTAAAAGGTTCTTGAATTCTCTAGCACATCTGTCCCCCCAAAATCATACATTTTCAACTTTACTAAGAAAGAAACCTTCCTGAGTTTCACTCTTCTGCAACTGCTCTTTGGAAAGAATGCTGTTGGTACAGCATCACCACAGTCACCTGTTCTTGCCTTAATGGTTTGCTCTGAAAACTCTTCAGAGTTGAAACCATGTGTGCCTGTGTGGAATGTACAACAGGGTCCTCACCTTGAGCAAGCATTTGAGATCTACTGTACAATTAATAATATATCTAGGAAGAGGATATTTACTATTCAGAATGGCCTGTACAGCATTAGCAGATGACAGAACCCACACTGCTCAAAAAGGAGCAGCAGCCTCACATATTGAGCCCTGCCCAGCCCAACATATCCAAAGGTTTCAAAGCCCGACATTACTTCAATACACATTTTAAAACTTTGTTGTTGAGTAACTTTGTGAGTGAACTCCAGTACTGCTGGGATCACAGACCTGCACAAACAAACCAAAGTCCAAAAAGAGATAGTGGCCTGAGCAAAGGGCAGAATGTCTGTCCATCAGGGAAAAGGAAGAAGGTCCAAACTTGGAGACCGTAAGGATCTGGCTTGGCATGGTTGGCAGAGATGAAAATGAGCGTGGGTTACGTATTGTCAGTGTTTGTGAGGGAGCTGCCTGGTTATGTTCTTTTTGCTGGGATCTTTATGCCTGTGACTTTACTCCTGCTGCTGCTAATTGCCTACTTCAGGATCAAGCTACAAGAAGGTGAGTCAGGACTTGGGGACAAAAACTGGGGAGGCAGACAAACCTTCTCATTCAACAAACAACTTAGGCTTGTACCATTAACTAAACTGAAGACAACTATGATCAGAAAGAATTTTATGAAGTCGTACTCTGTTTTAGACCACTTTCTGTTTGAAAAACACTACAGGTATTTGTTTAGAACTTGGATTGACCTCTCACTTAAAATACTGTAGTTTTATATACTATACTATGGGAGATTTTACTGTTTTACACTATAGAAGGAGCAACCAGAAGGAAAAAAAGGGGCAGTTAAAATATTGATCACTTTCTTCTGTGCAAGCCTTCAGTGAAACAGGTAGCAGCAGTTACACCCTCTAAGTAATTGGGCTTTGAGTATATGTCTGTGTTGATTCAAAAGTATGCATTGGCCTTTACTTTGTACCTAAGTGCACATTTGCCATGTTGCCTTTTCTATTTTAAAATCAGCTTAAACTCACTTCAAAATTTTATCTTCTGAGCAAAATCAAAACAAACACCCATCCCAATACAAGTGTGCGGTGAATTGTAACACGTCTTTGTACTGAGAATCAAGGCTGCTCTCAGAGCCCAAGTGGGCTACACTTGTAGCAGACAGGGAGTTTCTTTCAGACAGGAAAATCCTGTACCTCAGACCATCCAGTCTTGGTGGGATGATCTTCATGTCCTCCAGATTTAGGTCTCAGCTGCAGCAGCAGATTCACACATGCTCTTGTTTTAGGGTTCCAGCTGCTAAAGCCAGCCTTGGGGCACATTTGGATTAGAGGCCTCAACCATTTTTTCCTTCAGCTCTTTGAAAGCACACCTTCACTGACACTGGGCTAAGCTTGTTTCTCAGATTATCTGTCTTTTGAACTTTTTCTCCATATGGAGTGTCAGGAGAGCTCAGAGGACAGCCCAGGTTTTCTCTGTAAACTGCAGATGCTTCTTGATAGAGCTTGGTGAGAACCCTGCCTGGGACAATGCTTCACAACTCTCGCAGCACAGGTTTCAGCTCTAGCAGAGACCAGGCTGTGGCAGACAGGCCAGTCCTGTCCACAGGGCTCTGCAGATCGCCTGAGGCCTCGCTCTGAGCTGGCCCTGGTGCATCAGCCCAGCAGGAGAAGGATTTATCAACCAGTGCAAGGCCAGGAAAGAAATCTCACTTAAATTCCAGGCCAAACGCTGTAATCTGTGCGCTCAGATTTGGCTCTATCCTGAAAATTTGGCCACTTAACATAAGATGCACTTAATATATGCATCCAGAAATGTAAAATAAACGAATTTCCTGTTTTGTGTAACATCTCCAGGCATTTAGAGGCTTCAACAGAGGAAAGGTGTTTATTTGCATATGAGCACACACTTGAAGTTACCTTCAGGCTGCTAAAACTCGAACATTTCCTGTTTAAGATGTGCTTTCAGATGCTGAACTAATCTGCAAGAGAAGCCTGCTCCACATGCCTAACCCAGCCCTGCCTTGGGTTATAGATTATTCTTAGAGCAAGGTGCGGATGGCTTTTCACACGCTAATAAAGCAACAATAAAAAACAGTGCAATGCCAAAACATTGTGTAATTCACTATCTGTGAAGAAATAGGAAGGCTAAGTACTAAGAGAGTAGTGTTCTTTCTTGGAAGTGGTTCAAATGAAAGCTAGTGACATTATTGCAATTGACTTCAGATAAAAGCAGGTATTTTCCCTTCCAGTAAATTATCAGCTCTGTGCTCATATGTGTAAGTCAGACATTAGTTATTATGAAATAATACTGAGCTGCTACTGAACTGCCTGTTACCTGGTGAAGCTCTTGCTTTTCTATTTCAGCTAGGATAAAGTAAGCCAAGAAAAGCAGGTGGGCTACTGATCCCATCAGTTCAGGTATTTTGCTGGGGCACGAACAATACTTTCATTAAGCCAGATGAACCCATCTGAAAAAAAGCTACAGACATTTGCATTCGTGATGCATGATCAACTGCTGAAACAGACTGTCCTGCCTTTTTTCACAGCACTCATATCCTCCTCAGATACTTTCTACAGGTCTGTAAATAATCTACAGCACCAGATGTTAAATTCTGCTTCTCTTAAAGCACAGAAATTTTAGCTTTGGATTTATAATGAGTTTAAGCAAGCAGTGGTTTTGTAAATTTTCTGAGATTAGTAACCAAGGGTGTTAGAGAGAGATGAATGAGGTAGTTGGCAGACTAATTTACCCAAAGAATATTGCTGCTGTGCTTCTCTCTTTCACAACCGAGAAGGGTGCTTGAAGAGAATCATCTGGCTTTTTAATGCCTCAGAAAAGGAGACACTCAGTTTGCAGATCACAGGTGTTCTGGCTGGGATTCTCAAGAGGATGTGAGATGAATTCCTGTCTATTCAATACTTTGGGCATTGCATTCCCTGCTCTGTCTCCCAGATCTTATTTTTCTTGAACTGAGACTGTCAGAGACCAACCTACGGTTTTGGCCTCCAGCCAACTTACACAAAACATCCTGAGCAGCTCTCTCTGTATAAGCAAGTGGAGCCAGCTTCAACTTAAAACCATCAGGTGAGAGAAACAACCACAGATAAGCCTGAGAACAGACTCCTTCAAATGCTATCTCTCCTACACACCAACAGAAATTCTGCAGGTTTCAGCTGCCTATTTCCCTAGATCTTTCTGGGGGAAAAAAATTAAAAAGAAAAAAGAAAAAAGGAGAGAGTTTTTCATTACTAAAATCAAGGCTGCCTTGCTTCATTGTTAAATAAGCATTTAATTTTTCTCTGTGCAGCAAGAGAGAGGCTCTACATAAACATATCAATATATTATATTGATATCTATCAATATAATATAAATTTATAAGATATATATATACCTTATATATATATATCAATATAATATCAATTTATAAGGTATCATTACCTTATAAATAAAACTAAATCATCTAACAAAACAGCACATATTTCTCTGTGGAACAATTAGCAATGATAAGTTTTTTTTTGGTTGGTTGGCTGGTTGATTGGTTGTTTTTTTCTTAAATTTTATTTTCTCTGTTTCTCCATCCTTCTTCAAATAATCTCCAAGCCTCCAAGCAGGTCATGTTCTGAAGATGCCCAATTATGTGGGCAGCAAGTCTTTTTCTGGTCTTTCTGTACCGCAGGCAGCATAGGCCAGCTCAAGGTTCTCACAGCACAGCCACAGTTCTGTAAAGCAGAATTGCCAGTAAAAACTAACTCTGCTCTTTGCTGTTGTTAAGGATTTTATTCTAATTGAAGGCTGAGGAGGCAAATGAAAACAAAGCATTTCTGCTGATGTCAACAGTTTGTGTTAGTGCTTCACGGGGCTTACTAACAGCCCCAGACTCACACCCAGATTTCCCTCTAGGATCATGGGCCAGCTAATACCAATGTGCTCTTTAGGCACCTTCACCTTAGTAAGATTAGTTCTTGTTAATATACGCCAGCTCTTTTTCTTTATAAAAACTCACCATAAGAAAGCAGCATGTTCTTATGGAATTTTTGTGTTGTTTGGATTATTTTTCAGTTGAGGAGGAAATGGTCATGGCACAAGACTCCAGGAATGCCTTCCTGAATCACCATGGCCAGTGGAAGAAACCCAGGAGATCTGGACAAAAAGAGAACAGATACAAGAACTCAAGAACATTTAAGGGAACTTCACGTCTCAGGAAGCAAGCTTAAACCCAGTACACAGTGCTGCAGGTTTAACAACAAATACCACTGTACATAAATACCGGCTGCAAATAAATACCATACAGGAAAGCAAAACTGGGGAGGAGAAGCCAGTGCTGTGCTGTCCTAATGAAACAGCTGCCACCATCCAAATAATTCCTGCAAGTGCCAAGCAGCCTTTTGTTCAGCTCGGCAGAGACCAGAGGCCTCCTGCAATGAACTGTGTTGGTTCCCTTGCCTGACACAGGATTTGGGGAGGAACACCCCCTGCTCACCAGCCCCTTCCTGGCCTACCAAGGAGAAAGCTAAGACATAGATTTGAAAAATCCCAGCTGATCCTTTATAGTAGAATTAAAAACATATACTGTATGTTAGAATGTATTCCAAGTAGTACTTTAGAATATATGAGATCACATTTTAGAGGACATTTAGTGAACATTGAAGGCTGTGACTGTTACCCTTTTGCATATTTTTAAGTACTACAAGTACTGGGAGCCTTGGTGCTAGTCAGAAGAACCAGCCTAAACAGCAGAGTAACAGGACTAAGGGCGCAGATAAAGAGAATAACACAGACTCCAAGATGATATGTTCCCTTGAAAATGTGCCAAGAGGGTCAAAGCACACATGGGAGAGATAAAGGTGAAGAGGTGAACACCTGAAGATCACCGCCACCACCACAGACTGAGCACCCAGAAGGGTGTGGAGTAATTACCATACTAAGCAAGGATGGGCAGGGTCAGGGAATGAATACGTATGAAAGGAGGCCATGGAATGTCATGCATATGTAAGACATCAGGGAATAATAAGGGGGGCAAGTTCCTTGGTGGGTATGCGTGTCTTTAGTGAAATTATTCCCCACACATCTCGACGTTGATAAATACATACTGCTCTAACAACTATTATTAATTGTGGGGTTCTTTCTGCCGTGTTTCAAAAGTGACATAAGGAGCTCCTGAGAGAGCTGAGCTGGCACATGCAAGGAAGGCAGCCTTATGAAATCAAGATAAGTTGATATCGAGCACTGACATATGGGAAACTGAAAAGGGCTTTGAAGGGAACTGACATTATTAGCCTGTACACTTTGGGAAAGATTGTGGGTTTTGTAAAGTATCCCTTCCACTGAATTTGGAAGCAAAATATAACAGTGGCAGAAAACAAAAGCATTTCTCTCTGCTGACCAAAAAGGTCAAATTTTGAAACCACGGAAAGATTCAGCCAGTATTCTGTAAAAACAGATATTATTCTCCCTTGAGGACAAATGGGTGACTTTTTCAAATAAAAAACTGCAAAACATGAAGTTTATTTTTTGCGTGTCAGTTGACATACTTTTTTTAAAAAAAATCTTCCTGCCTGTTCCCCTGTAGCTGTATATGTACAGTTTTTAGTGCATCTTAGATTGCCTGTAGCAGATGGTCCACAAAAATGCAACTCAAATTGTTTGCAAGTACTACTGGCTTTTAGCTTCTCTGGTTCTGACTCTCGAGTTTAAACCCAAATTAGCAAGGAATGAGAGGAGACTATCATTACTATCCTCATTGTTTGCTGTCCCTGTCTGCTAATGATTGCTGTCTGCAATTACCTTATATTATTGCCTTGCCTGAGGTTATGTGGAGTTTGCACAGTTTCAGATCTCATAGACTTTTAAGAACTCCTTGGAATGATTTTATAGAAATACTAATAAGGCCATGACCACAGGTTTAAAAAAACACTGTAATTTATCAGTCTGTGGAGAAAAAAAAAAAATTAAACAGCAAGTACCCTCATTCTCTCTCCCATTTTACTACTACCCAAATTTAAAAAGACATAACTCATCACACTTGTTTACATCTGTGCAACTAATATTGCATGGGCAAAGAGACAATTGTTTGCAATTGCAAACACAATTTTTGCAGGGAAGTTGAGACAGCTGCTGCAAAGAATTTACTTTCTACATTAAAGAAGGATGCTGCCTTCTTAAAATAGTGATCTGGGATATTGATCAAATGCTAAAGGAATTCTAACATCCAGGATCCCAAACACTCATTCCCTCACTGCCTAAGAAAAGATTGACCAGGACCATACGTAAAAATACAGAATGAAAATTGATTTTGTTAATTCCACACTGTGTCTGAGAATGGAGAGATTTGAAATGTCAAGAAGTGGTCACACTCTTATATAGCACTTCACTGTAAAATGGTGGTATGGATAACAAAAATAATACACTGTGTGCCTTTGACAGAACTGCTTATTGAGCTGTAGCTGTAACATGTAGGATCTGACATTCACGATTTAGTAACAGGCAATGAAAATTCTCAGGCCTTGTTATTTTCAGTTCCATTACTGAATAGTGTCAAGAAATATGTTTTCATGCTACCAGCATGAAACACACCATCATATCCCATAAAATTCCTTCAAAAAGGGAAAAGATATATTTAAATAACACCATAGAATGACATCTTTGTCTAGATAAATTTTACAAGCATTATCTAAATATATAAGAAGAGAGTAATTTCAAGGAAATAACTTATCTTCAATTACTGCTGTAATTGAAGAGTCCTCTCTCTTCCTGTCTCTAGCAATAATGTGAAGTTAGGACTCTACTCCACCTACAACCATTAAAGCATGTTTAAGACCTTCCTGCCTGTAACTGCTTCCCCTTTGCTTCACAGAACAGAATTTCAAGTCTCAACATTTAAGTTGGAAAAGTACTGAGAGAGATGGTAAAGTGATAAAGGATTGTAAAATGTGTTTTGGCTGGGGAACGACTGAAGAGAGTGATTGATGGGTGTCTATTCCAATGTCTGCAGTGATACTGCCCAAGGATGCTAGAGCAGGGTCAGGTACAAAAGACACAAAAAGTGCTTTTGATTCTTTTTTCCTTAAGACAAACAGAAGGATTAAAATGCTTGCCAGAGCAAATTTTCAAAAAGAGTTAGGCAAAAATCCAGAGGCAGAGCAATACCGATAAAGACTGATAGATCAGTAAGTCTTTAAAAATCACTCAAAGGTGAAGGAGTATTTGGGAAAGTACTACTTTCCAATATAGTAATCACAGTTACACACACCCCAAGGCAAGTACCAGTAGCCTCAGAGACAGAGATCTGGGAGAGTTAGTCACTTAGCCTGGCCCAGCAGAGACATTCATCTAGACTTAGCTCCAAAAACTCTGGTAGGATTTGCCTCAAACCAAACAGAATATTTTAACACTACAGGACTTATCACAGGATTTCTAATGCTTGTAATCTGTATTAATATTACTACTCTATCTTTTTTCAAGTGCAGTATGAAAACCCCAAACAACTGAGCAGCCTGAAAATCAGAAGTTTCAAACCTTCCAGAGATGTAGTCAGTATTTTATTCCATCTGTTTGATGTCTTCTGTGGCCCAATTAAAAGTTGCTATTCAGCTTGACTGTCAAATAGAATACTTCAAGAAACACTTTGTACTATAGTTGCTCATTGCTTTAAGTGATAAATCTTTTGTTTAAAGTTTTTCTTTGGAGTTGCATGCTTGCCCTTCACAAAAGCTTTATCTAGGAAATAATCTGTAGAACAAGTCCAACATCTATTATGAACCCTGAGGTTATCATTATTAAAAAGGAAGATGTATTGTGGTTTTTTGTAAGACCCACATGATTCACTTTTTAAAGTATTTAAGCAGAATTAATTGCTGTAATTGTATTTGAAATTGCCCATGTATTATAAAGCTGGCTTGTGAAGTGCCTTGAGAACATTTTTTTTTGCATGTTGTATTTTTTGCTGTAGATATATTACATATAAAAAAGGTAACAATGAGACTTCAGAATTGCACAATATTCCAGAATATTTGAATAATTACATACAACTCGAATCTGTAAACCTTGACTATTTTTACAACTGATCACACTTAGGGCTTATGTTTTTCTGCATGACAATAGCTGTTTAATTAGCACATATTTAATCAATGCAAGTGACAGCTATGCACAAGCTATGCTGACCTGAAAATACTATTAATTTTTCACTGACAAAAGATTCTATTACTATTTGAAGAAAGACATATCTCAGTGAAAATATTATTTCAAGAATATTATATTTGCAGTTTTACAGATTAAACACAATTGCAGTTAAATCAATATTGATCTAGTGTCTAACTAATTAGACCAATTCAAAATCAATGAATTCAAGTAATATGCTTTCCTCCCATCATTTGAGATCTGCAACTAATACTACACCATATTGAAAATATCTTAAAGATTTTTATATAGCTTTTTTACACTTTTGTAGGAAAAAATCCACTTAGACATCCTTCTAAATGCATGTGTGTCCATTCTGACCTACATGGACATATCCCAAACTTGCCGCTTCTTTGACAACCTCCCTCCTCACACAGTGTTGTGGCAGTGTTATGTTATCAGGCTGGATGGGGTTCTCTTTCTCTTTTTGAAAAGCAGAATACCTCTGGTTTTGAAGAAAAGCAGAGATATATAACAGTCTGCTAATTACCTGGAGAGGAAATGTGGATGCAGTTAAGAATGATTATGTATGTATAGAAATTAACATCTCTGTTACCGTTGTCATATGTTATCCAAACCACGCGGAGCCAAAGCTAACGAGAGCTTCTGTTACTCAAGTGTGCTGACAGATGGCAGCCGTCTAAACTGAGAATAGCACCAAAAATACATCGCTCAGAAGTGAAGAAGGATGTAGTGAGAAGTTTTATGATTTGTTTTGTTATCTGGAAACCACAGTAGATCCTATCTCAATGAATTCAGAAGAGCCACTTGTAGACTGAGGGGCATTTCAGCTTCTGCTGCAATGTTCAAATCTCCTCTGTTTTGGCAGCTGAGGATTTCTTCTCTAAACTACAGAAATCAGGATGTTTCCTGGAAGATGCTTAAAAACACTGGTACTTAAATACCGGGCAATTGTGCCACCCTTCCGGCAGCCCTGCAGACTACTTGCATTAATCCCTGTTTTTTAAGGTTCTGTGACCTCTAGAATCGCAGTTCTCAGAAGTAATCTGTTCACTTCAAATATCCTCCAAGCTTATGTCAGAGTGCCAAAAGTCATACAGAGAATAAACAACTTTATTTTATAACAGAATTACAGAAAGCAAAATATCACTTAATACAACTTCAAGCTACTATAAATCTAATTTGGCATTTTAACTATACACAGAGTCAACAGCAAAAAAAAAAAACCAAAAAAAACCAAAAAAAACAAACCAAAAACAAAAACCCAAACAAACAACCCCCCTGCAAGAACAAATTAAAAATAAACCCCAATATAATTAACAGGTTTTTGCTATGGCAGTCTCAACCGATGGTACTCTCTTATTACTTTATGAATGGAGTCCATCTTACACTCTTTATTCAGTAGCCTAAAAACCTGCATTAACCATTAGAGGAAGCATGTGAAACATATACCTTCTCTGTAACAGAAATGTCAGTTCTAACATGGAGACACAGTGAGGTTTAATAGCAAGCGAGCATTCTACACATGTATCCAAATAATGGAAGTATTGAAATTGGGACACAGTAAGAAAAAAAAGCACTACGGTTTTAAGCTGCCTAGATCATCTCTTGTTGGAAAAAGAGAAAGATATTTTGTTCTTCCTTCTTTCCTTATCTGGAATGCTGCAGACAGCAAAAGGTCTGCAAAAAGTTGAGCATTGGCACCAAAGTGCAAAAAGAACACAGTGCTCAGTCAGAAGAAATCTGTCTGCAACTCCTTCTTCTCTACAGACTGCCACACCATCTCTGCTCCGCAGAGAAGAGAACCTTGGAAAAGAAAGAGTTACAGAGATACCAGTATAAAATTTATCCAAAGAAATATATTTTTTCAAATTTTAGCAAATGTTTTATTTTTATAAAAAACTTCATTATGTGATATCATATATTTACCTGAATAATCTGAAAAGAAATCTGTAAATTACTCCAGTAAGAGATTTCACTTGAAACATCTGAAAAAACCTATATCTAAATTAGTAAAGATCCTCCTTCCTGCACAATTACCTCTTCCAGTGAACAATGATTTCCAGACTTATTTTGTTCACTTTCATATAATTAATCAGTTTCAAAAATACAAGTATTTGTGCAAAAGAAGATCATACCCTCTAGAACTTCATTAAAAAAAACTAAAAACCTCTAGGATTGTTAAGAAGTGGTTATAAAAATAAACAAGAAAGACTGTAAGGGAATATAGACGTTAAAATGGAGTTTGGTATTGGCATTTAAGTTGTGAACATCTGGTCATCGTTGCTAGGCCTGGTGGATTCAGTGGAGCCATGATGACTTGGAATGACTACAGTTCTTCGTGGTCAGTGATATTTCTATTTCTGGAAGAAAAAAATGATGTGGAAGGTTACATTAGCATTTGTAACAGATACCATGTGAATGTCAGATCAGAGTCAGAAAGTAATCTTCTGTATGCAGGCTTCTTTGGTTTTTATTACAGGAATGGAAGGTTATTTCATTAGAAAAAAATGTTGGATTGACTAAAACCCCCTTCAGTCATTAGGCAAACAGTACTATACTTTCTCCAAGTACTCATTTTGCTTTAGAGCATTTTTTCCCTCCCCAAAGTTCTTGTGTTATTTTAATTGCAGTCACTTGCACAGTTTACTGAAAATTTTAATCCATAACCTAGAGCACAACTAAAAAGGGAAGGTACTTGCTCAATTCAGTAATCCTTCAGAATCAGAATGCAGTATCTTTTACTTTTATTAGAGAAGACAAGTCTACACAAAGAATACTGCTGTAGTCATCAGAGCTTTCACTGACTCAGAAACAATTATGCAAAATTCATTGCATGTCTCCATTCCCTTGGCACAGGAGAGCAAAAAGCTCTCGACAGATACTCAAGGCACTTCAGGTGGCTTTCTTTTGTTTAGATGACTAAATTTTTTTCCCTAAAGTTTAACTGAAAGGCATCATCAGTCAAACAGTTCTCCAGGTCTGACACAAAAGTAGCATGGAGAAATGTCCTCTTTTACTCTCTCACAAGCATTGAAGGCCAGGAACCTGTAAAGTAATTGGCACACTCAGACAAGAACATCTTACACACTCCAGTCCTTTGCAAACAGCCATTCCACAATGGCTATGTTTCTCAAAAAAGCAAAAAAAAAATCCCCTCAGACAGTGGAAGGAATTATATGAATACTTTTTTTCCTGAATAAATTTTTTACTAAGTAGTTAAATATTTGATGAAGGACCAGAATCAACTTTGCAGCTGGTCACTAATGTAGAAGCGTGGTGCACACCTGCCAAGATAATTTCTTCCTCCTCTGACTCAGTGCCCTCTAAAAAGATGTAATTACTTCTATGGGATAGATCATGTTGAACACTGAATCTGGATTAAGGTAGCATGAAGAAACTGGCACATTCTACACACATATAAGAGAAGAGGCAATCCCTGCTCCCAAGACTTTTAAATTCACACTGATTAATAATGAATCCAAAATGTGATGGTAACACATAGAATAGTAAAACCCTGCAAATCCAAACCATCTGTTCTGCTGTCTCAGTGTATCTTTCTACCTTCAATCCTGAAATGAAAGTGCTGAAAATATGCAAGGGGTGGTTTGAGTGTGCATGTTAAATGTTGCTGTGTACCAAGGGACCAGTGAAATCACCCAAAGCACAGGCATTCTCCTTACTGCAAACTGCTCTCACAAAAGTGATGTGTGTTTTTCCAGGCCTTTTAGAACATTTATGTGATGTGGGGATTCATCAACACCCCCCTATCTCACAGTTCAGTACCGTCCCTTGTCCTCTCCTGTGCTTTCAAACCAAAGCTGGAGCACACACGTTATACTCACTTTCAGTGTCACTAAGCAACAAAGCCATGAAACAAACAAAACTGAATGCTGAAATAAAGGAACAATGGAAAAACAGACATTTGTGCAGTGTTTCTTATTTTTGGTGCTTTTCCCCAACTGTCCCTCACAAGCAACCCCACCTTCATTGTTATTTTTGGTTTCTAGCATTATCAAATGTGAAAATAATTTTTAAAAGCATTAACGCTACAAGATGAATATCCAGGTAGAGTGCTTATCTAGCACTTCCAAATGTGGTCCATGTTTTCTCCTGGCTTGTACATTTATGAACAAAAAATACTAATTTCTTTTTCAAACACACAATAATCTGACCAAATCTGAAGAAATTTTCTGGAGGCAGCCCAAACTTAGTTCTACTGTGTTTTACATCCTGAAAAATTCTGTAAATTTACATACTGAGAAGCTCAGAGGAAAAATAGCTAGAAAATACTGTCTAAACACACATGACTGAAACAAACATTGCAGTTCCAGCACTATCTGTACAAGGTCAGGAAGGGCAATTGGAACCACTTTGACAGAGAAGATGGATAAACTTCCTGTCTGCAAGCAAAGGGCAGGCCATCCTGCTCTCATCCTTGTATTCTCCATGGCATTCAACACGGCTGCTCTATGCAGTACTGTACATAGCAGGTATTCAGGACAAGCTCTCAGAAGAGTTTTGTGTACAGTAATGAGACCCAACAATTCTGTCAGCAGATGAGAAAAACTCTTACCCCAATACCCCACCACAGGCAGTCTCTTAACTGACCATATCCATGTCAACAGCTGGCAGCAGATATTAGCTCTCCCCTCCTCAGCCACACACAGGAACCCCCACTGCCATCCAGATGTTAAGAGAAGAGACATTTGTAGGTAGATTAAATAAACTAAGGCTTCAGTTTATGTCTTTCAGCTGAAAATATGCATCTGTAATCAGACTAGCTCAGGAAGAGCCCAATTCCTTGATAATGGTCATACTCCACGGAATAGCATTCAATAGATGCAAATCATATCCTCTCAACTAATACTTGAATATTTTCTCTTCTGGATCCCAGAAGTGATACTCGACAGTTAAATCTTCAGATTTCAGGAAATTCAGGAACAGCAATAAAATGGATCCTTTTAACATGAAAAATTATCAGGATTATGTGAAAAACACTCTCCCCTCTCTAGTAGCTTACACCAAATTTGGAATCAAGTCATTGTCCAATTTTTCATATATTCCTGGCACTTCATGGCTGTGCTCAAGTCTGCTAAAGCTGCAGGTTGAAATTTTTAACAGGTAGTTTCCTTGGGGAAAGAATTTTGTTCAATACTAAGGGAATGTCTGCCTGCACACAACATAAGAAGTCTCTTGTCCACGGGCCACAACCACCATTGTATAAAATACCGAACCAGGGAAATTACAATGACTACTAGCATTTTTTTAAAACATACAAAATGTATTTCTTTTACCTTGTCTCCTACATCAGCAGTGATCAAAGTGCATATTAAAAGCTCGAAGTTGTACTAAAACAATTTTCCTTCTTGAGATATTCCAATAACACTGCTGCTTTTCTAGCTAAATACAGAGGCTGGTCAGTGAAAAATCAGGTCACCTAATGAAGGCTTAAACCACTAGTTTTTGAACTTCATTTCTTTATAAATCTCTCCCATTGATATAACCATGTAACCATTAACAAAATCTTTTTCTTGAATCTGAATCTACCATTAATAAAACCATCAAGTTTGCAAAAACCTGTTGCTTGAGTCTCATAACAACAGTGTGACAAGCACAGGAAATCTGAAGCTTTACACCCCAAAACAGTTACTCAGCTTTAAGACATTAGCCTATAATGAGTGCAAGAGCAGATTTATTCAGTGTTCATCCTGATCTTTCTATTGAATACATGAAGGAGAACCGTATTGTGTTTTTGTCCTTTTTTTTTTTCTCAACCTAGAAAGGCAGGCCTAATAAACTAATGATTTCAAATAGTTTTTTCAACTGATAAAAGGCTTTAAAACTTGAGCTTCCACTACATTTACCTTCTTGCCTGGGAAAATGATAAATGGCCAAAAATTTCAGTGTGTTTAGGATTAAGGATTAGCTGACTAAACTCAAATGTCCAAGTGTGTCCTTTCACTACTGGAAACTACACAGTCTTCCCACTAAATGAGCAAGATATTAGGCAAGAACTATAATTGTTCAGGCAAACAGAAAAGTGTGACACATCTTTCATATTTTGCAGAAATATCCCAAACTCACTTCAATACAAGCTATAATGACTTGACCAAACATTGTAGAAAATGCTGTGAGAGTACTGTGACAAAACTGTGAGATGTATATAGGAACATTTGCAACTGAAATTAATGTCAGATTAGACCTAAGTTAAAAATTGTTACACTAAGTCTACTGGCACCTGTTTCAACTCACCCTTCTGTGAATGCCGGTTGTAAAGATGCTCCATATTTTTTGGCTGAAAAGACATGAATGCAACAGAAATCTGATGCCACGTTTTCCTGTGTTAATTATATACATAAGCTTACCTGAAGTATTTGCTTGAGGGCATTTTTGATTTTAGTCTTCATCTTCCTCAGCAAGTTCAGTTTCTTTGTGCACCACCACTCTCGTCACAGACATGTCAGGGTGCTGTTCTTTGGCTTCTTTGATTGCTTGTGCCAGGGCCTGCAAATATATTTGAAATATAGAACTTAATAAAACCGAAAGGACATTCATGTGTGGCCAGAGAATGGGAGAATACCTTTGGAAAATTTGGTTATAATTTTTCAGAATGGTAAATTCCTGAACTTGAGATCAAAGGTAAAAAAACCCCAAAACCAAACCAACTCCCAAAACATAAAAGCCAAACAAAAGGAAAAAAAAAAACCAAAACCAAAAAAACCCAACCAAACAACCAAAAACCTCTACCATGTTAAAAATTTACCAAGATTTCCAGGAAGTAACAAGTAACCATAAAGTTATATTACAACTTTCTAGCTCATCTTAGGAGAAAAGAAGTATTTCTATATCCCAAAACTTTTTGAACTTCTGCAAAAGATCTTACAAGTAACGCCATAACAAGAGTATAACATAGTACAGAAAAACAAGAGTGGCCTTCAGCTTCCTGGACAAAACAGAAAGACACTTTGGAATGTATACCAAGTATGGTACTGAAACTCAGGAATAAGATTGTAACAGAAATTTCTCAGCACAAGAATCCCATTTTTCTCCTTGTACTAGTTTAAGAGAAATTTCTCTAGCTTAATTCAGGGAAGTGTAAATGCGAGTATCATTCAGTTGCTTAAAATCTCTCCCCATTTTAAGAAATTTTATCATCTTAAGAGATGTATGAATACACCCAGTTGCATCAGATGACCATCATAGGTCCCTTCCAATTGAAATGTAATATTTTATTCTACATCATAGTCAACAATGTAAGAACACCCTCCGAATCACCACAGGTGAAATAGCACCTGGGACCTTCTCTTTCTCAGTAATCTTCTCTTTCCTGCATCTTAGTATACATATTATTTCAGTAAGCTGTATTACTGCTGGAACCTAACACAAGAGAAAACCAGAAGACATTCAGAGGGAACAGTTCACCTGTTCACCTTAGTACCAAATGCAACTAAAACCCCTCAAAATACTAGAAGGAGCAAGAAAAATATAATGCAACAAAAGGGTTTATCTTAATTTAGAAAAGCAACTATTTCCCGAGCTAGCTACAGGTATTAAGTGAGAGAAGAAATAACTAACTCTGAAGAGAGATTGAAAACACCAGCATTAGGCACCCTAACTATCATGTAACACTGAATCTGAAATCCTATTAAGGTAATATGTACAGGACACATGATGTAGATTGGTACAATACTGATGTTTGCTGTTTGTTAACAATCAAACTATAAACAATAAAAAACCCCTTGGACTAACTGGTAAATTACAACAAATAATACAAACATTTGTATCCTGAAACTCCAAACTGAAATACTGTTTTCCTATTGAAAACTGTTTTAGTGATATAGAGAGCTAATAGACAAAATAAAAAACATCCAGCATGTATTTTGGGCACTTAAGAAGCTCCATATTCACTTAAGAAAAAGTGGTAGATATTTCTTAAATCTTTTAAAAGCTGCTAACTGCTGTTTCAAACTTCAGTGATTAAAATTGTATTTTGTACTCCCTTTTTAAAAATTTCATTTTTTACTTCATTATTCACTTACCCCAAATTAAAGAAGGGCTTTGAGAATTGTCTGGTATACTAAACCTATTTTGTGACCTTTTCAGACATTTGAAGGGCACTGAATGTGTGTCAAGGCAAATGAGCAATCCATGTCTGATGCTAAGCATCCCTGTCATTTAATTACAAGTTTCAAGGAGAGATTCAACTTGTCAAAAGACGTTTTCTGGACACAATTGAAACCTCTCAATATATTACAATTCATAAGTTAAACTGAACCCTGTTATGCTGATTTGTGATGCCTTCATGAAGTTAGAAATGTATTCACCACAAGGCAGGCTTTTCCATTTGTATTAACCAATGACTGTTGATTGCCTTTGTTACTGTAGTTTCTTAGATAAAACAAAACCCTGTGTAATCATCACTACAAAGAGTAGATAATTGACTTTTCTTAATTATTTTCCTGTGTAGTGCTCAAATTCAGCCTTATTAATTGGGCACCTAGAAGTGATTTTAACCTTAGTTTCTAAGACATCATAAAATACTGCTTTAGTACTGATGGAGATAAAAGGTACATACAATTACAGCAGACCAACGGTTACTTTTGTTTCACATAATTCTACAAATACTGGCGAAAACCTAATTTTTAAATTCAAGCAGTTAATGTTTTAATGTATTACAAAGCTTTCAATCAAAATGAACACAGCATTCAGATGTTGCTGAAACAATGCAATAGAGACTCTCATCTATCTGGATCAACATGTCAAAAGAAGATTATTTCAGTAATGTTTTTCCTCCCAGTAAAAAAGCTGTACTAAATAAACTGGGTCTCTTCCAAAAAGAGTAATCCCTCTAAAAATAGCAAAAATCTGTTCACATGATCTATGATGCAAATGCTGTTTTTCTTTCACATATATTCAAAAAGGCTCTGAATAGCAAAACACAACTGCTTAATAACTATGCCACAATTAACAGTCTCAGGGTTTTTCTATATAATTTTATTCAATTTTTCTACCTTTCTCCTACTCGATTTCTGAAATATCATCTAGATCTTACCAGACTACAAATCTCACATTTTAAGTGTTAAATTTGCATACTCACCTCATCATGGTCAATATCTGCATCTCCAGTAATGACAATGCGCTTCTCAATTCTTGTTTCTGATACTCCACCTTTTACCATCTACAGATGTCAGAAAAAAAAACCCAAAACAGAAAACCATTCTTGTAATTATTCTGTATTTCCACAAAGAACAACCTCCTGTTGCACAGAAACAAATAGATTTCTGTGTCTGAGTTGCAATCAGTAGTGCATGTGTTCAGTGCTAAATCATCCTCTTCTTTTTCAGCTATGCAGTTGGTCACCTTCCAGCAACTGCTAAACTTGATCAAAATTCAGCAATAGAGAATTACTCCTGTTATTAGAACCCATGTTTGTCAAACTGTAATTCCAGCTTCTTCCACCATATAAATCTGGCAACATGGAAATTCAAGGAGTCGTTTATTTCAACCCATCTATCATGGCCCTGTCCATAGTCATAATCCTATGCCAATAAATACAAAGATGATCTAGTTTTCAGTTCTGTCATTCAAGGATCCTCGTCAGATATTTTCAACATCTTTCACACTGCCAAACAGTTTTTGTTTTTTTTCTTCACTTCTTATTCTAATGATTAAAACACTTTAGCTTATAAAAAAATTCTCACAGAAATAACATTATTTGCCTTTTAAATCAGCCCGTGTATGAGAAAAGAATAACCTACTACTTAAAATACACTGACCATACTAGGGAAGAGCCAAGATGACCCTGTGAAGAACACCATTAGAATATCAAAACCAGTTTGGAAGGTCCCTTTATCAGTAAAGAACAGTTTGCAATGTAAAATAGGAAGTCAGCTTAGAAAACTCAAACAATCTTGTTATTGACTGCTTATCATCAATTCAAAAAAGAGAAGGATCTGCTGCATCATGGTAATTCCAGTAATTTTTCAGTAGAAGACAAGACTGAAACTATTTTCTTTAATTGTTCCTTCCAAGAAGCAAGACTATATGATATCTGAACTTGACAAGAAACTGTGCACTTCCTGTCAAAACTGTGGTTCAATTCACTGCATACAGATTTTTTCCTAAAATGGTGGTGGCTTAATGATTCCAAAAAGGAGCAGGAGTCTGAAAGGGATGTGTTGACTAGTCTTTATAACAAATGCATTTTTAATAGATGCATTTTTAATTCTGAGCTTACAGTATTTCACATGAGTCACTTTCCAACATTGTTCTTCCACTATCATTTTGTGCATATGACTTTCAATCTCCAGAATATTTCAATCTTTAGAAAAAATATCCAGTGAGCAGTGAATTATTGTTCAATTCTGCCTTGTTGTTAAACTTCTGTATCTTCGATGGGGGGAATCCTGAACTCACACTTTATCTCCCTCTTCCATTTTTCTTTACCTGAAACAATGCTTTTTATAATTTTCTTAGAAAAAGATGCTAAGAGTTCAAAGAGGAGTTGAAAACTGTGCTGTTTAGGCATGCCTAAATTAGACAAATATTTAGCAATAAAAATAAAATTTGACAAAAATTAACAATAACAATAATCATGACACTTTGGTAGTTCTAACACTGGCATGAAACATTACACATTTCATGTTTTCCATGAAACAGATATGATGTCCTGTTAACACTGAGTTTTCCTTTCCTTTTCAAGCATGGAATGCAGAGGAAATAATTCAGCACCCAAACAAGCTTGCAGAGTAATCTAACAGAATGATCTGTTTTTAAATACTCCCTAAACCTAGAAGCACGATGATGATCAACACAAAGTCTGGGAAACATTGTTTCAGTTCATCATGGTGCCATTAGCAAGGCTCCCAGGACCTGAGACAAGTTAGTTACATTAGCAAAGATTCTGTAGGATATCAGTGGGTGAGGACAGGACTGAATCTGTAAAATTTCAGTTACTCATTTGTCAAATACTGAACAAGACCTATATGAACTACTGAAAAACCATTTTCCCTCCTTTTGATGTACTATTCCCAGATATTCTTGCTTATTCATTAGGATTTCTTTCTGTTCAGAAAAATTTAACTCTCACACATGCTTGGAATGAATCCCTTTCATTTCAAGTTAGTTTTCCTCAATGAATTAGCAGACATACAAGAAACTTCATGTAAAATTGTGTTTTGAGGGTCCAGTGTCTTTTTTAATTAAAAAAGACATGAAATATATTTTACCTTTGTGATGTGTGTAGTCGTGGTAGTAGAAATGGACTCTGATGTAATTGTCTGTGCGCTCACCAGCACGCCAGTATCACCAACAGCATTGCCATCAACCTATAAGAAAAAAAAGAGAAGTATTGTATAATGGCATTTAAAAACAGGCTAGTTTTCTTACTAAGCACATTCTTTAATTCAGCTAGAACTGAAATCTAACTAGAAGCCATCCAAGTTCACGGAGTCTGGTAAGGCTATTATTGTGGCCCACTCCTGTCGAGAATTCATGCTCACTGCTATGTGTTCCTTTCAGGAGCAATGACATATTTTAATCAAGTTTCCAAAACTGGATTAAAGTGAGGTATACTTTCACAGGCAGCAACAAAGTCTTTATATAGAAAAAGAAGATTAGAACTTCTTTAGTAATATGGTTTTGTAACATTTCACTTACCTATTTCATAGCCAAAGTATAATCTTATCTACTAGGAAAAAATATATATGCTTTTGAAAAGCATTTTTGGACACTATCTACTTTGAGCTACATAACTGGAATAAAAATAAGATTGCAAACAAACCGGTCACCGTACCTGTGAAGATTCATATGTGATAGTTTTAGTTTCTGTTTGAACAATTGGAATTTCTTTAGTTGAGATTTCAGTTCTCTGCGAGGCATCTGAAATGGTTACCATCTCTGTTTTCACTACTGGAGGCTGTGATGCAAGAAATCAACAATCAATTCAAAAGACAGAAGAAGTTTTGTAAAGTGGACCAAGAAAACACAACCAAAAGCTCAAGAAAAGCATAACAGTAAGATAAGTATTTGACTGACTTCCCATACAAAAAGCATGCAATAAATAAGCAAAATGAAATGAAGATTAATACATCAGCCCTCTAGGATATCCATAACATTGTAAGAAAATTTCATCTCCTAATAACCTCATCAAAGTTCAGTGTTTCAGCCAACAATACATACCAAAGAGCAACTGCTAAAACAAAGCTACAACACGTACTGAAAATATGTAAAAGCATCACTATGAAAAAAATAAAAATCTTAGTTTTTAGAAAGAAATTGACAGATCAGACAGAAACTTTGTATTAGAACTAATCTGGAAAAAATATCTATCACTCCTCAGTCTGCAAATCAGGACTAGAAATTGCATAAGAGTTTAACTTTTTAATATGTATTACTACTGGAAAAGAAAAATTTTTGAAAACTGGATTTTAAGCAGTCTAAATTTTTCTGTAAGTCAATGATTTCTTTTCACAAAGATTCTAAAAAAATACTTCAACAATTTAGAGTAAAATAGTGGTGTTGTCTGCAATATCACAAACAAAGCAATTAACTTGGAGTCTGTAAGCTAGTGAACCCATTACTTATCTTATTGGAGTAGATTTTCATTAAATTTAAGAACTAAAGCTTTTTGATATTTTTCTAGATGCATCAGCTGCTATGGTATATTGATTTTGAATACGCATAGGATAAAATCCCAGGAAAAAACTCAAACACCCTTTCATGCTACAACACACAGCAACCCCTCTTCCCCTTTCTCCAAACTATCTATGCTTCTAAGAAGCGTGGGTACTTGTAAATTTTGAAAGTCTAATAAACTACTTCTTTCATGCTGTTAATCAGAACAGTTGTGTATGCAAAAGACAAGAAAAGAAAGAATATGAGTTGTTTCAATTAAAAAGTGAAGAAAAAAATTTTGCCACTATTACATGAACAAGCAGGTAGAGAACTACAAAAAACTCACTGAACTGGTGAAAAACTCAGCAGAAGATCATGACAAATTTACAAAGATATGCATGCTTGCCTTTCATTTTTTCCCTTTCTTCTTTATCATTTACCCAGTAATAAACTCTTCAACCTTGTTTGACTTAAAACAACTGGCTGTGACAGGAACCCATGCATGCTTCCTAAGTATCTACTAGATGTGCACTAGAAGACTTCATGAAAACATTGTGATATGAGCCTCACCACTTAACAGTGCAGTGCTCTCACCTATGCCATTTCTAGCCATACATATTCTAACCTAAAAATCTGTAATGTTTTATTGAAGGACGGAAAAAAAAGCAAGAAAAGCAGTGATTGAGTACGAGGAAAAAAGGAACAAAAATTTGTGACAGGTGCTTTCTAATTTCAACTTGCAATAGTTTTCCAGTCACAATTACATGTCATGGACTTGTCAAAAACAGTTGACAAATAGACAAGACAAGACTTAAAACACTGGAAACATGTAAATAATCAATACACATTATGTATGTGCATATAAAATATGGAGGAGATTTAAAAAAAAAAAAAAAAAAAAAAAAGAGATCTCAGTCTTCGGAAGGTTTGCCTTTACTGGTGATTTTCACTCAGTTCTAGCAAAAAGTCAGAAACCATAACTGAAGGAGACAGAATTTCACTGCTCATCCATGGTTTCCCCTTCCAAATGATCTGAATCTTGTTGGATGCCAGAAGATGTGGAGGAATAGGAGAAGAAGAAAGGCAGGTATATTTTCACCCCAAGAAATATTTCTGCTTAATCTAGTTGTCATACTGTTCTACCATTTACCTCAGAACAACAAATTAATTGTGGTGCAACATCAATGTCAACATGAGACACATCTCCATTGAGTTTCAGTTGTTCCTCCTCTTTTTCTTCACCTAAATCTTGCTTAATTTGCTCTGACAAATTCTTCTCTTCTGTAGCTACAGTAACTGTATTTTCCTGGACCAAATCTTCAGCTGTAACTTGTGTGTGCTCAACTGGTACATTTAGATTACTGCCTTCTGGTATGGCTTCCACATGCTGCATATTTTCTTCATGTTCTTTCCTTTTCATGTCTTCCTCTTCTTCCTGTTCTTCCCTGATGACTTCCTCAATTGCCCTATGATGTGGCTGGTATTCTCCCATCTCTTCATCCTCACTCTCACTACTACTGCTGCTGCTGCTACTATCTGATGGCAATGATGAAGAGTCTTTTTTTGACACGTGCTCCACCTTACATGTCTCCCCAGCATCAGTGGCAACTTGCATTTTCCCTTTGTTGGTTTCGTCTACGACTAGTGCTTCTTCTATCCCAAACTCTGCCTGCTTCTTCTCCTCCACTATGTCCAGAGTCTCATGTGAACTCTGCACAAAAAACATGGATGAGGATAAACAAAAGTAGAGTATATGAATAAATTAAAATGATGAAAATAAAATCAGCTGATAGCTGGTTCATGTCATATGGAAGACAAAAGATGGCTGTGATGGTTAACTGAAAAAAGAAGGAAGGAAAGAATGAAGATGGATTGGAAGAGTTAGAGCCAAATTTAACCATGGAAAAAATCTGCAGAACCTTATCAGCATCGCTGACTCCAGTACAAGGCCCTTCTGCTCTGGAATCATGTCTCTGTGAAACAAAAAGCAATCAGAGGATAAAAATCAATGCATAACCCTTTTCAACAGTGCAACATCCTCCAAGCAAGCTTTTAAGAACGTATACACATGATACTAGAGAGATGCTAAATATTCACTGCAAGATGCTACTTGCCTTACACTTCATTGAATTATTAGATCAAAAATAGATAAGAATTATGAAAATTATTATTGGTGTAAGAATTGAATTATGAAAGCCTGAAAATAAAAAAGCATGAATATACAAGCCAGTGATGCTACTGAGGCAGTTATTTCTCTCAGTTAAGTAATTAATTAAGAATAAATAATATTAAACAAAAGTAAACAGAAAAAATAATGCTCTACTACCAGTTTGCCATGATTTTAAAAATAGTACAAAAAGCATTATTGCAGTGTTGAATTAGTTGCTTGTCTTTGGTCTGTTACTTTATGCAACTTAAGAGATAATAAGAGGAAGACTGCTTAGGGTAGTATGTTGTCAGAACAGCAATACATGATTACCAAGATCCTATAAGAATTCAGTCTGGAGCCAAAAGGATGATAATAAAGCAGCTGTATTAGTATTTGTTCCATAACAAAACAATGACGGCTATCTGAAAGCCTGCAGCAAAGGCTGTCAGGTTTTTTAAAATCAAACATACTTTTAGTGAACAGTCTGCAGCAAAACTAAGAGCGCAAAAGAAAAGAACACAAAAATGAACACACCATCTGTGACTTAATCCTGGCTTTTATCGCTGTTCACCTAGCGCGGCACCTCCCTGTTTCTGGCGTGCTGCAGATGCGGAGTTATGCTCCGAGGCAGGCACGCCGCTCTAAGGCAGACCGGGACGTACGGGAGCAGCCCGGACCTGTCGCTGTCCCTATCCCTGTCCCTGTCCCGGCGGGATCCGCCCCGTCCCCGGCGGGCCCCGAACCCGCGGTCGAGCAGCACCTGCGGCCCCGGCGCGGCCGTCTGCTCCCCCGCAGCGCCCTCTGCTGGCCCCGGGCTGGCGGCGGCGAAGGGCCCGCTGGTGCCGGCGCACAAGCGCTCCTTACTAAACAAAATGGAGGTAATCTCCTCTTCCAGGCTCTAGACGGGTCAGAGAAGGGAAAGGAAAGAATTAGACAGCGGCGGACGGAGCGGCAGCCACCTACAATGGGAGAGGTGTGGCAAGAGAGAGACGTGACAAAGGCAGGAGCGGGGCACGGACAGGGGGACACCTGTGCCCGCACCGAGCACAGCACACCGTGCGGACAGGACACAGCGACACTTACACAGACACACTTACTTACACACCGACTTCCCGAACAGCACCCTTTATTTAGCTGGTAGCGCCGTATTTACTACTGGGAAATTTTTTTTCCCTTTAAAAATCCGTTTTTGACACTTTCTGAAGCCCAGCTGGATCAGAGCTCAAGGGCTGTCAGATGTATTGACTTAGAATACATACCCACAGTGCTGAAACGTTAAAATAGTTCTTATTTGTAATAATAAATTATATATATATATATACACACACACATATATATATATGTATTTAAAATACTTAAATATCGTGAGCAAATTCATGTTGATTTAAAATCTGTATTAAAAAAGCCTTTCCCATTTTAGTGGGCAAACTTGTATTTTTCAAACATACATAAAAGGTGACACATTGCTTTAAAGCATAACTTATGTTCATAACTTTCCAAGTTTAGTTAACCATACAGATTTATGATACAGAAAATAGGGCTCTAAATCTCTATGTTTAAGCAAACTTTGAAAGTTCATGTGGGTACAAGCCTCTGAAAAGGCTACAATTCTTTATCCCAGATTTCATTCCACAAGCTCTGGTAAGAAGTTAGAAGCAAAAGTGGTTAAAATCAAAAGGCAACAATGTACAAATACAAAACACGGACATAACAGACATGTTGAGGACATTCCATGAGCTACATTTGAGCCTTCCCGAGGGGAATACAGGGAATCACTCATGCCAGCAGCAGCAGGCGGAGGAAAGGCGAGGTGCCGCGCACACACAACTGCGGCCCTGGGGAACAACCGTGTCAGCAGTGATGGACAGTATGAACTGACAGAGCTTACACCATGCTACTGTAAGGACACTACAATGCATATGGCATGCAGAAGAACAGAGAAGGAAAAAGAAAAAGAATCCCTAACTTGATTTTTTTTGGGTTTTTTTCCCCCCTACACTAAAATTCGAAGTTTATTTCAATGATGGCTAAAAGAGTTAACAGGAATACAAGTTATTAAATGTCTTCATGCAACATTGAATATCCATTAGGACAATGTGTTCCTTACCCCTACTTTCTTTCCCTAGTTTACTCCACCCAAGAAACATTAATCTATTAACAGATTACAACAAAAGGCAAAAATGTTCATGATCCTTTCATAGTACTCTGGTACCTTGTTTTCTGCTCAAAGCAGGGAGAAAAAAAAAAAGGCAGGAGAAAACCAAACCCTTTATGTGGTAGGTGGTCAGACTGTGTACATCTCTCTCTATCCCTGCTCTCCCTTACATATATATAATTAGACAGGCACATACCACCCATCTTTTAGCATTTTCCCCACCTTCAAATTTTTGGGTCTTCCAGTCTTTTAAAACAAAAACCCCAGCCATGCAATTCATTTGATAATGCAACCCCTGTTCCCTGGAGCATTTAGTTAAAAGGGATTAAATATATAGATAGAATTCATCAATTTTCTATCAGCCTGTATTTAAATTCCTGGCAAATTCTTTTGGTACACGGTCATACACTCTAACATTGTTTAGAAATACTGTTTACAAGCTGTGGGGGATGAGTTAAAGAAAAAAAAATATTATGGGTATCCATAAAATAAAAATATTTCCCCTATGTGCAACATATGTATCAACGTGTCAGTTTTTGTTTAATTAAGTCACAGATGCTGTGCACTTGCAAGAGTATGGTGGATCTAGAAGTATAGTGACACAAATGAGATGTACCCAAAATAACATTTTCTAGGACACAGAAAATTATTTGTAAGCGTTTTCACTGAAGCAAAAGAAGAAAAAGAATATTAGCAGTGGTATCCCTGCTTTATTCTCGTCTATTATTCAGCTATCCTAAAGGACAGGCAAGGATCAACAGGCATCCCTCAACAAATAATTCAGGATGGAAAGACAGTTCCCCAAACATCATATTTATATATGTTATATATGAAATAGGACTGCCAGCTTCACATTAACCTAATAGACCAAAAGTGATGTAAAAAAGCATCATCACAATTGCCACTCATCATCACTACCACACTGCTGCTAGTCCCACTGGTTAGAGTGCTTTTCATCGCATAGATGTTATTAGGGACAAAACCTCCCTCTTTTCCTTAATGAAAAGAGAGGTACAGAAGTGCAGAGGTATTCAGAACAGGTTGCTTTTGAAATTAAGCTGCTTACACAGCATTATTGATTTGAACACACAAAGCAAAAGTTCTTGTGTGAAGTGTCAAAAAACTCCAAGCAATTATTTCCTTAGAATGAAAATATGTTTTGCTGTCATCCTAGTTACATCAAATACAGTAATTTTCCAGTGAAAAACTGGGTTTCTTTTCAGTGGCCATTCAGAACTTCATGGTTATTTTGATGTTTAAGCAAAACATTGCTGGCATTCATAAAAATGTGTATCTATAAACATACACTCATAGAGATCCTGGTTTACAACTCAACATTCTCTTTTCAGTATTGCCTTTAAAAAATTATTTCCATGAAGGAACAAAAAAAAAAAAAAAAAAAAAAAAAAAAAAAAAAAAAAAAAAAAGAAAGAAGTGCCCAAGCCACCAAGCTAGCCCAAAGCAGATACAGCGAAAAAGCAGCAGGTTTCAGGGCAGCCACCTTATCGGTTTCCTCTGGTTTTGCTCCTGCAATCCATGGCATTGCAATCCATTGTTTCTCCTTCCCAGGCAGTGTTTTCACTTGGAAAATGTGGTCTCCTTTTTTCTATTTGGTTTTCATTTTATAAAACCAGTGTAAATCAACAAGCAATGAGACAGACATTCACTATACATAAACATAAAACCAAATCATCTGGAAGTGACAGAACATACTAGATGAGCAAAAAACCCCAAACCAAACCACCAGATATAAAATAACTTGCAGGGGCCTCAAATTCAAGAGAAAGAAATCAACACAGAAAATACACACAACCACTTAATAAAAACGATGTTACACTTTTACATAAATGTCTCGTTCAACCAAAAATATATTTATAGCTATTAAATGAATCACTGTGTCATGAATGTTTGAAAATATGACCAACATTTGTACCTGTGCATATACCACTGTACACATAAATATTAAAGTACTACTCAGAAATTTGAGGAATTTCTTGGCAGTAACCACAAATTAACAAAATAAAGAAGTGATGCATAGTTAGTTGCTCTGTTCTCTGTATGCACATATTCAAAGTTCAGACTGTTTACAGATCTTAATGAAATAATGTCCTATTATCAAAAATAGTTTTGTAGCATCAGGTCTGCTTAATTGAATGCTCACCTTTATGTGGACTAAAAGAAAGCTGAAGAATTTAAGTGGATAGGACAACAATACATTTAAGGAAGGAAGGGTGAGAACCATGGTGATAGACAAGGACAACAACACAACAAACTGATTGCTTTAAAAAACTGACTTACTCATCTACTGTATGAAAGAAACAGCTAATAACCGAATAGAACTGAAAGTTTCACAACAGCGTGAGAAATTGGGATAGGTTTCTTGCTACAGGCATTGAGGGTGAAATTTGTAGAAGACTGTATTCTATACTGCTGATTCAAGGTTCAGTCAGAAAGAAGAGGTAGAGAGAAGTAGATAAATTCATTTTACGGACTTTTAAAGATTAAGATAAGTAGATTTTAACAACTGCATTAAATATATCCTGAATTCAACACAGTAAATAATCTGATCACATAAAGTCCTTCTGAAACAAAACCCAGACTGTGTATTTATGCACAAGCTGTCTATGAAGAGATAAAGATATAGAAAAGGAAGGAAAAGTTGTACTGTCGTGAAAAATTCTCTCTATCGATCTGCGTATCAATCTGAGTGAAATTTAAGATATCCTTAACATACAGGAAAAAGCTGCCATCACTTCCATTTTCTTCTAATTCAGTTGTTCATGTAGAAGAATAAAATTCCACCCACTATTTAAAGTCAGGCCCAATAGTAATGGTAAAAAAAAGTTAATGTATACTTAGTATAAACAAATATTATATCAGACAAATAAAGTGTTAACCTGAAGGACGAACTGCATTTGCTGTATGACATAGATGGTTGTATGGAAAGGCATGCAGACAGGTGTGGGCAGTGACATACCCCTTGTGTCTGTAGGGACAGAGGTGTGATACGCCGCTTTTCCCACTCATTTGGGCGTGGTTCGGGTGTGGATTCCATGAAATTGCGCTTGAGCTCACTAATGCTAGCCTGGTGTTTCAGTAAGTCGTCCTGGGTCTTATCCAGGTCCTAGCAACCCACAACATAAAACAAAGTAGGACAAAACACAACAACAAAAGCAAACTTAACTGGAAAAAAAATAAAAGAAATAGAAGCAACCAAACCAAGAAAAGTGCCTTGTGTCTGAAATGGTGACCTTCTTTGTAGTGCCTCAAAATGAAAATGTTTAAGGCTACAATGGACCAAGATTTTCTGGTTTTGTTTTTGTAGTGAAGGTCTTACTCATACACTGTTTCTTCTATATTTTAAAGCAAAGGAAAATAATGCTTTACATGGTTATTTAGCAAAGAGCTACTTTGAAACAACAATAATTTCCAGAAGCTTTGCTTTCACCTAAAATTTGTAAGCACAGAAGCAAATATTTCAGGATACTGCACAGCAAACATAACTGAAGGTAGCTGTTAGAAAGAATAGTTCAACCCAAGGAGCATAAAAATGCATCTTTCTTGATATTACAAGCTCCATGAAAAATACTTACATCTGTGAACACAGTACTACAAGGCCAAATATACAAGCAACCAACACCTGCTTAGCTTCAGAGGGACAACTCGTTGCAGGCTTAAACTTACTGGAAGAAACAGATTTAAAGACTTTAAACCTGCTATCTGCCAATTCAACTTTTAAGAATGTAACAGCAAGACAGACAAGTTTTTGTGCAGGCCAGTACCAAAAAAATGATCTAAATTACACATCCACAGATCAATGCCAAAGGGGACACCACAGTGCGAATGCCAAATTAGATTTTGTCATGACCATTGAGCCCAAACTGCAGCACCTTGGATCAAATAACTACAAGGTATTATTTCACTTTGTACCAGCTACAGGGCAGAGGTTCAGGAGCTATGCCAAAAAGTAACTGCTCTAGCAACCAGGCAGAAATATATATGCTTCGCTTTCTTGAGAATTCATTGTCTTCTAAATACAATGGCTGGGATTTGGTGGGAAAAGCAGATTTCATCCTGCCTTCACAATTTGTCCTTTTACCAGCATTCCAGGTCTCAAGAAAAGCCCATGTTGCTTATGGTTACTCTAAAACAAGAATATTTTTTCAGTCGTATTCTATAGTTATATTCAAGTTTAAGCCTCGGATCCATTTTTAGTAAAGAACTAGAAGACTGAAGATTGAAATGAAATATTATCAATGCAGACCTAATTATTAAGGAAGTATTGTCAAAAGAATGTAATCAGAAATAATTATGTAGGCAAAGAATCTAGATTTTTTACAAAGATTTTAAACACTTTTTAGCAGAATGTTCTGAAATCTACCATTTAGATTTTTATTGTCAGTGATCTCAATGCAAAGATGTTTCACATTAAATCATGAAAAACCCACAAACCAAACTCATTAGTTTCTAATTTCTTTTCACTTGAGCCCCAGTAAGGGTTTGGTGCCACACATCTATTTCCTAACCTTGTGGATAATCCTGCATGCATTTTGAACATTTGAACCTCTCTCCTTTTGGCAACTCAGTAGGTTTATATTGTCACAGGACCGCTTTTCATTCAGGACTAACAAATGAGACACTAAATATGTCCCCCTAAAGTTTGTCTTTCCTGAGCGAAGTAAAATCTTATGCCGAAGGCATTCTTTATATGACTGAAGCTTGTAACAATCCTGTCATTATTTTAAGACCTGTCTTGGCTTGACACAAGGCACATTTCTTGGACTTGATCAAAGCACAGTTATGCAATGCACACTTTCAGTGCTTCAGTAAGTTAAACACAAGCAAAGTTTCAATAGTGATCAAAAGCTGCAAAAAGCCATAAAATATTAGTTGGGTTACTGCGATCCACACATCTCCTTATTACTGAACAAAACAAATGATTTTTAAAAAACCTGGTTTTGTGACAAAGGGAATTATTTATAGCCCCATCTGGATGAATAAAATAAAGACAGCAGTAGGATTTTTTAAAACATCTTCAGTTATTAGGTTATTAACTACAAGTTAAATGATACTGACAACTACAGACAGTCTCTAACAAAATAGTTGAGATTGCTAATCTATATGAAAATTCTTATAATAAAAATCTCTACTTCAGTGACATTGCACTACACATGAACATAATATTCAAAGCTCTTTGCTGTTGCTCATCTGCAATGAAAACCAACCCTCGAGAAGCAAAATTTACTTCCACTTGAAAAGGAAAAAATAAAGCAAATATTTCAGAAGATATCCAAACATTCCTTTGAATATCTGATCCTTGCATCATTTCCCAATGTTCCTAAAACCAGTGTCAGAAGCAGAATTAGTTTTTTATACTTCTACTGCTTGCCCCTTACTAACTCAATTTATTCAGCTAATGTATTTGAAGAAGGTTGATTAAACTGGAAAAAGCTGGAAACTCAACAGAAGATGCAAACATTGAGGTGCAATGTACAAAAAACCATTTAGAATTATGACTTGCACCCATGTCTCTGCTCTATTTAAATAGGGCTGTTATTCCCAGTTGCCACCTTGAAAACATTTAGCAAAAATAAACAAATTGACATTCAAAGTTTAAGCTGAGGGTTGTTTATGGGTATTTTGCATTTTTCTTTTAAACTCAGAAACTAGAATGCTAACATGCAACATTTCCAAGCTGGTTTTCCCCATGCACTTCATGCAGCGTGTCCATAACAGCCTGCAGGTGACCTCCCATCCCATGCAGCCTGGCAGCCCGTGAGAATGGAGAGTACTTGTTGTACATTACATACAAACCTCCAACATTAAATTGCTATGTCTGACATAAATATTTTCCCCGTCTACTCTCAAGGAACTGATCTGTGAAATTGAGCCACATAAACAAAACAAAAACAAAACAAAACATAAGGAACATAAAATGGACCAGCAAGTAAATAAAAAAGGACCCTTACAATCAGACACCTAAATAAAGGAAATAAAATGGTGAAGCGAAAAGGCACTATTCAGACAGAACCCACAGAAAATTTAGGGTGCTAACAAGACAGGCAGCCACAGCCAGGTTCAATTGTAAAATAACAACCAAGCACCTTCTGCTGTGCTTTCTCCTCTTCGTATTCCACCTGCGTGAGCACACGACAAATCATCAAGAAAAGGAAGTGTTAACATTGGCTTACAGACTAGCACAGAAGCTTCATCTCTTTGTAAATGCTGCAAAGTGTGCTGGATTTTACAGACCTTTACTTTTTCGGCCCCAGATGGCGAAATTAAGCGACTTGGGTCTTCTTGCACCTACATTGTTGTAGAATGGCTGAAGTAATTTTGGCATAAGTGGCATGAAAAATGGAAGTTTCACACTGTGTCCCTTTCTTGTTGCACTTTTTTATTGTTTCCCAGGTGAAAATTTAAGAATGAGTAACAAAGAAAAATGATATGCATAATTTCTATGGTGACTTAAATTCTGCAACAAATTGATGAGAAAATGGAATCTAATCCAGGAGTTCTTTAGGGAAAAGCATTTGGGGTTCAAGTCACACACTTAAAACACTGTATTTACAAACTTTAGGAATAGGAACAAACTTAAATTTTAGGAATGTTGTTGTCTTGGGATGAACTATTTACAAACTCACCCCTTGTTAAGTGAATATTCTTAAACTGCAATTCATTCTGTTGGTAATTTTCTGTAGCTAATCTTCATATCTCATCTCCAAGTATTGTGAATGCCTTAAGGAACAGCATTGTTTAAAAAGTGAACCACTTCCCGGTTTTCTTTCCACAAGTACAAATATCAACTGGTAATCTTAGGAAAAGATGCATTTAGAAGTCAACAATGTGCAAGTCCATAAATTTGAAGAGAGATTTTTACTGCTCATACTCTTGCATTTTGGATTCTGTGTGAAAGACGTGGTACATATAACATTTTTATTAATTTCTGACCTATCTGGGCTTCTATTTTCTGTAACTACACTACAAATTACTGATTGAATTAGGCTACAGAAAAAGTGAGAAAATCTTAAAGTCATGTTTTTCATTATTTTATACTTAGACTGGTATTATAATGACATCATGCCATATTTAGCATGTCTTTAATATCTACATCGGTTTAGCAAACTTTGTTAAATGTAACATTAAATAGATTCCCCCCCCGCTATTTTGATTCTATAATAATTGGCTTAATATTTTCTTTGAGGATCAAAATAGAAGTTCTTTTTGTAGTGGTATTGCTGTAACATGTGTCGCAGACATAAGGAAAGGAGGCAGTCTGTCAGCCACTCTAGATGATCAGAGCAACATACTGGTGTGACTGAGGCTTGTGTACATTTTAGCAATGTATTCCAAAGAATGCTCAGACTTCAGTGATACAATCTGACATAACCTGCAATCCCAGCTAATGAATGAAATCAGTCTCAACTGCTGCTAGAGATTAATCAAAGCATGTAAAAAAAGAAAGTGCCTTGGACAGACTCAGCTTTGCACACACCCTTGTAAAGCTAAAACATCTGCAATCTGGAATAGCAACACACTGATTTTAAAGTATTTGCAATTTTCTGAATTTAGATTTTAGGAATTTCATTTTTCAGGTCTAAACAGAACTTCAGAGATGTGCATTCCAGTCAATGCATGCAGGAGACAGGCATTTTAAAACCAATTGACAGTGCAAATAGAACTTGCAAATAGTATCAAATAACATATCTATTGTTACACAGAGCACTTTCATTATTCAGATTCATATGCTTGTTAACATTTTGAACTACAGTGCAAGACCACCTGCAGCTCAGTATCTGCAGATTTCAATGAGATTATGCATGCTGTAGGAAATTAGGCAGAAAAACCATGAGCTATCTATTGACTAAAAATCCCACAATGGCAATTTTTCACAAATGAGAAATGCTAAAAAGATACAGATATACACATGTGCATTTTTGTATTTATATATGTAATTACAGGCATGTACACAGACACACCTCTAAACTAGGAAGTGTGCAAAACTGAGAAAGCCTCATGAGAACAAGCATAAATGCAATGTGCAAGTGTCAACATTCAAGCAGCAAAATTACACACCTCCTCTTCCTCTGCTTTGTCATTCAGGTCATTGCCATTAGAGCTACTAAAGGAAGTCACCTTAGGCTCCAGGTAGCAGAGAGACAGAGCGAGAGGAAGGGAAAATGTGAGTGAAAAAGGAATAGACTGGAAAGCAGACAAAAGCAGGACAAAGACAAGGAGAAAAGAGGGGATGAAGGAAGGAGAGGTAATAGGAATATAGTGCTGAAGGCCAGGTGGGAGGAAAGAAATGCAAACATCAGGAAGGCTTGGAAAAGTAATGTAGCCATCCTCATCAAGCAGCGAACGGAAACTAAAAGAAAGGCATCTGAAGAAGCTGAATGAGACGCACAACTCAGTGCTTTTGTAATCATTTGGATGGATTTTTCTCTCAACAGCAGGGGAGCCTCGACTAGCTAGGGGTCTCATAGATTCAAAGGTATTAATTGGTGAAGCTGTTCTAGTTTTATCATGATCTGATGTTTGTTCCATGGAATCACACTCTGAAATGTCTGGAATGGTGAGGAGGGGCTCTTCAAAGGGATCTTCCTCTGAAATATCTGAAAGCATGTCGATCTCGGGGACAGGTGACAAGTTTGTGAGATGGGATGACACAGAATGGATGGGCAGTGATGGTGGGTGTACGTGAGTGAGCTGAAGAAAAAAATTCTGTGCACAGTGGAAAATGAAAGCACAACAAAAATGCAAGTTTGAAGGCACATGAAGAGGGGAAAAAAGAGAAATTATTAGTTAGTGAAAACTTTTACTTAGAAGAAGGGATAGCTTTATTAATGCAATAGAAATAAAAATAAAAATCCCACTGTGTTTTACAAGCAGCCAACTTGTTTACTTCTGTGGATTACGAAAGGAACCCATTACAAATCTTTTGTTCTCAGGCTGTAAAGAACTGTGCACTTTTGAACTGTAATAGTCACTTAGAACAGATGGAAGCAGACAGACATTCAAAGCTTTGGCAGAAAGGTCAGAGGACAGTGCAGTACACGAAAGACAAGCTGGCACTTCTTGGGTTTATAACTGTTTTCTCTAAGACTTAAAGAGAACCATAAAGAAAAAGAAGCATCTGCACTAGGGGAAAGAAAAAAAGCTGTTCACAAAATAATCATGTGTAACAAAACCATACTGAACAGCTTCCTGCAACAACTTCCTGAACTACTGCCTTCCCCTCCACCACTGTTTTGATTAAAATATTGAAAGATACTTTGAAAACAAAGGAGAATCACCATTTTACCAAGTGCAAAGGCAAAACATAGTAATTTATTTTACCATTTTTCTCCCATAAAGAAACTGTGTGCCTTTTTTCTCATCTATTTCAAAATTATTTCAACTTGCCAGCAAATAAAAAAAAATGCAGCTGTGGTATTTGTTCTCTTCCTACACTTGAATGCAGTGGGAACATACAAACTGCACAGAGAAACTCAACAGTCTCACTAAGAATAAAATGGGTAGCTAACTTGCAAAAATGTTTGAGGACAAAAATTACTCTTCAAATATTAAGCTAAGTTCTAGAGAATTGTTAAAACAGAAATGATCTCCAAGAAAGAGCTGCAGATTTTACCTGGCACTTTGGGAGGAAACTTTTACATCAAATCATACAAAATATAAATTAAATTTTTTGACCTATTCCCCCAGTAGCTCAAACAAACAAGACAAGACAAGCAAACATTTGCAACAGGAACAGATCACAGTACTTAACTTTTCACAGAAATCTATACCTTAGTCAATATACAAGTTTTTAAAGGATGAAATAATTCTGCAATGGCTACTAAAACGAAATTGTTACCTGTAGTAATTAAACTCAATCATAATATACGCAACTTTGTACAGTGTACACAACCATGGAATATTGACATTTTTATTCAAGTCTAAACAAACTAAGGAAGTGAATAAAACACTATTTACCCTTTGAAACATTTTTTTCAAGAACTCATGCAAGCTTATTGAGCATTTAAATTAAATTTATATCAATAAAAAAAAAAACCCTAGGTCAGTACCATTTAGAAGTTTGCATGCTCTTTTGCTTACATACGCTTACATTAAGTTAAACACACAGAAAACACTTGACAATTTTCTTTTAATATTTTAATATAGTATTTTGTATGATAGACACTAAATAACCACACATGGTTAGACACATGTATCACATGAATAAATAATTTTGATGTGAACGTCAGACATACCTTTCCATCCTGAGTCAATTCTAATTGTGGAGTTTTGAGCGGACTTTCATCTTCTTCCCTGCCACCTTCTTTTAACTTGGCCTGACCAGCAGCTTCAAGATCAATGATTTTATCTCCAGCAGCCTGCCCTCCAGTAGCAGAGAAGTCTCTTAGAAGACTTTGGTCTGAAATACCCATGGGAGCTATTACAGAACAAAATAATTTTGGTTAATTTGGATAAGCTGAAACATTTTGGTTTTAAATCATCTTAGGAAAAGCACTTTATTGTGATATCAGCAATGATCAATACAGACTGGTCACTGAGTGATACGGTGTTTTTCAGCTTCTTGGCATCCCATTGCACTGGTATGAACAGCAATGCATCCCTGTCATAAAATTTGCACTTATTATATATGGAAAAGACCTTCACAGTATCAGACAAGTATTTATAAACTTCTTGATTAGACCTAGAAGATAAATTGAAGGTATTGTTCTTTTGAGTATGTAAATCACTATTTAAAAAAGAGAGAGAAATATGTGTCTTTTTATGAAATTCACTATTTTGAGAGGACTACTTTAATGCAATCTAGAAATAGCCATGCATATAATTGTCACAGTATTTTTCACACTGTAATATGTCACTGCCCATCTAATACTGTGGAGCCCAAAGATGAGCCCAGTATTTCAGGCATGGTCTCAGAAAGTACTGAATAGGAAGGAACAACAATTTCTTCTGATGTGCCAGCTATGCTTTTGTTAATATAGCCCAGGAGAGAGCCAGCATACTTTGTTATAAGGGCACTCTCATGTTGACTCACGTTCAACTTGTTCCACAGGAGTGTCCAGATCCTTTTGTGCTAAGCTGCTTTCAGAACAATGCTTCATCATACTCAAAATTTTTACCCTGATGCTTCTGTAAGAGTGAAAGTTAGAGCCTGAACACACACACCTGCATGCCTGTATTTTGTAGATGATGCACAAGGGATGCCAGAGAGGCTTGATTATAAAACACTGATGTAGTGATGGGTTTTTTGGTTGCCACAAGAAGTCATCACATGCTATACTGGTGCAAGCACTTTTGCCTCATATTTTTACTTCAGTTCTCAGACAATAAGACTTGGTAGGTTTCTCAAGCAAGTGTCACAGTGTGTTCATTTGTCATAGCACAGAGAATGAGTATTTGCAGAAGTAAAACTCTTTTAAGCAAAGATTAAAAAAAAAAAAATAAAATAAAGTTGACAGCTCAGTTGTAGCTTAAACTCACATCACAGTCATTGGTTCACTTTTATTCCAGTGAAGTTGTGCATGCCTGAATCTAAGTCAAGCTTCATGTTATTTTGCTGAAGTGTTTTTCTATTACATATTATTGCAGAAGTGATTTTGAGTAAGATATGTGCTTTTACATCTCTCACCTAAAGTGCTGCTATATCTGCCTTTGGAAAGAAGGCCTGTTTCCAATAAAGAAAACCAAAAGGTATTTCTGCTCAAAAAAAATCAAATACCAGTAATGACAAAAAAACCTTTAGCTATTCAAAATCAATGTAAAAAAATTTAACTAAATACTGAAGTAGTAAATAAATATACTAGGATAGCAATATACTGAACAAAATGATGGAAAACTCTAAGAAACAACTCATTCAGTCTTTTCAGTTTAAAGATGCTCAGGCCAACCCAGATCCCAAAAGATGCCACTGACGAAACGATTTTATTAAGAGCCTATAGTGTGTGCCTATGCCTTACAAAAGGTATGAGTAGTGTACACAGATGCTACACACCCAATATAGAGAACTCCAAATATTCACAGCAGTGCCGTACCATTTAGGCAGTTACTGAACTTAATGTAACTCTAAAACTGACAAGTACCTAAAGTGGCTCTAGAAATTGCAATTCACAAATCTGTCAAATGACCTTATGGCCATCCATAATGTTAATATGTCTGAATGTTGGTCAGGTCACAGTGACAACACATTACGTCAAATTTCATACCTCCATCGAGGCTTCTGGAAACACGTTTGCTGGAAGTGCGTTCGAAGTAGGGAGCTGGTCTGTCTATGAGGTTGCTGGCCTGCCGTGTCTGCGCCTGCGTACGGCCGCTGTAGCGGAACTTGGAGCCCAAGGTCAGAAACTTCGCTTTGGGAGGCTGCTCTGGTGATACAAGTCTAAAAGGGAAATATGAGGAAAGTCAGTTTAAAAGCCTTTAAGTATTTAATGAGGTAATTTGAAGCTACTTATTGTCCTTCAACTTCCGTTCACAGTGCATAATTTGTGCTCTCCAAGAAAGAATTCCACTGTAGGCTCTTCAAAGACCCTTAAAACAATGCATGTTATTTATTGTTTGCAGTTGGAGTTGAAGTGATGCTGATAACTGTCACATTTTTCCACAGTATGACTAAGCAACTGGGACTCCTATCTTTTGGTGCTATCTTGGTTAAATTTTAATTTTTTGTAGAAAGCTGAAGCCATTATAGGTCAGGTAGAATACCTCTCAGATCTCCCCTTAGAATGTTACTTGTAGTAAAATGCATTCCACTTCCACTGCCTTTCCTATATTCTGAGGTACTAATCCAGCAGCTGCTCTTCCTCAAAGTTAGGGAATGGTATCTCAAAGCTGTATAGGAGGGAGTATCAAGAGAAAAAAAATTAAGACTGGAGAGTTGTTACCCAACAGCAACAAGTTTAACAGTTTACATTCAAACTCTAGTTTATTTAAAATGTCACTTATAAAATTATATAGGTTGATGTTTGCTGGATGTAAGGAGTGGGGGGAAGAAACATATTGTGAAAAGGGTGAGAAAGAGTTACATGTACTGTTAATGCTGGGTATGTGTGTTTGTACCATAAGTGTTGGAGTCCTTGTCAGGGACAAGTCCAGAATGGGCTACCCAGGGAGGTAGTGGAGTCACTGTCCCTGGAGGTGTTTAAAAGAAGACTGGATGTGGCACTTAGTGCCATGGTTGTTGATAAAGTGATATTAGGTCATAGGGTGGACTTGATGATCTTTTCAACCTGGTTGATTCTGTGATTCTGTACCACCATCACGTGAATTTGAAGACAGGTCCTCTCTACATCCCTGAATTTCCTTCAGTATGAGGACTTCAAGTTCATACTCATTTCACCTCTATTGCTTGTACTTTGTTTTTGAAATCTGAGCATCAACTGCAACACTGAGGGTCCACTGCCATCCCTGCTGATAAGGCAAACAGTCATCACTGCAAGAACTCTTCCCAGTCCCTGCTTCTGAGGAAAGGCCTTTGAAGTTGTTTCCTGGATCAATTTAATGCTGCAAATATATGCTTACTCATCATGGCCTACTTTCTCTCTCTGTATAAAACTATCAGATTATTGCAGACAAAGCTTTTTGATTTGAGAATTTGCAAAGAATGAGCAGCTCACTGAACATCAGCTTCTTTCAAGCAGAACCAGCAACTCATGTGCCATTTGTACTGAGGATGGCACAGATGGGGAAGCGAAGAGCTCAAACTGTGCTGACTTTGTTCTCCTCTTCTGAAGCATTTGCACAGAAATATCTGTGTCAGTGGAATCTGATCCAACATATGTTAAGGCAGTATCCAGTACTGGGTTCTGAAGAATACAATAGTCACTCTAAATGTGTTTCAGCAAAACTGAAGAATTTTCAGATACCTAGCAAACAGAACAGTGAGCTAGTGTGGTGACCTCACCCTGGATACCAGGGCCCCATCAAAGACATTCCCCTTTCTCAGCTGGAAAAAAGAGAGAGACAGATATAACAAGCAGCTTATGGGTGAGATAAGGACAGGGAGACATCATTCATCAGTTGCCCTCATGAGCAAAACAGACTAAACTTGGGAACAAATTAATTTAATTTCTAATCAATCAAATCAGAGTAGGAAATGAGAAGTAAACCCAAATCTTAAAAACACCTTCCCCCCTCTTCCCTAAGAGGGGATGTTTATTGGGGCACTAGCCAGAAGCATACAATTCCCCATGTCTAAGATGCATATGCATGCACCTGAATCTTGACCTGTTCCAACATTTATAAAGAAAACAATTCAAGACAAACTAGTCTGCCCTTCTGCAGTAAGACCACTTATGAACTTAAGGCTTCACTTTCATTGCCTCTATAAAACAGGCTCTCTCCATTATTTCCAACAGGGAATGCATTATGTACTAAGAGGAAGAAGGCTAAAAGGGTTTTTCCAAGGTTCCTTCAGTTCTTGATTTTCCAGTCCTGGCAAGGTTGCAGCATTAACTGCCATTTTTATCTTACACCCTGCTGAGATAAACTTTTAATCTTTTAATGTGGAAAAAACAAGAAAACTAATTACTTCCTGATTAAGGGCATTTGAATGGATTTTTGTATTACAGGCTTAATTACGTAAAATAACTGAAAACTATGCTTTTACCACTTAAAGACATTCTGAGGAGATGCTGAAAAAATCATTAAAATATCAAATAAAACATCATAAAGAGGAAATATAAGCACGTTTCTGCAGACACTGATTAAGATCCAGAGTTGCCAACCGAGCTTATCTCAAAATTTTTATGTAGATACATGGTCTGGCTGTATTTTTAAAGTAGATTGCTGCTCTTTGAAAATGCTACTGGAATCCTCTAAGTCTGAGCTGATGACAAGTGAATACAATGCCCTTTGGTAGTCATTTTCAATACAGTTCATTACAATTTTTATAAATAACTTCTTATACTGGTGAATTTCCTATACATTATAAGAAAATGGATCTTGATGTGATTATTAGAGACAAACTGAAACATTATATAAGACAACACAAGGAATCATAGCCTGTTATATAGGGCATGCTAAGAGATTTGGAAGCTAAAAATACACATCTAAACTGTATACAATTTACTGCGGCATCCTACACAAACTTTACACATACTCTGAATGAGCTACACTCTCTTGGACTGTAGCAATTGGGTTTCTGCTTTTTATCTTGGTAGGAAAATAGAGCTGGCTTTATTTTACTGTTTTTAAATCAGGATGAGAGGTTCTGAGGATTTTCTCTCTGATGACATCAGTGAAGTATATGGATTTACAGAATAGTTCAAGTATTTGTTATATAATTCTTGTTATAATGTCATTCCTGGTTAGGAAAAGCCATTTCTGATTGGAATAAAATCCAATTATTTTTATTAAGTCCAAATTTCTGTAGTAAGATTATTTCATACATATGAATGCTCCTGAAAGCTTTCAGACTTGCAAATGGTAGTTGTCAGTTTATGATTTTTTGCTTCCATAAGACTTTCTTTTTCCTTATTCAGGTCTATTTTATTACTATAAAACTAGGAAATACATCTTACCAACAAAGCAAATCACTGCATAAGTTATTTGAAGAGTATTAACGAAATTTTCACTGTGAACAGAACTGTATGCTACTTGTGATAATAGACACAACCAGCCAAAGCAAACTTCAAATTTTCAAAAAGAATAGGCTGCTGGACTGTGTTAATAAATGAATTCCATCAACATGAAAAGAAATCTCTGATCAAGATTTTAAAAAGAAGTGCTTCTAAATTAAGCATTTGGAGACTGATTTATGCTGAGATTTGGCATATGTTCCACAAATCTCAGCATACATTCCAACTCTGCACTTGAGAACACGCTACATTCAATGACAATCTGAATACTGAAAACCATCCAATGAGACAGTTCCAGTAATCATATACTTAGGCCTCCCGGTCCCCAAGTTCTCTGAAGTTCTGTCTAGCAAGTATATTCAGCAACAGGATTGTATCTACTTTAAAACACAACTTTTTTAAAAAAACACAAACCAAAGGAGAAAGCTTACCAGTTACACACCCTAGGTACTGTGCTTTGAAGAAAAAACTCAGATTCAATGCCTATCCAATTCACAGGAGATTCAACCTAAATCTGTGACTCCTAGGCTGCAGCCTAGTTCATAAATAAGGAAAAACTCAGCTAGAAGCATCTACACACCTGCTTAGCATTTACACTCAGCTGAACGTTCAAATTAATTTAATGAAGATTACTGTCAAGCTCTAAGAGCTTCTTGTGATGATGTATAAAGGCTTTCTAGATGATCATTCTGAAAAGTCAGTCTCAGGAAATCTTACCACCAATCACAGAATGTGTCAGGTTGGAAGGGACCACAGTGGGTCAATTGATCCAACCTCCCTGGTCAAGCAGGGTCATTCCAGAGCACATGGCACACAGTTGAGGCCAGACAGTTCTTGCATACCTCCACTGCTCCATGACCACTTGTTTAGTTCCATCCCCTTAGCACACTTTGATAAAGCAGTTAATTGTACTTGAGACTTTAGGAATTGGTAATTTGGAGTCAGTTATCTGTCTAAGAGGTGATACTGCAAGGGGCAAAGAAGGGGGAAATCTTTAATTTCCTCCCATCCTTTAAAAGAAAGATATGAGAATACCTTGCAAAGTGTGGGAAGGAGAGAATTATCATTTACCTGAAGAAAGTATGGTGCTCCACACAAACCTTCCATAACCTTTTAGCAGCCCGATGGTTTGGCAGTTTGAATCCAATAGTGCTCTCAAACTGTTCCAGCTGGAAGGAATCCACAAATAAATTAACCCATTTCCTTAAGCTGGCTATTAATTAATAGGTAGAATTAAGAGAGATCCATTACTGTATCAAGCTGTAATTCTCCTGCCATAAGACTTCATAAGATTTCTTTAAACATTTTTTTTTAAATATTAGACTTTCTAGCCTTTTAAAATAATTATACTTGATGGGCTATGAAATTACATGAAGCAATTGTACTGCCGGTTGTGTTTTGCACTTTGCTTGGATTTAATAAAAGTCTGAAATCCACATGGAAGTTTTAAACTTATACACACTTTATCACAATATAATACTTTCTTAACAAAAAAAAAATCATCTATGCACAACATCAGTGAATGCAAGAACAAAACACCTGCATTGGAAAACTTACATGACCCCAAATGTTAGTACTGTAAAATTGGTATTTGGATGTCTCTGTTTTATTTATTCACGTAGTAAAAACCACTTTAAACATTTTTCAATATAATTTAAAAAAACATTACTGCCTTTCACATTTTGGGGGTTTTGTTAAATTTCCTTTTACAAACGGTTCAAAATGTAAACACGCACACACTTCCTTCAGCAACTCCCAGGAACTTTTAGCAGTAACTGAAGAGAAAACTGAATTCACTACTTCCACAGCAGCTAACAAAGATACAACATTCTACAGGACAACTCAAGTCTTTGATTTCAGCCACAAACTTAATGTGCTGACATTTAGTGAACAATTATACCCAAAGAGGAAGAGCAGCTGGCTCTCATCCTGGACTGCAAGTTTGCACAGTGAGGATATGGCCAATGGAACTACCTTTTTGTGTAAAAAACCCAATAAAATAACAAGACAGCTTCTATTAAAAAAAAAAAGAAAATAGATTTTCTTCTTGGTTTACCTTTGCCTAATCAAGATAAGTGTTTAATACGATCATTAGAAGCTGAAGAGGAAAAAGCACTCGTAAGTTTTACTTGAATATATTATAAGCCTATGAGGACGACTGCAGAAAAAATGAGCATGTTTTCTTGTTGCTGGACAGAAGTGATCTCACAAAAGGAACAAAACTGAAAGGTGCTACTTACTTCTGCTGGCCTGACTTTGATGTAGAAATTACTTCGCTTGTAGGAAATCTTCAGAATTTTTGGCCAAGCGAAGCGGTTGATCCGGAGTCTGTCTTTGTAAATCAGCAAACCATTAGCACACACACCCAGCATGATATCCACGCCTTCAGAATCCTGCCAGGTATGAGACAATTTCATAAAAAACACTTCAATAACATTCCATACAAGTAATTATTGCTGACATACCTTGAGGGAATATTGTAACTGGGACACGTTTCATATTCAAACCTGACTCTGACAATGAAATTCTTAAATCAGAAAGAGCTAAGTATATTCATTTTATAGGAAAGACTTTGGACTGTAAGTAATGGTTTTGGCATTCATATGCCACAGTTCTCGGAAAGTCTTCAATATTCTGGTAATACGGACTAAGTTAACAACTTAAAAGCAGGAAAGGTATGGCCAGTGTGTGTGCTAGCAATAATTTCAACAAATACTAAGAGAAGAAAAATGAAAACCAGGCCCGTCCCACTTAAAGCAGTCAGTGAAAGACTAACAGGCTTGTGATCAAGGTGATCTTTTACACTCACATACTATTCCTGGAAGGATAGAGGTGGTAATGGATAGGTTTTTCAGTATTCTCTTTTTCACTGAGAGAGAAAGAGAATACTCCTTCATCACTCATTTGATGCAAGTTTTACAGGCTACAAAACTAATCACTTACTGATACACTACAGAATACAGCAGAATCTCATGTCCTCCCCAACAACAGACCAACTAAATCAAATGCCAACACTGTCATTATGGAGTTGCTTCACTGGCAGAACTAACAAAACAAAATCTAGCAATGTTTCTCCAGTACTCAAAGAGTCTTGGTTTTCTATTTTAAATGCAAGACTGATGTGCTTACAATACCTTAAATTTCCTAATGATTTGAGATTCTGGATTTATGAGAAAGAGTGGGAGGAGGTTATTAGTTTGTCTTTTGGGGTTTTAACAAAAAACAAACAAACAAACAAATCCCACTTGAAATGAAAATTTGATTTGACCTACCCTAGGAAGTGGAAAAAGCACCAAAATCCTCCCCCAGGTCCTCTCCTCATATTTTTTTAACTCTCATGGTACTATGAAAACAATTACATGTTGCTTTAGGCTTTACTTTATTGGCCCCACATCTCCTTGGCATATAAAATATGACATTTTAAATGTATTTATCTGCTCTTATGACTGAAATATTATTTCCAAGCTGCACATGCCTATGCACTAAATAAACTTATATATATCTAAATTCTACTGATGTTAGAGTTTTAAATTGAGTAATTATTATAACCAAGAAATAAAGGCTTACAGCCAAAAATTAAGCATATGACTTTTCTTAAAATAATCTATATATACAATATTTTCTTTAATACTTAGCACATCTATTCTAAAACAAAACCAAACAAGCCCAATCCCCAGTACCTTGGCATGATGTAAATCCACTCCATACATGGAGAGTCTCTTAGCATTTTCTAGGAACTGGGAATCCGCCTGTGCTGGAGTCAAGCCCCTAAAACCATTGAATAAGCCTTGAGTTTATTGGCAAAAAAACCTGAATGGAATCCTGGAATTCAGGCTGATACAAAAACCTCAGTTTACAAGGTATCAATAGCATTTCTGCTCTACAAGAAAAGTGCTCTTTCACAGCATATTATTTTACTTGAGTACAGATTTCCACCTTCACTCTTTCAAACCATCAGTTGCTCAAGCTAATTAATATAAAAACACTTTTTACCAAAACTTCTCTATGAAGACCTTAGTGCCACTACTATTTTCAAACACAACTTTCTAAACACACCAAAGGAAGAGCTTTTAGTTACATAAGAAACAATTTCCAAAGTAACAATAAGTTTACCCCAGCAGTTTTACAAATAATTTTAGGAACTGACATAAATGTGACAAAGCACGATGACTTCTTTTAATCCCACTATATCTGACATACCTGTGTGTTTTGTGTAGCTCAGCCACTTTCTCTTCCATTTCTTGAGTCTGATTGGGTGCAAACTGGAATTCACTGATATAATCGCTGCGGTGCTCCTCTGGGTCATGATCACCCAGCTCAGCCTGCAGAGTATACGAACCAAGGAGGGCGTGAGTCACAAAAGAACACGGCAGTCGGCCAGATGCAATATCCTGGCGAAGCTGTAGGCACAAGAAATACCTGCAAGACAGAGGAAAAAAAGACAACCAAAGAGAAAGAAGAACAAAGAAAGGGTTACCTGTGGCAGATAATGAGAAATAGGGCAGAATTCATCAGAATGCATGTAATTGGGTAAGCGCATTTCCAAATAAGCTAACGCATTAATAATGATCTTATATATTTGATAAATAATGATCTTATTTACCATATAGTAAATTTCACTGGATTTTTAAGAGTCAATATTACTTTCATAAAACTGTGAAAAGCATGAAAAATTCTGATTTCTAATACAAATGAATAAAAAGCTATCTAGTTTTAAACAAAAGCTGACATAGGAACTTTTTCAATTCACATTGTAGCCTGTAGGTATCTATGGTTTAAAAAGATAAGCTATGCATTTCTCTGACATTTCCCTTTGGCTTTGAAACTCTAACCTTTATATCCCTTGCAGTTCATAAGCTAATCATGTCATGTAATGCACAGAAGAAATCCAGTTTAGTACTGAAACCATAATTACCTTTTTTAAATCATGTATGTATTAAAATCCAATCTTTCAGGTACTTTATGCAGTCTTGTACCAAACTTAACGAATTAAACATAAGCAGACATCTTACCTTAGCAGAGATTTTTTTCTTTAAACGTAAGTGAAGAAAATGTCTTACTAGTGAAAATTATACTGAAGATATTACCAAAGAATGTTTTTATGAGTTGAAAATGCAACTGAAAAACCGACCAACTCACTGAAAATTTTCAAAGAAAACACACACAACTTCTTGTAAACACACTTTGTACTAAATGCCTTTTATGATTCTACAAATCACTACCTGTAGCAATATATTAGCTGCACACTTGCATAGTTATCTTATTTTATGCAGAAGACTGATCTAATGCAACATGTAGTAATAACATATATCCTGCCTCAGCAGAGCCAATTGACTCTGAACCAAAGTATTTAGGTTTCCTGTAACTCGGGAGAAAAATGAATCAGTTCCTTACACTCCTTCCCAGTTATCAGTCTTGCAATGCTACTTTTAGTATCCACTGCATTCCAAGTATTTTCTAAGAACTTTGGAAGGTAATTATTTTCAGGTTTTATTAAGTTTTATGGCTTTATTTAAAGCATATGTGTAAACCCACATTTTTATCATCTAGTCTAGATTATTATTGCAGTATCTTGGATCCCTCGAGCTTTGCTCAAGACCCCCATGCCCTCATTTGTTTCATAATAAAGCAGCAGTCTGACAATAAACCACCAGCTTCTTTCACATACTATCACCTACACCTTACCTGCTGCCCAAATCATATCCCCATTTATCATGAAATTCTTCTTGCTCAGGCCTCTTCCAGAAGGTTTCACTTTACCTTTTCAACCTTGTTCTAAAAAGCAGTTGATGTATTTAAAATTAACCTGTGCATACCTAGTGATGTCTTCAGTCAACTGTGATGGATCAGGGGGATAAAACTTCACATTAAAGGTGAATATCCAAGGTAAACCTAAACATGGGAAATATCTGATTGTTAATCTCCAATAAATCCAAGTAAGCAAAGAAAAAACTTAGTGAAAAATGTTAGAAAATAGAATAAATCTAATCACTGAAATCTCAAAGGAAGCTTTTTCTGTTTTTTACTGTACATTATTATGAAGCATAGATTATTTTCATTAGCAGGTAAAGACCCACAGACATAATAAGAGATTAGCATGTTAAAAATTATTTTAAAATAATGTTTCACAGTAAGTTACAAAAATATCAGAAGACATTTTTAATTTCAAAATGACCACAATATATTAAGACTTTTAAGATATTGTGTGTTCAAAGGCACTTGCATTGGTTTTGTGTTTATTTCCCACTCCTCCAAGACTATGTCTCCTCCTGTCTAAACTTAGTTTGAGAGACTGTACAGAAACTGTGAACATGAGACATCAAAATGAGCTCTATGTTTTTGCATATAATAGAAAAAAAATAAATTATTCATTGAGAATGCGTGGAAGACAAAAATATTAGCCATTCCTACTTTAAAATATTTTTCTGGTAAACAACACAATAAACAACTATAACAGCAGTGATATTTAAATTCTCATGTGTTAGAATTGTTAATAACACATGCATTTTTTTAGAGCAAAAGCATGCTTAAAACTAGATAAATAATTTGAAAAAGTATAAAATGTTCCCTTTAGTCATAACTCTGTTTTTAAATATTTTTTTAAAGATTTGAAAGCTAAGTCACACAACAATAATTAAAATCCATTTTCAGAATGTTAGAACTTTGGACTGTGAATTATTTTAGAAATCTGTGTTACACAGATCAATCATGCTTTGAAAAATGTGTCTTTCTACAGTAACAAAAAAAGACTGAAATGCCACTTCCAACACAATGGTAGAAAAAAATACCGATGTTATTTATAAGGTTTTTTTTCTTACAAAAACCTGTTCTGAAATTCCATATATACTAAAGTTAAAGAGGTGTGTCAGAATTTCTACTGTCTTCCAATATTTAAAAAATTATTTTGGTTTATCAGACATGGCTATTCACTCAAGCACTTCAATTTTTCTTTAAGTGTGAACCTCATTCTACACCTGGCTGCTAAGACACTATTTCTTTTTGAGAGCTCAGGGTTTTAGTGTACCTTAACATTCCCAGTTATTGAGTTTTTGTACAATTTTGTGTACAAAATTAGGCAGGACCTATAAATGAGGTTTCATTTATCACTGCATCATCTACTGCAATGCAGTGCAAAACAGAATTAAGACAAAAATACCTTGGAAAAAAGTAGTCTAATGAATACGTACAGCATAACAAACACAGTTAAAGATGGAATAGATTAACCTACTTCCATCATCTCCGAGGGAATCAGCATAATTTAATGAAAAGATGCTGATATTGGGTAAACCAAAGTGATGAGTATGAGCAATAGGGCCAAAATATTTATGCAAAAAGCATTCAAGGAGAGCTGTCATGTTAACAGAGCTGTGGAGAAATGGATGAAAGATGTGTCCTTCCACACCGGTGGAGGACCCTCAAACCAGTCTGCAAGTTTTTTCTGGTCTAAAATTGCAGTTAAACTAGTCACATATGAATTCCTGTTTAATTGTTGCTCTTTCCTGTCAGCATTTCTACAGCTAACTTTCAGAAAGTGCTGCAGCCAGGAGACTTAGGTGTGGTTTGAAGAAAAAAAAAATGAAAAAACTATATTCTCTATAAAAAGTGCATAAAACCTCTGAGTGTGTAGGACTTGTGAAAGAATTCATGTCTCTACTTACACTGATTAAATTGCTAATTTATTGAAAAAATATTGAAGTTGATTTTGTACTGTAAATTTTCTGGACAGCTGGTGACCATGTATTTTACCTAATTACTGAAAGCACATTTATCCCCTAAATATAGACTAGTAAGTTTATTACAATGTGCACAGTCTATATTTCTACTTCTCACTAGAGCATACTTTTCATAGCTGCACAAATGAGGCATATAATCATAGTTGTCCCCACATAATGATGCACATTACTGCTGGCTCTTTTTAGAGCTGGTAGCCAAGACAAAAAAGAACAATTCCAAAGCTGATTTAAAATTGTATTTAGCATTCTGTCCCTGATAAGCCTCTCTGTTTTGATGTTCAGTAGTATGGGCCACAGAAATGTCAAAATTTTTTCTAGCCAGCTTGTTACATCAAAAATTGCTTCTGTGGCAACTTTAGGCACATTCTTAAAGAAAAAAAATGCAATATAACCAACCAGCTAGCAGCATACAATTAACATGATTCATCCCATTTAAATGGGAAAAATCAGTGAGGGTTTTTTTTCCAGTAAAGGCCTTTTCTGGCTTTTACTCATGACCTCTTTGTCAGCTTTTGCAAGAAAACCCTTCCCTTGGCACAGGTACTTAGTTCTTTTCAACAATAACAGTCTACACTCTAGTGTAATCAGCTTAGACCAAAATTAGCTACAACTCTTATAAATATATAGCTAAATATATATAAAATGGATGGATATAAAATAAAGTGAACCTGCATAAAATGACTCTCATATTTTGATGCCTGAGCATACCCATACATTTGTTACCATTAAAATCTGACAGCCAGAATTGTAAACCTAAAATGCAAGCTCTTTCCTAATTAATTAAAACTTCTCTTAGTACCCTAGGATATTCTGTCCTCAGAACATCTGGCTTCTCTCCATTTCTTACAAGATATAGAACACAGAATATGCGATATGGGATTATTTTTTGCAGTAAAAAACCTAACCATTCTGCAGGCTAGAAAAGGATTTAATTGACATAATATTACCTTTGGTTTAAACAGATAAATTATTGAATTGAATTTTGTATAAGGGTGACCCAACACACCCTCTGTGTAACCTGAGATTTGAGTATTTCAAGGTCAGTTTCTATTGCCTGTACCGTCAAAATATTCGAGCTGTGATTCTCAGTTTTGCAAAAGCCTGAATCCACTTGAGATGTACCAATTTTCAAAATGATAGTGACAGAAATGTAATTACCTACCTGTCCCTGAAAGAAGTAATTAGAGGTTTTAACACATGCCAGTGGATAGCCAAGTACATGAGTTAAAAAAAGTCAAGAATTCATTTTCCTGAAGAGATCAGGCTGGCTGAAAGCAAACAAGATTTTTGTCACCTTTGTAGCCCTGAGAACAGAGACAGTAATTTGTGGATCATGTTCATTAGCTGAAGTAACGTCAGTAATTGCTGAGATCCAACATAATTACCCAGCCAAAGGCCAACCGGTACAAGTAAGAGAGTGCACAGAGGGCCTGAGGACTGTGACACAGCAAGAGAGAGCCTGCAGAACATGACTTGGGGGAGATTGTAGGATTCTTATTTTGTCTTTCCCAGTCACAGGTGGTATAGACATGCCCAGTGTGCAGAGTATTGGTGTTGCTTACATTTAAATGAGACAGAGATTGTTGTAAATATTATGTTGCAAACTGATGTGTTGAACTACATTTCTAAAAGTGTCACCTTTGTACGTTCAGATCAATGTATCTGTCCAAATATACTTATTTAGCATGCTAGTGCTTCAGTTTGTGCCATATATACCAGGGAAAAAAGAAATAACCAAATATTCAGAGTTGGAAGGGACCCACAAGGATCAGCAAGTCCAGCTTTTAAGTGAATAGCCCATAGAGGGGATTGAACCCCCAACCTTGGCTTGTTTTTTGTTTTTTAGCACCAGGCTCTATTCAACTGAGTTATCTCAGGTTCAAGAGTTTTTTCATTTCCAACTTCCAAATGGACTAATAAGTTTTACAGGTAACTTAACTTTAATGAGTATTTTTGTACACAGGATCGCCATTCTTGAATAAAGACAAATATATTTAGAATTAAGCCTGAAAAAGTCTCATTACTTGATACTTAGGTAGCTGGAAGATTAAATGTGCCTGCAGTAATATTCCAATATCTGGAAAACTTCATAGACTAATGATGAGGAACACAACAGTATACTAATTACTTGCATAGTGGTGTAAGCAAGTGTCATTTTAAAATCCTTAAAATTATGTTCTTACTTTGCTGTTTGTTTTATTACGCCTATCTATTCTGAAATACTATAGACCAGAGGGGAAAAAAACATTCTGTCATGATTCCTCATTCAGTAACTGGACTTGTTCTCCAGTATAAAATGTAGGTCTTCATGCTGTATGAAAAATCAAACCCCCTTAACATATTTTTTATAGTACATATGATACAGTATTAAAGAGCAACTTTGTCTCCAAAATTTTTTCAAGTCAGTTCTTACATTTGAAATTTGTGAAACTAACTTGTAGGCTAGATAGCATGCAAATTGGTACAGAAGACAAAAAGATACCAACATTTGTATCAACAAAATTGATACAAAAAGTATCATCCTCCTCCATCTTCTTAAAAGAGAACCAAACAGCCTTTAGCCTGCACATTTTGACAACTTAATAGATTGTCACTGAAGACCTGCAGAAGTTTCAATACCAGTAACTTTTCCTTAATTAAAGGTATGGCTGCTACTTGCATATTAGCCCATTCACCATTTTAATAGGTCTAGTTTGCTTACACAAGAGCATGGGATCAAAAAAGCCAGCTTCCAAGGATGCTTCTGTAACTTTCATTTCTATACTGAAAATATAAACCACGCCTTCCTATTAATGGATTTTATCATTGGGCAAAGACATGAAAAAAAAGGAATTAACACCACTATAACTTCTGGAAAAAATGAATATTGCCTTAAAACAGTGGAGTTAACAGCAGTAAAGAAACCATGTTTGTCATTATAAGTAACACACTGTTGTTCTTAAGTACAGTCAGTTTGTTAGCTTAAATTCTCGTTGTAAGTCTAGGCTTCTAAATATTATCATCACCCTCTTCTTCCCACTTTCCTATCAAGTACTACCAAAAGATTTCCATTAAAAACAAAACAACAAAAGCCCTGGTTTGGGTTTACTCACAAATGAGTAAAGCAATGGCAAAAAGTTCAGTAAGCGCAAGGTCTGTCTAGCATGTTTTAGTGGCCACTTATTTTGTGAGCTGTAGATTCAGGCAGAGTATCACCTAGATTTACTCTCCATACGCTCCCCACTTACTACAAAAGCTACCCAGCTAGTGAAGAGCTTTGACAGAGCTTTATGCAAACAGAATAAAATGAATTACTCATTGTGTACTGAGTACAGGAAGTAGAAAGGCATTTCAAGCAAATTCAGTCTGAGACATTCCAAGATTATGCTCTCTATTCCATCTCCATTCTGAAAATGACGGACATTATCAAAAAAGTCAATGGTGGACTGATCAGTATGGAAGAGTATACATTTTCTGTAAAACATATTAATTCTCTTTTTGTAGGTTCATATTATTCTGGTGAGTCTTTGAAGTAAGAAAGTCCTATGGCAACAACCATGACCATCTTTGCATGATCACATTCTCCATCCAGTAACCAACTATCAGCCCAAAGTGGAAAAACATCTACTGTTTCAGGATGCAAAAATATCAATTATTACTCATACAACAAGGGAAAATTTTGGGGCAATAATATATTTGATTAGTTTCTAATATAATATAATGGTTAATCATTATAAGATAGTGATATAATAACATATAGTATAATCATTAACTTCTATAGCATAATGCTGAGTGACTCCCTCTCCCCTACTTGGACAGGTGATGGAAATAGAAGATTTGCTTCTTCTTCTAAGGTGAATACATCACTGTCAGATAGAAATTATTTTAAACCTGTAAGTAATCAACATCCAGGCTACTAAATTTATGAAGAATATTTCAGTGAGGAAAAAAAGAGAGTATAACATCTGAATACAGAAGTACTTACTTCGAATTTGTCTCTTAATTTCCTTTGAAGCATCTAGCCAGTTCTGGGAAAAAAAAAAGAACAAGCAAACCACAGCCAGCATTTAAAATCCCCAATACCAAAAATATTTTTATATAATCTGTGCAACCTATTAAATAGCTTTTAGCATTTCAGTTATTACTGATATGTGCAAAGAGACTGTTTTGTGACAGATCATCCAACAATTTGACTTTTGGAAGTGAGACTAAGGAATCTGTAACATATATTCATTGCTAACTCAGACAGTCCTGTTTACTAGTTTTACTCATACATGTTAAAAACCAGGTTGAGAGACTAGGAATATAAACCTTTTACCATTTCAAAGACAGACATGAAATGCAGGGAAGAGTAGATACTGCCTTGTGAGGCCAAGGAGAATATCTGCTTTTTCACAGGCCACTGCAGGTACTTGCAGTTTCAAAGTCTGAGGGGATACCTCAGTGCCAGCTCAAATGCTGCCAAAGACTTATTTCTACCAATATTTCTCACCTAACTTAGCAAAGCAGAGCGTCCTGGGTATAACGTGACCCACCTTTTTCAGTCTATGGCAGCAAACAAATTCCAGATGCAACACTGTTTCCCAGTACCAGATCCCTCAGTCTCCCTAAGGGGCTTTTACACCCAAAGTCTACCATCTTTCAAGAAGACAAAAATGCTAGTCTAGTTTCACAGGTCTGTGTGAATTAGGAGAATGTGGAACTACATTTCTGCAGTAGTGCAAATCTTTAACACAGATCACCCCTGCTGGCAGAGAATGTGTCTCCTATGAATATGGACCAACACACCAAGTTGCCTGTTGTAAATGAGCTTGGTCCAAGCAGATTTCATCACAAGTGCACCATACATATATTAGATGAATATTATTTACAAATTAAAAGCAAAAGCCCCTTTTTATAATCTATTAAAATTGTAATGTTTAAAACAAGAAAATTTCATATTTCTTGCTTTGCCTGTGATCTGCTTTCCATAGCTATGATAATTTTTCCAGAGAAGGCAAAGTCCATAACATTTTTCCAAAGGAAGAGTTAGAAAGCACTTCTCCAAAATCCTGGATACCATTTATAATGCTTAAGTCAGAAAATTTGCTTTCTGTTAGAAGAACCTTGACATGGAAAGGCCTTGGAAGGCAACGCATGCCTTCAGATAAATTCAGCTGAGACTGATTTCAGCTACAGTTATCACCCAAGGTTTTTCCATTTTGGCAGGAATTCCATTCTGAAATTACCCACAGCCATATTCTTGCAACTACAATAACTAGAAGTATCTTAAACCCTTACATTTTAGACATAGCATCAAGTAAATAAATAGAGAATATAGCATGGAATAACTACAACAGAAAAATAGGACTCCTGAGTACATAATACTTTCAGTGCGTCATCTTTTATCACTACAAAGCAGGAGAAAAGAACATACAATACAGACTATGCTGCAAGATGATAAGAATAATCCCTTCTTTAAACAAGTTATACAGTTCATTTTCTGATTTTTCCAAGCCTGAAATAAGCTTATTGGAAGCAGACTTAGCCACTAACTTTCATTATTGCTCTGTCAAATAAAATCAGATGCTTATATTCCATTTATAGGCATAATTACAGGGATGGGGTTTTTTGCATCTCTGCCTTTCGTAATGAATAAAAACAAACACCACAAAAGAATCTACCCTAAATTAGAGCTCTTAATGCAGAATAGGCAGGTCTGTCTTTTGAAACAAAAGACAAAGTGTATACACACTACTTTGCTCCAGTAGGCAGAAATCTATTTGTTTAATTTGTGAATGGTAAGGTTATAGACAGGATGAAGTAATGTATTGTCAAAGAACAAAATGTTCTCTCCCAGTACAAAAGTATTTTGTACAAATCCAGAAAAGCAGCATTTTAAGCTGGTGCCCAAAACATAAGAGCAGAAGCTTTCTAACACTTCTGCACACCAGTGACAGTGTGAATGGAACATTCATAAACTTCTGAGAGTTCAATGCAATGAAATCTCTAACTAAACTTCAAGTTAATAAATTTAACATTTGCAAAAAATGAAAGAAATCATTAATTACTAATTTGGCCTAAATAGTTTTAAAAAGTATATTAAAGCTAACAAAAATCAGTTTGATTGAAAGACATAACCTCCCCTCCCAGCTCCACAGAACACCCATGGAGAAGCGTTAATGGGACTCTTCCTCCAATGGTACCCCAATGGTGCATTGGGGAGCAGCTCTAATTCAAGAGAGTGCCTGGCACTCAGCTGCCACACACCACAGCTAGTGTTGGGTTCAACAGCTGGCTCATAAATGGGTGCTGTGATGAGTGCACAAGAATGGGAAAAAAACATCATTCAGCATTTAGTACTGACTGGCCTGGAGGTCAGGGATGATTTGTGGCATTTTAATCTAAAAAGGCAACAGTCAAAGAAAAAAAAAATCAGAAAGAACTGGTATCAAAATTAAAAAGTAACTCAATACAGAGGTGAATGAAAAAGAGAGCCCTAAACCCAGCAGAAGTTCTAAGAAAGTAGAAGCTACAAAACAAATTAGCTAGGAAAGAGGTTCTTTTTAAGGTTTTCCAAATAACACTAGGAATGCATCTGTATGAAGAAAACAAAATCCAGCAACTTGGCTGTTTAGTCTTCGTAACAAAAAGGACCAGATATCTCCAGAATTTTTTAAAATAAAAGTCTGCTGCTGTCCATAACTCAGGTGACAAGTGATCTATTCTACTTTTGAATAAGGACCCCATTATCAGATATTTCTCACTTAATTTATGTAAATACTTATGAGTGTTGCTACAGTACCACCTTCACAGTCAATGGATGACGAATTCAAGGACTCATTCACACTGAAAGAGACCTCTGGAAATAACCGGTCCAAGTGTGATTCAAGAGCCAGTTTTGAATTAGATCAGGTTACCCAGGTTCATATCCAGTCAAGTTTTTTAGTATCTCCAAGGAAAAAGACATATGAAAAATCAAATGGAGTCTTTTAAAAGAGTGGACCTCTGTTCCTCTATTCAAACGACTGAAGAATACCAAGAGTCTTAGTCTAACTAGAGGAGGAAAAAAAAACAAGGGGGGAAGGTAAAAAAAAAGACATAACCCTACCCCAATCCAGACTTTTTTGCTGAAGTTTCAGAAACCCAAGCCTGCTTATTTTACCTCCTGGGATCCTACACAGGTTGGCTATTTTCTGGTACACTCAAGGATCCCAGGTTTAGTATTAGACCGTTTCTCTCTTACCAGATATCAGACTGCTGTTTTATGTTATTTTGTTGTGTCTGTACAGTACAGTTTTTCAATAGTGAGAAGCACAAATAAAGCAACAAGCAAAAATAACAGATAATATTAAGATTATGATATTAGTTAGAAGATCAATAGAGATCTTCATCATTTCACCAAGTAAGTTCTTATGTCTGGAAATGGCTTACAAATCAAGAACAAAAATTAAATATCCAAATAATAATATAACAAGCTCATTTTATATATGGAGATTTTTAATATAGAGGAATTGAGTATTTTGTTCAATACTGCACAGAAAGCTTTGCAGCAAAGCAAATAACTCTATAAAACAGCTTTATCGGAATGGAAGTTGTCAGAAATTCAGATTTATTCAGACTATGAAACTACACCTATTTTTTTTTAAAAATAGTGTTAAGAAAAAAATGACAGAAAAAAAGCAAATATTTTCAGATGCAGTATGATGTAATGATGCTTCTACTACAAATGCAGATTAAAGAGAAATACAAATTTTCCTGCTTCAATTTGTAAATATTCATCTGGAAGTTTTTTTATGAAGAAAAAGATGACTACACACATATCTCTAGTTCATGAAGGAAGCAACAGGCAGCCCAGCCCATAACTGTAAATGTTAACATGTCAGAAAGATAAATTGGGTTTTGGTAATTAATGGAACGTTTGCCACTGACTGATTTAAGGTTTTCCTCAGCTGAGCAATCTAGATGTGCTCAACCATCCAAAAGAAAGGAAGTGCAAAAGAAGAAGGAAGTTACCAAAAGGTATTTAAGAAATCCTTTCAAATGCAGTCATCTCAAATGCCATTCATTTGTAAAATTAGCATATAATATCAATGATGGACCAGCTTCAGTCTCTTTACAATTTTTTTTAACTAAAAATTAATAATAAAGGAACTCAAAAGCCTAGTCATTACATACTTATGAACTAGATTCCCTTCATGTTAATGAACAAAGCATTCTTACACATCAATGAGAAAAGGCAGCAAAATTTAGTCAAGTGTTTGAAATGGTAAACATTTAAAAGAATATACCTCACTGAATTATTGGAGTGAGTGGCAATGATGAAAGACAAACAAAACCCTCATACAGGCTTACCTTCTGTTCTGAATTCTCATAAAACAACAGCCCAAAATAGTCCTTTTCCAGTAAATTGAGGTGTTCACATACTTTATCAAACAGAACTTGTCCTTTTGCTCTTTTCTGAGGTGTAGGAGAGTAGGAAAAGAAGGAAAAAAATAAGGAAAATAAGATAAAAGACAAAATTAATATAAGTAAATCAGTAAGGTCCTTAATTACAAGTACTGTTATTTGATTATCTTATTCAGGAAGATTTAAAATATACATAAATCAGATTATAAAACTATCAGCTTTTTTATAAACACTGTCCACCATATTTTAAAGTATACATATCCTAGATAGAAAATAGAGAAATTTCAATTTTTTTTCAATACATCAAAAAACTCAGAAACAACGACATAAGTACATAAGGAAAATTCAGTACCTGAAAGATTTAAATATTTTGCACTAATAAATGTCACTGAATAGTCTTGGTTTTTCTAGATCTTTTTTTTTTTAAATAACAGAAAACATCTTTATTCGAGCCACCTTTTTCTATATTATCTTCTAAAATTTAATCTAGTTATCTACAATGTTAACTTTTTAATTTTTATCATTTTGGTATACATCTCAGTGACTTATGAATCCCATTATATGAATGCACTGAAAAATAAAGTGTGTTATCTTCAAAAGACAAAAAGAACAAGCCAACCACTAAGAGCTGATGCTCAGACCAGCAGAAGCAGAACACAAGCAGAAGCTGATCATATCCAACATGTCTAGTTGTCTACACTGCTGTGGGTTATTTAGAGGGGCAGAAAGTAAGATGGTTGCTTTCTATCCACGTATTTCTGAAATCTCAGTATCCAACAAATTCATTAGATGCTCAAAATAAGAAATCTTCAAGAAGTTTATTTTTCCTGAAAATAATATTTGTGGAAGTCAGCAACCAAGGAAAAAAACCTGAAGGTTTTATTTGAGGTTAGTTTCAGTATCATAGTCTGCTGCTTTATAAATATAGTAATTGAAGAGTGATCATCATTTTAACATACTCTTAAAAAGCATTTTAAAATGGCCACTTTCAAGCTCACTTGGTGAGCTCAGTATTACTAGAGCTTAGGCAAATGGCAGTCAGTCCTGAAGTTTTATCTGTTCTTCTTGTGACCTTTCCAGCAGCCTTCCAGTATCTAAAGGGAGCTTAAAAGAGAAGGGAAGGAAAGGGCATGTAGTGATAGGACAAGGGGTAAAAGGGCTTCAAAGAGAGTAGATGCAGATTAGATATTAGGAAGAAATCCTTTACTGTAAGGGTGGTGAGGCACTGGAACAGGTTGCTCAGTGAAGTTTGTGGATGTCTCATCCCTGGAAATGCTCAAGGCCAGGTTGGATAGGGCTCTGAGCAGCTTGGTCTGGTGGAAGGTGTCCTGGCCTAAGCAGGGGGTTTAAAAACAACAAGATTTTTAAAGTATCTCCCAACCCAAACTATTCTATCGTTCTGTGATTCTTGTACCTGAAACTAGGAATGTAAACATTCCATATGTCTGTAGTGCCAAAAGCAAGTCCAGGCTTTACTTCTGTGCACCAGATTTTAAGGAAAATCTTTGTCTCCTGCTGAAAGGAGACAAAGATTTAGAGCTGACACCATACGCTCAGGGTGAGAAGATGAGAAGTTCTTTCCACAGTTCAAATCTGACCATGACTGGCATGCAGCCTCCAGTTTGAACCAACTCCTTCATGACAGCTCTGCTATTTGTGGCATTTATCATAGAGGCCACAACAAGGCCTCTTCAGAAGCCTGTCAGCTTATAGGAATTTTTACATTTGCTTATCCTACAGATTTCAGTACGTGCCACACAGCACTGCCATTCCACAGAAATGCCATGGGCAGCCCCTGTGTGGGCCCGGGTGACACTGTGGCCATTGTCCCCGCAGACAGTGGCAGAGCACTCCACGTGCCCCATCCCGGCGCTCCCGCAGCTCGGCTCCACGGCACAGGGCGGGAAAGGCCAACAGCGGAGGGAGAGGGGAGAAAACAAGGTATGCACTGAGCAAAGAGGGAGGGCATTGTTGATTTATTCTCCAAGAATCCGGGGCTTTATTCAAAATCGCATTGTTCAGCAGACATTCGACTCAGGAAGATCAGAAAGCTTTCACAGAAGCGAAATTATAAACTGACCACATTTAGTAGCCCAAGTAGCAAGGCAGTGGAAAGTAGAAGCCAGAGTGACTTCTGAAATGGGGAGCAGGGAATTTCAAGTCTGTTTGATGCTTTCAAAAAATCTTACTCCTCAAGAAAGGTGACTGCTTCCTCTAAGCATCTGAAGTAACCACTTAATTTTCTAGACAGCTTCAGTTTAATAAGAAAAATAATCAATATAGAAAGGCAGTAAATCGAAAGCAGAAAAAACATAAGCAAGAGAGAGTTCAAAGAATCTTAGATGCATGTAATAGATATCATTTTTTTCCAAGGTCAATGTACAGGTCAGTGATCACACCTTGCAAAGGCAAGTTTCAGTTATTTAAATTTCAGTAGAGGAAATCTATAGATTAGTGGAAAATAATATATGCTATCATATCAAGCCCACATCTGGAATCAGCTGCTTTTTTACAAAGTTTATATACTAAACCTCACAGTTAATATCAAGTCTTTGACATATAGAAACAAAGCAGGCAAATCGACAGGAAATATATTGCAAGTATAACTGTAAGACATTGCACAGTTTCTTATTAGGAAGTCATATTCAACAGAGAACTTGGATATACTAGCAGTGTCCACCGTATCTTTAAACATTTTTTTCTCAATTCATGGGTCTTCTACATAAAGAAAAACACCACGTCACAAAGTCCAAGTTTGTGAGTCCACATTCTAGACAGCAGCAAAATGAAAAGACATTATACCATCAGCAACTAGCATTTATAGAACTCTGTTATAGGTTCAAAAGCATAAGAAGCCTCTCAGTGCCAGTGATGGTTTTCATTATAAGATCCTACCTGCAAAACTGAAAGACTCTGAGTCATTTTATATCTATCTATATAGACAGATATATAGATATATGAATATATATAGTGATACAGTTTTAAAAATTTAGAAGAGTATTTAATTAGCAAAACCAAACTTTTCATGTACAATTTCTTTGTAAATGATTTGGGGACAAGCATTACTATACAGTATAAATTATATGATAAACATAACTTTTCTGGAAAAACTCATGTTCCTAGTAGAATGTCTCTAAACGTGAACTGAAGATAACTGTTATGATCCAGTCAGTGCAGAAGTTAGAAATACTTTAATAGAGCTGGGCACTCTTAAGAAGGCAGCATCATGGTTTGCACAAGTTTTGACTTTTTAAAATGGATTGCATTTCATTTTCTACCAGGTGTTTGAGATATCAAGTGGTAGTCACAACCAACGTGTAAATTATTGTTCTTATAAATTACTGTTCTTATTATATGTATGCATACATACACATTTATGCATCCGTATATACACACATATGTATTTACAGCACATCAAATACTGGCACTGAAAACAACAAGAAAATATTCACGTTCCAAATTATAATGCAGAAATATCAGTAAAAGTGTAAGTCTATCCTTGCTCCCACAAGAAGGGGAGCACATTCGACATAGCTATACCAAGAGGCTGAGAAGCGAGGAGATGCTCACAAAGCCAGCAGTTTAAAACACAGGAGTACTCAGATCAGCAGTATTCTGTATTGCTGCCAAGTTATGCTTTCTTTTAAGTGAGAACATAAAAAGAACACATGTAACCAAGGTTATTCTAATATAAATTTCAAGCCTGTATTTAGACACCGAAGATACCACCTCATAAAGCAACTACCTCATAAACCAGAGGCAGTATTATTCTGTCCTTTAGCTCCTCAAAGAAAGAGTAAATCAGAGCAAAGCAATTGCAGCTGACATACACTGTGGAAATTTCTATGCAACTGGGAATTAGGGCATCATGGATCTGTTTGGCTATACAAGAGTTGCCAACCACTGATGCAATATCAACATTCACAGCTACCAGTTCTGTTCAATACATTTATCTATGATAGGGATGAAGGAGCTGAATGCACCATTAGCAAGTTTGCTGATGATACTCAAGTGGGAGGTGCTACTGACTCGCTCAAGGGACGAGACACCCTATAGAGCAATGTGGATAGATCAGAGCATTGGGCAATCAGTGACATGAAATTTAGCAAATGCCAGATTCTGTGTACCTGGGACACAGTAATGCTGTATAACAAGTATAAACTGGGACAGGAGTGTCTGGAGACCAGCCCTACAGAAATGGATCTGGGGGTGCTGGGCAGCAGCAGCTCAGTGTGAGCCAGCAGAGAGAGCCCGGGCAGCCAGGAGGGCAAACCCCATCCTGGGCTGCATCAAACCCTGTGTTTAATCATCCAGACAAAAGCGGTGATTATCCTGCTGCACTCAGCTTTAGTATGGCCACACCTTGAGTACTGTGAACAGTTCCAGATGTGAAGGTCCCTGAATATGTCCAGAAGGCCACAACAAAGCTCGGGAAAGGGCTGGAAGGAATGTCCTACAAGGGCTGGCTTAGGACTTTGGGCTTGTCTAGAATTAGAGAAAAGGAGGCTGAGGGGTGGCCTCATTGCTCTCTATAGCTTTCTGAGGAAGGAGAAGAAGCAGGTGCTGAGTTTCTTCTCTCTGGGATCGGTGATAGGACATGCGGGAACAGTTCAAAGCTGCACCATGGAAGGTTTAGATGTGACATTAGGAAGCATTTCTTTATCACAAGGGTGATCAACCAGTGTAACAGCTTCCTAGGAGGTGGCTGATGCCCCAAGTATTTCAGTGTTTAAAAGTCATTTGGACAGGGTGTTTAGGTCAGCCCTTGTGACAGGTCAGCCCTTGTGCTTCCCTACCCTTAAAGGGCTGGTCATCAGGCAGCTGAACTCAATGACCATTGGAGGTCCTTCCTAGACCTGAAACAGTCTATCCTATTCTTATTCCTGCCTTCTCCTTTCTCTAGCAGTACACATGGAGGAAAGTATCAACATTTCTTCCCAGCCCTGCACTAGCAGAAAGGATTGGATAGGTAATCATGTCCCAGCCTAGGCATTGTATGTCTCTGTGTAGGAAGGAGGCCTGTATTGTCTGATATGTGAGAGCTGTGGATTATCTCAAACTAATTTAACCATTTGAAGAAATTTGGAAAAAAAAAAAGACAACAAAAACAAGTACAGTTTTAAAAGTTTTCTATGTTCACTCAGTTAATCTGGGTTTCCACAGAATGGCAGAACTCCACACACCTCTTCAGAGACCAAACCCTCAGCTGAATGCAGGACATGCTCCTAAACTGAGTGATTTTCTGAAGTGTGCAAGGCAAAACCTATTATTTCCCCAGAGATTTTTTTTTCTTCTTGTACTCATTTTTAGAAATGCTTGAGTCATTTCCCTTGGAGAAATGTAATAAAACATTTTATTACATTTGAGAACAATAGCACTCCATCAGAACGAGGGTCCAACTTCAAAGTGGCTAACCACAAATGTCTACAGGCAAGCACAGGAGCAGTACCCAGGAGCTGACTGACTGTGAGACTGGTATTGACTGAAATGCCAGGGTTTTTTTATCTCCAAAAACAGTTTGAAAGACACATATTTACAAGAGGAAAAAGGATTTGATTTCATTTTATTTTTCTGAATCAGTTTAAGAGTAAATGCTTACAGGCATTAACACAATGCAATTCCATAGCCAGGCCCAGGCTAATGCATTCTCCAGTTTTGTTTAAAAAATCAAAACATCCCTTGCAGTCTGGCAAAGGCAAGGCCACAGAAAGAAGTCAGAATCTGAACCAGGCAGTCCCTGTTTCCTGAGACTTGAAGAATAAGGATTGGTACTGGTCACAAGCAAAAGAGGAGCAGATGTGCAACAGCCTGGGTTGTTTTCAAAAGTATGATACATATCAATGACGAGCATATTTTTTGGCCGCAAAATCTGCTTTGCTGTGCTTCTTGGCCAGTGATGCATGAAAAGTGCTCTCATGCCTGGCCTGCACTTGTACTGCATGCAGGGAGAGCTGAAAAGTGTCGGCTCCTGATGCTGCAGCAAACCAGACTGCCTTGTACAAACAAGAACCCTGGGGAAAACCAAACCAAGGGAATACAGGAGCTCACTCCTGCTACAAACTTGGGAGCAGCAAAGAAAGTCAGAGAGCATGGTTGGTGCCTCGGAGGTGCAAAAGAAGTGGGAGAGAACATAGGAAGAATGGCCCAAAGCAGCCCTTGGCGGTTCACAATGCCGCAGAGGAAGGCAAAAAATCCCCAGGGACTGAGATGACTTCACACATAAACATTACTTTCAGTGGTATCTGCTGAATCCAGCCACATATTTTAAGAATGTGCCAATCATCCCTATTTTCCTTTTTCTAAATAAAAGATGTCATACTTTAAACAGACCACTTAGTGCTTGAATAAACCTAGACTAGACATCTGAGCAGTCAGAAAAAAGATTTGCAAATCAAAACTGAGCTACAATTAAACATCTGTTCCATATCAGCTTCATTCAGAGTTTTCTTAATTCAGGGTTAAAGACTGATCTTAATTGTACATTGAGCAAACATATTTTTACTTTGTATTAGCAAACTGTAAGTAACCATAGAGTCTGTGTCAACTCCGATACATTTCACTTGTTCATACGTGCATAAAATACGGTCAGTGCTGGCATCCCTTAAATGCCTTTTGTCATAAATATTTAATTAGACCACTGACTGAATGCAGTAAACAAACCCAATAGGATCATCATTTGCTTCTAATTAGTAATCATTATGCACTTAGCACTTATTTTTGTTTGTTTGAACTGTGTTATTCTCTACTCAAACACAGTTTATATTTAAAACAGAAAATCTGAACTAGTCTTTACTGCAGATCCCAAATTCAGTGATAGAATTTCTTCACAACTATGTACAAAGCCACAGAATGAGAGGAAAAAAGCAAGTTTATTTCCCCCTTGAAAGCAAGAGATACATGTAGTTCACAGTAATATATTAGTAATTTATACCTCCCAGAGACATCAATTATCAGGAAAGGAGTATGTCAAAATCACATCATTTTCACTGTGTTAAAAAAATTAAAACTGCTCCTAAAAATTAAGTCTTAAACATTCTAATAGTCTGCACATTCAAGCTATTAAAACTCAACTGCCATTACATCTCAAATATTACACTATTGAATCATGAATCAAGGCTATTTTATCCTTGAATATGGTTCTGTCATTTCAAGCAAGCACAAAGGTTCAGTCACAGTTTTTGGCAAATACCACTCATTAGCTTTCATCTTCAGTACCTTGACAATTGTCTGTTATAAACTTACAGGCTGTTATTCCTTTAACTCTCTTTAAAGTAATGAAAGGTAACTGAAAGTTTTTTAACAGTTCACAGCCTGTGAAAGTTGTTTTAAGTTATGCTTCTCCAGAACTATTCAACAACAGCTTCTTCCTCTTTCTATCTCTCTAGGCATTCATGTATTACTCTGAAGATTCTGAGGCTAAGTAAGTGTTATCTTTAAAAGTTACAATTGTTTTAAGCTTAAAATAATTACATTATTTGTTCATGCTCTATGAATGCACATATTGTGTACACGTAACTCATGCCATTTAGTATAGTACTTGCATTCAATATTATTTTGTGATTTATTTCAGAAGAATCCTTTAAAGCAACAAAGCACAGAAAATCAATCTATTGTATTAATATGGAACCTACAGACTTAAGGAACTAAAATACTAAAAGTTAAAGGAATTTAATGTAACATTGTAATGGAGGATATTTTGCTGCCTTATAAAACTTTACAGGGTCCAAAATAACAATATAAAGCAAGTTTGAAGAGTGGCTGGTGTAAATGTTCATAACACTATTCCCACTCAAATTTTGATTTCCCCAGAGCAAGTAGCTAGGAGGCAGAATAATTATTTACAGACCACATTTTATCAACCATGCAAGATTACGATCAGCATCTCTGCATTGGTGAATTGAGGGCAGTTCATTTCTGGGAAAAATCAAAAACCAGAAAACACTACAGTAAGAATTTCAAACAACAAAGAACTGAGGAACAGGTTTCACCTAGCATAATGTTTAGATAAATAATGCTCTCATGTTGTGGACTTCTCTAAGCAACAGTGGAGTACCTTAGATGTTGTATTCTACACTGGCATTCAGACAAGGATATTTGGAGAAGCTATACTCCAGAAAGATTACAAACCAGGTCCTTCAACTGTGCATCTTCAAAAGTAATGAAAGTACAAAGATAGATGAGAAGTAAAAAGAAAATAACCACCAAAGAAACTGAAATATCTGTTCAAACAGTTCCACAGATAAAGAATTATTGACTTAAAGTTCAAATTGGCAAGTTCACACCAGTCAAAAGATCTACTAGGGCAAAATAAAGGGTTCTCAGGGAAAAGAATAGATGACTCTCAGAGGTGATAAATTAATTTACAAAGTAACATCAAAAACGACAAATATCTGAGATTTGCTTTATGCTGAAATCTAAAGATTGACCATGTCAGGCATGCCCGGGGCAATGGGAAAGACATGCAAAAACAAGCCAGAAGAAATAACTCCACTGTCAAACAACACTGGGTGGCTGCAAAAAAAAACTTAAAGTCATTATCAGTACACAAAATCCAAGTGGCAAAGAAGCAAGAAAGGTTGAAATGTACCTGTACTCCTACAGTAACATTTGATGACAAATTCTGAACTATGGAAGAACAGCATCAAATTACAGCCATTTGCAAAGATGTTTAATATCCTATTAAAAACATGCTAATTCACCATGAATAAACTTTTCTTTTTTCCCCACAATTTCATGTATAAGTATACTACCATCTCAACATCTTGAGGCTATATTTTTCCCAAGTGAGCATCTCCCACCAATTTCTATTCTGTACCACGCACACAGGAATTCACTTTCAGAACCTTCTGAGACAGAAACCTATTTTTCTTCACTCTTCACTCTTCTTCACTTTCCGATATATTTCTCAATGCAACCTGTATGTCACATATACTTCTTTTTTCCAAAAGGTGCTTTAACTCAATACAGATTCCAAGAAAATGCCTCATCAGGCAGAAGTTACATCAATTTAATAATAACTAGACTTTAAATTGTAATAAACCTTTTTTAATCAAAGAGATGCTAAGTTTGCACATGTACCTAATCCATCCAAAATAAACTGATCCAGTTCCAGTTAGAAAAAAATGGACATAAATGCTAATTTTAGTGGTATAATTAAGTTTATAACTGGATTGCAATTTTTGCTGGGTTATAATTTTTTTCTTAAATAGTATATATATATTCCATTTCTTACATATATTTGCTCCAAAAACTCCCATCTGAGGATACCAGAGTAAAAAAAAAAAAAAGTGACATGATATAGGATTTCCTTATGCAAAACCTACTTCCACTTGTGTCCTTTCCAGCTGACAAAAATGTAGCATTAACCTCTTGCTTACAGGGGATCTTGCCTTACCAAGACAAGAAGATCCTTGAGAAGCCACATTACAATTACAGACTTCACCAGTACATTTAAATTAATCCCTCTGCTTATCTCAGTTTCACACTCAGAACTTAAATGTTTCAGAATATAGCTGAACTCAATTTACAGCAAGTTAAGATATCCACTTGTCACTTGGTAAATACTAAATTTCTAAAAATGTTCAGTGAAGCATGAAGAGCCTGGTCCAGAACAACCTCTATAGAGCTTTTGCTGCCTAGTCTAAGTCTCAGAGATGATACATTTTTAAAAGAAATAATTCCAAATGAACTGTCATTAAACACCAACTTTAAGCAATACTGTACCCTCTTTTCTAATACAATTGTTTAACATATTCTGTAAAAGCTTACTAACACTTACTGAATTGAAATATCAATTTTTTAAGCTTCAAAAAAATCTATTTCAGTCATCTTTGAGAAACTATTCTAATTTAATTTGTACCAAATGTTACTTTGCAAAATAAGTAACAAAATCAGTTTCAGTGTTGGGGCGCAACGGAGAGTGGGGGAGGGAATGGTTGGGTGTATGTGTAAAAACTGTGTTTTGTACAAGAGATTATATGAAACAATGTTTCCTTCTTTCCATATTCAAAATTCAAAATCATGTTATAAAAAATTAAGTATGTTGAAATGTTTTAAATCACTGGAGCTGAAAAAACATAAGCACAAATATGTCTAAAACTAAATTAAGCTCACAAAGCAAAAGGGAATATAAGCAGGATAGAAATCTAACTATCACGTGGACAGGAGTTTAGAGAGCAGTTTCTGGTCTACTGAAATGGCATTTCTTCCTAAGCACACAGACTACTGTCAGCAGACTATTGTCTCGGGAAAAATTAAGAACAGGATGGACAGAAAAAAGAATCTGTCAGAACTCCCCATCTAGCACCTCTATACCTCAATCTATACTAAGACTGTGCTTTAAAATAAGGGAAAATAGAAGGAAATGAAGAGAGAGGTGTTAGACTAAACAGCTGGCATATATAATGGAATTCAATGAGCAGTAACAAAAGAGCTGCTATTTTAGAAGCTGTTAATAGGAAATGCTAGGGATATGACACCTCAACCCCTCTACCTTTCCAGACAGTATGAAGTCTTAAAGTGTAGACTTGTAATTGTACAACTGCAGAACAAGCCTAAGAGTTCTCAATCATTTAGGGATTTATCTTACTTTAAAAAAAAACCACCAAAAAACTAGAGAAAAACAGGTACTTGGACAAGCATGACAAACAGGTGAGATTTTATGAGACTGCTTTTTCCTACAAGCAAAAATAAATGAGATCTAACCATATTGCTAAAAGGGCCATACACAAAATTATGAACTTTAAGAACCTAAGAAGGCAATAAAAAGAAGTTTTTTGAAAACGGAATGACATTAGCTTTTTCCTCCTCAAAAGAACATCCCAGGAAGTTCCCCTAACTGCTGAGACACTTTCAATATGGTATGTTTGGCCTTGAAGCAACAGCAGCTCACTCAGTACTGGTGGGTGTATTCCATAAGGGCCCATGGGACTTGTCTCTCTATCTCAAATGTTCCCACACAAAACCATAACCCTCCCTTTTTCCATTAGTTTCCAAATCACATCTTCAAATTGTTGCCACTAACCATTTACTGATCAGAACATACTCAAGCTGGATGAGTAAAGCTTTTCTGACTGAAACAGCTTATGTTCTAAGAATAATGCATCAACACTTTTTTTTAAGAAACAAAGCATTACAATTAATTCAAGATTTTCTATCTAGATTCTAGTGAATCTAAGGTATATAATAGCTGAACTCAAGTATTAAGTCCTCATATTATGATTCATCACTGTTACTAATTAATTGTATAATATTATATCTACTAATTGGCCACAAAACTCTCAGTATTTAGTTACTGCTGAGAATCCTGATCAGCCTTGATCTGTGTGCTGACACTGAAGCTACTGCATCATGGCTTTCTTTCCTTTTATGCCTCTTTCCAAGTATTGTCCTACATAAAGACACACACAGTAGGAACAAACAATTGGCAAAATTTAACAGAGACTAAATTAATGGAGTTTTGTTCTCATTTTTTGTTTTCTTTCACACCACTTTTAATTTATTGAATACAAATTGATGCTATTCTACAAGAAAAAAGGAATGGGATTGCAAGTCAAACAGGAAAGTCCCCAACAGTGTATTAGCTCAGATTTTACTACTGATTATCATGAAGGTTTAGGATGGCTATTAGAAAATGACAAGATTTCTACCAAGAGCCATCAAATAACAATAATGCAAACAAGGTATTTTTCAGTTTTACTTTGCGATTAGCAAGTATATATATTTTAAATATAAAGAAGCTGGTCTACAGTCCATAGTAAACTGAAAGAGGCATCAGGAATGTGAAAATCATGACAATTGCCCCAAACTAAAACTTGATTTACTAGAAAGTCAACCAAGGTAAACTGGGCTTCGACTGCAAAAATTTTGTTTCATTGCTTTTTAGTTCTTGTATCATTTCAGTAACTCTGTAAAAGCAGAAATAAACCAACATTTACCCAAACACTAAATACTGAAGGAAGACTAAAAAAGAGTATCAGAAATCTACTAGGATCTTTTGCAGAAAGCACAAACTGAAATTTCAATTATCAGTTGATATAGCTTTCTGAGACTATAAGTACATTTTTATGGTAGTAGAGCATAAAAAGTTCTACATGTATTTAAGAACATGAATTCATCCATAAAATTGCAGTGAGCACAGCTCACGTTCTATAAATAATTCAAATGAACATATAAAACATTGTTTCTTCACCACTTTCTTCCCCCCTTAAATTAATTTTACTATTGTTCATACAGGAAATTCTTACTGCAAATAATAAGACTTATTTCTTGCCAAATGACTTAACTGAATCACGACAGATTTAAAATACTGCAGTTATATTTACAAAATGGTATATTCTTAGATCTGTGGCAAGCCACTACTTCATTTAAGTCTCTTTTTAGGATGGGGAAAAAGCCCAGGAATGTAAAACTCATGTAGCCTTCAATTAAAACAGAGATACCATTCAGATTTAAACATTCTTATTTATGTGGGGAAAAAAAATCCCAAACCAACAACTACTCTAGGGTTTCTAATCCTGCAGTCAATTTTTGTGAAAATGTGGAACCAGAAGAGAACATTAAACAAAACATGCTTTATAGCTGTAATGAATTTTTTTTCTGAAGGAAATTTCTTTTAAACTTTAAAGTTTAAAAAGTTCAAATTTATTTCCAGCTGAGATAACTTTAAAAAAATTAATGAACTTGAGAAAACTTTATTAGCACATGTCACACTATCGTCAGGAAAACCTTAATTGTTTAGAAAAATAATCAAGTTTGAGCTGTTAAATAATCAGCTAGTGTACCACAGAGGGCATTTTTAAGAATAAACTGATATAGTTTTAAAGATGAAATTTTAAACTGAAACATTAACTGACTCCTAGTGATAGCGTTAAACACTCAGTACAAGGAAGGCAAGTTTTCTTCTCCCTTTAGAAAAAGCTCATTATGTAAGGACTTGATGCCTTACCTCTAGGTCACAGCTGTATTCTGTGCCATCCAGAAGCATCACCTTACATTGCACAGTTTTGATTTTCTTTGGAGACTTCTGAGGAATGTTATCTATTTTAATTTCAGCTGTCTGCACTTCTTTTGTCTCCCTTTTTTCTTCTTGTTTTTCTTCCTTTTTCTCTGCAACTTCCTCTACTTCTGCTTCTTTACCATCTTCTTTGGAAGGCTATATAAAATACAGTTAAACAAACTTAGTGAGGAGGATATTTTAACTTGTTCATTCCTTTTAAAAGCTACTAATAAATGAGACAGTAACCATTCATTAAAGTTATGCAGATACTGAAAACACAATAACCAGTATAAACATTAAGGTCTTCTTTTAGGGACCAAATATTCTTGCTCTCAAACCAGAGAAGGTGCCTTTTTTCCATTTTTCTTGAAATGAGGATTGTTTTGGGTTTTTTTAATATGAATTATTGGCTTTTTTCCAAAGAGAAACAAATTTATGAAGAAGCTCCAGGAATTACACTAAACTAAACCCCAGAGAGCCAAGTGATAGAGAATCACAGAATGGCTGAGGATGGAAGGGATCACTTGAGATCTAGTCCAGTGCCCCTAGGGCCACACAGGGCGATTTGCCCAGGATAATACCCAGTTGGGTTTTGGATATTTTCATAGGGGAAGACACCACAGTATCACTGGTCAATCTGTTTCAATGTCTGACTCACCTCTTTACCACCCTAGGAGGCCTATCATCTGCACCACCACCACCTGGCTACGTTCCTTGCCAAGGAAAGGTCCTATCAGCATCAGAGTAAAAAAGATTTTCTTGCAATTTGAAATGTAATTTCATGGGTTTAATTTGAGCCCTTTGCCTTTTGTCACCTAACTGCATACCACTGGGAAGGGTCTGGCTTCTCTGCAATCCTTCCATTCAGGTGTTAATACACACTCATAAAATTCCCCTTCCTCCTTCTCTTCCACAGGCTGAGCAGTGTCAACTGTCTCAGCCCTCCTCATAACAACGCATTCTCAATGTGCCTTCACCACCCTAGAATATGAAGTTTGAATGCTAAGAACTGACATGCAACTTCACAAAAAGTAGGACTTGCACCTAGCAACTGGAACAGCTGTCATTTTTTCCCCAGTATGATCCCAACAAAGCTTTACATTAATTACATAATTCATTAATCAGGTTTTGTTAAAATGACTCCAAAGTATCTATGAGCCTTCCCACACGTACCTGTATTTCAGCACTACTAACGGAGTGTTTTTCTTTGTCATCTGCTTTAGCATTCTGCCGGTTTTCAGATGCTTCTTCCAAGCTCTTTCTTGGCTGAGCCACCCCCTCTTGTGCCTGGCTTTCACTTTCTTCAACTACTTGCTCTTCCCCTGTGGCCTTTTTCTTGGGCTCATCTTTGGGCTCTGCCAAGGTGTATGACTTTTGTTTCTTAAGCCAAGGGGGCAGGAAACGAGAAATACCCTTGCTTTCGGGTGAAGATTTTTCCTTCTTCTGGCTACTTGGACTACTTTGGGTAGTTGCTGCTGGGATAGAAGAATCTTGAGCTTCTCCAGAGGATGTTTCCCTGGACTTTTGATCTCCTGGAGTTTCTGATGCTTCTTCAGGCTTGTCCTTGGCTTTGTCTGTTCCCAGCTGCCCAGAATCTTTCTTTACTTCGGTCTCTGAACCCACTTCAGTTGTCATTATCACAACAGACACTAAAAGAAGCAACAATAAAAATAGTTTTGTTATGTAGCATTACTGCTCTTACTGACTAATTATTTGCAGTAATTTGTAGTAATTCATAAACTCCTGTAGATTATTGAATTGATCAGGGTTAAAGACATACTTCTTTTCAAATTTTGTGTTTACAAGACCAGTAAGCTAAAGCTTAGAGCTCTGCAGATATAAAGATCTACGGTTTCCTTCTCCCTGATAAAATTTTAAGTATGCTCACTGAAAGGCATGTTTTATTATAAGGCACTGCTAATGTTATTGGCCAAGATTATTTCAAAAGTAACTTCAGTTCTCTTTCTACTGAGCTTCTTGGTGGACCCAGAAAATTAATTTTCAGAAGAGCAACCACCTTCTCTAGTAAAACTGGTAGGTACAATCCCCCTACTATTTGGCGACACTTATCAACTTAAACAAACTAAAAATATTATTATATACCAATCTGTAAATTTATGTAACAAATTGATTATACAGTCAAAAAGGAAACCTCTCCAGGAAATTCCTTAGCACTAAGCAAAGTAAGTTACCCTGTAAACACATCCTTATGATACTGTTCTAATAATAAAATAAACTGAGGATATCAAGTCACACATCCTAACTTATTAAATTTAGACAGAATAGTAGTGGGTGGTACAAACTTGCTCAATGCAAAACAAGAAAGGTTTTGCATCTCCAAGTGTCTGGGTTTTCATAATCAAAGTTATAGTTACCAGGAGAACTTGGCTTTATACTGCAGAAGCAAGGGAAACTTGTTACAACCCCTGTCTGAAGAGGTCTGCCCATGTTCAATTAATGCCTTTATTTGATGCCCACAGCAGGACGGATTTGATTTCTTTCATGAGCTCAATTTTGTGTAAGCTTGTGACTTCAGTGCTTTTTGGGGCAGGGAAGGAGAAGGAGAGAAGAGGAGAGCCCTACAAAAAGAAGCACACCTCTCTGCTGAGTCTGTATAGTTCTTTATACCCCCAGTATTCTCTGAATTAACAGTGAACAGGTGGATGAGTTAACTAAACAAGGGCACTGACCAAAAGTGTAAGTTACAGCCTTCCCAAAACACCTACTTTCTCTACCACATTAGCTTGATAACATTTCTTTTTTTCAGAATTGCTTGTTGTTATTAGAATCAGCTATCCTTGAGAAACACAAAATTGGGTCTCACACTCCCTATCTCAATGCTCTGTCAGATCCTCCAGTTTTGTAGTTCACAGAAAAAACAGAATAGGGAGGGACAAAACACTGGAGTTCTGCTATCAGTCTATGCTTACAGTTTGTAAAGCCTCTGATGTTACCTTCACTATAGTCAAGCAATCAAGAAACCAGGCTTTCTGAAAGTGGCTCTTTCCTGATTCCCTCCTGCCCTGATAGGGAAGACCTCACATGATCTCAAACAGCTCTGGCCTAACAGCCAACAGTGTGCCAGAAAGAAAATGGAAACAAGCAGCAGACAGCATTTGTCTCAGAAGTGATATAGGGAAGAAATAAATCAAATCAGATTGCTAACTTAGAATTCTCAACTTCAACTGCATGTTTTCTTGCTTTCCTGTCTTCAAGTAAACTCTCATTTATTCTTACTACATTAGCATAAGCACACTACATATTTTTGCCCCTATAATCTTTTGTAAACCTGTAACAAATATAGCAGGATAGATTTCTCTTTATCTCACCTTTTTGTATTGCAAGGCAATATTAAATCTGTGTTTCACTTTGAATTGAGAAAGAAGAACAACAGTATTGCAGCAAGAGTAGACTAAAGAGAAGGAACTTTGGGGTGATGCTCAAATAAAGGATTACCCTGTCTAAACAGAGAAAAGAAAAATCTTGGTAGATTTTGCAATTGACACTAAGCCTATGCACATTAACCCACAAATAGTAACAGCTGTATCTTTTGTAATACTCAAAAAAACTTGTCTCATGCTGACTGAATGACTACCTAAACTCCACGGATAAAGGTGGGGTTGGGATGGCAAAAAGTACTGTAAAACACTGCAATTTCTGAAGAGAAGGTGAGTTTTTTAAAACAGATCCCACTTTTACAGGAAGCAGATGATCTGCCCCATTTCTAACTCTACCAACTTCCTCAAGCAAGGGTGCTGACCAAGAAGCAACTGAAGACAACAGGTATTCTCCATTCCTCTCCATTCATCCCTTCCTCTCTCTTTTTATTGCACTGAGAAGGAACTTAGTGCTGGCAGGAGTTCACAGCTGAAAGCAGAAAAGGATGCCACGTTCTTTCCTTACACTCTTTCCTCTCAGGTGTATAGATTGATGGATAGCTTTTTTCCAGTCTCTAGCATAAATTATTGTAATGTAGTTTTCTGACCAAAAGGATTCCTGCCACCATAGATAAACTAGAAACAGAAGACATAGCACAAAGTTTAAGAAAAAAAAAAAAAAAAAAAAAAAAAAAAAAAAAAAAAGGAAGAAAGAGAGAGAAAGAAACAAGTATAAGATCGCAGACAACATTAAAACCAGCTGCAGTGAAATGAAGTTTTCTTTAGTGATGCATGTTTTAATTCACTGCTTCTGTTACAGTATTTCTTATTTATCAGCAAAGAGGAGCAAGATCTTTTTTCCATGCATTTCTGGATCTCATTTTACTTATTTTCTGAGTATATAAAAGTAGAAAATGCAGTCCTAAACTTGTTTCTTCTTTTTTTTTCAGTTTGTCACTGAAATTCATAGCAAACTCAGGAAATAAAAATCGCTTTGATAGTTGTACCTCCATCAGTCTACTAGGATTCACAGAGAAACCATCATGTCATAGAAGCAAAAGGAAAAAAATCAACCTACTTTTACAGAAATAAATTACGGCTCAGTGCACTAAAAGCCAATGTGTGTCTGTGCAAATCATGCAATTTTCTGGATCACTATAGAATTAATAATTTATTTTTTTAAATCACTACTTTCATAAATATTCCAAATATTTATCTCACATGGGCTACACATAAAAAATCCAAAAACAAATCAAAGAAAATTTCTAACATCTGAAAAAATATGCATGAAAATCTGAAACAAGGTCATGTGTATTTCAGCTGCCTAAAAACAAAGCAAAAAAGCTCCCAAATAAAGTTGTTTATTTCTTGTCATATTATTGATCTGAAGCTCAGCAGAAGCCTGATCTGCATTTCACAGTTGGTTAGGAGACATCATTCATGCTTGCTGCTTTCAACATATAAGATTTGTTGATATAAAAGCTATCAAGAAGTAAAATCCTAGCTGGAACAGTTATTCATATTTTAGAGTGTAAAAGAATCTGGTTTGAACAGTAGGTAATACCTGAGGAAGTTGGTACTACAACTACATTTTTTCAAAAACATGAATCAGTTCTTTTCTGTAGAGTACAATAATTTATACTTCAAATTCAGCTCAAAGTAGAAACTAAATAACTTTATTTTAGATTTCTGCTAATTTTAAAACTTCTATTTTATCACTGGTATGTAAACAAGAAAACTCATGGTATACCATGATTCTGTGCAGCATTGTTTTGCTAAAGGTTCCAATACATAACCTACACACATTTTATTAGCAGACAAAGCAAAAAGTAAATCCGTTTCTCCTTTTAGTTATTATTAAAATGGATTACTACAACTGAAAAGACATGGGGTGCTCTGAACACCAAGGAATAAATTCTACTAAAGAATGAAGTTTTCAATTTTGAGATGCTTAAGAAAGCAAAAAAATGTCTAAAGTTGGCTTAGATCAATCTGCAACATTTATACCATATAGTTCCCAATTCAATATTGTTCTGCAGTCATATATCAAAACCAAAACCACTCCAGTTCTTCCAAAGGAACTTGCATCCTTCTCTGTATGTATAAATAAACAGAAGTGTTTATACATACATACTTCAAAAGCTGAATCTAGTAAGTTGGATTACATTCATTTTTAAGCACATTCCTAAAACAAAATAGATCATACAAAAGTCAAAGATCAAGTTTAGCAAACTAGTGAGTATGACAAGAAAGTTACAACAGAAAAAGCAGAGGAAATGGGTACATGTTTTATACACACAAAATCCAACCACCTATTTTTAAATGATTAATCAAAGACCATCTCTAGCAATTGAACTGAAATCTATTTACACACTGAATGTGACAAGGACTGTTGCAGTCGCTCCTTCCCCGATGATCCCTGTGCACAACAATCAAGGTTAACTGCAGAGGCTGAAGAGACAGACTGCAGACTCAGCCTTTTTGTCAGTCCCTGCAGCAGCCACAGGGCAGGAGCCTGTCAGAGCCCATTGGTTTCCCAGGCTGTGACAGGACCACCAGAGCTGGGGCCTGGACACATCTCCTGCTGTCACGGCTCTTCTCTGCAGGCTTAGAAGATAACATTGGAAAACAGACTACCAAGAACAATCCTACGCCATATATAGCCAAAAAATCCCCAAATTCCTTCTTCTAAAGCTTCACAGTTCATGGAGGAAGCTTAAGCAATAAGCCTGTATTGATTTAGACTATTGCCTTTGTAATAATATCTCCTAGTAAAAAAATTTTCCCAAATGTAAGCTCATAAAAGAATTGCCCTTTCTCCTCATGATTCTGCTTGGGCTTCCCCCTGAACTGGGAGCTTATTCTGAAGGAAGTGACCAGGTGAGCAAACTGACATTGCCAGTCTGTGTATTGGTCAGCAGATGGTGCCATAATAGTTCTGAAAGTCAGCACATTTCAAAGGTCACACTTTAAACAGCAACAATACTCCAATTTCAAGTGTAATTCCCAGATTACGACAAGTGATGGAATGCTTTCATAGAAGTATTAATATAACATATTTTAATAAATATAACTTCAGAGCCAGACAGTGAATCATGACACCATGACAATATAAATTAGTTACACATGTACATGAACACGTGTGTCTAAATACATACACATATTCACGTAACGTCAAAGCTTATCTCCAAGAGTAGAAATGGCACACAATGGTGTCCTCCCAAAGAATCCTGTGCCTATCAAATCTAGTTTCCAGGGAATTATAGGCAAGTCACAGTGGCTGGCAGCCCCTGAGCTAATAGAAACTATATTCATAAGCATCCTTTTGTCTAGATAATGGAGTCACTATTCAAAATAACAGGTATTTTATTAGCCTTCATGTTTATATCCATGCCATCATACTTGATAACTTGCAAACATGTAATATTTCTCTCCCAAACACATTCTTGTCCTTATTTAAATACTGAAATTTCTAGAACTCATTTTTATGCTGTGAGAAAATTATTGTAGTTGTGTAACCATACCTTGCAATGCACAGAACACAGACAACTCATCATAAAAACATTGGCAAGTTCTTACATAGCATGGTGAGAATTTATAAGGTAATTCTGAAGACAAAGAAAAAAATATCAAGAATACAGACAGCAAATTGAATGTGACAGAAAAAACTACTTCTGTCTAAAATTGCAAAGTGAGTATCTGTGAGTATCTTACAAAGTGAGTTTAGACAGAGTATTTTCACAATAAAACTATTATGCTGACAAATTTCTGTAAAGCAACTCTGGGGAAGTCACCTCAACTCTTCGTAGACTCAAATTACATCCTGGAACATTACTATTTCTAAAAATCCTTTCTCCTATTAAAGCAGCACAACACATACATATTACTTATCACCCAAGTGCCTCAAATTTTCATAAAATATCTGCTGCAGGCCATCTCCATTTTGTCTGGTGAATAACTTGGTTACTGAAATCCATATACAAGTGTAGAGGTCTAGTTTTAATGGATAAGTCAGTTGAAGGAAAACTCCAGAAAAGAAAGATAATACTACAAGAATGAAAACCAGTGAGAATTCTTTAAAAGCTATTTTGTTAAAAATTATCTCCTGACACTGTGCAGCAGTCTAAAAATGTGTAATAAAACAAAGAAAATAATGTTGGAAAGCGCTGTTTTGCACACTAAATGAAATTCAGTGAAAACTGCATTTTGTAACAGCATCCGTAGAACATGCAAAACTCAACCCCAAGGCTTTCAAGAACATCAGAACATAAATACTACACATCACATTAAAACCAATATACCTCCTGCAGCTCTCTTGGTGCTATCTCTGCCATACCCAGAGATAACAGAAATCTGTTCCTTCTCTATTTTCAATATACAAATACGCTGCTCTATCAAGGCAAAAAATAAGTCTCAAACAGCAAATTAATTTCAATCAAGAAATTTGTCTTTGCCACAGTACATATGCTCAAATATAATCTGTTTATCAAGATAGCTTTGTGCTCTTCCCCAGCATGGAAAAAAATGTTGTAATCTGATGAGAATCCAACAGTCATTTTGAAAAGCTGTGTATTGAACAAGTGACTCCACCCAGGCCCTGACACTGTTAGAGAAGGACATGCTCAAGTGGAAAAACGGGATTTAGTTCCAAATTCATTCCAGCAGACAGAAAATGAACATGGGTCAAGAGACAGTTCTGTTTTCCTATTATCTGTCCAACAAACTAAGAACAACACAGATTTTGAGAAAAGTCTCTGCCTTATTTTTAAAATCAACTTTGCAAGTTTACAGTGGGTTTTGGCTGCTCACTTCAAACCCTCATGATAACCACAATTTTAGAGATTGAAACCAGCAGTGAGTATTCGTTTGTTCCGAGCAATGCTGTCCCTCCAATCTCCATTCCAGTACTTCCACTCTATTCCACCTTGCCAAATGGCTGGTTCTATGACAGTCACACAATTTCACTGAAGCACAGGCAAACATGTAAATTATCCCAGTTCTTAATTAAGAAGCTGGGGGAGGTGGGGGTGGACAAGGACAACACCATTTGGGTTCTGTAAATTATTTGCCTTGTTCTGATTTGGATGTGATTGATTTGTAGATGCCACCATAAAAAACTCCATTTCCAACTATCATTCTTTCTATGCATAATGTATTGGCAAGATTAAAAACATGTTCTTTCTGAACTGACAACATTATGTTCACTCTTGCATGCAGTATGCTTACAAGGCACTTACAATAACATAGTTAATCAAAACACTTGCCAACTTGGTGAAAAATAATACACTAGTACCTGAGAAATTTTTGTACTGCAAACTGGAAGGCCCCAGCATAATAAAGTTCCTGAATGGTGGAATTCCAGATGCACATCATTGTTTTGACAAGTATCCATTTCCTCTTCAGTGGAAGTCATACAGAGAATTATTACCCTCTCACATGTTCAGGAAGTGTACAACAGCACGCAAAAAGAGAAATCTTTGCAATACCAGGATTCAATGTCAGGGGAAAAAAAAAAGAGATGCAACTAGTCTGTATTTTTAGTAGTGAGAGACCAGTACACACACATTTAAAAGTAATTTTTATAAGCAAATACAACCATTAAATTTTTTTCACAAGCACATCAAGGCTGAATGTCATACAGATGTGGACATTACGGAGATCACATTCAAAATGCCTGCAAGCTTTTTATTTCAGCTTATCCAATTTAGGAACCATAGCCAAAACACAACTGACAAATGCATTAAGACAGTCTGCTCTGGCATGTACGAGACTAGATTTTAATCCACAAATGTTTACAAAGCTTTAGGGTCTAAATGTAACCACAAAAGTGACTTCTTTGGCAGCAACATCAGTTCTATATTTCCACTTTAAAGGGCATTTCATTTTTGCTATTGCCAAATATAAGCACCACAGAGAGCACAGTTCTCTTAGGCAAGGCACTTGAACAATACTGGTACATGCTTGCCATTACTGAGGGAAACAGAGCTGGAAAAAGTGACAATAAAACTATGAAGTCTTTTATGAAGGTGACAGGAGAATCATCTCCTGCCAATATACTTTTTTTAGGGTCTGTTTTCCTGAATCAGGATTCAAGCTGTTATACAGAAATTGATACTGCCACACTTTCTACCAATAATAAATTCAGTTTCAAATACTTGATTGCATTACATCCCTGGTAATTTATCTTAAACAAGCATAGTCCAAATTCCAAGTAAGTGCAATGTTTCAAGGTATATAGTGAAGTATTTTTTGTCTTCTGCTGGAAAGTTGCAGCTGTGTCTTTGCTGGGGAAGTTGCTACCAGTATGTGAATCTTCTATAGAAGAACTTGCGGAGAGCTTAATGCGCATGCAAGTAAGCAAACCCAGGTCATTAATTGTGTAGCACGATTTACAAAAAAAATCCCAAATCAAACCAAAAATAACTACCACAAATTAAAAGTACAATAGATAAAACCAGAATAATTCTCACTTCCTATTGCAATGAATAAAAGCTATCCAATATTCCCTGACTGTTCTCGCACATTCCCCGAACCTCAGAGGTTAGCCACCTAAGAGGTTGTGTTTCGCTATTTTAGTTTTTATGTTTGCAGCTAGCACAAGCTGAGTCTTTCATGCACTACTGGAACAGAAGTATTCCCTTGAAAAAGCAGAACCAATTTGCTCAGTGTTTCCCACCTACTCAAAATAATTATAATGCATGGCAAATGATATATGTAAAGCACAACACTGCAAACTATTTCCTACATACTTATGTTTACTGAATGTATAAGAAGTATTGAAACTAAAGATACCACTGCTCTTCTAAAAACTATGCATCTATTGCTCCTGTGAGAGTTAGCTCTGCCAATCCCAAGCAACAAAAAGCAGTGGAGATGCCTCTTAGCTGAGCAAATAAAATTGGCAGCCAAACTTTCATCACTCCCATGGGCTCTTCTGAATGCTGGTATTTGATAAGAAGAGTGAAAACATGAGCAACTTTATACAAGTTTCCTACTTTTCATGGCAGTGGCTTCACAACTAACAACACTGCAACCACTACAACATCTCTGGGCGAGATAAAGTGAAAGGAGCCCAGCTCCTTTCTGAATCTAGAGGTCAGGAAAAAGTTTAATAGAGAAAAAAGGCAAAAGACAATGCTAATAATGCTGGTTTTGTGCCTGGACTTCAGCACTTAACATGTTTATTAGTCATCCAAGTGCTTTAGCTGTTTTGTGCTTTTTGGAAGGACATTCCCAGCATGAAAGACTGTAATATAAAACAGATAACAGGATATGCATGAAAGTCCCAAGGAAGTAACTATTTAAACACAGTTTTCTTTACAGAGTTAGGGAATGGCAACAGATAAAGAAGATTTAAAAGAATAATTTATTTATGAACACTAAGAACAAGGTGGGGAGGAATATTTAGAACTGTCCTGTGGACAACAAAAAAAGAATGTTGTCCTGCCAAACCACAAATTTAATTACACTCCCATATAAATACAAGACTATACATCACAAATTGCAGTTTACCAAAGCAGCCTCACCCATTGCAGAAAAGCCTTTTAATGACCACATACAAATGGGGATGGTGTGTTGTCACAGTAAGCTTTCAGGCCAAGTAGAGGCTTTACTCTGCCTTCTCAGGCTGTACTTCCAGTGCTCATTCTGTACATGCAGAAAAGTTTCAAAGCTTTGAAACAGTCCAAACCAAACACAGCTCCAAGATGACAGTAATTCATCATCTAAAAATTTTATTAACACAAACACATACAGTACAATATTATGAACTCTCCACAGAAAAGACTTTGAGCGACACTCCCAGTCTGCATTGGCTTATGGGCTTCTTGCTTCCTTTTGGGCTCACCAGTTTACATGCTGACTGAAGAAATGCTTGAAAGCATATTTACCCAGCTGTTTTCCATAGGTATGCTTCTTATGCATTTAATGTTAAATCCAAAATCATGTTTGAGCTCAAAGTCATTGATTTCCCTTGTCCTATCTAGATTTTTAAAATCCTAAGTACTTCAAAATACAAAGCAATGAGAAAATGAAAATTGGTGAAGTGTACAGACAAAACTAAATACAATTTTTTTTTTGACCATGGTATACTGGTTAAAAACTGGGGTTTTTTGCAAGACCACACTCCTATATGTAGAAGCAATAGAGACCATATGTCAACCAAAAGGTTACTAATCATATTTCTGTATAAAATGACATCATGTTCTTTCACAAATCAGGAGTACTTGATTAGTTCTCAAAGTGAGATGTCAGAGATCAAGAACTGGAGCTCCGGCCTGGATGAAGTCTGAGGCGTGCTACTCTCAGAATTCTGCCTAAACGTAAGAACCTCAACAAAACTGTGTGAAAACTTCTAGCACTTATAAAACGTATCTAGTGGGAGAAATACATCCATGTGACAGATTTAAGTTTTGGGAGAGAGTAGGAATACCATGCAAATTAACGTTTAATAAATTCACTAAAAAGTGGATATGAAAACTCATTAAAAGGGAAAGAGTGATGCTATAGCTCTCAACCCTTTCTTGCTCTCTGTCTTTTATAAAGACAAAACTTGGAAAAAGCAAGCTAGCAATGAAACAAAGTAGATATCACTGGAGAGAAAGTCAGGAGTAAAAAAAAAAAAAAAAAAAATGGGGTGGGGAAGGAAAAAACAGGAAACAGACGCTAAGACAAAACAGGAAAGAAGGTCATGATTTGTCTAATAGCCAAAAAGCTGCAGTGAGGCCAGGGAGGGGGCAGGGTGGGAAGACACCAGAATTCCAGTACAGGCTAAGTTATATCATAGATGCTACTGGTCAGCACACAAGATCTCCAAGCGTTGGTCCTTCAAGTGCCAGGCTGCAGGAGATCCACCATCTCTATACACATCAATTTTAATGCTCTTCCAGAGTACCTTCTTCACTTTTGTACATCAGTTTTGTGACACGTCTCAAGACTTGCTCCTCTGTTGTAAGATTTAAATAAGAGTACTCCTACCTTTGCACTTGTAATTATTTTGCGTATTTATTTTTAAGCAGCAAATGTTTGCTTTGGATTGCCTAATGAACTGAGTGAAAAGTTGTGGTTCCTGGAAAACCTCTGTTACTGTATCTTCAAATCCATAAAATGTCAGAATTCTGATTAGCTCACTTCTTATCTACACATCCTTAAATTCCATTCAACATCAAGATTAGAGGGACACTACCTCAACAATTCGACTACATCTTTGCCTCACAGTTCCTACAGAGTAAGCTTCTTTCTGATTCAAAACCAGATCATGAATTATATCTCCTTTACTTTCTGCTGAAGACCTCCAAGACCAAACACCTGTGTAAAATATCAATCTGAAGATGAGCTAAGTGCTTTGCAGCAGTTATTAGGTTGATCCATCTAAAGAAATATTGTTGATTTTAGCAAAGAATAATTTTAGAGATAGACAAACTTGAGCACTATGAGGAGAAAGTGATACACGAGGCATGCTCACCAGGACAGTAGTAGAACAAAACCAAAAATAGTTCTCAAGGCCTCTGTTCTTAAACACTGACATCAAGTACTTCTAATTGTTCCATATAAGGAGACAGAATCATAGCCTTTCACTTATTTTCAATTGAAATTCAGAGGTCACTTCTCTCCAAAAATATAAGGGTGATGGTTCACACCGGAAGCTTAGTTTTCCTTAGAAAAAAGCAATCTTCCTAAACTCACATAGAAGATGTGGAGACAAGACCTTTTGATCTGTTTACATTATGAGATTGTCTAAATACACACAAAACTTGCATTACATGTACAGAGTGCCAGAACTGGTTTACGTGGGAGTTATGAAACCTACAAAAAGTTATGAAATTAGCTATTTTACTTTTAAAATATGAACAAGAAATATCCCCAGCCTAATTTCAACTGAAAAGTATCATACAAGCTAAAAGTTTGTGCACATCGAGAGATACAACATTTTCATGTTGAACATTCCAAGCTAATTCATGCTGTGTGACATTACTGAAAAGCTGAAGTCCAATTCAAGTCTGGAGGAAACAGACAATATTAACTATACATTCCAATTCAACAGAATTAGATTTCACCTAGATTTCATTTGATACATTTATGTACAAAATGAACCAAGTCCTCATCAGGTGAAGAATTCTGTGTTGGCAGATTCCTCCTGTGAGGTACTGCTGTCATCATATGATTCCCTGTAACTTCATTAATCACCATGACCACATTTGCACAGGAACAATTCAATACTTGGAGCAAAATGAATATGCAGTCTTCTTTCCGAACAGAGTAACTGCAGCATTTCTCATGCCAATTAAAACAATGTTTCATTGTCTTCTTTACCAAAGGAGAATGAATTTTAGACTGCACATGTCTACAGAATACACTGTAATACTTGAGATAAAAATTTTAAATATTAAACTTACTGGAAAAGGAAAACAGAGAATGAAACTGAAGACATTCCAATTAAGATATACAGATAAGTAATATGGCACATTTAGTGTGACTTCCAAGTAAGAATTTCAAATTGTTAAAGAAAAAAAGTATTTTTTGTCCCACAAAGATTACGTGAAATATACAAAATATTATACAATACTTCACATAAAATGGAAAGTATGCTAAACTATCCAAAAATATTTCAACAAAGTTATTTATATAATTCTTATTCTGAAGATGTACTACCAGCTTGTGTTACTCAACACTAAATTGAATATTTAAATCTTTTAAGTATATTTATAGTCATATGATCAAGAGATGTTTAGATGAAAACAGTGAAGAAAGAACTATGTTGGAGCACATGGTTCCATAATCTTGTAATGGGAAACAGATCCCCCAAAATTCCCAAGACATAGCAACAAGGCTGCTTGCAGATATGTGTGGACTTCACCATTTGCAACATGCTGAAACCCTTTTTACTTCATATTAGTTTCATGTATAAGCATCTCTTTCATCCTCTTTTCTTCTCCCTCCCCTCTAGTACCTTCACTTAATCTTACTTGCTTTTTTTAGAATCTTCCTGATTATCAATTAAGTACTATGTCTTCCACTCTTAATTCCATCACCATTGCTAGAAAGCCAGGGTGCCAAACTGTCAAGAGCCTGGCTTACATCCAGATAGCCTAGCGCCTCACCTGAACAAAAGTAATATAAACAATTTAATAGATCAGCTGGATTTTTCTTTCAAATCTTGACCACAGAAGAACAAAGCAAAATAAGCTGTTCACTGAATTATGTGAATCTTCTTATTTGCCAACTGATCAAAACAAAACAAATTTCAAATGTAGTACTTAAAAGCCACTCAAGTGATGACAAATTAAGTCACAGGCAAATACATAATATGAATGAAACAGCTTCAGAAATAAAGAATGCTTTTCTGCAGCTAAGTTTTTAATGAGAACTACACTACAATCTAGTATTGGGATTTTCTTTCTTCCCAAAGCAACTGGAAACCAGTTCAGCCAACATACCATAAAGAGATCCTAGGAGGCTGAAGATATTCAGTTTTTCTTCTCCTGTGCAATACAACACACATTCCAGTGAGCATTTTCAACATCCCAAATAACTGGGGAAGTAACAGAAATACTCTTTAAACAAAGTAGTAATAAAATCTGAGAATCTTATAAATCACCAGATTTTTCTGCTCGCATCTCCCCAAGTATCTTGTTCTGAAAAGCACAGATTAATTATGTTCTTGATCCATAGCCTATGAAGACCTTCCCAATCCCTAACTGAAGGGATTACAGGTACACAAAACGAGACTTCCTTTCATATGGAATCTCTTCCAGAACAGCCCCTGTATAAAGGAGATGAAAGTGGCAGACCTAAACAGTTCTGATTCTGCCTGACAAAAACAGCAAGGCAGAGCCTGTGTAGAAGAAAAGGATTGTATGCTCTGTTGACGTTGTCAGCGACCTCCTTTAAACTGCCATGGCTGGGATGAATAGCCTAAGTCACCAATCCATTTTATGACTGCTCAATCTGAGCCAGGGTTTAAGTGCCTGCTGTGCTGCACAGCCTATGTTAATCTCAGTACACGTTAAGAAACGCGGAGAGCTGCAAGCTGCCCGGCAGACAAAGAATAGCCCTCATCTTCACTCTAAAGGAGGACTGTGCTTATTTAAGGAGTAAATTTTCCAGTTCAAAGAATAAGTATAAAATTTTAGCAAAAATACATATTCTTCATTACTCAACTTGGAGCAGGTTTTACTGCTTGCAGACCTACTGCAGAGGTGATAGAAACATCACAGTCTTTTTCTTCTCTCAATTTTGACCATGACACTACTTTGAGAATTGGCTCTAACTAATCTGTAGTAATCCTTTAGTATATGAAAATAAATACATCCTCGAGTAAATGAAAATAAACCCAGCAGGAACAAAAATCAATTATCAAAAGAAAAACTGTAAGAGGGAAAGATGCCATTTATCTTTTCATTAATTCATTCATTATGGGCCTGTCGAAAAAGAATCCTGAAGTTTCTTGGAAGCTGTGCAATATTTCTTCTACTTAGTGTTTAATCCCTTCAGGAAACACAGCAAGAAAAAAAGGAACGCAAACAAATTTTAAGAACCTCTGTTACAGCAAGTTTTTCTTCTTCTAGCTCTGAGCACTTTGAGAATGATCCAAGAAAAGTTTTTAACATTTAAAAACTAAGTTCATTAAAAAACCCCAATACTTATAAAAAACTTATAGAGAAAAAATAAGCTCTTTTGTAAAGAAATTTGTATTGCTGTGTTTGAAAATTGCTTTAGGCTGCTTTAATTATAGATGCTCAAACAGATGTGACAACTAGTTTAAAAATGTTAAAATCTTCAAGTTCATTAATGAAGTGACTGCAATATTCCATAAAGCCACTTTCTAAAGATGTTGCAAGTTTTTATTTGAGACAGCAGTGAAGCCCTTCTGAAGTATTCAGTTTAATCTTTCATAAATAGATAGTTTTTTCTAAGAAGTATAATAAGGAATTGTAAGTTGTGTATATGGCAAAGCAACAAAAGCTCTCAAGGTTAGATGCTAACTTTTAGGTATGTTCTAAATAGAGCTAGAACTGACCATGTACTGAAACAGAGAAGTTGTATTTCTTAAACAACTAGAACAGGTATCCCACAGTGTTACATATCCTACTCTTGAATCAGTTGCCCTGTAGCCAGTGTGCATTGATCAAGTGCATCAACAAGGGGCTGAAAAACCTTTTATGTCAAAAGGTCAGCACAGTCTGCAGAAGGGCATTATTTCTGAGGATTTCTAAACACACAGGTTGTACTGATTTGATGATAAAACTATCTTAAAGAATACATCCTGATTTCAATTGGTTGGCAGTACTAACTGCTCTGTCAAACTGTGTGCATATGCCTGCACACAGGTATTATCAGGATTTTTCTCAAAAAGCCTCTTTTTTTTTTTTTTTTTTTTTGTTCAATAGTTGTTAAAATGGATTTATTTCAGCAGTAATGTTACATTTGGCATTGCTGTCATGATACTCAATTACACACATGGTCGACCCATATGATAACTTACAGTATACAAAACAGCAAGGCCTTTCCTCCTCCTCCTACTCCCTAATCTCTTGTACACCTATCAGAAAATTCCACTGGTCCTCTACAGCTCTGCCATGGCACTAACAGTCATTCTATTTTGTCATTCTATTTTGAAGAGTAAGAAGATGTATCATAAGTTCTTCCAGGCTTGGTAGAAGCTTGCAATGGGTTACCTTAATAGTACAAATGTATCCAACTGATGTTTGAGTTTTCCCTCTTTTGAATTTAAGTTTGGTGTCCAAATATCTATAGTCCTAAACATCAATTCTTAACATGTAGCATTTAATTCCCAAACAAAACTACATACAGCCTAAGACAGTAGATGCTATATCACAATTCACAGTGCTATTCTGGACACATCCATCAGCACATAAACTTATTGTTAGATTTAATTGGTAACTACTAAAGAGCATCAGTACTTGACAAACTATCACAAAAAATGGCACTGCTGAAAAACATCCAACATTTCCATTTTTAAAATCACAAATCTCTAGAAAATGTACATTCTCATAGCTGCTTTTCTCCCGTATCTCAAAGCAGCAAGTGTGTGTCTGTACACACCCAAACTACTCCAGGAACTAACAGCAGTTAAAAAGGAGTAACTGTAAAACTCAGTGTATTGGTTTGGCACATACCCATCACATTTTGGGGCTGGTACCCCAAGCTGCAGCATTTTTGGTGCCTCATCCAATTCAGTTCACTGTATTAACAGTAGCTGCAGTACCATTTTTGATCATAGGATAAACACATTCTGAAAACATACAAAAGGAGTGTAGACACAGCCATTGGAAAGAAAGTCAGTCAAATTTAATTTTCCTTATTAAACTCTATTCCTTAGCTTTGTGAAACTACAAATATGTAACCAGCAAGAAAGCAAAGAGACTAATTCTAGGCAGAAAAGTATTTTGACTGAAATACTGACTCAAAGGTGGTCTTAGTGAGCCAAGAGATTTATTTCCAGTTTGAACAAGAAGCATGACTACTATCTAAATAACACACCCTCCCTTGCTTTAACCTAGATATCACCAGTGCCAAAAAAGATACAGCAAGTTCTGATCCCTACAGGATATACTACCAAATCTTCCTATTTTTCTAACAGAAACCTTAACAGAACGAGGCTCTAAAATGCATTATTCTATTCATATCTTAGGTGAGTTTAATAAATTGAACAGCATTATTACTTTTTCCCTAAACACAGGGATTTCTTTTCATGCTTGAAATCATGTATGTACTCTTGGTGAATGAAACATTAAAGAAAAAAATAATGACTAAACTATTATGGAACCAAACTTTCCATTCTTAAGGTGTCTCAGTAAACAGGGTTGAGTTTCAAAAGAATTGTAAACTGATCTCCCAGTTAGGGCCCTTCATGCAAGTGCCACATCAATATCCAGAGTATTTGGGTACTTCAGGATCATGAGCCTTCCTCTGCAGCTGAATAGCATGAAGCCAAAATGAACAACTTTGTCCACAACTGCGTATGGTAGTTCCACCTTGCCAAGACACTTCAAACAAATTACTCCCTTTGTATTGGAGCTGTGTAACTACTTGATGGATTTAAGACTGAAAATTAGCAACCATTTAATTTAAGCTTATATTTTCTTGACCTCTCACTACCCATTGAGATTTTCTGGTGGCTTTTTGCAGATGAAATAGTTAAAGCTAAATGAATCAACAATCTAGCTGGCTTAGTGCTCTGCACAGTGCAGAGGGACCACCCAGATTAATCTGCCTTTACTGGCAACGTGCAATACAATCTGAATTTTTCCCAACATGAATATCAAACTAGATTTTAAAACAATCAGATCTATCAACAACATTAAACATTTTAGACAAAAAGGGTTAGGTGAGAGTTCCTCTCCTTACTGTAATCCCTTCCTCCATTTGTGACACCTCAGTACCACAACAAACTGACTCCAACACAGCCCTACACAGGCTGGCAGCCTCTCTGCTCCAAGCACTTCGCTGCAGTGCCACACAACCCCCACTTCTCAGGAACATAAGAAAGGCAAGATGCTGGGCAGCACAAGTCAAAAGAGCAAGATGTTTAAGGTGATTAATAGCAATTCCTAATGGAGTCTCTAAATACGCTTGACTTACTGAATATTCTCTATCACATTACTTATTAATAAAATTGGTATCACATTGCTTATTAATAAAATTGATACTACTGTCAGAGTAAGGAAAGCATGTTGTAAGCACACACATATTATGCTCATTTGTTTGTTGTAATGCAAAAGCTGCAACAGGTTTCAGAGGTCCCCACCCACTGGATGAGGAAATCAACTATATAGCAACACTACAGTGGAAAGAAATTGTAAACAATTTAACTGAGAAAATCTGATCTAAAAATGAATGGTTACAAATTTCTGGACTAACTATATTAAATACAAGTTAAATGGTTTGGGGTTTTTTCATACAACAAGCAAATGAGATTTTGGGACTAGTTTCCCTAAAAGGCAACAAGATTAACAAACCAAATGGTACTTGCAAGGTCTTGAAATAGGCGTCATTTATTTTCAAGTCTTGATGACCCAGGGGACCTATTCCGAGTCTTTAGTATCTAACAATTCAAACCTCCTAACACTTACCAAAACTGAAAGTAGGACTTTGTCGATTTACATTGCTGTCATAGCACCCAGCATCTCCCTTTATGCACCACTTCAATCTTTCAGAATAGGAACACAGAAACTTAATGTCCTTTCTCTGCTGCTTTGAAGAGAAAACTCTTTTTAGCCACTCAAAGAATGTGTTCTGCACTCTCTCATAATTTAATCACTGTCAGTCATAACAGCCTATTGTGAAAAATAATCCACTCATTTATTTTATCATCAGTGCACTCAAGCATGATCAATTTATGAGCAACACAGTCACATGCATCAGTCACGAGAGATCCATTACAGAGCTGCTGGAAAGTTTGTGAACAAACAAATTGCTTTCCTCTGATTATCCATAGGCTAAATCTAGAAGTCTCACAGTCTTTCATCGTCCTAGTCTCATAGGAGAAACAAAAGAAAGCCTTCAAGCAATAGTGCTAGTATTTACCCCAAAATACACTCACACAGCATGCTAATTAAAACTTTAAATTTTAATATTAAATTACACTAATAATATCTCATCCAAATCAGGTGCTTATGGAAGAAAACATCATTTTAATGCAACCATAGTAGCTCACAGGACATCTGACAGAAGCAGCTCTTTTTGCTGAGAGACCAAAAGCACAGCTGCCACCAAAAGTGCAGGATCTGTAGAAGGAATACTAAAAGGAGCTATCAGGCTGTAGGACAATCAGAAGTAGCCAAATAGCAGTCAGACCAATACACCTGCATGCATTTAACAAGCCCCTACTCACAGTGCCAGGTTAACGAAGTCATGCAAGTAACATCTATGAGCTCTAAGATATCCAGACATTGCTAATCCAAGAATTGTCACTATGCATTAGCAGTTACAAAATGGATGAGTTAGGCATGAGTATACACATTTTTTGAATGTTTGCAAACAAATTTATGTGTACTATTCAGCAAGACCTGTGCAGGCTTGAGAGCTGGGCAGAGGGGAACCCAATGATGTTGAACAAAGACCAGTAAGGAATCATGCACCAATAAAAGTTAGGAGTTGACCTGCAGCAGGTGTGCAGAGAAGGACCTGGGAATCCTGGTGGACAGCAAGCTGTCCATGAACCAGCAGTGTGCTCTTGTGGCCAATAAGGCCAATGGTATTCTGGGATGCACTAGAAATAGCAATGCCAGCAGGTGAAGGGAGGTGATCCTACACCTCTACTCATCCTTAATGAGGCTGCACCTACAGTTCTGTGTCCAGTTCTGAGCTTCCCAGTCCAAAAAAGACAAGGAACTACTGGAGAGAGCTAAAGTGAGGGTGATTAGGGACAGAAGCATCTCTTTCAGAGCTGTGACTGTTTGGCCTAGAGACAACCGAAGTGATCTTATCAATGAGCACAAATATCTTAAGGACAGGTGTCAAGAAGATGGGGCCAGACTCTCCAGTGGTGCCCAGCAACAGGACAAGGGACACAAACTCAAACATAGGAAGTTCCATCTGAGTATGAGGAAAAACTTTTTTCCTTTGAGGGTGACAGAGCACTGGAACAGGCTACCCAGAAACGCTGTGGAGTCTCTGTGTCTGGAGACATTCAAAACCTGCCTGCCCATGATTCTGTACAATCTGCTGTAGGTGAACCTGCTTTAGCTTTAGCAGGGGGGTTGGACTATTGATCACCAGTGGTCCCTCTCAACCCCAGCCATTCTCTAACTCTGTATATTATTATAGTCTTATATGCCATCCAGCCAAGGATTCCTCAGGAAATACCCTCCTACATGTAACATCATTTGAATTTCTATTATAATAAAGATTGGTCAGAAGATCATTCAGATTACCATAACTGCTAAAGCCTTTTAAGAATTTTCAACTGGTAATTGCTGAAATTGAATATGTAAAAAAACATTTTAATCAAAGAAACTCATTGAATCCTGCCTTTTTGTGTGCCATATGAAGAACACTTGCATAATATCCAGCCTTACAGTTCTCTCATCTCATTAATTTTAAGAACAGGATATAATTAAAAATGTAGTGGTGAAAAAAGCCCATATTTCCATTAACATTTTCAGTCAAGATATGCAGATAATCCTAGAAATGATCTACAACTAGGTTTAAAAAGAGATCCAACTAAAGAAGCATCGCTTCAAGCCATCAGCCATTAATTTCCTTGGCAAGGTACAGAAGCCTCACCCACCCATCCTTTTGGCAGCAGTAGGATGTTACAGGGCAGCCTATGTGGGAGACATGGCAGACACCACTGTACAGTCTGCCAGAGCCTCACACATTTATCTGGAGAAAAACTGTGGAAGTACTGCATATGCTGACAATTTGGAATGTCCTGATTTGCATTACGTTGTGCTTTGCAATTACCTGACCAAGCCAGTATTGCAATTCTCACGGCATACAGAGATTAGGTATTTCTTTAACTCTGACAGAAAAGATTTCCAGACAAATCATAGATAATTTATTTTTTATTACAGCAAGATTTGCCTACGAGTCAGAGTATAATTAACTCTCCACACGGACACTCAATCATGTAATACAATGCACTCCAGCTAATTAACAGAGCCAACATATTAGGCAGTTACTTAAGTATTCCTTGTCTTGAAGTGAATTTTTAGCTGCTAGAAGCAAATCTGCTTTGAACAATGAAACTGCTTTTACAATGAAAATTAATAAGTGACTTCCCTAAGAAACCCACAGTATATCAGAGTTGTCTAAGAAAGTATATATACACATAAAAATTGGTGAAGACCATCATGCCTATTCCCCCATTTACAGAAATTTAATTTAGCCTCTAGAAATATTTTGTATCATGAAATATGACTTTTTTAGTTAAATGAAAATTATAAATTTTTGAGCTATTTCTTTACAAGCACAAAAATGTTAGTATTGCAAAACTTCTGGTTACTTTCTCACTAAGCTATAAATCACTATACCATCAACTTGTAGGTGTCAAAACAGAAAAGCAATAGAGCAGCACTGCAACTACCCCAAAAAACTGAAGTAACAAACTCAAGCCAATACCTTTCAGGACTTTTTCATGCTCCAAAGGTTACCACTGTTAAATTTTCCAGAGTCCTCAGTGAGAAGCAATTTTTCATGCAGCGATCAGTATTGAAGTCTGACAAGCCCTCAAAAAAAGGCTGAGAACAAAAGCTGGAATTTATGACCCAATTAGGTCAGACACACCAGTGCCTCAATAAGCAAATACACCAAGTCTGCCATGGTTAGAACCTCTAACTCAGCAATGTTCACATTTGGGACTCACGCACTGAAAATGTAATTCTACCAATTGTCAATTAATATATGTAAATTCTAAACAAAAAATAAATTTAAAAAAAAAAGTGGGCTCTGATCATTGATTTGTTAACTGTTTAATTTTGTGTCCCTGCCACCTCCCCAACCTACAAGCTGTTTCCTGTCAGAAAGCACTGATGGCAACGTCCCTCACTATATACACCTTATACAGATATTTATTACAGGCCATCTATAAATTCCCAGAAACCACCAGTTGTCACTTTTATAGAAGTCTTCAGTTTCAGAATTAAGTCTGAACTGTAATGTGTTTTTCAAATATTCTCTATGGACTTAAGCGAAAGACAAAGGCATTTATACAAATAAGACTTAGAGAAGCTAAATAACTTTCACCCTTGAGCAACAGTGTGGTCCCAGACAGTCCACAACTACAGTAAATGCGTCTTCTGGCAGCCTAGAAGGGCTCCCCTTCCAAATTAATTATCAATATCAGGCTATCACAATGGCAGACAGGGTCTCCTGAATCACCACTAGCCATAGGGACATCACAGGATCATCCTGAGATAACAGTGAATCCATGTGGACACACTGCATGCAGCAGTACCACTCATGAATTACTGCTGATGCTTCCTTCTCTAGAAAAGAGTCTGCAACTCCTGGATTCTCAGCCAACAAAAATTCTGGTGTGAAATCATGGGGCAATGAAGTTTACTGTCACTTTAACAGCAGTGCTGCTTTCGGATGGCACTAAACAACCACGAACAATTAGTTTCCTACTGGCTGTTAAACCAGGCCCATTTCAATGTCTATTTCTGAAAATCTCACGATAATTAAAGAAATACTTGCTATAAGGAAAAAAAAAAAAAAAAAAAAAAAGAAAAGAAGTGACTAAATATGTACTCAAGAGAAACTCTCCTAATCTCCTTTCCAAAATTTGCATAGACTGACATAATACAATGGTTTGCATCTGACTACACAAAACGAGAGTTATTCCACAGAAATAAAATTTTCAAGGAAAATTTGTTTCATCCGGGGACACACAGCAATGACTGACTTGTCGATATCTCTAATCTGTGGCTGCATTTGGAATACAATATAAACATACAATCAGTTCCAATTTGAAGCATAGTGTATTGCAGAAACTGAGAAATATCCTATGGCACTACATGCATTAGAAGTTATAGGAGATACATTTGATTATCTCAGAACTCATTGTCAGGGCAACTCCAAGACTGGCATCTGAATAATATGTCAGGTAGAACAAATACTAATGATAAATTCTCTTCAAATGGTTGTACTATAAAATAATTAGAAAACATTCTTAAAGATGAACATTTCATACCTCTGAAAATAATAGAAAGAAGAAAATTTGAGAAGTGAAATCTTTAATAGTAAAAAGTTTTCTATTGCGATGACACAACTATCTTTATTCCAGTATTAGACTGGTTACTCTGCATTGACTTTTTTTGAGAAACTGAAGACTTTCATGGTAGTTAACACATTTATTTGATTTAGAAGGATTTATTGAAGGGTTTTTTCCAGAATACTGTTTTCTACACAGTGGATTTACTGGTTTGGCTAGTTCCTCCAATTCTAACAGCAAACTAGAGCAGTATCATAGGTCAAGCACCACATTTCTCAAATTACCTTAGCTTTAAGCTTTGTACACATTATTGAAACAGTAAAGCTTTTCAAGGTTCCTTCAACCCTTTATCCTATTTCTAACATCCTGATAAGCCAAAGAATAAAAAGGAAGCTTATTTTAAGAAAAGCTATCAGAGGAGATGCATGATATCACTTCTTATGAATGCATTTCCAAAAGCAAATCACAAAGACACTTTAAGCATAGCTGATATTTTGTTTTCGTCTGTCCTGTTAAGAGGCACACGACTGAGTAACATAATTCATCTGAAGGTTAGGTGACAAGGCAGTGCAAATTAAAGGCTTCCCAGGAGTACTGACAAGACTGGCTTTTTCCAATTGAAGTAACTTTTGCTGCAGCATTAGTACCAGCTCCAACTTCCATACTTTCTTCCACAGTTAGGAGTCACAGTGACAACCCCACTCCCACAGCTGTTATTGTACTCCTGACCTCTCTCTGTCCAAATTATCAACCTTTGACAGCTTCCCAGGAACTCGAGCACCATCAACCAGAACAGAAACAGAGCTAAGGATACTGCAGGAATTAAGCTTTGCTCTAGCTTGCCTCTTCCTTTCACAACAGAGAGCTACTGCAAGAACATGCAGTTGTCTTACCAGCCCTCACCATCATAAATGCCAGGACAGGACAGGGCAGGATGCAGAGGAGGGGGCACACTCAGCATTAGCACCCTCAGACATTCATGCAGCCTTTGTGCCAAAGCAGACAAAAAAAAAGCCTCCACCCAGAGAATCTTATCTTTTGGTTTTAGACTAAGGTTTTGCTGCCCTTATCAGCCCCACCTACAGATCAATTGAGTGACAAAAACTGTTAAGCAAAGCATGTAACAAAGGAAAATTTTATTTATACTTCCTCCTTCCAAATACATGAAAACCATGACTGCCCTCAACATTAACTTTTAGTTATAAAACCCCAGCTGTTTGGCAAACTGTTGTATAATCCTTCCAATGAGCTGTCAGAGGGGTTTAAACTAAGCATTTCAGTAAAACTTCATTCTTTGGGGGGGTGAGGGTGAATAGAGAAGGAAAGCAGGCTGCTACTACTTCTACTGAAACAAACCAAGAAATTAGTTTGTTTCCAGCTACTGCTAAATTCACTGCGAATTATTTCACTTGAACCTCCTGAAGTGCCTCAGGAGACATTCTTCTGCATTAAGCTTGCAATTACACTACAAAGCTATACTATAAATTCTTCATCCCTTTACAGCTGTCCCTGTGTTTACAGCTATACTTAACTGAACTGTTGCAATCAGCTACCTGCATTTCACAGAGACTCAGGCTATACATACATATTTTAAAAACTATTGTATAACATCTGCACTTCCCTTCAACACTCTTCTTGATACCTGCAGTATCTACAACTTGCCAGTACTTCTCAGCCCTAGGCTCGTTCTTTAAGTGTTTAAAAACTGTACTCCACTCCACAATCTGTCAGTCATTAAGAGCTTTGCAGCTTAGCCAGAATTACATCATAGGCGTAAAGTATTTTCAGTAATAATTTCAATGAGTTGTCTTTGTGTATTATTAAAGCAGTAAGTATTATTAAATTCATCCAGAAATACCAAACAAGTGCATGATTGAATTGGTAGATAGGGTTGTACCATGTTTTAAATTATGGTATCCATCCAGATAAATCTAGCTCCATTTGGTACCCCCCCCAAAATATAATTTACAATGCTCTTTCATTAAATTTTTCATTGCATCAAATGCGCCCATTCCTAACCAAGCTAATTTTTAACAAACTGAATGAACAGTAATTCCCTACCTGGAAGAAGGATGTTGGGCACCACCTAGTAAGGTTACAACTGATCATTACAATTTTGGTTTAATACATGACTCCCCAGCTGATACCTAAAATGAACTATTTCAGGTATGTGGTCTAAGGAGAAGCCACCTAAACAGCAAATGGAAATAAACAAGGGACAATCTTTTTGTAGGATGTGTGAAGTTGAAGCAGAAGTCTGTTAATGCGGTAAGGAAAAGACAGAACACAGAACTGTGTGGCAGAAGTTTCCTAAATGAAAAACTGCTGCCAAAGGGATTATAAGAAGTAATCAAACCTTTCTGGTTTTTTTTTTCATGCTACACACACAATAGAGAATTAGTCTGGGAAATCAACAATAACACTTTTCTGATAATTAATACCAACTCACTGAATGATCTATATGATACAATTAAGGCAAATAGTAACAATTTATGTAATTTTCTTTCCTTCCCTATGGTTACAAGCTCTTGTGAAACACCAAGTCCTCTGAAATGAGATTCAGGATCCTTGACTCAAGACAGATACCTACAAGTTGTGGTACTGCCTTTGGGAATCCACTTCTTGAATCTCTGTACAGAGAAATCTAGTCTTGTAAAATATCTTCAGGAAACATTTTTGACATGTTTTTGATGTTATGAATTCAATTTCAGATTCCATGCTAGATTAAAAGAAAAATTAAACTCCTTTATCTTCCTGACAAAGTTTCCTTCAACACCTTGATTCTAAAAAGATACAAAACACTTCACATGTGGCAGATACAAGGAAACTGTGGAAGACTGCAGTTATGTCAAGAGTCCTTTTATTGGCAGCACTTCAGTTTGCCCTTGAGGAAAAAGAAATAATTTGTTTTGTTAATCCAATTCCTTTGCATTACAAAGAGTAGCTTCTATACGCAGGGTAACCAAAGTTTTCCCTTTTTGTAACTTCAGCTTTCCTTGTTCCAGACTTAAAAAGCTACAATTGAGATCAAACCACAGACCAACAGATATGATAGAACTAAGCTAAGAGCACCAACGGTTTGTCTCAAGTATTTCACACAACCAAATAGGTAGACAGGAAATTTACATGCCATAAAATCAGACCACAAAATATAGCTTACATGAGGTTAAAAAGAATGCCAGTAGATAAGCTTTCATTTTTTGTTAAGATGCTAACTTTAAATCTCCTTAGTGTTAGAAGAAACTGGCTGGCTTTAAAAAAGTCTTTCCAGAAAAAATCCCATATTAACCAAAACCCAAATATGTAACTTAACTGCTCCATAAAATCAGTTTACAATCCAAAAATTAGTCAAAATATTTCTTATACATTTCTCTGCCATCCACTAAAAACATTAACTTCTATATTAAAGGGAATAGCCCAGATTTTAATATGTAAGCTTTACACATTTTAAAGCAAGTTTTAAATGCAATAAAAGTTGCTTGAAGGCATAAGTTGGAAAGAGATATGAAATTCCATGATTTCTACTCTCCATATTCATTCCACAGAATGATGATAAAATGGATTTTTAGATGGAAGGTTCCCCTAAAATTTCAGAACTGTATATTCTATTCAAATGATTTAGAAGAAAAAGAAGTTGACATAACACTCAAATTGTATTAACATAACACTTGAGCTGCCTTATTAAGCATGCTTATGTAAGCAATTTGAGTATCTGAAAAAAACAAGCACTAAAGGTACTAAACTCTTCTTGAAAACCAAAGGATAGTTGGACATCTACCCTTTTCCTCAGAATCTTTCCCATACAAGGACATCTACTCTCCTCATTTGCCTCCCTTCACACTTCAGTTTTATTTATTTTTAAAAATCTAAGTTATTTCAGCAGCATGGTCATCACTTTTAAAGAAAATCTTCACAGCAAACATAACAATGCTCAGCTATTTTTTCCTCACTCTTGTGTAAATGCCATCCCACTGCCACCTCAAATGGCACAATTAGCAATACAGGTCTGAGCACTGATGGAGGATTAAAGTCCACAACTTTATGTTTGCTCCCAACAGAACTTTAAAAGATATTTACCCTTTAACTTTTCATTTGATAAGCAAGAAAAGACTGTGTCCACAATTTCTGGAATGCCTGTGTGGGCAATGCCATTTGTAATTCTGGGGGTTGGTGCACTCAGACAATAGTTTATTGGAGATCTTTCAGATACAATTAGACTGCAGACCATTGGTCCCATCACAACACGCCAGGACTCTCCTCAAATTTTCACAGGATATTTATTCATGGGATATTTAACTAGGATGCAGAGGGAGTTACCAGAAGCACGACCATAATCTTGCCTTCTCCATCTATCCCCTATCCTCTCTTTACTCAGTGCACTTGGGAAGGAAAAGGAGCCAAGGAGACCAAACAGTACCCATCCCCACAGAGTTTTCTGCCCCACTGCAGAGACTGGGATTTATAATCTAAACTGTCTGGGACACAGACTGCTGATAGTGTTGCCTGCAATGCTGGCAGGCTGTTAAAATTACAAAGAGAAAAATGTGCCAAAATATGTACTCTTGCTTGCCAAGCATATAATCCTGATGCATACTTCCTGATAGGAAAAGGATTTAATAAATATGAGACAATTTCCTTTTCCCTTTGCTTAGAAATGATCTTCTTTCCCACATGCTTAAGGCCAGAGAAAAAGAAACAGCATGTCTTTCACATTTAAAAGAAGCTCAGTTAATTTTCTGACTGGAATACTCAGGTTCATTTGAAGCATATTCTGTATTTTCTTTGCAACTCAGATGACAATCACCAGGAGAAGCTTTGGAATCTAAAAGAGTCTCTGCCTACTGTTACTCATGGAACACTTCAAAACATGTTGGAGGGTGGATTTGTTGGTGGACATGGTCCCAGCTTTTCCTGGGCTCCACATTGTGCTGCACTAGTAGCTTCTCTTCTGGGCAGAAACAGCAAGGGAAATATCTGTGAAGGATTAGGGGTTTTACACCTTAATCGTGGCTTGCCCTTGGTTAAAATGAGGAGTGGGGAACTTTGCTACAAACTTTCCAGTCAGAAAGGTTAATTAGAATGCTGGATATATGTAAGTTGAGGCATAGTTTCTTTTGCTTAAAAAGGCCAAACAAATTTGTGGATCAGGAAATCAAGTAACAGACACCAGCACGCGGCTGAGACACTCAAGCTTACTTCATTACTGTAGTGTGGCAATGTTCAGTATTTTATTTAGTATATTACCATGAGAGATACTTGTAAAATACTACATAAACCGAGGCTAGAATTTCAAAAGACTCCTCATTAAGGAAAAACTAAAGGTAGCTAACAATGTATTTAATAAATCTGTTGAAAAAACAATGTGAAGGAGATACTGATAGCTGCATTAAAACCCTGTGTCAAAAATAATCTTAATACACTTAAGAAAATTCTTACTTTCATAATAAGGATTTTAAAGAAGAAACAGTTGTCATTTAGGTCTAACAGAGTTGAGTTTCCAAGTACTGAAAGATACCCAGCAAAATTACTTAAGTGTTACTAAGGTAACAATCACATCTATATTTTCCCTAACGTGCAACATTCTTCTGCTTATTAACACCTTTTCCTATTTGCAAAAAAAGGAGGAAATAAGACCTTTCACTCATAACAACAAGCTGTCAGGGACTCTGGCTGCTAAATTATATTCAGCGGTGTGAATATAAAAGCTTAGAGAGGATACAGCAAAACAGTTGACGTGGTTTTGGAACAGATGTTGTAAGCAATATGAGTGTCTGCCTCCCAAGTAACAACTGATAAGACAAGAGGAAAACAGCCCCAGGCTGCACCAGGGGAGTTCTAGACTGGATAGAAGGATACTCTCTGCACTGAAAGGATGGCCAGGCACTGAAACAGACTGCCCAGGGAAGTGGTTGTCACCATCTCTGCAAGTATTTAAAAGACTTGGAGATGTGGTGCTTGGGGACACAGTTTAGTGGTGGACTTGGCAGTGTTAACCTAACACTTGGATTCAATAATCTGAAAGGTCTTTTCCAATCTGAACAATTATATGATCCAATGAACAACAGAGTTTATATAGCAGCAAAACTTTGCCTGACAGAAAAAGGCAGTCGACAAACACTCACTTTCACCAAGAGTATTAAGCATTCTTAAAAGTAAAAAGCAGGCAAAAGGGCCAAAGATTTCAGAAAACCAGCTATTAACCTAATCAAACTGAGAACAAGAAATATCAACCATCACCATCTGTGTTAGGAACAGGATGGAAAATATTATTTTGAACTCCAACTGTAATGTTGTTTGAAACATTACAGTTGTTGGCCTGGTTTCCTACAGAAATAAGATCAATGCAATCATACTGCCTGTTTATCTGTTTGTTATTTTTCTTTAGTAATGTTTAAGTTCAATGGTCAATTTGAACCAAATTTACCAGCGGTCCAGAGGTCTCAATAATACTTAATTCCTACAGGACATGCGAAGCCAGTTTGGTAGAAAAGAAATCCCAGTTAGTGAAGAGTGTCTAGTATAAACCCATAAGCAAATCAATTTTATTTGCCTTACTAGTTTTACTGTCAGCACCTACCAGCCACACAAAATAAATATTTATTTAGTGATAATCTGGATGGTTCTGCATCAAATATACTTAGGGAATAATATAAGAAAACAAAAAAAAAAGAGATACTGAAGGGACCAGTCAGTAGGCTATGTTAGAAGTATCTATCACAAAATACAACAGACAAGTTCACTTGCAGGCTTTGTAGAACTTAAGCTGCTTAATTAGGTTTCATAACTTGGGAGAAAATAAAAATATAAATCAAGTTACAATATTTTTCAGACTCTATGGGGAAGAGAAAAAAGTCAAGAGTCTTTGACATCTTATTACAAGAATTTTCCAGATCTGATTTAGAACTCTCAATGGCATCTCAACCTTTTCAGAAAGGTCAGGAGATACCTCACACTTAACAACACTCTAGTCTCCTGAGCTTATGTAAGCTACAGAGCAAACATAGATAATACAAGACTACCTAAAAGAAAATAATTATAAAACATTCAGAAATTTCTTAATGCATCCATCTCTACTCTACATTTTGAGGATAAAAGAATCATAATTTTCATTACATTAAATTCCTCTCAAAAAGTTATTTTCCAGATGCCTATCTACTGCTTTATTTCAGCATCCTCCCTTGTGTGAACCACTAGTTCTAATGATTCTAGAAAATCACTACAACTAATCATTTTGATGCAAGACATTCTTTAACTTAGAGGTCAGTTTAAAAATATGGTATTACTGTAGGCACTGATAGTATCATAATCAGAAGATATTAATTCCTCTAATTAAACACTATATAAGAAAAACAGGAGTATTAAGTCAACATCAACAACAATCAGTGAAGATGTTTTAGAAATATTTTAGCTTTATGGACCAAGTTAAACGTTTAAGTCAAAACGTCCCAATATTAAGGGGAAATAAAAACCCTTTACAGGAAACAAATCAGTATTTTACTGATCACACATTGCTACATTGCCTCAAACATCTTACCAGCCAAAACCTGCAGCAATGCTGCCTTACTTCAGACTGCAAGTCTGATTACTTCTCACTTTCTCTACTTTATGCTATTCAGTAACTAGCTCCAAGTCAGACCTTTAAGTATCACCACCACTTGGACTATGAAGCTCCAAAAACAGTGACAAATCCCCACCAGAAGTGACAGAAAAAGACTACAGGCATTAGCCCACTAGGTGAAGTAAGTACAGCTTATCCTAACAGGGTACCAAAGGATGCAGAACAAAACACATATGTGACCTAAGGGAAATAAAAAACTACTTTAGATTCCTTCTTTTCTCTTAGTTCGCATCCCAGAAGTTAAGTCCTCTTTAGCAATCAGAAATGGGAAGTTAGTGGAAGTCAAAGCCCCTGCAGGATCTCTGTAACTATGAACTCTACATGCAGTGACTTTTCCCTTGCTATCACTTCTCCCTGTGTAGTAGCAAGCTAAGAGTTTGAAGAGTTTGATCTTTCTGTTCAATTCTTCAAAACTTCTATGCAAAATTTGAAAATGTGTTTTGAAGAAGAGCAGCAATACAACAAAGAATAAAAATAATTCCAAAAAGTAACTACAATCAAATCAGTGGAAAAACTTGAAAACTGAATACAGTAGTACACTTTGGCTGAAAAGCACTGAATTATTGCTAAAACTCCTGTGGACTATTCAAGTTCTTTGCAGGAGTACAAGCCTTCAGGGTATCAGCAAAGACAGTTCTGTCATGTGAATTGATGCATACTATTGAAAAGAAAGTGTAGCCTATGGCAGTGCTTTTCAAGTACAAAGACAGGCCAGTAAATTGAAAGGTTTTTCATGCAAAGAAAAATACACCTTAATAGCCAACCAGGCATCTCCTTTAGTCTTGTGGGGTGAAAGGAGCAACAGCAGTTTTCAGAAGAAAAAGTCAAAAGCACTGTCTGAATATGGGAACACATTTGGCTCATCTTCATTCTACCTAAGGGTCTTTATGTTGCAATCATGTTGATGCAAGGCCTGTATTAATTATCTCATTGTAGCAATATTTATTATAGCCTATTTTTAATGAAAATATTCTGAGATGACTGCTTCAATTCCAACTAAAGCCCTGAGTGTGATCATTTTCACATAAAGCAGCCAGAAGCCTTCCATACTAAAAAGCTGTAGCATTTTAAAAATACAGATGTGGATCAAGTAACATTTTACTGCTCATATCAGAGACAATAAGTTTTGCATAACTTCACAGCACGACAAGTTATCAGACCACTCTAAACTCCCTACAAATGTTTCTTTAGCAATGACTAGCAGAGAAAAGCCATCTTCAATTCTTCAGCAGCACAGAACTTAGTAAACAACAGCAGTGTTTACTTTAATTCAAGGAGAGACCCAAAAAGAATAGAAAAACTGAAGTGGGGAGAAGAGGTTATAAAGAGCTTGTTTGGAGCTGAAAGGATGAAGGGAGAAAATACAGTGAACCACACCTTTAGAGCATAAACTGAAGTGGAGAGGAAAAAAACCCATACAACAGTACATCTACTACCGAAAATGAAAACCCAACTTCTGTTGCTTAACACAACCTTCATACAGACTAGAGATACTCAGCCTCCTAAGTGCTGATTCTTTTTAAAGGTTCCACAACAGGAGCAAATAGTTCAAAAGCATGAGCCTTGCATGATTCATGGACAGAGCTGCCTGCTGACATCACTACTTCAGTTAGCTCAAAGTTATTATTGAAGTAAAAAGAATATCTAGTCAGCAACTGAATTTGTTATTCAAATGTTTGCATATATAAGATAGTCATGATCAAAGGTACAAAAGCCACATTCTAAGCTCTCCAAACCAGACAAAGAAAGACTGAATTACAGTCAAAAACACCCCAAGTATCTCCAGTTCCAATTCACTCCTACACAGTGATACATTTTCCCTCTATGATGTCATAAATTACATACAATTTCAGGCTAATAATGCTCTGCAAACGTATGTTTAAAGAAAAAACTCTGTAATTTGACTTTATGTTACTGAAAATTTGAAATAATTATAACTTTAGCGTGCAAAAAATCTATTGGCAGAATTGTCTTTTTTTAAAAAGTGCTAATACCCTAATAATAGCAAACAACTAGGAAAACGGTCCCATTATAGCAGAATCTTGCTGTTCGAATAAGAATATTTAAAATTCATGAAGCTTTACTTTGACAGATGACAAATGTGCTATTCTGTGATTTTTTTTCTCTTTAATAAAGACATATACACTGCAAAATTTCCAACTTTGTTTCTGGATGAAAACCAAGCTAACTGTTCTGTCATGCAAGAAAGTTACTCCAGTCTCCGCAACACACAAAAACTTCAGTAAGAGAATTTCCACTCAGCTTTTCAAGCACCAGTTATGTACTTGAACTATCAAATACTATACCTGAAGTATCTGGGAAAGAAGTTTTTAACAGTAAAACAGCAAGATAGACATCATCAGATTCCAATGGATGTGGTCAACAAAACAGCAGCCACGTCCCCAACAAACAGCAAGAAGGAAACACAAGTTTTCCTAGGCACTATGGGTTTTTGGAGTACGCATATTCCAGATTAGAGTCAGATTGTAAATCTTGTCAATCAAGTGGGGTCCTGAACAACAAGCTTTTAACAAATTAAACAGGAGATTGCTCATGCAGTAGCCCTTGGGTCAGTCAAGAAAGAACAAGATGAGAAAATATGCTTTACACTATAGCCAGAGAGAAAGGTCCTTCCTGAAGTCTCTGACAAAAAGCACCCTGGGAGACTCAAGGATAATCCTGTGATTTCTGCAGTCAGGGATGCAAAGGATGCCAGGCCTGTTACACCACAACTGAGATACCAGCAGGTTATGAAGTATTTTGAGCTGTCTCAGAAGTGACTGGCACTGAAGCACAGCTTCTTCTGGCACCTCGACTGCCAGTGCTGGGCTGGATGTTCAAAGGGAAAATCCCTGCCACACATCATACCACTGATGCTATGTGGAGTAGGCAGGTTGTGTTGATCACACAGCACGCTCAAATAGGAAACCCCAATCACCCAGAGATCTTGGAAGTCAGCAAGAACTGGCATAAAGGCAAAAATTTCAGACTATCCTCATGAAAGGAGAAGGTACCATATGCTGAAGAGGCCCTACCTTATAATCATCTACCAGAAAATGAAAAGCAATACACCCTCTTTACTGACAGCTCCTGCCACACATCAAAAATGGAAAGTTGCCATATGAAGTCCTACACAAAGAGCTGCAGAAGCTATTGAGTGGATCAAGCCATCCTGCAGGCTTTAGACACTGCTGAAAGAGAAACAGACAGTGCTCTATCTCTACATTAACTCATGGATGGCGGCAAATGATCTGGGGGCAGCTGGACAGATGGAAAAAGGTCAACTGTCAGCACAGAGGGAAACGCATCTGGGCTGGGGAAATGTGGCAAAACATCACTGCCCAGGCAGAGAAGTTGGGCCATAAAAGTATGTCACATAGATGAACACGTAACCTAAGAGTTGGGCTACCAAAGAACACTGCAACAACGGACAGGGGAATCAAGCTGCCACAATTAAAGTGTCTCAGGTGGATATGAACTGGCAGCATAAAGGTGAATAATTTCTGGCTGGGGCCCATTATACCTCATGTCATCAAGGAAACAGTGCAACACACAGACGGGCTTATGATCAGTGGACTTAACCATGGACACTAAATCTCAGGTTACCCACAACTGCGAAATATGGGCTGCCATCACACAGGCCAAGCAGGTAAGGCCTCTCTGGTATAGGGGACTATGGCTGAAATACAAATATGGGAAGGCCCTGCAGATGCATTACACCACACTGCCAAAAACCCACCATGGCAAGTGCTACATGCTTACAATGGTGAAAACAATACCTGGCTGGCTGCATACACATCCTGCGCCTGATGCTATTGCCCAGAACACCATCTTGGGCCTTGAAAAGCACATCCTGTGGCAACATGGCACCACTGAGAGAACTGTCAGACAACATTTCAGAACTAGTCTCACACCCAGGCCAGAAAGCACAGGACTGAGGGAGGGACCCTACTCCGTACTGTGTGCCAGCCCCTGGGAAAATTGAGCAGTACAACACACTGTTAGAAACCACACTGAAAGCAGTGGGTGATGGGGCCTTTGAACACGGGAATCTACACGCTGGTGTTTAGTTAACACCAGAGGCTCCACCAATCGAGCTGGTGCTGCCCAGTGAAAACCCCCACATACCGTAGAAGGAGATAAAGTCTCCGTGGTGCATTTGAGGAATATCAGTTTGAATTCGTCTTGCCTAAAGCAAAGGCAAACCTATCTGTGTGACTGTTTCTGTTTGAGTAGTTGGTGGGTAATGAAGAGGAGTGGGGAAACACGTGTGCCTCAAAGGGATTTGATTCTTGGGTGAGAAAGGAGATTACATTACAGCCTGTAATGCTGGATTTTAATATACTGGCTGCTGAATGACACTGCCACTGTATGCCATAACTACCATGGCAATGAATGTGGTCTGCTCCAGACACATGAGGCTCCTGATGATGCTCACAACCAGCTGGCAGCAAACCAGCCCTCAAAGACACCTCGGATGTACAGAGCCCAAATCACAGACCAAATGAACTCAATGGATGTCTTGGAGAGAAAGCCATTGACTACTGAAATGATATCTATGCATGTGTATGTGTATATATATATATGTATGTATATAGCTGGGAGGTGTAGGATTTGTGCATGACATGATGGTCTAGACTAAGGGGAGGATAATGTCCTGGTTCAAGCAAGGACAGGGTCAATTTTTACAGTAGCCAAGAGGGGGCCTGGCCAGGAGATAAGGACTATTCTGCATCACCTCACATCATTTTCTGGAGAGGGGGAAGGAGTTCTTCTGCATTATGTAGCGTGGTGGTGCAGTCAAGATTTTCACCAGGCTCTGTGTGGGGAGCACTCACACGTGAATTGTTCACCTCCCTCGTACAATCTGTTATTAATACTGTTGTTCTTACTGCTCCTTTTCTTATTTTATTGCTATTTCCAGTAAATTGCTCTTATCTCAACCCACAACCCCTACTTTTTATGCTTCCAATTCTCCTCTCTATCCAACTGAAGGGGAAAGGAAGGGGGAGTGGGGAAGTAACGGAGCAGAGCAGCACATGGTTTGGAGTTTTCCAATGGGAACACTAAACTGGGTTATTTCCTTCTTAAACCTTCTTTTGGATGCCTCAGTGATGCCGCAGTGATGTCTGCCCACAATCAATCTAGTGACAATAGAGATGGCAGGAGATAAGTGACTGGTTACAACAAATTTATAGGAGGCATAACCTGAAACCAGTCAAGAGAAGCTTGTCTTCTCTGAAAGAAATCAAAAATTCCATACCCATTAAAAAAAACCCACACAAACCAACTTTGCTTCTCAAAAACAGAGGGATCATCTTTATTCCATTTTATAATGAAAAACGGGAGTATGATGAAAGAAAAAGGCAGATTTGACAAGCTTCAGAAATCAGTTTTAAGCAATTAAAAAGTTACATTAAATAAAATTACATTAAAGAAGATCTCTGATAATATTAACTTTATTTTCCTTTAATTTGAGTTGCTACCTTCATGATCAGTTTACCAGGACACATACTCAAAAATGCTGCCTGAGTTACCTGAAACAAAGCATTAAACAGGCAGGTAAAAAAAAAGGAAGAAAAAAACAGCAACAAAACCATCACCAAACACCCAAAATGAACCAGCAGAGAAAAACCACATTTTTCCCAAAGTAAGTGCTTATGCTTTCATCTTCTTGATATAATCAAAGATCTAAAAATAGTCACAGAACATAAAATCACTTCTTGTGTCTTGAGCTGTTAGTTTAACTGCTTACCTACTGAGCCTTCTAGCAAGAGTCATGTACTGTTGTTAACCTTGGGAATAATACAACATGAAAACCCACTCAGGATTTTAAAAATAACACTTGCAGAAAAATCTCTGTAGCATAACTACTTCAAGTCTTAAAACATTTAACTAAACCATTAAAGAAAAACTGACTTGTTTTAAATATGAGTAAAACAAGAACACTCTTGGGAGCTTTTGAACAGGAAAGATCCACAGATTTTTTTTAATGCGTATCCTTTACGAGCAAGCAAAGATCATACAGCAGTAAAAGAATGAAGCAGGTTGATTTTTACTTCAATAGGCTTAGCATGTGGACTGCAACATACTAGCCCTTTTCCCCTCTTTTACTGCAAGTAACTCTACCACGCAAATTAATCTTTCCACATCATTCAGCAGTTTATGGAGACAAGATGTTTCATGACAGAAAATTAAGGCTCATGACAGTGACTAAACAGTTCACCCAGTAAAAACTGTTTTCATCTGGTCCCATTCCAAAGCGTTAACATGCTATGTACAGCACATGTCCTGCCCTTTATCCAAGACATGATGTACCACCAATAGGTAATTTTATGGTAAGCCAATCAGTTTCATACTAGGTGTTGCCTTGGAATACAACTTAAGAAATGCTGGGGGGAGGTTTAAATTAAAAATCAGGGAAACTGAGCAGGTGGTCTGAAAAATGCAAAAAAGCTGCATTTTTATCAAGCTGAAAAAATGGTTGAAGCAAAATTGCTCCCAGTATACTGGGAACATATTTTGCCTTTCCCACACTAGCCTTTAAAAATCCAATTGCAAGCAGTAATTAAAACTCTTAATTCTTAGCCCAGTATATCAAATCTCATGATTCCTCAAGATACAGAGTTGGATTTCTTATCTTTTTAAACAAATCAGCTCCAGCAAAATGTACTTCAGCTAACGTGTGGGTGTCTTTATAGAGCTTCATTATGCTTCTTGAAACAAAAGGAACAGAAATCCAGAATACATGAGAGACAAGAACTAAAGCAGCTTCTGGAGTCATCCTTCCATATCAGGGCTAAAACTGTACAAACTCTTCCAGTGGTAACTGTCTCACATTAAACACCTGGCCTCTAGCTAAGACTGCAAATATTCTGTTTGGATTCCTGATCTTGTAATTGTCTAAGGATGAAAGCAGAATGTAGGGTCATGTAACTTTATTATGTCATTTATTACTGTGCTCTGTAGCACAAATTCATTTTTGCTTTGGATTAAGTTTTTAAACACAGAACTCTCTTGCAAAAGAGCTCATTTTACAGAGCATTTCTATGAAAATGCACTTTTCCTCCAAGAAGTTTATCACCTGAAACACAGCATTGCAGTATTCCTAACTTCACTCTTACACAGTTTAATCTCTTCTACAGTACAAGAACAATGTGCTGGTAACAGTGTAAGCTTTTCCCCCAAAAGCCCTCAACTATTCAGCCTCAGCATCAAGTCACTATTCTGCAGTTATGCCATGACACTTAAATAGCATCCTTACTTTCTGAAATGTCACTGGGACTAAATCCACAAGTGACAAAAACCTTTACTGTTTTAATATGCTACGTGTTTCACCTTGCCTTTTAATTCAACTCAGTAGACAATCTGAAGACTATGAAGTTCCAGCCTTCAGAAATATGTCTTACCCTTCAGAATGAGAACATTTCAATATGCTTGGAAATACAATGGTCTCAGTACAAGCAAATACAAAAGTAGCAGGGAGGGGTAGGAAATGAAAAATAAATCTGTAAGTACACAGATTTCATTAAGCATTAATTGCTCTCTGTAATATATCCTCAAGCACACACACAGAGTCAAGAAAGCACACTGGGAAAGTGAGGCCAAATACCCAAAAGCTTAAGTTAACTAATGAGGTAATTAGAGGTCCAAAACAGGTTTTATACTAAAATCACTTACAACTGGGGTTTGTAAAGAAGGACCAGTAACATTGATACGTAGCAATCCCAGCCTTGCCCTAAGCATGTGCCTCTAACCATAACACACCATGATCTTTGACAAATGTTGTCTACAGAGGGGACAAGGCAGCTATAAGACAAAACATGGACTTAAGTATTCATTTAATGCTATAGCATCCTTTGGTTTTAATTTAAGTATTAATTTAATGCTAGAGCACTCTACCCACCCTCCTTTCACCTCCTTCCCTCCCAGACACGGGGTTTATTTCAGACTTGTGGCCAAATAATGAAAGACCCTACCAGGAAAAGTATCAAAAAAAGTCATACAAGAAAAAAGATAGTCCTCTAAGATAAGATGAATAATATACAGGGTATATTCCTTTAATTGCTTGATGATGAAACAGCAGCAGTTAAAGTATTATTTAAACACAGCTTTTAAGTACAACTTTAAAAAAAGAAGCCAAATGAGATAAAACAGCTTCATTCAGCTAAGGAAACAGCAGATTGTTTACAAATATTGTCTACAAAGTACAAAATACTGTATTTGGAAATTGAAACTTTCACTTCCAAAACTGAAATGTTCAAAGAAGTTTGCAGGACATACTCAGTATATTCTGACAGTTTAATTGATGAATCCCTGCTTTTGTGAGTAACTGGAAGCAAAAAAAGTGTTCCCGCAAATGTGAAATCCAAGCACATTTTTATCACCAGATTTTAATTTTGGTTTGATTTTCAGAAGTAGAAGGATACATGCTGAATCAGTTAGAATTCAAAGGTCTGCCTAGTATGAATTCAACTACTTGAATTAAGAATATGTATTTTAAATCCCATATACAGAATAACTGATTATTTCAAATTAGAAAAAGCTGCTCTAATTTTCCATTGCAGTAAGAGAGCACATCATGCATTTTTAAATACATACTGAAGGTTTTCATACTCTTAATAACATTCTATGCTCTTAAAATGTTGTATTCAAATTCTTATCCAGGCCACTATAAAGAATGCCACAGTTATAGTCTATACTTCTCTACCCACAGTAATGGGATAGCAGCAAATTACAGTAAAATCTGGTGTTACATTTAGCCATACGACACTACTAATTAGAGAGTAATTTCAACAATAAATATTTGGTTAAACTCTGCTTTGTCATCAGTGCAAGCTATTTAAGGTGAAACTGATCTTTCAGAGAGTCCATGCTTTTTTTTTTTTTGAGTCTATTTTTATTTTCTGGTCACTGAACATCTTTTCCTATGAAACAGTTTTCCAGAACTACTGCTTTGCAAGCAGAAAACCACACAGACAATGTTAGAAGTAAAAGAGAAGATTCAAGCCTAGAGGACCATGGCAATCCACAGCTCTCTTTTAAACTGTCCTTAGCTAACCCTGTTTTACTTCTCAATGGCCAGATCATCCAACAATGACCTTACAGAGCACACAGGCCACATGACTTAGTAACAGCAAGGTAAGCTAAGACAGGCTTCAGACCTGTCACACCCTTCAGAAAGAATACAGGGAGGAGAAACCAAGATACAGACAAATATGAGGCCCATGGTAGATACAATATCAAGTAAAACACCCAGTTAACCCCCTAGACACTGACAAAAGTCACCAGTTTTAAAAGAGAGGATCTTCCTGCAACTCTCCTTCACAAGAACCCTCTGAAAAGCCACACTACTATTAATAAAAGCACTACAGAACTGAACAGTAGTAGTACCTTATCTCCTTTAGAAAAAAATACAATCAAAGGAATACAAACAAAACAGGACTACCTGCTTTTGAGAATCCACAGAGACAAACTGTTTTAACACAAGAGGCCAACTTCACTGAAGTCAGGCCTTGAAAGCATCCCAAACTTCATGAAACATCATGCCATCAAAGGCAGCTCTGACGTGCACAGCAAAGAGCTGGCATCTGACACTTTCCTTTACAACACCAACTCACAGAGTCATCGCAATGCAGTGTTTGTGTAGTGCCTCTACAACATCAGACACTACAGAAAGTGAAACTTTTTCCCCCTAAATCTGTTAAAATAAATAAACACACATTCTTGCTAAGCTGTCCCATCTGTAGTACACGCAAGTCTATAATCTCATACTATACATGGAACATACTTTCCTCATTTCACTAGCTAAACAGAACAGCTATTTATAGATTATTCCATAGTAATTAATCAATACTCTGTTGATATGGCCTTCACTTAGTCTGTAAATCTACACAAAGTTCTCAAAGACAAGGTGCAGTCTATGGAGGAAATAAGTTACCAGTAAGATTACCTTCACAGAAAAGTGTATACCACAAGCTTCTTAAGTAGAAGTCAAAATGTTTACTATATCATGAAGACGTTCTTTTCTATATATTACAAAACTGACAACTCAAACCATGTAAATTTATCACATCAACAGCCAAAATAAAAGAAGTTGAAACAAAACACAAAATTTTGCGTATTTAGTAAGTTCATACAATGAATCTTCTGATATAAATAAATGAGCCCCAAATTACCTTTCACTCCAGTAGGAATCTTGAAGATTTGTAGAGTGAATTCAACTCTGACAACTGGATAACAGCACAATATCTTCCTTGCCTGTAAGGGAATCATTCAGAGTCACATTACACCAAAAAATTAACCCACCAAATAAATTAGAAAACCAGATAAGTGAAATTGAACAGCACTAAAATGATAAACATTTTAAAAATGTGAACACCCTGACAAATAGGAAGAGAAAACCCCACACCCAGTCATTTAACTTGCACTTTGATTTTTGTATCTTAAAAAAATAGAAGCGTGGAAGTTTATTTTAAAGTCTTAACACCCTTAAACTTTAAAGTAGCCTTTGCTTTCAAAACAGAAGGCCAGAAATAATCCCTTACAATGAAGTTTGACGTCTTGTATAGCCCAGACTCCAACAATTAGATGCTTCCACATCCCCTTTTCTTGCTCCCATCCTCTTTCTTGCATCCACCCATTGTGTGATTACACAGTTTTCCAACACTGCTTTTCTTGGGTTAATTTTGCTTTCAATGAGGAAGACAGCCCACCTTCCCCCCCTCCACTCCCCTCTACTTAAGACCAATTCCAGAATGAAACCACAGTTTGACTTAGCACATCTTCCCCAGGAAAGCATTCAACCTCACTTTAGAAATATCTAGTGGCAAATATGTTATACACTATAATCTTTAGTAACATCACTTTTAACCTACTGAAATTTACACACAGTAAACTAAAATGTAGAAACTTCCTCTTTCAAAAATTAAAGTAGAGCTACACATTACAGGCAATTATCAAAAATGTGAACTATTTAGATCCTTTTTCTGCCAGCAAATACTTTCATAGCTCTCATCTATTTTACAGGTACATCTACCATCATTTTATTTTGTTACCTCCCTTTTTAATCCTAAAATAGATCAAACTTTTACCAAAACATGCTTCCAAGATCAATGCCAAAAGGAAATGTCAGTTCAAAAAGGAACTCCACAACCACCAACTACAGAACTATTCTTTTTTTACCCTGTCATATATTTTAGATGTTGGTTGTAAACCTAGTTTGATTTTTTGAACATCAGTTTAAAGAGAACATATATCCAAATTACATATCACAACCCACAATATCTTCTCTACATGTCTGTACTTCCCAGAACACTTTGCTATTCTCCACCAATGACCCACATTCTTCATCTTTAAAAGCATGACTTGAGAGCTGGTCCCATGAAAAGTGAATATTCTGCCTACGTCCACACTCTCAAACTTATTCAGATCATATTGGCTACTGGAAATAATACAATTATTCTTCAGGTTACCTTCTCTAAATGAGAGTTTTCAGTGTTACTGAATCCCCATTAAGACATAAGGAAGCCAAACTAGCTTTAGAATGTTACCTTTGTTGCCCCTTGAATCTAAAAAAAAAATATTAATTGACTGCAGTTACTGGAAAATTATCCAAGTAGAAGTGGAACAAAAGGTCTATTTCCAGATGAATGAAGCCTGGAAGCTTATTCCGCACAGCCTTGGATGTTAAAAAGTTTGAATTCCCCCTCTTCTCTGCAATCAACAAATGTGCAGGGAGAATAAGCATATTTTTTAAAGTATTGTCTAGGCCATTTAAATTATATTTTTACAACACAGGCTCATCTGCCACAGGTACAAACTGTTAAGAGAAATTTTTGAGATCCATAACCTCAGAAAACACTGAAGGGAAGGTCATTTTCTAAGCCCAAAGGTAATGAAACTCAGCAGAATGTTGCAATTTAGGCAAGAGAAAGCAGCTCAACTTCCCACCAAGAGGTCAACAGCGGACAGAAAGCAGCACGGCCAGCAGAAATGAAAACTTGACGTAAGGGAGGAGAGCAGCAGCTGAAGCAGAGTATTTCTGCTGAATGTCCTTCCTGGGCCACTGCTGCCTAACCCAGGGTGCACCAAACTGCTTCTGTCCTGTAACTGCTTCGCTCTGCAGCTCGGGGACTCAGCTCTTCCGCTCTTCAAAACATGCCACTAAAGGATGCAGCTTTTCTTTTAGACAGTCCCTCAAATAGGCATTTTCCTCATCTCAACCCCTGCAGGAATGGACACACACAACAAGTTTAGGAGAACCTGCTGAAGGCTAAGCTCTGTAGAACTGTCCTTGTGTTTCACCAACACTCTGGAAGCACCCATGACAGCAGACAGAAAAGGAGACCGTAAAGCTAAAAAAAAAATCAATCCATGTGCTTTAAAACAAATATAGAATATATGATTTTAATTAAAAACAGATCTTGGAGAGCTGTATATGTATTAAAAACCACATCAAATCAACTGCTTGCTAGTTATTCCTGGTACCAAAGCACCTCAATAAAAGCTTACTCTAACTGGCTATTACTTGGTCTCTGGCAGTGACTTTTTTCAGAAGGTGGAAGTCATAATCATCAAGCTGACAGTCCCTCAAAACAACTCCCTTTATGTCAATCACTGATCCTTCTAGCCGTACACACAATATTATTAACATCAAAAGGGATTAAGTTCAACTCAGTGGGATCTTCACCTGTGGAAGAATACTACACTAAAAAAAAATGTTACCAAAGTGTTAATAGCTCTTTTGAGAGTATTCAGACTTCACAGTACTGTAATCAAAGCCTTACAAAAGAACAATAATAGGAAAAGAACTTTGGACCTAAATTTATAAATAAAAAAACCCCTTTTTTTAAAAGATCTCAGTGCATAATGCTCACAGGCTAGGTCGTCAGATCTTGAAAGGGGGACTTGCTTTAAAACAGTAGACACAAACCATATAAGAGGATTCTACACTTATTTTTACCCTAATCCTGAAGGGAAGGGAAAGCAGGGATGCAAAGTCTTCCTCGATTTCACCTCCTGCCTGATTCTTGACAAACAGCCACAGCGCAGGGGCCTATTCAGCTCATTTTCCTGCAGTTGCTAACTTACAGATGAGAGAAAGGAGCAGCCCGAGATGCAAACAGATGAAGTTATCGGGAGGAGAGGAGGAGCGGTGCTCCGGGAGGAAGGGAATCAGGAAACCAGCTGCGTCTATTCACGCGGCGGATGCGGGAAAGGCACCGAGAGCCATCGGGACAGGATTTCGGGGACAAACCCCGCTCTCCCCCGGCCCAGCCCCGAGGGGGCGATCCAGGAGCGCGGTGGGCGCGGGCACGGCCGGGCTGCCCCGAGCTGCGCCGGGGGCGGCTCTGCCCACGCCGGCAGCCCCGCCAGAGGGGCTGGGAACCCAGCGGCGAGGAGCGGCCCCGCACGGCCCGCCCGGCCGGGACCAGCGCCCGCGGCTGCGGGAAGAGGCGGGAGGAGGAGCCGGCGCCCCCGGCCGCCCCCTGCCCGCCCGCTGCCCCCGCCGCCCCCGAGCCGCGTCCCGGGGCCGCTGCCGCCCCCTGCCGGCCAAGGCGCTGACAGCCCCCGCCCGTCCGCCCACCCCGCCACGGCTCGGGGCCGGCACAGCGGGAGGGAAGGAAGAAGGGAGGGGGCAGCTCTCCCCGCTCAGCCGGGCCGGCCCCGCCCGCAGCCTCCACATCCCGCGGCAAGCGGAGCGGACCAGGGAAAACGGCGACGGATACGCGGCAAAGCGGCGGCCGGAGCACCGCCAGTCTCCCGCGGCGCTACGGTTGCCCGAGCCCCTCCTCCCCGCCATCCCCCGCTCCCTCGGGAGCGCTCCCGCCCCTCTCCCGCGGTACCTGCCGTCCGCCCGCTCAGCCCCCGGCGCCCGCACGCTCCCGGAGTTCCCGGCCGCGGCCGTCAGCCCAGCCCGGGAGAAAACCCCGCCGGCCCCGCCCCCCAGCCAATCAGCGCTCCGCTCGCCCCCGCGCCCCGCCCCGCCCCGCCCCTGTCAGCCAGTCCTGGCCCCGCCCCCGCGCTCGGCTCGTTGCTATTGGCTGACGCAGCTGTCAATCTCCGCGGGCGGCGCTTCGCCCCGCCCTCTCTTCCTGGGCCGGTTCCAGCGGCCGCTGCCGGTCGGGTGTGCCGGTCCAGCCCGGGGCCGGGACGGGCTCCGGGAGCGCCCTCGCAGCCCGGGCATCGCACCGGAGAGACTGTCCGGCAGCGCCACTGGCGAGCCACGGCCCGGGGCCAGTCCGAGCCAGGGCGCCGGCCGTGGGCGCGGTGCGGTGCCGCCGTCCCGCGGTGTCTCCAGGCGGAATGAGCTCCGCAGAGGGGAGGCGGTGGCCCCTCCCGGCTCCGCAGCCCCGGGCAGGTGCCGCCTCCCGCCGGGGCCCCGCTGGCGGCTGGAATGGACGGGACACAGCGGCGGGATGCGCGGGGGGGAGCCGCCTCCTGTGCGGGGAGCGGGGGGCCGGGGCTGCCGCGGCCTGGGACAGGATCAGCGCCCGCGGGGAAAGGGTCGGGAAGGAGCAGCCAGGGGCTTCAGTGTCCTGCTGAGGGAAGTGGAATGAGAGCGTCAGGCCGGGTGTGAGGGAAAAGCTCCTCACGGTGCGGGCAGCTGGGCCGTGGAGCGGCTCCTCAGGGATCTCCACTCCCAGCAGCCCGGGCTGAGCCCGCAGCTGGCCTGGCTGTTCAGCAGGAGGGTCACTGAGAGGCCTCCTCACAACCCCAGTTTCCCAATGGGGACTGACACTGACGTGCCTGTGGCGTTTGGATGTGTGCGGATGTTACTGCTGAAAGGCCTCGAGATGGAAAACTCATGGGAACTGCACAGGCTGCAGGCCCTGGAAGTGCCATGGAAACAGAACATTATTTACGTCGGGCGCAGTCAGACTGATTTGGCAAAATCCAGCACATAATGGATGTTTCGTGTACCAGTTCATCCCTTTCATGCATTATAACCTGAAGTTAACTACAGACTTCTTGCCTAACCTTCATGTATACCAGGCAGTGCCTTCTTTTATAGTGCACAGAATAGATTTTTCTACTTCGGAGCAGAGCTGTGTAGTAAAATGAGGCATTTTATAGGTAATCCCTGTGTAATTTCTAGGAAGATAAGCAGGCAGGAAACAGGATCATGACTGAGATTGCTGACTGTTCTTTACAGAATTTTGAAGCAATTGTAAAATACCAAATTTTCTTTCTCAAAAATCTCTGTGTGATTGCATGTAACACATAGCTTTAATCTGATGTTTTTGTGAAGAGGTTGAGGGATGTGTTTTCACAATGCCAATCTTAAGATGCTGGGGTTTCATTTAGGGTAGCCTGCTAGTGAAAAGTAAGTCAACAGGAAATACACCGTATATTCTACTCATTTCATAATGTGCAACGTCAAGAAATCAAGTCCTATTTGACACTGATGAATATTTTTAATCTTAGTGCTTCAGAAGTAAAAGCAACCAGGCAGCTCATAGGAGTGCTCTTAAAGGAAATTAATGTCAGCAGAGAGAAGCAATGAGTTGGCAGTGAATAGAGAGCCAGCACTATTAAGGTATCTGTGCTTAATTCCACATGTTCATTCTGCATCCACTGAAAGAGGTTAGGGACCAGTAATTAAAGAAGGAATTATAATGCATATGCACAAGCAGTTTTAATTTGTTCCAGCTATACTGCTTGATGTTGTAATCTTCATGTTTTATGTATTACATTGCATAATTTAAATAAAGCTGATGAATTATTTTTAGTAGCTCTTGCTCCACATTCAAAAACAGCATTAAAAAAGCCTTTTGAGTCTTTCAAAGAGAAGATGGAGTATCATTTTTCTTTTTCAGTAAAACCAGTCATTGCATTTTTTAATTTGATAGCAGATGCTACAATTACCACAGCACTACTGGGTTAGGGTTTTATCTCTGGATGCTTTCTATATGCCAAACAGACTCTAAAACTCTGGGTCTGAACCTTCCTGGTTCATTCCCCAGATGCTCTAATATCAATAAGCATGAATAATGATAGTAGAATATGTGCCAGTTTCTCCAGAAAATAATGCAGCAGCTTTCCATGCACACCTAAAACCACTAACTGCTACTGTAAAAGACCTAACTTATGGGTGCAACAAGAGCACTTGGTCTCTGGTGCTTTCAGAGACTTCCTAGGTTTGCACCATCCCAGCTGCTGCCTGTCATTGCCAGTATTTGTGTGGCTGCCAGTGTTTAATACCATTGGCCTGAGCAAATGTAATTGACACAGTACTAAAACCAACTGCCCCTGCAACAGTCTTCATCAAGGTTTCCAGTGTTGCCAAAACCAGTGGAAATGCCTGCAATGAATTTTCCCTAGATTAGAAAATTCAAGAAGACTTCAAAGGAACTGCTTCTTTTTTCCTCTTTCCTCCACAAGATTTGGACACTTCTGCTCAAATTCCAGTTAGAGGTACCTCCCAGAGCTTTATTTACACTCATATTTCTTCTCACACTGGTTTTAGGCCATTTGTTTCTGTAGAAATCTGCTACCTTATGACAAACTTTGCTTCTCTGATCAACAGTTTTAGAAAAGTAAATAGCCTAGCAGTTTCATTAAGTTAAAAATCTATGTTGCTTTTCTTTAAACAACCTAAAATGTAATACATTTTTTGATGTGTGCTTTCCCTGAACATTTATTGTAGGACAAACAGGTCCTGAAGAGGAGAAGGATGTAGACAATTTCTTAAGCAGAGTAATGGAACATCTGAGTGGCCAAATAAGGTCTGTGTCATTCTGTATGCAGCATGTCAGGTGGTGATTTTCATAGTCCTCTGATTTTCACAGAATGGGTGAAGTTTGAAGGGACCACAGTGTCTGATCCAACCTCTCTGGTCAAGCAGGGTCATCCTAGAACACATTTCACAGGGTATTTCTTGAATGTCCATTGAGGGGGATTCCACAACCACCCTCACAGTAAAGAAGTTTTTCCTCATATTCAACTGGAACATACAACATTTTTGGGACATGTACTCTGCTGTAATAGCACTAGAGAAAACCCATTAATGTAGTTCCAAATATTTTCTTCGATCCCCTTTCCACTTCTCTGAGTTTATGTCTAAATTTTGTGTAGATGTCACAGTATAAGAATTGTTACCAATCTCTTGTTGCACTCAACATGCAAAATTTCTTTAAAGTGCTGACACAACCTACACACTGTTTAAGAGATAGAAACGCTGCAGCGTAGGAGCTGCTGTCTATAGACTATAAATCTGTAGTCAAAATGGCTCTTTGCACAACTCTTGTGCCACTTTGCTTCTTGGCTTTACCTAAATGACTCTTTTATAATATTCATTCTGTAGTCTCCGCATTAACCTGTTACAAAAGAAAACAAGGGAAAAATATCCATTTCTAATTGTGAACTGTGTGATATTAACAGAAAACAAGACAAGGAAAAATACTTACACTGCCTTCTTGTATGTAAAGATTTTTAGATATTTCAAAGGAAAAATGAATGAGAAAAAGATCCCAGAAATGGCTGAACTAAACACAAGAAAAATCCTAATCTGTTCCCAGTAAAATAATATAACTACTTTAGTTATACTTAGTCAGTTATATTTAGTGACTAGCTTCAGTTACTCAGCAACATCATTGTGGTTTCTAACGAGTAAATTCCTGAGTGGTTTGGAAACCTGGTCCTGGAAATTGTCTCTCCTTCTTCCATAAAGTTTTCTTATAGATGGGAACAAGCTTCTAGGAGGCTGCCTTCTGGAAAAGAAATGTATATTTTGCCCAGAAGTTAGTTTGCTGGCAAGTCTACTGCCTTTCAGCAAGGTTCCAAGGCATTGGATTAATGGCTGAAAATACCTTCCATAATGAACAGAAGATTTTTTTTGTGCTATGGCATAAAAATGCACAGTAGGAGAAGATAATTTTACCTGCAGTTTTACTGTGATAAAACTGCATAATTGATGAAGACACTTAGCATGGGCAATATTTTCAACCTGTTGGCACAGGAGACTTCATGTGCCCAGTAATATCATTTGTATGCAGTGTCTGGAGCTCAAAGTTACACAATTTATGCACATGAATGATGTGAAAGGTACCCCTTGGCATCACAGGAGTGGATGCTGCCACTACATTTGATTGCTGGTCAAGGAATGCCCCTTACAATTGAGTACTTTTTTATGTGTTTTGTCCTTCTGGCAGTAGAACAGTGCAGTGGATTCTCTCTGCCCCCAGATTTTGATACATCAGATACAGCCCAAAACAAGAGACAAGTTATATTGCTGCAGTGTGAAGGCATGAGTTTTCTTACACCCCAGCTGTGGTGCTGACAGGGAGGACAGATGCAGCAATCCCACTCTGCAGCACTTGTATGGTGATTATAAGTGGATAAATGTAATTATGGGGGTTTGGAATTAGTAAGATTCTGATCTTGCAGACACTATTGGTTAAAGGACTCATTCCTATGACTGTATCTTCTGAATTGCTAAGATTCTTCTTGGTTACTGCTATACTGGCTTAAGGGTTGGCCTCAAGTTAGGACATGTTTCTGTAGATGTGCAATTTTGGACCATCCCATCAAAAAAAAAAGCCTCTTCTTATCTCTGAAGAAAAGACACACCTTTAGGGCCTTTGCACCTTTTATAACAATAGAAGTTGTAGAGTCTGGAGTGTTAAAGGAAAACCATAAAATAACAATCCTGAAGAAGAGCAGTATGTGATGTAAGATAAACACAATGAATTTAAACTTTTCATTCAACTAGAGATTAGGGGTGGAGGGGAGGAGGCGGGGGAAAGAGGGGAAAGGGAGGAGAGAATCACATGAGAAATAAACCATGTTGGTCATGAAATTAATACCCATAGGTTATACTTTTCTTTTGTCTTTAGATTGCCTATTTGTTTGAGTCTGTAGTATCGTTAAGTGTCAAAATCAAAGCCACAACATAAATCCCACTGAACAGCAAAAAACAACTAGTAGTTCAAAGTGACTGCTGATGTGAAAAGCCTGTGTTCCCTTGATGTTGCTGCTTGGCATCACTACCCACTGGGTAGTGAAGCGGATAACAAATATTGGCATGGGTAAGTGGCAAGTGTTGCTGAAGACCTAGATTTTGTTTGCAGAGCAAACATCCACAACAGATGGAAAGATCCAACCTGGCAGGCCAAGTAGGGCTCAAAATCAGTTATGCCTAAAGAAATGTAGTTGAAACATGATTGTGTGGTAATAGAGGATGAAAGCCATTAAGAAAGAAAATAAGTTACTTATTTCATAGCTGCACCATACCAACCAACGGAGACTCCAGAGGCATCTTAAGTGAAGCAAAGGATGGGTATCTTTCGTAACTGAGTAAAAATATTACTTTTCCATATCTGAGATTTCAACTGCAATACTGATAATTCTCAATTTGTATAAAATCGCTGTTAATATGTCTAAAATGTTTCTAATTCTAATATACTAAGCAGTGATGAAAGCTTCTGGACTCCAATTGGAAAGAGCTTGTATCATCATAAAGTTTTGTGAGAGAGGGCTCTCACTTAGCTGAAAAAAGTTGTAGATAATTGTCACATTTGAAAGGCATTTTCATGGGGCTGATAAATAGAATTGTGAAAATGTAAGCTGGGAGGCATGTTTCATATTTATATTGGAGTCTCATGACAGCTGTGCCAAATAGGTTAAGGTCCCACCCTGGTCCCATTGTTCTCAATGGTAAAATTCATATTTATATCACCATCATAGTGTCTATTGTACATATTCCTAGAATCACCTATCTTAAGATCCTTAAGATGTGGGAAACCTTGCTACTTAGCAAAGATTGAAGAAACTGGGGACGATTGTAACTCAGTAAAAACCACTAAACACTTTGTAGGAACAGACTCACCAGGATTATTTAAATAAGTTTTTGTATCACAGTGTCCTGAAGCCAAACCATTCACTAAGAACACTTTGGAAACTGTGTATCGCAGTGTGACAGACCACACAGTGAGAGAAGAGGACATTGCTTGATTAGATGAGTTCCATGCTAACCTCACAACTGAGTGGGAGCCTTGGCATCACTACTTCAATAAAGACAAACCAGAACTTAGATCAGAATACCTGTAAAGGAAAAAAGCCAATTTTCTGCAAGAGTTTTGAACAGAATATTTATTTACTTTCCAAAAATTCCAAGTTTCTACTACTCACTGGCTATTTTCCTGCTAAGTTTTGAAACTTTCCAATGCAAAATGATAGGAATTCATGACATAGGCACAAAATCAAATCAGCAACTCCCCGTCCCAAAAAAAATCCAAACACCAAAAATCCCCAAGTAGCAATGGTATTATCCATTTCTTCTCACAATTCTAGCAAAGGGGGAAACCCACATGTCCAATACCTTTAACAATCATTTATTTATCTGTTTTCTGAAACTATACCTTTTTCAAAATAGAGCCCAGATTTAAAATAATAACAATAATAATAATAATTATAAATAACATATTTTTTAAAAAAATATATAAATAATAATAGTAAGCATCCATTCTGCCTCTCTTCTTTAGGATATGTGCTGAGGATGTTCTAAAGTAAACTTTCCCAGGCCAGAGTACTGGTGGCATGGTTCACCTCTGGTTTCACTTGTGGAACAAACAGGGCCAACCACAGAAACTGCTCCAATGGAAAAGTAATGTTAAGAAAATATTTAGTCTTTCCTAACTGTTCCAGCTGTGGTTCTGGCCTTCACTTTCTCTGTGAGGACAGTGCATACAAGAGGCAGTTAAGATACTTATATCTGTCCCAATCCAAGTGCTTAAATAAGATTCCTGACTTTTCTTTTCCTGGCTACTCCTCTAAGTATTTGGAAGCAAGAAGGCAGCGCTATACATCTTATCAATTATCTACAGACCATTAGAAAATTGCCTGCTGACCCCATCTTTGAGATTGCTACTATGGAAAACACAAAAGTTGTGTGTCTATAAATGTAATAGTAAATCCACTTCACTTGATTGTGATATAAAACTTCTCCAATAGGTCATGCTTATCAATAGCTCATTCCACTTCTATGAAGATCCGGATATTTACAGAAATATCCTTTTCTCATACATGTTTTTTAACAGGGAATGCATTTGTAGCAGCTGAAGAAGATAGGAATATTAAGGTTGGTGTTAATATGTAAAAATAGTTTAAAGTTTCCTGATTGGGAGGAAGGGAGGGAGGGAGGGGGTAGGCATTTCTCTTCATAAAAATGTGTCACTGGAAGGGTAGCATATAATATGTTTTGTGACACTTCATTGCAACTAAGAGATAATTTTTTTCTTCCAAAAAAATGTGGGGTTTTTTTTCCACAGTCTCAGTGTTCCTCTCTTAATTTATCCACATATTTTTCTACAATTTTGTGTGTGTTTGTAAGCACACATTTCCAGTATCTCTGAACTTGCTTCCCAGGGTATGACCCAATCATTAAGGCTGAACTAGTCAAGTGATTTAACATACAAGGATTTCAGGTAGGGTGTAACCGGAGGAGGGAATGCAGCCCACCCAAGTCTGAGGCTGTGAATGCCAAGTTCAAGTAAATTTACTAGCAGGCTTTTCCTCTTCAACCCCCCCACCAAAACATATAATCAAAAGGTGAAGAGTTCAGTTATGGAACAAACAGGACCTCTTTAAAAATATGTAGCTGGCTGTAGCCAAAGACAAACTATGATGTCATTGGGTGGGAACTTCCCCTCACTGTATTTGAGCAACATTGGAATGATGCAATGCAAAATGTGAATAAAATCACAGGAGCAATTTTAGTATATCTTGGGGTATAGTTGTTAGAATTAATCTGCAATATCAGTGATTTTCTGTTTCATACCTTTGAATCTTGTTCCTTTTCCACAAATTGGTGCTCACACAATTTTCCATTCCTGTACTCATAGGCAGACTGAAAGCTAATCTGATTTGCAAAGTTGTCAATCACAGCATCGATTAGATAGTAGATAATGGTGTTAATGCAATCATTAAATGGCAAGCAGCTTTTGCAATGTTTTCTTTGAATAGCTTGTGGGGCCCCATCTATGTTACAAATGCAGTTGATTCGGGGAGCCTGGCTATGGACAAGTTACCCTATACTGGGTGTTAACATTTATATTGATTGGTCCTGCAGACAGTTTGGTACCTAGTTCATATTTATGTCTGTTTGCAGAACTGGAAACTAGTTTTGCCCTCAAGAGGTTTCCTATGCAGCCAGTTAGGCTTAGCTACCTTTACAGCAAACTGCTTGAGAAAAGACCTTATGTTCTGCTGTCAGAAAATGCCAGTAAATGCTATCAGAAAAATGTGTTTTCAAGAAAAATTGGTACTTACGTTGATGTTTCTAATTCTCAGTATTCCATGTAAGACTCTAATGGTGACAAAAGAAACCAAGGTCAAATCCTGGCTTCACCCTATCACTATAAATCAACCTCTCTTGACAGCACAAGGGGCCTCTATTTTATCCTGTATGTTTTTTACTGTACTATGGCCAGCAGGTGTGAATCAACTGATTTACTTTTGTGAGCTTAGGCCAAAATAAGTTAAAGAAGCAAATTAGCTTGATTTTTTTTTCCCTACTACAATATGACCATAGAATTCCACATGATCTTTTCTCAGGACTGACTATTAGAAACTTTTTTGGTCTGTGGTGAACTGCATTATTATACATGTAGTTCAGATATGTAGATCCAGATAAAATATCCATCTCTTCTTCATTTTGCTTTTCCAAAGGAGAATGGAAGAAATGTTTCCTTTTTAATCAATTTGACTTTTCAATTTCACCAATGTAATTGTCTTTTTTATTAATCACACTCAAGAAAAAACATTGGATAGATAACAAACAGCTTCACAACTGGCATTGATTTTCAAAGAAATCTGTTTGCAGTTTTCAAGTACTGTATTCACAAAGGTCAATAAACTTAAAATGGACAAACTCATTGTCTGAGCCTATAGATTGCTGAGGGGAAAATGTGCTTCATGAAGTTCTGATCTCTTTAAAATCATCTATCTCAAGTCTTTGCCTCAGGTAACTTTTTAGCATTACAAAAGCGTACCACATATAGCCATAACGTTGCCAAGACACCTGTGATGTCATATATTAAAAAATGAATCCTGATTTTCAGATAATGTAAAATTTGACTGAAACAAAGCCAAACACTTCACACTCTTTTTTTTTTTTAAATATGGATTATTCATTTCATTTCTTGAAAGGAAGAAATTACAATGAGTATCAAAATTGGGCCCAAATATCCAATTTCATTTTTTAATATGCATATATTAATAAAATTGTTAATCAGCATGATTGCTGTACTGATATTTTATCATGACACTAAGTTAGACTATTATCCTTACGACATTTAGCAGTATTTCAGTTTTATACAAGTAAAAGCATCTTTCACAGTTAAAAGTGTATGTGACTGGTTGAATGGTTAGTAAGGAAAATTATTTTACTGTATGCAATTCTAGATTATTGTGAATTAGGGAGTGATATTGTCTTTTGGGTCACCGAAACAGCCATTATATATATAAAATCAGAAACAATGTATTTGTTGACATCACTGCTGCTTAGCCTAGAAACTCTCAGAAACTAACTTTTGCATTGTACATACAGAGTAACTTCTCTCCATGCAAGCTGTGCTCAGAGCAGGTTAGAATTCCTTGCAAAATCCATATGCACCACATAATTTCACTTTAATTTGATTTGAAGTGTCTGCACAGCAGGTGTGTGCTACATGTTTAAACTGATTCAAGGGAGACTAGGAGTGCAGCTCCCTGTTTGGAGCAGGCCTACTACAGCATTTGAAAAAGAAACAATAGCAGCACCAGCACTGCTCATGATGTCCTCTGGAGCCGAGCAGAGCGGAGGTGCCCCTGGCAGCTCCTTCCAGTGACAAGCGTTCCACTGCGCTCCTGAGTGGAGCAGGGAGTTTGCCCTGAGACACGGCTGACTTCTCCTCAAATGCCCTCTCAGCCCGTAATCCACAAACCCCACTAATCTGCACTGGGGCTTCCCTGCATTACGGTGGATTAGTGACGTGCTGCTGTATCGTATAGCATATTTACGCACTGTTTACAAACCCTGTGCAGTTTAACCCGTGACAAGCATGGCTCTGCAATCTCGTGTACTGTCAGCCTCGTTTAGTACAGGTATAAAAATACAGATATAAATAGTGTTATGCTTACTTCACAGGAGAGTTTTACACAGCATACTGCATGTATATTTTATAGCCAGCTTTTCACATCCTTGGAAAGAGAGGTTAAGTATCACTCGGCGCATTCAGCCATTCCTTTGCACAACAGCAGCCTCTCACAAATCTGTCAGGAGGCAGTGGTGTTCAGGGACTTTGCCTGGATTCCCCTTTACTCCACAACTCTTTTCTAGTGGCTTGGCCTCCAGCCTAGCAGTGTTACTTATTCTTACTCTCTCAAATAAAATCTGTAAGCCTCTATCCTACAGGAAGCCTGACAGCCTTAGACTCCCTACTCCTGAAGGCTTCAATCGCCTTGTTTTTTAAGGTCTACTAGTAGTCTTCTGCCAAGCATGGCTCAGTTCAAAAGTAGTTGTGACTAATTCCAAAGTAGAAGCAATTTAAAGGATGGACCGAGTTCCTTTAATCTCGCCATTTGTTTGCTCTTTTCGCTACCCATCACCATTGTATTGTCTCTTTTCTTTTACTTTTCTGTGGTGAGCCAGTGGATGAGTTACTGTAGCAAGATCAGGAAAAGTCAAGTTCTTTCCTGGGCTTTTCAAACTTCTTCTGGTCTTCCTGTGCCAGGTGCCTGGTGCCTATGGCTGTGGCAGCCCTTTCCTCCCCCTTCTATCCCCTCAGTCCACAGTCTCAGTGCAGAGCTCCCACACACAGTTCCATCCCCAGTGCAAAAACGTACCCACAGACCCTACAGAAGGATTGGCAGCACTGAATTGTTTTCTCTTGCTCGGTAAGGAGGGCCGGAGCCAAGCAGTGGGGTGCAAAATGCAAGATCCAGTGAGGAGTAATAGGGTGCTATGGGAAGGACAGCAAGGCAACCACGTTGGGAGAAACAGTAACCAAATGCCTTCCTAAAAGTCTGCTTACAGCATGTGGATATGAACAAAAACAGCTCTGCATCTCTGCATCTCACAAACACTTACATTACAAATTATCTCAGTTGTCCTTCTTTAAGATAAAATACTATACCTGGAGTTTCTGGGAAAGTCATGTCTGTCCATTCCTTCAGGGCCCAGTTGGGGCACCCCTTTTCCTTTTAAAATTTGCACTTCACTTGACATCACCTCTCTCCTCTGCAACGTCCTCCTTCTCTTCCTTTTCCTGTCTGACTGCTGTAAGACCCTGTATTCAGTCCCTACCCTGCTAAAGCTCCAGCAAAGTTATAAAATGTGGCAAGGACAAGTGTAGGGGAGATTCTGGCACTGGTAAGATGTGCAAGTCCAAGTTGCATGGACGACTAATTTTTGTGGCAACAAACTACTGACTATTGCTGGAGTATTTAGTTCTAACACTAATTTCACTATGAACAAATTGCTGCTTTTTCTATAGAATTGATATAGGTACTCTGGTGGCTTGCTGAGCTGTATGTACCATTTTTCATTAACATACTTTAAATAGAACCAAAAGAAACGTATCTTTCTTCTCTTCTAATGTGGATGTAATTTTACGTTTCTTCTCTGGTACATCTTTCATTTTTACCAGGATTGTAACTACAGTGAAGGCAGAAGTCAAATGAGATTTGTGGTCTATGAATCTCTGGACTCCGTCATCAGAGTGCTTAGTGGTATTACCTCTTTCTTCTTCCCTTCTCATTTCAGCAGTTGGGGTAATTTTATGACAATTGTCATGGGAAGCTGGCCTCAGAAACAAGAAGTATATCCAGGACCACCCACCTGCAGTAATGGCAGAACTGAACTGTATTCTCTACACTGAAAAATGTAAAGGTTTAATGCAGGGATTCTATATCTGCGAATCATAACCATTAATGACTGTTGAAGTTATCACCCTTATTGAAGCTTTTTTTTCAGTTGACTTTGTGCAGCAATCTTGGAGAGGCTTTTGTAACTTGTATCTCTGTTGAATTTTATACAAGATGCAGCATTTACCAGCATTTCTGAGGAAATTTCTAGGCAAACTGAACTGCAAATTTGCTTTGTGTGTGACTCTGGCATATGCTAAGAAACCACCTACTTTAGAGAAGTAGTGGGAACAGTCTTCACACAACATGCAGAAACCCTCTTATGATTTAAATGTGAACAGACTATGTATCTTTGCCATGTTAGCTCAATAATCCAAACTTCCCTCGGGCAAGTTGCCTGTGTGTCTAAACAGCACACATCTGTTCTTTTCCACCACTTGTTTACATGTTCTTCCTCTCTGTGTGCCTGCTCCATCCTCATTTGAAAGACATTCCTTAATGCTTTGTTTATTTCCCATGTACATTTCACAACTGCATGCTGTAATAGTAGTATGTGTTGAGTGCTGGTTTTATATAATTTATGATCCAGTGTTTGTTTTTAATGTATTAGTGCATATGAAGAATAACTCCATGAAGTCATTCAAGGTTAAAATCAAGCTTTCTGGCTTCAGGCTGACTGGGCAGCATCATGAAATACCACATTGCATGGTAATGTAACTAATGAATCTACAGTGATACATATTGTAATGCAGAGTAGGGGATTTATGATAGGAGAGAAAAATCTAATTAAAATAAGCAATTTAATAGTGTCATCCAGAACATTAATATATTCTTTTACTAAGCATAATAAGAGGAAAAATTCACACTGAATTAAGAAGAAACATAAATATTTTTAAAATAATGACATCTTCAGTCTTCTGTTCTCAGGTATTAAAGAGTTTTGATTTTCAGAAATGCTGAGTAAATATTTATTCAGTAGCCCTGAAAAAATAATGCTGGATAGGTGGGAGAGAGCTTCTATAAACTCCACCATTTCTGCAATGTCAGTACAATGTCACACAAGTATCAGGATGATGAAGATGCTTATTTTGCCCTAGGGCTGGAGAAAAACATTGCTACATTACTAGAGCAGCCCAGTTCTGAAAAGTATCTTACAAACCTTTTAGCTTAACATTATTTTGTATTTTCTTTTTACTGTTTAAAATGTTCTACAATTAATAAACCAGATAGCCTGAAGTGGGTTGTTTGTTCCTCTACTGAAATGACAATTGGTGCTACCAAAACAAAGCACTCAGCACAGGACTTGTTTACATGTTTAGTCTGCTTGCTTATCATATTTGAGTGCTGATCAGTGCTGCCTCAGTCTCTTTTTCCAGAGCCTCTAGTTGCCAGCCTGGAGTAGAGCCGGCAGTGTGGGTTTTTATGAAATGCTTAACAATAAAAGTAAAATTCACAGAGAAATATTTTCCCTTTTTTATGTAGAAATCTCAGCAAGCATATGAAAAAGTCTATGGCATTAGGAATGGGCATATCTGACATTTATTCCCGTAAAATGAGCCCACAGACTAACAATGCATCATTCAGAAAAGAAACCAAGTATTTTCAAGGTAGAAACAAAAGCAAAAAGGTATTCCTGTACATAAATGAATATTACTGCAGGAAAAAAGGTTTCTGCTGATTGATCTGTTGGAATTACAAAACCTACAATTGGCAGAAGAGAAGATCAGTGTGGAATTAAAAATCAAACACTGAGGAACTCATTGAGATAATCATTCTGCTCCTAGGCTTTTTTTGTTTTTTGGGGGAGGAGGTAACTTAGCAATGCAAGTCTCTTCTGTTTGTTATGGCTATAAAAAGCACAAAAATATTTTTTTTAGATGTGTATAAATACTATCGCATAATGCCATGTTGGTCTCTGATCCTTGTGAACGCAATTATTTCCCTTGGACAAAACCCTCTCTTCATTAGCACTGAATGGTATTTGTCAGTCTTTTTCCTGTTTAGATAATTTGTTCAGTGTTGATATATTTAAAAACATTCAATTGGTTGGAATAGTATCTGCGGCTTTCCATCAAAGGAGTGATGGCAGTGGCTGTGGGTCTAAATCTCAAAGCACCACTCTGTAGACTTCCTAAGTGATTAGTACAGAGTATTATCGCTCTCCACCATCTGGCTATCTAATATGGAAACGATATTAAAGGAATCAGAAGACCTATACAGCCTTCATCATTTTGGACATACAGAATGTCAGAGTAAAAATGTTGAGGCTACGTTTAAAACAACAAGAGATATGCTTAAACATAGAAGAATTATTTCTATTTGCAGGAAAGACGTATGTCTGTCCTCCCTCATTTTAATTACTTGCAAGTATATAAAGCCATACGTATGTATACTGAGATAATACAGCTTAGCACATATACGCACGCTGCATGTTTAGCATGCTAGGAGTGAAACCTGTTTAAATTAAGAGTCTCATTTTGGTTTTGATGTCACTACAATTAGTTGATGTGTTGGATGGTTTCTGAGGCTTTGATTCATCTATGCTTTAAAGGTTTTGAAGTTAAATGCTTTGGGTAAGGCGGAATTAAAGAATCATCAGAAATTTCTGTGCTAAAGCCTCACAGTCCAATACATAAAAACTCTTGTAATTCAGTGTACTGTATATCTTTGTGTATAAAAATATCCCTTTATAAGGAAGAACAAAAGATACGCTTCTCCACTCCAGGAACATTACATGGAATAAAGAGCCTCTGAAAACCTCCGAAGCACAGAATGCAAGCTTGTGCTGCCAGACAAAAGTGAAAGCCTATCCTGTTTTCTCTCTCCCTGATGTAGTTGCTGTGTCAGATGAGGGCATCAGGGCAGATTCAAAAGTCAGAATGAAGAAAAGAGAAACAGTGCAGAGAGAAGTGTGCTGAATTCAGTCCTACAAACACCTAGGTTTTTCGTGTGCAAGCCCAGCTTTAGGCTTTTAAATTTGTTTGTTTTACAGAAGTGCAGATAAAGGTGGTAATTAAAAATGGGTTATCAGATTCCACTCATTTGTAGGTGTTACGCTCCAGGGTATTGTAAGCCCTGTATCCGGCGAAGAGGAAAGCAGAAAAAAGGGAGGTCTTTTCTCCTGTTTCCTTCAAGCTATTTAGGAAGTTATTTCTTTACTTCTTTTTAAATAGTTTTATTTTTATCTCACAATGAAAATCAGTTTATTTTCCTTGCCTGAGAATCTTGAGCTAGTGGGCTTTCTACTCATGTCACAAAAGTGCTGTAGCTGCTTATGAGGAAACAACATGATTGGCTGAGCAGCAGCACAACTAATAGAGTCTGGTTCGGTAAAGATTTTTGTCTTTTAGTCCTGAAATCTGCTTCCCCACTGCAGTGATCTCAGGTGCTCCTCTGTGGCACCTGCCTCAGACAAAAGGCAGCATGAACTGCAGCTAACCTGGAGGAAGAACAGTAGCAGAGCTGAGAACCTTTCCCTCTGCTAAAGAATTATTTTCCTTTCTCTTCTTGCTAACTGTAGGGTTTTTTACAAAGCTTATAAAGCATGAGTTGTCTTTAAGATGACTATCCTCTTGCACATATGGCTGAAATTGGTCACTGACTTCAAATGATAACGGGCAATGGCTGACAGCAGTCACGTGCCCAAAGAAACTAGGCTATCAAATCACTTCTAATGTGTTTTTATGTTTTATATTCTCAGTACTTTTGACCACAGTTCTCTGGCCTTTGGTTATGTTCTTCATGATATCCAAGGAGTGTAGTAAGTAAGAAAACCCAACAAACACCATCTTCTTATCCAAAATTTTACTTCTCTTTCTTCTCTATATATGATGAAAAGAACACGGCATCTTTTTTCCTTTGTAAACAAGCAACTTATTATACACATGAAGGCTGTGGAACTGTGTAGCACTGCTTTTGGCAGCAAAGCCAACTCAAGTCAAGTCGAAGAGCTTTGTTTACTGCTCCCAGTCTGATCAAATCTACATTGTAGTTTGTTTGCATCCACAGAGAAGTGTGGACAGAGCTGTCCCTGGACTCCAGGATAAGGTGGCTTGTTAAAATGACACACACTAAAAACCACACAGAATTAATTTTTTAATGTATTATTGAACCAACGTTTTTCAACTCTCTCATTCTCTTTTCTTCTGCTTCAGTAGCGCAGGGGCAAATGTGCACTGCTCCAGTGGGGAAAGAAGCTTTAAGATGAGTCTTAAAGCAGTTCTGTTACCAAAGTGGAATAATTTTGAGTTATTCCTGAAGTGTGAAATTCTGTTCTGACTGAAGATACAGCAAGTTTGTCTTTTACTGCAGAGTGGATAGAATTCCATCCTGGGCAGCCACAGCACAAGGGCAAGAATCCAGGCCCTACTGACATCAGGAGTAAAATATCCCATGAATTCAACGTTGTGGCATTGAATAAACTCTGTTCTAGGAGAGCTGTAAAACCTGTGAAACTGTATCTATCAGTTGAATCACCCCTGCCATTACAAATTCCAATCATAACTGTGGAAAAATAATTATTAAAGGACCAAAAGATAAAATTAAAATTGCTCCATACTTAACAGTCCCAATCTTTTCAGAAATTATTTAGGATACAAATAACTTTCAATTCTACTGTGCCTACATCTGCATGCATAGTTTATGCAAATATTTTATGAGAGTAATTAAAATTCTCTGGCACAATATTTTTTTAAAAGCCAGTGTCAGCTACTACAGACAGTGACCCATTTTCCATAAAATTGACACCAACAAGGCAGACAGGGGCATGAACATTAGAAATGTACACAGTTTGGCAGTACTAAAGACACAGGTTTCACATACCTACAAAAAAACAGGTGCTGGCAGAATATTCAAGGAGACAGAATTGTCAGCCTCTGTGCAGGGTTCAGTCAGTTCCTAATAACCTTCCGTGTCTGGTTTGTAGTGTACAGGACCTGCTCATAAAGTCCTAATTCTGGCAAAGATTCCTTTCCCCTGAGTAAGGAGCATAGAGCAACCCACACAGTGAACATTTGATAACAAGGCCCATGAAAACTAGCACAAGACAGTTTTTCATAAGGAAATATACATTTTTCAAACAACTTAGGTACTTTATTTTCAGTTTACACCCAGAAGTATCAATGTGGTCAAGACACTGTAATAAGCTAACTCAATTAAATGTGTTTGTTCCCAACTTTAACTCATTGTTAGGCATGTATAGTCTATGGGTGAAAGCGGGAACACAACAGAAACAGTGATTTTTTTCCTGATCCTAAGAGGACAGTATTTTTGGCAGAAATTGTCTTGGTATTCCAAAAGTTACTGTCTCCTTCCAGTGGGCTAGTGGTCTGTAGTAACTGTAAAATGTGTATTCAGCATAATCACAGTAAGCATATATCTCTTTTGTCTGCAAAGGACTTATTAAATATTCTATTGTCCTCATTGTAGAGAGGCAATATATATTCCCTTTTTATAGGTGTAAATTAGAGAAAGAATATGAAAACACCACTTTCAAAAAAGCAGATTTAAATAAAATATAAACCACTTTATAATTCTCTAGACTATTCCTTCTAGTACAGCTTTTATTGCACTTTACATCCTGGATGCCTACCAACATAGATGCAATCTCATGCAATTAAACTGGGCCATTTTCAACAATGTTGGATGCAATGAATCACTCAGAAATCAACTTTATGAAATATACCTGGGGGACAGTAAACTTTTCAAGTAATAATAGTTTAAAAGACTCAGGAATAGGTATTTACATGAAGATGTCTTTTTGACATACGATTTACTGGAATTCTTACGGGATTTTTTTCTGAAAATATTTACTAGTAATTTAAAATGAGATTTTAAAATGAAGGTTTACAAAGGGCATCAGCTCTTTTGTCAAGGCTTGATAATTATTACACAAACAAGAAGTTACCTTGTCCAGTTTTTGTTAGACAAACTTTTGTGGTGGTGTTTTCTTTAGTTGTAAAGCAGAGAAGCTCCATCTGAGATAGACAGACTGGCGTATACACTAGGGAGCCATATGACAAGCATTAAACGGCTTAGAAGATTGTCTTAGTGCATTATTAGTTCAGCAGTTGTGAGGATTATTGCTGTTGTTGTTTGGGATTTTTTTTCTGGAAATATCATAGTAAACAACAGTTTAAGGGAGAACAACAAAGTAGTTTTGCTGGTGCTAACAGTGGTACTTTTCCAAACAGGAGTGCAGGAAAAAAACACAGACTCCGTGTTCAATATTTTTATTGATGACATGGATGAAGGTATTGAATCTTTCATTAGTAAATTTGTGGATGACACTAAGCTGGGAGCATGTGTCGACCTGTTGGAAGTTGGGAGGGCTCTGCAGAGACATTTGGAACTGTTGGATCAATGGGCAGAGTCCAACAAAATGAAGTTTAGTAAGTCCAAGTGTCGAGTCCTGCACTTTGGCCACAATAACCCCCTGCAGTGTTATAGGCTGGGGACGGTGTGGCTGGACAGTGCCCAGGCAGAAAGGGACCTGGGGGTTCTGGTGACAGCAGCTGAACATGAGCCAGCAGTGTGCCCAGTGGCCAAGGAGGCCAAGGGCATCCTGGCCTGGATCAGGAATGGTGTGGCCAGCAGGAGCAGAGAGGTCATCCTTCCCCTGTACTCAGCACTGATTAGGCCACACCTCGAGTGTTGTGTCCAGTTCTGGCCCCTCAGTTTAGGAAGGATATTGAGACACTTGAGAGCATCCAGAGGAGGGCAATAAAGCTGGTGAAAGGATTGGAAAACAAGCTATATGAGGAACAACTGAGGGAGCTGTGGGTGTTTAGCCCAGAAAAAAAGAAGACTCAGAGGTGACCTTATCACTCTCTACAACTACCTGAAGGGTGGTTGCAGACAGCTGGGGGTTGGTCTCTTTCTCCAGGCAGCAACTGACAGAACTAGAGGACACAGTCTTAAGCTGCGCCAAGGGAAATATAGGTTGGATATTAGGAAGAAGTTTTTCACAGAAAGAGTGATTAAATACTGGAATAGTCTGCCCAGGGAGGTGGTGGAGTCACCATCCCTGGATGTGTTTAAAAGAAGACTGGATGTGGCACTTGATGCCATGATCTAGTTGAGGTGTTAGGGCTGGGTTGGACTCGATGATCTTGAAGGTCTCTTCCAAACTACACATTCTGTGATTCTGTGATGTCTGCACAGTACTAACACAACATTGTCCACAGATATTTGAGCTGCTTCTGAATGGCTTAAATTCACACAGGGAGCAGAACAAATTCATTAGCGCAGTATTCTCTTTGGGCTGTTTGCTTGGCTAAGAAGCCCAACATATTCATCCAGATGTATCCATCCAGCCACAGTAAACAAAACCATCCAGGTCCCAATACCCAAGGCTAGGTGTCAAGATCTGGACTCTTCTTCTCTTGAGCTATGCAGGCTCCTGTTTAAGTTAAAACCTTTCAGAGAAAGAAATCAACCTCAGTATTAAGCACAAGATAATTTAGGCAGGCACTAACCATAAAGAATAAAAGTCAAGACATCTAAGTTGTGTACTAAAATACAGAAGCTGAGGAGGAATTTAAGACCAGGTTACATTGCAAAAGTTGAAATTGTAGAAAAGAATTACCTTTCCAAAGACTTTCTAAATTACTGTAGAGTATTAAATTAAATTAAAAAACTAAATTAAAAAATAATTAAATTAAAAGAGAATTAAAAAAGAATGTTTCAGTACTTGAGACATAAGGTGAATATCTGGGCAAGAATTTCAATAGTATGCATTACATTTACATTGATAAGGTTTGGTCTTAGGCAAAAAGTTAATTTCTGCCTAACACATGACAGATTGTGCCTCCTGGTGATTGAAGGAACAAGGAAAGCGAGGATGAGGACGAACCATGTTTAATGGTGTTGTACATAGGCTGAAAGCCAGACATCCAGAAGCAGGTGGTCAAAGTCAGGCTGAGATCTTAATTTGAAAAATGTGAAGGAGAGAAAAACCTGAGAGTGAATTTGATAAAGATGGTAACTTGTTCATTAGATGAAAGATGTTAAGGAATTAAGGCTATACACAAAGGGGTCAAGGAATAAAACAAATCTTCCAAAGGCAATGCAGAAATGTGGGACAATCGTGACTCAACGTTATCATAAAAATCAAGACAAGATTTCAATGGCAGAAATTTGACCCTGATTTGAAAGATGTTGACTAACCACAAAGAACAATTATGAGCCTTGGGTCATTTGAGACTTGAGTGAAAATAAATTCAACTGTAAGGCAGACAATGGACTGTAGAACATGCAATTTTAGAATAATTTAGACAGTAAATGTAAACAGAATATTGACTGAGGCAGGAGCTGAATGGGTAAGACATAACATCTACAAAAGCAAGTACATATAGAGTTGTTTTCAAAGGCACAAAGGCCCCTTAGGTTGCCAGATCCTGTGAGAAGTCAGTGAACTCTACCTAATCACACTCCCTTGCTCTGAAATCTCCCTAATTATCATTCTAATTACATGGATATGACAAGTCAACTGTCATTATGATGACATGAGTCTCTGGAGCCCCGCAGATAGAGTATGTAATTGGTAAAGCCTGCTGTAGACCCACACATAGATTTGACACAAGTGCAACCCAACATATCCTTCAGCAATTCAGTTTGCTTTATTTCCCCTTGTTTTTCTGCTGGTCCTTCTCCTCGTCATTTAAGGGAACAGGTCCATGACATACTACATCACTTCAGGAAAGCATTGGTTCTTTCCCGAAGTGCAGGATCTTATTATTGCCTTCCAAACTGTCGCAAAAGCATAAAGCAACATTTTTCTGATTTCACCCTTTTTGAAGGTCTCCATGCACCTTACCTGTCTTAGAGAGCTACGTTGTGAGGAAGGTCATTCTCAGGATTTAGATACCATTTTGCCAAGACACAGCAGAAAGACACCTACATAGTATTATTTGAATATTATTTTGAATAATAGTATCTGAATAATATTTGAATATTATTTTCAATTTGCCTGTTATTTTCAATTTTGATGCTTTTATGTTTGCTCAAAATCATGGCGATATTTTTAGGAATCAGTGCAAATTAGAAAGAAAGAGAGCAGTTGTGTCACCCTACCATGCTATGTTATATGGAGGGTTATAGCATTTGGTCAAAACTTAATATATCTCATACTAAGTATTTTGAACTGCCTGTGAGTTATGTGTTGAAAGAATTCACTGATTGCCTGGGTGCCCACCAAAAATAGAGTTTTTGATAGGAGTGCATTTTAATGTGTGCCTGAGCTCCTTCCTTTCAGTGTTTCAAAGCATGTGTAAGCTTTCATGACTTTTAAGCTGTAGACTGATTGTCTTACATATAAGCAAGTGCAGATCTCTTAAAATGAAAACCATCCAGAAAGTGAATAAAAATAACACCATGGGTTCAAGTTCCCTACATGGGTACAAGTTCTTGTGGTAAGACCAAATAGATGTTTTGATCAGACCAAATGAACTACAGTTCTTCTGGAGCCCCGGGAAGATGTTTTTCCCCTCCATCTCCTCACTTTATACTAGCTATATTAAACAGCTGTCAGTCCACTATCATGGACACATGATAATGGTCACATGTTGGACTATGGAGATAGACTGGATGCCTGACAAAATGACCCAAACATGGTTCTTTCAATAGGGCTGCTTAAAACATTGTTCTAACCTGGACTGAAAGTTAGATGTACTACTGGAAATGCAAATGTTTTCCTCCCTTTCAGTTATTGCAGCTCATCCAGTGCCAGAGTATGAATATGAATTGAAAGTGACTGAACAAAAGTCTGCAGTATTGAATAATAACTGTATGATATAATCTATTGAAGAAATAGCAGTGTGCTAAGCTGGAGAATTAAAACATGTCTCTTTCCCCATTAGTCAGAATGTGTTTTTCTTTAATTGTATTTGGTTTTTTTTTTATGCAGACACAAGTTAATGTCTTTGAGCTAGGTTAAAATCATGATGCTAAACAAGGGGGCTTTGAACTGGTTAATCCTTGTGATTTTATAAATTAAAACCTTGAGCCTCAAGAAGAGGATCAGGAAACTCCACCATCACCAAAGAGGTGACCTTATCACTCTCTATAACTTCCTGAGCCATACATACAGATGGATCCAATAACTCTTAAGAGATTTCAGTGACAGAAACTGGATGCCACATCACATTGCTCCAAGTGTGAGTGGTAGCTAAACCAATGTTAGAAGTGAGATCTCTTGTTTCTGTTGAGGTCAGGGGCACTTTTCTTCTTCAAACAATAAGTTACTGTTTCTCTGAATATCTCGTAGGAAAGGTATTTTGAGCATCACTGGTTTTTGTTTTAGACTTTAGGTTAAACATAAACAGACATCTTAAGAGACTGCTGATGTGAGAGGTAGGTGGGATTTTTTTTCACGGTTACACGCAGCAACACCAGGGGTAAATCAATTTCAAAATTAATGTGAAACATAAAACAAAAGTTTAATTATTTCTTCCTAGGTAGGCTCTAACTTGGCAGGATCACAAAACCTACCCTGCGTGAAGTTTTCTGAGCACTCGAGCATTAGCCATAGCCATCAGCAGATTCCTCCATTGTGGTGAGAGTTAGTATAACAATCAAGAAAGGCTGTTTCGACTCAAGCGTTTCCAGTTAGAGAGCAGATGTTGAATTTAATTGTCTGGGTTTCAAAAGGCTTTGACAGAGCAAGTATTGGCCTAAAACACAAAGTTTTTTCCTAATTCTAAACCAGGTGACAACAAAATTAGAGCCTTGATCCATTTCACCCAACTTCAGCCTTCTAACCAACATGCAGACTAGAGGTTGTGTCTAAGCAAGACACAATCCTGGTTGTTCATGGAGGGAGTAGAGCATCTCTAGAACAACTGTTTACTTATTATACAAATTACAGTTCACATAAGCCTCTGTTTTTATTGATTGGTGAAGAGTCCCAAAGCACGTACGTTCACACCTTAGGCTAAATGAGCAACTGTCAGAAGATCTGGTAGTGATTGTGAATTAAAGTTTGGGCTCCTCTTAGGAAAAACAGCAGTTACACACCAGAAATGCATGAAGAGAGAAGAATGATGAGCTGAACTTCAGGAAGAATTCTACCACCTTCTGGCAATAAGGAGCATGGATTTTTTTTTTTTTTCTTAATTGGACAATGGGCTCTGCAAACATGCAGGAAAGATACTGCTTCATGCAGGAAAGATACTGTCTCTATTCCACAGGCATCCTAACTTGACAGAAAATCCATGGATAAAAGAACGAAATAGATAGAGGGCCACACACAAAGCCTGCATAGAGGTGACAAACGCAGTGTGTCTGTGCAATACGTGAAGCTTGAGGAGGTAGGAAGCCAGAGCTAAAAAACAAGCTCGTGGCTGAAGGGAGAAACACACAGAATAACAAGAGGAGAGAGGAGAAAGAACATACTGGCAGCGTAGAATCAAGATTTTTCAGTTTAGTAAGTAAATACGTATTTCCCCCACCCACATCTGGAATAATATGAATTCTGGATTCAAAACTGCATTCTTTACTTGCTTAAGACTCCCAGTAAAGTGTCTTTTGCTCAAGGAATGCAGAATCTAGTTAGTGCCTCAGCTGCATGACTTCCACATGTAGTTGGTCGTATTCACTCAAACTTTTTAATTGCAGGCAGTGTCTTCTCTTACTTAAACACTTTCCATTCACTTTTCCCCTGCACATGCTTTTTTAAAACCTCTTTTTCAGTCACGAAGAAAGAACAGCTCCAGGAAACTGGATATTCCAGATCAAACCTAACCTGACCTCTAGAACTAAAAAGTGAAGTGGGTTTAGTAAAGTTCCAAAAAGTGAAATCTGCTTTTATTTCAGCATACAGTCTCTCATATTGCAGGTGTGTGAAGGTTTCCTATCAAACATAATGTTGTCTTCACCTTGCGGACTGGCATACTTAATGTTTCCAGGACAGGCAACTTTTTGCCTAAATCTGCATCATACTTGTCAAGAATCAGAGAAACAAGATTGTGGTAATCAAAATCACTTAGAGTTATTTTCTATTTTATAGTTTAGCTTGCATGTATATAAATATTTAGTTAAAAGAAAGTTATCTACTCAAATTACAAAATACGAACTACTAGAGATATTCCATTCTATTATTTGTATTCTAATTACCTTACATTTTGGAAAATGCAGTAATGTACATCACAGCAATGGAATTTGTGCTTCTGAGACCAAATTAAAAAAATTAATAGCTTCTTTTAAGCTGACATGGAGCAACACAGGGAAGACTGGTTTTGTTGACTAGAAAAGGATGATGTAACTCAGCTGCAGAATAAGGATTTACCGAGATGATTTATGGTGGATTTTCTGTGCTGAAAAGTGAAAGAGATTAGATCAGGAAAAACATAGATTAGGAAAGTATATTCTATGTCTGCTGCTTGAAGTATTTAAGAGGAAATATTAAAACTAGCCAGTGAGATACAATTTGTAGGGCGAATGGGTAAAGCAGTAAATTAGCTTTAATAAATGCTATATTCAGGGAGCAAAGACTGTAGGAGTTCAGACTAGAGATTACACCTAACAATAACACTCAGTGAAGAGTCCAAGTTGGTAAAATATGTCATGGACCATTAAGTTAGTGCAGATGCGCATCTAGCCATTTTTGCTAAAACTCATCAGGTCCCAGATGCAAGGTTTTACAATTGTCTTTGCTTGAATTTCATGTAGCAAGCATCTGCTGTTCCACTTTTCCAGCCTATTGAGGTCTCCCTAAATGCCAGGCAATCTCTGCCATCACACTATCCTGCATGTGTTTTCCCATTATCTACCACTGACTCTCTGTCAATACACCAGCTTTTATCTCTTCCAGTTCTTTTCCAGCTTAGGTCTGATGGGACTGCTTCTCCATCCTTCAACAACCTAGTTTAAAGACATCCTTATGAGAGTGACAAGCCAGTTGGCAAAGGCATTGTCACCCCACTTTTTTAGGTGAATCCTCTCTCCATCCAACAGATACAGTTCCTTAAAAATCCTGGAGGAACCTGGAAGTGTCTGAAATACTATGTTGACATTAACAGCATTTGTTTGTCTATGCTGATCTTTAGCCCAAGTCCCTCACAACAGGTCACTATCCAGAGGGTAGCGAGTGAAGAACTGCTGCTCTGGGTAATTCGGTAATTTTTCAGCTGCTTTCTACTGTTCTGTTCCCTCGTCCTGAAATGTAAATGAACTGCCTGTGATCAATAGATGATGAAAATACCTCTCTATATTATTTTTTCATGTCAAATGTCAATAAAATGCAGTTTCTATTTATTAACTACAGATAACATCTTCATGCACTTCTTCCTTTTATACCTGTTATTGTAGAGACTCCAGACTACTTGTTTTTTGACCTTTGCATTAAATTACCTTATGCTAGGCTCTCCTCTACCTCTCATTTTCCATTACCTGTAGCACTGCAGCTCAAACTTTTGTTTCTCTGGAAAATCTCTTATTACTATCAGATCACCGTCTGTTATTCTTTGCTTGTCAGAAAACAAGATGCTGCATCAGCAGCGACAGTAATAAAGACTTATGTTGTATCAGTTATGTCCTCCCTTCTTATCACAACAACCCAAGCTTCCCCTACTGCTTCCATGCCCCCTCATTACAATACCTTCAACTCCCTCCCATGTACTACACAATATCCCAATGTCTCCTCTAGGCTCTCTGTAACACATCCCGTTCCTGCCTTTTCACTACCTAACTTCCCTCAGTGAGTCATGTCCCAAACACTCACAGCTCATGGCTCCCCCACATCTCTTGCTTGACTAAGATAAGACATACTATGTATTGATAACATGTGCTGTGACGTGTAGTGCAATGAGCTGGCCAATACTCATGGACAGCCATTCTTGGAAAAACAGACACGCAGCATTGTTTCTTCTTTCCCTCATTTGGGGAAAGAAGAAAAAAAAAAACAAAAAAAAACAAAACAAAAACAAAAACACAATGGGTTTTGCTTTTTGCTTTTCTCCCAAATCACCCACTTTCAGGAAAGGTGTGGGAATATCATACCTCTGAATTCTCTAGCGCTCTACAGAATTTGCCTGAAATCAGTGGGTGGATTAAGAGAAGGAAAGGTAGGTGAGAGGCTAACAGGCATTGGCACTGTAGTTATGTAAGCAAATACAGCCACAGAGCTGACCCTGCTTCCTCTTTCTGCTAGCGTCACTCAGCTGTCATAATGTGATTTTTTTTTCCTTTGAAGGGACAACTGTACTGCTGAGAGGTTAATCAGAAACTTTCTTTAATAAAGGCAAGGCCACAGAAAATTGATAAAATGCTGGCTTTAGCCCAAACCTAAGCAGTAATGAAAAGCAGTTTCTGCCAGGCACCAGGTCAGTGGCCTCTGTGAAACTTGTGCAGTATTTGGGCAGGTAGAAAAATCACAACTTGTTATTCCATCTTTCTAGTCCTCTATCGAACATCTCCCTCCAACACCACTTCTGTGACTTGTAGGGACAATTCATGGGAACTGCCACCAGCTCTAGCTAAGGTACTGTTCATTTCTCACTTCCTCTCATTCTGGAGATAGTATATTCAGGCAGGTTTGTGTGACCAAAGAATACATCTACAGGCACAATCTTATTGCCAGGCTTGTGGGTGCTGGTTACAGACAATTTTAGCTCCATAAAAATGCACTGCATTTTCATTTGTTAAGAGTACTATTAAATGCTATCTTAATTTAAACATTGCATTGGACACCCCTGTCAATTTTACAAACAGAAGTGGTTTTTCCTAATGTCTTTTCACTGAAGATTTCTGCAAAAAAATTAATGAATTGATTTGGAGCAGTTTCAGATCCAAATTGCTTTTAAATTTGTATTTATAAAAAGATACTTAATTTCAAAAATATTTTCTTCCAGTATTTCATCTGTAACTCTCTAGAATCAAAGTATTATGGAAGTACTGTACTCGACAATGGAAACAGGCTAGGAAAACGTGACCACTTATGCATTTAGTCTCCTAATGATAGCTGATATTCAAATGAAATGTGAATAAAAACTGCCAGCAGCCTCACCCTAAAGCTCCTCTGGGATCCCACAGAACTTGGACTTCTGCACCACATCCAACTTTTGGCCTCTACAGAATTATGCAAATCAAATAAAAATTCTATGTGAATGGCAAACAGCTCAAAAATGGATCAAAATAATAGTAAAAAGAGGTAACAAACACAGGAATCAGCCTCATTTTTCACTCTTCTTTCAGCCAGCTTCTAACCTCCAGTAGCCATGCTGTTTCTCCAACCATCTTATTTTATTTATTTGCTTTTGCCATCTGTGGAGAACCAGACATAAGCACTTTTTTGTCTCAAACATTGTGACTGTTACAATAGTAAAGGCACAATCTAAAGATGTAGAGGTAGGGTAGCACTGCTCTGACCCAGCTCCTGCTTCACCTTGACATTTGTGCCCAGTGCCCCTGTCCCCACTCACCTCCTGTGGGAGGGCTCCAAGGGCTGGCTGTGCATGTGTGAACAAAACAGGGCAAAAGATCTGGTTTATGTAAGAGGCTTGCACCAGGTTATCTATAAAAGCAAGCGGGTCAGGCCCTCTCACATTCTCTTTCACTTTCTTTCTCACGACCCCAGCTCCGGACCCTCCAACGTAGGACCAATGCAGGATCCGAGGACTGGTGATATTCTTTGTACTCTCTCTTTTCTTTCTTTCTTTCTCTCTCTGCTTGCTTTGTCTGGGCAAAACACAGCTGTCATATTCTACCTCCCATGCTGCACTTTTTTGTGGGTGTAGGGAGCTTGTGGAAGCGTGTTGTGGTTTCCGGGCCAGCACCTTTTGAGTAGTTAGTTTTGCAAGTTGAGAACGTAATGATGTGTATGTGATATAAAACTAAGGACCTGTTAGTCACCACACTTATGTATTGTAAGAATTTGAGCCAACAACTCGAGGCTCAACAGCGGGCTGGCTGCCTAAGTTAAAAACGCAAGAGTTCAGCCTGATGAGAATTTACAACTAACATCTCCCCTCTATTGATGAGTGGGGACACCATCCCTACTGTATTTAACAATGAAATGAGCATTTAGCTTGGCTTCTCCCATCGAAAGCCCTGACAGGATTTGGCTTCCAAGAGGCACCAGGTCTTTATTTAAGCAGGAAAAGACCGTCTCCCCTTCCCTCCCTCAGCCAAGCAGCCTCTCCCATACACTGCCCTTTCATTCTGTTTCTCCACTAGTTCCAGACACTCTAATAATCCTGCCTGCGCACTTTTACATCCTTTTATCTTCTTTGCCAGTCAGTTTTAACCTCTACTCGGTAACTTCAAGGAAACTCAAAATTTCTATTCTTTCTGTAATTTACCACCCTTGAGGCCATTCCCACCACAAGGCTGGGTGGCCAGAGCAGAGCCCTGTGCCAGCGGTCAGAGTGCCCGGGGCTGGGTAAAGCAGAGCACACTCCGAGCAAGGCTGTCTGTATTAATTATAATACTCTCCCAAGACCGCTGCTAAGTTACTGTTAATTATCGCTTTGCCGCCCTACGCTACAGCCTAGGCTATTTTGAGACACGCCACTGGGGCGAGCGCTGGAGGAGCCCCTTCTCACTAGGATACCGAGGGCAAGCTGGGCTGGGATCGCGGATCTCCGGCTCCGGGCCGAGCCGCCGGCTGTGGGGGAGCGCAGGCCGGGGCAGCCGAGGGGCAGGCCCGCCTCCCGCCATGCTGGCCGCGGAGCGTGCCGGGAGCTGTAGTTCCGCGGCCGCACGGCCCCGTTCCCCCGCGGCTTCCCCGAGGGGCGCGGCGGCTCCGCCAGACCCGCTCGGGCCCCGCGGCTTTCCGGCGGGCAGCGCTGCTCGCCCCGGTCGGGCATGCGGCCGCTGCTGCGGCGGCTCCTCCCCGCGCTGTGCCCGGCGGCGGCCCGGGCCCTGTTCGCCCGGCGGGCCGTGCCCATGGCGCTGCGGCCGGCGGAGGTGCCGGAACGGGCGGGGGGCGATGGCCGGAGCGCGGCCCCGGAGCTCGGTGAGAGGCGGCGGGCAGCGGTGCGGGGCGGGGGCGGAGGGCAGAGGGCAGGCCCTGGCGAGGCCCCGCACCGCCTCCCCCCGGGCTGCGGCGTGCGGGGGAAACTTTCCAACTGAGTTGTGGGCCCTTGTTGATGGGGCTCCGGCGCTTCCCTGCCTGCCCCGCTCGGTCCCTGGGCTTGCCGACGGTGTGTGCATCCGACCTGACTGAACACTAAATCTGCCTTTTTCCCCCTAAGTTTACTACTACTCCTTTTCTTTTTAGTTCCCTAACTGTGTATCTGACCTGGCTGAATACTAACTCCATCCTTTTTTTCCACAAGAAATTTTATTGTTATGATGATGATTATTATTAGTAGTAGTAGTTTCTTTTCTATGTAAACAGTAGTGCCAGCACGGGAGGTTCAAAATGCGTCCACACTGACCATCTACAGGAGCTCTCAGTTAAACTGTGTCTGAAGGCTTCATTTGTTATTAAAAATAGGAATAGAAAGCTCAGCAAGAGTCAAAGAGCCTCAGCCCTCTTGCCATCAGGCAGAAGGGGCGGAATGGAGAAAGGTCCCTGCTCAGAGAGGTAGAAGAATCCCCTCCTGGCATACCCTGCCTCCGCAGGGGCCCTTATGGGATAGATAGAAGGCCCTGGATCTTGAGGTTCAGGCAGACAACAGTGGAGAAGAAGGTTTATCTCAGGGTCGTCCAGGCCAATGCAGTCAGCCAGGCGGATCACAAGTATTAAGAAAAAAAGAAGGGTAATTGCAGTGGGTGACTTGCATCTGGGGGGAACTGAGGGCCCTCTGTGCTGGTTGAACCCATTCCACAGGAAAGTCTGATGACTTCCTGTGGCCCATGTAAGGGGTATTATTATTAAGAAATTCCCTCAGCTAATTCTGCTCACTGGTTAGTACCCACTGCTAGCTGTCGAGGTTGATGAGAGAAGCACCAGGGAAATCAAACAGCTTCTAGACACTGGGTAGTCTTTTTGAAGGGACAGGAGCATAGGTGATGTCTTCCTTGATTCCTTTGGTATCAGGGATGAATGCCAGAAGGAACAGGAAAACCCATGTAATTACTAACCATTGGCTTAAAGATGGTGGCGTTGATAGAATTTGGGGCTTTTTGATCATGAGGAGATTTATGCAGCACCAGGCCTGCAGATGGTGTTCACCTGTCTGACAGGGGCTATTCTAGAGAATGAGTTGGCAGGGCTGACTGAGAAGGTTTGAAGGGGGAAGGGGGTGAGACCAGGCTCACTAGGGACGAGCCTAGGGCCTGCATGCCAGAGTTATGGGGTGAAATTGGCAGCCCAGCTGAAGTGCATCTACACCAGTGCCCGCAGTGTGGGCAGCAAACAGGAGGATCTGGAGGCCATCACGGCAGGAAAGCCGTGACATTGTCGCCATCAGGGAAAGGTGAGGGGTGACTGTCATGACTGGAGGGCTGCAGTAGGTGGCTACAGGCTCTCCAGAGGGGACAGGTGAGGAAGAAGAGGCAGTGGGGTGTCTCTGTACCTGGTGAAGATCAGCAGTCACTTAAATACAAATGAAGAAATAATGGATACACCTACTCATATATGAAATTCAGGCAAATATAATTAAGCATGCAATTAAGAAAAAAGAGCTTATCCTGTAACAGCTCGATGGTCAAGGAGTTCCTATGGAAGCTGGTTTTGTACTCTAGGTTTCAGATTATCAGCATTATGTCAAGAGTTTTGAAAAATCTTGTTTTCAGGTTGTTTTAGTGACTAGAATGCAACTCTTCAATTTTGTTGCTGATTTCTTTAGTATTTCCAAAAAAGCGAGGGAGTTGGGGCTTTTTTGGTAGAGGCACAACCTGTGGAATTTTGATACAGTGCCTTCTTAGTCCAGTTTACTGAAGGTGTGTTGTTAATTACTTTAGCTGTGCCTTTACTATTGTGAACAGGGAGCATTTTGCAAACTGACACAAGTATGTTACTTTTTGAGCAGACAGAGCAAAGGAAACCTGTAATCTGCAATATACAACCCTCAGAGTTATGTGAGTCCTTATTCTGTAGCTGATGCTACCTTAACAAACATTTTTTGCTCCCAGCTGATGATGTTACTGCACTGGTGAATTTTGAGGTTTTCTGCCCCAGCCTGACCTACTTGTTGGTCAGTTTTGTGGACCTCTGTCTTGTCCTTCACTTTGAGATCTCTTTGGATCCGGGGTTGTTTTCTCCTGGATACCAGAAACAATCTGTTTTATGTGAGCTTTAATCTAAACGTTCAGTAATAATTTTATTATTGCTTTAATATCCGTTTGTTACGCATAATTCTTTAGTGTCTGCAGAAGGAACGAGTAACAAATCAAATACTTTGTTTCCTTTGAATAGCCTGGTGGGGATAAAGTTAGGTGTCAGACTAAAACCACAGAGTGATTTATGCCTCCCTACTTTAGCCTGAAGCAAATTAGCATTTAATCAGGTTGTTCTTTTATTTATCTTCCCTAGCATAAAGTGATATGTGTAAGAAGCATTCCACAGGGTGATAATCACCAACACTGGGTCTGCAATATCGATTTTATACGTAGCCTTGCGTGCCTCAAGAACATAGTGTTCACTTCTGCTGCTGAATTTTCCTCTCAGGCCAGATTTGGGCCATCTGCACTGGTCATGAGAGGAGCTTTGAAAGTGTGTTGTCTGTAGTAATGAGCTGTCCTGGGATAAACTGCAATTCTAACATACGGCTCCTTCCACTACAGTAATCCCATTGTGGAGTTGTCCCAAAAGAGTATTGCTGGGTGCCCACTGTTTGCTGCTAGAGAAGATTTTGCTTGTTCTTTTTTTAAGGTATAACTTAATATGCCAATATTAGAGTTTATCAATGCAGAAGTGTGAAGTAGACAAAAGAAAATGACTCATGCTCAGTTAGTACTCTTGGGGAAAAAAACTTTTTAAAAAACTTGTTGTGACATTATTTTGTCCTGTCTAACTCAACATATTCTGTGGTTGTGGTATTATTCTGAGCTACAGCTTCATGTATATGTTTGTACATGCAAGATGTATTTTCATTTACATTGATTTCCTTCTTTAGCTTAAATACTAAATGTCAGTTTTTAGAATGAGAAATTCAGATCATTGCTGTCTAAAACATGCTATACTGAGTGGGAGATGTAGGAATAATCATCTCATTCCTGAATGATAGAGTCAGCTGAGAACCCTTTGTTTTATGCGGAATGATAGGATTCCCTTTCTGCTTCTTCATGCCTCATTTTCAGTGTGTTTACAGTGGAATTAATTTGCCAGTGTTTGTCTGCATTAAATTTCATAAGCCATTACTGTTAGCCAAAATGAACTTTTATGTGATGTCTGAAGGGTTTTAATTTTTATGCTCAGTTATAAGGGTTTTTTTTGTTGTTGTTGTTGTTTTTGTAGGGTTTTTTTTGTTTTGTTTTTGTTTTTTTTGTTTTTTTTTTTTTTGCAGTAATTTTATTTACTTGGAGCCAAACAAGACCATAGGTTATTAAAATGTAGAAAGCAGAACTCTCTTTTTTTGCTATTTCACATAAAATGTTAAGGTATTTTTACTGATTTGTTGACAAAGAAAAAGAACAAGATCCTTGCGGGTCGATATGTCAGTATTTATTTGCTGATAATTAATGAAATGTTTACTTGGTATGTTGCTTATGTATAATGTCTCTTAGCTGTTTATATCAAAAACTAAAACCCAGCATGTCATTTTAAATATATTACAGATGGGCTGGAGAATATACAGCAAAAGAAAATCTTTAAAGAGAAAAAGGAAAAAGCACAGCAGAGAGAAGAACCATGTGCTGCTGATTCAATAGACTATCTAATGGCAGAAATGCCATTTGTGGACACAGATATTGAAGATGAATGTACTAGTAAGTAAACAGAAGTAATGTGAAAGCATAGACACATCATGCACTCAGTTCTTTCTTGGTCCTACCTGTTGGCATGGACCATGCACATGGAACAGTCTCTCTGCAAACAGGTTACAGTCCAGAGCCTCTCTTATTAGTATTCAGTCCTTGAGCATATTAAGAATTCACCCTTTTGTTATCCTGTGGAGCAATGAGTCACAGAATAAAGACATTTCATATGTCAATTCACATTACTGTATGTGAGCTTCTCAGATGATGGATTTTGTGAGCTGTCTTCCAATATATGTATTCCCAGCATGGGGCTGGAAGTACACTTCTGAATGGACAGTGGATGTCTGCAGCCTGGTCAGCTTATGGGTAGGTATCAGGCCATGTGGTGGGAGAGGCTCTGTAAAGATAAAAACAATTATGTGCAAAGGAAGAACCGAGGACAGACACAGTTCTTTCACTATATCAGAAAGTGTCTCTGGGAAAGGAGGAGGTAGAGGGCAGATCTGGCTGGGATGATATTTTCTTGTGGGCTGGATTTGGTTCCTGTGCTATAGGTTGGTCAGTCTTAGTTTAGTACAACTTTTTGCTTTAATAATCCTATGTATCACTATGTTTTATATTTCAAAACGCAGAATGCAGGGGATTTTTAAAATTCAGTATTGGCGCTTCTGCTCTGGAGTCATATCCGTGTTCAGGTGTGGACAATTTCTTGTCCTGCTGCATATGTTGGCTTAGGGAGGCTCAGTGCTTTGGAAGCCGTGTGTCTGCCTGTGTTAGCAGCTTATAAACCTTGCTTAGAGGTACAGGCTGTTAGTTCAGGTGTGGTAGTTCACTTGTATGGCTACATTAATTCAGGTCAGAGTTGGATCCCAGTCAGACAGTTCAGAGCATGAGCAGAGCAGGTGAATGGGAAGACATGCTCCAGTCAGTTGACTGAAGTCCAGCTCCTGTTGGTGTGATATGAAGAGTATCTTTCTTTAAACGTCTATGTGCTGAAAGTAACTTTTTTTTTCTCTTCAGTGTGTGCAACTTCTGAACTAAGTATTAAGAAGAAAAGAAAGCGGACCACTGGAAGGGAAATTGAAGAAGGCATTGAGAGACAGAAGAAAAAGAATAAACAATATCAGCCAAATTATTTCATTTCTCTTCCAATTACTAATCCAAAGGTGATATTCTTTATTATACTAATTTGGTATAACCAGAATTACTTCAACAGCTGCATGTGTTTATAAGAAGAACAGTGTTTGATATTGTGCAAAACAAATTTTTTTCAGGTATTTTTAAAGAAACATTAGCAGTCTATTCAATGAGTAATGCTATGTTCTGTAACATTTTTTGTGAATAAAATTGCTTTTCTAAAAGAGACTGGAGGAAAAATACTTACACTTTTATTCAGTTTATCAGTCTTATGGATTTTGCTGAAGCTGGCTGAAATTTCCCCTCTGTAGTGTTACAGTATTGCCTATTTTGTTGTTCACCTAGAATAAGGAAGAGAGACATTTCTATTTAATTTAATAAGAAAAACTCTAGCAATATTTTTAGATTTCTTTGTAGTTACAAATTTATGTTTGGATCTGTTACTGTTTTAACTTGGCAGTCTGTAGTTTAGCATTTTCCAGTAAAATGGTTAATCTTATTTAAAGTTCAAACAACTGGTTTTTTTTTTTTGAGATGTTGTTCACATGGATTCAGGAAATGCAAAGAGCTGTTCAAGAAAATGTATGTTTTGCAGTTACATGAGTTGTCTTATTTAGACAGTGAGTGAAAATGATTTCTTACATGGTACATCTTTGATATCTGTCATGTCTGAAACAAGGAAACTAGGTGCCTCATATTCAAAAAGTTGAACCCAGCAGTTTAACACCATTTGCAAATTTAGTTCATGGGAGTTTTTAATATCAGGAACTATGAATTTTAAGTCATCGTACATACGTATTATCAGTTCTCTAAAAAAGTAAAAGAAGATTAAGAAAATATGAAATGAGACTAAAATAGGTTTGAAAATGACACTGCAGTCTTTGATTCTTCAAAACATGAGATGTGAAGAAGAGTTTTTAAAGGCTGGTGTTATAAAATCCAGGATAGCCTGATACAAATATTGTAGGATATCTTTTGTGACATCTTATTCTAAAATATCTTTTCTTCCAGATCTGTTTTTTACAGATTCCACGATTTAACAAGTGCAAGAGTAATGTAGAGATTATGTAATCTGATAGTTGAGAATTCCTGCTGACAACTGTTACAATGCCCAAGGGTTGCTTGGAAAGGTCTTAAGTATGCTTGTTTTTTTTATATGTCATTATTTAGTCATAATGACTTTACAGAGGTAGAGAAACAACTTTTTAAATTAAATCTCAGAGCATTTGGGAATTCCAGGACTTTGCTAGAAAGTTTTGTTTATACTTGCCTTAGAGGTAGAGTTCTTCTGAAAGTAGAAAATACACATTGGAATTTTTACAGGCAATATCAGCCTAAATTTAGACACCTGGTTTCTTCATAGCCAGAGTGAATCTGGTACTTGCTGGTAGTATTTCAGTCGGTAATTAGAGACCCTTGGTTTTTTGAAGATCTGGTTTTATTCCAATGAAGTATTTTAAGCATTAGTACTACTTACTTGTATTTTATGTAGTAATTTAAGCTTTACACAGAGGACATTTTGTAATAATAAATATTTCTGAAACATTTAATCAACTGGTTCCTCTCAGAAAATGAACAGTTCCCTTGTTTTCATTTTAATTGTTTTGAATCTTCAGAAATGAAAAGTGTTGTTCTATTAATTTTGAATTTATATTGAACTTGGCATTGCTAGTTGTGTAAAAATAATGGATTATGATCATTGTACCTTTCTCTATTTGTTTGGGAGTTTAGGGAGTTTTTTTTAAGTTATGTCTTACATTATGTGCTATCATTTGGTAGGTTAGCCTTCCAGGGTTCTTCAGTCTTGTCTATAATTACTATTGATCTGTTAAAATCTTTAAAGCTTTACATTTACTTACTAGAAGTATCCTTGCAATAAGCAAAACTGTGTTATTCTATTACTCTTCAGAATAATGTATTTCAAATAATGGGAGAGGAGGTCTTGAAATCAGTAGTTGAGGCCTTTTATTTGAACTTTCTTTAAAAAAATTTAAAGGGAGGAATTGTTAAGTGAGATCTGCTTTCAAAAAGTTTTTTAAATAAGAACATTTCAAGTAAAAAGAAATAGCATGATAGCAGTTGAAATATAAAATAATAATTTGTAAGGTAATGTAAATAACAGTTTAAATACCAGTTTATGTTTCCATTTATGCAGTGGGTCATATCTAGTTATATAGCACTGTAAGAGTCCTAGTTTGCTTAATTAGAATAGTACACTCAGATGCTAATTGCACCTTAGATTTATTGGAGAAAACAGAACAAATCTGAAATTGTGATATGCATTGCAATGGCACACCTGTTTAACAGCTGTTGTGTTATACTTTGATCACATAACTTCAAGGAAAACATCTGAAAAACAAGTTTCTGAAATCCAGAAAAATATACTTGAAAACTTTTTTTTTCTTTCCAAATAATGTTGATTCTGTAGAGCATTGTCATTCAGCCAGAGAGAGAAGGTGCGTTCAGCCTTCTTTTTATTTTACCTGTATCCAAAAACTAGGATTTTTCATACTTTCTTGATGGATTTAGCAATAACTGTTGTCTGTAGCTGCTAATGGGCTGTCTTTGGACTTAATCTTGTTCCAAAGCCATATTATTTGTTAGATTTTTAGCTTGGTTTCCTAATAGAGTTTATACAGCTATGAGCCTGTCCATTGGGTTTTTTTGGGTTTTCAACCTGTTGTCCAATTTTGGACATAAAAATTGACATCTCAGAGGTATTAATTTCCTACAGTTTTTGTGCCATTGGTGCTTGCACAGAAGAGCAAGACTTGAAAGAACATGCCTGTGTGGAAGAACTACTGAAGGGAACTATAGGGGATGTGGTGTATTGGCTGCTAAACTAAATGCTGAGTAATATTGATCTCTTTCAAAGCTTAGGATGGTTTTTACTCCCATGATAACACAGTTCCATATCTGTCTTCTATATTCTAAAGGGCTTGTATACTTAAATTTTTTTCCTTTGCCAGCTCACAGGTGCAAATTAAATTTAGAAGCAATAGTTGAAAATTGAATAAAATTGTAATTAGTATGACACATATTTAATTTTTGAGTTTTGTTTCTCTTTTTTTTTGCTTTAGATTATAAACTTAATTACTCAGTCAATACATTGCAATTAGCTGGGATCACATTTACCAGTTTTTTGCTTAAATACGGATTAAATTCCTCCTGTATCTGAGACAATGAAACTGATATTTATCCAGGATAAGATCAGTTCTGACATGTAAAGGAAAATAGTCTTATTACAACATGATTTATGATAAAACATTGGTGGAAATTTCTTCATATGTCCTACACTACTTAAGACACTTGTGGTTTTGTAAATGCCCTATCCCCTATTTTGGCAAGTAGCTTTTATCTTCCATCCTCCCTACCCCCACTAGCATCAGCTCCTTTGAGTTATAATTTAGTTATATTTATATGACACTAGATATCTATGGCTCATTAGGTAAAACTTCAGCATGGCAAAACTCATCTTAAGAAATTCACTCAGAAAAATCCTGAACACTCCCATTAGATCGTGGTTTTTTTCCCCAGGAAATTTAAGTGTTCCTTATGATTAACAGAGCTACGAAAACATATCAATGCTTTTTTTATACCTAAGAGCTACTTGTGCTTATCTTATAAAAGTCATGTCTGTAGAGTACATTGCTGAAGTATTCACCACTGAATTTCAAATAAGTAAACAGCAAAAAAGTGAGATTGTACTTTTTGATATGCTTCTTTTAGACTTTACACACCAAAGATGATTCGTCTGGAATGTCTTTGCTCACTGTGCTTTAAGAAGTAATTTCTTTTGTCAGATAGTCAGGTTTATTGGACTTGATTTAATTTTCACTAACATACTGAAGAATTGTTGCAGGTTTTTGGTGTTTTGTTTTTTAAATTACTACAATACAACTAACATAATGTCAAGCACAGGAAACATTTTGGATACAATTTATAGAGTGTGTATAACCATATAAATAATTTTCAATTAAAAAATGTAATTCCAGTATTTTTAAAGACCAAGACTGTTGAAGTTAGAAATCTATACCTTTTGCAAGGAAGTTTGTCTAGATACATTTGAAAGGCATATCTGTCTATTGGACAATATAATCAGAATTGCAAATCAGATGTCTCTACAAATTATTTACTGAATATTCTGGTTTTGTATGTGCCCAGTGCTGCAAAAATCAGTTTTGTCCAGTCACTTACCTTTGCATAGCAAGATAGATGTTTAGCAGAGTGGGCAGATAAATTCCTTGAAGAAAGTTTTTATTGGTATTACTGGCAGTGTAAAACTGGATGCTCTTAATCTGCTTCAGGAATTTATGATACTTATGGAAGGAAATTCCTGTTAAGATGTGATGATTTATTAATCACTCCATTTTGTACCCAGTTTGGGTTCACTCAGGTCAATTAGCACAGCTTTATCAGAGGATAAAACTTTTTTCTGCTAGAATGGTTTTTGCACAAATGTTTGTTTTTCATTTGTGTGTTTTCTTGTTCACTGGCATGATGAGATACAGTAATTGTTGTAGTGGCTAACTATTGTTTCTGTGTCTTTCTTCCCAGATTACTGGCAGTATTCAGGCTGTCCAAGATGCAATAATACAAAAGGATCAAAGGCTTTCCAAAGCAATGGTTCGCTCTGGCTCATTGCATGTCACCATGTTAGTGATGCATTTATCCAGTGAAGAGGAAATTAGCATGTAGGTATTTAGTGTAAATTAAGTGTATACTAGTATTTTTGCTTGATGTATTCATAAAGAGATTAGCAGGGTTAACTGACACTTCTTTTTGTCAGTCCTACAGCCCTAATTTACTAGGGTTTTTGAATGTTTAATTCATGTTGTTTTTAAAATTATAATCTTAATATTAGCCATTTTCATAACTTATGGCATATCATAAGCTCTGAACAAAGTATGTGTTTTTCCTGGTGTGTGCTGAACTTGCACTCACAGATCTCATGTTTGCTAAAGTAACTCTTTTAAACCAATGCTTTGATATAGGGGGCAGGGGAATTAAAAATCTATTGAAGTGCAGATTGCTCATGAGAAAGTGAGAATCCAAGGTAGAATGTAGGAACCATTTGGTAGTCGTGGGCATGCTTCTAATAGTGTTTTGGCTGAAAACATTTGACACACCTAAAAATAATGATCAGTATATCTAAATCAGTTGGCTTGTTCTTACAAACTTGTTTTCTTTGAATGCTATATTGTTCAGATCTCTATACTCCTGCCTGTCCAGTGAAGATGAAAATTTGTCAGCATCTTCAACAATCTGATCTAAGGGGAGAAAAACAGCCAGGAACAGAGACTAAAAAGGCAAAGGATACTAGATCTGGTAGATTCCCTCCCTTCTCCATGTGCCTGGTTAATGACTAAACTGTGATAGCACCTGAAAATTGGTGAGAACAACCACCAGCTGTTCATGTGAGATTTTTTTTTTTCAGAGTTAAAAACTTGTAGAAAAAGGATCGTGGGATAATACTTCAAAGCACATGTGCCTCTTCATGAGTATTTTTTAAGAGTCTAAAACCATATACCAAAACAAATATTCTCAAATTCAGAATATTCTGCTACTCTGTGAGCCCCTCCTCAGCTTCACTGTCTGAATGCCACCGAAGCACTGACTTACAGAGTTCCTCTCTGCCTTTCCCAGCAGAACTCTGCAGTCCAGGCACTCAGAACTGTTCTCTAATCAGCAGCAGCTTCCTCAGAGATTCACCCCTTCCCTGGCCAGACGCCTCCTATAGGTTTCTAGCTCAGCTATCCTCAGGTATTCTAGACTGCATGTTCTTTTAAATGAGATAAAAAAAAATCAGAACTGATGGTTTTTGTTTAATCTTTTGGGAGATCTCTAAGAGTAAAATGCTGAATTTGCCTTTTTCTTGCTTCACCAGTTTTTGATACCAGGTTAATGGAAAGAAACCAAGATCCAAGCTGGCAAAAGAACCTGTGTGTAATGTAGGGGGTGAATGATCTCTCAAACAAAGTGCAGCTAGTCAACTGGGCATCTCAGAGTTCACAGATCCTTAGGTTTGGATCCATCAAGTTACTTAGATATCTGCAGTTTTTCAACTGTGTTTGCACAATAGTGCCTCTGTCTATACAGAAATGAAATGTGTTGAATGCTATTTGAAGTCAAATGCGTGATAAGAATGTGCTAATCATAACATTCAATTCAGCACAAAGCCCTTTGTATGGTATTTTAGTACATACAGCTTCCATCCTTAAAATGGAAGATCTGTATTCTAGGCCGCACTTTCTAAGGGAATCCAGACCTGCAGTTCCCATGTGAGTTTCCTGGCTGATTGGCTGTGGTCTAGCCTTCATGAATACACTATATATCTCTTTTTGTAGGACCGTACGAAATCAAGAATGTGAGATTTTGAAACTAGAAAGAAAGAAAGCAATCAAGAGTTATGACAGCACTGACTCCCTTCAAGCCAAGATGTTCTACTCTCTGCTAACTGTATCCATAGTCATGGGATCAAGTGCTAGAAATCAGGTTGCCTACCTTTGCAGTAAATGCCTAATTATGAGATTGTAGTGTCAAGCTTTTCTTGCTAGTTTTGTCAAAGATTCTGTGAATCTCACCTTTGCATAACAAATAACAGAACTGACGAAATTGAGTTTGGCTTTTTTTGCAAGATCACTTTTTCTAACAAGTGATCAAAATAAAACTCAGAAATTTCTTAAAGAAACTGTGAATTTTAAGTGCTTCAATATTTACATTACAACAGTAGAGAAATTAAACAGGCACTGCTTCTATAATTCTAGCTTATATTCACTTAAACTGTGTTGTTTAATTATCTTTTTAAATTTCCTTTTTGACTTTAGCTCAAAGTGCGTGTAAACCTTTTGGGTATCTCTGTGGGTTAATTGCACTGAGTGTAATTACTAGTTGTCATTGTAAATACTATTTGTTATGGAACAACAAAAAAATACCACTGTTGTGTTTTTAGCTATTGGTTTCAGTGGAAATGTTTGTCCTTGTGCATTTTTCTTTAAAAAAACAATTGTTAGACGTTATGAAGTGGTTGACAGAATACAAAAGGCAAGATAGCTAGTGAGATGACAATTATTTTTCCACATATTTTAGTGTTTGCAAGATTAAAAATAAAAGGAAAAGTAGAACTAGATTGTGGATGCCACAGTGCTAAACTGAAAGCTGCATGTGTGGATTGACCTTTCATAGAACTCCTCAGGTATCCTTGGGTATACAGTGACTTCTGCAGCAGACCCTACAGTATGGAAATATAAATCATTGTTCAGCTGAGAAACAGAGCTCTCCATGGACTCTCTGTGGACTAGTTCTCACATGTAAAAAATCCAGAGATAGATTTTAGATACATTCATGAATCAATACTTAAAAGATCTCTGCAAGCCTTAATTTGACTCAGTGTGTTTGAAATATCTGTACTTGTTTTGGACCAATTTTTAGGTTCATGTTGGTAAATAAATCTATGCCTGCTTATGTGTGAAGTAATCTGACAGGTAGAACCAGTATTAGATGGTGTTTTTGAAAGGTCTTTGAAGTACAGCACATAGAGAAGACACAGGAACAGGCTTGTCTAACAGTGATAAGAGGGTAGGTAAGTGACAGACTACACTTAAAGTAAAATATCTTCACCAAGGAACAACTAATGGTATTGTTGTTTAAAATGGTTATAAAGGAGCTAAAGTACTTCTAGCTTATAGATTAAAGTCCTGTAAAAAGACCACAGGAGAGCTCTATCAATTAAGGATGTTCTGTCATGTAATTAACCTTCATGTGTTTCTTAACTTGGTCTAGGTTCCAGTTAATGCACAGTTCACATCAAGAGTCCACTTTGTTAAACACAATGGGAATGTGTAGAGATTCTTGGAATTGTACAGGCTTCAATGAAATCATTTAACCAACTGTAGAAACCACAGTAATTGCTTTCATCCAGCTAGGACAGAAAAAGTAAAAATACCTCTTGAGCATTTTTAACCTATTACTGCCATCTAGTGTTTATGGAGTCTGCATAGATTTGGGGAAAAGATTAAATTCAGGTTCATTGAAAAAAAATTAAAATTGTGAGATCTTTTAGAAAACACTAAGAATGTTTATGTAGTTTTTGATCGGAATTTGAATAACTTTAAGTGCAGGTCAAAACAATTATTTCATGTAATTGTACATATATTTGATGTGGCAAATTAATATGATTATTAAACTATTTGTACCCTGTTATTGCAGTTATTCTGTGCGTGCCTCTTAAAACTTACAGAAAGTAAAGGTAAATTGAGATAGTGCCTCTTTTAATAACAGTTCTCCGTGAGCTTAACTGTAATTTCCATATATTTTATTATTATAGATGTAATGTCACATCTGTTTATAATTTAACTAGCACTGTAAGAACTTTGACTGGAGAAGAATCTTAGTTCAACTGACATCAGGAGGAAAAAAACCTTAATTAATTTAAAAATAGAAAACTAAATACTTCTGAGTAATCATCTTCTTTAAATGGGATGCACAAAGTGATAGTGACACTGTCATGTTAGTATCTGGATACCTTGCGGACTGAGATAAACTCTTTTGAGGAATTACACCTGCTGCTAAGTCTGTCTTATTATTTGTATGGTTTTACAGCACAGTGTATGAACCACTTTACCTTTATAAAAAGATGGTGGTAATAATAATAATAATAATAGTAATAAAAACAACTGTATTGATAGGAAGTAGTGCAAAAGTGCCATAGTAGATAATAAATCGATACTAAAAAATCTTTGTTACATTTATTGATATAGTGATTAATAGCAATATTAATAGCAGAAATATATTTGACATTGGTGTTTTCTTTCCTCTTGACAGAGCAGTTGGTGCTCTTTCAGACAGCAAGGTTTTTGTAGACAATCTCCTGAAAGGAAAAAGAGTGGATTTGTCTTTTCAAGGAATTGATCACTTCAGAAATCAAGTTGGATTTGTGAATTTGGCAGAAAATGATCATACAACACTACTTAAGGAAATAGCAGGTACAGCTTGTCAATCTAGTTTAAGTGTTTTAAAGACTTCTCAACAACCTTAATGAGAATGGAGCACAAAGATAAGTTGGTGCTAATTTAGTCAATATTAATTTACCTTTAACAGCTGTAAATGCTACATAATTAATTTCCTGGCCTACTTTGCATATTTCAAAAGGATGTTAATGAATTACAGACAGCACTATTCTCTGATAACTTTTTATTTAGTATATGTAAAAAGCATAGTGCAAATTTGTAAATGGGTTGTAAAGACTCCATGCTACCTTGTTTTGGTCCCATTTTTATCTGCCTATGAGTCTATACTTAAACTATGTTGTTTACAGATATTTAATAAAAATTCTCAAAGAACAGTACTGTCTGTAATTCATTGGTGTCCTTTAAAACTATCCCGGCAATTCCAACTATTCCTTGGAAAGACTCTTTAAAAGTGTTTTTCAGTATTGATGAATTATCTTTTGTGCTCTGAGGAATGTGAGGTCACACCATTTTTTAATAGAGCAATAACCCATATAGGACATTTTGCAGAGTAGCAAAGACTGCTGCTGTCACACTACCTCTTTGCAGTCCAGTACAGAGGAAAAAACTGAACAAGTCTTTATTAATACAGTGTTTTCTCTAGCAATTCATTAGTTTCGTTTCTGAAGTGCAGCTGGTTTGACCTTTTACAAAGACTTCAGTTGACTTTATTAAGGAATCACTGTTTCGCTACTTCAAGGTTATGTATGGCTTCTGCTATGTGCTAAAGTGAATTTTGTTTTCGTGTTGTTATATTTAGTTAAATAGTTATATTTAGGTAAATTAGCTTCTAAATGGTAGGAGACCATTTAGTTCCATAAATTATATAGAAAATTGTTTGATAGTAATAACATCTGAACGTGGTCATTGCATGTCTGCTGATACCAGTATAAATTTAAGTTTACCAGAGATGGAAGTCCAGGAAAAGCAGAGCAAATGTGAGTCTTCTGTTTGCTCTGATGTACTACTTACTTCCCAAAAATCCATTAAAAGACATTAACATCATTTAATTATCTACTTCGTCAAAGTCTTTTTAGAAATTTTGCACATACAGTGACAGGACTTTTTTTAAAAAAAATATTTCTTAAGCTTTGCTGCACCACAGAATATTTGAAGGACTGTTATGGTTTAGTCCCAGCTGGCAGCTCAGTCCCGAACAGCCACTCACTCACTCCTCCCCAGCTCTTTGGGGGAGAGAACTGGAAGAGTAAAAGTGAGAAAACTTGTGGGTTGACATAAAGACATTTTATTAGGGAAATCAAAAGCTATGCACCCAAGCAGAACAAAACAAGGAATTCTTTCACCACTTCCCATGGGCAGGCACATACTCAGCTATCTCCAGGAGAGCAGGGCTCCGTCACTAAGAGTGACTTGGGAAGACAAATGCCATCCTCCTTCCTTCTTCTTTCCCCAGCACTATATATGCTGAGGGTGATACCATACAGCATGGAATATCTCCGTGGTCAGTTGGGGTCAGCTGGCCCAGTTCTGTCCCCTCCCAGCTCCTTGTGCACCTCCAGCCTGCTTGCTGGAGAGGTGGGCTGAGAAACAGGAAAGGTCTTGGCTCTGAGCAAGTGCTGCTCTGTAGTAACCAAGACATCCCTGAATGATCAAACCTCTTTTCAGCATAAATTCAAAAAATAACTATACAAGGTATTAGGAAGAAAATCACCCAGCCAAAACCAGCGCAAGTACTAAGTGAATTTGGAAAAAATTAATTGCTTGGTTTTTATTTTTATGTTGATAACAATATTGTAAATGCTGCTTGAAGCTGATAAAAGTGAATAAGTGAATCCTGATTTTTACTCACAGGATTTTCAGATGTTCATCTTATGGATTAATGATGTGTGTTATGGTCTGACCACGAGAGGGAGCTTGTATTTCATGAACAGAAAAGTTATTCTTCTGTTTACACATAAAATACTTCATTTACTTTTGGTCCTTTGTTTTTAAGAAATGTTGATTTGTTTGCTTAAATATTTTACTATAGTTAGGACTGAGCTGTAGTACAACAGTCAGGCTGATATGCAGTACAATTAACTTAGTAATTTTCCTTAATTTTAGTTGTGTATAGATTACATTTAGTCTTATCTCTTTGAATTGGTTTCCTAGCAGTCCACACTAGAGAACAAGAGAAATGGAAACAAGTCTTACTGCTCATCTTCTTCTCTAGATACATTAAAGCTTTACTCAAGCATAAACTTACATTGCCACCTATCAAAGCAATCTGGCCCCTTTGTGCAGCCTCATGGAGAATTCAGCTGTGGTAAAATTAACATTTTTACCTTTGCCAGCTAATTTTTAGCCTATTCAGCTTGCCCATGAAGATTACTGTATAGCTCCATAACTGTTGGCAGAAAAGATAGGAGCCGTGGCAGGCAGGGGGCTGGAGAGGAGCAGTCTGTTCTGACAAGGATGGTAGTTTATGAGCTTTTTTAAAAATTGTGAAACCACGCATTTAGCATCCATTTGAAGGTGAATTGCATTGCCCTCCCTTCAGGCAGCCTAGGGAAATAGTTTAATTCAGTTAATTTAGTTCACTTTAGTTACAGATGGCTGAAGCTATGATAAATGAATTTTGCTTCTTGTCAGTTGTTCTTAGGTCATTTCACATGATGAAAAAATTGAAAACTCAGAGGTATTGTAATTTTCCATTAGAACAACTGATTTGTACAAAGAACAAAAAGCTGGCAGTCCAAATCACTGTTGTTAAGTTAGGTGGGACTGGAAGTATAATTCTCTGAAATAATACTGAAAATGAGCACAGCAAATGCTTTTAGATTTTAATCTACATTCTTTTTCATATTGTGCTGCCAAACACTGAATTACAATAGCTCTGATAAATAGCTCAGTAAAATGAAGCAATATGCTTATTGTGGTTTAAAAGAAGGGACTCTCACCCACTTCTTTTCGTGATCATAACAAACTATTAGGAAGTATTAGAATGGATTGAAGCCAGTATAAGAGACAAGTTTTATTAGGAAGTTCTACTTAGGTTTCTTTTTCAGTTTAGGACTTGGCCTTCACATTGTTACTGTCTTGTAAGGCTTACCTTATGTACTGACATATGTGCACAGAGTGGGGATTGCCTGGCCCAGCTGCTCCATGGATCCTGCCTTATGAGCAAGCTCATTTTTCTTACGTATATGTGTGTGGTGATGGAGAGAAACAGAACAACTCACACATACTCCTGATGAGTGCTTGATGAGCTATCAGTATAGCTCACTGATACATGCCAGTGGTCTGGGACAGTGACAGCTCACTATAGAAAAGCCTAACTAATACATAACCGAGGAGCAGTGAAGGAACTGTTGGGAAATTGGCTTGACTCTGGCTTACCTTTTGGCCCAGCTTTTAAAAAACCCTAAGAACTTAATAATTTTAACATGATAGTTCTAATGGTAAGTTATCCATGCTCAGATTTTCTTCATTTCCAAGTGTAAAGTAAAAAAAAAATCAATAAAAAGACAGAATACTGTTTCTAAATTATAAACCTTTTAATTGAAGGAACATGGTTTTGAGACAAGCAGAGATTATTAGTCTGGAAATAAACACACATATCTAGCAGGTTTCTGTATCTAATGAAATCTTGGGAAAGAAGATGGCCATTTGTATTATGGAATACAGCTCAATATGCAATTTCACTATGAATTGTTCTGTATTGATCTAGCTGTTGAATTTTTGAGCTTTTCCCATATAAAGTGGTTCTGAGTAAGCTTCATAGATCACATTTCCATTCTAATTATAGGGAAAGAGTTTTCTAATGGATTCAGCTGTATCCACTGTAAGAGGCAGATGACATTCAGTAATTTTGACATTATAAAAATGAGGTACAAAATGATATTATAGGGTACTTCAAACTGCATGAGAGAGTGTCTGAAAGCTGTCCAAAAATTTGTTCCAGGAAGTCATTGGGCTTGTAAAAATAGCTTTAACATTTCTAGGGTATACTTTGAAGCTGCAAACATCAGTCAGCCTGAGGCTAATAAAGGAAAACATAGATTTTGTTTGATTTTTCAGTCTAAGTAGTAATAATGATAATGTCTGGAGGAAAGATGGAGGATACTCATTTGTCGAGACCCCTGGGCATTGCCTGTCTATTTTTCTCATCACTGGCCTCCAATTTCTTTCACTTTAGGTAGTCCCCATCATAAACTTGAACTTCTGTGTATTTGCCAGTCTACAAATCCACTTTTATGGTGTCTCACAAGCCTAGAACTTTCTATTGCCCACAGCAGCCATGTGTCCTTTCCAGTTTCTGTTAAATCCTTTCTTGTAACTACTTCTTCAAAGAGCTTCATGGATATTAATAGCATTACATGATCTTGTAACCTTCCTATGCTCTCAGGAAAACATTTCTCTTTACTTCTTTTTTCCCCCTCCACTAACTCAGATTTCATTCTAGTTTCATTATTTTTGAAGAAGGAAACACGGTGTCAATTATGTTCATAAGTTACCTTAACCAGTAAAATGTCACACTTTCTGTACATGTCAAATTGTACAAAGCTGGGGCTATCTGTAGTCCCAGCAAGCCCAGTGTCTTGAGCCTGTGATGTTTAATGTTTATGCTATGACAAAGCTGTGTGAGAAGTCTGATGCCCATGAGAATGTGTGCAGACACACACATAAATCTGTTAAGTGTAAAGCTGTAGTCTCTCCCTGTGTGCTTTTCTCTTCTGACCCAGGTTTTCATTGTTTTTTCTTCATTGGTATTGCCAGGTGTGAAGGAGGATTTTGGAAAGATAAATCAAACAAATACCAAACAAACCTATTTTGCAAAAAAACAAAAGAAGACAGGCAGGCCAGTGGTTCTGTTCAGCAGGGTAAAGTGCAGGTGCCCAGCTGTCCCACCCACTGTGTGATGGGTCTGCCCTGCTGAGATCCCTGGGTTCACAGTCCTGTGATCAGAGCGACATCGGAGGCACAAACCTCTCGGCTCTCACACTAAGCTCTTACCAGAGTTAGGAGGGGACACCTGGAGAGGTGCAAATCTTCATCAACACAGATCCCAATTGCAGAGTGTAAGTCAAGGCTACATGGCCTAAGATGTGATGGCAGAAAAAAAATACGGTGTTTTCAAAGGGGAAAAAAAGACTGCTATGCACAAGGACTGAGTCAGAAAATCACATGGTAATGTAAACCTGAGTCAAATAAGGTTTACCTTTTGCTGGAACATCAGTGTCAATGGATCCCCAAAATTTGCTGTTCAGAGAATAGTTACAGGAGCCAGAAAGCTTAGTGGCGATTCAGTGTAAATTTAGAAAAGTCTCCCACAGACAAAACTTTAAATAATACAAGTAGGTCAGTTGTACTTGTGTTGTTTGCTTCCCAATGTGATGCTGTTTCGTCCAGGTGCCAGAAAAAGGACTGTTGAACTATCAAACAAAAAAATAATATATTTAAATGAACATACATTCTTTTGTTAAGGGCTGATTAAATTTGATATTTGATATTTGATTTGATTAAACGTGATAGGATTGATAACTTTTCACCTATTTTGATTTTAGCTTGATTGTATGACTGAGCTAGACCTACACCTAGTGAAAAATTGGAAGTTGTCCTTGCAAAGAAAACAAAGTTTTGCAGTTTTTCTGTTTTTCAGCAATAGAAATACTCTATTTGCCAATATTATTTTTACCACAGTTTTTTTCAATTTTATCTCAACCTGTTTCCAAACAGAAAATGTTCACGTTGAACGTATTTAATCTAAAAGAAACCATGGAACATAATTCAAGTTACACTGAAATTTATTTCCAAGAGATTAAACATTACATTGGGCAGATAAGTTGCAAAATAGTAAACTAGGTCAGTGTTGTAGAGTTGTTTTGGCTTGGACTGTAAACAGATAAAAGTAGGAAAAAATAACATTAAAAGTAGGAAATTCACTCAGAAGGCAAGAGTGAAACTTTAAAACCCAAGCAAAAATCGTCAGCGCACCTGATCTGTTCTTTAATGCTGACATTAGAGTAAATCCAGTGCCAAAACTTAGAGCTTTCACTTCCAAATTTCCTCTGGTCTGAGTGAGAGATTGCCCAAATAGAGATAATAGAATTCACCACAGAATACTGTTTTTGAATTGAGAATTCAAGAGTTTTCCTGAAGTTTCCCACACTCCCAGTGAGAGTGACTGCTGAACAGGGCTAATGTAGAGTTTCTATTTTGACAGCAAAATCAGACAGCATGAACAGCTTTCTAATTGCTTTTATTTAACTGATATTAACTGCAAATATTTCACATGAAATATTATACTCATTTTCACATGAAATAATATATACCTCTGAAGAAATAATATGTACCTTTGAAATTAAGTAGAAATCTCTCTGCCTTTTTAGTACTCATCATCTTGTTTCTTTCATGAGAAGGAGCCATGACTAAAATTACATTTGAAAGCACATTTTAAGCATTGTATTATGTAATATCTTTGTATTGATACCCTTTTCTCCTCCCATCAGAGACTATGAGAAAGATATTTCAAGAAAAGGGGATCATGGCAGGAGAAGAAAGAGCTTTTAAACCACATCTGACCTTCATGAAGTTATCAAAATCAACAGAGCTACGTAAGCAGGTGAGTTCACATTTCACATAGCTCAGCAGCAATCTAGAAGGTTTAATTTGGAGATGGACAATGTTGTTTATGCTGTAGCATCATATTTGCTACTTTGTAACCAGCTGAAGAGGTAAGACTTTAATAGTTGTTTTTGAAAGAAATAATTAATATATCTACCATATAAACAGTCCTGTACTGTAATTTACCACTCTTGATGTTCTCGGTGCAGTAATATCATGGTCTGTTTTCTGTTGGGATATTAGGCAAGACCAAAGGATGAAAGTACTTGTTCAGAGTATCAGAACTCTCATTAAGGGGTAGATTGTATGCATGCAGTTTGTTTGCTGAGTTTTGTTACTGTATGGGAGAAAACAAGGAAGTAAACAGTGGAATTTCCATTTGGATTATGCATAGTAGGCAGACTGTTAGTTCTCTACTGAATATGCTTTGGTGAATTTCAGAGTAATGAGGAAAAACTATACTTTTATATATATATATTAAAAACTATACTTCTTTATATTTTTTTATTTCTTTATATATAAACTATACTTATATATATATACTAAACTATACTACATATATAACTATACTTTTATATAAAAACTATAATTTAATAATTTAAAATATAATTTAATTTATACCTTCTGTATTCTCTCTTGAAGGAAGTTATTTCCTGCCTATTTATTAGGTTTTTTGACAAAATACACAAATACATAAAAATAGGATATAACTGTGATTAAAATATATAGAAGCAATACTAGTATATTTATTTTTTATTTCATATTAATTTAACTGTAGTACTGTATTATTTAACACAAGGTATACAGCCATACATTTTTTTACTGACATTGTATAGAATGTTTTATGGGATTCTTTAACATTGCCTAAGAAAATGATTTTCAGAAAAAATATTTTAAATAAGAATTAAAGTACATAAAACGAATCTTTTAAGTTGATTTTTTCTTAATAGCGGGCATTAAAAAATACTTTAAAGTTTAATTAGAAATATCTCTAAAAATACTGAAGGTGCACATTTTAATTAAGTAGTATTTTGAAATCAGTAGTAAGAGGGTAGTGAGATTTGAGCTACATCAAGAAAATTTGAGGGTATGCATACATGCACTAAAGTAGAAATAAGATCTTTTCCACAGGATGCAGGTGGTATATCATAGATATGAAATTGGTAAACTCACAGAAGCTTTTGCTTGAAATGCCAGTTGAGTTTTTAAAATGCTAATTTTGAAATTCCACAGATCTTCTAGAATATCAGCTGTTCAGTGATTTAACTGGTTAAAACATCTGAGACAATCAGGGTGGGGTTTTTGCTATTCTGTATTTTTGCTGTTTTTTGGCTGGTTGGTTGTTTCATTTACATTTATCTACCTTCCATGAAATATTAGCCAGGATACATCCTTTCTGTGTTCTGATATTCACTGCTGCTGACAGAACCAGGTCAATGTCATTCCAAATTATCTTCCTGAGCCCTCCATAATGCTGGATAATGCATATGATCTACTGTAAAGAAAGATACTATGTATTAAAAATCAGTTCATTTTTCTCTGTCAATTCCATGTCAGGCATAAGCATCAGTCCTTACTATAATTTATTCTTTCATTGTGTTCCTGCATTTAGTTGGATAGTTCCATGTGTTTACAGAAAACAGTAAATAAAAATATGTTTAGTAAAAGGAATAATTATTTTGTGGTACATTTTAATATGATGTCTAATTGCATTTTCAGATCATATAACAATATGAAAAGCAATAAAAGGGAAATGGATGAAGGTTACATGAGCAAGCTTATAAAAGAGCAAATAGACTGAAGTGGTTGAGTATAGTTCTCAGCCATAGCTTTATAACTAAATTAATTTCTTTTTTAAATGTATGCTTCCTTATTTGAAACAGTATTATGTTAAGTCACCCTCCTCTCAATGACATCTAAATTCCACCAAAGCTATATTTTGGGGAAAAAAAAATCTATTTTTAAACTTTAATACAGGCATTTTGAAATGCATATATTCTGAAGAGATTTTAACTTTCCAAAAGTTAAAAATTATATTTACAAAGCAAAGAGTTTAAGAATTCAGAACTAGTAAACATCTCAAGAAATCATGTTTTCACTTTGAAGGCATGTCATTAAGCTAACAGTGGTAATTCTAAAAAATTTGGAAATATATTAATAAAGGATGAAAGTGTGAAATAAAGTGGATTAGAAAAGAGCTATCTTGCTTTTACTGTACCCCCTTCAGCTTTTCAGAAAAAGGACTTATTTACCTACTCAGAAGTGGGACTAACTTGTTCTTCATGCTCAGTTGGACCTTTCTCAGATTAGATGTGCCACTGAAAACTTCCCCAAGAACAGGAGGTATAGTGTGCTCCGAGATGTCCTTGTGGAAGGTGACAGATGGATATAATTTACTTGCACATGTTCAGCTAGTTCCAGAATTATTTAAATTATAAGAATCCTGGGTTAGTATCTTTATCTTCTATGCAAAGAACCTAATGAAGCACAATAAAAGAAGCAACTGGAGTTTTGCATTTGAGGATAAGGTTTCTGTTCCTACTTCCCTCACTTGCCTCTTAAGTTGCAGTCACAAGCCCTGTTTTCCATTTGTCCAGATTCCTGTTTATTTCAGGGGGTATTGGGAGGCACTTCATAAATGCTGAATGATGTTTGAAGGTCCTTTGATACCTAGTACTGCCAGAACTGCAAATGCTGTGAACTGAATTTCATAAGTAAAAGATGAAACAGCTAAATTGCTCTGATGGCATCTGCTTTATTAGTGCAGAGTATGTCACTAGCCTAGACATTGGTTGGTAACAAAAAATGCCTAAATTATAAATCATTAATCTTTTGTATATTATAATCTTTTGTACGTTTTGTACAAATATATTCTCTTTTACTAACTATACATGCAGTATCTTTAAGATGCTGCATGTATAGATGGTAAAAGAGAATATATTACCAAGAAAAATGTTTGTATTTGCAACACTTCCAGGTATTGCTCAAGGCCTGATTCAGTGTTGCCATTCACTTCAATGGTAACATCATCATGATACCAGCTATTGAGCAGACAGTATTATTATGATTGCACTGGAAATAGCATTGAATGCACATTCAATAATTTGTTACTGTATTTTTTACTGTAAATTATGTTAAACATCTGTCTCTTTCCAGTTTCATACAGAAACAACAGAAGGTACTTATTTGGTAATAATAATAGTTTCTTTTATCCTCAAGAAGGAAATTCTACATTGAAACAAACCCAAAGCAGTGTCTCCAATCTTTGATGATCATTTAATGTACGCTGATTTTCATCTTTTAGCTATCTTCAGCCATATATACCAGATAACATGTTTAATACTGATAATTATGAAGGGAATTAATTTTTTCAAATGTAAATTTTCTCTCAGTTTATATTTTTGGCTTCTTGAAATAATGTATAGATGAGAAATGTATAAAATGTCTTTTATTTGCCATAATGTAAGTGGTTAGAGGAAGTTTTGGCAGACAATAAGCTATCTGATGTCTCCTCTGTCTTACTAACATGAGGAATCACAGACACTTGTCTGGCTGCAGGAAAGGTTATTGCATTAACATTGACTAAGAAAATAATTTTCAGAAAAAAATATTTTAAATAAGAATTAAAGTACATAAAACGAATCTTTTAAGTTGATTTTTTCTTAATAGCGGGCATTAAAAAATACTTTAAAGTTTAATTAGAAATATCTCTAAAAATACTGAAGGTGCACTTTTTAATTAAGTAGTATTTTGAAATCAGTAGTAAGAGGGTAGTGAGATTTGAGCTACATGAAGAAAATAAGAAAATCTGAGGGTATGCATACATGCACTAAAGTAGAAATAAGGAGTTTTCCACCGGGTGCAGGTGGTATATCATAGATATGAAATTTGTAAACTCACAGAAGCTTTTGCTTGAAATGACAGTTGGGGTTTTAAAATGCTGATTTTAAAATTCCACAGATCTTCTAGAATATCTTAATAACAAAAGAGACATATTTATATATGGCTCTTGTGTCATTAATTTCATAATGAATTTTTCTTGCATATGCATGCATAAAATACTGTGTTCAGTAAAGATCCTCTGCATGACAAGAGAAGTGAAAGGGAATCCTCCCTTTGTGTTACTAATCCTCAAATGTTAATAATTGAAAATAGAGTAGAAAATGTAAATTTCTCTCTTACATTCCTAGATTTTTAATTTTGCCTTTATTTATACCCATGTGGCATAGCCACACACACAGAGTATGTATGATACAACTGTATCATACAGGACCTTAAAGAAGAGAACAGTTCTCAGTAAAACTAAGGCACTTCTGTTTATCAGTCCCCAGTGAATCTGACCATCAGCATTCTTTTTATAATAACTCCTGGGATCTCTGGCAGTTGGACAGAAAAGACGGTATAAGAAAATCCAAAAAGTCATTAAATCCCTCTGCATTGCCAGTTATCAGTATGTTAGTTACCAGTATGTCAGTGCTTTGTATTGTGACAACTGTTAATTGTTGGTACAAGAGCCTGAGCCACGTATTTGTTTGGAGTCTTTGATGCTGATCCGAAAATGGCTGAAACCATCGCTTTGGCACAATATGAAACAATATGAAACGTCCCTTTAATAGTCTTCTAAGACCAGTAGAAATGTGTTGTGATTTTTCTACAGTATATTTTTTAAATTTTAAATTTTTTAAATCCAACAACAGGGACAGAAAATTCAGAAACTGGGTGACCCAACAGCTAGAAAAGGTTCTTAAAATTCTTCTTGTTCATACATTCATATGATACATTATATTGCAGGGATATGTAAGTACTTGGTTTAAACAAGAAGAAAAAAGAAAAACATAACTACAGTTTGTTACAAGCTAAATGTCCTATGAGGTGTTATGTCATAGTGATCATTCTTTAAAGTATCAGACTCGCCATGGTACATATGATGCAGTCTGTGCATTTACACATACCCTTGCTACAGGATTGAGGCTGCAGAAGGCAACACCTCTTTAGAAATGAATTCTTCCAAGTCCACTTGGGGATCGTCAAGGTCTATGCAAAGAAACTTTTCCACAACAGACTTGCATTTTTCCATCTTATCACCTTTTGAAGGATCATCAAGACGTTTGATAGGTTTTCCGTTGCAAATCAGTTCTGATACTTCCACTCCTCTTTCAGTAATTTTGGCTGGTATTCCTGCTAATGTAGCAATATTGGCAGCATGACTAATGGTGGACATGCCCTGTTTGATCTGATAGAAAAATATCAACTCCTCTCCATCCTGATGGGTCTCCATGGTCAGGTACTCCAGAAGAGGTGTATCAGGCAGGAGTTCTAGCTGCATTAAACTGTGAAAATTAGTGGAAACAAAGATCTGTGGACACTGTGTTCCTCGTCTGATCCAGTACCTCAGGACAGCAGCCAGAAGGGACAGGCCATCCAGTGTGTTGGTCCCTTTACCAAACTCATCAATAAGTACCAGGGACCTCTCTGTGGCATTGTTCACAGCCTTGGCAACCTGGTTAAGATCAATCATGAATGTGGAGAGCCCTACAGAAACTGATTCCCTACTGTGGATTCTTGTGTAAATACCGTCAACTACTCCAATCTCTGCCTCTGCTGCAGGGACATAACTGCCAATTAGAGCCATGAACACTATGAGACCTACTTGCTTTAAGTAAATACTCTTTCCAGAAGAGTTGGGCCCTGTGATGATCTTTATTCGTCTGGTATTATCGCCGCTGCCCACGGGATTGGCCACGAAAGTCTTTGCACATAGTTCCATGAGTGGATGTCTTCCATCCTTGATGTGGAAGCCGTGGCGGTGAGTAAAGCGAGGTCGGCAGTAGGCGTTCTCCCGGGCCATCGCCGCCAAGGCCAGCAGCACATCCAGGTGTGCAGTGTACTCAATCACACTGTTAAGTACTTCAGACTTCTCCAAGATCTTTGTCTGCAGCTGGTACATGATGAGTGTTTCCTGGTCTCTGATCTCTGAGTGCAAGTCACCCAGCAGGCTGTCTAGCTCCTTGGTCCGGGCACTTCTGTAGTGCAGTTTATCTTCTGATAAAAACATGAAGTCCAAGCCTTCAATTTCGAAATCAGTCTTATCCACCATATTTGGTAGGCGTTGAATGGACAGAAGGAACCCAATCAAAGGAATGTATATCACAGAACAGGAGGGAATCTGACTGTCCAAAGTCTCCAGTTCTTTTTGTGCTACTTCTGTAAGGAGATCTGGTAGTCCCATCAGCTTTCGTTTCTTCTCATCAATTGTGGCATCTACATTGGGTCTAACAGTGAAGCAGTTCTCTGAGAGGCTGCCCTCGAAGTCTACCACTTTGCTTATTAGGTTAGCAATGTAGTGCAGATCATCAGTGAAGACACGTGAAATGGTCTGAAAAAGTTCAATAGCGTCGGGCAGAGAACGACACATGTCTCTAAGGCAGATTGCATTGTACGCTGTCTTATAAAGTGCTTGCCAGTCACTAACTTTTGTGTTGGAAAGAGACATTCTTTTTAAAATAAGAGGAATATTTTTAATATTCTTGAGGCAGTTTTGAAGAGTGAGGACTGTTTCATGGTTCTGAGCCAGCAGGAAGAAGTTGATAACATCCAGCCGTTTGTTCAGCTCTGTCAGGTTCCGGGTAGGTCGTGTGAGCCACAACCTCAGCAGTTTTTCTCCCCGTTTGCATCTGCAACGGTTTAAAATTCCAAATAAGCTAAATCCTTCTTTTAATCCACTGGATAGCTTGTACACAGAAGGATGGAGATCACTTTTAAATATCTGCAGGACACAGTAAGTGTCTTGGTCCATATTCACAGTATCTGACACCACAAACTTTTTAAAGGCCAAAATAGGAACGGCTATACTGGTGTCTTCGAGTTCAACTCCAACCCTTCTTCTGTCTAGAAACTTAAGGAGGCCCCCTAAGGCTCGTATCATGAGTGGACTCTCAAAAGGGATGACTGAGGACAAATAGAGAATTTTGTCTGTTGCAGTCATATGGGATGGGATAAATGGAAATTCCCTAGACAGGATCCGTTGCTTGCTGACTTCTAGACCAAAATCTATGTTAGGAAACAGGACAATTTCTGGTTTTCCTATGTCCTTATCATCAGCAGTAGCTGTTAGGTTGTTGAGGAATTTGGCAATATTCTGGTCCTGTTTTGCACTGGTCACTATGCACTGAGGGTTAAGTTCCCCAATCACTTTTTGCAGTAGCTTGAGGTCTTCATTATCAGGTACCTCAGGCATGAAATAGACTGAGCAATCTTCTGTATCATAGTAAGCAATTGCCAGCTGCCCTGCATACCACAAAACAGACATATGTGTCTCTGAGCCCTCTTGCTCCTCTTGCTCCTCTTGCTCGGGCCCCAGCGGTGGTGGCAAGGCACAGCTCGTGGCTGATGTGGCACTCATTCTGTTGGCAAGACGTATTTTTATTCACAACTCATCCAAAACGTCCTAAGAAGTTACTTTAATTGACAACAGGAGGTTAACACTCACTCTTCCTGCCCTGGAGAATCTAAGATGCTACCAGGAATTAACTCTAAATGTTCAAGTGAAAAGATCCAAGGAAGGTGTAACAGAGCCAACTTCCAGCATTAGTTTTACAGTTTTTCTTTGTGTTCTTTATTTTTTTAAAGTATCTATGTACACCCAAATACCCATAAATACAGTAACACGCAGGGATGTGTTTATCCATGTACAAACCATCCTCTCTCAGAGGTTCATGGCACATATCTGTGCTGCCCACGGCTCCTCTCAGCAGTGTAGCCCCATGGCCTGGCCATCATTTGCAGCCCCATGGCCTGGCCATCATTTCAGGGTCGCAGGCTCATGTTTATGCTGCACCATCACACAGCACCGGTTTCCATATAAGCACATAAGGGATTGGACGTATTAATCCCTGTCAGCACCTCACCTGCAATTCTGTCTCACTTCTTTGCTCGCTACTCACCCTCCTCACCCCAGACGGGCAGCTTGTCCCAGCTGCTGCGCCTCCCTGCAGCCCAAAAGCGTCGTGCTGTCGCCTTTTTCTTTCCGGGCGGGAGCTCCCGCTCCGTGGGGAGGGCCCGGAGCCGCCTCCACAGCGCCCACACGGCCCAGTCCCGGCTGCGGCCCGGGCCCCGCGGGGAGCGGCCCTGGGGCGGCCTGCGGGCCCCGCCGGCATGGAGCGCCCACCCCAGTGTGTGCCGGGCTGTGGGCTCTGCAGCACGGAGCCCGGAGCCGCTGGCGTCTCTGCTACTTGCCTGGCACCGCCGGAGCCTGCCTGCCCACGGCCCCAAGGCTGGCTGTGGCAGTAGGCACGGGGACTGCCTGGGGCTCAACTGCTGGGATAGCGGGCTGCGCCTTCCCAGAGACATGGGGAGGAAAACCAGACATTTCAGGGCTGCCAAAGGCGTTCTGCCTGGTGCTCTGGCAGCCCTGCAAGAGCTCCTCGTGCCAGGCCTCTCCAGGCCCACGTTGCACAGCCGTGTCCTTTACAGGTGTCATCCATTACAGGGCTTCCTCCTCCCCTTCCAGCACCAAACGCTTCAAAGTGGCCTCTCAAATGCTCTTGTTTCTCACCCTCCCCCATTATAGCTTATCTTTATTATCAGCATCTGTACTATTCCCATGAGGTAGCAGCTTTTCTCTTGCATCTCCACTGCTCCAGACCCTTTCAGTTAAGAAATGAGCCATGACCTTCCCATGCACCTGCATTGCTTCATCCTTTCACATCTCACTGCAAGCAGCACTCCAGAAATTGTTCCAGTTACTAAAAATACAGTTTTCCCATGGCTGCTTTTCCAAATACCTTTCAGTAGTGCATCACAAGCACAACTCAATTCCTGAGCATTCAGCATTTGATTCACACCTTCCCAACCTGTCTTTGACAAGCAACATCCCAACCTCTTGTAAATGTTATTTTTTTATTGGAGCATGAAGCTGTGATTTTTATCTTCTCTTCATTTCATTCCAGAAGTACTCAAGGCTTCACAGTTTGACAAGTGTTCTCCTGGCTGAAAAAGGTCTTTTTTTATTGCTGATTTATGTCTAACTGTATTTCCAAGAACTGTCAGCTAAAAAGCAAAGAATAATGATTTAATGTCAGAATAACCTAAGTACATAAGTACTAGTCTAGCCACAGAATATAAAATTTAAGTAATTACTGTGAGGATGGAATAAATGTAGACTTCCACAGAGATGTAGACTCCCAAATTTCAATTTCCTGAAATGAAAAGCATCCACCACTAGATGTCATCATTTTAGAGATTAAGGAAATGAAAAGACATTTGACCTTCACTGAAGCAGACTTTACTTTTCAAATTGATGAGCTGCCGAGAAACCACAGGCAAACCGGGACTTTGCAGCTGTTGGGAATGTAAACCGAGGGCTCAGGATGTTGGCAGGTTGTTGGTTGTTCCCAGCTGTGCAAATGCATGGGGGGTGTGCAGGGGGAGAGGTTGGAGAAGAGCACAAAAGAGGAGTGGACAGTGTGGGCTGCACAAGGGGCCAGTCCTGTTTAAAATGAGGCTGATTGCCAGGGGTAAATGTCTGTATCCTCCCTAAACTCTGTGTGTGGGGAGTGCAGGTGTTCACTGCCAAACCTCAAGCTGAGCCAGTCAGCAAGTGGGAGACTTGTGGGCTCAGTAAGAGGCCGGCAATCTGGGCAGGGGTGCTGGGGGCAGAGGGGCCATGACAGTGCTTCAGGAATGCACAAACATGAACATGGAGAGAAAGTCACTATTGACCACCTGTCCCTGCCAAGAGCAACCTACACTTTTGTCCTCTCTGAGCCCCATGTGCAGGTGCAGGTGAAGGCCGTGGCATCCATGTGGCCAGCCGTGTCCGTGTCCTTTGAGCATGGGTATGTTTTTGGGAGGTGAAAGCAGCAGGTACAGCCATCAAAGACTGAGGCTTTGATGGATGGACTCCAGTAGCCAGACAGTAGGGAGCACTGGGCTGGAGCTGCTAGAGGCTCCTAATATTCCTTAGCATATAGTAATGATATTTAAGTAGCAAACAGCATTATTGGGAGGTAGATTGAAGGCGAAGATACTGAATTTCTATAGAGATCATATATTTTTATTGAAGACGCAATGGAATGTGAACCCCTATACTCTTAAAATAACTACTGAAATTATGTTTTCTGAAAATAGCCTAATAGAATATTTATTATGTTCCACTTCATAGATGCAAAACTACATGATTCTAATATTATATATCTCGGTAAGATTTTAGATTTACTGAGATAAAAAAGTCTAGTGCTAGTAAAATACAACTATTTTTTCTTGTGTGCTAATTTTAATGACTGAGAAAACTGCCCTTAATGACCATTTGAGATTCTTCCTTGTAGCAGCATGCCCATTGATGACAGCAAGAATAATTTCCAGTTGCACGTTCCATGAACACTGTTACAAACTGTTGGAAGTTAAAGCAGTTGTAGCGTTGTGTATGTCTATTTGTTTCCTACAGGACTGAAAAGGAAGTGGTAGAAAGGAGGACTAATGACACTTTTATTTTATTGTTAACTTCTGCAGTAGACAGTACTTCCCTAAAATGGAAGATCTGGCACATGATTATTTCTGTATTCTTTTTGCATCTTGAAGTAATTTTCCATACTAACTGTACTTACAGTTAAAATGAAAACTATAGAAATTAAATATGAAAATTCAGTCTGCAAGTAAATGCCTAATTGAATTTTATGTTGCTTTTTAAAGGTGAAAAAAATTGACTCTAGTCTGTATGAAGATTTCAAAAATCATTATTTTGGAGATGAGATCTTGCACCGCTTTGATCTTTGCTCCATGTTGAAAAAAAAGCAGCCAAATGGTTACTACTACTGTGAGTCCTCTATTGTTTTTGGTAAGCACATCTTAATTTTTTTCTGATCTGTTATGTCTCTGAGTTATATGTGCAAAAAGCCATTTTTTTCTGGAGTGTGTGTTAGCCAATTCTTGTAAGATCCATGGAGAATGACAGAAGTCTCTCAGCCTTGGCTCTGCAGGAACTCTGTGCAGTGGTTCTCACTGACAGCTGAAGTTTATGTTCAATTATCCATCTCCAGAATCCTGTTCCATTTCTCATCCTAAAATGAGGGTTTAAGATAAGTGAGATGTATCATTCCCCAGAGCTGCTCATCTCTCTGTTGACTTTAAAGACAGGCTGTGTGACTAAGTCAGATTAGACACAGTACTTATAGATGATTAAAGCTAAGTGAAATGTCTCTGGTTTGGCAGAGATGTGACCTTACTTGGACTACATTCATGTACAGAGAGAATTTCAGTGGTACCACAGATTTGATAACTCTTCTAAATACCATTAGACTTTAAACATTGTACCTTGCTAGATTATTACAATGTTATAAATCACACTTGTGTCTTCCTGCTTTGTCTGAAGAGAAATACCAGTGTTAGAAGTTAGTGCTGGTTTCAGGACTACATGTAGGGCTTTGGTGGCAATTTGGTTTCTCCCCTGTGGTGACTTCTTTGTGCTGCAGCATTGCTGCTGGAAGTGCTTACTGGTCTTAAGGATTGTTCTGAGGACTTTTAATTAAATACTTAAACAATACTTTAAACATGCCAGGCACTTCACAAATTCAAGTTGCTATTAATGTTTTGTTTGTGCTTAGGGTCACCTTTTAGCTTAGCTAAATTTTTACCAAAAAATAAAGATATTCAGAGGATAAAGATATTCAGAGGAAAAAAGTATGGGATGTGGCAAAACTATTGCAAAATCCAGATAATTCAAAATCAAAATGAGATATATTTATACATATTTATTTATCTATATATCTGTTTTATCATATTTATTACCTTGTGTTATATATGTCTCATAGTTATGTTTATCTTTGTGTATATAACTATATATATAATGTCTTCTGTACATGTTTCTGCATTTAAATATTATTTATATCCATCCAAATGTGTCAGAGAAAGAGAAATTACAAGATCATTTAACATGGTATAAAATTTTTGATTTGAGTGAAATTGAGGCTCCACTATTTACAAATATTCTTCAAAGTGTTCTGGAATATGATTAAAGAATTTGGGATATAACTCTTTACAAAAAAATAATCTGCTTAGTAGTATATTTGGTAGATATTTTTTTCACAAAGATTTGTTTAAATCTGTCTTCTTGAACTTGTCTTATTGCTGACATCTCAGATTGCTGAAATGAGACTGTCTTTCAGCAGTCTTTTGTATGTGAGTCCCATTAAATGGTTTACAACAGCAGTCAATCAACCAGCATTCAAAGCAAGAATCAGATGCTTGTTTGGCTTTAACTCAAGCCCAGTATGACCATGCGTAAAGAATTTATGTGTCATTTTCACAGTCCAAACAGAACTCTGCTTTGAATTATTTTTACATGAGCACTACATCTGACTTTCTGTAGTCATAAAGAGAATGGGTGTTCTTCAATTATATTAGATTAAGAAAGGGCACTGTTACTATACTCATTTTTCTCAGTTCTGTATGGATTTAGATGCATTTTGGTGAAATATGTGCATTTAATGTCTTGATTTTGTACATGTTAATATATATTTATTTAAAACAAACAAGTGGAGGAAAATCCTCTATTGGAATAGAGTTTAAATTACTTTTTTTTTAATTTCAGAGAAGAAGAAATTGTATTTTAATGAATTTTGAAAAATTCCTTTTGAAGTGTTTTAAAATGTGATTTGAATAGGTTTTTTAGTAATTATAGGTACCTAGGACATTAAAATAAGGGAGTTAATGTAGTTCTATTAATGTATCAAAAACAGTGAAATTTGAAAACTACTCAATACAGACAAAACACTGTATCCAGGTCTAGTTCTTCCTACATGTACATGTACACAAGAACTTGTCTTTTCCTTGAAGTACACAGAAATTACAGAAACAGAATTTACTTGTTACCTAGAGTTTGGTTAGAGTTAAATGTTTTACATGTAATAAGATGAAAAGATCTGAAAGGGGATCCAAATTTATGTTATAAACCCATTTACAAGGGAGACTTACTTACTGCCACGTCCTGGCAGCCAGGATGGCCAAGCATTTTCCTCTGGGGAGTTGGGCACAGCATCGCCACCCAGGCAGGGGGGGGATTGTCCTGCTCTGCTCTGCACTGGGGCAGCCTCACCTTCAGTGCTGGGGGCAGCTTTGGGTGCCACAATGTCAGAAAGACATTAAACTATTAGAGAGTGTCCAAAGAAAGGCAACAAAGAGGGTGAAGGGGCTTGAGGGGCAGCTGTATGAGGAGCGGCTGAGGTCAATTTGTCTATTCAGCCTGGAGAAGAGGAGACTGAGGGGAGACCCCATTGCAGTTACAACTTCCTTGTGTGAGGGGAAGCAGAAGAGCAGGTACCAATCCCTTCACTCTGGTGACCAGTGACAGGACTTGAGGAAACAGCGTGAAGTTGAGGTGGGGGAGGTTTAGGTTGGATACCAGGAAAAGTTTCTTCACCAGAGGGTGGTGGGCACTGAAACAGGCCCAACTTCCCCAGGGAAGTGGTCACAGCACCAAGCCTGACAGAGTTCGAGGAGCATTTGGACAATTCTCTCAGGCAAATGGTGTGACTCCTGGGGTGTCCTGTGCAGGGCCAGGAGTTTTATTCAATGATCCTGATGGGTCCCTTCCAACTCAGTGTATTCTATGGCTAATAAGTGTCATGACACGTATCGCTGCACATTTGTTGAAAAGAGTGTTTAAAAATAGGGCAACCAAAAGAGAGTGATATGAATAAAAGATGGGAGTACACTACTTGCTGAACTGCATCAGTGTGCACCGTGGGTAATGAGGGTTTGACAGGATGTTACAGAGCAGCATCCACTAACTTTAGCAGAGCCTACATCTGCACCAGAAGCTTTCTGTGTCTGTGTGCTAGCCCCAAAGGGTATTCAGGCGTTCAAAATTGATGTGATAGTGAAGGTAATGTTGAAGCTTCATTTTCAAAGTAGAGTTCAGTTTGCTGCTTAAAGCAAACAAAACAGCAAGGCAAAAAAGTCTCCTTTGGATCACCCACCTCATGGCAGCTGTTGTATGTCACCTCAAATCCTAAAGATTAGTGATACTGGAATGAGTTGAGCTTTTCAATATATACTCCTTCACTTGAGTGATTGGTCAGTTTTGGATATTGTGATAAAGATATTCAATAGATCCTCTGAATGTCAAAAGGAGCATTATGTAAATCTTATGTCAAATATACCTTTAGCATTAAGTATCTCAAATATTTTCAGGATCCATTAATGAAGATTTTTGTAGACTTGTTTCAAAGAAAATTTGTTTGTAGTATTATTATGTATGAGATTATATACACATTAAAGAAAGTTATCACATGGCAAGTTTTCTGTGATGTTTCTTCTGAGTGCCTTGTAAGAAGTTTATACATCAGACTTCCCTGTGCTATCTCTGAGTTAGGGGAACTTCAAGAAGTCTGCTGTTTGATGGAAACCACTCAGCACGTTACTGTTACTTTCTGCACAGCCAAAATTGATATTTCTGGAAAGTGGATCAACCTGGAGGTTAAATTGCTCTTACAGTGCCCCTTAATCCTTGCAATCTAGCAGTAGCAATATGGAAAATAAATATCAGACTAAAATGCCTGTTTATCTGCATTAAAACATAATAATATGGTATAAGGTGCTTCTTTCTGCTCAAGTAATACCTTAGAGATGCCTTTTTAAGTAGCAGAAAACTGGTGGATCGATTTGTTTTTTAGTGCATTATGTACAAGTTTGGTGTCTAGTTTGACCTTGTCACCAAGGTCATCCTTCAGTCTCTCTAAAAAGTGTCTATGATAGCCAAGCTATGAGTATAGGATACACTGCTTGAGCAGTTATTAATATTTGTTAATTAGCTTGCTTGCTAATTCCATAAATACATATATATAAAGATAAAAGTTTTCAACCAGGTGGCAAAAAGATGCATTATATTTGCAATCTTTAAGTTTCTGAAGGAAATCAGTAACATTGTGCACAGAACATGTTACAAAAAGAATTAATTCTTGCCATTTGCTGGTGTTAGGCTATTTAAACCATTTAAGTAACATTTTTATTGCTTTAATAAACTTAATTAGACTTTCCTGGTGCTGTTTATGCTTCCACATTACATTGTAAAATGCTTGCCAGGTAGCTGCTCAGCACCCATGTCTCAAACAAAGAATAAGATGCTTCTTATGGTAAGTTGTATATGAGCCCTCCAGGCTGAAGATAAGTTTGTCAGCAATAAGTTTTGGAATACCCACAGGGAAGAAAGAATTACAGAAGAAGGAACAGGAGAAATACAGATCTGTACCTGAAACAGAAAATAGATTTGATAATGTCACTCTATGAACTCTGAATAATACTGAGAAGAAACAGAAGACTGTAACAGAAAATAAAGGAATTGGAAACCAATTAATTGATAGTTGGATAGATTGTCAACATCCATCAGCCTGCTCTTGATAAAAATGCACTTACAGTCAAACAAAAAATACAGTAGCTTTCACCTTCATCATCAAGGACGAAGACATTTCAAATACTGAATGCAATATGAAGTTTGCCAGTTTGTCTGAAAGCTTTTTATAGTGGCACTATCTTAAATGAAAGAAAGATTGCCATTTGTCACCTGTAGATGCTCTACTGCTTCTCTGTTTACTGGTGGTTTGACTTCAATGTAGTTGATTTTATTTGTGTGGCAATTGAGCATTTTCTCACATTGGGAACAGCAATGGTAAGCAGGCAAATGCTGCTTTAATTGTCCAGATTCCACACCCAGCAAGATTACACATAATATGTGTTGGTTTCTTTTCATCTTCCTTCTTAATTGCATGACAGTGAATCACTTTTTGTAAAATAATGATACATTCTTTAGTTTTACCTGTAATATGCCCTTCTTTCCTCTTTTTAATTTCAAAATATTCTTAAATTTGTTTCTTTCACTTCTTAATTTTCCTTCCTTGATAGTCTGTTTGTATCCTAGCTTCTACTTTCTCCACCCTATTAGGTTGTTAGTAACTGGTTTTGAGATTCTTGCATATCTGTGGCACTTCTCCCAAATTTTATTTAATTATATGGTAGTCATAGTGCTTCTGGATAAAAATGTCTTGGGTTTTCTTAACATTTGAAATAAGTAATTAAATCACTGTTTGTGTTGAGTTTATCCAGAACTGCTGCAGTCTTGTGCATGCAGTGTGCTCAATAAGTACTTGCCTGAATAAAAAGCAACAGGTATTATGTGCTAATCAGTAAAGTCTTTCCCTAAAGCGCTGTTTCTCAGCTAAGTCATGTGCTAGAATATTGAGTTATAAAAATGTTTCTTTTAAACATGGCAGAGAAAAATTCACATGTTGGTTATTAACCTAGAAGCCAGGCTCTTTATGGGCACTGACTCGAAAGTAGCGATCCAGGGGTTTCTTACACACATCAAATATTTTTCGATTTCCTAATGACAACAGAGTAGTGCCCTATTGATTCCTTTTCACTACTCCTGCTTTAGAATTTGATGGATGGACTCTAGCAATGTATCTCATCTTGTACTGGCACACTGGGCAGTTACTTCTGTATTTGGTAATTTTCTGCTGTTGAAACATTGATCATTAGTATCACATTTTTCATAATGAGATAGCATTTTTGTATTAGTTTTGTAATACCAGTTATGACCTAAAAGCTTTATGGATACTTACTGTGTCTGGATAAGGAGAAGAGGCTAATTAAGAGGGAGGGAACCAATATGGTTTGAAAATGGAAGTTTTCATTTCAGAATAATATTTCATTATTCTGAGGCAAATTCTAATGTTTGAGCTTTAATGTTGGCAAATGTATGACAAATTCTTCATGAGACAGTGACAGGAAGCTTCTAAGACAGGAACATGATGTTTATAATTCAATCATTTATCTCCTTGTACTGAAAACAAGCAAAAAGACTTCTCATCACTTTCTGTGATAATGAGATTTATTTTTTGTATTTGATTATAAGATTTACTTTATTGTACAGAATAATTTTTGCTACACTCTTTTTAAAATATCATAATGTAATTCTGTTCAAAAGACTATTTTCCTTTGTTTTTCAACAAAAAAGTATTTGAAGTAGTGATGTGGTTTTTGTGCCAGAGCTGTTATCAGTACTTGAAAATAAGTCAAAATAAGATTTTGCAAAATGGTTTTCAAAAATGCGTGCAAACAATGGGATAAAACTGATGAAGTTAATATAACAGGACTGCACAAAATCCTATATGACGTCAGTAAGATTGTAATTCATAACTGAACATTTAGTTGAGTATATGAAAAAGGAAGAATTGATTTTTCACAACAGAGTGTGCTGTAAAAATAAAATTTAATAACGTCCAGCAGATTATTAGTGTCTTAAGTATTTATGCTTTAAAGATATTTTCCTCAGCAGACTTCGGTGTTCAAACAACTAATTTATTTCTAAATTTAATATATTAAAAATATATTGAAAATGTGTAAAGCATTGATTTCAATATACCTTAATTGTAAAAATGTAAACAGACCTCTTAGGTGGTGTGGAGTAAGCTAAATACATAATATTCTTTATTGAATGGATCAGTAAATATATAATATTCTTTCATGGAATGGATCAGTAGAAGATAATTAATTTATATTCTTAAAAAATTCCTAGCTAGCAAGGTGCTTTTGTTGATACATATTACTTGCATAGTGTTGACATCAAATAAAAGGTATGTTTGACTTACCATAATCAAGTTAAGCTCTTTCTGCAGCTCCTGAGGAGTTTTTTCAGTAGTTTGAAGGACCTGGAATGAAAGGACAACCAGTTTTCCACTGTTCAAATGTCACCATTTTTAGGTTGTTTCTGGTTAGTGTAGAACTCTTACGTAGTGTGCTGCATGGTTCCACAGAATCTGTAGGCTTTCTACCCAATCCTTATGAGATATTCTAAAATAAGATATGGTTGCAGATCAATAGAGGTCTGTACCTCAGGGATTATGACAAACGCTGACATAAAAATGTGGCTGCTGGGGAAAAGGGCTTGTTTTGAGTAATACCACAACTTGCATTTTTCTTTCATGACAGTACTCAGCAATTAATCGAAACAGGTGTTTCTAGGATAGAAACAATAGTTTTCTTATTCTAGACTGTGCATAAATTATTTTTGAGGCCCCTAGTATTTGTAAAAGTAGATTCTTTTAGTGAAAATAATTTCAAGATAAAATGTGACAGATTTTAAAGATGCATTGTTAGTGTGGCTTGTAGTGTAATTTTTTGTTTCCAAGAAAGCCACAATGTGCTGTTTCTCAAGGGAAGCAGTAGAATATAAAAGCAAGATTACATCAACCACAAACTAAAACATGACATCATAACTAGCCTGCCAAGTTATTTGTTTTAATCTGTTCTTAAACACAACAAAGAGGGTTAAGACGGTACTTGCTGAATACATAGTATATGATCTTCTATTTTTTAAATGAAGATATTTAGGATCTGCGTTAATATTTGATGACAGCTAAGAAACCTGAACCTGCTCTCTGTTTATAGGACAGTTAGGCAGATATGTTGCATACAAAAGATTGGAGATGTCACTCAAGTAGTATAAAGACCTTTGTGGGAGGGTGCAACATGCAATTCACCAGCTTGTTGCTATATTGTATACATGAAGAGTTTTCATTTCTTCTTAGTAAAGTATATCTGAGTCTGAGTGGACCCTTATTTGTCAGCCATCCAGCCTGGGGCAGTCCAGCATTGCAGGTAATCCCCTTGCCCCCACACATACCAGAGGATATGGGGTTTTTACACTGCCTTTCATGCTAGTGGCAATTCCTTACATGTTCCATTGCATGATTAAATGTGCTAACCACCTAAGGCATGAGCTATGTGATATTACTCTAGTGTTTGGTGTACCTCACTCGCTTGTGCTGTGAAAGTGACAGGGAGCACTTGAGATCATGTGGAGATGACAATGCTAAATGAAGCTGTTCTTCCTGCTTCTCAAGTGTGGGTGCCACCACTAGGCTGATGCTATAATGTTTAGCTATGTACTAATTTCTATACCAGTATCAGCAGCTCAGGACATTTACATGGCCAAAGCCATGGTACCCAAGTGTAGGTTTAACATGCAAACATACTAATACTTACCAGACATATTTACAAACATCTGAAGGTAGATTTCCAATTTTTAAACTTTTTAAACATGCCTACTCTTTATTTTTTGAGACAGTGTGTGTTCACATTGATTGCATTCTGAGCAAGTATCTGAGCATATGTTGTTGCCACAGTGCTGAGCTTGACACTTTTAGTTGGCAGCACAGATTTCTATTCAGCTGGATTTGGATCAGCTATTGGTACAGCAAGAGTGTCCTCTCTAGACTGCATGGTTTTACTTTAGGTAAATAGTTTACTTTCTGAAATCCCAAGACATTACAGTTGACCCTTTAACACATACTTTTTAAAACTTAGCTGTTACTTCATGTTTTGCAAAGAGCAGGTTTGTCTTAAAGAATTCTGAGTAGCCATCAACAGCCTAGGGATTACACCAGAAAGTAAATGCTAACTGAAGACCGTTTGAAAAACCTTTTGCCTTTTAAATGATTTATTTAGAGAAGCAGTGAAAATGCCACAATTGAATTTTAATGCCTAGGCTACCATAGCTTTTTTTTTTTTAATGTTTAAGATGTTTTGAATCAGAAACCTTAGATACTGAACTTTATTGTTTTAATCAAGAGAACAAACAAAAGCCTTTTTTACACATATAAATGCTCCTAATTAAATGCTTTTGAAAAGTGGGTCAAGCTGAACAGGAACAAAGCACTCTCTTATTCCGAAATAAGAGTGTTCACGTATGGAATTATTCAGAAACAGCTCTTAGTACTTAAAAATTCCCAGGCAGTGTTAATCTGTCTTATCTTTCAAATGCAGGCAAGCTCTATAGTTTTCCTTCCCCTTTTCTATCTTATTGCAGACTCAGAGCACATTGGATGTTACAATTTTTCATCACTTGATTAGTTTGTTATACCACCTCTGGAAGAAGAGATTTGTTGGTGTATCTTTAATATTAGAAATGTTATTTTTACATGAAAGCGAGTAAAAGCAATCATTATTTTGCATGGGATGTACTCTTTCAGATGATTATGTTGAATTCTTTGTGATCTTTATTATTGGTAAATTCAGCTTTCTATACATTGTAGTTTCCTTTCTTGATATATACAATATCTCAAATAACATATCATCCACAATCCAGATTATGATTTATTTCCTTATTTTTCTTTTTTTTCCTTAATTTACTTTTAATAATTTCCAGATTAGTTTTTGCCTTCTTCCACCAGTTGTCTTGCATTTAACTAGTCAGAGCTTTCATTTTTATTTTTTTATTCCCAGAAATATGCAGGGTATCTGGTTTAACTTTATTCATAATTCATTACCTGGACTGATTTGAATGTATTTAGTGGTAATCTCTAGTCTTGGGATAGCTTTTCTTAATTTCTAAGAACATGAAACACATGAAAGTATGCTGTATCTCCAAATGGAATTTAAAATATTATAGTACAACTCTTTCTATATAGGCTTAAAACCTCATGTATTTCAGAGCAAACGAAAATCTATAATTTGAAATACAGATGTATAGACCCTATTTGAGAACTATTTACAAATAATTCCCAGGTAAAGAGTTATCTGTATTTTTACTACTTCTCTGTATTGTGGTGCCTTTTATTGGCTTGTATGACCAACTTGCATAATGATGTTGTGTTTATTCAGGTGCTTATGAGGAACAAGGACTAAAGTTCTAAAGATTTGGTTCTTTCCTACTGTTTATCTGCATGTTCAGCTTTAAACTTCACTCACTTTTAGTCCTTTTCTTCACTTCTTTCTTTGTTCGGGACTTAAGGCTTACCTAATGAGATTCTAAGGAAAAGAAAATTATTTTGGGACAATATTGGATTGTGCTAGTAGATTTTAAAGGTGAGAATTATGAAGTAGAATGCAATTGCTGAGTACATATTTTTTTGATTATTTGCATATATTTGAACTATTTAGCATCCCTTTTGTTTAGAGGAGGACTCTTATCTAAATGAGTTGCACTGCTCAAACACATGGAATTAGTCAGCTGCATATACCTGATAAGTTTCTCTTCTGTAGCAGTAGCTATTCTCTGTTGAATTTTTATTTGGATACTTTTGTCTTTATGGTTGATTTAAGGTAATGGGAGAATCTGTAAGAGTTTGTGTTTTGTCACATATATACATTTTTTCAATGTAAATTTACATTGCAAATTCAAGTGTAATGATCTGTCAGTACAGTTATATTAATAACTTTGTAGTAAAAATAAGAAATCTACAGATACTCAGACTCTCTTTTAAGGGCTGTTTTCCCAAACAAATTTTGGTCCACAGTACTGGCCTGCAGTTTCTTGCACTGTGAAATATAACATGTACTGAATGTATGTTATCTACCTGGCTAAAAAGTACATTTCAGAGGTGTATTATGTTGAAAAGTCCTTCTGTTTTGTGTTAAAGGAGGGGATTGTTACATAACCTTGTGTATAAATAAAATTTACTAGTCAAAATAAAAGGTTTTATATTATTATCTTTTGTAAGAATTTGGCCCTAGAATGAGATGCCTCCATTCCCAGTTATGTGGAGTCCAGTATCTCAGAGTAGAGTCCAGAAAGCTGAACTGATTGCTGCATTGAACAAGCCAGGCACCAACACCTCTTTGTCTTACTTTGAGTTAGGCATCTCATCCAACAGGGATACAAAACCTCTGCTTATGATATGCGGGTACTTTAATCAGGTTTCACATTTTATCCTAAAGAGGAAATACTTTTATGCTTATAGTTTACTTGCAAATGAAACTGGACATTGAGACTTTTTTCTTCTCTCAAGTTGGGGAAATTCAAGCCCCCAAAGACTAGCAAAGCCACAAATGGCAACTTAGCAGAGAAGCTGAATGATGCACTAGCATTCTTTAAGGAGTTTCACCAGAGCAGCAGAGAATTCAGACATCACAAAGCCAAAGAATGAGCCCCACCTCTGCCCCAAATCAGACTCTGTAATCCTGTGATTATTTCCTGGAGTGTCTAGTCTTATGGAGGTCGCAAGCACAATGTTAAAATGCTCCCTGAACTCTTAATCTTGTGGCTGATTTAGAAAAGGGAGTGTCCAGTTTCTGGATCCTAAGCCCAAGCTGTTCAAACTGAGCCACTCCCGAACATGACTATTTCTGCTACTCGACAACAGAAGAATATGTGGGATTTATTCAGTTTCTAGATGCAGATGCATCATCCTGGCAATGCTCTGTTTGGTGCTTGTCTTTTTTTGGTATTCATTAGAGACAAATTATCAATATATACGTATTATATTTATGCCCCTGTGTCTGTGTTTGCATGTTTGCATATAGTGCACATGCATGCATGTTTACTGTAAGGTGATGCAAAATACTGCTTTTAAGCAGCTCTTCTCTTGCTGAAATCCTTGTAACCAATTCAGCCACAGTGGTGGGTGATGTTCATTCGCGTGGAGGAGGTTAAAAAAAGCACAGCAGAACGGCACTGAATACACGTGGGTTTGGAGAGCCTTTGTCTGTGGGACTTGTATGGTACCTTGACATATATCCAAGCTGTTTCCTACCAGTTGCACAGTATATGCCCCCGTGATAGGCTTTGAATTGACTGCAGTCCAGGTTCATTTTCTCATCTATTGTTAGTATATGTTTCATTGAAATACTCCTTTTCTTTGGAAACAGTTCAGAGAATCTCATACATGAATCCATTTAGAGGAGCATCTTTTTTGACTTGCTGCATTTTTTTATCTTTTGAATGTGAGCTTATTTTTCAAGCTATGCTAGCTTTTGCATTCTTATGTAAAAGATTCATTAGCACTTAAATTCATGTTTAGGATCATGATTAAAACACATAGATAAATCCTATTTTATCAATTAGTATAAAATAGCAATTTTGAAATCAGAACAGATACTGGAGATATTATCAGTGGTTTTTCTTCTCTCCAAAAATACTTATCATTGCTAAGGCTGAAAACAAATGCCTCTTTCGCTTCTCAAGGAGTTGTACAGTACACAGACATTTTATGGAAATAAACAGAATGAGAGTGAACAAAAGAAACTGTTTTACTTCATCTAATGCCTGCTTACATGAGTAAATTTTGTAAAGAAATACTTTTCAATGCAGTGAGGTAAAGAGAAAGAATTTGTTATTTCACTTAGTTGATATTGTATCCTCTTGTTCACAGAGCAAATGCAGAATCACATTCCCTTTTTTATGACCTTTATAAATACCACTGTGTCCTTGGAGTATAGAAATATGCAGGAATGCCCACTCAGTAAATTACATTTTACCCAGTTAATATTAGCATCTCAGTCTCCCAATTCTTAAATTCCTTTTTAAGAATGAAAATATTTTTCTCAAAATGGAACGGTTTTTGTACAAATAGGTAATAGGCGTTCATATATGAAACTAAGCTTCCAGAACACGCTTCCTTCATATTTATACATCTTAAATACTGAGATTGGAAGGCAATAAACATATTTCTAGGTGAAGGTACAATAAAGTCTTCAAGGTGTAGTCCTAAATGGCTTTTTTCTGAGAATCTTCCAGTAAATTTCTCCTACCTATTAGATCACTTTTGACTCCATAGTTTTCTAGGACTTTGAGATTATGCACTTTCAGTGTTCCAAATTTTATATTACGTAGATATCACTTTTATATCTTTTTATAGAGATGTGATAGAAAATCACAATGCACAATTTTTGCTTCACTTGTTCTTACTTTACGTTTTACTTCTTCCAAGTATGCATAACATTCAGATTAATTGTTGTCAGTAATCTTATGTGGCCTACAAAGAAACTTAGCAATTTATTTAAAAATGCATATATTTTAATTTTAAATCTCTAAGTATATTCTGTTAATGTCTGAGTCTTTTGGATAAGTCCTGTAATTACAGCTACATTATTTTAGTGAACTCCAATATTTTATCTCATCTGTAATTGGAGGCCAGTGGAAAATTGGCAGAACTATTTGTTTAAATCAGAATTAGGAGGCTGTTGGTCTGTAGCGAAAGAATGGCTGGGTTCTAGATGAAATGTCTGCTAATTTAGGACAAGACTTGATTTTTTTGTTACTTAGGGGGTTTAGAGAAGAATGTATGAAAGGAATAACAAGAATCTGTGTATGACTAACCAAAATGAGTTTAGTTCACAGTCATCTGAGAAAGCAAAACCTGGCTGGTATTCCCAGTTCTCCTTTTCTTTCCATTTAGAATGAGTTTTCTGCTTTGGTCTCAAGAAAATCTTGGAGCAGAATAGCATAAGAAATGAGTCAGTGTTACTGCCTGTCCTGATCCTTTAGCAGAGTCTTTCTGGCACTTCTCTTTGTGATGATAAATCTGGTAGATTCACACACAGGCAGTCATGGCAGTGTAATGCCTTTTAGTTAAAATTACACCAGCAGTCACCCAGCTTTCAATCCGTTGGTGTGTTTGTGATGTGTTGGTAGACCATATGCTAAGGGGTCAACTGGAAGTGATAAATGCAGATTATTCACCACACTTACTGCAAAGATAGATTAATAATGAATGCATGTTTTGTGCCTGTTTTTGAGAGGAACATTTCAAATTCCATGCTCTTTTCCCCTTTCTTTTCATAGTGTAAATTAAAACAGTGATAAGAAAAATGCAAAAGGAAAGAAACAGCTTTTTAAAATTACAGTCAGTAAATGATTTATGGACTAAGTGTACAGAATATTCAAGCATATGTGAGCTAGATCCTGAAATATTTTGCGATGTCCAATTTCTGTCTTTTTAGGAAGGAGTGAGAGCAAAGTTATCCGGAAATAAGTTTTATTTTAACTGGTGTACTCAGAAGAGAGTGTAACAATTTATTGCATTTGTTGTCTGCAAAAGATTGTTCTTTGTTTATCAGTTTTAGCTGAACATAGATTTGAGCTTCACCTGGCACGTACTGCTTTAAGTGACATTGTGCATGTCAGATGAAAGCCATGGTGCTGCAAATTAATCAGATAAAACAATTCAAACAAGAGGGTGGTCTGAAGGATCCTTACTTGTTTTCTGTGTGAAACTCAAGGTAGCAAGCCCTTTGCTGAGGTGAATGGGTTTAGATAGCCCAAAAAGATGATATTACTGAGGAATCTCACAGGAATGGGGAATATTTTGCCTGCTGCCAGTGTCCAAAACCCGAGCACTGGGGGAGAATTAACTGCTTGGCAGACTAAGCTGCTTTCTCATCTCATTGGCATGGAGGAAACTAGAATTCTCTAGGCATTGACTTTGGCCTGATTTCTTGCCCATTTTGTGTGTGTATGCCAGTCAAGCTCTTAAAATTGAAGATTGATCAGGACTGAACATGATCACTGGTTAGGGCATCCTTCTTCCTCCCTGCTCTATTTATAGACACTCTTTCCACTGTGGCTGATCTTTTTGAAAGACTGTTGCTGTGGAACAAAAGGCTGTATTTAAGGATTTATTCAAATCTAGAAATTCATATTCTGAAAGGTTTTGAGATTGAATGTGTGATTTCAAAGGAAATTATTAATCCTTTTCTTTCAGAATATTTATTTTCTTTATAATCTGACCAAAGAGATTGGTTGTGTTCCATGTACAGTCTACTAAAGCAAATGACAGCATATGAAAAGATACCAGTGAACCTAATTAAAGTGTAATCTAGCTGATGAAATCAAAACCTTATTAATTACAGTTTTTAAATGCAAGTTGTACATCCCTTTAGTGACTTAATGCTACTTTCCTTTTTCCCCCATCAATCATAAAAAGCCTTTGATACAGCCTTAAAAACATAGCTGTATGGTACAGTAACTATTGGTCCCTGCATTTCTGTTCTTTAATGCTATGTACTTACTTGCACAGTACCAAATACCTCATTTACACTGACATTCAGGAATAATATGACAAAAGGATGAAGAATTATGTAAAATAAATTACGTAAAAAATAGAACTTTCTGTTATCACTAGAAAGTCAGAAAAAAATAACCTGTTACTACTGATTTACAGAATGTCAAAGAGCATAGGGCATCTGTCTATTCAACATTTAATTTTTCTTCAAACCATAGAACATATTGTAAGAGCCTTTTGCAGTTGTACCATCAAGTGCTTCCAAAATAAATGAAAACTATTACAGAAAGGATGACCTTAAATATCAGTTCTGTCTTCACTTGCATTATAGCCAGCAGCTTTAACAAGCAGGGGAAAAGGAACTTTGTAATTTCTCAGAAAATTAACAAATGGTCACTGGAACACCAGATATGGGAGATCAGGGAAAAGCTGCAATACTGAGGAGTGTTGCAAGAGGAGTGAGAAGGGGACTGCAATAAGGACCTCCCTGTGAAACCTTATGCCGGCTAAATTTTGGGCACATTCAGTGAGTTATGTATTTAAGTGTTCCAAACCCGAGAATAATTTTAGCAAAGAATGGTAATGAAGAGCAATACATCAGCAATAAAATACTGACTGGGGTCAGTGGCAGTAGCAGATTGGATACACAAAACCGTGGTACAGTGTCAGTGCATTTCAGTGACTTTCTTGACATCTTTGATGGGAAAAAATATTAGTAGTCACAATTAATTGTAATTTCTTTTTTTCCTTTTTAAAAAAGTGTATTCAATTTGCTTGTTTTAAATGAGTGGAAAACTCATTTCAAAGGTTTTTTAACAAGAATTGTTCTTCTAGTCTATGCACAACACTCAGCATTCCAGAAAGAAAATTTTAACATAATGCGATCAAAAATACATGCTCATTGCAAAAAATATGTGTTGTGTGCATAATGCATTTTATTTTTATATTTGTCATATTTGAATGGAGAACAAGGGAAGGATGTACAAGAACAGATCTCTAACTTCTCTTTCTTGGTAGTAGGTCTTTCCAGTTCTTCAAAATAATAGTTTAGAAACACTACATGTAACCAGGAAAATAAAATATAAAACAGCATTTGGGGAAAGAGTTAAAGTCCTCTTAAAGAAAGGGAAACAGCAGATAATTTGTTGGAAATTAAGATTTAGCAATGTAGATGTCAGAACATAGTCATTAGACCCTTGCCACTGCCACGTCTTCCTCTTGTTTAATTTTTATACACATAGGAAAAACCACCCATCATTATTTTGCTATAGTAAATAATTTGAAAATGAGAGGAATCTTTTATATTCTCCTTAAAACTTCTTTGATGCCCTCACAGTCAGGTTAACTCTCAGTAAGCCATCATTGGACAGTAATAGCTGTCTGTAGCTACTGGCTGCTTCATAGAATTGAGAGACCTCATACTAGGAACAGAACTATTTTCAAGCCTTATTGTCTCAGCTGTTCAGTTTGCCTTATTTCAGAAGGAAAAAGTATTTAATACCAAAAATTTTCCCTCGACATTTATTACAGTTTTTGCACACATAGCATTTAATAATTTGTATTAAGATAAGACAGTCAGGATTTTAAAGGATGTTTCCCTCACCGTAATGAATGTATCCTTCAGTTTCTGGTCCTCGTGTTTTTATATATTCTTTAATCTTTCTTTTCCACAGAAACTACAAGGAACTGCCTGAATATTGAATGAAATTAAAGCTTAGGGGGTCTCAGAGGCTTAGGCTTGTAAACTGAGCCTTGGGAAAACCCTGAAGTGTGAGGTGTACCTTGCCCTGGTTTTTCACATTGTCATGGGACTTATCTACAAGTCTCGTATGTCAAAGGTGATGTGTTCTTGTACTGGCAAGCCAGTATCAAAGTTCCTCTCATGCACATTTGGTCTCTCAGTGAGGCCAAAGCACTTCAAGAATAGATGGGATGCCTTGGGACACATACACTATAGGTGGTCACATCCACTCAGCAAAGAAGGTTGCCATGATATGTTTGTGCTTTGCACCCAGAAGTGCTGTATGGCTTATTCTAATCTAAACATGGCTCTGAATGCATATCTGAGGGTAACAACTTGTACAGTTTGCAGATTTGGTCTTGAGCCTTACCCTCAGGTTGCACTTAAAATAGAAGGCAGGCTCATTGGTGGCCGGCATCCCAGCCTTTCCTGAAAGGTACAGTGCGTTCTGGAAATGGAATTCACGGGAATAGTGATTTGCAGTGAGTAGGAGCAAGATTCTCTCTGTAGAAGGCAGTGTTGTAAAACACATATTAGTGGTGAGAGTTCCCTGGAGGATTTTAATGTGGTTTTTAAAAGCATAGCTAAAATATGCACTCCTGTTTTATAATGCAAATGCCAACTCACTATCTTCTTTTTCCTTTTTTTTTTTTTTTTGTATAGTGCATGTTTCCAGGAATATTCTTAAGCTATTGAAAGAAAATAAAATACATTAAATTTAATTTAGTCTCCTCATTTAAGCTTCTTTTCCAGAAAACTTGAGTTGTAAGTGTTTTCAGAAAGACACAATTGAAAAATTGTTAGAATTACACAACACATTACAAACCAAGTATCAGAAAGAAGTGGGAACATAGTCTGCACTGTCAAACACAGTAGGAAATTGTTTGCATATTGGCAAGTCCAACATTTCATTTATTTATCTATGTTTTATCTTGCAAATGGGCATTGTAATTCTGATTTGGTAGTTGCTCCTAAAATAAAACTTACAGTTATTTACTGTCTTCTGCACTCTGTGTGTGTATGTGTGTTGTTATACATCGGCTTTGGAACAGCTTAGGTTCTGAGAGCAGAAATACTTTTAAATTGAAATGCAGATCAGCTTTTCCTCCTCACCCACTTTTTTACATAATTTGCACCACAAGCATCATCTAAAAAAAGCTAGGTTCCTTCTGATCAGCTGAACAGTATTCAGGAGCATTAAGAAGGCTGAAATTGCCTCTGCTTAAAATGAATACATTTTAGTTTCTCTTAGTCCTTATCTGCTGTGAGGAGACTTTCCAAGATTCAAAACCATAATTTCTCCTCAGAAGGCCAATAGTTCTGTTTGCTGGTTTTGTTTCAACCACTTTGTTTTGGCTAATCTGAACAGTCATCCTTGATAAAAGATGGTACCTTGCCATTCCTTTACCTGGAAAAATTCTACTCCTCCGTTTCAAGCCCAAGGTGTCCTTCCGTTTCTCTGCCTCCCAACAAAATATATACCGGTATCTTTTGGGACCTGTTCATTTTTAATAATGCTTTAGCTCTTTGTGTTGCCTCGTGTGGCTGGAGTTATTACAATTCTATATCCAGTCACATGTGCCTGAAACAGCTGAAAGCTTTGCTGCTGTGCTGTAACTTCTGTCAAAAATGTATTTTGTGTATCTCATCAAAATTTCAAGAGATGTCCAAACAAAACAAATGGTAGGCCTTGAGCTAGCAAAGCACCAAAAATGTGACCAGACCCACTTTTCTTACTCAATATCTTATTTAAAATATTTTAAACGGACCCTATCCAGCTCTGGAGGTTTCAATGGACTTGATGGTCCCCTACCCTCATCTTTGAAGTTAGAATGCATGTAGAATGATGGGGCCAGTGTTAAAAGGCCAGGACCCTCCTTGAATACTTTGTTTCTTCCTTGTACCCGCATTATTACTTATGTATTTTGTTAGTTTTGGCTAAAAGATGGCTTATAGATGAATGACAGAGGTCTATCACTGGTTGTGACTATTCCAGAATTGCTTAATAGATTGGTGTCATCCTGACATCCATGGATTGCCAGGACTGCTTAGAAAGTGATCTTAAGTAAGAACTGTGGTTATTACATGTTTTAACAGGAGGATTCTTGGGTTTAAGAACAAGAGGACTTTGTGCTTCTTAATACTGCTTGGTTAAACATACTTGTGGAAAGATGAGAGCACCAGGAGCTTTGTGTTCTTTTAGGTACTACATAGATGTGATCTCTCTATATAGCAGGAGATTATGCTTACATAAAACTGAAAAATACGTTAATGTTTGTTTTATTAATTGAACATTTTTGATTGTTTGGGTTTTTTCTCTTTTTACCTTTTTTTTTTTTTTGGTTGAGGATATTTGAGGGGTTTGCCTAAGATGTTGTCTGTCTTCTTGTTTTGATCCTGAACAGAATGGAAGACACTGCTCACTCTTAGAAATACTTTCTCAGTGCTTAGATGACTGTCTTCACTTATGCTCTGTAGTATTCATGTTTAATTCATTCATGTTGTAGAATATGGGTCATGTTCTTTTCTTTTTGCTCTGGGTTAGACTGACAGCATCTCCTTAAGGGAGGCAACTACACAGCTGAAAGGAATTTCATTGAATATAGAACTTAAAAAACTGTTATAGTTATTTTAAAAACTTGTATACTGTCCTGATTTTTTTTAATTTCTGCTACTGGAAGATAATTCTTTAAACAGTAGATGATCTAATTATTGTTAATAAGAGAGTAGTAATGGAAAAGAATAAAAATTACAACCTACCAACCTTATGCATTTAGTTTTGAATATTACATAGCTTAAAGACAATTCTAATTTTATGAGAAATCATGCTTTACAAATATGTTAAATATATTACACTTGTTCTTCTGAGATAAGCTGACTTATCTCTGTAAAAAAATATGAAATATTCATAGGATTTTCCAGTCTAAGATTCTTACTTTTGGGAAAACAAACATATAATTTCTTGAATCAAATAGTAGTTTGAATGTGAAGTAGTAGACATTTTTGTGAAGAACTTCTGCCACTGGTTAAATTAATGGCTTTATGGAAAGCATGTCATACAAACTAGAACATTTAAAAAGCACAGATTAATAGTAGCAGAATTCATACCTTCACCTGTGTGGTAACTGGATTCTTTGCTCATATGTAAGTATTAGTCTTTATAATATAAAAAAGTCATCTGAGCCTTTTATTTCATCAATGTGATGAGGAGAAACTTGCATGCTTTAACATCCTTCATATTAAGATCAAATGTTAAGAACTATTGCTGTCACTGTCTGTAATGGTGCTCAGGTGTCAGTGACTGCAGGTATCACCAGAGGAGGTGTGCAAGATTAGGTCTTTTAATGGAAAGTAATTGGGTATTCTTCTGATTTTTTTTAAAAACTTTCTGAATGTAGAAAAAACTACTTTCAAAAGCAAATTCACTACAGTCATGAAAGGCTGGTTTTCAAGTGCACATGGATGATCCCTCAATGAAACACCGTGGTTTTCCTGGATCTCCTGGACAGGAAATCGTGTTGTGGTTTAACGCCAGCCAGCAACTAAGTACCACACAGCTGCTCACTCACTCCCTGTCCACCCCCACCCATGGAAGGACGGGGAGAAGAAGCAGAAAAATGTAAAACTGTGGTTTGAGATAGGGACAGTTTAATGATGGAAATAAAGTTGTTAATAATAATAATAATAATAATAATAATACAAAATGAGAATAATGAAACCCACTAACAAAGGGGTTGTCAGCCCAAGCAGCTATTGGTGCCTCCCAGCCAACTCCCCCTGCTTCATGTACAGGGCACAACATTCTACAGTCTGCAATATCCCTTCAGCCAGTTGAGGTCAGCTGTCCTGGCTGCACTCCCTCCCAGCTTCTGGTGCACCTGCTCACTGGCAGAGCATAGGAAACTGAACACTCCTTGACGTAGACTGAACACTGCTCAGCAACAACTAAAACATCAGTGTGTTACCAACATTGTTCTTATCCTAAATCCAAAACACAGCACTGTACCAGCTACTGAGAAGAAAATGGAAATCTATTTCAGGGCAGCATGCAGACTTTCTAGTCTGTAATCCCACAATTTCTATGTACACCTGCATTCCTTCATTATTAGCCAAATGATAGAAGATCTGTGGGATCATGTTTTGCTTATGTGTATATATGTGTGTTATCTGCCCATTACAATATTAACTTTAGAAGTTGTTGGCAAATTTCTGGTAAACTAATAGATGTAGAAATCTTGAAATATTAAATATCTACATGTTGGCAGAAATATACATCCAGATAGAAGAGAGAGATAATTTATTAATTCCCACAGTTAAGCAAAAATTGCAGTATGAGCTTGAGTTTTAGGAGCCTCAGGGCATCAGGGAGTCTTGCCATTATGAATGGCTGACCATGGGTCAGTCTTCAATACAGGTTCATTGGAGACCAGAGAGCTGCTTCTTAGCCACATATCATGTACTTTCTTTGCTTAGCAGAACAGCTTGTGCTGACAGCTAAATGCAGCAAAAGCTGGGATATTCACACAGACTTACCCTGCAAAGATGCTTTGATAGCCAAGAGCGTGTGAACACCCCAATAGTGTTTGATTCCTTTAAATTAAAGGAACCACAAGGCAAAATAAGTAGAAAGCTGGGTGGGTTTGTTTCTGGTGAGTGGAAGAATACTTAAACAAAATGTATGTATTTTCATTTGTTTTTATTGACATACTTTAGAGAAATAGACTCAGTCTGCCAAAGCCATACAGGCTGTGCTCATTTACTATCCTTTCTCATTGTGTATGCCAAACTTTCACTCTTAGGTGTTTTATCATATGTTTACTTTCAGGTCAGTAATGACTGTGTTGAGTAATATTAGGACTACTAGTAATCCAGTAGGATTGCCTTTGATTCTTTCTTAGCTTCAATCACTAACTGATGTTGCATCTCGTTAGTATCTTATTACCTTAGAAAATCCTAAATTTGTTACATCCACCAGGTGACCTTCATCACCCACGCTTATAGTACACACCTTGTTGAGAAAGCAGGAGTAGTGACCTGGAGTGAAGGTGGCCGGCTCTATTCCTTCTGGAGTCGGAGGCAAATCCCCACCACACCCAGAGCGATAATCCCAGTTTGTTTCTCAGCATCTCAGTCTATGGGCTGCTGAGCCGTTCCTCCAGCTGCTTCAGCAGCTTTCTTCCTTCCTTATAACTTTGTTTTTCTTTATGGGGGGAAAGAAAGACAGCCCACATACTAATTACAAATATTTATATATATATATACATAATATGTCCTTAACGATATTTCCCCCCGTTTGTCAGCTCAGGGCTGTGGAGCGGAGGGGAGCAGCAGCGGCAGGGGCGCTCAGCCCCGGCGGCCGGTGCAGTATTTAAGGTGGTCAGACGGGTGCCTCTGTTTTCCAGCGCCCATCCCTCCCGTAACGTCAGGACGGGAAAGGGCAGATCTGTCTTTAAGCATGCTGGATGTCAGGGAGACAGGCACAGGATGGCAGTGATCCCCGGCCCCGCGGGCTGGGGCTGCCGCTGGGTTTGAGTTGGAATAGGGGCTGGGATTTGGGCTGGGGCCGGGGCTGGGCGGGGGCTGGGGCCGTGCCGGGGGCGGGGCCGCGCTCGCTCCCCGTCTCCCGCTCGCTTCCCGGCAGGAATAAGCAGTTTTTGCACGGACCGACGCCCGTCTTGCAGGTTTCGCTTAAGGAGCGAGCAGAGAGGACGAGGGAGAGGCTGAGGCGGCCGGTGCCATGGGCCAGCTCTGCTGCTTTCCCTTCTCCCGAGGGGAGGAGAAGATCAGTGAGTGTGCGGCTGTGCGCGGCGCTGGCTGGGGAGGGAGCTGCGGGAGCGTTCCTGCGGGTTTGTCCTTTCCGAAAATTGCCTGATTGCTTTATAGAGAGGGGTTGAGACAATTTCAGCAATATTTCCACTAAGTAGGTGAAGATTTCTTTCTAATAGAGATCAGTAATCAGGTCTAATTTTGTTTCTGAGTATTCTGTCCGTTTCTGCAAGCAAATGTAGCCCAAGTGAGCATTTTGATTTTCCTTTTTGACAAGTGCAGTTTAGAGTGAGAGATGAGAAGGTTTTGATGCTGTAAGCATGTGCACGTTAATGGTAAAGCTCATTAGCAACAGATAGAAAGAATGGAGATTTTGTTGATGTCAGTGTTGACAGATGACAAAGGCTTTCCATTTGGGTGTTGGTTGGATGTGTAGTTTTAAGGTGACCAAGTGAGGGAACAGTCACACTTTATGTATGGATCTGGTAGCATCTGGTTTTGCTTTCAGTTGAGCAAATATAAGTTGAATCAGAAGGAGCAGTTCTGATCTCTTTATCCTTTGGTGTACTGAGTCAAGCTAGCTAATTTGACTGGAATGTTGTTTCTGTTAAATTCTGTGCTGAAAATGATGTTTGTCCTAAATTTGGTTGCACAATAAAATATTTACTCTTGACTTCTTGCTCAGTGAAATACTTTCAACCTTTCTTCCAGAAGATGCAGCCAAATTTCTGTCATGTTGTGTCTGAAATCAGTTTTAACTAAATTCACGTAATTCATTAACTGTAGGCTAGAAAATCCAGTTTTCTAATCTGGTTTATATTCCATTCTTGTTTCTCAGGAAGCTGTCTAGGCATAAAGAAAGTGAGAGTTTATACCATCAATTAATCAATAATGTGTCTACCAATAGTGCAAGAATCTAGAAAACAGCCTCAAGAAGATGAGTTGGCATTTATTTTAAAATGTTTTTCCTTCCCAGGTCATGGTATAAGGGTAAATGTTACAAATTTTGCACTGGGGAAATGACTAGGAACATTTGATATTTCAAAACTATTTTTTCATCTAGTCAGTACAGAATGTCTTTATATGAAGAGCAAGTAAGTAGTGCATCTCACTTCTAATATATGACTTGGTGAAGACAGACAACAAATACAAATTGAGTTTTTTAAATTGTTCTGTTGACAGAAAACAAGAGAAAGAAAAAAGTATTATATTCTATGTCCTGCTTCTCAGTCCCCTCACTTCACTGCTTTTTAACTTTTCTTCTGACATCACCTGTCGTGCACCAGCTTTCTTTGTATGTGCTCTTGTGAGTGACTGGAATACACTGAATATAACATTTAGCACAGCATGACCTCAGACTATGTGTAATCAAAAGAATCATTCAGGAGATGTCATTATGTGTGTGCAAAGTCACAAGGGCTTTTGAAAAATGTCTGCTTTTGGTATGTAGCAACTGAAAGGTGTGGCATAACCTCTTGAGAATGTGGAAAGGAAAAAAATGGATAGTTATAGGATGAGAGGAATCTAAAGCAAGGAGATCTGGCTATCTGGGTGAGGTAAGAAGGTGGTGTCTGAAATGAGCAGAGAAGAGTAGATGTGGCACTGTTTTACCAGTGTTTATGGGGGAGTTACATGACTGAGCCATCTTAAAAAGGGAAAGAGAGAGGAAGTATAGGATGAGCATGGTGAATGTGATTGGTTTTTCCCTTCGTTCAGCACTGACTGAAGAAAAGGGAGAGAAGGGAAATTGCTTTCCTTTCATCTGGCCTCCCTCCCTCTCTTCTGCAACATCTGATTCTCCCTCTGTGTGCTGGGAGGAAGCACTGCTGGGCATCTAGCATGGCCCCAGCCAGAGAGGCAGTTTGAAGCTGGCCACAAGGAATAAGCAGAAGGGAATGTGTCTCGCATCCTTTTTTCCTCTTCTTATCATATTATCATGGTGACCTCTAAACTAATTATGTTTAGAAATTAACCCAGGCTTTTTATTACCACTAAATGATCCTGGTTAGGAAATATGCAGGTGCAAATCACAATCACGTGGCTGTTGTACACGAGAAATAAAAAGTACATTATAAAAGTGCAAGGTCACCATGCTACTTGACTCATTTCAGTTGCAGTAAAAATGAAAATGTATGAACTTCATTATGGTTTTCCTGTAAGTTTTGTTTCAGCTGAGGTGCCTCGAGTGAACTCAGCCATATTGAATTGCTGAAGGTTTGTTCCTTATGCAGTAAGGAAATGTTTTCATTTCATGTAAAGCATAGTTTCAATAAGTGTTGTATATATATATTATCTGGTACTGTTGCATAGTACATCTTCGTGTTGGGTGAGGTGAAATGTCAGTACTTTCATGGTGTGCTTTTTAAAATTTGAGTTTAGATCTATTCCACATCAAGTGTGAATTGAATTTAGCTTCAACCCAATCTGCATTGTTAAAAAAAATTAACCTATTTTACCTTAGGTGCTTATGACTGAAACACACCAAAGTGCTGACAAGTGGAAGCTGAGTTGTATTATTAAGTTTTAACAATTGCTTGCTTATATCTTATATCCACATACAAGTATTTCAAATCCCTTTCTATTCTCTTCAAATTTAGGTCTAGCCATGGAAAATATTTAGCCAAGTTTTATGGTTATGGTAAAATCGCAGGAATGGTTGTCTGGACCAGATTTAGGATCTGTCTCCCTAACACATGTCTAACAAAGCCATTAGAAAAGGGCAGGTGTGTAAGAAGGTGTTTCCCCAAACTGCAGCAGTTCAAGATTTGTGGACTTTGTGAAGTGGATGGCATCCTTGATAATCATGAGTCTTTAATTATTTTTTCCAATCTCCTCTTGAATCCACAGAAATCTTTTATATTTCTACTGTCTTCTGGCTAGAGGCTTTATGCCTTAAATATGGTTTTTGTAAAGAGTCTTACTAGCCATGCCTACCAATACATTTTTGTTTACTGAGTACTATCTTAGTAAACAGCTCTTCCACTACACTTGGTAGAAATCAATTCCCAGAATATACTCTGGGTAGCAGAGATCTAGAGTATTCTGCAATGAAGGGAGGGAAAAAAGTATCTCTTCTCACCACTGATTGTGGGATAGATGCAAGTAAAGCATGAGTAGAAACTGTTAAAACTTAGACATGTAGGACCTTCACAACCTCTTTTTTTTTTTGTCTTAGTGAATGCCATGCAACCACTCTAAGGCTGAGAACACTTTCTACAAGGATACAGACTCCCAATTCAGCATATTAAGTTCCAGTGAAGTTGGTTGGAGTTTCAAAATTTGGCTCGCTATGTTCAAGGAGGAGCTTTTCAAAGAGTATATATTTCAAATAAAGATTAGTGTTTAGTCTAAAATTAATTCTTTATATTTCTGAGATTATGAAGGAGCTGCCTGCATGACAACCCTGTAGTTAGGCTTTGTATTTGTAGACCTGTAGATTTGCTTATGTCAATGCACAATAAGTGCTTTTTCATTTTGGAAATGATCTCAAATTATTTTTAACTGCTTTTTGAAAGCATCTAATTGTAAATTAATTTCTGGTATAAAGTTGTTTGTTTTAACTTTACAGCATGATGCTTTTTAATCTGACATAAAAGAAAGCACTTTACAAAATAAGTGTTGTTATACCTCATTATAGCTATATATGTGGTAGCCCATTTGCTACTTGATAAGAAACCAAGGAACAGAGACTTTTTAGTGCTGGCCAGAAATTATTCATAAATTGGCTGTTAAATATTGAATGCATACAAAATTCCTGTATTATACAATTACTGATGTGAAATAAGGCTGGTCATATAATCAAAATAGAATATGAAACTTACATTCTAAAAAATGAGATTCTCAGCTTTAAAGGGCAGAGAATAGCAGTGTGAGCACTTTTGCATGTTTTAATTTAATGAGATTAAATAATTCGATGTTTGATAGCTGTTCTAAACAGAACTAGAGCAGCCATGCTGAGAAGGACTTGAGGTGCTGGTGGATGAGAAACTGGACATGACCCAGCAATGTGCTCTCACACCCCAGAAATCCAGTTGTATCCTGGGCTGCATCCAAAGCAGCGTGGGCAGCAGGGCAAGGGAGGGAATTCTGCTCCTCTACTCTGGTGAGACCCCACCTGCAGTGCTGCATCCAGCTCTGGGGTCCCAGCACAGGAAGGACATGGACCTGCTGGAGTGTGTCCAGAGGAGGTCACCAAGATGATTAGAGAGTTGGAACACCTCTCCTATGAGGAAAGGCTGAAACAAGTGGGGTTCAGCCTGGGGAAGAGATATCTTTGGCATGAATTTATTGCAGTATTCCAGTACCTGAAGAGGCCTGCAAGAAGGATGGAGAGAAACCTTTTACAAGGGCATGTAGTGCCAGAACTAGAGGGAATGGCTTCAACTGAAAGAGCGTAGGTTTAGATAAGATATTAAGAAGAAATTCTTTATTTTGATGGTGGTGGGGCATTGACACAAGTTGCCCAGAGTAACTGTGGATGCTTCTTCCTTGGAAATGTTCAAGGCTAGTTTGGATGGGGCTTTGAACAACCTGGTCTAATGAAAGGTGTCGCTGCCCATGGCACGAACTAGATGATCTTTGATACCTCTTCCACCCCAAACCATTCTATAATTTTATTATTTGTTAATACTCATAGTGAGTATTGAATATAGAGTAGCTAAATAGTTGTGGAAGTGAGTGAATAAACACAGGGCCTGGGGCTGTGTAGCCTGTGCAGAGGAGCCAAGCAAGCTGGCAAGCTCCAACATACAGCCTGGCCAGCAGTCTAGATCTTTTGGGCCTGACCAAAAATTACCAGCTGTGTCAAATTAGGGATTGATTTTGAGGGTAAAGTTCAGTGTTTTCAAGTTCAGTGAACAGAAAGCAACTTTATTTAAATCTTAAATTGACTTTGAAAATACTGGAAGTTACAATTACTTGGTCAAATTTGCAGTATGGTGTAAGTTATCATGATCTATTTTGCATTTATGTAGCTGTAGTACAAAAGTTGCATTGTCTGGCTTTCTGTCATGAGAGACAGGACAGGTTTGCCTACCACAAATAGTAAGCCAATCCCTGTTGTTAAACAGGCCTTGTACATTTGCCAGGTTGTCCAGTACTGATTGCTCCCTGTCCTGCAGGTTGTGTCCTTCTCACTTCTGTTTTGTGTGATTTTAACTCTTACATGCTCAAAGTAAGATGCCTGCTATGGTACTATAAAGGCACTATTATTTTCCCTTCTTCCTCCTGAAATGCGAAAACACACGCATCAGCTGAGGTTGGTGAGTCCTATTTATACACATTCTCCAGTGCTTATATTCTGTGTTGCCAATCTCCCTGTGTGATGTTGTTTCTTCACTCCTACACATACGTTCACACAAAACACACACAAAGAGGTGCATGATGTGGATGAGAAAAAACAAATAATTTGAAGGGAAGGTGCATTCCTCGAAATGACAGTTTTAATAACAACTAGGTGTTGTTTGTCTTTTCCCCTCATAGAACTTCACAGTGCCTGTGATTAGATTGCTAAGATTGTTTCCATTCTCTGTGGGAAGAAAAGAAAGAAAATCTAGCAGTCTAAACCAAAACTAAGTATTCAATACTTACCATGTCAAAGTTGAAAGTTTCACAAGTCTTCTTCCTTCTGCAACCAACATTAGGTTTGATGACCAAGGCAATAAGCCCAACCAGGGCCTGAAGACAGCCAGGACTGTCTTTAATGTCAGTAGAATCATGAGTATCTTACAAGCATGTCCATTCTTGGGTCTGACAGGGGCTGTCAAAAATAACCGCTCAGTAAGGCAGCTAGCTTGCTAAGAGAACACTTAATATCTTCACGCTAGTGAAGAAAAAGAGAGATTTTTTAAAAATCTAGGAGAGAAAATAAGGTGTTAAGTTCACTTTCAGTGCAAGGTATTAAGGAGATGGATGATAGAAGGACAGGCTTTTATAGCAGAGGAATGATATTTAAGAAAGCCATCAGGAGTGGATACCTTTTTGTGGCCTCAAGAATGAAGAATATAGTCATCTTGAAGTAAAGAGGATAAAAATACCAGTGACTGTGAAATTGAGAAGTTTAAAAAATTGTGTTGGATGTTTCCATATGTCTTAGGCAATCCTTGAAATTAAAATGTCTCAGCAGATTTGTGGTTGTTGGTTGGGCTTTTTAAATTAATAACTGCATTTAGAAAATAGTCCTACATGATATGAACACTTATTGCTGAATTGTGTTCTGTGTCTGATCTATAGTAATTTTAGGTGGCATTTGACTTTAATTGAAAACTGGAATTTAATTTTTTTTCCTCCCTTGATGTTTGACACAAAAATCTGTAAGCCAAAATTTAAATCCTACCAGCATATATGATCTGTGGAAAGAAATTAAATGATTGAATTTAATTTTTATACCATTTTTTATTTGAGTATAAGGAATTTTGAAACATAGAATTGTATTTTTTGTAATAGGCTACCTTTTACTATTTCATAAGTATGCAGCAGACTGTCTTGCTCTATATCACACTTCAAAAGTTAGGCTCCCTTCCACATTCCTGACAGGATGTTTTGTGTAAAATAAATTCCAACTAGAAATTCTGGAGATGGATCAAGTCAAATGTGATTGCCATGTGATTAGGTTATGTTACTGATGGTGGGAAAAAGCAGAAGTGTTTATTATATGATTTATTTAGGGATATGACGGAACTGCTTCTTTTCCTGAAAGGAAACATGAGCAAAATCAATGAGTTCTGTGGTTCATAATCAAAAAATGTTGAGGTTAATTTGTAGCTGTTCTGAAATACTGAACATTGTAAATTTTGCTAAAAGTCTAATCTTTATGTAATGTACACTTATGTATGGAATGAGGATGTATCTGGGGCTGGAGGCCTTATTAGGAGTACTGTTTTCCACAATGATCCATAACTACACTATGCTTAGAAACTTCAGGAAAAGTCTTAACTAAGCCTGTTTGTATTAAAGGACTTGAAGAATAACTCATGAGAAGTTAGGAAGAGATTTTATTTCATTTCAGCTGTAGCAAGCAGAAGACCATGATTAGGTAGATGGGACAGGTACCAACATTTGATCCCAGTAAGAGAGGATGAGAAAGAAAAAAGTACTAGAGTTCAGAATACCCTGATGAGAGACTTGGAAATGGAGATGAGGTCACTAGAATTGGCTCCATGTTGATGGAGTTGGAACTTTAATGAACTTAGTGATCACTTCATAAAAAGTATGTCAGCAGAAAACCAGTCTCCAGTGAATTGTGACTGTGTAGCAAGATGAGAACTGCCCAGGTAACCGTGAGCCTTTCTTATTATAATACACTATTTCCTGTCTTCCACTGATGTCAGTGGGAGCCAATGGGAGAAAATGTTCTTTCAGATTCAATCTAGGACGTTTTTGTGGGCATTTTGCCACTGTTGTATCTGGACTGTCCGTTAGCTTAAGTGTTGAAGGGCTATCTCACCTTCAGCTTAATTGCCAAACCATCACTCTGCATAGGTGGAAAAAGTAAGTACCTTTTTGGCTATCAGGTGACACATCATATTGTGCAGAAGAATTTCCATATGTTCCTCCTATGTTATTGAAATTGTATTTATTTTCTACATTGAGGCCAAGTGCTCTGTCTTCCAGTCACATGCTACTATTACTTTACTGTCAATCCCTCTGGAACTGTATCAGGTCCCAAACATACTGGGAGAAAGTATCTTTTATATCAGTTTAATGACTGGCAGAGGAGGATACACATAATGTAGCTGTTTTTTCCTTTCACCCTCACTATAATATCAGTCCTTCTTCCCAGTCTGATGGAGGAGTTTTGTGATCTTTGGATAAAACTACCAAGGTGAAAACTGGCCACACATTTTATAACCCTGCCTGTAGTTTGTGGGAAGTTGCTACAGTCTGCCAGCTTTCATTCTAGCAAGAAATACATGATCCTGTGCAATACTGGTTAACTTGGCTTCTTGCAGATAAATGTTGATAGAAACAAGGATAAGCAAAACAATAATGGTTCTATGACCATAAAATCTTATCCTTTTCTAGATTAAAAAGTGCTGACAGAAGAAGTTGCAGATCCCATGGAATCACTGCTGCCACCATCCCTGTTTGTGTGCACTGGTGATCTGTGTTGTGTAGACTGATCCATAGCAGAGCAGGTTTCAGATTTTATGTGAGCACTCCTTTAATAAAGGCAAAAACACCCCAGTGAGGTTAAAAGCTTCTTAGCTGACTAACCTGGATAATTTTGTTTTAAATGAATTAAGGAATTCTCAAAAACTCTGAAGCAGTTGATGGTAAGGGTGACATAGCTACAGTAGCTTCTTGCATTGTGTGAACTGGATCTAGTGAAGAGTAGTACACAAGAGAAATACACAGGCTCAGTTCTGCAAAGTGCTGAGAAGCTTTGATACCTTGTGAACATGTGCACACATGGAGGTGCTTCCTACTGCCAGTAGACCATGATGGAGTGGCAAGGAGCTCAAGCTTCTGGTGCATATTGAAAGGACTAGCAAAGTGGAGAGGTTGACCAGAAAAGCTGATAATGATGTCTTTCACAACAGAGTATACTGCTCCCATGGTAATGGGAATGAAAGTGTTCTTACTATGCTTAAAGTAATTAGCTTTGCCTCTGTGCAGATTGATCCATTGGCACCTGTGGTTCAAACATTAAATCAGGTAGATACCAAATGGGTGAGTCTTCCTGCTAAGTGTAGCAGTCTCAGAACGGTGAAATGGTGTCTCTGTATCTGCCCTGGACTCAGAAGATTGAGAAAACAAGGAAGACCTGCCTGGTTGTAGATGAGTAATTTTCAATGAACAAAATGTCTGGCTGCAGCAAAAACAGTTGGAAGGGCAAAGCTCTGAGAGGGGTATGGACTCTGTATTTCCCTTCTGCCACCCCTCCCAGTTGTATTGCTTCATATGGCTGCAGCTCCACAGGGTAAAATCCTGTACTTCTTATTGGCTGGCCAACTTCCAAGGTCTTGTAGCACTTATCATGCTTATATTTCACAAGAAGGTTATCTTCATATTTGTGTGCTTTCCCATCCTCTTCTGATCTGCAAAGCTATAATTCAGAAATTAGTTTATTGACAAAGAAATGATTGTTAGTTAATGCTGGTCTGGAAATGTTAAGAGACACAAAAGAGAATTTAAAAACTGATGCAAGTTTTTCTGCTGTGAAGGGCATTGTATGAGCCATCTGTGGATTTTTTAGGTAGTCACTGTTTAGTCCTGTTAGTACTGCAGTGGATAACTCTGTTATGGGACTTTTCATTGAACAAAGACAAGAGACAACATTAAAACTGTTTTGTTTACAGCTGAAGGCTTCTTTGCAGATATGGGAAGCAAGGCTGTGATTCCAGTGAGTCCATACAAAGGTCATCACTGCTGGAACTAGTCAGCATGCTTGTCAGGCTGACAGAGGCTGCTAGTTGAGGGGGTTGTGGTTGCAAAGAATGAATTATTAGTTATACTATGTTTATGCAGTTTTCTGAGTGCAAATAAACCTCAGCAAGAAGTGATGATGAGTACCATGCAGTACTGTATGGTATTGTATGCTGTTGTATGTATGGTACGATAAAGGAAAGAAAAAATAATCCTCTGTCAAGCAGAGGAAACTTCCTTAAAATGTTTATTTTAGTGGACATTGATGCAATTAATTATTTCTCTGATTTGTTTTCTTGATTTTACTCTCTATTTTAGAATTTAGGGCCAAATAAGATTTTAGTACACTTGGCTAGAAGGTCAGACAATCCATGCAGAGAAGTAGTACACTGGAAGGTTGCTTATGTGGAGAAGTTTCTAGCCAGACATTTTGTTCATTGTTTCCGGAAAGTATTTCATTCAAAAAAACACATGAATAAAACCAGCAGATTCCAAAGGAACAGTAGTATTTTCTTAAATTCCCTACTGAACACACTGATGCTATGTCAGTTAAATTGATTGACAAAAGTTTGGAGAGACAGGAGGCTTCAATAGATGCAGAATTGAGTCCTGTATATCTTAGGTTATATAGATGTCAGTTAAAATTCCATCCACCATAGGTAATTTCCTTGCCCTGTAAGGGGAGGAAAAAAGGCCTGAAAATATATCTAAACACTCCATTGGCAGTTGGAAAAAAAAAGCTTTATGATGATCTGGAATATGAGCAAATTCTGCTGCAATCACACTCAAATAGCCCTGAGCATTACTGTGGGCCACCAGCTGCAATGGCAGATTACAGATGAAAGTTGTATTTAAAATTCGAAACTGGGCTGCTTCTTGGTTCAAAAAGCCAAACAGACCAAAGAATAGCAAATGCAATTTCTCATGGGGCTAAATCTTTCAAATGCAGTTAGTTTGTTTTGTAAATCTCCAGCATAAGGTTAGACAAAAAGCTTGAATAGAAGTTAATAACTTTTAAAATACACTGTAATGATTAATTGCTTTTCATCTTTTATAAATGGGTAATAACTGACAGTTAAATATTGTCTATGAATTTGCAATATAACATAAATAAGAATACATGTTGCTTTTGCCCAGAAAATTTATTTCTGCATAATAAAAATAATTACACAGGTAATTTTTCTGGTAGTGGTAAAATCTCAGAAAAATTTCCAATGCTCAGTAACAGAATTGTTATTTTTAATAATTTTTATATTAATCAAAAATAATAATTTCAGTAATAATATAGCATTTAGTACTGCAGTGCTTGAAAGCTGACTAAAAGGATGCTTCAGTTGGAATATTCAATTAGAAACAAGCTAACAATGTTTAAAGATTTTTGCTAAACATGCAAGTAAAACCATGAAAGTGAAACAGATTAACTGGGGCATGAATCAAGTGGTACTAAAAATGTCAAGTGAAACCCTTAGCAGCAGTAGGCAGGAATAGTGCTGATTTATACCAAGCAAGGACCTGGCCTGCCAAGTGTCGTGGCTGTGACAGTCCACTGGCAGCCCCTGGAGTCCAGAGCTGCAGTGAGATGGATGAAAATATCAGCCAGCCCATTTAAAAGCAGACTTCTATAAATAATATCAGAAAGATTGGTTCAGATGGCAAGCCAACAAATTGCCAGCTCCATCTGGAATTCTCTTTCTAAGTACATACATAGTAAGGGAAGGAGCCTGGGTAAAATGCTGTTTGTGCAGCCCTGGGCATTAAAAATCAGGCTGGTGGTCTGTTCACTTGGCTCTTGGTGGAGGCTTCCAACATGATTTCTTCAAGACAGAGTGAGCCTGGAAGGAAAATAAGATCACTTTTAAATCTGCATTTACACTAGTTTTTCTGAGCAGTGCCATCCCATATTCTTTTTGGGTTTAAAAGGGGAAAATAAAGGCCAAAAGAAAAAGTGAATGTACATAAACATGTCGTGGGTGAATCTAAGAGCGTAATTTCCCTGATGGTCCTGTATGTAGATGTTCTGCTTAAGAAGAGAAAGTGTGGTAGATTTCTCATACTTCCATAAGTATGCAGGTTAAACATCAGTGCTCATTAGTGGAAAATATGTTTCATATTCACCCCATATACACCTAGATATGAGATACTCTGTCTTCTAAGCTGTTAAAATGATTTAGATTATCTTAATAACACCACTGCCACAACAAAATGAAGACTGGGTTCTCAGAGAAACTGTTTGCTTTACTCTAGATATATTTGAATAAGGCAAAAGCTACAGCATTATGTTTTTATTGATTTTTCAGAGGGTAAATTACAGGTCATTGCTATCAGATAATATTAAAAGCTGCCCTGTATGCCCAGTAAGCAATATCCAAATACCTTATTCTTATTACAGAAGTCGTCTCAGTACTATTTTTCTCATTCGTTATTGCATGCGCCTATCTCAGTTTACTGAGATTTGTGTGTACTCTGGCACAGTGCCTCTCTGTATTCACTATACAAATTTTGCTGCTCTTTACACACCAAACAGTAGAAGGAGCAGCATGGTTTTCTGAAGTGCTGTAAGGCCTGCCCTGAAAAGTAAAAAGCATTAGAAGGTCTAAATGTTTAGAGTAATGAATTTTGTCTTTCCATTTCCTTACTTCTTCAGGTTAAATCAGAACTGCAGCAGTCACATTTCATTGTAAAAGAGCAAATGGAAATTCCATTGTTCCCACAGCTTTACTGGAGTCAGGAGCCAAATCCTGTCCTCTGGCACATGTGTTACTCTAGCTACTACTGCCTTACTGTCTGAAACCATTCTTAGTTCATACTTCTGTTTTCATTTGCTCTGGGCTGCTTTGGAGTTACGATTCAAAACCTCTGCCAGGAGAAATCCACAGAAGTAACTGTTCCACAAATGCAGAATTTGGCTCAATGTACTTCTCAGCTTTGCTACCTACAGACACAGCCCAGTTCTGTGACTGCTCTGGGTGCCTTGGACTCCAGTGCACCGTGTGCTGGGGTGTCTTGGGCTCCACCTGGACACCGCAACAGCCTTGCCTGTGCCATCACCCTGGCATAGTTCCGGGCCTGGCAAACATGCTGCAGAAACTCCTGGGCACTGGTAAGGAGTTAGCACCAGCCCAACTCCTTTCCCAGCAGGCAGTTTGTATGCAGCCACAGCATTTCAGAGGCCTGCAGAGCTGGATGGGATGGTCCTGAGTTGCTCTGTGCTAACCGGCTTTAGAGCCAACAAGTACTGGCATTGTAGAGCTCACCTGTGTAAATATAGGCAGGTGCATGAAACACCAGGTTTCAGAGATGCTTTTCATGGTATTGTGAGAACAGGTGTTTGTCTAATGCCAACACAGAACTCAAGCTGAATTTTCCTTCTCTGCTCAAAAGTGATCCATAAGCAAATCCATATTACAGCCAAATAGAAAGTGCAACATGCTTAACATGGAATGCCATTCTCTGTTAGTATATGTGAACAGCTACCCCTTCAATTTAGAAATTCAGTTGCTTTGACCTATTGTCTTGCTATATGACAAGTCCTACTGTAACTTAATCCCTGTGGGCTTAGAGTGGAGCCACTCACAATGTAGACTGTAGCATATGGATAGAACATCTACTACAGAAATAGAACACTTGAGAGTGGGAAAGTGTTTGTTATACAACCAAAATGTGGTAGTTGTTGTCTACTTCTTCCTAAGCTGATATTTTAAGTGTACTTTTTTTCCCTTTGTACTGTCTGATTTGTGATGCTTAATGCTAGGTAGTTGAGTGCTTTGTTGGCTGATGGAGAGTGGTATTCCTGGAAGCAGGCAGGCATATTCTAACCTCTATTCCAGAAACCATTAAAAAGTTAATTAAAAAAAAAAAAAATTACAAAATTGGTCTGCACAGCCTCCATTAAAGATGCCATATAATTTAGAAAGAGAAAATGAGTTATTTTGTTTTATTAAAGGTCTCTAGAAACTAGAATATGGACTAATAGACTCTCAATTTTGACATTTCTATACCGACCTGGAAGGTCAGGAAGCTGTACTCAGTCCTTTATGAAAAAGGGCTGAAAACAAATTTCATCTTTGGAATAGGTTCACTTCTGAGAAGGAAAAAACAATCCCCAAAATCTATCTCTTTTTTTCCCCTTCAGCAGGGTTGTGTGCCACCAGACCTATAATAACCTTGTAACAGAAATGGCATGCATGCAGTGCTAGCTTAATCTGCCCTGGGAAGATGCGTGTAACTTTTGTCCTAGAAGCTCAAGAAGCTCATGGAGCAGAGGAAATAGATGTTTGTGGGAGGTACTGTGTTTCCAAAAGAATATAATGCTCGAAACGTGGAGTAGGAGTCCAGGCAGTGCTTCAGAATATGCTTTGGGAGCTGTGGAGTTACATCTTGGGGAGCTCTGAGAGCAGGAACTAGTTAGTTTTGGCAAAAAAAAAAAAAGAAGAAAAAAAAAGCTACAAAGACAGAAGGCAGGAGGAGGAACTGGTTAACATGATTAAGCAACTGTTAAGATTGTTAGAATAGCATGGGATTACTTCTATTGCATCACGTGAAATAAGAACAAGAGAGAACATTTTGTATATATTTCAGGGAAAGCTTCCTGTCAGTGACAGATGCTGGGCTGCAGAGAGTCTGCATTTTGCAATGTTGTGACCAAGATTTTGAGATTAAGGTAGACAAACAAAGAAGGCAAAACAAACAACAGGTCCTTGGTCGACTGAGGGGTTGTCCTTTAGATGACATTGGTCTGTTATTATTTGTGAAATTATTATAGGCAAAGTGGAAAATAAGATAACTTGAAAAGTCTCATAGTTAGAGTACTGATGTCTTGTTCAGCATCTGATTACTGATGGTTTAATAATGTTTTATGCCAAGTCATTTTGCCATTCTTAAAATTTGAGTGGTCCTGTTTCCATAAGCTTAAAGTGGAGAACTGACAGAAGAGATGGGGATTTAGAGGAATTTGAGGTATATGGTTGTATATGCTATGTAAGTTAGCATGGTGTCCCTGCCCATGGCAGAAGGGTTAGAATTAGATGATCTTTAAGGTGTCTTCAACCCTAACCATTCTATAATTCTTTGGAGCATGAGGTTGGAAATGGCTTTAAAAGGAAAAGGGACTGGGTGCAGGCTTAAGCAGCTAGAAATACGCTGTACCAATAACCAGTCTGGCACTGCCAAACTTGTACAATAGTCAGTACCTTCAGACTTGTAATTCTGATGTTGGCATACACAGCCAAACTTTCATCAGGCTCTTCACCCTGCCTGAATTGTTGTCCTAAATTGGTGTAGGGAAAATTCACTTCTTATTAGGTGTTTCCTCTGGATCCCAATATCCAAATCTCAAAATCCACCACTAACTTTATCTTTGCTGATGGCTTAATCCTTTAGAATGTCTGCCAATCTCAGGTGAATTTGATCTGGGCACTTGCTGAGTTTCCTGTGAATTAAAATCCTCAGGCATGGGTAATTCATTTCACTCACTAGAGGGATTATACCCTTTTGCTAAGAGGCGAATTGTCTTCCTCCATGGTCTATTGTTGTGTTATTCTGTTACACATCCTAGCAATAATTCTTAAATGACATTTTATTCAATCTTTCATTTTACTACAAAGCACAAGGATTGAACATATTAAAACTCAGCCATGTTTTCTGTATCACTTACTGTGGCTGAGTACAATCAGCAAATGTACATTTTTTTTTCTGTCTGAAAAATCCATTACCTCTAGTATAGCCTAATGCAGTCAAAAAGGTTTTCCTTTCTTTCTCACATCCTCTTTTGCTTTTCACATACACCTCATTAATACAATGTGAGAGGTTTTTTCCAGCAGAAAATGATAAGTTTACTCTTCAGTTCTACAAACTGTAAGCTGTGATGAGGTGAGTTCTAGGGATTGAAGCCCCTTCTAAAGTCAAGGCTTACCTTTCTCTGTTAAAATTAAATTTGCTGTAGTGTTTTTGTGTTTTGAAGCACAGTTGATCCTCTGATTTAATGACATAAATGTTAATTTATGATGAGCCCACCTGTGTGCCCTATTCATACATTGTGTGTATTCTCTCCTACAATTAATCTGAAACGTTTGGAAGAAGGGCCACATGTAATACAGCCCAGATCATGGAGTCACTGCCTGAAATGGTTGCTTCAGCACAAGTGAATAATAATAAAAATAATAAGTCTCTTCCAAAAGAAGTGTATCATTTTACTTTAAAAGATCGATTTTGTTCTCTTTGCCCTTTTTTAACCATAATCTTTAAAGAAGGCATAAAATGAAAAAATAGTATAGGATTAGAATTTAAATAAAAACATGATATGTACTAAGATCCATCTTCTGATGGAGAAGTTTAATCTTCTCCATCAGCGGCAGAATGTATGGATGCCTGTGGTGCTGTGCCCAGGCTGTGAAGACGGGCCAGTTGTCAAAAGCTCTGGGTTGCTGCTTCTGATGCCCCACACAGTCACCCTCACAGTATAGAAACACCTGCATTCTTGGTGTTCCAACCACGTTGCATTGTGCTGAGCAACTGTTGTATGCGTTTTCCTGTCTATGGAAATCTCAGAATCATGAATGACATAATCTGCTTTTGAAGAGAGCCATTGCCCATTTCCTTCCTTCTCCTCAACAAATTTTTCTTGGCCCCTCTAGCCAGATAAAGAAATGAGAGAATTTTTCTGTATAGAAAACGTAAAAGCAAAACAAACTAAAGTACTAAACTCAAGCTTTTTACCACATGGTTCTGAACAGAGTGCGAAGAAATGCAAAAACTGGCATGAATATCCACCCTTTATTCTTTTACTCTTGAAATGAGGAAAGGCCGAGAACACTATTGCTTAAAATAAGAGGATGAAGAAAATATATGGAACTCCAAATTAGAACTGTTTAGCCTGGTATAAAGGCCCAAAAGACCAGCTGGCATAAATAAGCAGTTTTCTACTGATGTTATGGGACAGATTTACAATTATTGGAATGCTAAAGAGGAAGGTGTGGAACTCTATACTATGTAGGTGGAGAGAAAATTTGCAAATGGAAAAAGGAGTGTAAAGAGATGAGAACCATCAGTTTTAAGGCATGATAATGAGCAATCCATTATGGTACAGAGTAAATTGGTAAAAATTGTGATGATTAGTTCAGTTTTTGGCATAGCAGACATATTTTTCTGGATCAATTTCACTGAAGTGTTGCTAGAAGTCTTTGACTCACTGAGTTTGAGGAAGTAGAAATAAGGGGGAAGAAAGGGAGGGGGAGTTACTATTTTGCTAGAATACAGTGTTAAAATTGTAGGGATTTACTCTCATTAAAGAAGTGATGCTTTTAGTTAGGGAAATGGGTTTTTTAAGGAGTTTTATATTGTTTCACAAAAAAAATGCTTTTATAACTGTTTCATATTAAGCATAGGAAGGATATGGAAGTAAGGGCCAGTGGTTTAAAAATGGTAATTAGGACTTAATTATTCTTGATTTTTAATGGTGAAGCAGACTCAATAATAGTTTTGATTTTGATTATTAGGTGCTCGTTCAGCAAATGAGGTTATTTTTTCTATTAATAAAGAACATAGGATGGGAGGAAAAAAGAGTACTGTCCTCTCATATTCTTTCAATTTTTTTCTTGCCCTAGATTATAAAGTCTGTTTTTTTCATGTGAAGGATCGATTGCATTAAATTTAGTTTTATGGCATGGTAATGTTTCAGGATTCTTTTCATCCACAGATTTTGTTCTGCCATCCTCTAGCAACAATTTTTTAAGTTTCTGTGAATTGGATTAAGTGAGCTGTAGTCATACCTTCAGCATTCTTAACTCTTTATCTACAGCTATTCTGATTTCATGTCTCAGGTCACCAAAACTCCCATGGCACAGAGCAATCTATTATGACCAAGTACAGCCTGAATTTGTTGCTTATCTTGTCTTTGGAATATTTTTCTTTGGAAAGCAAAAGGGACTTTTTGCAAGGTCTTGTGGTGATAGAACAATAGCTTTAAACTGAAAGAGAGTGGTGAGTCCAGAGAAGTTGTAGGTGCCCAATCACTGACAGTTCAATGACAGGTTGGATGGGGCTCTGGGCAGCCTGGTCTGGTGAAAGGTGTCCCTGCCCATGGCATCAGGGATAGGAATAAATGAGTTTTAAGGTCCCTTCCAAACCAAATCATTCTGTGATTTAGTGTTCTTGAAAGTGGATATATTTGGTCTTCTGGAGAGTGATAAAAGTTGAGTAAGAGCTTGTCCTGAAGAAGATCCCAACTAGTGGTTTTATGGGTTCAAGGCCAGAGCATTTAAAGAGAGGTCTAAACTATGTACTAGTACTCTCCAAGTATCAAAAATAAGCTTCATGTTTACAAACCTTTGTGTGGTGGAGCAGTGAACATTTATACAGCTACATCTCACAATATCAGTTTTAAAACTGATAACAAATTCCAGCTCTTAAAAAAACCCCACCACATTTAAAGAGGGAAGTTAGGTGGCAAACAAAAGGAAGGGAAGAAGGAACAAAACTAAGTACATTATTTAAGGCAAAATCTGTGATAGATAAAAGGGATTCAGATAGGAAAGGCCATGATAAGTACTTGAAGTAGGGGGTGTTTTTAAATATAATTCAAATTGATTTAAAGGTGTTTTGTTAGTTTTCCCAAATCTGTTAGCAAATATGGTCAGATTCTGTGGACTTGATCCATGAAAGGAAAGACAGCAACAATACTTCTCATGACTTCAAAAAAACGTAACTTCATGGTTTGCCTAAGAAGCTTATGAAGTGTGTTCAGTTCCTTCAAGAGGAAGATTCTAGGGGAGAAGGATTAGACCTATTTATTTTGACTGCCTTTGGATGCAGTTATGCTACCAGTTCAAACCTATGTAAGATGCTTCTAACTCTAACCTTCTTCCATTAAATTCAAAATCTAATTAAGTGTGGTCACAGAGATGTTAAAATGCAAATGATTTTTTTTCATTAAAATTATACAGTATTTAAAATTTTAAAATCAGATTAAAATTATTACAATGTTTTATGGACACTGTTGGGCATACTCTTAAATTGCAATTTTTTTTGCAAGATTTCATCTTCCTTTTGCAGTTCAAACAGTATGCAGCTGTGTTTCATAACTCATGTTCCTGCAACTGAAACAATTAAAATGCATGTTGATTAAAATTTTACTTTTCTGTCCATAACTTACAAATATATTCATAATTGCTTCCCTTAGGGAAAGAGATGTACTTTGTGAGAGACTGTGATAACATGAGTTTGTATGGAGCCTTTTTCTAAGATCAGGAGGACCAACAACACAGGTTCAGCTTGTTAAGATTCACTTATTAACACTTGTTTAACCATCTGTCTTAGTCCAAAAAAGATTGCTTTTTTTAGTGTACTTGACAGTAGCATAGAAAAGTCACAGCCAAAATAGCATCTCTTTGGAAACTGTATAGTAACAAATGAATCCTAAAGACATGAAATTGAAGTTCCCATAGACTATTGGAAGGATAAGGGAACAGTAACAAGAGGTGAATATTTATTAATATTTATTTATATTACTTACATGAATATTTATTAAATTACTTCTCTTGTCAAGCTTGTGAGTAAATGTTTTGGTTTTTTCATTGTTGACAGGTCCATAAGCAGAGACTTTTAGGTTTTGGCAAAATACTTGGACTGTGGCAATTAAAATCTTTGTATATATACCCTTTTGGTTAGCTGCTGTGTTTTCTGGGCCTACACCTCCCTCAGCTTGGTGACTTAGCAGGGTGATTTTCTGCCTTCAAGACCATCCAGATTTGTCTGTGGTCACTGGTGACCAGGGTTGATGGGGAAGCAGCCTACGCTGTCACCCATGGTGTGTTACATTCTCAGTATTATTTCTGGAGGGTCACTGAAGGCAAGGGACTGATGTGACTGTCCTGTTCCAGAATTCAGCTTTTTCCTGGGGAAAACTGAGAAGCCTGATCTCTCTCTCTCTCTTAGGCTCTGAAAACAGTAGGAGGCTTCCCCCTTGTCACCATCCTAGAGGGCGCAGCAACTCTTTTGCTCTCCTTTATCAGGCTGCTGACCCAAGCTGCCCTATTCCCTTTTCCTGGGAGCTGCTGGCACCAGGCAGCACTGTGAATGGTCAAGGGGAGTGCATAATGTTGCCTGGATGTTTGCCATCACAATCTTCCTCAATCCTTTGATTCTCCCATTGCCATCTTGCACAGTGGATGTTACTGTGGCTATGTAAAACCACGTCTGTAATTGGCCTGTTCTCTCTACTGGAGTGTTGGTGCAAAAAATCAAATAAAACTTACAGCTTTTTAAGCCGTCTTGTTTCCTTTGGCCACTTTGCTATCTTTCCTGCCCGTTGCAGGAAAGACTTCTTATAAATTAGTTCAATTTAGGCATTAAACTACATTAAAGGAGTCAGGGAATTTCTCTGTCAACAAGTGTCTTTTAATAGAAAAACAAACTCAAGATATTTAACAGAACTCTGTGTATACCAGGACTAGAGTCTTATATAACTTTTTAAATTTTGTTTGTTCTGGAGGCTCTTGCCTGTGGCATCATGTCCCTCAGTGTTTGCAGAAGGATGAGCAGGTTTAGCAGATCACATCCTCTTTCTTCATTTAGAGATGGTCAGAAAAATTATATCAGAGTTTCACAGGGGTTTGTGTGAAGCTAAACTTTTGCCGTGTTTGCCAAGTCTGCAGCTCAAAGGGTCCTGCAGGTACTCCTGCTGTCATTACTGAATCTGGCAAGAGCACCACTTTTCTTGAGTAGCTGCAACACCCTAATTTCCTCTTTAGTAGAAATTCCTAACTTTTTCAGTTTTATTCCATGGTGTGCCAAATTAAATAAAAAACCTTTCTAGCAAACCAGAAACGCTGTATTCAGGATGAAAGACAGGTTGGTATTGCCTTGTAAGACAGTCCTGTATTTACAGAGCAATATATGTAAACCTAAAGAAGTTTGTTAGATGTCCCACATCAGGTGGGAACACCCAGCAACAGAAATGTTGTCACCCTCATGTCATAATGAGATTATAATTTCACCCTTCCTGCCAGTGCCTTATTTGTGTCAATTTCTTAAGTGACCACTTAAAAGACTTTTCATCCACGTCCTTTTTAATTAACAAGGAAATGTTCAGAGTTGTGACTTTCCTGTCTGTACTTACTGTGTTGATTAGATATGGGCACATGGTCATATTTGTGTTCACAGAGTTTGTAAAAACTGAATTAGAAATAATTATTAGAATGACCCAAAAAGTAGATGGAGGCATGTCTGTTACCACAGCCCTCCCCAGGTCGTAGAGCAGAACTTCTGCTACCAGAGTACAAATTTCTCGGCTGGTCTTGATCACCTATGCAAAATACTAAGGGTCTCTTTTATAATGTTTCTCATGTTATCAGTGTTTTGTTGCCAAGAAAGGTTGTTGGGAGCAAAAACAAAGCCCAGTGTGTTGAGGCCACAAGGAGAGGATTACAGAACATTGTCTTGGAGCATGGCTGGTAAAAGGTTGTAAAACTGACTTTTCCTATAAAAGGGATCCCCTGTTGCTTCCTTCAATTAAATCTGTTATAAAAAATCACAATCCATGGGCTGATCATATGAAAAACAGAAGGATCCAAACTGTCCTGCCTCTCTCCAAATCTGAGATCTCTACATACACTCTAAACAGGCTGTGTCAGGGCCATGAAAATGCTGTACCAGAACCATGATACTGATTTGTTCCAATACAGTATTTCAAAATTCAGCTGACAGTCTTGTAATGTGTAGGGGGAGGTGTAGACTTGGAGAGTAAACCTAGTCCAGTAGAAAAATACAGCAGTGAATTTGAATCCAAACTTGGCTCTGGTTGCAGGCATCTGGTCTGTGTCCATAACTGCTAGCAGTAGGATGTAGGATCATAAAGCCCTCTTTTGAATAATTTTGTGGAGCTGATAGTTCCCTTTGTAAAAAATTATGGTCATTTCAGGACAACTGGTGTGCTTCAGTTTTAGTAATAAAAAACACTACTCAGCATGAATGCATTGAGGTACATTCACAGAGTATGAATTGGCTTTCATGTTTTTAAAATTATAGAAGAGAATTCTGGGATAAACAAAATGAATGGCTGTTTTCATTTTTTTCTGAGCAACGTTGAGAAGACAGTGAAATTTTTTTATTCACAGACACAGAAATAAAATAGTGTCACAATATTGATGCAAATACAATGCTGTGGTATATCTGTTCCCTTTTCAGAACAGAGATTACAAGCAGAGCAAGTCTGAATATTTAAACCTCCTTTCTGAATCTAAAACATTCAAACCTTCTACAGATATTCCAATAATGGTAGACAGTCCATTTGAAGCATTTGCCTGCTGCAAAGAAATTGTATTTATCAAAGAAGCAGGCGAGCAGCAGCTGCAGCGTGGAAGGAGAGATGTAAGCAGGACAGATGTCTGTTAAATTGTCAAGTAGATATAGATGATAAATACTCATTTTCATTACATGACCTGTTTCATTTTATCAACATATGAATGTTGATAAAAAGTGAGAAGGAGTGATACAATGGTACCCAGCTACCTTGCCAGCCAGCTGTGGCATTGCAGACACTCCCACAACTGCTATTTTGGGAGTATGAGAGCAGAAACAGAACATCAGGGAATTACATAGGCCCATGTGCCTGTCCACCAAGGTGGCTGCACAGATAAATCCAAGCAGAGTCTTCATGCAAGGATGTGCATGCATTTGCATTCACATGTCAGTCAGATGTCTTTCCAGTGAGAGTACAGGGCTCTCTTAGGAGGTGCTACAGTCTTCACCGCAGACTTTTGATGAGCCCTGAATATCTCAAAATACTAAAAATAAACAAACAAAAAACCACAAGCCTATTCTTCTGTAGCTATATAACCTGTACTTTTAAAAGCCTCATTTAAGCAATCTGATGTTTTCCATTCTTGAGAAAGTACTTATAAGTGATCTAACTGCTTATTTTGAAACAATAAATGCAGTAGTAGCTATATGGATTTTATAATGTATCTGTAAATGAGAACTGGTCTGCAGAAAGTGTGCATGGGGTAAGAGCTCTGGCCTTTTTTAGACCATAATACATGATGCATTACGACTAAAATTACACTGTGAGTAGACGTAATCACTACTGTTGTGTATCTGGACGCCTCTGTGACTGATTAGTCATATTCTGCATATTAAGCACTACAAGGTCAAGTGGGAGAGTGGCTGAGCACCATATTTCCCATTGATTTTGTTCTGAGTTGCATGGGTAGATCATTAGCACCACATGAGTAACAATTACCGTGACCCAAAAGCAATTCTGAAAAACAAGAAACTCTACAACTGGAAACCAGTTTTATTTTAAATAATCATTAATATGTTAATTATTTTTAATGACTAAATAGACCAGGGCAACCAACACATTTTTGAGCATCTTTACTAAAAGCGAAGGAAATCAGTAATCAAAGGACTTCATTCAGAGGAGTGTGTGGGATCATTTCAGAAAAGCTGTGAGGAGATGCTGCTCATAAATACCTTGGGTGCCCTGAGAGAGAAGAGTCTGAATTAAGTCCCTCCTTCCTGTAAGTTAAAGAATAGAGTTAGATGCAGGATTTAGAGATAGCAAAGAAATATTGTAAGCAGTGAGTCAGAGAATGTGGAGTATGTAGCTGTTTGGTTTTGGGAATAGTGCCTCTGCCTCCGTTGCATGGTAGCCTAAAATATTTCTCTTTGGAAATGGTAACTCTGTTTTTAATGAATTCTTATATTTACATTCTTATAATATATTCTTATATTTGTGTTTAACCAAAACTATCCCCCTAGATATTATTTTTTAATATCTTTAGAGTATTTATCTACACTTTCTCCAAAATGTAAAGAAATGCTTTACCAAGATGTAGTCTGATGATTCTTCGGGGGGAGAGCACAGTTTTTCCTTTCCCATACTAACACTGCTGTGGAGGTCCAGAACTGGAAGAGCTGCTGTTCCAGAGCAGAATGATCAGATTAACAGCTGATAGAGGCACTACCTCTGAATATGAAGAGTTTTGTTTGCTTCTCTCTCTCCTCCTTGAATCCCCATATGAATTAAGCTTTATCAGTGAAATCACTCCCAGGTTGTGCAGTACACTAGGAAGATTAATAAAAGTCTTTCGTAACTATTATCTAAATGTTCTGGCAAACTTTAATAAATTTACATATATGAAAAATGACAAATTTAGGTAATTGACCAGTACAAAGCTTTGTGCTGAGCGTGTGCAGTAATATCTCTTTCACCAGATGTGTGTGACTAAACAGCCTCTTATTACTGGTTGCAGAATGCAAACGCCAGAAGAGAGCATGAAATGTATGACCTTTAAATATGGATGGAGGGAAACAGTTATTTACCTAGTGCAGGAGACTGTGAAATAGCAAATGGCATGACCAATGAGAATTGGACAATAAAATTTGCTTTTCCTGCAACAAATTCTTTGTAAAAGGAGGATTCTGCAGTAGGGTTTATAGTTTATTAGGAAAATGTTTCATGGAAATGTACCATTTCAAATTACGTGTAATGATGTGTGAGAATCCTCACTATGTATACAGTTGTTTTACTGAATATGTTATTCATACCAAGTTTTAGCAAAACAGCAAAAAAATTTCAGCTTCTTGTTTTTATCAGCAGATATTTAAGAATGGACTGCTGGAACTTGAAATCCTTCGATATTAGAGCTTTAGGTAGAGGACAGAAGAGAGGCAGGGAGGGATTATATGGTTTTTCAAAGTTTTATGCTTTGTTTAGAAAAATATTTGTAACCTGTTCTTTAAGTGTTTTAGTAATTTTCTCTATGAGGAACTCTTGAATTACAAGCAGTGAATAACTAGATAGATTTTATATTTATTAAGCAGAATCACAAAATAGTGGCACCAACATTTAGGAATGCTGCTAAAATGTAAATATGCCTTATGCCATATTTGATCCTGAGATTGGCTCAGTTGGTCAGAGCACGAGGCTAATAATGCCAAGATTGTGAGTTTGATTCCTTTAAGGGCCATTTACTGAAGACTTGGATTTGATGATCCTTTATGGGCCCCTTCCAACTCAGAATATTCTGTGATTCTGTGATCTTTGCACAGATGTCACAGGTGATCGTTGGCCAGAAAAAAATAAATTTGCACACTTACTCTTCTAAGCTGAATGAGGGCTTATTACATTAGCCAGTGGCTTTTACTGGAGTGATATAAGAAACATGAGCAATGAAACATCTTTGATCTAATACGCTGTACATATCTTTATGGAACACTTTTGATTTGGAGCTTGAGGGGGGAAAAAATTACTTTTTTACAATGAGAAAGAGGCAGCTAATAACTTAGAATCCAGCTGAAGTCAGAGGCTCCTGATACAATCACAGCTACTGTCTTTGCATGGCAATGAATTCCTTCTCTTGTCTGTTGTGACACATAGGTGAAAAACAGGCAGCAGAGCCAGACGATGCAGAGCTGGTGAGCCTCAGCAAAAGGCTGGTGGAGAATGCGGTGCTGAAGGCTGTGCAGCAATATTTAGAAGAAACACAAAACAAAAGCAGACAGACTGATGAGAGCCCCGCAAAAACTGAGGAAGCAGCAAGTGGCAGCAAGAATGAGAGCGACAATGATAACAGCAAATGAGCACTGTGCAAAAAGCCTGGGAGCAAATATCCCACCAAAAATAACTACAAAACCGTGTTCCGCTCCCTGCTGAAATTTGCAAAGTGGTGTTGGGTGTCAGGCACTCTGCTTTGTGAGTCTCTTATCAAAAGTTTGTTCTGAATTGAAGGACACTGTCTACTGGTTTAATAAGTTCTTGCACTGCTGAAAATCTGTCAAATGCTGTGAGGGATGGACGATGGAAAAAAGACAAGAGTGGTGAAGCAAGCAGCTCCAGTCTTCACTTCTCTTGATACCACGGGTCCCTTCCTTGCTTTTGAAGAGAAACTGAACATTTTGCATTTGTAATTTGGATTGTCGTGGATGGCTGTGGATGAGGCCTTGCCAAAAGTGGAAGCGATGCCCTGCGCCCGAGGGTTTGGCAGCGCTGCAGGGCTGCTTGCTCCGTGTGGGAGCACGTGCTGTTTCCTAGTCAACAGCAGTCAATACCAAGCTAAAAATTACCACTACAGATACTCGCCGCAGATACTATTACACAGTATGTAATAAGACAGGAGTTTCCCTTAAATGTGATGCTGTACTGTTCTTTACATTTTGGTAGCATTTGTTGATGTAAATTATATTTTTTGATGAAATACCTTTTTATAAAAAATCAGTATGGGCAAAACACTGAGCACTTACTGCTGTCCAAACCAGATATGATCTCTTTATCTCTGTACATTAATTATTCTAAATCACATTAGATGTTATAAAATGTATTATATTGTTGTTTTCCTCTAGGAAAGAGCCATGAAGCAGACTTAGTAAAGGAAGCTTTACGCAGAGAAACGCAGGCCCTGTTACCCAGACTGAATCAGATAAAGGAGCTGTTAACGAGTCCTGAGATCCGCACAAAAATTAGCAAAGAACTGTTTGAAGACAGGCACAACTCTAGCAGTAAATGGAAAAGTTGTATTGACTCTGAGTCTCCAAATGCATGACTGTAAATTGCCATGATCGCAAATTTCATCAGGTTGTTTAAAGACAAAGTATTGTGGCAAGAAATTTTTCAGGTTAGTTTGTTTGGGTTTTTTTAACTGAAAATGTGAATGGGTGTTATTATCTCATAAAGAATCATGCTGAAATACTTGCACAGAAGGATTATATTTCATAATAATGAAGAATAGCCACTTCTCAACACTGCATTGAAACATGTTTGAGTGTGCAGGTATATGTCATGACTCCAAAGTGGAAAAATACTGGTTTCAAATAGATCTGAGCAAACACTGTGCCCTTCCTTTATCATTGTAAATAACTCAGTTTTTTCTCATATATTCCTTCCTTAACAATGATGTACAAGTACCAAAAAATTGGTGGTTTTAAATACTTCAAAATGTATATTTGGGAAAAAAAAATCCTCTTTTAATTATCTGCCTTTTGTATATGTACTGGCATTTTGGGTTAGCATTGTATGTTTTTTATTGTTTTTTTAAACAGCACTTGAATACTTGTATAGATGCTGACATTTAGTTTCTGCTGATGTTTACACTAAAGCAAGAATGTTTTAAATTTCAGTATGAAATTCAGGCTCCACTGATCTCAATGGAATACTCTCATTGGTTTTAATGGAGTCAGGATGCTGCAATTAAGATTTCTTGTGCAAAGAATCATATTCCTTGGGATAATATTTGCCTTTTTACTTTTGTAGAACAGTGTTTTTGTCTTTTGTTTTTGATGTTACTCCACCTCTCCTTCTCCTGCCTGAGGTGGGGTGTCAGTTTGCTCTCATTTTTCCCTCCACACACCTGCAAGATTCACTGAAGATTTGGACGATGAACAGCAATGCAGGAGTAGCTCCAATATTTGCAATTTTTATATACATGGTCATAAAAGCTATATAATATGTTGTGATTGGTATCAAAATTGTGCTGTTAGAACAAGCTGTGTTCATGGTCCTCATTTGTCTCAAGCACTGTTCATTTATCTCATGTCAGAGCTTTTTTTCATCATTTGATATATAGCAGTATATTCTGAAGCGCATCTTATACATGCCATGTTCACAATAAAATATTTTTCCTTTGCACTCTGTCTGTTTTCACCTGTTTCCAAATAGACTTGAATCAAATTAAGTACTTGCAAGTAAAAGGGTTGCAGGAGAGAAATAGTGCTCCAGTAAATCACACCATTAAGTTGACTACAGGGTGTTGTGCCAACATACTGCTCTGGAACTTGGCTGCTGAAATCGTGCAGATAAACTCGGCCCAAGTCATTATTGTTTTCAAGGAAAAAACTTTGAAACTCTTGGGATCAATTTATGTTCTGGGCAGGGCGAGTCTAGAAATAAATACTGGGTACATCTTCCTAGAGGTCCACTCTTGAAGTGTGAGTTAAAGGAGTAGTCTCAAAATACTCTAGGATGATAGATTTTTTAATAAAATTTTAATCTGAAATCATCGCTGGAGGTCATTAGGAGGTAGCTTTTTATAGGCTACCAAGCAATTTAAATCCAACTTGCACATAAGAACACAAAACCAGACACTCAGCTGTGAAAACAGGAAAACAATTTATTGTATTATATCTGAATCATGGATTGTCATCTCCTATTCCTTTATACAAGTAATTTCTATGATTAAGGACCTTTTTATATCATTCAGCTTGTAACAGTCATTGTTCTCGTGTTTCAAGTAAAACTGTGGAAATTAATCACTGAATTTATGCCCAGACAATTTGTTAGGTGACCTCATTATTAGAGAGCCTGCTCATTCAGTTCCTATGGATGGCATCAAGAATAGCAGCTCTGAAAAATGTTTAGGAGAGTTAAGGGACTGAGCATAGGCATCATCTGAGATGTACTGGAGTGGGTCTGCCAAATATGGCACAAACTGTAAAGGAGATGCTCTACGGGATCAGGAATTGTGGGATAGAGGACACCCCAGAACCTCTAAAAAGACTCTGAATGCCTGTGTTTAGGCAACCCAAACCCATCTTTAATTTTCAGATATTTTGAGACAGGAAAATTGACAGGGCTTTTGTTTCTGAACCATTCTTAAAATAGCCTTTACTTCTGGTTTTGACAAGAACAAACTGTTAATTTACTCAAAATTCAAAACAAAAGGGAGGAAAAACCCATGCATCTGGATTAATTTTCTTATGACAACCCTTCTTGCTTTCTCAAAGTTTTTTTTCCACTGGCAGTGAAGCCTGGCTGCCAAATTGAAGGATAAATTTCTTGTACAGAGCTGTGAGATGAGCACTGAAGAATGCAGATACAGAAAGACTGAACCTAATATAGGTAGATGTGAAGCTCAGAGCTGCGCCCACCAGAACAAATATGTTGCCTTCCTCACACTTACAAATCATTTTCAAACAACAATTCTGTTTCTTAAATAAGCTCTTCTGGGGAATGTCTTAAGGTAGTGATGCACAGGTTATTCTAAAGAAGCATTGGCATTTCAAAACAGATGGTGCAAGTTTTCCTATGTTTTGTTTTCAGTTCTGCCTTCCAGTTTGCTCATACTCAAAGTGTATTTCTAAACTGCTGATTGTAGGGCTGTCTGTGACAGATTTAAAAGCAGTAGCTCAGCTTCCAGTACTAATCTAGCTGGAACTGCCTGTGGCCTACTGAGAAACTTCCTGACATCTAGTCTTGGTCCAGGCATAGACCAAAAAAATTGTGGAAGCCATGCACTGGATATTTGAGCAACCCATGCCATGAATTCCCTACACTGTTGAAGTGTGCATCAGAGCTGCTGAAGAGTTGACAGAGTAACCAGAGAGACAGTAAATCCATGTAAGTCCTGACTAACAGGCACCAATTCTCTGTAGAAGGAAGGGAGACTTCCATGTCTCCAAGCACAGGTACACGTGGCATAAGGATGCTCAGTCTGGTAGCTAAGGTGTGGTGCTCCAGCTGAATGTGCATCTAGGCCTTTGTGAGAACAAAGCTAAATGGTATTTCTGTGTTGACTGACAGTGACTGAAAGCTAAAATGGATTGGAGCTTAAGGACAGGTTTGAATGCTGTATCCAGATATACAGGTATTGGGACCCACGCTGGATGATACTCTGTGTCTATTGATGGTCCTACTGAATTGTTTGGTAAAATACTACTTCTTGGCAGGGTTGTACAGTTTGTAAGTTAGGATTCATGAGGCTTCATGTTACATATTTATAGAAGCTTCTGATTATAACTGTGCACACTTCTGTGTGTGCTATTTTAGCCTAAAGACCATGTGAGCGTGTCATGGATCAGAGTGTGAGCCATGCTTCATTCTAGTGACAAGAATGATACTATTTCATTTTTATGTCAGTCTAGACATGACTCACATATTCTTGTTATAATTCTGACTTTTTAAAAGTCTTGAGAGATATCCTACATATTTATGTAGTCAGCAAGCAGGAAAAACAGAAGAGCAGGGCTGCTGCCCTCACTGGAACTTGTAAGTTGAAATTTAATGAAAGCACACATTTTTTTTCCAGTTTTGTTCAAGAATATGCTTGTGAAATGAAGTGTAAACTGAAACTTTTTCACTGCAGATGAAATACTCTGCAGAGCTGTCTGCAGCCCAGTGGAAGGCAGGAGGAAATCTGGTTGCCTTGGGTAGAGCCTGGTAGGCAGACACCTGAGTGTTGCTTCACTCTGCTTTTAGCCTCAGACTTGATTTTGCACAATCTTTTTCAAAACAATGTTTTATCAGTGAATGCCCTCTGCCTCTGTTCAGCTGTTGGTATATTGTCTTGGCCTGAAAAAATGAGGGGCTGAACTGCTACTGTGGCTTTCAGCTGTTTCCATCCATTTGGAAGAGGGGAGAAGTTGTTGCTGAAATCCCGAAAGGATTGATATCTTTCAGAGGCACCTCTGACTGTTTATTGAAGTCTTCATCTGGCAGTGACCACTGTCTGATCCAGCCCAAAACCACTGGACAAAAGCAGCTCCCAAGTGCCCTTCCAGAAATGACATGGTGAGTGGGTCAACTGCACGATTAGTGAGTAGTTGGATAAAGTAAGTGTGTTTCAGTGTCATGAAAATTGTGTCAAGTCATGGTCATGTAATAATTTTATTTGTGAAAACCTTTTGGAGTTTTGATTCTTCTGTAAGTTTTCACCTAGTGACAGAGGGTAATCTCTGAAACTGATGAAGGTGAATTTGCTTTTGAAGAGCTCTTTAGTACTCTACGATAAATTTCTATAGAAATGCTTTGCACTTTTTATTTCAATTAAACAAAGTCTTTCCTGGCCTGGTTTCAGAGGCCAGAGTCACACTATTCTTATGGAAAAGGAAACTGTTTGAACCGTGGAAGTAGGAGTAGGTTAATGCTGACACGTGTTTTACTCTGCTCTTCCTTTGATCAGTAGTTTCTGTATAAGCAACTTCTTAACATGCACTCATCTTCTCATTTATATTCTCCTCATGTTGAGCCTTTATAATGAGAACATTTGTACTGAATGAAAATCAGTCCCAAGAGACGGCTGGGCTGAGAAATAAAACACACTCATAGTGGAGCAATAATTAGAACAGTACAAGGGAAAACAAAAAGTGATATGCCTGCCATTCCTGGCATAGCAAAAAGGGCACTCTGGCATTGATAAGCAAATAATTCTGCAGCAAGAGGCTGGAGTTTGACTGCTGGTTTGTGGTCCCTGCTCCCACTGCTGTTTATGTTCTTTGTTTAGTGACTCTTGGATGAAAAATGCATTAGCAGAGACATGGAACTGTTTCTTGAAGGAACTCTCCTCATTGCTGCAAAACAAAGCCCCTTTTTGCTTGTGGTGATTAAGGATTAAACCAATCCAAAATGCAGAATTAGGGTAGTTAAGAAGAGATAATTTAAAAATTACACATGGGGATTTCAGTAGAAGCTTATTTGCAATAAAAGTTGATTTTCTTTCAGATAAGAAAGGCAGAGATGATTTGAGGTCAAGATTGACTCTAGAGATTCTGATGGGATTTTTCTAGCCAAACTACAATTTGAATTAAAACTCAGAGAAAGCATTGCATTTCCAGAATACTTTTTTACTTTAATTCGTTGTTTTTTTTTTTTTTTTTTTCTTAGCCATACAGAGAACTTCAGGCACTGAAACACTCAGAAGGTAAGAAAAAAACATGCTGATATAACTCAGGTCATAACTCAGTAAAACAAAACATAACAGAAAAACAAAGCAAAGAAGAAATACCAGCGACTAATGGTAAAGTTCAAAGGTAGCTGCCAGTGTGAATAAAATTTAGTTAGTCTAAATGTTTAGAAGAATAGAGGATGCAATGAAGCAAAACAATAGCGTTCTCTGCATCTGGTCAGTCAAACAACGAACGCTTGTGTTTGTCACTCTGCTGTACTGTACAGGCAAATGTCCCAGTCACATTTTCCACCCAGATACAGCCAAGGAAGAAGGCTGAATGATCATGGGGTTGTCAAATCCCACTCTAGCAGAGCACTGAAGTGAAGGTTACAAGAAATATTGCAGGATAGAGGCTAAGTCAAGATAAAGTCAAGGCAGAGCTCAGGGAGATGATCTCTAGAGAAGCAGGAAGAAGCAAAGGAACAAAGTGTGCATTTAAGGCTCCATTTATCACTGCGTAGGTCCTCTGAACCTTCATCACTTTCAGAGGTTACCCCTTGTCACTATGTGAAAACTTACAGAAGAATCAAAATTTCATAAGGTTTTCACAAATTAAATTATTACATGACCATGACTTGACACAATTTTCATAAAGCTAAAACACCACTTTATCCGACTTCTGTCAAAGAGTAATAAGTAGTCAAATCCTTGCATGTGCACAGAGAACAACAGGAAATTAATTGCAAATGATCTTAAATTTGCAATTTAAGGTATTCCTGAGGTATTCCTGCTGCCAGCCAGCAGAGCAGAGTGGGCAACAAACCTCCCTCCCCCAGAAACAAATGGATGAGTGAATATTGCAAATGACTTGAGGTGATGGCTGCAGGATCAAGCCTTGTTCTTGCTAAGTACATGGAACTGGAATACAACTTCAGCAAACTTATTCAGGTCAATTGCCAAAAAGGTCCATGGCAAAATCAGGCAGAATAATCAAGTAAATATGATAACTTGATAAATCAAGACCTTCTTTACCATTGTAGTCTAAATTTAGATGTATCAGTGGACTGGGATGGATCCTATTGTTTGTAGGATTGCTAACGAAGGGAATATGTGAAGAATGGCTAAAGCAACATCCTAAATTAATAATTCTGCAGAGGTAAGGAAGGTGTTTCAAAAATGAAAGTGCAAAAAGGAAAAAATAGTTTAATTTTTTAGTAAGTCTATATATTCTTAACTTCATCCATCCATCCATCCCAGTAAAACTTCAAGTGCAGGAACAAGCCTAACATATATAGTTCCATTGCACTTAAAGCATAAAAATATGTTAATCAAGGAAACATAACTGAAACTGCTTTTAGTGGTAGATGTAGAAAACATGGAAAAATTGATTCATTGCTTACTGAGCTAACATTGCCAGTGACCTGCCTGTTACATATTTAATCTGTAATTTTGCATGTAGATATAGTAATACTTTTTCTAGAGATACAGGAAAGGCACTGAAATACGAAGAACACCCACTTAATTTGTACCTGAATATTATATAAAAAGAAATGAAGTAATGCATTTTTTGAGAGACTGGAAATTAATTTTATTAGTTATATACTAGACAGTTTTTGCACTTTCATTATATAATGGTGTACTACTTTGAAGATAACATGGAAAAACACATTATGGAACATCACTGGATTTAGTGATGGATTTAGTTACAGAAAAGATGGCTATGGAAAAGCCACAGATGAATTTGTCTTGATTTGTCTTGTTGCCATTCTGTAACCTCAGACTCTTGGAAGACCATTTTTCATCTGTCATAATTGCAGAGATGCTCCTTCATAATTACTTACTAAATCTCTGGTTTTTTTACTGCTGTAGCATTTCTGGATCATCTGCATGAATTAATAATTTATATATGTTCATAATTTACACTAGGGATTGTGATGGAGTAACAGAGGCTGGAGGCCATGGGATCAAAGGGAAGAAGGATCTTCTCTGTAGTCAGTAAAGTCACCAGGGTCATGGAGAGAGGCTAAACGACTGTGTATGGAGAGCCTGATTTCTGGGTAGAGCAATGTACTCTACCAAACTGGGGGAGCAACCTATACCACCAGCACATAAAAACCTGGGCTGCAAAAGTGAACATGAACAAGTCCTAGCTCAAAATGTGTTATGGCCTCTCTTTCAGCTCAGTTTGTTTGGGCATCTTTAACCAGGCATAAAGAGACTCCACAAACTGGACATGCACAACTCAAAAGCATAAAGTGACTGTTTATTACATAACACATTTAAAAAATGGGGCTTTACAAACTACTAAGCTAAGCTTTAACGTGCTCCCCATCCCAAAGTCTCTCTGCTGGTCAGGTGGTCATGAAATAGGAGGAGGTGTCGGTTTCCACAGTCCCCTGGACCAAAGTCTCTGTGGTGCTGAGCTGCCACCTGCCACCTCCTCCCCATTGCTGGTCCACAGCTGTGTGAGCCAGTGATTCCTGCATTGCTGACCTCCTGCCACCCCATCTCACATCCTTCATCCAGCCTCCATCAGAGCTGCACAGGGCAGCTGTCAACATGAGACCTTGTTCCCAGGCTGGGGGAGGCACAACATGCCCAGCAGCCTCACCACATCCACATCTGTCATGTGGGCTGTTCTCCACACCAGCAGACATTTCCATCCAAATACTACATTAGTTTATGCATGGGTGGATTAATGCTACTGTTTGTATTCCAGACTTAAACTGGTCCTTGCAAGAATTAGATTAAGGAGGTTTCAGAGAAGTGTTAGCTAGCATTTGTTAATCATTATTCTTGAATGTAATCTCAGAGCACTTGGCTCTGCCAAAATATTGGACAGTTTCCCCACTCTGTCTCCTTTCCTCACTCCAGAGAAATCCAAAGAGAAGCTTGCTTTAGCCACAGCTGGCCCCAGAGGATTAGTCACAGAGGCACAGGAAGCCTATGGACAAAATCGAATGGAACCCTATGGCAATGGACACTGAACACACAGATAAAATCTTCATATTGCAGTAGTCTTCTCCTTCCTCTGGTTTATTTTGAAGTCATCCTGCAGTGCTCCTTTGGTGGGGGCTGTGCCACATAGGAATGCTCAGTTTGGCTGTTTTGTGAAATTCATCCTTCACTAACCATGTTATTTAGATTTGGAGGTTTGTGTAACACCTGTTTAAAAATAAACGCAAGCCCAAGATAGACCTAGCACAATCTGGTGTGAACATGTCACAGCATCCGTGTTAAACTCTCCCAACATTAAATAAACTTTATGGTCCTACCAACATTTAACCTGGAAATCACACAAATATATTAAGAAGCTTTCAAAAGAAATGAGAATTAATTTAGCTGCTATCTAGAAGTTTTATTAATTGTACAAGCAGACACACCAGGTTGTGTACAAAGCACTTGCATACACTTTGTTCTGCTGATGCAGAAGTCCATGTCATGTAAGTTATGTGACAAGAAGAGTTTTGCTCATTCATGTGAACATCATAAGGTGCTTTGTTGGAGAGAAAAAGGCTCAGAGTGGCAGCACACCCAGGAGCTGAGCAAACCTGGACTAGGAAACACCAGATCTAGAGGATCTGATTTCAAACCAAAGTAATCATCATGAGGGTCTTTCATCACCCATATTTCTCCATTGAAAGGACAGAGAGAGAAGTAGAATTCCAAAACTGAACCAGTAAATATCTATTAGGCAGTTGTTTATAGAGTGGGCTGCTGGCATGATTCTAAAATAGCCTGGTTTTTAATCAGACTACTTTAGAGTGTGTTTAAAAACTGAAAATGCCCGTGCTACCCAAGTGAGGTAAATTTTCCTGGCAGTCTATGGGAAAAATATAACCAAGGTGTCACATTTGCATTAAATGAAAGTATACTAAGGCCAATACTGAATGGCTTTAGAACCCTTGTTCTGAGCCTCTGGGATAAACACAGTTAATAATAAAAAAATAAACCTGTGAGCATACTTACAAATTCATCCCACAAGTCACAGTGCTGGTTTTTATGAGATCAAAAATCACGCAAAAAATTATGCAAGGATATTCAGCCAAGTTTTTATGACAAACAAAACATTAGAGAAACTCAACATTTTTTTGTCTGTTTTTGACTGTTTCCCTTATGGGTTCCCTCCAACTCAGAATATGCCATGGTTTCAGGGCCAAATAAGAATAAGAAACCTGTCTCCTCTCTTAACAGGTATTAAGCTGCAGTTTACATGCATTAACATATTACTTTAAACCAGAATTTTCCCCCCTCTGCTTTACTCATGGGACTGTAAGAACTGAGGTAGCACAAAGAGCCGTGTTCCCGCTTCTAGGAGCAGTGGCTGCTTCAGCTGAGTGTTTCTTTCCCTGGCACATCCTCCCAGTTTCCTGCAATCAAACCTTAAGGGACTTAGTGAGTGGGAACTTGCATCTGGAACTGGAGGCTGTGATTACTGGCCTGATTAGCAAAAATGAAAATTATTTCCAAAGAGCAGAGAAGAGACATAAGATGATAATAAAAGACAGTTGAAGTTGTAAGTGAATTAATGAGCAAAAAACAAATTCAGTCCTATTTCACAATAATACTTTGAGTGCTATTTGGTATAGTCCCACCTCTCACAGAAGCAGAGCTGGGCTGCAAAGTGCAGAGTGGCTTGGGTTGCTCTTATGCCCACAGTGTGCACAGGAACTGGCCAGGCTCATACTACACTGTGGCTCTTAGCATCCTGTAGCAAGCCTTCCCCAAAGCTCTTTGATACTCAAAAACTGACAGCTGTCCTTTTATTGCTGTGCCAAATCAGAAATGTTTGGCTGCCACGGTCGGGGAGATGTTCCCAGAAACAGGTTGGTGGGCAGCTCTGTTTTTCAGACAGGACATTGCAAATCCTCACCCTCCTGGAATGATTTGCCTCCAACTGAGGCACCACAGCTTCCAACTAAAGAGCAGCCGTGTGGTTGTGCCTGGCATAGATGTGGTGCCCTGAGCAAGATCACCTTCCCACAGGCAGGCAATCTGGGTGATTTACACCCTCCCAGGGTAAATGTATTTCAGCTAGACCAGAGAGTCAAATGCAATACATTGGACCAAATAGATAATGTACCATAGATTGAGATTGCAGAAAATAAAGATTTATTTTGAAAGAAAACCTTTTTAGTGTGCTATTAGATCAGGATGAAACACTGCCTGAATGATAATTACAGTTGAAATTACACTTTTGTTTTTCCAGTTTAGGGTTTGGGGGTGAAGTAGCATTACCAGAGCTAGGAGAAAGTCTGCTGTTAGTGCACCAAAGCTGCTAATGGAGAGAATGTATCATTCATATTGCTTTTCTGTTAGTCTCCTTTCCTATTTATCTTCTATTAAATTATGGTCCTTCTTGAAGTCATGCCAGCAGGCTGGGGCTGTGTTATTACTGGGTGCTTCAGCAACCTGGATCCTTTCAAAATATTGTGTTGCAGTAAGGGACATCAGAGGAATCTGGCAGGACACAAACAGAAGAAGGGTTTAGCATACAGTAGATAATCGACCTGTGGAACTTACTGCAGAAGGATGTTGTTAGTGGAAAATCTTTACATGGCTTGGGGGATGAATGGATGACAGGAAATCCACAGTGGATTGATACTGAAACCACAGCCACTTTAGGAAAGCTCCAACTGTAAAGCTCTTTCTGTCTTTTAAAATATGAAATTTTATAAATGTTTCATTTGGCCAGTGTGCAAAACATGTGACCTTTGTTACCCTTACTCCTTGGGCTTTGGAAAATTGCTGTACTATTCATTTGACCATACACAGGAAAAGCATTGTTATCAAGCTGAGATCAGATTACCAATAAAAATATAATCACAGGCTTGGTAAATTCACAAGAGCCTACTGAAGGTGATAATATGTGCAAATTGCTCTTTTAAAGCCCAAGGGGATTTTCATGCTTCAGCAATATCCTTCCCACCACTGGCACAGGGAATTATCCTCATCCCTTGCACCTTAGCTGAATTTAGAACTCCTTACTATCACAAAAAAACCCGTGCTATTTCTCTTCTATTTGAGAGTGTGTTTTCTTCTCATATGGGCACCTTTTTATATTTTGGTATTTTTATCCTTGCTGGCCATTTTTACACCTCTTGTTCCCTAGGACAGACCTTCTGGGCTGATGTGACTAGAACTGATGACATTGTTATCATTCCAGAGTCATATATAGTTTGGCATGATGATGTTTTCTTTTATATTTTCTATTTTTTTCTTAATAATTCATAACATTCAGTTTAACTTTTTGATCACTGCACTGAACTAAAGTGAAATTTTCAGAGAAATACTCACAATGATTGCAAGATCTTTTTCCTGGGTAGCAATAGCTCATTTACAAACCATTATTGTGAATGCGTAATTAAGGTAGGTTTTATATTGATTTGTATTTATCAGTATTGAACTTACTCAGCCATTGCATTATTTATTGATATTCTCACAAAATATTTTCACAGGTCTTGGTAGACTTAGCTTTGACTACTGTGATTAATTCAATATTATCAGCAAAAAGTGTCTCATAAGTCTTCACATTATTTTCATAACCACTTACAAATATTTATGGAATTCTACATTTCCTATTTCTCTACTAATTTTATAATCATAATTGCCTAGTTTCTTTAATACACTTTGTGAAGAGACATTATTAAAATGATTCAATGATTAGCTCATCCTTTATTGTATGTTTGTTGGTATCTTCAAACAGCTCCAACAGCTTTTACTCTAAAAGCCATGTTGATTCATTGCATATATGACATATTTCTCTATTTTCTGATGTTTCCCCATTAATCTGCTCAGTGTATGAGGCACATTTATCTCTTTGTAATTCTCAAAATTTCCCCAGGGGTTTCATTAAATATTGATGCCACATTTACCACTTTCGAGTCCTTGGGATCTGAACTAATTCTGAGCAATGGGGCACAGTGTTGTCAGTTCAAACCATCGTAGAATGCAGTCATGCAGAAATTACTCATGTTCTGGTAGCCAGACTTCACCATGTCTGTTTTGCTGCATTGCTTAATTTCGGAGAAAAAGCAGTGCAGACTTAGCACCTCATCCACCTGCAGATGAGCAGCACCTTTCATTTGTATCCATTGCTTTCAATTCCAGGACTTTTGGATTTGCCATGCTACTTACAATATCATGGCAAGAAGTAGTAAGAACAAGCACCTGCTGCCAGTGACCTTAGTGGACTGTAGAGTGCCCTTTCAGCTGGAAGATTTTATTGGTCCCTGTGCCAAAATATACAGTGAAATCTGTGCTAGGTCCTTTATCAATACAATAATAATAAAACTGGCATGGATAAGCTAATTTTCCTATATGAAAAGCTCAAAGAATTGAGTTCACGTGCAACTGCCTAATTCTCAATTCAACAGTTACAAGAGGAAACTTGGACCATACAAAGCCTCACAACCAAAAAGAAAAGGGGTCCTTCTTCTCTTTCAGATGAACAATTTGGCTAATGAATGCTCCCAAGAATGGGTTCATCTCAGGGGAGAAAATAGAGATCCTAGTAGAGGTAAAATTGCATGGCTCTCTCCTTTCATACTTCTGCCAAGGTTCATGCAGGTGAAATTACAGCACAAACCCAGACAGCCATTCATTGTAGAAAGGAGGCAATGGGAGTTCTTCCAAGTATTTACAACAGTTCTTTTCTCTTTAATGTATTTAGATTTGATCAATCTGAGGGGTAGGAAATAAGGTTCCAAGAGAGAAATAATTTTAACACAAAGAAAAACCCTGCATGCTGAAGGTAATAATATTTTATACAAGAAACTTTGTTCCTGGCCTTCAAAAAAGAAAGATGCTTTCAATTTTCTGCAATGCTAAAGCCATTTTGCACCATCTGGACTTATGTTGCAGTTTTCAAGGAGGAAATTTTTTCATTCCTGTGTAACCTTCATATCATAGTTGCAGTGATCTCTAAAACTCAGTTACAGTAATGATATTTTATAAAATGGACTAAATATCTAGCATCAAATATCAGATTGATTTTCTCTTCAGAGATTCCATTTCTTTAATGTGCAAGTTATTTTGTCCTTGCAAGCAGTCTGGTACAACATTTTCCCTTCTGCCTGTGATGGAAACAGAATCCTGTTCAACCCATGGCTTGAGCCCAAACCTGCTAAGTGTACTGGCAATGCTGCCTGTGTTTTTAGCACTGTGGAAAGCAGATTTGAAAGACTCAAGGTCCCATCAGCCTTCTGAGGGATGTGGCAAGAGTAACAGGTTCAAGAATTCAATTTAAGTCTCCATTTTCAAGTGTAAAACTCAGCACTAGAGATCTTTGGCGTATACCAATGTATTTTTACTGACTTGAGTTTATTCTATATCAGGACAAACCTACATGAAAATTTACTTTTAGGATTATGTTTTCCACAATGGCAAACATATGAATCCAGAAAAAAAATTTCTTGTATATTTAGACACAGTCCACAGCACAAAACTCATTTGCAAGAGTACAAATGCCTGAACTTCAGTTCACAGAATCTGTCATCTTAATATTTAAAGTAAATTGAAAGCAAATGCACTAGTCTCATGCCTCCAGTTATCTCAACTGCCAGTGGTAAGTAATCCTGGCAAATCCACTTAGAGATAACAGTAGGTGTTTGGATACACAACTGAAAAAGCACCTTAACCTTGTGCCTGGGTTAGAACAAAGTTTTCCTTATGATTACTTGGATTCTCTGCTTCCGATTGTTCTGAAACTACTTTGGGAACACTTTAACTCAACTGTGCTCCAGTTTCAGTCATAGCAGCATCTGTGAAACAGAGAACAAAACATTAAAAAGACAAAAGTTAGCAAATCCTAAAAATCCCATAATATTTGTTTGGCATTAGTCATTATTTTGAAATTAAAATCTGATGCAGAAACCTTCTTTTGAGGAAAAGCTGTTCATGCCTTTCTTTTCTTGGAAAGGTCTCTCGTCCCTCAGAAAAATGCTGAAAATACCAAGAAACAAACATGCAATCTCTCTAAGTTTTTCCAGCTGGTCAGCTTTGTCCAGCTAAAATATTCTTAATCTCTTAAGCGCGATCTGATGCCACTTCTTTGCAGGCTGCATGAGTCCTCTTCTGACCCTGTAAATTGAGTTTATATGTATACTCATCTACAGCTGGCGTTTGCAGTGCCAGAGGCAATTCAATTGCTTGGTACTTTCATTAGTCCCCTATTGATCGGTTCCCCTTCCTCCCTGCTGTGCACAGAAAGGTGCATCTCCTGTTGCTATTTGCTGTTTAGCTAAACCCTCTTACCGTTTTTTTGGCATTTTGATGGTATTCGATCAACTTTATCTGGCTCTGGAAGTTCTATTCTGAACACTTAGTAAATCACTTCTCCTCCCTCCCTCCCAGATCTGTTAAACTGAGTACTGGGCTGAGAAGTGGGAGGCTTTCCTCACTGAGCTGAAGGCATTCCTGACAGATACTGTGGCATGCCCTCTAAGGCTGCTGTCCAGCATGTGCTGGGAAGCACAGCACCCTCACACACTGTGGGTGTCATTTGCTGAGACTATGAGGCCTCTGAGGTCTCAGAGAAGAGTCTGCAATTGCCAGGTGACCTCACTGGAGTCAGGTGAGAGAGCAGCCATGGGAAAACCCTAACCTGCCTTGTTCTGGTCGGGGGTGTTACACAAGAGCACTATGTTAGATTAATTTAAAACAAGCTTTCTTTCATGCTGTAAAGTCACAGCACTCCCATCCTATTTCTCCAGCTGCTGCCTTCTGTCCTAGGACATTTGCTGACCCATGGGAAAATGTCTCCTCTGGTCCACACCCTTCAGAGGCAGTGCTCTTATGGCAGCTGGGATTGCCATGGTGGGACACGTCTGCCTTGTGTTTTGTGTTTTGCTCCCATTCTGTGGTCATCAGAGAGCAGGACTTTCTGTTTCCAGTTTGCAAATCAAAAATTTCATTCACTTCAATATTTTTTATCATATTGGTTTGGTTTTGTTTTATTGGGCTTTTGAACTTTTGAAACAGCTTGAACATCTATACGTCTGGGAGAACCTGTTGTTTAAATGCTCACTAGCACAGAGGAAAAACTAAAAACTTCTTTCAGTTTTTTTTTGTTTTGTTTTGTTTGTTTGTTTGTTTGTTTGTTTGGTTTTCAGTAAATTTCATACCATGTAAAATTCATACAGTAAAATTCATACCATGTTTTTAAACATATTATTTTTAAATTGTTCATGCTTTCACTCAAGACTCTTTAGGTGAGTTCCTGGAGCAGTGACCTGCTGTGAGGCCTCACAACATTTGAGAGGTGCACTAAACCTTAGGGACATGGGACAGCTGAATTTGCTAGTCAGGAAAAACTACACTAAATTTTCAGGTCTGTGTGTTTTCATGTTCCCCAGCCTGCACAGAACAGGACTAAAGTCATTGGAAATGGCAACATGCCACTTCATCAGTGCTGAATCCTTCTGCCAGAATGACTCAACTTCAGCCATGTGATGTGTAAGTAAAAATAGGAATAAGCATGTGCATTGATTTATGGAATGAAAGATCAGATACTGAAAGTTAAATTGTTACAAATCTTATTTTAATCTGAAAAGTAATAATAGGACAGACAAGAAAAAGCTCTCATGGTGAAGTTCTTCATTGCAAAGGCCTTGCTTGATGCTACTGGAAAATGTCATCTGAATTTCTGACTCAGTCACCAGCAGGGAAATCCTCCTGCCAAAGTCCCATGATCCAGCATGGAAATCCCAAGTGTCATGTAATATATCCCTGAGGGTAAATATCAATATGGAAGCTGTCAATCTTCTTTCTGTTTCTGGCATTGCCCACACTTCCCAGAACTTTGCATTTGTCCCTGAAGTGTATTCCCACGGATTTCTTCTTCTTCCTCAGTCCTATCACCTGTTGTGGTTCAGGCAGATCTGTGCTTTGTCCACCTGTGAGCACATGCAGGGGCACCAAGCTCCCTCCTGCCACAGAAAAAAAAAAACCCTCCCTGCTGCCCTCAGTGACAAAGCCACTGCCTGGGACAAGTTGTGTGGCACACAGCTGCAGGATCCTGCTCCATCTCAGACAGTGGTGAGGCCTGAGCCCTTAGTGGGGAAAAGGAAGAAACAGTGAAAGCCTCAGGGAAGGGACCTCAGCACCTTGCTCCTTTTTGGTTCAGCTTTGCCCCAATGACACAAGAGAACATCCTGGGGTGCTTGGGTTACTCCTGAACCCAGCTCTGATGGACATCCCCTTTCCCTGCCAGCACCCCGTGATTTTGACCACCGTGTTGGGAGAGCAGTAGGCTTCCCAGTAGGCTTCCTGAAGGCAGGAGACCCTTTTCCCTGGCTGGGACACCCCATTTTGATCCAGACTTGGCTAGAAACGGCTTAATATAGTGCAAAGCTCTTGCTTGTGGGAACAAAGGCACTGAGCTGGTCTTGGGACAAGTTCTTCATCTTTCTTCACGGAAATTGAGTGTCTTGTGAGCCACAGCAATTCCTGAGCTGGCTGAGGGCCCTCCAGCCTGCCTCATTTTGCAGACTCACCACCTTCCTTGCTGAACCTCCCTGCAGAGCCTCTTTGTGCCATCTAGCATTTAAAATGACATTCCAGTAGTGTCCAAGAACCCAAGTACTTGCTGGTCTCTGGGGCCCTGTGGGTTGCTCCTAGACATACTTAAAGGCATCTAGATGATGATGATAGCTAAAAGGACAGGGTACAGCCACACAGTTCTCTCCATTTCCAATCTTTGCAACAAATATGAGTCTCTCTACTCTAGCTTGCACAAATGAGGAAGTTTTAATTACATCCTCAGAAAAAAATAGTGTGATTGTTACTGCTTTGAGAGTTCAGGTTTCTGCAGCACAAACCCTTTCCTTCAGCTCCCCTGCCCAGAGCTGGGCTGCTCAAGGCTTCTCTGCTGTCTTTTGTCCTCACTTCACTCTACAAAACAAGTGCTCAGATCCCCTGTGGATGAAGGTTAGCCAAGGAAACATGGCTCGTGGCTCCCCATATAACTGGTGCTGAGCATGGCAAGGGTTTAGTGTCTCATGGCTGGTTTGGGAAGGAGCAAACTGAGCAGAAGAAATCACCACAGTTTATTTGGCATGGGATGAATCCCTGAACTCTGAATGCCATTGGACACTCAGGGGCTGCAGACTGTGCAAGTTGTGCTTTCCCACTTCCATCCACTGCACATGGCTGCCTGTTGGAAGTGGGATGAGAAAACCAGAACTAAACAAGCAAAGAATCCAAACCATCACATTTGAAGGGCCAGAGATAAAAGGCAGCTTGGAAACAAAGTGTTTTCACACAGGCTGAAACAACAGTGAAAATACAATGCTGCAGTTACTGCTTTGTAGGAGTGCTGAACTGAGGTAGAGCAGCTTGCACACAGGAAATGGATGGATGAAAATAACACTTACAGGAGCCATTCCCAACACATTGTAGCAGATTTAAAACCTGCTGCAAGAAAGAGATCAAAGCCAGCAAATATTATGTGCTGGAGACAAGAGCAGAGAATCGTAGGCATTGACCAGGTTTCAGATTCATGGCATTAAATAAAACCCCTGGACAATCAGAGAAAATGGGCCATAACCAAGTGAAAACAAAACCAGAACGCTCAGTGCATTCAGTCCTGTCCCACTGACATGCTGGAAGGATCACTCAGACAAAACCAGTTCAGTTTTGCATGGACAGCTGGGGTATATGAATTTGGCATGTGGGCAGTTGTAGGTGACAGGAGTACCAGGATGTCCATGTCCTGCCTTTGGGCGCACAGCCCCTGGAAAAAGGGAAATTGCTTATCTGCAGTAGGCTGCAGATGACCAGAATAGCATCTGTCAGGCATCTCAAAGCATTTACACTTCAGCCACCAGCTGGACTAAAGTATCTTTGCTGAAAGGCAGCAGAACAGATTTTAGGGAACAGTGATTATCCTCTCTCCAGAGAGTGGAGGGGTCTTGCCCATGCCCAGCACTGTGGTGTGACAGGGCTGCTGTCACTGGCTCTGTCTCCCTGCCCCCTGCAGTCACACTCATTTCACATGGCCAATATGCACTGTGGGTTCCTGCCCTGTTTTCCTACAAATGCATCCAGCTTTCCCTGGAAAACAAGAAGAGATTTCTTCATTTCTGTTAGCAGCTTGTCCCAGTAAGTGCTCTTGATGGTAAGAATATGATCCTAATTGCTGATTGGATTTCTCTGGATTTGCATTCCAGGAAGGGTTTTTTTACTTCTTTTTTTTTTTTTTTTTTTTTTTGGGGGGGGGGGGGGTTGCTGTTTGTTTTTGTTTTTCTGATGGAGAAAGGAAACTTTTTATATCTTTTATTTTCCACTTGGAAAGATACATTCATGCTGCCATCATGCCATTATTACTACCACAGTTATCACCTGATAACTGAAATGAACTGAATAAATCCTATCAGAAGTGATTCTCCACTTTTATTTTTTAATTATCCATTTTCCTAGGACTTGTGGCAGGCTGCTGCATATGTATTGCATTGCATTATTCACAACAATAGTATTTTTAAAACTACTGGCACTATATTATCACCCTTCCACAACATCTGAAACTTCTGTTCTCTTAATACAGAAAAGCCTTCTCAACAAACTCTTCTGGATGTGGATTATATCTACTGATTTTAATTTATTCCCTGAATTTTCTCAATTTCTTTTGGAGTTACTAGTGACATCCTAATAGGATGCACTTGCACAGAACATAAACAAATTTCATCTTATGGCTCGTTTGTTCAGTCACAGAGATGGTTTGTGTCCTACCAGCCTAGAACATGAACATAAAATAAGATATTGATTCATCCATTAACACAAACCCTCAGTACTGTCTCAGTTGTGTTTCAGTCTCTGCTTTGGACTGATGTTGAGGGTTTTTTTGCTTTAATGCAGAGATCTAAACCAGAATGTGTTATTTCATCATTCAGTAATTCAGCCCAATTATTTGATCATAATAAGAAATTGGACCCAATGTGAGGACTGATAAAATGAAGAGATCCTATTGGCAGTAAAAGTCAATCAGGCTTTTCATGATTAAACTGATACATTTTGAGGACATATTTAACAACTTCAAAGGAGAAACAGATCTTTGAACACACACTTCTCTGTTGCACCAAACCGTTGCTTCAGGTATTGGAAGAAAAATACTGCAAGCACAATTAAGTTACTGGGACACTGTGTAAATTTAATGCTTTGGATTTTTTTTCCCCTGGTCTATTTTACATATTAGAAAATCTATGCAAGGCTTGCCCAATGATCACACAAATGTACAGCTGAGTAGCACATGCAAATATCATAAAAAGTGTATATTCAGGAAGGGAAGCTTTTTCAGTTGTTATGAGTATAATGCAATCTAAAGATACAGCAGCCATATTCTTGTAAATATTCACTTACATGTTTCTATCCTGAATGTGAAAGAAAAATACATTTTACCAGGAGTAGTCTCAACTCTTTTTGTGAGCAGCTTACACTAAGGGCAAAGAAAATGCTTGGAACTTCCTCGGAGAAATTCTGCTTATAGGAGATCTCCAACCATGCTGTCCATTCTTCCATGTAAATAGTTTTTATGCCTCTGAAAAGTGTCTGAAGTTCAAAGGCTGGAGAAGAGACATGCCAGAGTCCCATGTATCCAGCAAGTAGAGCAGAAATTCCTGCTGTTCTGGCAAGTGGAAAGAGGATGCCATGAACAGCGACAAAGAGACACATCCAGCATCTGTGTTAGAAACTGGGAGTGTGGGAAAAAGAGATCCAGAAAACTCTGATGGTTCATCAGTCTACTCCCATAGCATGATTAGATCATTTGGGTCAGTTTTCTAAAGGCTTCAGATGATTGAATTAGTCAAGGATAGGTCGGATTATTTCTGCCTTACTGCCATCATTGCAGTGCTGTAAACACACCAATTGAAAGAGTTTGCTCTGACAGGATTCCTGCTGTTACTATTTCAATGGCTCCTATTGTAAAGAAAACCACCTTTGTGGTAGCCCTGAGGAGGCTGTGGCAGCTGAGTGTGTTGGAGTGCCTTGGCTTGGGAGCCAAGCAATATCTCTCTTTTTCCTGGGAAGAGTGCACGACTGGCTGTGATGCAAAGGAAGCAGAGATAGAGGGCCAAGACCCACAGTTTGGGTGGTAAAGCTTTTATCTACCCAAGTAAGAAAATTCAGCTGTGCTTGCTTTTGAGAATTTTGGGGGCTTTTTCCACCACCATGGGCTTGTTACCCCCCAGTTAGATCAGTCCCAATGCCATGTCACTCTCCCAGCTGGGAAACAGCTCTTTTCCGTGGACACTCCAGGAACATGTTGCAAAGATGCAGTCATACCATAACTACAGTGTGCACTGGGCTTTTGAGACATAAACATGAAACTCATATGGTCTTCACACCTAATACTTTGCAGGAGAAAAATTAAATCTTCAGAGTGAAAGAGTCTCATCAGTATTTCCTCAAAGCAGTAACAAGAACAAAAGTGTGGGATAGCAGTACTAGCATAAAAATATTATATATGAAGAAATCCTTATCTAAATAATCATGGGTGAGCTAACAGCTCACTGATCACAGAATCATAGAATTGCTATATTTGGAAAGGACCTCTAAAATTATTGAATCCAAGCATTAACCCAGCACTGCCAAGTCCATCACTAAATCATGTCCCCAAGTGCCACATCTAAATCTCCTTTAAATATCTCCAGGGATGGTGACTCAACCACTTCCCTGGCAGAATTTCCAATGCCTGACCTCCATTTCATAGAAGAAATTCTTCCTAATGTCCAATCTAAACCTTCCCTGCACAACTTGAGGCTATTTCTTCTTGTCCTGTCACTTGTTACCAATTAAGGTTTTCAAAAACTGGAGGATATTTCCAAATACTGCTCTCTGAAGACTTGTAGTTAAAATGCAGATCTATGCTCTGACCTGGGGATTATGAGATCTTAAAGCTTTCCCATCCGTCACCTCACATCAGGAATATTTTGTTATGTATACTGATTATGATTTTGCAAAACTAAATTGTGTATAGGACTCTTAAGTTTTGAATATGTCATTTATTTGCATAAAATACATACCTCTTTTAAAGCACACTAGTTTTCTTACAGATCCTGTGGAATGGGTGGATCTCTCTTCCTAATGCCTGAAAACTGTTAAATTCACAAAGCAATATTCAGATTACATCATTATTAGCATTACAGGCTGATCCCCTCAGCAAATTGTGTGAAGAGCCCTTTCATGAGAGTGTGGCTACTGTAGCCAGGGATGGTCTGGCCTTGCTATCACAGACTGACTGCAGCAGATGCCTTGCCAGTTCATTGATGCAGCACAAGAAAGCACTGCTGCATGGCTCTGTCCATCTGGGTTAAAATCATCACTACTTGTATCTCTTGGCTACATGGGGGGTCACATTTATGACTCAAAGAGTGCTCCTATCCATCGTATTCTCCATTTCAAATCTTCCTCTGTGTTTGCTTGTACTCCCTGTGCTCAGAACCAGCCTGCTTTTATACCAGATATTTCTGACACCTTTCGTCAGTGCGCTGTGCCAAGGCTGGAGCGTGAACCCGAGGTTGTGTTTCCCAGGACAGACCTGTCTGGTTGTGTTATCCCTGTTCCTCTGCACACTGCAGGCCTGGGGCTTTCAGCTGCATGAGCCCCTTGTGCCACTGCATCACTTCATCCTCTCACATTGTACGTGGTGGCACAAGGGAAGCCTGAGCTGCTGCTTTTTCTCTAGCATTGGCTGTGGTGAGGACCAGCAGCAGCTGCCCAGCACTTGCAGTACCATTAATGCTGGGTAATACAACCTTTGCTGACCTTTAACAGCAGAAATGCCCAAGGGAGAAGGCCATGTTCTGAGCAGGAGTTTGGAATATCCAGGTGTGCTGGAAGAGAACACTGACAGCGGGAGTAGCAGGGAAGGAATCACAACTGCAGCTGAGACAGAAAAAGTATCTTACCTGTGGGACAATGGTCATTTCTTCACAAGCTGCAGGTTTCCAGGGCACCACAGGAAGGTTATCATACAAAAAAAACCCAAAAAAACCCCAAAAACCAAAAAAGAAACAACGACAACAACAAATCTCTAATTCATACACATTAAGATCTTCTATTCACTTTTAGAAAAAAGGCAGGAACATCTATAATCAGACACCTTGGAAATCTCTGGCTTTGTTAATTGATTCATTTCTGCTGGAGTCTGGATCAGGATTACTCATATTCACCAGATTACTCTTGCCTTTATCATGACCCAAAAGGAAGAAGATATGTCTCAGGCCAACCTGAAAATTGTAACCAAAAGCTGTTTTAAAATCTTTCACTTTAAATTAGAGTTTTCACAGCTGTCAGAGGCCTTTTTGCTCAAGGATGTCTATTACAGTTTTACATTTTCTCACATTTTTAGTGTTTTTGCTCACCACCAAAGTGTCTGGAGACAGCTATGAATGAGGAGAAAGAGGTAAAAAGAGAGCAAGGCCCCAGGGGGAGCTGCCATAGCTGGGAAGCTCCATCTTCTCGACAAGGACAAGGGACACAACTGTAAATTCTGGCAAGAAGAAAGGCCTATTCAGGCTCCAGAGAGGCAGCCTCCGTGGTGTGCCCTATTTCTGAAGGGGATGGGCACAGCAGCCCATGTGGTAAAGATGTGGTGTGTCCCAGAAGAGTGATCTCCCACAGCACTCAGGCACCAGGCTGGTTGTGCAGTGTGCTATGTGGCTAATTAGGGACCGTTGAAGAATGCAAACCTACAGAGTCTAATTACTGCTAATTTATCACATCAACTGTTTAAAATCAAAGAGTGAAAGGGAAAAAAATACGTTTTTTCAGCAAGTGAAAAGTATTGAATTAAGCAGATTGAGTCTCTCACCACCGCTCTCTAATCATGGTGTTGCTTCTGCATCTGCTGTGTAGGTTTAGCTGGAAGTGACAGGAGGACAATTAGACAAGTACCTGTGAAAAAAAGTTGGTGTTGGTTGGTTTTGTTTTTTTGATCTGTAGGAGATCCCTGCCAACATGCTATGGAAACAAAAAAATACAGAATTGTAGAATTCAATTGTAGAATCCAATTGTAAATTGCAAAAGACCTTTAAGATTATCAAGTCCAGCTGTTAAGCCAGCACTGCCAAATCCAACACTAAACCATATCCCTAGGTGCCACAACTACACGACTTTTAAGTACCTCCAAAACTAGTGACTCAGCCATTCCCTGGGCAGCTTGTCCCAGTGCTTGACAATCTTTTCAGTGGTGGTATTTTTGTATTTTTGTAATACCCAATCTACACCCCCCGGCAGAGTTTGAGGCCATTTCTTCTCATCCTATCACCTGTTGTTTGGAAAAAGCAGCAGATGCGCACCTGGACACAGCTTCCTTTCAGGGAGTCATAAAGAGTGGTAAGGTCTCCCCTCAGCCTCGTTTTCCCCAGTCCAAACAACCCCAACTCCTTCAGAAGCTCTTCATCAGACTCCAGACCCTTCTTCAGAAGTCAGGGAGAACTTAACTTTTTCCTTACTGCTAACTGGGAGTGTGACACAGAGAAAAGTACTGCAGGGCTTTCTCTTCTTTCACATATGGCACTGAAAATATTAAAGAGCATCCACTTACTCCAGACATCCCTCACTGCTGAAGTGGGATCAGGTGGTGGGAGCTGTCGAGATTTTTATGTCTTCTTGTTCTCCTTTGGAAACATAAAATTTCATTCTCATTTGAAGATGCATCTCATTGCTTTCACCAGTGACACCAGCCCTTTCTTTCCCTCATATGATGTCACTGCAATTTCACAGCAAGCAGCTAAGAAAAAAAATGTATGAATGGCTCTTGGTTCATAGGCAGGCCCTGCTGTGCTGGAGTGGCATTGCTATAAAAGGGCTAATTGTAGATAGGAGGCATGCTGAGTTACACATGCTGAACATGGTGCTAATTTCTCGTGCCTTTCCCTCAGAGTCCCTTGCTGCAGTGCCTGCCTAGTCCATCCCAGCAGTGCTGACAGAGATTTTTGTGAAGGGACAGATGGGGTAGGGGCAAGGGTCTTACTCTACTCAAACCCTGTGGGGAAGGTTTCTCTTCAGTGAAATATTTTCTTGTTTGCTCGGGTCAGGCTGCTTGGCTGAACAACCTGCCTTTTGGCTAAATACTATATTTTAAATACAAGATCACAAAATCTGCCGATCAAGGATATCCTTAGTTCTCAATAGACCTTCCCACATAGAAAGTAATTTGAATTTCAATCAGGGTATAAAATGTAGTGTATACTCAACAAAGCAACTGAAGGCAGGCTGAGAAAACATAAATGAGTTTCATTTTAGTTGCTTTCAAGTTCCTTCTGTATAATCTTTTCAGTTCTTATTTACTGTAATCAACATCCATCTGATCGCAATTTGTAGGCGATTGTGCACTACTGTTTGTTCAACATTCTGAGAAAAACTGCCTGTTTCTGAGCCCTGAGGTAAACCCCACAAATACTTAGAACTAGAAGATAAAAGATGAAAAGTCCTCATAACAGGGTGCATTGTTCTGCTCCAGAAAAAGGTACTGGGAAGAACAAAAGAGTACCAGTGGCTCCAAGCAGTTTTTTACATCAGGAGTATTCCAAAGACAAAAAGTTCAAAATAGATTCTGTTCTTCAACCATTGTGAGTTATGGAAGGCTAAGTCACCTGGATTCAGCAGCTCTCATTGGAGAGGTTTTCTACTGAGACTCTTCCTCTTGCCCTTCTCAGAGCCTCTGGATTGGTGATGGAGAAATATTCTGCTGTGAGCACAGGTGTGGTGTGAGGAGAGCAGGTAGCACTGGTGAATGGGGGCTTGGGTCTCCTGATGAACTGAAGCAACACAAGAATTTTGACCCATTTGCTCAGCTGTAAATGCAGTGCAAAATGCATCTCTTGGCATCACTGTTTCTATCCACACTGCTTTCACTTCCCATGCAGCCTCCTTCATGCAAAGCCAGGTTTTATTGCAGGAAGAATAACGGAGGCGGAAAATACCTGGTGTTTAATGCTCTGTTATTTCAACTTCATGATTGCTGTTTCAAGTGTTGAATGAGCTCTTATTGCTGGCAATACCAGGTGAGAGAGGCATTAGTTTGAGCTCTTGCCAGGCTGAGATCAATAAACTCCCCCACATCCTTATACTTCTCCCTGATCACAGTTGAATAGCTCATTAGCCTTGTTCCAACAATATAATAGTATATTATCCTGGCACAGCACTTTTTAAACTGATCTGGTCCTTCCTTGTAGCAGTAACGATGTGTTTATGTTTGCAAGGCACAATCACAGGTCTGCCTCTGTCGTGAGCAACAACGAATGTATCAAAGGTCAGCACAGCCACCAGGCTCCATGTGGCTGTAAGTAGCAAGCTTGGCATGAAAAAACTATTGCAGCTATACAGAGATAACCTGATCCTCTCAGGTAAATCCAGTGAGATGCTATCCCAGGGAGAAAATGGAGCAGGCAGTGTGAAACTGCAGCTTATAGGGGCTGAACAGCATGTGCACATCTTAAGTGGAGGCTGCAATTCAAGAGGGGCATTTTCCCTGCAGGTCTTGGCATTACTGAAAATTTTCAGGCACTGAACTGGTTTAATATCTTGAGACAGGCTGTGATCTAATTGTTCTCTGCCTCCATGTAAAAGGTACTTAATTTCTATGCATAGTCTTTTTCCCAGAGCATAGGATACCTTTGAATTTATGATGTGATCAGGGAAAACCTTTTGTGGTAAGCCTGAAGTATGACAGATCTAATTTTGAATAAACATTCTTATCAGATGGATCAGCTATTGCCTCTGCCCTGGGCCAACAACCAGGTCCTTTTGCTTTGCAGCCAATAATGTTTTAAATCTTCTTTAACACCCCAAATGCCTAGATCCTTGCATAAACAAACCCACAAAGCTAGTTTGTGAGAAGTCAAATTCTCCATGGAGGTCTAAACACTCTGCAGCTGAGAGACACATATGAAAGCTGCTTTGGAATAGCTAAACCCATTTAAATCCATTTAAAAGCCTCACAATTAAATTTGCATGCAGCCAGCTACTGCTCTGTCTCTCCTGAGTCACAGTGGGCTTAGCAGACTGGAGAAAATCAGGACCACTTTTTCACCAGCACAATCCCAGTTGGTTTTCTTCCCCACTTTTACCCAGATGAGCTATGGGAAAAAGGCACTGTTGCCAAAGTGCCTTGGTGGGAAGATGATGGGGATAATTCAAAACAAGTGAAGTACAAACAGACCCAAAGAAAGTGATGTGAGCTCAGTAACTTCTCCCCGAAAGGATGAACCACTGAGCAAGGGATGCCAAGGGCCAGGTGCGCCTTCCAGATGAAGGCACAGGGCAGGATGGGCACAGCATGCCCATGGAGGGGTTGCATGATGTCATGGGGCTGGTGGGTGCCTGGCACTTCAGGCAGCACAGTGCTGATGGAGTGAGAGTGTTTCTGGGTGGGGTCAGCACGGACAAATGGAGAAGGCAGCAAGTAGTACCAAAGAGTAAAATGTTGCCGGTGAGCAAAGCTGCTGGTTTGGGGACAGAAGAGGCCACAGGGTAACTCGGCTCCCAAACACCTCCAGCCATCACTGCTTCTCATTAAAAAGCTGCTGATTGCAGAGGTGTCACTTGGCAGCTCTTTGTCTTAGAGGACAGAGAGGAAATATTATCTTTGCCATGCAGATTTAGAGTCCCACCTGTCCTTGGGTGAAAATGGTCCTTATTGAAACAGATGGCTGCTGTGGACTGATAAACTGCCAGGGGCTTGTCTGCCTGTATTAGAAAAAGAATATCTTCCAGCAGCTACGCAGAAATCCTGGGGTTGGTTAAACAGGCATTTCTGTCTGCTTTCAAATATGGGCCAGTGCCATGTGTAACAGCAGCTGTGTGTTCCCAAAACATTTCCGTGCAATTAGGTTGCAAGGAGACAAAAGCAGCCAGCCAGACTGGCTTCTCCCTTACTCTGCTCCAGCCCCAGGGACTTGCTGTGTGCTGACACCAGCCTCAGCAGAGATGCTGCCCATGAGGCTTTCAGTGTTTTCTAATCCAATCTTGCTTCCTAACTCCTGGAGTAAGAAAGGCATCCATGTCCCTGTATCTCTCACCCTTTTCCTGCTAGCTTCCACAGAAAGTTGATCAAGAGGTCACTGAGTATGTTTTTGCAAATTTTTTTTTTCTTAGTTATGAACATATTTATAGTAGGTTATTCCAGGTTTCATTCAGGAAGGAAAAGTAAGACAAGACTGAAAAACACAAGTAAGGAAAGCATGAGTGACAGTTTGCATTTTGAAAAACCTATGAATTTAAAAAGTTGTTTTTACAAGATCAAAATATAACAAGACACCTTTTTGAGAAACAAGACTTACTCCACCTTGACCTATCCTGTATGTGTCAGAAAATATTTTATGCTTTTATCCAAGAACATCAAAGTGCTCCTGTGCTCCATAGGATACTCTGTATTCCCTTCAGTCTCCCAAACGTCCTTTGCCCGCATTGCAGGTCCTGCTGCTCCAAGGAGATGTGGAGCTGGCTGCTGAATATGGACTTTGCTGGGTATGTGCCTATATTATTATCAAATTGAAAGATATGTGCCTATCTTTCAGTAGTCTAGATTAATGATTGTTAATCCTTCAGCTGTTCAGAAATACTGTCAGAATAAGCAGTTTTAGCAGAAGAGAACAAAGAAGGTGTGTGCGCTTGCATGAGTGTTTCTGATGTTGTTCATTCAAACTCTCCAGGCATGAAATCATTACATGCCTAATTAAGTGGCAATTACAAAAGCAACATTTTATATTAGTCCCTTTGGCACAAGGGATCTTCCTAGATGTTTTTGATCTCACCTTTCACAGATTCCGCTGAAATTCAGGGTGAATTTCTGAATTTTCTTTTGCTGAACTTCAAAGGAATCAGCGTTACCTCCAGCGGGACGATGGCAGGGATGAATTCTCCAGGCCAGCGTTGGAGAGGCTGAGTGTTTTACTGGCTGGTAGTAGTGGTAGTAATACAGCCACTGAGGATTCAATTTGTGGAATATATTACAACAGCAGTGTGAAAAAATTACTCTTAGGTTTTGCAAATTGATACACTGGAGCTTTAAACTAGGATAGGGAAGGGCCAATTTACACTTCAAAACCCAAACGTGCCCTCGGATATGTTTGCCAAACTCCATGAGAAGTTAATAAGGACTGTGAAATCAAAGAAGATGCAATTTAGCTTAACTATTTAAATGGTTAATCTATTTGACTGTGGCTATTTTACATCTTCCACAACTCAACTTTTCAACAGAGTTTCTGAATGTTCAAGCTGAGGTATCTTAAGTAGAGGAGGCAGTTTGAAGGCTTGTCTAACAGAAGTCTCCTAAAATAATAGATATCTACAAATTAAATAATTTTAATTTAATTATCAAATCCCCAGATTCTTCCAAGAAGAGGGTCTATGTGTCCAAAACCTCATTTCTTTTCCAGCTAAGCTACTTCATTCAGTAAAAAGGTCAAGTCTGCCTACAAACCTTGTCTTATCAACATGCCTAAGAATAATATGATTCTTTAAAATGTTCCTGACTGAAAGTCTCCAGTTTTCTGTGAAGAGAGGTTTTCCCTCTGTGTGTTCCTACTTCCTCCTTTTTTATATCAGTATTTTCACTAAAACCAGCAAATTCTTCATTGTGGATAGACTGGCAAGATTTTTTAACATAAACACAAATCTAAAATGATCTCGATATTTTAATTCACCTTCTCATACCAGTAAAAAGAGCAGTAGAAAAGGATGAGTGAAGTATTTCTTTCCCATTTCAACACATTCCATACAAGGAAGTGACTTAGAGCTGGTCTCAGATATTTCTAAACTCCGACATTTTTGTGGCAGGTTGTGCCCAGCTGTGAAACAGTTAGAATGGATTTGTCTTCTACAGAAATTAATTTCCAGAAAAGGATTTCCTAAAGTGATACAAAATGACATAAAGTGAGAGTGCAGGAAAGTGTCAGAGCATAAACACAATGCTACCTTTCTCTATCCCACCTTGCTCTAGAAACAGGTATGTGCCACACTAACACAAGCACCATGGTGGTTTCTCTAATGCTTGGAGGGGCTAGAGTGAGGCAGAAATAAGAGCAGGATCTCAAGTCCCATTAATTTTTTAAAAAGTAAATCTGATGAAATATTTTTTTAAAGCAACTTTTGCTGTTGCTGTTGTTTTCTTTCAGCTATGTGATGATAATGCACCATTTATTCCTCTCCTTCCCCTCTCCCTTTCTCTGCCTTGGTTTTTGGGAGTTTGAGAAGCTGCTGCTGCCACAGATCTTTCAATTAAAAAGATGCAAAATGAGTCTGAGGGCCTCCCACATGGCATAGGAAAGCAGGAAGAAACAAACATAGCATCTAAAGCTACAGCTGGAATTGTATGAATGGTTCTATACTATAGCTATAAAGCACTTCTATAAGCTTGGATGCTTGAGCCAGGATACTTCCTGCCACAACTTCCCATCAGTGTTTCTGGAAACTGAGCTGTCATTGCTGCCTTTTGGCTTCTCATTCCCCTCATATCCAAGGGCCACACTGTCACTGTTCACCTGTGTCCTCTCATGCTACAGCCATCTCTGCTTGGAAACTCTGTGCTGCTGAGGATCAGAGGAAGATTTTGAATACAGTTCTAAATGATTTGGCTTTGCATTTTAAAGCCTAAGACAAATGACTATGATAGTAATTCTGAGGTTAGAATTTTGGAGTGGGAGGAGGCATTCTTGGTGCCAGAAGAGAGAAATTAAATAAAAATTTCAGCCTCTCTACTTCTAAAGAAACTCCAATGATCTGATGTATTTCAGAGCAGGTGAAAAAAAAAAAGCAATAAAGAAAGATATGAGATTTCTGGATATTAAACTTGTTTCAAACTGAATACTTTAATATCAGGAACCAAAGCGGGAGGGGGGTTGGGGGATGGGTGTTTGTTGTTTCGAGGCATTTCTCTTGTTGATGTGAGAAATCACCAAAGAGATGTACTGTGCTAAAGTAGATGTGCAAATGTCTTAGGTGGAAAAATTACTTCTCTTATATACAAAGATACTTGATAATTGCTTATCTAAGTTTCAGAAGCAGCAACAGGCCCTGTGCTAGGTCTTGGCTACCCAGGGCCTGCTCCTACAGTGCCCAAAGTCATTGTGTCCAGCAGTGCAGCTTGCCAGCTTAGCCCATGACCATGCAATCCACTCTCAGTGATTTTCCTCTGTACTAAGCCAGTAAAAAAATTTTCAACACTATAAGGACCCCAAGGCTAAAGGTACACACATATACTAAAAGAGGATGAGTAGGAGCAGATGGAAGATTTAATATTTATAATGCAACCTTTGACACTAAACCATAAAGCACTTCAGGAATCCCCTGGAGCTTGATGTTACTAGATTGTAGCCAAGCTGTGAACTGTTCTCAGCAGGAGAGCAGGAAAACATGACTTTTTTTTGCCAAAACAAGTGAAAAAGTTTAGTCACTTCACATCTATTGATTAATTAGACTCAGTAAAGCTTTTGCTTTCTCTCTAAGAAAAGAGTTTTCCAGCAAATTCAAATGCTAACACCATTCATTTACTATTGTCTTGCTAAAATACTAATTTACATTTACTTAATATAATGTAATACATCACTGAGACGCAATATTGTAAGTAACCCAGTACTGCATCTCAGCGAAGATCCCTGAAATATGTACCCAGAACAATGTGAAGAAAAGCTTATCGTCTCAGTCAAAAATACTGTATGGGATACATCTTATTAAAATGCCACACTGGGCAGCTGTCCTTTATATGGTGCTGCTAATTGACATCTCCTTTCTGGAAGTAGGAGCACTGTCACCTTTCAGGGTTGACATCAGTATTTATTACCATAGAGACCATAACAATGGCTTCTTACAAATGTTTTAAGTAGTTTTGCCTGCTAGCTACTTATTTTCCTGAGCTATTTGGTTATAAAATAATTTAAGATGGAAGCAGTCCCTGGGGCAGCACGACTTATATCATGTTGTCCAGAGCCTTCTGTAGTCTATTTATGAATATCTTCAAGGATGAGGAGTCCACAATGCTTCTCGTCAGCAGGTTAATTGATGATTTGAATCTGAAGGGGATTTTGTGCTGTCATTTATCATTTTCCCACAGCTGCACCCTGCCTACTTCTGTGGCTTTGTTCATGTGCAGCATTAAATTAGTGTGTCTTACCTTTCCTCTGTGGTCCTGTAGTCCAGGGCTTGGACAAGCCACTGCACGATGTTGACATCCCAGAGCATATCCCATGTTCTCTGTCTTCCTCCTCAGGCTGGTGGTACCTACATGCTATCGGAGGCAGCAGAGCTGAGGCCCTGGGCAGCACCCAGGAGCAGCTGAGCACACAGACCTGTCCCTGTGTCTTTCCTCCTCATGTCCCTGTGCCTTTCCTCCTCATGTCTCTGTGTTACCCTGGGCCACTTCAGCTGGCACATTCAACCCAAGGGGAGGCTGAAAGTGAGCTATGGTGGTTTTATCCAAGCTGTGAGAAACATGAGATAGTTTTTAATTTCTTAATGTCAGAATCTGCTTCTCAGCCTGCAGGATGCAGTTCTGAGATGCCCTTTACACTCCAGATAGGAGGAATAGCTCCTCCTCAGAAACATTAGTATGTATTGCTGTCAACATTTGACAGCTGTAGGAAACCAATCTATTGATGCTGCAAATTATTTGCTTCCTGCATAAAGTGGCAATAGATATAAGGAATCCCACTGAGCTTAAATAATCCCATGGCTCTGAAAAGCCACCTGGATCTGGTGATTAAAATACTGATGAGCTTGGTGAATTAATGCAGTAATGGTACAGCATTGCCTTTCAACATTTAGCTTGACTGCTGTGCCTGGTGTATTTACAGTGGGCTAATCCCCAGATTTACAATTGGAACTGAATTCCCTGGGGCACTGTGGGTGATTTTTTTTTTTTTTTTTTTTTTTTTTAATGGGAGATGCTGAATTGGTGAAAACATCCAGCTGTACCTATAGGCTGGGGAGGCCACAATGCTTTTATTTATTCCCCAGGTGTGACCAGCTTGCAGCCAGCATGGCCAGCAGGGTCCTTGTTAACCAAAATCCCTCAGTATCTGTTATAAATGCAGCAGTGGAAGAAACTTCATTACATTTGGAATGAGTGCACAGCACTCTGAAGCTGTGTTGGTGTATCTGGTACCACAAAGCTGACTTCCTGGGGGAGAGCTGGACTTCTTCCAAGAAAGGCTTCAATAACATGGGAAATGGAAGGCAGAATAAGAAATACAACAATACTGAGAGCAGACTGTAGAAGATGGCTCATCAGACAGTATAAGTTCTGCTGGCACCGTGGATGTTAATGACTCATCAGGCCCTTTTCTTCTTCCAGGCCCAGTTTGAGTAGAATATTGATTGCTTTACAGTAAGTTCTTGTTTACTGCAGCTAGATTCAAACACAGAGTTGCATGATAATGTGGAAGTAGAATTAGAAGTTTTCTAGACAAAAACCCCACATGTTTTACTTAGGCTCCAATTTCATACAGTTAGCTCTTAAACTGTTCTGTTTTTAAGGCATAGACAAGAGAAAAGAAACCCCCAAAAGTGATCAGAAAAATCACTGACATTTCTGGTACTTCTGTCTGCATGTGTTGTCACAAAAATAAGACAAAACCGCATTACTTTAAAAGCTCCAGGGACTAGTGCTGTAACTGGAGGAGCAGGACTGCAGAGCTGGCATTGTGTCACGCACGTCAGATGGTTGAAAATGCATCAGGCTGAGTGTCTGGCAGCACGTGGCTGTTGTCAAAACCAGCACGTTGTTTGTGTGCCTACAAGCTGTCTTCTCCATTTGCCTTTTTGACTTCTGGAAGCGGTGAGCAGAAGCTGGAATTCAGAGCAGGGGACTTGAGGCAATGCCTCTGATTCCTCCATCTCCCCATCTTTATGTGCAGCTAGTACTGTAAGAGCTGAAGTATTGAAGTATTTCATGAAGTATTTTTGCATTTTTGGATGTAAAGTGCCATTGAGAACATGTCTTGACAGTATTCACAGTCAGCATTCATCCTTTTTTTCTGATGACAGGCCTCTGCATAGTGGAAACAGTCCCAAAACATAATTGGTAGCAAAGCATACTCCGCTGGGTACTACCTGACTTGCTGGTCCAGGCATATTCTGTGCACATGAGAAATGACACACCATTAGTTTGTTGTTTCTGTTTTCTCCCTCCTGAATTTTCGGTGGACTCAGGGCACTTCAGGTCACACAAACAAGGAGTTATGTTTTGCATCAGGAATTTCTGAACCTCAATTTCCAACATAACACATGGGTAAGCTAATAAAAAAATGGAAAGAAAAGGCTTTAGAAAGGTCAATAAACTGCTTTTATGCAGGAAGTAGTAGAATTTTAACCAGATTTTTTTTCTCCATAAATTATTAACATATGCCATAAAAATGCTATAAACAAAGGGCAAATAGGAGATTCTGAGAGCATTTCAGCGTTTGATATTTTCACCTAAAACATACCCTCTTTAATGATACAGCCATTAACACAGGGGTATCCATAAAAGCTGTTAAACATAAGGAATGTTACTCTCTTATGGCTACTTTAAAACCCAAAGAGACTGACTCTGTTCTTTATGTAATAATGACAAAGTTTATCATTTTACCATTATGATTAAGAAATTAAGCTGGCTGCTTAGGAAAGTAGTCAGACAAACTGGAGTGTTACCTAAGTGTCTTCTACTGAAACTACTTTTCTAAGATCCTGACTGAATATAGCTCTGCCAAAGACAAACATTTTTCTTTTTGCAAATTTACCTGCTGTCGTAAACATTTCTCAAGAAGGAAAAATGAAACCTTTCCTGGAAAATAATTTCAAGGCATATTCTCTGAGCCTTAGCATCAACAGCAGCAGGTTGATGCTTTGCCTTGTTGTCTTCTAAAAGGCTGAGCAACACAGCCATTAGCTTTGCCTTGGTACAGAAGTTGCTTTAAAGAAGTCATAGAGAGGACTTAGGTGTTCTGCAATGTTTTCAGGTTTGCCTGACTCCAGGGAAAAAACATAAGTAACTCCAACACTAACCTGGAATAAATAAGGAGGGAACTAGTTCTTGCTTCAGCAGACAAAGGATTCTGATTCTCACAAGTAGATGGAATGGGGAATCTTCCCCTGGGCAGCCCCACCCAGGAGCAATCTGCCCTCCCAGGGATGCAGGCTTCTGAATTTCCACTTAGAAGAAATCCTAACCTGGCCTGAGTAACATGCTGAGGAAGAGCAAGAAAGGAAAAGAACAAAAACCTTGACTAATATTTTCAGCTCCTTTCCTTCTCTAGGCTGCAGTTTATATAAATGCCAACAATGACTTTCATTCCTGAGGCTATTGATTTTCCAGCACCCTGCCCTTAAATCCATTCAGGCAGGGAATTACACATGAAAAAAGAGAGAAAAGATGGGCTGTAATTGAAGGCAGCCGCTTTCATAACCTCTCAGTTCCTACAGACCAGAGCAAACAGCCTCAGTTTGTTATTGGATTTTAGAGGACATCAGCAGCTATGAGGAGTGCAGGTGTGGACATTTGGTGAGGCCATTAGTCCTCTTTCCCCTTGGTGTTCAACCCTAAATTTGTAATCAGCTAACAGTGGCATCCCTGAGGTACATCACAGCACTCAGACTGCAAAAGGTGAGAAAAGGCTTTTGACACAAGTCATCCCAGCCTTCATCCTAGCTCAGGCTCCTACAGAGTGAACTCTCCAGTGGAGAGTTTGAAAGCTTTGGTTTGCTTGATTCAAACACCAAATAAATCCCTAGCCCTCATCAAAATGACAGCCCACAAGCCCAGCCAAAGGTGCAGGCAACAAAACTCCTCAGTTATCACCATTAGCCACAGTCCTGGTGGTGGTTAAATCCTACTAAATGCATGAAAAACTTCTGGGTTTTGCGAGAATTTTTTTTATAACCCCCACAGAAACCATAATTTGGCACAAAATCTCCTGAGAAAGAAATTAAAACCCTTTGCTCCTGCAGATAACCAGAACTTCTCACCCATTGGGTCCTGAAACCATGGTGAGGGCTGCCTCCTCCAGAGCTGAGTGGGTGAGGGACAGCCCTGGCACAGGGCAGAGCCAAGCACCTTTAGCATTTTGCAGGGGGAATAACCATAATTTGATTTCTCATGGAGCCTATGCAAAACAGTACCCCTAAAAGTGAAGAAAAGGGTGAATGATGCTGCAAGTTCTGCCCAGGCTGTCCCTGAGGTTCTGTTTGGTCCTAGGGTTAGGGTTGGAAGGCAGAAGAATAGCAGAATGCTGCAAGGTGATGTAAGAAGAAAGCCAGGGTTGATGACAGCCAAAGGCTTTGCCCCTTGTGAAGGACAGGACTTGCTTCCTGAACTTAGGAAGTTAGTCAGACCAATTACCTCCTAGGTCTGGAGAGGTTGGAGCAGGTACATGAGTGTGTTAGCCCAGGCTTTTCTGTTGCTTGGTTTTCTGGAAGGTGTCTGCACACTGTGGTGGAGCTGTGACAATTGGTGGTATTAGGCTAAGAGTAGAACACGGAAAATATTTCCAGAAGAGAGGTGGGGTCTGCTTCTTCTACAGGATAAAGTGAATGAGGAAGAGGTCTGGCAAAGTATAGTGCCTGAACACTAGCTGTACAAAACTTCAAAAAAGTATACTTTTATATTTATTCACTGTTCTGACTCCAGCGTTTTAGAGTAATTTGAACAGATGTGTGTATCGAGCAGAAAAATAACACATCTGTGTGCTGTGCAGGGAGAACATGACATGGATGTAATTAAAACTCTGCACCTGCTGCTTAAGTGATTGTATTAATGTGATATGAGCAACATTAGAGCAGTTAACAGAGGTGCCCAAGGCACAGAATTTCTAAAGGCAATGACAGCTCTGCTCTGACCCAAGTGGTTGGGGAGGAGAAGGTGGCAAAATGAAAGGCAAACACCCATGGATGGCCTCCTGTGGGGAAGGGAGATATACTGCTTTCCAGAGCAGGTTTTGTGGCACCAGGAGTGTGGGGGCTGTCTAAACTGTTGCTCTCCAAAGCAGGATGTGCACACATCAAAGTTGCACAATGCAAGTCATGGGGAGGCAGAAAGAAATTTTTTTTGGTGCATTAATTATTAAATTTATTTTTTTTTTTTTACCTTTATCTCATCCTACCTTTATTTCTATTGTTGTGATACTAGTACAGTCCTACAGTTATTTAGACATAAATAAATAAATAAATAAATAAATGCTGGGGAGAGGTGCTCAAAATTCTTTTACTGTCCAAGTGAAATAGTTTTGGCATCACTGGGCTATTTTCCCCATGAACAAATGTTAGGGCAGGGAGGGCATAAAATCCTGCTTCTCACTTAACTTCAGCCATGCACTAGCAGCTTACATGAGACAGAAACCCATGTCTTTATCTGGGTCCCAGCTTGCTGCTCTGGCTACAGACACCACTCCACTCCTTGTCAAATGGCCTCTGTTCTACTGCATGTGGAAATTTACAAAAGACTTAGAGAGAGAACATAATTTTCTGTCCCCTTTGGTTTCCCCATGTTGCTTCCCTGCTTTTTTGGTGCAGTCACAGGTGGGAGCTACTGGCTGGCTGCTGTGCTCTCTCATCCACATAAACAATCCTGACACCAAACATAAAATGTGATGGCATGGCCAGTATCTGTTACTTTACAACAAAAATTACAGAAATAAGTATGTGACCTGCTGCTGACACATCCATGATACCCATAACTGGCATTGCACTGGGCCACTGTTTCCATGATTTACACCTTCTGAAAGCTCTGCACCAAGTGCTGCAGAGAGCAAAGGGACTTTCTGCCTTTATGACAGGACAGGAAAGACAACAACAAAAAACACATGTGAAAACTAAAAAGACATTTGAGAAAAATTATAGCTAACACTGGAGATAAAAATTGAAAAATGTATCATAGGAGGGAGGAGGGCTTTTTTGTGGTGGATAGATTTACACTGACTGCAGCCACTGGATTCATAGCAGAGAAAGCCCTGCTGGGACCTGTGAGCCATGGACATAGCCTTTGCAAGTCCACAGAGGCAGTGCAAAAGCAATCAACTTGGTTTTGTATTGTACAGATGACCATGGCTGTAGGGCTGCATAATGAAGTGTTTCTTGCTGTGTTGCAGCATCTTGTCTTGCCAGCCCTTTCACCATTGTTAGCGATTTCTACATCTTTTCCTACAGAGATATTGAGGGGATTAAATCAGTTGTCTGTGGTGTGTCAGTCTGTGTCAGTAATTCCCTACAATTGAGAAAAACTATCTACAATCTTCTCTTTTTTCTCTTCCATGCACATCAGCCCAGTATCTAAATCTCTTGTGAAATACATCTTACTCTGTTTTTGATGCAAGTTCTTTACTTTTCTGCTCTTCAGCAGGAAGAAAATACAAGCACAATTCCAGCAACTTCAGTGAAATGAAGCCAGCTATGACTAGTTCATGAGCTAGCTATGCATTTTTGTACTCCACATCCTCATCTCACAACTGCTCCTGCCATGCAAGCATCTCATTTGTAATTTTGTTATTAGATGAATCTCCACAAGGAATCCTTCTCATCCTCCCTTTCCCAGCAGATGAAATGCAGACAAACTGCAGTACCTGGTTTATAAATTTTATTCTCTCCATGGAGCCAGAAAGCAGTAGTCACACATATGAATCTCAAGATGATTCCTGTCTAGAAAAATTAAATTAAAGCTTTTTAGTTGAAGTAGAAGATGCTTACAGTACAGAAATAGACTGTTTCTAGTCAGCGGGATTGAAGGAAAGAAAAGCTCAGCAAGAATGAAGTTGCATTGCAGAGTTATCTCTATCTAGGCAGTAGACTGTAATTTCCATAAACTAAAGAGAAAATTCTCTTCCATCACTGCTTTTCAGGTCAAAGACCCATTTTTAAATTCCCTTATCTTTTCTTTCTTTTCATTAATTCCCTTCCTGTCATCTCTTTTGGGCTTTATTTGAGAATCAAAGAACAGTAAAATGTAGAAAAACAGAGTCAGTGATTTTATGTTACATTTAGTTGTTTATTTAATAGCATATTTTGCGAGTGCAAACTTGACAGAGAGGGGGAAATGCCCTTTAACAATACTACCAATTGCAAGCCATGCCTTTTCAGGGCATGGCTTGCAATTGGTGGTATTGTTAAAGGTCATCTCTTGGTCTCTTAAAATCAATACATGAGCTGTTTTTGACTAAACTGGTTGTCCTATAGACCTCAGTAGCTTCTCCTTACTCTCTTTTAATTCCTCCCTTGACCCACCCATTTCTTTGCACAGCCAGCTGCTGGAAATTAACCTGTCACTGGCAGTTACAAAAGTAAAGTCCAGCTTTGAGGCAGATAAACTGTGTGATCCAGCTCATTGCACGGCCATGTGAACACTGGTACCAGTTTGAGGGACACCACAACAACATGGGGCATGTGGCAGGCTGAAAGGTGACTGAGAAAAGATGAAACCACCTCTTTTGACACGAGCCTACTCTTAATTCAGCTTTCAAGAATGGCAGAGCAGACCCTTGAGCCAAGCAATGGGAGTGGCTGTGGAGCTCCATTGTGGAAGCACAGCTTGTACTGGGTTGTTTTCTATTGCATGTTGTGATAGCTGTCTGAGCTATTCCAAGGGGTCAATTGTCCTGAATATAGTAAGAGAAGAAACCACCATTAATGAAACACTGAAATTGTAAAAAAAGTGCCCTTCTAGTTTTTGATTCAAAGTCTCAAGATGAGGAAAATTAAGGAGTAAAATCCTGGATCTCTTACAGCCAATGGAGGTACTAAGTACACTCCTGAAGCAGTGGTTTGAACATGGACAAGTAAGGTATGAAACTCGTGACTTTTCAAAAATCCACTGAGATTAACCAGAAAATGTAGAAGACAATTTTTTTTCCGCTGAAGTCACAGGAGGAAGTCCTGGCAAACCAGACTGTCACTGTCTCCTTTCTCTTTGCAGAGCAGCCATATGACAACATATGTTGTTCCCTGGCAGTGAGATACAGCACCCTCCATCACACTGCAGGGGATCCCCAGACTCTCTGCATTATTTGTTAAAATTATTATTTTTTATGTTGTTATTATTTTTTACCACTACTATTATTTTTACTGTGATGCTGTCTTTTTACCATCTCAGTCCTCAATATGTAATTAAATAGTGTCTTTGCCAGTTTCTGGATTTCACTATCATTGTTCAAAAGAATAAACCAGGAAATATTCAGTTTCTATTTTTCTGTGATAAGAACAATCTCAAGAAATTGTATACATCGTTTCAAGAACAATACCATTGGTAAGGTTACCCAAGCACAGAAAAATGCAGCCAAATGCTCATTCCTTTCCTGCAGTGAGCATGTGAAATAACGATTTTTTTTATGAAAAAAGTGCAGAATACCTAGAGTAGATACGTACTCAAAACCTAATTGCACTCCTTTGTTTTATCCCAAATGTATATGCATGTGAACAAATATCAAAATATAAAGATATTAACTGCAATATATACACATCTCTCTGCAGAAGGTAGGAGAAATATACGTGAACACTCTGAACATAAATTAATTTTCTCATATTTTCTAAATCCTTGTTCAGTAGTAAATCTATTTATCCACATGCCTTGATATCCAAATAACTTATTCGATTAAAATACCATTGGTTTGTCAAGTTGGCACATTTTTCAACTACATGAATAGCAGAATTTTTGGGCTCAGCCTCATTAAGCTATTTAGGGATGGTACTTAACACCAAGGAAAAGCAAAAAAAGGAGAAAATTATCCAAGCAGCCTGCAAGGCTGACTACTTCTGAGTGCCTTTGGCTACAGTCCAGGGTAACCAGAGCACACAGCCTCCTAACCCAGCTCCAGAGCATCCGGGCTGGGGGCTGCCTCTCTGCCTGCCTCATTTGGGAAGCTGGCAGAGCAAGTCTTTCTCCTTGCACAGCTGTCCATCATGTGGATGAAGGCACCCTCTAAGTTAACGCCACCCCCTTTTTGTCATGACATGATTTTGCACATCTCTGTTTACTATGGGAGGTGTCAGGGCAGCCTGGAAGTTGCTGTGGCCCTGGGAGTTGGGGTGAGCAGCACCCACAGGGGCAGGGCAACCCACAGGGACTGCCACTCTCATGTGAGTGTCACTCTCATAAGCCAGGTCTCAGGGGCCATGCTCACTGCAAGCCCTTAGGATAGCAAGAGAAGACTGGTTTTGCTGACACTGTTGCTCTGTTCAACTAGAAAAAAAATGAAAATAAAAAAGCAAAATGTTATTATAATAACAAGAGAAAACATAACCATATTTTATACTAATGAATGCTGGCTGGGAAACTCCTTTGCATTTCCCATCAGTTTTTAAATATAAGAAATACTCTCTATACTACCTGAGCTTCTGCACATCTCCGCAATTTTTACACAGTGCCTGTAATGAAATTTTGACAAGGTTATCTGGGATTTTCTATGCATAATCAGTGGTGATTGACTCACAGCTTCTGGGAGTCTAGAAAAAATATGTACATGGCAGTTTTTGTAGCTCTTCACTTTAAGCACAGTTACAGACATGTCTGTATGTTTGTATCAGTATGACTGAAAATGAATGCAAAAAAGACTTTATTCTTATGCTAGATCTTGCCACTATAAAGACACCACACACTTGTTCGGCAATGAAAAGCAGGACTACATGGCATATTTGTAGGTTAAGCTCTGAGCAAAAAGCCCGTTTGATAGGGCTTTGCACATAGCTATTGTAAATTCTGTTTTATCCTTGCTAATTTTGTCTCTGCTTTTGACTAAATAATAAATCCCCATTGAGTGTCTGAATCCTTAAATGCTGGCAGAACTTGTTGAGTGGAATGCCCACCAATGCTGCAATGCTGCCAAAGTGAAAACAACTCCTTTATGCTGTACAGCACAAATCCAATCAAAGCCCCTTCTCCAAAGCCTTTCTGAGGCCAATTACAGGTATTTGTCAAGCTCAAGCTAATGAAATTTAACAAGGCAACATTGTTAATAAGATGCAAATTTGGGCAAAGGTCATAGAGATCAGGTCCTCTCCCTCACTAACACGCATCTCAGGGCAGAAGGAGATGTGTCCTTTGGGCTGTCCATGGGGAAGCATGACTCCTTGCTAAGCAAGTCTTTCCTTCTCTACTCTGTGCAATTCACAGAGAGCCTGATGCCAGCCCAGCTGAGAGCAGCGGGCAGAGCCACAGCCTTTCCCCTTCCACATAGGAGTTTTCCTTGGCCAACAGCCTTGACCAGGGAGGCCTGGAGTGTCAGCCTAGGGTCAGATTTTAGTGCTTTTTAATTGGCAGAGAAAATGCTTCTAGCTTCAGCTTTTTTTTTTTTTTTTTTTTTTTTTTTTATTATTTCTCCTCCAATTCTTCACTGACTTCTAAAGAGCAGTTGGTATTTACAGGTGGAGAACATGTTGGCATTGGTCAGGGAAGGCAGAAGAGGCTCAGAAAGAGAAAGAAACACAGGAGGCAGATAGCATGGATGGAATAGTAAAGGTTAGGACCATAAGGAGGAAGATATGAAGGAACTTGGTGTGATATTTAACACTACTGATTGACTGTGTTGCTTCAGGAAGATAAACTGCTATTAAAAGATTTCTGGTGTTTAGAGGTGTCTCCTGCAGAGTTTTTTCTTTCTTCCCTGAACAAGCATTTTGAACATCCTCTTCTCCATGCACAAAACTGAACTTTTCTTTTTATCTTATGCTTATTAGGCTGACATGAAGCTTTTTGAGCTGCAGTTTTTTCTGGAAGAGTCAGCAACAACTTCAGTTTTGTGTCTGCAGAGGGGTAGCCTGAGAGAAGAAGCAGCAGCAGCAGGAGAGATAGCCACAAGTCTTTTGTAAGGTGTCTGCTGGGCCCCACTTTGTAGGCTGATGAGTTTTGAAGCCAGGCTTGGTTGTACTGTGGCTCTGGGGTGTCACACAAACAACAGAGCAGCTAAGACTTTGCACCAAGAGGGAGAATTTGGGCTGCACCCCAGGTTCACCCCAAAGGTCCCAGCAGCCCCAGATGCCTGTGCTAGTGGGGCTGAGTTGGTTGCTCCAGAGACTTGGAGAAACTGTCCTACCCACCAGGGCCCTGTGAACTGCTTGTGTTTCAAGTGCAATAGACAACATTCTGCAATGTTCCTAATTCCTATTTATTTGTGTATATTTACAGGAAAAATATATTCAAGAAAATAGGTTGCACAAAGCCACCCTGCCACTCTTCAGGGCTCAGCTGGTTTTTCTTCTGCTCAAGATTTGGCAATAAGAGCTACCTTATCAGCAGAGGTGCTGCACTGTGTAAAAATAGACAGTTTATTTCTTAGCTTGAACCTGAGTTGATAGGTTTCTGCATTGGGCTCATCCTGCATTAACCTCTCCAGGACTGCATTTCTGGAGCAATGACTGGGTAGCTGAAATGTACATGGAATTTCTTCATGAAGCCCTGCAAGACTGGGTTAAAAAGTGCAGGAGTATAGGTGCCACCATGAATTCAAAGCAGCAATACCTGCACTGTCCATTTTTTTCCCATCATTGTCTATGGCTTCAGATGACAGTTTTGAATTCCCATGAATGGCTCAAGTCAGGAGATCAAAGGTGGAACAGGCCCATCAAAACTACAATTTTCCCATTTCATATATGGAAAATACATGAGAGAACATACTGCTCTAAAGGCTGGGTTTTGCATGGCTGTAATCAAAGAGCACCAAACTCACATATGTGTACTCAAGTAAAGCCAGTCTGTCACTGCACCTACAGCGGTCTCAATTCTATTTACTAAGTGCTTGTCTGAAAAGGAAATGGAATAAATCTGTCACTGACAGTCTTAAATTACTTCTCACTGTGTTCTGAGCGAGTTCTGGATGCTGTTTCCTGGTGAAGGAAGTTGTGCAAACTGACACTTTGCCTCTCTTGAGGGAGTCTGGCTGTGGAACACCCAGAGGGCCAGCTCCTCACCAACTCACCCCACAGCCCCAGCACCCAGGGGCTGTTGAATTCTTCCTCCTGTGCAGACTGCTTTCCAGGAGAAATATTCAAGATAAATGAAGTGTGCTAGAGAGAATCACCTACTGTATGAGACTCTGCTAGGACATGCCCCTTTGACACTGAAAGGTGTGACTGCAAGTCCTGTAGTTACACCTAAGTTAGTGCTAAATGGGCCAGCTCAAAGACTGAAGCACCTGTTCACCTGGCCTCACTGCCTGGGGGCTGGGAATCACATTTGCGTGCAGATTTGGCTGACAGGGCTGCAGCCCAAATGTTTCATGCCTGGCTCAAATCCTCTTTACATCCTGGATTCTCAACACTTTGCTCTTTCCCTTGTATCACCTACTCTCTAGTGCTGGCACTGTCTTAGATTTATGAGTCAAACTGTCAGGGATTCAGAGACAGTGAGGCCAGAAAGGCTACCACAGATATCTACTGTGGTTTCCTATAATAGACAGACCACAGGATTTCTCTGGTTCAGTCTTCGCTACACTCAGGCTTTTAGAAAAACCTATTACAAGCTAAATGTATCATGAACTGTCTAACTGAGCAGTGTGTGTGTGTGTGTGTGAGCACTGACCAGCTGGTGTCTGTGCAAGACGCCAGGACACACAGTCACAGCTGCCCTCCTCTGAGTAAGGACACAATTCAGCACAGTTCTCTGCCCCATTGCTGGGTGTCAGGACAATTATGGATGTGCTATATCTTTGAGATTTTTATTTTCCTGCTGCCTCACACAAGTAACACTGGTTGTAACTGGACAAACATGATAAAGATATTTTAAATTTGCCTGAATGGGAGAGGAAGAGGAAAAACAAGGGGTGGAACAGAAAGATGTATAGATTTCGCTATCCCTAGGAAAGCATGTGAAAAACACCCTGTATTTAGGCAGCTCTATTTTCCATCTTTGTTTTTGTATTTGTTTTTCCATGTGAAGACTAACTACCATATCTCTCTTCCTCATGCCTAAAAAGCAAACAGCTCCCTGGCTAACATACATCTGAGTAAACTAAATAGGTTAGATCCCATGTTTTCTTTCTCAAGAGACATGTTTTTCAATCCCTCAGTAATTTCTGTGGCCCCTTCCTAGATCTTCTGCAGTTTCATCAACATCTTCCTTGAATCTGTAGGCACTAGATGAAACAAAAATTTCAACAGCAGCCTTCCTGTGGGTATGACACAAACCTCTCTGTTCCTTTTGCTTTGCACTGCTGTAATCAGGATATAGAAAAAATGAGAGCAAGTGGTTTTGCCATCATCACTCTGAAGCTCATGTTCAGCAGGTGATCTGCCAGGACCTCCAGCCTCCACTACAGCCCTCCCCAGAACTCAGCTTGCAGTCTTTGTAGAGACATATTTCCATTATAGCTCACACTCAAACATATACTTGTATCTTGTATCTTATTTACTTGTATCTTATTTACTGATAGGTTTGTATTGCTCTGTATCAGAGACCTGTTTTCTTCATAATTGATTAGTACACCTTTTATTTCTTTTAACATTTGCAGATGACTGCATTTCTCCAGGTTGTTACTGAAGAGTTTTAAATGGCATAATGTTAAAAATTTATCTCTGTGGGAACCACTAGAAATGTAACCATGAAAACAAAAGTCCTCACTACATTCTGAGACCTACTAGCAGGTTTTTAATCCACTCTGCCTCTTAATCAAAATGCCATGCCATGCCACATCATACACCCTGCAGAGTCTGTTACAACATCAGTTGGATTTTACAATCAATCTTGCAATATTATCAACAGATAACAAGCTATTTTTTAATAATTACACTTTGTTCAGCATTAAATATACCACTTTCTTTTCATTTTTTATTAATTGACTCTTGGATCAGCTATAGAGTATTTTACCTGGATTTGTTTCAGGCTATTGAACTTATAATTGCATGGACTCTTTTTTTGTCTTGCCAGGGAAGATTGGCAAGATATAGCTGTTTACCTGGGTTTTTTTCCACGGGTGCAGTAATAGATGTTTATCCAAGATATAATGTGACCTTGGCTGGATTGGTGTGTGGAAACATCTGCCTTTTTGTCATCTGGGACAACAAGGCAGATGCTGGTGTGTTTGGGTCCACTGCATAGCTCGTTTGCTTTCCCTGGAAAACTTTAGAAGCCAAAAGTTTTGATTTCCAAGGTCAGACAAGATTTATTCAGAGGAAAAGGAATGGAGCAAACCTCAGGCCTGATACCAGGAGAGCAGAATCGTATGCAGGGAGGTTGTGATGCTGCAGAGAGAATGGCTGGGGGACTCACACTGGCAGCATCACTTCTGGGGTCCTTGTGCAGGACCCAAAATCCTTCCATCATGCTCATTCTGTAGCTTCCCTGAGCTCCTGTTCTCTGTGCTTCCAACCTTTTTGTGGGGGTGTAAAAGTCCTGTGTGTATCTCTACACTCAGTTCCTTTTTGTCCCACTTTAGTTCTTCATTAACCAGTGCTGGAAGAGATAGAAACTACAGTTTGTTTTCCTTCTGTTTCTTGCTCTGGTTCTAGAAAAGAGACTTTACATCTACTGAAGATGTCAAGTTCTACTGAGATTTCCCGAAAAAACAAACTTTCTCTACCTGAAGGTCATGGATAGAGCCTGTTGCCTGCCTGAGATTTTTCTGCAACAACAACAGCATTGCTTTTCTATTTTTACCTTCAGTTTCCTCAAAAGGGATTTGACATACAACACAACTGCAGAAGGGGGGTGGGGTGCTCCTAGGTAGAGCCTGAAGCCAAGCACAACATTTTTAGTGAAGCTGTGAGCCTGTGTTCGTTTTCATTAACAGAGTGTGGAGTAGAGCTGAAGCTGGCATGAATCAGAACAGCTGGTGTGCCTTCAATGGACCTGTCCCTGGCCACATCTGTTGTGAATCTGATGCTGAAATGAAGGACATGCTATACAAGCAGATATGGGTGTGATTACTTTTTCTGACTAATCCAAAATACATGGAGAATGGGGCTGGTGCTTTATATCAAAAGAATCAAATAAAGTAACTGAGATAATAAATGTGCCCTTTAACCCTTCACAGGCATGTAGAAAGTAAACTCAGCTCCTTCACTAAAACCATTTGGCAGTAGAACTGGATTTTTTGGGTCCTTGTAGTCATGCCTAAGACCTTGTCCCAGTTTCTTCCTTTCCCCTACCTGCTCCTTTAGTAGCTGCCTGAATAGTTGTAAAACAAAGACAGAGGTGAAAATCAGATGTATTTTTTCTAAATAAAGCAGCAATTTAAAATCCCCTATGTGAATAAATAATCCATATGTTGCCTGAATCTTTTATGACATGAATTCCAAAAACCAACTTGAAAAGCTTTCTCTGTTGTTTTGGAACTGGGTCAGAAAACTCGCTCAGGGAATTTTTAATGAGCTAGGCAGCCTCCCAGCTCTGGGTTACTGGTTCAAGCATGAATCAGGTTAGTAGGCAGCAGAATTTGTCACTGCAGCTGAAGAAGCCAGACACACTCCTCACCACAGACACCCACGTTGCCATGGGCAATAGGGGCACAATGAGCACAAAAGCACGGGGGAAAATGGGAAAAGAGTCTAGAATATGAGAACTGCTGAATCTCCCTTCATTCAACACCTGCCCTCTAACCCATGCCCCAGCTTAGACATTGCCCTCCTGTGTCCTTAGTTTCTTTCAGCACTTTCTCTCCTACCTCCAGCTCTGTAAAGGGACCATTAACCTCAGCTGGGTCACAGATAATGAAATAACTGCTTTTGTCAAGGAAGACCTTAATACACATAAATGGGCATCAGTTAGCAAAGCTGAAAATAAATTTTTTTCTGGAGCTGTGACTCTTCACTGTTGAGAAAATTACCGGGCTTCATGTTGTCTTAACCAGCACAGACAGCCCATTTTTGACCCTTTATCATTGCTCCGTAGATCTTGTGTAGACTATCTGTGCCCAAGTTTTTCAGGGTTTTTCTCAGTAATTATACTAAGATTCATTCTTCAGTGATTTTTTTCTTCCTTTCTTCACCATGCTTACTCTGTCCTTTTAGTTTGCCAGCTTTTCCCTCCTAATTTTCCTAATTCTCAAAGGAAGGCAGTGCTACTAGCGTCACATTCCTTTCACTAATTCCGACTGTAGCAACTCTTGCTGTCATTCCAGGCTCTCCCATCAAACTGCTCAAATACCTCTGTTTCCTTCCCAGCTTTCAGACATTGAATGCAACCAGCGTTACTGGTTACCATTCCACAATTCACCCCCAATGTTTTGATTGATAAATATCCCAGATATCTCATCTTAATGTTTGCAGGCCGGGTCTCACAGCCCTTGTGTCCCACATGGATGCAGCCAAGGGACCATGGAAAGGACATGGAAGTATGAAGAGCTGCCCAAGGTGCAGCTCTTTAGCAGCTTCCTAGCACCCTGGCTGACTCCCATCTCAATTCCATCCTCCTTTTTTTCTGGAAACTGGGGTTCTGGAAAATGCTGCAGTGTGCTGGGATCTGTTGCAATACAGATCCTGTGGACTGGGCAGTATTTGTGTCAGACTTGTGATAAGTTTTTTCCTCTTTCTCCCATATTGCAGGCATGTACGTGTCCTGATGAAAGCAGAAAGGGAGCTCAGGTACTGCACAGGGCTTTGTCACCAAACAAGTGGCCTGCATGGGCTGTGAGTCCTCCTTAAATGCTTCCTCCAGCCCTGACTCTGCTCTGCCAATGAGGAAAGCACTGCCAAAGAGTCAGGCACAGACAGGAACACCTATTTTGTCCAGTTACACCTTTTTGTTATGGAGGATTGATGAGTATGTAAAATATATCTTTCACAAGTTAGAGGAAAACAATTAAGAATTAAGCTGAGGACACAAAATGACATTTCTTTTGTATGTTCCACAAAATGATAAAAACTCTATTGAATCACTGATGCCACTTCACCAGCATGACTCACAGAAGAGCCTTAAGGAAAAAATGGAGCAGAAAGAAGAGAATTCTAGAAATACATTTGATCAGATTTGTGCTTTTTGGTATTTTTAGACATAGCTGCAAATACGCACGAAGCAGCTTTTAGTGCTGTACCTCATGTTATCTGACTGAGACATTAATTTTACAGAATCCTAAAAGAAATCAATAGTAAAACTTTCAGACTGTGCTAGACAGGATGGCTATCTGCTCACAAATCTCATTTTCCAATTGTCTAGCTGCTGGGAATGAGAAGATCACCAAACAAAACAGTTTCTGTCAGGTTACAGAATGGAACCAGTTTGCATACTGGGACAGCCAGTAAAGAACTTTTTTTTTTTTCAGGATGGTAAAATGGTAAGGTGTCTTTCAGCCAGAGGAGTTGCTCCCTCTGGGAGCTAACCCAGTCATTAGAAATCACACTCTTCATGCACATTTCAGTGGAAACCCTCTGATTATGCCCTAAATATCCAAACACAGCTTTTTTCCTATGCTGAAGGGAGGCTGTGAATTACACTGTAAAAAATTTTTAAAAAGAAAACTACTAATAAGAAATAGAAATAAGAACAGATAATAAGTATTAGTTTATTTTACTTCTTTCTTCTGTCATATGGAGAGCAAAAATAGAGGTATTTACAGAAAAGGTTATTTTGTGAATAATGCAAGTAATGCCAAAATATGCACTTCTAATGCAGTGACCTGTTTGCATTAAGAAATATGTGTTAATTACGGTAAAATAGGAAGAGTAAATGTCCTGTCACGCCTAGCTAAACCAGAGTTAGGCATTTAGGATTTTTTGGTTTACCTGAAAAGAGAAAAGCCAAGGTTAGGGTTGGTTGAATGACTCAGAAAATGCCATTTCTGGAGGGAGGAAGGAAGGAAGGAAGGGAGGAAGCCCTAAGGAGACACCGTAAGGACACTAAACATAAAGGCGGAGGAAGGCTGTGAAACCTTGACTCCACTTACTTTAGGGAACCTGTTGCACTAAATAAACTATACACTCAGAGGAACAAAATGTTATTTGGACAGGGTCTGGGCATAAACAGATTATTTCTGAAGCTCAACAAGGAACATATTTGACTGATCTCTCTGTGAGGGCCCTTTGGCACCAAACACAGTGTTATTAAAACTTAGGGGAAAAAAACATACAATAGCTTACTTAGAGATGCAGAAGATGGTTAGTAACAATCAAAAGACTTTTTGAAGAGACCTGGAAATAATACAAGACTGAAGAAAACTGGCAAGGTCACTGAACTACAGATCTCAGCAACTGCATCAAATGATCCTCTTCTTAAGTGTTTTTTTTCAAGCCTGGTTAGGTTCAGGACTAATACATGTGTTGGTCATTCCTTATCAGGCAATTTAAATAAGGGACAACCATTTACACAGATGACATATATTTGATTTTTCTCTGTCAGTTTGACATGTATTTGACATGCATTTTGAAGTGTGTGTCATCATCATTATGATGTGTTGATGACAAATGCTGAAATGCTGTGAGGGAAAGAAACTTCCTGGGGAGAAATTACCCCCAAACAGCCCTTTGGCAATTTCTCAGGACTAGTTGGACTAGTCTTGTATCAATTTTTTAGTTCACATTTGCCTTTCTAACAAGGAGAACTACGTTTTTAGGCAGTAAGGATTAGTATATCCAGTAAATATTTAATGGTAAGACAGTTGCTTTCCTCCGGCCCGGATCTCTGGATGTGTCTCACAATAGCTCTGTAATACTTAGTTACACAAATGAACAACTCATGAAACACTATGACTCAGAGGAGGACATATCTCAGTGCATTTTGGGTTGCCCAATTTGCTTTTACTTTGAGGGGCTTTTCTTCAGCTTTCTGCAGACTCCAAATTTCTGTTCCCAGAAAAGATCTTGCAATCTGATAAGAACAAGCGATTTGTTCCAGCGCTGATCAGACTAAACATGCATGTTTTCTTCTCTGTGTTTCAACAAAGGAGGCTTTGTGGTCAGGCATGGCTCCCTGCCACCCAGGAAAGAAAGGACAGAGTGAGCCCAGCGCTGGATCAGCCATGTGGGTGGGTATCATCCCTGGTGGTGCTTTGCGGGCACCCTGGGCGTGTCACTGTGCCAGGGATCCATCCATGCTGCACCATTAAATCCATCAATGTCACCTACTGCTGGCCTGCAAGGGCAAGCCCTGGGGTTTTAACAAATAGAAGTGTGATAGGAGGAAATTGCATTCACTTCCTCATAGCAAAATTTTTGTGTAAGGGATTACAGGTGAGGTCTGTGAAATTGTTGGGCACTGCTGTTGTCACCACTGCTGCCAGTTGCTCTGCAATCCCTCAGAGGAGGACAGCAGGCTCCAAAACAGGAAGGCAGCTACACTAAGGGACTAGATTTACAGTCAAAGCTGGGGGAGATTAGTCCTGAAGACACTTCGGTGACCATTCTTCACAGATAATTTTTAGCAAGTGTTTGCAGGAGAAAAAGACTTTCCTTCTTGGAGGGGAAGGATGACTTCAGTGACAGGATTGGCATTTCCAGGTAAACTCCTGACATGTAAGCTCAGCTTCTTTTTCTTTCTTTCTTTCTTTCATTTCTTTTTTGTGGTGGAGATTTTTTGGGGGGAGACAAAGAAAAAGATAACTAATCGCAAAGTTTCTTTGAAACATTTTGAGACTGAAACATAAAAAAATCAAATGTCAAAACTTTTAGACTGAAACACCAAAAAGTAAGCACACTGAGATACAGCCTATTAAGGCTGTTCATCTTTCCACCTCTCTATTTGTTGTCCATTTTCTCACTTCTCAAAACCCAGATGTATTCTTGCCTCATAGAGCAAGAAAGAAAGGATAAATAGTGATAAAACATCAGGCTGGGGTGAAAAGAAATGGAGAAAAACAAAAGATGAAGAAGAAGGAAGAAAAAATGGGCAGGAATATGTATCCTACATCCTCTATACTCAGACATCCCCCTTCTCCAATGTGTACAAGTACACAAGGATCTTCCTGGGCCTTGGGGAGTAGGTTCCTGCTACTACTGTGCAGTACCCACCTCAAGGTATTCAAGTGCCATCTTTAACTGCAATTTGGGTTTTATCTCTCAGTTCTGTGCAGTATTTCAGAGCAGCACTTCTCAGCTTGGATGCTTAGATGCTTTGACCTAGATTCCAGTTAATGGTTAGAGATGTGTGGCTGCTATCTCTATTTTCCTGTGACAACACCATCTTTCAGCTTTAGTAACCCCTTTCATGGCTGCATCGTGTTGGTATCTCATAGCCACGAGTAATGAATGCACCCAGGTCTTGATTAATTATAACATGCAGTGAAAACATACTGCCAGCTTTAAATGTCTGTAGCTGAATAGTAGGAGGGACATTTAGGTACTAAGGAATGACTGTTCTGTCAATGCTTTGGGGGTGAGATATCTTAAAATAGACCCAAGTAGCTTAAAATACCATATGGTATCTTACAGTGTTATGCTCCACTGTATTAAGATTCCTCCACCTGAGAATGAGAATTTTTCCCTTCTTATTTTATTTCCATTTCTTCTTCCAATCTGAGGATTTCACCATTTCCCTTTCTCTTTTCCCCTTTGTATTTTCTCTATCCTTATGTACCTGTGGTAGAAGACAATGAGGAGGTGACCTTCAAAAATCTCCTTACCAGAACCAAGAGCAACAGCAAAGATCAAGATTTACAAGCAGCAGATGCAGAGAAGAAGGCAGATGGAGAATGAATGCAGCAGGAAGCAAATCCAAAAGATCTTTTCAGGGATCATTAACATACAGAAAAACCCATTAAACTTTCACAGAAAACCCCAAAAAGCAAGAACAACAACAACAAGAACAAAAAAACTAACAGAAACAAACACATGCAATGCCCCCCCCCCACCCCCAACAAAAAAAAACACAACAAAAAAATCTGAAAATAAACTAAAAAATCCATAAAAATATGTCTGTGCCAAGGAAATAAGGACTCTGGATTAGCCATGCAAAAGCTGTGTGACCCATTGAGGTTTCCAGTATTTCACTTAAAATATGGCATTTAGTAGCAGTCGTTAGAAAATGCAAGAAGAACTTGTGCCTACACCCCCATGCTGCTAATCATCAACAATTCATAGTGAACTCCCATTTTTCTGATGCAGAATTTTGCACTGAAGATCAAATTAACACTGGTTGAGAATGTGAAACGTAACTGCAACACTTAATAAGAGGTTCTCTTGCCTCACAACCCATCATCTCTGCAATGAGGCAAAATTATATCATGACATACGTTATATCACCTGGGGGGTGCCAGAGGTGTTGCAATCTAGCCACAGATGGTGAGCAGGGGGCTCCTTTGGCTTTGAAGTCCATCACTGGTGTCTCTCCTTTACTCCTGCTCCAATCCTTCTGGTTTAGGAATTTGTCATGAGAGATCAGAGTTAAAGACATTTTTGGATAAAAACCTGTATGGATTTCATCTGAGTGAGAAGTGTAAAACTGATTATCAATTCAGAGTCTTTGAAGATGACTGGGATCTAGTGTTTTGCTTTTTTTGTCCCTTTATGACCATTATGCATATGTCATAGATTTCAAAATACAGTCAGACTAGACCTGACCAAGTAAAAAAATCTTTTTGACATAAATGGGATTTTTTTTCCCTTGAATCAGTGCCACAGGATTGGCCTGACATTAGGATCTGTGGGATTTCAGATAGCACACTTATCTATCCTGCCCTCTTGACAGCTATTTATACCATTTTCTCTTTCTGAAGGATCAGCAGTTAAACTTAATAGGACATGGGACTGGATTCTGCAAGATGAGCATAAGTCAAAGAAACCATCCCAAACCCAAACAACAAATGAAAGAACCTGGATTCAAAAGCAGTCGCTATATTATCCAAACCAGTCACAAGTACAAAGCTTCTCTGGGATATTCTGAAACAGTGTACCTTTCTGTGGAAAAGTTATATACCCTTCTTGGCCAAAGCCTATCATTCCCAGGCTTCAAATTGTGAACTCAGATAGTTGCAAAGTTTTCTTACTCTGAATTCAAAGGGAATATAACATTACAGAGTTTTCAACTTCTGCTCTGACAGTGCCTTGAGAAACACTTTTAGGATTAAATATTACATAAGAAAACAATCTCTGTACCTGTCAGTGTAACAGCATCCATGAGTAACATGCTGCTGACTTCTTTCCCAGAGGGAAGCAAATAGCCTATTTATTTAGAGATCTGTTATGTGACTCAGTCAATAACTCCTCTGTTGTGTTCCCTTGACTATTCATTAATTCTAATTAGAAATAAAAGCTTGAAAGATCAAACTGGCTCTGCTCAGTTAGTTTATCGATTACAAAATTTAAGACAATAATCAATAAAGACATAAATTCCTTTCATTTCTAGAGACCTAAGGCACTTAATTGCTCTTGAGTCACTTCTCTTTATAGCTGTTCCGTACTCCAGACTCAGAGAACTCTATTCCTATATGCTAAATATCCTCCACTTCCTGTTACTAGGAGTAATTAAAGGTTGAAGTAGCCCAAGTGGTGGTAAAATCAGTGTGCCTTGTGTGGCAAGGACAGCAAAGCAGCACCTGACAGCATCTCCTGACTCATTATGGTGTGGTGAGGACCTAGACCTGCGTGGGATGGGATCACCTCCTGGTCCCTGCACACAGGCTGGCTGAGAGACCAGCAGAGTCACATCAGTGTCCTGTCTGGGGCATTGGGGTGTTTTGAGTAACTCAGTCTGGGGCTCAGATTTGTCAGGGGCTGAGATTTGAGTGTTGTTGGCAGAATATTCCCTACTTTTGCCTCTCAGTCAAGCTACTGGTCTCAGTTCAATGAGAGTGTGACATAAATAAAAGAAGTAATCCAGCATTCTGACCCACACTGACAGTGTTTAGTCTAAGTGTGAGAGAAGGGATTTCCTTCTGTACATATCCAGGGAATTCAGAGAAAGTAGGGCTGGATTATTGAGGGCCCTGTTGAAGACTATGTGAAAGACAAGTGTGAAAAATACACAGTATGGGTATGTCAATCTCTTAATTCAAACAAAATGTTCAGCCAGATTCATGTTATACTGACAAGTCAGGAATTTAGGAGGGAAGAAGAAGTGCATTTATGAGTATGTCCCTTGTAACTAATTTATCCAGCTAAAAATAACATTAATGATGATATTGTTTTGTCTTGAAAGCCTATTAGGAGAAGATTTAGACTTCAAGTCTAAATCAAGTAGTCTGGAAATGGCATATTCAGAACCAGGAGTGATGGAAGAACAGTTCTCTATGTGAAGCCCTATGTATTACTGGAAATGAAATTTTATGCATTTTAAGTAAGCTGTCTTAGCTTTTAATATTAGCCATCTAAAACATTAGAAAGGACATCAGTGACATGGTCCATGGGGTGACCATAATCAACAAATGTCTATTGGTATTGTAACATCTGGCTTTGGTGGCTGAAAACATATTTTTATATATTGTTTAATTACAAACATGAAGCCCTTCTACTCTCAGTGTAGGCACTGCCCTTGACAGGAAATTATACCTTTTCAGACAGCAGATAGAGCAAGAAGTACATGTATATTCTGGGGAGTAACTATAACAACAAGGAGGGGAAAAAAATCTCCTAAGCAGAAATAAATTGTCAGGGCAACAAATTAGTCTGCTTTGGGTTTGAGGCCTTCAACAGACAGCAATGCAGATGGACATCCCCAGGTTTTTTTTACCAGGACCACTTTAGCTAGAATACAGAGCCCAAACCCAAGGAGCTGCAAGTTAAAAGATTCAAACCACAGATTTACAGAAATGTAGGCCCAAGTTACCAAGCCTTTGTCTTTCATCAGAGATATAAATTGCTTCCCAATGACAAAATTTTACGAATTTGGACAGAGCATGGAATATTGAAATAAGGTAGTTTAGCTTGATGCACCTTTGGTAAAAAAGAAATCTCCACAGTGTTTTCCATATTGCCATTGCCTACTCCTTCACTGTAAGAAACTAGAAAAGAGGGGAGGGACTAAACTATGGCAGTTTATATGAGCATGATTTTAATTACCTAATTATTAAATCCATGCAAAATCTGAAGTATATGCAGAAGTTAATGTAATTTCAAGCAATCACATCCTAAGTTTGTCAGATAGCTTTCAATGATGTCATAAAAGCATGCATGGGAAAACCATATTTGCTCTTTTTTATTCTTCTGCAAAATATTTTCACTCACCGAGTACGAAGAAGTGCTCCAGGAGCAGGAGGTTTCAGGGCAAAAATATGCTGCTACTTCTGCCCTCTTTCCTCTGGCACAGACAAGACTTGGGCTACACACACCTGTGTTCCCTGTTTGGCACCTTTGCCAGATGCACTTGCTGACCCACTGCTGCAAGACCAGCTGGGAGAATCTTGATGGCATCAGCCCTCCTTTTTATTCAAACTGACCAGATGCCATAGCATAGAGCATTTAAATAGCCATTGTGTGTGGGGGCTGGCAAAAAGAGAACATAAAAGGAAGTGTCCTTAAAAAACCCCCCAAGCAGACCTGATCTTTTCCTTCATCTCTCAGAGGGAACCAGTGCCTTTCACCTGCCAAACACTTTCTGATGGTGGTGGGAGCCTGGCTGGTTGACCTTCTCTACATGGAGAGGGGAAGGCATGTATGTGCTGTCCAGGATGTGCCTGTGGAGTTGCTGGTAGCAGATCAGAACTAAAGGGGAGCACTTCCAGATGTCCAAGGCCTTGAGGTCATCAATCCCTTCAGTGCACATGGGACATGTCCTGGACACAGACAGACCTGCCCACCTGGTGATGGGACACCTTGCTGGCCACCCTCACACCCCTCAGCTACATCAGCCGCCTGTCTGGGGCAGGGAGGGAAATAGGAGATGAAACCAGAGACCTGTGGGTGAGACTCATGTGCTGCCTGATGTTCTTCGGGGACCCTGTAGGTGGTCCTGGTGCAGCCCTCAGCAAAGGCTCTGCCTGAGGGGACACCCAGCTGGCAGAATATACTCATTGAGAAAATTGTTGTTTCAAATGACCAGTCTTCTGGGATGGTTTGTGGTGTCTGATTTTTGAACATTTACATGAAAAGACAAGGGGAAGGGAAGGAAAACAAGGGAAAACACTTTCATGTCAAGGCTTTTTGACAACACAGATGACATGAGGCCTTGCTGAGTTTTAAGCTCAGGATCAAGAAAATTATTGTTTTTTTGAATTTTCCTGCTAGAAGTATCAGAACTTTGCAGTGCACAGGGAGCCCTCCTCCACCTGCTGGCTTGGCAAGAGAGGGAACAACAACAACAACACAACAGCACAAATACACTTCTGAAAAGGCTCTTAATTAAAAAAAAAAAAAAAAAAAAGGGACTGTATATTTCATCCACATGACACCAACATATTCATATGTGTCACATTATATGACACATACTTGGAATATTTACATGACTGATCAGCATAATTATAAACCAAGCTTTGACAGGAAAATGTATTTCAAGGGTTGGATTTTTTTGACATAGAGTTCTTCTGTGCTGGAGATAATTAGTGCTGCCTGCTTTGCCCTTGTTCACAGTAGAATTTTTTCCCATATTACTAAGATTAGTCAGAGCTTATAAAAATCCTGCTCAGTTAAATCTAACTAGTAAAGAATGGTAGACCACATGTCAAATAAGAAGCAAAGAGAAAATCAAAATAAAAGCTGATTCATTTAAATAATCATTTGAAAATCAATTCTGCATTTTGTTCTCAGTATGAAATACTTCATAATGAATATTGATTTTGATTACTACTTTTTACTATTTTTGCTAGACTAGGAACTGTATTAAATGTTTAGTTCTGAATAGGAATGAGCAAACCAGCTTGGAAAAAAATGTGTGTGCTGCTCCAAGCATTCTCTGAATCCTTACTCATTTAGAGGATGAAACCCTAATTGCATCAAGCCTGAGAGTCTGAATTTCAGCATCCATGGTTCTTCTGGTTTAGTCCTCATATAAACTACATCCACATCTCTTCCTCCATCATGGCCTTTTCACAAGGAGTGTGCTATGCTACAAGAAAGGTAGTTCCACTGTCTGTCAGACTGAGATGGGATAGCTCCAGTTTCAACTGTAGTAGTGATGGAGCCATTCCTCCTTCAGCATTATTTTTCTCTATCGTAGTGTTGTGCAGTGCCTCAAAGATGGAAGAGTTCAAATATCTTATCCCATCATTATTTTTTCAGTGCAATCACTCCCAAATTATTGTTGTAGATTTTTCTGGCTTGTTTCCTTCAGTGCAGACTGGAGGGGCCTGCTTTGGGTTGTTCTGAAAATGCCAAAGAGATTGTGACAGAAGATAAGTGTTTATCAGGAGCATTTCTGCAGGTCCAGCTGGGAGTAGGTGCTGCTAGCCGAAACTCTGTGCCAGAAATCAGCAACAAGATGGGAAATCCAGTGGGAAGGAAAAAAAAAAACCATGTACTTTCTTAGTAACTTTAAATAAAGTTGACCTTATGGATATTTAACTTTTATGAGTATGAGCACCAGTTTAATTGGCCCACAACACCATTAAAACACATAGTTTGTACTTATTAAACCATCCATCTCTCTTTTTAGTGGTACATCACCGTATGTCATGGAGCAGTACCTTTTACTCTGCCAAAACAGAGCTTATCTATATTATACTGACAGGAAGATATTTGGAGGTTTTTTAATCAGACTTGATTCTCCATACTTTATAAACTTTACTTGTAATTGGAACATGAGGAATGCCTTCCTTATAACAAGGTGTGGCCATTTATTTAATTTTTTTTTAATGAACAGCCAGCAGTATGTGCTCACAGCTGAAGTGTCCCATTAGCATTTTATTTAAAAATAAATTTACAGCTATTTTCAGTTCCTATGGCAGGATCTTTTTCCACCTAGTGGAATGCTATGCAATGATATGCAATGTCTTGTCAAAGGAAAACCCAAGGTCTACTACTGAAGCTGGCATCAACCCAGATTAATCTTTCTCCTTTCCCTGATGCATGACTGTTCCAACTTCATGAAATTCACTGGTGGATCCTTACATCTATGAGTTGGACAACCAAGTAAGTGAAGCCAGGCCCAACCTGTGAACAAGGCAAGTAACTCAGGTTCACTCTTCCCCATATAGGGCTCATCCCCAGCCCAAATGCAAGTCTTCAAGCTCTTCCTGCTCCAGAGGGGAGCAAACAAACACATCACCTGTGTACACATTTCTCTGACCATCTCCTGACTCTTTAAAGCAGACTGAAATAAAATCCTGCCTTAGGTCAATAATAACCACAGTAATCTTTAATCTTTCAGGATTGCTTCTGCTTTTAAAGCAAACTGTAATGTAACAGGGAATTGTGGTATTGCAGGACAATTGGGCTGGAAGGGACCGCAGGAGGTCTTTGGCCCAGCCTCTCTGAGCAACCTTCATGACTGTCCTCATGATAAAAACTGTTTTCAGCGTATGTCCTTTTTCTCTCAAGCTTCTTAAACCCCATCACTCAGATTGTCTCCAGCTTGAGCAGAAGATGCATGCTCCTGTACGCCTTTCTGCCAAATCCAAATCAAAAACATGGCAGGAACACCTATTCTTATTTTTTCTTCTGATTTGAATCAAGGTGCAGCATGGCAGGTAGAAGCTGGAGGATGCCCCGTTCTTTTTCCAGCACAGGTCAGGAATAAGGTTGATCAGGTTGAGTGCCTCAGCACATGAGCACTCATAACCCTTTGGACCCTTTGGAGTCCACCAGCTTAGATGTAGGTCCTGAAAAGCCAGAGAGCTGAGAAAAGTCTGTGTTGGTGCCTGAGTGGGAGACAGATTTCAGAACAATCCTGCACTGAAACAGAAAACAAGTGGGTCCACTTCTGGAGAGATACCAAGTGTATTCAATCAGCCACATACTGTTTCTTTCCTGGGGACTGACAGTAAAATGCTGGTAGACACAAGCCTCATATAGTGTCAATTTGTCCTTGTCAGGTGAGAGGGTAAACGAAGTAAACACAATAAAATCTGACTTGGCCCAGGCACAGGGGTTAGCAGTCTTGGCAATACATACAGCAAGCAGTGGTGGTGTAAAAGATAGAAGGACTGTAGGCCTAAATCATTTCTGAAATGAGACACCTAATGCATCAGTAACATGAGCCATAACTTAAGGAGAAGGGAAGAGCACCATCTACTGAATGACGAAGGCAGTTACTGCTTTCCTTACTCTTTCATGGAATCATTGGAAAAGACCTCTAAGACCACTGAGATCAACCATTAACCCAGCACTGCCAAGCCCACCACTGAACCACGTCCCCAAATGTCACATCCATTCTTCTTTTAAATACCGCCATTGATGGTGACTCGGTCTTCCTGGGCTGTCTTTTCCAATGTCTGACAACCTTTTCAATGAAGACATTTTTCCCTATATCCAATCAAATCCTCCTTCGGTGCAATTTGACACCACATCCTCTTGTCCTGTCACTTGGGAGAAGACACTGATCCCCACCACATTATACCCTCCTTTCAGGCAGTTGTAGAGAAAGAGAAGACATCCCCTGAACGCCTTTTTCTCCAAGCTAAACAACCCCAGCTCACTCAGCCACTGCTCATCAGACTTGTGCTCCTGACTTTTTACCAGCCCCATTGCCCTTCTCTGGACTGACTCCAGCACCTGTCTTGTGTTGAGGGGCACAAAACTGGACACTTTCAATAGAAGTTGCTCATTCACAGACAAACCAGCAGGTACTGGAGACTGTATGGGGAAGTAACCTAGCCTGTATTAACAACCAGCTGGATTAAATCAGGGAGAAAAAAAGGATTACATCCCTCTCAAGTCTTTAAGACATTCCTTGAATTCTGACATTCACAGCAGCCATAATGTCTGAGTCCTGTCTTCATTCTGCTGTCTTATACCAAAATCACAGAATATTCTGTGTTCGAAGGGACCCAGAAGGATTATAAAGTCCAACTCTTAAGTGAATGGACCATACAGGGATCCAACCTAGTGTTATTAGCACTGTGCTCCAACCAACTGAGCTAATCTCTAGCTAAGCTAACTCATTAAACTTTTATAATATTTTAAAATAAGAAAAGGCCAAAAGGGGATTTAGTTAAAGATTAATCAATAATACTATTAATGTAATGGATTGTGAGTCATCCAAGAAATCACTCATTTGGGTTGACCTTTCCTACTATTGTAGTAGTGTGCTCTTCCACCTATCATCAGCCCTTTGCCCTCCACTTAAATATGCTCTTAGAATAAAATAAGCCTCAGATTTATATTTCTAGACATTTTTTTGGTCATGAGTTTATGTTATTTCATAGTTTGGCTTTTTAAAGCACTTGCTAAATTTGCTTGCAACATGAAGCTTCAGTAATCCACCATCCTCCCACACTGCAGTCTGTTCCAGCCTACACCACATAAAGACTCCTTTGCTGTCACGGGGTGGGAACTGTGCACAGAAGCACCTAAAATAGATTCAAGAGGAAAAGAAGAGCTACAAAGGAAAATGGGAAGACACTCTGAGTGTTCTGTTCTGTACACGGCACAAACTGCATGTTCACATCACCATGTCTTTTGAAAAATATTAGCCATTTACAAGGAAATTCAGGATGATCTCACCATTTTGATTCAATTTTTGAAAGATACAACCTTATTAAAGATTAACTTCTAAACTCTGGTCAGGTCAACAAGCATGGTATTACCAGCTCTGGAAAAAGGAATAACTGGTCTCAAACCAGAGATGCAGCCATTGTATTTAAAAAAATCTGCCCTGTATGGCTTGCAAAGTGGAAAGTACCAGTCTCCACAACACAACCACTGCTAAAGACAGCATAATCACATAAAGAGCCCACCTGCTTGCTTTCTTAGCCTCTGGTACTTCACTAAACATTTCAGCAAAATTATACTGTGACATCTGATTCACTCACACCATGATGCAAATGAAATCATGACATGGTAACATAATTTTTCTTCTTTTACTTGGAAGCAATTTGTAAACTACACCAAAGACTTGCCAAAGAGATGGTTTTGTTAAATTTGCAAATATAAGTCAGACCAGGAATGAAGAGTAGGATCATATCAGTGTTCTACCTTTCAGAAATATAATTAATGTAATTTTTAAAGAAGTACAGAAATTCTCAGGTTGCACTTTATAGGCAAATCAGGAACAAAGCCTGATCAGCTGGTCAGTTCAATGAGGTATTGCAAATTAATTTCCCATTTCAAAAAGATTGCCACAAAATCAGAACACAAGCCTGACCAGAGGTCAAAAGAAACTTCAGATTATCAAAATTTAGAAAAATCATTAATTAAAAAAACCCATAAGTTTATCAGTTATTATGTTTTGTTTTCAACAAAGTATTCCAATTTTAATTTGTATGCACCATTTTAAAAACTATACCAAAACCTCATTTTGAAAGAAAACAAATATGGTCAATCATTTCTATTCTTTCTATTGAAATCAATGTAGTGCAAGATACTTTCAAGAAATTATTGACTTCTGACAGAGAAGCAACCTTCTTCAGAGCCATCTGACTGCAATTGCCTCTGATCTCTCTGCTTGTGTCCTGCTGGGTATGATGTGTTTCTCACACACAGCAATTCTACTGTCAAGGTGACAGCAAACATGCACTGACTGTTAGGGAAAGTCTTTGTGCAGACTCAATGCAGTGATACACAAAACCTGTCCTTATCTACAGACTGCTGCCAATGGTTCTAGTGTCACATTTTTCTCTATACTGGACTGACACAATCTCTGCAGCATGGCACTCTGTCTGTGGGATTTCTGGACACAGCAAACCTCTGCAGCTGTAGGTGCCTTTGGGCACTTGTACCATCTGGTGTTTCTGGCTCCCAGTTTAGCACATACCATTTTATTTTTGAAAGACAGAAGTATCAGGTCAGGCTTCTGAATTGCTTGAAATTGAGTGATTCTTATGGACTGTGATCTGCAGAAGGCCATGATGCAGATGTAGACATGGCCTCCTGTAGAGCTGATGAACTGCATTAAGACCAGCAGTTCTCCAAGTATCTAATGTAGCAGTTTGGTGTTTTTTAGTAATAATATGTGGAGGCAGAACAATGCATAACCTGTGTTTGTAACCTATGATGCTGGAAGAGTATTGCATTCTCCCTGCGATAAGGCCTCCGAGTCACTTTGCATTTAACCATTTCCTTAACCACACTGAACTCTTGCTTGTGTTACTGGTGACACTCATGGCTGGAAATGACAGCTCCCAGCCTGGAACTTGGCAAGTAGCTCAGTTCCCACTCAGGTAATGGCCCACAGACTTGATGGTTTCACTCAGAGGACAGGGACAAACACTTGTGGTGTTCTGGTTTCCCCAGCATGGGAAAAGAGGGTGATAAGGTTTGTCTTGTTGAGGCTGACCTTTCTGTGTAGGTATCTGCACCAATTTTCTTCAGTTGTAGAAAGCTAAGCAGACCTCTTCCCAGAAAACTCAGCTGCATCTGTATCTTCCAGATACCTGCAAGGTGCTCACCCTCACAGGAAACTTCAGGGGAATAGAAATCCTGACTCTGACTGGATAGAGGTAGCAATCCCAGCACAGGGAGAGTTGGAATTCTACAAGAGGAGAATAGAAAAAACTCTACAAATTTAAGATAATTTCTTGAAAAACAGAGCCAGCTGCATTTTAACAAGTGAAAAATTATACGCAAGAAAGCAATTGCCCAAGTACGGAGTAGGGGACAATTCTTAGCAGGTGCCCTGCAGAAAACACAATAGCCTAAAGTTGATAACAGCCTGAGAGTAAGTGTAAAAAAAAAACCATCATCCTTAGAAAAAAAAAGGAACCTCATCCCAGAATGTAAAAAAGGGAGCATCTGTTACCTATAGTAACACATAATTCCTTTGGTTTACTCTGTACTGGTGAGACCTGACTGTAGAACCTGCCCCAGTTTTCAGGGAAGCAACTGATCAATGAAAAAAAGTCAGCCAAAGCACCACAGGAATTACTAACAGTCTAGAAAGCACAAGCTACAAAGAAAGTTGGAAGCAACACAAATTGGTTGTCCTAGATAATAAAAGATGCAGAAATGATCTGACACAAGTCATGCTAAGAGAAAGGCAGTAATTTGCTCACAACATTCACTACAAAGAAGGTAAGTAGTAAACTGTCTCAAGGAGACAAAAGATCAACATTAAAACATCAAAGGAGAATGGTGAAGCTCTGAAATTTATATGCTAATATTTCTCACTCATATCTATACTGTGTGCCCTTATTTACAGGCACAGAAGGTCTCTGTTGAAATATATTCTGCAAGATTACTTCCCATCCATTCCAGCGGCAGGTGCACTGAAAGATTGATCATGAAGCTAAAGCAAATGGTCATCTATTTCTGAGAAGTTAGTGCTGTCCTTCACTATGTTGCAGGGTGAAGCTACATCACAGCAAAAAATACCTTACAGGAAGATGTTCTTACTGGGCACTGCCAGGGCAGATTTTGTTAAACGTGCTTCCAAAGACCAGCCAGGCACAGGCACATATGGCACCTAACTGCTAATGTTGCCACTGTTCTTAAAGGTGATTCCCAAAAACAAGTCAGTGGAGTGAATAAATTGGTTGCTGTGTAAAGAAAATTAACATCTTTGGAGCCAAAGCCTGGAAAATGAGAAAATGCTTTCAACCATTGTATCTCTGTGGACAAGGCAGAAATTCATCTATGTGGGCAGAAGTGTATATTAGGTGAGAAAAGATGTAGTAAGAGGGTTTATTACCCTCTATTCCCACAGAGACGATGGTATATATGTAATAGATACAAGATACATTGCTTTAGCATCCTCCCTTTGTGACATGGTCAGTTTAAAATCAAAAAACATATAGAAATATGCATTTCAAAAAGAGATTGTGTACAGCTGAAGTTGGTAGACCAGTTACCCAGGAACTTGACATTAATCTGTTTTCTAGTGCAGTATTTAGATCTATCTTTTCTTGTTCATGAAACACATCATTACGGGTGAGCTGGATGCTACTATTCAGTGAAGAATATTTGCTCTGAAGTACTGATTTCTTCTTCTTGTGTTTCATTGAGTGCAAACCTCAATCTGTTTTTTAAGAACAAAAGTCTTAACAAAATTGAAGGACTTGCTCCTTTAAATGTCCATTGACATAAGTGAAAGTGTTTTGCACCTTCCATTGTACGGCCCTTAGCAGGTGTTGGCTTTTCTTTCTGCCAATACCTCTAAGGTGTTGAATACTAAAATATGGATCCAAAAATCCATTGTAGAACAGATTTTGAAGAGCAGCTCATTCATACAAACCATTAACAGACATGGGTGATTGAATAGCAGTCTTCACCCAGGAGCAGAAGCATCAAAGCTGCAACAGAGCTTGTGACCTCTGCACAAGTCACCACCAAACGATGCGGCAAACATTCTCCCTTTCCTTCTATATTGAGAGCATTACCTCCTGATGGAATAATGATCCTAATTGTGATAGCAGCTGTGACAATTACAGAAAACGGAGGTCACAATGCATCATTGCTAATTCCACTGCAGTGCCTGTACTCTCAGTTGGAGGTTTCCCTTCATTTCAGAGGCTGAGCATCACCCAGTGAATAATTACAGTTTTACTACTATTCTCTACACAGTGAAATGATTTAAACTGAAATCCCTGTGATCACTGTTTCATCTCAGGCTTTTGAAAAAATGTCATCTGAAAGGGCCTGGCAAAATATCCTGGTTACCAAAGGTAGCATTTGAATGAAGCAAGATGTCATTGTATATACAGAGGAGTTCATTCAGATTGTCAGCTAACTACATTTTAAATAATGTCCTCAGAGCACTTAGAGTCAAGTTGCTTTTTGAAAACTCCCTTTGCTATTCTATCAAATGAATTTTACATCTTGGAAATGAGTCAGATTTCTACTTATCTGGAAATAATGTGGCAGAGGTCAACATACTTGAATTAATGTATGAGATTTCCACTTATTGCCTCTGACCTCTGAAGCCCTTTTCAGTTCCTTTTGGTGTACCTGCCCAATCAGATTATTTTCAGTCACTGAGTTTTTGTCCAAACATCAGCCTGGCTGGATTTGGGGTGTCCCTGCAGGTGTCTCTGTGGGCTTTTAAGAAGGGTCATGGTACTTGTTTTTTTCACAGATGCACAGACTAATGCAGAACATATTCCTGTGGCTCATAACAGTCTGTTGTAAGAGCTTTTTGACTAGACTCTTCACCTCCAAGATTTCTGCTGAGAAATGCATGCGTCCTGTCTTCCATTCTCAGTGATCATCACTATTTTTGGAAACAGCTCTGGAGAAGTAGCTCAGGTCTCTGTGCTGTGTGTTGTGGCAGGGCAACACAGCCCACACAAAATAGTGTCATTGTTGGGGGAAGAAAATGTCTGCCTCCACAACACACCATTTTTAACTGTCATCTGGTTGGATGCATTCTGAGCAAAAGAGCACTGGACCTGAAAACTCTGGGAAACCTTGAGGACTGTAGGATAGTGTTCTGGTTTAGGTTGAATTAGGGGAAACCCTCCAAGGAATCCCCTAATAACAAAACCTCTACCACCCCTCCCCCCAACCCTGGGTTTGGGAAGGAATCTCTTGAACACAAAGTGGAAAAAACCGGTTTATTAACAAATGAATAAACACCCCCCGACACAAGGGAAAAAAAAAAGAACAGAAAAAGCTCAGGTTACTGTGAGGGGGAGGGCGCGCCGCTTCTTTTACAAGCCCCGGCGATCTTCCTTGGACTCCTCCAGCCAGATCAGCTCCGGGTGCCGGTCCTAAATCTTAAAGGCGGGGGGGGGGGGGGGGGGAAAGGAGAAGAGGAAAAGGGAAAAAAAAAAAACAAACAGAGCACAGAGGCGGCAGAAGGAAAGGAAGAAAAAACAAAAGAACGAAAAGGGCAAGAAACTAGCAGAAAAATTTGCGATACAGCGAGCGACTAGAAGCGACTAGAAGCAGGGAAGCCAAAAGCCAAAGTGGAGCCAGCCAGCAGGCCAGTGCCCGCCCCCCCCTAAAGGGGACGGATCACCTTCTTAGACATAACAAGGGTGTCCACGATATGGGATTATGGGATAGAGAGCACTGTCAACCCAGGACATTCCACCCCTTATCCCATATCGTGGACACACAATAAAAAACTCCCATCTCACTTACTCAGACCCTTGACACTTACACATTTCCATTCATCTTACTTGCTCAAACCTTTGACACTTACACGTTTCCTTCTGTTTCACCCCACATTCAGATCTCCCTGAGGTACACATCGTGTTGTTCCATCTTTCTGCATTATCCACCACGTATAACCTGGTCCTTGAGCAGAGACAATTCCACGGATGGGTTTGTCTGTACTCGAGGAAGGGTTGATCCATACTGTCTTTCCCAACAAACCTCTAACATGGGCCACTGGAGCTTTATCTCCATCTACTATATTAAGGAGCTGGGACTGAGCAGGACCCGCTCGGTTGGTAGAACCTCGGGTGTTAACTAGCCAGGTGGCCTTCGCTAAATGCTGTTCCCAGTTTTTTAAGAACCCCCCACCCAATGCTTTCAGGGTGGTTTTTAACAACCCATTGTACCTCTCCACTTTACCTGCAGCTGGTGCATGGTAGGGGATATGGTACACCCATTCAATGCCATGTTCCCTCGCCCAGGTTTTAATAAGATTATTTTTAAAATGAGTCCCGTTGTCTGACTCAATTCTTTCGGGAGTACCGTGCCTCCAAAGGACCTGCTTTTCAAGGCCCAGAATAGTATTGCGGGCTGTAGCATGAGACACAGGGTAGGTTTCCAACCATCCCGTGGTGGCTTCTACCATGGTCAGCACATGGCGCTTGCCTTGGCGGGTTTGAGGCAGTGTGATGTAATCAATCTGCCAGGCCTCCCCATACTTGTACTTAGACCACCGCCCTCCATACCAGAGGGGCTTCATCCGCTTGGCTTGTTTAATGGCAGCGCACGTCTCACAGTCATGGATAACCTGAGAAATGCTGTCCATGGTTAGATCCACCCCTCGGTCTCGTGCCCACTTATAGGTGGCATCCCTACCTTGGTGACCTGAGGCATCATGGGCCCATCGTGCTAGGAACAACTCTCCCTTGTGCTCCCAGTCTAGGTCTATCTTCAACTCTCCTATTTTTGCAGCTTGATCTACCCGCTGATTGTTTTGCTGCTCCTCATTAGCTTTACTTCTGGGGACATGGGCATCTACATGGCGAATCTTCATCGGTAGTTTCTCTAACCGGGCAGCAATATCTTTCCACTCTTCAGCAGCCCAAATGGGTTTTCCTCTACGCTGCCAGTTGGCCTCTTTCCATTTCTTCAGCCATCCCCACAGAGCGTTGGCTACCATCCAAGAATCGGTATACAGATAGAGCCTTGGCCATTTCTCTCTTTCTGCAATATCTAGGGCCAGTTGAATGGCTTTGAGTTCAGCAAATTGACTGGATCCACCCTCTCCTTCAGTGGCCTCTGCGACCAGTCGTGTGGGGCTCCAGACAGCTGCTTTCCACCTCCGACTCATCCCTATGACGCGGCAGGAACCATCGGTGAATAAAGCATAACGTGCTTCCTCTGCCGGCAGCTGGTTGTATGGCGGAGCTTCCTCAACCCGAGTCACTGGTTCTTGTTCTTCATCTGCGACGCTGAAACTTTCACCTTCGGGCCAGTTCGTGATTACTTCCAAAATTCCAGGGCGATTCAGTTTCCCAACTCGGGCGCGTTGTGTAATGAGGGCAATCCACTTGCTCCAGGTAGCGCTGGTGGCATGGTGGGTGGAGGGAACCTTTCCTCTAAACATCCACCCTAGCACTGGTAGTCGGGGTGCCAGGAGCAGTGGTGCTTCTGTACCGATCACCTCTGAAGCAGCTTGGATTCCCTCATAGGCGGCCAAGATTTCCTTTTCCGTTGGGGTGTAGTTATCTTCAGACCCCCTGTAGCTCCGACTCCAAAATCCCAGTGGTCGGCCTCGGGTCTCACCAGGTACCTTTTGCCAAAGGCTCCAGGACAGACCATGACTCCCAGCTGCAGAGTAGAGCACATTCTTCACATCTGGTCCCGTTCTGACTGGGCCGAGGGCTACAGCATGAGCAATCTCCTGCTTGATCTGGGTGAAAGCTTGCTGCTGCTCAGGACCCCAATAGAAATCGTTCTTCTTGCGGGTAACCAGATGAAGGGGCCTCACAATCTGACTGTATTCCGGAATGTGCATCCTCCAGAAACCTATGGCACCTAAGAAAGCTTGTGTTTCCTTCTTATCCGTTGGAGGGGACATAGCTGTAATTTTGTTAATAACGTCCGTAGGAATCTGACGCCGTCCATCTTGCCACTTCACTCCTAGGAACTGGATCTCTCGAGCAGGTCCCTTAACTTTACTCTTCTTAACAGCAAAGCCGGCTTCCAGGAGAATTTGGATGATTTTCTCTCCCTTTTCGAACACTTCTGTGGCTGTGTCTCCCCACACAATGATATCATCAATATATTGTAGATGTTCTGGGGCCTTATCCTTTTCTAGTGTGGCCTGGATCAGCCCATGGCAGATGGTGGGGCTGTGTTTCCACCCCTGGGGCAGTCTGTTCCAGGTGTACTGCACTCCCCTCCATGTGAAGGCGAACTGAGGCCGGCATTCGGCTGCCAGAGGAATAGAGAAGAATGCATTTGCAATATCGATAGTGGCGTACCACTTCGCTGCCTTGGACTCCAGCTCATACTGCAGTTCCAGCATGTCTGGTACGGCTGCACTCAGAGGTGGGGTCACTTCATTCAAGGCACGATAATCCACAGTCAATCTCCATTCTCCATCAGATTTCCGCACCGGCCAGATTGGGCTATTAAAGGGTGAGTGGGTTTTGCTGACCACCCCTTGGCTTTCCAGCTCTCGAATCATCTTATGGATGGGGATCACAGCATCTCGAGTGGTTCTATATTGCCGCCGATGCACTATTGAAGTGGCAATTGGTACTACTTGTTCTTCTCCCTTCATAAGTCCTACGGTGATCGGGTTCTCGGACAGTCCAGGCAAGGTGTTCAACTGTCGAATACTTTCTGCCATCACAGTCGCTACTCCAAAGGCCCACCTGAACCCTTTCGGGTCTTTAAAATACCCACTCCGGAGGTAATCTATGCCCAAGATGCATGGGGCCTCTGGGCCGGTCGCAATAGGGTGTTTCTTCCACTCATTCTTAGTCAGGCTCACATCTGCCTCCACCAATGTATAGTCCTGTGATCCCCCAGTCACACCAGCAATAGAAATCGATTCTGCCCCTACACATCTCGAGGGGATCAAGGTACACTGCGAGCCAGTGTCAACCAAAGCCTTATAGTCTTGTGGCTTCAATGTGCCAGGCCAACGAACCCACACAGTCCAAAACACACGATTTTCCCTAACCTCTACCTGGCTAGAGGCAGGGCCCCTCTAAGCATGGTTATCCTTCTTCCCTGGGGTATATGTCTTAGAGGTTCCCTCAAGGGGATCGGACATGTCATCATCGACATCATACTTGACATCCTGGCTGCGAATAACTGGAGCTGCTCTCTGTTTAGTGAGACTTCCTCTTTGAATCCTACCTTCCTTCAAATTACGTACCCGTTGTGCCAGAGCAGCAGTGGGCTTTCCATCCCATCTCCTCATGTTCTCTCCAGATTCACGCAAGAAGAACCACAACTCAGCTCGTGGGGTGTACCTTCTCTCCCCATCAAAGGAGCGCCTGCGTTGGATACCAGGGCCTCTAATTTGCACAGCCGAGATTTGGAGGAAGTCCTCCTTAATCTCTTCCCTGAGTTTCCTATGATTCTCCTCTATTTTGTCCTCTAATTTCTGCAGTCGTGTTTCCACAGCTGCAATTCTGGCATGAGTTGGGCCATGTACAGCATCAGCATATGCTCGAAGCTTTTTTGCCATATCGAGCACAGTCTCATCTGTCTCCTCTCGCTTCATTATTGCTAGGGCAGAGGCGTATTCAGATGGCCCAAGTCGCACAAGTTTCCTCCACATTACAGGTGTACATGCTACCAGGTCTGGATTCCTAGTTGTTATGTCATCTGAAAAGATAAGCTCTGCTACTGCCATCTCTCTCAGACGTTGGATCCCCTGTTCTATGGTCCTCCACTGTGTCTGCTGCAAATAAAGGTCATCTGCACACAGGTATCTTTGTGCTACACCGTCCAGAATCCGTTCCCAGAGGCTGTGAGGGCTAGCCTCCCTCATCATGCCCTGATCAATAACAGGGTCTAGCGACAGAGATCCCAAATGCCTCGCTTCAGTGCCATCCAGAACTGTAGCCTCCCCTGCAGCATCCCAAAGGCGGACTAACCAACTTATTATAGATTCATCAGGTTGTCGTCTGTAATCTTTCCTCAGGCCTCGAAGGTCCTTTAGGGAAAATGAATCAATATTGGCTCCAGAATCTACACCCCTCGATGTAGTTTCTGATTTTTGTGAAGGTCCTTCTCCTGGATTATCATCATCATCCTCCACCTTGCGATCGGTCTTAGTTGTACACTTTCCACCTCTTCTATTAGCAGCAACAGCCCTTGGTTGAGCCCTGCTGTCTGATTCGACTACTGGCCTGGAGCCTGGGATACTAGCTGCAGCCTGAGTAATTGGGATAGTAACTAGCTTATCTCCCTGTTCCCTGTTTTCTGTCTGCTGCCCTTCAGTATCTAAGAGAGTGCGATAAACATATGCCAGGGCCCAGCTCACTGTAATAATCCTTTTCTCCTTGGTATTACCCTGGCACCTCTCTTTCAAATACTTAGCCACCTCGGCTGGGTTCTGAATTTGTTCAGATGGAAAGTCCCAGGCTATAGGGTCGGAAAATTCCTTTAAAATTTGGCCCATATCTTCCCATTTCCCACTCCACTCAAGATTTCTCCTACTTGGGTTTGCTGGTAACTCAGAAGTCTCATTAGCCCCTTTGGAAATCTCAGCTTTCAATTTATATAAACTGCAGACAATATAGAGAATGCTTATTAAATTAAATGTCAGAAAGATGGTCTCTTTGACACTCAGGGGAAACTGAACATTTCCTAATAAAGATATAAACAATTCAAAGGAGAAGAGGGAAAACAGAGGCTGAAAAACCTCTTCCCCTGCTTCTCCCCTAACAAACTGAGTGCCCAACCATAACAACGAATCATCAAACATATTTACAACCTTCTTGTAAACAATCACAAACAATCCGAGCCCGGTCAATATTCTGGTTAGTGCCCCACGGCAACATAAGTTACGTATAAGAAGAAATGCTAAAGCTATCTCCGGGTAAGGAAATAACCCTAGACACCACAGAGGTAATAAAACCTCAAAAAACCCTAGAGACCAGAAATATTGACAGGCTTTCACCCCGACTGCCATTACGAGTCCAGAAAAAAGCATCCTGATACACCCACCAAACAATTAGAATCACCAGTATTATTATTAAGGTTTTTTCCACTTTCTTTGACTCGGGTTTCCCGGGCCAACGCACCAAAATATGTTCTGGTTTAGGTTGAATTAGGGGAAACCCTCCAAGGAATCCCCTAATAACAAAACCTCTACCACCCCTCCCCCCAACCCTGGGTTTGGGAAGGAATCTCTTGAACACAAAGTGGAAAAAACCGGTTTATTAACAAATGAATAAACACCCCCCGACACAAGGGAAAAAAAAAAGAACAGAAAAAGCTCAGGTTACTGTGAGGGGGAGGGCGCGCCGCTTCTTTTACAAGCCCCGGCGATCTTCCTTGGACTCCTCCAGCCAGATCAGCTCCGGGTGCCGGTCCTAAATCTTAAAGGCGGGGGGGGGGGGGGGGGGGGAAAGGAGAAGAGGAAAAGGGAAAAAAAAAAAACAAACAGAGCACAGAGGCGGCAGAAGGAAAGGAAGAAAAAACAAAAGAACGAAAAGGGCAAGAAACTAGCAGAAAAATTTGCGATACAGCGAGCGACTAGAAGCGACTAGAAGCAGGGAAGCCAAAAGCCAAAGTGGAGCCAGCCCAGCAGGCCAGTGCCCGCCCCCCCTAAAGGGGACGGATCACCTTCTTAGACATAACAAGGGTGTCCACGATATGGGATTATGGGATAGAGAGCACTGTCAACCCAGGACAGATAGTAAAATAAATTAGACACTTAGACAATGACTTGTACTTCAACTAAATCTCTCTGGTTTTGACTCCTCTCTCTCTTGCCACTACACTTCATTGGTCATCCATCAATACACATGATCTGATAATGGGACTGTTGTTCACACCACCAGTCATGCAGATTCACTTGTGTCACATCTGGGGACACTTCTCTTGAGCAGGACAAAAAATCCTCCAGTGAATTCCCAATAGACTGGAACTCAAAAGTGCAGCTCATGCTAATGTGACTCCACATGTCCCTCTCCTTGCCTGTAAGATGTCTGTGAGTGACATCCTTGCTACACTGAGAGTAGCCCAAAATCCTAACTGTACTTGAAGCAGATGATGCAAGGAAAATTTTTTTTGCACCTAGAAAATTACAATCCAAGAGTCAGAAAAGCTGCTGTAGAATGGGAGAAGGCTCATGGTGGCCACAGTCAGAAACAGGGATAGGAGATGTTTCAGCTGATGCCAAGGGATGAAACATAGTTTGTTTGTGCATGGAACATAGATTGCATAGTGGGGAAGGCAGGCATCCTTGCTTGAAGAATCATCACAGTTGTGTGCCATGTAGATAGATATACCTGCTGCTCTTCTTGGAGCTGTATCTAGGTTTTGGCCTTCTGTCAAGGTGGGAAAAAAAAGAAGCCAACTGATGGAATAGCTGAGGAGAAGGGAATGGGATGGGAATGAGGAGTGTCTTTTTCATGATTTCCCCACTGCTGGTTTTGAGCTGTGCAGATGAATTTATCATTAATCTAGTGGTCCCCCACAGAAATCTCTGGCCTTATCTATAGCAGAAATGTCAATGTTGCAGATTTCAGGGGTCTCTGGCTGAGCAACAGCAGTTTCACAGAGATAAAGAGGAGAACAGGCTGTAATACTTAAAGCTAAATTCATTGACATTTCTGTGAAGTGTGGTCTTGGAGTTATTGACCAGTCAACATAGAAAGGCTTAAAAATGTCACTAAATTTATACAGAAAAGCAAAACATGATGTTTGTTGGGCATTTGCATTACATAGAAGAAGCTTGGGTTCTCTTATCGCAACACAGATTTTATCTCTAATTTAAATCAGAAAAACGCAGAATCATAAAATAACTTAATTTGGAAGTAATTTGTTCCTAATTTCCACTCAGAGAAAGGCTATCTTTGAAGCTAGAGCAGATCTCTCAGGGTTGCATCCATCTGAGTTTCAGTGCCTCTGAGGATGCACAGCCTCACTGGCATCTATCCCAGGATTTGAGCAAACTTGCTGTGAGACTTCTTTCTCCCTATGTTCAATCATTAATTTTCTTGCTGCATCTTGTGTTGGTTGTCTCCTGTCCTTTCAGTGTGCACCTCTAAGAGGAGTATGGCTGTGAGGTTCCTAACACTTCCCATAACGTGGCTGGTTGAAGGACACAGCTCCCTCCAAAGCCATCTCTTCTCCTGGGTGAGCAAGCCCATCTCTCTCAGCCTCTCCTCCTATGTCACATGCTTGTATATTCCTGACCCAAACCAAAAACATATATTCCTGTTCCAAACCAAGAACATGCATCAAGCTCCTGTGTGAGAGCATTTCTCTGTGGTGTGAGCACAAAGACAATACTAAGAAGGTATACTAAAAATGTGAATGAAGGCAGAATAGAAAAAGAATGGCTTCAGTGTGTTCATCCTTGTTAAGGGCACTGATCACTGCCACTACTCCTCTGCAGGAGGTATCTCCCAACTTCAGTAGAGTCAAGGCTGCTTTTTAAATTGCCACTTACCCTATTTTGTACTATATGTTGGCAATTTGTATGTGAACTTACATATTTCCTCCACATTTTGGTTAAGTAAATTATAATTTTAATTCTAGTTTAATTCTGAAATACCTTTAGCAGCTTTACCAAGAGTAACACTCCTTTCAAACACAACAATCTAAAAATAGTCCTTATTAAATTTACAGGTACTTCAAGCAGCTGCAGGACCTCAGTCTATAGGAGGGCTTTGTCTCTGTGCAAAAAGGAAACTAATGCATTTGTTTCACATCAATACCTTACTAATGGCCATATCCACAGTCCACTGAAACCAAAAGCCTGAGGGCTGCTGGGTGTGGTGGTCTCTGGATTGGGCCTCCAGCTACTGAAGTCTGAGTAATCTGTTGGAAGAGTGAACATCTGAGCCCTCTGAAAGCTGCTTTAATCAAATACTTTAATAATCAAACTATCATATATACCACCATTTTCTACTTTCCCCTTGACATCTGCACTTCTCATCACCATGACAACATAGCAGTGTGACCTATCGTAGACTCTTCTAAAAATTGAGAGCAAAGTATTTTACCAGTTTGCTAATGCTGATCTAAACCTTTCTAAACAAAGGGAACAGCATGGCTTCTGCTTGCTAAAAAGCACAAATGCACAGGGTTTCCAGGGTTCCTGCAACACTTTCAGAAAAAAAAGTTAATCAATATGAACTACTCTCCTGTTCAGGCAGAGAAGTGATGATGTTTCATTTTCTTTCACTCTCTTAAATCATTGCTTTTAGTATTTGAGATTGAGGGGTTCGGTATGAAAAATATTAAGAAACTACTACATTTTGGAAAATATCCATCAGTTTAAAAGACAAGCTTGCAGTGGAATGATTAATGGATTTTAAATGTGATTTAACTAAAATTATGCAAGATTTAAAGACTGTGAAATAGATTCTTTTCTTACCTGAAACTCTATGTGCTATGTATGAATTTAAAAAATATTCTGTTTATTTATCTATTGATTTATATAATAAACCGGGAAAATTCCAAACAAGGAGAGTGATTTCATAGATGGATTAATTGCCTCCTAATATATATATGATCTTCAGAACCTTGATCACTGCAACCTTCCAAGCATCACCCTTTCCTGGTTTTTGACACTTACTCTAACGAGCTCCTTGGATTCCTGCCTGGGGAATCAAAGCCCCACAAATCCCTCTTCTCAGTCAGATCCCTTCCCTCCTTGCTCCTGCTGTGGCACCTGCTGGGATTTGTATAATCACTCTGTCACATCTGGTGAACAAGAATTTCATATTGCACAGCTGGGATCCTGTCCTATTTTCTGCCTTAAATCACTTATTAGAAGTCTCACCTGAGATGGGAAGAACAAGATTATTCTCTTTGTTGTTTGGATCACGTTAGGCCCACATCTCCTATGGAGTTGTGGATAAGAGTCATGAGATACTCTGCAGTTTACCAGAGAGCTCCTCAAGCCTTCTGGTTTAAACTACACCATTTTGCATGGAGAGAGGAATTGCAAATATCACTATTAGCTATTTTACATCTTCCTTGCTGTATTATCTTGAACTAGGTTTTAGATAGTCAATCAGCCCAGTGAATTCAATCAATACTTTAATGGTCTAGAGAGAAACATGCCTAAAAATTAGATATGGCAATGTCCTGTTGTCCAGGAGTACTGTAGGTGTCAACTTCCACCTTGGTTCTTACACAGAGCTGTTCTTAAAAGCATGATAGTGCTGCTTTCCAAAAGGCCCCATGAGGGCTATATGAACCTGAATGTTGGATCAGACATGAAAGTCTCAAGAAATTCAGGGAAGGTTAGACCTAAAATATACCTTCAACATCCTCAAATTATCAGCCTTTGCAATACCAAGTTATGGAAAACCTCAGAGGGAAGGGAAAAGTCTTAACATTTAATCTGACAATTCACAGAATCACGGTAAAATTTAGGGTGGAGGTCACCTAGTCCAATTTCCTACGCTAAATTTTGCTGCTTGTCATGCAAACTGCAACACCTGCACTGAGAACAAGATCCTAAGGCAAACTTACCCTATGCAGTGAAGTCTGGAGGTTTCCCAGTGCCTTCTTGCATACTCACGTGGATCCAGTTCAGCTCTGTGGGCCCAGAGCTGAAGCATTGAGCAGATGCTTGGATTGTCTGTCATTCTAGCATCAGCAATGCTGCTCAAAGGCCTCACCTTTGAGTTTGCATGAATCCTATTTGCCATGCTACCCTACTACCTTTGAAAATCAACCCTACATAGAGGCCCTAAAAAGACCTCTGCCTAGACTCACCTGCAAATCTCCTTGAAATCAGTATTAAAGTATTAAACCTAGGTCAAAGGTTGGACATAATGATCTTGCAGGTCTTTTCCAGCCTTAGATTCTATAAGACTATAATAGTGAGTAAAAAAATGTATTTCTATTGAAGATCAATGGGGAAATCGTTGGGCTGTCCAACCTTTTATTTCCAGCTGCCATTTAGTAAAGAAATGTAGAATAAAGAATGGGTTCCACAGATACATGTCTCCATCTACACTTTGTTGTTCCCATTTTTCTCTCGTTTTTATTTTGTATTGTATCCTCAAATAATATTGTAGTATCTCAGCGCTGAGATTTCAACACATCTGGATTCACATAGTATGGTAGTTAATATACAGAGATTTTTGGCCTCTTAAATCTGGACGTAGTGCTGGGCTCAAATCTCACTTCTGTTCACATGGGCCTTTCTGCAGAGGTTAACCCTGTGTGCACAGGAGTGGGGCATCATCACAAGGCGGATACAGGGTGAGAATAGCAGACACAGATTTTCTGTGCCTGTCTCAGTGGCTGCTATGCTTTCCTGTGGGTGGAGAGAGGTATGCCAGCAACTAGATTAAAAGTCATGATTCCCTTAAAATAGCATTTTTGAGAGAGACAGCGTACCTGGTACAAAGAGAGGAGAAAAGTGGGTAGAAATGAGTAATGTCACAGTCTGGCTACCCACAGCAAGGAACTCTGCCTGATATTAGGGAGCAGTGCAGATCTGTAGGACTCAAGTTCACTGTGCTTCTTTAAGAGCCTATGAAGAGTAGAAAGCTCAAGGGAGATATTCTGGGTGTCTGCCACTGCCTGATGCGAGAAGACAGAAGACATGAGAAATTCCTGTTAGATATCAATAAAACCTTTTTTGGCATGAGGGTGTCCAGTACCTGAACAGGGCTCAGGGAGGTTTGAGAACTTCCATCGTTGGATGACCTGCCTGGACACAACCCTTGGAAAAGATAATCTGACTAGACCTCAAGCAGAAGGTCAGAGTACAAGAGACCTTAGGAGATCCTTTTCCATCCAAATTATTCTGATTTTTCTGAATCTTTGTTTCAAGACACACAGGGATAAACCTTCATTCTTTGGTCATGAATTGTTTTGATCCCTTTCTGAGTAACCTGGTCTAGTCGGTCATCATCTGCTAGATGATCTTCAAGGTCCTGCCCAATCCAAACCATTCTATGATTCTGTGATTCCTTGATGTGTTGAACACACAAGTCATTTTCAGTGTCCACACATACAAGTGGATGACCTAGACATGGTCATGCTTTATCTTTGAATATGTTCTGTGGAATCAATCAGAAAAAATTTAATTTCTGAACTTCTGCACAATACTCCTGCAGATAATAGTGGAATGTTGATCCAAACATTTTGAAGGTTAAAAAAATAAAATTAGATCCGAAGTCTGGATTTCCAAGATCCAGACTTGGACCCTGATAGAGACCTCAGTAATCTCAAAAATTGAGTTTATCATAGTTTTTAATGGCTTTTTATCTGAGGAATTTCTGGAAGTAATTTCCACATAGATACACTAAATTTGTTGTTGGGACATTAGTTCATTATGGATGAAATCCTGGTTATACTCCAATGCCCATTGCCATTTACATGCAGTGGCATAGGATTTTGCTTCTTTTGCATGTTACTTGTAGGTTCTTATTGGAAGCCTACAGAAAATAAATTATACTGAACATGATAAACACTCACACTTTTGAAGTCTGCCCATATGGGCATGCTGCAAAAATCTGATACAGAAGTAGACATCACTTCAGAAAGGGTAGCTATCCCTTTCTCCCACAGGCTGTAGCATGAAGGAACCTTTGCCCCTGAAAGCTTGTGGTTCCTGGTGGTCTCTCTTCAGGCTCATGAGCTGTGCCTGAGCTGATGCAGACACACAAAGCTTCATGTTCTCATCTGTTCCCATTCTAAATTAATGAAGCCTTAATTATACCAGCAAAGGAACAGAAACTATTTTTGAACAAATTAAAACACTCCATCATGTGCTTTGTGCTTTTTTCTAAGCAACTGGGTTTTTTTCCCCTCCTCATTAATGCTTTTCACTGACGATGCTAATGACTCACTCAGCAACCATGCCATTGCTTTCAGTTAATCAGTGCATTAGCAGTGACTGCCCTTGTCAAAAGGAAACCAACCTCCCTGCCTCCCATTGAGTATAATTCACACTGTGAATGTTAAGTGGTGAAAACATCCTCAACAAAAGGTGTGTTGTAAGGTGGCTTTTACCAGATACTTTTCTGTTGCAACCATCAGCCAAACTCATCCCGAATTATTAATATTTTTTCTCAGTAGGAATAAATTCCTCTGCATTTTCTTCTCATCTGTAGATGAGAGGGAATATGTAGAGGGAAACATTTACACAAAGAGAGTCAATCCCTCTATAAAACGGAAATAAAAAAGTTTTCAGTTGAATAATTTATCTAAAGATTATTTAATTCATGCAAGGAAACAGAGAACAGTGGAAACTTTCAAAAAATTATGCATTTACATATTGGTATTGTCACACTTTGACAGCTGGAACTAGAGATAGAGAACTTCACAGAACCACTTGGTTGGGAGAGACCCTTAAAATCATTGAATCCAATACATGTCCTAACACCTCAACTCAACCATGGCACCAAGTGACACATCCAGTCTTTTTTTAAACACATCCAGGGACGGTGACTCCACCACCTCCCTGGGCAGACAGCTTTATCACTCTTTCCATAAAAATCTTTTTCCTAATATCCAACCTACATTTCCCCTGGCACAGCTTGAGACTGTGTCCTGTCATTCTGTCAGTTGCTGTCTGGAGAAAGAGACCAACCCCCAGCTGGCTACAACCACCTTTCAGAAAGTTGTAGAGAGTGATAAGGTCACCTCTGAGTTTCCTTTTCTCCAGGCTAAACAACCCCAGCTCCCTCAGTCATTCCTCACAGGGTTTGTTTTCCAAGCCCCTCACCAGCCTCGTTGTCTTCTCTGGGTGTGCTCAAGAGTCTCAACGTCCTTCCTAAACTGAGGGGCCAGAACTGGACACAGCACTGTGGGGGTGCAGTGCTTCTCTCGGGCTGTCACCCACACTTCCTGACTAGCTCTAGCACCGGTGCTGCAAAAAGGTACAGTTCTGTAGGTCTTTGCCTCAGCAGAAGCGTGAACAATGCAAGATATAAAGGGATGGAACTCCGGTAGGAAACTTCAACTGGGTTTTATTAAATTCACATGACTTTCTTTCACCCAGGAGTCAGCCTGCTGAAGCCCACTGAAATCCTCAGGTTTTACCTTAAATGTCAAGGTGGGGGAGCAGGGAGGATACAACTTGGGACCAATCCAGAATGGGGAGGGAGTGATCCTGAACCTAAATGACAACCCAAAGAATGAATCAAGGAACAAAGGGGGAAGGAGAATGGAGGCTTTTCCAATCACTTGGAGTCCTCACCAGAATTTTCTAGACATCTGGGTGAGGCCCCAAAATGACAGACAGGACCCAGGTGCCACATAAACGATGATGGATTAATAACGATAACTGGGGTAAACCATAATGAGGTAAAACATGGGGTACATGGGAAAACCATTGTGAAACAGTATAAAACAGACAGATGCAAATAGAAAACAGGCAAAAACCCAAAACACACCACTACACAGCACCCAAGATGTGGCCTCACCAATGCCAAGTGCAGGGGAAGAATGACCTCCCTGCTCCTGCTGGCCACACCATTCCTGATCCAGGCCAGGATGCCTTTGGCCTCCTTGGCCACCTGGGCACACACTGGCTCATGTTCAGCTGCTGTCACCAGAACCCCCAGGTCCCTTTCCTCCTGGGCACTGTCCAGCCACACCATCCCCAGCCTATAACACTGCAGGGGGTTATTGTGGCCAAAGTGCAGGACTCGACACTTGGACTTATGAAACTTCATCCTATTGGACTCTGCCCATCCATCCAACCATTCAAGGTCTCTCTGCAGAGCCCTCCTACCTTCCAGCAGATCAACACACACTTCCAGCTTAGTGTCGTCTACAAGTTTACTCATGAAAGATTCAATACCCTCATCCATGTCATCAGTAAAAATATTGAACAGAACTGACCCCAGCACAGACCCCTGAGGGACACCACTGGTGACTGTCCCCAGCTGGATGCAGCACTGCTCACCACCACTCTCTGGGCCCAGCCATGCAGCCAGTTCCTGACCCAGCAAAGAGTGCTCCTGTCCAAGCCATGGGCTGCCAGCTTATCCAGGAGTGTGCTGTGGGAGACAGTGTCAAAGGCCTTGCTGAAGTCCAAATAGACGACATCCACAGCCCTTCCTGCATCCACCAGGTGGGTCACCTGGTCATAAAAGGAGACCAGGTTGGTCAAACACCCCCTACCCCTCCTAAGGCCATGCTGGCTGGGTCTGATCCCCTGGCCATCCTGTGAGTGCTGTGTGATGACACTCAGTATAAACTGTTCCATTACCTTACTGGGTACTGAGGTCAGGCTGACTGGCCTAGAATTACCAGCATCCTCCTTCCCACCCGTTGTGTGAATGGACATCACATTGGCCAGCTTCCAGTCATCTGGAACCTCACCAGTGAGCCAGGACTGTTGGGAAATGATGGAGACCAGCTTCACAAGCTCATCTGCCAGCCCCCTCATCACCCTGGGATCCCAGGGGGAGGGATCCCATCTGGTCCCATAGATTTGTGAACATCCAAGCAGCTCAGCAGTTCTCTGACTGCCTCTTCCTGGATAGCAGGGGACCATTCTCTTCCCTGACACCATCTACTTGATATTCTCAATTTTTTGTTACAGTTTAGGTGCCCATTTTTATAATAATTTATCTTTTATAGAGATTAGAACAATATTGGTTTCAGATTACAAAAGGCTTGGGTAACACTGGCAGAATATGGTGAGGACAATTAGCAGAACTGATTCCTTGTCTCACTATCAAGGCAGACAGAGAATATGAAACAAAACCATGAATCATTGAGGAGTGGACTGAATATTACCATTTGGTTTTCTTGTTATTACTTTTATAGGTAGATTGGCAAGAAATCATTGATGGCAGGACTTGCATTCAATACTGAAAGTACAGAGACATCCTGCATCAGGGAGAAAAATGAAATTAAGTACATAACACTGCTCTGGTGTTCCCCAAGGTCTGTGCTGTGCCTTTCAAGGGAAAGGATTAGCTGGAGGGGAAGGAAGAGGGATGCTTGGGAGGTTCAGAGCAGGAATCATTGTCTTTGCAACCCCAGACCTCAGAGGTGCCTCAGAGGAAGGACTACAAGTTGCTGTTCCACCAGGAGGAGGACATAAACACAGTTTGAGAAACACACCCATACATAGATACACTCACAATATACAAAAAGAGCTTTTGCTCTTGTAAGAAAGACATGCACAAGAATTTCGGACAAGTGTGTTTCCATTTCCAGTGTGCTCACAAAGCACACCAGGTATAAATGCTGACTGGTGGTGTTTTCCTTTTCTTGTGTTTTCTGAGTCATTTAAAATTGAACCCTAAAATTAAAAAAGTATTTATAGCTTGAAAAGCTGACCTTGCATCTTATACCAGGCTGGATTAATTTCAGTCTCTTCTACTTTTCCCTCATGAATTTACCATTCTGAGTACTGCTCATTAGTAGTGGTTTATTTCAGATTTTTAGATTTTACCCTCTACTGCTGTAATTTGGACACTTGGTGCTGGACTTCTCACACATGTCTTCTTCCATTAAAATCCCCTTCTCTGACCCCAGGCTGAGGCAGCCAGGCAGATTGCCCATGAGTAAGGACTAGACTGGAAGGTGCAGAAACTTTTGAGGATGTTTTTAATTCCAGTCATTATCTCCTACCAGAGTCAGTGGAAAGACTCCCATGAACCAGGGGCAACAGAGAACTAAAGTTCTTTAGTAAAGAAGGCAATTTACAACTGATCTCATCAAGGGTACTGAGTAAACAAATATATTTGCAGTTGTTTGTAAGAATATCTATTCTTATTTATTATTACTTATTATTTCTTATTGCTATTTATTACTCTGTTCTGTCTGAACTTCCACAAAAAATCTTTTTCACAACTAGCCTTTGTTCTTATTGAAACTTGCAAAATAAAAAAAACGAAGCAACAAAGGTGATTTTTGACAGCATTCACTTGAACAAGCAGAGCCTTTTGAACAGTCTTTAAAAATACATATATGCTCCTTGGAACAAAGCAAGTCTTATACATTATTGGGTTCCTTTAGAATAGTCAAAAGTATCTATTTAGGAAGAAGAGCTATTATGAGGATTGTGTGGGACACATTTGTCATCAATTCCTTTTCCTTTATTCAGATGCAGTATCTGTGGGAGCATTTGGGCCACAAAAGCTTTATCTCGCTAACATGTATTATATTTCCACACTTGTGCTTTCAATGCCATCTGCCTTTGTTGGACCTTGCAAACAAATAGGTGGAATTCTGCCCCTCTGTAGCTTTGCATGAAATGGTTGCATGCTCCAGCTCAAACAGGAATTACACCTTCAGAGCATTTGTTGTCACCTCCCAAGCAGCCATAAAAGCCTCATAGCTTTCCTCCACCATCAGACTGTGGTGCAATCAGGTGGTCAGTCAGGCAACCTCTCTCTTAAAGCACAAGCTGTGAGTATTAGAACAATAACATAAAAGATTTCTTCCTGACTTTGGCTTCTGGTGATATGACTGCTGATGAATACAAACTAGAAAATTCACTTCTAATTAACTCACTAGGTAGCTGCTTGTTACATAATTTGCACTATTTGTGATGCAAATTATTTAAGGATAAAATTAAGGCAGTTCTTATATATAATTTTCTTTAAAGCCAGGTTGGCAGTAAGTTCTGCTGTTGTTCTACTTCTCCATGTCAAAAGCCAAGCAAAGCTCCATACTGAAAAAATGTTTTATCATAGAGGACATTGTTTGGTAAAATGACCTCACCAGGCAGGTTTAGGAGGGGCTGATCCTGATGAGGGAAAATGCACAGAAACCACTTTTAAAGAATGAGTTTTGTGCAAACAACTGTGTTCAAATAAACTCTTCAGTGTGCTCTCAAGCTGCATAGACAGTAACCATTGATTAGTCCAAAGACACTTGACTCGTTTTTAATGGTCCATTAGTCAAGGGCTGGTGAGACCAAAGACTGATGGGAAAGTGTTGCAGAGTCAAAATGCAGGGGTGACCCACAGGGAGGTATTGAGATCCAGAGGGCCAGGAGACCCAAACCAGGTTTTTCTGGAATTTTTCAGAAAGGACAAGGAATGAGGGCAGGTCAGGTGTATAAACACAAGGGTTTAGGTCCACATGTGAACTGTAGAGATTACTGTCTTCCCCCACTCTTTGAAACAAACATCTTTAAGTACACCAAAACAAGTATTTCCCTCTCAAATGAAAACAATGTAACAAAGTTGATGATTCATTCAAATAAAACAAAATATGTTGTGCACAACTAAACTACTTTCTATTTTTTTTTTAAAATTTGCTTCCTTTCTATATCAGAAACTGTTGTTTTGAATGGAATATCAAACCATTGTAGTCCAACAACATTAACATGAAACACTTTGACATTTTCATAGCAATATTTTGTTTCCATGTCTCCTTTTTTTTTAATGTGGAGGGATTTTACAGGTCTATGTTGTGAGTAGAGCATGTACAAGCAGAACTGACCTACATTTCTATGTATAACTTACCTATATACTTATATATAGAGATATATACATGAGTTTTCTGATGCACTAGTATGCTATAAAACTGAGGGCTATATAAAATTGTATATCTGTGATATACGAATAGATTTAGAAGAATTAGGCAAAAATTCATTAATCATTACTGTACAGGACCCTATAAGCACCACTTTCAGTAGCAAATTCTTAAACTGCAAATTGTTTTTATAGATTCAATAAATTATTACATGCATTGAGGTATTAAGTAGAGCATATTAAATATGCAATTATTGAATTATTTAAATGCAAATATAAAATATTTTAACAGAATTTCAGTTCTACTAAGATCATGATTTTTTTTCCCCTGATAGAAGCCAACATTAAAAACTTTGACTTTAGCCTATCTGTTGATAGAGAAAAAAAATCCTTCCAGAAATGACTTGTGCAATTCTGGCACTGGCTTGTGACCTGCTATATTACCACATGGTCCAGAAATTTTTCTTGCCCTCCAATAGCTTATCCATAATCTGCCTTCCACAGCTTTTCTATTGACAAGGTAAGTGAAATGTTTACAGAAATGGGAAATGTGCAGTGGCAGTGTAGCAGAAAAGGCTCCTGATAAAGTTGTATTGGATTTGTCAGAGTAAATGGTTCTTTTCTCATATGAGGCAGATGTAAGGTGTGCTGTAAACTCACACAGTTTGACCACACTGAGCATGGCACTGTGACCTCACTCCTGGGCAGGACTGGGCAGTGTGCCCTGTGGTCTCTGACCAGCCTGGAGTGTGGCAGGTCACAGGGATGTGACTGGACATGGCCACACTGTTTGCTGCAATGTAGGCTTGCCCTCCCTGCTCACTTCTGACACCGTGTTTAGGCTGCAAGGAACAGAAGTGTCTCTTTTTTGGCCTCTCATCCCAGTTCTCCTGGAGCCATCTCACCATGTTTGTGATGGCCTGGGGAGACTGGTGAACATTGCCTGTCCTTCCACCTGTGCCACTCAGAGACCAAGTCCTGCCCTCTGACAGCCTGAGAAACTCAGCCCATTCAGCCTGGGAAATCCTTTGGGCAGACCAGCCTTTGGGTGACAACAGACTATCCCAGAGACTCTCTAGTGCTCTGCTAGGTTTGCTCTACTCACCTTGCTCTCCTGACCCCCAGCCACCACAGGGAAGCTCTCTGCTGAGTGAGAAAACACAGCAGTACATCTTTCTTTCTGTTTTGTTTTTAACCACACTGACAAAGAACCACCTTCTGTTTTCCTTTTCATTTCCTTTCAATTCTAAGTCCTAATCAAAGCACTCATGAATCCCCCACTGTGCTATCACAGTGTTTATGAGCTGGAAAAACTGTAATAGTCTTTCCCTAGCTGAGAAATAATGAAGGAACATCTTTGATCTTTATTGCTAAAATAAACCCAAGAAAAGAAACTGATGAGTATAAAATCTTGCATGTCATATGCTTCCTTACCTTAATGTGGGATCTGCATTTGTGTCACAATTTGACTGCTGTTCAACACGTGTGTCTGACTTTCCTCCTTTCTGGAGAAAAACTGTGAGAACTGTAGTGTTTGAATAAACCTTTTCATTCGCAACTTTTGTGAATTTTTAAAAAAATTACTGTAATGCACAAATTTGCAATTCTGCATGTTACTGAATACTTGCAACATTTCTACTTTGCTAAAACCAATTCCACATGGTTTTGAAGCAGTATGACATCAAGATTTTTTATGTCCACAGCACTACTTGATCTAAAGGTGAACATCCAAGACTGGATGAGTGATCTTTGGAATATATAAAATGAAAACATGACTAAATTGACATCTATGATTTGCTGGGAGTTTAAATTACAAGGATATAACACCTTGAAAGAGCGTGCTTTCTGAATTGGAGCGTGTACCCAGTTTCATTCTTCTAAAATATTCTTAGTGAGGCAAAATTCAGTTCCCCTGGAAATCAGGATTTTTATTGAAGTGGCAGCATTATCATTATGATGAAGGTTGTTACGCCAGCATAAATACCTGGATTTAGTTCCCCCTCTTCAGGAAGCTATAAAAGAACCTTCTAAATTACAGTTTATTGACTTGGTTTCAAGGCTCTTAGCCAAAAGTGTGAACAGCAGAGGACTATTTCATAGCATTCTCAGTAAGACAAGCAAAGCTTTTGAGAGGTGCTGTGAAAACATCTCAAGGAAAGGGAAATGTCAGAATCTGCATATTTCTACATCTTTGAAGGTCTGGGATTTTCAAGCACCTAATGCTACAGCATAGCTGTGCCTAAAAGCCCTGCTGAGGAGAATTAAAGCTCTGCTTTACAAGTTACTGAGAACAGATGGAATAAGAAAGAGAATTTCTGTCCCAGAGAATTTTAGCCCTCGTACATGATGAGACACAATGGACAAACACACTAAATACGTAGGGAATTTGGCCAATGTAAAATGATCACTTAGTATGAGCCTCAGTTGAAAGATAATTTAATATCTCACTTGTAAACTAAAGGGAATAGCAAAGCTGAGCAAAATATTTCCATGTGACTACTGGGACTCCTAAAGTATCAGCATGTTATATATCTTCCTTCACATACTCCTGAACCTCCACACAATGTTCATATGACATCTATCAAAACTTTTTCCCTCTCTACTACCTGCTGACATGAGCAGCTGCTGTTTTGGAATCTGCAACTTTGGCAAGGCTCTGCAAATGAACTCTTCTTCTGAATATTCAGAAAAGTAATGGAAATGTCTTTGTTATGAAAGGGAGAGGAGGAAGATAGATTAGAATCTTTCTCTGCACCAGAGACAACAAATTCCCATTGATACCTGTTTCTAAACAAATGGTAACAGTGAGATTACAGACTGGGGAAATCAAGCCTCAGTTCTTCATGTGATCAGAAGTGATGCTTTTCAAGTCACTGTAGTTTTGCATATCGGCATGTGGGAAAAACACGAGCTGTAACTGTGCAAGGGGAATGAAAAGGAGAAAAGGAAGGGGAAAGGGGAAGATAGGTGTCGTCATCCCACCTTTCACTTGAAGGGGTAATTAAGCATTGGGTTTGCCTTTTTTTTTTTTTTTTCCCCAGGGCTCAGCTAGGAAATACTTGCCCAGAAAAAATGCTGGTTTAAGAAACAGGGACAGTGCAACCTAAAGCATGATCCCTGCTTCCTCTTAGGCTCAGGTGGAGAAATCCTCCCCTGAATTGCTTCTTCACCATAATGCATGATGAGAAAACAAGAAAGACTATTACCATCCATGAAAAAAATCCGCTTATTGTGTTGAAAGAATAGTAGGTATCCATGTTGTTCAGTCATGACTTGTTTGATGTTGCAGCAGCCCTCTTGGAGGGTAGAAATGAGCTGAGACACAGACTTCTTGTTTCTCACAGCATGAAAAGGGCCCTGGTTTATTCCTCTTTACAGCTCAGCCATCCTGACTCTAACCATTCAATAACTGGCTGCAGCAAGCTCCTGCTGTAGGTTTCCCTTGCAGCCTCTGACTGCTGGTTATTTCCTGCTAAACTATGACTACATATATTAGTTTGCAGATTCTGACTGCAGGCTTTTATCTAGCTAGACTATGGCTGCAGGTTCCAACAACTAGCTCTAACTGCAGACCCAGACTGGCCTCCCAGTAGTGATTTGCTCCCCTCAGGATCCTTCTTCTCCATGATCCTCTTATCCCCTCTTCCTCAAGGTTCCCCCTCCTTCATAGTCGTTCCCCCTCCTTCATAGTCATCCCCCCCCCCCCCCCCCCCCCAAACCAGCTAACCCCCTTCCTTTTATCACACTTATCTTCACTGGATATAGCTGTGGCTCATCAGGGGTGAGGCTGTACTGGGTAATTAACACAGCTGTTACTTATCAGGGACAAGGTCACCTGTATTCCCTTCTCCTACATTTGGCAGCAGCCAGGGCCATCACACTGTCCCTAGCCTGACACCAGGCAGGGAATACAGAACAATGTTCTCTACTTATGCTCCCAATTAATATCTGTCTGCTTGTTCATCCTCTTCACTGGACCTCTAGTAGTAACACAGAAGTGCTGTACACAGGAAAAACAGCTCAATACTGAGACGAGCAAATTATGAGTCCAAATTTTCCTCATTTGTAGCCGTGCTGCTGCTTTACCACTTTGTAAACAAGGAGCCTAAAGAAGCTTAAAAGCACTTTGGCACAGCACATGGAAGGACAAGGACAGTGGAGGACAAGGACATCAACCTCGCTACAAGGTGGAAGAGCTTAACAAGGGTCATCATATATCATCCACTACATGAGCTGTGGAGTTGCTCCACTCTAAGACACCAGCCTGGCTGAGCAGCATGAGCTCTGCTATAAACAAGTTCTTAGTTCTGTTCTGGACAAATTCTGACAGTTTCAAATTGGCTAAGTTAATACAGGGATGAATTTAATTGTTTGGTTACGGGGAGGTTAGAGGTCTTCCCATTACATGCTGTCATTAAGGTTTTTTTGTTTTCCCTCTGTCACCTGGCTGCAGGATGAAAACCTTAAGAATGACGGAGCCATCATGCATCTCTTCTGGTGCAGTGGGGTTCTTTGTCATGGCCTGAGGCTGGAGAGGGTGGGACATGTCCTGGGGGTGGTAAATGGGATTCTGGACAGTGATTTCAGTAGGAAATGTCACTCACTTTGTGAACAAGGAGTGCGTGAAAAATACATAGAAGAAAAATGATCTTGTCCTTTGAATGCTTATGTCCCTATCTGAAACTTCTTGTTCTACCCTTCTTCCTCAGGGGAAAATAAAACTCACCTCCATCTTGATGGTCATTTTAGATTTTGACCTACCTGAATTGTGGTAGATTTGGTGTGGGGCACTTAAGGATAATTTCAGATACTACAACTGAAAATGTCCTGTAACAGGCAGAAACCAGGGCAGCAGCTGACAGTGACAGGGGAGATGGCACAGAAGCACAAGCTTGAGAACCACTGCAGAAGCCGAAAAGGACAGTACCAGGCTCAAAGGGAAGGATGCACTCAGCAGTTATTTCATGATTTTTCCTGTTATTTCCCTATGGCCATCACATGGCCCTAATTACTGCTATGTACAAGAATACTTTACAGCCTCTGTGGCCCAACCAGGAGATAGGGAAGCATCATTAGCCAAGTTTTAATAGTGAATTCCAAAGCTTTGTCTAAGATCATTTGGGAAGACTGTGTCAGAGGAGAACAAACATGCAGCTTCTTCCCATACCTCAGCTATGAGCCTTGGTTGTCAGCATTTTATACTTTAATTTCTCAAATAGTCCCACTCCGTAGCGTTTCATCCTAATGCTTTTCTAATGCTGCCCTACTTTTCTGTCTTTTAGTTTGTCTAATTTCAGGGAAAAATATAGACAACTGATGCCAAGGAAACCTATAAATCACTTTATATAATTTGTAACAGTACTGAAAAATCTGCTTGGGATTTATGTCACTGCAAATGAAATATGCCATTTGCAAGCTGCCTTTTATAATTTATTAAGCAAGCTGAAATGTTTGCTAAAACAAACTTCGTTACCGTGTCATCTGCTGGAGTAGAAGAAATACTTTGCTGACAGATCATAGAAATTGGATTTTTATGGTGCCCCATCCACTTCAAAGGGTTTTCTCTAAAAGGGTTGACACAGGATGCTACTTCAGAAGCATTCTATGTGCTCTAGGGGACCATCCCTGTTTTCATCTCTGTTTTTAATTCATACAACAACCCATCCTGCATTTTCCTTGTGTTAGCTAAATACTGTATGTTCCAACACCTTAATCTGGAAAAAATAGTTATATAGAAACACAGGTTAAATGTTTAAGGCTGATGTAATGCACACTTGGAAAGCTCTAAATCAATCATTTATGCTGCATAACCTGCTTTGGGCCCTCGCTCCATTGCAGGTAGCTGCCAAGCAACCCCAGCAGGCAAACCTGGGGACGGAGCTGTGTGTGTCAGTCTGAGAAGGGCAATATCAGATCCAGATCCCAGTGAAGTGATGACAAGGTTTACCTGGGCTTCAGCAAAGTTTGACAAGGACTTTAGGGAACACATATCTGATCAATCTCTTCAAGACCTTCTTTCATGAGCCCAAACATTGGGGAGGTACCTAGAGCAAGGACTATCCTAAGAGCTGTACTGTTTTTTTGGGACACAACACTAGAAAAGCCTCCTGTGCAGGACAACTTGTTCACCCTCCATACAGTTTCCAATATAAGGCCCAGACCTTATATTCCAGACCAGGAATACTCATATATAAATATGTTTCATAGCTTGCAATGCTGCAGCTTCTGCTTGCACACTGGCTGGAAGTGTGCTCAAGCCAGCATCTTCTCCAGTGTTAATTCCACACACTGAGAGAAAAAAGACAGTATAATTACAGCACTCTGTTATTTTCATTTTGATGAAGAAGGCTTTTGAAGAGAAGAAAGAGGTGGCCCAAACTGCCTCTGAGAGATGTGAGAGCACCCTCAACTTGCTCAATAAAACTCTTTGTAGGCTGGGAGGTTGGACTGCTGCCAAAGCTCATGTGATGGCACATCTCTCAGAAAGCTATGGAAAATCAAATTAAATAGTGACATTCCTTTGCGGGTGGCAAATATCCTTATCCTACTCACGTTATGGTGACTGAGAGGAAAAACCCAAATAAATAAACAATTATATTAAGGTTCCATGGCAAATATGGGTCATTGCATTTCTCCAGAATTCTCAAGGGGGTTTTATATTTTCTCTGAAAATAATAATGAGAAACTATAGTTAATGCATCTATTATTTTCATGATTGTTATAATTTCTCTTGCCCTGTTTTAAGGACAGAAAGTCCCAAGTCTTCACCAAAGGGTTACTACTATTTGCAGTATGTAGGCTCAAGTCTTGGCTGCTTACCATGCTCAGAGGGGTGAGCAGCTCAGAGCTGGGGGAGGTTGAATCCAGTGGAAGTTGTGGCTGCTGGCCACTGAGGTTCTGCACAGGGAAGCTGTGATGACAGCAGTTAGAGTGGGAGCATGGAAAAATGAAAGAAATGGGATAATGCCAGCATGGATGTTGTAGAAAACCAAGAGACTGCATTGCAGTGGCTCATGCATGATAGGGCCCCTCTTTGTGGGCTGGTCTGGGATCTCTCCAGTTGCTCACTGGGTGAGAGAGGAGAAAGCTTAGGGGTGAAGGATTTGAATGCAGGGGATCCTGGGAAGGCAGGTATGGAAAGGTGCCGTGTGTCCCTGCTCCTCAGAGCCCTCCCCAGGTGTGCTTGTCCAGTTGTGCCCCATGTCTGGGGCAGAGCTTCTCACAAACATTGAAGTACGGAAATTTTTCTCTGATATGTAGCAATGCTGTGGGAAATCATGAAAGTCCTCTGGCCTTGATTTTGTGAGTCTTTTCCTAGAGAAACTGCTGAGTGACAAAAAAAGGAAAAGATAGGAAAAAAACCCCAGGGAAATCTCAGAGGGAATCTGAAATAGTTGCCAGAGTGCAGAGTTGACAGAGTTGTTATCTGTCAAGGGTTATCCATCTTATTAAAGCAAATGCCTAAATCTACTGTAAAATGAAGCTGTTCGGGGGGAAAAAGAAAAAAAATAAACAAGAGAAAAAAATGTTGACCTAAATTATAAATAGCAACATGAATCATAATCTTGAATGCATTTTTCCTTCAAAGATACTCAAGAGGTGCTGCCCAGCATTGTATATCATGGAAACACGTATTTCCTAAAATCTGCTAAAGTGACATTTCAGTCATATTACTGGCTACAAAAAGACAGTCTAAGAAAACAGAAGAACAATTGCTGCCCTGCAAAAAAGCTCCAGGACAAGAAAGCAGTAACAGCTGCTGCTGGGTTTGTGCTTTTGTTTTTCCTGTGGATGGGAAGAAAACCACATTCCTTCTTACAGCAACTTCACCTCTGTTGCAGGTGTCATAATGAGTGTCAAGTTAAAGCAGTGAGCTGGAGTAATTGGAGTTCCTCTTTCCAAGGGACAGGCAAACAGCATCTCCAGCTTTTGTCAGATCAATCTAGAAACACTTTTGCTCAGTGTGTGAGGCTGCACATGATTGAATTGCCACTGGCTGTGACCTTTCTTCAAAGCTATTCATTCCTTTTGCACAAGAACCCCCAGAGCTTCATGGAAAATATGGAAAACTCTCAGTCACATTCTTTTATAGTGGGAGAAGGAGGTTTTGTCAATATTTCTTTCAGGATTGATATTATTTTGAACTTTCAGGATTGTCTTTGTTTTGGACTCAACACAGGGGTTGATTGGGGAAAATGAGAAGTTAGTTTTACCCAGTGTTCAGGACAATTGGGCCCCTCAGCAGTACTTCATCTCACTCCTCTCTTTTGGCTTGTTTCTCCAAACTGCAAACCTCAAAGAGGCCAAAATCAGCTATCAAAATGTGGAAAACTGACTCTAGATATTAGAAAATGCATTTTTTAAGAAAAAAGGGGAAGTTAAAATGAAATTACTATGGTGGCTGTTCTCTCCCATCTGTAATGTGGGAGTTTTACTCATCCTGATGAATAAAGAGAGTTTAACATTCTCCACTTGAAGAATGGAGATGGACAGCTGTGTGCTGCAACATAATAAAATTATCTTATTTGAGGCTGCTTCTCCAGCTAGGTACAGCACATACAGTACTTCTGACTTACTAAATTTGAGGCCCATAGGATTCCAGACAACATCTGGGTGTTGTTTAGGCTTCCCTCATTTGCTCCTTTAATTCTAGAGGTGGAAGGCTCAGAAAGGCTTTGTAGTGCACTGTCAAAATTCAGCTTGACCTGCAATATGTGAGCCCTCAGCACTCTCTTCCTTGCACTTACAGCCAGGCTCCTCTGAAGGACAAGCAGGGCATGGGCCAACAGCCAGGAGGCAGCAGGAGAAGTGAAATCCATCCTGTCCTGTATTTGGGAAGGCCATGATACTTCCTAGGTATCAAAAGTTTCAATCTGAGATCATAGGTAGGAAAGAGACTAAAAAAAACCCTCTTTTTTCAGCTTCTTCTAGAATTTCTCTGGAAAGATCTGATTCACCAAGCAAGCTCTCATAAGGAAAACAGGCACAAAGCCATCAAAGAGGAGGAGGTGACATGGCTGATGTGTGACCTGCACTTCCAAGGCGTGGGCACAGGCAAGCTGAGGGACCCACTACCAGTGTGGGCTTGGTCCTCTACAATTCAACCAGCACCAGTCTGTGCTGTGGCCTAGTTAGATCAGCACTTCACCCACACTTCCTTTCCAACTTCACAGGGCTTCCCCTCTCCCTTCTAAAGCTACTAAGTAGCCCAAACATTCCTGGTCCACACTCAGGATGTAGTCAGTCCTCCAGCAGAACCTTCACCACATGCTGAGCCTCCTGCAGCAGGGAGGCTGGGAGATGCTCATGAGGCTGAGAGATGCTCATGAGGCTTCTCTTCCCCCAGACCCTGGTGCTCATCCAGACTCTCCCATGCCAGATCCCAGACGGGATTCACTCCCAAAAGAGAAAAGCAATTTTAATTTTCACAGGGTAGTTCTGCAATTAGTGAGGAGTCACTGGGGTCACAAATGAATCGAATAGGTGGGAAGAGAGAAGTAGAAGATAGTGCTGCTGCTGAACTCCTTTTATCATGTAGTTTAACATGGTTTCACTCACAGAACAATGCAGTGGTAGAGAGGATACATTCTCTGAAGTTCCTCTTTCTATCCATAGTCAGAGCACTGCTGCTGCTGAACAGGCTCAGTGCCTGCTGAAGGCAGACAACAGTCTGCTCTACTCTCATGCATGAAGCCAATCTACACTCCTCTAATCATCGTATCTAACCTTTAAAAGAAAGACAGAAAAAAAAAAAAAAAAAAAAGGAATTACTCGTGTAAGGGCCCTTAAAAGCTGGTTCAGCTGAGGCTTGATAATATGAACACACAACAGAAAAAATACTGAAGTGATAAGCTACAGCCAGGACTCCTTTCTTCTAAATTTCATCTTAGCAGAAACAGCATCAAAGAAGGAAAGGACCTATGAGGATTTTTCTTAGAGAATACAACCTCACAACCCTTCAAAGAACATTTACAGTTTTCTTTTCCCATGTTCATCTCATCCTCACATCTTAAAAGCTTTCTTCATTTGCAAACACCTCCATAAATTCATTCAAAAGTATCACACATAGATCCTACTTTTGCAGCACTCACAGGAAAATTGATATTCTGATAAGAAAACCTAACACTTTTTCTTCCTCAGCTATGTGATTTTTCTCTTTCTGCACACTGTCATTTATAGGTTGAAAGTTCTTCAGATCAGGGACTGGCTCAGTCAGGACTAGCTCATTCAGGACCTTGTTTTGTGCTCTTGACTTTGACATATTTACTAAATAATTGCATGCCTTGAGTTACAGCTGCAGTGGGAATTGACACTGAATTTCTCAACTCCTCTCAAATCATACAGATAATGCTATGCTGTCATTTGCCACGGAACATGCTAATTGTATTTTATACAGCTTTCACTAGAACTTTACTAATTTTAAATATCCCTGCTGTTGATGTCATGACAGATAGAGTCTTCAAATCAGCACGGAACAGGTCACCTCAGTACAAATGTTACGCAGGACTGTCAGACTGCTTCTTGTCTGCTCATTTTTCACTGTTTGTAGCCACCTGTCATCTGTTTATAATGATGTGAAACATAACTCACTGACACTTGTATGTCCTCTCCTTGCTTGTTTTGCAGTATTTAACATGCCCTAGAGGTCACTAGCTATTATATCCTATCAGCAGGACCACACAAATATGAAGCATATGAAAGTTGTTTTGTACATGTGATGAAGAAGTTGCATCTGAGAGACAGTAACTGTGACAATGGCTCTTCTGGATATGCAGGCTAATCTCACTGTAGGCTGAGCTGAGCTAAATCAATAATATAATCCTACCTTAAATCTGGAACATGGAATTTTCTATTTATTTGTACAACAACAGTATGATCAGAGCCTCACACAAGATATAAATTATATAGCTAGGAACTATTTATTAATGTTGGGGTTTTTTCCTTTGCCTGCATGGCCACCCTCAGCCTCTCCTCCTTCACGCAGCACTTTGAAGTCTTTGCTTCAAAGGTATCTGGGTTGCGCAAGAATTTCCTATGTAGCACTGATGTGGGGGCAATTAGATGCAGGGGCTTTTCAGCTTTTTAATTAAAAATTAAACTGTAAAGCAGCCTGGGCCTGCTCAGGGCTGAAGCAGGGTTGGGACAGAACTATAGATCCTCTGCCTTTGATGGCTGACAGGAGCTGACCTCATTCCTCTCACTAGGACATGGGATTCCCTCACATTTCAGGAGAAAAATATTAGAAGGTGCCCACTAACCTTTGAAACAATTCATTCCTATTGAATCTGACATCAGATGCACACCACCAAGTCCTAGAGTGGTCTCTGTGTGAAACACCAAAGAGGTGAAGGACCAGACCTGAACAGCAACAAAGCTCACGAGAGCTTATAAAGAACAGATATATGGGGAGGGAAAGAAAAAGGAAAAAAAGGAAAAGAAACCAAGAAAAAAAAGACCACCCTCACCATCTCAAAAAAAGACCTTTCTTTTAATCAAAATGATTATAAGAATGGATGGAGAAGCACAGTGGTATCTCTCTGATTATGGCTAACAGCAGGTGCAGAAGTGAATAAATAGGGGGTTGGATGGGAACCTCTCCATATTGGCTTTCTGGATCCTGAACCAGAAAAAGAATCCCTACTGTGCTTGTATTTGCTGAAGGAACAAAAGCACAGGGAAAGCCAAACATATTCACCACCTTTTAGAGCTGCAGAGAGATTACACCTGTTTGGTTCACCTTCAGAAAAGCCTGCATGATTTTAGGTACAGCCAGCCAAGCCACAGGTACCCATTTATCTCCTAAAAAGCCTTTGTGCTAAAAATCAAACTCTAATACATGCTTCTTATCTACTGCCTTTTTTTTTTTTTTTTTTTTTAGGCAATCAAGTATGAAATTCTGTCATCAAATCTGATAGCTGTTGCATTAATCAAGTGATTGGCTTTTATAAAAAAATAATCTGAGACAATTCTGGAAGACTAAAAATCTTTGGTTTTGTTGGGGAGATTTTGCAAATCCCAGACCTCTGCAGCCCTCCAGTAAGCTTTTGAGAAAGATAAATAAAACATATTTCAAATATCAAGGACAATTATGTAATGTGGCCTCTATGTTGTCAAATCTTGGATAAAAATGTTGGTAGACCTAAGGAAGAGCTGAGTGTTCAGAATTTTGGATTATACTCAGAGACAGTGGAAGACCAGATGATACCTTTTGAAGAAATCTCCCTCTGGTGGCTAAAAAGGGAATTCAAAATTTTCCTGACCTTTTTTTTTTTTTTTTTTTTTTTTTTTTTCTTAGGTTTAGGAGTCTGTTGACTCAGCCACCCACATTTTAATAGACTTCCAAGTCCTACTTAATCACTAATCTCTGTGAGAGTCAGATGGGATGGAGGTAGTCTGGTAGTATTGCATCTCTTCCATACTGGTTACCTGCAATCTGAAAAACAAAACAAAAACTAAAAGTCAAGCCCCAAACCGCAGACTTATGTTACTCCTCGCTACTCTCAACCACTTTGAGTTCCAGCAGATTGACAAATTTTGACTGACATATTTTGAATTTTAAAACCCTGCCATATGACAGCCATAATCAATAATAAACATACATCTGAAATTACACTATTATTTTGTCTTGCTGTTGCTAGCACTTTGAAAAGTGAATTTGGTTAGCCAGATTTGAAAGGGCAAGGTGTTTAACTCAAAGCAAGCATCAATTAAAATTGATTTTTAGACCAGTACTGTTGCTGAAAATGCAAATGTAGATTATTGCAGAAGAGATACCTTATTCCAACCAGTGAGGGTTAACACCTTCAGAAATTTGGTGAGTTTTCCAGAGAAAGAGTGCGCATGATGGGAAGAACAGATGGTCTTCCTTTGCATTTTGCAACATACAGAACATGTAAATCCCTAATCCTGCTAGGTGAGCAAGGGTCCCAATTCATAGCACCATTAGTGGGATACCCAGGCTTAAAGCTCTGAGACAGAAGTTCGAATCTAGTCCAGTGTGGATGAAATCCAGGTTTTTCATTGATTTGCCAGTGCCAGTCCAGTTAAGGCAAATCCCACCCCCATAGTGCCAGACCAGTGCTCCAACATAACTGCACATGTGGCTAAGACAGAGCACAATGAGGGAGCTTTAAAGAATTCCAACAGCTTTCAGGATTTGCTGCTGATGACAGTTACCCAACTTCCTCAGTACACCCTCTGAATTCCCTGACTGAAAACATGTGCTAGTTTAAACATTAAAAGGGGTGACATATAAAGTGCCAAAACCTATTTCAATATGAAATGAGACAATTCAGAAAGATGCTCAGAAGAACAGTTAGAACACAGAATAGCAACAGAACACACCCTTTCTATAGGCTTTTCTATTCCCTCCCTCAGATGCTCTTTGCAAGACCCCAGACCCTTCACAGCTCCACTGTTCTCCTCTGGACAGGCTCACCAGTGTCTGTCTTGCAGTGAGTGGCCCAGGACCAAACAGGATTTGAGGTGTAGCCTCCCCAGTGCTGAGTACTGCTGGAACTGTAGTATCCCAGTATCCTGCCAAGTCCTGGGCAGGACACACTATTCCTGATCGAGGCCAGGATGCCATTGGCCTCCTTGGCCACCTGGGCACAGCTGGCTTATGTTCAGCTGCTGTCACCAGCTCCCTCAGGTCCTTTCCTGCAGAGCAGCTTTCCAGTCACTCTGCCCTCAGCAGGGCTGTTGTGACCCAAGTGCAGGACACTTCCTGAACCTCATACAGTTGGCTTCAGACATGGATCCAGCCCACCCAAAACCCCCTGCAAAGGCTTTGTACCCTCCAGGACAACATTCCTCCCTAACTTGGTGTCATCTGTGACCTGCCTCAGGGTGACCTTGACCCCTTTGTCCAGATTACTGATTCAGACATTAAGATTCAGACATTAAGCAGGACTGGCCCCAACACTGAGCCCTGGGGAACACCACTTGTGACCAGCTACCAGGGTACGGAATAAATGTACAAATAAAGTTTTATGTCAGACTAGAGGTTGGTTAAAGAGCACTCACAGTTGGTACTCAAATTATACTTGGCAGAATTTTGGATCCAAGTACAAGAACAGCAAAAAAGCAGACTAAAGAACCTCCACCCACTGAGTCAGTAACTTCTTTCCACAACTGTTAAATTTTTAGAGAGATATAAATCAGATCAGACCTGAGTTTATTAATTTGGACTCTATTTTTAACATGTTAAAACTGTTATGAATGCAAAGCTGATAGAGAACTTGGGACACAGAATTATCCTTGCTATGGTCAATCCTTATTTTTAAGATAATGCATATGGAAAAGAAATAAACTTAACAATACGAATACAGACTTTTAAACTGTGGATTTTTTTAATTAAAAATTTGTCCAAAAAGATGAATATTTACAAAACACTGAGCCTTTCAATTCTGTTATCAAAACCTGCTGAGTGTAGTACACATAAATCCTAAAGTAGAGTATTATACAAATCCAAAATATAGTAAGATCAGTAAAATTGATGTGATTGACTTAATAAAAACTACACCATTTCCCAAATAGGAAAGATCAAATACGAACCAGCATTGCACTAAGTGAATATGCAGACTTCCAATAGATTCATTGGAGACAGTCTCCAGGGTGTAATCCAACAGTGTAGTAACTGACACTACATCAAACCCATTGAGTTGTGTTTAATGAAATCTGTACACACAAAATTTACAAATATTTTCAAAGGTTCATTCTTAGTCTTTGGAAATATGTCATAATTAACTCAATAAAACTGATGCAATCCCGCTATCTAGGAGCGTTTCTGTATAAGGGCTTAAACTGTCTGCCCAGAAGACAAAAAGGATTTAAATTCTTCTGTTGGATGAAAAAAATAGAAATTTTTAATAAGGCAGAACCCAAATTTTAAAACGCTGTTTTACACACTCAAGAGTCCTTTCATATCACAGGCAGAAAAAAGGAAAAATCCAGGTAACTCAACCCAGGACAGGGAGCAGAATATGGTAAACTCTTCAGAAATCCATGTATTTGCTCACAGAGGATCTTTACTCAGTGCTTTCAGAGAAAGGCAATATATCCCTTATCTAGTGTCTAGCATAAATAGCTAAGAAGATTGGCATGCAGAGCTAGGCAGCCTCATGATGCAAAAGAAATCAAAGCAGAAGTCTGTACATGGTTCTCTGTCCTTTTATAAAGCATCCCAGACCACAGATCAGATGCTGCTTCACTTCACTCAGTAAGAGGGGGAAGCCTTCGCACCAAGGTCAGCCCAGCACTTCATTTCACTGGGTTACTGGCAAAGCCACGTTGACAGGCACTTGGCTGGGCTGCTGTGCTGGGGACCCATTGCTGAGAGGCTGCTGTGAAACCGCGGCTGGCTCCATTTTGCTGATGTGTGTTATGAAGCGCAGCCGAAGTTTCAAAGCTGGTCTCAGATTACAAATTATCTTCTCTACCTGTTTTAAAAAAAGAAGAAAATGTATTCAGTAAAAAACAGGAGTGTTTTTACATGCCACTACTGTACATAAACATCACATTAGCACAACAGAAAATGGAAAAAGATACAGTAAATAGAGGTATTTACACAAGTATTTTATTTAAAACGCTAACTTTTGGACCTCTTCTAATAACCAATCTTAAGAAACCCTTCATGTTGTAACAGTTATGCACCAAAGCTTTGTAAAACAATTCACACAACTGACATTTTTAAATGTGCATACTGCTTTAAAATAGAGACAAAATGAGTGAATGATTTTTCACTGAATATGAATGGCATCTTCCTTTTGTCACATGTCAAGTTACACTACTGAATCAGAAATTAAGTAAAAATTTAAAGAAATAGATTTAAATGAATAAAAGTTATGAAATATCCAATAGCTTTATTTCTAGTGATAGCTCTTAAAGCACCCTGAAGCTGTATCTTAAATTTCAGACTACATAAATTAATCTTGCAATCTAATCTACTCCATCTGAAGCTTTTCCTGCACCAACTTCCTAATTTGTACAGAGAATAATCAACTGTTAAACAATTCGTTGTACTGCTACCTATGAAAAATAGTTCACAAAAAGATTAAATTACTATATGGGAAGAAAGATAACCAAAGTATCAATATCTACTGTTTACTTACTTGGTCTTTCACACTGTCACCTGTAAACATGTATTTCATATGATACAAGAAATCGCAAATGGGATCCATGTAGTTCAGGTGGGAGCTGTACCGATCTGCATTCAGGAGCATTTCATAAAATGCCACTCCAATCTGCTCACAGACACAAAGAGCAGCCCAAATGAAAACACGTTTTAAAATGTTTTAGATTAACAATACAATAAATATTTACTGCTTTTTAAGTAGCTGTGATTCCTAACTATTTACTTTCTTACACGGATGAATGGACAGGTCTAAGTCATGCCATTATGCTTCACTAAATGGTTTCCAAGTTAAACTAGCAGGGTCTCTGATATCTGACATTTTTCAGCTCATCTGCCTACTGGCATCTCTTTTTTCCTCCCCTAACCTTATCCACACTGACATGAATGTAAGAAACAGTTCATGTTCCTCCATCCTCACAATTCACCTCTTGCATACTCCTTTCCAGGCAGTAAGTCTGATGTATATTTTGAAAGTAGTTTGAGAGCCAAAGAAAGCATATACTGCTTGATATTTCTGGGGGTTTATTTCTTTTCTTGCTTAAAAAGAAATGTACTGGGTGTTTTATTCAACAAGATCTCAGTTAACGGGGTAAGCTGAATACCAACTCAGCAACTCAGATCCTTGCAATCACTGTTTAATTTGTAGAGAATTTAATTCTGAATATTTATTAAGATTAATATTTATTAAATCCCATTCTGATTCATGAGTTAATTGGAAAGGTAAAATAATCCATACAGTATAAAGCAAACCACGAGCCAGACTTTACCTCTATCATGCACCGTGTCCTCTCCTGCTGGAAGCGTTGCAGGAAAGGCCCAACGAGGTGATAAACGTAGAGCAACTGGAATTCTGTTTTCACAATGGGTATCAACGTTTCTGTGAGGAACCTGTAGGATGTCAAGACGGGGACTATGTCAACTGTTTATTTGGGGTACTTTATTTCTTTCACCTGTACCAAATTCTAGCCAAAACGTCACAGTCTCTCTCACACATTTAGACCTTTATTTTAGAAAAACCAGCGTGCCTCTGGAAATAGCAGCTATTCCAAGTATTATTTTGGGGCAGCTCTAGAACTAATATTTACTGCTTCAGTTGATGCTTTAGGAATGTGCTACAGTGATGCTTTTAAAAAAAATTTAAATTAATAAAAGCATAAAAGCTAATCTAGATTTAAAAAGGCTTATTAAAGGCAGTCACACCATATGGCAGCCCTCCAGCCTACAGACAACTAGACTTATGTCAATGGAAGAGGGAGCTGGAAAAAAACTTGTGATCCATCCGGCAAGTCGTGGATGTCCCCTGTACATATTTATTTGCTGGTGTAAGTGCAAATAGGTGGAGCTTTGTTATCTATCTTGTGTGTGGAATTTAAAAGACAAGTTACATTATCAAATATCATTCCACCTACTTAGGAATGAGAGAAAGCTGTCCAATGCTGGAATGATGCCAGACTGCATGTGCCAAAGCCAAAGTGTAGCTACAACTCATCTCAGAGTAAGACTGGTGGCATGCTGTGAAGTCAAACAGCTGGAATGGGTAACCAACCCACTCTGTCTCTGATGTCAGGCTGGGACTGTTGATGACATTCACAATGCAATCATGGAGAACAATCCAGTATGGCTCCTGGGGACAAAAAATTAACAGAACAAACCCAAAAATTCAGAATTATAAAAGGAACATCACCTAAGACAATGCTTCCTCAGCTCATTCCACTATCATTGTATTTCTAAAATGTGTATCTATAAATGTAAATGTATATATAAAACTGTTTTAAATGACATATGGTATATAAATGGTAGTTGATAACCATGAAGATGCAAACTGAAAAAGCACAATACAAAAAGCATCCATGTTAGGGGGTATGGCACACTCGAGGGTGTGGCATTATCAAGACATATCTCATTAATTTGATTATTTAATCACCTGATATAAAGTTCTCTAAAAGAAGCAAAGACTAGGCAAAAAACCTTAGTGGAAGAAGTCTGAAAATTTTCTAGTTTTCTGAGTGCAGGCACGAACAGACCAAAAAAACAAGATGGAAACAGGAAATAAAGAAAGGTACAAAAGACAAATGAACACGAAAGGAGAGGGAACAGGAAGAATTAGAAGCATTATAAAAATAATAAGCATTAAATTCTTGTTGGCTTCCCTTCAAGAAGAGGAACTATTTTATTGGGGAAGAGAGGTCACAAGGGAAGGACAGCTGTGACCCATGAATAACACATATGGCAAGATCAGAATTACTCAGACAGTCTTTGTCAAGTACCAAGAGTCACAATATTCAGAAGATCAAAGTGATCTTCTGAATATCATATCTGTATCATATCTGATACGCAAACTACTGCAGTAGTTTGTACTGCAAACACTTCCTTTTGCAATCTTAGCCACATCTCATTTACACAGTTTAAGAACTACACGGTGTGAAAGCGCAAGCATTAATCAAAAAATAACTTTGCAAAAGAAACTTTACAGATCTTCCTACTACATAGCTCCAGTTCTCAATACTACACACATGGCATTTAAAAATATATTTGAACAGGAGTGATTTACTTCTTTTCATCCTAGCCTCAAAACATAATAGAAAAACAAGACACCTGGTCAATTTTTCTATGCTGGAGGACTAGATATTTCTCAAACATGTATACAGCCTTGTGAATAGCTCGCTGTGGAATCTACAGATGTTGGCTGTAAGTGCTTACAATGTACTCTAGAAAGATGATAAATGTTTCATGGAAGAGTATTTTTTTTTTATTATTTTAAAATACAACGTATTGACTCACGGGTAAGGCTGTGATAATTAGTCCAATTGCATTCATCCAAGCTGTGATGTTCTCTCTTGGCACCAGAGGCTGACTAGAGACAAAGAAAAAGAAAACTAAAGCTCTGAAGTACACAACTGCAATACGTGCTTCTTGTGCATCTCACAGACCACATGGACTTACACCAAGAATGCTTGTCAAGTTGAGAGAACTACAAAAACACACACAGGTATTTTCAAGAGCCAAAAGATGGTATAAATGCTATTGGAATGTTGTGTGCAAAACACACAGAGGTATTTTCAAGAGCCAAAAGATGGTAAAAATGCTATTGGAATGTTGTGTGCAAAACTTTATTTGGGTGTGTTTTGCATTAGTAGCAGGTTTCCTCCAAAGGCTTCAAACTTTTTTCCTTAAACTTTAGTGTCTAAGAGTTGTTTGTCCCTTTATTGATTCCTTCCATCCATATGCCCCAAACAGAGCTAACAATAATATATTACTAAGCTGAATGAAGCTACACTGAAGTAATTCCAGTTTGTCACTGCTGAGTGATGTCAGCTGAATGGCTGCAAGAATACCAGGTCCTGTCTCTCACCACAGTTTATTTCAGTGATTGCCCAAGAAGCAGCTATGGGTCAAATTTAATGCATTGTGACAAAAGGTCAGCCTTGGCACACCACTGTTTCAAAGTGCCTCTGATCTACATCAGCACCAGGAAGATTCAGAGTCCTGCCAATGATTCCTGTCCCTTTCTTTGCACTCAAAAAAGCTGTGATATCAGCTGATGAGATGCCCTCCTCTCAGCACAGCTGAAAAAACAGACTTTCTCCAGGCTTTCTTGCTGAACCCAATGGGTAAGATCTCTGCCTGTGTGAGGTTTTACCTCAAACTCTTATGGGCATCATGCCACATCAACCAATTCTGAAGCATACAATCCACTACACCACAGGAGTCTAACATGCGGTTTTTTCTGCTTGTCACCTTGTTTGCCATCTAAAAATACTTTATATATTAAATGTTACCTATATGCACAATTCTTTTTTAAAAAAAATTAGAAAATTAGTATCACAGACTACCTGAGCAGTCTCTAATTATGTATGATATTATTGCAGAAAACCATTTCAGAAAGCCAACGTACCTCTTCAGCACAACATTCAGCAGAGCATTGCCCACCTCCTTCCCTGGAACAGCCAGAGCCATGAGCTCAACACAGGTAACGTGCAAAGCATGGGCAGCTGGGTTAGGAAATTCATTGAATCTCCAGTCACAATTTGGAAATGGACCAGGTGATTTGCCTGCCATAGGTGGCAATGGTTAAGGAAAAAAATGCTGCCTCAACACAGACAAGTATAAACAGCACAGTGATTAAAAATGGATGCATCTACCACACACTAAACTGAACTGAAAATTATTGAAAACAAGTGAAACAGCCACATTTCATTAAAAAAAAAGACATACAGAAGTATGAATATAAGATGCTGATATCATTGAAGGACTGCATGAATACACAGCTATAAATACATTACACATACGAAGACAAGCAAAGGATAAACCTCCCTGATTAAGAGGTGGAAAAAACAATACCATCGATCTCATTCACTGTCTGCTTTCAAGAGGAAAAAATATAAATCAGAGGAATTTTCTCACAAATTCAGAAACCATTGATTTGCCTCTAAGATCTTCTAGCAGACTTCTAAAGTGAGAGTTTATGCAAATGGAGCACCTGCTTATTCTCTGAAAATATTCCACTTTCCCAAGCAAGACTAACTTATTTGAAATACATACAGAAAAGTTCTCCACAGTTAACATTTGCACAAAATCAGGGATTTAAATAATTTTAGCTTTCTTTGGAGACACCGAATAGACTTCTTTGAAGTTACACATTTAAGAAAGGGAAAGCCAGGAGAAGGAGTGAAAGAACTTGTAACATCCTGAAAATTGGTCAACTCTTGTAAAGCTGCTCCAGAAAGAAGCCAAAGTCCAAAAAGATTCCTATTCTCTAATTTGCCAGCTATTCCCACATCTTAAATATGGCACTGCTCTCAATATTTTATACTCAGTAATACTAATAATTAGTATTAGAAAACAGTAACAGTAACCTCATTTTCGAAAAATCCTTTAAATACTCACATTTGCATCAAGCTTATTTTTTTGACAATCAAAATTCAATTCAGAATGCATAATCATCAGTAATTGTATTTCTACGTGATGTTTAAACAGTGAAATATTTATACAGCTGTACTGTACTTGACTTTCACCGTATCTTTTAAGATGTCTACTAGGACAGCACTTCCCTGTTTAGAATAATAAAGAAATTGAACGTCATATTTTGATGAAATGAAGATTTAAGACATTGTCACAGCTCACTTAGAGCCAACTTTTAGAAGGATATTGTCTACTAGTCTTCCAATGAGCTTGCAGTAGTAAGCATCATCAGGAACCCATGGATTTTCTTCCCGGGGATTCATGGCACATTTGAGGTAAGTATCACTCAGACACCAGCCTAGTGGACGATTATCTTTGAGGGAGCCAATTATGGCATGAACGAGTTTCCTCTTGAGGTTTGTGCGCTCTCTCAGATGGCCCTCATAATAGTGAAGAGTGTTGTACAGGTAGGTCACTGGCCGGTCTGCCAAGGAGAAAGGGAAAACAATAAAAACCAGAAATAAATTCCAGCATCATTGTTTGTGGCAAATAAAACTAAAATCAAGAGCCCTGCAAGACTAAGTTGCATTTATTTAAAAACAGCACATAAGGAATTGATTAATGTTCTTTCTTTCAATATACTGTACAAAACTGATTTTCCTTTGTCCTGTACATACTTCAGTGTCTGTGCAGAACAAAAGAAGTGGAACAAAGAAGGTCAGTATTACTAACAGTTCACAACTTAATGGTAATATTAATATATTTGTAAGTGAACTGATTAAATGAACTCTTCATATACAAGGTATTTGGTAAGAAGAATCCAGGTATGAAATCACAGTAAAGAAAGAGTATTGCAAATTGTCTGAGCATAACACAGCAATGAGACCTATAAAAATTATTTTAAGTGCATTTCTAAAGGTATTCAAGTATCAGGTCAAGTTATTTGACTCTTAAGTAAGGACAGAGAGAGGAACTACTTTTCAATTATTTCAGTCTTGGTAACAGAAAGTTTGTTAGGACACAGGTCCAAGTATTTACTGCTAAAAGGGAATGGAAGGGAAAGGTGTGAAGGAAACACCAATTAGCAAGAGATACCTGAAAAAAATAAGTTCATTGTTAGTAAGCTGAAATTCACTAAACAGGAAATGCACTTCTCTGTGTAAATGTACACAGGGTTTAGAGAACAGGAAAGGAATAAAGCACTGCTGTGCTAATACATGAACATTATGAATAAAAGAGGTGAAGAGGACATAATGATCACAACAGGAATATATCCAACTGTATTCACGGATAACTTACCATGGAATTTGTATAAACCTCCCAGATGATCCAATAAAGTTTCTAGTGATTTGGAGACTGGAAGCAATTCCAGAAATCTATGAATTACAATATCAAACACCGGCAGGAAGCGCAGGCATACATTTCCAAAATAAATTGGTAAATACTGGGGCTGGATCTGAACTGGGGGATTCACTTGTTCTGCCAAGCCTTCAAAATACAGCTTTTCAGGGTATTTCTGGAAGGAAAGAAATCCACCAAAATTAAAATTTCTTTCTTTGTAAGTAATGGATTAAACATTCAGCATCTACATTGCTTTAAAAAGACACTTCAGAACCCTCTTTATCACATTTTAACTCAGTGAAGCTTACTGTAAGCTTACTGAAGAAAACTGAACTACGACATAAAATGGCTATTAGAATAGTGGATAATATCTTCAAAAAAAAACCCAGAACAGAGTTTCACCACCACTCAAAATGGGCATAAAAGAACTTTAAGTATTCCAAAGCAAAGCTGAAAGTAGCCAGTGCTAAAGTGTCCTTTGTCACGCACTTGAAGAGAAATCCTCGGGGAAATCAGCACTACTAGAAGTTTCTGCATCATATACTAAATTAAAACACTAGAAATAGCATGAATGAAATAGTTCCCTGGGAAAGAGCTGTAGTGTACTCAAATAACAGATGGGTACTGCTCAGAGCCTGAAGTTAGGTTTTACCCGTGACTGAAATTTCTCTATGCCAGGTTGGGTGTAGTGACTGTGCAGCCATGTCAGAGCACTTCCCAGGCTCATTTGCTTCCCTGCTACCCTTACACTTTCAGGCACTGTTAAAACACTGTACAGCCAATCAGAGGGCTAATACAGACCAAACCAGCTCCTGGATCAAACTAGATGGCATATATTGAGCTACATGACAAGTTTGTTTGGATCTGTTCCATCTCAGTGTTTGTTTTTTGACAGAACATTGGCACATCCTTCTCTAGCCAGCACAAACCAGTATGTTTATAGGAGCATTAGAATCTCAGCACTTCTTTTCCCTAACATATCAGTCTATCATGTTCTTGTCACACAGAAGATGGAAGAAGTTTTAATAATTAGAAGAAAATGTAGGTTTAACTATTGGGATAGTTATAAAACACCAGATAAAATGCCTTCTCCCTGATGCACAAAAACTTTGTTCTAAGTGAATTTCAGTATAACCAAGATTTTAAAATTATTTGATTTAGATGAGCAAGAATGAACATCCACCCAATTCTTAAGCTATTTCTATCTTTGAATATTACTGCATTATAATTTCAAATAATTACCTACAGTGATTTATTATTTTCATACTAACCCAAAGAAATTACAGCTTATTAGGAAAGTCTAAGAATTGATACATCTGTCTTGTAAATGATGGCTGACATAATTTCCAGGGAAATTATTACAATAAAAGAACATTATTAGCTGTGATACCTTGTGGTAACTCATATGCTTTGTATGCCAGTCATTCTGCAGCCAGTGTTCGGGAGAATTCTCCTTCACAAAATCACTCACTCTGTTTCTGAAATCATTAGGCTTCAGTAGGAGTAACTGGATTATGAAGTAACAAACTTGAGCTTCATTTCCTTCATGACTACGCATAGCCTTAAATGAAACAGATCAGATAACATGAAATTACAGATGACACTGCTGTCTGCTCCAAAGCCCCAAAACGTGGCAGCCAAATTTGCTACATCTGCACACAAATTCACACTGAAGAGATGGTCTTTCAACTCTATTATTCAACTGAAGACATAAAAAAGAGGCAGGTTCAATCTCTACCCCATTTTTTGTTCCATGGGCAGAAGGTCTTAGAAACTCCTCAGTGATAGTACTTTCTCCAGGAACTGTAGCTCTCTTTTATCTGTCAGTTGTCTTATTGAAAATAACCAATTAAGTGACAATGAAGTTAAGATTGCTTTTAACCTCCGGCCACTCTGACATAATTGAACTTCATACTGAAAAGCAAATTAAAATTCAAACAACCAACCATCTACATTAAGATGAGACTGAAAATTGAAAGACAATTACTGAATGTAAATGTAGTTCTCTCTAAGTGAATACTGCTTTATTTTATAGGATAACACGAAAAGCAAGAGAATGCCATTTCTGTCTTACTGTTATGATGAAAGAGGCTGATTTCTAAGGAAGAAAGCCTACTCTAATGGGCACAACATTTTCCATACGCTTGTGAATGAATGAATAACATGCCATATCCTACCTACCTTTTAAGGCTGCAGGAATCGCACAACCATAGAATCATTTAGGACCGAAAAGACCTTTAAGATCATGAAGTCCAATCATTAATTGAGCAGTGCCACTAAACCATGCCCTGAAGTCCACACATACACATCTTTTAAATATCTCCAGGGATGGTGACTAAACCACATCCCTGGGCAGCCTGTCCCAACACTTGACAACTCTTTCAGCGGAGATGTTTTTCTTAACATCCAATCCAGCACAACTCAATGCTGTTTCCTCTTGTCCCCTGCCTGTCACTTCTATGGGAGAAGAGGCTGACGCCCACCTGGCTACACTCACCTTTCAGGCAGCTGCAGTGAGCAATAAGGTCTCCCCTGAACCTCCTTTTCTCCAGGTTAAACATCCCCAGCTCCCTCAAGCTGCTTCTCAAAATTTGTGCTCCAAACCCTTCACCAGCTCAATGTCTGTCTTGCAATGAGGATCCCAGAACTGCCCAGCCTGTAGCACTGCACAGGGCTGTGACTCAAGTGGCCTTGCTGAACTTCAGACAACTGGGCTAAGCCCACTGATCCAGCCTGGCCAGGTCCCTCTGCAGAGCCTAAATAACTGCACAGCTCTGATGTCAGAGACCCAAACCACTAATCACAATACTTAATAATACTAGGCTGCCATTAAAAAACCAATAAATGCTTCCCTGAAGATTCAGAGAACTGTAAGAGTTGGGAGTTTATGTTGCTTAAAGAAGTAATCTAGTATTTTACTTGATTATTGACTTAGCAAATAGTCACTATTTAAGACCAATCCGTTTTTAAAAGATTGCTCCTAAAATGTGAGTCAGAAGACAAGACTGCATGAACCGTCATCTTCTGAAGAGATACTTACCAAACAGAGTATCAACCTATCCAGTGTTACAATATTGTATTTCCACACCATGTCATTGAGAATCTCAATACATTTATTGAGCTGCTGTCCTCCTGCAGATGTAGAGAATTCATACACCAAGAAATCTGCAAATGTCCTGACATGTGCCACCAGAGCTCTGGCCCCAATTCTCTCTAACACTCTAGCAAGGAAGAAAAAAAAAAGCAGAAAGAAATTGTTACAGTTCCTAATGCATTTCTAATGCATATCTATTTGATATTAGTAAGCATGTTTTAATACAATTGTCTTGAACAAAACAAAACAAAAAAAAGAGACAAATTTCCCTCCCTCTTATTAAATTAACAAGTAAATTGCTTAATTCAAACACCTCACATCCTTGTTTCTCACCAGGAAAAATGTGCATTGCAGACTACTGAGTGGTGGAACCAATCTTAAACACTGCACAATTATTATGGCATGCTGGCTACTACCCAGCTCCACTCTCCCGTTCCATGCTATGCATGCTCCAAGGTAATTTCAAGAACAAGCTGTTAATGCACAAGGCCTATGCCCTCAGAACTGAGAATGTTGCTCAATAACTTTGAAATAGCACATTTTTAAGCTCACCTGTAACCAATTTGATTAATGTGATCAGTGTCTAACAACATCTTCCACAGGAGACAAAGGAAAAGTGGCGATGACCCCTGAGCAGAGAAGTGTGTGATTATTTCATTCTCACTGGTCATTGACTTCCACTTCCGGTATTCTTCTTCCACATTCTTCTTCAAATTGAAACGGCTTTCCTGAGGCACGTTGTTCTGCTTGAAGAACACCTGAAAAAAGCAGGCTTTGCTGTGACTGAGAGCCTACAGTAAAACGTTTGAACAAGATAATTTTGCCTGATTTAGCACACAGTATGGGTGGGTTTCTAATTTGTTGTACACAACCTACTAGGGAGGGTTGTTCTTTCACTGTGATACCACAGTGACTGTGCTTTGTCACTAACAAAGCTACATGACAAACAGCCACAAAAAAAAAAATGTCTTTTACAATTTTTATTTTATTTTTTAATTTTCAAACCATCTGATCTACCTTGCACCAGAAGTATCAGTTGACCAAATCTGACACAATTAGATTTAGAATACACAAGGGGAATGTAGCTAACACATTTCTAAAAAATGGCAATGTTATAATCATGCAGCATTCTTTAGGGACTTGAGATTAATGCAGTCTGGACAGGGGAAGAATGTCACCAACCCACAAAAGGCAAAGGATCTTGTTAAGAGAATAAATTCACTGTATTTCCAATTGTAAAGTATCCATGTTTAAATATTACCTGCAGAGGAGCTGGAAAGCAGCTTAGTGTATGTGATGCCCAGTTATGTGGAGTGAAACTCATGATAGTCTGCAGTATGTCCTTGCACCAAGTTCCCTGAATTGAATCAGAGCCTGTGAAAAAGTCTAGAAAATGGATTGATGGTATTAGAATTTCACACAAAACCATTTCTTACTGGTATTCCTTTTGTTATCATACACATCAAGGCTTTACTAGTGTCCTTTTTTTGATCGACTTCTCCCAGCCCCTTTCTTTGACTTTATTTGCTCTATAAAAGATGCTGGCTATTACCTTTTTAATGCTATTAATAAGAAAATTATTTATAAAGTTTGAGCTAGAAATAAAGCAATCATGATTTTAACATTTTATATTTAATTTCCTGTAATGTCACTAAAACAAGCTTCTGCTGATTAGACTTTTAGAAAAAAATCCTGAGGAAGAAAGTGATGATAAAATTGCCAGATGCCATTTTATAATGCTTCAAAAAGGCTGTTCAGAAGAACCAACCCCAACTAAGCTGTAGAAATGAATGCCTCATTCCCCTAAACCTCGGGCTGATTTCATCAAGTTTGAGAAATGGTTAAAAAAATAAAAAAGAAACCAACACATAGAAGTCCCTTCTCTTTAAAACCATCTTCACCAGTCTTTGTGAATCAGTTGTTTTAACTCTCCAGTGAGTCTGCAGACTAGAATCATAAAAAATGACAGAGAAAACATCTCCCTCAAAGCTAACAAAAATCTGATCCATGTCACTGCACATGTTTAAAACATTAGAAGACACAATGAAAGCTTCCTTTTTTTCCCTTCCCCAAAAAAAGAAACCCAAAATTCAGACTACTTTTTCTTAAATGCAAGCTATAGAGGGAGTAGTTTCCACATGAACAGCACAGTTGCTGTGAGTATTTAATGCTATTTAAATAGCATGTATCAGTAATCAATTCAAAGCTTTAGATTTAAAATAATGAAACTCAAAATAAGGCACTAAAAAAACTCTAAACTCTAGTCACAGTGTACCTCTGAATAAACCTTTTAAAAAAGTCTCATTTTACTACTGCTTCAATAATAGCTTTTTGCCTAAATACAAGTAGTTGGAAATTAAAATCACACTTTTTTAAAAACCAGAAGTGCATGGGATGTGTTTTATGACTAGGTCATTTCCATGACACTCTTTTGAACAGTGCTTTAGAGAAATGGTTTGACTAGAGCTTTAACTGGGATGTATTGCTATTACCTGTCACATGTGTTGCCCTTGCCAGAGTTAGGATCAAAGCCCTGTTGAGTTCTTCTGATTCTGCTGAAAGAACTGTTTTGGGATCATTGAGGAACCGTGTGAACTGCGGCTGCACTTCTGAGCTGCCCAAAGCTGTGATTAGCCTCAGAGCAGTACTCTCAACACTGAAAAAAGGAAACAGTCCAGTTAGCCAGTAGTACTTATGCTGATGCTTGTAAGATTCCAAAAATACCTATTTTTTCCTCCATTTACTGCTTCAAATAACACAGAAACATTTTCTTTTTAAAATTATGTTCTTAACCTTTTGAAAAAGTTTACTTTTTCTACTGTTTAATCAACTGTTTCAGTATCTTATTTTCAAATAAAGCACTCAAAAGTAGATTTAGCAAAAATTTCAAGCGCAAAGACCCTGAAGAAGAGCCTCAAGTCTCTCCAAATTAGAGCCCCTCATTATTATTTTTTGCACATCTTAATCTAAAGAAGATAATATAAATAAATATATGCAAAACCAAAATAAAAAAGGCATGAATAATACATAGGAAGCTTCAAAGCTAACTACCATCTTCAAGTAAAGAAGACAGCACTAAATTGTCCTTATTAAAGAAATTAGGAAGTTGAGGAAGTATTTTGATTAAAAGCACTTCAATTTCCAGTACTTTAGTTGGAAGCACTTTTCGCACCAGGTAGTTTGAAATCATTGGAAAAATTTTTATAACAATGTGTCTTTGAAATGCCAAAGCCATAATTTAGTTTATTCTAGTTGCATGCAGTGCTCATTAAATTTGACTAACATCTGTATTTTACAGACTAAGATGACAGAGCAAGATAAAGGTCAATAAAGAGAACAAGGCCTTGAATTTAGGGAGAAACTTGGCTTTAACGGTTTTCTTTATGCTTTGTAAAGGATAAGCAACAAGGCAATTTGAATTTGGACTACGAAATTGAGAAGCCTGACCCTGTGGAAGGTTTCCCTGGCCATGGCAAAAGAGGTGGGACTAGATGATCCTTTAAGGTCCTTTCCAAAGCAAACCAATCTATGAATCTATGAATTTACTGTATAATTAGACTTCCTCTACTCGTAATAATGAAGTTACTCTGTCTCACATACTCCTGCAAGATTTATTGTACTCTAAGAGTGAATGGACACTATTTTCCCCAACTTTTTGACAATAAGCCCCACATTCTACATAGAAACTGAATTTCATGCTTTTCAACTTCGTTAACAGTAAGGCAAACTCAAAGCTTTTGCCTGGAATTACCTGCATAACCTCTCTAGGCCTTCTCTAACCAGCTTTGTCACCTTTCTCGTATTCAAATTAGCCAGAGTTTTAGGCTATCATGACACACATCCTATGAAGGACTCCACTCAGGTTCACACGCAGTCACCATAGCTTTGCACAAACTCCTTTTCAGTTGCAGGGTGAACCAGATTAATTCTCTGATCTGACTGAGAATCAACCTCACATAAGAATTAAGCAGAACCAACTTAACTGTTGTAACAGAATTAAACATCCTGTACAGATGGAAGCAAGCACGGTCTCACTGGCAGACAAGCCAAGCACTGACTACAAGCAGCAGACATTGCCCTTTATCTGCCATGCAAGAAGCACTTCTGGACATGACAGTTCTGCTGCACGTGCTGCTTCCTGACTCGTGACGCTGCTGCCATGTGTGTGCCGGAGGCTGCCTCACATATCTTGGCACTACTGCTAACATCCAACTGTACTGCTGAGACACCCCAAAACAAGTTAGTCACAGAAGTAAGACTGGGAAGTGCCATTTGAACAATTCTCACGCGGCTTTCAAGAAGGAATCTGAGATTATGGACAAATATGACAAACGTCACTCACCAGAGATGAAGCTGGTTCTGATTAGTCTGTGGCACAGCAGCCAAGGAATGAAGATGGCTGAGGAGCTGGACTCTGTAATGAGGCTGGATGTGATGCATCCGATAGCTAAACATTTCCAGCAGAGTATGCAAAATTCCCCATGCATGAGATTTGAACACTGTTGGCAGGAGCTGACCTTATGAAAAAAAGTTTGTAAAGTAAGTTTTACAACTGATGACACCTTGAAATACAACTACAGAGTACACAGGCTTTATTAGGCTGTAAGTCAGACATTTAATTTGGAAAGTGTATTACCTCCAAAAAAGCCTATGTGCAAGTGCTGTCTGAAGATGCTGTAAATGTATATAGCTTAATAATCTTTTGAATTAACACATACAGCAGATGTGCAAATTGTTTTAACAAGAGCTATTAAGTATCCTGTATGTCTCAAAGTAACTTTGCTTAAGCTTTTCCATTAGGCATGCTTTTATACAATACAGCACAACTGGAAAGGTCCTGGCCGTACAAGTAACGGCATAAAAGGACAGCAGCACAACTAGTTTGGAATTTACTGCTGCACTAGGACAACTTTCACAGTTTATTTTACATTAAACTAATTTATACATGCTGCATCATTATATTTTCAGTTTTACTATGGTCTCCTGTTGCCATTAAATAAAAATACTACTTAACAGAAAGGAAGGGGGGGGAAATGAATTTTCCTTCTTACTGATAAAGCCTTTGATGCCCAGGGATTCTATTTCCATATAAACCAACAGGCGACTATAGGTTTCCACCAGAGCAGGAGCCAAGGCCACACTAGATTTTGCATGAGCCAGCTTAATTACCCTTGTAGCTATGCTGTGAATCAGACTGAGGAAAGAGAGAAAATGTTTTTGAATCAAAAACATGGACTTGAAATTTAACACATTTTTAAAGTAAATTAATAGATCTATATATGACTTGTCCAGCCACAGAAAGACTTTCTGATGATAATTAGCTACACACAGACTTACGGGTTAAAAAAAAAAAGCTGGCTGCACATACTGTACCTCATTTTGGCGTGAACTGTGAGCGAGTCCAAGAGGTTCATTGGCAATGGGGTGATAGACCCTGATGCCATGCAATTAGTCCCTGGAAGAGGTGTCCTCATGTTGCCATTTCCATAAATAGTCTCTACTAGAACACCCATTGGCAAAGTGAAACACTCTGAATTGGTTGAGTAAGCATTGCACAACAAGGCAATTTTGTAGTCATTCATCTGTAAGCTTTTATTCCTTAAGCTCTGTTGCAAAAACCTGTGTACCAAAAAGATTAAACATTAAGGAGAAAGAATACATAGGCATTCCAGGAATACAGCTACAACACCCTCAGCCAAAAAAAAATTACAAAATAGCAGAAAAAATCAAAATAGTTATAATTGTACCACATCAAAACAACTACTTCGTATGCCACAGTTTCACTGTGTTATGATTATTCTACATTGGAGAAATACCTCAGGAAAAAAACACAGTTAAAAATCACCTTTCCAGACAAAAACTTAACCCATTGTACTGCATATCCACACTTTCCAAACCACAGCGTAACAGAACAAAATCGCCTATTTACTTTCAGATTCTCTATCAGTAATAAAGACATTATTCTGAGATAAAATGTATCATTTCCACTAGCTGGATAACAGCATTTCACTTTTTATGAAATATTTTGAGTCTGAGCTCTGTCTGTCTTTTTGAATGACTTTGAAGTCACTCTATTGATAACCTTTATACAGCATCCCATCACACAATACATTCTGAATACAGACTTGGGACTGCCAATCTCATTATGCCTAAACATAAACCAAAACATAACAAAAGCCCCACACTCACTCATGGTGAAGTTTAAGGGAATGAGGAATGGGAATCTGCAGCTTGGAGTTGTCGCTATGGGCCTTCCGGTTCAGATGAATCCAAATGCAGGTCATTGCAAAAGCGTGAGTTGACTGGGGTTTGTTAATATCAGGTACAGGAATATACTAAAGAAAGAACACATGAATGTGACATACCACATGGAATAATGTGCAGAAAACCAACCTAGGTAGCCAGTATTGACGAGATCAGGTTTTTCTTTTTTCTGACCTGCTACACTGTAAGGAATATTTTTAAAGAACAGATTCTACCCTCACCAATGTTTGTAATTTTAAATCAAGAGCTATGGAAGAGACCTGCACTTCAGTAATTATTCTGAAACACACCCAAACCAAACAAATGACCTAAAACCTTGGCAAAAGGAAATTCATGCTTAAGAGTATACAGTTTCCAGACATATACAGTTACAAAGCCTATGCTTTTCTCTCTCAGCTTCAGACTTACACATTATTCAGAAACCAGTTATGATATCTGCTTCCATAGTAGGTACTGAGGAGTTCAACAGTATTTTCTGAAAAATCTAAATTGCTCAGCATCACAGTTAATCCTAAACATTTACAGTTCTCATGAAAAGGTACAGATACAACCCAAAATTACAAAGTTTTGAATCCAGACTTAGCGACAGTACTGCCACTGGAAAAGGAACTCTGGCTCTCCCCTTTTACCAACATCCACATTTCTTTCCCTTTGATACAGTTACTGCTGCACAAACACCACTGACAGTGCAAGTGAGACAGCACCAACACATCATCAACATGACTGCAAGACAAATCCTCTTAAGAACAACAGCCAGAGATAACATTTTAAGTGCTTGTGAAACTGAATCTTAAAAAAAAAGCTTCCTAGGATTCGGTTTCATAAGCACTTAAAAAGCACTAGTCAGACAAAGACTTTCAGTAAGTGTAACTTGGAGCCATCACTAGAGCTGAAGTAAACAGTCCTATTGCTTTTCCCCACTACAGAAAGTGTAAGCAATCAACTGACAGTGCTGCCAGAATTAAAGTTTAAGAAGTTCGTCTAAGTGCCCCTCCCTCAGGAACCTTAATTCTTGAGGAATGTACAAAGCATGGATATGATTTGATTTTCTCCAGCAAAATGAATTTAAAGTACTACTCTGTTTCAGCCCAGATGTAACAATAGAATTATACATTATTCCTTTACAGTCTCCTCAGTGCTTTAACAAACTCCTCAAAACCTTAATCAAACCAAAGCCAAGGAAGAGAGGAGTTAACACAAACAAATGTGGTTACATGGATATGAAATCCTCAAAAATCTCATGAAATATCTCCCTCCAACAATGCAGCACACTGTTGTAAGAGTGACTCAAGAAGGATAGTAATATGAAGATATGAAGGTCCCAAGCTGAATTAAAAATAAAACTTTTAATATCAGAGACTTACTTCTTTCTCAGGATACAGGAGGTCAAACAGCTTCATAACTGGGAGGAAATCAGCCAGTGCATTCTTCTGGATGCTGCCAGAGATGAACTGGAGTAGCACCCACATCAGGTGGTCTCTCCCCTTAATGAGACCACGGCCTGCCAACTGTCAAGAACACTCAGTAACAGACAAATACTGCACGCAGAAAAAAAATCACTGTAAAGATTCTTTTAAAAGTAGAAGGACTGACTAAAACAGTCCTAAAATAAGAGGACTTAGGCAGAAACATACATTGTTTTCAGAAAGAAGGGAAACAGGTACATTAGTTGTAACATATGAACGGACTCTGTGATGGCCACAACAATTAATGGTAAGATTTAAAATGCATTTAACTCCTGAGGATCACTGCTTTGAAAAACTAGCAACCCATAAATTTTCACTTTGTAGCCCTGTAGTCAAGTACAGTATTGCAATTGCTAGCATCAGGCACAGGTTTTATACACTCCTACAAAGGAAGTCCCTGAGCCAGAACAACTTCAGTTTGCCTCATCTGGACTTAACTGGGTTTGTTTTTGTTGTTAATTAACTTATCTGTAACAGCAACTCTCTAAAATATAATATTCTGCTCTTATCTTGCTTGCTGTAGGTTTTATACTAGATTTGTGAAACTGTTGTATAATGCCTACTGTTCCAATCATTCATTAACAGTAATTACAGGAATACAGCCCCGGTAAAACTAATTTCAGGGAAAACAGAGAGCAGAGAACTACAATCCATCACAAGTGGAACAAAACGTACAAAGTAAATTTTTATGTAACATGGAACTGTGGACAAATGAAGATGGAGCAATGTGTTGTGCCTGCTGGAAACTGCCTCTAAATAGCCATAAGCTGACCCTACAGCAAGGAAAGATCCCTACCATCAACAACACACAGCTCTCTCAGCAAAGGGCTCAGGATATTGCTGGCTGACTGCAACCTCTCCTTTCCCTTCTCATGGAGGGCATCACTACCCTTAGAACTATAACCCTGAGCACCAGAGAAAAGGGCAAATACTTATACCAGTTTTAATGGAACTATTACTAAGAAGTAAAAACTTGGGACTGTGATTACCAGTATCACCACAACTGGACAAATTACCTTTGCTTAAATAGATTGATTAGACAAACAGGAAGTTCCTACATCCATTTGCATGGCATGTTTTTTTTAATCCAAAAACAGAACAGAGCATTCACTCTGTTCAAAACTTGTTCGTAAACTGGATGCAACAGCACAATACTTAGATCTTCTGAATTATGCCAGTTTATCTCTTTATTGTAGTCATTAGCACACTTTGAATCTAAATAAAATGCAACATCCTGTAACTGAATACACTAAATCACACCTAGCTCACAGCACCATAGCTTGAGAATTTGACTTCTAGAGAGAACAGTGATTAAAATTTTAATTAATTTTTACATATAAGGTACTTCCTGCAGGGTTGAGTGACAGTTTAAAAAAAATACTGGTTTTGTTTTTTAAATCCCTCTTACTGTGTGGGAGCGACACAAACAATTTACCTTTTGATGGAGTGACAGGACCATGTGAGGAAAACTTGCAAACTGAAAGAGCACAAAGAAAATGAGCTGGCTGGAGAGATGCTGCCACAGAAGCTGACTGGTTCCACCATCATCAAACTTCTCTTCAGTCTCAGACCGTTCCATGGCATACACCACAAGGTCAACCAGCTGGTCCTCCAGCACAGGGCAACGTTGCTTGTGCTGTAAGGCAGAGATCAGATACAGTATTCCAAAAGCCTTGCCATTAACTCCAGAACTTGCACAGTTGCAGTTACAGTACAGTATTTTGACAGAAGGCTGGGAAGCATGAGATGAAGTCTGAACTTAAGTTAAGGATAAGCCAGTACATTAAAGCTGCACTACGTTACAGGTCACAATGATTTTTACATTTTATCATGTATTCCATAATTCCCTACTCAGTTCCAAAACACAGCTCATCTACACAGAGATAACATCTCAGGGAGGACAGGGTTTGCTGTTTTATAGCAAATTCAGGCAGAATGTTATTTCTCTGATCTCACACTCACAGAAAACAAAGTCCATGCTTTAAACAAATAGGTGGGGGTCCTTTGATTTGGTTTGGGGTTTTTTGCTGTTTTTTTTTCATTCCTTCTTTTCTCCATTAAGTCCATTTCAAAAGTAGGGATCACCATAAAGAAAATGTACCAATTACACCATCAAATTCAGAGGAAACATCCCAATACATGATGAAGATATTTGATGACTATTCTCTTTTTTACTGTCATATTGGCTTCACCTACCACCTGCAACTTGCAGCAGAATTAACATCTGGTTACTCCTACAACTAGATGCTGTCCTATTGACACAGCACCACAGGTTACAACATCAAAAAGATTTGAAAATTCATCAGTGGTGTGTCCTACACACTGTAAATAGAACAGAAATTACACATCAGAGTGAGTAACTTGGAACTCAGATTATAAATTTGCAGTTCAAGACTACCAAGTATAATGTCACATGTTACAATATCTTCAGTGCAACAACTTCTTGTTATTATCCTGCATTTGTATTGTTACACTCACATAATATACAACTAAAGAAAAAAAAAAAAAAAAAAAAAAAAAAAAAAAAAAAGGCGAATTTACCTTATTTCAGAAAGTGCTAGCACTTTGGAAATTATCTACCTGTTTGTTTCAATGCAATCTGTACTCAAGAATGGTCACAGTCATTCTTTTTTTTTATCTGGTCTGATGCCTGTAACATAATGCAGCCTTAAAGAAAAAAATATTACTTTATGATACAAAAGAAAAGGAAGAGCTGCTCAAACACTAATCATGAAAATGCATTATCCCTTTCTAGAGGCAAAAAGGTGTATGTAAAAAAGTCTTAAAAGATCACCCCAATACTCATAAAACATTTTAGGGATGCCTTAGATGAATTCTTTGACTTACTAGCCAGGCAGCCTAAAAAAAGGCTAATATAAAGATATAATAAAAGTAAAGAGAGATGCTGAAAGGAGATGCTTGTTCTACCTTCATTGATGGTAGTCTTTTGCTATGAAAAAAAAAAGAGATTCTCTTCAATTAAAAATAGAATGCAAGAATTAGAAAAGTTGACAAAATACAGTGAACAGCATCCCCTGTTGCATGCTCTTTGCCAGCTCAAAACTGCAGAAAGCTACAATTCCAGCTGTGCTTTCTTGAAGCATGCTTAACACAAACCTCTAGCTAAGACAGAAAGCATGATACCTGTTCTCCCAGTACGCAATGTCATTATCACAGACCAACCACGGTACAGGTTTACAGAGAGCAGAATTGGCACCATCACTTCAGAACACTTTGGGCCTTTTGTGGCTTGTTTTTCTCCCCCTCCCAAAGCAACTAATTATGAAGCAGAGCAGGGTGCAACAGACAACACTACAGACTAGTTTATAATCCAGCATGCAAAACTATTATGTACAGGGCTTGAAATTTAATAGTTTGCTAAGCACTGGGTTAATGTCCAAAAGCCTAATCATGTTAGGCTATACTAATTTGGAATAAAGTTATTTGAAGAATACAACAGGAAAAATATTACTTTTAAAAAGAGAGCCAGAATTTCCAGTAGGAATTTTTGCTGTTCTGAATAATTCTAAAACTGGGAAAAGTTTAAGAGCCAGGAAGTTAAAAAAAAAGAATTCAAGCTTTTATTCTGAAACCCACACTTTCATTGCTTTAGAAACAATTTTCCATGAGAAAAATAGCAGTATACCACATTCTATCCTAATTAATTCAATTTTCTGGCATCTTTTTTTTCCGTATTTTCAGTGAATATGAATTTTGCAAAGATTCTGTATCTATAGTTTCGGAACCCTTGGAAATAAAATACTGTGCTGCACAGGAATTTGCAGGATTGGGCTCTTGTTTTATTAATTGCTCACATGTGAAAGAAAATCTCAGTACAAACTGAGATGAATAAAATTGTAAGTGAGAGCTGATTACCCTCATAAATAAGTAGGAATTCATGTCTTAGCATGCCTTAAATAAAACAAAAAATGAACAACAGAAAACCTCCAAACTGCTGTTCTGGATTATGTATGAAAATATGTAGCATTCAAAATCACGACACTTTTCCCTTAAGGTAAACATGACTATAATTTCTACAATTTGGCTGTACAAACACATTCTCCATTTTGTTCTGAAAATAACATTTAAAGATCTGAAAATATATAATTTCATTGAAAACATTATTAAGCCATGAAAAAATACAGGAGGGAAAATTGCTTCCATGACAACTTGACACTAAAATTTCTCAAGACCAGCCCTCTAATGGACTATTGGTAATTCTTTTAGTGGATCAGAGCTTCAGTTGGCTTGTTGCTCTTATTTGGGTTTGAATTCTTTATTCCTTCTTTTTTTGGAGTGTCGAGACAGGGTGGGTATCAAAGGGTGGGGCAGGGGTATGGCTAGCATTAAATTTCCTAAAAGAAAAATATTTTAACAAATCAGTAAGGCTGGCTGATGACTACAATAGCTTTCGAGTATTTTAAACAAACAACATTTAGTAAATATCTACTCTTAAGAAATGGACTCAGAAGACCAAATCACAGAGGCCAAGATCCCTACAAGAGTAAATGGTGTCTCCAAAAGTCCAATTCAAAATGCCTAAAGTAGTTAAAACATGACAGAACTACTCCCACACTTCCACTTTCCAAAACTGTCTGCTATGAGGACACAAAATCATAAAGCTTATTGTTTATATTATACCTGATTCTATCATCTCTTCCAAGTTTGGCAGCCATTCTCAAGTTTCCCTCATTAACAAAAGGATTAAGTTTCAACAAGGAACATACACTTGAGTGTTCTCAATGCACACCCTTACAATCAGAAACATATAAAAAAATAATGACACCCCTTAAACTGAGTACTTTGTCATGTTATCACCAGTAAAATTGGATAATAAGATCCCAGCATCAACTGAAATTTTAAAATTAAAGTGGAAGCCAATTTTTAAATATTGCATTATGTCATTCCTTTCACTTAACAGTTCTGCTTACAACAGCTTCCCCATGCTAATTATCCTGGTTTGAAGAGAACACAACTACACATTCACCTGCACAGAGTAAGGCATAACTAACAAGATAAGCTGCAGATCACCACTGCTGGTTTAAAAGGTGATCAGCCCAATACGCTATCTAAAGAGCAAAATCATTAATACAATAGCTGCTAATTAAACATTTTTACATTACAGAAACAAGACACCTGAGAATTACCACCTGTCTCAAATATTCCCCAAAGTAGAGAAAGCAAAATAACAGGTTTTGTTTGATTAGACGACTGCAACAAGATCCTAACTGCAACTATGCAAGCAAAAATGGCATTTTATTCCTCATGCAAGTCTGTACACACAGAGAAGATATAAACCAAAACCTCCAAAGTGAGTTCATGTCCTTAAGACATTACCTTAGTTCAGTTTTAAAAGACACCTGTAAGACCCCTAACCCAAATCTTAATGTGGTATCAATGCAGAAAGACACCCTGAACTGTTAATCATTTTCCAAAAAATCAAATTGTTATATAGTTCAAAAAACTGTTTTAAAAAATTACTAAGAATTGAAATTGACACTCCAGTTAGCAGAAGAATATAAACTGACATAGAATTGTTGAGTCATTTAGGTTGGAAAAGACCCTTAAGAAAAGATTTCAACTGCAAACCATGATAATATACAAAACAAAATACGATTTAAATCTGTTTCCTGTAGACCAATTTGAACAGATATACAAGAGTATGTATTGTACCCCACACAATAGCAAAAACTCAGAGCCCCCAGACACCAACAAAAGAAACATTTCCAAGTCTGTAGTATTACATCTGCACTTAAAACCATATACTTGATAAAGGTATTGGAAAACCTCATCCCACAAAAAAAACTTAGAATCCTGAGAGGAACATATGAATCTATAAACATATGAAATTTTACCTTCATTTTTCTCCCTGCAAGGTTAACAGGACAGCTGGATTTGTATATTTTTACAAAACTCAGATGGCTTGAGTGAATGGTTCTCTAACACAGATCTGCTTAGTTAAGACTGAACCACAAAATTTCGTTGCTCATCTTCAAGAATATTTGAGAACTAGGACAAATCTGGCTGAACCATACCTAGATTGTGATGCCAAAAGATTCAAATGAAGGCTCCAATCCTGCAACAGGATCTGTGTAAATAGTTGACAGGGCATACAAGCAACTCCACATAAATAATTAATGATCATAAATAAATAATGATCATTGCATTGAGGTGTTTCTGTATTTATTCTGAAACAAACTTCGCACTATTTGCATTTCTAAGTGTCTTCTATTATAGTGACAGTTCAATTTCTGCAGGTTTTTCTCTAATAATAAAATACAAGATTATCAGCCATTTTTTTGAAAGCATTGGTATAGTTACACAACTTCTGAAAAGCATGCTACTATTTTTGTCAGGTGACTACATTAACAAACTGAAATATAACACAAAGGTAATTTGTACCTAAAAACAAGTAAAATTTTAATGTTTTCCACAGTTTTATGCAGAGTATATTAACATTTAAATGGAACATATTCCCTTGTCTATACCACTGTACCACCCACCCCTATATCTGTATTTTTAACTCACATATTTTCAACATCTTTATACTGGTGTAACTGTAGTAGCACAGCTATAGTTCATGTTCTGTCAGCATTTCCTTTATAAGCCACATTCTTCACGTTTGTTCCTTGGCCATAAAAGTTCACACCAGGATGAAACTTTGTGTAGGAATTCTATACTAGCAAACAAATTTTAAAAGTATAATTTAACACATTTTATTTCTTCAATTACTTTTAGAGGACGGTGAAGTAGGAGTTAAAACCCAGCATTTTTAACTTTTTCTTTTTACATAAAAGGACAGACCATCCATAGAAGAATAAAATGGGTTCAATGTAATTTTTGTTTGTATCTTGTATTATTTACCAGTTACAAGATGGATATAGTTTGGTTTATCAACTCAATGCAGACACAGAAAGACACACAAATACTACTCATTTAAACAGTAAACCTGGCAGCTCAATTCCAAGGTTTAACATTTCAGCTGCTTTAAGTCCAAGATACAAAAGATTGTCATATACAACACAGAGTACTGTCAGCCAAGATGTAGGAATCTGTGCATTCAAAAACATTATCCCAGTTCAGAAAATGCACTGGTGTATTCCATTACATTGGGAAATGTACACAAGGTTTCAGGATCATGTAAATTTTATAGTCAAGTTACAAACCTAAAAAAAGTTTCTTAAATGGAAACACTGACACAACCTTCACTATAGTATTGCAAACAGCAACGCTATTTTATAAATCTTAAACACTGGTTTTTCAAAGTAGGTGTGGCAATTATTAATGTAATGAGGGATAAACTATAAACACCCATAATTCCAAATTTCAAGCAGAAGTCCACTTGGTTGACTTGCTCAGTTGTTTATTTATTTCAACAAGCAGTCAAAATTTTAAGGAACTAGTTTTTTGTGTGGTATTTTGCACTACTCTTCTCTCAGCTAGACTGGAGAATATTATAAATTGCCTGTTGGGAAGTTCTTTACAGAGGCTTCCTAATAATAAGACAATTCCACTAGTAAACCTTTCTTTTTTAAAATTATATATTTACAGCCTTTTATTTTTGCAATTAAGTCCAGTGGATGTTTTTTCCACCAGCTTAAGGAAAGAAATGTTGAACTAAAAATCTCTCCTCATCTGAAAATTCCAGCAAAGTAAAAGTTATGACTGGTAAAGGAAATGGTAGCAGTCCATTCCAACAAAAATTTTAGTATCAAAGGACCACTGACTGACTGTCAGCTTTATGCTACATCTCTCATATGTCTAGAGAATTGTAGTGAGAATTTGCCCTTGACTAATGGTCCTGCCAATTTCAAGCCCTGAGTGTACATGTATTCTCTACCTGGAATCAGTGGCTACAAAGCGGCCAGCGTATCGTTAGTCACAATACAACAGTAAGGTTGTGAACATACCTGAGCAATGTTCAAGGTCTAGAGCATTGGAGGATGGGCAGGACAAGACAGGACAGAACAAAAATAAAGGAAGAAAAAAAGAAAAGACAAAACAGTGACTATGAGGCCAGCCTCAAGGATCCCCAAGTCAGACTAAGCCCCCCCATTCTAAAGTTTCAAAAGAAAAAATGTAACAAAACAAACCCCAGCTTCCAACTATTCTATAACATTCCAATATAACAGAGTACAACAACGCTTCAAAAACCAACGAACAATAACCAGTCTCCTACTGTCTGTCAAAGGTGTACTTGAGGCTGGCCTTATAGGAAAAAAAAGCAATGCAAAAAAAAATCATATTTTAAATCTCTACTTTTCAATTTAACATTCGTAAAGCAATATACAAATGATAGGAATAACAGTGTCCAATTAACCTAACATGATCTCATAAAAAAAAAATAAATCACTCTCTGTACCTAAACTGTTTTGCTTAGTTAGCTATAGCAAAGAAAAGAGAAAAAGAATAGTGCAGATTCTATGCAGAATTAAATCACGTGTTAGAGCACAGTACAGTACCTGCTTATTCAGACCTAGCATATTGCAGACCATATCCCGTGAATACGGTTGTTCCAGCACATATCTCAACAAAGCAGTCTGTGGCTCAAACAGATCCTTGAAAAAGAAACAAGCAATCACATACAAACATATATTGCCTCAAGATTATGTTTACTACTGAGCTTGCATTTAACTGAATAAACAATGTAAGAATGAATGTTTAATTTATGCAGGTATGTATTATCTGGGAAACCCTCTTGCTCTCTGGTAACTAAAATAAATGAGGAGATAATCATAGCTCTTAAGAAGTGGCAGATTTTATGACGTCCATGTAGAAGAACATTTTTCATCCAATAAAAGGATGGTACACTTCTTGGAACAGCCTTGAACTCAAAGGAAACAAGGTAAGCCAACTGAGGAAACGCACCAAAATGCATAAAAACCAGGACTGATGTGAAGAAATTAGATATGAAAAAACTGCTCACTGCATCTTCCAACAGCCTGAATCACTTTAAATGTTATCTGGAGCTGGGTTCAAAACAAACCAAAGGAGCTGATTCCTCATGCAATATGAAGCTGAAATGTGGCACTCCTTGTCAAAGGAATGCTGAGAATATTAAAAGCTTACAAGGACTCAAGAAGAGTCTAAAAAGCATTTGGGAGACGAAAGTTTACTAAATACAAAGAAACCACATCTGTGTCAGGAAACACACAAATGATAATGGCTGCAGATAGTGAGCACTGTTGCTGGACATATTGTATTTATATCCTTTCTTAGATATCTAGGGTATGGGGAAGGGGATGCAGGACAATGTGGATTTTTGCCCTTATCCTTTAAATCCTTTCAGTACACCACTACTTCATATTCAGAGTTTCAAGTTTAAACACACATTTAAGTTTGAATTGTAAATAATCTTTCCTGTGGAATAATGAAGAGCACAGAAAAGAAGAAATTACTTTCTCATTCTCTTCCACCTGGCCAATTTTCCAATCAACTCTCTGCTCTCATTTGCTCTCTCACATGCACACAACCACAAAGCACATTAAATTATGTTTCATGTTCTTCAGCATCCTGGACAGCATTTTTACCAAATGCTACTTTCCAGGTCCTGTATATAGCTTGAAATCAGTGAAATATGAAACATCTACACCTTCAAAGTCAGCCTTACTGGAACAGATGGATATTCATGGTTGAAATTTTTCCCCGCTTTAATGACATAAAAGTTTTGTTTTACTGAATGTAAGAGGTTTAAGAAGTTTATTAAGGCATACCTTATCATATGGTAAGAGACCTTTCAAAGGAAAACGAAGGGTTGTAGGATCCAGCTTCCACGAGTTACACATGGCACCTGAGTTATTTACCACAGGAAGGAGACTACAGCGACCTACATGCAATGAAACATAAATTCTCAAGCAGTGAAACTGGCCCATTGCCTTATCATTTTGATGCAAAAACTGGCCTCAGCCACTTCTATACTCTCCTTAAATTTCCACTGTTTAAAGGTTTTTTACCACAGGATTGCTTCAAATTGATCTTATTTTTCTAACCAATATTCAGTTAATAAAATACCTAAGCAGTAAAACCCCATTTATTCACACTGGGTACCTCAAAAATAAAAGTATTTGCAAATATCAATCTAAAAGTACTCTATATAGATTGCCAGAATACTGTTTCCCTGCCATTGCTTGACCTAGGGATTTGATTTTGGCAGACTGACCCTTTCCACAAGGAAAACAGCCTTATAAACCTAAGTTTACAATGAACCTTATAAATCTAGTCTTTCAATTTCCCTTCATTGACCCTGTGGGCAAGTTTGTGTTCAGTAAAGCAGTCAAATGCAAGCATGTGCATTCCAATTAAAGTCAATGAAGATCCAGTCAATTCAGTCAGTGCAGTCCAGTGAGACAAAAACACATGAAGTGTGCTTGATAGGCTAAATTTACACTTGTTAGTCAGTGTAGATTAGACAACTAGCCTTTATTTTCATTGCTTAAACATAAACATCTGAACTGAGCCCCGAGCAAACCTGAACATCAGAATGTAAATTTAGGTGCCTCAATATTGACATCTCTCAGTTCAAATTCCATGGCTTCCATTATCCAAACTGGCCATATTATTATCAGATGAATCAAGAAGCAAATAAATATTTATTTATTCCCTTCAATCAGATCTGTACAGGTCATTTACACATACAACACTTGGAAAAAATAAAATGTGATCCCTGTCAGTCATATAAATAAAAGCTATGCCACACTTTCAATACAAGAATATCTAGATGCTTCTGAAACAAGAGGCTTTGGGAGCATTACAGCTGAATTTACATTTTTAATCTCTGCACTAAAGAAGCTCTGTCACAATAAACCTTGCTCGGAACGAATGCAGCTCTTATTAAACTACTCAAAGCAAACAGAAGACATTTTTATCTTTCGAAGAAAAATGCAGCAGGCATCACATTAAAGCAGCCAAATTTTGACCACCATATTTCTAACAATAAATGAAGATGAGCACTTCTCCCATAGAAAAGTAGAACGAGTACCCATCTGAGCTAGGAAACGTTCACTCAGAAGCCTGCAACAACAGAGAAGAGGCTAAGCAACTACAAAACCTGCAAGGAAACTGAAGTTGAAACACACCAACACTAACATCTCAGTGGATATTAACCCAAAATCCTTGCGCACTGAAAACCTACAACTTTCCTACTCTACTAGTGACTAGTGACCTGTAGTTACAAACCATATGACCATGTAACAACTAGCACACTTCCACTACCAGCAGGTAGCAAAAAATTATTTTGATCTCAGCAATGAATTTTGCCCTTCAAAACAAAACCTGAAGGGAACCAAGTCTGAGAACAAACTGACAAGGGCAGAGATATCAGATGAACATAAAATCTGAATTATTTTGCCCAGATTATAGAGGTCCCAAAAGGTTCTAAGAAAAAAGCTGAAAATAAATTAAAGTCATTCTTTAAGTCATTCTCTTACCACAAATAGAATTTATTCGTGCTGTAGGTCTGAAGGTATCCACAAAATCTGATACTAAATTACCTAGTAACTGTGTGAGAAGAGAAAAAAATTAGGGTTTAAGCTCCAGACATTGATATAGAATATTTAAGACTTAAAAATATATACCCGTATGCATTTTAATAAAATATGCAGAATCTACTAAAATAACTAGCTTCCTATTTCAAAAAGTTGGAAAAATCATCTAGAACAGAAAAGCACAAAATGAGAAGTGTGGCATTAGAAATGAGGTGCAGAAAGCACTCTTCCCCATTTGCACCCAATTAGGAGTTTATGTAAGAACAGTCTCCTAAGCAAGTTGTCTTAATTGAATGCCTAACACTTAGAAACAAATGATTTGAAATAAGCTGTAATTTCTGTTCGCAACAAATCTCTGCCACTGAAAGACAATTCCACAGAGAAAAATGACCCAAATTAGTAAAATCTACTTTAAATCTTCTCTCAAAAGACAGTAACAGTTTTCCCATTAATACAAGGGAGTTGGGATTTTACCCTTTTACAAACAACTAGTTACTTTATCAGAATGCAAAATTAAAAACTGGATCGGTACTATGTTATTGTTTGGGAACAATGACAATTTCCATCCCACCAGAGCCCCAAATATCTCTGCATAACTGAGTTTAAACATAGAAAACACTGGTCAGCTATTTAAAGTAATTTTTCTTATCCTGAAGCCATAGAGAAAGCACAAAGTGGTAGGTGTGCATGACCTCCATTTACAAACATACCCAACAAAACCAACTCAGTGCTTCAAGAGTTTTGAAAACAAGATCATAGGTCAAAATTATGTCATCAGTTTCATGCAAGAACTCATGGAGCTGCTGCTGCAATCAATCAAGCCTGTATCTTAATTTATGTGAGTAAACACACAGCTTACTGTTGAGCAGATTTTAAATTTTCACATATACTTTGTTTTAGAATATAGGTGGTGTGTGCAACAAAATTCCAGGGTACGTTATTTTATATCATATCCTTACCCAGTGGGGAAGTTTTCCTTCGGGATATAGCTTTCTGATTTCTGTAACTGCAAAGTAGGCAGGCAGCAAACAAGCATTTCTTTCCAAGATGTAGGCTACCACCTATAAATAAAAAAATACATCATTCTGTCTACTAGTTTGAGACAACCCACTAAAAACAGATACAAGAATTAAAATGCTTTTTTTAAGTTGTATTCTGATAGTAATACTTCATTCTCAAACCTGTTTTTAATTATACTAGCATAAGTTAAATTATTTGAGCCTAATTAAGACCACGCCTCCATGTCTGCCCACAAAGTACTGAAAGCAATTACAATTTTTATTCACTAAGAAAAAACTATTAATATCATTATTATATCCTATGTATTTTTCCTTAGGCATGTCAAGCATTTTGGCCTGATTCTCTTATTAGGGATTTTAACACTTACTTACAATATCCCACAAGAGCATTTTGTTTACTGTATACATTGCAATTATAGCAAAGAATTAGAACACAAAGAGTAAGACTTTCCTGTTGAATTTTACCAACAGTCAGAGCTATCCCAACCATCAGAAACTCATTAATAACAAGAGAATGAGGCCTGTCTTCCTCTACAGTGGTATAAAATCCATATAGTTACCTCTCTTGCTGCTAAAAGCTGCTGTACAACAGCTGAGCTCACAGTGTTTGGAATTGTTAGGATTTTCTCTAGGATCACTTTCAGCAGATCACGCACACCCTGAAAGAAAGCACGCGAAATTAACATTCCTAGATATTCTTTACTTCTGGCAGAAAGATTACACCATCAATATGGTCAGACAATATTTTGATAGAAAAATTAGTTCTTGCTGCTAAGTGTCAGAAGACAAACTGCTCCTGAGAATATTAATACTGACTACATTAAAATTTGACACTAATTACAATAAATCACTTATGGAACTTTTCTGTCTTAGGATGCTCCAGAAGGGAAAGTAACAGTTGGTATTTTGATGTGCATCCAGAGACATGCAACCTACAAAGCCTTTTGCCAGCACAATGTTGCTCTGGCTGCAAATACAACAGTTATTTTTTCTGCTCTAACATGATCAACAATGCAGAAAGGTGATTCTCTGCAAGACACATATGGTTTCCTACTCCTTCTGTTGAATCTCTACCATGCAAAGGACTCAGCTTCCACATTTTTTGCTATGTAGCAATAGAGGTTAAAGCAGATGACAGAATTCCAGCCTTAATGCTTGATAGTTTTTATTTGCCAGTGTTTACCCTAACTGCATTAGGGTTATTTAGCTTGTAACTGAAAACAGAGAAAAGAGACTGTACCAGAGAAAAAAAGTATGAAGAGTTAGACTGTAAATACAAAATTATCTCTTAGGGTAAAGTTCAGAAAGCATTAAAAGTGCTCACTGAATTTTATTTTCTGAGAAAAGCAGACCTCAAAAAATGGGATGTCTCTGAGATGAAATCATAAAAACAAAGGTAACAAATACCGTCTTTGCAAAGAGAAAGGAATGAGTGGCAGATACCTTGTAGTCTACACCTCCAATTATCTTCCGAACCAATTTAAATGTTAATGCCCACAGCTGGGTCCTTTCCCACTCAAGTGTATCGGAGTTTATCAGAGATTCACAAACCATCCTAGCAGAAAAAGACAATGCAAGAATGAATAGCAGATAATAAGCACATGTTTTCCAGCAGTAACTGTAAAATGTCATTGCAAAAATACCTCCAATATAACATCTTCCATGTATCTAATCAGTTATTCCAATGTAGCTCACCTGGGTGGCAGAAGTCCAGTTTCTACTGCCATTGCTAAGCAGTCATAAAGAAAAGAAATTCTTTTAGGACTATGTTGACTATGAATGAATCTTACAATCCACTGGACACACTGTTCATGGGACTCCTGAAAAAATAACGGAGAGGAGAAAGAACGCATTTACAAATGAAACAAACTATAAAGTTCATATAGTATCCTACTATGAAAAAATGAAACTAATGCAAGGCCAGGACTATAAATAGGTAAAAGTCATCCAGTTGCCCAACCTATAGCTTTTCCTACAAGTCTTTCGATCCTATCTTGAATCTCACTTGTCCAGCAGAAGTTGATCAGTTGTACAATACAGGAAACATTTTCTAGCTTAACCATTAATTTCTATAATTAACTTTGGTTTTCACAAGTAAATTAGCACAGACTAAAGTAAAATAGAACTCTTCTTCATTATTTTTTCCCTTCCATAATTACAATCAAATTCAGTGAAAACAAAGATGAATAGGCCTCCAATTATGGAGCACTGTTTGGAGGTATCTAGCATTTGAAAGGTATTTTTTTTACTTAACCATCTTAATTTATTTTTTCTCTTTTACCAACTTACCCACTTCTACCAAAAATTCTGGAACAACCTTTTAGTGTTTATTTCTTTACTGTTACACTTCTATTTGTTTATCTTTATTTGCACTGCACGCCAACCTTTGCTGAACAACCATATAACCTTACGAATCTCAAAATTACCTTTTTATTCTTGCAAAGTCTATCTATATTCTTTACTACATCATGTCTGAAATCAGATTCTGGATGACTGGACACAGACCTTATAGCTTAAGTGTTTGTCTACTAGAAAAGGTATCCTTATATTTAAAAAGTATATAAAGTACAAAGACATAAGCAACGAATCAAATGTTAACCTGGGAAAGACTGCTCCAGAACTGCCTAAAAGCTCCCAGGCAGCTGATCAGTTTGGTTCTCTCATCTTCAGGAGTGTCCATAAACATCCTAAGGCAAGTAAGAGCATTAGTTACTAGCAGTACCCAATGAAACAAGTAGAAAAAATACATTTATACATAAAACCTTGCACAAATAAAGCAGTATTATACTTACCCAGGAAAAGCTTCTTCAATTACTTCTGTTTTCTGTAAGAGAAAAACCCCAAGTGAGATATGGCTAGAAGGTTTTCTAATACTGTAATGGCCCCAGGATGAAGCACAAAAGACAAAGTCAGATTGCTGTGGGACTGTAGCAGCGAACGATCGCCTTCTGCTAAAATCACACTATTCCAGAGATTCCTTTGTTTTCATATAGACATATAAATGTTTCAGATCCAGATTAAGGCTTTGTTTCTTTGTTTTGGGTGCTATTTTTTTTTTTGTCTTTTAAGCACTGAGAGATTAATTCACTTAATACAGCTCTCTCCTCATAATTTGAAAAATTAGTACGTTTGAATCCATTATGGTTTTGCCCCTCTTATGTTCCATGACACTCAGTTACACAAATAAATTAAATACAATTACTTTCTCATCCAAATTTAGATCCATTGCTTTTTACATCTGATTGAATGACATGATGGTCTTGTACTAGCTAAAAAGCTAAATATGCATATCCAATTTATCTCCTCTAAGACCTTCCTCTATCCCCCCTCTCCCCCACTCCCCCTTTTCTTTTTCAACTCCATTTTGCTCAAAGGCTTCTACATCATTATTCTAAAACTTCAGCAAGTAGGTTCTAGAAAATATTTCCTAAAGCTTTTCCTACCTTTTGTAAGAATTTCATATTATACTCAGGTGTGATCTATCACTGAACACTTTGTATTTTCACTGTTATATTACAGCCATAAGAGCATGTAACAAAATCGACTTTCTGGTGTTCTTTTTCCATCATTTGGCCCAGAATTGCCTGTCACTGCTATTCAAGAAGCAAAGGAGAAGCTGACACCCATCTGCTCTGCACAGAAAGCAAGGTAAGGTTTGCTGCTGTCCACCACGTTGGTACCAGCAGCAAGGAAAGCAGCAAGTTGCTATTTTATCAGTTATGGCTCCAAAAATACAGAGAAATTTTCTCAGGGACAATTTTGTTGCTGTTCGTTATCAATCTTAGGCAAATAACAGCACATAAAAACAGGTAGTGTGACAACACAAGCAAATGACAACGTTAAAAATACAAAACCAATCTGGACGGAAGTGCCAAAATGAGGAATCAGTCACATGTAGGCAATTAATATGCTATAATCAACTTAAAACCACACACAAAAAAGTACATCATGCATTTTATAATGACAACTTGAAACAGAAAGGTTGGGGGTTTTTTCCCTCTACTGAAATTCATCATAAGGAAAAAATTTTCAATTGCTCTGAGACCTACATATTCTTTCCACTTCAGACATTTCAATCAGCTTTTTTCTGAAATGTCAGTCAGGCTCCTGTTCAGGATCAGCTCCTGTCACCCCAGTGTTTCCAGCTGTGAACATCTCATATCTACCAAGAACATCATTCATTTCTGCCCCATATAAGTGTGATTAATGACCCACTGACTTGGCTTCACAAAGGTAAAGTCCTGTTTAAATAATTTAATATATTTCTATCATAAGGTCACCTACCTAGAGAGGACAAAGAGAAGGCACTGGAAGTACTTTTTCTGGATAATGCTTTTAATACACATCATCCTTCTGGACAAGTTGTTGAACTGTGGGATAAGCAGGTTCACAGTGTGCTGGGTGAAGAACTGGCTGGAGGGCAGAGCTTGAAGGGGTGAAGGCAGTGGGGCTGCATCTGGCTGGTGTTGGGTCACCAGTGGGGTTCCTCTGGGCTCAGTTCTGGAGTTCAATATATTGATATAATGGTGTAGGAGTTGGGTGCACCATTAGCAAAACTGCTGTTCACCCTCTTGAGGGATGAGAGGCCTTACAAAAGGATGTGGATAGACTGGAGCACTGAGCAATCAGTGACATGAAATTTAGGAAATGCCAGATTCTGTAGCTGGGACACAGTAATGCTGTATAACAAGTATAAACTGGGAGAGGAGTGTCTGGAGACCAGCCCTGCAGAAATGGATCTGGGGGTGCTGGGCAGCAGCAGCTCAGTGTGAGCCAGCAGAGAGAGCCCGGGCAGCCAGGAGGGCAAACCCCATCCTGGGCTGCATCAAACCCTGTGTTTAATCATCCAGACAAAAGAGGTGATTATCCTGCTGCACTCAGCTTTAGTATGGCCACACCTCGAGTACTGTGAGCAGTTCTGGGGCCTTGAATGCATCCATGGATAGGCAGCAAAGCTGGGTAAAGTGTTGGAAGGAATGTCCTATGGAAAGTGGAGAAGGCCTTCGGGCTAACTCTGTTTCATCTCGCAGGCAGCATTGTGCGTACTTATTTCCACAATCTGATCACACCATTACCCTGGCTCGCCTATCGGGACATCCATCTTCTCCTGTCTCCTTCAAAACTCCTTAAACTGCTTATTTTACAGCAAACTCAGCGCTCTGTAATTCGGTATTGGCTAAGCAAGCTGTTTTAGCCCAGTTCTGCTCTGTCCCAGCGGGGGCAGACGGCAGCCCTGGAGAATCAATCACCTTCCCGCACGGCTCCCCTGCTGCTGGAACAGCGCCAAACACGGCCGAGGACGACGAGGGGCTCCACCGCACCGACTGCGCCATGAAAACCAAAAGTACCTCTTCCACCTGCCTTTCATCTCCCCCAGGACGGCCCCACCCTCCCCACTCCCCCGCAGAGGGAGCGCGGCGGGCCGCACGAACCCGGACTGCGGCGGGCCCGCCCACAGCGCTGCCCCGGGGACGGACTCACCACCACCTCCTCGAAGATGCTCTGCAGCTGGGTCTCCATGGGCACCATGGGGATCGCCATGGGGCCGGGCCGGGCCCCGCCGGGCCCTTTGTCAGGCGCAGGCGGCGGCGCCCACCCCGCCTTGCCCGCAGCGCCGGAAGGGCCGTCCCGGATGGCGCTCCCCGGGAAGCGCCGGCTCCGCACGGCCGTTCCGGCTGCGCCCGCTCCCGCCTGCCCGCAACGGGGAGGGGAAAGCAACAGCGTCTTAAAACTTGGGAGCGGCTTGGTTTTGGTTTTCTTTTCATGAAAATATTCGCTTAGGCTTCTTTTGTTTTTGAATACTCTTTTCTTAGCATATTTTGGCGAAATGGTGGTTCTGGTTCTTGCGGCAAGGACTCCTGGGGTTATGATGTGGTCCCTCTGCAGGGTTGACTCCCTGCCCTCCTCTCCCAGTTTCTGCTTGTGTCCAGTTTGGTGTCATTACTGTGGAGTCATTCATTCATAGTAAATCATAGAACAATCTGAAAACAACGAGTTTATCTAAAGACACCCAGAAACAATCACAGAATGGGTCGGGTTGGAAGGGCCCACAGTGGGTCATCTGCTCCAGCCTCCCTGCTCAGGCAGGGCCATCCCAGAGCACAGGGCACAGGGTTTGTCCAGACGGTTCTTGAGTATCTCCAGAGAGGGAGAGTCCACACCCTCTCTGGACAACCTGTTCCAGTGCGTGGTCACCTGCACAGTAAAGAAGTTCTTCCTCATGTTCAGGTGGAACTTCCCTATCCAACAGTTTCTGCCCATTGCCTCTTGTCCTATTGCTGGGCACCACTGAGAAGAGCCTGGCTCCATCTTCTTGGCACCCACCTTCAGATACTGACAGACATTGATGAGGTCCCTTCTCAGTCTCCTCTTCTTGAAGCTGAAAAGGTTCCCTCAGCCTTTCCTCGTAAGGTGCTCCAGTCCTCCAGGCAACCCCTTAGGCCTCCACTGGACCCATTCCAGGAGCTCCATGTTGCTCTTGCCAGAACTGCACACAGTAAAATGCAATAGTATTACATTTAAAAATTAATACAATTGTATTACATTATAATCACAGAATCATTAAGGTGGGAAAAAAACTCTAAGAACATTGGAAGTCCAACTGCCAAGCCCATTGCCAAACCATGTCCCCAAGGGCTACATCTGCACATTTTTTGAACAGTTCCAGGGACAGTGATTCCACCACTTCCCTAAGCAGTCTGTTTCAATGCCTAACCACCCTTTACAGCGAAGAATTTTTTCCCAATATCCAATCTAAACCTCCCCTGGTGCTACTTGAGGCCACTTCCTTTTGTCCTGTAACTTGCTGCGTGGGAGATGTGGCTGATCTCCACCTGTCCACAACCTCCTATCTGGTAGAGAGCATTTTATATATATATATATATATATATATATATATATATATGTGTGTGTGTGTGTGTGTGTGTGTGTGTATATGTGTATATGTATATGTATATGTATATGTATATGTATATGTATATGTATATGTAGGGGGTTTTATACTAAAAAGAAGTGTAAAATGCTGAATCAAGACAGTTCTAAAATTTTATGTGTTTGATGCTAACACTGAGTTTTTTGACCTCTCTGTGGATGTTTGGCTACAAACATCCAACCAGTGCTGGTGAACAGGTACAAACTTACGTCTTCAACAGAAAATAAAGCTGATCACCTCCCTGTCAGATCAATTATCAAGCTGATAGCTGGAGGCCTCAGAGCAGTGAAAACTTTACATTTTCAGGCTTGGAGTTGAGTGGAAAATAGCAGACTGAGCTCATGGGGGAAATGCTCACGTGGAATTGGATAGAAAATTACTTGTTTTAAATGTAAACAGCTTTTGTGTAAACAGGCCTGGAAGAATACATAACATAAACAATGAGAAATGTTATAAGTAAATTTAAGAAGTACCACAGAAGACAGTGATACATGGGGCATCAGTGCTTGCACAGCTGGCAGAGATGTGTGTTGTAGCCAACAGGCACAGGATGCTTTGAAGTCAGTGTTTTCCTGTCAGCAATGGGAAATACTTGGTTAGGAATCAAATAATGCTTATATGCATGTTATTTACCTACATATACATGTAACAGATGACCATTGAAATCAGAGGGGATGCAGTTGAAGGTCTGCTTGTGCTTGCTTGTCTTGCTCTTAGAATTGGGTTGCCTTCAGTCTTAACATGAAGTTATTTATTCTGTGAGAATTGTTCTTTGTACTCTTCATTGTATGTTTATTTAAAGAGTGTTGCACAACAATCTCACATCTCCCATCAACACCCAGTGTCAGTACTTGTCTATCCTGGACAGACCACCTCATATTTTATTAAAATGACAATGCAGACAGTGTCTACACAAATTCTGTTCCAAGCTCTTAATCCATTCCCACAATGTCCCGTAAGAGGACTGGAAACTAAGCCCAAAAGAAGTTGTTTTACTCATTATAATGTCTTATTATTATTTTGAGGAGCAGTCTACTCTTCTTACTTTTTTTTCTGCTTTACTGCTTTGTCACACTCCTGGGCTAACAGGCATTCCTATCCACCCCTGATACATACCAACATACAATCTGTCCACTATTTGTGCCTAATACAACTTTACCTTGATTTAAAGTCGTTAGCCAACATACATTCTAAACAGAACTTAGCATGCAAGCCTTAATCTAGCTGGTCATATTTAGTAGACAGACTTGGTCTAATCCTTGTTAGGGTCCTGGTTTGCAACTTGTTCCAAATGCTATACAAAATTTTGGATTTTAAAACTGAACCACTCAACCACGTAATAACCTTGAACCCCATAGATTCAAAGGGTGATTTCTGTCCTGAATTAACACCTTGTCTAACCAGATCTCATTTTAACAAAACTGAACTATGAACAAAATTATGATCCTACCTTTGTGTAGAAGAGTAGTAGAAAGAAGGCTCTTGGTCAGGCACAAGAAGTATGAGACATGTAGATGCTTATGATTAGATTTATTGCTAATACAGTACCTAAATATGCCAAAGTGGTATACAGTATAAGCATGTTTTAATGTGTAAACATATTATAACCAGCTTGCATTATAACCAGCTAGAAATGTAAAGCTTTGCTGTCTTTGGCCTTATAGAATGGACAATGGCTGTGGGAAATGGATTTGTAGAGAATTTTCAAAGCCTGACAGAAGGCTCACATAAATGTGCGTCTGCATGCAAACCTTGAGATAAGAAATGCTGACATAGAAATGCCATGGAATAGACACTGTTGAGAGAGAAATGGAACTAGAAACGAGTTTCAAATGATGGCCTTGCAAATAGGACTAGATACTTTGGAGAAATAGAACTATGAAAGGTGCATTGTATTAGGACCCACGAGGGGTGATTTTAGATGATTGGTTTTAAGACATTAACAGCATTGTGTGGCAAAAGCTGATAGGCCAAGAAACGCTTGTAATGTATTGTAATTAGGAAATAGTTGCCTTCTGATTGTGATGGTGTGAACTGTAACATCTATATTGTCTCACCCTACACATGAGACTGAAAATGGAATAAAAGTTTTTAAAATGCCTCTCAATTGCCCCATCTCTGGGTCAGAAAAGGGTGTAATTTGACAAAAGCATCAAAGCATCTGTGGAGCTGCTTTAGAATTTTATCTCTTTACGTGACTAGATTTTGGGGCTCTTACTCACCTGCCCAAAAGTGAGTTTTTCTCATCTTTGGGCTGGTTGTACCCTGCAGGCATCCCTTCCAGGACAGGGGATCTGCCTGGAAGCTGCCTGCAGCCTGGGAGACCAGTTTGCCCAGTTGGCCCGGTCTCCAGCCATATTTAAAACACTTTTGCAGGCTGATGTGTGGCAAAATCAGTTGAAATCATTATAGCTTCCTTTCTCTGAAATGGGTGTTCTTATCTTAGCACCATTCTCACTTGGTCTTCTTATCTTAGGACAGATCATATTTCCCATCAGAAACAATTGTAAAGGAGAGGGGTGTGTTTTTGGGAAAGCACACACCTGACTAACTTATCTCAGTCACAACTTGCCAGAGAATCTCATTATTGGGTTGGAGCTGGGAGCAGCAGGTCAGACCTAAGCAGAGGTCATCCTGCTTTGCCTAAGGGAGCCAAGCATCCAGGAGGAGGAACAGTACTGCTATTAACGCTCTAGTGGCTGCACCCGGGTGTGTCTGCCAAGACACGAACCACTATGAGACTTTGTACTGAGTAACAGAGCCACACACCTCACCAAACAAGGCAGAAAAGCAGCATTTGAGTGAGGATGAAATGACCCTCCTCACCCAGGCACAGAAAAAGCAATGCACTTTTCAAAATTATTGTAAATATCATATTACTCTAGCAAAAACACCTTCATCAAAATGACTATTTTAATGTTTGTGGGTGACAAGAAACATTTATGAGAAAAATGGTTAAACTTTGAAATGCTTTTTCCTGAGTGAGTGCCATTCATTTCAGAAGATAGATAACAAATGAATGCAAAAGTATCTTAGAATTCATGATCTCTAGAGTCTGTCTAGTTCTTCATGGCCTTAGAGGACTTGTGGCTGCTTAGTAGTGAAAATTGAAAGTGTCTACAACACAGTGCTAGTCAGAAATCGGTTTAATTGAAAAAAAGGACAATTAGGAGACACAAATCAAGCAAAAGGTTAACAGCCAGGTGATTTGGCATTTAGCCAAGAGCACACCTGCTATTTCAGGGACATTTTTAAAATACCTTTTCTATTGCATCATTCTGTTGCAGATTCATAAATCATCGTGCATATTCAAACTTTTCCACAAACTAGTTTCCATATTCCAGGAACTGTTTGGCATGGCCACTCCTTGGATCCCCCTTTTTAAAGCATGCATGTTTCTTGGCTGTGTCTTCATTATCACCTCCAGCTTGGAAAGTAGGACCTTGGTCCCTACTTTCCACAGACAGTCAGTGTTGATAATTGGTATGTCAGGAGTTCTCATCATATGTTTGCTGGATGTTATCTCAACCAAACAAGTTACAAGCATAACTATATATCAGGTATCCCACTACCATGTCTAAGTTTTGCTAACAGCAGAAATAAAAACTATATCCTTACAGCAAAATTATTATACATATAGCATTCACCTTAATATTTGCAGAAAGCTAATCATATAATATGTATTTATAACGTGAACAAATGGGCACCTCACACCATGTGATGCTGTGCTCAGCAATAGAACTTTGGGGCAAAAAAAGGAAGCCATAGTGAATGGTCAGAGTGATAGTGTTTGCCTCCCCAGTAATCATGACTTGTGGTGGAACTCTGCCTTCCTTGAAGTGGCTGAACACCTGTGTGCTAATGTGATGTATCCATTAAGTGATTTTGCTTTGTTTGTGTGAGTGGTTTTGCTTTACCTATTGAACTGTCTTTATCTCAACTCAGAAGTTTTCTCATTTTTACCCTTCCTGTTCTTTCCTGCTCCCTGCAGCAAGGGACAGTTTGAGTGGCTGTGTGGGGCTGAGCTGCCTGCTTCATATTAACCCACAAGTGTGTTTTTTGGTACCCAGTGTGGGCCAAAGGGGTTGAAGATAATGGCAGATTTTATAGGAATGTGCTCCACTGGATTTACAGCTGTTACAGCCATTTGAGCTATTAATTGGCATATTGCTGCTCTCGCTGGAGGACCTGCTTGCTTTGCTCTATATTAGAATGAAGGGGTTGTTCATGGTTGCCATAGGCTGTCATGCTTATCGTGCCACTTTCCTGTTCCTGGGAACATTTTGACAACAGCACTGGCCACGTGCCCAGGCTGACAGATGGCCTGGTCATTGCTGCTGTTCCTCTACTGCTCTAGGCATGTTGCAACTATAGTCTGAACGTGGGTTGAAGGGGCTGTGAGCTCTGAATAACACCAGGCTGGAACAGGTGTACTCCAAAGTGTCTGTGGATATGTCCATAGTGGAGCAGTTACACCCTTGAATAATAGAATTATAGGATAATTTACTTTGGAAAAGACTGCCAAGTCCACCACTAAATCATGTCCCTAAGCACCACATTTCCATGTCTTTTAAATACCTGCAAGGATGGTGACTCAGCCATGCCCCAGCGCTTGGCAATACTTCTGAGGAGGAAAATTTTCCTAAGAGCAACTTGAAGCCTTTTGCTCTTGTCCTGTTACTGGAAGAAGAGGCTCACCTGGCTACAACCTCTTTTCAGTAGCTGCAGAGGGTGATAAAGTTCCTTCCTAAGCCTCCTTTTCTCCAGGTTAAACAGTCCCAGCTCCCTCAGCCATTTCTTGTAAGACTTGTGCTCTAGACCCTTCCACAGCTTTGTTGCCCTTCTCTGGATGTGCTCCAGCCCCTCTATGTCTTGTAGTGAGGGCCCCCAAACTGGACATGGCACTCAAGGTGTGGCCTCACCAGTGCCAAGTACAGAGGGACAATCACTGCCCTGCTCCTGCTGGCCACACTGTTGCTGATCCAGGCCAGGATACCACTGGCCTTCTTGGCTACCTGGGCACACGCTGGCTCATCTCCTGCTGCTGTTGACCAGCACCCTAAGGTCCTCTTCTGCAGAGCAGCTTTCCAACCAAGGGAAAGCCTCCAACCTGGGAGTCCACAGCAGCATGGTAAGAGGAGGAATTAATTAAGGAACCTTATAGCCTTTTTCAAGGGGACCAGGTGTGAGAATTGAAATGGATACAATTTAAGCGTTATAACTCATTGCTTGAGTTGCGTGTTATTATGTGGGAAGCGCTATAGCAAAAGCCACCTGAACAGAGGGCAAACTTCACAGGAATCCTTTCTTGTTTAACCCAACCTGAGTAGGTTTTGACAACCAGTAGCTCCACACAACACACCGCCTGTCCTGAGCAATCACCACAAGGGATGGAATCCCGGTCATAGAAGAAGGGAACTCAATGGACATTTTATGGACATTTTACAGGGGTGTCCCATAGAGTAAGGGAGTGATATCTGTCTGTAAACTAAAGGGTGATGATCTCTCTGTGTGTGTATGATTAATGGGGATGTACTAGATAATGTGGGACTTGAGCATGACACGAATTGTATAGAACAAGGAGATTTTACTAATTTGGGTTGCGGTGGAGTTAAATTTCTTCATATCAGCTTGTATAGTATAAAAGTTTGGATTTTTAAAAAAGATAATTATAAATATTATAAATTTAATTATTATAAGTTGCAGCTCATGTGATGCTCAAATTTAGAATCAGATCAACCTCTGAATAGTTACACATTCATAGTACTAGTAGGCTATGAAGGTAATTTTCATAACAGCCAATCTTCCCAGTAACCACTAAGTTGAAACATAAATAAATTTAAAATTGTACTTAAAAAAAACCTTTTTATTTTTCTATTGAATTTGATTTGGCTGTATACAATTTGTTTTTAATTAACAGTTTTAACTACTAAAAAAAAGTGTAAGAAGGGGAAAAAAGTTGAGACGAAGATGGATTGAAACTCTCAGGGAGGAATCCTCTAATGCTAAATAAGGAAATGGATCTGAAAACGTAGGCATGGCACAACAGAAGTAAGAAACGGTCTCCTTTCATATTGGTTTCTTATATTTAACACTTTCTTTGAGGGTAAATTCTCTGGATGCCAAGCTTTTAACCAAATATTTGAGTACTTGAGTATTTTTGCATTTTATTGCTTAACAACATTTTAATTCTAATCTCCACTTAAGTGTTTGCCTAATGCCTTTCTTATCTTGAACAGTCAAGTTCCCTGAAGCTGATAATGTTTTTCAGTCTTTGACCTTTCAGAGTAGTTTTCCTGCTTGCTTTGGATTCTTGCAAACCTAACACGGATGCAAATGCTGAGATCTCATAAAAAGTTCTATGAACAAAGTACTAGAACTCTGGAAGGAGGAGTAGCATCTAACTCGCAGCTAACACTGCTGGGGAGGCTGAGGAAGGCGGAAGACGCAGAAAAGAGGCAGATCTCGACAAAATGGAGCTTGAGGATGATATAGCCAGGGATCACAGAGGATATTCGGAAGAGGTGTCTTTAAAACCAGAGGAGTGTGTGAAGAAAAAAACCGTCTTGAAATACAAAATCATCTGTGCTGTAAGTAGCCGCTCTTCAGGGCTGCTAGTTTAACAATTCTCAAATCTGCAGGATTTTTTGAAGTTTCACTGTATCAGTATAATCATTCAAGGTAACTTAGTAATTGGTCGTTAATGTTTTACTGCATGAGTGTGTAATCGAAACTGCAGTAGCCTCACTGGCACATTTCTAAAGTTCTGGTACCTATGAAGCAATTTTTTTTTTTTACTGGCAGTTTTTTTTTGTTGTATTTCATTTACCTGACAGTTCTTTTGCATAGTGAAGACATTGCTTCGATTTTTTATTTTAGATATTGTCTTAAAACAATTGTTTGTGGCCAAAGCAACTACATTTTCTTTTTGCTTACTTTTGTATCTTTACAGTTGTCATTAACAAAACAGAACCTATAGGCAAGTCGTTGGCAGGAAGCATTCAGGAAGCAAGGCATAGGAAAAGGCTAATGTAGCATTTTGTCCAGTATTGTCAGTCCCACATCTCAAATATCATGTCAACTCTTTACATCTTCCCTGAGGCTTTAAGAGCTATGCAGCTGCCTTGTAAAATTAATAAAGTGTAGGCTTTTTGTTAAGTTTTTAAAATATTTTTTGTGTCTTCTGTTTGTGACCATAATAGACACAAACATTAAATATGTGTATATGTTTGCGCAAGCTCTTGCATTTGTAAATTGAAATTTAGAGAAAACTACAGATACCGATTTTAGAGAGATTTGCAACTTAATTTTGAAATCAGCCCTATGTAAAAGAAAGTCAAGCTTCTATACTTTTCAGCTCTATATGTCATCAGAACAATTTCACATAATAGAATTAACTATTTGATGCTGCATTGTGCAATGATCGCATAAAATATGAAGGAAATACTGGAAATGGTGAAAAGAAGATGAAATAGGAGACGTGTTTTTCCTAAAGCTATCAGTTAAAAATGAGTCATGAGAAACAATATGGGAAAATTGCGTAACTATAAAAGAAACTAAATTATACCTTCAAGAGATACTGGAAGAGTAAAGTGAGAAATATAAGTATCCTAAAACATTAATTCTTTCAGATGCACTAGTTTTCAAATGCCTGCCTGTACAAATCCCAAAATCTACATATTGGAGGTGTAAACGGTTAAAATTCCACACAATTTTTTTTTCTAAATCCAATTCATTAAATACTTTCTTGGCAACCTTTTCCTGAAAGTTTAGGCAGAGAATTGTATGCTCACAAACAGGAGTCACACTGTCACACAGTAAATCCTCCAGCGAACAGAGCATTTGCTCTAGGAACAACTATTCTGTGAATAAGTAGTTGTAATCTTGAATTTAGTCATAGAAGTTATCTGTGGAAAGCCTGAGGATTTAAAAAGGTGCTACCAATATTATTTCACCTTCAGAATGAGTGTTCCAAAATCAAGAGTGTTTGTGTAAATGTTATAATAAATTCAGCATCTTATCTGTACACCTGATGGGAGTTACTGGGTTTTACTTCAGCTGTCTCATTATTTGAAGAAGTGGGAATGTTTGTTGTTGTAATAGCTGTACTTAAATTTGTATTTCAATTTAGTATCATCTATTTATTTCAATTACAAATGTGAGTTTTGATCAAAATGAAGGGTAAAACCATAGTGTCTTTAAGGTGAAAAGTACATGCCCTGGCGATTAGGCTTATCTGTGCTCAGTGAAACATGACCTGTTAGGTGAACTTGGCAGTGTTATCCTGCCCAGAAAGCATGGCTGCTGGTCTGTCCCAAAAGAACTCTCCAACACCCTTATTGTCAGACCCCGCTGACTGGATGCAGGATTTAACTGCTGTCTTCACACCTGAGGTCTCTCTTCAAGGGACTTAAGCATTTCTGCCGGTTTGGGCAATTTTTCCACACATCCTTACTCCATCTGTCTGTCTTATCCAGTTCTCTCACCAATTCCATTTCCACTCCTTTTGAGGTACATCTGTACAAAAACCTGTGAGTAAGTAGCAGGAAGAAAGTAAAGGTGAGAAGGAGAAAGTGTGAAGAATGTAACTATGGCATTGCTAGTGTTTGGTGTTGCCCGAGAAATAAATCAGTTGTACACCCACATCTGAGAACTGAGCAGCCCTCCCTGCTGCCACACTTCTGCCCAGCCACCTGCAAGACAGGACAGGCAGCAGCAAAGATGAGGGGGATTCAGTTCCTCTCAGTTCCTTACAATTGCTGTAGTCTCAGATAAGAGGCTCCATTACAGTAACACTGAGCTTGTCAGTAGCCCTCTCTCACTCTACTTTATTTCAGCCGTAGTATTTCCAGGAATCAGTCAGCTTATTCTCAGAAATAGCAGAAGACAAAAGAAAGCTCTGAGGCCAAAGTGGGACATAAACTGGGCTGGTTCATGGTGGTTTTTTCTGTGATACGCATTTCCTTTCCCATAATTATATTAGTGAAGAGGAATGTTCATACATCACAAAATACTCTGAGAGGGTTGTCACTTTTCACTGCACCTTTCAGCCAGCATGAATTGCCATTTGTCTTTGGTATCTATTAAGCTGACAGTGGCTTCCTCAGCTCTGCCCCAGTCTCACAAAAGTTGTGCTGCTTTCTGTTACAGAGCTTCCTTGAGCTGTTAGTCTCTTTCCAGTTTCCTTTAACCTTACTAACAGGGTGACTAGTTATAAAAAAACTGGGATGTGGGTGAAAATTCTGCAGCCTCAATCTAGCTAAAATCTTAAGAAATCCTTGTGGTTATATCAGGCAAATGCAGAAGATAAACAGAAGTAATTACCTTTATTAGTACAGATAAAGCATATGCAAAACAGATAAATACACTGATCACTTCCTACTATCTTTTCTTCAGTAAGGATTTCCCCAGTTATGACATTGAAACTGGCCATAGGTTAAAAGTGCAGCATTAAGACCTCAGCTTCTAAGGTTATAATTATTGTGCCTCTCCTATCTTCAGGCTCATTTTTTTGATTAAGAACCTCAGTGAAATGATTAGTTCTTAATAAATCATGCATTCATAGAAATATTAACAGTAGAGTTGATTTCTAATAAACATAACAATTTATCACAGTTGTGAACATTGATTTCCCTGTGTCTGTGTGACAGGTGCTGCTGTGTGCTTTGGTGGTTGTATCCCTGGCACTAGGTTTAGGACTAGGACTCAACCGTGGAATCCAGGAGCAAGGTATGTTTATGATACTTTCAGCACAATTGCCAAAGATCTGGATCTAGTAAAGGCTTTCAGCAAAAGCCCTTTTGTAGTGTAATGCAAATGATCTGTGAAAAGTCACCACCTGTGGAAATAAAGTTCTTGCATTTTTCGAGTTCAATTGTATAAAAACTGAACACTCACAATCTATACTTGAAAAACCTGTCCTAAACCACAAAGTGCCTTGCTGAATCTCTTCAAAAGTGTGAAACCTAGTTCACACTGTATTTTATTACATTAAACCTTCCAGAAAATTTGAGATATGTGTTATGTTATTACATATAATTATTGCATACTTGAACAATATTTTGTGAAAGAAATATCATTAGATCATCTTCAGAGCTTGTGCTTTGAGTATATTTGGCATAGTTCAGGAAGCTGATGCTAAAACTGATTATGAATATTTTTTGAAAACTTGAGTTTCTATAAAGCTACATTAAAAGGGGGTAGTGGCTTGATGTGGTGGAATGGTATTTCTTAGTTGGAAAGACAAAGTAATGTTTTGATGTTAGGGAGTTGATCTAGATGAGAACAAACAAACACAACACACTGAATTAAATAAAACACTTCATTTAGAATCCATACAATAGTAATCCCACACTGGAGGAGTTCAAGGAAGCACAGTCTCTTTCTCATTGCTGATCAACACATATTATACTTGCTTACCTAGTAGCTCATCAAGTCTTAGACCCTTCTGAAGACTTTCAATAACATGGGCCCTAGCAAAGAAGATGAAATGGAACGGTATTTGGTTTTTAATGACTTGAAAATCATTTTAGCTCTGCATAGACTCTACAAAGTGGATACTAAAGCTCAAATTTGTAGGCAGTGCATCCTGCAAAAGCATGAACCCTGTGGTAATTACAATAGAATTGCTCTATCAAACCTGAGTAGATAGTTATACCTAATGCTGTTTAACTGTGTGACTGGAGAAGAAAGCTGGAAATGCAGGAGCTCAGCAGGGTTCAAACAGTATTTCTGGAGTATAGAGAATGTGGATGTGCTGTGGAGGCTGGTGTGGAACTGCGAGTCATCTTTGGAGATTTGGGGTTGTCTTCAGGTGTCCTCAGGAGACCCAGAGCTGTCCCTGCTTGAAGGTGTCAGAGCTGTGCTGAGGAATACGGTCTCAACTTCCAGTGCCAGGCCCCTCACTTGGACCCTTTTCTTTGTTTTAATGAAAACAGCCAAACCTATAGATTTTTTAGGGACATTGTAATGATAAGGTAGCAGAGATATTGCCAGAGTCCTAAGCGCACCAAAAAGCTTTATGGATTGTCCAGAGGGCTGTTGAATGTCTCCAGGAAAGGAGATTCCCTCAGGCTGTCCCCACCCTGCCCAGGCCCCAGCACTGACCCAGCAGGGATGGCTCCAGCTCCCCACAGCCCTGCCCTGCCTGGCCATGAGTCCTGCTGAGCCAAGGCCACCCACAAGCCAACAGCCTGGCCTTGACTTGTCCCTGTTGTCAGGGAAGTGCCCAGCAGTGCCTGGTGTGGGGCTGCCCTGGTGCTGCCTCAGCTGCCCTGCTCCAGGCTGGAGTGGTGGGATGGCTCCTTGTTGGGAGAGATGGGACAGGAAGGGCTTGTGGATATGATTGCCTAGTAAGAAATACTGGAGATGTAAAACCTGTGAGTGAAATAGAAATGAAGGCCAGCTTTGAGATGTAGGCATGGCAGGCAGGAAGACAGTGATTACCTGGAGTCAGTTGAAGGGCAGAAAACAAAAGGACCCAAGGCTGTAGCCCCTCTCCACCCTGCCAAGGGATCAGGGAAAAAGTAGATAAGAAAAGTAGTCTTTAGAGTTTAAAATATAGGATGATATGGTAATATAGTAGTTCTCATAGGCTGCATGCAAAGTTTGTAGGTTTTGTATCTTGCACTAGTTGGTCACTGTAAATTAGAATATTCAACACAAAAGGAGATATAATGTATTGTTATAAGGTGCTTGCTCTCTTACTCTTAGCTCTCTCTCTTGCTCTTGCTCCTACCTCTTTAACCCCTCTTATCCCTCTTACCCCTCTTAGCTTTTTTACCTCCCTTACCTCATATCCTCTCTCTCCCTCCCTTTCTCTTTGGGGCTTCGCTTCAGCCAAGGCTGGTGGTTGAAGGCAGGCCCTTTTTACCCACGACCCTTGCAATAAAAACACATGTTTCTAGAATATCTCAGGTCTACAGAGTTCCTTCTCCCTGCCATCCATGGATGCTCCTACAGGTTCTGACTGCTGGTCCCTGCCTCAGCTGTCCCTGGGGAGCCCCCATGGCTCTGGTACCCAGTCCTGAGGGAGCTTCCATCCCATGGGGGTATATTACAAGACATCCAAAGTGGGAACCACTCTTCCTCTTTTATTTCAGACCGAGAAATGAGCAGGGGAAATGCCAGTCTCCCCTTCCTCATGCTGGAAGCGTGGGACACCCTGGCATTGCCTCCTGTGCCAGTGGTCCTGCAGAGACCTGTTGGTCCTGTTGCAGGAACAGCCCTGCTCCAGGTTGTGGACCAGCATGGTCCCAACAGCTGTCAGACCTTCAGCTCCCAGAGGAATTCCTACAGCCTTGCTTCCACCGTGCTGGCCCATGTGCTATTCACCATATTGGAAGATGGCTAGGGAATCAGATTTGGGAAATTATTCAGCACATCTCTCCCTGCAGCCCATATCCATGATCTGTTTAACTGACCTGCCTGGGACAGGGATATCTGAGCACTCAGCCTCTCTGCCTTCTCCCTACAGTCAGCTGCAGACACAAGTGCAATGAGCCACACAGGAAGGACGTGTCCGGCTGCCAGTGTGACAGTGGCTGCAAGGAGCGTCAGGACTGCTGCTGGGACTATGAGGACACCTGTGTGGAGCCAAGTAAGTTCCCCTCCAGGCAGTGCTCACTGGTGTCCATTTTATTTTGAATTTGTTTCTCCATGTGACTGTAATAGAAAATGGGTAATTCTCATGTTTATGCAGATACACAGAAGTCATATCACATTTCCGAGGGGGGGAATTGTGACAAAAATCACAAAGTCACAGAATAGTTAAGGTTGGAATGGACTACTGGAGGTCATCTAGTCCAACCTCCCTGCTCAAGCAAGATCCTAGAGCACACTGCTGAGGCTTGTGTCCAGATGGCTTTTGAATGTCTCCAGGAAAGAAGATTCCACAACCTCTCTGGGTAACCTTTCTAGTGCTCCATCACCCTCAACAGTAAAGTTTTTCTTCCTGTTCATGTGGATGAGGCAGAGTCAAGCTGCCTCTGTAATCAAGTGGCTAGAGAGCTGTAACTTGGTGACCTGGCAAGACACAAAATCTTCTTGCATCTTTCTCAAATCAGACCCCTGTATTTTTACATGTTATGGATGACCAAAGCATTTGCCATGCATATTTCATGGCACATATAAAGCTGAAGATGATCATGAGCAGAAATAATGGGTTATCTTTAAGCAGGGCTCTTGAAGCAACCCTGTTGTGCTGTTATCTCTTGCACATTTAAAAATAATGGGGTGTTTTCCAGTCAGCTGTGCTCTCCAGGGGAATAGCCTGGTTCTGCATTGAGCCAGGCTCCTCTCCAGTTACTGTCTCTGCTTTCCCAGCAGCTACTCAGGTATTTCTTCATCCTTTTTGTTTTTTTCTGCCCACTTCAGCCCTTACTTTTTTTTTTTTTTTTCTCTCTCTGCTGGAAGTCACGTGCAAGAGCATGAAAATTATCTGTTTGCTTCTCTTTTTCCTCTGTAAAAGAAATATGGAGTGGGTTTTTTGTTGTTGTTGGTGGTTTTATTGTTTGTTTGGTTTTGTTTGGTTTTGTTTGGTTTTTTTCCTTAGATCTCTTTGGAAAGATGGAAGGCATTGAGGGAGATGACTCTGGGGACACCTTTGTAAAATAAATTATTTTATGGCTCTGTGTTACCGTTCAATGGCCAAAGGAAGAGGCTTTTTGTGTTAAATGAAATCTTGAGTTTTCTTTCCACAGCAAACTTCTAAAGCAACTCAAACAGTACATATAAATAACATTTGTTTTTTCTTTACCTGTTTGGAGGATTTCCATGCAAAGAAGCTCACGTGAGGTTCTGAATGAAATTCTGAAATGATGATTATGAATCATAAATTTTTTCTTCAAATTTTCAGCCCGATCTTGGAAGTGCACTAATTTCCGCTGTGGTGAGACAAGAATACCTGGAAGTTACTGTTCTTGTTCTGATGACTGCTTGCAGAAAAATGACTGCTGTGTAAATTACTACAGTACTTGCAAAGGTAAATCAAAAGTCAAAAAGTTTTATAGATAAATTATTCTATAAAATAGATGGGACAACATTGAAAATATAAAGGGGTAAGTGAATTAGTTTTTCAAGACCAGAGTCTGACTGACATTTTGAAAAATTAATGTTTTGAGGTGAAGCTTTTGGTATTTTTGACTGTGAAAAAGACTGTTTCTGCAGAACACTGTGAATTGTGTCATTCACAAGAAAGATAGAATGATTTGGATATTGCAGAAGTACAGAAGTATACCACATGTGGGGGCTTTGGGTTGTCTCTTTTTTTTTTTTCCCCTCAGAATAGATGGAGACAATCTGAAGTATATGTTGTAGTAGTCATCCCTAATATAAGATTTCCCATCCTTTTTATTACAAATCTGGTTTTAGATTGGATTTTTCATGTTTTATTTATTTTTGAATACCTTTGTTCATGGCTAATTGTTTCATACTGGCTCTAGCTAAACACATAGAGAATAGCACAGGTATAATTCTGTTACAGGAATGACACTTGAGGAGTATGCTGGTGACATAGTATCTATTATCAGAATTCCTTTATGTTGTGGAAAGGGATAAATTTATAAGGCAAGTCCTGCAAAATTATATTTGTTTCCTAAATGCAGATTAAAGCTAAAAGGGGTTAAAGTACAACACGCAGAAAGAAAGGAAATGCTGAAGGGAGCCCTGGGCTTATCTCTAAGTGTGTCCCTGGTACCCAGAAAAGAAAAAAAGGAATAAGTTGCCCAGTGTGAGCAGTATACAGTTTGAATATTTTTCATTTAAAACCTAATAAAAGGCTAAGCTTTCATAGTGTTTTCTTCTTCATTTTGTTTGTTTGCTTTTCCATGTACTATATGTACTTTGTTTTTAACTTACAATTGTGAGCACTAGTCCTTTCTGGGTTTGAGGGCCTAATAGGTTGCACCAAATTGTTTCTGAACTAAAGGTGTCTTTAGGCCTATATTTCTGTTGAAGCAGAAAATGTTACAGGAAGAGCTTTAAAAAGATCATCCAGGTAGCTGCTTTTTATTATGGTGGGGAGAGTTCAGTGCTAACTCAGTATTTTTTTTTTCTTTTTAGGTGAAACATCTTGGGTAGAAGAACCCTGTGTGCCAATTGAAGCGCCTCAATGTCCAGATGGGTAGGATAAAGGAATTTGTCTTCTTAGCAGATAAAATCTTTGCAATGGTCAGAAATACTCTGGTGTTCTGAAACAGGTTTTCATATCTACAGAGAATAAAGTCCATGCCCTGAGGAATATTCTGCAGAGATAGTTTGTCTCTAGGAATGTTTGTTCTTTTAAAAAACCTTTGTCTTTTTTTTTGCACATTCATTGATCATTTACAGTTTAGAGCAGGGTACAGGAGTTCAAATTCAGATTAAAATTCAGATTGCAAAGACCTGGAAAAAATTGTTAGACTTATCTCAATGTTCATTTATCACAAATTGTTCATAGTCCATTTTCTTTTACCATACTGTATCTTTGACAATTCAGATAAGTCACCTTATGCAGTCTGTAATAAGAGTTAGAGTCTGTGCAATTCTTTAGGCAACAGAGTTGTTTGGGTTTTTTGGGGTTTTTTTTTGCTCCAATTATTTGCAGGAAGAAAGGTGTATTTAAAAGAAAGCTGTGAAGTAGCTTTATACCTACAAATGCTGAAAAAAATTTGCTATTTGTGCAGTATTTCAGAATAATAGAGGCTAGGCATAAAACACCATTTAAAAGTTGTCCTTGAAGAAAGATGAATTAATTTCTGGTTCAGTTATGGTATTTCTGATGTTACCAATTATTTTATTTTATTTTACTTTACTGCCAATTTAGTTTATTATAACAGTAAGACTATTAGCATTGTGACTTCTTTGTGGGTTCCTGCATGCACCTCCCAACCTAAGTATAAAAGTACACTTTATAGGTTAACAAATAACTTGCTAAGTTAACACAGTTTCATAGTCTAAAACTTGGAAAGTAGTGGAGGGGGGCTTCTTTAAGTGCTATAAACAGCATTGCAATATAAAGATCCATTTAATTTCAGATTCACATCAGTAAGCTGTTTTATGCAGACTATTTTATACAAACTGTTGATGCTAGTTTGCTTCTGTGTTTTGGAAAGACTGCTGTTAATGAGAAACAAACAGGGATAGTGATTACTGCCTGTATCTTTTTTCAGTATTATGACTGAAAGGATTATTTGCATTTTGTTCCTCCAGTGTTTCTTACAGAAGGATTGTACATTTGCTCTTAATATTGAAGTCTTTATTTATCTCACACTGTGTTATTAATTCTGGGGTGCACATGAATATTCTAGATCCTGCTTATAAAAGCTGAATTTATATTGTTAGAAATCTTAATAAGTCACCAACTCCCCAAACTTCTTTATGATGATAAACTTATATTTTCTTGTAGATTTACTCTCCCACCACTTATCCTTTTTTCAATGGATGGGTTTCGAGCAGAATATTTGGAAACTTGGAGTTCTTTGCTGCCAAATATTGAAAAACTCAGTAAGTTACCAAGGATGCTTTGACTGTTTCCCTTTAAAGTCTGCATGCAATCTCTCTGGTCCCTTTTGCTACTGTCATGCATATGTGTTTCTTAGCAATAAAAAAAATCACAAATCAGGTATCTCTCATCAGTTGTTTTTTTTCATTATTATATGTTCTGCATTACTTGTTGTATTTGCACAGCAAACATGACTTTATTTTTTTTATATGAGGCTTCTAAAATTGGTCACCAGCTTTTTATTAAATACACAGTTTAAAATATACATTAAAATACACTTTAAAACTGACAAAAAGTTCCAGATAAGGATTTCCTACACTCTCAGTACTGAATTAAAAAATAAATAGCTGATAAGGAATTGAACATTGAAGTATAATACATTGAGTTATTGGGAGATTTCTCTTTTTTTTCAAGTCAGATATTTTAAGATGTTAGCATGTTGATGTTATTGATCAAGTAACCATTTTCCATATTTCTGAATATTGTGAGGAAGAGTAAGTTGAAGATCTCTTGCTTGTGCTTTAAAGCACTTTAAAATTTGAGACCATTTTGCACACTTGGTTAAAACTCAGATCTCCAGACCCTTTGTACCTGGACAAAGTGTCTTCATATTTAGAAATTTCTTCTCAGCAGCAATAGTCTAAATTGACAGTATTTGTATCAGTTCTGAGTATATTACATTACATTTCTGTTGTGCTCATTTGAAAATTTCACATGTCTATTATGAAGTACTACATTTTACCAAATACTTAACAATCTTGTTTGTGGATAATGAGAGTATCCAGAAACCTGAACTTGCGCTGATGTGCAAACCTGGCTTCTTGGGCTAATCACTTGTTCTCTGATGTCATTCTGACTGGAAGGAACTTGAATCAGTTCAGGAGTCATAAACGCTGAAGTCAGTAGTCAGTTCCAAGCTTTTGAAACAAGGTGAAAAGGAAATGCCAAACTTGCAACAAATACCATTCTGTGTCTATGTTTCCAAGAAATCCTTTGAAACAAGAACCAGTCTAATTCAGCATTGCTCATATTTGTGGTCAATTTGAGTAATTGTTTATGCACATTCATGCTTATATTTCTCAGAAATCTACAGGAATGGGAAATTTCTTTCTTTGCAAAAGGAAAAATATAATGTTGGTTTGTAGCATAAAATCTTTCCTCTCTATTAATGTCTTTAACCTAGAACTTTCAGTAAAGGTAATCAAGCTTAAAGAATATGTACACTATGAATATAGATCCTATATTGTGCAAGAGAAATCCATAGAAAATTTTGCTGATTTTCTCATGTCTTTCAATTATTCAGTTTTTCAGCCATTCTTCAAACACTCTTTAAGCCTTTTTTTTCCCCCTGTATCACATTGGAACAGTTTTGTTGAAAAATTTCACACTTTCATTGTTTCAGTTGCTTAGTTAAAATCAGCTTCTCTTCTTTGATTGAAATGCTCTACAACAATGAATAAAGTGTGTTTGAGCATGAATGAAATAATAATCTGCTTACAGATTATTACGGTTTAATAACTTTGAACTGAACTTTGTCCATGTGAGTTAGATGTAAAAACATCATTAAGGCATTTTCCAGTCTTTCTGTATTTGTTTTGAGGGTAAATAAGTTGAATCTTACAGTCTGTTTAGACATTACACATGAGTGTGTGCTAAGTACTTTGATTGATGAAAAATAACGCAGTGTTTCGAGATACAGGTAGGACACCTGGGCTGGGATGCACTCAAAGGCAGAACATCTGCATTTAGAAATATTCTTGGAGATGTCTGCATGTGAGATGGTTATATGCTCATTGAAGTCAGTGCCTTTATATTTAATATAGTCTGCACAGGGCAGTGCAAGAACTTAGAGGACAAGTCAGCTCAATCAACAGCCAGAGGGTGCCACAGGACTAATTGTTGCCCTAAAATCTGTGGTTTTGGTATACTTCAGAGTGCCATGACCTTCAGCAGTCATTCAGGAGAAGACAGATCTCAAAGTGATTTGCATCAAAACTGTAAAGTTTCATGCAGATGTCTTGGATATCAGAGGGTTTCTCAAAAGGCGCCTGGCTCCAGTGCTTAAGCAATTGAGTCCTTCCCTGCTTGTCACCAATCAGCTCTGCAAAATATCTTGTTTGGTCTGACCTCAGACTTCAGTCTCATTGCATAAACATGTAGGTAGGACATTTTGGATCTCAGAAGTATCTCAGAAATTTATTTGGTTTGGCAGACAGGATGAAGGAGGAGCATCTGGAGACCAGACAGGATCATTAAAGATTTCTCAAATGACCTTAGGCCTCTAGGCTTTAGGCAGCTGAATTGGGGATCCAGGGCCACTGACTGCATGGGACAGTAGGCTTAGCTCACAAGGAGACATCAGAATTTTATAAGTCTTAAGTCACATTTCTGCATCTAAAACCACAGCAACTGATTGTGGTGATTTTTGTTAAAAAAAATATAAGGAAATGTATATTAATACCCTGATCTTTTGCAGAAACATGTGGGACACATTCAAAATACATGAGAGCTGTTTACCCCACAAAAACCTTCCCAAACCACTACACTATTGTCACAGTAAGTGAGAATTTTTATTTTTCCTTTTCATTATCTGGATGACACAGAAAGGATTTTGTAGTGCCTATCTTTTTCTGGGAATTGGGAGTTCATAGATATAAGAGAAAGATAGAGATGCTGAGATGGTGCATACAAGCATGACCTGTGTGGCTATACATGTTGTGCTATCTGTCCCTGACCTGTGAGCCAGTTATTCCTGATCCTTATCAGTTTAATTGGATATGGGTGGGCATGGGTGAGGACACAGCCTTTTGATGATAGCGTTTGTTAGGGTGGGTTTGGCAGCTGACACACACCCACGGGACATAAGGGTACTTAATGCACAGCACATCAGGTTTTAATTGGGCTGGAAAAGGGAGTTTGATGGGTGCACTGAATTCATTGGCAGGAAGACCATCTGGGTGAATCAGTAAAGCACTCTGTCTCTAAGATAAAACAGTTCTTTAAAAATTGCAACACTGTAGCCGTGTGCATTGGAGGATAGTTTAGGGTACATTTGATTTCAGGACCAAGCATTTTATTTTGTTTATTCTCATTTTACAGGGATTGTATCCAGAATCTCATGGTATCATTGATAACAACATGTATGATGTAGGCTTGAATGCACATTTCTCACTTTCAGGGGAGGAAAAATTCAAACCTGAGTGGTGGAAAGGGCAACCAGTAAGTTTGTTTTTCATATGATATTTATGTCAGAGTGGTTTGTGTCATATCATAAAACAATGCAAAAAGAGAATAAAATTAAAAACTGTCCAGTATATTTGCAGAAAGAAGTAGATAACCTGTAGGGTTCATATTATAGGCTGCCTACAAAATAATTTGCTTGTTATGAAAATAAAAGAGACTTAAAATGTTCACTTAATGTGGCAGTTAGTAAAAAAAGACTGAAATATTTTGTCTAGTGCTGGAGTGAATTTCTTGTCACAGGGAAATACAGTAAATTTTTGGTATGATTTGATTTTGGGTTATCTTTTTTGCTTGTCTTTTGATGACTTGCTACAAAACAAAATTAGTTTCCAAATTATGTCTATTTACACATATCTGTTTGCAAATGTCCAGGCATTTAAAAACAATGAAGGAAGTGGTAAATAGCTTAATTTCTAAAAAAGTCAATTATATATAACATATAGCAGATTTCATAATAAACTCAAATTGTACCCATGGTTATGATCAATATTATTAGTTTCCTAGAAATATCAAGTTCTAATAATGGTGCTGAAAAAACCCCAAATATATGCAATATGTTGTATATTTACTTAACATACATTTATATATATGTGTGTGTGTGTGTCTGTATAGTAATGTTTATAATAGACTGAAATATCCAAATTTTGGTGCTGGGTTTTTTTTTCCTGGAGAATTCCATCAAGTTTGTAATGTTGCACTTTTTAGGTGCACTTTTTAGGATTTATAGAAATATGCCCTCTTATAATAAAATCATATAATTAGAATCTATATCTGGAATAGAAATAGATACAAACCAAAATGAAACTAATAGAATATTTCAGTTGGAATGGACTTACAGTTATCATCTAGTCTAGCTGCCTGACTGACTCAGGGCTGGCCAAACATTAAATCACATTTTTAAGGGCGTTGTCCATATGCCCCATAAACAGTGACAGGCATAGGGCAGCAACAACTTCTTTAGGAATCCTGTTTCAGTGCTTGAAACTGTATGTGCGATAAAATATTTCCTAATGTCAAGTCTGAATATCCCTAAGACAGCTTCTTCCATCTTCATGATCCTGGGGTTTGCCAAGAAAACAGGAAAAAGGATCACTGCCCATTGCCATTTATGGAAATACCTATATTTTTTTTTTCCTATGCTGAGAATATCCAAGAAATGACAACATCATGGTTTCCATGCTACTAATTTTTCTTCAGAATGTGCATGTAGGAAACAAAACTTCATATCAGATATGGTCCTTAGGTAACTGTAATGTGTGAAAGGAGAAGGAAAAATGCATGCTTGCAGCACATATTTTTACTTTTGTGATCTGAAGTCCTCCTGAAGTGGTGACAAAAAAATCATTTGTTTGTATCTTTACCCAAAGGTCTGGCTGACAGCAATGTACCAAAATTTGACAGCAGGCACCTTCTTTTGGCCAGGCTCTGATGTTCCAATTGGGGGAACATACCCCACCTTGTACAACAAATACAACGGGTAAGATTTGATAGGGCTTGCACTAAATTCCTGCAGATTACTCCAGAAATCCAAACTGCTATTTGACAGTTGAAGGAAATGGAATACAAGATTTTAAAACAAGCCTGACAGATAAGTGCCATGTCACATTGTCCTGGTTATGTCATGGAATGACCAAAAATACTTGAAATTTTCAAAACCATTCAGGGAATTCACAATAAGAAAGTCAAAGGGTACTGTATATTCTGTTCTCCTAGACAATTTGGAAGCCTTAGCCAACTGTAAAACACAAGGAGAGCATCCTGGAGATGATTAGTAGCCACTGCTAAACTGCACCAATGATTGCCATTTCTCCATGCATAAAATCAACAGATATTATATAGCATTTTAAAAATACTTGCACTTGAGAATAAGCTTTCAGATAACCTATACCGTAAGTCAACAAACACAAAGTAGGAAGCCATGGCAAGAGGCTGTGGGAGACAGAAATCATTGTAGAGAGGCGGCTGGATGGGGAAGCTACTGAAGAAAGAGGGGCTCTAAATTTCCTTTGGTCTTGTTTACATGTTTGATCATGTGCACACAGCTGTTGAATCATAATTCTTGTGAAGAACCAATTGCCTTCATAGTTTTTGTGGCATTATTTTTGTTGTGTTTTTTTTTTTTTTTTTTTTTTTTTTTTCTGTTTGTGTTTCTTGTAGTTTGTTTGTTTGTTTTGCTATGAAAGCATTGATATTAGTAAAATATTTCTAGATTTTTCATGATTGTGAAATGATGATTGTGAGATGATTGCAGTGTACTTCCCACAACTCTTCACATTTAGAAAAAGAATCTAAAGCAAGCATAGAACCAGAAGTCTTTATAGATAACAGACTTTGCAGTGATGTGTGGGCTTGATACTCAGAAAACACCTGAATACTTTAAATAACCACCATAGAGCTTGTGCATTACTTTGAGGGAAAGCAGAGCTATTTAATGGGTGAATGCTTTAATAGGAAACAAAGCATGATCTCACAAAGACTTTGATGGGATTATTACTTACTTTTAAAATATGAAAGTTCAAGCCTTTTACATGCTGGAAAGAATAAAAATTATTCTACCTTGTATTTCAGGTTTATTTCCAGAACTTAAATTTTTTTGCATGTGTTTACAAATATATGAGTAATCTCACCAACGCAGGTTTGTGTTTGCAAAATCAGGGTCAGTCTAATCACCACATAAAGTGACTTACATTCAATTAAAAATGAGAGCAGTCAAATTAATTGCAATACCATGTTAGAATGCATCATTCTTAGTTCCAGATCTGTGACTTTAATATAGGACTAGAGTATGGATACTTTCTCTGTATCTAGGAAATAGAAATGCTAGTCAGATAGTCTTGTTAACATCATATCTTTTTTTAATTATTTTTTCTTTTCAGTTCAGTTCCATATGAAGAGAGAATTTCAGGAATACTGAAATGGCTTGATAATGCCCAGCCTAAGAGGTAACACTTTGTAATATCTACCTGCTTTGTGAGACTCTGGCTTAGAAAGATTTTAATGCCTAGCAATTGAAATTTCTATTGGTGTTTGTGAAACATGGAATCTTCGTCACCATTTCAAATGTTTATTTGCTGAACTTAAGCCTGTTCTGTATCTTATCATAGGTATAATAAGACTGTAGGTACAAAAGATTAAAAAGTGAACATATATCTGAACAAGATGTACTGTTGTATGAGTTTTATTTGATCTGTCTTTTTTCTTGGTGCGTGGCCTATAGGAAACATTGAATATTCAGTTTCTAGTCTGAGTGCATGGATGAAAGATTTTACATGAAGGCTGTTGCACAAGAAAGGTTAAATACATGAAAGTAGTTGCAGTAAATAATTCAGGTTAAAAAATAAATGTCAGTGCTGATCTTGGTGTTAACTTTGTGACGTGTAAAGAAATTAAATATGACAAGTTGCTAATAAAATCCTAATGTATTAGGAGATTCTCTCTAGAGTCTCACTGTTTAGTCAGGAAGAGCTCTTTCAGGCGGTAGTTCCATTTACATCTTGAAAAGGATTGTTTGCTCTGGTGTCTGAGATCTTTTCCAGAGTGATATCTGTTACAGATATTGGATATTGTGTCTGAAATTGTAACTTCAAAGAGCCCATGTTGATTAATTACAAAAGAGGAAGTTGAATGATTATATTTGCTGTATGGGCTGTTATCAAGTTTTACAGAGGTTATTTATAATTCCTTTTAAAATGTCATTTAATATTGCTTCTTTTTTTATTTTTATTTTTTATGCAAGTGTTCTCTTTAGATGCTGCACCTAAATTCTCATAATGTTCCATTCTTATTTATTTCTGACTCAAGGCCTGATATATACACTTTATATATTGAACAACCAGATCAATCTGGACATTCATTTGGACCTGTTAGTGCTGGTGTAAGTAGTTTCTATATTTTTCTTATACTTAATTACACTAAAAATGGTGTTGCACCATGAACTTAACCAGTTTATAGACCTGAAAAGGATAGTAGATGAAAAATTGCCATGACAGTTTTATGACTTTTTATTAAGAATTTTTGCTTGTGGTTGAGCCCCTTGTTATGATTCCCACACTGTGTGTGAATCAAAAGAACCATAAACCAACCAGACTGGCAGAAAATAATTTCAGATCTTACTATTAGAAAAAATATTAATATTTATATTTAGACTGAACTTTAATTACATTACTATGTGCTATTTGGAAGCATGTGGCCTGACAAATCTTCAGAGCTGTCTTTTATTTATTCCTACACTGTACTTCAATGTTTACTAATTTTTAACCCAAAAGTATTACATTTTTACTTGCATGAAGGCAAAAAGTTCGTCATTTAAGGATCTTAGATGTAACTGGTTTATCTCACAGGTAATCATAGCCTTACAGGCAGCAGATCAAGCACTGGGGATGCTCATGGATGGACTTAAACAAAGAAACCTGCACAAGTGTGTAAACCTCATTGTTTTAGCTGATCATGGTAATGTATATACTTCTTTTTTCAATTTAATTTTACTGAGTCACTGTTTGATTCCTCTGTGAAATTTGTGGGTTTAGTAATGTTAATCCATTATATAAACCACTTTATCTTCCTTGATGTATGAACAAGAACTGCTTCTATGTTGCCCTTTAGGGATGGAGAAGACCTACTGCAAACAGTTAGAATACATGACTGATTACTTCAAAGTGGTGGATTTCTATGTGTATGGTGGGCCTGCAGCTCGCATTCGAGCACAGAATGTTCCAAAGGACTATTTTACCTGTGAGTATGGGCCAGTCCTGGGACTGAGCGATCAATATAGCAGGAAACAAACAAACAAATAAGGAAACAAACAAACAATATATAAGAAAACAGATAATCAATAGTAATTAGCAGTGTGAGCAGCTTACTGTTTCCCTTAACTTGAGTTCAACATCCGTGGAAAGTGTTTTGGGTATTTTTTTCAAGAATTACTTTAGATGGAATTTAAGGTGAGAAAAGATTGTTGCAGACTCTAATTGGTACTTTCTTGGCATGGAAAGATGAAGTAAAGGTGGTGTGTATATATATATATATATTTTTTTTTTTTTAACTGGACTTCAGGTCTTTCATAAGTGCTTTACTCTTCCCAGATTTCTTGTGCAACAATACTAGTCAATCTTTTTGGAGCAATGAATATTTCTGTGTTTACAAAGTTACAGAATCTGAACCTTAGCACAGTGGCATCTAAGCCTTGGTTAAGCCTTTTAGCTAGTATCTCAAAAGAACAGAAAATTGAAACCATGTGAGCTAACTCAGACTTGAAATAGATACCGTGCTACCAGATTGGGGAAAAAAAAAAAATCCCAGAACCTTCTGTTCAGGGAAAAGAATGGAGAAAAAATCATGGAAATGCTCTATGTATTGACTTCAAAGAACTTTTAAAGTATTGTAAAAGACGTAGTCATTGCAGGTCGCAAATAAGAGCTGGGATCCCATTCTACTTTTAATTCATATTTTATAATTGTACTTATATTTGAAGGCACAATATTTATATGATATAAAGCAGACTTTCATTGGATTAAGTCAGACAAAAGCAGAGTAATGAGCTGAGTAAAGGATATTCATGTTTTTTCTGTGTCTCAATCACAATAAAATTGTTGACTCATTTCCTCTAATAGTCTTAGATTTTCTGTAGGAATTTTTCTTCCATGAAGTGCTCAGATTTGCTTTTTAGAAAGTTAATATCAAGTGGTTAAATCATTCTTTCAAAATGTGCAAGGCAAAAATACCAAGATAGACTGAAATTTCCTCTGTGACTGTTGCTGGAAGCAAAATACAAGACAAGTGCTCCAGGTCTTGTTCAATGTGAAAAAGGTTATGCTTCAAACAGGGGTTAGATAGGAGAAAAAACCTTGGGTCTGTTGGCTTTAGGTGTAGGCAGTCATCACCAGGGTAGTTTTCTAGTCTGTCCTGATGTACCCAAAGTTCTAGTGTTCTTGTTACTTCCACAGGCACACTTACAGGCATTCACCATCAGAAACGTAACATTCCTACCTGTGGAGGGCTATAGTTGCCACAATCTTCACAAGCTGATAAAGAAAATCAACATTATAGGCAAAAATAATGTTTTAAGTTGTTCTCACAAGGCTCTTTGTTTTGTATATTAATTCATCTTTTCTTTTTAACAGTTGACTCAGCTGGAATCGTTAAGAACCTCACAGTGAGTAAATATTCTCATAACTTTTACTCATAGCTACTCATAATAGGAATCTGAAGAAAAAAGTTTGTAAAAAAATGAGACTATGGTGCCAGTTTAAATAGTGTACTGACTCCAGTGTATCACGGGAGACAGTTCTGGAAGTTGTTCAAAGATGATGCACAAAGGTTTGCCATAGGGGATCTCTGTTCAGAGAAAATTTTTCTGTACTTCACTTTGAAAGAGAAGTGGCTGCTTCAGGGGCAGAAACTAGGGTGTATCTTCATGATAGAAGAGAATACAGCACAGAGGTGCTTTAGACAATAGGCATCTGTTAGCACTAGAACACAAGTGTTGCACTCAGGCTAGCCTAAAGTAACTTTTCCACACAACATAGTAGAGCGCATTGCCCCAAAGTGTTGTAGAGGCTAGAAATATATGTAGGAGGAGGGGATTTTAGACCAATAAATGCAGCACTGTAAGAGCTTTTAGACCTATACCACAAGGATCATCTGACTTAAAAAGTTGCTGAAGCCTAGAAGAAACTAAGCAGGTATGAAAAAGAAACTTCATTCAATACTTGGCTTGTTCTTACACACTTTCTCTAAGTGTCTGATTCTGGAAGTTTTGGAGATCTGATTTCAAACAGAGTACTAGACAAGATGGGCCTTTGTTAACAGGTATATGACTCTCTTAGGACCTCTTGACATATTGCTGAACTAGTTGCAGTGCTTGCAGTGCAATGCTGCACCACAACAGGGCCCTGTACTGGTAGTTCTGCTTGGAACTGAGCCATGCTGAATGGATGTAGTGCTTGAGGGCAGGTCCAAACTTGCCTGTGTCTCCCATGTGGGTACATTTTGACAGCTGAGTTCTGAAAGATACAAACAACGAAGTGCAGAACAGAGTGCAAACCAAAGGAAGACCAAACCTATTTCTTTTACTGCAAGGTGATGTGTCAGTGCATAGTTCTTTCCTTATACATTTTTAGACAGATAATTCACTTCCTTTTTTTTTTTTTTTTTTTTTTTTTTTTTTTTTTTTTTTTTTTTAAGTGTTCAAGACATACATTTATATATATGGCATGAATGTGCTGGATAAACTAAAAGACTTGTAGGACAGTTGTCTTTTTGTTGTCTTTTCTTTTACAATTTACAGTGAGTTAAACATTTAAACTGCTTGCTCTCAGTGTGCTGTCATAACTTCTCCTTTTCTTCATTGGCAGTTCTGTGGCTTGTCCTGGGCTAAGCAGTAGACAGGTGTTGTACATTTAGAAAAAATGCTCTGTTTGTAAAAATCCTGGGCTCCCAAATGGATATATTTCCAATAAATCACCACAAGAGGTCTCCCTGTAACCTGTTGAACATGTGGGAATAGGTTCAACGGCTGGAAATAGCTGAAGGAGCTTTCTCAGTGCTCCATCCCCTGCCTCACTGTAGGATGTGGAGTCTGTCACATCACAGAGCATTGGTATGAGAGGAATATCACAATTTACATGTTTTCAACCTCAGCTGAAACTGCTACTGCTAATAGTTACAGAGATGTGACATCTTGTGCCTTATGGGAATAGCCTGGTATCATGATGTGTCTTCTTTCCTTTTCTCTTCATAAATAGTTGTTGTATTTTGTCTGTCAAGTTATTAGAATGAGGGTTTTTTGCAGAGAAGGGAGTTATGTGTTGTATATTAATTGCCAGTGAACAGACATAAGTCATATGCTGATTTCCTTTATTTTTTCTTTTAATTAGACATCTTCTCCTGGGCTAGCAAACACATTGAATCCTTATTTTTCACATTCCTGGCTTCCTCCTTGATGGAATCAAAGTTCTTCTTTGATGACTACTGAGGCACAGTAACTACGTGTCACTTGTTAAGTCCCATGTCACTTGTTAAAGTCTGTATCCTGTGCAGAGCATACAATTCTAGTATTTAGAAGTGAAGATGTCAGACCAGACTTCAAGCATGGAATAGTTTGTGCAGCCTGTATGGTAAAACAGGTCGACTTCTGTGGCCTACCCAGCTTCCTAGCAGCTCTTCCCTTAGTGTTTTAGATATTCTGGGTTATCCCAGTGCTGGATTCCTGATCAGGGCAACACTTCTGAAAATTTGCCAGGATTCTGGCAGTCAGCTGTAGTGGCTTCTAATGGCTATATATAGTTAAGTCTTTGCAGTATTTCATATGGTTATCATTAGGCTCACAATTCCAAGCTCTTCCATGCACTGATGCAGCAGTTATATGAACACATTAAATGTGGATGTAAAAGCCAAAACCTTTAGCTAACAGCTGAGCAATGGACATTTACATGTTCGGGCTTGCAGCTAAAACCCTAGACTGTGCTATATTGTGTATACTTGGCTTGCTTTGTTATTTATCTCATGGTAAAGTGACAGAAGGTGGCAGAAATAAACTACCAGGGAACTTTCTCTTGTGAGGTGTCATATTACCAACTAGATGCCAATGACATTAGTACAGAAATATAGACTAAACAATTCTACTGAGTGTCTTTAAGCCTTAGATGTACTTTTACCACAGTATTTGTGGACTTGATATACAAATTGTGCGTAGTTGACTTTCAAAGAGTTCCCAAAAAGTGTCGCCTTTCCTTGCATTGCTTCTGGGGCCAAAAATGACATCTGCAGGTCCAAGAAGCTGTCTGTAAATAATGGGCTTTGTGCTTGCCTTCCTATCACTAAGATATTTATGATAATTTTGAATGATGGGCAGTTTTTTTGAAACTGAGCGAAACTCGTGACTGGACTCTTTCCCCTTGCACAGTGCAGAAGATCCCCTCAGCACTTCAAGCCCTACCTGACCCCTGACCTGCCCAAACGATTCCACTATGCTAACAACATTCGTATTGATAAAGTTCATCTTTTGGTGGATCGACAGTGGCTGGCTGTGAGGTAACATAATTTGTGTGATTGTTATGCTATTTTTTTCATCCCACTCTCATCCCTTTAATTTCCTTCACAGATGCTTCATTTCCTGTTTTGCTTTAGACTTGTTACATTTCCATGTTTGTTACAGTTAAAATCATACTATGTGTGAAAAGGAAATATGGTTGTTTTGGTGTCACCAAACAATTGTCCAGGACAAACAAAAAGAAATGTGCACTGACAAAGATCTTATAATCACCCTATTTTAAACTGTGTTCAAATTTTTTGGGCCTCTGAAAACAGGATACCTGCACTTGACAACTGTGCATTGAATTGGTATGGGGTGACTATCTCTATTTCTTCATGTGTCTTAGCAATATGGGTAGATAAAAATAAGTGTTAGTCACTATGTCAGAATATTCTGCTGTGTTGTTAATTCTATAACCCATCCCCACATTATGTACATGTCTCTTCACCTTTCAGAATCCATGATGAAAATGCACTGTCTTGTAATGCAAAATCCCTTGCAGTCTTAGTTATATTATTCCACAGAGGCTAACAGCAGAATTCTCCCATTGTAAGTTTTCTGTTAAAATGCCAAAGAATATAACTAGGAATTCTTTCGAAACAGATTACACTTGTTCTGCAACCTGCAGCTAGGTAAAGGCCTCAGTTCAAAAATAGCCATTTTTTCAATTTGCTTTGAAAATACTATTTCACTGTACACTCATAGCCAGCTAGGATAATTTATTACTGTCCATAGCAATTTCTGTTAAAGGAGAAAGAGGTCTTCATAGACATGAACACTGTGATGAACCATAAGTACTGCAATATGATGACAGAGTCAGTTCTCAAGGAATAATTTAGTCTGTGAGCCACAACGACTGTTATTAAGTGCTTCAATTAGTGTCATTTTTATTTACACTCTGTGATGGTTTCTCCTTAGGGAAGAAGGTTACACATCTTGTGATGGAGGTAACCATGGCTATGACAATGAATTTAAAAGTATGGAGGTGAGATGATTTCTATTCTATTATTCCACTTTCTTATATGCAAAATCATGATGTGCCTGGTAAATCACCAGAATACAGAACAATGAGATTTTTTGCAGTGAGCATTTTCTTTTCTGGCCACAAGACATGTAAACTGCTAACACATACTAGGTCCAAATATTTTTATTGCCTTTCATCGATGTGTACAGGGCCTAGTAAAAAGTCTGGGCTTACTTTACCTGCTTGGAGACAGGTAGACTACAGTAAACCAAGTATATCATGTTTAGCTACAGGACACTGAATTCTTTTGCTCTTTCATTCTTCCACTGAGGCAATGACTGAAAAATCTCCATAGGCTCTGCGAGTTTATCTGAGCATCTGAAAGCCTGTATGCTCAATAAACTAAATCTCATGGTCTCTGCTTATCTTACAAGAGTTAATCATATCACCAGAACAAAACCATAATTTGCTATACTGTATGTTGGTATAGCCTGTGTTGCATTTTCACCTCATTTTCACTTCTGGTTACAGTGAAAATATTTTGAGGTCTTGGGCTTTTGGTTTTTTATATACTTTCTGTGATGTGAACCTTTAACAAAAGTCAAGCATGACACTCTAAGTCCCATATTCTGTGCCTAAGAATCAGATCCTTCCACATCTTTACAGGTATGTTAAAACCAAATGTCAGTGATCAGAATTGTGCTGAATGTTTGTATGGAAAGAAAAGGTAAATTCTGGTTACCATGGAAACCTTAATAATAGATGGCAGTACACATGTGCCACGAGAGATGCTTTTAATTTTTTTTTTAAGAAAGGAGAAAAATGTCATCTTTCTATAATATATTGGAAATTCCTTTTCTGTTATGGACACATAATATTATTTTAGAACAGATCATTGTCCTGTTAGTCATGTTTCCTGTATCTCCTGGCAGGCAGCTCAGGAGGCTCATAAAGCAGTAGAAACTCCTATGAGACTGTACATAGTATCAGTGTTCAGCAGCAAGGCTGGCAGGCTCCAGAAGGGCTGTCCAGGACTGCATTGTGCCATTGGTGGTACAGATGCAGATCTCTGCTCAGTTTGGAATGGGCTTCTGCAGTTTCCTGCTCCTGGCTTTAACCATGGCCATAGACTCTTAGGTGACCCAAAGACATCAGAGTGCAACAGGTATTAAAAAACACCCCCAAACAAAATAAGATTCATTATATAGTTTAAAATATCCTTCTAAATGAATTTTTGCTTTGCATTTTTCTTTGTATTATGTGCAATGGCAGAAATTTGCCTTCCTTACCAGAACAATCCTGTATTTTTAACTTCTCTGAAAAGGCTGTTTCTTGTTCCATTGTCTCAGTTTTCATAAGGTACAACTGAATTGGTTTTGACTTTAGATTCCTTTAGATAACCCATTTTTTTATTATTACTATTATAATCCAGGCTATATTCTTAGCATATGGCCCAAGCTTTAAAGAGAAAACAGAAGTGGATGCTTTTGAAAACATTGAGGTTTACAACCTTATGTGTGGTGAGTAGAAGCAATCCAGTACTTTAGATGATAACGTTCTAGTATTTTCAAATACCAGTGTTGTAAGAGATAAAAGAAGCACAGCTGAAAATCGAGTGAATTAATTCAAAACCAAAACACTGATGCCATGCTCTCAGGCCTTTTTCACACTGCCAAGAAGTTGACTAACAGAAGTTGTTCTGCTTTGGAGGTTTTTTCTGACTGCAGAAGAATTCCACTAAAGAATCAGAGGGAACCACACCTGTCACATGGGTTTGCTGTCAAACTGATGCCTGTGGAATTGTGGATAAGAATCCTGTAGAGAGTAACTGCTCATGCACATAACTTAGGATGGACCATTGCAGTCCCAGCAGTGTGCAGTTAGGAAGCATGTGCTCAGAAAATATGGATTAAAGCATCACATAAAAATGCAATAGGCTATTAGGTTTCACAATGTGATGCACTTGCAATAACATTTATACTTTACATTAAACTGTCTAATTTTGTAAATGTTATGACAATGTATAAAGCTGTACCAACAGTACTCAAATCCATAGTTACTAAATCTTGATGCAGTGGAAGATAGCAGAGAACCTTCAGACCTAGCAAACTGCAAGTTGGTGGGAGTAGTTACCGTAATAGTTTAAATAATGGCATAAACTATTTCCTCTACCTTTAAAAATTACTAGGAAATGAGTAGAATTGGAAAGAGAATAACTTTTTAAAACACTGTTTTAGTCTTAAAGTATGTTTACAAATTTCAAATGTTTCAACAGATTTGCTGCGTATAGTACCAGCAGAAAACAATGGAACACATGGCAGCTTGAATCACCTCTTAAAGAAACCTTTTTACAATCCTTCACATCCAAAGGAAGTCACGTCTCCCTCTTCATGTCCAGTATTCAATCTGACTTCTGCAGATGACCTGGGATGCAAATGTGAACAAGTAAATAGGGGTTTCTGGCATCTTTTAATCATCTTTGTCAAGTGTGTTCTGCTTTCTTTGTTTTTTCCTAAATAAGGGATTCATTTTGAATGATTCTCTTCTTTTTTACAGACTTCAGATGAGCTAAATGGGAGATTAAATCTCACCACAGAAGAAAGTAAGTAGCAAAAAATGAAAAGGGCAGCAGTATTTTTAAATCTCCTCCTGGTTTATATTTTATGTCACTGGCTTCAGTGGGAATTTTTGCAATGTTAATTAAAATAGAAAGTGAAGTAGGAAAATCAGGTCAGAAGCATATTTTTTAAATTTTCCCCTTTGTTGCTTCGCGTATCTGTCTCTCAGGTCAGCTCAGCGTCGGCTGGGCCACCCTGCTAGCTGTGATATGCCCAACAGTACCTTTGCGTGGGTCTTTGGCTCCGCAGTGCTTTTGCCTTAGCTGTCTCGGCCATGGTTCGAAAGAGGGGACACTCCAGGCTCAGGGAGAAAAGGTTTTATTCGGGTAACTCAGGGGGCAGCCCCTGGTTCCAGGCCTGTGCCTCTGGGGAGTGACCCCGGGCCTCGGTTACAGGGGGTTTTTGTTCCCCCAAAATCTCGGGGGTGGACACAAGTTACAAGACCAATCAAACAAAGCCAGGTGGGTAAGGTCAAAATGCAATACACAACATTAACAAATCAGGTGAATTTGGGATGGAGTCCTAGGAGACCCACCAATCACTGTCAGACACCTCTCCTGAAGGTTCTGGGGTCTGGGGGATGATGGACATGTGGGGGAGAAATACAATGGGATGGGGGAAAATACAATAGGATGATCGAAACCCAGGGCAGAGGATTAGAGTTGTCTTGGCAACTCTTATCAACCTCTGATAAGCACAATCCAAGACAGGAACTTTACCTGGCTAGGGTTAAAGTCCAAATCACATCAAACCTACAACTAAGAAACCTATGATACCATTTCAGCACCCCCACACCCCTTGCATTTCTTAAAAAACAAAATCTGTTGTAGCAACATGTATATATAGGAATAGGATCTGTACCCCATCAAAATTTTGGAAAAAACCATACCAATTTCAATGGTCTTGAAGAAAATCTGATCACTGTCAGGCTATGTGACATAACTCTTGTTCTGACATTATTATCCATATCCCTATGTTACCAATATATGTATCCATATCCCTGTATCCATAGCTTTACCTTTCTCTGATCAAAAATTCCCATAGATACTTCTTTCTGCTTTCTTAAATGGGGTTTCTGGAAATTTTGGGAAACATTTTAATGTCTCCTAGTCAATTTCACTCCACTGACAAGTTAAATTCAAAATGTTTACATTAGTATGAAATTTCAAAGAAACAAGAACTGGCAAATCTGATATATTATATTGACATTTGTACATTAAACATAATAAGAAAACTATTTTCTACATTTTTTATTCTATTTATAAGCCTAAAGAACTGCATGACCAGGTTTACTGTTGGATCTATTTGTATCTGCTAAAGTTTAAATTAACAATTTTTGTCTGCTCTCTTAATCCCTTATGCCATCCAAAATGTTATAGAAGAATAAATTGATAATTATTATTTAAATTTTAGTAAAGAAGGCAAACTCATCTCATTTGCCGTATGGGAGACCCAGAGTTCTTCAGAAGGAAAATTCCTACTGCCTCCTTTTCCATCATCAATATGTGAGTGGATACAGCAATGATATCTGGATGCCACTGTGGACTGCATACACTGTGAATAAGCCTGTAAGTTACCAAATATCTTTACTAATCTAAAACATAGGATCTAATGGTTTAGAAATGTGGTCCATTGATCAGGACCTGTTTAAGGGCTGGTGGATGTCATGTGACTAAGCCTCTTGTGTCTGAAAAGGAAAAAGTATTTTTGATATTTTTAAAATTTCAACTATCTTAAAATATAGTTTTGAACGGTGAGAATGTTAAGGACACAAAAGATATAGGAGAGTTGCTGCTAAGCTGGTTCTATTAAACCTGTTTCTGTAAAAGGGATATGCTGTCAAGACAATTCTCCATCTTGCCTGCCAATTCCTGTGGAAAAGCAGGCTGTGGTTTCCCAAATCAGAGGTTTTAAGCTTTCCTATGAGTACCAAGATCTTTTTCCTATTAAATACCTTTTATGTAACTCTATAAAACAATTTTCACTAATGCATATTTATGTATGTTCTTTGCTCTTTGTTACGTGATACAATTTCTGAAAAATGTAATTATAGTTGAATGAACCTCTGAGTGTTCAAGAGTATGTGGATCCAGATAAAATTGTTGAGTTTTCAGGGTCAGTAAACTAATGGACATCCATGAGCTTACTTGCCCTTATAATTTGACCCTTTTTCTAAGTTGCCTTGGGGAAATAGTTTCTATGTTGATTATCCTGTCTGAAGAGGACTGTTATTGATGTCTATGTGATTTCTTATTTCATCAGTACAAATATGAGGAAATTATTTTTATCAAATGTATGCTGCAAAAATCATAGTATTTCAGAAAATTTCATTCCATTCTTTCTACTAATTCTTCACTGTCTTGGTTGAAAGATCATTAATCCAATCCTAAGAAGGCTAAAAGTCATTTAAACAAATGTCCATTTCAACAAGGACTGTTTATACTTCATACTTGAAGAGCTACCCTTAAACCTTGCTATGAAAGTGCATTACCCAAATGAAAACTAGTTAATTATTTAATAAATTTTTTGTCTGATTTTGCTTTAAAAAGATTAAAAAAGTCCCACCAGAGCTGCAGTCTTCTTAATATTGAGCTTAAAAATAGCTCAAAAACCCAAAAAACTTTTCAGACATTTTCCTTTGTTGAACAACAAATTCTCAGTTAGCAAAGAATCAGAGAAGGTTAAGGGATTGGAATGGATCTTAAAGATCATTCAATCCCAATCCAGCCCTGCCATGGGCAGGGACAGCTCCCACTAGGCCAGGTTGCTCAAGGCTTTATCCAACTTGGTTTTGAACACTGCCAGGTTTGGGGAATCCACAACCTCTCCAGGCAACCTGTTGCAGTGTCTCACAACCCTCACATGAAAAAAATTTCTTCCTAATATCTAACCTAAATTTCCTCTCTTTTAATTTGTACCCATTACTCCTTGACTTATCACTACAGTTCTTGACAAAGAGTCCCTCTCTGGCTTTCCTGTAGGTCACATTCAGATACTGGAAGTGTATAAAGAAAGTTCTTGCTCAACTTAACATCTAAATTATGAGAAGTACATATTTTGCAGGAGTTTCTTGTAGCAGTTTATGCAACAATGTGGGAAGCAGTGAACGACTGAGACTGTAGTATTGGAGGATATAGGTCACAGCAGACTCTAATACAATGATGTATGTTTTCTGTAGAAAGAATAGGAAATAATAAATTCCGTCTCTAATAGTGTCAGAGACACAACAGTGAAAGGCTCTGAGTGTAAGAGCTCACACACTGACTTACCTTGCACATGATTTTTTATTACATGAGCTAATCAAGAGAAATAGGCTTTGTAAATTATAACACCTGTGGAAGGACAGAGGGATAGAGCTAATGCCTTTCATTGTAAGATTTGGCTGCAATACTTGGGAATGACACAAAGTTGCACTTTCTACAGAATTTTTATTGCAGCCTGGGTTAATTATGTTTGGATGCAGCCTGTGCAGTGCTTTATACAATTTGTAGGACGGGATATATCTCATAATTACATAGCTATAAAGAAGTTTAAATATTAAACTAGGTAATGCAGGTTGCACTTTCGCTGATTTTGTGTGATGTGGAAGTTTTGAAACTGGATGCATAACATACACCTGCAGATCTTAAATAAAAGATGTCAGCATTTTGGTTACTTAATATTCTCAGGAATAAGGAAAATTTAAGATTGAAGGACATTTGTTTTCTCAAGGTTTTATACTCATCTGCCAGGGAGGAAGGCACATTTTCTTGCAAAAAGACCACCACTCCTGACAGGGGCTGAATTTGACATCAGAGACCATAGCAGATGCTTAAACTCTGTCACATAATGCAAATAACTCATGCTTCTTGACATTATTGCTGGCTCATCAAAAAGCAATAACCTGCATCAAAAAGGACAATTCATGATGTCATAGGCACAGCCAATTTTCAGTTTTAGCTGCTTTCTTCAGGAGACCTTATGGTTCTTTGGCCTGAAATAGAAGGAGCCAAATTGGTGATGAATAGTTGGGTGTTTTTTTTGTTGGTGGGTTTTTTTTTTTTTTTTTTTTTTTTTGATACATGGTGTGGTCAGGAGTCAAATGAAGACTTATGTCTTTTAGATTTCATTCCATGTAGTGTATGATTTTCACTAATACACAATCTGACCATAATATGGCATCCATTTGAATTCTGATAAAAGGCACAAGAAGAACATTCCAGTTCTTTTTTTTCTGGTTGGTTTCAATTGATCAAAACAAACCATAGAAAATCAAATTAGATGTTTAATTTCTGTTTTTAAAGGTATAATGGAAAATATATTCCAGTCTTACCAAAATGAAAATAAATGTAAATGAGGATAAAAAACCACGTTAGAATCAAAAAAGCATATTCAGATATCTTAATGCTATTGTAAAATTATGAAAAAATTGTGTAGAAAATTTATAGGGGGAAAAAAGTGAAGGTTATAGAAAGAATTAGTCATCAGAATCACTTTTGGCCAGATGTTAATGTAGATGTTTGGCATGTTAATATGTTTTGGTGAAGTTAGTAAAGCCAGTAAAATGTACTAAATTTGCCATGGATTTCTTTATCTGTAACACCTCAGCAGCACAAGTTCTTACGGAGACTGCATTCTCAGATGAGGTGATAGTGTCATTTTTATATACCAGCTGCTTTCCAGGAGGATGTGACATCAAGTTTGTGTTTCCAGAAATATGTTAAAGTGACAAATGAGTCAAATGTGAAATCTGTTTTTGCCTAAGGTGTAACCTTATTTTGCTGCTACAATTTTACATGGTGCATACGGATTTCCCTGAATTACCTAAAAACAGAAGTAGAAGAAAAACACTACCCAGAAAACATTAGTGTCCATTACTTGCATTGACCTGATTCACTATGAAAATAGGAGAAGATTCAATGAAGTCCATTCTAGAAAGTTAAAGCCATACAAAGCATTGACTTAGCCACAGCCGTGGGTGTAAGACTTCTTTTTTTTTTCCTTTTCACAGGAAAACACATCTCCTCTTCCTCCCACTGTTTCAGACTGTCTGCGGCCTGATGTTAGAATCCCTGTTGCTTCGAGCCAAAATTGTTCTGACTACCCAGAAGGGCAGACCTTGACCCACAGTTTCCTCTATCCTCCCAGTGAGCATGGTTCTTTTTATAGAGAGACCTTAGAAAGTCTTAATCAGCTGGATGTGGGTTTATGTTTAAACATACACCCAAACACCAAAACAAACTTCTTGGGATCAGCATGTTGGGCAGAAAAAGGTTTCCAGTGTTCACAGACTGACCAAAAGCAGGGCAGCTGCTACTTGTATCTAAATATTTTCAGTTTAGAACACTTAAGGTTTTGTTTTTTTTTTTTTTTTTTTTTTTTTAATGGAGCAACTTGAATGTGATGAAAACTGGTTGGAATGATGTAAAGGGTTGGAAGGAAAAACTGTCTCTCTTCCTCTGCATAAATATTCATTTCCTATTTTCAAATTTGATAATTATTATTTTTAGTGGGTTTCTTGAACAAATTTGGAGATATGTTTGCAGTAGGATCATGCACTCATGCTCAAATGTAAAATGTAATGGAATTACAAGTACCTACAATTTATAGTGACATATAAATCAATTGGTCTTTGTATAGTATTCCATTCACTTATATTTTGGTCTTTTTATATAGACTACAATTCATCTGCTCTTGGACAGTATGATGCCTTACTCACCAGCAATATTGTTCCCATGTATAAAGCTTTCAAAGGTAGGTTGCAAAATTTTGATTAATTATGATTAATTTTTTATAAGTATTGTTCCGGATTTGATAAAGCTATCATGAAAATTTAAAACATTAATGCATGGTGTGCTCTATATCCAGATGTTGTGAAAATATACTTAAAACATTTTAAAAGTAGATGTTTAAAAATTATGACACAATTATAGGGTTTTTTTTTCTTCGTATAGTCCCATCTGATTTCTGCTTATCTCTGCTTACATGTTTGGTTTTGAATTTGCTCTTCATCTACTCTGTGCTGTCCTAACATGAAATGCTGGCTTTGAAACTCTCATAGAAATTTCCCTTGGGGAAATGCTCAAGGTGAATTAAAATTGCACTTTTTCCTTTTTCAAAATCTGAAGAGAAGACCTCAACAATATTAATTTTCCAATGCTATTTCTATAATAAATATTTTTATTATGCAAGTGTGGAAAACTTCCCATTCAGCCTGACTCACATTTGTTTGTAATCATTGATAAGAAATTTTCTATAACTGCTTATGATCCCATTTTACTCTTAGGCCTAGGCTCATTTTCTTAGAAAGCGCATAAAAAGAGGAATTACATAAGGAAAAAGTTGGAAAAAATCTAATTATGTAACTACCTTTCTAATACATTCAGACCTCATTTGTTCATTCAGTCATAAAAAAACAGAGATCAGAAGACCTAAGGGCCTTTAATCTTCCAAGTAAAAATCAAAGTTTTCAAGGAAAAGAACAAAAAGTTTCTATAGACTATCAACAATTGGTAAATCAATAGGAGATGGCCTCAATGCCCCAAACACATCAGGTTTTTTTGCCATGCCAGTTGTAAATATTTGAATAATCTCACTAGCTTATATCCTACAAATTGTATTTTCTCAAATGACATCTGTGAAATAAGCCAAATTATCTAGTGATGCTTGGTATGAGTTCTGTACAGTTCAACTAACACTCAGGTGGTGAGTATTCCTCTCACAAAACCATTATGTTGGTTCCTACTATTTGTCACACTGCAGGTACAGGCAGATCAGACAGAAATTAATGATTAATTAAGTATTTAATTAGTTGTAGGTTTTCAAACTACAGCTGAAAATTTGAACCAGCTGAAAATTTGATCTTCAGCTTTAGATCAAGTTGTTATACACTCCAGTAGTGCAATTTGCCTTGCAGGACTATAGTAGCATTTTCAGCACCTCTTTCAATGGCAAGTGGGAGTATGTCCCTTCTGATGAAATCTGAATTTTGTGTAACAAAGATTTGATTTTATGGGCAGTTTAGTTCTGAACTGTTTTTTATTAATCTACAGTGAAAACACAAATGCACTATTTTTCTTCAGTGGTGAAATTACTTTAAATTGATATTAATTTTGCTTTTATTTTCTTTTTATGACAGACATATGGGACTATTTCCATGATGTGCTTCTTCAGAAGTATGCTAGAGAAAGGAATGGGGTAAACGTTATCAGTGGACCAGTGTTTGATTACAATTATGATGGCCATTTTGATAGTCCTGATGAAATTGAGCAGTAAGTACATGGAAAAGTCAGAAATCAAACTCTGTATGACTTCCACTGTGTTTCCACACAAACAAATTATTATTTAAAAAGACCAAGAAACAAGTATCATGGAGAATGCAGTATTCTCTTTATAATCCTCCATCCACTATTACTCATACAATAGGAAATACTCTTACAAACAGATACAATACCATAGAAGTTGAAGTAAAGAATAAAAAGCTGTACAGCTACATGTGTATCTCTATACACATGCACAGGTACAGTCTAGTAATTACTTTCTCAAGTTTATGCCTAGATTTTAGATTTTGAGCCTCATTAGAAATGCTGGGAGAATATATGACATTTAAATGTGCAGAAGACATGCTTAAGCATAATTTTCTCACTTTCATGTTGTGCTCACTCACCAGTTTGTTGTTTCTTTCTATTGTCTCAAACGGATGTATTTCGTCAAAGGTCAGATTTGTGTGTTTGCCTTCATTGATAATGTAACTGGAAATGTAAAATATAACATTCCTGAGAGGTACCTCTGCATAACTATGGCTTACACAGCTCACTGTAACATCTGACATGTTTACACATAGATTATAAAGACCAATTATTTATGTCAGTGAATAAGGATACAAGGAAATAAACACAGAATTAGAACAACTTAGATTAGGGAAAATACCTTGTGAAAATAAGAGCATTTATGGAGTAGAAAGGTGCTGGGAAATCTACACAGCTGAATCTGTTACTGTAGATGTTTTATTCAGGCTAGGCTTGACCACATCTGTTAAAAATGGTTTGGGAATGGGAAAATCAGCCTGCCACGTAGTAGGAGGGTGGAAGGGAGGAGAGTCACAACTTCCTTCCAAGCAGAATGCTGTAATACCCAGTTGACCACATAATGCTGCCTCCAGTTTGGAATAAGCATGTTTTAGTCAGTATAGTTAGGCAGTCATACAAAGCAGCATAATAATTTCAGTGATAGTGTTTTGTTCAATACTGATCAAAAAAGCTTGGTAAACATTCAGCTCCTTATAGACAAGAGTGACCATGTTTTCAGAGTAGTAAGAAAAGGGCAGCAAAGATATTTTCAACTGAGTATCCTAAACTGGTTTCCACAGCACAGAGCTGCACATCACTGTTCTAGCATTTCTCAATGGCAATGAGTAAGAAGTTAATCTTCTCATCACTCTCCTCCAATTCACATGGTTGAAATTCTTAGTATAATGAAGGACAAATATGAAGCTCTATTCTGACTCTTCCAGAGGTAGAGATCTCTGGCTTTGGCAAAGTAGAGTATTGACCATGTTAAGCAGTCCTGTTTCAGTGAGACTACTTGTAGCACACAGAGTAATCCATGTGTGTTTGGCTGTTCATTAAATAAATGGTGAAGCTGTCTATCCCATCAGGTATTTTTTTAAATTACAAAAGAAATTTAAATTATATAGTGTTGAAAAATAAATGCTGAGATAAATTCTATAAATTTCAAATTGCATCAGAGGTGTTAATATTTGATACCTCAACAAATCCCTAATTAATGTTTGTTTTGTAGGTATGTAAATGATACAAAAATCCCTGTCCCAACCCATTACTATGTGGTTCTCACAAGCTGCAAGAACACATCCTATACTCCACTGAACTGTTCAGGGTCCTTGGATGCTTTGTCTTTTATCATTCCTCATCGACCTGACAACACTGAAAGCTGTGCTGTAAGTATAGTTCTATGTACCTGTGTGCCAATGAGCTTTGTGAACTGATTCCCATTGGAATCTAATCGTCCGGGGAATCTTTTCAGTCTGTGAAATTAACTCGTTCCCAATGAGCTGAGAATGAGCTGAGAGGTAAAGCAATCACCAGAAGAGCAAGGAGCGCCAGGAGAGGTAGCTGGAAACTAATAAGCTGATAGGAAGCAAAGAGGAAGAAAGGAAGGTAAGATAAGAGGACTGGGAAATGCTGTCACCTGAGAAGGGCTGAGAACAGCAGCACAGGCCACAGGAAGATGAGATATCTTTATGGAAGACTGCAGGATAAGCTTACTCCAGAGGTATCAGAGGACTTTGGGTGTTATTTCTTTCAATTGCTAGAAAGTTCCTTCAGTTACTTATTCCACCTCTATGAGAAATTAGACAGAAGGCATTTGAATAGATCCTGCAGTTAAAATTTTTACTCGAATTAAATAAAATCTCTGCTTACCACTAACAATGTAGATCTTATGCCTTGTAGCAAATAAAATACATTATCTGAGTGTAATATGTATTGTTGAGGCAGCTGAGTATCTATTCAACAAACTCTGGGTTGCAGAAGGTTCCTAAACTCAGTGTATATATATTGCACAAGTACAGCTGCACATACTTGAACTGTCCTCACAGACAGTTTTTAGTTTATTTATAACTTTGAACTCATAACTCCAGACAGGTGCAAGCTTGCCCTACTTGGAAACAACTTGTGTCTCCCCATTTGTAGTGTAGATAATCCACAACTTCCCAGTGAGATCCTTTTAGTTGGTGAGGATTGACTAATCATTAAAATGAATTAGTCATTATACTTTAGGAATTGACTGTAATTTCTAAAGTTTAGCTATAGATCCCAAATATCTTCACACTTTGTATTCATAATGCTTGGCAGTAATATGAATTTAATGGATCATTTGCATCAGAAGCAGATATTGTTAATGAAAAAGCAAATTACCATCTATTTGCAAAAAAACCCTTGTAGTAAAAGAGCAGAAAATCACATTTTTTAATTGATTTGTGGTTGCAATTTCATTGTTTTCCCCATCTAACCAGAAATTACTGTTGCTGTCCAGCAGTCAAGACTGAGCTTCTGTAAGGACTTCTTGTGAGTTATCAGGTGCCTGTTGCTTGACTGGCCTGAACAGTGCAGCTAATCTGTACTGTAACTAAAACTATCCTTACATGTGTGTTTGAAACCTGACTTGTGCATTTTGTAGTTAAAAGTTGCAATTGCCATTTCAGCATAATTCTTCTTCTCTTGTCACTTTGGAAGTGGAGAGGTGGGTAGAAGAGACATACACTTGATTCTGTTTAAATGAGATCCCTAAAAGCAAGGTTGTAAGGATGCCCAGGAAAGCCTGAAAGAAATTTTACCAACTGGAGGCCTTTAATCTGTCAAACGATGTCAAACACTGGTGATTGCCTGACACTGCCACCAAATAATGGAGGGCTTTTTATGTGTTTGAACACTGTTCTTGTTTGTTTTGACAGGAAAATAAGACACTTTCCGAATGGGTTGAAGAGAGAGTTCAGGCTCATTCTGCACGTGTTCGGGATGTGGAGTTGCTAACTGGGCTTGACTTTTACCAGGAAAGAAATGAATCCGTCTCTGAGATCTTGAGGCTAAAGACATTTTTGCCAATATTTGAGACTGAAAGTGACTGATTATCTTTGAGAAAGGGGTTGGTGCTTGGAATAAAGAAAATTTAAGTGATTTCACGTATTTCCTTGCTTAAGTGTGTGGGAGTATTTTTCAAATTTATGTTTTTCAGTAAAATGTTTTGTGCCTATATAATTTGAATAAAAATTATACATAAAATTATCTAAAGGGAATTAAATCATCATCGCTGAGCCAGGCATTCAAAATACAGAATATATTTTTTATTATGCAAAAACTAATATATGATATTACTATAAAACTACATGACGTATTATATGTGATGTTATATATATAACAGTAGTAGTAATGATTTAAAAAAATGCAAAAGGAACATACTTTATACTACAGAGACACCAGAATTGTAAATTGTATATAAAATGCTTCTACAATGGAATTGATAAATGAAACAGTTTGAGAGGGGTATGTGTGGTTTTTTTTTCCCTTGTGTTTATCAGAGAGGTTATGGTTCTCTAACACAAGCATGTCCTGAAATGTTCTGAATTTCTCTTTCTCCCTTATTAATTCACATGGAAACATATTCAGACTCACTAAAAGTTTGTATGTAGTGCAAATGATCATCACCTATGTTTTCCACTTGGGTTAATTCATTATACTAATAACAAGTGAAGTGAATGAGCTATATTCTTGTACCCTTCAGAAATCTTAAAACATTCTGAACATGAAGAGGTGAAAGAAATGCTCTACACAGAAGAATTTTGTCTTGATATTTACCTGTATTTGCAATGGTTTCCAAATGCCTGGTGATAACAAAATGTTTCTATCTATTTTTAAATAGTTAAACTTAAGATTAGAGCACAAAGCTAGTAGTAACATCGGAAATAAATAGACACTCTTTTTGTAGAGACTTTGTACACAAGTACTCTATAACACTGTGCTGTACATAGATTATTACTGAGGACAGGTAAATAGGACAAGACAGTGGAAATTCCTAGATTATACTAATAAAAAAATGTCACCCAGTAACAGTGTTGAGATGAACTACTCCACTACAAATGCTGCTAAGTGCATTTATGAATAACATAATGATATTCATGAATGAAAAACAGACAATTGATAATTTGATTTATTGGCACAGTGGGAGCATTTTAAAGAAACATGTCATAGTGTGTTTCAATCTATAAAACTAACTGTGGACTGAAGGAGCTATGTCTGTTTAAAGAAGAAAACTTTAAACTTCCAATCTTTTTTTGCACAAAGCCTACCGCAGGACATATTTTCCCCCAAGTCCCCGAGATGATCAGTGTGTGCCCACACTCCAGACAGAGTTTAGCAATACTGATCTTAAAATCATGATGTGAGACCACGCTGAACATTAAGATTTTTATCTCAGGGAAACCATAACACCATCACAGAGTTGTTCACCACCTAACAATGTTGCAACATCTAAGTCTGCCCACCTAAATCGGAGACTTCTGCTAAACTGCCCCACTTAAGAAAACAACTCTTTTCTCACTTCATGGTAAATCATACCCTAATTCAAGTAGAAAAATCTACACTCTTACTGTGGAAGGGTGCGACAAAACAGTGACTAAATGTATAAAATAGATTGGGTTTATTTTACTCTGAAATGCTGAGAAATTCAAAAGTTAAAGTAACAACAAATAGACAACACAAACACCATATTTAATTTAAAAACATATCCCTTCTTTCTTAATCATTCTGCTTTGTCCTGAGATCTAAGAAATTATGCTGTTTCTGAATATTTCAAACTTCTGGTTTCTAGGAGATGTGAGTATAGCTTTCCCAAATTGGTAAGCCCTTTGTTTTTGTGTTTTGCAATCAGTTCTGAAACTCCCAAGGCTGAAGTGGAATAACCACAAATTAATCTGCTGACTCTAAAAGCAGATGTTGCCAAGTCTCAGCTCTCAGAGCCACCTTCTATGTGAGAATTAAAAACGTAAATTCTGTAAAACATGATTTTCCATAGATAATTATTGAAGCTAAGAAACTGAGTGCTCCTGTAGACATTGAAAATCTGAACTCTGGAGGACCTTGATGCTTCCCTCTCTTATGCTTGGATCTTTTTAAGTTTTAGAGTATTAGAACCAAACATCTAAGCAAACTTGGCACTAGCTGTATCTAGTCTTTTTTCTGTAGCAAGGCAGAGTAATAATGAAAGAAAGTAGACAAGGGAAACAGCCTACTCTGCTCCAGAAAAGGCAGAGCAAGGAAAAGCTTAACTGATGTTTTTTCAGTGAGTGCTACTGTTTCCCTAATACCACACCCTGGCTCTGTGAGACTGTCGCCATATAAAACAAAGCTTTTTTGTTCGCTTAATATTTATTATAGAGACTGCTGGCTTTTTATCGGTACCTCCCTGAAGTACCTTCAAAGCTGAGTGCAGACACCGAAGTGGCACAGAACACCCTTTGCCTTGGACATCTTCCCTTAAGGGAAATTATGTCAATGGATATATATAGAAAGGACTGTTTTTAAAAATTACCTCCCTCACTGGTCCTGCAATGTTTGTACACAGAATGATGGGATTTTTCATATGCAGCATGTGCAATTGCGTTTGTAAGTACAGATTTTTTTCTATCCTTCCTGTGCCATTTCTGTGCAGTAAGGGAGTTACTACCTCTGGGTATTAGAAAGACCGTCAACAGGAAGGCAAGCAAATCCATCATGGATCCAAAGTCTTGAGAAAAGTGGAGGCTCAGAAGTGTCCTCTTAGAGCAGCACTTGCCTGTCCCACCACAATTTCCCTGGGGAGGGAGAAATGAAGACTACTGGCAGACTTTCCTTACCATAGTCTGAAAGTGGCAGGAAATACAAATCCCTCCCAGACCCTGAAACATGATCCAAAGAATGGGAGTGTCTTCTGAAGGATGAAAAGTGCTGGGTGGAATTCAAATTGGTATTAGCCAGGGTCAGGACTTGGGACAGCTTTGGGTTTGACAACAACCAGACTTGAAGCAGAAGTGCCAAGGACACCAATTACTTACAAATGTACATTAATGAGACTTGGCAACTACTGTGTCCCATAAACCAACCTGTCCACTGTCCCAGAAGCTCAGCCACAGCCTGCTTTGCCTGTAATGGTTGGGAACTGGAAGGAGAGTGAGTGCTTCCTAAGACTGGCTGAAAAGAAATGCATTTCTCCAGGTCTTACCCTATGTGAGAGAAGCATGGCTGGGAGGAAGAGTACTTTGGCTTTCCGGAGGCTTTTCAAGGAAAGACAAAATTGCAGAGCTTTCTTTGGTGTCTATCTTGCCTCTTATCAGTGAGTCAGATTGCTGCCTAACAACAGCAGTCATTAGAGATGGAACAACTGCCTAAAGGGATGTGTGGTTTTGCACAAGATAAGGAAGTGTACAGAGTGGTGTTACAAGCCAAAAGCTAGGGCAGCTTCATCCGGGCAGGAGGCAGGCTCAGTCTTTCCTCCCCACCAAAGAAGAAGCTCAACTACTCTGATATTTGGCAGTAAGGATGGCGTTTCTCTGCCAGGTCATACCTTAACTACAGATTCCAGAATCACAGTTACAATGGCAGTAGGAGATGATTCAGAAATCACTCTCTCAGGAAGGCCATGGCTGGACAAGTAAATTTTGACCACTTTGTGACTTCAATGGGATCAACAGTTCACAACAATTTTGCCAACCATACTGTCATACAACAATCAATACTAACATACAACAACCAATCCAGCTGTGCTTGCAAATCACACAGAAAAGGCAACTGAGTTTAAAAAATTGCATGACTGTCTGTGGTGCCATATAGCTGAAATAAAAATGAACTCTAGGTCTGGCTCCACATTTTGATGGGGGTATGAGCCAAAATTAAGTTCTGTAAATTCCTTAAATCAAACCCCCCTTTTTTTCTCTTATTCTGTCTTTCAGTAACCTGGGATCTTCTAAGCCTGCTTCAGAAAGGATATCCACATTAATTCAGGAGAATCTCTGAATGCCTACAAGGTCTAGTTATAGGGTAAGATGGAGACAAAACCTGTATGTAACTTGAAGGTTAGTCTAGATGCATTTCACAGATCACTGCCAACATAGTGGATCTTAATATACCAAAGCTTTATTCTTAGGTTTAAGCTGAATCTCCTGTGTTTCAGTTCGTGTCCATTGCCTCTTGCCATGTCACTGGGTACCACTGAAAATAGCCTGACCCCATCCTCTTTGCACCCTCCCTTCAGGTATTTGTACACCTTGATAAAACCCACCCAGACTTGCTGAGGGTACAGTCTAGCCCATGGGATATGTTGGACACTGGTGGAGGCAGTATAGACCTCTAGTGACTACTCAGCAGTGGGAATGCCTCAAAGGTCCAAGGCTAAGATTTTTGCTTTTTCAGGAATGCTTTTTGAAGCATTTTGTACATTGTTCTGATTTTTTTGATAGTGACAGAATACAGGCCTGTTATTCTGTAGGCAGAATAAAAGTTTTCTTGTAGTCCTGCAGTTCAGATATGTCAGACTTTTTAGTATGATGAAAGCTGTGTCAGTCAGCTGTAAACATAGAAGACTCAATTTGATCAACCAAAAGAATTCCATAACTGTTACCTCTGCACTTTGAGGGGTAACAAGTTGCAACGTGGGTGTGGACCCTCACAGAGGACAGCATGCAGCAGCAGGGTCAAACACGGAAGGCTCTTTATTATCTGACTCAAATAACTTATATACACTTTTTTCAGAGGGCCAGGATTGGCCCAAGGAAGTTACAATCTCCTGACCTGATTGGTCACTCTTACTTTCAATCATGTTCTCCTCTCAGAGAACAATTATGCAAAACATACAGATAAATTCTAAGAATACACATTGTTTACATGGAGCAGCGTGAGAATCAGGCTGCAAAGGTTCAAACACTTGAAAGCAAGAAAGTCAGGGGCGACACATAACAATTAGAGGAAGTAACAATCTTTCTGTCCTTCTTCTCATATCATATTCAGGTCATACCGCAGAATTCTCTCTCAAATCTCAGGAGTATCCAACTCTTCCAAGGAAGAAGGAGGATTTACGGGGAATTGCTGAGAAAAGCATTTTGAAAAAGAAAGCTCTGTTTACTCTTCAGGCAAGCTAGTGAATGTAATTTCCAGCTATTCAGCTGTGCTGGTTTGGACTTTTTTTTTACTCATTCCTATTTGCTATTAGGGGAAAAGCTGATGGAATTGTGTCTAGCTACCAAAACTACATCTGTGAATACCATTTCCATGATCTCTAGAACATTTGAAGGATATCTCCATCAGTCAAGAATGCAAAACATGATTCAGAAATGATAGTAAGTTTTAACTTCTCATGATTTTCTCCTTCATTTTAGGCAAAACAATGCCTTTTCTGCATCTGCAAACACATTTTCAAGAAATAGCATAATTCAAAGAGGTTAGTTGGCAGCCCTCCTTTCTACTCTTCCCCAAGAGACATTGTCCACACCTTTTAATCTCGTTAGTTTATATTATTTTTTTTTTTTTTCAGATTATAGATGCTGGATATCCTCCTAACACCATTAAGCATTCCAAATGAGTCTTCAGTTACAAAGAGGAGGAAGGTCAGAAAAAAGTGCCCTGTCTGAGTGCAGAAAACCCTGAATACTGACATTTTTTTCCTTTGTGTTTTTAAAAAGCTTAACCGCAGACCCATGGGAAAGGTGAGTTCAAGCTGTTGCTTACTCTAATTCTTTCCACAGAATGAGAAATCTTGCCTCATTTCCTTTACTCAGTTATGAGTTAGATCACATTTTATGTGGCACGCAACTCAATCTTATGAATAGGACAAAGTTTTGGAAACAGTTTAGCTGCATAATCTGAGGAAACACATAATATGAGCTCATATTTGTGGCAGTAATTTTTAATTTTGTATTAGGAAATTTTAATTTATTAACATTTTCAACAATTTTCAGGTGCTGTTTGGTATATCAAGCTTGCTTTTGGCAGTTTGGCAGCAAATAATTCCCTGTAATCTTGATTCCTAAAGGTAGTGCCAGACAGAGGGGCAGCAAACAGGATGCTGTCTGATGGGAAGGGAGATGGCAGGAAGGCTTGTTTCTAAAAGGACTGGTAATGTTTCCTTAGGAAAATTATGGGCTGTGGGGGGCACAATGACTGGTCAGTGACTTCTCTTTGTAGTTGACCTACAATATTGGGGAGAAGAAGAAACCTCGTAAGTTCCTGGGTTTTTCTGTGTGGCATATTACTGGCTGTGTCTGCTGTTTAACCTCCTTCCCATGGTTCCTGCTCATCATTTCTCTTGCTCCAGTGTGCTTCTTTATCTCTCCCCAGCACTGGTCGTGTTTGTTCCCATCATCTGTGTCTCAATGTGGTTTTCATCTTCTCCAGCTGTTGGTACTTGCAAGGAAAGAAGTCTCAGCTCCTTTCTCCAACTTGGCCCTTGGCATATGGCTCCACTGCTCATGTGCCAACCACTCTTCCTAAACCATTAATTTGGAATAAAGCCAGTATGTGAACTAATTTCATGCTCAGTCTTTGGGACTGTGATCAGTGCCATCTGTGATCATGCTTTCTGAGACCAGAAATCATACTGTTTCTGCAGCTCAGGATTATCAGAACGTTTAGTGTAGAAGTGATGAATTTAGCCATTAAAGTCACACAGTATCTGACAAAGGAATAGAATGAGCTATTAGGAAACCCAGAAACAAGCATTTTTCATCAGAAAGATCTTTAACATTTTACACCCTGCATGGCATCGTAACTATTCTCTGAGGTACAGCTTTAATTTAATGTACTTGTATAAAGACCCTTAGAAAATTTCTGTTGGTCTGAATGACTTCTGTTTGAGAACTTCTAAGTAAACCATTGTATGAGAAATGCTGCAAAACCATTATATGGGTTACAAAAGTTTATATAGTTTTTCTTTTAATGTCTTCCTCACAAGGAAAATGGTTAAGAGAAATAATCCAGCAAAGACGTTGTACTGCCAACTGTTCTATCTATTATTAAAAGCTACCAAATATTACCAATGAAGTGCATTAAAGCAATGTGAAAACTTTATATAGAAATAAAAAATAGACTAAAATATTTTTGTATCTTGCATAATAAGCACCATATATTTCAAAGCAGCAGGGAGAAATTGCTATCTGCTGTTAGTGCAATTATGGAAAGTTCCCTCTTTCCCAGCTATGAATAACCTAATACAACCATGGGCACAATGCTGCAATATTACTTGACAAATTTGCTAATTGATTGCTGTAAAAATTGGCACCTTTTGAAACACAATTGATACGTGACATAAAATCAAAAGGAAATCTGAATAATTCAGGAACTTTATGAAATCCTCTGTAAGATTACATTTTTTCATAGGAATTGATTTTCTATTACATGTTTCTCTACTGTGGTTAATGCAGAATCAATAAAAAGAGCACTGTAAAATAGCACTGAACAAAGTTTGTTCTGGCTGAAGCTTCTGCTTTATGAATCACTGAATCCACAGTCTACTTCATGTCCAACCAAGCTGCACAGCTATTCTGGACAGCTATAGCATGGGATAATGACATATGGGACATGACACATCAGTGTCCTGTTTATGCTCAAGGTTTTTCCTGTGTGACATCTTGGTTTGTTTACTGAGGTTTGAGGCTAAACTGAAGAAAAGTGTGATTTCCTCTTCGTCTCTGATAATCCATTTGCTTTTTAACTGCTCAGTGTCCTTTTTGAACTACCGTCAATTTGTGCTCCTTACTTTGAATCCAAAAGAGATGTTCCATGTATACTGGTGTCTATATGGCCACGGGGGCCTTGGCTGTACTGTGTAACTGTGGTGATGCCCGAAAGGCCAAGTAGAGGAGAGACAATAAAGAATGCCATAATTGCTTCTTCAGATATTAATTCTGAATGGTTTCACATATAGCTACTTATGAGTTTGGCCAGCTCAGACCAGGGGGCACAAAGGTGGTGTGTAGACCTGGGATGACCATCAGTGGCAGTGAAACTTCCAGGAATGTGGTCTTAGTCGTCCTGAAGCCTGTATAGAGGGCTTCAGATAGCTCCTATGTAATAGAAAACTTGCTTTATATATAATGATACATAAATTTACTAACTGTAGATTCCAGCTGGAAATCTATACCTGTTGAGAAGTGAGATTCTCACCAGTAGGTTTCTGGAACAGCTACTCTACGAAAATTGCAAGGGATGAACAAAAATACTCTGAAGTAAAGAGCTTGGTCAACCTCTCAATCAGATTCTTACCCACCATAGCAGGCAACTGCCTCCATGACGCACTTGGGCCTGTGTTCTCTGCCTCAGTGAATAAGGATTAAGTGAAAGAAAAAAATGCGTTTTTACTTTAGGAAGGTAATGCAAGACCTGTTTGACTGAGACAGTGATTAACGATGTTTAACAGAAATTAACACATCCTTGCCAACCAGTAACTTGAGAAACTTGCCTGGGTTTACTGCAATTTAAATAAAAAGCATCCCTGTGGCTAGGATTTGTATGAGCACTGCTGATGCTGCCATTTCATCAGTCCTAGCTCATGCTCTGCTTTGGTTCCTTGTGAATCATATTCCTGAACATGTGGATAGGAAAACGGTATTCCCTACTTGCTTTGCTTCCAGATGTGTTTGCGAGGTTGGGAAGAATGACAGGAGATGTTATGCTGGGCCAGAAAATGTCTGTACAAAGTGCTTTTGACTAGCTATGAAGAAAAGGGCATGGATAGAGTTGGTCAGAAAAAGCTTAATAAAAGTTATTTGGGTTTCGTGGAGGGTTTTGTGGGTTTTTTGGGAGGTTGGCTTTTTTTTTTTTAATGAATTAGTCAGATCATGAAATTAAATAATTTTGCAGAGTCTGAATTTGCTTTCAGTGGTGTCCCAATACAGCCACGTCAGCCAGACAATTTTCAGAACAAGGTTAGATGCCAACACATCATCTCCATGACTTTCTTTCAGGCTTCTCCCAAACAGACAAACAACCTGAACTCACTGAATCCTGGCTGACAGGCATATTGCTCCATGGCCTGCTGAGATGTCAAGATCCAGAGCTGGAGCAGCTTGCAGGCATGAACTTGATGCAAGATTTTGTACAACTTGAGTGGGTGTCTTAATAACCAATCTGCCACTTGTTTTGCTGTTCCTCTGTCTGATGGGTCCCCACGCCTGAAAGATAGCTCTGACCTGGTGCTGAATGTGAGGTTTTGAAGTCCTAAAAATTCCCTGAGGGCAGGAAACTTTTTCCAGTGCAGCATTTCTGCCATGACTCTCCTCTTCAGCACATCCAAAACTCATGCTGTTGTCCTTGCTTGCTTTGCCAAAATCCTATTCCAACTCCTCATAAGAAGAAGATGTATGAATTTTTGTTGGAACATATACAGAGACTGGGCAAGGCAGCCTGGCTAAAAGGAGAACAGGCACATGATGGAAGATGTGGTCTGCTCAGAAACTTTCATGTCAGAGAAGCTGCCTTGCAGGTCATTTCTATTTATATCTACTGAGAGCAGACAGAAGATAAAGAAGAACTGCAAAGCCCCAAAGGCAATTATACTTATTAAATTTCCTAGATGTGAGATATAATGACTGGGTGACAATAAAGTGACTATGATAATAGCTTGGTCCCTACACCTTTTGTTATGCAGGATGCAGCAGTTCATCACCGTTCATCAGTATCATTATTTCATTAGTGTCAGAAAACTACCTAACTCTTATCCTAGGATACTTGGCCTGCCTGTTTTATAATTTGCAGAGTTCCAGAGTAGCTGAAAAAAATATTCTTCCTTTCTGTTCACCTTTCATTTATCTAGGGGATACACAATGCATAAGATAAACACCAATTGCTGATATATAACCTCAGAACAAAGATCAGAGGGAAAATTTTTTATATGCTTGGACTAATGCATGAGGTAAACTGCTAGGATGGGACCTTGGATTTTTATACCATAAAGGGGAAGAATGACCAGATTTACTGCCTTGTAGCTTTTAATATTAAAAATGTTGCTCCAAATTCTTTTCATGTAAACCATGCAAGGATTCAGTATTTATGTAGTTCACTGGCTATAATAAATGCTTACTTGTCTCTGTTGCTCATTTGAAACTTGTAAAAAGATTGATGTATGTCATGTACTTTGAGGCTTTAAGCTGACATGCAAAAGAAAGTACAGTAATATCCTCCTTGTTTCCTCAAAATTCATTCAATTAATATCTATCTTCCAATAATTAGTGGAGAATCTGAAAAATAAAAATACTTGCTAACATATAAGCTTTTGTAAACAAAGTACAGGTTGGATGGAGTACAAGGGCAACAGCACTGCTGGGGCTGACCATCAGTGTTTGGGATTCATCCCACCTTATTACCTGGTGCCATCTGATTAGTTCTTTTTTGAAACTGGTGGTTGTGATAAGAGACCAGGTCACAGTGGGACCCCCAAGTGTTGGTCCTGTGTGAGTCAGCCTCCTTATCAGGTTGGTCTTCCTGACTGATCCCAGGTTTTTGAGTTGGATTTCCTCCTGAGAGACATGGAAATGGAGAGGTGTGGGGCTCCTGTACTATATATTGTACTAGTAAAGAGGGCTGTAAGAAAAGCCAGAGGAAATGTCTCTGTGAGGTATCAGGCAAAAAACCTATGACTTATTGTCTACATGGAGAAATTGTCCATGTTGTTTCTGTGGAAAAGTTAATCTGCAACTCCTGAATCATCTTAGACACTTCCATTGCTCTCTAAGAATGCCAGGAAGATCATGGAGCTGTGCCCGCAGTTTTTCTTGTTTCATAATTCTTTGTACATGATCTGAAAGCCCATGGGGCATGGTGGATTGCTAAACCAGAAGAATTTGGGCAATGACTTCTCTCAATTAAAGCACATGGTTACTTCATCTTAAGGAACTGGTTGCCCTATCCCTCTTCTCCATGGAGAGCAATGAAAAATATACTCTTGACCTCTTTCTAAATAGGGTAAATTAAAACCAGATTTTGAAGTTCAAAATATAAATTCTCATTTAGCTCTTTTTTGAGCAGCTCTAACTGCGTTACAGGCATCGCTATGAACCAACTTGCTGTCAGTGAACACTACTGTTATTATCAACACAAAACATTTCTATTGGGGTAACTAACAGAGAAATGCCTTAGCACAAATGCTGTGCCATGTTCAAAAAGCCAGCAGTCACCACTGTTTGGGTGCTTCCTCGGCAAATTATTCTGCAGTTCAGAAGATAAGAGTAACTTTCAGGGTAACTAAGTTCAACAACCCCACAGTTAGTATATCCTGAAAGAGTTACAGAAAGATACCTTCAAAAGACAAGCAGTTTTTCAGAGACAAACTGATTTACCAACAACTTGTAAACTATGTTTTTACTGTATCTGGTATGTTGAGTTTTTGTAACTTTCCATGAAAAAGGAACCCCAGACAAAAAAAATATTAACTAAAAACACACCCTGTTTCTTTCTGGGGTGAGGATAAAATGACTTTTAGAGACCACTAACATCCTGGCTGAGTCAATTCAACCTCCCTAAAGTCAAATACGTAGCTTGGTTTAGTTGAACATATCAGTTTTTAAACACTGACAGTCTTAAAAAACCCTACAAAAGCCGATAATAAAATCAGTTTGGTTTTTTTCTTCCTATCTTCTTACAAAAATATGAAAACTTAATGTAAAAATTGGCTTTTAAGCTTTGCTCTGGAAGATTTGTTTGTCAGGTAAATTTCATACATCTGCCTTTTGAGACATTTTCCCTTTTTTTCCAGCTTCTAAGTCCCAGCAGGAAGAACTCATATGAGAAGGCAACACTATGTCTGCATTACCTACCGTGCATATCCTACAGTGAGTGACGCTTAGCCAAGATTTGCTCTCTCTTAAGAGATGGACTACTGAGAAACTGGGGACAAACAAGTTTTTTCACCATGGGAAGCCAATATGGAACAAGCAAACCTTTCTCTGACATCTTAAGATAATCTGGCTTGGCACATCCACATAGGAAAGTTACTGATTTAGTTTAATGAAGACACCTGCAAAAAAAGTTTGTTAACACACTTGACATAAATGATTTGGGAGTTTTATAAAGGATGCTTTACTCTAGTCCTCAGAAAATTCATTTGCAAATTAAGCTGAGACAAAGAGTGAATTGAATAGTGAATAGGCTCAAGAGCCTGCTGCCTGAAATAGCTAGTGCTGTCTTCAGGTCAGCAGAGGATTGGCTGCTGTCTTTATTAATGACCTGGGTTTTGTTATTCTGTTTCCTGAATAGATGCAGGAGTATTGCCTCCCACTTCTCTTCTTACAGGAAGGTATGAAAGGAGAATAGCAGAGACTGGCAGGTTTACGTTTTTAGTATTCCTTTATACTCATTGTGGTGTCGGTATTGACTATGTGTCCCTTCAGGACTGGTTTAGCACAGGTTCCCTAGATGGGGTCTGTCAAACTCACCTGAAGACTTCAGTTCTCTTTTGTCTTGCAATATATAACTCAAAGCACATATTCTACTCCCAATCTGTTGCAACCAGTTGAAGAGGTGTTTTTTTTCTTTTAACTCCAGGGAGGAGGGGGCAGGCGCCTTCTGTTAATGGGCCAGCTGTTAACCAGGTGGAGCCATGTTTCTTATTTCTTCCAGGACCCATCCTCCCTCTAGGGGGACATCTTCTTCTATTAATGGCTCACTATTGGCTTCATTAAGGCTCACCACATGACTGATAACATTATATCATTGCATTGTGAGATGCTCTACCCAGTGGGAGGAGCCAAGCATTCCTACCTAGATAAAAGCTGAAATTCAGCACAGCAGGATAGCCTGTTTTCCACTGGATTCCCAGAGGAAAACTGGGTCTATCTTGCCACCACTGGACCCTTCTACAGGATTATCTCTATTCCAATGGAACCACATCTCTTACTCCAGGAGGACTTATTTGGACTGCTTCCAATGCCCTAATCAACAGGGTGTCAGGTCGTATTTCTGACTCATTGTTTCTAGGATTTTTTGCTTGTTTGTTTGCTTTACTACATTTTTATGTTTTAATATTCTCATTCCCAAATCTTTGCCTGAAGGCCCTTAATTGCAAAGTTATAATAATTTGTAGGAAGGGGGCTTGCATTTTCCATTCCAAGGGAAGCTCCAGCTTTCCCTGGCAGACACCTGTCTTTTCCAAACCAAGACATCTTTGTCCACCACTAATATTGTGACTCTTAAAAACAGGGTCAAATTCTGCTCTGAAAGCAGAGCAATGGGTTGAGTTTCAATGAGCAATGACTTCTGATTCTTCTCAGTTAAAGCACATTTTTATTTCACATTAAGAAATTGGTGGCCCTACCCCTTGTGAACTTCTTGGCTTCTGAAGATCATGTGTGGGGTACATTGCATAGACCTTGTATCAAACTTGGAAGGAAGTACTTCCTAGTACTCTCCACAGTTGGAAATAACTGTACTTCCTGACACCTAGCTCCAGTGAACCTCTAGACAGTCTTTTAATGATGCCTGGGTCAGGCATAATATGCCCAGGTCATAGAGTATCAGCGATTCAGCTGTAGGCACCCTGCTAGAGACTTCATGCAGATTCTCCAAAAATATTTACTTAAGCATGCACTGTTTCCATTGGTGGGCTTCTTGCCTAGGACATGTCCCAGAGAATGGTTTCATTTTATGACTCTGGAGCAGCTTTGCCAGAAACAATTTTTCATCCTTTTGTACTTTTATAAACATTTCTATAATCTGCTTTTGAAAACATAGAAGGGGCAGATAATAGAGCCTGAAAGAATAATACTAAAATCTTCCTGGGTATCTTTTTGTTATGAGATCCCAAGAGGAAGTAGCATAGGTTAGCTGGGTGACAAAGCAGAGTTGAAGACTCCAGGTTTGAGGTAGTACCGTGAGCTCAGGTGCTGGTCACACCCACTCACACTGTTTGGAGGTGGGAGTGTGAACAAGACCATGTTCACCTACTTGGTCTATTTTTCTGCATGTGCATCAAATCAGAAGAAGCATAGAAGCAGAATGGGTGAGCAAGAGGTGTGTGTCAGTGAGCAGCTCAGGTATAGACTGACTCGGAAGTCCAAGGACAGCATTTATTTCTGACAGTTAACAGCATGTAAGACTTGAATATTAGACAAATCCATTGGAAAAGAGTCTCCCTGAGAAATCATGATTCTAGTCAGCTTCCTCAGAGACTATTAGCTCTAAAACTCATGTTTTATTTAAATTTGATGTACAGATGTTATTCTTAAACAGTGCTCAAGCTTTCGAAAGTGTTTGTGCAGAGGCCTCTCAGGATTGCAAAACCAGCTGTCCACTAAAGCCTGTGATGGTCAAATCTTCAGAAACATGGAGTATTTATTGCTCTTACAGTTCTGAAGAACAGAAATACCACAACTATTCAAATTACTTGGAAGCTTTATGGACGTCCTTTTTATGGAGAGGAAATTTGACCAAAACAACAAAATTTTTTCATCAGATGTTTTGTTCTATTGAATAGGATCATCTGTTAAACTTAAAATGCTTGCACACAAGGCACTAAAATTCAAATGAATGAGAAGTAGCATCTACACCACTAAAAAACAAAGATAAAATTTCCCCCTTTCTTTCCATCCAGGTACTCCCATCTGTCTGTCCACTTCTCCCTCCCTCTTTGAGATCTTTGAGTTTTATCTCTTGAGTTTTCCACCTGGCTTTAATATTATACTTGCCAAGTGTAACATTTATGTTAATAATGTTAAATTCCCATCTTATACCTTCTTTTTTTAAGAACGCATGGTTTTTCTCTTATTATCCTTGCATGTAGCATTTTAATTTTGTGTATTGAGTAACATTATATTTTAAAATACCAGATGTTTCCTTAGAGGTGCAACAAGTTCCTGGATCATTTCTTGTTTGTTGAAACACCGGAAGAAACAACTTGCATTGTGGAAATCACAAATTTGTTTTCAATGCTAATTCAGGGCAGCCTGACTTAAAGCATAATTCCAGGTATTTTTTAAAAGTAAAGATTTCTTCCAGAATTTTGTTTTGATGACATTTTAGTAGGTTCATAGGAAATAGGTTTTGTTCCAGCAGTGAAATACAAACTTGGCATTACACGCACTTTTTTCCAGTAAAAAGGTAGTGAATGCCAATGCCTGTAAGCGGTTGAAAAAGAGTCTTGCAGCATCTGAATGGTATGAATGGTAAAGCTACTGCACATGACATAGAACTTCCTCAAATTACATTGATCTACATATTTTACATGGTGACAACAATATACTAATATTTCAAGAGTAAGGAGTATTTCTTAGAGTTAGAATGCAAAATTTTTTTACTACAGGATGGGGTAGATCCTAAAATATATATGTGTCCAAAAAGTGATTAGATATGATGAAAAATTATCTCCAACAGTATTTAACAGGAGATCTTCCCTGTGGCTCAAAAATCTTCTCAGCTGCAGGTCTTTGACCAGTGTCTATCCTAATTTAATACTGCAGTCGCTGTACTTCTAAGGATGAAATAAAAGTGGATTTCAAAACTCTTTAAATGATTTAGAATATGAATTTGTATGGAGCTGCCAGATGCACATGGCTAAATTCCTTATGCATATTTTTCAAATCTTTGCCCCCAAATGACCACCTATTTTAAAAGCCTTTTTTCTTCCCATCCTGGTTGGTGTTGAATCTTCTTCACTTCAAGATGTCAAAAACCAATGAGAGGTAAGAGGATATCTAGCTTAAATTGTAAGACAATATTTAACTTGTGAAAGAACATTTTATCTTTTTAAAATCACCCTCTAGCTGCAGTGGGTATTGCAGTACCTACACTATTGATTTGCTCTGGACTCCTCCCAGATTGATAAGCACTGTTTTTAATATTACTACAAGCACCACTCCATTAACCTTCCAGGTCTTCAAAAAACCACTAGGGTGTTTACTCTAATACTGTATTCCCCTTCCCCTTTTTTTTTTTTTTTTTTTTTTGGGAGCATCCTACAATTTTTCCATCATAGGTACCAAAGAATTCTTCCTGATAATAGGCTTGATTGTGCAGACCACTTAGATATGATTGGCAGATTAGGTATTGAAACAGTGTTTGCTAGAGAGATTATGCTGAGAAGAGCATAATGAAAGTCTGCTTGGGTAACATTAAAATATTCAAACAGCTTATAGTCTGCTTCCCAACAAATCCTGCCAATATGTTGTCATCACATCAGGATTTTATGGTTTAAAGGAGTATAGGCATTTTTTCTAAAATCAAATAGAGGCATTTTTTTATAGCTTAGAGAGACAGGAAATCACTGGCAAGCAATTATTTCCTATTGCTAAATGACTCTTCGTATTTTTCCTCTAGTGTTGCCAGCAATCTAACAACTGTTAAGAGTTATCAAATTTCCAATAATAGACGCCAAACTAAGACTGGAAGAAGGAACAATTATGTCATTTTTCAATTATACAGGAATAATTAGGTGTCCTGGGTTGTAGTGTAGGATGTACACAAAGTATTTATTCTATCACCATCTTCATGAACTGTTAAACCAAGTGGGGCCGTGTTCTTCCCAGGCCCCTGCCTTTGGGCTGTCTTCTGTTAATGGCCCATTAACGCCTTGCCCATGACTCACAGGTACCTCCCTCCAGGAGTTATCTCTGTTTAATGGGCCATCAAGGACCCACTTCACAACTCATCATCCCATTGTGAGATGCTCTGCCCAGGAGGAGGAGCCAAGCATTCTCACCTGGATATAATCTGGGATTTGGGACAGGGCAAGCAGCCCTTAACTACTGGATTCCCAGAGGACCAGAGCTACCAGACCTTTCTACAGGATCACTGCTTCAGGAAGAGCACCTCACCTGGACTGCTTCCACCACTCTGCTCAGGTTGTATTTTGACTCTGTCAGTGGTCTTTTGTGTTATTGCATTTATTTTATTTTATTTTACCTTTTTACCTTTCTTCTTATTAAATTGTATTTCTGACTTTGAGCCTCTCACTCATTTTGCTTTCAAACCATGACATTAGGTTATCAGTTTATCTACTTTTTTTTTTTTTTTTTTGAGACCAGCAAAACTACCAAAAAAAAAGGGTAATCATTTGCAAAAACAATTTTCTTTCTGTACCTATTAAAAGGGGAGTGTTGGGGAGTAAAATTAACAGATTTAGAATAAATAGTTATAAAGGATTAATTTTTCCTGACAAAGAGGCATCTTGATGCTAATCTCGGAACCTGAGACTTGCAACATGTGCCTTGAAACTCTACCTTGCCCTTTGCTTGGTTATGTACCGTGCCTTGATGCAAACTGTTCAGTCCACACAATTTGATATGCCCATAAATGCCATGGGATTTCTGACTTCATCTTAGCCATTACTCTCAGACGTAATAAAACAGTTCTGAGATATACCTTCAGTTTCATTTGTTCCTTTCATTAAGGACTTCTTGCATTTTTGTAAAGTTTTAGACACATTTTGAATGCTAAATAAAACTACCCTTAAGGATATTTCAGAAACTACCGTAAGTGCTAATTTTTCTATGATTTCTAGACCAGGTTAAAATGCAACACTCATCCAACAATGCTAGAACAGTCCTTATAGCAGGACCTGAGAAACAGCTTCAGTTAGCTCCTATAAGGTAGAGTCCAGAGTTACACTGAGCAGCAATGGTCTTTAACAAGTGGCTTCAGACTTTCCTAGGGCTCATGGTCTTTGTCATGGTTACAGGAATTTTGCTGTGGATCAGAAGCAATGCAACAGGAAATCCTTGCCACAACCACCAACCACTGTTTTTTATTGCAATGTAAGGGTCAAGACTTAGCCAGCCTGGAGCTGATTATCACTGGCAACCTCACAAGATGATGCTCCTTTGCCTCCAAGCTCAGTCTGTCCCCCTGCTGTGAGAGCAGCAAGGGCCTCTCAACTCTGGCTGGTGGAAGTGGATAGTCCAATCATGCCAAAAGTGTGCCATTTACAGACTCTGTCACTAACCACAGCTCCAAAGTGGGCCACAGCCACCTCACACGCAGGGGCCAGATGAGAGCATTTGGTGTTTGCTCAGGTCTTTCCAAAACCAGAGGTTTGGTGGAGATTTTGTTGAGGTGAAAAAATGCACGGAGAAAACATTACAAGCTGTGAGATGCAGCAGCATGGAAAACTTCCTGTGTTTACCTTTTTCTCCTAGGACATAATTTGTTTGTTTATCTTTGCTGCAGCCACTAAAAGCTGAATAGCAAACTAAAATTGATGATCTCTTATGACTTCCTTCACAGATAAGGTCTGCAAACATGAAGCTGCTACTGTCCCTTGACATTTGGTTGAGTAGCTTAAGTCAGTTACTGCTGGAGCTGGCAGCTGTGCTGGCAGCAGCCCTTGCTTTCTCAAAAGTTTACTTGGCATCTGTTGAAATGCCTGTGGCCAATTTTTGGATTTGCAACCTCAGTAATCTCTGCAATTAATTTGTTGCAGAATGATGTCTTTTGTCACAGATTTGTTGAAATGGTATTGACTGCTATTTAACAACTTCACCCCAAAGAGACCAAGCAGATGTGGATTTTTGAAGGTTTAATACTGGGAATGTTTGCCTTTCCCCCTAGTATTCAATAGATTTATTCAGATACGTACTCAGCATAAAAGTTTAGTCCTTTTTGGTTTTCCAGACTCTCTTGTCTAGAGCCCTTTGACATCCTGTCAGCTGAAATGAGCTTACTTCTCACTGTTAGGTTAATTATTTTCCACACTGGTTAATTATTTTCCATGCCTTGCCTAAAGTATCTTAACCATTTATATTATCACAGAAAGAAATTATAAAATTGATGCTATTTCTTGAATATTTGTACACAGAAGTGAGTGTTAATAAATAGTTAATGGTTAATGAATGAGCAACTCAGAAGTTAGCTCCAGCTGCAAAATATCCTTTCTTTCTATGGAAAAAAAAAGATACCTTCTTGTCTGCAATGTAGCTATATATAATTGTCATAGAATCATCATTATACAATATATGCTATTCAAATATTTGAGTGGGTGATACTTAGGACAAGAAAGATTTCTATTTGAGTTATACTTAAAATTAATGAAAAATATCTTTCCACATACAAAAACAAGGAAATGAAAAATGAAATTTTATTTTTAAAGAAACCCTGTAAACTTTTGATTTCTTTTTTTGTTGTTTGTAGAGAGAAGGCATTTACTTTCTTGCTAGTGTGACTGGAAATAGAAAAAGAAAAGATTTGAACTTAAACACATGATTGCAGTATCTTTTCATTTTTATGGAAAAAAAAAGTGAGGGTCCTACTGCCACTTGTGCTAATTATTAAAGCCACATTCACTGGAAAAAAAAAGCTGAAATCAAAACAATTTGACTATGTCATTTTTTATGACAATTTTAAAATTATTGAGCAACCAGCATTCAATTTCCAGCTTTCACATGAGCCAAAATCCTTGAACGTATAAGTCATCTGCTCAGCTGGACAGCTGTTTGAAATGCCACATTAATGGAATAATGGAGATTTTTAATATAGGTTCAAGGGCTTAGTTCTCACAGTTTCTGTGGCCTTTCTCTTTACTTTGACCAAGTGAAACATTAGTGTGGAAATTCTCAAGACTGCACCTCTGTAACCTCATTAGATGACAACAGGCTTGTGGAAGCAACCCTGCAGTGACCCCCAGCACGCTGTGAGCTGCAGCAGCACTACAGACAAGCAGTAATGTACATGCTGCATCTTTGCTATTATTTTTAATGGGAAGCTGTACTGACAGCTTGTTCTTGCAACTCGGCTGAAACAGCAAGCAGAGCAACAACATTTCAACAGGGATCAAGTTCACTTCCAAAGGAAATTTTCATTTCACTGTAGCTATTTTTTAGAAAATATGGATTTTTGTCAGAAACTATGCAAGGGCCACTCCTTTCTCAGTACATTGACAGTTAAAATAAATCTGACATAGACTCTGAAGCCCTAGGACATCAAACCCAGTATCCCATTAGAACTGAAGGACTAAGCCTAATGTCAACATACAAAACTGTATATAGCATGAAAACTTAACAAATTACAGAGAATGAGATATTTTTAGTAATTTTAAGCTTAGGCATACTTTGCAAGTCTTGATGCTACTCAGCACTCACAGATCTATTACAGGAAGAAGGAATGACCCACATCTGGAGCCAGCCCTGCAGTCAGGACTGTACCTACACTCATGGGGTGAACTGCCTTTCCCAAGGACAGTGTACATACAGGGTGTGTACAAACACTTGTCTCCTGCCAAACAAGCAAGGCTCAATTTAACGGGAATGGGAGGGAAGTAACACCTTGGAGCCAGATGGTACCAGTTCCAATAAAAGGCCCTGAAGGGCACAAACATGGATTCCACCCCAACAATGCCCTCAGAGCAGGGCCTTGGCGAACCCAAAGTCACAGAATCAGAATATGCTGAGCTGGGAGGGACCCACAAGATTATCAAGCCCAACTCCTGGCGCGGCACAGGACCATCCCTGACAGTCACACCAGGTGTCTGAGAGCATCGTCCAAGGGCTTCTTGAGCTCTGTCACACCTGCTGCTGTGACCACTTCCCTGGGGAGCTTGTTTCAGTGCCCAGCCACCCTCTGCATGAAGAATCTTTTCCTGATATCCAGGAAAGATACCTTAACCTCCCTGAAACAACTCAAGGCCATTTCCTCGAGTCCTGTCGCTGGTCAGCACAGAGAGATCAGCGCCTGCCTCTTTTCCTCAAGAGGAAGTTGTAAACTGGGATGAGGTTTCCCCTCAGTCCCCTCTTCTCCCGGCTGGACAGCCCAGATCCCCCGACAGGAGCCGCAGTGTGCCCTGGGCGGGCGATGGAGCCCCTGGGCGGGCACTCGGCTGGTCTGGTGCCCCGTGTGGGGGTTTCGCGGGCATCCCGCAGGCACTTAGGGACGGGAAGGGAAAACCTCCTTGGGAAGGGGCGAGGAACTGCGGGCAGGGCCGGAGGGAAGCACCTTGCGAAGGAGAGCGGCAGCGCTGTGGGTGCAAAGCGCACCGGGGCTGGCTGCGCGCCTCTGGCAGCACCGGGAGCGGGATCGGGATTGGGATGGGGACCGCCGCCTCCGCGCACACCTGTGCCTGTGCCTGAGCCTTCGGGGACAGCCGCACCTCCGCCCGGGCATCGGCAGCGGAAACTTCCCCCGCGCTCCCTCCTAAACACGGCCCGTCCTCCCCGGACGCTGTTTCGGGGCAGCGCGGTGTCCTGGCCCCGCACCGCCCCCTGCCCTGCCCTGCCCTCACCTGCAGGGAGGCTCGGGGAGCGGGGGGCGGGCAGGGAAGGAGGGAAGGAGGGCAGATCCCGCTCTCTCCTCCCCGCGGCTGCGGCCGGAGCGGGGTGCCGGTGCTGCGGGCGGGGCGGGCCCGGGCTCAGGGCTATTAATAGCCGTGCCCGGCGGGCGGCGGGCAGAGCCGCGGGGAGCAGGCAGGGGAACATGCAGGGGAACATGCAGGGGAACGGGCGGCAGGCGGGGAAGGGCCCCGAGGAGCGCCCGGACGGGCTCGGGGCGGCTGACGGGCTGCAGGCTGCGGCCGTGCCCATGCTGCCGGCCATGGAGGTGGCCGAGGAGCCGGAGAAACCCCCGGGCGGTAAGAGCAAGGATCCCAACACCTACAAAGTGCTCTCCCTGGTAAGTAAGGGCCGGGCGCCGCGGGGCTGGGTGTTCCCGGGTGTTCCCGGTGTTCCCTTGCCGGGGCAGCCCGGGGAGGCTGCGGCTGGCGCAGGTGGTGCCCCGCTCTCCAGGCTCCGGGAGATGGAGGCGAGCCCTGGCGGGACCTGGGAAGCCTCTGGGCGGTGTTGGAAGAGGGAGATGTCTTCTGCAGCACGGGCTCCTCGGGATGCCCGGGACAGCAGTGCCTGGGGATGGCTCTGCTAAGGGAGCCAGCCTCGGGCACTTGCACATAGACAGCGCCCTGCCTCAGGGAGCGATTCCTAACTCTCTAACTCTTCATTTATTTTGCTCTTTTGACGGTCCTCAGCGTTTAATATTTCAATTTTTTTTTTTTTTTTTTTTTTTTTTTTTTTTTTTTTTTTTTTTTTTTTTTTTTTGTGGTGGTGGTGTCAATGGTTATCTTGTCTTCTTCCATCGTGTGGTTTTAGCTGTTTGCTGGGGAGGGGACACCACCAGGGAAGACAAAACCAGGTTTTAAAAAAAAAAAAAAAATGGCCGGAAAAACTAAAAAGAGTTCAAGAGCCAAAAAGGACAGAGGAAGTGTAAAAACTTGCCTTTCTCTGAATTTGAGCTACCGTGGGTTGAAAGTTTGTCTCCAAGTGCTGCTGGGAGGCATTTTTGGCCCTTGTTCAGAAGCCCCAGCAGCCAAAGCCATTGTTAGCAGGTAGGTCACTTTCCAGTTTTAGCCACGCTGCTGTATTATAATTATCCTCCCCATAGAGATGAGAAAATAAGACCTTCCAGACTGCCTGGAGTAATTATTATGAGGCTAAAATCATTATCAGGGTGAAGGAATTGTGGTGTTCTTGGAAGAAAGCTGTAGTGGAAGTGCAGCAGACTTTACTACGTATGTGTGCATAGCTAGTCTTCTTTCAATACATTGAAGCATAAGGGTCAAGATGCCTATCCAAATTTACTGATATCTTTGTAATCTGGTTACTGTTTCAAATGACTCACCCATCCATATTATTGTGGCTACAGGTTGGTCATACTTTCTGAAATATCAGGTGGTAAATTATGCTTCCAAGTTTGTCAGAATGTTATAAGAAACATATGAAAATTCATGCAAAGGTCTATGGCTGTTTCCATGCAGAAGCTTTTGGAGCAACATTTCTAATGAAATATCCCCTTAAATAAAGGTTGTGGTGAATAGCTTGTTTCATTGCTTCCGTGGTCTTCTGGAGAGGTTAAAGCTGTGACATAAAAGCCACTGCAGTTGCATGGTGAAAACAGCTCAGCTTATTTCAGGCTTAGAAATTACATACTAGTAGTGGGAAATAGTGATATCCTATTCAAAACCTAATGTTGTCCTGAGCTTTTTAGGCTCTACTACAACAAAATTATTAGAGATACACAGCCACTTGGAGACTGTTAGTGTCTAACACTAACAAACAAGTTAGTGTTTACAGTTACTTATTCTTCTGAATTAAGTTCTTATTTTCCAAATGCCATTCGTTGAGAACTGGCAAAAGTTTCCTCCTGTGCTGATTAAAGTGTCAGAGTGAAATAGATAATCTATACAGAAATAATTAAGAAATTCTAAATATTTATGGCCATGCACTATTTTTTGGGGATGACTGTAAACACTGAGATAATGTAGGATATTCAGTGAGAACTTGGAAAACTTTCTAAATACTACAGGTAATACTGGATTGAGTAAAACAAGAATGTGTTTAACCTAAAACACAGGAGTTGGAAATGCAAGTTTGCTCTTTCTCAAGGCCAATGTATTTATAAAGCATTGATGATATCCAAATGTAATAAATGAGTAGACTTACCCGCTTGGTGTTTGTAGTTTTATAGTAATGTGAAACTATTAAAGTGTCCAGATGTAAGTAAATCTCATTTGCCTGCATATATCCTAGTTGTATGTGCTATTGCGTCCTTTATTTATGTAGATAAAAAACCCACAAACAACTGCTTTCAAGTGAGCTTATGTTGAAATGTTCTAAAAACTCATGAATGCATTTCTGCCGATTAGGGAATACTTGAATCACTCTTCTTACTTTTCTAAGAAAAGTAAGAAAGCTCAGACTGGTGTGCATTCTCCTCTTCCTTCACAAATGCCTGCCACCTGCAGATGTTTGTGCAGTTTGTGAACACAACCTCCACATTCCCAGCTTTGTTTGTGAGTCAGTCTTACCCTATTATAGAGCAGCTGTTGCTGCTGCACAGGGAGGATTCTGCAGATGGTGGGGTAGGCCCACAGGTATTTACTAACCCATAGTGCTTCCCTAAGGACCTAAAGCACACCTTTTCATTTTCTGTCTTGCCAGTTTTCTGAGCTCAAACTTCTCTCCCTCAAAGCCTAGTGAACTGTCTGTCTGTAGTCTCTCCAGGCTGTTGTGTGAGTGAGCAGTATCCTGCTGCCCAAGAGCAGCCTAACCTTTGCTTATGTTTGAGGTTTTCTATCCCCACTAGCCAGGAACTCAGGCATTGCATTTTGGTCTGATTCATTCATTCCATTAAAATAAATTTTTCCATGCTAGTCTAATAGCTGAAATGTTAAGAGAAATAAAAGTAATAGCATAAGAGAATGTTTCTTTTCAACAGCTTCAGACTTTTTGTCAGAACTGGAAAACTCATTTAATTTGACACTTTTGTTAGAAAAATTCTTAAGGTGTTTTTGCAGCTTGAGAATTCCTAAGTATAAAAAAATTACCAAAAAATTCCAGGTAAGGTCCCGACTGAGACATTGGAAGTGTGTTAGTCTCATCTAAAGAGTAACTCAAGCATTTTAGAGTGCACGAAGATAATAAATTGTGAAGTTAAAAAAAAATACTGTGAAATAAATTTAATATTTTTATAGTCTGTAGGGTTCCCCCCCCCCCCCCCCCCCCTTTTTTCTTTCCTTTTTTTCTTTAAGGCTGTCCAGTCTTTTTTTTTTTATTTATTTATTTTTTTTAATTTTTTTAAGGCCTGTCCCAAAAACTAAACAACTGCCAACTTTGGGCAAGAGATTGAACTGAAAACCTCTTCAGGTCTCTTCTAGCCTTATCATATCATAGAATGGTCTGGTTCTGAAGAGATCCTTAAAGTTCATCCAGTTTCAACCCCTCTGTTCTGGGCAGGGATACCTTCACTAGACCAGGTTGCTCAAAGGCTATCTAATCTAGCCCTGGACACTTGCAGGGATGGGGTGTTCACATCTCTGGGCAATCTTTTCAAGTGTCTTTCCACCTTTACAATAAATAATTTCTTCTTAATATCTAATACAAACATACTTTCTTTCAGTTTAAAGCCATTTCCTCTTGTCCTAGCACTACATGCTCTTTTAACAAGTCCCTTTCCAGCTTTTTCATAGTCCCCTTCAGGTTCTGGAAGGTGCTGTAAGGTCTTCCCAGGGCTTTCTTTTCTTCACGTTGAATAACCCCAACTCTGTCCACCTTATCTTCACTGAAGAGGTGGTTTACCTCTCTGCTTATCTTTGTGGCCCTCCTCTGGACCTGCTTCAAGAAGTCTTAAGAATTCCTCTTATGCTGAGGGCCCCAGATCTGGATGCAGCACTGCTGGTGGGGTCTCACAAGGGCACAGTAGAGGGACAGAATCCCCTCCCTTGGCTGCTGGTCATGCTGCTTCTAACACAGCCCAGGATGCAGTTGGCCTTCTGGGCTGTGAGTGCACATTGACAGCCTGTGCCCAGCTTTTCATCTGCCAGCCCCCACGAGTCCTTCTCTGCAGGGCTGCTCTTAATGAGTCTTCTCCCAGTCTGCACTCACCTCAGGGATTGCCTTTACCCAGCTGTAGCACCTTGCACTTCTTGAACTTCATGAGGTTCTCGTGGTCTGACTTCTCAAGCTTCTCCTGGTCCCTCTGGATGGCATCCCATTCATCTGTTACATCAACTGCACTGCTCAGCTTTGTGTCACTTGCAGATCAGCTGGGTGTGCTGGGTTGCACTGAGCTTCTCATCCACTGACAGCTCCAAGTCTTTCTCCTCAGCTGCTCTCAAACCATTCTCTGCTCTGCCTGTGCTGGTACTGGGATTGTCATGTGGGACCCCACACTGGCCTTTGCACAGTGCCACCTCTCAAGCTTGCCCAGGCCCCTCTGGAGGGTATCCCTTCCCTCCAGCCTGTTGACTGCACCACACAGCTTGGTGTCACTGGCAAACTTGCTGAGGGTGCCTTGATCCTGCTGCCCATGTCACTGACAAAATGTCACCCAGTGCTGGTCCCTGTGCTGATCCTGGGGAAGGCCACTCCTCACTGGTCTCCACTGGCACATCGAGCCCCTGAGCACAGTTCATGAGTGTGACCATCCAGCCAATTCCATGTCCACTGAATGGTCCCTCTGTCAAATCTGTCTCTGCAGTGCAGAGACCAGGATGTCATGCAGAGCCTGCCCAATGCTTTGCACAAGTCCTGGTGGATGATTTTAGTTTCTATTCCCTCCTCCACCATTCCTTAATCCCATTTTAGAAGGCCAGCAAATTTGTCAGACTCAATTGGCCCTTAGTGAAGCCACTTTAGCTATCATTTATCATCTTCTTATTTTTCATGTGCCTTAGCATAGTTTTCAAGAATATCTGCTCCATGATTCTATAAATCTAGTTTCAGTCATGCATTGGTTGCTATGTTAAGCTTTTATGATTCATAAACCTCTATTTATCATAAATAAATGAGATAATCTCTGCCCAAGGGAGAGTTTCTGTTGCCAGTTCATATCTGCCATTGCTGCAGTCAGCAGAGAGTGTAACTATAGAAAAAAGATCTATTGGATGTCAAGATATTCTATATGAGTCCTGAAAGGTTTTCACCACTTCATTTGAATAACTCATAGCTGCTGACTTTGTGCTCAGGTAGGGATAGATTGGTGTGCTATGTCAGGATTTTGGAGACAACTGTAAATTTGTCTGGTTTTGTTGCTTGGTTTCATTTTTTTACCCCTCCACAAAGATGAGGATGTGGAAGTTGTCTGGAAAGTTGTCTGAAAGATTGTATTCCTGTTTGGTTGTTTTCATGCTCATGGTCTTCCTCCTAAAGATGTTTGAAGGTTCCCAAACATTTTAATAGATTAGTACTTAAAAAAAATTTAATAATTCATATCTATATTCTTTTTCCCATGAAAATGGTGGAATATGTATTTAATTACCCAAACCTTGTGATTTGGACCGTGGTTATTGACTTAATCTGTCTTCAGTGTGGGTATTTTTATGGATATCAGTCAGTTCTCAGGCACTGGACTGAAGGATGCTGTTGTTTGAAGCTGAGGCCTAAATGCCATATTTGGTCTTTAATATTTTTTTGGCCCTCAGCAAACTATTCCATATGAGCCTTTTTTTCTATTATTTTGCTTTATACACCTTGTAATTTTTCCTTTATTTTTCAGTAGGGAAAAGTGGTCCTTGCTGAAATTACTTGTGCCTGTGATAGTGCTGGACTGAGCTTAGATGGGACTTCTGAGATCCAAGAAACACCACGCAGCTTAACAGTAATATTAGAGTGGCTGTTGGGTGATTTAATTTTTTTTGGCATTAAACATCCTTTGGTGAAATATGAAGTAAAGAATGATGGTGATAGGATTGTCATATTTTTAATAGACTTTGAAGTGCTTTCAGTTTAGAAATATTAAAAGAGTTCCTGGCCAACCTCCAGTATCTTAATAATTTGTAGGAAAATCTCTTCCAATGTTGGGAAACAAGGGTGTTTTACAGCTGTCTTCTGCCAGTGTTACCAGTTTCCATGGTGACTTGGTTTTAAGTCTGAACACATGGTGTTTAACAAAATTTTTTTTTTATTGTGCATGCTGTTTGTTGATATTGCTTAAAAGCATTAATTACAATAAAATCGTAACTATGCATACAAAAAAATAAAGACATCGTTACCCAGTTTAAGCCATCAAAAGAAAGTTTGGGGTTTGATGAATTTAAAAATTGTTATAGCTAAATGATTCTCTTCAGTCTACTATTTTTTTAGGGAAGACTTTGCAAATAATTCTCATTATACTCAGGGAAATGTAAACCCAGAATTTTTTTATTGTCATTCAAGTGGGGATTTTCATGCTGGATATTGAAGACAAAAATAATAATCTTGCTCTTATACAATAATAAAAAAAAAGATATTTTAACTCTGAAGGGTTTCCAGAGTTAATTTGTATTATTGCTTTATTTACACTTCATAGAGCTAGTTGGCATATCCTAGCCTAAAAGGCAGTAGCTGATATGAAGTAAAAAATATTGTCCAAGGAAACACTTGCAGGAATTGAGTTTTTCCATTTGGTTGCAGATTTTTAAGTATAGAAAAAAAAAAAACCCCAGTCAAACAACAGTGAACACAGACAAACAAACACCAACTGAACAACAGCAAAACCAAAACAACAGAGATAAACAGCTCCCCAATTTCCACTTTTATAAAAACCTTCACAAGGGGAGAATAGAGACCATCTTTGTTAAAAACTATACTCAGAACTCAGTTTAGATTTTATTGCCCAACTAGGTTGAATTTGGATACAAAGTCAAAGGGGGGTGATTGTGAATTGGCTAAGCAAACTTCAGCTCACTTTCAGCTGGGTAGTTTAGGTATGGCTTTTAGCATCAGTAAAACAGCATGGAGTTTAGGCTACCAAATACTCTCTTCTGTAGCTGAATTGGAGGATTTAAGCCATGCAGGAGGTTTCAGTCACCCCTTGGAGTGCAGTGTGTATGGATGCTTCTGGCTGCCTGCACTCTAGCAGGAGTGCAGATCTTGGGACAGGCTAAAGCACACCTAGCTGTGTGACTGGTGCATCTGGCAGTGCTGCTGGCTGGTTGCCTGCCTGAAACGAGGATCCCTGTTGGCCTAGGAATGGGAGTGTAGAATATTTGCTGATATATTAGGCTGCCTGCACCTTTGGTCTGTCCAGGCAAAATGAGTGAATGGGGTTGTGAATGCTGTTGTGTGCTCAGACTTGCTGCTCCAGCAGTCAGACTCAGCCTGTGCCTTAGGGTTTCCATTACGTTTCTTTAATTTTGCATTAGTGTTTGCAGTAAATCTTTGTCTGCCTGTCAGGCCCCATGTGAAGGCAGGGCATGCTGAAAGAGAAGGTAAAACTGTATCCAGTCGTGGCAACAAGGCAGACATGGGCAGTGCCCTCACTGGAAAGGGACAGTCTCACTGTATGTGAGGAAGTTGAGCACAGCGGATTTGGGGACACCAACCAGGTTCAGCCAATAGTCTAAATTGCCAGGTGAGTGTATAATGGTAAAGGGAAGGCAGGCCTGTGAGTTTGGGTCAACAGGATAAATGGCCAGGATGGGCTTGGCTGCAGTGTGGCTGTACCACATTCCAGAGGGAACAGAGGCAAGGCTGGCTAAAAAAAAAGGGGAGAGTGGCTCTTATGAGGCTTTCTCTAGCTTTTTGTTGCAGAGCTATCTTCAAGACTGGTTGAGATCTCCCAAATAGTGCTATCAATAACTGAACCAATACTGGAGAACTGGCCCCAAGCACAGGCAGCCAAACTCCTGGGACATGGGAGGGTGCTTTTGTTCTGAACACCTTCATATAGTTCTGCAAAACTCGGATACTAAAATAATAAAGAGCACATTAATAGTTTAAGTGGGTAGGCTTTCTGTAGTAATAATTTTATGTTGAATTCAGAACAACTTGGTTACTGTGCTAAAACTTGCATTTCAGGCAAGGCCAAAGGTAAGAAAACTGTACAAGGCTTGCTTCCAACTCCTGCTCTTTAAAAATTTTCCTTTGCATTTTTTTACTAGTACTATTGGAATTACACAGGGTCAATTGTTCTGATTTGACTTGCAGCAGAAGCTTTGTTATTGTTGCTTCTGGCTGGAAGGAGGAGCAGAGTAAATAAAGGCTTTGAAAACATGAAAGGTATGAAGAGTTTCTCATCTTGGAGCTGACATTAGAAATGAATATATTGACAAGTATCGCCATGACTATATGCTGTGATAGAATTTGGCAATGTGCTACATCATGACAGGGTCCCATTTGAATGAAACAGTAGTAGATGTGATTTTAAGAGAAGCTATTTTATAATGTTCCATATTGGAATGATATTTTTGCGTTGTTTTGATATATTTCCTGACCTGTTTTCAAAAAATCACTTTCTGCATTGAAAAGCAAAAAGTACTTTTCTTCACAGGTGTTGCACAAGTCACTTGTATAAAAAGTTTCCTGTAAGTGTATTTATAAGGCAGCTGTGGATTTTATTTTAAATGGGATGTGATGGAGGACAACGAAAAGTAGTATGAGTAAGGACTTTTCACGTATGAAATAATGCTTAATTGCTTGACACAGTAAGTTAGTGAAGGAAGTAATAAGAAATAATGAAGTATTTGCATTTCTGAAGAAACTCAGTGAGCATAGGCTTGTCCCAGTTCTGCTGTGTAATGACATATAGGCAAATCAACCTATATAAATGCTTTGTAATGTGGTAGTATGTGCATACAAGTTTGTGTTAAACACTGTTTGCTTTTGTTCCTAGAATAACAAAAAGTATAGTGTTGTTATAGCTACTTCAAGAAAATCAATAATCCAACCTGGCTATGTATATTTCATTTTGCTGTTTAACTCTGGTAAATGGGCCAGTTCTTAAACCTTCTTCTGGCTCAAAAATGTTTCCATGTTGTGAGGTATCAAAACTTGATAGTTTGCCTTTTGTTTTTTGAGGGGCTTTATTCAAGAGGTGCTGAGGTAAATAATGGCCTCTTTATTAGCCCTGGTCTTTGTTTTGGGAAAATGGCCAGAGGATTCAGGGCTGAAGATGAGTCTGTGATCCATATCAGTGTACTTAGTAAAGACCTATAAGGGATAACTGAAATTGTTTGACTTGATCTTAATGGTGCTTTCCAGCCTAAATGATTCTGTGAAACCTGATTTGTCCTGCCTTCTTCTCATACTGCTTGTGCTTCTGCAATTTTTTGACACTCCTTATAGTCCAAGTGTTTTACAGGATTTCTTCACTTATTCTTTAAGGTCATTTTTTCTTACTTTGGAAGTTAATATTGCTTTCATGGTGGCACTAATAACAGTATCTGCCAAAGAAAAATGGATGTGAATAGAGGTTTACTTGGTATGTTTGGTGGTCTAATCAGTAGAAACCACCCTCTCTGTACACTGTTCATGTCACAACTCTCATGACAGTAATTAAAACTGGAACTTTAAGCTTTGGCTTTATCCTTGATAAGGGACTTCTGGAATAGGAAGGGCATAAAGATGGTCAAGACCATATTTTCAGATTCAGTTTTGCTTTTATTTATGAGTCAAGTGCAACTTCTTTGGAACATATTTTTTAGTTGGCATAATTACTGGTAGTTTATTTCCTTTCTATGTAGTCGTGCATTCATATGTGGTTGCCACTAAAGTGGGTGACACAAGGTGTGCTTTGTTCTGTGTTCTTAGTCTGCTCTGTTGAATAAAACAATTGTATTCAAAAGTACAATGCTTACTTTTCTCATAGCATCAGTTTTCAGTTTTGTTTTCCTTAGGTTTTCACAAAAATCGACTTGCTGATTAAATAGCAGAGTCAGCTGCTATCTGCTTTTTTGTAAATTGGACTAGAAGGTTTTTTCCCCTTCTTTTTGGCTAGCATATTGTTGCACTTTAATTTCTCTCTAAATTCTCCCATGGTGTTAAATGCAGTGAAAAAGGTAACAGCTGGGGTAAAGCTTTGATAACACCAGCTTAAGTGCTGATGACTTGAGAATATGTACCTACACAGTTGGGCAAGCAACAAATAAGAAAAATATTTTAGATTCCAACTGACTAGCTGACAGATGCTAACTGTTCTGTCTTTTGGTATCTTGTTGTTAAAAAACAGATGCTTGAATAGTTTTGGGAGATATTTAGAGAGCTATAGTATGATGTCTTTTGCTGATAATTCTCTGCTGAGTGAAGAGTTATCACTCTTTGGTGAGCTCTGTGAAGGCTTTTCAATTTACCTTTAAAACATTCTTGTCCTTTGAATGACCTTTGATTGCAATAGTACATAATAACAGTCTTGAGAACATTCAATAGGAAGAATGAGAGTAGACCTTCTCTGTGCCTCTTTGAGAAGAGAAAAAATGCTTATGCTTTTTCATAGTAAGTCTTTTTAGCTCTGGAAAAGTTTTGGGTGTTATCTCCAGCATTTTCATCCACTGACTTCAGAATTATTTAGTCACCTCCAGTGTATTAGAACAGCCAGGACCTGAGAACCTCAGTGACTCTCCTCCTGCTGACATCTACAAATGGAATGTAGATCAACAGAAGCAAGTCTCTGAAGACCATAAAAATATTTACAAATGTGGAAAGAAGAGATGACTGGTGCAAGAAGGAGGTGGTGCACTTGATTCAGTGCTGATTAACTTTTTTTAGATGATTTGCTGAAGTGTTACTGAAGTAGCTGTGCTGGTGTGAGTGAAGTATCTACCTCCTTTCAGTTTATTAAACTTATTAAGTAACCCTTGCTTTTGAATAAAACTGAGCTGTTGGCAAGAGGATTATGGTGGTTTAAAAATAATTTTTACAAGCATGAGTAAGTGTTCCACTACCTCTGGCAAGTGTAGATAAGTGTAACTTTTTTTTTTTATACAGTATGCTGTCAGCATTTTTAACAGTGCCCTTTTAGAGTCAGGAGGTGACACTGTTCTTGCTTGAAATTCATTATTTTTGTGTTCTTTACACTTTTGCAGGTGCAATTCTTTCTCAAAGATATTTTTGTGTTAAGGTTCAGGTCAGTAATCATCTATTCTAGGTGCACAAAACAGTGAAAACAGCATGCCTTTCACAGATCCCAGTGGTTTTGGAAAATTCCATGGGTTTTCTTAATACTGGCGTTACAGACCCTGTCTAGACATCCTCCCTTCATGGATACATATGACCCAACTGTGAGAACCAATTGTGGAGATGAGAATGGAAAAATATTATTTTGCATGGTTTACTTGATAATTGCATAGTTCTGAATGGAGGTGTCTTAAACCTTGGAGTGACAAGTTTTGTTGGCCATGGAATACCAGATATGAAGGAAGGGAGATGGAAAGAACTGGGTACATGTCAGGCAAAGAGTGAGGAAGATCAACACAGAAATAAATGTAACTCGGAATAATAATTCCTTGGAGAAGTATCAGTGCCTTCTTTGGCAAAGAAAATACACAATAGAGGAGGGGAGTGGTGGACAGAGCTAGAGAATTAAGAGAAAGGAACAATAGTATTAACTGTGTAAAGGAGGACTAAAATATGATAGGAAAGGTGACAGTGGCTAAGGCCAGAGTTTTCTTTGTGTGTCAGTAAGACCTGTACAGCTGAGGGGTCTCTCTGGGATCAGGTGTGTGCAGCCTGTACACTTGCTGACTCTGGCCCTTTCAGCAGCTCCCCAAAATCACTGCTGAGAAATTCTCTTCAGCTGCAGTTCTAGAGATGGGTGAGGGAAATTACTCTCTTCTCTAACCATGCTATTATATTTCCATTTACTGAGCTCAAAATAAAGGCTTTTGAAATAAAAGACTTTTGAAATGTTCTCAGGATTGCAGTTTTCCAGATTTTCAACCACCTATCCCCAACCATTATAATTGTTTGCAAAGTAAAGCTTTTATTGCTTCCTCCCACGTAAAGGAAGCAATGATGGGACAGAGATTCATCCCTAGATGACAATGTTTTTGTGATTCCAAAACAAACTTTCTAAAAATTATTTTTAAACCAGAAAAGGGCGCTTTCTTCTCTGCAGTTGTTACTGTGTTGTTTTAAAAAAAACTTTTCTCAGATGCTGTATTAGAACTGCATCTAACAGTTTGTGCTAGCAGCCTCAGAACATACAGATCATAAAAAGTTAATTTTCTATTTTTGTGTATTACAAGGCCAGGTTCTTTAATTTTACTTGTCTTCCTACTAAGTGCTGGATTCACATATTCTTTCTTAATGGCACCTTTTTCTCAATCCTTACTTTCTCTTTTGAGTGGAAGAATATGGGTGAAAGAGAATAGGTAAGATTTCTTCCTATTGTTTAAAAAGGCAGATGAAGCCTTCAAGGCAGGTGTTATGTTGACAGTGTGGTAATAGCTAGAGATTTGAATTTGGTGCTTGCTGCAGGATGCTAAACAAGGTCCTTGTTAGTAAACAAGAATGCATGCAGCTACTCGTCTTTCTATGGATTAAAAATATATATAATCTTTATGCTGCAGGCTGCAGCATCCCCAACCTGACCTACCTGTATGTAAAACAGGTCAGCTAATATTAGTAACCTACTTGCTATGGGGAGGTTTCTTATAGAATCACAGAATGGTTTGGGTTGGAAGGGGCCTTAAATGTCATCTAGTTCTAACTCCCCCCCTGCCATGGACAGGGATACCTTCCACTAGGTCACTCAAAGCTCTGTCCAACTTGGTCTGGAACGCTTCCAAGGATGGGGTATCTACAGCTTTTCTGTACAACAGAGCTATGTTGCAAAATAAAAAGAAGCAAAGTAAACTAGTTTATCTTTAGGGTGCAGCAGTGACATGCAGTGAGTATATGGGTCTTTAAAAATATTTTGAATATTCTTCATCGTCTACAGGGTTGATAATCTCAGGGCCTTTCCTCTGACAATAGGTGTAACACTTCTTGCTGTGTCTAGTCAGGACTGCTGCTGTTGGCCAGTATTAGCTGCTCCTTGTTGTTCCAGCAGAACATTTTGCCATTTGTGTGGGTAATGTCCATGTGACTGAAGTCATTCAGGCTCAAGATAAAGCTTCAATTCAAAGCCTTAAACACTAAGCTGCAATTACATGGGATTCCATTGGGTTAGATTTGGCTGTCCCAGTACATTGTCAAATGCTTAATGCGTAAACTTGCTGTTTTTGTAGAACTTTGTTATTAAGTGTCAAAGAAGGAAAGAAAGAGGAAAATAAAAGAGGTGGAAGCTTTAGTGTTTTGCTGTAAAATATTTTTAAGACAGAAATTTAAACTAGTGGGACTAAGATTAAGAAAACAAAGGATTTAATGTAGTGAGTCGAGAGTTTAAAGATCTTAATTTATAGTTGCATTAAGTATTGCATTTTGTAGTATTTTGTACCCAAAAAGTACTCATGTGCCTCAGTGAACATAATCCTTTTGTTTTTGCTTATTGGAATTATGTTCATAGAAGCGTAAAACTGACAACCTGGAATACAACACAAAACTGATTTTGTTACATTTGGTGCCAAAATCACAAAAATTACTTGTGAGAATTTTAGTGAAGTTTTACCCATTTTATGTTGAGAAGTATTTTAATGCTGTTGCTTTGGAGTGAGTTTTACGTAGATTTTTTTTTTTTTGCATTATTTTGGTGCCATGATTAAATTCTTGCATTAGCTATACTGAAGCTCCATAAGGGAATATTAATAGTCCATTTAGTGGCACTGCAATGTGTGTTAAAAGGACAATAACAGGTCTTGCCTACTCCACTGATTTTGCTGGGCTTTGACATCTCACATATGAAGTGTCACCTACCTCCCTGTGCACCTGCTCTTATCTAAGTGATATTTTATATGAGGGATCTCAAAGGTCCAGAACAATTTACATTGAATATAACATTGTTGATACGGATGTAACAGAAAGTGTTGATGCTGCATGTGTTAGTATTCTGATTAAAAAAAAACCCCAAAAATAAACAACAAAAAAAGAAAAGTATGAAGCTCTGTACTTGTGTTCATTCTGGATAGCTGGTTTTAATAGATACTTGCATCTTTCTGTAAGTTTTTTCATATCAGGTGAATAGATGATACTAGATTTTTTTCCTCCTTCAGTCTTTTATTATTTTCCTTATTTCCCTGTCAATTCAAAGACTGAAATTGAACTGAAAAAGTGCTTATTTCTTTGCTATACATGATGTTGAATAAAATTCCTGTGACTTGCCTGGTTCAGAATTCTGAAGCCACAGCTTCATCAAGTCCGGTCTGTTGTTCAATTTTTAAATGAATGGTATATATGCAGTATTTTTTATATTGGTTAATTTAGTTTTTGATAATTTTTAGTTTAAAAATTCAGAGTAATATCTGAATTCCAATGCTACATATTCCAGAAATTGCTTTCTTACTGTCTTTATTAACTGCTTAGTGAACAAAATTGCATATTAAATTGCAATTGCATGTTAAAAACAACACAAATACTTTTTAGCTACTAAAGTGCTGACAGTACTTAAAAAAATAGACTTGAGAAATAATTAGGTTCATTTTAAAATGGAAGGAATTTTTGCCATATCACAATATGATTCGGGCAACCTACTCAAGGCTGACTCACCAGATTTTGCTGATGGGAAAGGAGAAAAAAAGGGACCAAATTGTGTAACTATGTATGTGAAATTATTGAAGTATTGATTCAATGCAGTTTTTCTACAGAAAACAGTGACTGGAAAGGTGCTACCCAGAGCTCCCCAAATTCTTTTTTATAAGAAAGTCTACATTATTGCAGGATCTTCTGATTCAGAACTTCTGGCAAAGTACTCTATTACATTCTACACTTAAATAGAATAGCTGTTGTAACTGCGTTGTTTGCTTCTCTTTAATTACTGTATAAGCACTGATAGTATGTATACTTTTTCTAAAAAGTTTGTGGAATAAATCCAATACTTTATAAGGTTAAAAGAAATCTGTCTCTGCATTTGAGTAGTCATTAAATCCCACTGTAACATGCTGGACAAGGATAATACAGTGCTTGTTCAGTAACTTCAGTGCATACAGAATCCAAAATTAACACAGCCATAGTTTCTGGTCAGTGCAAGACACTGTGGTCAGTCTTGATGTGACATCCCACAGTTGCTTACTGGTGTGGACCCAGATCTAGTATGAACTGGATACTAGGAAGTGGGAAAAAGTTTTTGTGCCTAAGAAAATTATAGGTATCACTTAAGGGCTATGCCTTCTGTTTGTAGTCTGTGGTTAATGGCAAAACTTCACCTTCTTAGAACAACATATGAGGAAGGAAGGAGTGGAGTAAATTTTTTTTCTATAAAATGTGTAAGAAATAGAAATATATCATAAGGAAAGAATGATATAAAAGAAATCAAGAGAGACATGATTATGTATGTCTGTGCTAAAGGACTTGAGAAGAAATGATATACACAGGCCCAGTTGTGACAAACGTGTTCATACAGTGCTAATTCATTGCAAACGACACAACTACTTGTGGAAGTGAAAACTGCTGGTGAAAACAGTGAAATCAGCCTCCAAATCAGCATGTTCATGAATTTCAATACAAATGTATAGCATTACAGAGAAAAAGAGTGCTTTCAAAACCATTCAATGGTTATTTAATATTACTTTCTTTTCCTTCCTGTCCCACAGGTACTCTGTGTCTGCATGTTAACGACAATCCTAGGATGTATATTTGGCCTGAAGCCTAGCTGTTCAAAAGATGGTAAATAATATGTCTTCTATTACTAAATATTACTAAACAATTCCTTTTTTTTTTTTTTTTTTTTTTGCAAATTAATTTTCATATTATCAGAATGCCATCCTTCTTGCTGCACAAGAAGGATTGCATGCATCGCTTGAAGCAGTATCAGAAAGAGGGGAACAAAAATACCAGAAAATAAACCTCAGGTATACTTAATAATTGTGTGTACTCACTTGAGAGGTAAAGTGATCCTGGTACTACTCAGTGTCTAATCTGGCAGCTTCCATGTTTCCCAGCTGTCACTGTGGTGATGTCACATGGCTGGCTTTTTTCAGTTTACCATTCAAAAAATTGTAACAACAAAACACAACAACTTCTATTTCATGTTGTCCTGGAACATTTGTTTTTCATCTTTTCCACTCAATTATGAAGGGAAAAAAAAGGTATTTTTTTACTGGTTAGAACTGTAGCCTGAAAACATTCCTGGTGGAATTCCTCTGTTTGTTTTCTGTCCTGAAAAATATGTGGTTTTTTCAATGGTGAAGTTTCTTCAGGTAGAAGGTTACGAAAGACTTTCTTTTTTAAAGAAATTAGGCTTCACTTTGGGAACAACTATGAAGAATAATTTCAAAGCTGAACATAAAATTATTTTTGACAGATGTCCAGTTTATAAAATTTCTTTTATAGTATATCTAAGTTTTATATACCTATAATATATATAGATTTCTTCTAATTTTATTATAGCTCTGCAGTATTGGTTCATTAATATCTCATTTTCCTAATATCACACACCTCAAGATTCTTCAGAAGAGGAGTCAAATGATGGAGGATTTCCCCTCTCTCCCTTCTGGTGATTGCTCAGGATTAGACAGTGTGACAAAGTTCTTAAGTTTTGTTAATCCTTCACATCACCAGTTTCTGGTTGGTATTTATTGGAGTGGTTTTTTTTTTTGGTTTTGGAGTTTTTTTTTAATGATTATTCTCCTGCCCTCAGCAACCCCAATCTAGTGGAAGAATGCTACGTCTTTTTTATATTTTAATTGAACAAAAAATAAACTGGTGAGCAGTACACTCAAGTTAGTATCTCTTGAGTCTGCTTTGGAACAGCCCTCCTTACATCTTGAGATCTTAGATATTCTGAGTGACTGTACTCACATGTGTCACTTCCTGTGACACAAAGGACAAGGACAGTCACAACTAGCTTTTATTTCATTGGTTTCTGCCAATTCTGAAACACCATGTTCCCACTAGAATAAAACAGAACCCTTTGTTCAATATGCTGAAAAAATATTTTTGTTCAGTGAGAGGAAATAAGCATTTGGTTGGATCAAGACTTTCCTTTGGCTGTCACTGTTTTTGCAGCCTTCCTGTAAGTTGTGGAATGGCCAACGGTGTCATTTCATGTGCTGACTATATTGGGTTTCTTTTGCACACTGACTGATTTGGGCTCAGCCACTGACATCTAACACTATCCAATATTACAGTGAAAACCTGCAAAGGTCGTTGCTTTGAAAGGACCTTTGGAAGCTGCCGTTGTGATAAAGATTGTGTCAAGCTTGGGAACTGCTGCTTAGATTACCAGGAAACATGTATACAACCAGGTAAGGATGGAAAAAAGCTGAGGGAGCAATCTCTCCTGTTCTTTGACAAGGGACAACTCAGCGTGTGAGTTCTGCTGTGGTCAGGACTTACTTCAGATGGGCTGTGAGTGCAAAGCAGAGCTACTGAACAGCAGGGTAGTTCTGATGCCACTCATCCCCCCTTTTTATGCTCTCTGTGTTGCATTCCTGGATGGAGTTGCAGTGGTGATGGTGGTACTGGGGACTCCTGTGGAAACATCAGGGCTCTGGTACAGCTGCTGTTTCACACAGACAAAGCTTGTGTTTCACCCAGCTGGACTACTTAGGAGCTGACATAGCTGGTAGGCTGGCTTTCCTGTAGCTCTCCTGTGAGGAGAGAGGCTGCAACAGACTGTGCTGCTGCCCTCCCCCTTGGAAGGAGGAGGAACAATGGCAAGTCGAGGTCTTAGCCAGCTTTTTGTTTGCTGTTGGTGAGACAACAGTGGCCCGCATTGTCCCTGGCATCAGGGATGACTCCTACGTTCTTGGGCAAGCCTGGAATAGAAGTGCATTCTGCATATTGCATTTGTCTGTCATCGTCTGAGTGAAAAAGGGGGAAGGACAGAGCAGCTCTGTGAGAGCTGCCATCTCTCCTTACCCAGCTGCTCAGGCCCTCAGCCTTGCTACTCCACAGCCTGAGTGTGAAGCAGGGGTCATGAGCAGGAATCCAGGCAGGATGACAAAACCGATTGCACCCGGTGAAGGATTGCGAAATGAGAAGCAGCTGCCATGGTTTGCCAGAAGGCAAAGGTCAAAGAGACAAACATGAAAAATACCTTTGAGAAATTTTACAGAGAAAGATATTAGTGTGTGTGGGACACCAAGGACAGCATGTGACTCTTTTCTCTGCTTTGGTTTTGCCTTTATGCTTTAAAAGCAGCATTCCTTTCAGATATCTATTTTTCTTCTTATTCTTCTTTACATACATTTGATTAATTTCTGGGTAAGATCACACTGATACATTTATTATTCCAATGTGGACTTTGAAAACTAAGTAATTAAACTGAGCTCAGATCCCTGCTCCAATTGACTGCTTTTGAAAGGACAGGTTTCAGATATATGGTTGATTTATCCAGGCATATAGTCACATGGGTTTTACTCTGTCTGTTTTATTACATCACTCCCCCGACTACTTTAAAAAACAAACTGGAGAGTCTGTCTTAGCACTAGGAATATGAATGAATTAATTGGTGGTGATTTTGTTTGTGGTGTGTGTTTTTTTTTTGTTTTTTTTTTTTTTTTTTTTTTTTTTTTTGGGTTTTTTTTTGGGGTTTTTTTTTTTTTTTGAGGGTTTTTTTTTTTTTTTTTTTTGGGTTTTTTTTTTTTTTTTTAAATTTTAATCAGCCCTAACATCAGTGGAGAATCAAATTCTAATTTCCCAATACTATCATGTAGCTAGAACAATAATAGATTCTTCTTTCTCTCATGGAAATAAAGATCTATTTGATATTAGTGAAATTACTGAAGTACAGTAACCTGAAAGTGAGATTAACCTCCTGACAATGCTTTTAGGGATTTCCAATTGTTAATCATGTATGAAAATCATTGAGTGTTCTCTGTGCAAACTTTTAGATTTGGCTTCCATGTCTCTGTTAAGATCTTCACTTCTGTATGCACTCAGCTGGTAAATTCACTGGTGTTTATCCTCACTGAATGTAAAGGATCTATTTGTGTTTATGACTGATAACAAATCATAGAATCACAGAATATGCTGAGTTGGAAGGGACCCATAAGGATCATGAAGTCCAACTCCTGGCCCAGCACAGGACATGCCAAGAGTCACATCCTGTCTCTGAGAGCGTTGTCCAAATGCTTTTTGAACTCTCTCAGGCTTGGTGCTGTCACCCACTTCCCTTTGGAGCTTTTCCAGTGCCCAGCAGCCTTCTGGGTGAAAAATCTTTTCCTGATACTTAACCTAAAGCTCACCTGACTCAGCTTTATGCTCTTTCCTTGAGCCCTGTCACTGGCCAGGAGAGTGAAGAGATTGGTGCCTGCCCCTCTGTTTCCACTCATGAGAATATTGAAGACTATAATGTGGCTTTTTCTGTCTCTCCTTCTCCAGGCTGAACAAACCAAGTGACCTCTGCTGCTCTTCATAACGTTTCCCCTCCAGACTCTTTACCATTCTCATGGCCTTCCTTTGGGCACTCTCTAATAGTTTAATGTCTTACATTGTGGCACCCATAACTGCCCCCAGCACACGAGGTTAGGTCGCCCCAGCTCGGAGCAGAGTGGGACAATCTCCTCCCATGTCTGGCTGTGATGCTGTGCCTGATGCACCCCAGGACAGGGTTGGCCCTCCTGGATGCCAGGGCACTGCTGGCTCACATTCAACCAGGACATCCAGGTCTTTAAATGGTACAATGTACTGGAATATGCCATTCAGAGAAACCAGCATTGTTGTCTAATAAAATCAACCGTGGAGCTGAAGTCAGTAGGTCTTCTTTCCCATGAAAGACATATAGAGTCTTAAATAGTGGCAATGATGCCTCAGCCTAAGAGATGCTGAAAGAGGCTGGAATGCCTGATGATGACTGGTAAAATCCACTGTGACTTCAAATGCAAGTCAGAAGAAATTAATGCTGCTCAGTGTTATCTAGGCATTCCAAATTCAGACTATTTTTTTTTTCTGGGGGAGTTTTTTTGGGAACTTTTTTATAGTATGATCTTACCAGATTATATCCACAAAAATTACCATATTTCAGGACATCTGTAAAATGGATTCTTTCTGATCTGTGATATTTACACCCTTATGCTGCATGATTATATTCAGATGACTGGACTCTTGGGTATTTAGTTGTGCGTGTTTCTATTTCCTGAAGTGCCAAAGTTTGTGATACTATGTGTGTATGAGATAATGAGTTATCTCTATTACACCTGAGGTATATTTCTCAGTGAGTAGGGATTTGAGACTGGACTTAACACTTGCTTTGTTAGTTCTGGACTTACAGCAGTATTAATTATTGTGCTGTCCTTCTCTCTCACCTGTTTTTTAGCCCACATATGGACCTGCAATAAATTCAGGTGTGGAGAAAAGAGGCGACCAGAATATCGTTGCTCCTGTTCAGATGATTGTGTGGAAAACAAAGATTGCTGTGTCAATTATCAAGCTGTTTGTAAAGGTAAATATCATCAACAAATTACTGCCATCTTTCATATATATGCATAATTGTATAAAAGGAGCAAGAACATAATATGACTTTAAAGCATCCATTAAAGCAAAAAAACCCCTTGCATCTATCAGTAAGAATGTCTTAAAAATGTCAGAACTGTCTTAAAAAATAAATTGCACTCATTTGTTTTAAGGAGAGGCAAGCTGGGTTGAAGAAGAATGTGAGGACATTACTGAACCTCAGTGTCCGAAAGGGTGAGGAAATTGTATATTTGCATAGCTCTGCTCTTTGCTTGCATTTCATTTTTGAGATTGTTTTCCCTGCTGTGCCTGCCTGGGACCTGCTTGCCTTTTACACATACAGTGAAAGCAACTGCCAGAGATGAACACCTGTTCAGTCAGCATTTGATGGTGCTTACTAACAGATCAGGTTGTTCTATCTCAGTACTTGCTTGACTTGCAAGATATGCTTATTCCTCAACCCTGCTGTGTCTCACAGATGTGTGTGCCCTGGGCAACTCTGCTGGTTGCCAGCCATGTTATTGGCCTACATGTGCTGCAATACTCACCATTCCAAATATTTTGGGACCCATCTCACAATCTTAGACTCCTAAGACTGTCTCCCTCCCCTGACTCTTTAAAAGACCTTCCCAATAGCTTGCATTTTCCAGCCTCAGGACTGCAAATTGTGGGCAGATCTCTGTTCCAGCTCCACCAGCAGTGTGACAACACTGTTTGCAAGCTGTCTGAATTACTTTCTTTAGAGGGTGTAAAGTGCCATGGGATCCTTGTATTCTCTGGCTCAGCTCCACATTGGGCCTGCTCCTGCAAGTTATGTATACACTGTGTGAGGAATGACTCATGTGGTTTATGGCATCAGCACTCAGGCTTGAATAGTACAGTAAAGCTCCCAGCCAGGGAAAAAAGCTTTTATTACTTTAACTGTTTTTGCTGTGGGGTCTTCTAACTAACTTTAACTATAAAGTTGACTGTAAACTATGATTGTATGTCTGTGCTATCAATAGAAGTGACTTAAATTCTTGATTGATTTATGTAGTAAATACTTGCTAAACATGTTATGGGACTACTATATTCTTATCTGACAAGTATCAAAAAATACAGACCTATTTTATTTTGAAATTTTGGTGCAAGGGGATATTTCTAGTAAAGTAAACACATTTTATTTTGTTCTTATGTCATTCTTAAGATATTTAAATCATGCTATATTTATTCATCAGAATGATAATATTGTCAAACAAAATACATTGTCTTTTGAAATATTTCATACGAGTTGAGTACCCTTCATTCTGATTCAGAGCACTGACAGATGCTGACAGGTCAGAACCTGGAGCTTCTGTCCAACTTGTAGTCCAAGTCCCCAGTAGTCCCCTCTGTAGGAAGGTGATAGCCAGGTGGTTCTTGAAGTTTTTGTCCTTAACTTTCGTTCAGAGTTCAGGAGCCATTTGGGACTTTGTGTTGGGAACTGAGTCTAGGGTGCTGATTTCTCCAATGCAAAGTTAGGAGGTGTTGCCCCCAAGAGTTTGGTAAACAAACAAGAGTCTTGTGCAGATCCACAGTCTAAGTTACTGATGCAAATGTCATAGGGCAACTCCTGTTGGTTAACTTGTTTTTAGGGTTTTTTGTTTGTTTTTCTTCTGTTCAGCTCATGAAAGGGATACATAGTTATTCCTCTAAAATTTTTTTTAATCCTGGTAAACCCCAAAATGTTGCAATAGAATCCAGCCCAGGAAAGGGTGATGTGTAGTCAAAGTTGAATCAAACAATGTTGACTGAAGGCTCATCTTGGACTATTAGCACACAAGCCTCTCCCAAAAGTAACAAGTCTGTAAACAATCCATTTCTTCCTATGCTGTGTGGTAGGCAGAATTGCAGGTGGATTAAGTTGCAGCACTCATTTTGAGGCTTCAGGATATCAGTTCTGATTCTGTGCACATTAATACAGCATATTTTGTGGGTTGAGATTGCTGGTTTTATTTATTTTAGTTTTAGCTGGATTTTACCTGTTCCTGTGATCCAAAGTAGACAAAAGATGGCACAGCGTTCAATGAGGTGCTTAATCTGAGAAATCCCACTGATTTCAGTGAGACTGATCAACTGCTTAAAATGAAGTACACAACTAAGTCTTTCCAAAACTGGGTTCTATGTTATTTAATAGGCATATAAAGTTAATGGGCTGTGAAATCTCAGAAGTCCTTCCCACTATTCTAGGGGTGAAATGATACTCAGACAATTCAAATCTACTCAAGCAGTTTATCCTAATACTTACATAGATGGCTTTACTGATGACTTTTTGCTGTCCTTTTGTCCTCATGTCTTTTTCTTTACTTCAGGCTTATTACTATTTGTTCTATCTTCATTGAGCTGTAAGAGCATCTGATGACTTTCCTCTTTGCTGATTTCTCTTTATATCTGGAGATTGCTGTTATACTTTCTGTTGAGGCTTTCTGTACATTTAGTGGAAAAGAAACCTTTTCTTCCTGTGCTTTATGGCTGTGTAGGCAGTGGTGTATGAGTGTGTGTGGGACAGGAAGTTTTCTGTGTACTACATTAAGCTTTTGAAGGGAACTTTCTTTTCCTTCCTATTTTGTTTTCTTTCTCTTTTAATTATGGTCTAGCCTGCCTGCAGTGAGGGAAGACAACTTGGCAATGTGTTCCATGGTTCTGGCCTCTTGATCATCCAGACTGGTGAACCTCCTAGACCACAGCAAGCCTGTCTTGCCTGCATAATGTTTCCATAGAAGCCAGTTTATAGGATGGGATAATTGATACTGCATTTCCTTCAGTTTGGAGTCAGGATGTGACTGTGGCATACCTATTTATCCAAGAGCTGTGAAACACACTTGTCTCAGTGTTTGGACACAGCCAGCATGAATCACCAACAGGACCAAAACTTGAGCCTCCCAGGCTTGCTTGCTCATGACACCCCATTCATGAAGAAGCAAGTGCAGCCTTTACTACTGACAGGAAAAATGCGTAGAAGTGGCTGATATACCTCAGAATGGAGCTTGGGTCAGTTTGTCTGGGGATTTTACTGGAGCTGTTCCAAAAAGAGTGCAGTTTAACATGGTCTGTCATGCTTTGCTTCCCTGAGCACCAGGGCAGATCAATAATTATGTGAGTTTTGGCATGTGTAAAGTATACAAGAAGTGAAATGGGCAATTGCCCTCGTTGTGGCAATGGCCTATTTTGCCAAGTTTAATTTTACATGTGCAAAGGGGTCAGTAGCTAGATTTGCAGACAACCAAAACATGTATTTAACAGTTGGTTTACTTGTAAATGCCAAACCAGAAACAGTTGCGTAAAGTCCCTTTCTAAGTGGTTGTTTTAAGTTTGGTGGGGTTTTCTGGTTTTGGTTTGGTTTTTTTTTCTTTTTTTTTTCTTTTTTTTTTTAAGTTAGACTTGTTAGTAAGTAATATTGAACAGCCTCAAAGTTCTTGTTTTACTGCACAGAACTTTGCAGTGAAAATTTTTAGACCTCTGCACTGAAGTGTATCAATTTATTGAGAAGGGGCATGGAGAAGGTATTTGCAAAACTTGTAGAGGTCAGAATCTGTGCTGCAAAAAAATACTTGTAATATGGGCAAAGGTAGTGCATAACGTTTACTTACTCTGTTCTGTTATACAGTTTTAGTTTTGACCTGAAAATCATCCATTTCTTGTTCCCACCTGTGCCATATAAATTTAAAAAGCAGGCTACAAACATACATCTTAGAAATGCATCTAAAAGTTTTATTCTATCTGGGGTATAGGGTAGTAATAATGCAATAATTCTGACTAATGAAATCCTTTTGGCTGAACTGTTGTCCAAATTGTTGATTGAAATTTTCTTAGGGTAGATCTGTTTTGGTTGCCTGACTATTCCTTAGTTTAATATAGTCACATTTGTTTGACTGACACACAGCTTGTAAATGTTTCATTTGTAATTGACTCTTCAGATTTTTTGTGGGATACATCACTAAAGAAATTGTCAACACTTTATAAACAATGTCTTCTATTCTCACTGTTTTATTTTTGGAAATTAAAGTGCAACAAAGTTTTTAAAAAATTGTAAATATAAAAGGGGAAAACGAGCTTGCAAAAAGTAATATTTTAATATTATAATATAAATATGAAATTGTTTTATGAAAGTCCATATTTTCAATAGTTATTGCTGCACAGCAGTGATTTTTTTTTTTTTCAGTGTCATGCTCTCATGTCTATAGGTCAAACACAGGGTATGTTTTCTTCAAAGAAGTAGTTACTGATGTTACATAAGTTACTATTCCTGTCTGTGATGCAATGCTTTAAGTACTTACAGTTGGAGAGAAATTGTTTGAGCAGGGGTGAATCTGGGAAGAAGTCAAGACTGGAAAATATAGATCCTGTGGAGACTGGAAGGGGAGATTTTATTTTTGTTGGTTACAATGAAATCAATTTCTGAATTTATTTGTGAAGTTCCTGGCAGGAATGCTGTTACAGTGTTTCCAGTTTCAGGGCCACATTTTTGAGTTTGGAGCTTTGGTAGTACTTTGGTAGCAATAAGCAAGTTCTTTTTGGTTGGATAATCTTTGTAAGATGAAAGGAAAAGTACGTGTTTTACGCAACTAAAACACATACCCTGAACAATTAGACTTGCCTACTGTTCTGTGCACTGTACATATATATACATGTAAAAATATCCTTTTTTTTTTGTCTAGTTTACAGGTTGTTCAGGAGCAAAGTGAATGAAGGAAAGTTTGGCCTTGCATTGCCTTCTTTCTTTCCCTGCTCTTAGCTTGGGGTGGGAGAATGGGGTTGGAGGGGCTAAGTGTTACTTCAGTGGGGACTGATTTCAAGATAAGGAGTACCAAACCCACCAGACGAGTCACCTGAGCATCTTAGCTTGTTCTTCATCATATAGGTGGGTTTGAAATCAGGCCTTGTCATGACTTTTCTGTGCGTGCCCCACTGCAAACCTCAGCCTCTTTGGTTAGCTTGTTTGCTCACCACTGTGCCAGCAAAGCTTCCTGCTGAGGAGGACTTCCTTGGCCTGGCTTATAGCCCCATGATGGACATTCCCACTGTCTGGGGGAAACTTTCTTGAAATTAGTGAGAGGAAACTGTTTCTCAGAGTCTGTCTTTTAATATTCAATTTCTGTTTGTTCAGATTTACCAAGTCTCCAGTGTTACTATTTTCATTGGATGGCTTCAGAGCAGAATATTTGCGGACTTGGGGTGGACTTCTACCTGTTATTAGCAAATTACGTGAGTAGTTTCTTTGTCTAAAAAATACTATGATTTCATATATTATGAAAAAAACACAGATGCAGCTTTGCTCACTCTTCAAAATCATCACTCTTCTGCCATGAATATCAAAGTTGTTGCCCTAAAGAGCACCCATGCACAGAGAGCTTGAGGTGTTGGAAGGTGGAAGGGCAAGAAAGAGAGGGCTTGAGAAAAGGGCCCTTTTGATTTTCAGTGAGATCTTATAAGTTACAGCCCCTGCTATATTTAGGAGGTGGATTTTTTTGCTGAGACATTATTTTATTTCTTCAAAACAGAAGTAGATCCTTTTTACTCTATAACACATCATCTCATATTTGGGTGGAATGGCTTTGGAAAATGAAAAGCAAGATAGAAAGCATTTGATTATATTTGGAAAAAGAAGACAGAGAAGGAAGACAAATGTTGTAGAAGGGCTGGTAGAAATGTAATATATCCAAGAAAACCTTAATTTAACAAATATTTCTGGAAGAAATATTCCCCAGCTTTTTTAGTGTCTTACTTGATTTGGTAGTGTCTAAATAATTTTAGTTACTTTTCCTGTTTCTGTTTTGGCTGTGGTCTGTAGAGAAGTGATGGTATTTCTTGTCTGAAAAATACGCCAATCTTCTTGATGTTCATAAATTACTACCTGGGGTGCCTGGTTTCAGTTTGACTAAAAATAAGTCAGTAAAAATACTTGCTTTTTTACACAGTGGTTGTTACAACTTGATGTGTTCCAGAGATAACAACTCGCAGATGTGTTTGAGGTTTTGGGTTCCTTTTAGTTTTGTTCCATGCTACAATAAAATGAGACATTTGCAAAGTTTTCATTAGGTGCAGTTATAAAAAATTTAAACTGGAGGAGATTTCTAGGAGAGGCCGGCCTGAGATACAGGATAGAAGTGTCACAAAGCATCTGTAGGGCTTCCAGTCTGACATCCACTTACACATGTAAAGTTTCTTCATTCTTTAGTCTGGATAGACTACAGTGGGACTTCTATAATTAACTTGTGCTTCTCTTTGCACTGAACTCATGATAAATTCTGGCCACTAAGAAATACAAATATCTTTTTATCTTCATCAAAGTAATTTCACTTCTCCACAGCTATGAGGTTTTTGATGGTCAAAACATATATTTTTATAAGATTCTAATACTAGAATGCCTAATAATTCATGTTTTATATGCAACAAAATACTCACCCCAGTCTGGGGCAAATGTTAATTCTGCATTATGTTTACAGTTCTAAAGTACTCTGGATCATTTTTGGGTAATGTGCCAGAAGATTTTTGCTATACAATGTGCTATGGAATCTTCAGTTTTCTTCTTTTTTTCCCTGCTAGAAAAAAGTTGGTGAAATGCTCAGATAAAGTAAATTTTCCTTAATAAGAGAAAAATATTCTCTGTAATGAAAATTGGTGTCACTGAAGTATATATCCCATAACACTCTGAAGGCCTATAGCTTCAAATCTCTATGTGCTTTATGTTCAATGTGTCCAAAAATGGTGGAAGCAGTCATATTGTAAAACGTAAACTTCTATATGAGTGAGTAAACACTCCTGCAGGATTTTACTGTTCAGGAAAGGGTAATAACATCTATTCCTCTGTGTAGACAGGTAACAATAGTGGATAAATTGCTTGGCTATTGCTGAAAATTTTTATTAAATAATTTCAGAGTTCATAGCTGCCTATTTATAGGACTATTATATTTTCAAACAGATACAGTTTAAGGATGACAGCATTTACAAAGCAGTGAACATCTCTCACATTCAGTGGCTTATTGGACTGCCTGGTTACATGTTAAATTAGGAGCATGCTAAATGCCTGGATTTTCATCTTTAAAGCATTTGATGAGAAGTGCAGAATTCCAATAGATAAAATATTGCCACTGTTCAATCCTGTTCAGCCATGCTTACAGTGATATTCTGGTGTCTCCTTGGAGAAATCTCTCAGAGTAGATGCCTGTAAGACTATCCTAATTTCACTTCTACCACTTCTGTTTTGTTTTACATTTGCTCTCCCTGCTATTTGAAAGAGGGACAGTTCAGCATGGAGCTGGGGGCTTTTAGTGAACCCAGGCACAGTCTTGCTGTGCTCATGTGGTGTTCAGAGAAGACATTTTCATATACAATTATGCTGTGATATTTTAAGTTTTAGATAAATGCTCCTTTTGTCTTAAATCATTAGCTAAGGCAATCGGCCAAAAAGAAAGTCCTAGCAAAAAATACCCTAGGATTTTTGGCAAAATTTTAAGTGTGTTTTTCTACTAGTTTAAAAGCAAAGCAAAAAAAAACAAAAAACAAAAAACAAAAAAAAAAAAAAAAAAAAAAAAAAAAAAAAAAAAAAAAAAAAAACAAAACAAAACAAAAAAAAAAAAAACAAAAAAAAAAAAAAAAAACCAAAACAAACCAACCCCAAAACCAAAACACAAAACAAAACCCACAAAAAACCCAACCAACCAACCAAAAACAAAAAAACAACTAAACAAACAACCTCCCCAGCCAGCCACACCAAAAAACTGTTTTGGAAAATGGTCTCAACAACAGATTTGGAAGTAGTTAAATTGTGCAAGGTGTTTTCCAGCAATAAAAAAAGATAAAAGTGATTATGTGTTACTACAGAACAGAAGTGTGGGAGGGGACACCTGTGTGATTTGAGAGGATTTATTTTTCTGGCCTGGCTTCTTTTATCTTGATTAGCACAAATTGATTATTTTAACTGAAATCTAATTGAAGCCCCAATCCAATGAATTTAAAGTACCTTGATGCAACACTTCCTAAGTTATGAAGCCTTTAATTTCTATTCTATTCTATTTATATTATATATAATTACTCAGAGTCATAGTGAAGATGACCCAGTGATGTTCTTCCTATCAGGTCATTAGTTTTCATTCTTTAGCATTTGTTGAAAGCAGTTTTGGTATTTTTTAAGCTGTCATGAAGGCATTTTTTTTTTCTTTCTAAAAATTGGGACCCACATAGTTGCTGGTGGAAATTTAGACCCCTTAAATAAAGTTTTCCCCGTTGTTTTGGCCTTGCTAATGCCTCTTCATACTAGCAAATACTGTACACTAATCTCCCTAAAGCCATATGATTTGTATATTAAGATGAAACTTTGACATTCATCCTAGAATAAGAGATTATTTTTATATTTTGAAAGCCCCACAAACAGGAAAGGAAGACTGCAAAGTAAGCAGTGATTTTACAAATGACTTAGAGAGCCAGGCACCACCTGTGGAGCACCCAGGGTTAAGTGTCTGGTTGGTCTCAAGCTGCAGACTGCACTTACTGCATACCAGAGCAACTTTGGAGGGTGTGATTTCTTTCATTTTCTGTTTTATCTGTACATGCCTTTCACAAAGGTTGTAGGTTTTGCTCATGTGACCATTGCAGTCAGCCATTAGGCTTATATAAAATTTGTGTTAATAGGCATTAAGTTAGCTTATAAATGAATATGGGCAAAAAACGTAATACTTAAGTCCACAATTTTGAAGAGTGAAAACTTTCTGGAAATATATTCTGGCTTTTTTTTTTTTTTTTAATCATTATACACCTTCATGAGAGAAACTTGCAAGATTTTTATTTCAGTAAGTTGATGACTTTCTTTGTTACTTTCTCTAGAGAAATGTGGAACATACACTTCCAGTATGAGACCAGTGTATCCTTCAAAAACCTTTCCCAACCATTACTCCATTGTCACAGTAAGAATTCTTGTATATTATGTGTCCATTACTGTTCATTATTTTTTTTTTCCAAGGGAGTAGTATACTTTGGTGCATTATTAAAATAATTTGATTTCACTCCAGATTAGGAAAAAATTATGTATTATATTTATTTAGTTTAGGTTAACAGCTATTACATAACACTACAGCTAAGTGGCCAGATCTAATGTAAGTAAATCCAGTCCTTGCAGGAGTAGCTATGAAAAATCCCATATAGTCAAAAGTTCACATCACTTTACAGCTCCTCATTTGTGTGAATATTTCTACTAAATTGCATTTCCCTCTCTTGGAAAGGGAGCAGCCTGACTGCTTTAAGTTGTCAACTTTATTCCATGTCATTAAAATAGCCTGGCATGATGAAAAGAAGGGCATGAAATGAGAGGAAAGATTTGAGCATCATGCTGATATTGACTCTCTGTGATGTATTGTACCCAAGCCTGCATAGAAATGTTACAAAACTGATCTTGTAAATTTGCCACCTCTTGCATATACAAGAAAAAAGGAAAAATGAAGGTATTCCAACACAAATGCAGGGCTTGAATCCAGGATATCCGTTTTAGTTTCATCATGCCACAACTAAAATTCAATCAAATACTAGGATCTGCACTTTCATATCTTCCCAGTTTGTCAAGACCCGTGGTAGGAGCACAAGTTCAGGAATGAAATCCTTAATTATGTAATCCTTACAAATCTCTGTGACGAAATATGCAAATAAGAGGCATTAATCATGCCCAGCAGCCATGTGAGGTGTACAGTACAGAGCTTTATCTCCACTCCTCATTCTTGTGAAAAAGTAGCAAGGTCCTAATGGTGGTGATGTTTTATCCCTTATAAATATACAAAGGAGCTAGTCTGCTTAAAGACAGAGCATAAAGTCTGCTAAAACTGCCCAAGACCTGATGCCTGCACTTAACTTTGACTGCTCACGTAATGGTTTTCTAGAGCTAGAGCTTTTGCTCATGTGATAGAAGTCTAGCATAGGTAATTGCTTTATCTTTGGTACTAAAGATACAACAAATATGTGAACTCGAACAGTGTCTTTCAGTTTGATCATAAAAGTCAGTGCCTAATTTTTTTTAGATCTCACTGAGAAGCAAATAAGGGTCAGAAGGCAGGGCTTAGAAGCAATGAGAGATGATACTGCTAATTTTGGGTCCTGAGTTACTGGTGGAGTAGAAGTCACCAGCAGAGTGACTATTCAATGAATATATTTGTTTAAAGGACACATTTGAGTAGCTGGAAAGTTCTTTTTCTTTAGAGCATTGCAACAAGGCATACTCTCAATTACAGGGGCTGTATCCTGAATCTCATGGTATAATTGATAACAAGATGTATGACCCCAAAAGAAATGCATCATTCACCCTTAAAAATGAGGAGAAGTTTAATCCACAGTGGTACCAAGGCCAGCCTGTAAGTATTAATACCCTTCTGAGAATGTACATCATCCTGTTATGTTACTTAATATCACTTGGATGCAGTGATGTTGAAAGGGTACAGAGGGTAATTCTAAGTCAGCCAAGAAGTGTTACTCAGCGCCACTAGGCATTGCCACGCTAGAGCTGCAAAATAACAAATGAAACAAAATGTAACAGGTTTTGTTGAACTTAAACGGAATGTTCCCTACAGAGAATGCTGGCTTAGAATGTAATATCGCTTCCAGATTTTGGTCTGTTTTTAACATAAGTGTGCTTGCAGTTAGCTTCTGTGAAGAAATCAACAGACCAGTAAGTTTGAGTAATAAGAAGCACTAATAAAGGTTAATGCTCTGCTTAAATTATTTGTAAATCTAAAGATGTGGTTTTAAAAGAAATTGTCTCAGCTCAGTCATACACTTATGGCAAAACTGATGAGATTGCCATGAAAATGAAGTGGCGTGGAAAAGTTTGAGTAAGTGCTAGCCTGTAGAACAGCAAGGGACCAGATGTAACTGCTTAGTATGTGGGCAAGACTGGGGATTTGTTTTGTTATGTTTGTTTGGTTGGTTTTTTTTTCCCTTGGGGAAGGAACACACAGATGGAGAACCTGCAGGCCTCTGAGAATAGAGTGATGTATGAGTTAGGCAGAAAACTTACAGAAGGCATAAGTCTGTAAACCATGAGAGCAGCAGTAAAATCAAAAGAACTGACCAAACACTGTTTCCAAATGTCAAGAGGGTGTAGGACATAGGTCCTTTGCATATTCCCACCCCTTCTCATGTCACTGTTTTTGAGATATTTTCCCTTCCTGGTGTTCAGCCATGGTTCTACCGTTGCATTTCTACTGATGGTTCCTACCTCTGTCCTGGCTCTCTGTGGTATTGCAGCAGCAGGGATGGGGGGAGGTTTGCCACAAGGAATCAGCCTACAAGATGTATCTGGGCTGCAGACAGCGATGACAGGCAAGACTGACTGGAGTGCTCTGGGAAACTGTTAGTTTCTGATCTTGCTGGAGGGTGCAGGGTTGGTGAGGGTGGCTGTGGGCCTGGCAGTCTCTCAGCTGATTTGGTGATGGGCACTAACAATGCTGAATGCTCTCTGGCAGATTTGGCTCACGGCCATGTACCAAGGGCTGAAAGCAGCAACGTTCTTCTGGCCTGGCTCTGATGTAGCAGTGAATGGAACCTTTCCAAACCTGTATGAACTGTACAATAGGTATGTAAACACCTCTGTCTCTGAGGAATATTTGACTTTAACAATTGAAGTGGGACAGATACCAGAGAAAGTGTAATTTTTCCCCCTACTTTTCTAAATAATTTTGTAGAATGGGGAAGAAAGGCTAGGATCCAATTAACTTTGTTTCAGTATACTGTAGAGCCTTTGTTTAATTATCTTTTCATTCCTCAAGAAATATTTTAATGGTAAGATGTATAAAAGTCAGCTTTAAGCATAACCAGCTTTGAAGCTCTAGTGCTTTACTCCTTCTGTTTATAAAAACCTTTTGTGGCTGGTATAGAATATTTCAATCCAAACTTCTTGCGTAGTGAATGGATCAGGCTTTGATGTGATACTGTCCATGAAAACGAAAGTTTTATGGTTGACTGTGGTAAGCTGTTCCAATTTAAAATTATTTTCATTGCAGATTTTGAAAATATTAAGGCACTCATATTTGAGTCAATGATTTCTCTTCACTGCAATTAAACATTTTCTGCTTTATCACCATATATTTAATAATCTAAAATCTTGCCCAAGAAATCAGGCTTCTCATTTCTATCCTAGGATAATTTTCTCTTCCTACACGCTTCATACAGGATGGAATTTTTGATTCTTGATTTGCTACCTGTATTTTCTTCCCTAGGAACTGGTGATGCACTGTTACTTGAACTTGTGTTAAACACTGAATACTTACTTTGTGGGTGCCTCATGTTGTTAAAGGTCAATGTACTTACTGTTGGTTTACTTCAGTAACTGATACAGAGATCTGCTTTGTAACATAGTATGAGAAACTTTTATTCAACCTATTTAAATTTAAAATACCCAACCCCACTCCTAAACCATGACTTTTTCAAAACATAATATAGCAATAAAAGCCTGCATGTGACTTTGCACCTTGAGGCCAATTATTTGCTTTGTATAATAAGCATAAGCACTACTGGGAGCATTATACTAATCCTATTGGCAACAATATTCAAGAGATATTTAGATCGGGCCATAAACTCCTGTAGAGTCACAGGCAGTTAGCATTGACAAATTTATATCCTGCTAGAAAGCCTGTAATTTTTTTTTTTCTGCTAAAGTACAGTGATTTTTTGGTAACGTATGGCTAAAAGATTTAGCTCATGGAAATACATGGTTGGTTGATATTGTATTATTTTGATGCAGCTCAATCCCCTTTGAAGAAAGAGTGGTGACTGTCCTTCGCTGGCTGCAGCTACCTGAAGATGAAAGGTAGGTATACATTTGTGAGTGAGCTCTTGTTGGAGTGGTATTGCAATGAATTACTTTGTAAACACAATTTCTGTTTTAAACAATGTCTTATGCTTTATTCTAACAATGTTAAAATATGATATAGTGTGAACTAACGTTTTCTATGACTGAAAACTTTTTAAATTAAGTTGCATCTCTCCATTTAATGTATTTATCCTCTGAATGACAGCATTGTTTCCCATATTTGATCTCCATTGTTGAAATAAAATCTCTTCAAACTGTCTCAACATGTATGTAAAATATTACATTTTTGGTACTGTTTGATATAGACCACACTTTTACACTCTGTATTTAGAAGAACCAGATTCCTCGGGCCATAAGTTTGGACCAGTAAGCAGTGGCGTAAGTAGTTTTGTAGTTTCTTAATTTTTTAAAAAAAATTTGAATCTTTCCTTTGTCTCTATAACTTCCATAATTCATGTTAGGTAACTGAGATAATGTGAAGTATGCTTTTTAGGAAAAAAAATATGACTAGGCAGTCAATCCATGATTAACATTGATATAAAACATATAACAGCCTGTTTAGTGAGACTAATTTTTATTTTCTTTATTTCAATATCTTTTAAATTACCAATGCATGTTTAGATATGTCTTGTATTTTCTTTTATCTGCTCTTACTAATGGTTCATGTTGATTTTTGGCAGGGGAAGGGGAATGGAGAAAGAAAATTTGTATAATTTCAATTTAGCAAGAACAGGGGTTTGCATAACAATGTCCAAGTTCTGGTAGTTATGTGTTCATGTTACAGTTGTCATTCATTTCCCTCCTGTCTCTGTGCTAAGGTTAGGTGGATTTTGGCTTTATCTCCTTGCAGTTATAATTTATGCCTTCTCAGAAAGAGACAGATAAAAGGAACATTGGCCCCATCACAGTCTGTGATTTATTATATCAGTCTGTGATTTCTTACTTTAATAAGAAGTCTTTGGGACTCCTACTGTCTTAAAAGTATTGAATAGCTTTAAATTAAAAAAAAAAAAAAAAGAAAAAAAAAAAAAGAAAAAAAAAAGGTGAAAAATGCAAAGGAAAAAGTTCTTGGAAATTCAGGACCTTTGTAAAATTCTCTCATCTTGAACAGTCAGGGAGTTTAGGCATCATAAGTAGGTATTTAGCTTCAGTAGTGACAAGAGTAAAAAAGCTCTTGCCAATTCCTCTTGAGATGTGGGTAGTTGCTATTCATGTAAGGAAGTAGCAGGCATAATTGGAACTGCAGTATGGGGACCATGATTAAATTGGCTATCTTTCTCTTTGGTTAATAAGTGGATCTAAAGTTCTGTATGTCAGGAGTGCTCTGGAGAAAAAGACCCTGAGGATTTGTATATAGCTTCTGCAGGAGCATCTCTTTTTTGTTGATACAAAGCAAGACAGCTTGTACTGGTAGTTCAGTGAGGTGACAGAATTGCTTCATTGGAAAATACTTTTTTTTTTTTTTTTTTTAGATTAGCAAGTATTCAAAAGTAGCTCCAGTGCTGTACCTCTACAAATGAGCTTGGGCACCAGACCCCTGGTCACAAGCAGTGTAGGCAGTTCCATGTTTGGCTTTTTCAATTTCTTTAGTTTGACTGGATATTAGTCTCAGAGGATGATTTGAAGGACAGTTTGCTCCAATTCCCAACAAACATTTTGAGGAAGTGTATTGCAGGCTTGGCTTCCTCTGTTCTATCCAACACATCAGTATCTGCATTGTTCCCTGCTACCCTTGGTTGTGCCCAAGCACAATGCAACAAACATCCTCAATTTCATACTTTAAAACCCCTCTCACTGGTTATAATCTGTGAGGTGTTTTTTTGTTTGATGCTTTTGTTTTGAGGGTTTTCTTCTTCTTTTTAAAGCATCTGCAACTGAAATAACACATAAAAATGTCTAGCTGTGTCATGGTGCAGTACGAGATAGAAAAAAAATTGGGCAAAGGGCTGTATAGTGTAGATACAGCCAGTCTTTTGTAGGTGAAAGTAACTCTGAACAGTGCAGGTGACATGCAGTCTGCAGGCTCTCATTTTTATTTAGGCATATTTAACAGTATTTTAACACTTACTTTACATTCCTATTTTTGTCCTGCAGGTCATTACAGCATTACAGAGAGTGGACAAAATCATAGGGATGCTGATGGATGGTCTAAAGCAAATCAACTTGCATAAATGCTTGAACATTATTTTTATATCAGATCATGGTAAATTTGATTTTATTACATATATTAGAACTTTGAAGAACTGTCTTTATTAAATAATATTCTGAATTTATACTTGTATGTTTCTGGTAAATGAATGAAGCAAGTAATACCTATAAGATATGTTTTATATTTTCAAGATGATATGAAAGACAGTGTGAGAGAGAGACTATTTTATGAGAGGGTAAAGAAATGGAGAACATAGGGAGGAATTAAGTAATTTCCATATTTTATTTCTAATTCCTTTTGTGACCATTACCAGACGATAAAAGAAATAGAATAAAAAAAATGTGAACTGTAAAAAAATAGATTTCATTTTCTTCTATCTCTTAACTACGCTGCATGGCAACAGATTACAAACTGCTGAGGAAATGAAAATACAAGCCATATCTTCCTTTCCATTATCAGTTCCCTTATATGTTATTAGAAGGCTGTGAATATGAAACTTTGATTTATTTTTCTAGCTGTTCTGTATATCTGGAATTATTTTATAAGTTATGTATTTAACTATTTTTCTACTTTTTTTTTTTTTTTTTTTTTTTTGATAAATAAGCACACTTCCATGCAGCACAAAATTGACTTGCAAAACTCATTGCCAGAGGGCATGATGCAACCCAAATATCTGTAAAGGCTTAAAAAAATTATGGCATTAATGGAGGGTAAACCTGCCAGGAATTATTTAAAGTAAGAGTTCAAATGCAATAAGCGACTTACAAGCAATAAACCCTTTGGCTTCTGAAAACTGATAAAGAGCACTGGGGGAAAGACCAGTCAATAATTCTGTGCTTATCGGGTGTTTCTTTAGATAGGTGCGGAACATTATTAAGTCAGATACTGGGCTAAATCAATATTTGGTCCGACCGTTAACTACTGTTCTTAGGCTCATAAGAGCTCTTTTCCATTTAGAGAAGAAAATTTGTCTATTTATTAAATTTGAGAGTCTTTCTCAGCTGAGGAAATGGGTGATAGTGTCCATCTATGCTTGGTTTTTTATGTTCTATACATGAGTCTTGTGGTCTTCTTGGGTCAGATACCTTGGGAATGCTGATAAAAAGACCAGAAAAATTACATTTCTGACTTGTGCAACCAAAGTTACATGTCCTTAGAAAGGTGACTCTACAATGATATTACCATTTAAAAAAATTGTATTTCCTTTTATAGGGATGGAAGCAGGCACTTGCAGAAAAACAGCATATCTGAACAGCTATCTGGACAATGTTCAAGATTTCATAGTTATACCTGGTCCTGCAGCTCGCCTAAGACCTAATAATGTTCCAGATGAGTATTTCTCTTGTATGTAGTTGTTAAACTAACTTTTGTTATTTGGTTATATGTTTTTGTACTTTAAAAATAGAAACTTAGGATCCATGTATGCCATTAGTAAACTTGAGTGAATGCCAACTAGGTACAACCTGGGCAACACTGAGTAGTGTTTGGACTTGTGTTTTTAAAGACTATTTGACTTTCCAAGTCTGAAAGTATATTTAAATCCCACATTCAAATACACAAAAGCATTTTGTGGACTGCCTCAGAGTTACCAACTGCAAATGCCTCCTGCCTTGTGAATGGCATTCCTTTGAATAAGATCACACGTGCACGAGACAGCCCAAAAATCCTCCCTTCATGTCTCCCCTAATTTCCTAATTTATAAATTTGCAATATTTCTGTCTTAGAGAAATGTTAAATTGTTGCTATCATTTATATATTATTTTGAATATTATGTTTCTTAGTTATAAAAAATTGGCCTAATGGCCTGACAGTAATTGAGTAAACTGCAAGTAAACATAAATAATAAAACTGAGTAAAAATCAATGAATACTTACAAATTTTAAACTCTGATTTGTTAAGCAGTCTTATTTCAGGTGAACATTTAATCCCTGCAATTTTTGGTACTTTTTATGTTGAATGCAGGAGCTTTCTTCATGTTTCATAGTATTTTTGGGTAGGTTGGGAGTTTTTCCTGTCAAGATTATTTTTCTGTGTGCCCTTTAAAACTTGTAGACCTCAACCCCAGTGACTTTAAGCCCTGTTTACTTCACTGCTTGATGCTATTCTAAACTGTTTTAAATGTTTACTTGGAGAACATGGGAGTCAAATGCAGTTTCAGGTTCTCCCTGGAGAAGTTCAGGAAGAAGTCGTGCTTCTCCTCCTTTGGACGTGTGCACTGTTAAAATGAAGTAGCATAGCAGTCTTTGTAGCACTGCATGTATCTGTGCAGGAATTATGAATGGTTCTCTTGCCAGGGTAATCCTTTAGGTACTTGGATTGGATATCAGAGTAAGGACAGCGTAACTGTGAAATGTAGTGGGCCTGTTACACAAAATGTCAAACTACATGATGTAGTGGCTCTTTTGGCATGAGCCTAAGCATCTGGAACTTAGCTAGCTGGTGCTTGCTTTCTTTCTAAGGATATTTGGTAGACAAAACTGCTGTCCTGGTAGTTGCATTTGTGTCTTTTTCTTTATAAGCTTATTAGTGAAGAAAAATTCACCTTGATTAATGCAGCATTTAGTTGCTCTTTTCTGAAAACTTCCTGGATTATTTTTCTAACTGTGGCTAATATACTTTAACATAGAGTATAGTTAATTTTTAACTAATAAAATTAATTGCGGTTTGACTAATATAGTTTAAATTTAAAGCTGTAAATAAATAAAGAGGAAGAGAGGCTGAACTAAAATTTTATAAAAGGAATAGCTTGACAGTTTAGGGATTATCTTGCTCTCTATATGGTTTTCAATCTGGAAAAATAACTTCTTATGCCCAGAAATTTATTGAAACTTAGTATTTTTATTATGTAATGGGAATGCTTTCATTTTACATCTGATCTTTTTTAACTTAGGTGACTAATACTTACATATGATTCTTCCAGTTAATTATGAAGGCATTGTCAGAAACCTCACGGTAAGTGTTGTCTTATGTGTTGCTCTAAATTTCTGTTGACATTTACAGGTATTTCATAGCATTAGCTGTTTGCTGGGCAGCTTACGTACTATCTGTACTTTGGGTCAGTGGCAGGACGAGGGGACATAATCTTATACTGCACAAGGGGAGGTTTAGGTTGGACATTTGGAAGAATTTTTTCTAGTTGACAAGGTGATGTTCAGTCATAGTTGTACTTAATGATCTCAGAGGTCTTTTCCGACCTAATTGATTCTGTGCGTGACCTTTGGTTAAGAACAGCAACAAAAATAGTTCCACGCAGGGGAGGGTGAAAATTGAATAAGGTGAGCTATGGCTGTCAGATTGTGCATGAACTCCAAGACTTTGTGTTCATTTCACTGCATTATGTTGCTCTTCCAAGTGGAGAACTTGTGTATCTGGAGCATACTAGCTGAGGGCCATGTCAGTGTAAAGCTCACCTCTATTGCCAGGACACACACAGGATTTTCTTGCTCACACCTTTTTGATAAACAGCTTTGAGAGAGGATATTGAATTTTTTGGGGGAGCTGTCAGTTGCAGTTTAATGAATTTGCTTTTTTGCTCTGTCCCTGGCTTCTGTTCTCATCTCTGCACTGTAATCTGTTTGCCTCTCATTTGTGCAGACACTGCTGTTGGTGAGAACAATGCTGATTGTATAGATGACTTCAGTACTCAAAAATTCCAATATTACAGTAGAGATTTTGTTTCGTGGGTATTTTTTTTCCTTTTAAAAATCATTAGCGGATTTTGGTTCGTAAAAAAGTTTTTTTGTCCCTCAGTGATCAGCCTAAAAACTCTAAATGTTTGTTACCTTCTTTATTAAAGAGCTGTGGACTTTTTGCACTGGACAGTCTCCTATCACTTGTGAAAGTGTCATGATGTTCATGCCTTAGCATAATTCTTTGTTAATTCTATGCAGTACCATTTGGTTCCGTACAATTGTAGGCTGTAAAAGAAAAAAAAAGGCAAGTTTTGCCCATAGTGCAATATTAAATATCTTTTAATAACTTTTGAATACAAAACCAGTCAGTATTTGTGATTTGAGTATTTATTTGTGTCTCAGATCTTATGACTCCAAATCTGATGGGGTTACACCATTCTTAGTGGAAGTTATTGCAGACCATTTGCAGGTGATGTGCTTTGTAAGAACTGTGCATGACACAAAATACATATTTCACCAAAATTTCCTTCTATTTTAATTTAAACATTTCAGTGCATCAAACCAAACCAGCCTTTCAAAGCTTATATGAAGCAGCTGCTACCCAAGCGTTTCCATTATTCCTATAATGACCGGATTGAACCTCTGCACTTTTATTTAGACTCCCAATGGCAGCTTGCTCGGTAAGTTACAGTTCTCAGTACCCAACTGTACAACAAATGATTTCTTGTTTTCTCTTCCAAGAGTTCAGTGATAGCTGTTAAGAGTGTGAAATTCTTGTTTGTCGTAGCAAAGGGACATTGCAAAGGAACAATGCATGCTTTTTTCTGCAGGTTTTGCTGGCCTGGGATGGCTTAATTCTAAACTGGCAGCCATTGATATTCTCCCTCTGCTGGGTATGGAGGTAGTAGCAGGTTAGAAACTAAGGTCCTCACTCTCAGATACTTGAGCACATCTTACCATGCTGTAGGGATTTCCAAAGTGAGTCCATGAAAGCAGAGCATGTAAATAATTGCTAGGTTAAATCAGTCTTGTCAGTCATTGAACTTAAAGAGTCCATGGTAGTTAATTACCGTATGTGTTTTGATGGAAGAATTTGCAAGTCACAGAACAGTGGTATCTGTTGTAATGGTCTTAATTTTGAGCACCTCTGTGATAGTTCAGGGTTTTAATCATGGAAGAGTTTTTAAATGTGTTTCTTTTGTAAGTCTTGTTGTGTAACACTGTAGACATGTGCAAGTTGTGCAAATCAAGTTTGGGTTAATAGAACTGTGTGTTTACATAGTGTGTTTGGACCTGGAACAGTTTGGATGTTTATTAGACTCTTAAGATTCTTGTCTAAATTAGATTAGTGGTTTTATTAAAAAATACTGAGAATATACTTACATAAGGTACTGTAAAGTTGTTACCCAAGTGACAGTGAACTGAAAATCTGTTATCCTGAACTGAAATTTTATTTTCATATGACATGTGCTTTGACTTTAAATTACTCTGATGGACACATGAAAAATCCAAAGGTGTAACATTTGCAGAGAAAATTACCATTCTGATTTTAAAGGTATTCTTTTCCAAGTACTAAAGACTTCTAATTCCCTATGGACAATCCTCTAAATGTCTTTAAACAGAGAAGTAAATAAATCACCATAAATATACTTTATGTCGATATGATTTGAAAAGTGTGAGTTAAATAAACTGTGTATTTTTAATAGAAAACCATTTGAGATTAAAAGTTGCAAAGGTGGATTCCATGGCTCAGACAATCGCTTCCCTAATATGCAGGTAAGCTTTAACCTTATGTTAGCTCTTGTTTTTACCTCCTTCTATTTCCAAATCCTGTGTTTGCTGCATGTTGAGTAATTTGTTGTGGGGGGTTGGTTTTTTTTTTTTTAAGATCTGTGGTATTATTCCACCTGCAGTTAAAGAAGTCAAACATTTGTAGGACTGATATTGTGATGCACTGGATAACACACACAGAAATAAGGAGAGTCTTGATCTTTTTCTCTTTAATGAGAAATGGGAAGAGATCATAGGGAAACATGAAATCATATCCTTAGTTTTGTCTAATTTGAGGAAGTCACTTAAACTGTCCCCTGCCTTAGTTTCTACTATCAATAAAATGAAAACCAATATTCTTGATTTCAAAAAGCTGTTTTCAGGATTCAAACCCACAAACCATTGTGAGGTATTTGGAACTATTACAGTGAATATACATTTATAAAGAGAAATCCTTGTATTATGTGGACTTTGTAGGTCTTCTCATGAAACTTGTTCTCAATAATTTTCTCTCTTAAAAGCCTTTTCTTTTCATGTGTTGTAGAATTATATAGTGTTGGCATTAAACTGTGTTTTAAAAAACTTGTAATCTTGTACCAATTTAACCTTCCAGGCTTATGCTTCTTCCCTGATTTGACAATGGAAAACCTATTAATAGTGTTTCTAGTAATGGATTGCAGTCAGCAAGCCACGTGATGCCAAATGTATTCCATCTCTCTCTGCTGTAGTTTGACTGTGTAATTCTTTTTCAGTAGATTGACTCTATTCAAATTTTTTTGCCACACTTGGGATTTTCAGTTCATAGCACCCCTAACAAGTCTTAAAACAGATATAATTTATCTTTTTTGTGGCTAACATTATAGCAGTATAACAGCATTTCATACTCTGTAATTACTGAAAACAACAGAAAGGAGGTAGCGTGTCCCTGTCTCATCTGGTTCAAATTAGGCTGGTTGAGTACATTATTAGCCTGAAGATTCTAGTATCAACAGTTGCAAGATAATGCCCTGTGTTACACTTTAATCTCAAAAAAAGGAGTTAAGTGTTGAGTTTTAGCCTGTTTTTTGCCACACAGCTATGAAATCTGAGACAACTGCATTGTTCGCAAAGAGCTTGGAGATCGTACCCAGTGTAAAACATCCATCACTCATTCAGTATCTTGATACCACAGATGTGTGCAATCTGTTTCTCTTCATTAAAAATAAGCTGAATAACTGAGGATAAGTTTTAAAACAATGTTTTTGGCAGCAGTTGAGCTTAAGCATTTGTTGCCCTTGCCTCTTTATTGATGCAGCAAACCCTGTAATATGCTGATGTAAGATTGGTGTGGCTGCAGTGTCAAGTAGGTTGGGGAATTGAACCAGAAAAAAGAGTCAGCAGGGAAAAAAAAAAAAAAAAAAAAAAAGGAAATATTTTTGAGCTGGCAGCATTCCTGGGTCAGGTCCAGTACAGCTCAGGAAATGGTGCAAGAAGAAAGAACAGCTGCAAACCAGGCATGGAAACCTACGATCCTACCACTGCTTAAACCACTTAAAGAATTGCTACCAACAGATGTTTTTATAGCCCTGAGTTAAAAGCTTCCAAATTGTTTACAGGATGTGATGTGTGATGGTTACTTTGGATCAACATTTCCATTAAATCTTTTAAAGCATTTAAGAAAATGCCTTTTAGTTTCTTCAAGAGCAAAGGCAACAATGAGACAGAAAAGAGTTTCCTAATATTTTTCTGCTGCTTTTAAAATTTATTCTTATGCATCTATATTCTTTTTAAGAGTAAATCACATGCTTTTGACTTGATGCATTCTGTGTTGGTAAAGTAAAGATTAAGTTCTTGGAAGAAAATGCCCTCTGAGTATGAAGATAATTTTCATTTCAACTTGTCTTAAACAGAATTCCACTATACTTTTCTCTGTAAATTCTAGGCTATCTTCATTGGTTTTGGACCAGGATTCAAGTTTGGTACTCAAGTTGATCCATTTGAAAACATTGAAGTGTATAATTTAATGTGTGGTAAGTACAATGGATGTGGGTCAGTTTTGTTCAGTAAAATATATCTTTTGGGCATTGTAAATCTTCTAATAACAGATTAAGTGTCCTCAGAAACTCATCCTGAAGAGTTGCTACTGATTTTCACAATTCAGCTGTTTGTTTTTCTGAGAAAGGGCCATCTCTAAATAACTAACAGCAGTTTAGGATCTACTGGTCAGGCTGCCTTGTATATCTCTTTTCCACTGGTCACACTGTCTATTGCTCTGGTTTTCCAGAGAAGATGCTTTGGGTTGCCACTGCTAAAAATGGATACTTCACGATATCTCTACCATCATGAAGGGAAGCCTCCTTTCCCCCCCTCTTTCAAGCACAGTTTTACTGTGACTCCTTATTCCTGTGTCCCTTCTTCAATCTGTTTCATGATTTCTCCAAAAGTCTGTCACTAGACCTACCACTTTCTGTTCATTTATTCTCCTTGGAGGCCTCACCTGTTTTCCATTATCTCCTGCCTACTTCCCTCTCTTGTTAGAACCTATACTGCTTCTGCGAGAAGAAAAGTATTGCCCAAGAGTTTGATCTAGATAATACTTAAGAGCAAATGCTTGAGATTGGTGGCTGTATTCAAGTGACTTGCCCAGCCTTACAAGAGGACTAGTACCATACTGAACCCTGTCTGAGAACATGTGTGGTCCCTTTTAAAGAGGTTACATTGCTTTTCTTTTTGTGCGTTATGAGCAGCAATCAGTGAAGCTCTGACTCATCCATACCTGTAAGCACAATATAATCAACTGTGTATTACAATCTTTCTCCTCTTGTTAATATCACTTGAATTCTTTCATAGATTTGCTTGGTTTGAAACCAGCCCCAAACAATGGAACTCATGGACGCCTAAACCATCTATTAAAACACCCTGTTTACACCCCCCACCATCCCAAAGAAACAAGTCATCCTTCTGAATGCTCTGTGGTGGGAGAAAGAGCCTTTTCAGTGAGCCTTGGCTGCTCCTGCAGGACAGGGGTAAGCACTGAAATGGTTAAAGTTGTGGAGGCAGAAGTCTGTGTTGTATTCAGAGTGAAACTGCATTTTCCAGATAGTTTTACAGTCCTTTACTATTGGTTTCAATATCAACTCTTGCTTGAGGATATTGAGTGCTAGCCTGTATTTGTATATTAATTTTTTGCAGATTGCTTATGTTAAGTCACATTAATCTCTGAAGAGCCTGGAAAAATGCCACAGAAGCTTCATGGGAAAAGCATTCAGTTCTTGCGTGCTTCACTAAATTATGTTGAAATTTCTGTTCTGTGAATATTGTATTTGGGCTGTGGTGTTCAAGCCTGTAGACTTGCTTGTGGCAAAACCAATTTGTTTTTGCAAAACCCCTGGAGCTCCTCTCCAGGTACATGTCAGTGAGTTCTGTGTATGTATAACTTGCAAGACAGAAGTTACATGTAAGTGTGGTACCAACTCATAATGTGCTCTGTAGAATCTCACTGCTTTGCCCTTATAATTACAGGGTTTGCCAATAAGGGATTTTCATCAGCGTCTAAATCTTACTGAAACAGAAGGTAAGAATTTCAGATAATAATATAAAATTAAAAAGCTAACAACAGCAACAAAATTATTGGTCGAACATTTTATGTTTTTAAATTTCTGAGAAACTCATAATCATGTGAATGATGTGAAAAGTCTTTTGAATACTGGCTGGAACTATAGTTCTGCCTGGAGAATTTGTGGATGCCTCACCTCTGGAAGTGTTAAAGGCTAGGTTGGATGGGGCTTTGAACATCTTGGTCTAGTGGAAGATGTCCCTGCTCTTGACAGGATGGTTGAAATTAGATGGTCTTTTTGGTCTCTTACAGTCCATACCATTCTATGTTTCTCATGTTTTTGAATACAGTCCTCCTGAACCATTTGTTCTCAGGCCAGTGTGTATCCTTATACGTGTGTCTTTATGGCATATGTATTACTTTTGACTTTCCTAGTACTGAAGTGATGAGCATTCCAGAATGGGAAGCAAGAGCGTTGTATAGGGAAGTATACCTGATAACAAATCAATGTAAATTATGATATCCATAATGCATACTTTTAATGAGGCATAACGAGTATTTTACATGTTATGTGGTCTTGAGCTGTTACTTCTTTTACTTACTCTTTATTTCCATTCATTGGACATACACATGCCATGTTTAAGCTACAGTTTGCAAGGCTGTAGATGTGCTCATGAGTCATAAAACAAAATAAACTGTTTTGAGCAGGAAGCAGGTAAAACAACAAGTAAATAATGAAAACTCTAAGTCAAAATGGAACCAGTTGCTAATGCCTTAATAGATATCAAGAACAAGCTGACAGAGACCTTGCCTTGTATGTGTGTGTGTATGCATGTGTGCGTACATGAAACCTTAGGGTTTCATATTTCATAGTTTATTTTATGCAAATAAACTATATTTTGCAACACTTTCCTATAATTCACTATTAGTAAGAACTGGACATAAATACCAGTTACTGGCAAGGTCCAGTATTTGCTGCTTATCCAGAGCTAATTCAAGGCTTCTGTTGATTTGTGTAGTTTGTCCTGAAACAAAGAGTGGATAGAGCTTTCTTGAATCTTTTCCACTAATGACAGGTCATCATTTTAAAACATGTCCCAGAACCCTTTTAAAGTCTTTCAGTATTGTAATGCTCATGAGAGCAACAAAATCAAACCCAGTTAGAATGATACAATGTGTTCTCCCCAAAGTGTGCAAGGGGTTTTACTAAAACACTCCAAGGGTCTCTGAGGGTTTTACTTAACCTGGCTTTGAAGAAACTTGACAAGGCCAGGCACAATAACATATTTCAGTTTTCTTTTGTAGAAATACGAACTTAAAGCTCCAAACCTACATTTTTTGAAGCAGTAGGATTTTGTCTTGAATTATCAGTGAGACCTGGTCTAGCACTGTCTTAACAGCAATAATTTCATTAATTGTATTGATTAAAAACTAATTAGATATAAAAAGAGTTTCACAGATGAAACAATTCTAGTAACCAGTCTAGAAGATTCTTAAGGCTATATAGAGTTCATTACTTCAGTTTGCATGTTTTCTCATTGATTGTCATAACTTGACAGTCTGTAAGGACAAAAAATTGCAATTGCATTTTTACTTTTATGAAAAGAAAATTGTTTTTCCCTCATGGGTGGAGAAGTAACTGTCATAATCTTCACATTTTTTTTGTGCTGTGAAATTACTGTGGAAAAAACCCTGCATATTTATTGCTCAATTTCTTTCCTCATGTGATACATTTGCCTTAAATTGTGTAATAATTTGTGGATGGTAGGGACCTATGTAATGGAAGATATGCTTTGACACTTTCTTTGTAATTTTAGTCACGTAATGATTAAAAATACTTGAATTTTCAAAGGCAAAGTAGCGAGTTCTTGCACAGTTGAAAATCCATTCCAGTACTTCACTGCATTGTTTATTTAGATCTCTGTATTTTCTAGTCTTTTAAATGCATTTTTACATATAACTATGTGGTTTCTACTGAAATAGTAATTTTAAATCACCAGAATTGGTTTCTCTCCCATCTAAATGTTACATAGAAGGAGATCCCGCGTTTTTAGTTTGAAACACAAAGTCAACAAAGACTTTAACTTTGCAGCTTAAATTTATCTCCTGTTTTTAACGGCAAAAGGTTTTGATTCAAATATAGGCTTAATTTTTGCAGTATATGTTTAAATGATTTTTTTATACTTGCTTCATCACTTAATTTATTTCCTTAGTATAGAAACTATATATTTGATATAATAATGAAAATTTTTGTCCCATTTCTGTGGCTTCTGCTTGCTTGGCAATTGAAAATTAAGGCAGCCTTTGGTATATAAAAGAGGAGGGTGCTTAAATACCAGTATTAATTGAAAAGCAATAAATGCTATTTCTGTTGCAGTTGAGAAGACAGAGGAACTTAATTTACCCTATGGACGACCCAGGGTTGTGCAGAAAAAGCATAATTACTGCCTCCTTTACCATGAGCGCTATGTGAGCGGGTACAGCAGGGACTACAGGATGTCTCTGTGGAGCGCGTACACTGTGGGCAAAGATGTAAGTATGAGAAGAAAGATTAGAAGCAACCTTGAAAAGTAAAAATCTAGAGTGTCAGTTATTCCTGAAGGCTTCTTATATCTGCTCATGTTATGAGAGTCACCATGGGGGTGGTTGGAGTCACCATCTGCAGGGGCGTCCAGGAAAGCACTGGATTTGGCACTTAGTGCCGTAGTCTGTTTGACAAGGTGATGATCAGTCAAAGGCTGGACTCAATTTTCTTAGAGGTCTTTTTCCAGCTGAAATGGGTCTGTGATATTATCTCCCAGGGAACTAAGTTGAACCACATAAGATATACAGTGGAAATTTGTGTGAAGTTTGCTATGTTAATAAGGATTGACTTTGACTCTTCCATTTCTCAGAGAAATGTTTTGCCTCCAGATTGAGCAGATCCACCAGGAAGTGAGGAGTCCATTGCCATTGGTATAGAACCCCTAGGAGACTGCACTGGCAGCATGGGTCTGCTACAGCAGTCTGTCACTACTGTCCTTGAAAACTGGCCTCAATGTGGGTTTCATAGTCTTAAAGCAGTTTGTAATGTGGCAGGATCCTTTTGAAAGAGTAATATCAGGGCCATCTTGAGCTGTTCATGCCCTGATATGATCCTTCTCTCAAAATATAATCCTGATTGGGGAAAAAAAAGAGGTCAGTGAAAATAGAGCAGGTCTTTGTGGTCCTGAACTCTGTGCTTAAGATACACCTGTTCAGTGTAGAGCCCTGATCTGATGAATGAAAATTTTTTCAACTTGGCCTTTCCCATTCAGAGAAAATTTAGAAGCCAGATCATGCTTAAAAGGAGTTAGGATAGTAGAGAATACTTTTTAGTTTGATTATCTGGGAATCATAGGTTTTAAATAATGACAGTTATAATGAAATTTAGCTAAACTCTAGCAAGATTTACTTGATCCTAAATATTTTGAGAGTAATGGCATGAAGTAACCAGTTACTGTAACAAGTGGCCCACACATCTGTCAATTATGTGAGTCTGTCTATCTGTCAATAAATCAGGTTATCTTCAACGGCAACTCTAGATTCTCTTTTAGAAGATGTTATAATTGACTAAAATGCTGCAGTTCTGTTCACTTTTTTCCAAGGCATATGAAGTGGATGGGAGGGCTTGTTTTCCACTGATATATGAGGAACAATTCTTGCATCTTAGTTAAGCCCTTCACACTCTTAAAGGGAGCTGCAGCTAAATATTTAGAGTTCTGCAGTCCCTCATACCAAGAGAATTATTGTAAGTCAGCTTTCACAATGATAATTTCTTCTTGTTCAATAGGACAAATGGATTTCTTCTACAGGAGCTGCCTCCAGCTGTTTATATAAGGATGCTCGTATTTCACAGAATCATAATCAGACCTGTCTGTTTTACAACAATCATCTTCGCCTAACTTACGGATTTCTTGCTCCTCCAAGTATGTGCTTTCTCTTAATTGTATAGCATATCTGATTTACATGATTTGTAATGTAGCAGGTGTAGTCTTTTGTGGGTGTTCTTGATACCTAATCAGAATATGAAGCAGTAGTTGCTGAATTGTTGCAGCTCACTTCAGCATATGAGAAAGGAAAACATTTTAGATGCTTCAGCAGTTGGTGGGTTGTCCAAGGTCACTTAGTGCTTCCCAGAAGTTTTGACACCAAGTTTCTAAAGTGGCATCTCACAGAAGAAACTGGGAGGGGCATGTAGACATTGAGTAAAGTCCAGCAAGCTGGTAGATTGCAAATTTCACTTTGTTTTGCATTTGGGTAAATTGTTGCATTGGGTAAATTGTTTGTGAACTGTTGGTGACCTGATATGGGAGTATTTTTATTGACTCTTCTGCACTGAATACCAAATAGCAGGTTATTTAAACATCCATGTCAAGCATAGAATGCAAAGTTTCTACAGAATCCTATCTTTAGGCCTAGATTCTGCAGTCAGGGAAAGTTGGCCTGACACTCGTGAATTTTATTTTTTTCCTCACAATTCAGAAGCCTTTTCTGATATTTTTAAATCTCATGAAATTTGCCAACTGTGTATCTGACAATTGTAATTACTGCTGCTACTAAGATTATTTATTTTAGATGGAATCTGGCAGGTACTGAAGTCAGCACTTACACCCACATTAGTTTTGGAAAATGAAGTTAAGCCAGCACCATCTCAATGTTATTAAACTGATCACTAAAAGCATGAAAATGTAGGTTTAAAGTAACAGATCCATGTAATTAATTGCTCTTTTCTTGTTCCAGATTTTATGACAGATGGAAAGAAACCTCACTATGATGCCTTGCTCACCAGCAACATTGTGCCAATGTATCCTGCATTTAAAGGTATTTTATTTGCATGCCTATTTTATGTCTATAGCTTAATAGAAGACCGCTGGTCTTCTATTGTGCTTGCTTCCAAACTATGCAAATGTCTCCTGGTTCCTGGGAGAGAGGGAACATGTGATAGTTGGCTGACAGAAAATAAGCATATTCTCAGTGAAAAACAAGGATAACTGAAGGATAATGGGGAAAAAAAAGAGATGTCCTGTTTTGTAATGGAATACTGTTCAATTATTAATTGTAATTTAAAATATTACACAGGTTAGATATGTCAGGACATGGTGCAGTGAATGCTGCTGCCCAGTTGCATGCAACCTTTAGCAACAGTAAACACCTGTAGAATTTGTTATTTTCCTAGCTTATCACTCCACTGAATAACTGCAGAGTTGTATTAGCAGTTTCTATTGTGAAGGTTGTTTCCTGATTCCATTACTGTGTTTCAGTGTTATGGAACTACTTCCATCAACACCTGCTACCTGAATATGCTGCAGCCAGGAATGGTGTCAATGTAGTCAGTGGTCCTGTGTTTGATTATGACTCTGATGGGCTCTATGATACCCCAGAAAAGTTGAGAAGGTGAGAACCTTTCACATTCTAATCCTTTGTTTCTTTCCTCCAATACTGGTCTGTTAGTAATTACTATCGTTCTTCAGAAAGACATGCAGAAGGTCCTAAGCAGAAAAGTAAGTTCAGAAAGAAGCAACAAGCACAAAGAGAAAAATACACCTTCAAAATGTGTCATCCTAAACCTGAAGGTGGAGTATAAGAGAAGCTGTTGCATGTGGAATGATATCTACCTGCCTGAAAACTTAGGACATTGCCATTGCCTCTAGGAGAGGACAAGGCAAGGGCTTGTTCTTGGTGGGCGTGGTTGATAAATCCTGAGCTGGCAATATTCTACCACTAGTTGTGAGTTACACTAGTAAGCAAAATTGATTCAAGCTGGCAGGCAGAGAGATTCCTGGACTTGGGGTGAACTTTTCATCTCCTCTGGAGTTTTGCAGATTTATGGTAAATCAATTTGTTATACCTCATCAAACTTGTTACTTAAATCAGCCTACAAGCCAAACTTGATTTTCAAAAATAGTAACCTGGAATTTTCCTTCCAGACCTAAGCTTTCTTTGGACAATATAGGTGAATTGATAAAACTGAATATAGCTGAATGTTGTCATTTGATCTTTATGCAAGTACAATTTGGTGGATTTACAGAAAGATCTTTTGTATTTCAGATACCCTGGTAATTCAGAAGTTCCAGTTCCAACTCACTTCTTCATTGTGCTAACTAGCTGTAAAAATACTTCTGAAACTCCTCTGGAGTGTGAAGGGTCTCTAGATGTCTTGTCTTACATTGTACCTCACAGAGCAGACAACAGTGAAAGCTGTGCAGTAAGTAATCTGTTTGGCCTTCATAAATATCTGAAGTCAAGCTTGAGCTTGTTTCATTGGATATCAGTGATTAACTGGTTAAAGCCTGTAAAAATGGTCCAGTCTACATGCTCATCTTGAGAGAGGAGACAATAGTTTTGCAAACAGAATTATGTCCAAGTCTGAGAATATGATCAAATGGGACAACAGATCTGTTCAAAGATCAAAACTTAGAGCTAGCAGAGTGGAGTCAGAGTATACAGAGACCATCAATGTGATCATACATAGACTTCTGTAATGCAACTATTCAGTCAACAGCTGAGAAGGACAAAGAGCTTCCAAGAGGAGTTACCCACAACAATAGGTCAGTACTAAGGCCAAGTGCATTCCCAGAAGAAGACACAGATGTTCCTGAAGAGCACTGGTTGCTTCTAGTTCAGGTACCTTGGCATTGTTTTGAGAACACACATAACTACACTCCATATACACCAGAAAAAAAGTGTGGAAAGTGTGTAGACCAATCCTGCAGCAAGGAATTAGTCAGACACAGGTCCCAGAGATATTTTTATCATATTGATGATAGATGCTGGACCTAATTTGCCATTCCCCATTATCATCAACTGGTGCAGCTACAGGTTTTGTATACTTGAGGAGGTAACAGTACAAACTAAATTCAGACAAGCTTCTATGTGTAATCCTGCACACTCTGTTTGTTAGATGCCTGCCAACAGTTATTGATTTGTCTTTACCAAACATCAAAATGTCTTTTTTTAGTAGATTAAATGCATCTCAGGAGAAAAAAAAATAGTTTTACAACCCCTTTTTTCTCTTCCTCTGTCCCAATAGGATGGCAAGTCTGAGTCCATGTGGGTTGAAGAGAGAATGAAGTTTCATACGGCTCGGATCAGAGATATAGAATTACTTACTGGACTCAGCTTCTATCAAGACAGAAAACAGCCAATAGCTGACATTTTACAGTTAAAAACATATTTACCAACTTTTGAGACAGTCTGATTTTTCCTATGGAATGTTTTTATTCATGTCACAACTGATTTGTAAATAGACTTTTTAAAATAATGAAACCTTTTTTATAAAAAATAAGCTGAAACTTTTATTGAGAACTCTTGACCAAAATGCCAGTAGAGAGGAGAGTGGGTGCCATATTTGTATCTCAGGGACTCCTGATGGACTATGCTTGTGACACAGGATGGCAGCGCCTGTCATTCCCACTTGGATGTGATAGAACCATGTCCATTATTATGCTAACATCATTTGGTAATCATAGTTTGAGACACGAACACAGATGTTATCTTTGATATGCACTGGAGAGGGAGAATTTTATACAGCATGGTTGATGATCAGTATTCTACTTTAAAAATGCAAACAATTAGCAAATACAGTTCTTGGAAAGAGCTACATTCTTGGTGACCATTGAAATCTAAGCAACAGCACTCTTCTCGCTCTGGTTTTCCTTGAAGTGTGAATTGCACTCTGAGCTTTGGGTGTTATAAAACAATGCAGTATTATGGTACAAGAAGCTATACTGGGGTCAGTAGGACCGGTAACTAAACCTTCCCCACATGGAAGATACGCCTGGCTACAGGAATTCCATGGGCTGGGAAGCCTTGGCATGTTGCTGCTCTCTGATGGCTCCAACACCAACACCGACAGTTTGTATGTTGTTTACCCATCCTCTGAATGGGTGGATGTAGGATGCTTCCAGTCACCTGTAAATGAGAAGAAATTATGTCTCAGGAATATGTCTGAGCTCCCAGAAGTAATTATCCTACTTCAAGCTAAACTTAGATTTGATTAAAAGACTTTGCTTTATTGAAGTAAAGGCATTTCTCTGTTTGGTACATGTTTTTGTCAGCTGTGGTTTTGAAATCCCATTTTTGGATGCAGGTGCTGTCAGAGATGCAAATTCTGAAGAAGTGTGTAATGACCTTTCTTGGAAGCTTTCAGGCTACACAATCAGCTGCTACAGGCACTCAGGAGTTTAGGAACTCCCTCCTTTTCCAGTACACATATTATCACCTTTGTAATTCTCCCACTCTCTAAAGCTGATGACCCAAAATTGGCTCTGTTATGTAAAAAATTTGGCATAGCCAATTTGACATTTATAGTCTTCTCATTTAAAAAGGAGAAAATATATCACGCACAAGTATGTCAGAAGAATGAGGAACCGGTAACTGAGCAGAGAGGCATTTGACCTTATAGGTTGGCCAGGGCATGTTGAAGGCTGGATTCAGAGCCTGCTGAAGTCAGAGGAAGCTTTTCCATTAACTTCAGTTTGAGTGGGCTGAAGTTCTGGGACCATTTTTTCTTTTAACCAAGTGTATTTTCTTGATCTTATGTTACAAGCATGAATTTTTTTTTCTCAAGTAGTTTCACTGTGTGAAATCTAAATGTGTTGCAGCAACTTCACATTATGATAGGACTGTGACAGCATTATTCAGTGTAACTGCTTTGTAATGTTGCCTGTGACCAATAAACCCATCAGAAGTGCTATGCTGTTCGTGACCCTTTCTGTACCAAATGCTACCAACTGGTGCAGCTATAGAGCACTTTTTTTGGAGGGGGGATGGGAGTTGCTTCAGTCTTTGCTCCATGAACTGAAGATAATTTCTCCAGCTGTAATGTTAGTTACATTTATTATTAGGAGAGGAAGGTAGGAAGAAACATGGTAAAGGTATTAAGGGTGGTGGGTTTTGTTTGGTTTTTTTTTTTTACAACAGGTACTGTCTCCTGAATACAAATAGATATGTTGACATCTTAAGGTGATGCCAGTTTCCATTAAGAGGTGCAGGGCCAGCCTAGCTCCTGGATAAAAATGGAGTGTATTTGAGCATGTGACTTCTGGTTTGACCTTTGATTTTGGAATGGAGAGCAGTTGTGAAAGCTATTATGGTTTTCAAGACAGGGCAGGAGCTAAGTGGGGTTTGGGATGTGTCTTTGCCAGAAATTGACAAGTCAAATTGACAATGAAAGGAATTATTCTCATTTAATGTTAGTGTAAACATTTCTACTGATTTAATTTCTTCTTTGATTTTTAAAGATGTTTGTAATGGTGGTGTCAGAGCATATGAATAAATGCTGGTGCTACTTCTGGTGTCCAGTGCCTGGTGATACCCCAGGATGGCAGATACTAGGTTGTCTTAGGTTGTCTTTTTGAAGCCTGATGGGACCCAAGGAGCATCCTACAGTCACCATTGAACTCTCTTCAGAAAAACTCGACAGCTTTGTCCATCTGGATGTAAAATGTTTTCTCTTTCATCTGGTGTGTGGTATCTGAGCTTGTCCTGGTTCCATCCAGGACAGGGTTAATTTTTTCAATAGCCAGGAGAGGCATGGCCAGGACCATGAGGTTATTCCACAGCACCTCACACCACACACAGGGTGTGGGAAGAAGGTTGGGTTCCTTCCTGCTGGCTGGTGGTGGGGAGCACTCACCTGTCAGTCACTTGTCCATCTTGTATAATCTGTTACTAATAGTGTTGTTTTTGTTTTCTTACCTCGTTGTTTCCAGTAAATTGTTCTTATCCTAACCTGTGATCTTTACCTTTTGTGCTTCTAATTCTTATCTCCATCCTGCTGCAGGGATGAGGGGAGGGAATGAGGGAATGATCAGCAGCATGTGGTTTGGAGTGTTTCGGTGGGAACACTAAATTGGGGAATACCTTTCCTAAACCATGACAGAGTTCCACTAAGCATTTTCAGTAGGTAAAGCTGAAAGGTGACATGGGTGTCAGTATTACTGAATATAACTGCTTCTTTGTTGTGTAGTATTGCCTTCTTTCAAGTGAAAAAGATAGAGGAAAAGCAGATTTCAGCTCATGGGTCTGGATGTGCCTAGAAGTGAAATGTGTCACAAGACAAGTAGAGTTGTGCCTTCGGGTGATACAGATTTATATCACTGGTTGCTACTGTCAGTAACTGAGAGGTAATTTGCCTGACTAATATGTTGGGGTTTCTTGGTCTTATTTACCTCAGGATCTACCATGTTTAAAGAAAATTAGGCAATATCTAACTGTATTTCAGACAGGACTGTTCTTGTAAATCTCTTCTCAACACATCCCGAATACACTAAACCACTGTGTCCAGCCTGGTGCACAACAGCTGTCTGCTAAAAGCACCTGCCAGAGGCTTCCCTGTGTCATCCAGCAAGTGGGTGGCCTGGGCTCCTGCCTTTTCTTAGTCTGAGTGGATTCAAAGTACAAAATTATCCCTTTAAATACAAGGTTATAAGACATATTCAGCAAGCTGGGAGGAACTGCCCATCTGCTGCATGGGAGGGCACCCACTTCTGCAGGAAAACGAGATTCATGGGGACCAGAAGTCAGAAAGAAATATAAAAGGAAGCCTCAATCTGTGACTCTGTGGTTAGGATGCTAATCTAAGAGGCAAAGATCTCATTTCTGACCTCCCCTCTGTCAAAGTCTGCTGCAAAGCTCAAGCTTGTTGCTGAGGAGGTACCTGTGCCAGAAGGAGTTGCCCAATGTACCACTCCAGAGTGGATGCTCAGGAATAAGAGCAGCGTGAGGAACTTCCAGTGCTGCAGGGTCACAGGGCAGCTGCTGTAACACTCTGTGCCCACAGCAGCACCACTAATGAGCTCGGGAAACCAGCTCAGGGTTCATGGTGAGCTCTATATTCGGCTCTTTTACTGCTGCACTGTGGTAAACTGTTTTTGCTCTTCTGAGGAGTTTAGGGGCAGAGTTAGTAAGAGTCCAGGAACGTATTAAAGCATGAGTTTCCAAATATTTGTGTTTGTTTGCCAGCAGCAGCAACATCTCCTGCTTACCCTCACATACTTTGTGGCAATGTCTGGGAGGTGTTGGAGCATCATGCTGATGTGGCTTGTGTACCATGAGTGGTACATCTACCATAGCTCAGGAACCTCTATATTACAGGAAACCAGTCCAGGTTTGGCATCCTGTGACTCAGACTCCCTGGAAAGGATTTGAGTCCTCTGCTGAACCACTGTGAGTCACCACACCAGGCTTGAGCCTCGGGAAAGGCTGCTATGGAGACCACGGACAAACTTGGAATAATTTTGGAAGCCTGGAAACAGATTTTAGAGGATACCATTGCAAATTATTGTATTCCTCCTCAGCCACAACATGTGTCAAATTTATGTTGCCATTTATTGCATGTTTAGTTCTCTATTTTAAATTTACTGAAATAAAACAAATACTGTGAGATACAAGAGTTTTGAGACACCCCAAAACTCCAGGCTGATCAGAAGACAGCAGAACTGCCTTTGGTCATGTCCATAAGGCACAATGGCATGTCTGACAGTCATAGAATCAGAATCATTCTGGTTGGATAAGATCTCTAAGATCATTGAGTCCAGCCATTAACCCAGCGCTGCCAAGTCCACCATGAAACCATGTCACTAAGTGCCACATCCACACATCTCCTAAATGCTTCCAAGGACAGTAACTACTACTGTGGGCATTCTGATGGTTCACAGATCATTGGTGAGAAAAATTTTCTAATACCCAAAATAAAACTCCCCTGGTGCAACTTCATGCTCTTTTCCTCTCATCCTTTTGTTTGTTACTTGGGAGGAAAGGCTGACCCCCACCTGGCTACACTCACCTTTCAGTAAGTTGTAGAGAGTGATAAGGTCACCTCTGAGTTTCCTTTTCTCCAGGTAAAACAACCCCAGCTCCCTCAGCCACTCCTCATAGAACTTGTGTTCCAGACCCTTCACCAGCTTTGTCAACCTTCTCTAAACTTGCTCTTGCATCTCAATGTCTTTCTTGAAGTGAGTGGCCCAGAACTGAACACAGGATTCAAGTCATGGCCTCAACAGTTCTGAACACAGAGGAGATGATCCCTGCCCTGCTCCTTCTGGCCACACTATTGCTGATACAGGCCAGGACACCTTCTTGGCCACCTGGGCACAGCTGGCTCATGTTCAGCTGCTGTCACCAGCACCCCAGGTCCTTTCCATCAGGCATCTTCCCAGGCACTGTGCCCTAAACCTGAAAGGTTACATGGGGTTGTTGTGACCCAGGCAGTCAGCAACACTCAGCACTTAATTTATGGTATTTGGCTTGGCCCATCAATCCAGCCTGTTCAAATCCCTCTGCAGAGCCTTCCTGTCCTACAGGATGGACATTCCCACCTAACTTGGTGTCCTCTGTGAACCGACTGAAGGTGCACTTTGTGGAAACCTTTGAACCCCTCAGGGTTGAATCCCCTGAGGGCTTGGGGATTTGCCCTGGAAGAATCTACCATATAGTTTCCCCACCTAGGCTGAAAGAAAAGATTCTCTCCCATGGTGCTCTGCTCGAGGTTTCTCCTTTCCCTGTTTCCCCATTGGTTGTGGTATCCCTGGTGGTCTGCCCCCATGTCCCCTGTGGGTCATTGCTCTTTGCCCTGCCCTTGTACCCCCCTTTGCCCTCAGACCATTGGTTCCTGACCCCATACTTAATCCTGAGAACTCCTTTGATCTGGGTCTTTCTGTCCCTGAACTCTTTGGGGTATGTCTGTAAAATAAACTGCACTGGAACTTACACAGGAGACCCTTCCTGCCTCTCCTTGCTGAGCTAGCTGTGGTGTGTATGGTGTGTGGACTTGTCCTTGCCTGTGTGCCCACCCAAGTGGCTTCTCCAGAAGAGATACTTTTCGAGGGAAGGTACAACAACCACCATCAGCACTTGATCCCCTCATGCAAGTTATCAGTGAAGATGTTAAACAGGATGGTCCCAGTACTGAATCTTGGGGAACACCATCCATGACCAGCCTCCAGCTGGATGTAAATCCATTCACCACCACTCTCTGGAGTCAGCCACCCACACACTTTTTACCCAGCAAGCTATGTACCTACCCAAGCCATGAACAGCCAGTTTTTCTGGGAGAATCTGTGGGAAACGGTGTCAAAGACTTTACTAAAGTCCAGGTAAACAATGTGCGCAGCCTTTCATAAAAGGAGGTTGGTCAAAGAGGATCTGCCTTTTTAAAGCCCATGCTGGTCGGGATGGTCCCTTGGTTGTCCAGTTCATGTCATGTGATTGCATTAAAGATGATCTGCTCCATGACCTTCCCGGGAACCAAGGTCAGGCTGATAGGCATGCAGGTCCCCAGATCTCCTTCCAGCCCTTCTTGCAGATGTGTGTCACATTTGTTAATTTCCCATCTAGTTGTTATGAATCTCTGCATTTGTGGCACTCTGGCAAAGCTGTGCTTTAGCACCAGGCTCGTTCTGAAACTTGACAGAGAATTTCTTTGTGTCTCTCCAAATGTCTCAGCTGCAGGCCTTACTTTTGCTGTCCTGCATCTATGCCAGAGCCTCGAATTCCTCTGTGGCAGAAAGCACATTGCTTGAGGGCGATGAATTAATTTTTAAGTCTTGTGGCTTGGCTTCTAAGTCTTCTGCTGAATGTAGAGGATGGCACAGTCCACTATAAAAAAGTAATTATGCTCTTTGTCACGGTTCTGTAACTAGGTCTAAAGCTGTATTTAGTCTCTTTACATGGAGAAGGAAATCATGTACACTTGATTCTGGTGTTCAAAATGAAATGTTTATGGACATATAGATACATTATACTTCGAATGAATAGTGAACACAGATGCATTTGCTGGTGATATCTGGCCCTCTTCTGGTCTGATCTGGAATAACTGAGAAGCGATCTGTTATGCTCAGTGTAATTTTGTAAGGAAACATGGCCCCAGGACAGTAGAAATCCAGGCAAACCACCTGAAAAGAATGGGCTTTCCTAGACTTCTTATGAGGTTCTTTACATTCTTGTAATTAGCTAACACACCTAGTAGAATTTTTAGAGATGAGGGAAGCCAGAATTGCTGAGGTGCAAAGAATCAAAATACTGCAGAAGAAGTTATGCATAATTTCCCATCACCAAGGAAGCTTTTATTTTCATATGAATTACTGTATATCCTGTTTATGAAACACGCCAGTGGAACTTTCTTGTACAGGTAAGCTAAAATCGCTTAAAATGCACATTGCCATCTCCCATTGCTGGCTTCAACAGAGCAGAAGTGCTTTGTGACTCTGTAGACACCATTTAATTATTTAATCTCAATTGTTCTTGTGATGTCTTGCAGAAATGGATGTCATCTTGGAGATTACATATTATAATCCAGGTTGTCCACAGCTTTCTCTCAAAAAAACCCTCTATCAAACAAAAAAACCCAAACAACAACAAAAAACCTCCAAGTTTTTACAGTAGTTTTGGGTTAGATCCAGAGCATCAATGACCTATTTAGTAGACCAAACCTACACAAAATGGATGTGACTCATTGTCTATGCATGTTGAAGAAGTCAGGAGGTAATTCGTCACTTTCAACAATTTGACCCCAAAGCTTATTGTAATATAATTAGTCATCTGGAAAAAAGGAGATGTAATTAGATAATAAGATCCATAAGGTAATTTTATGGATTTCTGACAGATCCCCAAAGCCTACACATGAACCTGTATCTGCCTAAGGAGAAGTAACTTCAGCTCATCCTAAAAGATGAACCTTCTAGTGTTGATTAGTTTTTAAGAAGAATGAAGATAAAAAGCAAGATAATTAAAACCTACTCTCCTATAAAGCCATACTGTCATTAATAGTCCCTCTTCCTGTGTATTTTTCCAGGTTCTTCCTGGTGAAAACTATTGTGATGTATTGTGGCATATTATAGTGATGTGCCATGCACTTTGAGGATTTCATTTTCTGTATCTTCAATATAGATAACAATGATGCAATGATATCTAAGCAAAGCATGGTGCTCAGGCAGAACCGTGTAGCTGTTACTTTAATCCACTTTGAGAAAAGATTTCCTGTATTTCAAACAAGTCTACGCTTACATGATGTCACATCATCCCTTGTAACAAAATAGCACGAATTGTTTCAAGTGAGTAACCAAATACCTTCCACTAAAAAGAGCGTGAGCTTGTTTTATCTTCCCTGGTGGGGAGGCGAGGTTTGTCCCCGGAGCAAAAGGCACTGCGGAGCTGCCACACGGTGTCACTGCGGTGCCGAGGAAGAGCCCTCTGCCAGCTGGGACCTGACAGGGTCTTTGTAGTCATTTGGTGTTTCAGGAGTTGATATCCCACGGGTTCACGTGGGGTATTAAGTGCTAGCTGGGAGAAATACGGAATATATTGCTGTACTTCCTACGCTATCTATAAACAACATCATCTACCAGAAATTATATGCTTTAAAGTTGCCTCGTCAGTGAAACCACTTTTATCTAAATGAACTCATGAAATAAAATGACGGACCAACTTTTGCCTCCTCCTTGTTTTGGAAAAGAAACAGACAAAATACAGGTGCCAGTGTTTCTTTATTTTCTGTCTAAAGGACAGGATGTTTTTGTGCAATCCTACTACCCCACAACTTGTCCTGGTGTGGATGTACAGAACAAAAAAATATTTGAAGACTGGTTTAATGAAGTCTAATAAATAATCTTAGAGAGATTTTAGGCGTAACTGTAAACTATTTGGAAGTAGATACTGCTGCCTCTCACAATCATCAGTAACTGTACAGCACAAAGAGATTTTATCAGCCAGTTGCTTGTTTATCTCTGATTTCTGTTGAGAGGGCCATTGTATTTGTCTGTGTGTGGTTGTTAACAAATATACATATTGTTTCTAAATTATTTTATGATAAGGCCTGTGGAGAATGCCAGGCAGAAGCCAAAGAAAACATTACATAAATAGTCTCTAATTTGCTTTTCAACTGTATGAAATGAAAACACTCTTAAAAACAGAAGAGTCATGCTTTATTTCTGCATGTAAAAAGTCCACTATTTCTTCATACAAAACCCAAATTTTTACCCAGATAATTCTTGCACTCTTAAGGCTGGCTGTACTTCCAGGATTTGCCATGCTCATTATATTTCTGCAGAAGTCAGAAAAGCCAGAACTAAAAATCCCCATTGCATGCAGTTATCCAAAGGGTAACATGAGCATATTCACATCTAGAATATTGTATAAGGTGACACATTTATATTATAAATGCATCTTCATGAGAATAGCTAGATAATACAGAGAGCTACAGTGGGGATGTCTGTGTGTGTGGGTGCTTGTGTGTGTGTAAGGTTAAACTTCACAGAGTATCCTTACTTGAGGTGTTTTCCCTGTTGACTACCTCTAAGGCACCCTCTTGTGAAGTGGGATAGCATTGCCAATTCTTCTCTAACAGCATTTCCTGGTGTCTGTAATCAATTGACTGTAAAATAAAATGGCACTTCTAGAGTGCTCTTTAGTACTCCTGTGGATCATAAGGATAAGCAGAAAAGCTGTACCTTTAACATAGCAAGAAAAAGCAAATATTGCTTTCCCTTGAAATACTGATCCCAGGTGACTTCTCACAGGCATTAGCCATGCTGGGATCCATTCAAGATCCCTGGCTGGGGCATATTCTTATCTATGCAGTGTTTTCCAAAGTGACTACTCATTGCCCATGAAGATGTGGCTGGAAGAATCAATGGAAGTTAAGAAATAATTCATTTCTATGCCATCATATGAAAATCCTTTGAGTCACAGGTGAAGAAAAACCTCAGTTGAGCAGATTCCCCCACATGGGCAACTACAGCTAAGAGGCTGATGGGAAAACCCACTTAGAGACACTCGTGGCAGTTCCCAAGATAAGATGAGCTGGCTTTCTTCATTAACTCCTAACATATTAGATTTCAGAATCTTGATCAACTTACTGATCTTGGACTTTTTAACTCCACGACAAACTTAGAATTAGAACAGCATGTATAAATGGAAAAGGCCAAATATGACTTCTTACTTATTTCCATTGCTCTGTTAATTAAAAAAGCATACTTAACACCATATCACAGTGTATTAAGTTTATATCTAATACCTTCCCACATACTACATTGTCTAAAGTTTGAATAATATTTCAGATCTGTTTTGAATCCTTGTCCTTCTCTTCCATTCAGCAGATAAACTGGTGCAACACTTCCTTAGTAGGTTGTACTAGGTTGTAATTTTAGCTGTTTAGAGAATACTCTCTTGTGCAGTTTGTGCTCTTGGAAGTGCTTATTGCCCACCAAATACCACAGGAGCCCAACCTGTGTCCTCCCAAGAGCCCTCCAAGATACACAGTCCCATGCAGTTCCCCTAAAATTGTACAACCTCTAGGATTTTGGGTCATAGGTGGTCTAAACCAGTCTGACTACAGTTATGTTGGTTAGCTAGGCTGACCAGAGTCCTGAAAACCAGCTGAAAAGCTGGTTCTTAGCATTCAGCTCAGGAGCAGGAAAACATATTTCATAGCTGCTGAAAGCTGCTAAATACCTGCTTTTAATAGGTCTAATTTAAACCAACAAACATTTATTTGGATTGCGCATTTCTTTCAGTGGCTCAGTTAATGGGGCTGAGTAATGAATGGAGGCACCACTGGATTGTATTAGCACTGCAGTACCGTGTTAGCAACCTTTTGGTCCTGCTCAGGAGGCTGTAAAATGCTTTGTTCCTCGCAACATAAACACCATTATACTACTGTCAGGGTTGAATTTACTTACCATTAAGCAAATGTATATAATCCTGCAATTGGCGCTGCCCCAATGACAGGAGCTGAGGAATGCTGCCACAATATGCAGCCAGATGTTTCAGGGTGGGACATTTCAGAATGGGTCCAAGTTCTCTACTCTAGGGATGTGGGCTTAGACTAGCATAGAGAAGAGCTGAAAAAGCCAGAGCTAGCACTAAGGAGTGCAAGCAGTTGTTCTCTGATGCAGCAGCAATGCTGAATCGTGCAGTGGAGATGGGACCTTAGTCATGCTTCTCAACTCTGTTCAAATACTAAATGTGTTGAAGGCTTTAGTACAGTTTGGGAACAGGTTCCTTGAAGAAATTCCTGGTATTTCCTGGTTCCAGGCAGGCTGAAAAACACTGTGAGAATGTAGTGGGTTTTGGTATGTCCATTTATGGACATGAATCAAAGGAACTGCAGGGAGGAAAAAAAAGTGGAAAATGAGAGGAAAAATAAGTTAACTGAATTACTTCCTCTCTCAGATTCTTCTTGGGTTTTGGGCAAAGCCTTACAGTGGTATTTCATCCCAACTTCTCCTTGCTAACTACTTCCATATGTAGGCATAGTATAACATCAGTTAAAGCCACATTTAAGCACTGTTTTTAAAGAACTTGGGGTTTTGGTGGTAGGATACAAAGTCAGAATGGTTGAATTATTATATATTCAGGTAAGAATATTACTGTTCCTTCTTACTTTAATGTCCTTTTCAGTATAATGAAATGAGAGCTTTCTTCAAGTGCAAGATTTGAAAAAAGCTATGCTACATGAAAAAATACAAATGATCTAGTAAAGAATATGCTATTTCTAGTGGTGTCCAAAAGTCAGTTTTCTCAGCTGAGTCCCCTTCTTTGTGAGACAAACAACTGGATACTGTTCAAAGACTTATTTATTCCTGTGTGGTTTCAGATCATTAAAAGTGGCTCATTCTTGAAGACTTTTTAAACTAGTGTCTTTTGGATGTGTCTTAGCTCTGAGGAATCTGACAAATTTCCATCTGGACAGTAGAGCCTATTTCATATGAAAGGGCTATAATCCATGTCTGTTGTTCACATCTGTATTGTGTTAGAAAACTAAGCTGCAAAGCCATGCAAAAGTGTTATGGTACAAAAATCTGAAATACGATGGCTTAGAACTATTTCAAAGTATTTGATATTCTGGTCTCCAGCGACCTTGAATTTCTGTTTAATATTTAATTGAATACCTTCTATTAAATTAGTATTGACTTTACAGTGATTCTTTACTAACTGTATTATTAATATAGCTGGGGATCCATTTAAAGGAGCTAGTAACTAGAATGAATATACTTTCATATGTGAATAAAATATTTTAAAAATACAATAGCCAACCTGCACAATAGGATTTTCTGAGGATGCAAACAACCAAAAGCAGACCTCCAAAAAAAGGTATTTTGAAAGGAACGTGAACCAGTGTTCTCTCCCATGTAAGTGACTTTGGACTTTTGAACTCAGTTTTTATTCTTCCATCTATGCATCTTAGGCACAAAGAATGAAATCAGGAAACTTCTTTACGGTTGAAAGGTCCACATTGTAGCAATCATTTAAGATGCCATGAATTCCACACAAGAGCTCCTTTTTCCTGGGATACCTTAGAAAGAAAGCCTTACAAACAGTATGATGCCTACCTACTACCTCTAGGAGAGCTTACAACAAAATATTTAAATTTCTTTACTTTCAGAGGTCTAACACCTATGAAACGGTGTAAAATGTATGTTTCTGTCAGAAGACTACACATGTTCCTGGAAAAAGGAATGCAATCCATTATAATGCATACCTGAGTTTTATGATCCCTGATATGCTCAGCAACTTGATTAACAGATTTGCATATGTAGCATACTTCCTTATTTAAATTCACAGTGGCGACTGCAAACTACTATCAAAATATTCTGACAGGCCTCTTCTGTGCTCTGCTGGCCTGTGAAACAGTGCAGAAATGTTTCAGATGGCTGTCAAGGCAGTTTCATCATCACATAATCTGGGGAAGGATAGGTAGTGGTCCTGGGCTGCTTTGGGGGAACCCCTTTGTGGGTGTCTTTCAGACAGCCCTTCCTCAACCAGAGCCCTGCTGTTGGTCTCTGACCCTCCAGCCTTGTTTTCCAGGCACAGCTGGACGACAGTGCCTGGGGAGGCCACAGCGTTGTGTGGCTTAGGGGTTGGAGATACAGCCCACGCTGCAGAGAGCTGGGAGCAGAACATGAGTGAATCTCATGGGCCCGTGGTCATGAGGCTCATGAGAATTATAGTATTAGGAAATGTCATTCATTATAATATCTGATGCTAACTGGTAAAAGACTGCAGGGCAGAGCTGTTCATCAACAGATTTAAGCAGTGCCATAAGCACCCCAACTCTCACAGGAATTAATCCCAACCTGCCAGGTACATTGTGCTTCTTTCTGTTCTGCTAATCCTGAGAGCTTCTACGGCAATGGTTATGAATGAAGTCCATGTACATCCTGTCCTTTCTGGAACTAGAAATTACAGTTTTCTTGTTATTTGGGGGTGGAGCCACAGTCGCAGTCAGGCAACCAGTCCTTGGTGTTGTATGAGTGTTTGAAGTGTTTCCAGGGTGAACTGAATGGCTGCACAATATTCATAACCTGAAAAAAAAAATAGAGAAAAAATGCTGGAGAGTCTCAGGGAGCATAAGAGCCAGAGGCTACCCAAAAGTATTTCATATGGGACATAGAAAGCCACTTCCTCATGCCAGGAGAATTCCTTTTATTTTTCTGAGGAAGGGAAAATGCTTCTATGGCCTTGAGCAAAGGCTGGTGAAGCTATTGGCGAGACTCCCATTGACTTCCCATTAGTTTAGGGCTCTGTTGTTCATCATTAGTCAAAGCTGGTGTTACACCGATTTGCTGCTAATGCTAGCTGAAATCAATGGGATTGGAAGGTGCTCAGGAAGGATGGACATTTTTGTAAGCTAACACTCTTTCAGCACCAGGAAATTCCAGATTGAACTTGTTTGCCTGAAAAGGATTCTTGTTGGAGAGCATGCTTTTTTCTGAAAACAAGAACTAATGCTTCTAGTGCAAAGGTTAATTTTGAATTCAAAGAATCTCCTTGTCTTAATAAAGGGACAAAAAAGTCTGTTATTAATGTAGGACTCAGCACAGGACTGAAGCTTTTCTTTTAGCTTCAGGGGGATGAGGCAAGTGACTCACAACTGTCCTTACAGTAGTTCTTGCTTATCTAAGAAGAATGTTTGGACCATTATCAAAATGTGTAGCTCTTAAAATCCTTCTTATCCATGGGCCTGCAAGAGTTTGAACCCATGGACACTTTACACATATAATGTCACATACAATGATTTGGCCTCATCAGCACACAGGAAGATAATCTGTGTAATTGCCACCAGAGTTCAGTGTTCTACCATTAACACTTAGGTGTTAATTCAAGTAAAGCTCCACCTAAATTAGTCCTACACTGCATGAAGGTTAAATCACAAGTTTTTTAGAGGCCCCTTCCAACCTGTAGTATTCTGTGATTTTTATGATACAACTCATTAGCTCTTCCCTGAGAATTGCACCAAATTTTGGACTTCTGGATTCGAGTCTAGAGTCAATGCTTTCAGTAATTAAAAATATTTTCCTTTCCTTAGTTGAAAAGAAGTCTTAACCAGTGGAACACCTCAATGTAATCAAGCACGTTGTGTGGTGTATTTCAACAGCAGCTGAATACCATGGTGACCAGCTGGCTCCCTTCAAACTACATGGGATGCATGAGGAGACCTGCTTCACTTTCTAATGGGTTGGCAAAGCAAGCCTGGCTCTTCCCTCCATTCTAAATTCAGAAGAGTAACAAACGACAGTTGGTTCACTAGTAACAGAATAAGTAAATCATTAGCTTATTCCTAAGTGTATGTGCTTCTGGAGAAAGAAGTCACCACATATTAGTTGATTTTCACCGAGTGCAAAGGCAACCTCTTTAGAAACATGAGAAGGAATGGTAGAGACTACAGGTAAATGAAATACCAAGCCATTTATATAAAAAATATAAATACTTTATTTTCAACTAAAAAGGTGCAAACATGTAACTTTTGGTCACACTTCTCAACAAATAAACTGTCCAAAAAGAGCCATAGTCAAAGAAAGAAACAAATGCTCAAGTGGAAAGACTGATGAGCTACAGAAGAGCCATTTCTCTTAAAGCCACTTGTCTTATAAAGTAGTAAGCAAACATATTTTGCCAGACAAATGCTTTGTAACATTACTGGCACCTCAATTTCATCTTGACCTCAACTCACCATTTGGCTCTATCTGAACAATTTCCACTAGAGTATCTATTTCATGCTTTGAATGCATTGTCAAACAAGCTTTAAATCTTACCTATCTTGTTCCAAAAAAGAAGGCTATCATTGAACTTTCAAAGCATTAAACAAAAGCACAAAACTTTAAATTAATTTAGATAACTGTACAAATATATATACACACAGTATTTACAATATTCATAAAAAGTAGCTTGTTACAGGTAAATTAACTGCCACAAGCTGTCCAGTCTAGTTGACATGATTCTGATTCTTGCTGGTCAAGCCATCTGAATCAGTGTCAGAGCTGAAACATTACTGTCCTGACTAACAGAACACCTTCTACTTAGCACTTTGCTGGGTTGTTTGCATTCCAGCTGTTGCTGTCTCTAGGCCAGCGCCAGCAAACATGCTAATGGTCTCTTCTCAATTGCACTACTAGATGAAGCATGCTGTACCACGTGAAGGGAACATTTACTTGAATCTCTGCTTTTCCTGCCTGTTTCCCTTAAGCCCATCACACCACCTCAGGAACAATATGTTCTGAAGCTGTGTCTTGCTGTGGTCCCACTGTCCGTTTTACGTTCTTCTTCAAACCACCATTTGCGGTCAGTAGAAAAATTGTCTTAAGTCACACGGAGCAGTTTGTTGAAATTAAAAAAAAAAACTGATTTAAATACCTTGTGCTATTGAATCATGTTTACAAAATGAGATGCAAATCAGTTCAAGTTGAGAATGTACTTAGCGTCTCCTTCTGGCTTTATGCCATGTCTCCATACATCTTTCTGTAGTACAGAGACTCGAAGATGTCATTGTCTCCAGGGCAGTTGTAGTGGCACGCGCAGGTCTTGATGAACATCATTTTCCTTTTCATGATCTCCCCATCAGGGCACTTGAACTCCACAGGGAGGGTGGCTGTTCTGTGGGGTGTGCAGCAGCGCCCGTCAGTGCAAACACCACAGAACTTGGCTCTGTAGGTCTTCACGCTGGTGCAGCCAGACAGCTCAAACTTGATGGGCTTGGAGATTTTGGGGGTGCGAATGCACTTTTTGCCTTTCTGTTAGGATAGAAGTGAATACGAGATGTTTAGAAGGTAGGCTTTCACAAAGCACACTAAGCTTGCAAGATAGTGGTGAGCAGACATGCTAATCCTTACTGTATTATCATTAGGCAAGATTGTCTTATACAGTGCCATAATACAGCATGAGAGAAAACTAAGGACATTTAACTAATTCACTAAATAGTGATCACCACTAGGGTAAAACCCAAATTTCAAAGTAAATCACTTGAAACTGACTACCTGTCAGCACTGCACTTTTGATCACTAGAGGATGGAAGTAACCTAGTGCAGCATATGTAAAGATAATAGTATTTACCTTGATGTTCTCCTCCAGGTCTGCTTCACAAGGTCTGACCATGCAGAGTCTACTCTGTTTCTCCAGTCTGCAGAAGGCATTATCGTTGGTGACCCTGGTAGAGATACCCATGCCACAGGTCTTGGAGCAAGCACTCCATTCTGTGGTCTGCACCAGGCAGTTGGCACGCATCATTGTTGGGTCTGGACCATAAGTGTCTTCCAGTCTGTAAGCTGCAGGAGACAGAAAACCAAAATGAGACCACTGCCTGACCTCAGCCTTCTAAATGTTCCTTCCTTCCTTTTCCTGAGAAATGCAGGCAGCTACACTAAGGGATGATTCCACTAACTGCAGCCCTCCAGCCTCTGCCCCGTGCCCGCTGCCCTCACCCCCATGCAGGACGCCCCCTTCCCCCGGCTGCCATCCGCAGAGAGCCCCCCACTCACCGGCAAGTGCGGGTCCCACGGCAGTCTGCTCCTTGGCCTCCTCGCAGACCCACTCCTCGCAGCACTTTCCAGGGAGCTTCACCCGGCGCGGGTAGGGGCAGTCGGGGCTGGGCAGGCGGACGTCCATGCTGCAGAGGGGCACGCAGCCCACCGCGCCGTCCAGGCAGGTGCACTGGTACTTGCAGCTGCTCTGGAAGGACTCTCCGCTGCGGTACACCATGCCGCTGAACACGCACGGGGCGCCGTCCCGAGCTGCGAGGGGCAGAGGCAGAGCGTGAGTCGGGGGTGCCGGGGGTTCCCTCTTTCCCTCGCCCGGCAGGACCCTGTTCCCGGCCCCCACTCACCGGTGCAGACGCCGATCCTGCGGTTGGCGGGGGAGCCGAAGTCGCAGAAGAGCCCCTTGTGGTGGTCGCAGGGGTCGCGCTCGGTGCAGAGCTCGCCCAGCTGCTTGGCGCACACGCGGCAGCAGCCGCAGCCGTCCAGCACCAGCGAGACGCCGGCGGGGCAGGTGGGGCCCGGCCCCGCTCCGCACTGGCACTGCCCGCTGCACTCCTGGCCCTGAGCCTCCTACAAGTGCCGGGGGGACAGAGAGAGGGAGAGAGGGGTGTCAGAGCCGCGGCCGGGAGCGCCGGGCCGGGCCGGGGCCGGGGCAGGGGCGGCGGGGCGGGCGGCAGCGCTTACCGGGCTGAGCAGGGCGAGCAGCAGCGCTGCGGCCAGCGGGGCCAAGGTGCCGGGGGCCATCCTGCAGCGCTCACGGGCTTGCGGGGGGCGAGGAGGAGACGTCGGGCTGCCGGGCGGCGAGGGGAGCCGAGGTGACCGGGAGCTTCCCGCAGGGCGGATCTCCTCGTTGGCGGACGGGGCTGTGCCGGGGGCGGCTGCTGGGGCTGCGCGGCTCCGCTCTCCACTCCTCTCCTCTCCTCTCCTCTCCTCTCCTCCGCTCCGCTCCGCTCGGTCCGAGTGCGGCGGGAGAGTGGCTGTGTGAGTGCCGAGTGCCGGCACGGACGCGCCTTTATAGGCGGCGGCGGCGCGGGCTCGCCAATGGGCTGAATGGGGCCGCGGACAAACAGCGACATTCCGCGCATTCCTGCGCGCCGCGCCGCGCCGCCCGCCCCGCCCCGCGCCGCCGCCGCCGCCCCGGAGCGGCCCTGACCCCTGATCCCGCATTCCTCCGCCGGCGCCCCCCAGCGCACGCTCTCGCCCCCCCAGCACGGCTTTTTATTTTTCCTCCCGATATGTTTTAAATGCGAGTCCCCGTGGCTGGGGGCGCTCCCCGCCGCCCCCGCCCCCGGCAGCGCGTTATTCCGAGGCGGACGGCGGGTCCGGGGGGAAGGGGCGAGGGGGGCGGCCGAGCGGTTGCCAGGGGCGTCCGGGGGAATCCGCTGTTTCCCTTCCCCTGTGCTCCCCGCTCGTCCCTCCCTCCCTCCCCCGGGCGCAGGGGACGCGGGGCGGGTGATGGGGGCGGCGCGGGGTACCCGGTGTCCGGCGGCGAACGGTCCCGGCGCTTTGGTACCACCGAGAAAAGGTATAATTACACCACCGGGTATAAATTGACTCTGTGTACCCCTGAATCATACTGGATATTTGTAATGTGTTCCTTCCCTAATAGATGCTCTCTATGAATAGAGAGAGTGCCTATTTACTCTGAAATACTTGGCACTGCGAGTGGAGTCTGAAGCATGGAAGAAGTGGCTATTATTTTCCCACTGCCTGTGTGCAGCTGTCATTTCTGAGCAACACGTTCCTCGCACATCCCTGCTCCCAACCTTGCTGATGGCCCGCCCCAGGATTACAACGAGAAGAGAATGGCATGCCACCACACTTAGCCAAAACCTTAACACTGTGGTTTGTATTTGACTGAACCCAGGACTTAAACACTGTGGCTTGTATTAAGTCATTGCAGATAACTGCTATGACTATTGTTTTGTTTTTTTTTTTCTTTTTTTTAACTGGGAGGATGGCTCTTCCCCCGCCTCCTGTGTATGATTTGAATATTCAGTGATGTCATGTTGTTTGACCTCTGCTTTAAGGCAAGGAATGCCAGTGTTTTGGCTTTTGACCTGTGGAAGTACGTTAGTGCTTAGTAAGAGAGACCAGCTTAATGCATCACGTTAAGCCATCTAAAATCTGCTGGTTACCTTAAGAGATCTCATCTTCTGTGTGCAGGCTTTCCCCTGCTGCCATTCTCCCTTGCTCCCCACTTCTTTCCATCCCTCCATGTCTAGGCATACTTCCATGCTATGATGCAGCAATAAAACAGGATTCACGAGGGGAAAAGAAGGTCTTCCATGTAATGCCCCAGTAGGACCATTGTGCTGTAAAACTCCTACTTATATTCTGCCAGCATTGTGCTGTGTCTGGTAAAGTCATTTGGATGTTATTTCTTCTACTTGAAATTCTCCATCAAAAGAAATGAGATTGGCTTTGAAAGAAAAAATGAATCCCAGAGGAACAGTTATGGTAAATAATATATGTTCCCAAAACCATGAGGTCTCCTGAAATCTCTATTTACTTGAAGGACTCCAGTGGCCTCAGTGCTGGGTAAATAGTATGTGTACCAAACTATGTATGACATGCATACCAAAATGCAAATGTAACCAGGTAAACAGAATGCCTTTTTTAAATGCCTAAATATGGTAGGAGAACATCAGAGAGAGAGAGAGAGACTCTAGACATGTTTTATAACTTTCCATGTTAGAGGTTTTTTTAGAGATACAATTTTATTAAACAAAACCTAAGAATCTCACTGACAGAAAAAGTATGCTTAAAAGTAGCAAACTACCAGAAAGCCAGAAAATCCAAAATTAAAGGATAAATCTGTCCTAAGTCCTCCCACTGCAGGCCAAGTACAGCAAGCCCCATACACTTGCTGCCCTGAGAAAAACAGCTTGAATAGTTATTTGAAATCAGACTAATTCTGGTCTTGCACCACAGTGGATCAGGCATTAGCCCACTAAATTACACGTTGTATGAGCACATGCAGGTAGGTGAGAATCAGAGTCCACAGGAGTGTCTTTTGGCCGTCTTGGTTTCTGTGTTGTTAGATGTGTCCCAATGGGTACCTCATTGGTGCATGTGCGTGTACGCACAGGGGCAAAGGGAACTTGGAAGCAAAGGCAGTTCTTGCAGACTCCAGTCAGTCTTCAGCTTATCCTTTCTGGTGACAATCACAGAATCCTCAGGGTTGGAAGAGACCTTGAAGATAATTTAGTCCAGTTGGCAATGTGACCCCACCATAATCAGCCCTAAACCGTATCCGTGGATGCCACATCCAGGTGCCTCTTGAGTATGCCAAGGTTGGACATCTTGGCATTGATGCATAAAATGGTTAAAATGCACTAATTTTGACTTCCATGCAGGTGTTTATACAGCACATGCTTTTAAGATAGTATATTTTTTCTGCTGAAACTAGGAGTTCACTACACCAGCCTTCCAGACTTGTTTACACAGCTATATACGGTATGTGTGTGTCTACATCAGCTTCAGTTGGTGAAGTCTTGTAAAATGTACAGGTGTGGATTGCTACATTCCTCTCTTGTGTTTTTCCTTCTTTTTTTTTTTTTTCCTGCTTCCCCCCAAAAAGTCACTTGATCAGGTATCAGACATAGTGAAAACCTGGCAAGACTACAGGAAAGTGGCTAGACTTGTAGTGTTTGTGTACTTAAAGAAAGAATCTTGCACATTTTCAACTTTCAGTCACAGATATTTTTTATAAGAGCAATTGGAGGTCTGAGCCAGCCCTCAAAACGGAAATCAAAAGCTCCCAGAGAAACATACCCGAGGAATGTGAATCTGATCCAACAACCATACGCAATGCACATACAGTACTGTGAGTCTTATAGGAAGTCTTGCCATATATGGACATCTGGACCCTGAGCTGTTTATCATCACGATAGGCTTGTAGCTGGCTTCAGACGTTTCTGGCTTGCCTCAGGTTTAGTGTGCCAATTAGTTCCTTTCCCAAAATGCTCACCAGGATATTTCTTTAAAATTGTAATAAATACATCTTGAAATTCTGAGAGGTCTGGTTAAAGTTACGTTAGTAGGCTTTTGCTTAAAATGCAGATTCCAAGAAAGACTTACTCTGCTAGCTCAGAAATAGACACAGAATAAAAATAAAGAGATTTATTCCATCGTGAATGTGGTTGCCTGGTATTTCTCTTTCTTAGAAGTCATCTGGTAGCTTATTCTACGTATCTGCACACATAGAAAGGGCTCTGGAGTAGACCACTTGGTGAACTTTTACCAATCATTTTCTGGGGAGATGAGCGATCTCATGAATCAACAAAGGCAAAAGACCTGTCAAGCAACTTACCCATGTTGTGCAGTTTGTACTGCTTGGTTAGAGTAGTACAAAGCCTTTCACCTTGGGGCCATGACAACTCATGTCAGCTAATCTTACTAATGAGAGCCATTAGCTCTTCTCCAAAGTGAAACCAAAATAAGAAGGCAGAGAGGGGCAGTGGATAGCAGAGGGCCAATGGAATTGTCTGCTACTGAAATGGTGGACCCAGTCCAAATTCCTCAAGATACTGGTTCAGATTCTCTGCTAGCATCAGTTGGGTAGTTCACTTAATGCACTGTTGGCCATCAAAATACTGGTACTTGAAAAGTCCAAGTCCATTGGGCTAAAGCAAAATCATCAGATCCAATTCCCGTTAGGAGACATGAGTTTCGTTGTTTTCTGTCATTCTTTATGTGTTAACATGCAAATATTTTGTTACTTCTAGAGCCCTTGAGAATGCTGCTTTAAGCACTTGGCTTTATTCTTAAAAAGTAACTGGAGTTTTTGTGAATGTGTGTGGTCTTAAACAAGCAAAGTGATTACTGGAAGTAGAATAATCTAGATGGGTATTCAAAGCACATGTAAAACTATTGGTTCAAAAGTGAGATTATGAGTACTGTGAAGCCAAATGTGCTTTACCTACTGAGCCTCAGAATCAGTTTATCTTACTTTATTCTGAAAAATTTGCCGCAGATCTGGTCTTAGAAGCACTGTAGGAGCAGCATCCACTACTTCTGTGAGGAGGCTGGCTGTGTCCTGGGTTTTTCTGGGGAAGTGTAGAGCCCTTCCATGGCTTGCGAAGGTGAGTGAGGAGGGAGAGGTTTGCAGTTGTTTATTTCTCAGATTTGACTGAGGTTTGCCACCTCTTGCTGTAGTAAGTCAACGAGTGTATGGCTGCAGTGAGTCACTAACCACTCCTTTGACAATTGTCCCATAAATGGTTAACAATTCATAAAATGTTAGTGTTGCTGGCTGGAGAGGAAATGTGGCCAGGGATTGACTCAGAACATACACCAGAAATCCTTTTGAGATTCTCAGAGGAACCACGTGGAAAACAGCTGGACGAACACTTCCTCCCACTCTGTCGTGGATTATGTGGGCAGGAATGAATAAGATCTGCTTAGTCTACAATGCACGTGATCTTGTTTTCAGTTTTTCAACCTGCTTCTTTCAGGAGCTGTCAGTGTAAGTTTTGAGAGTTTGTGGGTTTTTTCCCCCAAGCTGAGACATCAATGTTTAATTAATATTTGACCAAATTAGGGACTTCCTTGAACAAATGCAGTTTGCTTTGCCATAAGCTATGGAATCTCTTAATTTATATTGTATCTGCTGTGGAGTAGAGGCCTGGGGAGAATCCTGTGGTATACATTTTCCATGTTGCCTGATAGGATAAGGTCAATCCTTTTCCATGTCTGGGTGACAGAGTGGTTTCTTTGGGGAGAAAAGAAAGCAGAGAAATGTCTCCTTTATTTTTGATGCAACCTCAGTTCGCTGACCTTGGTGTAGTGGGCTTTTCTGTTTACACAGTCCTTCCAGAGGAAGTGGGGGAGTTGGCCTATTGTATAGGTCTGTAATGCCTCTGGAGGACTTCATAAGCACACAGGCTGACCTGCAAAGGAACATAATGTCCTCAACACGCTGGCACCGTATTTTAGAGATTCTATGATTTTTCAGGAAAAAAATCACAGAATTTGGACTATGTTCCCCATGGTTCAGCTGCCAGCTTGGCTGTCTGTTTTTTTCAGCAAGTGACGTGTGGTATGTGACCTGTGTAAATACATCTGTACAAGTGACGCAGACAGGGAAACTAGGATGTAGCATACAACAGCCAAGGTGGCTTCCTTATTGACCCACAGATGTGTGTGAAATTTAGCAACTACTGGGTCAGGTCTGAAAAACATCTTAGACTGCTGATCCCTCTGGTGTTGGTGGGAAATTCTCTGTCAGACCATTTTTCACATGGAGACGAGAAAAGCAGATACTCCAAGAAATGTGCACTGTTAGGGAAGTGGGGAGGTGTTTAAAATATTTTGATTTCCTGCTGGAACTAATTGAGGAGACCTAGCTGTTTTAAACATCAATGATCCCAGGTCTAGAGTTTACAACCATGTTGCTACAAATGTCTTATTGATGGGTGGCTTTTAAGTAATAAGCATCATGTTGTAAAAGTGGTAGGACTCTCACTAACAGCAAGTGTTTCTGAGCTTATTACTCCATTTATAACCCTTTTATTAAAGGGTTTTAAATAGAAATTGAGGTTAGGTTTTTACTGTATGGTGGTTTTTTTTACCATTTTGGACAATGGGCTTTTTGTGAAGATTAAACCTAAGAAGTTATTTGTGGTGCATTTCTACTGAGGGAGTTATCTGTGATGGATCTTGTGGAAAAGTCTAACCTTAATAGCATGGTAGATCTGTATGATTATTAAAGATTCAATTATGACATGGGATGAAAAGACAGTCCATCAACTGCCTTTTTGTATTGCCTAAGCTTTGCAAGGTATTTGAAACTCTTAAATCCGTCCCAACAGTGTTCCTCTGTGAGTTCCAAACTTTGTAATAATAATTTCAGGTGAGTTTTAAAAACATATATGAAATAGCCTTTCTCCTTCTGTCACTCACAAGATACAAAGGGTTGATTTTCAAATTCCCTGGGAACAGTTTTCTCATTTTACCTTCTTAAATTCAGTGATACCTCACCTAGGCCTTCACATATCTTTATTTCTCTTTATAAGTGGCTTGCAAAGAGTGTCAGTGGAGTGCATGACTTGGGAAGTGAGGTTTCTATTTCTTTTTTTGCCATGAAGCTGCCACAGGGGGGAGTAGAAGTTTGGAAAGGACTGTGCTGCCCAAAAAAGCCACCGAGGCAAGTGCTGTATTTATGTGTACCCTGGCCAGGCTCTCACGGGGAGAAAAGCAGGGGCAAAAGAGGAGTGGGTGTTCTAGGAATGAAAAGGTTAGTTGGAGAAAGGAGCTGGAGGGTTTCTGCAGCTGGAACGAGCTGAATGGTTCACTGCTTTGCAAACCACGCTGTTTTTCTTATTCCTTCCTACCAGCTTTTCTGTCCAGATGAAAGGAGAATGCGACCGAATTGTTTTCCTGCCTCAGGAGGGAAGATGACATGTGGGAGTTGTAAAGTACTTGCAAAATCCCTGCCTGTCTGACAAAAGGCTTTTCCCACATTAGGGCTATTGGCTAATGAAGAAAAAATGCTGGGCAGAGGCAAAGCAGAGGACACAGTGAGGAAAAGTTTTGCTAACTTGATAGAAAAGGATTGTTTTTATGGGACTGTTAGTGTTGGTGAAATCCGTCTGCTTCACGATGAGTAACTGGACCCTGTGGGTCCTGTGCCGGCAGGATGAGTTCCTCACATCTTGGCCAGGCCTCAGGGCTACTCTCTCATCCCCTCTGTGACCACAACTTCTCTTGCAAGGCACAGCCTGAAGCAGTAGTGTGGCTGTCAGCCACCATCCTGCCCTGCCACTGGCTTTGGTTCTGCAGAGGAGGCATGTGGGCAGAGATGGGGTTGTAAGAGCAGGAATTGAAGGAGTGGGCTCGGATTTTAAAGTAGTGCAGTATAACAAGAGGGTGGAAAGGGACTTACCTCTCCTGTTTAGCTTCCCACCCATGTGCTGTATTTGAGCGTGTCCCCAGAGAAAACCAGCCAAGGTCCTGAGTGGGAAAGGCAAAACAGGGCTGAAGTGAAAGGTGCACGTATGTGTTTGTGTGGGAAGGGTTGCGGTGGAGTGGGGTGGAACGGAGGAAGTGGAAAAATTGGTGTGAGAGGAGAGTGGTGTAGGTGAACCAGCCAAGGATGAGGTGGGCTTGGCAGCTTCCTTCCCACTGCCTTCACAGCATTTCACCACCAACAGACCAAGCTCAGGTCAGTTCAACCATGGGAAAACTCATTAGCCAGAAAAAGAGAAAGGTGTCTGCAGCAAAGTCCGGGTGCTCCTCTTCTCCACCCCTTTGGTAGCCAGTCCCTGCTTTCTCTTGCCCTGTTGCACTCAGGAACAAGCTGCATTGAGATGCACAGTGGAGACACTACAAATTTCTCACTTCTTGGGTCTGTGTTAGGGAGTTTTAACACTGAACAACCTAGTCAACAATTTTTGGGAAAGAATGAAATAATTTTCAGGAACTTGTTAATGATCAGGAGAACAACTGAAAGGAGTGAATCAGGCACATTTTCTAAGTCCTCAATATCTGAGTGCACAGATCTGCAATGAGGTAGAGTCAGTGAGAATAAAGGAAGAATTAAAGGAGAAACACATTTATGCTTCTGTAACCTGTCATGAGAAATAACAGTAGCACTCACTAAATGTGTTGTTTTTGAATGCAGAGGAGAATATGGCAGGTAAGTCTTTGCTTTTGGTTTTGATAGTGCAAATAGGTTGGGAAAGAAAACCATTCTTTGGGTAACTTTTTTTTTTTGTGCATTTTATATCTGTGTGCATTTATTTTGTGCATGTATATCTGTGATTCCTGGACTTTTGAACTATAATCAAAAGGAGCCTGGGCAAAGTCCATATTCTTTATATTTAGCACATTGATAAATTCAGTGCTTGCTCCACAATCTTCTTCTTAACAGACACAAAGAAGAGAGAATTATTGGTCCAATTTCCAAATAAGACATAAGGAATTTGTTTATGCTTTTGGGAGGTAATATGCTGAAGTTTGAGTGGAACTTTGTTAAGTGTAATGAAATTCTCAAGGAATGCAAGACTGGTTTTGCTTACCAGTAAACATCTAAGATTAAAAAATGCATATACATTTTCCAAACTTGTGCCTAAACCTCAAGTTTCTTGTTTTTAATTAGGGTGGTTTTTGCAAATTCAGGAAGTTAATCAAAACTAAAAATATAAACAGAAAACAATAAAATTAAGTAGATTCAGAGCAACTTTTAATTTTTTCCTTAGTTCCATTTGTGCATGAATTATAGAAGAGGTTAAAATCAGAGGCATAGTGAAGCTTGTACCACAGTTTATGGCACTCACCTGGACTCTTGGAATAGTAAAACCCTGGAGACTGACCTGAGTCAGTGTCGCAGTGTCACAATACCTAGACCCTATTAGAATGCTTTTACAAAAGACAGTGTCAAGATATTAATTCTGGACATGATGTGCATTTTGTAACATTTGAAGAATCAAATGAAGTATGTTTACAAAGACAAAACCAAGAGCAAAACTAGCATTATGTGGTAATGTAATTCCAGTGGTTTGTAATTCCAGTTTCTATACATTTTCCATTTTCATCACTTTATTCTTTTCAGGAAAGAAAAGAAAAAGAGAGTAAATAAGTCTGAGGGAGATTACAGCAATCCTTTTTGAGTCCAGCACTTTTACTTGATGTGTCATCCCTTCTGTTTTAACTCTTCATTGTAGCTTAGGATGAATGGACAGCAGTTACTGTAGTGTAATTGAATCATTCTTCTCCTTGAAAAGGTATACATGTATGTTTTTGCTGTTAGAGGTCACAGGTTTGTTCCTACAGAGGCTTGGTTTTACATTGTGTCCAGAGCTGATTCCTTATGCACTTTCGACGTTTTATTATACAAATGTGGCAAGAAAAACATACATACTGTTGTTCAAGTCAAATTAATTGAAAAGATGATGTGTCTAATTTTTATTTCTTGAAGGCCACCATAGCAAATCTTGCCAAAATTATGTTTTTATTCAAACTTCCTTAATTTTTCCTACTTTTGCTTCAGGCCATCATAGAACAGTACATTCTCATTATTTAATCATAAAAACAAACAAACAAACAAACAACCCCAAAACAAAAAACAAACAAACAAAGCACCAAGGTAACAAGAAGTTCTCTTCTACAGATATTTACCAAGAAAGCTAAGCAGTAACATAGTTTCAGGACTTAAAAACATATTTGATAATACTGGATTAAATGAACAAATGCATTAGAGTTTTGGGGAGAACTAAGACGGGAATAACAGGAAAACTGGAGAGAAAAAAATCTTACAAGATTAAGACAGTAGAGTGCCCAGAATTTTTGTGAAGAATTGGTGCTGGGATACTTCTGATGAAAACAGACCCAGGGTGACCCTCTTGCCGAATTACTGCTCTTGCTTGGAAGGAAGTTTTGAATTTGTAAGTAAGTGTAGGGGATGAGGTAATTGTTAGCCATCATACAGTACCCAGCAGTTTATAGCCTCAGATTGACCATGGGGCAGTGGTGACACTCTGCCTGACCAGCTGTAACATGTCATCCCCAGTGCATGAGGGGTAAAACTTTCTTCCTTGCCTGCCTCTGCCCTTTGCACCTTGCAAAATATTCACTTGCTTTTGCATCATTTGTGCATCAAATCCCTCTTCATTTTGGAAGCTTACTCCTTTAGCTGACCATCATTTCCCCCAAATGAGTCCAAGCACCCTTTTTCACCGTCTTTCCTCATTTTGCTTGTGTCTTCAGTGAACGGTACCTTCTCTAACACAGCCATGAAGCTGCTGTCACTCCTCACCACTGCAGCCCACATTCCCACAGCCTTTTCTGTCTTCAGAGCAATGCTCTCCTCCTCAGAAGGTGACTGCTTCTGGGTATGAGCTGATAGTAAAGCCTACCTTTGTTAGCCTAGGCGAGAAGTTTTTATAAAACAATGCATAGGTGAAAATGGAAGACTTTTGTGAAGGCCATCTGGGGGTCTTACAGATTTGTTTAGCCTGTACCATAGCTTGGAGGATGTTTTTAAAACAACTCTGCTTTCCAAGCTGGAAAGGTCACTGCTTCTTTAGAATACTTTTGGAGATGTTTCTGTGGTTTGTCAGATCTAAAAATAAGCTGTGATCAACACACTTTAAAATTATGACAGGATTTTTTTTTTTTTTAAGACTATATAAGGCAGTTATATATTTGTTTTCCAGTTGGGGAACCGGTCAGAACTACAGACAAGTTATGAAAATCCCCTTCAGAATTCCAGGACTATTTTTTGGTATATCTTCAAAGTTGTGAGCATCTGTTTGCCTATCTGTTCACCTATCTGTTCATCTATCTTATGCAGTTTACAGAGCCTATCATTTTCTCAACTGAGAGAAAAAGGCACCAGAACCTTTCTAGTCTTTTTTCCTAAATTTCTAGGAAAACTGAGAGCTTTATTTGAAGGAGTTTTTTCATTAGAGAAATCCTGGTGAAATAGATCCAGCACATTGCTTGTGTTGATTTTCAGCAAAATGAAGCTGAGAAAAAACTTGGAATTCTTTTGTTCTGAAACATGTCAATAATTTGGTTTTATTTTGAAAGGGACAAATGTTGGAGGAGTTTTTTTCCAATCCTTTTTGTGTCAATGACCTACTGGTCTTGTCCTCAAAAACACTTTTAAAATTTTCACTTTGAGTGACATTTTTTAATGTCTGTCACTGTAAGTAGAGCTGAAGTCATGTTTGGAAACCCAGTCTTCTTCAAAAAGCAGAAAAAATGTTTTCTGGCCCACATCAAGGAACACTTAAACACATCCTATGATTTGTTTAGAGTCATGAAAGACTGTTATGTAAAAGCAAATTTGGTAATGCAGTTTTACCATTTTCTGTCACTGTAGTTGTTCCTAACCCACATGCCATTGTGAGTGTCTGCAGTATGGAGCTTTGGGTCATTCAAAAGGTCTGTGTTGGGTACAGGCCAGTGAGTCCAGCAGGTAGGAATCAATCATTGATGATGGCCTTGGAGACTTTCAGCCATCATTCTGCATTTTCTGTGCTTTTGTATGAGTCCTGTGCTTGAGTATGCAGTGTAGTTGGGAGTGTGGGTGGAAGCTTTGCTACCTGTAAAGAAATGGTAGCTGTTTGTCATGCTTTTTCTCTGCTGGAGTTGCAGGGGGAGTTTCTGAGGCACAGTTGCAGAGATTGAGTCCAGTGAGATCTTCTTTGGAGACCTGAGGGTACCAAACTTGTCTCTGATGGCACTTGCACACAAGGACTTTGTCTCCTCTCACAACTGCTTCAGGATCATTTTGTGTTTCTTGAGCTTAGTCTAGGTGTTCTAACACTGAACAGCTCTCCAAAGTAGTAGCAGTTGGGTTTCTGCCCTAAGCCCTCAAGCATGTCCCAGCCAGAGATGTTTTCAGAGGGCTCAAGTATGGACTGCATTGCCAGTGCTTCAGGGCAGAGGGCTGGTGCAGGTTATTCCTTCAGGGATTTTCCTGCCTTTCACAGCCAAGGGCAGTAGCATTCAGCAGCTGCCTTGTGTTCTACCTGCTTTGCAGAGTGGCATGGGGAAGAGCTGAGGGGAGAGCCTTATCTACTTGGTCTGTCACCTCTAGGGTACACAGGCCAGGAAAGTCACCCTTGCATTTAAAGAAAGAAGAAGTAGTATCACCTCTCTATCTGTGCACTGATATAAATCCCATCCTATTTTAAACCCCATTTTTGACAGTGATTGTTATCTAAAATTGGAAGAAAAACAGAGGATGTTGCTTCTCATCAGGACAGAGCCTGTGTTTAGCCTTCTTTCAAGTGGCGCAATAAAATATGGGAATAGACTTCAGCTTCCCATGTTTTAATTCTTGTTTTTTAATCCCTGTTTTCATTTTTGAAACTATTTGGATCCAAAAAGACATTTTTTTCTCTTTCCACTTCTGATTTGTTTGTTGGACCACTGCCTGCTCACCCTATTCGGATGTCAAGAGACTCTCTATTTTTCCATTTCTGGAATAGTCATTCACGTCTCAGTGTTTCTTGTGAAAACCCTCAGAATTTACAGTGTGTTTATTGGTCTCTCACCAACTGCAGTTTCTCTCTTGTAATATTTTGTTTCAAAGTTTCTCTCAGATACTGTTATATAGATCTGGTTCACAAAATAATTCTGTGGTAAGCCCAGGAGTTTAAGAGACCATCTTCCTAAAAGATCTAGCTAATAAGCTAATTAAAATAGAAAGGATTTATATAATTTGTTGGACTAGGTTTGAGACATAATTGATGGGGTAAGACATTTTCAATAGTAGACTGATGTGCAAAGGATACCAGTTGTGTGCAGTGTTGCAAGAACACGCAGTAAAACATAGCTTCTGTGTGAAGAGGCCATTCTTGGGTCCAGATTTTGTCAATTGTGCTGCACAGATTAAGAGCAGCTTTGTGCAAAAGAGCTTGTAAAATCTGGTAAAACAGGGGAGAACCAATAACCTATGATGGGTATTTCCCCAGAGTGCAGGTAAGGTGGTTTACTTTAGGGGTGTTGCAGTTGAAAGGAAGACTGAGGAATAAGAGGTACGTGGCATAACTGGAGCAGAAATAGCAAGAAAGTAAAATGAGAGGGAAGTTCAACAAACTGTAGAGCAGAAAAACATATGGATGACTTACTGAAAGAATAGAATGTGGTGGGTTTTGCACCAGGACCCTTTGCTGTTCTGCCCAACACCTAATTCACCTGGTAAAGCGAAACATTAATGAACTTCACCATTGACTTTTTTCATTTTTACAGCTGTGGAAGTTGAAGTGTGGAAGGAAGCTGTAGAAGCAAATAGTTGGGATGTGCTACAAGTGTGTGAGCGGGCCAGGGTCACTGAACACTGCAGTGAGGCAGGAGAAATGGATGGAAACTGGTACACTCAATCCATTGAATGAAAAATCTGCGAAATCAGACCTGTCTTATGACTTGATTTATCATTTTACTTCCTTTCTGTCTCCTATTAAAGTGTACGGCTCTGGGGCAGGTAGGAACTTTTGAGGGACTGGCTCAGAAAAGGAAAACTGCATGTATGGTTTGGTTTGAGTGCTACTCTTTAAGTCTAATGAACTGGTTCATTAAACTATTATAATAATAGTGTTTTAGACATAGCTTAGTTTTAAGCCTGAGCATGAAATAATTGTTTTCTAAAAATCAAGACTGTTTGTGAATCTTTCTTTTCCTGCCGTGGTTCTTGCTGAGTTTTGTCCAGGATGTCTCTGGAAATATGAGCTCCAGATATATCACAAGACAGCCTGTGTTGTGTGGCAGCTGTATGTTTAAGAAGAAAATGCTGGAGGAGATGGCTAAATGTGCATGCAGACTTCTGGGTGTTCATCAGCACTGATTCCAAACATCCTGTTTGGTTTCTGATCACTGATTAGCAACACAAACAAGATAGATACCTTTAACTACTAAAAATTATCCCTCTTCCGCTCTCACGGTCTCTCTAGACTGCAATTTTGTAAGCTGCCAGATGAAGATTTTTTTCCAGGGATCTCACAATCCAAATTTTGGTCCCAATTTTAGTCATTTAAAGCTTATTTAGACTCTCCTGAAAGATAGATTTATAAGGAAAATGTTGACAGTTCCTGGCCTCTGGTATCACTGGTGGGAGCAATGATAATATTGATTTCCTCTAGTTGTCTTTCATCAAATGCTCAAAGCAACATTTTTCCCTTTGGTGCAAACATTGAAAATGTGGACAGTTTTGTTTTCCTAAACTTGGATAACATCTGTGAACATACCATTTCTGTGGGAATGCAGTACACCCTTTCCCAATTTTATTAAAAACCACCTTTTTGGAAAAAGTGCATGCCACTGTACACACTTTTGGTCTATCTCATGTGTCTTGTTCTAGGAAACTGAGTCTGCATTTTTTTTTTTTTATTCCTCCAGGACTTTCTTTGTGTGAGGAGTGTAGATGAGAATTGTGTTTTTTCTTTCAGAATGCCTTCAAGTTGTTTGTCTTCCTAACCTGAAGTGTTTCCAAGTAGTTACAGGCTCTCAGTGATAGTAAGGTTTTACAGATGCTTATGTTGCGTGTTGACCCAAACCAAAATCGATGATGATTATAGTGAGCTCTGACATCTGGAAAAAGTTATACGGAAGCCTGGCTGCAGTTTAGTTCTTTACCTTTTGGGACAAGCCTTTTCCATTTCATCTGGGTTGGAAATCTCGAAATCAGATTTGGATGTGCATGTGGAAAAAAGGATATAAGAGAAAATGGAGAAAATGCAGAAGGATCTATATTTCCATTGTTGCATTTTTAAATTCTGCCCAGCTGAAAGGAAGGCACCCATCTAATATCAGTGTAAAGACTTGTCAGTGCAAGGTAAAAATTGCATGTTAAAATGTGTATCCGTGTTCTGTGAGCAGTTTTTCATAAAGCAGTTTTCAGTGCCTGACAGGAAGACTGAGGAAAGATATGTGCTGGCTCATCAGATCCCACACAGAGCAATAAAGTGCTTTCCAAAGAAGGAACTAGTCTTCTCTGAGCCAAAGAAGGGTAAAACTTAAAATCCTCTTGAAGTTTTACTTAAGCATTTGTGAAAGTGCTTCGCCTTGCCTACATGCCTCTCATCACAAATGGAAAGAGGCAGACCATCTGAGGGAGTGGCCTTAATTACATAGAAACTGTTTTATGTAAGAAGAGAAAGTTAGTCCAGCAAAGGTGTAGTTTTATTTACATCCATGCTCTTCCCTTATGATTGGAGTGTGTCTGGAAGGTGTGGTCTCATTTACATCCCGCCTCAACTGCCTTTGGCTTCTCTGGATTCAACTCTTGCCTGTGGCTGGAAAAGGAACTCCTGCAAGCAGAATAAAACAGCTGTGTGAAAACCATGTTTTTTCTTCCTCTGTTTCTTCAGTGTATGCATTCCTACTGGTATGTACCTGAAAAGGGAAGGCCATGTTCCTGGGGAGAGAGTTTTGGGTCTGTGTATGTATGTATACGTGTGTGTATGTGCTTGAAATACCAAGATGAACATACCAGGTTTTGTGCTAGCCTGAGTGTTGGAGGGTGCTAGAGCTGTTTCTGAAGAGAGGTAAGCAAAATAAGTTCTTCAGCACGGATTTTTTTTTTTTTTTTTAAGATACATTTACGATTTTTCAAAGATGCTGCTGACAGCTCTGGCACAAGACCTGTCTTTGAAGTGTGTGTGTGTGTGTGTGTGTGACATTTCCTGTAGTCCCTTGCATCAATGTGAAGCCAACATAAACATGGTAGCAGCATCTCACATAATCTCCGAACCAGACTAGCAGGCTAGAGCAAAGGACATGCAGGGCAGTCAGGGCCTGGCTACTCTGCAGTTGCCATTTAGTATTTAATCCCTTCCTCATGTGTATGGTGTATATTCAGTTGTAAGGCTATGCTACCTTAAGCCAGGAAGCAATTCAGCTGCTACTGGCCTCTGTCTGTATTAACTTCGGGATGCAGATACATTTGTAGCAGGAAGTGGGCTGGAGGAACTCTCGCATGTGGGTTGTGGAGCATCCAGAAAGCCTTCAAGTTGCTGTTGACTTGGTTGGATTGAATTTACTGGGATTGGTCTAGTCCTCTATTTTTCTTCTTCCATCCATGCCTTATCAGGCATCATCTTTGTTAATTCCAGGTGATAAGAAAGGCGGAGGGTATATGAAGTAGTCTGCTGATTTTTCTCTTCGTTTTCTAAAACAGAAATTAAAGTCTCTTGAATTTACAACACCCTGACAATTGGTCCAGATGCAATACATTTAGTGTTTTTTTTACTGAGAACAGAGCTGTGGTGTTGCTTACATTGTGAATGGAAAGTGGACAGAGAGTCCTTCAATGTGAAGCCCTGATGTGTGACTGTGTCCAAAAACATTGAATGCTGAAGGAGCTGTAACCAGCGCACTGGGACTGGCTGCCACTGCCATGTCTGGGATTCCTTTGCTGTGACATGCTGTTGCTCAGCACAAACCCAAGGCACTTCCAAGAAGCCTCATGTGTGATGTGCAGGTCACAATCCGTTTCTCTAATACTGCTGCTTCTCCTATATTTGATTATACTCCTGTAACTCATGGCAAACATCTAGGCATGACAGCCTAAAGTAGTAACATTTTCAGGTTAGATTCAAAACTTTTTTTCAGCTTTAGATACCTCTGAACAGTTTTATAAACACCTGTCAGTGACCCATTTCTCCTTTGCCTGCAGAAACTTGGTGAAACTAGAAATCCAGCTATCTGCTACACTCTGGTTTAGGAGATGAAAGTTACTGAAATATTTCCTTCTTTTTTTGTAACAAAGACAAGCTGAGGTGCACAAAAATAATTGCATGCTGGTCCACCGCAGGAGGAAAAGTGTCTGGCATTTTGTCTTTGGATTGCAGACAGGCAGGAGAGACAGAATGTTTGTCATCAGGATCCCTTGCACGTACTCTGGAGCCACAGCTGAAATTTTTAAGTTACATACACACACATTGCACCACCATGAAGACATGTCCTCCAGATGATGTAAACCAAGTGAGTGATGCATGCTGAGGACACTGCTGTACAGAGACCTTTATACACCCGAGGCACTGACTGGTCTAAACTGCCACGGCAGAACTGTGTAAGTTAGCCTGGGCTGTGTGCTACGCTGTTCTGATTTTCTGGAGCCAAACTAGGGTGTTTAAATAAGGCTTCTGAATCTCTACACTGCCTTGCATTCATGGCTTAAGACTGCACTAAGAGACATATACCTCATTTTTAAAATTGGCATTGATTCCAACACACAAGGGGGCTTTATAAAACTTTCTGGCTTCTTGATCTTCCTCTCCTCCTTGAACATTCTTCCTCAGACTTAGCTTCCCTCCTTCATCCCCCGCACTGTTCCTGAGCAAACACACTGGTTGCATCTATGTGGGCAGGGGAAGGTGTCTGCCCCTGGTGTCAGCTCTCTCGTGAACGTCCAGCAGCTGTTCCCCGTGACCTGACGGACATGATAGCCCTTTAGCTGCTGTGCATGCACCAAAATAGATTGTTTCTCCTGTCAGGGGAAAAGATGGCAAGTGTATAACTTAAGGAAAAGGGATCCAATGGGAGATAAGAGTGTAGAAGACATTACTGCAGTTCTATATTTGGAATCGGTTACGTATGTGTGTGGTAACCCAAATGATGGGTGGACTGTACTTTCTCATTACCATAATTACATTTCCTTTCATAGCTAGGGTTGGGGATGCATCCAGACATTGCAGAACACATCAGTAGATTCAGTGTGGCTTACTCAGTCTCCATTTATCAGACTGTGTCCCAATTATGTTACATTTAGGAAACAGAATAATTTTCTGGTTATAGCACATGGAATTTGTGGCATTCTAATCCTAGTCATCCTGCTGTATGACCTTGGAGAAGTTGTTTTACTACTCTTTGATGGTAAAAAATTAACTCACCCCACGGATGGATTTTAATACCCTGCCAAATTTAAAAAAAATCTGAAGCTAAAGTTAGCCTTCTAAATCCATATTTAGGGGCTAAATGGGATGACTTGTTTCCATAATCCTGAGCACCTAGCAATGTCTCCTGCTGAGACCAGTTAGAGATTTTGGGTGTTCAGCAGTCTGAAACATGGAGAAAAAGAAGAGTGAAAGCAGCTGCTTGTGTGTGCATGAAGAGGAACTCACTGATGTAGTGTGATGAAACAAGGACAGCAGTCTGTCTTTCCTGAGTGGTTGTCACAGCCACAGCAGTGGGGAGGTGTAGATGGGATTAAACTCACGAAGTTTGTTATCTAAAAGAGGAATGTCTGCCTTGAACCAGCCTGCTGGCTGTTCAAGATCTCTTTAGTAGATCCCTTAGTTCTGTGAATCCAGAACAGCTCTCAGTCAGGACAGATGAGCATCCCCTGATGTGCCATCCTTCCCACCTCCCTGGAAGTGGGATGAGTTATCCTCTGGAGGTGCTCAGCCCTGTCCATGGAGTTAAGCACTTCATAAATGTTTAGATAGCTTGCTTGGGCTCTGTTGACTCTAAAGCCAGTGGGTGACTTATGGTGCATTAGGTGTGTCAGAACTGCCCATAGCTGCAGAGAATGGTGAAACCCTATTACAAGCCTGAGGAGTTTGGTTGTGAAAGTTAGGAACAAGTGAAAGCAGGGAGAAATAGTTGAGCCTTGTAAGGAAAAAGAAATATAAACTTGACTGTAGTAATTGAAAACCTATTCCACATTGATGGCATGGTTTGTTTCCACTGGAGAGCTTTGTTCTGTGTTTGAGGTGGAAGATTAATTTTCCCACGGGAGAAATAAGCTTTGAATAAGTCAGCTAAAATGGATTGTTCTTACGTGCACCACACATCTATAGGAGAAACAGAAGACGTTTACATGCTCCCTGAGGAGGAACTATGACAAGCAGACAATTAAGCAATTCCCCCGGATCTCCAGATTTAAAGAACCACGTAATGGCTTAATTGAGTTGGGTTGCTGAGAGTGCAGCCCTGCACTGAGATTCGTGCTGAGAAGTGCGCGATTCCCAGAGGCATCCATCAGGTTTTAAAGAATTGACTTTCCATGCTAATTGACCCAGATGTGCTTGGTTTTACCTCACAATCTCCACTTCATTCAATTACTATTAAAGAGAAAGGAATGAGAAAAAAGGGGACTCCATTTGTCTCATTTACTACATTAAAAGGGAGCTTTCTTAAAGCAACATTTTGTAGTGTTGAACAAATCATTCAACTTCAAATGGAGCAGCATTTGCTTCACCTTCTTTTTCAATTTCCCGAGTGACTGAGCATGTATTTTGCAGGGAGTAGAGGATATTAGTTAATCCACTGTGCTTGGCAAAGGAAGAGAAAGCATCATCACCAGAAGAAATGAGGGGAGTACACATGGAAGGACGATGTCTCATCTGTCTGACCAGGCAGGGCTGAGCAGCACAGGATGAGGGGCTGAGGACTGTCATGCCTTGGTGCAGTGCTAGTCCACCAAAACAATCAATAAATGAACAAAAAAAGTTATGTTTTATCTATTTATATCTGCTAGAAGGCAAGGAATCAGCAGCTGAGCTCTTCTATGTACCAGGCCAGTAGATTCCTCATTTTGGCAAGATACGGTCATCTTTTATGTGTGTGTAAATGATCCTGGAGGACACAGAGCAATTAGTGTAAGACTGACTGTTCCCAGTGCATTCTGTATGTGTGCAGAACCTGGGTTTTGTTTCTGGTCAATTCACAAGGCTTAATTCATTTACAAATCAAGTATATCTGTGTGGTAGTGAATGAGTCTACCTCTGTAGCTACATTCCTGGAATACCACCGGAGGCTTTCTTCTGTAAGGATGCTGCTTTCTACCTGATTAATGACTTCCAGCTTATCTCAAGGAGCACCAGCAGGAGGCATGTCGAAGAATTTCTGTCCGTTCATATTTAAACAGGCTCTGTATTGCTGGAATTAGTGGAGTTCATCTGCGTTTACACAGTTGTTAGGGGAGCAGAATTTAGCCTGATGCTTGTGATAAGCCATATTTTGTACCCTCCAGCCAAATTATGGAGCTCTGTTGTGAAGTGGAGGTGTTCAAGAAGTTTGCTTCTTTGCTAGGAGCTGTATGCCATATATAGTCAGCTGTGGCTTTTTTTGCTGCTGTTTTTTTGGTTTTTTTTTTAACTTAAGAAGGCTCGCCTCCAAACTGCTGAATCATATTTCAACCATAGACCTGGTGATTTTTCAGAATTTGAATCATGGCTGGGCTCCCTGGATATCAAGCTGTGAAGCTACACGTGGGCTCAACAATTTGGCAACCATGGAGTACAGCTTGGCAGTATTATATTCACAGTCCAGATGTTGGATGGTTCAGCCACAGCATACAGCATATTAGAAGGGAGCAACAGCATGACTCAAAATTGCTGTTTACTTAATTTAAATACCATGGTTTGTACTGTTCTTGATGATTAAGAACCAGACTGCTTCAGACTGGTATCCCATCCCAGAAGAAATTTTCATGTAACAACCCCACGTGAAGTGACAAACCTTTTTGGATAGTTTGGTGCTGCATTCTTCCTGCCAAGGTCTTCTGTGAGAAGCTGTCGAGTTAGGGTCACTTCTGAAGTCAGGTATAGATATATCAGGATTACCAAAAAGCATCAAGGTCCTGTGGAACTGGAAATAAGAAAATCAGGGTGGTACCTGAGATTTGTAAATGTAATATGATCATATTTTGACTTAATGTTCTGCTTTTACTTTGCAAGCTACAGTGATTAATTGCTTAGCAATAATTAGGAAAGATAGAGGCAGTCTCCATTAAAGCAGGGTTCTTCTTTAGAACTGCAGACTTTGTCAGCTGAGCTCCTTTTGGATATGCCTCATTTTAAATAATGTTCTGTATTTAAATGGTGACCATTAAACTTACTAAAGTTTTGTGCACGTGGTACAAGAAGCTGAGGAGAGTCTCAGTAATCTGATTCCTTTACAATATTTCTTAAGGAGTAGAAAATTTAGTCTGTGAAAACAGCTACTGTTGTTTTTCAGGGCATTTAAAACAAAGAACTTTATTTTTTCCATAGTGAAAACTGCATCTGGAAAGGAACAAACAGTGAATCACCTAGTCCAAATTACTTTCTTATGTCTGCAGAGAACGTGCTGACAAACGTTTGAGAGATTTTTTTTTTATTATTTTGGGTTTTTAGAATAACTATGAGACACATGGTAGCAAATTCTTCATTAATTGGATCTATTTGATTTGAGTGAAATCCTAAACTTGGAACCTAGACAGACACGAAAATAGGGAAATGTTTAAAAGAATACTTGCAAAATGCAAGAAAATTCCAGTAAAAATGTGCCTGTTGAAGGTTCATCCTTCAGGCAGGATTGGTGATTCCTCTATGCCTGTTGTGCTGAAACAGAGCCCTGAAGGTAAAATGCCTGGTAATATACCAGGGATTTTTCTGGCCAAGGAGTTAAATGGGGCATTTTGGGTGGGAAGACACTACTGGAGCTGAGTAGGATTTGTGGCAGAGCAGGAGACATCACAGAGGTGATCAGAATGCAACTTTTGTGTGCCAGTCTCAGTGATGAGCAGGTAAACAGGAGGCTCAAGGAGAGTATTGTATCAAAAGAAAGAAGGGATTTAGGGACAAGGAGAAAGGGTTTTGGAAGAAAAATGGCTTCTTGGGGTCTGTGACATGGAAAAGAGAATAGTTCAGTTGTTTTGATATGGAGGAAGAGTCTTGAAGAGAAAATTAGGAGAATGGGATAAAAATATGAAGAGACCAAGATAACTTTTTGTTTGTCTTGATTTGTATTTCAGCAGCTGTGGTAAAACTGTTACTCAGAGGAGAACATTATTGGAGTAAAACAGCACAGCCCCTCAAAACAGACCAAAAAAGCTGGAAGGAGAGAAGGTGAATAATATCGTCAGAGAGTTCAATGACAGCAAATTGAACTGGCCAAACAACCTGGAAATTTTACAATATTCTTTTTTTCAAGGAATATGTATAATATTTATCTAAATAGAAAGTAGTAAGCTTTTGCATTGTTCTGTGTAATTTCTGTTTTCCACTACAGTCACCTAGCTGAATGCTCATTTATTAAGAAGAACAGAAAGGTTTTGAATAGAGCTTTCCATGAACACTTTATTATAAGAGGTGAGATCTATGGGAGGAATTAAGAAAACTTGAACCAATGAAGGCCTTGCTTCACGGATTCATGAAGATTCTTCAGTCTACAGATGAGAGAAAGAGGCTCAGATAAGATGTGTAAGTTTAAGTCAGAAAACTTCACTGTCAATGGGTCTAACTCACAAAGCAATTAAAGCATCTCTTCTGATGTGTGTTAATTATCATTTATTTCTTATCCAGGAGCCCAGGAAAGAATTATTGAAATACCTGAAGATCAGCTCAGTAGTGGAGTTATACATTATTGTGGTCCTGTTTATGACAGCAGAAGGTCAGGTCAGGGATTAACTGGTTATGTTGACAGTTTGTATAAGTACTGTGATTTAGAAATATTTTGCTTTTTACAAAAGCAAAAATAATGATCCCAGGAATAAGTTGCAGAAAAATGTAAGTGATATTTTTATTCAAATGAAATCTATTCCACATTTTTTATTAATAGAATTGAAAAGGAACTAGAGGAAACTTTAAAAGCCAGAGTGCTTTGTTTCTTAGGAACCAGAACAACCATAATGAAAGCAGATGCTTACCTGGCATACAAGATTCACCACTTAAAACATCCAAGCAGCAAAAGGATTGCTGTTTCTGGAATTATGAGATACACATCAAATGCTTAAATTAGTCAAAGACTTAGTCATACTTGGTTCAAAGAAATCTGTGTGCATGTGCATTCATGTCTGCCTAGATTCTGAGCTATTAATACCTTAGATACCCTTAATCCTATTCTGCCCTTTATTTTTAGAGCATAATATTCCCATACTACAGTTATCAGACATCTTGCCTCAAATGTTTCATAATATGCAATTCCAGGGGTTTTATGTGTGTTCTTATAGAGATGCCATCAGCTTTAATCATGTGGGAAAGGGAAGCACTAACTCTTATTAAACTCTGTGCCATCTTATAGCAGGTTAGAAGGACGCTGTAGAAATGTGGAATCCCCAGGAATACTCTCACATTACTTCAGCACAGTGAGTGAGGGTATTGCACCAGGTGCAGTTAAGAAGCTATTCTCCAAGTATAAATTTCTAGCAGATACCTTAATTTAAATACCTTTTAAATGGGAAAGCAAATCCTAGAATAATTTCTTATCTTTACTACAAATTTCAAACTCTGCAGTATATTTGGAAGAAAGCCAGAAATAGGTAAGGGACTGAGAATTACAAAGAAATCCAGAAGCTCTACTCCTCTCCACCAATTCACAACCAAATTAACAAATTAGTTTTGCTACTTCAAGACAATACACATGCAGTGTTTACTGAGAATGCTTAACTGCAGAGTGGAATTGAAATGCCACAAGGTTTTTTCCTCCTGGCAGGGAGGAGAACAAGTACAGAATTGGGAGGGTGTAGTTAAAACTTTTCAGTCTGTTGTGTAATATGTAAACTAGGAAATACTTCTTAGGAACTATAAAATACCAGTGGTTGCTATATATACCTACATATCACAGAATTGTAGAATCATTTGAGTTGGAAGGGTCCAAAAGATCATTTCATTCCAACCCTTGTGCCATGGGCAAGGTCACCTTGCACTAGACCAAGTTGCTTACCCAACCTGGCCTTGAATGTTTCCAGGAATAGGGAAACTACAACTTCTCTGGGCAACTTTTTCCAGTGCCTCACCACCCTCACAGTAAAGGATTTCTTCCTGATATCTAAACTAAACCTGTCTTCTTCCAGTTTAAAGCCACTAGCTTTGTCCAGTCACTACATGCTGTTTCTAAAACCTCTCTCTCAAGTTCTCTTGGAGGACACCTTTGTACTGGAAGGCTGCTGAAAGGTCTCTCTGAGATTTCTTTTCTTCAGAGCAAACAGCCTCAACTCTCTCAGCCTATCTTCACATCTGTGATCATCTTTATGGCCCTTCTCTGGACTCACTCCAAGAAGTTCACAACCTTCTTATTCTGACGGCCCCAGATGTGGATGCAGCACTCCTGGTGGGGTCTCACAAGGGCAGAGTAGAGGGACAGAATCCCCTCCCTTGGCTGCTGGTCATGCTGCTTCTAACACAGCCCAGGATGCAGTTGGCCTTCTGGGCTGTGAGTGCACATTGACAGCCTGTGCCCAGCTTTTCACCTGCCAGCCCCACCAAGTCCTTCTTTGCAGGGCTGCCCTCAAATTCTCTGCCCAGTCTATATTTTTGCTTGGGATTGTCCTGGCCCTCCTGCAATAGCACACACCTGGCCTTTGCACAGTCCCACCTCTCGAGCTTGCCCAGGCCCCTCTGGAGGGTATCCCTTCCCTCCAGCCTGTTGACTGCACCACACAGCTTGGTGTCACTGGCAAACTTGCTGAGGGTGCCTTGATCCTGCTGCCCATGACACTGACAAAATGTCACCCAGTGCTGGTCCCTGTGCTGACCCTGGAGAAGGCCACTCCTCACTGGTCTCCACTGGGACATAGAACCATTGACCACAACTCTCATAGTGTGACTATGCAGATGATTTCTTAGCCACCGAGTGGTTCCTATGTCAAATTCATGTCTCTCCAGCTGAGAGACAAGGATGTTCAGGACAGTGTCAAATGTCTAGGTAGATGATGTCAATTGCTGTTCCCTACATACATAGTTTTGAAATACAATAATGGTTTTCTCGCTGCTAAGATATAGTACAGAACAATTATTCATCTATTTACCCCAGGATGGTTGGTATGTTATTAATTTCTTTGTTTAATTTTTGCTTAATAAGTGCAAAAATCTGAAGTAATCTGTGTGAGTTGCCTTCTGAGACCTCCAATTTAACTGATTTCTCCATTCCATTACCAGAACAATAAGACTTTTTTCTTAGTTGTTCCAACCTCTCATGATCACAGTGAGATCTTATCAAGAAATCTGGTTCTGTTTTCCTGGGCATTTGCTCTCATTAGAGGAAAGTTTTGAATGCATTTCTTTAAGAATGCAATATAGACAAAGAAATTTGCATTCAGTGAGGTCAGATTTACTGTAGGACATAGTGGGAAACTGATTGGTGGAAAGCTAAGGAGAAGATAAAGGAAATTTGAAAGAGTTGTGTGAGACAGGCATAAACGTTTTTAATCCACTGAGAATTGTAAGTATATTTCCTGGATCTGTGTTCCTCCACCAATATAGCCGGAAAATAAACTTCACAGACCAATCTCTAAGAGCATGGAATTCTTTCCAAAGAACATTATTATCTGGAAAACACATTCTCTTTTTCAAAGTGCACCTTCTGGTTGTACTTGACCTAAAGAACTTGTCTGGTGAGAACATAACTTTCTTTTACATTGGCATTGAAAGATTTAGTTCAATGCCTTTTTTTTTTTTTTCTGTACCATTTCTGTTTCTGTGGGCCCTGCAGGAGCATAGTTGTTGACTGGTTCCCAATATATTAGTGGCAAAGTAGCCTTTTCAAGAAATTGAAATCAAGAGCTTTCTTCTTACTCCTTGCTAGAATACTTGTCCAAAAAAGGGTATAACTTAAAAGGAAAATTAAATGCCTGGTTGAAAGTAAATACTGAAATCACAGGTAAAACTGAAGATGCTGTAGCTCTTTGCTTAGCCTCCTCATCTTCCTGCAAAAACAGTGGGTATTTTTACATTATGTCTTCTCAGTGGAAACCAATAGGAATTGTATTTTCTATTCTAGTTTGGTATCAGCTGGTAATCACCCTAAGGACAGCATTCATAAATTACTCATGTACTTGAGAGCAGCACTTATTTTTTCATGCAAAATACCTATACTGCATATTGTACTGCTGGATTGCCTGGACTTGTAGGAAAGCTGGTTTTCTAGATGGGGTCTGTGAAAAGTTCTGAGCCATAAATATAAATAAATCAAGCCGCCACCACAAAGAAGGGAAACAGCATAAAATCTTTCATTTCTACTCAGAGAAGTCATCTCTCCAGTGCTGACTCTATCATCGTTGTGCACGTGTAGTACAGTGAGTATCCCTGTTGTGCATGAATGAGTATCCCCACCATGCTTTCTAGGCATGGATTTACTCAAAGGTCAAGAGCCTGTTGCCCATTTCCCCTCCCTTCTCCCTGTACTGCTGCCACAGGAACACTTGCTGCTCAGATCATATGAGGCTTGTACTGTTCTCCTACCTAATACTGCTTGCAGCTGCGTGCAGCCTTTCATGTTTATTTCAGCTTGGAGTTGTGGGTCTGCTGGGAAGGAAATCCAGCCACGAGACATTTTAAGTAGTGGTTTGATCTTTGTCAATGAGATCGACTCAATTTAGACACGTTCCTTTGAGAGGTCAAATCTGCACTGGAATATGTTAAGGGCTGTCAGAACGCTGTGAGCAGGAAAGGCAGACATTGCAGCCACCAAGGGTTTGATTCCAGCAGAGAGTCTTGTAAATGGGGATGTTTAATAGACCGTGGAGAAGTTAAAAGGAAGGATTAGACAACTGGTGGGGTCAAGTACACTTAAGTAATCATAAATGCATAGGGTGGTGCTGGAATTAAAAATGCTCCTGGACTCTGTTGGCCTCAGCATCGGAGCCATGCCTACTACAGGCAGAGCTTTGGTTCCAAGGGGCTTCTCTAATTGTCCAAATCATATGAAAGCTTTAAAACATAATACTTAAACTTAAAAAAAACAACCCCAATGAAACAGGATGGGAGAAAATACGCTAATGATTCAGACTCTCTAATAAACAATTTAACCACACTACTCTGAAGTGAAAGTATTTGTGATAGCTGTTTGGAAAGCAAATGCTTGCACAAAAAATATTCAATTCTCATTTTAGCATGTTGAAAGGAAACTATTCTCTATGAGTATTTTTGTTAAACATGTTGTCCAAAGAGGCTTGATAAATGTTTGTTAGATGCATTTTGATACTAAGTGTCTGTAAAAAGCATAAGCAACTTATTTTTTTTAAATAAAGGGGCATTTTTAATTGAAAAAAATATTTCTTGACTATTTTTGCTATCTTTAGCAAACACACAAGTGTTGTGCAACTCCATTAAATGCTTAGAATAATATTTCCTATGCACACTTTGCTTATTAAGTTCAAAGAGTGTTTTCTTACACACCAGGCCAGAATCTCATGATGAAATTTAAACTGATTGCTTTAGGCTTTCATTCTCTTTGATTACTTATTTGGGTCAGACATTTAGAAAGAAGATAAATATCATATAAAAAATATTGACCTTCTCCTTGAAAACTCATTTTAAACAACTTTGAGAGCCACTGCTCTGTGCTTTGTGATGTGCTTCTTACTAAGTTCAATTTCAGATTTAGTTATATTTTATGAGTGACAGGAAGTTGATAAATGCCCTTCTCATAGCAGTGATGGAGATGTATGAGCCTGAGGTCTGTAACTGCTGGCAAGAAAGATGAGGTAGGAAAGGGCAGCCTGCTAATAAAAGGATTATTCAGAATATGATACTTATGTGACCCAAAATAGCACTTCTGTTTCTCTCATATTTCTTGGAGTTGGCATATGAAAATTCAGCTTGACCCTGGCTTCTTAAAAACCTTTTTTGCATGAAAAGTGACCTTTCTTCCTTAAACGTCCAGGCCTCTCTTCATCCTTATGCCAATTTCAGCCATGTGGAAAGGAAGAAACTAGCTTATCCTGCCACTTTAACTAAGGTTTACAGGAAACCGAAGCAAGGACGGGGGCTGGAGTTTATGTGAAATCTGATGGAGCTATACTGGAAGCTGTTTAGCAACAATTAAACTGATGAAGATTAGCTAAATTAGCTACTACTAAAAATCCTTAATACACTTCTTAAAAATAACTATTTATACCAAAGGCAAAAGTAAAAATCAGTAATACAGAGATTGCCTTGGAATACCAGTGGAATTCCCCACAGAAGCAGCAGCGTCTGAGGAGCATTTCAGAGGGAGGTGGTGGAGTCTTTTCAAGCAGCACCTTCAGATGTTCTACACAAACACCTGATAGGCCATTGGTCTGGAGAGAAAGTTTTGATAATCCTTGACAATTCTTTTGCAGATGTCAATAATGACATTTCAGTTTTTTTAGCATGAACCTCTCAGCTGATTTGTGAAAATCGAGAATCCTGCCTTTCTTTGTGAATAAAGAAGACCTGTATTTCTTGCCAGTATAATGAGCAGAAAGTGTTTATTCCATTATTCTGTCCCTGAAGGGGATATATTGTCTTAGTACCGTACATTTTGAGATTGGGCAAAGCATGAAAGCAAAATCATGAGGAGCTGTATTTCTGCCTGGTTCTTAGTAAGATAATAGGGAGTCTCACAGGGGATAAATGTAAGCTGCTTTGTTACTTATTTTCTTAACATTATTTTTTGTGTTTTGCCCATTCTGAAAGGTGCAAGCAGGCAAACAGAAAACTGCCTTTCCTCTTCAGTTATTTTGCATGAAAGGAACAGCATATTCCCCTGTACCTTTCCAGTACTGCACAGATACTTCTGAATTTGTACAGCACAGCAAGAACTTGCTCCAAGATGATAATTTTAGGCAACTGATTCACAGTAGTGATTTTTTAATGCAAAAGCAGATCTATTCTCTGCCAGCGATGCCCTGTTCCCTGCTGGGAGGCAGCTGTAGTGTTGCTCTTTGCCCAGCGGTCATGGAGGGGGTGAGCCTGTACAGGGACAGCCTGGTGAAAAGCTGGGGCTGAACCCTTTTTGCAGACACACAATACCAAGGGAGTGGGGAAGGCTGGAGCTTCCACTCTCTCCAGCAGGGCTGAACCCTTTCCTCACAAGAAACAAAGCTGCTTTTTCACTCCGGGTGCTGCTGCAGCACGGGTGAACAAGACTGGTCCCATTGCAGTGTCATGCAGGCTGCAAACACTGGCAGCTGGAGCAGCCTGCTGAGGAAACAGTGCATCATGAGGCCTCAAGGCAAGTGTTTAAGCAAGGGTTAAAATGGCTGGACAGCTTGCCCATTAGAAAACAGGGTTTTTTTTCCACAGTCACTTCCCAGTCTTGGATATACAGTCTCTAGTTACTGGAGGGATTCAGAGCTGGCACAGGCAGCCTTTTAAGTATTAAGCTGCCCCTGTGTGCTTGGCACCAAATTCAGACAATTTTGAGAACATTTCAGATCTTCTGGAGGGTGTTTTTTTGTTTTGTGTAGGATTTTTTTTCTATTTTTTTATTCCTTCCCATAAGAAAGCAGTTCTATTTTTAGGACTTGGCCCAAATTGTTGAACCCTGTGGTTTTACTGTTGTTGTTTTTCCTCTCTTCAATCAAACTGAAGTGGTTCTGGCTGATCCGACTAGCAAAGCTGCTGTGTCTCTTAAAGTTACACTCGAAGAGATTTTGTGATTGCACGGGTGTGTATGTTTGCATGGAAAGTTTCTCTCAATTTCCTGGAATAAAAAAGTGTCTTGAATTCTTCCAAATCTATACTCCATGCTTGTAAATGTCTCTATTAAGACTGGTTTTGTGGAACATTGGGAAGGGATGCTGGCCTAAAACATGATATGTTACTAAATTGAATTTTATATATAAATATATATAAATATATATTTATATTTTTCTCCCCAGTATCTTCTTTCTTGCTGCAGCTGTTTCAATGTGTTATGTTTGTCTTCAACCTGCAGTGATACCAGAATATCCCATTTTTATCACTTTTGGAAAATCAGATATCATAACAAACTGATGACCAGAGCAGTGACTGAAGCAGTGATAAGCAGCCCTGTCATCTCTCTCTTTGACTACAGCACATATGTAGACCCTGCTCACCCAAGTTAACTTTTGGATGAAAGGGAATATTGCTTCCTCTGCATGGTGCTATGCTTCAACTAATCAGATTTTCCACCTGTGCTGGTTGCAGGGCGGGGCCCAGGGGATTAAGGGTAATGTGAAATGCTACCCCTTTTCTTCCTCTGTGTTTAAGTTTCCACTTGCACTCAATTTGTCTGAGAGCCTTTTCTGTCCTGTTGCAAAGGATGTCTGAGCAGGCAGGAGGGCACGCGCCTGTTACTGGCTGGTTTAGGAGCTTTCCAAAGAAGTAGGATTTCTCCCAGTTTTCAAGGACCAGAGTGAGTAGCAGTCAGCCACTTCCCATGGAATCATGGATGTCAACTAGGCCACTGTAGACTGTCCTGAGGTCATTTTTCCAAAGCATGGCTGGACATCTCTGCTTCATGTAGTAATTTAGGCAGTTTCCCTACAGACTGAGCCTTTGATTTAAAGATGGGAAGGCACGTTCTGATAACTCTGAGTACAATACATAGTGCCTTGAGGGCGAGTTAAAAATCTGTGCCTGCCCTCAGGGTTTCTCTGTTTGCTGCTAGAGAGCTCTCTGCTCGATGTCATTCTCAGCAGTGCACAGAGTGGATTCCCTGTAGCCATCTCCTGCACATTGCCTGGAAGAGGCTCAGCATCACCAGCCTGGGTACTGTTTGTCCAAACACATTCCTGCATCCCATCTTTGGATCACATTCTGGATGTAGACTTCTTCTTTTACTAATAATGAGTATAGACTTTAGATCTTCCTTGCAAAATTTAAAAGCATTCAAAAGATCCCAGGCTATTTTTAAAAATATTTGAGAGCTGTCATCAAAACCATAATAAATTGCCAAAGCATTTTCAAAAGTTTCCAAATGTAAATGTAGCTCCAGGTCTTAAATCCAAAGGGGGGGGGGAGACATTTATATGGAGTTTAGCATTTCCTGAGTTTGAAATACCCCTGACTCTTTCTGCCTCTGGCCCTGGCTTCTAAATATGTGAAGCTCAAAACTAGCCATACTTACTCTTGATTTCCATTCTGCTTTTCTTAGGCAGTTACGGCATTTTTTTTTTCTTATATCAGATTAAAATTAATGAACATTCAAGCACTATTTACTCTGTTGTACTTACTCTTTCACCTTTTTTGCCAGTACTCTAACAGTGCAATATTCACCTAGTAAAGAGACTTAGATCATTATATGCTAAAAAGTACATTTTTCAAAGGAGTGGAGGCGTTTGCTTCAGTTTCCTAGGCAAATTGTCACACAAGTAATTACATTCTGTGTACTGCATTCCTCTGCCACTTCAATTGGATATGGTGCTCTTCCTTAGTTAGTTCTCTACACTTTTGCATAGCATTATTGACTACTGTTAAATATTTGCTGTCCACCATCCCAGAAGTGACTTCACTATAAAGGCAGTGATTGAAGTAAGCCATCAGATCAATAAAACTAGGAGCATATTCTTGTGGAACTTACCATCCAAAATATTTCTTAGTCCAAATCTTCAAGATGAAAGTGTTTTTAACCATGACTAGGTAGTACAATAATTTATGACATTAATCAGCAACACAATTAGCTGCAGTTGCTTTGAAATGAAGACTATTTGATGGTGACTTTGGTACAGCAATGTAAGAGGGTCACTGTGGGCCATATGTACTGGTACCTTCAAACTGTGACCACTGTTTTGCAACAGAAGTTACATTGGTGGGTGAATTTGAGCATGTTTGCTGTAAGTAGAGGAAGAGAATGATCAGCACTATCCAACTCACAGGCAAAATCTGGAGGAGGAGAGATGAGGGCTCCTCTCTTGGTATGCTCACAGTAGGTATGAGTTTGGGCATGAATTGAAACAGCCTGATACATGTGCACTAGATAATTCCAGGGAATTTTCCATTACTCCTTCTTATTCAGAGCATTTCAGAGCTCCCTGACAGAAGTAAGTAACTTTCCTCCTCACATTTCAGCACATTTATTCAGTAATGGCAGAACTGGGACCTGTGAAGCTAGTACTAGAACACTAATTTTAGCTTTTCTTTGATTCCACCATGTTACAGAAAAAGATATCCCTTAATTTGCATGGTCCTTTTCCTTGAAGCTCTTGGCCTTTAACACATTCAGCATAGTGGACCAAAACCATTGCTACTTGCTTCCCCTGAAATTATGCCAGTTTATTTGGTTTCACCCTGGACATACTTTGTATGTCACTGGGAGGGATACCCAGTGATAATGTAAATGTTCTTGGGTCAAGGCTGGGGCTGTGCTGCATTCCAGGCCCACCTGCTGGCTGGCTGCACAGGGGCTGAGGTCAGGTGGACTTGGGGAAAGCCACCCTCCATAACCTGAAGTGACAAAACTTGGTGACCAAGCCACACCAAAGTCTTTGAGAAGGAGGGGAGCTTTTGTGGGAAGAAAAGGAAATAGCACAAGTGGGAAACAGTGGAAAAGCTCTCATTGAGGTGAGAACTGTAGCATTTGATCCTGTCTTTATTCCCCTATCAGTCTTCAGGATTGTTTAGTATCTGGCTTGTTTTAATTGATATATGATGCCATTATGGTCCCAGATTTATGTTTAATTGATGTAAATGGTTATTGTTTGTCCATGTCAGGAAAGAAGCAGTGGCAGCCATGGGCCTGCACTTCTGTAACAGAGTCAGCCAGGGGAGAGAGGTGAGGGTTCCTTTTGGGTAGAGGAAGGAAGGAACTTCAAGTGTGAACCATCCATACTTTAAAAGGAAACAGAATTCTAATTTAATTGCCTCTAAATCTTCAAGTCTGCTTGTTACCAGCCAACAGATGGTGGATGCTTACAGATCCTCCAGCCCTCCTGGTCATTTTCCTTCCTTTTTTTTTTCATTTTTCTTGAAGGAGATGCCAGAACTTATGTTACCTCAATACAGTGAGAACTTCAGAAACCAACTCAAGCAACAGTTTTTGAACACAGTACTGTAAGACTGCATATTTTTGTGAAGTGCATATTGAGTTCAGAATTGTTTATGTCTTGATTTATTTAATCTCTTCAATTTGCATATATATTCTGCTACTTTGAACTAAGCAGAGCAAATATCCTGCTTCTTGGAACATTTTGGTGTACTTAGATGATGAGGAAAAAACAAGGAAAAAATATCATGAAGAAATATTTTTTGGTTTTTTGTGATGCACCATAAGTCCACAGAGCAAACATTCTAAGTTTGTAAAGCTTAGAAGCTTGCTGAACTTCCTCTGCATGTTCCCAGTGTTTTAACATTCCTTGTAAGATGTTTGCCATAATGGATTTCACAGATGCATTGCTTTACAATTGCTTCATGTATCATATATCAAATATATTTTGAATTTTTTTTACTTATGGATTATAGAAGTGTCCCATAATTACCATTGTCTATTGCTTGACAAACACCTGGAAAGCAATCCTATTTGTTTAATGACAGAAGGTTGTTTTGATCAAGAAACCAAGGACAGATCTCATTTTTTATTGTTGTTTTTGGATTTAGTGCTCCTGAAAAGAACATTCACTCTTTTGGGCAGCAAAAGTCTGTGCACTTTTTTGTCTTTTTTAATGCTTATTTTTTCCTGGTGGACTTACCTTGTTTTTTGTTTGGTTGTATTTTTACATATATAGACACAGGAGGCTGATAATCTTTCATAAAATTTGAAGTCTAGCAGGGGTGAGTTCTACTCTGCAGGACTTTTTGTTTCCAGAGGAAACCTTTAACAGTGAGGTATTTAAACCTCCACCACACTCCTAAGGGTGTGAAGCCCATTAGCACTGACCATTTCAACAAACTAGATGTTCCTCATTCTCTTGATGTTGCACTGGGAGTGGAAATGTCAACAAAAGTGTGTTCAGAACAGAAGAAGATGATATAAATCTGTAAAGACCCCATTCCTACAATGCAGTGTAGACGTGATGGTGTGGTGATGGTGTGGTGATGGTGTGATCGGCAGTGTGATTATCAGAAAGAAGCACAAAGCTGCTCCCCCAATGGCACCAGCACAATCCCAAAGTGACCACACTGGCTGGGCAGCAGGCATCAAGGTTGTGCCACAGCAGAGATGGGTGAGGACACTGAGTTGTTGAATGCTGAGAGCATCCACAGCTCAGTTGCAGCTGTAAGACCTCCTGACGGGGAAAGAGGAAAGTTGAAGAGCAAGAGGAGGTGCTGAGGCAGGGACCCTGACCTTCAGGAATGGCTGGTCAGCCTCACCAGGCCTCTACCACATTCTTCACCTTTTGACAGTGCTGCAACATGAGGGCAAAGGGAAATGAAAATGTAGCTGCTTTACTAGTGAAGATTGAGGATCACTGGACTGGAGCTTGAGAGGGGAAAGAAAGAGGTGTCTTAAAAAGTGACATCTGTAAATATTTTTCCTCTCAGTATAACATTTTTTCTTATGAGAGAGAAAAGTCAAACCCACAGGTTTCAGGAGTAAGAGAAAAGGCTACTCAGGTTTCCAGGTCAGGCTTGGGACTCCTGTTCTGCATGTTCTCTCTGCTTGTTCTCCAGCTGCCCTGCTGGGAGCCAGGAAGGGCAGAGCATGGCCAACAGGCCAGGTTCTTCTGATCACAGCTGTCCCTCTGTGTTCTTGCCTGGTGTGTGGCCCTTGCTAACGCTGGCTGAAATGTTCTGCTTGTTTTTATAGAATTGTCAAATAGTTTGGGTTGGAAGGGACCTTTAAAGGTCGTCTGGTTCCAAACCCCCTGCCATAAGCAGAGACAATTTCAGCTAGATTATGTTGCTCAGAGCCCCATCCAGCCTGACCTTGAATGTTTCCAGGGATGGGGCAACCACCAGCTCGCTGGGAAATCTGTGGATTCCAGTGTTTTACCACCCACATCATAAGAGAATTTCTTCGCTATATCTACTCTGAATCCACCCTCTTTTAATTTAAAATCATTATCTATTGTCCTATTACCGCAGGCCTACTAAAAAGTCTGTCTACGTTTCTTGTAGATCCCCTTTAGATACTGGAAGGCTGCAACAAGCTCTCCCCAGAGCCTTCTTTTCTCCAGGCTGAACAGCCCCAACTCTCTTCATAGGAAAGGTACTCCAACCCTCTGATCATCTTTACGGTCTCCCTCTGGGTTTGGCTCAATGTCTTTCCTGCACTGAAGCCTTCAGAGCTGGATGCAGTACTCCAGGTGGAGTCTCACCAGAATGGAGCAGAGGGGCAAAGTCACCTCTCTTGACCTGCTGGCCATGCTGACTTTTTTTTTTTTTTTTTTTTTTTTTTTTTTTTTTTTTTTTTTTTGTAGCAATGAGCACTTCCTGTGCAAATACGGGCCACACCCATTGTTTGGTCATTCTTCTGGCTTTAGTGGGGTCTGCAGAGGTTTGGACCACAAATATACTTTACCACATGATATGTAAGAGTTTGTGTTCCACTGTCATCTCCTGGGTGCATGTGAATGTTTCAGGGGCAGTCATCTGTCTGTCTATGTGCACATCTGGCTAACGGGGTGCAGCTATATGGCCATCAGCTGAAGGTCTGCAACACTGCCCTTGCCTTTGGCTCAGTTTCAAGAGCTTATTTGACTGCCGGGTGTCCTGGCATGGTGTATGCAAGGCCAGCCCACTCAGGGAGGTTACACAGGAAGTGTGAAGCACCATTACCACATGGATTTTCTCAAAGCAAGGGAAGTTTTCTCCTGGCCCAACAAATATCCTATAGGATTTTACTCCAATCTCATTGTACAAAGTTGCTCTTGTATGGCAGTTCAAGACCGTAGTCTCCTTGCTGCAGTCTGAATTTTTCAGTCCACATGAGCCATGAGTTTCTTTCTGGCTCACCTTTGACAGTCATGTAGAGACATATCTTGTAGTGGATCCCTTTTCCCAAGAGATTGTTCTCCTACATATGCCACATTAATCTAAAAATCCAGATGGGCCAAATTTTTTTTAGACGTACTGACTATCAGATCTGAGAAAGTGAATTGACTTCATAATGGAATGAAAATCTTGGTGTTTTTTTAAAAAATCAGTTTACAAAATGGAGACCGTGGAGCGGGGAGGGAGGGGAGAATTAAGTTTAGAACTTAATTCCTCCACACTCAACAGGCTCATTTACAGGAAGAATACAACAAATCTCTTGTTTTTGCAGCACAAGGCCTTTATACAGGTAAACATGTTGAGAATGTTGCCTGTAGTGTTTGCCCAGCTAGACCATAAAAAATTCCTGGTAGCAGAGGGGATCTAGTGCCATTGCCCAGCCCCGGCAACCTCTGCTTTCCTCATGCCTCTATCTGTCCTACTGCCAGGGAGGGAGACTGCCAGAGTCGTCCTATTCCTCTGAAACTGTCCACCAGGTTTATTCTGAGTACAGACGGAGTGGTCTTCCATTTTGCAATTACAGAAACAAGAGTATCCTGTCGAGCTTTCTCACTTTCCTTCCTTCCCCACTGCCATCGCTTGGTATGACTGTAGGGAATATAAATGGAACAGGAAATTTGACCGCATCCAGGATCAATGTCATTAAAGACACATCTTGTTTTAAAATCTAATTTTATATAACTGCTGTGTTATATAATATGCTTTTGTTTGTCGTCTTGATTTTTATCGAGGTAGTGTACATTCCCCTGGACCTTTTCATGAAGGAATGTTTATACCTGTGGGCAGGCACTAATGGCAGTGAAAGGCTTGCATTCATGGGAACAGCATTTAGCAATTCATGGTTGCCAAGGTAAGCAACAAAGGCATGCCCTCTGCCACTCCACTGCCTCTAAAAGAAACAGTCTCTAAGGTAACAGGCTAGCACCCCTTGAGGCCAAAAATCTTTAGCTTTTTAGACAGAAAAATGCATTAAATAATACCAAGAAAAGCATTTTTTTTTTGTCAAGGAATTTTTTTCTTCACAACAGAGAAGGGGCTCAAAGTGTTCTATTTTTGGTTCTGCGCAGGAATTTAATTCAGCTGCTGCCCAGTCTTTGTGCACTCAACACCCCTTTGACAGTTTAGTTTCGGGGGCACATAGGACTAATGAGCCAAGGCATGACTGCAGTTGGAGACTGGCGCCTCCCAGGCCTGTGACTGTTGTTCAAGTGAATAGGCAATTTCTCTGATTAGCCTGGAATTTGCAGCATTATCCAGATGGTTATTTGGCATGAGCCCTTATTCCAGGATCACAGCCAATTTGAGAGATTGAGTCACCTGAAGAAAAGGTTTGCAGAGACAGCAGTTGCTAGATGCTGCTTGTGATAGGATGGGAGAATGGGCTTCTCCTCGACTTCATCTTGCTCTGCAGCTGCTTGCCAACCTCTTTTATCTTCCTGTAGCAAAAGGGAAGAAGTAGGTGAGTCATCACATCTTCCTAGTGAGAGATTTTATTTGGGAGAAGAAATAAAGAGTAAAGGGCTGTTTTTAAAATGGAAGTCTAACAAAAAGTGAAATGCAACAGCCATATCCTTTCTGCTAATGTTGGTGTGTCAGAGACTCAATGCATGCTAAATACAACTTGTCTTTGCAGGACATTCATATGACTCTAACGTCGGTACAATTTGCTGTATGTAGGGAAAAGAAAAGAAGCATTTTCTGGAATATTTTTCTTTCTGAATGACTCAAGTTATCAAAATTGCTTGACAATTATAAAGTAGCAATTCATGGACTGCAACAGAATAATACAGGACCTGATAGATATAATATGACTTTTTATACCCATGCAGTTCCTGAAGTTTCTAGAGTTGTAACAAAGGTCTAATAACTGTTCATGAGAGGAGGGATGTGTCCTAGAACTCTTTTGCAGCTTGTTCAGCAGACTTGATGTTGATATGAATAAGTTTTTTACTCTGAATGGAGGCAGACTGATAATTAGACCTAGCTGTGTCTTCAGGTGTTCAAATACATGCCTCACATTTCAGTCAGTCTCTGTGAATAAACTTCAAGTTTTTGAGCTAACTTACAGCAGTGCAAGGGAAAGACGATTTGCCTACTTTCTACTCAGTCTGACAGAAAGGTTGCTGCCCTTACTGCATTCAAAGAAAGCACACACAGTGCTGACAATTAACTTTGTTTACTTTCATTTCATGTTGTAGAAAGTAATTGCGATATAACTGTAGACTTTCCAACTTTTTAAAGCAAAATAGCACACAGATTAAACAAGGAAGTGAATTAGTACATAATCCACCCCAGAAACACCAACAATGTGACAGTTTGTAATTATGCAAAAGATGCAAAGTGGAGGCCATGCCAGGAAGTATCCAGACATTCTTTTTAAGTTCAGCACCTTCTCACGTTCACATTTTGATGCCGCCCACATTCACATGCTGTCATGCAACAGAGGTCCTGTTCCACTTGAGGCATAGATTGACTGGTGCTCTCTAAAGAAGAAACAATCTGGTATTTGTTTATTGCACATCGTTATTCACATCTCAGATGCACAATAGGAATTAAATGTCACCTAAGGCAGGATGGAGGCATGCTGCGGTCTGAGCAATCTGTGCCTGTCTGCTGAGGAAGCAATATTTTAAGCAATAGATTAGTGTGCTTAGCACATGCACACAGCACTGATAGTCATAGTCACTTCCAGCTAGAGCATGACCAAGTTGTGAAATGAGTCTGGTCAGGAAAACAAAGCACTGAATCTCTGTTTTCTTACACATTCCCAGGAATATCCATATAGATTTGGCTGAAACATTTCAGAAACATTCATCTTGAGGAATGTATGCCAAATGTAAAACTTCAATTTGACACAGTTTTAACTAACAGAATATAAGTTTTTGAAAGCTGATGTTTGAAACATCAGGGCCCTTATTTGGGAGCAGAGGGTGGATATGATCATGGGATAGGGAGCTGTATTAGACTTATCATGAACTAGCTAATAATAAGAACAAAAAACTGATTTATAAAGACCAGTTTTTCAAAATTCTGGCTTCATTTAATTTCCTTGAACTTTGTGTTGATATTTTTGTTGACTTCACAAAGTAAGTTAACATAGGAACGGCATTCTGTATCTATAATAGAAAGTATTTTTTCATGTCTAAGCTACCATTATTAGCTGAAGTTTAATCCCTTTTCCTTTTTTATCCCCAAAAATAACCATTATAATGTTACTGTGAAAAGACAGAATCTTGGGAAAATTAAAGTAAAAAGTGATTGCTCATATTTTGGCAATGTGGTTTATAAAGATTGTTTCCCAACAGCTATAAAATACTTGCATTTCCCTGTCAGAAAGATGAAAATATGTAACCACCATTTGCTTAAGAGCTCTTAACTGCAGCTGGAGAATATATTTGTTTCATATTACTTAATTACCATCACATTTGTCTCGTATTTTTGATCTGTACTTTTGCAGATCCTAAGGCACAGTGTACACATGCATTTGTATTGCATTCCTTTTCCAAAGTACACATAACCTGATGTCTTAGCGGCTGATCCAAAATTCAGCAAGATCATGAGGAAGACTCCTAGCTAACCATCATTCTATACCAATTATGCTCTGAGCAGATCTTTTCTCCCTAATGTACTCCCTAGATTTCAGTAGCTGCTCCCAGAGTAGGAACAGGGACCTAATTAATGAGATCCTTTTTTCACCTTCAGGATTTATTCCACCATTTAGCACAAAGTTGACTGATGATGAGTTTTCAAATAATTAATGTTTTGTACAGCAGATGGCTACTGGAGCTTTTAGAATATTCTTCCTGTATCATTTAAATTGAACTAGTGCCCAAATATTTTTGTCCCAAATTTGAGAGCTTCAGTTTTGTTTCAGACATATGCTGGAGAGACCAGCCTCTTATTCAGACCTTATCTGAATAAGTCAAATGTCTCAATACTTCAAAACTGGAGAGGAAGCACTTTGAATATAAGAATCCTAGGACACATTTGCAATATTTATGGTCCCAGTTGCCACTACCACAGTTTTAGCTTTTATTTTGTAATATTGGCATTTATCTCCCTGTCTAACCCAGATCTGGAAGAGAAGTCCAAAACATCTATTAAAAAAGACCAACCTAACATTTTAGGAAGCGAGGCAAGCTTTAGTCAGCACTGACTCTAAGAATAAGCAAAGACCTTTAATTTTGCTCCAACTACTTTGCCCTTCTTCACTTCAGTATTGGTCAGGAAATCTCAAGATATTAAAAGGCAGACCTCTTAGATGAACAAAGACAAATATAATAATGCCTAATGGAATATGCATTAGTGAGTGGAAAATAATGGTCAACAGTGTTATCAAGGATGTATAATTGTATAGAAGTAGATGCTTATGAGGAAGGAGAGGAGCCCTTCTCTCAGACCAATGTATTTATGGATAGACTGAGTTCTGTATACTGAAGTAGACAGAAAATGCAGAAAATGCTCATACAGGCCATTTTTTTTCTCCTTATGTCTTAAAAAACTTTAATGCATTTACAGGTAAAATTTTGTTAAATATTGTTTTTCTTTCAATTCCATGGGTTATGAGTATGGTCCATAAGTAGAAGCTAGCAATCTTATCCCTGTGCACTGCTGCTTACCCAACCACAACTAACTTATCTCATTGTTGTAAATGATTCTCACCTTGTGGTGCTTTCGTGCTATTTGGGCTTCTCAAGACCTCCCCAGTTCTCTACATTAATGTCTTACTACAACTATGGCTGGTTTAGAGGTGACAATACATGAGCCAGGAAGGACTCCAGCTTGTTTTCAAACCAAGAAACAACTCAATGACCTGACAGCTAAAACCACGTTTTTGCTTTTAAACTGTGGAAAAGTGATGGGAAGTCACTGAGAAACAGTAAATGGGAACTACTTTTAAATGCCAACTTAGCTTTAAATGGTGCTTTGACAACACACAGAAAACTATTTATATTGGGACTCACGGGACTTCTGCAGAGTTGGTGCAAATACAATGAAAATTGTAATGTTTACATAATCTATAAATAAAACAGTAAAGAAACCCAAGTCCCACCAGGATCATAACTCCAAAAGGAGTAGGAATAAACAAGATAATTAATACATGGATTGGTTGATATTTTTTTTCTTAATAAACAATGAAGTCTTTGATATACACGTACTTGCAGATATGTATAAACATGCAAAGCACAGAGAAAATGAAAGTGTTTATCGAGTTCCATTTCCCAAAATACTACTAACAGGAAGCAGTCAAAGGTTTTCCAGAAAGGAACTGGTTTTTTGAATTCACAACTAGTGTTTCTTAAGAGAGGGGGTTAGGTCCTAGAATAGCACTCAGATAACATTTTCTAGAGACAAAAACTTTCATAAAATACAGCCTTTCAGACAGAAACACAGCCTAACATTACATGTATGAAATTGTCCACATGAATATGTGTATTATTGCTCACTCACCCAAAACATAAAATCTTCACTAAAAATGTGACCTCATTATCATATATAGTAGAAAGGTGACTCTTGATAAATTGGAGTTGAAAAATGTCAACTTCAAGTATTTGAAGAGGCAGAAGGAATTGCATATTTTGGTTCTTAAGTTTCCTCAGGATTATTTTTTGACAGTTCATTCAAAATTAATGGAGATGCCTCTTAGTTCTTTGGATTCAATGCAAAAGTCACTTTCTTTTCTCCAGAATCTACTACTATAAAATGTAAATGTTTCTACTTCTAATCTTCAAAGTAAATCATAACCAATAAAAGGGTAATGCAAAAAGTTTCATTAGGCTGCTCTCCAAAGACAAAGGATTAACAAAAGTCTATTTTTCCTGTAGATATCCTAATACATTTATGGTAATGATTTTTTTTTAAATACACTGCTGAGGGAATCACCAAACAAAAATTTTAAAAAAGCAAGATTTGAAAAGTGAAGATGATTTTAGTAGAATCAATAAAGTTTGCTCTGGGATTTGAGAAAGCTGAAATGAATTACCTGGAATCCTTAAATTGCTTACACTTCCCACAATGTTTTGCAAGAAATAATAAAATGCATGTGAAAAAATGCACATGATTTTCATTAAATACCAGTAGAACTGAGGCATTCCATTTATGCCTAACTCAAAAAAGGAAACATAAACTGTATCTTTCTTTATACAGTATATATAAGGCTGAAGAAGACTTCCAGTCATTGAGAGCTATGCAGAACAAGAACATTCTTCTTTGTTTCCTGCTGGTATTATATATTCAGCTTGAAGGAAGACCTACTGGGAAGGCTTTGGAAAGGTGTATTTTGTTTTTCAGTGGACCACTGCTGCTTGGGTTGATTAGATAAGAGATGAAGATTCTGGAAGTGGCAGGCTGTGTGCCAGGATTCATAGATTAGACAGGATGTGTTTATGCATTGCTATATTTCCAGACTTTCATAAAAATGGGGATAAAGGCACCATTTCTTATGCTAGTACCCACAGAATAGAGAAGATGGTGAGGTCTCTACTTAGCTTGAACTATTTGTCCGTGGAAGTTTGCAAAGTGTTTGCCCGTTTTTTTACATCCTTATCAGTAAATTGTCTAATCAGCAAGGAAATCTCATGACCATGAACTAAAAATTTTAGTTCTCTAGGCTTTATCAGCAAATGCCTCTTCCTGAGAATGAGTTTAGGCTTTACATCTGAGCTGCTGCTAAGTGATTTCCAAAAGTCCCTGTGTGACTGCCTTTTTCCACTTGCAGCGCAGTCAGGGAAAACTTACCTTTAAGTTTTAATACATCCTTCACAAGGCTGATTTAAGGGATCTCCAGAAACCTCTTTTTGGGCACTGTTTCTCTAAATAATTTTTTTCACAACCCACCAGGAGCTTCTTTATGAAGTGTGTGCTTTGACACAGATCAAGAAAATGGAAATCAGTGGGGCAGTTGCTACCAGCTTTGCTGAGAATAGAGTCAGGAGCTTGAAGTTTTGAAAGTGTCAGGCCAAGAGTGTCAGAGACAGCTGAAGGCCTCTCAGAATATTCGCCTGGACTCTCAACTCCCTCTCACCAGAAGAGTTACCTAGACTTGCTTGCACAGCAGTGACCAAGATTGGAATGACTACTGGGATAAAACAACAAAGACTGGAAGGAAGTAATTGTCACACCAAATTCTGATGAACTATTTTTTAAAGCTGTGGAAAAAAGTTATGAGAAAGACCCATTAGTTTGCATTTTTGTGTTGGTAAGGAGAACATTCTGAACCATCCAACCTTTTGGAAACTTTCAGAAATCATGCAGAGCCCTTCAGCAGACAGGGATGTGCTCAGTTGTCATTTGCAGGACCACCTGCAGCTAATTAAGAAGGGGAGTTGAGAAGCTAGCTGTTAGTTAGAAATGCCAGAGGCTATGGATATGTCCACACTGTAACTCAGGTGCTAAGCCTGTTTTTGTACTCTGACCTCTATTCATTGTCTTCCATGGAAACCAGAGGTTTGAGCTGCCCTTTGGAAGAAATCAAGTCTTCCCTGAGATGAAATCCACTAATTATTTTGGGGATAATTTATTTTCGGAAAACACTAGCTCAACTTTTTCAGCTCTATGCAGTTTTTCTATGTAATTCTAGCAAATTTGTTCTCAACTACCCTCTCATAACATGCTCCATGGTGTGCATTACTTACACATAATGCTATAAAAACACCACTGCAGGAGGCTGAAATGGTTCTGAAAGGTCGCAACACAAAATAATTATTGGCCATGGGGGCTTCCTGTGGACTCCAGAGGAGACAGTAGGTGAGGTGCTCCAGAGCATAGCCCTGAGCACTATCAATGCAAGTCACTCTGTGCCACCTGGTGTAGGATTGCTCCCTGAGGGGAAGCCTGTAGTAATGTGGCTGTAGCTATTGCTACAGAGATAAAATGGAGAGTTCTCCTAAACCAGGGAAGAAGAAGAGCAATTTTAAAGGATCCTCAGAAGAATTAGTAAGATCTTAAGAGAAAAAAATATTTACAATCTATTCAGATAATAAAAGGGATGATGGATGAAAAGCACACCAGTTGGATAAAAGAAGCTCATTTTACTTCTGCCAAATCTTAATTGTAATACGCCTCAACCAGGCACCAAGTAGAGATTTGCTGTACCGTAATTCCTCCATTCAGTTGCCATTGAAATATATTTATTGCTGGTGGTTAGCAGCCAGCCTTTGAAATGGTGCACTAAGTGCTTCGTTTTTGTATTATTTAGTCAGAAAAAGTAATAATTTAACTTTGTTTTGCAAGTATTCTGACAGACCAAGGAAGGCTTTCTTTGTTTTCCTGTCCAGTGGTTGGGTGAGTCCTTTGCAAAACATTTGGCATCTGAACACTTGAGTGTTAAGTGCAGCATCTTTTCTCCTTGAGCAGGGTGATGTGCACTGAAGGCTCAGCCCTCCTTCCTTCCCATATCCCAGATCCTTGGAGAGAGAAGAGGCAGAACAGTTCCTCGAGCCAGCATGAGGCTTTGCTTCAGAGACACTGTAGGAGGGAGACTGTGCCATTCTGGCAGAAATGAGGAACAATTATTCTTTCTGTTGTTGAACCTTCTCTTCAGGAAAAGACATGGACCGGTGAGATGAAAGACCTTGAACTTTAGACCTGCTGTGTCCAGCACATACACCACCATCTGGGATATGCCACCAGCTATAGGAAGCACCAGCTATAGGAAGCAACCTATATGAAAATGGAAAATGTGCTATAAATGCGATTTTCTTTTTCAGGAATTTCTTCTTCCCAGAGAGATCTGACAATCCTGCTTCAGCTCCAGCTGGGATGTGGCAGGCAGTGTGGCCAGGAGTATTGGCAGAAATGTGGGCAAATGCTGAGTGAAGTCTCTTCAGTCCCGTGTGTGGCCTTCTCACAACCCGTGCGAGGCAATGCGGTGCAGCGGCCCGGAGAGCTCACTGCAGCAGCAAGATCCTCTGCAGGTAATGGTGCTGTGCAACCAGCCTGCCCCAGCCACATGGTCTGGAAGGAAGGGGGATTGGTTTGGCCAGGTTTGGTGGGTGCACTCACTATTTTATTGACTTCTTTCTTAGCAATAGGGGTATAAGGAAGTGAAGGATCTGTTGCAGAGACAGAAGAAATCATGTGCATTTATGTTAATCTTTAATTTGAGGCTATTAACATATGGTATTTGGCCTCAATAGGAAGAGCAATGCAAAAGAGAGGAATAGGTTTTTTTACATCATTTCAGTCCCAGGAGAGCACACAAGGGGAATCACATCAGATTTCTTCTTGGTGCATTTGTTCTGCTTACTAGCTTGGAAAGTTTTTTTTTTGTTTGTTTATTGTACTAGGCAATATCGAAATGCTGGGGGAAAAAAAAAAAGGCTCAAACTATTCCATAGGCTTTTATAGTCTTAGGAAATTTAAATAGTAAAGTAAATAAAGTATTGTGTCTGGCAGTTCTCCTTAGCTGTGATAGACATTTATAGTTACGAGCACAATGGATTTTGTTAGCCATCACTTTACCTCCACAAGCCCCTCCATTTACTAAAAGTCTGATCGGAACAATGACTCCAAATTAATGATAATAAAAAACAGTTCTACAGGCACTCCCCAGTTTTGTTTTAATTGTAGAAATCTTAGTTTATATGCAAAATTTTATTATAGGATCTTATGGGTCTTGTTCCGGAAGGCTTTTCTTCCTCTTTGGGCAACTAATTCCTTTGCAGAGTTCATGCACAAATACTTATGTGCATTAGGCATACCCAAGATCTGTGAATGGGTCTTTTGGTCTTTTCACTACTACTACCACCACTACTACTACTTCTACTACTGTTATTATTATTATTAATAGGTTTTGTTTTGTTTTACCTAATTTTATTTTTAGCTGCTCATGCTTCTACATGTAAGTAGTTCCAAAGTGAGCAAAGTTGCTGAGATGAGTATCTCATTCAGAGAAAGTAAGTAGACTTAAAACATGCATAACTTAATAATCATGGGACACTCTACACTGGCACAGCTTTCCTTGTGCCCTCTCTCTCACCTTTCTTCAACACATACTGTGGCACATCCTGAAAGAGAAGTCTACCACCACTCCCCTGATATTGATATAAAGGCAGCTTCACATCCACCCAGATTCTTCCCTTTCCTCAGTAACCATGAAAACACAACATCCATCTTTTCCTCTCTCTGACTGTGTCTTTGGACTTTAAGCCAGGTGAGAGCATGAGCTATAAATTGAAGTGAATTATACAGCTGGGTAAATAAAGCGAGACGAAAGGGAGAAAAAGGGAAATGTGTTTCCTATCACAGAGTTTGAAAAACAGACTTGGCACACAAGGGGAAAAAACAAAACAGGAAACAAGTTTCTACATATAAATTAAACTTTTTCACCCTCAAACTTTTTAGATAGCCCAGGAGTAATAAGTACGTGTGTTTCTTGGACCAGCAAAGCAAGCATTCCAACACTAAATGGCTTCCTGTTCAACACGTTCAAAGCCAGAGACTGTTTTTGGGGGTTGGTTAGAAATATGTGTGAAGTATGCACTTTTACTTCAGGCCAAATCAAATGTTTTTAATCTCCCTCCCATCCCCCTCCCCCCCCCAAAAAAAAAAAAAAAAGAAAAGAAAAAAAAAGTCAGAAAAGGAAAATGTGACTGAAGTTTTCTCTTTCACTAAGGGAATTCAATGATTAGCCTTCAGTTAATGTGCAAATATTCTCAGTTCCATGCAAAGATACTTAAAAGGGAACTGGTCAATGCCATTCTACACTGGCATTTGATGCTGTTGAACTATAATGAGTAGGTGCATACAGAGCTGAAGAACTTGGCCCCATGCAAAGGCAGGAAAACAGCAAATATTTGAGGGTGTGAAGTGTGTTACAACATTTTCCCCCATTAGTGTCAAAGCTATAATTCATAAATTGTTGATCCATTTTCTTCTTCTACCACATCAGCCTCAAATATTATTTGGTACTACATTTTCTTTGCCCATAGATCTTTAGTTTATTATTATTATTAATTTTATTTTATTTTTTTTTTTTTAAATTTTATTTTATTTTTTTTTTTTTAGATTTACAAGACTTCATGATTACATGGTCAAAAGTCAAAGAAAGACACATGGGAAAAAAAATGGAAAAATGAAGCACCATTTGCTATGGATGTGCCAATGTAAGGGGGTTTTTTAGTTCTTCAGTAAAGCCACAGGGTAGTTTTTGGGGAAAAAAAAGTCAGAATAGTGCACCTTTTTTTTTTTCCTTACAGCTGGCAGGCAATAGGTATGTCTAACTAACATAGACCTCAGTTTGTCCCTTTCTATAATTTCACTAATTACTGCTTCTAGTAACATATTTTCTTCCAACTCCAAGGAAACAGAAGCCATGTAAATGGTAGCCAACTATTTTCTTTTAGTATTTTTCTCATTCCAGTGTTTTTGAGCAAACTCAGGTTCTAAACACTGTTCTGTTTCAATATTTGAAGAATGCTATGTACTGAGTACTGTCCAAGCTGGTATGTTGTTGTGAGGCATCGGTCTTGTCTGTTGCTCTCATCCCACCTCAAATGAACTGAGATGCATACTTTGTCTTGGTTCTTTCTGCCTAATTTCTACAAAAACCTGACGAACCAAAAAAACAACCAACTCCCCTTTCCCCCACAGCTAGGTCCTTGTGAATATCTACTTTTGGGTTTTCACTTGAAGAAAATGAATCCTAGGCAAAGTCTCAAGTCTCATCTAAATCGGTAACGTTCAACTTGTGCTGATTTGCACCAGAATAAGCAAGGGTTTTGTTTAGGCCCTGTCAAATATAGTACTCTTTTCAGAGGTTCTGCTGAAGATAGAACACACAAAGTTAGTGGAAATTAATGAATACTAAATTGACTTCAGTGATGACTCATCCCTGGACCTCTACATACTTCAGTATCACACTATACTTGATATCCAGAGCTGTTCCTGGGAGTAGGGAGGCCAGGGGGGATATGGCCAGTAAAGGATAGGTTTCCCTCCTTTGAAGTTCAGCTTTCCCAAGAAGAGTTGTAGGAATTCAGTTTCTATTGATTCTGTGGCAGTTGCTCAGTGAAGCTCTTTTACTACCTCCCCGGAGTCCTTAAATTCAATTTCAGCTCAACTCCATTGTCTTTTACCCTTCAGACTCCTTCCTTCCCACAGGCTCATTTTCCCATATTCTCAAAATAAAAACACCATATTTGTTTGTTATTCTGAACCTTGCAACTTCCTTTCCCTGGCCTTCATCATTAATACTTTAGAGTTTCTCTTCTTGTTCCTTCTCATCTAATATCATATTTCTACATATGAGTAATTTTTATGGTATATTAAATCAGTCATTAGCAAACTTACTTGTATTCATAGGAAGGGGAATAGTTTTAGGTATATCCTATGGAAACTTCAGGGTCCAAACTTTCTCTACTGTTGTGTTGGCCAAACTTCAGGCTCACAGCAATAATTGGTATCAACAGTATAATTCAAGATCATACACTTGGTAAAACTAATATGTTTCTTGTAGCTTCGTCTGTTCTTCTAAAATTGACTTTTGAAACACAAACATTTCACTTGCAACAAGAGAAAAGAAAGATCTGAGAAATGTTATGAAGATGCACATGAATTTTATGTGTGAGCTGTAGCAGTTGCTCCTGGGCTGCCCACATACACAGTTTTGAGGGAAGACAAAAATAGAGCATGAAAAAAGAAGATAAAAACAGAAATATAGGGCAGGAGAGAGAGAGAGAAGAAAGGAGATAGGGGAAGGGGAGGGGAAGGAAGGAAGGAAGGAAGGAAGGAAGGAAGGAAGGAAGGAAGGAAGGAAGGAAGGAAGGAAGGAAGGAAGGAAGGAAGGAAGGAAGGAAGGAAGGAAGGAAGGAAGGAAGGAAGGAAGAGAAAGAAAGAAAGAAAGAAAGAAAGAAAGAAAGAAAGAAAGAAAGAAAGAAAGAAAGAAAGAAAGAAAGAAAGAAAGAGTTGAGAACAGAATAACCAGCTAAAATTGGAAAAGAAAATAAATGCAAAAGAAATATTTCAGGGAGAATTTATAGAAGTTTAAATCCCTATTTCTTTTGCCAGGTGGAGAAATCCTAAGCCTGTTACATGATCTTAAACATCTTTCCAAGTGCTTCAGTGAATCACTGCCATTACCAATATGGACAGAAATTTACTGTATCAGCTTCCCAGACACTGAACACAGTGTTGGCAGAGCTGATAGATATTAACTCAGTGAGTCAGATAGGGTATTCTTTTTTTATCTTCAAGGCACACAGGAGCAGCTCCAGCCATGCTGCCCCTGCAGCTGCTGCCGAAAGCTGGCTGGTCAACGTGATAAGGCTGGGACTGCTGATGATTGGTACTGCAAGACTTACATGCTAAGTTCAAGCTGTTCCAGAAGGCAATGAGACTATTATTGACATCCTGGAGCAGTTCCCTGAGGTCATGTCAGTCATGCTCAGGAATCTAGGAAAACCCCAACAAATAATACTATTTCTGTCATTATAAGGATACACATTTGCAGGCATCATTATCTCAGTTGATAATGTTTGTCAGTCTCGCAAAGCTCCCTTACTGCAGCTTTGTACCTGTGACATTATTTACTATGGAAAACTTCACATTTAACATTTTTCTTGCCCAGTCCTAGCACACATTACTTTCAGATACAGTTGCCTAAACAAAGTTTCTTTGTTTGGTGTAAGCAAAGTCCATACACTACTCTTTACTTAATGGGAATTTGTTTTGTTTGTTGGCAGAAAGGCTCTTGAGTATTTTCTGTACCTCTCCTAAAGAAATAGCTATGACTGAAGGTGGTCAGGAGAGAAGAGAGAAAAGAATATACTCTGCACTCTGTAGAAACACAGCATGAGAGCAACCTGAAGGTGCCTCGAAGCAGTTGTGTGTGCCATGGAGATATTATAAGGTTGACTTCTGCCAAATGGAATCAGTGGATGAAGTAACAGCCAGAGTCTCGAGTTGCTCTTCAGGAGACATCAGAGTTTGTTTTCTCTGATTTTCCCATTCGTTTCTGTTTTCAGCATTCCATTCTTTGAATCATTTAAGAAGTCTGAACTTCAAAACCAAATATGCACTTAGAAAGTTAGACAATGCTGATCTATAGCTAGGAAACAGAAGCCATTTCTTCCAGATGAATGCATCATTCTGTGCTTATCTTGTCCTTGTATGTTTCCTCAGCCACAACTTGCCACAGGACAAGGAAGATTGCCAGGGAGATGGGTGCATCTACTTCTCCTTGTGAGCGAACCTGCCTACCAGAGTACACCCCATCTCTCCTACCATATTGCATTACTGAAAAAATCCCCTTTGAGTCGCCCCAAAACATAAAACCTACAGGACTTATTAGAATTTAGCAGAAGGGACTTTTTTTTTTCAACAGCACTTGGATTCATCCTGTTGGTTTGTACCATTTTGAAGAGGGATATTGAGGACCAAGGGCTCTATTTATTAAGCAATTTTTACAGTCTTATTTACATAGTGATTAGTTTTTCAACAGAGTCACAACCATGTCAACCCATTACATTCCTGATGAGGAACCAGATGGGTACCAATTCACTTCAGGGAGGTCGGGGGTGCTGTCCCAGACTTGTCTTAACACAAGTTCCCAGCTATTTCCAGCTTACAAGAATTATTTTTGCAGCTCAACAGAATAAAGGCTGCAAGTCTTGACAGTGTGATTTCAGGTTTTCTTGAGTGCTATACTGCAAGAACAGCCAACAGGAAGTCAGCAACAGACTAACAGGAAATAAATTGCAACTCCTACAGGAATTTCTTTCCTAGTCTGCATAAATTACTGGTGCACTAGTATAGCGTTGAAGGGTGGTTGCTTGACTGTTAACAACTGGTAGATGCCAAGGCTCTGGGTGCAATGACTGACCTGCTCCATCTGCACCTGACAGTGCTCCTCTGCCTGAGTACTCCTTTTCCCCTTAGGGTATACCTCCAACATTAAGTGTCTTGATGGAAGATTGAAGCAAATTTGAGTGCAATGCCAGTCTAGGTGATTGATTATAAGTGATACTTAGTGTTAGTTGGGAGTAAAGGCTTTTCAGGAGCCATACACATTGTAAACCAGCAAGTCTCTCTTTCTTCCTGGTTCTCAGTAAGTATGTATGTACAAACACACACAAACACAAACACACATACGCAAAAGAGTCCAGATGAATTCCAGGAGTGCTCAAACATCATTGAGTGTGCTGGAAAATGGCATCAATGCAAGGCTGATACCGTGATACCATGACTGTTTCTGCATTTGAATGCTGCCATGACTAGAGAAATACTCTAACCTGGTAATTCAGGAATGGGAACTAAACCATTTTAGCCACCTTGTTATCAAGACACTATATATTCACTGTAGACTAATTCACCAGCATCTTATCAAAAATAGGGACTGAAGACTTGCTGTATCTTAGAGGTGCTTAAGAGTCCATGATTGTTTCTGAACCATATGGAATAGTTCTGTCAAAAGACATCAAAAGTGGAAAGATGCAAATAGGAGCAAGTAAGGGGGAAAGAACCTCCAGAACCTGACCCTTTGGTTAGGGTTGTTGAGGGTCCTTTTCCTTTTCTTTCTGTGCATTTAGAAAGTGTCTGATGTGATAAATTTTGCAAATAGATAAAAATACATGCACAAGAGCTGGGAACATCTTGTACACAGATGTGAGTCAGTACTTGGCAGGTGGTTAACAGGAGTCAGATTTCCCAGACAATAATTGCATTTTCAAAATAGGAATTAAAGAAACAAGAAAAAAAAGGGCTTATTCCCATTAGCTGAGACCTGTGAGCTCTGAAGTGAAATTATCTTTTCTGACACATAATTGATTCTACATCACTTCAGAGGTTGCCTGCATAAAACATCCAGGAATGATAAGCTGAAGCTTGCAAGGACTTCACTTTCCAAATGGGAACAGGTTAAATGACTACTTGTTTCTCTCTTCTGAGCTGTCCAGCCATTTCTGATCTAAAAACTGTAAAGACATGATAAGAATATAATATAATGTTCAAACACGTCCTGTGAAAATGTGACAAGCAAAACCAACTTTCAGTGTAGCCAGCCAAGGAGAATGGCATGTGGCACACCATTTGTTTTATTCTTACTGTGGATCAGAAAAACTTTTCCTTAGCAAGATGTTTTCGTATCAAACTGAGGACTATGAATTCAGGCATGTGTGCTACTCCTGTGGAAAACAGCACCCAACTTCCTCTTAGTCTTGTGGGACCATGACTTGGGCTTACAGTGCATTTCCTAATTTCATCATAAAGAGACAGATATGCTCAGAACCACAGAGCTGTAGGTGGGTTATGGCTCTGTACATTGTAATTTGACTTTTAATTGCTACCGATTTCAATGTTCGGTTATTCTGTCAGAATCAGTCTTTTTAATAAGTCTTTGAAAACTGTCTTTGCAAAAACACTACAATGCAAGATGCTTGCTTTGGTAGAAAATCTGCCTGTCTGTCTGCCTGTCTACATGGTTGTCTATTTATCTACTATTCTACATATTGCTAGCTACGGGAAAGTAGAATGCCAGTAGTCAGAAAAAATTAGTTTTGGGACAGAAATATATTTGAAAATTTGTGTTCAAATTTCCTGATGAAAAGGCTTACTCCTATGTTCACATCTGGCTGTTGTAATAAAACAGATCTCCTCTCCAGGTAAGGAGCCTGTGTTGTGCCCTGGAAAATATGTTTTAACCAGAGAAGTCTGCCTAAAGAGGGAATTAGAGCATAAAGCCCCCCAGCATGTTGGTATTATGTTACCAATTCTATCTTCAGTAAGGGGCGGAATATTTTAATATTTAATTTTTTTTGTTAATTCGTCACCATAATTTCTGTCAAAAATTTTTGCTTTCTCCTTCAACCCCAGTTCTCAAAGCAGCTCTAGGTGCTTTCTGTTTGTTTGTTTGCTTAATGCAGGGTAGGAGTAGGCCATGGAAAAGTGTGATCCATACAGTGTTAAACTTTCTCAGAAGTTGCATCTGCCACAGGAACAATGTTAGGCTATACATCCTTCATAGGATTTTTTAAGCTTATAGCTGCAGCTTGTCCAGGATGTTACAATATTTTTCTGTAATATTGTCCTTCAACATGCATACATCAGTCCAAAGAAAGATGAGTGGGTAGAAACCACATCTCCATGAGAGCCAGGTATCACCACAAAACTGATAGGGTTTAAAGCTTTCCAAGTCACAGAAGTGCCTTACCATGAGATGGGTCAACAGCTCAGAACGGAATATTTTTTAAATTTGTTTTAATAGGAGGAAATGGGATTTAGCTAGACAGAAAGTGCAGAAGCTAGCAGACAGATTATATTTAAAAAAAGATTTATAAAAGTGCTTTGCTGGGAAAAGTCAGATTAAATATTGCAAGCCATGTTTTATGGTACTTGAAGACTAAAACAAACTTTTTGTATCCTCAGTTTCCCTTTTCTAAGCAAATTTCTGGGGATACTTACAGCATTACAACTTCCAGTTGTTTCCTGTGATTGAAAGCTTCCAGGTTACCCACCCACTGTTAGAGGAAGTGCTTGGCTTGGCAGAAGACATCACTGTCAGTTCAGTCCTGACTGGGGCCAGTGGGAAACTTCTGGTTGTCCAAAATACAATTGGGCTGAGTTCTAAGGGACTTAACTTCCTGAGGCTCATTAGCATGTGGAAATTGTCAAGTGTACACTTGTCTTTGGAGTCATCATGTGTATGACAGATATCATAAGAAACAAATTTGGATTGTAACTTGGACATACTCAAGGGAAAAGGGAAAGCCCTTTGCATCTGGTGCTCAAGGCCCCTCATGTGGCTGTGAGAACAGCTTCCTGAGGTGGTGAGTTCATCCTGCCCAGGGAAAATACACCCAGGGTTCACTAGTAGCCTGGCGAAACATTCCTGAATCACAGAATGGGTCAGGTGGAAGTGGGCCATCTTGTCCAACTTCCTTGCTCAGCCAGAGTCATGCTAAAGCACAGTATTGTGTCCAGGAAGTTCTTGAATATCTCCAGTGGGGGAGACTTCACTTACAAGCAAGATGCTCCAGTCCCTTAACTATCCTTGTTACCCATTGCTGGACCTGCTCCAGGGGCTCCATGTCTCTATTGTACTGAGGAGCTCAGAACTGGACACTCCAGAGGTGGCCTCAACAGGGCTGAGTATAGGGGCAGGATCACCTCCCTTGTCCTGCTGGCAATGGTTTTCCTAACACACCCCAAGGTTCTGTTAGCCTTCTTGGCAACAAGGGCACACTGCTGGCTCAGGGACAGCCCCAGGTCCTTCACCACCGCTGCTTTCCAGCAGGTTGGCCCCCAGCACTAAGGCCAAGCTGGCTGTGAGAGTCCGTTGCTTGTTTGCTTTTGGCCTTCCTGTGGATGCGAGCTGTTCAACGGGAATACACAGTCCATGGCCTGAAGTAGTATCTCTGTTTCTGGGCTCCAGATTAAAAAAAAAGACATAATATAAAAAGTGTGTTATAAAAAGAACAAAATATTGACCTGTTCCTGTGGTGAATGGGCATAAGCAGGCTCAAAGTGCTGTGCTGTTACTTTTCCTGATCCCTGAGTTGAGATCACTGTTCATAAAAAACAAACAAGAAGCTAATTTAAAGCATTTCAAATCTAGTTATCTCTGAGGTTCAGAAGAATGGACACCAACTAGTTCTGTATCTGGAGTGTGATGTCCAGTTCTGATTTTAAGTCATAGTTTATACTTCCATGGACATTTAGGGTAAGATTTATTCTGCCCTAGTTCTCAACAAGTTACTTCATTCTAATAGAATTGCCCAGTTCGTGGGAAGTCTGCTTTCAGATGTCCTTGAAGAATTTCTTAATCATCTGGCTTTTGGAAAACTTGTTTTCCACAGTTTCTGTTGAAGAGGAAACCTTATGCAACGAGGAATCTAACACTCAATGGGCCAGAAAGAGAGGGAGAGGGAGAGACACTTAAGGGTCAGCAGGCTGCAGGGCAGTTTCTTTATTTTACCCAATGTCTGCATAAAGTGACTCATCTTCTTTGGGCATCAACCAAAATCTTGGGGAAAGCAGGTACCAAAGCTCAGCCTGTGCCATCTGATTTGCTCTTGGCAGCTGTGAGTGATGGAGTACATGTGGTTTGGTGTTCAATTCTCAGGTGCCTGGCTCTGCTGAGGGCTAGTAAAAGCAAACTGGAGAATTTAAGCTTTTGAGTACAGCCAGAAAAATCTAGTGTTGCAATAATACCTGTACTTCAAAAGCTTGGTTTTGCTTTTGTATCTTAGTGTCCACTCTGATCCATACACACTGCATGTGTCCTGTGCCTTAGTATTCACCTGTGTATATTTATCTTCAACCTTTGGACTCCTGCTCCCTTACAGGGTTATCTTTATTTAGATAGTCTTTAGGAAGCTATAAAATATTTTTAGCTGAATTCTGTATCAAAATGCCTTTTCCTTTTGGTACAAAAATTTGTAATTCTCTCTAATGTGTCTTGCCCTTCAGTGGTCACTTGAAGGGTAGAATATCTACTAGTATCAAATGCAGTTTTGGTAATGGTGTACTGGTGCAGCATAAGCACTTCTCCACAACATTTGTGTACTTCAAACCATTCCTCATTAATACGGTTTATTCTAAATTGAGCATAAGGTTGTAACTGAAGACCATTTCACTAGTGTCTATTAATACTGGGTCAGATTCTACAGCACTGGCTAAATCCAAAAAGTCCTTACTTGCGCCAGCAAGTTCTGTTTAAAGTAGTGGTAATTTAATTCCTTTCTGACTGCCTAATCTGGCCCACATTTAGGGATGCAACAACATTTTTATTATTGGTAGGATAATAAAGAAACTTTATAGAAAAAATTTTAAGCTCTTGAAGAAAGTGATAGCTGATGTCATAAGTATCATTCTTTCCAAATCCTTCTTACAGCAGTGTAGAGGGGGGATCTTCTGCTGAAATGGTTGTCAGTATTTTCAGTTTCACACATCTTTTTCAAGGGGTTAGAACCTTCCTAACAGTAGTTTGAGCAGAAGGTTGTTGTGAAAGTGTCTTTTCCTATCTTGGAAGAGTGATATTGGATTTAAATTGAAAACCAAAATAACTGTTAATATTTTTTAGGTACTTTTCTGAGACATTTGTTCATGTATTAAAACGACATGTGGAAGCAGCTAGCAAAATGCTCACTTTAAAAAGAAGGAAGCATAGAGTGGGGAAGGACGAGCAATATTTTTTTTCCACTCCTTTAACTATTGTAAGAAATCTGTTTTTAGCAGTGATATGCATTGTGTCAGCACCACAGAGAGGCTTGAGTCCTATGTAAATGGAGGCATCTGCTATACCTCTTTCAAAAGACTTGGCACTCTTCATTTCTGTTGAATGGAGGGCTCTCAGCCTCTCTCCTGGTGTCACACATAAAGCCAAGAGTTAATCACACATCCAGACAGACACGTTGCTGCACTGCTCCATTCTGACAACCATCCTGTGTTTGCAGTCTCTGTTCCCACCTAGTCTTCTGTCAGTGCTGTGCTTTCATTTAAATCTTCCTTGTGGTTTTTGGTTTTTTCTGCATTGTATTTGTAAAAAAGGAAAAATACCTCCTCCTCATTGTCCTCCCAAACCAATTACACCAGTCTAACTTACCTTCTGTATAAATTTTTTAGCACTCCTGATCTTTTGAGAACTTTTCTTGTAATTCACCTTCACTTGAATATTGGTCATTATACCTATGCAAAGGACTTCACCTGTTCACAATAAATTCAGAATCTTGTGTGTTCGTATTGGGAAAAGATGCTTTAATGAAATGTCTGCCGCCCTTAGTCTTATCATGTTCACAGTTCCAAAGAGCATGATAAGAGTCTGGAGTGAAATTTATCATTTCTCAACTTGAAAATACTATTTCTTGTCTTGTCTTTTTCCATTCACCATGTGCTTAGGGACATCATCTCCTGTGACCAGAATTCATATTCACCTCACTGCCACTAGAAAGCTGATATCTAGTCCATGCTATCTCTCTAGGAGAGGCTCTAACTGAAGTGAGGCAATTCAGTTAACCAATCTGAAGGTGGAAATACTAATGTTCAGAAGTAATGGTTTCTCTCCTTTAACTACAGAAGGATCCAGAGGAACTGACTTGGCCATACTCCCTAACTTTGTGCTTATGTGATGATGAGTCCTACTCCATTATTAGCATGTATATTAACAAGTAAACATATTCCAATGTATTCATAGTCAAACATAGTAGAGATGTGATGATGCAAAAAGGCTTGAGGGAAGAGATAATGCTGCATGTTACCAATTCATTTATAAGAAAGAGGGGGCATACCAAAAGCTGACAGATAGAATATATTAACTGTTGGTAATAATGTGCACCTTGCTAAGTGTGCTTAGCAAAGTGAGTAGCAAAGAGACTCCTGACAATATAAGTGGAGAGTTGAAAAGAGAAATAAAAATTACTGTTGGACTTCAAATTGGTTTATCAAGGCTTTTAAAATTAAATAATCCAAAGATTTGTAGCAAAGATTGCAATTTTGGTCTAAAGAAGGAGCTAATGTTAGTCTTCTTTCAGCATTAAAACCCTATTAAAAGTTCATGATCTACCAAGATTTCCTAACCTTATCAGGAGAACTTCAAAGAAAATGTCTGTGAGTGGGTGTCACCAGGGAAAAAGAAATAAACAGGGGCTAGCATAACTATAAAATTCAGCATGTGAAAAGGTTCTAGGCAGACAGTCAAAATGACAAGAACAAATACACAAGAGGGCAGAACTCTGTCTGCCAACAGTTACAGCAGTATTGCATATCACTTGTGTTCCCACTTAGGGTAACTTTGTGCTAGTACAGCTCACTTGATCTTTCTGGATCCAGTCCTGATTTCCAGTGGTGTGAAAGCAGAATCATCCACATGTGCCTCTTGCTTTTACTTCTCCTTTGAACTAAGAGCTGAGGAAAGTGGAAACTTCTTGTGGGTGTTGATATTATACCTTACAGAAGGTTGGGCCGAAAAACAGGAGTTGAATATCTTTGTATATATTCTTTTGTTACACAAGAAATTATTTTTGAATGCAGTCAAAACATTGGCCCTGGATCCTATTGCACTAAACAGTGGTGTTAAGGGTTCTCTGCAAGTCAGATGAGCAAAACTAATGAAAACACTAGTCAAAGTTCAAAGCCAGATATCTTGCTTCTGATGGGAAAATGCATCAGACTCTCCAAATCTTGTCATTCTCTGAATCTGACTTTAATGACTTAATATGCTATTCAAGATATTTTAAAATACTTTAGTTGAATAAATAGTGCATCTTCAAATGCCAGTTAATTTCTTCTGTGAAATTATTAAAAAGTATTAGAAAAAAGATTCTGAATATAAGGGGTATTTTTCCATTTTTGTGTTTGTTTCAGTGCTGATGAATAAGTCAGTTCGATGCCTGGCTACTAACAGTCATTATCATTGCTGCTATAGCTGTGGAAGAGAAATATCTTAAGCAAAAGCAGCTGCATCACCTTTAATATAAGGAAGAAATCTGAACATTTGAAAGTCTTTTAATGTACAGTCTAACACAAGCAATAGCAGCCTCCCATTATTAGCAGACCTTCCTGGCTGAGACGTAAGACAAATATAAGGAAAAAATGTCTGCAGTCCAAGGAGGTTGTTTTTCTTCCTTCTGAGAACTAGAGCAAAAGCCCAACCAGGCTATTTGTTGGTATCCTGAACCATTATTATTCTCTGAGTCTCATTAAAACAAAAGAAAGCAAAACAAAAACCCTGCCTTTGTCTCGGGTCATTCCAGAACATTTGCCCTCTGCTGTAATGTATCCAGGCAGGAAATGTTTTTCTTCTTTTAAAATGAACAGTGCAAGGATATTGTGAAGAATTAATGTAGGATAATATGCTATCAGCACCCTCCAGTTGTTTGTTATGGCCATTTTCAGCCCAAATGGGGACATCGAGTTCGCCTGAATTCTCACGGTGCTGGCACAGTCGCCTCTGTGTGACAACAAAAAAATCCAACAATCACTTCCTAAAAAGATTCAGATAATTACTTTTTTCAGACTTATCTCACTGTTTAATTCCATTGCTGAGAAGAAATGCAGTTTTACAACACTTGCCCCTTTACTGTATATTTGTCAGTGATGACTGTACAGTTTTACCTTCTCACATGCTTTGCTTCTCTCTGAAGGAGATAATAGAGGACATACTCTCCTGGGTCCTGTGGATGGATGTGGCCCATGCTTAAGGTCACTCCAAAACAATAGACCCTCAATGGCAGTCATGGCTAGGGGCCTTTTCTATCCAAAAGCCTTATTTTGCTGGAGGCAGCAGACTTCGTAGGTGTATGGCATGCCAGAGATGCACAGAAATGTGAGGCTACTTCATAAGCATGATTTCCAATCCCAGGATATTTCTCCGCAGCAATTCCATGTTATAAAGTTAATATGAATGTTTTATGCAGAAAACTTTATGTTCTGAAGACCAGCCATGATGCCACTTAGTTGAGGAGGGTTTCTCTTTCAGTTAAGTCAAGACCAGGTGAAAAGCAAGGGTAAGCCTCCTTTTCACACGGAGAAAAAAGAGAGAATTGACAGCAGTGGAAACATTCTCAAACTTCCTCAGACATTTTCCTAGAGAAAGCAGTTCTCAGGGTATTTAAGTGTCAGCAGTGTTGGCTGCTTGGTTACTTTATTGCCTGACTTGTGGCAGGTCTCCTCTATGCATATTTTGCACGTGTACACAAGGAAGAGCATTTATAATTGCACCCAGAACAGAAAGCAAAGCTCGTTTTCTAACTGTGGATGCCAGCTGGCACGTAGAGGGCTTGTTTTCTTCCTAAAACATAGACTTTCTTTTTAGCCTTAGCAACTACCTCCCACTTCCTCTCAAAATATGTGTTTGATGCTTGGTAAAGATCACTGTGGTGATATTACTGATGAGAGGAAAAAGGAAGATGGTCAGGATGATAGCCACAAATTTAGGAAACCTAAATTAAAATCTCTGTCACATACTTCCTGTGTTGTCTCTGACAAATCACTGAGCCACAGAGCCACAACAGACTTAGTTATCCTCAAACTCCGTGCTTCAGTTTCACATCTGTCAAACATGAAGCATAGGATTTCTGTAGCAGGAGTTTATGTAAAGGCTGATTGTGAAGTTTCTGGATATTTGCTGTCATAGGGGCCACACTGCTTTTTAAACTAAGGCTTTCAAAAGGGATCATTAAGATATATAACAAGAGGACTTGCTTTTACCTATTTGTTTATTCTCATCATGAGGAAGCTCAGTCTGAACACAAAAATAAATGCTGTGGAACTGCAGAAGAGAATTTCTTCATCAGGAACAGATGAACAAACCCTTGCAACCTTTTGGGGAAAAACTGCTCCTTTGTTGTGTTTTCCAGAAGAATAAGTGTAAAAGAATGGTTGAAAAAATAAATTATTCTGAAAAAATATGGTTTCCTGTTGAGTAATCCAAGGCTTTATTGTTTCTCAGGAAGCAGAGAGCTGCAGAATCTTAAAAAAAAAAAACCCAAAAAACAATCAACAGACTAGTTAGCATAGACTACTAAAGTAACTGTTAACATTACGTGACATGCTTCTGGAAGTATATTTATTGCTCCAAGAATTCCCCAGTGATAGTTTTCTGACTGGTTTTGTTTGTTTTGTGTGATTTAGGGTCTACTGACATGAGATACAATTTAAAATACATGAGGATGAGAACCAGTTTATTTTATTTCAATAATTATTTTACTTTCTTCTTGCCAAGTACCTATCCAAATCTGTCAAGAAACTGATAAATAAAAGTCTCAATCCTGGGCCCACTGAGGTAGGAAAGAAAATTATTGTCTGTAGTCAGAGTTAAGACAGTGGGCTTTTGCAAATAACAAAACATACCCAAGCACTGAGGTCAGGGGTCTTTTTGAGTGAACCAGTACAAGGATCAGCTTACAATTATGTAATGAAAGTGTATTGTTGTTGTGGGACCTGTCGTCTGTGATCCAGGGTTGAAGGCAAGTGCTGAAGAGGCCAGCACCAACAGAAGGCAAGTGCTGAAGAGGCCAGCACCAACAGAGTGTGAGCAGCATAACAGAACCCACACAAAATTTCCCACAGCTTGACCCAAGCTCTGCAACATCCTCTGGAAAGAGAAATAACATTTCAAGAGGACGAGTTGATCTTTAGTTGCTTGCCTTAAAAAAGTAATCCTCAGCTTTGTTAGTGCAGTGCAGCACTGAACCCTTTTGCAGTGGTGACAGCTTCAGAGTGATGCTTATTTCCCACCCACCAATGCCACCTGCAAACTTTTTACTTAGCTACTGCAATAAGAAAACTTACAAGAGTTATTTTAATCAACGATTTTCTTCTCAAGCCTTAATGTTGTTAACTTGAAGAAGTCATTAGAATACTGGCATGAACAGTAGACAATAGTTACAGGTTTTAATGAATGCAAATGTGGGGAGGAATCCTTTTTCATCTTCAAAGAAATGGAAGGGATTAATCTAAAATGGCATACTTAATTACCCAAATCATGCCTTCTTCAGTGAAAACCAATAAAAATGAGAGCTTGTGATTATTTCTATATTTTTGAAATAAAGTATTGATGCCATTAGCTAAGAAATACTTCAGTGGCAGTCTGAAACAAATGTCTCCAATATACTTTCAATACAGATTTTAAGGGTTCATTATTATTCTTGGTTTGTTTTATGCCAGCTGAACATTAAAAACAGATTTTCTGAGGCTTAGGAATCATGCATCCTTTACATGAAGATTAATCCTCAATAAACATGCCTTCAACAGTCAGTTGGTTCACTCTATATGTATAACAAGGAATTCAAGTCACAGAATCCTCCTAAGGTGCTTATTTTAAAGCACTATAATTTCCCTGCTTATCCTGTACTTTCTTCTCTAATTCAATGGAAAACCGATTATTATGTAGGCATAAGAAGTGTTTCTAACTTGGCTTTTTCCAGATGTCCTCTTAGCAGATATTACTTTCTCACAGATTGCCCCAGTTTAATATAGAAACTGCATAAATAAGATGTCAGGGGGAAAAAAATTAAAAGTTTGTCAGAAAGAAGTGCAGCTCTTTGGTCCCTATAGAGAACAACTGCCTGTGAACAGATACATGTTTTCTGAACAACATAATTCTACCCTGAGACTAGTGACAACTGATTGAGGCCTAAAAGGTTCAGAGTGGCCTTTCCAAAGACTGGAATGAGATTAAAATTTGTCCAGTGTCATGTCAGGGAAAATGTTCTAACGCAGATTCATTCGAGGACTCACAAACATCTGCAGCCATTTAAATTGGTTGTGTCAAAACAAGTCTTGCTACAAATTTTCTTAAAATTTGAAGACAAAAGGAGATTAAAAAATCCAGATCTCAATTTTGTAGCTCAGTCAACCTTCTCCATTATCTAAGTCATGTGTGAAAAGTGCTTTCAGGTAGAAACCCTGTAAAAACAGGTGATGTCATCTTAAAATTGGGCAAAACTTTTTATTCTAGCTTAATTTAATTTTGAGTTCTTGCCTTTATTTTAACACAAAATTCAAATCAAATTAAGATTTGAAAACATAGAGAACCTAGTCAACAAAACCCTTAGAAGAACAACTATCCTTCCCTCATTGTAATTCCAGTCATTTTGTGAGATGGAGTTTTCCCCATCTCATTCTGATACCAGTGTATCACCCATGCAATGCTGGTCATTATAATCTTAATTATTTATACTTTTTCTGAAAATGTGAGGTATTTATGTAGAGCAATATATATTCAGCTGTACTTCTATTATTTCAAATATATCCATATATTGACACTTTCCAGCACAACTGTATAGATATGGCATATTCTTCCTGGCAGTTGTAAGGCTTCCAATCCCTACTCAGTTGTATATCTAAACAGAGAGGAAGGAAATTATTGCTATATGATAGAGGTCATTGCTTGTCTTCTCTCAGTTCTTCTGTGCCATCTACATAGGTATTCAATATGCAAGTAATTATTTCTGTTTTCATTTCATACTTTTTGATGACTTTAGATAAACAAATATCTTTGTATGTATGTCCCCTGATCCCTGTAGGAGGGGAAGACTGCAGCATTCTGCGCACCATTGTACTGTTGTACACATTGTACACGTGTATGAGAGCTGCTTAAAGGTAAAAAGGAGTCTGCTTACAGGCCCACTGTGTGAGTTGCCCCAACAGGCTTTGGTATAATCCATCTGACTGTACTGCCTGTAAAACCTGTTAAGGCAGTAGTAAAAAAGTGCCGAAGGGTAACCCTAGAGCTAAGCTTTCTGAGAATCGCAGGTATTATTGTAGAGAAATTGAGGAACCTGAAGCTTTTGTGAAGCCAGGGAGTGAAATCCTGGTTTCACTTAAGGCAGTAAGGATTTTGCTAGTGATGCTATCAGATATATCCGTTCAGGTGAGATGTAGGGCCCTTACATCCAGCAAATATTTGGGTATTAACAGGTCTGAAGAAGAGCACGTTTTCTTGTCTAGGGGAAGGTAAGAACTCTTCACAGCTGAATGATCTGCAGGAGGTCAGGCTAGAGACAAAAAAAATAAAACCCAGCAAATTTTCCCCTAGACTATTTGCAGTCATCTGTGGTTATATTGCAGATTAAGAAAATGATATAACTTTTTTTTTGCCTGTCAGTTTTATTACAGAGGATCACAGGCTTAGCCTACAGTAAACTACCTCACTTTGCCTTTCTTTCTTTTTCTTTTCCTCCCAGAATAGCTCAGACCTGAGGTCCTCCAAGCCATGGTTACTTCACAGGGCATTTTTTACCCAAGTCCCTGGGCCAAACAGCAGGTGTAGGACAAGGCTGACAATGAGCCTCTGGGCAAAATGCTAATGGTCAAGCTGGTGACCTACTCTGCACAGCTGACATGTGTGCTTCCTCTGAGGCTGTCCCTGCTACAGGGAAGGTCTGGGCTCTCCAAGTGGTGTGTGAGCACTGGTGTTCATAGGGGGTATAGGAATAGACTTTTCTTGTAAGCAATTTTTCCTATTAGCCCTGAATTTGAGACCGACCTTTTCTTTTCTAGTGGAATCTAAGCCCACGTGGCCTCTTGCTCCTTGAGAAGGGGCATATGGTTATGTACAGGGCTCATGTGATGATATTAATGATTGATGATTAGTAGAAGGAAATACCAGGCACATGGCCTGTTCTACAGGGGGTCATCAAGCTAGACATGGTAGCTGTATTTCAAGAAAATGTCTAAGAGTCTAAAGGCTTTCTAATAGCATTAAAAGTTTTATGATCTGGAGTAAGGTAACCAAATCTCATGCTTCAGGGCACATGCTGATCTCCACAGGAACCAGGAAGGCATTTCCCACCACGAGAGCTTTATGCAGTTGTCTGGGTGGTTTCCATCTTTTCCCAGATTGATGGTAAATGGAGCCTGTTGGAAGCAGGACACTTGAACTGCATGGAGTGACCCCCACATACCTGTGTCCCCATGTAGCCCTTAAAGAGCTAAAGATTTTGAATCCTATAGAAATGAATGCATTATGACAGAAAAGTTCCTACAAAAATACCTTCAAAGTGAAACTCCAGGCCAGCTTTCAATCTCTATTAGGTAGGTGCAGTGCTCATTGAATGCACTCCCAAAACAGAGAACAATACTTGGCAAGCTGCTTCTAGTGAGGAAAAATGATTAATGTCGTATGTCAAGTGCTCATAAAATGGTGTGGCACTTGTACACAGTGTCTTTTCTCATCTTAGGTATGAGGCTAGTCACTGCATCAAAGCAAAGCAGAGTGTTCACAGCATCGTTTTTGTTCTCCAGCCCCTAAAGCACTGTCATGCCAGCCAGCTTCTCTGTATGCCCATCTGATAAAATCTGTGCTCTGCTTTGGCTGCCTCCTGCTCCTCTTCTACTTCTAATTGTCTCTGTGGCTTTTTTCTTCCCTTTTTTGTTTTTCTTCTCATTCTCTTCTATCCAACTGAAGGAAATAATTTGTCAGTTGTTATTGAAATTTTTACTTTGATCTGGATTATGTAAAATATTTTAATCTGGAATGAAATATGATGCTACCACTTTGTCATTAGAAAATGAAAGATTTTTTTTTTCTCATGGGAACATTTATATAGACAAGTATATATACACGTAATTAACAGTAGCATGGACAAAAACAAATTGGTTCAGCAAGGCAGCATTTACTGTCAGTTCAAGCCAATACTTCTTATTTTTTCCTGCTTGGAACACAGTTTAAGAATTTTTTTTTTTTTATGATGTCACTGTCAATGTCCCTTTTGGGTCCAAAGTTAATACTCCTTTTGACACCTCAGTCAGTATTTTCCCCCTATAATGCCCTATATTTTTGTCATTATTTTTCACAGTCTTGTAAAAGTTGTGATGATGCAGCCAAAGAAGAGTTTTGAAAAGCTACATCTCAGACACCAAGGTCAAGAAAAGCAATTGGCTCCTCATATTCTTTGTGAGTTTAATGACCAAAACAATTTGAGTTTTTGTAAAATAAAAGCTAGTCCTCTGTCTGAGAGAAAGAAGACAAAGTAGGCAAATTACTCTGTAATTTCTTTTTATTTGCTCGTTAAAAGGGGAGAGACCCCACCCCACTCCCTGTCCTCTGTACAGTGGAAGATATAGAAGCAGCAATTAAGTAGGTACAAATATGTTAACCATAACAGTGCTACTATTGTCATTCTGCATGGAAACAGCAGAAGAAGGTGAAATAATTTACAGAAAATACTACTGCTGGAGAAAAGCCTCCAGTGTCCATGTTAGGATTGACCCAGAAATCCTGGAACAGACAAACTCAAAACTTGTGCACCTTTGAGGTGAAGCAGGAACACAAGGAGATTAACATAATGGTCACTTTTACCTATTTCTTTAAAGGAGGCCCAAGATGATTTGATTTGGCTTTACACATCCCTGTGAAGTTGCATGATCTCCTTATTCTTGCCCAGGGTTTGATACAAATGGCAAACTTGAGAAGTCTGAAGAAGATGAGAACTGTGGATTTTATGAAGTGGTTTGGGGAAAGGCGAGTGATTAACCTGAAGTGGGAAAACACTAAAGCTATGACTTGTGATGCAAGAGAGGTGGTCTTGAAGGACAGGACAAGAAGTGTTATCCTCCTACAGGAAAAGAAAGAAATTCAGCAGACAGATAACAGAATATGGTCAGAATTTTTGTTAATGGTTTTGCTTTTTGTGAACCAGAATGCTTCAGTACCAGAAAGCAGTGGAAGCAGAGATTATGAGAAGCACAGCTGCAGATATATAGGACACAGCTGCAAACAACTTCTAGAACATGCTGTGTTTACTTTGCTTCTGCAGAAGACCACATTACACTCAGTAAGAGAGGCTAGGTGGTCCACAACCATCAAGCAATCAGTCAACACAACTCTCCTAGGGAGAGTAAGGGAAAATGCACAACCTGCAGCTTTTTCAGTGGGTTGGAAAATAAGAAGAACAGAGTATCTGGGCAGGGAGAGAAGCATGCAGGAAATGTGAGAAGGTGAGTGTGTTCCACCTAGGACAATTAAGGAGCCAGTTTGTTGCCATTGCAACATCACTTACAAAACACAAGCCCAATCCCTAATGAGCTTATCTTTAAAAATAAGAGAAAGCCTTTCTTGCCTCAGAGTACTTGTGTGCTCAGAATGTGCTGTTCTCTTTCCAAAAGCTTTTCATCTTAAAGTGAGTTTTCGCCAGCCAGTCTGAGACAGAGCTCTGTGAAACAGCATGGCAAAGGAACAAGGCTGCATGCCATTCAACTTTAATAAGTCATGGGAGAAGATATTGTTTAGCCTTGCAGAGTTTATACTCTCGGATTTATAACTGTAAGTAATTAAAAGGAAGCAAGCCATCTTGAACCTGTCTATGCTCCAGCTCTTACAGGGCCCAGTGTTTCCCATCTGGCATGGCTCAAGGGCCTGTGTCCCTTTTGAAAGAGAAGGGACTAATTGAGTTGGCTGCTCCTTGCTAGTGAGTGGTGCAGGCAGCTCTGTGGGCACTGGGGAGAGTTCAGGGGGACTCCAGGCTGGCTAAAGAAAAAGAACATTTCTAAACTTTCTTCTTACAAAGCAGACTTTTTGGTTGATTGCCATCACAGCAACTCCCGTATTTGGGACCTTCATACAAAGCTTTGGATCCGGACGGTCTGGGCTGGGGAGTGAGTGCACATACAAAGCCACAGCAGAGCTGGGGTTCCATGCTACCTCTGGGTGGCAGGTGTGACTGGAAGCTGGGAGCAGGCTGGGGAGGCATGCAGAGGTGGCAGATCTCCCTAGGAGTCTGGTCTGGCTTGTAAAATGCACTAGGGAGGATCCTGGAGTTCTAGTCCTCCTATGACCCAACCTCCATATTCCACTCCATAGTCATTCAGGCCTTCTCAGAGGTGTGTGCTGTTTTTGTCACACACTGTTTGAGCTCTCCATATGATTACAAGTGTACCTATAGCCATCAGACCTGTGTCCTCAAGTGGTCATGAATATTCAGCGCCTTTTTTTTTTTTTTTTTTTAATTTTTTTTTTTTTTTAAGAGATGGAAGTTTTATTGAAAACTTGTATCACCTGAGAAGATTTTTTTCAGTCATTTTGACTGAAAAAGGCTGGGGCAGTACACAATATGCACTGTTATCCAGATTTTAATAAATTCAGAGACAAATACAAAAGACTCCCATTGTTCAGGAACTGTTCTATAGCTGAGCATATGTGTAAAGGTGTTTTGTCTCTCTGCCTCAGCCAGCCCTGACACCTCGACAGTAAAGGGTACGGTTGGTAGCAGGACGAACCTCACTGATCCCTTGGGTTCTGGTTTGCCCGAAGGAGTGAAGCAACGACAGCAGGAAAGAAAGAGGGAGGCTGCTCAGGGTTAACTGCTGCCTTTATTCATGCCCCAGTGGGGATAACCTCAGTTCAGGGTATCTGCCCCAGCAGACACCCCTCAGCAGAAGTGACCCCTTGGCAGAAGCAATGGGAAAAGGCAGGAAACCCCCCCAAAGTGACATCTTTTATTTGGAGGAGGAACTCAGGGATGGGTTTAACTGAGGACAAATCAGGGATCATGTGGGTATGGCTCTGCAGGTAAATGACACATATTGTAACAAATCAATAACTCGGGTGGGGAGACAGCCAAAGTCTTGTCTGATCACTCGAGGCCCTCACTGGAACTTTCCAGACTTTTGGGAGAGACCCCGAAGTGACAGACAAGACCCAGGGGCTGGATAACTTATGACTGACATATAACTGGGGTTGGAGTAAAACCAGGAAGGGTGGAACATGGGTGAGATGAGGCAAACCATTACAACTTATAAAAAATAATACAAAACAAGGAACAAATACATACATAAAACTGATAAAACCAAAACCACATCACTACACATATGCTGAAGCACAGTGGAAAAAATACAAACAAAAGTGCCCAATGTCTAGAGCAGTTTAAATACAGCAATGGCAACAGCCTGGCTGCTGATGCACAATCCTGCCTGTTGTCTTCTGGGGATACCAACAAAACACCTGGACTCAGAGCCACAGACCTTGAACTGATGGTTTCAGAGCAGAGGATGATTTATTTTTTGTTAAGTCATGAATGTGGACATTTACACAATCATTTAAAGATATTAAATACTATTCCTCTGGAGGCATGTTTGTTTCCTTTTGGCATATTTGGGACAATAATTAAGAAACTGTGGCAAAACTACTTAAAATTCAGAAGGACCACTGAGATAATAAATAGACCTAAAGTAAAAGAGGAGAATACAGGATCAAAAGAAAGAAAGGGTGTCAGTGGTTCATAAGGAGAAAAAGGAAAACCAGGTAGTATCATCATGATAGAAGAAAGTATATTGGGCATAAGCTATTGTTCAGGAAAGAAATAAAATAAATGATAGAATGAAAGGAAGTATTGACACTTAAAGTGGAGACTTTAGTCATGGTGATGGAAACTTTCTTATTAGGGTATAGATCGTTGAAGCATTAGTCTGCTACACTTCTGGCTGAGACCAGTGGACATGATGATTACTGCCTTTGCCAGTCAGAATAGAGAAGGGGCTAAGCTCTACTGTGGGTGCCATTTGTCACAGAGGATCCACTACCAGCAAGAGTTTAGGTTTTTGCCTGGCATATCCTTTCCCAAGCACCACTGCCAACTCTGTCTCTGCCCTAGAGCAGACAGAATTGATGATGAGCAGATACATAATAGCAAAAAGAACAAAGTGAATGTTTCTGCCTCCTTCAGGTCCACTGAAAGCATTTCATCTTGCTTCTTGCTTGGATTATTTCAGAAAGCCTCTTCACTGCCCTGCTACAGTAAGGACCCCAACAACTTAACCATGATAACACATCATTAATAACTTTAATGAAGCTAATGGAACATTTAACACTCTACATATATAATTTAAACCAGTTTACTGGATTGAATAGTCTATCTCCATTCTAATAAGGTCTTTCAGATGGCAAAATAGAAGATTTTCATGCAAAGTCTGCACTGAGAATGATCCTGGGAATGTTCAGACCACAGATCATATCTAGGAATTATTTAGGAGTGCTAGCTGGCAGAGACCTAAAGCATACCTGCGAGCCCTCTAAAGAAACAATTAGAGACAATTGCATTCCAGTGCATAAGATTGTTCTGGGCACTGTGTAACTTGCTAACACAGACATAGCCTCATTGTCTAAAGTGGCACACTCCAGGGAGCTTCTCAACTCCAGGATCTGGATAAATATATTCCCTTGCCTCCCAACTACCTTCTTAAGTGAGAGAAAGGGAATCTCATGCTCTTGGGAAGGAGGCTTGGATACACAAGTGGGAAGAGTGACTGACTATTCAGACAACTGGGGGACCAGAGTGCTCTGGCACATATTTCACCATTGGTCAGTCACTCTTATAAGGTATTTTCCTCATTTTGTTCCAGTCCTAGACCTATTTAATGTTTGTGACAGCAGGTCTTTGCATCTATTTTTTTTCTGACCCTGTTCTATGGAAAATGGCTATGTTTGCCCCTGAATTCCTTCCAGAGCACCATCTGGGCATGAACAGTTCTGTAATTAAACCAAACTATTTCAGCTCACAGGAATAACTGAGTGCAATTTATCTGAGGGGAATGATGCGTATGATCCCAATGGAAGCCTGGAAAGACTTTATCAGCATGTCAGAATAATTTCACAGCTTAAGTAGACAGGCCTAGAACAGACTCATGAGGTACGTGTGTTTTACTAAGAGCTTTCCTAAATTATTTTAATTTCACTCACTTAAGAACACCCTGTATGGAAACAAAGAAAATTGTATCATTGATTGCACATTGAGCAAACACTTAGGAGTTATGTCTTGAGCCCAGCAATGTCACTACTGCTCAGGCTGAGAGCTTCAAGTTCATCAGAATGGCTCAAGTGATGGTAAGTGGAGGTTCATCTTCCCCCATTGCATTCATGATGTGCTTCACACTACTAGAGACTTTAATGGTGTTAAAAGAGGTCAGAAGGGGTTTTGAATCTCAGAACATCTGTCTGTCAAGACCCACTTCTGGGGTCATGACCCCACTTTCAATTATACTGGCAAGCTTGTGTGTAAAAGTAAGTTTGTGACCTTTGTTTATGAACTAGTGGCTTAAAATAAGTTCTGGGAAGAGGGAATAAAAAAAACATTTGCAAAGCAGTGTATACTTGGAATGCATGTCAAGTGTAGGGTACTTTCCAAAGAGACAAGATTAGGGTGAGGTCATGCAAACATGCAGTGCTTTGTATTTCTATTTAGGTCAGTCTTTTTGTCCATAAAAAAGGAAGAGCTAACCATTCTCAAGGTGGAGATAAATACAGCAGCAGCAGGGTTCTATTATTAAGTGATTTAGATCTCTGTCCTGCATTTAAATCATCAAAGTGCAGGAGTAACACACCTAGAAGTATATAGCAAAATTTTCCATTGGAAACTGGAGGTTCATTTGTTGGAAATCAGGATAAAGTGTATGCTACAGCCAATTAGGGTATTAGCCAGGCAGAGGATGACTGTGAAACACAGACAGGACCAGTCCTGAACAAGTCACATGTCATCCTAAGATTTATCATATATGATATTTTCAGCATACTCTGGAGATGAGTCGAAAGCATCACTGGGAATTTAACCTCTGGTTAAATACATTTTCTAATACATTTTCTTCAGCAAAGCTAATTTAAACAGAACACACAGAGAGGACCATTGAAATGGCCAGGGGACAAGAGTTCTGTCTTGCAAGATAGAGGCTGAGAAGGATATTGAAAGGAAGCATGGGTTGCACTCCCTAAGTACCTTGATGAGTAAAGGAAAGCAGGGGAAGGAACTCTCTGAGCATAAAGACCATGTTGCACTGATTTTTTTTTTTTTTTTTTTTTTTTTTTTTTTTTTTTTTTTTTTTTTTTTTAATATGGCTATGAATCACCCTGGGTTAGAAACTGAAAGAACTGGCAGTTACACAGTTTTAGCAGAATGTGATGAGTCTGGAGCAAGGAGCCAAACTGGTTTTAAGACACAGCTTGCTGAATGGGATTGTTTAGGAAGATGTATGCAGTATGAGGAGACAGGGAACAACTATACAGACAATAAACAGGTGACATTCCTAGTCCTCAGGAACAAGAAGAATATTATTATCCTCCTTCCAGTAGTGTATCCTGGGTTTAGTACATCTCCCAAAACTCTCCTTAGCCTGACACTGGAACACTTACAAAAAGCTAAGGTGGAGTTAGGTCTGCTGCTCTACAGCAGATTTTCTGATGAAGAGGGTTGTTTTCCAGATATGTAGCCAACATTGTGCATTGTTTAATGTCATAACATCGCTTGCAGTTATATGCAATTCTTCTCAGTCTAAAGTGTTTACCACTTCTAAATGTGGGTAATCAGTCATAACAGCATTCTTATAGTGTTAAGCAGTGTCTTCCTGCCCCATTTGCTCATTTCATTTTATGTGAAACAAATGTGATTTTCCTCAGTTCTTAACTATTTTAATTGCATGTATTATTTTCATGATCAATTGGCATGTTTTTACTGAAAAGTTTACACAAATTTCCAAGTAAATGCTTATTCTTTTTCCTCCATCTATGATTGAGGTGGAAACTTCATAAGGATTACAAAAGGGATTGAAGAGTGACAAATGCTGCTGCTTACCTGGTGCAATTTACTGACTTTTCAAACCACATTTCTTCTAGAGGAACAAAAGACAATTCATACTCTAATTCTTTATAGAGAGTGCAAACCTTTTGTTCACACAGTTCAATTATGCAACAGAGAGCAGGCAACAGTTAGTCTTCCAACAATCCACATTGCATTGAAGCTCAGGTCCTGATTGAAGTTGGATCACTGGGACTCCAGCCCATCAGCTTCTTCTTTATATATATTTATATATTTTTTTCTTTTAAAATAAAATCAATAAAGGAAGATTTTTCAGACCCAGGCCAGAGAAGAGTCCCCTGGAGGAATATGTCACATGGAGAGATGATAGAATTGAAATGGCTTTTTTTCCAATCATGAGAAACCTTCCCTAATCACCAGGATCTGTAAAGGGTAAGTATCCTTGCAGTGACTCTGCACAGCCCCCTCAGCATTCATGGGTGTATCCCATTAGGTGCTGTGGAGTTATGTTTGTCCAGTTTGTTTAGAAGTTCCCTGATTTGATTCTCATCCTCCAAGGGTAAGTCTTCCTTGTGGTAGATTTTCCCACTAATCTCAGGAGCCTGGGATTCCTGGAGACTGTTTTCACCAGTAAAGACCAAAGTGAGGAAGACCTGACCACCACGTGTTTTCTGTGTCTTTCAGCAAAGGGCAGCTGTTTTATTCAGCAGCAGGTCCACATTCTCCATGGCCTTTTTTTGTTGCCTCCATGTCTCTCACCAGAACCAACTCCAGGTGGGCTTTGTCCTCACAAATCCCATCTCTGAAGAATACATCAATGTCTTTGTGTTCCCTCTGTGTCATCTCTCCCTGCCTTGATACCTTTTATGGACCCTTTTTGTATTTGAGGCTGATCAGGATATTCTTGCTCATCCATCCAGGCCTCCTGTGACCTATCATAATTTCTTTCATTTCAGAATGGGCAGTTCTTGAAATTGGAGTAGGTGATCCTGGAAAACCAGTACCAAGCATCAGCACAGTTTAAGGAAACCAGTGAGAGGCACCATGGAGAAGAAAGAAGCCAATGAGCACAGAGCAGCAGGCAGCAGCTGCTATGAATACAATCCAACTTCCAGGACCACCCACTGCTTCACTGTAGGGATCAGGGTGGACTGAGTGTATCCTGCAGCAAGAATAAGGGAAATTGACACTAGGAATTAAGGAGGATAGATGACCCTAAGGAATGAGAGGAAAAGTCGCTTAATTGAGTGTTTCATTGTTTATGTTATCTATTTTTTTTTTCTGATACCTAGATCTGTGATCAAAAATTTCTGTTAATTAGTAATTAATTCAATTAAGTAAAGGTTGCCCAGATTTTGCCTTTGATGCTGGCAAGTGCAAGAGCCAAACCTTCATTTCATGGACACTCTTTAACATATTCTGCTTTGATAAAGTGGAGATGCATTAAAATCTTTGGAAACTACAGGTAAACTCAGATTAAGACTCTATCCTCTCTGAGTACTTTGAAGAGGGTTCTGCTATGTATCAGGGGAAAGCCAGCTGAGCTTTCCCCTAACATATACAAAACTAAAAGAAGCTTTGACAACATTAATACTAGGCTGACCTAAAGATAATTAATGCAACCAGTTGATATGCTGGTTTGAATTTCCTCTAGTAATTCTGTAATTGCTCGGCTTGCAAGCTACATCTGGTTTATATCTGTTTCAGAGACATGAAACAGATACACAAAGGGCTGCACCCATCTCTAGCTATTTCCAATTTTTTTGTATGTTTAAAAAAAGCAAAATCTGAAATTGAATAAACAACAACAAAAACAAAGAAATGGTGTGAGTCTTTTTTCTAATAATGTTTTAAAAACTTAATTTAAGAGATTCTTAACAAGTTTAAGAACTTGAAAAGGGCATGGTTGGTGAGAGGATCTCTACTATATGGCCAAGAAGAGCATGTGAAGACATCAATCTATATTAAACAGAGTATTCTTTCAGATCCTCACTAACAAAGGACTAGATAGCATGACCATGTCAGCATGTTTTACTGTCAGAGAGTATTCTCTGCTTAACATCCTAAACATATGAAAGTAAAGTAAGTGAGAACTAGAGTGGCAACACCTTCTAGGGGTAAGTCAACCTTTTTTTCCCCTATTGGAGCAAAGTCATTTAGCAACTCAGGAACAGCCCTGTTTCCCTTTGGCTGGTTCTCTTGCCTTTTTAGCTTTTTTGTCCCCAGGTGCAAGGCTGGATGAGAACTTGCTGAGTTGGTTTTGAAAATGTAAAATGTGAAGAAAGGGAAATTAGACCCTGGCTGTGGTTTAAATTGAAATGGAGATCAATGTCCAGCACTTTCAAGCATAATGGGTGTGTACACATTTTGGGAGCAGTTCTGTAAGTTTGATGTAAGTCAGTCTGCTTGTGTAATTCTACCATACCTTGTCCAGATTCCTGTCTGCAGCTATGTTTATTTTAGAAAATGTCTCTTCTAGTATTAAAAAAAAAAAAATCAAAACAAAGATTTTGTTGTTCTAGCACAGTTCACAGTAAAATCAGGATTACAATTCTGCTTCTTAAAAACAAAAGTCTGCTAGCTCCCACACTGACTAAGCTACTTCATCCCTTGTTACTCTCTGAACTCTTAAGTGGACTCAGTTTTACCTACTGCCACACAGCAGTGTGTGAAAGGAAGTGCACTGCAGCAGGCTGGGCGGCTTCTAGAGTGATTAGGTGATTTCTGGTTACAAATGAAGGTGGGAATTATGTTCCAATGGGTGCTTCTAATCTTCATCCTGAGGCTGCTGCACTGTCCCATGGCTCCTACTAGAAGGTGGAGAAGATCTGCTAGATGCAGTTTCAGCACATATGATGAAAAACATTCCTTGTTGCCATCTACCTTGTTTGTATGTGGGACAGTTATCTATGATTCAGAGATTCTTTTTCACTTAATAATCCCGTCCTCTGCAATTGCACTGAATTTGAAACCAGAGCAGTTTTTACAGTTGCCCTTGAGATCCAGCAAGTGGTATTAGTGGAAGAAAATAGATCTCCCATATTATTTGTTTTAACGTCTAAGGGGAAGGATTGCTTTAGCAAGTGACTCAGGAAGCACTGAAAAGAATGGAATATCTAGAAAATACTATACTAATGGCCTCTTTTACAGAACCCCAAGCAATGATGAGTATCAGTTTGTCCTGGATACTCCATTCATAGCAAATATGTTATTGTAGTAAGTTTCTGGAAAGCTTTGTCCTGTGAGTACATGTCTGCCAAACTCGCCTGAAGACAGGTCTGAAATGAGTGTCCTCAAAGTCCTGCAAGTCTTTCAGATACACTGATTTTACCCTGCCAAAACAAGATGAGGAATATCACTCTAAAAATAGCATTGTCTTTTGGCTCTGCACATACTTTAGGCAAGACATTCTTAAAACTTAAAATAATTAATAGTTTTTTAAAAAAATTACTCTGCAGAAACAAACTGCAAAGCTGATGAGGATTATCATTATTCTCTTTTTTTATTTGTCTTTCTTTACTTCTTTTAAGGTCAAATCTTGGCCACTTTTTGTTTTGGTTTGGTTTGGTTTTGTTGTTGGTTTTTTCTGTTTGTTTTTGTTTTTGTTTTTGTGGTCCTAAGATCTCAGATGATAAAGATTCTGCCCAGGAACTCTGAATAAAGCAGACTCAATTTGAGTTAGGTGCTTACTGTATAAAGGCATGAAAGGAATGTGTCTTCAAAGAGATAATATTCAGATAAATTTATCCTCCTCTAAGTAAAGTTCACTGTCTCATTATCCCAGCTGCAGTTGAACTAAAAAATCTGGTACCTTGCTTCACTGGAAGAATCTGATGAAACACTAATATTTTCTGCAGCATGAGCAAAACAAATGTTCAATTTTTGGACCAAAATGGTTTTTTGCCTGGGGATATTCTGTCATCCTTCTTGTCATGACACTGAGTCTGTGAAAATGCACTTTTGATACATATATGCTATGCACATGTTTTGCAAGTTAGGAAATGTGAACTCTCCACTGAGAGGTGAATTGTTTTGTCAGCTGAATAAACCTGGGAATAAAACAGAGGGCAAAAATCTACCAAAGAATTTAAGACTGTAACTCTTTTTTAGGCATCAATGCTCACCGTGAAACAGATGAATGACAGGAACCTAAATACCTCTGTGGATCTTGGCCTATATCTTGTCGATCCTTGTCCAGTGCCTTGTCTTGATGGTTTCTCTTTCTCTAATCATCTCCATGTTTCCTGGAGTCCTGATTTATAGCTATTTTGAGATTTACCTTGTGGTTCAAGAATGAAGGACGGAAATTATTTCTGGGCTTTGAGATCCCATGTTGGTAATGTGACGTCTGACACACCTCACAGCTTATATGAGAGGTCCATCAGTGTGCTGCCTTTGAAGGTGCCCTTGTACTGGTTCTTATGTGAACTTGGCAGCCTATCTGCAGCATGACTGCACAGTTTTAGTAAGCCTGGAAAGCTCCTTTAAAGGCTTGCAGAAGGGAAAGGCCTCATTTCAGCACATTTTTACCAGTGACATAATCCTCTCTTAATATTTTTGTATAAAAAGCATCATGTCATTTCCCAGGTCAAGAAACTAATTCCCAAAGAATGTACACCTCTGACTCTGGGAGAGAGAGGTTTTAAACAAAAAATTGTTGTTGCTGTTCAGCAGCTTTCCTGGGTGTCGTTCTTTGGCTGATCCACATTCTTTCCCAGTGAGCATGAAGATGATAAGTGCCTATTTATAACTTGCAGGGAGAAATGCTTTTTTAGTGATGCAGTACTTAGTGAAGGAAAAAGACAAAAAAGCAACCCAGTCCTAAATGCTTGCCCTGAGTTCTGTTGTAGGTTACTCCTCTCTGTTGGCATCCTTGCTCTTCTGTGGAGGGCACCATGTGTGGCTTGGCCTTTGAGAGCAAAATAAAACTACATGTTCAGAACTGTGCAAAATGAGTCACCAGGAAACCATGTGTTCTTTTCATCTCCTCACAGTTTTGTGTTTGATTTTTTGTTTCTCTGAGAATGGCTATTTATATGATGGTAGTACTTAGAGGCCCTGATCCAAAGTGAAGCCTGCATTGCTGGGCTGTGTGTAAATACATGGTGAGAGACAGGCTCTGCCCTTAAAAGTCAGTGATCAAAGACACCCTGACAACTAAAAGATAGGACAGGAAATGGATATGATGTGACTGTCCAAAAATTATGTCATAGTTCAATCACTTGCACACTGAAGTATCATCTACGTTTCATCTTCTCCTTCCAAACAGTTAAGAATTAGGTAGAAGGTAAAACAAAGCTCCAGAGGCAAGAATTCAACTTCAGTGAATAACTGGTCATCGCTTACTACTCCTTGTTTGTTACCTTGAGCTGGATGAGAAAAAGAGGGCTCTTGGATCTGTTGTCTACAGATGTCCTCATCACAGTGGTATGAAGATGGCAATTTTCCAACCTTGTTGATTTTGAAACTCTACTCTTTTACTTTCAGTTTAAATCTCCCACATTGAATATATATGACATCAGCTCAGAGGTAGCCTCTGTATAGAACAGCTTCCTTTCTAACATCCTGTTCAGATGGGATTATGTGAGAATTGGCAAGAAATGTCCTTTTTGCCAGGCTGGCAGTCCAGGGTGCTTCTTTTCTAATCTGGCAGGGAATGGATTGGTTATTTTATTCTTTTTCTAAGAAGTGGAAAAAGCTTATTATTAGGAAAGGAATATTAGGAACAGACAGCACAGCTTTAGCAAATTTTCAATGAACAGGACATTTTTCTTTCTGTGAGGTCTATATCCATATTGTTTCACTAAGCAGAAGAAAAAGCTAGGCACCACTTCACCCACACAGGCTGTCTTCTTGGATGTCATTTCATGGTGTGTCTGGTATGCAAATATCTCTTATAGAAGATTTGTGAAGTATGCTTTGAATAAAACCAATCATTTTCTAAAGATATCAGAGTTCTACTGGAATCACTTCAAAGTGTATTGACTACCTCAGTAGCTGACATCCTTTTAAGAGACTTTGGTAGGATGATCTTTTAATTCCCCACATATTTAGTCAAATTGTACTCCTTACTGTAAGAAGTTTTCCTTCTGAGCTTTGACTGGGGAAAGTCAGTCTCTGCATTCACCCCTAAACATTCCAATTAGAAAAAAAATGAGGAAACTATAGCCCCATTTATTTAAATATATTGATTAATTTATGACTTTTTTATTATTATCCTGAGTTATGAGTACTACTGCTCTGGAAATTTAAGCATGGGATGGACAAAAGGACCTTCCTGAATGCCTGGGCCAACTGTAATAGAAAAGTGAGCTATAAACCCCCTGCCTAGTGCTTTTACTAAAAATACCTTTTTGAAGTGATGTTTGCATTGTGCCTAGGAGCCACAGTTCTAGACTATCAACACAATGTGAATAATACTGCCAGGCAAGGTCAAAAGGGGGTGACTATTCCACAAACTTATGGTCTCTTTTAAAGAAGATGACAGACCTGGATAAGACCAGTTACAGGTATGTTCAACAGTTTTGGCTGTGTCAACCCTACAGTAGTCTAAATTTTGTCAAGGCTTTCTCAGGCATTATGTCAAAAGAGAGATTTCAGTAGGGATTTGAAGAAGACCAGTAAAATTGCTTTGTTTTTGAGACTGTATCTGAAATCTGAAAAATAGGGAGTTAAGTAACTGTAAAGATGGAAGTCAACTATCAGTATAGGTAAAATAGGAAGAGATATAGGGATTAAATAAGGAAGAACCTGAAGTATTCCTCTGATGTGAAAGAATGAAGAAAAATAGTTACATTTCAAGAAAGAAGTGACAGTAGTCTAAGAGGTGGATTAGGAAAATGATCATTGTACTAACTTTCTGGATGTCTAGGAGAAAGGCAGAGTATGAATAAAGGCCAAGGAAAGAAACAGGTGGCGTGGCTGGGCAGCACATTCATCTGATGGAAGAGTAGCTCCTTATATCCTTTTCCTGCAGAAGTGAGAGAGGTTTAATGCTGAGGATCTGTCTTGCCAAGCAAGTGCTCCATGCAACTGTGACCTGCAAAATGGGTGTTTCTTTTGCTGTGAGAAGCACTTCTTCCACTTATTCCCTATAAAATTACCCTCTTCTTCTGTTGAATTTGTCTAAATGGAAAGCACAGAGGAAATACTAATCCGTGCTCTGTTTTCCTTTACTGCAGAGAATGAATGTCCAAGGAAGCAGGTGGTGACACATCTGTGAGGGACAGATGGCAGAGCTCTTCCCACAGCTCCTGGAGTGGCCAGAGGCTGCCCAGGCTTGTTCCACAGCAGTGAATCCCTCTGTCTGGTATATGCTCACTTTGTATAATGCAAGATGAATGAAGCAAACCAGATAACTTGCCTTGAGATGCTGCAATTCTGAATGAATTGTCCAGAATAAAAGTATTCAAAAGATGAAAACCTCACAATCCTCACTGACTCTGGATTTTCCTTTCCCCATGCTGAATCCATTAATTTAGATATTTTGAACATGACTTAAAGGGGCCTTAACTCTACGGGTACTGACTGCTACCCGTTCATACAATCACTCCATGGGTGGGATTTAAAAAAGTACTGTGAGGTGGCCCACAACAGAATCTCATTTTCTTTGTGTAATTCATTGGGAAAAGGGTGGAATTTTCTTTTCCCCACTCACATTAATGGATCAGGACAGGCTGTAACAGATAGCTGATGTCCTCACAGTTTGGAAAGCATATACTTAAATTAAAATATAATGCAGCCTTCTTAAAAATTGTGAAATTGGACAGCCTGAAACCATCTGACATTCCACCTCTGAGAGATCATGAGTAGGGACAATGTTATTCTATCTGTAAGAGTACTACCCTCTAACTGTGACCCCTACAGAAAGACCATTCTCAAGTCGACTTTTATTCAAGTATCCACGTGCATGTGAAAAAATAAACGCCGTTTTCAGTGCAAGATAAAATATTCACAACTATTACATCCTTATGAAACACCCTATGTCTGCTTGTACTCATATAGGCAATAAAATACCGTGCATCTCGGCCCTACCTCCAGAAACTTGAAATGCATTGTACAAGATTAAATGCAATGCAGGCTTTAGTGAAAACAAAAAAAATGTCTGGAGAGATTGAAAGCAGTGCACAGTGAAGCTGTATGCCAAATAATTTCTCCAGAGTTGCCTTTGAAGGCCCTGGTGAAAACCTCTAATTTTGGTCACAGCACTACTTTTTCTAGTGAAAACTTGAAATCAGCTCCAGTAATTGTTACTCCCAGTCTAGAAAATCTTGATGGAAAACTCTCAGTTTTTCTGTTGTTCTGTAGCAACTTACTTCTGCAACATTGTATGAGACGCATTTGTTTTTTCATTTAATGAAAGGAGCATTTCATTTTTCATTTGTTACTATTAATGTAGGTCTTCAGGGCCAGAACAATCCAAAGTGTCAGTGGATGAAGTCACATTTAGGGTCTGCAAATCCAGCTCAAATTCTCACCTTGGATCAAATGAGGAGCATGATATTCTTCTTTCAACATTTGTTTTTGCTGTCCCACAGGTTGACAGAACTGATGACAGGAGTTTCTGCTCAGAATATTTCCTTACCAGTTTTCTAAAGGTGTGATGGAGCTGTCTGGGAAACCTAATATGAGATTACTGTCACATCTTAGTGCTACTCAGTAAAAAGTCAAGAATGTACCCAGTTTAAAATATGTGTTTCACTGTTGATGGAAATGGGACATAGGCGTATGTATATTGCTTGTCTGAATAAAGCCATGTCTTTTAAAGTGTAGCCAAGGTGACAGCTGAGGTCAGGATCTTACATTTAAAAGTAATTAATATTTTTCTTAATCCAGAAAGAATAATTTCTGTCATGATTAGAGCTAGGCAAAGAAATTCTCAGTTGCTCCTCCTATATCGGTTGACCAGTCAGAATGGAAAAGATATCAGCTGCTTGGAAAAGCTTCTGGCTGAAGCCACGCAGGCCAGGCTTCCTGCAGGCCTCTTTCCTGCTCCCCTGCCTGCTTGGCTCCTTGTGCTTTGGTGCCTCTTCTGCTGATCATTCAGTTTCACAAGACTTTCTAACGAGATTGTACTCAGATATGGAAATGGAAGAGTCCACTGTGGGAGAGAAGAGTCCACTGTTCCTTCTCCACACCACTTTCTGGTGTACTTAAATTTCTGTAATTTAGTGAAATTTAGTCATGCTATAACTTTCTAATGTAGAGATATTTTTAATAACTAATTCACCTTATAGTCAATCACCTCATGGACTATTGAAGCCAGTGCACATGACAGTATTGATGGAATAGGAATTGATGACAAGATAAGTGTGCCTCAGAAATATGATAGTCTGGGCATAAAACAGATTGAATTTTGCTTCACTGAGTAAGAAAATTAACATTGGTCATGCGTGACATGTAATTCTGTTTGCAGGGTCTTTCCAAAGGAACTCTGTGCTTTCACTGCACTGTGAAATCTGATTTCAGAAAGTAATTATCTGTACTAACCTGCAGGGTGCAGACAAAGCACTCCTTGTTTTGGATACATTTCCAGACTGCTCTAAATCTCTGGGGAATCACTCTTGATCTTAATTTTGGCATATTTTTAAAAAAGTTACTATAAGTGCCTAGAAAAATAGACAGCCTTTCAGTGTTTTTTTTTTTCCAACAACCTGATGAACCCATAATTTTTCCATCATGGTAGACCATAATCAGATTTTTTTTTTAATAAGTGTCAAAAATTACATTAATTTTCCCAAAATAACTATTTTTCTTTAATTTTTTTTTTATTAATAAATTACCCCTTTCCTTCTGGCAACACCTCTCTTATTTCTCTATAGAAGACATCACAGTATTATGAAGGAAAATGCCAGGAATCACGCGTGAGAAAACAGTAGTGAGCTAATCAAAGTGTTGTAAAGTAAATAAAGTGGTGGTCAAAGAAGCCTACATGGGTCTAATAAGTAAGAAATATCTGCGTAGACTGTGGCTTCATGTTTGATTGTGAGACACTGTGTCACTGAGAAATCAACATAGCTTTGATATGCTGATTATTTTCCTCAGGCTTTTGTACTACAACCCGTATTTTACTGATGAAAATGAACAAATTATCCTTTTGTGTCTGGGATCAGCAGAAGAGTTATCTTTGTCCTCCCGGCAAGTCCAAACACAGGTGTAATAGAGGATCTGCAAAAATGCCAGAGGCTCTTTAAGGATATGCTGAGCAGTACAAAAGAAGTATAACGTTTGAGCAGCTCCTCCTTTCCTCACATTTTCCTTTGTTTATGAAAGCACTGAAACCTCTGAGACGTGGATGTCACTCCATGGAAGGCAGTGCCCTAGGTCAGTATTGTTGCAGACCTTTCATATTGTCAAACTAGAACTTTGTTTTGGCACAAGGCTAAAAAAAAGAGAGTGGCCATCAAACAAGCAAAGGTAATGCAACTCTACTCCATTTTCAGATATTAGGATGAAGAAAAATATTTTCCTATCCTACATGGATTATTCTGTATTTCAGCACTTTTAGTTCCTTTTTTTAGCTGCTGAGAAGACCTTGCCTGAAAAGGTACTTGACAAACACAAACCTTTGTGAAGAGACCATATTTCATTCTGGCCTGGAATCAGACTTTTTCTGCAGAAGTTTATTTTCATGTCTGAAATGGATTTCCTATTGTTTTTGACAAGGGTGGGAACTAGATCTGGCTGCCTTTGTCCATCAGGCTTCTATCCCATGGCTTGATTATTTTACTGGAGGTTTTTATGTTTATTAATCTTTAAAATTCAAGAACAGGGCAAGGAAACCAGAGTTGTACAGTTTGAAGAGCTGTAGTTAACTACAGAATTTGTACCTCTGCCATTCCTCTATTTTATACTTTGCTTTAGGAATCCAATGGCCAGATTTTGAAATAAATTTTCGTTTTAGAATTTCCCTTGCACTTCTAATAGGACAGTGTTTTCCTGCATCTAAGAGACCCACTTCTGGAAAGACATAAAAGAGGCCACAGTTTATCTTCAGGACCTCAGCCCTCATTTAAAGAAAACAAACTGAAGAAAAAATATATTAAAAAAATATTTGGAGACTACAGCAGTGAGTATTGCAATACCTTGCTTTTAAACATCCAGGTTTCCTGTAGATTTCATAGCAGCTGTCACCCAGGGTCAAGGACAGGCACTCTCCCACGGAGGGAGTGCCTTTGCCAGTGTAATTGCAGAAGGGACCTGCTGAGTGTTGGGGCAGCTTTTCAAAATAAAGTGTTTGTTTTCACTGCTTCGGCTGTCAATATAGCACTGCATTTGGTATGATTTTTGCATGTCCCATTGTTCAGGGAGAGGGACAGTTTGCTTTGTGGGTAATTGCTGTATCCATGTGTGAGCTAGGCATCAAGTTCATGGGATTGTAGGGTAATTCAGGTTGGAAGGGACTTCTGGCATGTGAAGAAACAAATATAGATATGCTGGAATTTTTATGTTTTGAGAATATGTACATAGGATTTAGTTTATGCTGGGGCTGGTTGATAGTTAAAATGAGATTTCCAGGACCATGTTTCTAATATTTTGATACTAAAAATCCCCATAGGAATTTACTTTTCCCAGAGTGGTTTCTTAGACTGGGTATACAGGAGTGCCCAAAACTGGGTTCTGATCTTCAGGAACTTCAGTGTAGTCTTTCCCTCTCATTCTGTCAAGGTGGTGACATGCAATAATAGCTGAAGAAGCTACAGACTTTGGACAAACTTATGATGTGTAAAATGCTATTTATAGCAAGTTTCCATAAAAATGGTTGTCTGGGGCATTTTTCTACTAAAACACATGTGTCAGGGACTCTTGTGCAGCCATGGGTAGCCATCAGTGGGAATTTTGTTGCTTATCCTCAGGCTTGCAGGCACAAGAGTGTGGGAACTATGGCTGATCATAAAGATACAAGGAACTTAAACATGCAACAGTATTTTTTTTTCTGTTTTCCAATGCCATAAAAATAAATATTAGCATCTTGTTGGTATTATATTAATGATGTATGACATATACTCTTCTTGCTTTATCTGATGCTGTTTTACTCAAACATAAACTATTAAATGGGTTCATATGTGTTTGCAGACACATCTGAACAGACTGCAAACACAGAATGGAACAGCAGCTCTGTGACACGAATTGTCTAATTTGTAGAATGCTTCAGTTACTCATTTCAATGCTGCAAATATCTGTTTGTTGAAGATTTTTAAGGTCAGACGATTATATGGGCTTTCAAAGCTCTGGAAAACCTTGCACTACAAGACAGTAGTTTCACTCAGATAGCAGAATGAATAACTCTAAAAGCACAGAAAACAGGTAGAAAATGAGTAGTTCTGAAGAACAGCCATATTTGTGGAATATTTTGCCTGACAGGCAAAGGAGGTTAATAATTTCCTAAAAAATACTCTTCAAAACCAGACTACTTACACAGAATAAGAGAAATGGACTTACAGCTTTGATATGTGACTTTCCTTCGAATTTCTCTGCGTTTGATCTGACAGGGACCATCATTACAAGGCACAGCCTCTAGTTTAAATAACACATCATTTAATCAAAATTTTATGGAGAAATGCTAATGTACCTACATATTCTAAGCTGTAATAATATGCAATAAGAAAAAAAAAAAAAAGCAAAACTATCATTAAATTGTAGCTGGCTAGACTCTTCCAGGACAACTTGAAAATGCATGACAGCACATAACTAAACACCCCACCCGAGCAAAGGGCAGTGATCTCTGGGAAGCTTTCTTCTTGTGCTTTCACTCTATCCAAGCAAAATAACCCCCAAAGCAATCCTAAGTGTTTGCTCCAAACCCTTTTTGTTCACTTCACCTCACAGAAAAGACACATGACTCTGGGTTATTGAGATCCATGTATTGTAAATGTGCCCACAAGGGTGAGGAACCACAACTTACATTAAACCAGCTGCCTTTGGGAGCTCCACTAGAGCAGTGGCTAAGCAACACCATGCAATTACCAGAGTTAATGTCTTTTTCCAGCCAACTATTACTCAGGGACTGTTTTTTATTGGAAGTAAGGACAAATACTGGACTTTATTTTTGTCCAATCTTATCACAGTCACAGGCCTTTCTCTGACAGTCTATCCTTGTCTTTCTAAATGTGAAAATAAGCCCTGCCATTCATTTTTGTGTCACGACTTCATTACGATTAAGAGTGGATGGCAATTCTCTCCTGACTTCATCATGAGAAAGAAAAAGCAATCAGCATTGCAGATAAATAAATCTCCAGCCTGGGTCCAAGAGTAGAACTGAAAGATCAGCTTTTTTGCTCATGGCTTTTTTGCACTGCATTCAGCAGAGAGATATTGGCACTTGCACTAATGGAGTCAGTAACAGGCTGTAAGCAATCTAGCTGTCCTAAACTCTCATCTACTCTCTTCAGGGGATGCTGCCCGTTCTGACACCAAAGTAAAAATTTTTAGGCATACCCATATTCACTTCCATCTTCACATATGGTTGTCTGATTCAGCACCTGAATTCCACTCATAGCTGGACTTCTCAAATCTTTTGGTCCTAAATTCAGCAGTTTAAAGCAAATTAAAAAGAAAAGCCTCTACAGGAATAAGTAGAACTGTAGCCATCCCCTTATACCAGTGCTAATGGTAGAGGGTGAATAACACAGGGTTATAACAAGCATGTACAAATTACTCTCCACCCATGTATTTGGTAGAATTGCCTTTACATTGTTGTGTGTATAGAGAGGGTCAGGAGCAAAGTCAGATCTCACAGTTAGTGTTTTGTGTAGTGCACTCTAGGCACGGGCATCTAGCTGAGAGACACCTGTATAATAAATGCTAACTTTTACTGTGGTTCTGGAAAAGACCACAACCAAATTTCTGCTTGTGCAGGTTCCTGAGTTCAGTACTGACCTTGTCAATGCCAGAGTAGACCAGGAATTGTCTAAGTGAAGTCAATAGAGTCAACACGGGGGAGTGAGGACTCTGAACATACTTGTGTTTCCCACTAAGAGAACTAGACTAGCAGTGGCTGTCTGAAATCTCCCTATTTGCTTGTAACCACAACACTGAAATCTGCTCAGGGACTTGAATGCACACATTAGAATTTTAAACAGAGAGTACAGTTTCAATCAGAATCTTTTAGGATAAGATTTGTATTTGATCTTAGAAGAAACTTGAATCTGTTGACCTTATAGCCATATTAGACAATTGCTGTGTTATTATTTTAACCTCTCTTTGGGATGGTGGGTTTGGATGTGGGAAGAAGTGTTGGGCCAAATCCTGAGTTTTATTCAAAATTGAGTATTCTTCTCTGGTAGTTTTAAATTAAATTAGACTAAAGGCATGGGCAGGCATGTAACTGTGTTATCAAATTAAATTTTGAGATATAATTGTGTATATTAAGAGAAATATTAAGGTAGATATGTAGATATGTGGACTGAACTCTTCTTTTCTAGGGAAAGAGAAATAGAGGCTACAGAAGGCACAGGAGTGATGACAGTTTCATTTTTCCTCTCTCTTAGCATTGCTCTAATAGCCCTTAAGAAAGTATAGAGAAAGGCAACAGCATAAGACTTGCTGGACAAGAGCTCATATTCAGGAGAGCATTAAAATGTGCATAAATGCTTTACTGATGTATTTGAAGCATCCAGTATCAATCAGAGTTCATTTTCTTTGGTGCTGTGCAAACACAAGTTATTTTTTGTCTCAGCAAGAATCTAGTTTTATAATTTTTTTTTTTAGTTCTTTATTTTTCTATATTGTTGTCTATTATTAACTTATTCAATTGACTTCATTTGTACAGGGTTTGGGTAAATAGTTAAACAATTTCTGCAAACTTTTTCAAACAGAAGGGTACACACCAAAATGTCTGAGGGGAATTTTCAAGACACAGTTTTATCTAGATGCCTAAATCCTTTGTTAAGATAAAATCCTTTTGCTCATTCTCCTAGAGTTCAATGACATATCAAATTTGCTATGAAAGAGTTCATATAATTTGCCATTAAGAGTAGATGCACTCTTTACCCTGTCTTTTTCTGAGTGAGCAGTTCCCTCAGATATTTGTCAGGATGTGGGAAACCAGGATAATTTCCTTCATCTTCTTGGAGAAATCTCCACTCCCATTTCCGAGATTTCTTGATTAATAGTCCTAGCTGCTGTGAAACTTAGCTAAAGGAAGGGACACCCCATTTTTCTCTAGGACAATATCCTGTTTTTCTGAAATAATGCATTAAAAGACACCAATGGTGACAGAGTTGGCCCAAGTACCAGCCCTGGGCTCCAGCTCTCCCCTCACCCACAGCTAATTCACATGCTGCTGAAGTTGGGCATCCATCCAGAAGCTTTGCAAACCGGACAGGTTAAAGCAGATCTACAGTGTACAATTAATTATATAAAGTGTTTGTTATCCTTGCTTTACATTGGCTAGCATTTTTAGCTTACTCAGACCAAAACCTCTGGGACTTCCATGGCTGTTCACCTGCAAAGAAAAAATCTGTTCTTTTGTAAATTCTCCAAGAAATGTCTTCAGCTCGAAAGCATCATCTCAGTGGATAAGATACTCAACCTCTACAATTTCTACAGGCTGCAGATTTCAGCAGTGTAGGCTCATGTCTGTGGCTGATCACAAGGCAGACAATTAAAGACTCAGATTGACTGAGGGAGAATGTGTAAGTCTAGTGGTGCATCATTTTGAAAAAAGAACCAAAACATCAAATATCAGCCTTAAGAAGATTATAAAATATAATTGCTGTTTTAAACTTACTTTTTCCTATAAGGACTGATTCCATGAAAGTAAACATATTTTAAAAGTTAAATGTCTGATCATCAGATCCCTGCTCACAAGTAATCCTTGTTGTTGGATTTATTCATGATGGTGTCAGGTGGGAAAACATGACTGAGAATATATTCTTACCTAGATCAGCAAAGCACTTAAAATTTATCTTTATTATTAAGTATATTCTGCCATCAAGACATTCAAGTGTGGTTTCGAACTGAGATTTTATATCTTTTGCATTTTATATCTTTTTGCTTAAACATGTAGTCACCATGGTAGGAAGGAAAAAAATTGTAAATGTCTTACATGGATTCTGCTATCGTAAGTGTGCATCTAACCCAAAATGCTTGGCTGGATTAGTTCAATGGCACCATCAGCTCCTTAAGCCACTTGTAACTCAGACTGGAAAAGTTTCATTCTTCCTCCTGTTTTGTTGCAATAAATTTTGTCCAGACTGGGCAAAGCATGCTATCCAGGAAAAAGGCGAGGTCAAAGACAAAAACCTGCTTCATAAGATGGTTGTAATGATCTCTATTATCTTTGCTATTACTAAAACAACAACAAGAAGTTTATTTTCTGTCCTGATAATGCTTATTTAAGTGGGATAGCAAGTTATTTTTCTCTCTTATCTTAGTGAAAATTTAATTTAATTTTAATTCACTTCAAAACAAATTTTTTACCTTCGTTTGCTTCAAGGTTTGAAAGGTCTTCAAGGATTTATAGGACTTTCACATACATAAATTAAACCAAGATTTAATAAGAGGCACTATTCTAAAATGCATAAGGTTCTACTTCAGCAAGAATAGCTATGGAATGGCTCAGAACTCTCTGGAATTTGGTATAGAATCCATTAATCTCTCCAGGAGGTCTCTATAACTGTACAGCTACATATTATTTGACTACATTATTTTATATACTTGTATAAATATCTGTTATATGAATCTTTGCTCCTCTTTGCTCCTTTGCTCCTTTAGTCCTTTTGACTATCTTACACAATTTTTATTTTTTTAATTCAAGAAGGTTCTTAATAGTCCAGTTTTAAACAGATGAATATCCCTGTGGACTTTGCGTTGACCTGTGAAACAATTTTGATGGTTTAATCTTACTCCAGCTACCAACTCCTATACACATGTTCCCATAATTAATATTGTATGTCCTCCATCTGTTACTCCTTTTACCAATGGGGGAATTCAGACAAGACCTTATCACACTGAGTACTCTGAAAATGTACTATTTACTTATTTTAGATATTATCATTACTAGAATTAAGACTAACAAAAAGCCAAAATAAGCATGCTAGAGGCATACATCTTCGTATACCAATCCAACATTGACTCCAAGAGGATTTAAATCAAAGCACTTGCCAAGTATTGCCAGGTTTCACTGCTTAATTATGAAAAATATTTCATTAACATGGCTGTCTGGCAAGACTGGAGTTATGTTGAGCAGCAAAAAATAAATGTTGTTGTAAGTTTCTTTCCAAAATAAAAGGAGAAATATGCTAATGACCTCTCCTATAAAATTCTTGTCCCCTTCCACACATAAAGCTGCCATTTATGGTGCTTTTGGATTTTAAAGTAACCTCCTCTTATTTAGTCTAAATAAGCATGTCTCCTTAGCAACAAATGTCACCTAATTAAAGTATGTCACTCAACTTAGCATCTCAATGAAAGATTGGAGTAAAAAGGGCACTATGAAGCAGCTGAAAGCAAAAGGGAAAAAATGCAAGGAATGCCAAGGGCCCTTCAGGAATATCAGATAAGAAAAGTCACTGAAAAATGAGCTCATTAAAGGAATAAAAATATATTGAAGTGGCGCTTGTTTAGAATTGCTGATTTTTATTCTTTGCAGGTTTTTCAGGTTATCATTACATACAATTTTTAGGGTTTTCTTTTTTTCCCTCAGAGAAGAAAAACATATATAACTAATTTCTTTTAGGTAACCAGGTTTAAAATGTCCTAAAAGTTTGAGGTAAGAAACCCTCTTAATATTGTTCACCATTGACAAAACAGTGTGGGAAAGATCCAGTTTAAGAAAGAAAAATATCTTATCCCAACATCACAAAAGTGGGATTGAAGAAGGACCTTTGGAAATGCCTGGCACTTTCTTGAATGCTGCTGACAATTCTTTGAATAGAAGTAGGCCTAGAGGAGTGCTGAGGACTTCTTGTGAATCCCATTTTCCTTAGGCCTTTCTACAGCAAATAGGTTGATGATTAAACCCAGGAACCACTGAAATCCCAGTGGGAGATGAATTACGCAGGCCAAATAACTTCTGAGGCGTTGAGAGGGCTCCTGTGACTGTACTGGAATGGTGTGTCACTTCTAGATTGTGCCAGGGGAAGTGTTTGGGACAATTAAGCTTTCATACCTGAGATGGTCTGAGCCTGGCTATGTAAAGCCAGCAGAGTGGGTGTCTGACCACAGACTATTGTCATGGCAAAGGCTTATCAGAAGAAGGACAACAACAGGAGAGCCATGCTGAGAGGACAGGTGAAATGGATGATCTCAAATACCTGGCTCCAGATCATTTGTTTTGAGTCATAAACGTCAGTGGACATAAATGTCAGGGATTTCAGTCACTTGTGACTCTCCTCTATAGATGAAATGAGTGCTCAACCTCTTCAGTCCTTAATCATGGCTGAAACTCAGGAGAAGCTAAAGCCTTTGCAGTTTGAAATTGGCCTAAAGCTGGTTGCACTTTGGTCTCTTCCCTCTGAACTTCTCTTTGCTCACAGGTTTCCTCTTTTGTGTTATTTTCCCATCCTACAACTTCGAGGATTCTCCCCTTGGTACACACTCCTCTGTGTATCAGTTTCAGCTGCAGGCAGCCTCAGTGCAGCAAGGAGCCTCTGATTTAGCTTAGAAGCATCTCAAAGCCTCTCATCTCTGCCTAGCTTCACTTACAATGCCAGTTTGCTTGGTTTCATGGGAACCTGTGCATTAGGATCAATACTGCCTCTGTTTAAAGGGCCAGGCTATGCAAAGTTGCTGTTGGACCCTCTGAGGTTTGTAAATTAAGGTCGGACCCTGCAACAGTGATGATTTCATTCTGCAATTTCCTCTATGAATTCTAAGGCTGGGTGACTCAATTCAGGGTGCACCTCAGGAGGACGGAAGTAGACAGACAGGAAAACACCTAAGAAGAATGCAATGTTTCTCTTGGACCTCCAGGAAAGTTTGAGTTGAGCTCAGGTCTCAACCAAAGACGTTTGGGGAAGGATTCCTTACCTGAAGGTGGTATTTATTTTGTAGCACCAACATGTTGTCTGGGTTGGATAATAATATGCCCACTGAGCTTACTTTCGTCACAGCTTTTCCTCTGACCTCATTCTGCTTCCTGATCACAAATGTTTTCATAGACAATACCTTTCAAAGAATTTTTTTAAAGAATTTGGGAGGCAGCTATGTACAGCCAATGAAGAGGTCTGTGTATTAAAGAGGACCACTCTTGTCAATTGTTCTGCAGTTCCATATACCACAATGGTCATTTGTGAGTTTGGTCATTTTCAAAACCATGTGGGTAAACTCTGCTGAACCAGGTCTTCACACACAATTTTAATGAAAGAGGAAGCCTTCAAAATAAAAGACTTTGCCAATCCTCTAACACAGTAAAATAAGTAACTAGTTGCAACTGAAGTTCAGTCACAGAATACAATGTATTTTGATCACAGGCTTACTAGCTGGTAAGAGAGGTGAAAAAGGAAAAACCCACTGTGGTAAGAAAGATTTCATATTCAAAGACAACTTTGCCTCTCTCTAGTAATGATAAAATTCCTATTCCTTTTTGTGGATCCCAGAGCAAATTAGGTTCTGTTCTTATTTTCCCTTTTTATATATCCTTTGTATATCCTTTAAAGATCTAGAGATAAGAACAGTTTACATCTCTGTGGAATGACACAATTTTCCATGGAGTATTTATAACCATTTCCCTTACCAACCACTTATAACATCAATGAATAAGGCGAGATCTTCAGAGCAAATCTTTGAGTATCTGTTTAGGTAATGAAACTATACCAGATTTGCTTCTTACCTTCCCAGTAATGACTACTCTGCATCCCTGCCTGCCCTAGGATTTCAAGTCTGGGATTACCACCCCATGCCTGCACTATTCTTAAAGAGCCTTACATGTTGTTCACCTGCAGGAGGACGGCACGGAGTTCACATCACCAAAACCTGGCAAGACAACACTTGCAGTATGTTTTCCAGCACATTTAGACAGCAGGGAACTCAGTGTACTCCTTACTAGAGGGTTTTAAAACCATTACAGCTCAGCAAGCAAAATGTGGATATTGTGTAAATAACTTGGTCTACAGTTCCCCTCAGGTCACCTGGCTCTGGATTTGTGTGCAAGACAATCCTGCTATGTGAAATAGAAGAGGATGACTGCACACATGACCAAACTCTGAAGGCCAGATATACTGTCTGGGCCTCATTGGCATTGCTCAGGGTTCAAAGGCTTGGAGCACTAGTTTTGGACTTACTGCTTGAATGAAGTCATTACTTGCTCTTTCCATTCCTGAATGATAAGTGGAGACATGATTCATTTGACATATGAAGATCCCTGGGGTTTTGGTAGCCTTGTAGTTTGGATGTTAGAATCTAATCTAAGCATAAATGATTATTGACTTCATGCTTACTGGATTAGAGCATTCTGGGGTAATTCGTTCCTCTTTCCCAGTTCTTTGTAGAAAGCAACTAATTCCTAAAAGTGGAAAACAGCATTATGACTGTGTACCTGATAGACACTTTTAACTATTAATGATATTATAATATATGAACTTAGCAGGGAGAAAATTCAAGTGTTTGTAAATCATGAATTTCTGGTGAGATATTTGGCCCAACACAAACAAATCAGGTTAGTGTTGTATCCCTGTGTGGGGAAGCACATTGATGGTTGGGTCTAGCACTAAATCCTCCAGTTTTATCTTCTTGTTCTCCTCAAGAAACTCACAGGAAGGAAACTCTCCTGAAAGCCTCAATGGATACACACTGCATCTCTGCATGTTATTCATGCTTTTCTCCTGAGCAATAGGATAGAAATAAACCCTGCTTACAAATGGAGATTTCTTACTTCTGTGTAGATGTAACTAAAATTTACACCTATGCATGCTAACAACTGGCTGATAGATGAGAGAGTTTAAAAAATCCTGATAAATTTGTAACACTCACATAATAATAATTTGCAATATGTCTGACATACTGTTGCACAGCTCAAATCAAAATACCAGCCTTTTGTAACATCCAGAAGAGTCTTCCCCCTAAAAATAACAAACAGAAACTCCTCTCCTTCTTTGTGACACAATGGATCATGCAATACTGTCTTTTGAAGACATTCATACTTGCCCATGAAGGCACAAGAGTCTTTTAAACAGGCATTTAGAAACATTTAAAAGAGTCGATTCATGAAACAGTAATTTCAGTAAACTCTATTACCTAGTCAAGTGGTTTGCCAAAAAAACATATAGAGCATAGTAAACTTTCTCTAGTTAAATTCAGCTATATCTATGTATTTATATTTAAAGCTGCACTTCTTCAGTGTGGAAAGGAACAGGAGTACACTGCTGTTCTAACTGCCCACTGCCTACTCCTATTAACTCCCTGTCATAGCTCCCCTTCTCTTCGAGGTGTCTGTTGGTCCAAGAATCTGTGTTGACAAATGCAAGAAGAAAGACCCTGCAAATACCTTCTCATACACACAAACAGAAGGATATAGATAATTTCAAAGATCAAGTCATGTCCTATTTACTGGCTATAGAGAGGATCGTAGAAATTACCTTCTAGAACCCACTCTTGGTGGGATGAGGAAGAAAATTGTAGAAGTGAGAAAACTCATGGATTGAGATAAAGACAGTTTAACAGGTAAAGCAAGAGCTGTGCACATAAGAAAAGTGCATTCATTCAAAACTTCCCATGGGCAGGCAGGTGTTCAGCCATCTCGAGGATAGCAGCATCACACAGAACAGTGACTTGGAAAGACAATCATCACTCTCAACATCCCTTCATTCTTCTTTCCCCAGTTTATATATTGAGCATGATGCCATGTAGTCTGGAATATCCCTCTGGTCAATCTGGGTCAGCTGTCTCAGCTCTGTCCCCTCTCAGCTTCTTGTGCATCCCCAGACTCTTCACTGGTGGAGTAGCATAAGAAGTAGAAAAGGCCATGAAGCTGTGCAAGTGCTGCTTCGCAATAATAAAAAACATTTCTATACTATTAGCACCATTTTCATCAGAAATACAAAAATATAGCCCGATATGAACTACTATGAAGAAAATGAACTCTACCCCAGCCAAAACTAGCATTAGAAGGCATGATGTATCACAAAGCTGGAATCATGCAACTCTAGCTTTCCCCTGGTTATGTTTTTTTTTGTCTATAGGTTCTTCTCTCCACTTGTACAGAGGGGATAATATGTTGTACCAGTGATTTTATGACTTGGTGGCCATATGTAGTGCCAATGCTGAGATATCCATGCTGTAAAGGCACCTCACTTCTTCCTTCCTGCCCTTGCACAAGAGAGTCACCCAATTTCCTTTCCACTCTGGCTGTGACTACTACCCTGACCTACTCTGCAACTCTGAAAAGTGTTTTCTTTCCTTTCATTTTACCATTCCAGTCTAATGAATTACATGGATCTTGAAAGAGAAAATGTGAGCTGAGAAATGTGGAATGCAATGTTGAAAAGAGCCTTTCTTACTTTTTTGTTTAGCTGTAGTTCAGAAAGGGACGACAGCAAACGCTTGAGAGCCAGCCAAATGGAAATTACTTCAAGTACTATCTCAAGTGTAATGGAACTGAGGTACTTTTAGCATACCATACTCATTAGGTACTTGTAACATCCAGCACTCCTAAGTGCTGTAGTCAGACAACACTTCTGCACAGTACTCTGAAAAAATCTGCAGTGCATTCTGAATCAATGAAGTTTTAGCAATAATTGACTTGGGTTTTTTTAGACATTCGTCACCTTAGTATGGGAATGGGAGACTATTGACTCACTAACTTAGATTTAAGAATAGAGGAATATTTTTTATAGCCATATTTTACCTCTGTAAGAATGTGTTTTCCACAGGTTTGCTTTCTCACAGTCAAATGAAGTAAATAGAAAGGCATTTGTTTTGTGTTGCAAACCAAGCCATATCATCTGCAAGGCTTTTGTGGCTTGTGGGTCATACAAAACACCACACCTGTTGACAAGAGGCAGAACTTGTCTAACTTTTGGCATGAATATAAACACTCTTTCTATATTTTGCCTGTGACTTTTACAAGTTATAAATGTGAATGACCATGTGCTAGAGCCTTTTAAAATGTATGGTGCTTATTTCTGAGATAAGAAAATTTCATTCTGTGTATTCTTACCTCAAAGTACCTGAAAGCATTCACTTCAGTAGGAGGAGCTGGTACATTAATTATCTATTCCCAAGCAAAAATATACATATGTTAAACCTGTAGTATCACATTCAATTTATAGAAAATGTGAGGAAAAAACTCAGAAAATTTGAAGGAATTAAAAGGAGAGCAGTATAAAGAAATCAAAGCAAGGAAAAATTTATTTTGAGGGATTTGAATTTGTAAGTCACTATTTTGGAACCAATTTACTAAATCCAAGGTAGTGCTAGGAAAGCAAAGGCTATAGATCTCATTTAAGACCAGTGCATAACTGGGAGAACATATATACAGCACAGAAACAACCTGTCAGGCTTTTGAGAGTGTAAGCAACACAAAAATATAATTTGAGCATGAGTAAAATTAACAACATGAGCTAGAAGAAAATACAATAATACCATGAAACATTTGCTGATTATATCTATGGAGAATTTTCTGGCTCTGGAAATAACCTACTGAAAAAACAATAAGAGTCCCCTATTGTCTAATTCCTTTAAACAAAACTGAGAAAGAGCACTGGAAAAACATCGCTCAGAGAACAATCATTTACCAGGAGAGGACTGGAAAAATGAGTGTATTGTCTTAGATCATTTAATCAGTTCTTGACTTTTATGATTCTGTGAAGCCTTACAGCTGCTTTAAAAAATGTTGCTGGAGGCCTAATTTATTGCATAATATACACTTACTAAGAAACATGCTGAAAAATACTTAGAGAGTTTTTTCCCCAGAAAATAGCAATGCCCTCCCCTTTCCTAGATATCACTTTCCCTCACAGTTTGTGTAGAGGAGACTTTTGGAAGGAAAGTAAGAGATTTTGGGGTTTTCCTCACTATACAAATCTGCACTGATTGAGGAACTAAACATGGCTTTTAAAAACTATTCTGTTCAAACTGCAGGAAAATATCTCTCTGGTATTTGTCAGATGAAAATCCAAGGGAAGGGACAATTCAAAATTTATCTCCTTATAAGATATAAGACTAGGAAAGGGAGGCACTGTTCCTGTGGTGACAGGGAAAAAGACTCCTTATTTGAGCTCAGATGCTAATCAGCCACTTGCCTTCAGGAGGCAGCTTGCGGAAGATGCTTATTATTTAGTTGGTATATCAAGCCAAAAGCCAGGAAGGAATTGTCTCTGCTGCCATCATAACATGGGTGTAACCTTTTGCTGACTGAAAACATCACATCTCCATCGGTGATAAAAACATGTAGAGAAAAAATACGGCTGCATGATGCCCTGGGGTCATGAGTGACACCAAAGTCCCAGAGAAAGTAGGGGAATTTCAAAGCCTTGCAGGAAACTTCTGCAAAAGAGAAGATCCAGAGGAATGGGAAGGTGATGCACTGACCCCAGGGCCCTGAGTTGGGTGAGCAACCTGTCCCTCGAAATACCAGGGCTGGACTATAGAGTCCCTGGCACTGATAGTCTTCATTGTAAGGTGAGGGGAAGGTGCTAGGATGCTCATCACCTTCCTTCCCTCTTCTGCTTCACCACTGCACATCTTCCACCCGCCCTCTGGGATTGCTCGTGGCCCTTGGCATTCACTGGCAAACCAGGAGTTAACTGGAGGTTAACTCCCACTGCCACAGTGAGATTTAAGGTTGGACAGACTCTAAAATATGTCACACCTTGGCCTGGTGCCATGGGTAATAATCCAAAACAGTAACAGGCTATCACTTGTGTCCTGGTTTTCAGCCAGGACAGAGTTAATTTTATGGCAGCAGCTGTGATGGGGAGGAACCTGGAGCCATGTGGACACTGTTATTTTATACCACCATTCCATTTACTGCTGTAAATACTGTAAATACTTCTACAGCCTGGGTATTGGTGTGAATGTGTGTATACACAGGTGCATGTATAGATATACATACATGTGTATCCACACAACGTGTGTATATATAAATTGGTACATAGTCTCTATAATAATATACAGAATGGAATTAATATGTCAATAATCATATTAACAGAGGAGTATTAGGATATTAATATATTGTATCTAATTAATAATAATATGTAACATATACATAATGGTTTATGTATAGCATATTATACAATACTTTATATTGTTGTAGTATAGCACAATAGGAATATAGTATTATTATTATACATCATATGTCTATATAATCTGGTATTGAGCAGCTTGAGTAGGGGAAGATCTCTTTTTTAAAAAGCTATTTTAGACAATCTCAGCCTTTCTTTCTGATGGAGAAATCTCTGTGTGACACTTTATAACCTGATGCTAGGAAATTAATCCAGGTGATCATGATGCTGTTGTAACATCATGACAGATGTAAGATACAATTCAAGGAGCAATTTCTAAACATAATAAGCAACTGACAGCTGCTCAGGCTCGTCCTCTCAAACTAGTCAAGGTGCCTACACATCCAGGCCTGAGAGGAAGATGGAAAGTCAAAACTGGCATTCAGCAAAAGACAAGAATAGGCTGTGTAAGAAGCTGAAATTGCATTTATCCCATGCAATGCTTCTCAGTATTTCTGATTCACATGACAGAGAACTATGCTGATGATTTATTGGTCCTATGGTTATCAGTTTGTCTCATAAAAAAAACGAAGCTGATTTACATAAAAGATAAAAGAGCTGATAGGAACTGATGATCAGAGTTACATCTGCTTCAACAGAGACAGAACCAGGCACAGAAAGAATAACGAATCCTGTGCAGTTAGCAAGTTATTGATCTCTAAAGTTAAAGTACTTACATCAACAAAACCCAATGAAGTTTCTAGATGGTTAAAGAGTGTCGGGATTTGACAGCTGGTAAAGGAATGACCAGAAAAACAGCATGGACAAATCTCCACACTGATGCCTTAAGTTTTAGCTCTCATATTTTTCAGATTCTGTACTGCATTATTATATGAACTTCATATGGTGTTAGCAAGCTCTTTTCACAGTTTAGTTAGACACAACAATTCTTTTCCAGTCTGAGAACCAAGGACACCATTGCAGCTTCGAGCCCAAAAAGGTATAAACAACAGCGAATTGAGGAGAACAAACTGGGAAGATGGAACTTCATAACCTGAACCTGTAATTGGACAATTAACCCCACTATGTAAATGGACCAAAACTTATAAAAGTGTGAAAATGTGTGATCCATCGTCCATCTTGGGTGTAGCCTCAGGCAGGCTCTTGCACTGCCCAAGGCGTATCCTTTGAAGGCCTTTTTAATAAATGCCCACTTTTTTCCTTTAACTCTGTCTAGCCTCTGTTCTAGGTAGCCTCTCAAGGCATCAACATTACCTTCACAAAACCCTTCTTTCTACTCATATGATGTCAAGGCAAAGGTTATTGTTTGCGATAAAATAAGAAGCAAATTAATTATTATGGTTGATTCTATTTGTAGGTAGACAGAGTACCTATGTGGATTTCAATTTTTTTCTATTGAATCATCCTGTCTGAAAACTTCAGGAAATATATGAATGTAGGCATGAATTATTCAGAGTTTCCAGCTACATTGCTGAAGCTATCAACTCTCGTGATGTGTTCTTAAAATGTCACATGCAATGGTGAGATTTACAAAAAACAGGCCTAGGCAAAAAATCAGCAGAAATGGTGAATATTTCCACAAAAGAGTAGATTGCTACATATTTGCTAAACACAGGACAGAATCCTCTCTGATTCTCACAGCCTACACAAATAGCTCAAAACCTATGAAGCAAAACACATCTCATGCACCTTCATACAATCACTGTCATGATTTGCAGTGATATGGATATCAATATAGAGTGATACTTTATAAAAAAATATTTTTACTCCCTTTTATGTAACACTGCTTAAAAAAAGGCCAGAGGAATCATACTGCATTAGATTCTTTGTCTCTAAATTACAGTGTATAGTATTATACCTATTATAGAAGATTCAGACATTGATTTTGTAGTCCTAAAGTTTTGTCACATATTTATATTCAAAAGAAATTTCTTATCTGTGCATGTCCAAAATAAGTAAAAAATTATGCTTCTTGGTTTTGGCAAACCCGCTGCTCCGGAAGTAAAATGCAGCCTACAAATACATGGTCAAGGGCCTGTTCCCTTTTCATATACCAGTTAGGGTGCTCCTAAGGTAATACAGCCCATGGCCATTCATATAAGATAAAACAGCAGCAGTACATGATGGTAGTATGTTGTAGAAGATAAATATATAAATAAAAAGATAGAAATATGTCACTATGTCGGACACACAAAAGACACGCAGGCCACAGCAGGTCAAGCAGCTATGAATATACTTTAATGTCTGACTCCATCCTTTATATACATTTTGTACAGAAGGCCAAAGATTGGCCAAAAGGGTCACCACCTTATGAACATCATTGGTGGACTTGACCATCAATCACATTCCTCCTCCTATAGAAGAAATATGTAAACACATAGATAAAGTTCTAAGAATACAATATTGTTTATGTGAAGCAGCGTGAGAAAGCTGCTGCAAAGGCACAAAATTTCACAGGCAAGAAATTCAGGGCGACAGAAATACATGCCCAAAAGCTTGTCAACAGAAAGACTCAGACTTTGTGCCCTCATTTCAGAAAACTGGTGGAATTTAACATGACTCTTTAAACACAGGAAGATACTGTATTCAGTCTCCAGCATCTGAAATTGGGTCTCATCCTCTTCCTGTCGGACTTCTACCTGCCTTGTGAGAAGAGGTGAGCTGTGTCTGGAAAACTTGTTCTGTTTTTCCGTTTTTTGGTGCTGGATGTATTTGTTTCTCTGATGCTTAGGAAACACACACTCTGACTGAACTTCCTTTCTTATAAAAGACCTCAGTGTACAAGTTATCCTTTCCTTCCTGTTGCAAAATATTTTGACTTGTGACGATTAGGGTTGCTCAGAGAAAGCAACAAAATACCCGCCAACATTTATATCTTTCTTCCTTCACCTCCCTTTTCCACCCTTCATGAAAAGGAGTTTACCTTTCATTTTACTGTTGGTGTTGAAAATTTGAAAATCTGGTGATATTTCCAAGGTATGCTGAAAACTCAAGATACTACCAATCCCTTTTTAATCTTTAGAAAAGATCTCGTACACTAAATATTACCTTAAAGTGTATATATTATATTCATGCCTCACTACCTGTCCTGGTCTGCCTCTCGATTTCTGATGAAGCTTGACCAATGAAAGACATAAATCCTCCTTTCCAAAAAGACTTTCCTTCTCCTGCTATTTGCACAGCTGTGATCAGCAGAGTCTTTTGAACAGAAGGTCCCTGTCTGCAAGGGAATGGTGCTGACTACAGCAGCCTGCTGGAGTTCACTGATTTCCTGGGTCCCCAAGCCTTTAATCTGCTGATCCTCCAGAGATAAGCCCACCTTGGTGAGTAAGCATTTGGAGATAGTCTATGACCTTCTGAAGTAGAGAGAAGTAGTCAGTCCTCAGGGACTGAACTTCCATCATTTCACTGTATTCCAGAAAGGTCAGACATCCTTGTTTACCAAGTCTGACTTTTAAGTGCTCACATGGGTGACAGGCAGTTTGAGACCCACTCAAGTGCCTTCCCAAGTCACCTGTGACATTTTAAGTGCTCTGTAGTACCAGATATATGTCACAGCTCATATTTTTAGTGGCCCATGTTAATCTGAAACAAGAGGTGGATACCAGGTAGAGCACATTGGTACCAATTTGCATTTTAGACATTGAGGTTCCTCTCAGTCACAGCGACTTTTCCTTTTTCAGAATGCAGTAGTTTTGATTGGTGATCTGTTAATTTTTTATTCCTGCAAAATGCTTCTGAGATCTCATGCCACTTGGTCATCCTTGCCTTTATTTCCAAGTTTTGCTGTTCAGTCCTCTCTAAATGAGGACCATAGACACTTTGAGACCTCTGCTATGTAGGCCTAGACTTCAGATATTTTCCTCTAACAGTTTTATTTAACATCTTTGTGTGTAAAGAAATAGCTGCATCCCAGCAGCCTCATCTATCTCACCCAGCACAGCTTCTCAGATCTATTCATGAAGAGATTGTCAAAATACCACACAATGAATGTAACTTTTCCATCTTAACCGATGACCCTAACCAATGCCATGGTGTGCCCCAACTAGATGTATGGGTTACTGAATGGACAGGTCTCAAGTTTCTGAGCCCTAAAGAAGACCTCTAAATAGCATCCTGTGCCCAATCTCCAACACCTTCTCTGTAAAAGCAAGAGTTCGCAGATGTTCCTAATCAGAGCTGCCAGACCAGCCAGCCCCCTTAGAGACCACAGAGTGTCTAAAAGTGCAAGAAAGATGGTTGCTTGGGTACCTACTTGGATCACATTTAGCTTCTTTTGCCTTGATCCTTTCCCTTGAGGGGACAGGCAACCGAGTAACGTCATCTATTCCTCTTCAGCCTCTTAAGTGATTTAAAGTTTTGTATCTGAATGTTTTGTATGGCTTTGCACACCAAGCTCTGACCATGAGACCTAGTCTTATATTCAGCACTGAAGAATATTGCTTAGTTCCACAACTCAGGTCTTCTGGGCACATTTGTTTTTGCTGGGCATTTAACTGTGTGACTGGCTGTCATGTTTTTGTCTTTGTCAGGAGTGGTAAACTTGTTTATTTATCTAATACTGAGTTCTTGGGCTCCAGCACTTTTCTTGACTTAGTTCTTTGTGAGCCAAAATACACCTTACCACTGACGGGCAAGGGTTATTCAGTGATTGTGTCAGAAATGGGAGACAGCCTAGTGGGGAAAGGTCAGAATCTAGGTTATTTAGGGTGACTTCCTCTCCACTCCTCCTCTGCTCCTCCCACCAATGGGTCCACATGGGAATGGGTGTACATGTAGAAGCATGCTGGTACAAGGACAATATCACAGTGGGACTACCTGAGGGTGGCTAATTTTCCAGCCTTCATTCTGATTCAGAGCAGTCTGAGCCAGGGCAGATATGAAGTTGCTTGTAATGAAATATGTGCAACAGTATGCACCTCCTCAGATCTCCTCTGCTGCCCTCATGGCTTGCCCCAGGCAATGCCATCTAGCTGGGAAGAATAAACAAACCATTCAAGACCTTTGTTTGCCTGTGAGTCATGAGGGGGCTACTCACTAGAGTATTAAGAAAGATAAACATATGGCAAAACTCTAAAAACTATTTCTGGAAAACTTTACTGGAGGGAACAGCTAATCCATTGTTCAGAGCCTGCAGAGAATTACAAGGCTGGGGAGAGGAATGGGAGCAGGAAAGAAGGAAAAAAAAAAAAAAAACACCAAAACAAAAAAAGCCAAGAGATCAAAAATTCAGAATGGTTGTAATTACCCCTGTAGGCACAAGGGCCTTGTGGAAAGAGGGGGGTGACTGACACAGGGGACTTGCAGGAGGGGTTGGATCTGTATGCAGTCATAAGAGGAGGGAGCTGTTCTTCATCTTTTCAGGAAGTAAACAGGGAGTATCATGCATTATTTGATTGTTACTCCAAAGGGAAAGAATATTGGCTAGAAACTATGAAGAGTTATTTGATGATTAAAGTTAGCGCAAAACTAACAAGTAATTTCCCCCATATATTTCAGATGAAAGGCCAGAAGGAATATTAAACCTGAAAATCCAAATTTCTCACTTCTCTTTTTGCCTCTATGGTTTTTTGTTGAAAAGGCATATCTCCTTCCATTACCAATTTTATTTTCTGCTATTTTAGTAGTTTTATTTATTGCTACTAATGAAAGCATCACAGATGTATGCAGAAGCTTGTGGCATTTCATGAGGTGTTGCTCAGGAGAAGCCATGCAGCAACCTCAGTGTTTCCTGAGGTGTAGACATGATCTCTCTTCTCAGGACAGTCCCTGAGAGTCTCTGTGAGGCACCTCTGGTCGCACCTCATACGGGCTGGTGTCTCTGTGCTTTTCTGTTATGTTGAAGTGTAATGTGCAGCTACAGGAATTTAATAAAGTAATTGCAGGTGTTCAGTGGAGAAATATAACTTCTGTCTTTGTTTTAATGGTATTGGCCAGGCTGTCTGGCATGAAACTTACCCATGACACTGTTTGGCATGAAGATCTTAACAACACATTGCTTCAGACTTAGCTTCAGATGGCAACTAGTACTGATGCACAATGGACAGTAGCTTTTCAGAGCTCTTGATATGCTCGGGCAGGCATCTGTGAATTGTATTAGGATTGAAGCCAAAAGACAACACTGAATACAATTCTGATTATTTCCTCTTAATAAATTTGAATGAGTTAGAGTTCAGGAAGATAAATAAAGTATTGTTATAAATGTGGCTTGAGTTTGCATTGAGGATTGGTAAAAAAACAGCATAAAAGATAAAGCTGAATGTTTGGAGGGTGCAGTTCACATACTGATTTACTGGATTTAGTCTTTAGTCTAACTCCAAACTGCCTGAGCACTGTTGCTGAGACACTGATTGACTCCTAATGTATCCCTTGCTCACAGATACCTACTGCCTCTAACAATATCTTAGGGAAAAAACCCCACACGCCAATATAATTGTAACCCATCCAGTGCCTATAGTTGAAAGGAAACCACCTCCTGGGCCTGAGCCTCATATTATTTGTTGTAGCCTTCCACTGCAGCCTTATACCTCATGCAAAGTGCCTGCCATGCCAGGTCCCAGTCAGGCTCCAGGATTTCCTCCATTTGGAGATCTCTTTAGCCTGCACACCTTTGGTGACCTGCAGCCCTGCCAGTCCTGAGCTGCCCTCTGACAGCAGTGCCTGCCAGCTCTGGCCATTGCCTTGCCAGGAATCCTCCACACTAGCCTCCACCCGTGGCAATGCAATCTCATTTGACTTTTGCTAGCCTGTGGTCACCCCTTGGCCTGAAATCTAATGTTGGGCTGAGTCCAGTAATAAGCTGCACTTTCAACTCTGCCAGATAGATTAGAGAAAAATCAGGTACAGTCTGTTGTCTCCAAGCTTCTTATTAGTCCAAGACTTCCTAATGCCCTCTCCTCGCACGACAAAGAGGGATTGCATCCCTGTTCCACCCACAGCACTGATTCGACTCAACCACAACTCTAACACAGAGCTCCTTAATTTACCAAACCTTGACTGTGCATACACTGTGCATTGGATTCATCCTCTGTCCCATCCCAAAGTAAACCAGCAGCCAAAATCCTGAACTCAGTCTGGCGTGGTTTAGGATCTAGCCCAGCTACTTCATAAGCTTTAAACCAACTCTCAGGTCTTTGCTTCCTTCTAGTTCTTACCTAACCTAAGATAGTCATGGACAGCAGGCATTTACTAAAACAAACCAAACCTATCATGTGATAACTCCCTACAATTTAAAAACTGCCTTACATCTAATCCTTATGTTTCATACAAGTCATAACCTAAGATCTAATAGCTTACCAGTAGGTCACCTGTGGTTTATCTCTCTGCTAGTCTGCCATCACCAAATGAGGCACATCATAAACCTTAGCCACACAGTGCTACTGCCAGAAGACTTACACAGAGACTGCCTACTGCCCTCAAAACCTGGGGCAAGGTTATTGTTAGACATAACTATATTCTGAATTCTTTGCTCTTTATTGATCCCAATCCTATCTGCAGCTTCATCTGTTAACTACAAAATAAAGTTGCCATCTGCTGCTTCCATACTCTGTCTCGACTCAACTTTTTGGCTTGTCAAAGTGTAATGTCACTCCAGCTCTTCATGGAGAGCAAGATTTCACAAGTGTCACTTGATTTAAATTATATTTCAATACAATTGCACAAGAAGGCAGTACACAAAGCTGAACAAAAATTTCTGTTCAAAAATGGAATTTGAAGTAGGAATGCTTAGGGAAACCTTGCTACCGTAGTAATTTGGGTTTATTCCTAGTCTGAAATGGAGTAGCCAGAGCTTAAATATTTCCTCCTCATCTGCAAGAATGATCTAGAAATATTTGTGTTTGTTTTGCTAAGGAAAATAGAATATCATAATATTGACATGGCCTATCTATTTGACCAAGTCTGGCATCTTTTGAATGCATTCAGTAATTTCAACCTGATACCACAAAGTTCAAATATTAAAGTTCTGTGAAATCTGGTTAGAAGCAAGGAAGCAGAATTTGTTCCTTCCAGAAGGAGAAGGAGGCAGAGATAAGCCTTAGGAGATTTTGCCTGGCAGCAGTTGCCTGTTCACTCAGAAAAGGGACCAGACAAGAAACCATCCTTTATGAGTGTCTGGATGAACTGTAGTCTGTATGGTCTGAAGTCTGGTATGACTATCATAGGTTACAGAAAAAAATTATTGGAGAGTAGCAGGGAAGAATGGTGGAGGGATAAGAATGATTATTTAAGTAGTTTGATTTTGCTTGTGTTAAAGCTCACAGTAACACTTTGGGGGAAAGGAAGAGGAGTTTTGGTACCTGTAAATCATGAATTTTGAGTAATTGTGACTTTAGAGGCTAGGACTTTTTTGGGAAAAAAAATTTTCAACATGATAGTAGAAGAGACATCAATGAACAGGACAGCAAAACATCTGGGGTGAGAACTGGTTTTGGTTTATACAATCCTAGCACAGTGGTCAGCCTCCTTAGGTCTTTTACATGCAGGTGTGGTTATTAACATTTTATATCAGAAAAGAAGTAGCAGTAGAAAGGAACAAGCAGCTCTCTTCTTCTACTCTCATTCTGTGATTACCTAAAATCTTTGGAAACACAGGGAAGTGAGCAGGTTATGTGGCTGCTTTTGCAGCTGAGGTTCTGGCAGGAAACATTTCATAGCACAGGGTTAAGTTATCCTGCCTGTGTGAGTGGTGTCCCCGACAAAAATAGACAGCCTCTGCTGTCTGCACTTTGCAAAGAGCAGCTGAGGAAAGGAAAACAATCATCTAAGGTGGTCAGCCAGGAGTGGCCAAGGGCGGCTGGAGGTGGTGGAAGTGCTGAGTAAAACCTTTACAGACCTGGCAGAAAAGTCAAGTTGTCAGCGTCCCCTTTACTGATGTTTAAGACGTTTACTTTCAGCTGCTTCCTTCTCTGAGCAGGGCTGCAGGCAGGACTTGCCTTCCTCCCCCAGTGACGGTGGATGTTCCTGTGTTTCCATTGGGCTGCCTGTGCCTGCGTCCTTTTCCTGTGGAAACAGAAGATATGGGCAGGAGAAAAGACATATTTGGTAATGTTTCTCTTCAAAGCGCCTTTTTCACAAGGCTGCCTCAGCTGCAAAATGTTAAGGGAAAAAAAAAAGAGATCTTGGAACTAACTCCAGACAGACCCTAATGCCTACAAATTTGTCTAAGCAAGCCAAGTCCAGAAAGGCAAAACATGAAGAAGGCTCATTATTTGACTGCTAGGGACACTCAAATAACCAGACACGCCAGTACTTATGATCTTCATATTTCAGACAGCTCGTCTTTCATATCCTCCCTCACCCTGCTCTCCCACCCTGCTCACTTCTTATATTTCCCTTCATCCCCACTAACTCCACTGTATTTGAAATTGTTTATAGAACATATAAAATATGAAAATATTATTTATAATACCTATGGGGAAAGACTCTGTTCCTCTAGCCATCTGTTTGATGGAGCCATTCACAGCTCCTCTAATTGCTTCAGCTTGCACGACCATTTTTCTTTCTCCCCAGAAAGTCCAAAGTACCTTGGCAGACCTCTTTCTATTTTATTTTAATAAGAAATGACTGAGGAGGTGCTATGGTGCTTAGGGCATTGGGTGTCTCTGATTCATGGTTCTGCTGAAGCTGTGCCTCAAGACAGGAGGTGGAATGACTGCATTCTGTTTTGAAGTCTCCTGGAGGGTTACTGCTCCTCGAGATATCTTAGAGCATCACAGGACTGCTAAATTGTCAGTCACCATCCCTGGCCAGAAGGAGGGGCAATTTACATTCCCTACACTTGATACCTATCCACTATATCCCTGGAAATCTGTGTAGGGCAAAAATATTCACATGTTTTAAATGAATTAATAAAATCACTGTTGCCAAAAGCCCTCACAGATTGAAGCAAAATCCCTGTTAGTTTAGGCAGGCCAACGATTGTATTTCAGCTACTCACAAATGTACAGGTATAAAACCAAAGGGAATATTGTTGATCTAACCAATAACTTTTTTGTCTGTGAGATGCAAACTGAATATAGTAGTGAACAGAAACTGGTATTTGCTTTTGAATGAATTTGAGTGCAGAATTAAAAAGATTTTTTTTTTTTTTTTTACCACAGTTCCACCAAATCTAGTTTTGTTTCTCATGGATTCTTATTAGTATGTGTTGATGATCATCCACAATCTCTTCCAGCCTCTAGGAAGCCTGAATTTGTCCCCAAACTGTAAAGTATATTCAGTATGATGAGTGACTCCAATACAATACAAACATTTTAAAGGATGCATACAGACACTTTGAATTTGTATTCAATAGCATTGTTTATGATATTGAAATAATAGCTGTTTTTCTAGCTTTTAATGCCAAAAGTGGCTATTCTAACTTTTCGTCTGACATCTGTGTAATCCCCTCCCACAGAATTGGATTATTTGACTAACAAAAGGTAGACTTGTACAGCACAACCGAGTAACTGTCTGCAGCTGCTAAGTTACATAAAATATTGATTTTTTTCCCCCCCTTTCTTTTCCAGTGGACAGATGAAGAAACTGTAGTCTAGAAATTATTTTGTAAGAGTACTGTTTATAGTATGAGTAGGACAGACAGAAATACGAGAAAAGCTCGGAGGCTGCCAAAAATCTCATTTTTTGGAAGAGCAGCCCTTAGGCCTTGAAAAAGTAATGTAAGAAAAATGCTATTTAAATGAGACAATTTCTGTCTCAGTACAAAATAATTATTCCCCGACATAAAAGTTATTTTGTGGAGCCCCTCCAGCACTCCTTGCTAGGGGCAGGCAGTGTGGCATTGCCTCTCTTTCAGGCTCTGCAAATTCCTTTCTCTAAGACAGATTCCAGAGTTTGGAGAGCAGCTGAAACTCTTAGGTTGTTCCAAAAACTGGAAGGTTTTTTGGGGCTTAAAGCTTACCTAATTTTCTACCTGTATTCATTTTGATCCTTAGGACAAGCAGAGTATATAGTATTTTTCCCTTTTATGTCTTGAAGTTGCAAGGACTTTTTAATCCCTGCAGAGGATGGTCTATGACCATTTCACTAAGGGGTGTTAATGGCAGCTGTGCATTACAGCAGTGGCTGTGACACATTTTACTCCCTATTCACTGTATGCTTTGGCAAAGGATCTGTGGATTTACTACTGTTGAAGTCAGAGACAGAATTCTCCTTTCTTTCTGAGGTGAGAAATCTGGACCAGCCCCCATTCCTCTTTGCAGCTAAATGTTCCCAAAACAGTGATACTTTCATAAAAGGAAATTAGTCTAGTGGGAATAAATGTTGATACTTCTCACTTTGTTTCTTCATGAATCATCATGTTACACATGTGTACTCTTCTTTGCATCTCATGCTCTGTCACACTTCATACTGTGTTTTTTAGACAAGCCGATCTCCTGAAGAAAGAGGGACCAGTGAGCATTCATAGGGGTGAAAATAACTTGATATCTATTAATGATGTGTACAGAAAATAAACTAAAGTGTATAGGATGCAATCTGGTTTACATGTACCCACACACTAACATCAGCACAAGAAAAGGTCATGTGAAAAGAAAGGGTGAGGGATCAGCAGAACCTGTTTTTTGATGGCTGTATAATATCAGAGCAGCAAGTTGAGAGAAATGATTATTTGCTTCTCCATGGCACTTGTGTGACTGCACCTGGAGTGCAGAGTCTAGTTTTGGTCTCCACAGTACAAGACATGAGCATGCTGGAGAGTCCAGTATAAGTTTACCAATCTGGTCAGTGGCCTGAACAATTTAATGCACAAAGAGGCTGAAGAAGATGCATTTTCTCAGCCTAAAAAAGGATTCTGAAGTAGAACTAGTCTACAATTATTTAAAATGTGGTTGGATGGAGAAGATGAAGCAAAGCTGGACATGCACAGTGATGGAGTAAGAGTCATCAGGGACAGGTAGAAACAAATAATCAGATTTACACACATAAGATATTGTGAGTATTGATTGCTCATGCTTTTCTGAGTACTGCATTAATTTAGTGAACTTCAGAAAACTCATCAACTCAAATATCTCTTAAAAGGCATAAATGGTTAATTTACTTCTGCATGCATGCATCCATTAAATTTCATTGTGGAGATTTTTTTTACTCAGAAACCTATGAAATTTTAGGCATATTGTTATAGTTGTACAGTGCATGAGTGGAGAGAAATATAGTTCAGGGATTTCCCCAAGGAGAAGAGGGAAATCTATCTCTGAAGTAAGTGAAGAAGAGATACAAGCTGGAGGAACAAAGAGTTCATTGATATTTTTTTTTTTTCTCAAGATTTAAGGATAAACAGCAATCCAGTACAATCTTTCTTAAAATATTAGCGAATGGGAGATATGAGTGCTCTTAGGAGCAATCAGTGGACACCATAGTGGAGCAATTGGTAGGACTGCATCCATGAAACTGATTAATGTTTACAAGCAATATTAAAGCACAGTTTTCAGAGTCCTTATGATACGTACACTTCCTGAGACTGCATCAGACACCACGGTTCCTGAAAACAAGACCAATATCTAGTGAGTGCTCCATTCATGTTTCATGCCAGTGTGAGGATGGGATGCATATTGTTTCCTACTGTAATCCCTACACTCCCTGTAGGGAGGAAATTGAGGCTTGCATTCCAGACAAAAGTCACTGGCCAGGCTCCAAATTCAGCTGAGAGAGGAGCAGGATGGTGAGGAGCTGTGGAGTAAACCTTCCCATTAGTCCAGTTATACATATGGCTTGCCCAATTTTGTCTTAGTACATGTAGACATAAGTAGAGCTTGCCATCAAATGATGCATCCTAATGTGGACTTTCCAAGTCACTGGAAAATAGATTGAATCATTGAATTATGATTTCTCTGTGTTTAAAAAATATCTGTAGTGGTGAATATTTTTTAAAGTAATCCAGTTGGATCCAACCATCTGTCTGATTGAAGTTGTGGGAGACAATAGCACATGAGCTTGGGAGTCTACTTCAGTAATGTGTTAAGTATCAGGGTACTGTATAGCATCATAGAATAATATGGGAACACTAGGTAGCAGCTGAAAACCAAACAGAAGAGATTCTCCCATCTGGTATTTGTTTAGTTGAATGAAGAAGTTTTGGAGGCTTTATACGTTTATTCCATGGTTTGGCAAAGGTGGGTACAACAACTGGAATAAGCTGACCTTTACAGCTTTTATCAGACAAAGACAACCTCTGTGCCTTCCCTGCTGTCTCCTTGCCTCTGGCCCCCACTCTCTAGACCAACATTTTTTCCTTCCATTTTTTCCCTTCCTTCAGTTTGTTTCCTTTACTACCCTGCACCTGCTTTTAAAATGCAAGTTACATGTGAAGTTATTTCTTGCTCCTGAGAGAGACAGATGAACTCTCGGAACCAGAGCCATGGTACCTTCTTTGTGTAGTGTGACAGAAACAGCTCCCATGAAATACACTGTGTAACTAATGGTCTCTTCATGATAGGACATGATGACTTGAAAAGATGGGCAACATACATCAAGCAAGTAAATTGGAGAATAATAATTCTCCTGTTGGCTGTAACTACATGGAAGACAGCTGCCCTGTGAAAGCAAGCTGTGCAGGCAGCAGTCTCAAGGATGCAGTATAACTGTAAATCATGCTCTTTGCAAATTTCCATTAAGTAAATTTGGGAGAAGCCACCTAATTTGTTGCAGACCTTGATCTGATGCTTTGACTTCCTACAGGTTCTTTCTAGAACTCTTTCTAGAATTTTCTATATGTAAAATTGAAGCTGGGTTTATAATCTAGTGTCATATTTCTCAATAATACCATGTAGAAATCTCAGGTATGTCTGTTGTGTTATATGTTAAAGTATGTGGTGCTTTAGCTGGAGTGTACAAAGCCCATCTTCTGTTAGACATACAGTCATACTTCTGCAAACATGGATTAAAAATTCAAATATACACAGCAGAGGAGAGACATTGTAAGCTCCCTGATTAAACTGATGAGCAATATACTTGGAAGTAGCTAGGTATTATTTCTGTCTAATTCCCTAGCATTTAGTAGTCACTAAGACAGTAGCAATTTGCTCAGCAGCCAGATTGATTACTTTCATTATAAAAATATGCAACTGGCTTTCATGAAATTTTTACCAAACCTACTGAAATGTCTTTTTGTGTTTGCAGGATTTAAACATATAACATTATTTGCAGTTTTTAGCTTTCACTCAGCTTCCTGACAGCAAAAGTTTAAGTTGCTGGGAAGGCTGTTCAGATCTTATCAGATGTTACCAAAAAGACAAATAGTGCAGCATCAGTTCATGGTAAATTAATTATTACCCTTAAGAAGGATATTAGGCAACAGGAAACACAGTAGGCTGAAAATACTTTTTAATTGGTTTTCTGTTTCTTTGATTATTATCTGCAAAAAAACACATGGGGGAGAGAAACAACATCATTATATTTCCAGGAGTAGTTTACAGACAGCAGAGGCAGCCTGAAGAATTTGAGATCCCAGTCCCATTATATTACACTGGCTCAAATCTTACACTTCACAATAAGCATTTTTGAACCAGGAGAAAATCTATTTATGCATGTAGTTTTTGATTCAGAGACTGGAAACCTATCACAAAGTTTTGGTTTAAAAACTGTCAACACAATGATGCTGCCACATGCTCCTGGGTATTATTAGAAATTCAATTGTCTTCATAGTCTTAAAATACTGCAAGAGCACATGAACATAGTTGTAAAATGTAGATTTTTTTTTTTCACTCCTTTTGGAGAAAATCTAAATTCAACCAGTCTGCTTTCCCATGTTGCTTGTGATCATTCAATAAGGAAAATAAATTTTGTTTAGAGCAGGTAAATAGGGACCACAGTTTGGATTTTTTTTCAGACTGAATATTCTCACATTCACAGATTGCAGAAGATATATATACCTCACTAGACTGGTTCATCTCTCTCTCTCTCCCTCTCTCTCTCATTTTTTTATGAGAATTAAAAAGAATTCTAAAGCCTCTAAAACATGCTACTAAAGGTAATGTAAGTTTAGAAAGTGTGTTGGGATCCTCAAATGAAAGGCATTAGAAAATCACGAAGTATTCTTTCATAATACAATTCCTTAATGTGTTTTTTTTTCCACATGCCAGATTCAAATGCTATGGTACGCAACAATTCTGATTTAAAAGAATAAAATTACTTCTACTTTATAATATTATAAAATGTATTTATTGTATTACTACAAAATTTCAAACATGCTGCAGCTCTTTCAAATACAATCAAAGAAGCACAGCTAACTGGGAAAGTTGTTTGTTCTGTTGTCTCCAGAAAAGCCTTTTTTATCAAATGAAGGCAAATCTGATGATATTTTCAGGACAAACTATATCTGACACAAGGCACACACATCCTGAGGTAAAGGTCATTCCATGGTGGAGCACATGAGTCTTTAATAAACACCTCTTGAACTTGAGGAGAAATGTTTCTTTCATAATAAGGTAATCCTATTAAGCCATCCTGAGCATAGAAAAACAGTCTAAGTATCCTAATAAGAGATCAACAAAATGATTGCGCAATGATATATCCTTGTTGTTTATATAAATAGAATAAGGTTCTCACATCCAAAACCTCAGTGTTAATTCAGTCAGAGCATGGAATTGTGGTCTTTAAGTAGCAATTACAATATTAATAATCCTGGCTGTGTTTATCACACAGGGAAAGCAGATGGAAATAAAGGTGTCAAGACATTTGGTTGTACTTTAATCTGTACTTTACAGATTTTCTGCAATACTCTATAATTTGTCAATGTTTGAACTTTTGAGCTTTGGTCATCTTGCAAAGATAGCAATAGGCTTCGGAATAAGCTGAAGTGAAGGGGCAGAAGGAAACAGGTGTGGAGGGAAAATCCTAGAGCAGATGGTGATGGCAACATGGCCTTGGAACATTCCAGCTGTGAGAACTCTTGACTCAACAAGTGATGAAGAAATGGCAGGAGCAGCAGTTTCCACAAGTAAAAATCAAAATCAAATCTCCTCAAATCATTCTAAAGAGGAACTCACCAGAATCTTGGACCTAATTTGAATGAAATCCTTACCTGGAGGGACTCATCCATGTTGAATACACCATCTCTGCGGAATGGGCAGTAGGTGCAGATGTGGTCTTTCCCAGAATATTTCCCACAAATTCTACAATATGACTAATGAGGAAGAAGAGAGGAGGATTAATAGCTGGCCAGACATGGGACCTCATTTCACTGCAGGTAACATGGTCCAGACCAGCTGCTCCAGCTCACTGACAAAATCAGTTCATGGGCATATTTTTGGTACTCCTGTGATTAATTCTTTTTACAGCTAAATTGCAAAAACTCCTTTAAAACAATGTGACTGTAAAAGAAGTCTTGCTACTTGGACTTCATATTTTATTCTTGCTATCAGGAAATCAGACAGGACCAATGGAAAAAGTCTACAAGGCTTCCCACAACATAGAATATAAGTCCCCAGAAGACAGGCTTTAATGTGTACTAAATTTTATTAATTAATGTATAGCACAGCTTTCTGTGCATTTCCACTATTTAGGAGTGACATTCCTGACTAACCCAAGTTACCCCTACATTCATGTGGTACTGGTAAACCTAACACATACCTAACAAAAATGAAAATATTTGAAAGTACTTAATTACTGAATTTAATACATGCGGTGGTTCCCTCAGCCACCCTCACTTCAGACTAAACTACACAGAACAATGTTTGTATTCCTTGTCAGAATTACTGAATGCATCATTCCAGCCCTTGACTGAGCACCATGTATTGTTATTCACACATGTTATCTCCAGGAAACAGTTGACATCTTTAAATTCCTTCTGCAAGGTGCCAAATTAGCTGGTCTGAGAACTCAAATCCACAACTCACCACAGAAAAGACACAGTCTTCGTCTTGGCAGTCAATACTTCCCATATTGCCTTCAGATGTATGCCATTCCTGGAAGGAGCAATTCCATAAAAAACTCCAGCACATGTTTGAATTCCTAGCACACGTTCCCATGCATCTCTTTTGAGGAAAGCACATGCTTAAAATTAACCATGTGCCCTAAGTACTCAGATGAATACCAGCACTTTCCTAAACTGGTGACAGTAGGAAGGAGAGACTGAGCTCCCCATGCCCAAGCAGCAGCTGAGATGCTCTCAGTGATGTGGGTACCACTTGGCCCTGTACCAGTGCTAACAGGCTGTCTCTTGTAAATCACTAGGCAGCTGTCAATTAGTGATGTGTGCCAGTTGTTTAAAATACATTTTCTTTGCTGACTGAAATTTTGCTTTTGGACTAGGTTATTTTTTAAATCTTTTTCTTTATAGTACAGAGTTGGTCAAAACCAAGTGGAATGAAAGAAAGTCCTTGGCTTTTTGCAGGAGACTCAATACGGTTATAGAACTTGCAGGGGAAGTTTCAGTTTGCTTTTTGTTTAATGTTGTTTTCCTAAATGTTTCTGAGACTCAGGAAAATGAACCTCAATCCTTTAATGACTCTGGGCTTCCTGAGGTTTCCCCCTTCCTTGCATCTGAAATACCTTTGCCTACCTCTGGCCAAAAGGGGAACTGTTTTGCGTTTTGTGGTTTCACCATCATTTCAGGATTTTATTCATTGGCTGATGTTTACAATATCCCACCAAGGGCCCAAGGAATCTTTTCCTTCTGTCTGTCTTTTCTATTTTTTATTTTAGAAACACAAGATAGGGAACTATCTTAACAGAAAAATGACTGCTTATATTAATCAAACTATTATGATTGACCCTGATTGTTTGTTCATTAAAAAATGAAGCATAACAATCAGTTTCTGCCAAATAAAACACTCTCAACTATTTCAATTACTGTTTTAAATGGCTGGGCCTGCCTGTCAGATTATCCTCTAATCTGTACAAGAATGTTGTTTGGAAGAGATGAGGCATGCCTGACTTGGAGACCACAGTCATCACTCCAGCACATTCCGGTCCAAATATTGTTCCATTAGCGCAGTGGAGCTACATGACCGGTAAATCCCGGGTCTGCTTCCTTCTAGACATCCAATGTAAGACATTTTGGCTGCACCATTGGAAATGCCTGAAGACACTGATGTGAAGGAAAAATAGTGAAAGTGAAAGCTCTAAAGCTCTACAAATGGGCACATTTGGAGTGTTTACATATCAGAGTTGCTGTTAGGATGGATTTAATGACAGTTACAAGAAAATTTGTGGAAAATCATTCTTCTGATGTATGAACCCTCAGAGAGAGGCCTCTTCATAATCTTGACTCAGGATTTACCATTTCAGTGAATCTGTTTTGTCTGTGGACATTAATATTCGTTAAGAATCACCACGTACTCGTCCTGCTCCTTGCATCCTTCCCCTAAGCTATTGCCTTCTACTGGAGAGGATACTGGTCTAGGCAGATCTTTTTTCTGAAGATGACATGTATCCACTTTAGAGTTCCACTGAACCAAGACTGTATTTTGGAGGTGAATATGACAGTCCTACTCACTTCCTGTTCTTTGGTTTGCATAACGGAATCGGTTTAGGATTAATGAGCTTTTGCCACAGCTAAACAATGGGACCACAGCTAGTACTCTCCATCACAAGTCAGATCTGATGCCAGGCAATAATCTGAAGCCTGAAAAACCCGTGTGTGTGTGTGATTTTGGATGTCAGATCATCAGCATCTGTTAGCTCTACAAATTTTCTTTTGTTGATTTGTAATCCATGTTGATTCAGATGCATACATAGGTTGCAACGGCAAGTCATATCAAGTCATCTGCATGGATAATAGAAAGCAGAGAAATGGCAAAATTCAGCTTTAAGAATACTAAGTGGAATGAACCGAGAGTTTAGAGTGCTTCTTTCTTCCCCTGCCTTTAGGGACAACAAAATTCAAGAGTCAGTGAGCAGGTCATAATGCACTGGCCACAGTTACTATTTTTGCAATAAGCAATTAATGCAAGCTCACAGGTAAGGGAAATGATGATGCTCAAGCAGAGCTAGTAACAGACCAATAAATCAAGTCATCAGAAGGCCAAAGCTTCATGTTTAACTTTGACTTTGAGAGTTTATAAATTGAATTGCTAATGTAAAGCATTAAATTATATTTGCAACCCAGAAAACCTATGGAAAGGCAGGTCCTTTTTTTCCTACAGTTTATACAACCTGGACTAACCAAATCTGAAATTTCTTTGAAGAGATCTGCTATTAAACCAAGCTTTCACTTGTCTGGTTAAACTCTTATGACAGGGCATGTATTTCAAGACTTTCATTTTGTTATTCAGTATTTATATTATGGAGGAAAACAGGGAAACCTTTCAGAAGCAAACAAACAGTGTCCTACAGACTTGTTTTTCAAGAGTCTTGTGGTTAAACTGCATAGCACATTTTCATACCTGTACAACAAACACAAGTCTAAAGAAGATGAGCATGGAGGCAGAGCAAGAGCTTAAAGAAAAATGCATCTCAAAGAGAAACGCAGCTCATAGACCTTAATGATTTTGAGTGTTTCAGCATTTCTCAAAATCTAAACTGGTTGAGCATTTTCAGATAGTAAATTAATTCCTTTTATCTGTTGCTCTAGATACAAAGTAGAGGTTAGATAATAGCTAATGGTCTCTAAACAGTGATTATATTCATACTACTCTGTTTCTGTTGATTTATGTTGATATTTGACAACAAATGATGGTGAAAATATGCATGAGGCAATCATGATCTGTAAATTTATTTGGTGATTGTCTTAAGTAATTTGTCAAAGAGCATATTTTATCTGCCTAGGGTTATTCTACACTGTGTACTGATAACCATCACACTTGGATAGAAGGGACAGTAACATCATGAGCAGTGCCAGAACCCATGTTGGACATCCAAGACTTACCAGAGCTTTTTTCAGAAGAAAAAATCTTCTTGCAGAAGATTGCTCAGTTTATGCCTCAATTTCTAGGGCAGAGTGGAGGTGGATATTCTATTCATAATCTTTTAGTCTGGCTTCTTTCCTGAACCACTAATGATTTGGAGATCTTGTTGTGTATATCTTCGTCTGTCAGAAATTTCAGTAAATGTACATTTGAACCCATCAGCAAATTTCAATCATACTCAGTAGACTTGCAAAGAGAGATTGCATGCATGTAGAAGACAGATGAATGCTTACTATAGGGCAACTGTGGTGAGCCAAACATTGGGCAAAAAATATCACAAGAGGGTGACCTGATGAAAGCTCTGAGTCTGGCAGAAGCACCAGTTAGGTTTGTACCTAGTTTTCTATCACAAACCTCACTTCTTAGTTAAGGTTTTCTTTATGTGTGGAACTAGGTCTGCAAAACAGTGAAGGCTGAAGCTCTAGTATGTGAATCTATACTCAGTTCAGAACAACTTCCATTATAAGAGAAGTACCAATATGTCCCCTTGACTTTGTTTTGATATCCTTAGATAGAAAACATGTACTCAAAAAGTAACATGAAACTTAGTTTGCTCTAATTTCAAGAAACAAACTGAGTTATGAATTTTTCCTCTCAGGAAATGAGGATTCAGGAAAAAACCAAAAAAACCCCAGATGAACTATGAAAAATGAAATTGCAGTGAGCTACTGTCCATGCCCTGACTCCCCTTGTTGTTACCCAAGCCACTGAGAGCGGGTTTGATCATACAACACTTTCTCAGCTGAACAGCCCTGGGGAATCATGCAGGCAGACATTCTACAGCAAAGTCTATCAATCAGAGCTTAACATAGTTGCAGTTTCACCTTTTGACCTGTTCAATCTGACAATAAAAAAAATCTATTTCTTTCATGAGTCCTTGCAACATGTTTTAAAGCTGGTTCAAAAGGTGTTTATTTTCCCTCCCAAACAAAGAAGCATTATGAAGTCAACGAAACAGTTCCCACACCAAGCATAGATCCTCTTGGCATGGAGACAGCTCCAAAGAAAGATGCTAACCACTGAAATCTGGCTGCCAAAGAGCTTCATATATTTTTTGTATTTTCACATGTGCACATATTGCCAGATCTTTGCTGAAAAACAAAAACGGTGATGTGCATGACCTGAATTTTCAGCAATTTTTAATTTCCAAATACTGTGTGAAAGATGGTGATGATGATGATGAGGAGGATGAAGATGATGAAAATGGTAATAATAATAATAATGAGAAATGTATGAGGAAGAAAAGGAATCATGAAGAAGGTTTTGGAAATGCTATACAATAATGGCACCATAATAAATGCAGTAATAATGATGGCAATATAATGCTATATAATGATAGCATTACAATTGCTGTTGTAGTAAAATCTTTTTAAAGGTGACATGAAAAGAACTTTATAAATAATTTTACTTAAAGGTAAGCTATTAAATTAATCACAAGACTAAAGGAGACACTTTCAAAATATAAGCAGGACACAGATATGCAAAATTTGAATTTCAATAATGATACTTGTACCCTTTCCAAAGATGGACAAAATAATTTATGCATGTCTGACTGTTTACTTATAGTTAGGCTCTGAGGAGAGATATCAAAAGAAGAATCAAAGATTGTTTGGATTACAAGGAAAAGAATCATTTTGGCAGCCACAGAAAGTGTGAGTGGAAAAAAGAGTTTTTGGAAGCGAGATAAAAAGATTGGCTTTAGATAGACTGCACTTAAGTTGACCTTAAGCCATGCAGGATGCAAAGCTGCAAGGGAAAAGAAAACAAAATTGAAAAAATGCTAAGCAGAAAGAAGCTGGAGAAGGAAAAAAGGAGACATTTTTTGAAGCAGAGCTGTTGACTCAGGGTTAATAGCTAAACGTGTACCAATGGTGACATACAAGTGGTGAGTGGCAGGGAAGAAGAGATGAGCTGCAAAAGCCTTGGAGGATGAGCATACACAGCTGACCACTGCATGTGATGGGCAGACATTCCACTGAGGCACAGAAATACTGTGACTGCAGCAAACCATTTAATTCAGGATTGAATTTCAGACCTCGACTATCAAGTAGTGTGATGAAGCAAGTCCATAAAGGAAAAGCAAAGGTAGAATACTTTCAAATAACTATTTTGAGAAAATGCAGATTCAATCACAACAAATCTCCAAAGAAAAGGGTAATTTAATGTACATCTTCTTAAGAATATTGAGAATTCAGGGTAAGTAGCTATTCATTTTAGAGGAATATTTAATTGCTTTATGTACACATCTTTAAAACATATTTTTAGATCATCAGTTGAAAGATGCTAAAGTAATGAACAAACTTTATTAGCTGTATGTATAATCATTTTAATAGAACAATTTTTTCTTAGGAAAGAAAAATAAGAACTTTATTAGTTTCAAGCATAGCTTTAAATGCTATTTCATTGAAGTACCTCTCAAAATTAATCATTTTGGGCTATATTCAAACCACTTGAATTGTCCTTAAGCTTTCCATGTCTAAGAGAATTAAGCATGTTTTCCAAGAACCATTCAAAGAACTTACATGTCAGGCAAAGTAGCAGTTAAAATTAGCTAATAAGAAAAAACAGGTACAGATACTTAGCTAAATTACAATACCGTATTTACACCCTGTCTTGAAGACAAACTTATTTATATATTCATCTAAGTGCTTTCCTAAATCTAGGAAGTCTCATAATTAGATATGAAATTGGTGATGAATTACCATATTGCATCAACCACACTCTCCCAAATACTGCTTTAATTAGCAAATGGTCCTGTTTGACCTAAATGAGACCATTCTAGTCATATTTTTAAAGCAGTAGATGAGAAAAACATTTGGAGAATGGCTGGTTTATTAGTGTATTGTTTATTGTCCATACTACATGTGCCTTGGGGTGAATAAATGAATGGTTTTTAAACTCTTTTTTTTTTTTTTTTTTTTTTTTTTTTTTTTTTTTTTTTTTTAAACTAGTGTTGAATATTTTAACACTATTTATAAAGCCACACATTTTAGCATGCAGAGCAGTCAGAAACATTCCATAGGCATCTGCTGGGACATGGACTACTACTCTGCCAACTTTCTGTGGGCAATATTTTTTTTACTGCAATGAAGAGAATTCCTTTGAAAGAACAGGCAAATATATGTGTAGTTTACATACTTTTGTAGTTCACATATTTTGTGGCTAAAAATATCCAAAGTCCATACCCCACCTTCAGACTGAGACTTGGAAGCAGATGCAGCTGTGGAGTGCAGCTCTTGTGTGAGGCTGATTTTCTTGTGTGTGAAAATAACTTCTAAAGAAAATAAAACAAAATGAAAAACTCCCACAGAAACTTTAAACCTTGGAATCTGTCATGGAATGAATATTTCTTTCATAGTTTTATTTCAGAAGATGATTGGTCCAACTGTCTCTGTATAAGGGTAAGCTTGCATTCTTGGACAGCAGCAGAAAAAAAAATAAAAATAAAGACTTCCTAAAATCTGATGTTTGGGCTGACCAAGCTGAGGGAAAATATATCACTCTGCTTTAAAGATGCCAATATCACAGTAACAGACTGTCCGAGATTTCTGGCAGGTTCACTCTTCACTTTTTTGTAGTCTCTCAATGACTTTCTCAGTATAAAGCAAACAAAACTACTTTTACTACTGAATTTAAGTAGGATGTTGATAATGCTCTTGCAGTACTTTGACAAATGCAGATGAGTTGCACATGAAGGGCAAGACCTCAGTTCTATTTCTGCATCTGGACAAGATGAGGAGAATGGGAACTGCTCATACAAATTAGGAAGGTAAAGGTGGTCTTTTTAATCTGAGCATGCTATATTATTCCATGCCAATTTAATATCTAGACTTGCAAACTCATAGCTGTCAAACTATTTAGGGTGGGAACATTTATTCTGAGCAGTTTTCTTTAAAAAGAGTTAATTTATATCTAAAATGATAATTCCAAGAAAACTTAAGAATAAATGATTTGTCTATTGTGGCAGGTTGACTTTGGCTGGATGCCAGGTGCCCACCAAGATACTCTTTCACATCCTCTTCTCAGCTGGACAAGGGAGAGAAAATAAAATGGAAAACAGCTCATAGTTTGAGATAAGGCAGTTTACTAAAGCAAAAGTGAAAGGTGAACACATAAGCAAAGGAAAAAACTGAAGGTTTTATTCTCTAGTTCTCGTCGACAAGCAATACCTGGCCACTTCCTGGGAAGCATAGCTCCAGCACCTGTCACAGTTCCTTCAGAAGGCCAATGTTGTAAAGAACAAATGCCCATCCTTCCTAATTTTCATACTTTTCTTTTACTGCAGTGGAAAAAATGAGCTCCATCTCAGCTAGACTCATTGCATCTGGACATTTGGGCAATGATGTAAACATAGGCGCTTTTTGTGTGGTGTTTTTCTGTGTTTATGGCAACTATTTCTCTTTCTTCCTGTGTCATGTCCCCTCTTTTTAACCCAGCCCACAATGTAATTCACTTGGTAAAGAGGGATGTGTGGTGGTGCGTTTTTGATTCCATCAGTTTAATGTTTGCACTCATGATTTACTTTTATATTGTTATATGTTAAATGGTTCATTCCATGCACCCCCTGTGTTCTACCATTCCATGAACCCCACTTGGTTCTACCCGAGTTACAGTTATCTGTCAATCTTGTATTATGTAACCCCTGGGGCGGGGCCTCTCCCTGCATCTGGAATGTTCCAGGGAGAGCCTCGAGTGATTGGGCAGGACTCTGGTCTCCCCTCCTACTCCCTTGTGATTCATCCTTGTGTATGTCCATTATGTCCCGAGCCACTCCCCTGTTGTTCCCAATTGGCCCAGAGCAGAACCCATCCCCCCTGTTCCGCCCCCACATAAAAGTTACTGTGATGGGGTGCTCCTGGTTTCTGTTGGGGAAGGTGTCCTGAGCTGAGGTCTCCCTGGTCAAGGATTCCAATAAACTCAGTTTGGCTGCACCCTCTCCAGGGTCCCCTCTTCATTCCTGCCACAGTCGCGCTCTGCTTCCTGCCGAGCCAAGACTCACAGGGCTGTGCCGGTGTCTCAGGACACTGAATTGTACCTCGCTTGCCGTGCTGCCAGGGCTGGCCGGGGCAAGAAGACACTGACACCATGACAGGGATGTGGTGGTTTGCCCAAAGGCTGGAGAGGGTGTCCTGCTGCCAGGGCAGACAACAGCAGTGGCTGTCAATGGGTCACTGAATGTCCAGACCTCTTGGATCAGTGCCTGGAGTACTGGTACAGGCTGACTCTCCAGACACCCTGGGCTCACTGCACATACTCATAGGAGTTAACCTTTGCATCTAGTCTGATGCACCCGAAAACATTCCTGACCACATATGTTAGCCATCTGTGCAGTGCACGCATACATATATCCCAGTCTGGGATTTCCCAGACAGAAACACGGGAGCATTTACTGTACACGCACTGGTGTAGCCATCGTTGGGCATGACTTGAGTCCATGTTTCACTTCTCAGCACACAGACAGCTCACCAAATCAGCTTTCATTCACATGGATGCAAGTGCTCAGCCAAACACAGTGCAAAACTTTTAATTATTTCAATATTGCAGTAGCTTCCTATCTTTCTCACAGAAACTTATTGTCAGCAAAGAAGTTTATTGGTTATGAGAAGAAGGTAAAATGAAGTCTCAACTTTTTAAACCAAAAATGTCATTTAAGTTCTTCTTAACTTAATTTTTGTACTATTCACTCTCAAGAAGTACTTGTTTGACCAGAGGTTCAGTTTCCAGAGTACATCTGTTGTTTTCATCGTGGCAAATAACTTTCCTTTCCTTTGACAGATAAGTAACATCAGGAAACTGCTGTTTAACTGGCCACAGTTGCCACCAACAAATTCCAAACAAGCTGTAAAAAAATGGAAATAGTATGTTTCTTGTTGTCCTTGAGATATCTTGTATCTTATTGTGATATCCTTTGCCATCATTCATTTCTAGTTGGGAAAAATATATACGCTATGGACTTTCCTCACCTACTTGTTAAATCATAGGTCAGACTTCCTGACCAAGTTAACACCACAGGATTATTGATCATAGGCAACTAGTGAAATGTGCTGCCTCTAATCTTGCCAATTACCTTGCTTTCACTAATTCAGAAAGGTGTTATTGTTTCTTCTGCTCTACATCAGCTAAATTAGGTGATATTTCTTCACAGGAATCTGGGCAATGTGAAGTCATAGAGCCTTTCACATGGATTTTTACAAGGAAATGTTTGGGAACATCTGCATGCTTCAACAGCACCTTCAGTGTGAGGACGTCTCTTTCTGCTTCCCAGCTAGATTTTCCCTCTTCTCTGGTCAGAGGAGTATGTCAGCTTGTCATGGAAATAGAAAATAAAGAGAAGAAAGCACAAGGATGTACTTGTGATCACAGATTTGATTCTGGATGATATTTGCTAGCAAAAGGATTCCTTTCTCTGATAACTCTGTGTAGTAGACCATGGAAAACTTAAAGGAAGCCACTTAAGTAGATTCTGAGAGCCCTTGACTGAGAACTTCAATGCTGACTTCATTCTGGGCATTAGATTATTGATATGTATACCATCCATTGTCTTCCCTAAGGCTTGTTTTATCCCAAAGATACTCAAAAAGAGAAATCAGTTATGTTGACAGGAATGCCTTTGGGAAGAGATAGACTTAGGGCTAGCACATCACAGGGGTAGTCAAAGACTGGCTAGCCAAATCTACCCAGAGTATCACTTGTTGCCTCTCAAAAAATATCAAGGCGTCCAATGAACATCAAACAAAATTAAGCAGATCCAAAATAGAGCTACACAGGATTTGCACCAAGATAGCAAGGGATGGAAAGGGACTTCCACAGACAGTAATGAGCAGATTTACCTTCTGAAAGAATATTTGTACCTTACACATATTGGAAGTGGATGTAGTTGAAATACAGCCACTGCAGTGCTTAGATATTTCAGGGTTCAGATAGGAATCTGTGGCTCAGTATCAGCCTGATCTTGTGTTGCTGAATTGTGTGCCTTTAGACTGAGGCTGATGCATGTCTGTCCATAACAAACCCATAGCAGAGAGTGCAAAGCCAGCATAGACATACCCAACACCACAAATGCAGTGAGCTCTTTCGGTGTTTGTTCATCTTGGTCCCTTCTGTTTCAGTTTCAGCTCTCCTTCTCCAGCATATCTCATTTATACTGAAACCGTTTATTTGGCTGATTCTATGACCTATTGCCAATAGCACTGTGGTTAACTAGAGATGTCTTCAAGCAACTTCTAAGGGTTGGTTACTGTCATTCTCAGTAAATATGTACATGTGTGTGTTTGGCTTGCTGGAGGCCTTAGCACACCACTCCTCCAGGCAACTCGATGTGCACCGTGACCAGCAGAGCAGCACCTGCACTTACACAGTGAAATGGTGCTCAGTGAAGAATTTTAAATCCCAAGCAGTGCCACTTGTACATACCTATAAACTTTGCTGCCAGAGTAGGAGTCAATTCAGTAGCACCATGGTCACATTGATACCATGAAAGGGTATTTTACGGCAAAAGTTGGGAGATCTCTGAGTCAACCCATGAGATTTTAATTTCCTACACAGAATCCCCAATTCCAGAACAGAAAAGGTGTTCCAAGACCTTGGCAAACTTTTCCAACTCTGCCTCTTCGTTTCTTGGAATAATTAGAATCAATGTGGTTAACACATAAATCAAATAAGCTCTGTATATAAATCAGTTCAGTCACACAAAGGACACTAAATAAAAAAATATCTAACAAAGGATCTTCACAATTTATAGCTTTCCAGGCTTTAAGTTATGACAATGAAGTTTCTTGTTTTCTCTAGAATAGTCCTGTAGATTATTACCCAATGAGAACTGCACCCCATTGAGGAATGCTTGCCTGGAAATCTCACACAATAAAATGTCATATTTCTTGCCTGATCTATAACAAAAATGAACACTTCAGCAGAGGGTCAAGGGAATGACATGCCATTACTGCAGAAATTTTCTCCTATGGCTACTCTTTATTCTCCCAGTGGGATTCTTCCCAGAATAATGATGGAAAGCTGTTTGCACATGAACTGCTTCCCTTTTAGATCTAGCAGGCTGACAGGAATCATTCCTGCTCTAAAGACCCTGAAGTCAAGTGAGCTGAACTCTTTTGGAGTGGGGCTCCAGTGCTTACAGCTTTTCTATTGAAAAATAGCTCTCTATAGGGTGAAAGAATGGAATTTTCATAAAATCTGTTCATCTTAGATAAAGCAAAACTGAACTAGAAAGCAATTCATAAACATGGGAAAAAATGTAGGCACAAGGTGCTCTGTTTTTAAGGGACTGTGAATAAGCAGCTTAATGATACTGGTATAATAGCAGACAGGAATGAGTGCATGCACTATGCAGATCAGAACTGGATGTACTACTTCCAAAAAGCAGTGTGTGGACAGCCTAGCAACAATCACATGCATTTCATATAGCAGCTCTAATATAAGTTTGGCCCAGATAAATTTGAAATGCAAGTTTGGGAAAACAGTAAATTTTTGTTATGAATTTGTTGACCAAAAAAATCAGGGATATGCTCAAGAGAGGAGTGGTTTATTGAGTCTCCAGTGGCTTCGCTGCTGCAGAGGCACATGGGAGGAAAGATTGAGAATTGCAGAGTAAGACATTCCATAGCTGTGTTTTTCTTGTAGAAAATTTTTGCTACTGAGCTCTTGAGGAGGAGGGTGGAAGGAGGAAGGCTCCATAAACCTCTTGCTGCGTACCAGATTGTTGTCAGAGGGATCTGTGTGAAAGATGGAAAATGACAGCCCATCAGTAAGATGTGCAGGCACTGCAGTTCAGAACACCCTCTCGCTTCAGAGCCTTGTACTCCACCTACAACACCTGCAGGGCTTATCAGCTGCAAGAGGGGCTGCTGCTCTGCAAGTTCCTACTCACCCTGCTCTGTCCTGTACAAATACCTCTCAAAGGCCTCAAAACCATGTCTCACTTCTTCACCCTACAGTTACAGCCATTCTTCCTTCATCCACATTGCCCTCATCACTTCATCTAGCAAACACACTGCGCCCACCTTACACCAGTGTTAAGAGCCATACTCTCTGTGTTGATGTGTCCCTGATCTCACAGCATGAGCAAGAACTGCCAGAACTGAGACATCCTTGCTGCTGTCTCCAGCAGCAGAGGAGCTGGGCAGTTGGCTGGCAGTTGGCAGATGATCAGCAATGGATTTCAAAGTGGAAAAATAGAGAAAAAGTTCCCATGATCTCAAATTCAATAAAACATTGACAGTTTTCTTCAATGACAAGATCTGTATGTCCACACAGAGAACTGCATGTGATATTATTTCTAATCTTTTATATCTCATTCTATCACTATTATCTAATGAATCTCTGATTATTATACATGCGAAGATGAATGAATCTGCCTTCTTCTTTAAAATATCCCTCACAATACAGTGGAAGACACAGAAATTGCCAATGTACTCTATTACCCACCCTGAGCTCTAATCCCCACTCAGCTCAGTTCTGAGAACAGTGACTGAGGGAAGAGGAGTGCTCAGGGAAGGGAGGGCTTTGGGCAGGGGGCTGCGCTGCGCCCAATGAGCAGTGTTTGGCACAATGGACAATTGTCTTCCAGGTGTATTCATTTGTCTCCCCCAAACAACATTCCCCAGAGCACAAAAGCCTTCAGTGTGGGGACAGCTAAGCATAACAAATGACATACCAGACTTTTCTGAGGTCTTTGATGATTGTAAGAGATCTCTGTTCCACCGTTATTGACTTTGCTGTCTTTGTGTTATTCCTTTAGAATGGACTTAGTGTGTTGCATCATTTCAAGTTCTGGTGCAAGGTTTGCAGTGGAAGGTAGGGAAACTGGAGAAGGAAGAGGGGCTGTGAAATAATTCTTAGACTGGCACTTTCTAAAGTAGGCTGTGTGTTTGCTGTCATCCTGGCTACAGGTTTTGTTGTCTCCACTCTTTTTTTACAAGGCACACATTTTTACAGAGTGAACAATCTTCCTGCAACTCCAAATAACCACTTATTTTGGTAAAATTTATAACACCAGATTCTACTTTTAGCCAGGAAATGCAAACAAAGCTTGGAGACAGCTTGTTCCCTGACCCCAAATTCATTCCATGTTGCTATAGCATCACCCCCTGAGAAAATGGGACCAGCTCTTTTCCTCTCCTTAGACCTGCTCAATGGGCTTTTGTCAGCTGTTGAATTATAGCATTAAAATTCAAATACTAGGGATTTAATGGAGGATTATTATGACACCCTGGTGCATTCTTTGTGTTGCTCTTGGCAACAAACCCAAGGAATGAGTGAAAGAAATAAAAACGAAGAGCTGTCTTGTTAAAATCATGCTGGTGCTATGACATATTTAGGAGAGAGAAAAATGGTTCCCTAACCTTGACTATTATTGTTGTACCAAATTGACTGAAAACTCTTTTCAGCCAGTAAGCACTGCTTGCAGCTGAATTCTATTTCAAAGCTGTTATCATTTTCTGAAAACAGGTTTCCGTCTACCTTGTGCACAAAATAAAGGAGATCAACAGTTAGGAGAAGGGCACTGCATCTGCTTACTACTTTGCCTTGCTCACTAGAAAATTGCAATACTTTGTAATATTCTGGCATCTCAAAAGTGCCAGAGGGATTACTTTAAAGCAGAAAGTATAATCTGTCTCTCTCAGAATACATGTGTAGTATTTTGTGTATACATACTGCATATGCATAACTGTCACATAAATGCTTAAATTGCTCATGTTTTCCACTAATATCTTTAGATTGAAGGAATGTTTCTGCAAAAAAGAATCAGCTGTTTCATAGAAGAGAGTAGGATTTTGTGTTGGGCTTTATATAGGAATTGCATCCTGTACCAGACTGAGCAGTACAGGAAACATCCAGGGATTCGTGGAGGGAGAATACTCCGCTACTCAACAGTTTTCTCTGGAGAAATTGGGCTCAAACTTATCTCCAGTGTAACTGCCCTAAAATCTCCATAGGTGTATTCCCACTCTTTTTCTTGGTTTTGTTTGTATTAAATTTATATACACCCCAAATTTATCTGGAAAGATGAATATTATATTGATTTGAACAATATAATGTAACAGCAGCTTGAAACCTTGGAGAGGAACTTAACGTGTCCTTGGCAAAGACTATGAGCACAATATATTAAACATGGTGAAACTAAGATCGTGAGCTGAAGCAGAAATATCTAGGCAGTTCTTTTTGGGTTGGCTAAGGGGGTCAGTTATCCTGAACTCCTTTTTCTGACTAATGAGAACAGAACAGGGCAAGCTTATTACACATGACCCTGCACAACTCTGATTGTGTTTGGTTGAGAAGACTTTGCTGACAGCGAGCATCTGACTGGTGAGCACAGCTGAGACAGAAGCAAATCGAACAGGGGTTATAGACAAAATGAAGTAATAGTCAACTAATGACAACAGCAACAACAACAGTAAAATAATCTGATCTCAGACATGTTCACCTTGGCACTTAAATACAAAAAAATTCCTTGGAGTGAAGAATGGCTGCTCCAGTGTTTTGTTTTCATTAATAGGAAAAAAAAAGCCTGAAAGCATTCTATTAAATTTTCTCTGTAGACTGCAGTCTACCACAAAAAAAAAAAAAAAAAAAAAAAAAAAAAAAAAAAAAAAAATTACCAAACAACCAATGACAAAAAACCCCTCCAATAGATTGCTGGATTTTGAGTCCTGCCTAACAGGAAAGAAACACAGAAGAAACAGCAGAAGAAACAGGAGAAAAGTGTTTCTCATACCCTGGAGAAATCAGTGGCCGTGGTGAAATGTTCCTAGGGTTTTGTGTGAGCTTGCCTTGCACAGAAAACTGCCGTTCTGTTTCAGGAGGGCTTAACATAGTGTTTATCTGGTCCTAGGCTGATGATCAGAGCAATTGACATCTTGAGGTGAATAATTAATGTTCTCTGTCCTCTTGAGGGCTTGGAATAGGAAACTGATTGAGCCCCAGGTGCTTCAGGAACCATTACAAGTTTAAATTCACTTGAGGCATGCCCGCTATGTCTGCCACTAGAGCACAGCTGTCAAGTGAAATCAGTGGCAGGAATTGCGCCAAAAAATAACTCAGCTGTTGGGAACTTCAGGGGAAAAGCTACCTTTCTTACGAGAAGGACAAAGAGAGAAGAGAGTGCTCCAAAGAGGCTCTGGGAATGGTAAAAACATCTGAGAGGGAAGTGTAGGAAGTTCAAGGCAAGTTTTAAATGTGTTTTTCCAACACATGGGATATTTTTTATTTTCACTATGAAAACATGCCTTCCAAATTACTGATCTTTACTGATGTCTTCCAGTGTCTAACTGACAATGTGTCAAACATATTAGTCTAAAATGTATGATAATATGTCCCAAATAACACCTTGCCTAGCCACTCTGGAAAAACATGTAATGAAAATTATGACTGTGTAGAATGAGGATAATGACCAGCATAATGTGAAGAAAACATATGACCACCAGGTGCAGCAACCTAAAGAGTGGCCCTGTTTTTACAATTGATCTGTTTGTTCTGGTGGAGATGCCACCTCTGCTAGAGAAATAATGTGAATGTTTCTAATTTCCATTATGCGCATTTTAGCACCTGGTGCCTTTTGGTTTTTGTTTCTGTGGAGTAAAATTACTCCTCTACTTTCTGCTGCTGGCTTTGCACAGTGCAAACTGGCCATATACAGTAAAAAGACCTAAAAAAACCCCAAACAAATCACAAAACCCATCAGCTATCCCATTATCTCATAAATACCTTCCTGTGTTTCCAGACTGTCAGAAATGATCTTCTCAGAATATAGTGTGGCTGGAACACCTGAGAAATTTTCTTGACACATTCCCACTAAAAGGCTTTAAGATGTGACTGCAGCTTTTCTTATAAATGTTGCTGATCACACAAACATCAAGGACACACAGTAGTTGGCTGGCTCTGGATTACCATTTTCTTTCTACACTAAAAAGTATTAAGTCCTGATTGAATCAATTGATTTTTTTTTTATTTTATTGAATATGATTGCTTACTGATATTTGTAGTATCTGTATTTTAAATATGCTTTTAGTTTATAGAGATGAGCATTTTAGAGTCTCTCTGTTATCAAGATTATTAAACTAAGACTCTATGCAAGGTTTTAAAAGTATTATTTACTCTTGAAAAAGTACGGTTGGCTCTTACACCTATCTCAGTTTACTCCAAATGGCATAACCACTGCACACAATTAACAAAGAATGGGGTGAGAATTCCAAATTGCAGGAAATATGTTTTTCTTTGTAATTTTTTGTCAGCCTTTTATTTCTGGAGTATTCCAAATTTTTGCCAATTCAAAAAAACAGGCTTTAGGGCACTAGTTATGTTACAATTTCCAAAGCAAATTATATTCCTACCACAAAAGTTAACATTTCCTATCAACAGGAAACAAATCACAATACTGTGGGAAAAACAAAAAGTCCCACATACCTGGCTGACCTCAGAGAAAGTCACCTACTGAGAGGGGAAAAATATTATTTTCTTTCAGTAGGGGATTTTTTTTTTTCTTTTGGTTATTTACTTTTTTTTTTTTTTTAAATGATGTTGGGCTATGGCCACACTGAGTCATACCTGGGGAACAAAGAAAGAATTCTATAAATAAGAAAACCTTCATTGATGATAGAACTTTGCTCTTTTTTTGATCTTTTATGTTCAAGAAATACAGACAGAAGTACTACATGTGAGCCTGTCTTTTCTGGACTGGCTTCAGAATAACTTGGCTGAGAGGCCAAATGACAAAGCAAATGGAATTATTCTTCAGACAAGTATTAGACTACAAAAAAATCTCTAGGTTTCCTGTGTATTAACATAAGTATTTTCAATAGCTTTTGACTATTTTCTATTCTGTCACTGTCAATGAACACAGCAGCAGCCAGCTTCTTGCTTCTTGCTATCCAGAAGCTCATTGTACCCTAAAAGCTACTTCTTCCCACTGCCTTTATAAATCCTGAAGAACTTCCTCTTCATGGCTAGGTGTGTGGTGTTGTTCTTCTGCAATGCCAGTTGTGAGAAACACATCTGTTTTTCACAAATGAATGAGTGTTTATACTGAGTTCCTTACTGGCTGTATTCTACATATTCCATGGGGACTAGAGAAATTTGTTATGAAGACAACTGCAGTTGGCAATGCTAGCCAAAGGAAATATATTATTTCAATGTTTGTCACTGAACACCTGATATTTAGCATATCTAAGTATATTAACATGTGGTTTTATCCCTCTTTGTTGTTCTGCTGCTTTTAGATTGCACCTAATTTTGGAGGTTTTCTGTGACATGTCAGACAAATTTTGTAAGGATCAAATCCTGTCTCAGACCGTATAATCCGAATTGAGAATGCAGAAAAGAGGTGAGAGAAGAAGTAATCATGTAATGATGATAGACTTATTGAACTTTTGGAAAAAAGTAGTATATTGAGAACAGAATGCACCTCTTGTTTGTCTGCCCAGCAGTTTTAAAGTTGCCTCCAATTTCCTACTGCTTAAATGACCCATTTTACTTTCTTGTAATATTGTATGAAATATTTGTCTACATAGCTCCCAAAATCAGCTCCAAAATTCTTTTGCAATTTTTCTTCAGGCAAAAATTATAAAAAAAAATGAAAACTACCTTCCCAGTAAATAGTTTAATGTTCTAAAAAATGATTAAAATTATTAAAGGAAAAATGTAAATAATGCTTAAAGTGCCATGCATTTTATGAAACAAAAAAATAAAAAGTAGATATGAAAACTGGTTTTCTTGAAAATAGCCCATTGTTGGTCTGTTTTCATTCCAAACTATGTAACCCATAGCCCATAATGTCCATAAATGTAGCTTAGAAACTTGTCAATTCCTTTGGTCTTTCCCATCTTTCTCAAAGACAATAACACAATCTTTATAGATCTTCATTTGTAAAGGATTCCATTTTTCTGTAAAAAATGTCACAAAAATCAAGTTGTAAATTTCTCTTTAATGTGTTCCAACCATCATTTGTTTTCTGTTTCATCACTGCTTCTTTCTCTAAAATAGCATCTTTTCCTTTAAAATGTTGAAATATATTTGCCAAAAGCAACCTTCTCGTTCTCAGGCTTTGCGACTATTTTGTGATACTCTTGAGTTTTTTCAATGTCTCTAATAAGTTGCAAATTTTCATATTTTTTTTTTCCTTTCAATAATGATGTTTTCCTTTTTATTTATTTATTTTCATTTTTCCAGCTCTTGCTCCAAGGTCGTCTCCAAATTTGGTAGCAAAGTCAATGGGATGCTTCCTGGCAAATGTCTTGCTTGCATTTTTGTTCTGTGATTGTGTTCACTGCGTCCCTGCTAATATCCTGAGACCTTGTGGGGGCAATAAAAGCCTGTTTTCTGTTGCAATAATGTTTTTGTGCAATCCATTTCCTTCTGCTGAATTAAGAATGACTTTATCTGAAAGAGGTTCTCTATTATTTTTATAACTGGGGGCTGATGTAATGGTAGCAGTTTACAAATAGTTCTGAGCAATGTTTTTCCTTTGTGTGAACATATGGTCTAATCTACAAACAACATGTAATGGTGATTTATCTAAAGAGCTTATTTTTTGCAGTTGCACTGCAGTGTGTTGCATATTTTATGTTGCACTAGGCATTCATTTAGACTGGAATAAAATTAATTATTTAACTCATATCTAAGTGTGCTTTCAGAAGGATAGCCAGCTCTGTTGCACTGGCTGTGCAGCAACTCCTTATCACAGTTCCTTTGACTTGGTGACAGTCACAAAATTTCCATATTTCAAAGCAATTTGCTGTATAGGGTTCTCCTCCCTTACAGTGTGTCTAATTTATTGCATTCCTCATTTATCCTTGCTTTACAAACTATAACAACATTCTTGTATTTTCACAGGTTAGGCATTTCTTTTCCTGTGCTCTTTGTTGGCTTTGTCATTTGACCTGCAAACTGTCAAATGATTTTTCACAAACATGTTTTTGATTGTTATTACTGAAAGTTTCATTACTCTGCTCCCTTGGCTACAGGATCATCCTATCAAAAAGACTTTTCCCTTAATCTTTTCTTGTTTAAGGAATTTTTATGTTTGCTTACATCTTCACAATTTATTGGAAGATTTCATATCACCCTGTCATGTCTACAGAACAATATAATGATTTGCAGTTATTGAAGGGTATTTCATTGCACTTTCATGCACTATGGACATCAAAAAGTACTTGTTTATGATATTAATGAGACTTTCTTGAATCCAATCTGTTCCTCAATCTTAGCTAAGGGATTTATTTGACAGAAGTATCTGTGCCAATTATCAGGACATTCAAAAGGAAAAATGGTGGTCAAAATGTTTTCCTTATTTATATCCAGTTCAAACCATTTTCTGGAAGCAATGGCCTGGGTACAACTAGTTTTAAAAAGTAATTCCCAGAGAAAACAACAGCAGGGAAATTGGATTTTTGCTGGAATCATACTAAAGCTTTACTGGAACCAGATTCAGTACTCAAAGTAACTCCAGATTTTAAATTCTGTTCTTGCCCAGCCAGTTTTCAGCCAGACTTCATTATTTTTGGTGAGCTCATTTGAATTTTTACTTTTTTCCTCAATCCGAAGACAACTGGAAAATTATACATAGAATTCGGTTCTTGTTTTTCTTAAAATTTTAGCAAATATCAGTGCAGCTAGCAAGCCTGTTAATCTAGACTAAAGTAAGGGACAACAGAAACATTTCTCCTCTACCTGAAATACAGCAACATGAAGATAAGGGCTACTTCTAGGAAATCAGAATAAAATTTATTACAGTTATTTCCAATGAATCTTTGATAGCAAAGTGCTTAAAACAGTTGTTGCAGAGAGATTCTCAATTTTATAAAAATTTTAAAGCGACTTTTTAATCCTAACTGAAGATTCCATTCCGCAAACATTATCTTGTTTTACTTACATTGAGAGAAACTTCTTAACCAGTTTGCTCTCAAATACCAAGTGAAACAGATGCACTCTGCAGAATGGGGAATGCCTAGAGCTAAACATGACAGTAGCTGCCAGGGTTTTCATTTTTTTTCTTACTTGCCTGGGTTTAAGCTGTCGACCTCAGTGGTGTCTAGTGTCATTGAGTTCCTCAAGTTAATCATGACCTCTGAGAACATTTCCATTTGTTTCACATCTGCTACCTTTCAATTTCATTGGCACACCATATTTCTTGTATTATGAAAAGGGCTAAATACCACACGCTTTCCCTATAACTTCACATATTTTTGGAAGCAACCATTACATCTGCTCAGTACTCTTACTCTTTTCACTGTTTCATACAAAAAATGCTGGCTCTAACAACTGTAGTCACCAGTTGTGGACTGCTTTCCATGTTTTTGTCTTTCTCAGAACTGCTGAGGTGCTTTGTGTGAGAAGGTATTGACATCTCTCAAAAGGAGCAACTTGCAGTTTATAGAAGGAATAATTTGCAATTTACAGGGTCTCAAAAGGAACAACTTGCAATTTACAGGTCCATTCTTTCTACTTGCTCTTGGCTCTCTCTTGGGCTGTTGATACAGATGGAGATTTCTGTGGCTGACCTCAGAGGAATTCTTCTGATCCACAGGAAGGCTGGAATGTTTGGCTGATGACTCATCCTTGTACCCTCTTTTCCTGCCCTTGCCTCTTATATTTGAGTGATATCAGATAACATCTCTTAAAACAAGGCCAAAAAAAGGGGTCTCAAAGCCTACTGCTCTTCAGAACAATGACTTTTGCTCTCGGGTAACTTGTCACAGGGAGTTGGACCAGGGCAACTCTATATGGGCTTTACATCTTCTGCTTCTGTGCTGGGTCTATCTCTCCTTGCAGTAGCTGTTCTGCTCCTGCAAAATCAAAGATAGCTCTGACATAAGGTGGCTGAACCGAAAATGTTTTAAATGTAAACACAGTAAAATCAATTCTGGAAAAAATAGGTGACTGTTTTACCAGGAGAAAAAAGCAGTAATTCATATTTAGATCTTGATGCTGGGTTCTGAGAATTCCAAATGTCAAAACACTAATGCCAAAGAAAACAGAAACAGCCTTATTGACAGTTCCAATAACTGATAATATAAAGTTATGTACTTTTGAGTTAATGAGTGATTAACAAGTCACTCTTTTTAATTATTTTTCCAGAAGAACTTCAAAGACTTCAGATGGAATTTCAGCTGAGTTTGGGTAAGTATTGGCAAGAGGTAGTCTGCAAAATTGGTTGGGCAATGGACCGGCACTTTGGTGAGATTTCTAGTTCTTCCATCTGGTCACTTGGAAATCTCAGAACTGGGTTCTAGCTTGGCCTTTTTCTGGCATTTTAAATGCAGCTTAAATCCAGGAAATTGAACAGCTAATGAAAAGCAAGAGGAAGGCAGTTCAGGATGTTGATGAATTTAGATTTGTGATACTTCTAAAAAAGATTTTTGCTACCCCTAAGAAAAAATAAATAATTTCAAAATTATACTAGATATTAAAGAAAATGCTGTTGCTATTTCTGTTGCTATTTCTGTAGCTGAGCATAGAAATAGAGTATCCCTGATTAAGGCCAGGAAGCAGATGGAATAGGCTCAGATCACTTTTGTTAACAATGTAGGTTTCAAACCACATGAAAATTCTTCATTTCTAAGACTGAAAGTCACAAAAAAGCCACCACCAAACTTGAATTTGGCCATGGGTAGCTCAATAACTGCAACTAACAACATTTAGCAGTAAGTTAACAAGACTCTAGTTCTGACTTGCTTTTGGCAGTCAGCAGTCTGAGCCCATGCACACAGTTACAGATAAAGGTAGACTGAGTAGAGCACTGACTATGTTCCCAGTTTTGGAACATGGATTAGGCTATTTGGAAAACAAAAATATTAAATGTAGTGTGCCTGATAAATATTGACTCTCTGGCAGCTTTGAAACCTACAATGTGCAGTTTCTTAGTGACACTTGACTTTCTTAGTGACACTTGATCTATGAAGTCAACTCCAATAATATTATAATGCATTGAAACAGGAACAAAAAACAAATTAGGTGTCTCCTGGGGCCAAATGATTACAACAGCTTTTAAGTATTTTTCTTCATTTTACCTCTCCATGCTGTTTGCCACCTAGAACTCAAAGTCTGTTTTTATGAATGCCTGTTTTGTAAATTCAGAAAACATTAGGTATAAACATGAACATCAGTTAAATAGTTACAATAGGAATGAACTGATTAATAAAACATTTTGCAAAGGCATGGAAGGATCTAATACCACACTATTACAGAAGTACATTTACATAATGTAATCCTTTACATGTTTTTTGGTTAAGATAATGGTTATAAATTTATTCAACTCATATAAACATGAAGCATCCATAATCCAATTTTGGATAACCCTCCAGCACCACATTATCTCCCCCCACAATGCTCAGGAGTCATGTTTACAAAGCTCATTTTATTTTTAATAATTCTCAAGGACAAGAGTTATAACTGAACACAAAATTAGCCGTCCCACTCAGCTGAAAGATTGTATGTACAATTCTAAACTATTTTACAAAATCATCCTTGAAAAAGTACAACTAAACCCAATGATGCTGTCTGAGAAAGGGGGGGAAAGTCCAGCTTCTTTGTGTTAGACTGATGAACTTTTGCATTTCCATGTTTACAAGTGTTTTCCATTCAGTTCCATAGATTAGCAAAAAAACCAGGCTTAACCAGCTATGTCTTTGGTCTTGTTTTCCTTTGTCCAGGTTCATGGCTATTTTGAGGAGTAACAGAAAGCACCCTTTAGCCTATACCATGACTGCACCTGATCTCCAGAAATGGTGCAGTGGGGATAGGGATAAGTTGAAAATTCGGCTTCCATTTCCCACAGTCTTACACTGTGATAGACCTGTGACCACAAAATATGTGTTGTGTGCCCACAAGACATTACAACCTTCACTTGGGGATGAGCTGTGGAGACCCACCCCTGATTTGCCCTGTGACCATGCAGCTTTGCTCAGGACCACAGGCCAGGCATAATCTGTCTGAATTTAGTCATTGTCTAATACATCCAGCTCTTAAACAAATCTTCTCTTACGTGCTGCTTTACCCAAGATTGTCATGTTCATGTTTTTCCTCTTGAGTAGATGCCAATGATGTGAGTGATAAAATAAAAATAATTTATAAGAGGAATGCATTATAAACAGAAATTGAGTTTATCCTCAAGTGAAGCCTTTCCATGTATTTTAGAATTTTTACAGCTGAGTGGCACTACAGCAAAAATCTCTAGGTAGATGACAATTACAAGTGGAAAATCTTGCTGCAAAGTAATTGTTAACACTACAAACCAAACAACCTGAGTGGAAAATATGCTGAAGAAACAAGAAAAAAATGAATTGGTCTTATGAAGCAAAGTAACTTCATGCTTCTTTCAAATTTTCCACTATTAGGTATTGAGAACCAGAACTAATGTTTCAGATTAAATATAAACTAATAAGATGTAAATTAAATGTATATTAAACAGAGCAGTACATGGACTGCAAAGGAAAAGGCTTTCAGTACAGTGACTGACTTAAAGATAAAAGAACTATAAACTGAACCCATGTGAAGACAGGAAAATACAAGCCTAAAACTTTCAAGCTCCTTTCACTGTTTTGAATGACCCTGGTCTAAATTAATGATAACAATAACTAGAATTATATCATATTTTTATTGTTATCTAATTAATTTAAGGCTTTAAAGTGGAAAAAAAATAGGGTCTATGCCAAGCTTTAGGCTGTTGTGAATTAAAGTGTCTAGGTTCTAAATTAGCTGCAAAAAGAAGGTTTTATTGGGAATAGCAACTGACCCTTGGCAGTCACAGTGTTAAGAATTGCTGCTGTAGTATTAAATTACATCTCTCTTCCCTGGGCACAGTTTTACAAGTTATATAACAACAACCATTGTAGGATTACTCAATCCCTTTACCTAACCCTGAGTGCATGCTGAATTTGTGGTTCCTGTAAAAGTTCTCCACTGCCATGTTCAGAGAAGATGTCAGTGACACCATCAAATCCAGATCCTGCTGCCTACCCAGAACAATAATGTTCTGCTTACTAGTACCACCCACCCTAAGGGACATTATTTTGTTTTTCCTTCTCTCCTTTCCTAGTTGGCAACCAATTCCTGCCCAAAAATGATCTACTCCTGGAAAAAATCTGCACATATAATAGACACATAAGCTACAGGTACAGTACATACTGTAATTCATTTCTTGGCATTTGTGTAAGACAACCACCCAGCTGCAGAAGGAAAGAATAAGACCTATTAAAATGTGTGATATAAATGATTTTTGTTGGTTTGGTTTTTTTGCTTGGATTTCCTGGAAATCATCTGTACAATAGCAGCACGTCTTGAATGTTTTTGTATTTTACACAGTCTTTAATAGGCATAACTATTGACAAATTTTTAACACAACATTTTCAAACCTGTCTACCTGTAGTTAGGCAAGCAAAAAGCTGTTTTAAATTTGTGTCAGTGGTGTGATTTTTCAGCGAGCATCTGATAGATTATTCTGATAGATTTTTCAGAGATTCATCTGATAGATTCCTATTAACAGCTGCTGGTACCACCTTTCAAAGATACAGGGCAGCTGTATTTCACTGTCTTCATAGACAGGAGATTATATAATTACTGATTACTAGTAGTAACCTCCAAAGCCCTTGATCTGGCTCAGCACCCTCTTTTACCAGCATGATGGGCAAGCAAGTATTAAGGAACAGTTTTCTTCTGAAGAAAAATAATGGGGTTTGTTCAGGGAAGTGTGCATCATCTCTTTTAGCTTTTCCTGTTCATCCCGTAAAACCTGGGGACAAAAAGCCATCTGCTATCAGACTGCCCACTGTGAAGTCAGATCAACACTGAAAAAAACAGGGATTCAAGGAAGAACAGGCTGTCTGCCATCCCATGGACCTGTGCTCATCTAAAAGCAACTGCGGTCAGTGGAAATGCGCCTGCAGAAGAAATCCAGCCCACACAATTTTTCACATCTTGTCTGCAGAGTCATCTCACTGGCAAGTCAGACTGGATAAGGGATTTAGCTACTTCATGGCATTCAGGATGTCATACAACAGATGGAGATTTCTCAGAAATCTCTCTGGCATGGTTTCAGCATGCAAAACATCTGCGCGAAAGGCAATGGATATGGTAAGAAATTAAAAGGTCTCCTAAGTGGTGTGCCCTGAGAGATTTGGTTGTCCATGAGGCAAAAGGCAGCAGTGTGCTGAGCATACTACCTCTCCTGACATGAAAAGTTAGCCTAACTCAGATGTTCCCCCTAACTTGCAGATGGGTCCCAGAGGAAGGAAGAATTTGTTGCAGAGATGAGCAAAGAAGGATAAAGAAGTGTTTCCTCACTGTTCAAAAACTTCTTTCCCAAAAGCATTTTACTTGAAAATTCATTTCCTTTCCCTCTCTTCTTAGTTTTCTTCTGTCTTAATATTATTCTTAATTTTGCTACTCCAGTCTATGTATATTTGATCACTTTTATTGTTCTCTTACTCCATTTTACTCTCTTCTGGTAACAAGTTATGCAAGACCCAGAAGGAGTGGCTGGATGTATATTTCAGTGTTTAGTCTGTGAGGGTATTCAAGGATTTAGTCTTTTCTCTGGTGTTTCTTGTAGGAAAGGGCTTCTTGTTTCTGCATACTCAATACAACAAAAAAAATGTCTGTACAGCACTGTGCTGATAGCCCTCCAATTCTACATTAATCAAAATGTGACAAATGGAATACAAAGAGGAGTAGACTTTAGGAAGGCGAGGTTGATTGTAATGCAGTAATATGGTAATTGGGAAATGTCCTGGGCTGTAGTGTAGGATATACCCAAAGTATTTATTCTATCACCATCTTCATGAGCTGTTGGAACCCGGTGGGACAGTGTTTTCCCAGGCCTCTGCCTCTGGGCTGTCTTCTGCTAATGGCCCATCAACGCCTTGCCCATGACTCACAGGTAACTCCCTCCAGGAGTTATCTCTGTTTAATGGGCCATCAAGGACCCACTTCACAACTCATCATCCATTATGAGATGCCCTGCCCAGGGGGAGGAGCCAAGCATTCTCACCTGGACATAATCTGGGATTTGGGACATTGCAGGCAGCCTTTACCCACTGGATTCCCAGAGGACCAGAGCTACCAGACCTTTCTACAGGATCACTGCTTCAGGAAGACCATCTCATCTGGACAGCTTCCACCACTCTGCTCAGGTTGTATTCTGACTCTGTCAGTGGGTTTTTTTTTTTGTATTATTGCATTTATTTTATTTATTTTACTTTTTTTCCTTTCTTCTTATTAAATTGTATTTCTGACTTGGAGCCTCTCACTCATTTTGCTTTCAAACCATGACAGGAAGCTTGGGTCAAACAAGTATCCTCTGCTTTCTATTTGATTCCCAATGTCAGCATTAGACTTTCTAATTGAATGGTTCCACATTTTGTCAATTTTTGGAAAAACAAAATGTCATAAAGCAGAGCTACAAGATCTTTGTAGGTGCAGTTGTATCAATGACCTTACACCTTGTTCTCAACACTCACTATCTGTGTGGGATCACTGACATGGGATGCAAATACTGTCGTCAGCTGTGACCTGTGGATTTGCATCAATAAGCATATTTAAGGGACAACCTGTATTTGGAGCAAGAGGGTCTGCACTCTCTCTGCTTCCATGGTCTGCTGGATGCACAAAAAATTCAGGATTATGCTTGCCTCACTAGTAAGACAGAACCAGAAGAGCACACTCTGTTCTATTTAAAGTCTAATAGTGGTATAATTGCATAATATTTGTCTAAAAAAGTGTAGTGGCAGTATAATTGTCCAATGACTGAGTTAGACAATTATAACCATCTGAAAGCATAGCACTGTCCATTTCCTGTGTCTCTAGTAGTTTTCTGCAGTGGCTAGGCAAATTAGGAATCTATTTGTTGCTAACAGTGTTGCCTGCTCACCAGTTTCCTAAAATGGGCTTCCATTTCATCAGCAAGCCCACTACTGAAATTACAAGATGCATTCATAGGTTACAGAATATATTTCCTTGAAATACATTGCTTTCAGCATTTGCTATTCATAAACATCCTCCTGGTTAGCTGAATTGTGTGGCATTACTTTGGTTGTTGCACTAACTTACTTTTAGAAACAAGATGGAACTGGAATAAGTCAGAGAGTTTTAAAGTCTTTGCAAGCAGAAACACTTGTCTTTGCATGGCCATATACCTTAGTTACATGGCTTTCATTCTCTATAGAAAAGTTATAGAAGTATCCCTTTAGTGGACTGGTGATAAGTTCCATCAGGTAAAAATTTATACCACTTGAACTACTCCAACACAAAGCAAAGGCACTAAGCTATTCAGTCACTGAAAAACAATACGGTGAGTGGAAACGTGGTTAGTAATGACAAATTAATCTCTACAGTGTAAAGACAAGGGCTACGTGCCTTGCTGTATCACAGTGGGGCCTGGACCCCAGCTGAGACCTTCAGGAGCCACCAAAATACATGTCAGACCCAGAGAATACAGAGAAATCTGGCTTGGTACTAATGAATGATGGTGCACAAGCAGTAAGTGATGTCTGCCTGAGGACTGCTGATGTAAGTTGGGTGCTGCAAAAATCACTGCGACTGCCCCTAGAGAGACGTGTTTGTTCTGCCACTGTTTGGGGGAAGTCTTTGGAGCTCAGTAGGTTCATGAGAACAGGGGCTAATGGGAAAAGCAGTTGACTTGGAAGGAGAAGGGTTTTGAATCTAAGCTGTCTGCCATCACTGTCATTACAGTCAGTCACAGGTGTCAGTGGTGACAGCCCTCAGATAGGCATAGCAAGATGCTCAGATTCTTTGTTCTCATTCAGACAAACTCCTCCTGGCTCCAAAGGAAGTTTGAATGGAAACTGGATAAGGTGCCTGGTATTCTGCTTAAAGCTATAAGATCTGGAAACAGCCTATCAGGGTGTTAGGGAACACTACAACATGTCTATGAAGGTTATATCAAAACTACACAGAAGCAAAGGAGCTACAGGAAGATACTTATCCTTCATGAAAGATTAATCATTACCAAACTTTTCAGAGCTTGCTCCTACTGTTGATTTCATGTCTGCTGTCTCTGACTGCTGCAAAAGGATTAGTAAACTCCTGTGAGACAGTACCAATCTCCATGCCTATATGCTCCTTCTCAGCAGCATTACTTCATAGCCTAGATATCTATTGCCGACCAGAAGCACTGGCCAGCCCATGAGACAAACACAGAAGTCAGTCAATAGCTGATTGCAGACATCTGCCGTGCTCAGGAGCAGTGTTCAGCTCCAGTGTTTGTATTAAAAAGCTTTTGTGGCGAGACAGCAGGACTGACTCGCTCGGAGCTTGCTCATGGTAACAGTCCCCCAAGGCAATGACGCATGGCTCGAGAGAGGAAGCAGGTTCTCTGATCTACAAACCATGCTCCCCCTCTTCTCTGCCAAATAACTACAGTGTCTAATTGCACCTTAAAGAGGGGGTGAGTTGTAAGCAAAAACAAACTTACTTGTGAATAAGCTTACACAGCCACTGTATTTTTCTTTTTTTTCTGTCCTACTTGTACTTTTAGCCCACTTGTACTTTTAGTCCCAGGGAGAGGAGTGTGTATATTGCCCCAGGACTGATCCTAAAAGGCAGTGAGACTCAGAGAGGCAATGGTGTCCTCAATCCTTCTCTGAACAAACAGAGCATCATGGTGTCAGGAACCCCAAGTGTGGTATCCTCCTTGATATCCTCCACCATGAGCCTGGTCTGTGGAGGGGTTGGTCTTTTGAGAATTAGTATATCCCTAACACCACCTTCTTTCCCAAACGGCAACAATATCAAATGAGGCTTCCTCAAGACTCCAACAACTGGCCCATGAAGTTGGCCAAGTTTCTAATATAAATATAAATCATGGAAATTTGAATATTTTCCCCACAGTCATTGGCTTATTTTGCTTTTGAAGTGCAAAGAAACTTTACCTCTGGTCCCTATTTTTTAATGCTGTTGCAATTAAAGCTGAGAAGCTGTGATTCAACACTTTTTCACTGGTGTTTGTCTAAGGATTTGATACAGTTATATCAGAGAATGCCCATCCTGGCATACAGGAAAACTGGAAGAGATAATCAGTTTTCAAAAGATGAGTTTACTTTGAAAACCAAAAATAAAGTGGAAGGGTAAAGACTAAGGTTCTGCAACATGACCTAAAAGCTCAGGAAACTGTGGGTTAAGGACAATCACCATTTAAACTTCTATCATCTGTAGCACTTTGTGCTCTCAGTCTGAGAAGCACTAAAGTCTGAATTACCAAAAATGGCAAAAACATAACAAAAGTTACCTGACATATTTAAACTTTTTGACAAAAATCTGTCAAAAATCTGTTGTATCAAGCTTTCTTTCTGCATACTGGATGCTGGTAGTCTGAATGCCTGTATTATTTGGATTTTCATGAATACTGATTTTGCCTGTTTGGCATTCATTGTTCAAGGATGGGATCTATTCTCTGCATTTTGATATCTGAGTGGACTGCTGAAAGTTTCTAAACAAATGAATTATTTGTGCTTAATACCCTTTTCCAGTTATAGACGTAAGTGAAGAACTGACTTTTTCAAAATAGTGACATTAAAAATAAAAATTCTCTGTGTGAATATGGTCAAGGGAGAGCTTTACAGACAAATTGAATGCTGGAATGTGAACAAATATTCTCCAAGTCTGTGTTTGCAGCAATCAGGCACCTCTCACTACAAGAACAGCAGTCATTCCAGCATGTAGTAAAAGGCTCTCAGGTTTAATCTTACAGTGTTTCTGTGCCAAACAGGTTCACATAGTTTGGACAACTTTTGAATAAGCATCAGTCTTCTGAATACTTATCTAAGACAAACTTCAGAAAACTTTCAACTGCCTCTATTGGAACTAATTAATCCTTTGAGCTAAAGCCAGTGCAGCTGCGTTTATTCAGTTTTCCAAGGAAGAGAATTATTATGTTAAAAAAATCAATTTTTAAAGAAAAAAGATAGTATACCTTATTTAACTCCCCGATTTTGAAGTTTCAGTCACAACAAGTACTATATTCTACGGAGTTAAGTATTAACTTAGCAGGTAATTGTCCATAAGGGAACCTGACCTTTCTGAAATCAGAAGTGCAGGCCCCAGCTCTCAGTGCACCTTATCTAAAGTTATACAACACCGGCAAAAATAATGGTTTTCGGCTTTCTCTTGGAGCCTTTTCTCAGAAGAAATCCCATCTTTCTCACTGCCTAAGGAGCCAAAAGGACGTGATCATATCAGCTTTTTGAGAGTGCCAGTGCTCCATTTACTTTTTTTCTGCTGGTGCTAACTGATGGTGAAGGATTTTTCCTCCGAGACTCTGACTTTATGTTCCCTTCTACATTCATTGAAGCTCATTTATTTTGCTTCTTTGTCAGAACAGCCTACCTCACTATAAAAGTGTTAAAGAAGTAATTTACTCAGGGCATGAATGAAATTCAGAGCTGCAATGAAGTGTTTATGTGGACTGGAGTGCTCCCTCCAAAGAATAAATGTGCTTTCTTGACAGCTCCCCCATGTTTGCTTTGCTTGTAAAGCCAAAGAATGAAGGAGGTAAGGTGTCAAAATCATGCAGAGTTGTTCACAAAGTACCATGTCTAATTATATAGCAGATACTGTTTTTCATTCTGCAGTAGAAAGATAACAAATATTCCCCCGATTTCTGACAAAACTGAGTTGTTCCAGTCTTTGATTTTCCTTGACTTAGACTTTGATTTAGTTTTGAATCTCAAACCCTTTCAGATCAGGCAAAGAATGGACTTTAACCCCAAAATATCTGGCTAATGCATTTTTTCATCAGGCTGTTTTTCTTCATTGGTCTTATTCCCATGAAACATACCGATTTAATCGTGTGTTCAGCTGTTCCCCACTGCCTCATTTTCTTTTGAACTGGTGATTATTGTATGTGCACTCATTTGTGACATAGATAGTCTTCCAAATCTTTTTGCTCAGGTATGCTGACATAAATGAATACTCATGTTATTGCCTTCTTCCTTAGGGAAAAAAAACCAACCAACCAACCAACCAACCAACAACAACAACAACAACAACAACAACACCACCACAAAAAACAAACAAACAACAAAAAAACCCCAAACAAATAACATGTTACTGGAAAAATGAGTAATTTAGAAAAGAATGCTTCAACTTTGTGAATTCTTCCCCTCTGTTGTATGACATTTCCTTATCTGTTGTCACAAGGTACATCATTGTCTATCACATTTCATTTTCCTCAGGAAAAATCCTCATACTGGTTTTACTTCACTTTGCTTCATGCAGAACTGAGGGGTTTTTTTCCTTATTTTGGGTGAAGAAAAGTCCACCCTGATGAAAAGATTTCCTCCAGGTTCCTGCTACTGTTGGTCAAGGCCAGAGCAGAGCTCAGAGCTGAGTCTCAGATATGGGCACACAGACCCTGCTGGGTGACAGAGAGGATGTCAGCTGGCAGACCACACCTATAGACTTGACATCCTTGCACAGCCATATATCTCCCTTTCTCATGTAGGTGTCCTGGGCACTTCCCATGTAACCTCAGAGTGAAGAAGTGCAGACATGTGGTGGTGAGTCACTCAAATTCGCTCAGCTTGGGGCTTACCTCCTGCAACATCCCTGCTCTCCCTTCCCAGGCTCTGCTGCCTCCCACAGGCCAGTTCTGGAGCAATTCTCTTTCACAGGTTTTTCTCAATGATTGAAAGCAGAGGTAAAAGTTATGTTTTAAAAACATACAAGCATAGCCCTTGAGACTCCTCTGGGAACAGAATTTTCCGATGTTCCCTTGGGACTAGAAGTGCTTGGTTGTTACTTTTAGTAGTAAAATTGTGGGATTTTGTTCGTTTGCTCTTTTGGAGGGGTTTACAGGGGTTTGTTTGCTTGTTTGTTTGTTTGATCACGTACTAACTATTGTATTCAAAGTCAGATTTGAATTTCAAAACAGGAAGTTCATGGATGCTCATCTGGAGTACAAAGATATCTCTAATCCAGAATTATTAACATATCTCCATCTATAATGCCGTGTTTATATATGGAGGTTTTATCATTGCTGAATGCTTCAGGTGGGAAGATTGTTTGATACACTCTGAAAAAACCTCTAAATTTTCAGATATTTATCTCATCCCAGCTCCAAACCTTTCACTCACCTCTTCTTTTTTATAGTTTGTTTCCAGTGTTGCAGTGAGTATCTGTCTTCAGGATATATTATGAAAATGTGAAGGTAGGTCAAAGAAGTCAAATACAATTCTGGTTTTAGCAACGGCCTTTGATCACAGGCATAGGCAAAGTAGAAAGAGATTAATGGAAGTTACCCTTTCCTTGGATTCACCCTTTTGAAGCCACATGACTCATGCAATATCTCATATAACCTGGATCTTTGCTATGAACTAATACGACACTCACATGACAGCAAAGCTCAAATTTAGCCCTTCAAAAGCTGCTTGCTGAGGTCTGAGATGACGTGGGGGAGGTAAAACCTCTCTAATGCTTAAATCCTCCTGCTGCTTTGGAACAGTCAGCACCTCATTAGCCTTAGCTCTTTGTTTGATAGGAAATGTCAGCTCTCCACAGGAAATCTTCTGCACCCAATGGCAGGAGCATCTGTCTCCATCTAGTGTTCATCCCTCTGCATTTGTAGTTCAGCTGCCCCATGGTGAAAACCGCAAACGTGCTCACTGAAGTGTCATCCTCTTACACATGAGAAGTCAAAATTACATGGTTGTCACAGTCAAAGGTAGAAGATGACATTTAACCTGCTTATTGCTGGGGCATTCAGGACTCACCTCTGCCTTGCCCTAAAAGACTATGAAATGACAAAAGATGCCTGAAAAATCTTTCTTTTTACAGTATTCCTCTACCCATGACCAAAGTTACATTCAAGCTCTTTCTATTGATTAACATTGAGGGAATTTCTTAGTTTGAGAGGTGAAATGTTTAATTAAGGAAAAATATGGAAACATTTATAGGAATACTTTCCACTGTCATTCACAAAGTACTGGGTAAGAGTTACTCAATTTACCTCACAATGTGACTGTGAAGAAGACAGATGTCATACCCTTTGTGGATTGTGAAATCAAGATAATTTTCCCCAAAAACCTTCTGCATAGTTTAAGGGCATTTGCAGTGAAACCAGGGACAGACTTCTACCAAGGCAACACTCAGCTCCAGAGGCCCAGCTTTTTGATTAATATTTTGCTCAATCACTTATAAGAACATGAGAAACCTGTGTACCAAGTGCTGGACAACCATTTTGTGCTGGTAGAAGTAGAACTTGAAGAAAGTGGTAGGCCACAGAGGCACTTTTGGGAAGAGAATGAGTCCCTTCAAAATATTTTTAGAGTCCTGAAAGGTCCTTCAGGCTGCCTATCTGGAATGGGACCCAGCCTGAAATCACTCATGAAGTCATAGCACTGAGCTGTCAGCCACAGCGACAATATCCTGAGAAACCCAGGATAAGTACAAGCACAAATTCTCTAGCTTTAAAATGAGAGGTAGAAGATAGATTCTGCAAGCTCAATGTGTAGTGAATTGTATTACGAGCCTTTGTGGGAGCCATGGTCTTGATCAGTCACTCTTTGTGAGATCTTTGTTAGTCCTATAATCACTAGCTGAAGGCAATTAAGCCCTAGCTCCATTTCTTAACACTTCCATGGTTCAGTAAGTGGAACCAATTCCAAAATCTCAGAGAATAATCTAAATGTCAGTGAGATGAACCCAAATAATTCTGATGAAAGCCAAGGGAGGCAAGCAAGGAGACCATGGAGCTCCATCATGCAGTTAGTACTGGTGCCAGCTTCCAATGCCTTAGTACTGTCTTGAGGCAAAACAAGTTTACAGCAACTGTTAACATGATCACACATCTTAGTTTTCTTGTCTCACATCCGAAAATCTTCCCAAAACATATTCACCCACTGACAGTCAGAGAATGCTGAGGGCTGTAAAAGCATGAGGGATCTACTGCCTTTCATGGTAGGGACCAGAGAAGAAGGAAACACAGAGGACTTAAGTGGAGAAGGAATTTAAGATTAACAGATTGTCTGGTCTGTGGGAACGTATTAGATCTTCAGGGAAGACTTGAAGTGCCAAGATATAGGGAGGTGGCATATAGGATGCTCCTGAAAGAGGTATGAGAGTACAACAAACTCCAACTCCAGCAGCAATGTGAGATTCCAGGAAACCTTACAGTTTCACATTCCTTGTTTTTTTGAGAACCTAGGTCTCTTTTGTTCATTCTCTCTTCTGTACTGCTTGATCACTTCTCCCTTGTTCTGACGACTCGTCTGAATTATAATCTCCACCACTGAGCTCTTGCTGACCTCCAGTTAATGAGAACAAGACAAAGACCACCCATGAAAATACTGCAAGCATTGCTGATGCTGGCAATGTCAGTGATTGAAAGTATGTTAAAGCTCTCTGTAAGAGAGGCATCAGCATGGCAATATTCAGTATTTGGTGTAAATTTTATCTTTGTATTCAACTCCTCCTACCTACCTTGCCATTCCTCAGGCTTAAAAAATAAGTACTTTTTGTTTAGATTTTGAAACAGATTTTGCTGGATCACTTCCATTTCGAACATCCCTAATTAGCATTACGAGTGTAAGGAGATATCGTTTCCCCTAGGTGTTAGAGCTAAAGAAGAATAATGTGAACATGAGTTTTATAATGTACAAGGGCTGAGTTGAAACTTTATAATAAAACCAGATGAGTTTTCATACTTCTGAATTTCATGAGGACAATTTCACATGGTATCAATCACAAATGGGCATACTGCAAATGAGGTTGTTTTGGTTAAACATCCAAAAGCTTGAATGCATTTAGAAGCCTTTCTGGTTTGGAAATAGGCAAACATTTTCATGAGATTTGCATTTCCTGAGCATATTCCAGGGATCTTCTGTTTCAGCCAGCTCAGAAACGGTACAAAAACTGTCACTAGAATGTTCCTATAGTCATGGAATTGTTGGCAATAGACTGATGCAACATATGGTGGGGATTTTTTTACTATCTAATACTAGTATTAGCAATACTAATCATTATTAGTATTACTATTACAACTGATGCTAGTTGTGTGTTTATGTATGTCTTCCACATTTCAAAATAGCTGAGCTCTGGAACAAGTTTGGGTTTTTATCTGAATTACTTTATACTATTGTAAACAGTAACAACAGTTCTGTTGACTAGGTAAATACATATTGTGGATATATGTACAATTTGAAGTGAATGTAGTGCTCAGGAACAGGCATGTAGTCCTTCATGTTATTCCCAGGATAGTAAAAGTACTTGTAGTGGCACTGCTGTCTTGTACCATGGACATGTATCTCCAGTCTTTTCTTGTGGAAATATCCTCAGCTATGACAAGACCCTCCAGTTTCTGTGGTAATTCAACTCTCAGCTTCTTTGCTGAGGCTGCCAAGAAAGTTTGCCTGATGTGGTTTTGGATGTGACCAATGATAGTGGCAAAATGGTAACAATGGTAGAATTTAGTTTTAAGCAGTTTGGGTACTGGGAAACTCAGGATGCTTCTTCCCTCAGCTCCATTGACATTCAGTGTACCAATTTGATGTTGTGCCAATTCATGCAGACAATCTTCAAAACAGCTTCTGTTTTGAGTAAAATGAAGTTCCAATTGCCTGAGTAGCAGAGGTACCATATGACTGCTTGGGTTAACTAGGATTTTAGGACTTTAGCAGGGAAATACCAAATTACAAACCTCTCCACAAATCCCAGACTTTTAAAAATTATTATTGATATCTAAATCACTAATCTGTTTGGTACTTAAGAATGTCACATATGGCTTTTACTACTATTATGGTAACTCTTCTGCCCTTTAATATAGGCATGAGGCCCTGAATAAACTTACGTGTGATATAAGAAGGCAGACTGACTCAAGAGCAGCTCATGAAATAATGACTGGAAAAAACAATGATCTATGGGAATTCTGCCCAGATCTATGAGAACTGCAAGGATCACTTTTCCCAGACTAATGAGCCTTGGGCAGAAACAGTTTGAAATGTTGAAACCAGGAGCATTTTTGAGGGAGGACATTTTAGAAGAATGTCTTGAAACTGCATTTTGTAACTGTGGAGAATAAAGCGGAGACTGTGTGTGGGTTGAGACTGTCGGAATCGGGATGCACCTCACCTAACTTCAGATGTCCTCAAGGAACATATTGAGTCTAAACTGGTCATTTGTGTTTCCTCTGTCAGCAGTAGGGAGAGACAAGTCTATGTTTAGCCCATATGAAAGACTTCTTGGTGACATCTATTTTAGGATGTGGAGCATTGTCCTTGTAAGTGTTAGTCGTTCTCTACTCAATAGCACCTAGAAAACCAGTTTTGACAGGATAGTTATCTTGTAAGCATCTTGACTAAAATTAGGAGAGACAAAGTCTCCTTTTCCATCTTCCAGGAGAGGATACTAATTCTTGCATGCTTAGGCCCTGGTGATTGTAATCCAGCAGTACAGACTTGCTTCTTTCTGGTATTTGGCCCTTGGCCCTGTGATGGGCTGAGGTGAGTTGGTGAACAAGCAGGCTGTATCTGTCAAAATGATATTGTGGTGCTTCCTTCTCATGACAGACCACAGGTCTTTAGTCCCCTGCACAATATCCCCATGAAATGAACCTCACAAGTATCAGTGTTTTATCAGTGCTGGGACACCCATCATTGACACTGTAGTTAACTGTTTACAAATTTTTTTTTTCCAGTTTCATTGTCATTGTGCATATATTTCCCAAAAATCCATGCTTTCTTCCATAGTTTAGGTGCAGATCTTCCTACCAATTACAATTATTTGTGCTAACTGTCTGGGCCATACAAGGATTTAACCAAAGCATCTCAATAACATGGACAAAGAAGCTGGCTCTCATGGTCTAGGCAGGCATGGTTCTGGCAAAAGCAGCCATATTTTGATCATTATTTTGATCATAGGAGGGAAACAGCAGGAATATATTAAGAATAGTGTTCTCTACCTTCACTAGACAAATGTTTTGAAAGACTTATGTCTTCATTCTTTAGCTGGGCAGGCCATTCAGCCATGGCAGTCACACCTTTTGACACTAACCCAAACCATTGCCTTTTTGAAGACTGCTATAGTTTTGGACAGGAAGCAGACCACCTTAGCCAGCTTTGGAAGGTGAGGAATAAACAGAGGTCTTTGTCCAGAGACTGTTTTCCATTAAATATAAAACAATTGCCTATGCCAGTAAAAAGGAGGAGTTCATCTCAGTAGTTCTGTAGTCAGTGCAAAGAAATAGTCACTCCCTGGAATCTCATCCCAGACACATCTGACACAAGAAAGTTGACTCAACTTTGAAGGTGTCAGTTTGTGCCAGGGTGATGAACTTAAGTAGGATGAAATAACTTACATGAGATGACGTGACTAGAAAAGCTGGGAATCTTCTCAAAACTGGGAATCAGTCTTCCCAAGCCCTGACCAAGTGGTGATATCACAAAGCCATCCTTTTTGATGAATTATTATTTAGCTTTAGGAGAGTAACTGTTATCCTCTATATCTAATTAGCTGTGTTTATCTTAGCAGTGAAGGCCCTAAGCATATTGTCTATCTATTGTTTCTAATTTGTCATGGATAATTGATTTTTTAGTCCATTGCAATTAAATACAAACAAAAGTAATTGTTTTAGGAAAACTAAAATGACAAAGTATCAATGTCAAACATTTGACAAATAAAAAATGTAAATGAAATTCATGTTAAGTCAAAGTCAATATTTTAAATGTTTTGAAAAGAAAAAGAATATTCTGTATTTAAGCATTGGAGTACTTTTAAGACTTGTTTAATTTCTTAATGATTTTTTTTTTTAAGAAACATTTTCAGGAAGTCTTTTGTTTTCTTGGCAAGTACAAATTGGCAAAAGAATGGTAGTTGTGCAAAACAATTGAGCTGTGGCTTCAAATCAACATTTTTTTCAAAGAAAAGAGGTTCAATCAACTCTAGAGTACTGCAATTGGAGAAACTGAAAAATGTCAGCTGTCCCTAAAAACTGAAATTCTAAATGAATGTGCATATGTATTACAATGTTCAAACAGGCGAACCGTGTTACTCGGTGAGATCATTTGATACAGTCAAAAAAAACCACTTGCCCTAAAAGAGACATTGGAGTTAACACATGTTGTGGCAGGGAATATCCCACATAAGTCTGCAACAGATTTGTCAGCAATTTATTTTGACTGCAGCAGGTGACTTAGACTAAGAGGAGGGAAAAGGCTAAAAAGGGTGCTAAAACCCTTTAAAGTTAGTAGCAAATCCAGCAAATTCCACTTGTATTTTTCATTTCAAATAAATCGTTTTTAGTGCCAAGAATCCACTAAAAATTACAGGACCTATCTGGAGCTGTGCCTGCACCCTTGGGACACCACTGTTTTCCTACAGCAACAAGTTGTCACTGTTTTCATTCTTTCCCTTTCTTGCCATGAGGTTCAGATCATTGATGCTCTTCTCCCCTGTGCAAAAGTGGTACAACAGCCTGTCAGAGTCTATCCCCAAAAGACAAGCAGTTTCCAAGTAACTGCATCAATCTACATAAAGCGAGTGGTATGGTGGCTTGCAAATCTATCCCTGATTCTAGGACCAGGCTCCAGGTGTGAGCAGTAAAATTGTAGCTTTTTTAAAGGGTTGCCTTGTAACAATTCTGGATCTGCTCTGACAATCCACTTGGAAAAAAACCCATACCAGTGGAGTTGCCAAATTTTCTGGGTGTTTTTTTTTTTTTTTTTTTTTTTGTTAGTTTGTTTTTTGTTTTGTTGTGTTGGGGTTTTTGGGGGGTTTGTTTTGTTTTTTTCCTGTGAAATAAATTCATTATCTTTGGAATTGTCACAGCAATTGTGAGTATGATCATCTTCCCAGAAAAGTGCAAAGAGCATACGGATGACTGTTTTGACATTGCATACAAACTGGAAAAGAAGATTGCATATAATTATCTGGATGTCATCATCCTTTGGAAAATTTCTGGCATACTTTCACTCAAAATATTTGTTTCAGCCCAACCTCCACCAATGATTAGAACATGTTTTGTGATGCCAACAGATTGTTTGTAGGAAGTTTGTAAAGAAAAAATATAATTGATGTAAAAAAGGAAAAAAATCCCTTTTAATCGGTTCCTTGTGCCAAAGATTAGAAGTGATGTTGACGTGCGCAACATAATCAGTCATAATCAAATCCTAGCTGGAATAGTACCTCAGATGTTGTTAATTGTATTCCTATTAGCCTAAGTTTGATTTACCCATTAAGTGCTGATGGAGGAGACAGAAACTTGTTCAAGATCCTGTATATTTTCTGTTAGCAGCCTAATCAAATGGATGGAAACACATAGAATTGTAACACACAGTGGCAGATCAAAAATACCCATGGGGGTTGAATTTCTGCCATGGAGAGTTTGCCTTATTCTTCCTGCCTCTGGGCTTAAAGACTTCAGAATGTAGCTGAAAATACTATAATCTCTACCAGATACTCAAACTATCCTTCCAGGATTTAACCATAAATTATGGAAATCCCTACATCATTCTTGTAGTACTTTATTAAATTCTATGGCTTTTCCCTAAAAAGGTACAGACTCCCTGATATTTCTCTTGGCTTTTCCACTGCTCTGGGATGTAGGTAGCCTGCTAGCATGTGCAGTTTAATATTGTTTCAACCTACAGGATTCAACATCTCTTTTGATGTGCAAATATGCTTCCCTGCAACCTCCATCAAACATGCAAAGTTCACAGCCCTCTCTGAGACCTCCCACTGTGGCTAGGAAGAATTTTTGCTGAAGTTCTCAGATAATATGTACTTTCCTCACTTCATAATACTTCTTTCACCATCCACTTGCTCCTTCCCCATTTTAACCTTTTCTGCAATGTTCTATCAATACTACTTGCCCAAGACTTATGAAATAATATGTAGGGAAACTGAAAAAAAGGTAGCTATGGTTTTAAGAAGGAAGTTAATTTGGCAAAAACCTTTTTGAAAAGGTAGTGTCAACAGGGAAGTTGCAATTTCTTCAAATGCACATTTTTCAAGATTTGAGGCTTACCCACTTTAATACAGTGTAAGTTCATGATCATACAATGAATAATTCACTATATGCAGGTGTTGTTGCCTTCACACTTGCATTTCTCCCTTCTTTTGTTCAAGAGAACTCCATGAAAAATGGACATAATTTTTCAAGGAATGGCAGTTTCAATGTTTTTGCTTCTATTCCACAGGTGGGATGCCCATAAACTACATGAAGATTATATCAAGACTAAAATGAAACTTTCACAAGACATAATGTTAAACTTTGCTTCTACATGCTTCCTTCCCAAATCCAAAATATAGGGTGATTGTGCATGCCCCTTCTACTGCCAGATACTGATGTGAAATAGCACCTGCTTCACAAGATTGCTGGGTAACTAATAGCAATATCTCATTTTGATCAGCTTTATAAATGCAGAGGCCCATTGCTCGGGCCAGAAATTAACATCTGTTGTATAAAAGGTATAATTTGACCATTTGTTTCAGCTTATCAATTGTATTTTGGCCCTGTTTTCCATGGCTGTGATACAGATTTTTCATTTCTCTGAGTAACTACTAGTAAACCACAAGAGGAAAGTTTTGCGTCATGCTTCTTACTGCTACACTTTGTGATCTAGGACAGAACATGTCTGACCAAAAGTCCCCACAGCCAGTGCCCTACTCCAGGAATGGTCAATGTGGATAAACAGAGAAAACTATAAACACAGATGAAGAACATAGAAGTATTTTCCAAGAAAAATCTGCCTTCCTATGGCAGTTTGTGGTGAGGCACCTCTTGAATAAAAAATGCTACCTTTGTATGTAATTCATCTCTTGATGAGTTTTTTTTCCCAGACTATTGCAGAAAACACCTGAGTCAAGAAAGAGAAAATTCTGTTCAATCTAGTATCCTGCCTCTCTCAAAAATAGTTTGTGGAACTTTTGACTTTGCTGTTACTCCCTATAGTAGATATTACACTATGTATCCTGGCAAGTACTGTTCCAAATAGTGGTTAACAAAATTGAGAACTCTTTTTTCTCAGCTTGTTGCTGTGGATGTACTTTTTGATTTTTGCAGTTCAATTTTAAACATCATCTTACACAAAGAGGGATCGCAGAAAATTATTTGTAATACATATTCTTTGTTCTTTAAAAAAGTCTCTATGCAGCAATCATATGGAAACATAATTTGTCTCAGTTTTACTCTTGAAACATGGCTTGAGTCTGGTTACCAAGTTGTTCATTCCTGTCACACATTTTACTGATTCTGCAGCCAGGCTGCTTAGTACCATCTTCCATTTTCTGCTATTGTGCCAGTGCACAACAACAAAATCCATGCAAGTGTAGTTTAGCACAATTCCTTCTGGCTCAGCAAGCAGCCATTGTCCCTCCCTTTGGTGCTCTACAACAGCAGCTACCTGAAAAACCTCAGTGTTTCCATCTTAAATCTTTTCCTTTTGGTTCCAAGTCCATGAGGTCTTTAAGGCTGGTGGCACCACAAACAACCAAGAGCCTTCTATGCAATCATGCCAGAATGCCCAAGATTTTCCTGGATTATCTCAGTATTTAGGGATTTATTTTATTTATTTGTACCACATGAACACAGTCATTTCTAGTAGAGAAATGGTGATGCAGAGTAGAGAAACATTAATATTAGTCTTAAATTTGCACCATCTACATCAAGATATGTTTAGACTGCCACAGAATATGATGCTTTTTATCCACACAGATCAAAGAACTCAAGTGATCTGCCCAGCCCTCCATCCCCAAATACACTGAGCTGTAGCAAAATGCTAGCATGATTTTAAAGTGTTCAGACTTTGAAAAAGAAAGTCCCTGCTTATCTGCTAATATTTTTTCTTGGTACAATCACTTCTACTTGCTACCAAAATGTCACTTACATGCTACAAGAAAGAAGCTGAATTATGATGAGAATTTCTGATCTGGTTAGGAAGCTGCCATTAGGTATTTTGTCTTTCCTCTCCGGTTCTTTACTCTGCCACCAGGCAATCTATGAGAAATCTCCTCAGCCAGTGTTGACCATAGGTCAGTTATGGTCCACGGACCAGTAGGCAGTTTTTCTTAGGAAAAGCCAGTATATTCTGTTTTGTTCATTGCATAAAGCAGGAGTCATGAGTTCTTGAGTCATTCACCAAGGAAATGAGATATCATAATTATGTTAGTTACATCATCCTTTTCTTCTGCTACCACATACCACCCTACCTACCTCTCCCAATTTCACAGTCTCTCTCTGAGGACAGCAGCTGCTGTCCAAGATGTTAAGAAAGACTTAATATCTACTTTGTAACTTTATTTTTGTCTCCTGTTTGTTAGTATGGGACACAGAATTTTGCAGATTTTATCAAAAAAGGCAATCTATCTAACAAATGGATTTCCTGTCAGTAGGGCTTTTATTAGTATGGCATTGTCAGAAATGGCTTTTTTTTTTTTTTTCTTTTTTTTTTCTTTTTTTTTTTTTTTCTTTTTTTTTTGCTGTTGTATTTTACACAGCACAAAGATTTTTACTTGAAATTTTTGAAGTTTGGATAGACAGTGTTTTTTTTCATTCAGGAACACAAATAGAAGGTGGAAAACCAGGAGAAAAATATAACGATAAATCCTGTTACAATGTTTATTTCACAGGATCAATGAAACTTATACTGAAGAAAATAGAAAATTCATTTTTCCCTAATTAACTAAGATCAGATTTCAAAAGGATCTGGGGAAATTGAGCTGTGAAATTCTCTATACTCAGTTGCTGGAACGAGACAGATTCATTTGCAGATATTAGGAGGACCTACACAGAGTGCTTTCAGTGCTCCCCCTGTATCCTGTTAAGCAAGCCAGTCTGCTTCCAGAAAGTATCTACCACTTCCAGACGAAGATGGTACTTTCTTCTGAGCACTCAACATTCTGTTGTCCAGCTATGATTACTCCCAGATAATGGCACAGGGTCCTGGCTTTGATGTGCTGAATCTCAATTCACTGGCTCCCAAAAAGCAATCAAGAGAGATTTCAAACACAATGAAACAGGTCAAGTCCTTAAGTATTTCTGAAAACCCAAGGAAAAGTCGGTTACACAACACATTCCAAAATCAAGCCTCTGGTGTGCCAATGCTGGTAGTGATGGCATGCAATCTTGGGTGAGATTTTTCCAGCAGCTCTTCAGGATCAGACACTTCCTACACTTTGTCAAGTCTGGCTTTTAGGCATTCCTAAAATGCAGGGGGATCATGAAAAAATCTATGCTATGAGGAACTTGCCATGTGGTGAAAAGAACTCAAACTAGGTCCCTCCCTGAACAAAAACAGATGGAAAAATACAGACAGACCACATCAGTGCTCCATGACCTACATCAAACCACCCTTCTAAACATCTCCTAAACCAGTACAAGAACCACATCAGAATAAACTTCCTATTGCTGAGATCTGTCAGACCAACAGCTTACAAGCATTGGGGCATGACCCAAAAGTGGGTCACCAGAGGACACCCAACTGGGTTTCATCCCACCAACTGAAAGGGCAGTAAATCCCTGTGGTTGCTAAAACCAAGTTGGAATTTTAAGCCCAGTGAGAAGGAGCAATTCTTTCCCTCATCCACACCTTCCCTTCCTGCTATAGCTGTGCTTGCCCTGGATTCCATCTTCGCTTGCCCACAGCAAAGCAGATGACCAGCTCTTCAGTTGCCCTCTCAGCTCCTTGTTGCTCCTGTTCAGCACTGACAAAGTGCCCATATGATGCCACAGGACTGTGTCAGAGCAATGTTGCCCAGGTGCTGAGGAGCACAGAAATAGCCCTGTTCCATCCCTGTGATTTGCCAGGCAAGCAGCCTCCAGCGTTCCTCACCTTCCAAACTCAGACATGGTGGTTTCTGGGGCCTGAGCTCATGCTTAAGATTACCAAGCCCACTTGGTTACATGTTGTTATTCTCCAAATGAATGGTCAGCTGCTCATAAAGTAGGACAATGTTTATATTAGATATAACACTTACAATGTTTCGATTTTTCTTAAATGGGAGGAGGAAGATAGCAAATGCAATTGCACATGAATGTAGCAAGAGTTTCCCAGCTAACTCATTCCCTAAGAGCATATGAATAAAAAAGTTAATGGAAAACCTAAGAAAGTTGCTAGGCCACCAATCAAATTGTGAAGTCCATCACTGGAGGAGCCTTTCAGTATTTAACAAATAGAGCTGACATTTCTCTACCTGGTAAAGGGTTTTCTTAATGGAACAGATGGGAGATTTGTCTTCCAGATTTTTCTGCATAGGGACAAGTCAGAATGCACCGATTTCTACTTCATAATAGTTGTTTTAATAAGTACCAACAAGAAAAAAAAAAAAAAGAAAAATAGAAAAATAGAAAAATAGAAAAATAGAAATAGTAAAAGTGTTTACTTGCCTGGAGCATGGTGTCCCTTTGGTAATTGCAATGTAAATTGAGAGTGAAAACAGTCTTCCAGCTTCTGTTTATATCCTAAAAAAATGGGCAGGTAATAGCACATGAGGAAACAAGACAGCAAAATCTGAAGCAGAGTTTACAACAGGTAAACAGTTACTATGTTTTAATCTGAATACCACATTAGAAATTCCAAGGCAAATCCTGCTGTATCACAACTGCTGGCACCCTGCTAGATTTCAGTAGGGCAGGGACAGTTAATGGTATTTGCGTTAGAAGCACAGAAACACTGTTAGTTTCCTAAAATGAGGGCTGTACCTAATGTTGCACTAATACTGCTCTTTTCTCTACTAAGAGGGCTTTAGGCTCTAGTCCCTAAGTTTTATGGTGTTAACTTACTGTGACATCCCTCAGCAGCTGAAGCACAGATAACACTATCTTGCAGATAACAAGCATGCATGTGGGTAATCCATTTAAGTTCTTTCCTAGATTATCTCCCGGTAGTAAATGTGCTTAAAAATTAATCATTCTTTCTGTTGTGTTTTGCTCAGAAAATCCATACTCTTCATATCAGGAGTCAATAAAAGCTTTCCCAAACATTAAGATAAGTAAATATGGTGGGGGGTTTTAAAACATTGCCTTAAAGGAATTCATAAGCATATGCTTTGCATGACTAAGCTTCTCTGTTTCACTACTGGATTCTGGATGGTGACATTGATACCATATAACTGTGGCTCAAAACCACCCTGCCTCTTGTCTGACATCTCTCCTGCTGTGTACCCATGCTTGATGTGGTTTTTATGGTGTTCGCAAGATATTAATGAGGTCTTGATTGAGGTGTTTTGTTGCATCAGTGATACAGTTTGCTCGAGATTTATATGAGTGTTTTTATTTGGATTTTCATCAGGGAGAGATTTGTTTTTAGTTCCTGTCAGTTGAATGCATATATATTCATGATTGCTGAGAACACCTTATGATTTCTTGGGATCCTGAGAAAAGCGAGAAGAGAAAATCCAAAAAATATTCTGTCCTTGGAGAATAAATCAAAAAAGTATGGTGTTTAGATTATTTTATCTGAAAGGCAATAGTTTTCTCAGAAGAGCTCTAGGGTCATGCACAAGCATAGTGACACATGCAGCTCAATGCAACACAGATCTGGATGCTACAGGCTCACAAGAGGTAGGCAGCTGATGTGGCAATTTACCAGGTGCACCAATCACCTTCTCATCATGGGATGCATAAACAAAACAAAACAATTCAGTGGAGACCATTTCTTGCTCTTTGGTAAACTCATTTCAGATCTCCCATTTTAAGAAATCCTACATTTTGGGGTGGCGGTAGTGATAAAAATAAAACCTCTGCTCCTCACCTTCTAACTCCCTAGAATGAGGGGGAAAATCACATTCCTTTGTTCCCTACTCCTTTTCATTAGGTACTAGAGAAGATTCCTCCAGTGTGTTTTTGCTGCCCAGTTAGACACTTTTTGCCTGCTCAGTGTAGTCACTGAAGATTAATTTGAGCTGATTTAAATTAAAACTACCATTGCATTATGCTCAGTTGAGCAGATTTTTACTGAAGCATGTTGATGTTATTTATTTATCTTCAGCACCCAGCTCTGGTTACATATGACAGTGTTTAACCTGCAGAAGGTTTACTATAGTGAGTTTAAAGCCTGGAGGATGGCAAAACTCTACATTTTAGTGACCATGCCATGCTGTGTCATATATACTATCCTAATTCCTTTCACTCCCCAGAACTACATGTTCAGTAGTATCTCTGCATTTGGGCAAAATCAAGAGGTCCATTGCCCCTCTTAAAAGCTGGATATAAATTAACCACAGACACTGTTCTATGGGATCTGTCTCACCTTCCTTTGGTCTCAGTGTCCACTCTCATACCTCACCTCCCCTTGATCCTGTGCAGCATAACATTGATGGAAGAACCAAAGCTAGACACATAAGTATGATATACACAGGGTACTTTCAAAACTCCTTGGTGCAAAGCCAGCACTGGGTTGTTGAAAACATGATAGAAGGCTGTTACTTACTATATTCCAGCTGCTGTCATAAAAAAAAAAAAATCATACTGCTTTAAGTAAATGCTAATAAAATATCACATTCCTTCCTTCAGTAATAAATTAAACAGTTTGTGAAAATATTACATAGTGAAAAATATTTGTGAGGATCTGGCTTTTCATAAAACTGCTGGACCTACAAGTTTTGCAATGCACAGCACCATGTCTACATCTTTTTAAGTAAGGCATAGTGGTTAATATCCCATTGGTTGTTTTTATTCTTGCTCACTTCTCACCACAGAAGCCTACTGGATGGATAATCTCAAGGAGAGAAAGTATAGATGTAGTACAGTTAATAGAATTAGAAATAGAATTAGAAATTAATAGCTAGGAGATCAGTGATCCAATGCATATTCATAGAAAGAAGCTCCATTTATTTCAGATATCTGCACTAGTTTCTGTGCTGATCCGGTGCTGTGGTATTAGATATCCCAAATGCATGAAATCCTGTTTTCTTCTCCCTTTGAAGCTGTGGTATGACTTCAAGGGGAAAAGGAAAAGGCTGGTAGAGCTTTTGGAAGGCTTACTGCAGGACCTGTAAAATTAGTAATTATTAATATTAATTAATAGTTACACTTGTAAGTACAAAACTAAAAACTGCTGAGGTCTATTGCAGAGGAAACATTCACTAGAATTCTAGGTTAGGTACAGCAGTGGTCTTTTGCCATACATAAAGGTCAGGCTAGAAAAGAGATTAAGCAAAGATCTATTCATTCTGAGTCCATCTTGAAAAAACAAGAGATCTGGCCAAACTGAAATTGATGCTCAGTGACTTCAATGATTAGATCATAGTCTTATGATATGAGACACATCACATAGTAAACTGAGCTGGGGCCAAGAATAATGAACAGAGATCTCATTAACTGAGATTCTGCAAGTTCTAAATTTTACTAAATCATTTTAATGTCACCTCTCACCACTAAGTGGCAAAAATAATACAGTGAAAGCACTCGGTATTTGCAGTACCAGACATGCCTGGCATACTCCCTATGAGTCCAGAGAGATTATAAAAATACAAGCAAATATTTTTTAATCAGACCCAATTAATTTGTTCTTAATCCTTTCCAAGTTTTTTCCAATAATAATACTGGTAATGCCCCTGTAAATTTTTTATCACACACAGGACATAATTATTTTTAAAGCTATGGGAATGAACATGAAAACATGTTTTGCAAATGTGTAGAAAGTATGGGCAAGGTTATAATTTAATGTGGACTAAATGGAACAAATTCTAATCTTCCAAAAGACTTAAGCTAACTCACTATTCTGTGTAACAAACAATTTTGGTGTGCCACAATGCTTCAGCAAATGACAGTTTAAGATTTTGGGAGCAGCAGACTTATGGTGTTCGAAACATAACAGCAGTAGAAAATCTGTGGCTTGTCAAAGAACCTTCTCACATCGTTTACCTCTATCTGCTGTCCACAATCTCTTTGCAGGTGTCCTTCTAGTCTGATCCTTGTAAAAATAGATCCACCAAGGAGGAAAGGTCACACAGAGTAGGAGAATCCTTTTAACAGGAAGGAGGATCATGGAAACATTTAACAGGAAAATGGAGTACATCATTCCAGTGCTAACGCATAAAGTGAGAGCAAATTTATGTAAATACAGTCCAAGTGACGAAGTTTATAATTTCTGTCTCTGGAAGTTGCACGAAGAATGAGCTGTAAACTGAATTATGATCTAGCTCAGCATTAACCACTTGGTGTGATAGGAAAAGGTACTAGTTATGCAAAACTGTGTAAAATTCAGTCTGCTTTTAACCATATTTTCTCAAGATGTCTTTTACTTAGAGATATTACTTCTGACCTACCAGGCATTCTCACAGTCTAGAAATTTTGTTGCATTTCAGGGACAAACTTCATCAGTGGTGACTGGGTGAGACTAAACCTAGCAATAGTAGCAACAATAACAACAAATATCATACTCCACAGTCTGGAAGTCTATCTGTTCAAAGATTATCTAATTTCTAAACCAGGAATAGCACCATACTAGACTTCCTGCAGAATGTAATTTTTTTTCAAGCATATTGATCACTCTTATACAGACTTCGTTTTAGGAATCCAACAATGTCATCCTCTACAGCAAAAGAGAAAGTGAATTTCAATTGTTGGTTCCTTCCTCTTAGGTGACAAATACCTGTAAAGCTAAATTTAAGAATTCCCTTCTTTATTTCCAGATAATTGAAGTAACTAAAGGGAAGGTAGAAATATATCTGGAAAAAACAGTAAATTTTAGTTTTGTCAAAATTTTCTTGCTAATGAACAACATACTGAGCCACTGAATAAGTATGGAATATCTACAGAAATCAGGAACAGCTTTTCAGCTCTTCTCCTTGAAGCTGGCATCTCTCCAGTGACTTCAGGAGGAGATATGAATATATGAATTCTCCTTGGAGGGGACTGCTGGAGGACAATATTTTGTGTCTGGTGTTTCCGGTGGTAAGTGATCTGTGATGATCCAGGGAGTTTATTCCAGACCCCTCCTGACACTACCACCCTCTGTAAAGTTTCTGCTGGATCCTGTGCCCACAGTCGTATTCCGCAAACACTGTGAGCAACTCTAGAACAGCTCTTCCAGGAAATTTATGATGTGCCTTATAGGAAATAAATCTTTTCATGTTTGGAACAGTCTACTTCAGTCATCAACATCAGAAGAGTCTGGAAATCAAAAAGAACAGCAGAACCACAAGCAATTATCTTGGCTCTTTCATTCACTGAAACTGCTGAGTTAAGTAACAATTAGGGCTTTATCCTCTGTGGTAAAATGAGCAGATTGTCAGGTTTTCTGTGAAATTTCTGCTCTTTTATGAAACTCTAGCCATGAGATGGGTAGAGACTGCTTTTTGGCTGGTGTATTACGGGCACTTGTATGACCCTCTGCCCACACTGAATGCAGAGCAGGGAGGACAGGCACACACTGACCAACCAGGGCCCTAAGCCTACAACAAATCCCTCCCTGGCACACAGAGACCAGCCCCCAGTTAAGAAGACTCTCAGTGGGAGGTGCAAAGATACCTGAGATCTTTATCCCCTTTTGAAGTCACCAGCATTCAGAGAAGAGCAAGATCCCTGTGGAATGGTGGAATACCCTCGCTGTATCTCGGCATGTGTCAATCTATAATCTATTTTTTGCCTGTCCATGCAAAATGTAGTGACTTAAAAAAAGTAGGAAAGTCCACTTTTCCATTTACAGCACATCAGATTCACACACCAGGTCTGGTAGAATTTCACCACAAAATACCTGCATTATCAGCATGGCAGCATATGAAAATAAAACACTTTCATGTATTTTTAAAGAATTGTCTTTTGTTCATTGCAATTAACTGACTTTTGTGCATGTAAATTATGTATACAGTAATAGACATTAAAATTTGATTATATGTTTCAAACTTAGTTTCTTGTAATCAGTGCACCCACTGATACTAGCAGAAGAAACAAAGATGCTCTTTCTCTTGTGAAGAAAAGCCCACAACAAATGAATGTATTTTACATTTACATGGATATCTTATATTTGAGCACACTCACAACCCAGAGAAGTGGCAGTCAGAATAATGATACAGATAATTGCATCATACTCACAATAAAGATGTTACTTGGAAACAATTCAAGTTTTTGACAAAAGCATATGGCATTTATGATCTCATTATTCATAAATTAATGTCAAGCCTTTGATTTAGTATTGAAAGAGCCATATGTCCAAATTTGTCTCTTACACGTCCGGTGATAATCAACACAGATATTCAAAGTAATAACATCAAGATTTAAATACATCAAATGTCACAAAAAACTGTAAAATCTGGATGCTTATCCTATCTCTGCAACAAAGCCATCTGAACTTCATACATTTGCAAAGCTGGACTGGAAATACAGAGGAACTGATATGCACATAGAAGAAACAGATTGTGTTATTTTATAAATTGTTTACTGCAAGACATTGTTCACTTCTCTCACTTTTCACTCTTTGAACCACAAGGCAATGTTAAACTAAAAAGTCTTTAATCAATGTGTTCATTACTCCTAACTAGAGTCACATAAAAATTAAAAGCAATCAATAACAACAGCAGAACAAGTAGATCCCCTGAGCCACTATTCTTCTATTCAACATTTTTTTCTGTATAAAGTTATGGTACTTCTTAATTAGCACCTGTTTTCATGGTCTTGGAAATATCCATATATAAAGTTTTGTTCATGTGTTTGTAAGTTGCTTTTGAGCTCCTTTTTTATCAGTTTGAAAGAACAGCTGAATTTATGTATACAGGAAGAAACATCACCTTGTGATTTACAAGTGTACCTGGAATTTTTTACACTGAGAACTGTCAGATTAGGGAGTTAAAACAAATCCATATAATAACAGTAAGTATGATATTGTAAACATTACTGAACAACTTCATTCCTGTCACCAGATCACAAAATTGATTAAAGAATCAAGATATTTTCTTTAAAAAAAATCTTTAGAGAGTTTAAGTATTTCACATGGAGAGTTTTAGATACTCTGCCTGAGTTTTGTGTCCTCTGTAAATCCTCAGCTAACATGGCTGCCTTTCCCCAGCACACTCCCTGCCCAGCCACATACCTCCACCTGCTCCCCAAGGATGTTGACCAACTTCCAGCTTTCACTTTACAAATCACAACTGCCAGTTATTTGTTGCTAATCAAATACACATTTTCTTATGTCAGCAGTTGTTCCAATTGACCCAGAAGAGATCGGGTTGTTCTCAGGCCGCAGTTTGGATAGCCTCTGATGGAAAATTCCCTGAGGGCTTTAATTTTCAAAGCAAACTGTACATGTAGAGGTGCAACCAGGGAGCAATCGACAGAATGCATGTTCATTGTATCTGCAAGCCCTACAGCAAACTACATGACCCAGACATCAGTTTCCTTTAAAACCAATGGGTCTATTCATAGTGTTGCCTGTCTCTTAGTGTCATTACTTATCTGTTGGGAACTTGACTCCCTGTACAAATAGAGCAGCTGACAGTGAGACAGAGGATCACAGTCAAACTCACAAGTACCTGTTATTCTTAGTCAACTTCAACAACACTAGACTTTTTGTAATAAACCTGGGCATCAAGTTCAGACTGTGCCCAATAAAAGTTCCTGCAGCTGAAACAACCATGGTCTGGCAGAATCAGCCTTGTCAGTAAATTACCATATAACACATCTTTCTTGTCAAAACAATTTTCACAATAAAAATGGGCCCAATAAAAATTCTGGCCAGTTTTGGGCTGAAAGGTCTGCTGGTCATCATTTGGTCAGCAGGCCAGGAATGCTTCAAGACAATCTGTTTGTTTCTCCTTTGCAAAGCAGATTGTCTGCAGTGGGACACAGATGTTTATGGGTTGTCATACCATGAACCAAGTCTCTTATCAAATCACAGCCCTTAGTCCACAGAGTGAGTGTGCCACTTCATTTGCATCTCGGCGTGTTTTCCATGAAAACTGTGGCATTTAAATTTGGGTCCACCCTGAGGATCCTAACGGGACATAATTAGCAGGGTTGTGTCTCGCCCAGGGTCCCACCACCATGGGCAGGCTGCAGCCTTTCAGGGTAGTGTTTCCAGGAATCTCTTTGATGTGATTTGCACTCACAGAGGCGCATAGTGTGAATGCAGAGGTTCAGACCATCTGCAATGTTTGTGCAAGTGGGCACAAGTATAAAAAGTCTCTTTGTTTCCTGCCCTCATCTGCTCCCACACTCAGCTTTCAAATGTGGGTGCTGGATTCTGATGGCACTTTTCAGCACCTACAGTGATGTGACTGATGCACTTTAAGATTAAACTGTGTAGCCTGTTTGCCTGACTGAGATATTTTGTGTAGAGTCTCATGTTTAAAAATTCATCAGATGTTAAAAGTTCAAAGTGGTTTCAAATTATCTACATCTCAAGGAGTCTGTAAGTGAGCACATTAGAGTTTCATTTCTTCCTATGCCACCACCAATGAAAGCTTCTTGTTAAAGTTTCCTTAGCTAGAAAAAGGCAATAACAACTTAATCCTTCACTGTATCAAATATGCCATGCACAGCATCGTGATATTGAGTAGTCTGAAGCCATTAATTTGTTAGGATGTTATATTTCATTTCAACATTTCTCTCTGCTGCCTCAGAAACCAGATTTCACCTACAAATCAGAACTTTTTTTATCTGAATGTTAGTAGCCTGGAGTGAGTGGCATTTTGTTTTCCTTTCACAGTAATATCAGGGAGTGCATATCTGCCCCATCACATTAAGAATTAACTGCTAAGGCATCCGATGTTCAAAGGAATCAATATATTAGTGCAAAAATCACAAAGGTCATTGTGGTCACTCTCCAACTTCCAAATATTTACTCTTATAATTTCTTCATCACCAAAATTTCAGAATTTATATCCTTCTCCCTGTCTAAAAGATACAACTGGGGGAAAAAGATGACTTACATTGTAGTAAAGCTCTTACTCAATGGCTTTTTCTCTAATTATCAAGTGTTAATTAATTTTAAATTAACTAAATAAGGTATCATTTTTGTCTCACTGGGAAGAAGGGAGGGAGAAGTTGCACCTCTTTAGCTGTATCTTTTTGTTTCATCACAAAACACACATCCTCCCTGTCTCTCAGTGCCAATAACTTGAGGCTCTGTTCTGCACCCAGAACCTCCCACAAAGGGAGTGCTGCACCATGCCCAGCAATAAGTACAGAGGGCAGGGACAGGTGAGTGCAGGAAATTTATGGTTCAAATTCTCCTGGGTATGAACAGCATGTAGAAAAGGGTGCAGAGGTGTGTCTGTTTCTGGGGAGCTCATGGATATTTGTGCTGAATGTATTTGGCTTGAACATTGATATCATGTGGCACAGCTGCCTAACCTAAATGAGGTTTGGGCTGTCATTCCTTAGGCAGGACAAATTTTAAGACTTTAAATCTGTAACTTTGTCTTTCCATATGTTTCTCATTCAACCTAATGTGCAATTTCCTGTTAAAATAAACTTGGCTTTGGGATAACAGAGAAAGATAATCTAGGCAGCTCACTATCCCACATCAAACTCCTCCCTTCCTCTATGTTAATGTTTTCTGGCTTGGGTCTGATGCCATTCTAAGTGTTCCTGCTGTTAAATACTGTTTTCTTTCACTGCCTCACACTCCTCTTTCCCTAATAATAAGGTTGTTTTACTTCTCCTCATGTAACCATAGTATTGTTCTGTCACTTCCACCCATGAAAAAAAAAATCCCTTTGCAATGGAAAAAGATGCTGCAGGGAGAAAGCAAAAAGGAAGAGGCAGCAGAAGGGTCCTGAGAGGAAATTCGTTAGTTGGCCCAAACATATAAATCCAGAAGAAGGGCAGACCACCCTTCATGAATCACTCACACCTAAAAGAGAGTGTGCAACATTGGAAGGGGCTGACATGGAAGACTGAAGTGCAGAAGCTCTATATAGGTTTGGGTTGTAGTAGCAAGCTCTAGAGCATGGACAGGACCTTTATATTGCCAACCCAGTGTTGCTGAGGTGTCCAGAGGCCATTGGTTTGCATGGTGGGGCAGTTCTCCCAGAAGCAAGTTTAAACTTTTTTTTTAGAAACATTTAGCAGAAATCCTTTCGTTTCAAAAGAAACTGATGTTGACCACACTAAAACATTAATGATTACTGTCTAGCTGTAGAATAATAATAATAATAATAACAACAAAACTAATAATAAATTTGCTAATTAAACACATTTGCAAGGTGAACAAGGGTCATGAAACACTCATGAAAAGGTCACCTTGTAAGGTGACCAAGAATGTGGAATTCTGACCTTTAAGACTGAGTGTAGCTCTCTAAATGAGTCTGCTTTTGCTAATCCTGAGTACAACAGAAACTCCCAATAAATGGGCACTGGCTAAGGAAACAAAGAGATCCCAGGAATGAGACTGCTGCCTTCCTCCCAAAAAACCTCCTGTTATCAAGAGAAGTGAGTGGTCTGGAGGAAAATTTGTTGATGTCTGTCTTCCCCAAAGGTACTTCAAACAGTAAATGAACACACAAGATCCCATGTTTATTTTCTTTTAAATATATTTTTGAAAATATTGTGTGATCCAAAATATGTGTTTTTCAATTTTTCATGGCCCAGCCTTGAGTGATGTATTTTATCCATATTCATAACAGTGTACAAACTTTCTATTCATAGCTCTCTCCACAGCATAAATTTGGGTGGGCATGCTGGAATTTCCTTCTGTGGCATATGGTAATCCTTTACCTGAGGGCTTGCTCCAAATAAATGTTTACATTCCTCTGACAGCTCACTTGAAATGTAAAGGAACAAGGTATGTGAGTCTTCCATTAAATAACTGACTGCATTTACATGTTTGGAGGAGGAAGGCACATAGCGTTCCTACACTGGACTGGCTGCAGGAATGTCCAACCTTGTTTCCTCTCATAAATATTTCATAATAGAAAGGACCTTAAAAATATGCCAATCCAAACTGCGGATTGACCCTTCCAACTCCAGGCACCATAGCTTGGAGGGACTGAAATAAACACCACAAGTAAGCAGTGCCTGCAGTGGGCAGTCATCCGTGGAAACCACAGCCTCCTCTTTGGTCCTGGGGGCCATCGTTTCATTCAGAGGCTATTCCAGGGAGGACTGGCTGACAGGAAGGGTGGTGGGTGGGAGGGTCACACATCAAAGGTGTAAAGAAAGGTGGAAATGACCTGGAGAAAAACTTCCTAGTCTGGGATAGGGTTTCATTTTATTTTACACAGTTCAAGCAAATGATGTTTTTACTGATGTAGATGAAAGAATGCCCCAGTAGCTAGGGATATGCACCCTGAAGAAGTAAATAGGAAAAATGTCCACACATGGTGATTATATCCAATTACAGAAGTAAATGTGCCACTGTTTGCTTATTAGAGTACCAGGCCTACTCGAGCTCCTGTGATTCCAGCTAGTCATATGGGGTTTCATTAACCTTTTAATCATTATTCATACCACCAGGGCTATTCACTTGGCCACTCTCCTTTAAGCTACTACCAGACTGGGGCTGGCAGGTTACCAACACATCCCCAAGAGAAAGAGCAGCACAGGAAGTAAGGAGTTTGTTATTCCACAGGAATCCAAACCCACAGCTTTCTCTGGTCACTCCTGCCCACCTTCCTTGGCAATTGAGTTCTAATAAGATATCCTACAGCTGCCTTTGATCCTTTACTGAGGGGACATGATGTTTAGCTCGACAGGAAGGTAAAATACAGAGGCTCTTTCTCCTCTGTTGCTCACATTCCTGCAAAGTGAAAAATGTCACTTTTCCCAGTTACAAGTTCTCTGTTTCCCGTAAGTGCTCATTGAGAGGCCCACACATTTGCTATTCCTTTCAATTGCTATCAAGATCACTCTTATACGTCTCTAAAACAGCACAAGGAGCTTGTGCAAACTGAGTACAAATAAAATTAGTATTGGTCTAGGCTGACAACACCCCTCAAAAGCTGAGAAGTGCCTGAGTGGCATCTTGTTCAGGACACATAGAGGCTGATATGTACCCAGCAGCTTTTCTTTAAATGAGGAGAAGCTTCATGGATGTTACAGATTTACACTGGCATAAAACTAGGGGAAGCAAATGGACTAGTAGCTACAGTAGCTACTAGTAACTAGTACCTAGTAGCTACAGTAAATGATAATTACCAGAATAATAAGCTCCAGTCTCTTCTCTGAGGAACAAAATTTCCTCTACAACCTTTAATGAAGTTGGGATCTGAGCCTTTTGTGGGCTAATTTCCTACACAGTGGCCACTTTACAGTGTGGATACCAGCTTCCATATATGTAAAGTAACTTGTCTGAATGTGACAGAAGTCAAAGATACAGCCAGGGGCAGAAATAAACCAGACCATAATATGAATGTGCACCACTCCTGCTAGAATCTGATAGCATATTTATTTAATCCTGGATTTTACTCTTATTTAATAGTCTTACACTGGTACTCCCTCATAGCAGCTCATGCATATCAGTCTAACCTTTAGATCAAGGCCTTCCAGACTACCCTTACAGCTTCTCCTCAAGGTTGGCAGGCTGAGATTAACTTTTTTCTAATGATGGAGGTAGAAATATAAACATCTTAAGACTTCAGCTGAATTTTTTCAGAAAGATTTCCTTGTATTTGGAGAAGTTCCACTGTGTTCAGCTCATGAACTATAAAACCCATCCACAGTCCTTTACCAAACGGGTTCAGAAAATCTTTGCAAAGGGGAAGAACAACCTTTAAAACTGGGATGAAGTGTATCTCCATATTTGATTTTGTAATCTTAATGAAGATGTTGAGAAACACCTCTTAAATAATCAGGAGATTTCAAGGCATGTTTCTGTAGGTTTCAGTACACTTCTCACCACATGGTCGGTTTCATGCAACTGTCTCCACAGAAGTGTAATTTAGAGCCCTTTCATTCTAAAACAGTCCTCTAGTACATTAATAATATTTTATGTCTACAGCTTGCCTGCATCACCATTAAGTCTCATTAGAACTGCACTTTGGGCTTCCATGTAACTCTTGTGTGGCAGAAGCCAAGGGAAGAGGCTGCTGTTTTCTGCTCTCAGTAAAAAAAACATGCTCTGGAGACTTTGCATTGAAGTGAAAAATTGTCACTGCATAGTAAGACAAACGCCTCATCGCACAATCCCCATTCTTAAAAGAGAGCTGGGCCCACCCCCCAGACATACACAGGAAGCTAAGTAGCTTTGTATGGCAAAACTGAATTATAGATTACAAATAGCAAAACAGCAGATAATCTCAGTAAAGAATGGAAAATAAGGGATTTAAACAATCTATGTAGACTTTGAAATTATATTTCTATTGTCACATTCTGAAGGCAACAATATATGTTTGTAAATTGCTTTATTCCTCCAAAGCAGCAGTGGCAGCTGTTTGCATCCAAGTATTTAATGTGGGTTGGGGATAGACTGTTTAAAGTCTTTGAAAGAAAGGAATTTTCTTTTCATTCTTCTTTACCAGAGTGGAAAGTTACTTCGCAACTTTCAAATATTTGCAAATTCATCCAGGTTTGGAAAAAAAAAAAGCCCACCCAAAAGACTATGTGAGATGTATAAAACCACAAATTCCTTGAGGCTTGTTTATTTTCAAGTTCAGAAAACAAAGCATTTGATGGCTACCAGAAAGAGGGCAATGTGTTTTTGTGCTGATTACATCAAATACAGTTTCCCATTGTCTGAAGAACAATTTTCTGCCAAGAAATTGTTTTGACTGAGCTTTGGGTAGTAATGAGCTTTTGCTATTCAATAAAATTCTGCTTATCACTATCAATCCAGTTGCAGACTGTGAACTACTTTAATTTGGTAATCTATTGGGATTTCTAGCTTTCTGTGAAACCAGCAAACTCTCTCACATACCTCTGTAGGCATCTCACGAAAAACCCACAACATCTGCAAATCAAAAAGCAATTATTAGAATAAATATTCTAGATACATGGCTGATTTGCTATATTTCAGCTATTACTATATAGATATACACACATACTAAACTTTGCCTGCATTTGTGCACTTTGGAAATCAGTGGTGGAAATCATATGACTCCTTTGGTGTATAATTTCCAGTGACTCACTCTGTCTGTACTGGGAAAAGACAAAGCAGTCCACAAAGGACTGAATGCCTGCATGTCAGACTATTAGCTGTGTGTAGGCTGACATCTGTGCAGTATCAGGTTTTTAGTGGTGTTTGTCCTCATCAATATGACTCCATTATCACTTGTGCCTTTTTTCCTAGACTCCCCAGTCAGATGCTATTGGTAAATATAAAAAAGAAAAGAGCAAGCAAGTTGTATTTTTATGCACTTCAATGTTTTAAAATCTGCCCAAGATACAGCTGATAAGCATAATTTAAAAACCATCAAGTTGAGGTTTTTTAAAAAATCCACATTTTTGATTATGAATAAGATTTTGAGTGGTCTTTTGGACCCTGAATGGGAGATACACCCACAGAAGTAAAGCTGTACGTTACACAATCTCATAAGTTTTGAGATTTTGGTCAATTGGCTCAAAACACTTAATGCTTCAGAAATGTGGAAGTTATGTGATATGTTCTTTTAAAGAAGTATCAGAAGCCAGTGCATTACAGAAACAACAAAATAATAAGGTTAGTAAGAATATTCAAGTAACTATTGCTGCTGTACACTTTATTTTATAGAAAGTGGGTAAGGAAAATAAAATTTCAAACAACCCATGTGTTTGTATAGTAAGTAACATCTTGAACTACATTTGTTGAAGCACTTGGTTTCTAGATAGATTACAGCCAGCCTTCACCAACCTCTTGAGTGTGAGTGAATGTAGAAGCAGGAAGGCCAAGTTCAAAAAATGCCCTTTTGTTGCCCCATTTTTCTGTGTCTTTCCAAGGCATTGTTCCAAAACACAGGGCACTGTATCAACAGTGCTGCTTTCAGCTCCCAGAGTATGGCTCTGTCTCCTTGGGGTTGTCCAAGTCTGTGTGCCAACTGATCAGGAAATGAAGAAGCACCTTAATAAAAACAGGAACAGAAACGAATCCATATTGCAGTCAGCTTCAAACAAGTCCTTCAAACCTCTTCATGTCTGTTGGACACGGGCAGGAACAGGCCCTCACTCTGCCAGGCAGCTTCCTTGCAAACATACTCAGCAGCAAAAGTCTTGTCAGTTATTCCTAAATGCATTCATCCTTCTTTGAGCTGGAGGTCTGAGGTCAGGGATAATTAAAATATCATAGAATATCCCATTATGCATTATTCTTTGTGGAAGACTGTTGTTTGTCCATGACACTTTTCTCTCTGGCGTCAGCAAGTGAAGGAATAATTTATTCTTTGTGTCCTGTATTTTTTTTACCTCAGAAGGATGCAGAAGCTCTTTTCAGGAGACATTGGATCATCTGAAGAATCATGCCCACAAGCCCCCAGATGACCACCTCCTCTTGAGATTCAGCCAGTTCTCTTGTTCCACAGTATGAATTGCCTCTTTCAGATGCTCATGGAGAGAAGAGTTAAATATCAGCCTTGAATGCTGCTTTTCAAAGACATCCTCGTCATTACTCATTTTAAAGTAAACAGCTCTTGCTCTGCACAGTAGAGTGAGCTAGGTGTTCCTTGTGCTATCTATAAATTGGCCATTCTTTCTGTGTTCTCTGGTTTCTTTATTTTCTATGGACAAATGCCAGTAAGATATGAAAAAAAATTATTTATTGCTAAAAGGCTTTGTTGCAAAACCAGTTTTCAACATTAAATCACACAATGATCTTATCACTCCCTTTTATTAGAGCAATCTTTGGACACAGTCAGGCCTCTGTTGGATACCTTGAGGACATGACAAGACATAATCTGTCCACAAATTTGTTCCACTGGATTATGCTTGAAGGTTTACCATTTTCTTCCTCTTCGCTCAAACTTCTGTTTTATTTTTCCCACTTGTCTCAATTAAAAGTTCTGTCCTCGCCTAGCTCTTCAATGATTTTTTTCAAAACTCTGCTTTCATGCATTTTTCCTCAACCAAGATAGCTCAGCAAAGTCATCTGTTCTTTCATCAGGAAGCCAAGAAATGACAGTGACGGCATAACTCTAATAGCCAATTTAAACAGTGAGGAGTTTAAATGGATCATAGATCCTTTTCATAGTGCATCCAGACCCATTCTATGAGCTGGCAAAAAAAGAGGAGCTTCTGCAGGCATCATTACTGGTGGTATTAATGATCTCATCTCCTCTGACGTAGGAAACACAACAGCGAGTGGTCAAGGTGGCTGGGAGTAAGGAATGTACTGTATTTTTTAAACAGAAGAAGACCAAAGAAGACACAGCCACTGCTGTTAATTTAGAGGGGAAAAAAGAGAAAAATGCAATTTTTCTTGAGTTTCCAAAATATCCTAGAAGAAACACTGTTACTATATATGTGCTATTTTTAGGAGTGTCAAAATATCCTTGTTCCTTGTGACATTTTTCTGTGTGAATTCAAAGGAGATGATAGGAGCTGTGTGGCAACGGTTCATGGCCTGAAATATTTGCTTTATTCCTGGACAGCCATGTCTGTTTGAGATGCTGTTATTCTGTAAAGTGTTAGAAGGACTGTCAGAGCACATCTCCTGTTTGCCGCCTTCATATAGGTCCATACTCCTACCAAGACAAACCAATGGTATGTTTGATTCATGTCATGCAAAAGAAGGTGAATGAGATCACATTCAAACATTGTATTACACGGAGTTAGCATAATAATCTCTCAGCTCTCTGAATTTTAAGAAGAAACTTGGATCATGGGGGAAAATAAAAAGCTGATATAATACACAGGAAAAGCAATTCTCCAGGGCCTGTGCTTTCCATGCAGAGATTCACTACTTGGTGGCAAAGGAGCATTTGAGCCCATCAATTGACTGACTGTTGTAGTATTTGCCGTTGTGGCACTTGCTTGTTTTGCTAAAGGAAATGCTTTCACAGGGAGCGCACGCACAGCCTGGCACAAACCGGCCTGTGCCCACATTCCTGACAATGATGGTTTACTTAGCTGTGCAGAGGGAGGCTGTTTTCAGCTGGCTGGGTAGAGTGCCCATTTTTTCCTGAAAAAGGGGAAACAGAGTAATACCATGAAGAACTGTGGACTTGAGCTGCCTGATTTCACCACCAGATCTAAATTCTTCCAAAACAAAATACCTCAAATCTTCCAGTGGGCAACGAGGTGTGTGTTTGTACACTGCTGTGGCAAGCTGTGGAGTTGTTTTTTTATAGTGACTTTCAGCTAGCTCAGTGTTACAAACCAGACACAGTGGCCTTAGGTAACAATTGGTCTCCTGGATGTTAATGTAGCATAACTTTTTTTCTCCAAAAACTCTGCTTTACACTACATAAGGGCTTTGTACTTCATGCCCTTAACCCCTAAAGGATTGGAGGAGGATATTTGCAGGTCATTTTAGGGGATGAGGTGGCTATGAGATGCAGCAGTCTGAGATGGCTCACCTGGAGGGAACAGTATGGGTAAGACTTGTACAACGAGGAAGAAAGTGGAGAAGGTAGGAGGAAGGTGTTCTCCCGAATTCTCCAATACTAGAACAGGACTCAGTTTTAAACAGGTAAAAGTTACTTTGCAAAGGAGGCAGTGCACTTCTGAAACATGTTGCCACAAGAGCCACACTGAGGAATTAGAGCAAACCTCTTGGTTCAAAATAGGATTAAACAAAATTTAAAGCAAATTAGGTCCAAAATAGACAGCATAGGGAATGGGAAAGGAGGGATTTTCCCTGAGGCACCAGCAATCTAATAGATATTTTTGTGGATTCGTTAATCTAAAAAAGTTAATCTCCCCATGATGCTTTCTGCAGAGCAAGTTATGGAGGATTCTGTCTCTTCATGGTCACTCTCTAGTGAGATTAAAGAGGCTGTTTCATTTAGGCTAAGTTAGCTTCAGTTTAAACCTCTCCTCAGATAAAGAAAATTTAACTTAATAAGCCCATGACAAAACTAAAAATGTCATATGGTAGAAAAAAAAGAAAGCAGCACTATGAGCTATTTTTAGAGTGAAATAAATGCTCATAACCCAAAACACTCAGTGTGAAATTTTTCTCCCACCATGTCAACCATCCACTAATATAAAGGCAGAGTTCAGACACAGTGGCTCAGGTACATCTTTTCCTGTTGTGGCAATGGGATTTGAGAAAATTGCACAGTTTAGGCAAAAATGGTCAGTATCTTGAGCCAGGTGCTGTGTACTTTTGACTGCTGGGAAACAGCACTGGTAGCCATGGTTTAGCTGATGAATGGGAACTAGGGGGATCATATTTTTTACATTGGTTTCAGGAATGAGATTATAGCCTTTGACTCAGAAATTACATCCAATATTCATTTTGATACATTTCTTTGAATTTATCAGGACTGACTCCTTCAGCAGTCAGTCATTGTTTTCCCCACTAAGCCCACACCATAAATTATTTTGGTATATTGCCTTTTAGTTTATCTTTGCTTATGGTAACCCCAAATTCCTTGATGAATGGCAACCCATGTGTAAGCTGTCTGAAAGATAACCTCTTACTGGAAACTGTACCATACATAACTATGACTCAGTCTGAACAACAACAAAAGCTGCCTCGGTGTTTTGATTTGTCAGCTCCACTCCATGTTAACCCATCTTGATAATCCAGGCCAATAACACAGACTGCCTGATTTCAAGCTTTCTTTGTACCATCTTCTGCACCACAACAGCCAAGCTGCCCCATTTGAAGATTACATCAGGTGGGAAAGAATGATAGAATAAAGATTTACTCCTCCTGTCTGCTGATACCCATGAGAGATTAAATCTTCATCCTCATCTTCTGTAGAACCTGGAGTTTTGGGCCTCATCTCATTCCTGGGAAAGATATTTCATTTGGAATGATGATTTCTGTATTTATTTCAATCTTATTCTTCCCAAGCTGTAGTGTGGAAAGTGGCCTGTTGACATTCTGCTTCATGCCTTGCTCTGAATTCCAGATTAGCACAGTTTTCTTGCCAATGCTGGGATTTATTGATACAATGGATTTCACCAAGTTTACATTTCCAAGAAGTCTATCTCAAATGCTAAGGGGGAGTACAGGAAGAAACTGCACATGAAACGAAAGATGTTCAAATTGAGATTTGATTGAAACTCATCCCAAAAAGTCATCCAGAAAGGATCCAGAAGTAAAATTAGTCATTGGCTTGGTATAACTGTCTGCATTAAGTCCTCTTTGTATTTCCCAACAATGCACACAGTTTAAAAATAATAGTCACTGGAAACCAAGAGAAATATGACTGATGCTGATGTGGTTTAAGTGTAAATGAAACAGCACAAAAATGTAAGAAATACCTCAAAGATAAACACATTTGTTTGTCTGGTATCCACCTCTCACTTTATAGCAACCCTTGCTTTTTCTGTTCCTGTTCTGCTCAGTTTAACCATCCCAAATTGAATCCTGGCTTGCTTTCATTTAACTTTATTTAATTTAATACAAACCTTTTATTTAATGGCTTTTCTTGACCTAACTTCTAGAATTCTAAATGAACCAGTGTTAGCATATTCATCAGTCTTCATTAATATTGACTGCAGGAATTCCTTGGCCCTTGTAAACAATTTTGTTGCCAGGATATAAGGGTTCTTGACAACAGTCAGCTCAATTAGCAATTGCACATAGGCTGTGGACAGGCACCCTCTTGGCTGTGGTTGCACCAGCTAAACAGGCCCCTGAAGCAGCACCTCATCCCCATGTGCTCATCACCTTCTCTCTGTGGGCCCTATCTAACATCCATCCAAAAGAGAAGAGACAATGTTAAGAATTTAAAGAAGGCTACCCCTGTTATTTTGACTGAAATAAGTTATTTGACTGAAACAAGTTATGGGAAGTCACATGTAGAGCCTGGCCAGCAGTTCAGAGGGGTTGGTAACTTCCAGTAGTGGAGTGGGAAGGAGGCTGTGGCACTCGTCTTTTTGTTGGCACAGCTGCAGCTGGAACAGGGCGTGCATCCATAGCCTTGCGCAAACACCAGCTGCAAGGGAGGGGACGGCAGAGCCAGAAGAAATGCCATATGGGCATGTCAACGTGCATGCAGCTTGAAGCAAAACATCCTGGGCTTGCAGTGAACTTATTCCACTCCAGGCAGCAGGAGCTCTGCCATTTACGTCTGTGGCAGAAATAATTCTGAGTTCTGAGGACAACTTGAACTGCATTAAGTGAAAGGACAGTTTATTACACATCATGAGTGTCAACTTGCTAAGCCACATAATTAGATCGTGTATCTAAGCCCCGAATTCTTACTTATGCACCTAAAGAAATAGATTGAATTTCAGAAGCACTGGGAATCCAGGCATCTCCTGTTGACTTAGTCATTCCAAGGGCAACTGCAAGGTACCCAAATTTTGGGAAAATAAAACCATTTATATGGTCATGGAACCTACTTTTAAGTGTATTTGTGTAAATCTTTCAGACTATGAAATTGAATGCAAGGAAATAAAGTCTTTTCAGAAAGGCAAATTTTAAATGGTACCTCACTTATTTAAAAATATTACAGAATCTGTAAGAATACTCATATAGACCAGAGCAGCACAATTATAGTGTTTTGGATGATCTTGGTAAGATCTTAGTTTAGTATCATGGTTAAATTTCTTCTAGGTACATAATTTCTTTTCTACAGAACATAAACTGCTTATTCCCATCAAATACAAATCAGTCTCTAATTTCCAAACCTAAAAAGTGTGTCAATCACTTCAGAAGCTGTCATCTTTCAGAAAGAAGTAAGTAGACCTTACAGCTTCTATGTTTAGTCATAAAAGAAAATTAAATAGCCAATATCAATCTCTGAACAAAGCAATGGCATTTTGCCTCTTCACTGATTTTACTGTATCTTTCACAGTGTATTTGGAGGTGAAACTGCCCCACTGCCAGGGACAGAAAAAATTACAATGGTTTTGTGCTCTAGACTCAGAAGTTTCACGAGAGTGAGGCAAAGAAATTATTCTCACAACTAGACAGTTTCTAGATTTGAATGTGTTTGGTAATGGAGACTCAGCTGTGTTGAGCCATAGCAGTCACCTTGTCCAAACCCAGTGTGCAATTGGAGTGGCAGCTGTCAAAGGCTGTGGAGCACCATGTAGTGAGCATGGTGAAACCAGAGTGTGCTTTGGTGTAGAAGGGCCTCTTGACCTTGGAAGGGGCAGACAGGAAAAGAGACAGGGAATAGGGAGGACAAAACTCTGAGTAATAGGAGATATAAAAAAGAACCCCAGGTAAAGTCTCTGTGTGTACTGCACCTACTTAGTCTTTTTTCATTACATCAAAACTATGTGCAATATACTATAGCACACTCATTTTTACAGGCAAAGTTATAGATATTGCAGTATCTCACTTTCCAACCCTTCTTTCAAAATCTTTTTCCCATATGTTAGGGATGTCATAGTAAAGAATTAGATCTGCTGTACACGAAGTTCACATATCAGGCACCTGAATATAATAGGTGGGAAAGGCAGCTCTGAACTGCTTTTATCATTCCCTAGACCCAGACCAGCCAATGTCTCAAAGTGTCTGGAGAGATGAGGCAGTCAAGCCCCATCCTGAAAGCATGTTCAACCCAAAATACCTTTATTCAATCCATAATTTAACCTTGACATACATGTAAATGTAACAATCAGTTACTGACTTTACAGATCAATCAAAGGGATGTCTGTTACCAGGAGCATGTCATCTCAGGGACTGCTTGCCACTGGAAATATATGAGAGTAGCATGAGGTTCTTGCCACCCTTCCTTCTATTTTTTTCTCATACCTTGACTGACCACTGCTATCCCCTGTTTCAGCACATTCACACTGTGCTGGGATACTGCTCAGGTCCACCCAGACCATGTTTAAAGTGGAGAATTTTGGAGCAGCATTAGGTGAGCTCTTCCTAGTTGAGGAATCTGACCATGATTTTGGTAGTGTTCTCCCATGCCAGGAAAGCTGGTGCTCTAACAGCTTGTAGAAAGTGGCCTTTCTACCTGCTATTGTCAGTGTTTGAAAATCAAACACTCAGGCTGTGCTGAATCCTTGAAGTTCAGATAGAGATTGAGGAATGAAAAACCTTCCTATTTTTAAGTGTCTTTTTTTTCAGTACAAATGCTCAAATCAATCTGGCATTAGTGAATCAGACAATTAAGGACTTGAATGGAAAGTCAGTTATGGATAAATTTAACCCAAAATGTATTATGATTTGACTCTATGTTAAACATATTTATGTACATGTATGAACTGATTCAAGAAATAATATGTTTAGCATGAGTCAGGTTAAATACATGTATCAGGACTTGCTGGGCTGAAGTCTAAGACCTTGATTCAGTCAGTGATCTTGTCAGATGAGACACAAACATTGATCATGATAGGTCCCAACCTAATGTGTCAAAAAGTTGCTATCTGAAGGGTGAGACAGAACATCCAATTTTGCTTCATATTTGCATGAACTAGGCATGCATATCTGGCTAGTGACTGTATCTCCACTGACTCTTGGCATCGTCTTATGTTATCATTCAATTTCTGACTCTGTGAGCACTAAGCTGGCTTCACAGGTACAGCAGGGCACAGGTCACAGCAGGTCACAGCAAATAACTCCAGCCTAATTGCTTTGAAAGTGTCTAATTTCCAACCCCTCTTGGCAGTGACTCATCTGCTTTCAGCCATTGCAAGCACTTCCATTCTGTCAGATTTCTAAATCTTTATGCAACGTATCTCAGGCAATTACTGGTCTGCTCCACTCGTCTGATCAGGCAGGTGTTCTTACTTGTACTAATGAAGTAACATCCCAGGAGAGATGCTCCCACCTTTTTGCCCCAGATAATATTCAGCTCCATCCTCCTCTTCCCACTGAACTGCAAGAAAAGCTCTGAACTGCAATGTGAGAGGTTCAGTCTTAATTCCATCCTCTTCTGAGAGGTGCTTTCATGTCCCAAGCATTTAGAGATGAACATCATAAATTCCAGGCAATAGACTGCTCTGAGATCCTCCTTGATGATTTGAGTAATAAACACCAGTGAATAACCACATGTTCATTAGATCAGAGAAAGAGAATGAATGGTTTTACAGACTCCTGGGTCTGATATTCCCATGGCCATGAAAGCATCTCACCTGCCATAGTTTTTGACTGCTTGGCTATGTTATTGGAAGTTTTACCTTTAGGAGATGAGTCCCTTTTCCTTGGTTCACTGCTCTTCAAGGCTCTGTCCTGTAAAATGCTGCTTTTTGCCATAAATTGTCTAGGAACATCTAATACTCACAGTGGTGTAATGGTTATCCAGAAATACTGCATCCAGTTTTTAAAGGCAAAGAAAAGGAATTAAATTTCACATTCTTCTCTCCTCTGGTCCTGTTTCTGTTAGCCCTCATATTAATGAAGAAAGTTCAAAATGGTGTGTGAATTTAGCATAGCACAGGCAGCTAGGGATTTAAGAGACCTGAGGATAGTGGATTATGATTAAAAACCCTTAATTTTCTGCAGCTTGAAGATTGTGAAGAAGTAGAATTTCAGATAATATCCCCCCTGGTTTATTTTTAACCACATTGGCTTTTTGTTGATCCAGCCGATGAGGGTTAAGAGTCCTCCGTGTTCTGTGAAGGGAGAGTAGGATTCTTACTTTTCAGGCAATGGAGTTGTTTAAGGTATCTGGAAGACTAAAGCTGCATTATAACATTGAAAATTCTGTCCTGAGCAGCAGATCCACATCAGTCTGGGTGCTTTTTAAAAGTTCACCTCTACAGCCTTAGGGCACAGGCTCTCCAGGGCAGGGACAAGACATTTCATCTATCTGAAGATCAACATCTATTCTGAGGGTTAACAGTAATAGCAGACGCACTAGAAATCAATGACTTAATATCAATTTAGATATATGAAGTATACCACCTGGCCTGGAAGCATTTGTTTCTCCTGCCTTTTCCTTTTGCATCTACTGTTACACTTCATCTGAGAGCGAAAGATTCATCACTATCTCCCTCCAATGGTAAAGTTTGGTAATTTCTTTTGTAGAATTAAAACAAAAACAAAAACTATATTACAGTACCCTTCAGTACCCTTTATTTAGTGCTTTTTCCTAGTCTGATGAGTAGAGGGAAAGATTGATGACTTTAAAAGTCAAATACTCTTTAGAATAAGCAGTCACTTCTGAAGAATGACTCTCATTTATTATGTATTTATTTATATATCATAGAATCACAGGGTTGAGCCAGAGGCTGAGCAGGAATTTCTATTCCAAACACCTGACCACAGCAAGGCCAGCTGTATCCTCAGACTGGGATGCTCAGGACAATGTCCAGTCAGGTGTGGCAAATGCCCAAAGGGTCCCATTGTCCTCAGCATGAGGAAGCTTTTCCTTATGCCCAGCCTGGACCTCTCATTTCACCTCAGGCCCTTTGTCCTTGACCTTGTGCAGCACAGTTGGGGCCCTGGCTGCCTCTTCTCAATCACCTGCTCAAGGGTGGAAATTCCTTCCCCAGGCTAAACCAGCCCTGTTTCTCCACCTCCCTGCACAGGAAGAATGTTTTTTTCCCAACACTTCAGAGGCCCCCACTGAGCTTCCTCCAGTTTGTCCATGTCTTTCTCACAGAGGTCCCAGCTGAAGGCAGCACCTACACATGGTCTGATGAGTGGTGAGCTGAAATACCATGTAATCTAGTGTCTGTGCTCCTATTACTATAACAAAATATCGAGCCTGAGAAAAATCTCATTGTCTTTTTTCCATGGTCATGAGACAGCCACAGGGCACTCACCTCTTCCAGGCTCTGCCCCAAGGGAGAAGAATTCATATGACAGTCCTGGCCCTTTACAGGACCTTTCTTCTCAGGGTGTGAAGAGGGGATGGGCCAAGGCAGAAACATCCACTCAAAGCATGTGTCTTTGACTGAAAACATGGAAAATATGAATGTAGCTCAGCTGAGAACACAGATCGCACAAGTCAAGGTCGGGTCTTGCTGTGGTTTCACTGTTTCCCGGTAGAAGTTGCAAGAATTTCCATGCTTTTCTGATCTGAATTTCATTTGGAAAGTATGTAAATGGCTATTTTCATTGCTTGTACTGGCTTGGTCAGAAACTCATGCTGAGGAAGACAGGCATTTTCCAGAATTTTCACAAATAATAAAGCCATCATAGCTCACTCAAGAGATGCTGAAAGAGAGGTTTGACAGCATAGCTGTGGAACAGCTCAGTGTGGCAGAGCTACTGGTTGTCACAGCTCAGCATGCAGCACTGGCAGGCTGTATGAAGCAGCAAAAGCTGTGCTATTTGATCCAAAACCTCGTTGTTAATAGCTGTGGATTTTCTTGCATCCTTTGTTTTGATACTCTATTCTGCTCCTGGCTTGCAGCGATTTAGTCAGCAACATGGTAAAGTAGATTTTAAGTGTTCAAGTGTATGCAGTTTATACAAATAAATTCAAAGACTATGCTCACAGAATTTACAACTAATTTCAGGGATTAAAATTATGTGTTTAGCATTTGAGTATGTATCCATAAATAAAGACATGGTATAAAATTTGAGTGGTAATTTATCCACAAAATCTAATTTGGCAAGATAAATTTTCAGAAGCAGCTCTGAGAACTGCAAGTCTTGGTCATTGGCACTGTCAATGAGACTGAAATGTTATTCCAGCTAGTTAGTCTAGCAGTGAGTTGTCATCCATGAGATACTTGAACAGCATCACATCTTAAAATCTAAATGTTCTAAAATCAAATGTCTAAAGTCAAAGTCCTAGGAAGAAAAATAAGCCAAATCTAAAGGATGCAATATTTAAACTTCATATCTCAAGAAAACTTCTTCTCTAGATCTGAAGATCTAGACTATCTCCTAGTCTTTCACTGTAGTTGTACCATTCAAAAGGTTCAACATACCCAAATTACGTTATTTTACAAATACATAGGCTGAATTCAGGAACATGCCGGTCTATTACAATAATTTTAAAAAAAAGAGGATGAAACATTAATTAATCATCAAACCATCAAAAAAAGATTATTTTTACTGTTACTTCTTGTCATTCCAAATGGTAAATGATGAGTTTTAAACAATAATAGGAAACCCTAGATTTATGTCAACAGTCTGAAGAATTGTGTGATAAAATATTTATGCTAGGTAAAACAACTTACTAGGATGATTTCATACATTGCAGAAAGAAAAGGTAAAGCTGTCTAAAGGTCAAAAGGGAAAATACCATTTTCAGGGGAGGAGGTACATACAAAATTCAAGCTGAGACCCGTATTTTCTAGTGCTATGATTTTCCTCTCTGTGCATTTCTTATGATCAGAATTGCTTCTTAATAAGTTCTCCAAGCAAAATTTCATTCTAAGGAACTTTAAAGTAAAACATATGTTATGCTTAAACAACGACAAAGAATTCTTGGAAAGAACACTTGCTCTCTTACTTATAAAGTGCTCTTAGTGAACTTACCTGACAATTTGACAAGAGGTGATTTGATCAGGACATTTACTGCTTTGATATCTTTTAATGACACACAGTAGGGATTGCATAGGTAAACAAACACTAATGATAAATTTTCTTAACTATGCAGAATTTGCTGAATGGGCAGGTGCTCACTCAATGTGGTACATTCCTATCTGTATTCTAATCTTTTTTCTCTCCATCACTTCAGTTCCTAAATATTGCTGAGTTTTATTGTTTCTGGGCTGAAATCCTGTTTGATGTGTCTGAGTACATTTCAGCACAGTAAGATTCCAACCTTTCAAAGAGATACATTATACCTTATTCAATATATGATTTATAGTTTATATAGTAGATGACACATTAACAGAAATACATTCTATAGGGTTTTGGGGTTTTTTTCCAAAGAAGCAGAGAAAATGAGAAGAAAGTCTGAAGAAAATCCTGCACGGAACAACCAGGGAAAGGTCTGCCCAAGTCATGCCATGGGCGTCTCTCAAACACAGTATAGCACATAGTGTTCTCTATGGCAGGATCCCACAGACATACGAGAGCACAAATATTTATTTCACAAATTTGGACTCTGTGGTGGAACATAAACATTTTGTATGTTGCCTGTAGCTTATTATCACGGATCCAATGTTACATTTCTCAGAAATCAATCACCTAGAGTGCACTTTGTACTGAGATCCAGGGTAGGCAAAGAATAACGAGGCTGTGTATTCCAGTGATTATCCAGATGCAAGTATGGATGTATCCCCCAGGAGCCTGCTGGAGAGCCCTGAGTGCCTTAACTGCAGGCCAAGCCATCAGTATTGTGCTGTTCATGGTCCTTTCCTCACATTCACAGCCAGCCCTGGAGCCCACTCTGTCTGGACTCTCCAAGAGAGCTGGCCAAGAAGAGGGCGTTTTTCCACAGCTGGGACAGGAAAGGCTCGAATGGGTACTCGTGAATGGAGGGGAATTGGACAGGTCTCTGCTGCTGGGAGAAGGTAACTCCTGGTCAGGGGTAAGCTTGCAGCAGAGAAAGAGAGGTATGCACATGATTTTCATGGAAGGAAAGACAGAAACCTTGGTAGGAAGCACACTCATTTCTCCACAGAGAAGTCTCATATCTGAAATCCCACTTGGAAGTCTCAGCTGGCAGACAGGAAGGGTCTTTATCTCACAAGTATCCACGGATATTCCACTGAGAGAGAATGTCAAGTGCAATTTTTAAAAGCATTTGAGATTCATTGGAGTGAATCACGTCTAATGCCAAACTACTGCAAATTAATTAACTCTTTTTTATTTCCTCAGTAATTAGAATAATAGAATAATTAGAGGCTTCTAATGCACCCACAAGACACACTCAGAACTATCCCTATCATATCAGATAACTGAAGAACATTCACTGACCACAAGAAGTGTTTATTTTATGAGTTGAAACAAAATATCTCTCAGTATTAGAAAAATGTTATCCATTTGACTTTAAACCCAGGTATGAATTGGACTCTTTAAAAATGTATGGCATGAATTGCATAAACTGACTAAGAAAAAATTTGCAATTTTTGTTCTTAAATTATTGCACTGGGATAGCTACAAATGTCTCTTTGTGTTAGGATACAACCCAACAGAGGACCAGTTTGTGATTTTGTTTTCTACAGACCAAATTCCTCTCACCTTTTCTGAACCAGACATAAATAAAAGTTGCAGTTTTCCACAGTCTGCCATAGCTCACCATATCACTGTCTCTGCCTCAGTCCTATTTGTCAGCCATTTTGACTCTTGGCTGCAGTTGTGGTACCCACAACACAAATCAGGGCAAATTCATGAGCTGCTCTAATGTTCAGTCTCCCATCCATGATAGACCTTTCTATTATGGAGAACTGGCCAGGAGCAAAACACCCTTTCTCACTGGCCTGCCATGGACCTTGGGAGAGGTAGAGTAAGGTGCTAAAAGACCAATAGTGCTAACTTTATAATGCATGTGAGAAATCCCCAAAGGTAATATTTTGGGGAAATTGAAGACTGTTGGTGTTTATGCAGGCATGCTGAGGGGCACTGATGTCACTGAGGACCAGAATCTGGCTCTCTATTCCCCTGATTGTGCTGAAAGCCCAAAGAAGGAATTAATGAAACTCCTATTGATGATTCCTTATGCCCCTAGGACCTTGCAAATTAGGAGATTAAAAAGAATCCCATGTTGTACCTTGAGGAGAGAAACAGCATGATGAGATGAAATCTTCTATGAGGTATCAGTACTAAAACTTGGATTAATGCCCATTAATACAAGGATGAGTCAGGAACTGGCTCCTTAAGTCTCTCAGTGATTAAGGGAAGTAGTAAGCTTATGAAAACATCCAACATTATCTGAGATTTGAGTAATTTTTTGGATACCCTTTTCCCTTTGACTACAGAGATAACCTGATAGGCTGCTGCAGCCCTTCAGTGTTCACTCTCAACTTTACCATCTTAAATAACTGGTTATTATTGGCAAATTCTGGCACTTTGCTTCACAGACACTTTCTAGATAATTTCTGGAAATGCTGAGCACAGATGCTTGCAGAACACAATGGATGACATCTTCTGTTGTGAAAAGTTGGCACAACTCTCTTGGTATTTATAACTTTTAGACCTGCAGAGACACCAAATCTAAGTACAGAGCTGTGGCTCATTCCAGCAGTTATACTCCTCTGTCATGAAATAATCTCCAATAGTATTAAAAAAATATGTGCCACCCCTTAGATAGATGGAATGAGAGAAGGATAGAGATTTAGAAATCATGAACAGTGCAATAGATTTGAATAAGAAATTATATTTAGAGTCTGTAGGCTGATTTTTAAAGGTTGCATGAGTCAGTAGTCATCATGAAGCTGAATCAGAATTGTTGCTTCTGAATATATAGGAAGGTATGAGGAATTTTTCAAAAATTATTTTAGGTTCTCCCTGCCAGTGCTTTTGAGCACCCAGTTTGGGCACCTGTCAGAAGTCCAGAACATCAAAATTCCTTTCAAAGAAATTAAATTTATAAATTATCAGTTACTCATTTCATTAAACAGTCAGTAGAAAGATTGCCTGAAACCGTCCTGTGAAACTTCATGAAGCCAAACCCTTGAGGGGACTTCCTTGCTGTTTTTAATTGTTGTTTTGGTTGCTGTTGTTAATTGTGGATGCAGCAGATCATCTGTGCTGAAGAGGATCAAAAATCACTTTTAAAATACCCCCCTGAGATATAGTAAAGAATAAATATTCCTTGTATTGATTTATGATTGTACTTTTCAAAATTCTGTGACATCTTCAGTCTATAGTCTTCTATTTATCTGGTCATAAATTAATTAAAGTGAGGTTAAATGAAATGCAATTTCACATCCTTTAAAATAAATTGTTGTTCAACACTTGTGATTAAAAGAGGAACTCATTTTGATTAAGAGAGTGGCTAAAGCTCTAATTTAAAATAGGTGTATACCAACTTGAAGGTCACAGACCATCTGGGTGAGCTCAGATGCAGAGAGAACATCTTGACTCAGTCTGCATCCAGGTGCACAGGGCCAAGAAATGTCAAGGAGATAATGAGTGATTCAGGTTGACTGCTAGTCAGAGGCTGCCAGATATTGAGTCCTCTTTTTTCTCCATCTCTCAGCTTCCAGCCCTGAGCCTCAGCTGGCAACTCAACCTGTATGTGGCTGTCCTGCTTACAGTAAGCCAGTCATCCAATAATACATTGTGATATGTGGTGAGAGAGACAGCATCCTGCAGATAATGAAGGCTATTGGTTCCTCAACAATGTGCATGTGTGTACATAGAGAAAAATAGACTGTAGATAATATGAAGAAAAAGACAGCATTTTCTATTGATTAATATTTGCTATGAGGATGGCCTCTGTACAGAGAAAATATTTTCCCCATCAGACTGCTTTGGTGTTTTTTTTTTTTTTTTTTTTTTTTTTTTTTTTTTTTTTTTTTTTTTTTTCTTTCCCGAAGTGTAGCCTGAAGAAAACAGGAAGAAAGGAACCATCTATTTTTCCAGATATCATACCAGGATGCCAGCCTTTTCCTAGGTCATCATATCAATCTTGCTGATTGTTCAGCCCACTGCGATCTGCGTAAGTTGTTTTAACAGTTGTGTACCAACAGCAAACATTTGCCTGTTGCCTTCCTGTGTCACTGAGCTCCTCTCTTTGCCCAGGAACTCCTGGCCAGCTGCCACAGACAGTAGACTCACCATCTTGACTCGGTCATATTTGTTAACTCACTCAAGATAAACACAGCTGATCAGCACCAGCCAGTGTCCCTTACTCAGCTACTTTTTCTGACAAACTCATACTCATGAGGCTCATTGTGTTATTGATTTGGAGAGTGACTATCTTCACAGGGCTCTGGAGAAGGATGCAGTCAGAAAGTGTGAAGTTAAAATGCAAGACTCCAACACAAGCCCCGTGAGCCTCTACAACTCCTAGGAAACAACCTTTTCCAGGTTGACTGACGAAAGCGTGAATTAACAGACATGAGCTTAATTAATTCACTGCTTTCAATGGAAAATGACATTTCTTGGCTTGCCCAAAGAAAGGAAAGAATGTGAGTTTAAAGAAGGGAAAATATTACAGCTAAAAGGGCATAGTTATCTTCAGGGATGGTGATTAATTGCTTGGGAAAGACATGGTCTGAGAGCTCATTTATAAATGTTTAGTAAGCACCCAAAACTAGTTCATAACAAATTCCCTTGAACATAACTTTTGCCACACTTGTCAGTTATGCTTTTATCTTAAAGATGCAAGGATGTCTTGCATCAAAACCACAACTACAGAAAGGATGAGTGTCAGTGACTGATAGGGGTACCTGGGAGAGTTGTTGCAGGGAATAGAGAATCCTTCCTGCCCTAATGATGCTTCTCATCTGCAGTGACTCTGTGTTGCTCACGTTTACCAAAAGAAAATCTTGAGAATCAGAGAGAAAAACGGTGAGCAAAATGATTGTCTGTTGTGGTTTGGTCGGTCTGCTGTCTAATCCTCTGCCACTGCACCAAATTACTTGTCTTGCCTTTTCTAGTTTGAATTTTTCTTTCTACTGCTCTGAGCAGGACTGTTAAAGTTATGCTAAAGAAGTCCTGTAAGAGAAGAGTTAGTTTGGTAGGTGCTGATTGGTGATCTCCAGATACTACCAGAGGTCTGGAAGGAGAAAGGAGTATTTTCACCAGTGACAGCTAAATCTCTATTAGTTTTATAGTATTTGGTTAAAATAGTTCTCAGCTGGGCTCTGTGTGGAAGTCAAGGCTACACGTTGCCCCTGTTTTTCACCCTGAATAGGGATTTTGTTCCTCGGGTCTTCTGATGTCATGAGCTCAATTTTACTCTTGATCCAATTCCCACTTGCTTTTTCCCTGACTGCCAGCAGCACAGAAACAGGCACACAAGGATGAGGGAGCCCACGTGTCCAGTCACCTACCCACCAGGGCACAGGCCTGAAAACAGGAAAGGAAGATGAATAGAAAACAGTCCAAAACCCAGTCCAAAAGAGCTGAATAAAGCTACAGAACTGGATGAAATGGTCCCTCTTACCTTTGGACCTGCTGTCTCAGCTCTGCAGGCAATAACAAGCTGGCTTTGTTTTTGTCATCCAGCCTCTGGTTTGTGGGAGAAGGCTGGCAGCCAGAGGCCCTTGCCCCTTGCTGGCAGGGGAGCTGGGGAATGCTCACTCCAGGACAGTCAGGGGAAGATGGATTTAGGCATATTGTGCAAACCTCAATAAGTCTTCTTTTCTATTACTTTTTTTTTGTTATTTGGGCAAGCATGAACCTTTCCAAGGAAGGGATGATACAGTAGAAACAATATGCAATATTTTCCAAGAAACTCGCCCCTAACCTACTATTTAAAAAGAAAAATTGATAATCTATTGTTGGCATATGCTCTGTTCTACTGAAAAGCTACTTGAGAACAGAGCAGAAAAGGAAAGGAGGCAAACTAACTGATTTTGATATGTCATTTTCTGGGTGATTTATATTTCATTATGCAAAAGCACAGAATTTGTTAAAATTCACAATTGAATTAAGAATGAACAGTTGTGGTAGAGTCTGGATAAGCCTGCAAGAAACTCAGCAAAAATACTGAATTTCAAGGTTTTAGTGGTTCCCACTTCTAATAATCACAATTCAGAAAAGTCTTGCCAATTCTTCCCCATGTGATCAAAATGTTGAAGCACAGGATGATAATAGGAAATGGTAATATTTTATATTAGCTTCTGAAAAGCTCATTAATTTGTCTAAGCTACTGCCATATATCTCCATAGACAATGAGTTAGAAGAGAGGTAAATATTGATGAAAAGCATTGATGAAAAAAGGTGGAAAAGAAAACATCTTTGTTGAATTATTCATCATTCCAGTAGGATTACTCTAAAACTGCTGAACAGAATCAGCTACTACTAAGGTTTCCCCATCATTTCCCATTTGCAGGTCCTATTTTCAGTAGTGTATAATGTTTCTGAATGCTTCATTTGGACAAAATTTTCCATGTCTAGTGTCTGCTTTAGGCTGCTTTGTTTGTGGAAAAATTCAGCCAAAATGATTCATTGGTTTCCAAGTAAGAGGTTAGTTAAAAATACATTGTTTTTCACACAGTAAAAATGTTCTGATCCTTTTTCCCTGAAGGCACTGAAGCACCCTTCTCATTTGAAACCTGGGACTGGGCTTGGCACGAAGGCTGAAAGGAGAGGGTAGTACAGGTGGGCCTAGGGCACACTCTAATGTATAGCTACTAAATCAGCAAACCTTGTAGTCTCTCCTCCCTGGTGTCCACATCTAGCAGTAGTCTGACAAATCTGTTGTTGGGTCATTCCTCCTTTTCCACTCTTCCATATCTATCACTCCTGTGTGAGTGATGTACAGCTGTCTGAAAGAACCAGGGAGCTTTGGACTGTATGCTTGGAACGCTCCCTGGCTGACTAAAAATTGCAGATACTTCTCTCTCCTTGTCCAGGAGAAACTGAATTGTTGGCATTTGGCTGCTGAATTGTCAACACCTGGGAAAAGCAGCTGGCATGTCCATGGGCAGCACCTAGCGGCTTCTGTCTGATTTTCTTGTCTTGCTATTTTTAAGGATGAAACTGCAGGGAAAAAAAAAAAAAAAAAAAAAAGTAATGACATCTTCCAGGTTACAAAATCAAGCCTTTTCATCTTTGGTTTGTGCAAGTTGTCTGCCTTATCAGATGCAGAGAATAAATACAGGGAAATATGAATCATGCTAAGAACTGCCTGGCAGGTTTTAAGCAATTCACCAGCTGCTTATTCAGCATAGGAAAAAGTACACAGTGATGTGTCTCCTCTCTTTGCACAGAGGGATACAGAGGTGTGGTGCTGGTGTAGAATCCTAATAATCCATCAAAGAAATGGGGCACTTCTGGGAGACTGTTGGTCTGTGTGCTTGTATGGCCATGCCCTGCACTTCATCAGCACATCCTGTCCTGGCTTCTCACTCAGCTCCATTTTGAATTATTTTCTTCTGTAGGTAAGGGGGTATAAGTGTCAGGAGCTGGGGCAGGGCCATGGGTCATGTGTCCAGGTACCAGCACCCAGGGTGGGAGAGGGTTTGTGTGTCAGTGTGCACCTGTCATTCAGTATCACACTGGTTTAGCTGCTGACCAGGACAAGGAGCCTGCTTGGGAGTTAAGGGGAAGTGTCTCTGTGTGTTTTTGAGCACCAGTAAATGAAGCAGGAGGGTGGGACTTGGGGGCTTGTCCATCCAGGGGACAACTATCAGAGGGATTCCCATTACATATATGCAAATATTTCCCACTGGTGGGTCTCCATCATAAACTGCTGGGGGAGGAAACAGGGTTAGGCTGTTTGTACTGTGCAGGATTAAGTGTCACTGTTGGTGCTGCTTTGTGGGATCAGTCTGTGCACTCACATGTAATGCATGCCTCATGTTTGTGCACGTGTGCCTGTTGGGGATGCCCACTCAGTCCTGCCACTGGCTAGACCTGGGGACATGCAGCAGCAGCAGCAGCACATTTGCCCCTCTTGGGATTCCAGATCCAGCAAATCCAAATAGTTATGGTATTTCTAAATGCACAAGTAAGCACCTTGTGTGCTAATGGGAAGGTGAAATACACAAATCAAATAGGCAGATAAAACTATTAAAATAGTTCCCATTAGGTGAAAACTGAAATGTTACAGTATTTTAACCCCTCCCTCTCCCACAGCATACCATTTTTTAAAATAGTGATGGTTGTTTGAGGCACTGCTGGCTGTCAGAGAAGCAAGACCAGGAGGGCTGCAGAACTCGAGTAATTCTCCCTTCGTACCACAAGATGGCAGGAGCATAGCTTTAAATCTTTTCTACCTTATTGATTCGGCCTTTTTTTTTTTTTTTTTTTTTTTTTTTTTTTTTTTTTTTTTTTTTTTTTAAATTTTTTTTTTAATTTTCCTGTCATTTTTGGGTTGTCCGACACTCTCAGATACTGCTATTTACACTGTTAAACTTAGAAACTGAGTATAAATTATGCATCTTTAGTGATGAGGTTTTGTCTGCCTAGCAGCTTTGCTTTAGCTATGGAGGGGATTAAATACTCTAAAAATTATTCTGCTTTATAAGTGTAACTTGGCGTAGGTGAGTGCACCTTTCTGGTCCTGTTTTTGTACCATTTTTTCCCTTTTCTTTCTGGGAATAGGCCAGCCACTGCGAATATCTTTAAGCTGGTATGAGTTACAGATGTAACATTTTACATGTAAGATGTCTCTGCTTTTGTCCCTGGACAACACCTTGGTAAAAGGACTTATTTGAAAAAGGCAAATGCTTAACTGTTGCTGGGGGATCTTCTACTTTTGTAAAGGTATATTCTGAAGTGCACTGATGTTGCCTGATTACAGCTTTTCCCCTCTGCAGCTGCACCTGACACTACATCAGGAGGCAATAAACCAGATGGGGGCTGAGGATGGGACTGAGTGTACTTTGGGTCTTCCCTCCTTCCTTTTCTTCACTGCCAGTGAGTTCTCTCTCTTACCTGGGAAGGCAAACAGCAGGGTTTAGGGCTGGCACAAAAGGGTGTTTAACACCAACTCTTTGCTTCTTCCAGGGTACGGAGTGTCCCTTTTATTGAAAAGCTTAGAGCTGATACCATGTGCAGATCTCTCAGAGAGCAGCAGAGAGTGCTATTCAATAAGGAGTTATTTTTTTCAGTCTGGTTATCTCTTTTCCAGGTTTTAAAGCAAAATCGAAGAGGAAACCATGAAAGCAGGGTGGGGCAGGGGTGGGGGGAGAAGTATTTTACTTCTTCTGTTTGTCGGAAAGAGCCCTCCCTCCTCTGCAAATTAAGCAGTGTAATAAATACAAGCTGGATGTGATTTAAAGAAAAGCCATGAAGAGCTGCACAAGTTTGGCAAGTGCATTTCTCCTGCCTGGGTATGTCAGCTGTCCATTGCTGCAATGTCAGTGGGTGGGCAGGGGGACGGGTCCACAGCATATTGTGGGGAAACTAGAAATTACCTGCTACCATTCCAGAAGTCAACACTTAAATATTCCTCCTCTGCTGTTATTTCACCCTGTAGGTAGGAGCAGCAGAGAATATTTCAAGTATTCATCAGGGCCAAGGAAGCAAAATATCAGTTTCTTTGTGCCAGACAGAGTAAAATCTGTGGGAAAAAAAAAAAAAAAAAAAAACCAAACCACCTTGGTAGTAACACCATCATTAGCTGGGATCCTGTGTTACGTGCTTTCAGGTAGCAGAGGAATAGAAAAATTCTAGCTAAGGTTAGACCAGGAATAATGGAAGGGAAGCCAGAGAAAGGAAATTATAGCAGTAAACTAGCTGGGAACTAAATCCAAAAAAATGAAGATAATCCCTAGGCCAACAACTATTAATGAAAGGAGAACAGCAGTATTTGAAAACTGAGAGTTTTCAATGAAAATTAAACTTTGAAGAGGATGCTGTATAGATGGATCTATTATACTCTCCCTATTGAGTTTGAGGCTGACTAGAGAATATAATATATTTTTCTAATATGAAATATTTTCCTCACTTTGTAATTTTCAAAATTTTTAACCAATTGCAATGTCATACAAACATTTTTTGCAGCAAAATAGAGACATGTCCTTAAAAACCCCAGTCTGGTTTAAAAAAACCATACCAAAGAAACAAAAAACCCAGACAAGAACAGTTTCTAAGAATCAATTTTAGCAGACAGATATTAGGCCTTTAACATGGTTAGATAGTTACAGGAAAAAGAGGTCCTTGGTAAAGGTGTGTTTCATCTTTCTATTTACAAGGGAACGATCTTGTCTGGTTACAAGACTATCTTCTGCCAAGACAGGAATGTCCCTCAAAGTGGATAGTTTTTTGCCAAATCTAAGATTACCTGTCCCAGATAAAAAATTGCTAGGTCTTCATATGGGAGATGAAAAACAAGATGGACAGATTTCATAATCTAAAACTCTGGCTACTTGCCTTTTCCAGCCTTCCATAATTTTGTGTTGCCTAATTGTTCTCCCTAAAAAATCTCTTTAATAATTTCTTCACTTCAGCACCAATAGAGTCTCTGCACATTTCTGGCAGTCCTCTGTCTCCCTGTGGTATCCATTTTCACAGATTTATCCATCATCAACGTGTCTTGAATGGTTTGAAGTCATATTTCTGGTGATGGCATGGATATACTACTGAACTTGGGACTCCTGAGCTTGGTTCAACACATTAACTATGAACTCAATTGTTCTTTCCATCCATCATGCTTTTTAAAAAGACCTATTTTTGAAAATTTCATAATTCACTGATCATCTCTCTTCTCTTTGTGGCTCAGTTCTTCAACACCCTGGCTAAAAAGCACTAACCTTTGGAGATATGTTCAGTTGGACACATCTATCTTTAATTTTTTCCCCACAGTCTGGTTCCTTAGATGCCTTCCTTGACTTTCTGACCTGCTTTTCTCTTGACAGCCTTGGAACACTAACTCCTCTATTGCTGAAGGAGGAGGTAGGTTCACAGAGCTCTATAATGGATTTGTGTCACCTTACATCAGCAGCAAATCCAACCTGTCAAGTCTAAAAAGGTTCAGTATTTCACTTACAGTCTCCCAGAGAGGCACAATCCAGGAATAGCTTCTCCCAGATTTATTACATGATGCCACAAATAATGGCCAACACTTGAGCAGATTCTAGGGTTTACAGAGAATAGTGCAGACTTGTTCTATATGTTTACTGTATTCCCCAGAAATGCTTTATGATGTTTTGCACAGGTTATGAAGACAGTTTCAAACCTTATCCCCTTAAATATCTTAAGATATCTTCTAAAGACAGACTAGTCATGAAAACCCAAGACAATCTGAGAGAAAGAAAAATATACTGCCCAACATCCTCTTTTAGACCTAAGGGCATAAACTCTCCATGAAACCAACAGGAGACCCACAGAAATGCTATTTGTCTTAACGAAGTAGGCATTTTTAACATATTTTCTCTTGTACTGAGAATGTGTGCTGATAGGTATTTGAGATTGTACAATTATTTTTATTCCTTCATAATACAAAATGTTTCACAGTATCCTGTCAAGCTGTAAGAACGTTTTATTCTCTAGTTCATAGGTTAGAGCAGGAGGAGGAGTTAGCAGCTTGGATTTTGCCAAATTTTCTCTCAAGAGATTAGAAATTTTTAGTGAAAAAATATTGTTATGTTTCTTAAAAAATCACTGCAAAGAGGCAAGTTTAGATCATGATTAAATAATGACACTGCTCGGGAAACACTGGCTCAAGCCTCTAAAACTACAAGACAGAGTAATTTTTTTTTTTTTTTTTTCTGTGCCATTATTTTGTAAGTGTTGTAAACTGCAACTAGTCTGCTCTGATGCTTGTAGTGAGAGAAGCACATTCAGCTCCCAGATGGTTTCTTTCTTGCTAGGATGCAAAAAGCTTGGAAGCATTTACAAGGTGATATATATGTAACCCATGGGAGGTATCCATAGGAAAGGAGAGAGCAGCCTCACAAAAGGCAATTTACTTTGCCAATAACTCTCTGAGTCCCCAGGAGTATTTACACAACCTGTTTGTGTTTCACAAGGAATGCTTTCTGTCTCTCAGAGCTCACCTCCACACCACAGTGTTAGTTGCCATTGGTAGTGAAATTGCAATATGTTGTCCTAGAGCAGATGCAAAGTCCCAGGTTTCCTGTTACACGAGTCTGTTGCATGCAGAGCAAAAAGACATTTGCTTAAAGTAAATATTTTGCTACTATGCCCAGAAGCAGACTCTAAGTCACATTTTTAGTCATCCTAAATTTTCAAATGTTTGTGTGGTACCTTGCAGTTTTCCTGTAAACTAGAATCACCACAAAACTAAAAATTCAATCTAGGTAAATAGTCTACTTTGCTTGATTTGTCATGCAAACATAAATTGTGTTTATACATTTTCCCTAGGAGAGTACCCCAAGAACCAGGCCTTGGGTTTTGGTAGATGGGGAAACTGCACTTGTACTATCAGCACTTTGCAGGGGCTGAAGTAGGGAAACTTCATGGCTGTACCCACCCCCTTTGGCACCCTGTGCACCTGCACATTGCTGTGGGGATGGCAAATACTTGTGAAGGCATCTATGACCTAGAGAGACCTCTTTGGGGGTAGAGGAAGAGGGCCAGAGGAGCTCTCTGTGTCACAGCTGTCATTTTCTACTCCCAGCTTTACCCTCTGCTAAAAGGTTGAGGATAAGTTTGGTCTCTGTCTCACCCTTATGGAAGACACAGATGTACCAAAAATCAGAAATGAGAAGCAAAGGGCAGAAGGAATGAAAATTCTTAAGCATTCCAGTAGTAATAACTGGTCTAAAAATAGCCGCTTTCTGCTTGATGGGAGGAAAGAGAAAAATGAGTCCAGTGTTTCTGCTGGATTTTGTTTATCACATTTGTGCCTCTATAGCATTTGAGCTAATATGGCCAAACAGGCCTCTTTTAAGCAAGCCAGACCTCCCCAGTGAAAGGAATTAAGCCCAGTACAGTTGCACTCCCACCAGCTGGGGCTCTGCCTCTCCCCTTTGCACCAGTCCACACTTACACCCAGCCCAGATGTCACTCCATGCAGCCAAGAATGGGCTAACCTGGGGTTGCATGATGGGCCTCCAGGATGGGATATGAGATCAGAGAATGACATTCTCCTCTACAGTGACAAATATTAGAGCTACATAAACTCCAGTGTTCCCATCTCAGACATCCTGTGTCTGGTTTTTACTGCACACAGGCAAAATCCCAAATGGCTGTTGATTTGGATAAGAGGAATATTTGAGGAGAACCACATGTTCAAATGGAAGTTCTATAATGGATAAATAATAGACCCAAAAGGGATTAAACACTATAAATAGTACATCTATAGATAGTCTGCAGGTGACAGGCGACTGGACCATTTTGTGGGAAAAATGATTAAAGCAGAATGGGATTTTCAGCACTTATTGGAGAATGCAACCCCCTAAATATTTAATCTCACTAAAATATTTATGTATTTATCTCCTCACTAGAAACTTTTAACACATTTTTCATACAAAGAAAAGCATGAATTGTTAAATTGTTAAAATAATATATTATGCATAGTCATTTTTGGGCTCATCACCTAGAAGTCATAGATTTTGCAGTGTATACACATCTCCTCCACCATGGTTTGTTTGATAATAGAATTTACTGTATATGCTTTTAACTCTAACTATTATGAATGCTTTGGGTAGAAACACAAAGAATATATACTATACTAGAGCTCAATAATGAGAGAAACCTACAGAGATCTGTGTCTGAGAGCTTTTTCACGTGCAGTGTGACTAGGTGTGTGCTTGCTACATGTTTTTCCTCCAGTGACATAGAGTTAGCTCGTGGCATTTCTCACTTTCATCCTTGTTTGAATTTTCAACAATATCAGACTGTTCTTTTTGTTTTCTGATTTTAAGTTGCTTTAACAATGTGCTCACATCTGTCTTGGATTCTTTTATTTGGAAATATCCCAGAAGTCTATCACAGGTTTATCTTTTTACTTACCTGTGAAGCAAAATTTTCCTTTCCATTCCTCCAGAAATCATGAAACACTTGTGGGTTAAACAGAAATGAGTGTTTAGTGTATATGACAGGTCTGCCTGATATGCTGGCAGTTATCTCTCACAGACATCCTTTCTGCGCTGGCTTTGCTTTACATCATCTTGTGCCACCCTGGATGGCAAAAACAAACACCCATCTGTTCACGTGTTCTTAGGATGGGTGCCCATGGAAAGGAAATCCCTGTAGATAAGAAACTGCATCAAATCAGGGAACAGACAGAATGGAAAATATCCCTAGATCTGCTTAATGTTTGTTGCAAATCAAATCAACCTAGGATGGATGCCAGCAGTAGCAAATGAGACACACTGCATGTGAAAGGGCTTCCCTGTCCAACACAAAAGCTCTTTTCTCATTTCATTCCCTGTTATTTTTCCCCTTGCTCCTCGAGGAAAAGCTGTTAAAACATAGCCATCCTAGGGATGGGTTTGAGCATAAGAAAGGCCAAGGACAGTGCCAACTGCTGTTACAATAGGATGCATCCTAGACTCCATAGTATCTTAGAAGGAGGATGCCCTTCACTTTTCACATTCAGAACAGATCTGTGTAAATAATCACTCAGAAGACTTTTCTGCCTATAATTCACCATGACTACTCTTCTAACTTCTAACACAGTTCTGCTGGCAGGAAGAAGACACCTACATAGTTACATTTCTTCACTGAAACTTCAGGAGTTTAATCCCCCCAAAAAACATATGCTGTTTGGCATACACTATTTCCTACCTTATCCAGGACCAAAGGGAAGAATGACAGAATATATCACTGTCCAGGTATATTTAGACCAAGTAGCTGCCCAACAGTGGTAAAGAATTTTCCCACACAGGAATTTTTCCCAGCCAAGTACAGATACAGCATCAAGAGGATAAAAGAGACACTGTGAACTTTTACCTTCATGGCTTATTTTGAACTCCCTTTATGAATAAGTTCTCTAATGAGATTGTTATAGCTCCTAGAAAATTTATCTTTGATTACATCTTCATCTCTACTTGAGACAGAGTGCCTCTCTCCTGTCAGCTATCACATGCATTGTAATTGTGGCTACACATACAATTGTAATTTTGGCTACATGCAGAGGAGCCCTACCAGCTTTGTGATGCTTTCATTTTCACTTCTCAAATTCGGAGAAGACAGCTCTCAAATCCTCTCCTCATCTCTTTCTTGCATGCTATTTCTTTGCATAAAACAGCCTGACCTCCTTAAGAGGAGGAACTTCACAGAGAGCTGGTAACAGTTGTTAACAAAAATGGGCAGAAAATAATTTTATCTCGGCTCAGGTTCTCAATCTGCTCTGGACTCACGACACTGCACAGAAGTGCTCAATGATATAAAATGTACATAACAAAGCCTGCATGTAACTAAGTCTGCAGAGGTTAGTTGTAGAGCAGGTGTTGCAGCAATCAGGGGAGTACTCTCAGCACCCAGACTAACTTATTTTTACAGCCACACTCCAGAAATGTTTATGCAATACTGAAAAAAATAATAGCTTACTGTAACTGCAGTGTGGCTACAAAAATGAATGTTTTTTTTTAATATTCAAAGTCCTTTTCTACAGTGTGGCATAATTCCACTGGGGAGCAATAAATTGTGTCTCTTTCAGGAATCTGTCCTGCCCAACACCATCTGAGATGAAAAGTTGCCGATTTCCAAATATAAATAAAACATTGTACACATGAGACAGAAAGATAACCTCTTACTCAGCAGTTTGGCCTATTGCAATGCTCAGCAAGTGCTAACAATAGCTCCTGGCAGGCTCAGATCCTTGTGCATGCCAGAGCCGAAGTGTGAGATAAATCTTTACTGCTCCTGCTGTCCAGATCAAATCTAGAAAAGGAGCGCCTACTTCTCACTCAAGATTTATTCACTGTGCAAATACCTTAAAACAGAAGGAATGCCCTGAACTACCAGAGATCAAGAAAAAGAAATGCCAGCCAAGCCAAAGGACTTGTACAGGATTCACTATGGGGAGATGTAGGGTTCTGCCTGTGTTTTCATCCCTTTAACACCCACAGCTCCCATGTCTCAGGAGCTGAGAGGGTTTTGCAGTGTGTTGCTTCCAGAAACATCCCCACTCAATGAATCTTTCCCGTAGCTTTATGGCACATGTCAGCCAGACATGCCCAAATATAAGTTTGCAAGGCCTGTCCATACAGCAGTAATTTCATTACCTGCAGATATCAAGAACCAAGGCAAAATAATACAACACAGACCAAGCTAAATGTGGTTAACTAAGCTGCTTTTAGTTTATTAATTTTACCCATATACATAGATGACTTTGAAAGCACCATGTGAAAGAGGCAGGACAAAGTATAGGAAAATGGTACAGGAAAAGATTTCAATATGCATTGTGTCAGTGTACCTTCTGCATTTCATACATATTTTACATTGATAACAAAAACCCCCACAATTTCCAGAGGATGTACACATTTTATTTTGATGGGCAATTTTAGTTCATTAATAAGTAAAAAAATAAATCTACAATAGCAACAGTGCAAACACATCAGAACTTGCATGGCATACAGAACACAGATGAATAGAAATTATTATACAAAGGGCCCAGTGTTTCCTATGGTACTGGCTGTGATGTATACAATACACAACAGGAATAAACTGCAACTTAAACAGGAAGATGAACTGCATATTACTGGTTCTGTCTTGTATGGTCGCTCTATGTCAGGAGGTAAAGCTGTCATGCCTTGGATCTGAAATAAAAATAAAAAATTATCAGAGCTTTGTCACATAAGATTAGAAAACTCTTTTTGCTCTCAAGATAATTGGCAGCTTGCCTGACAATCTACTGATAGTTTAGTATTTGGGTTGTGACTCTCATTGTGGAAACATCAAGCTCACTAAAAATATGAATATACTGCAGGCCAAATGATCAGCCAGTTGCATATTCAATGTTCTCAGCTTGAGAGCAGCAGTACACACAGGTATCCTCTCCAGTAAAGCAAGGCTAGACTTTGGTTGGTTGATTTGTATAACCTGATTTTGCTTTGTGGGGTTGTTTGGCAGGTTTGATTCTTGTTTTCATCCTTCTGTCAAATAAAAATGAAAGCTGGCAGTGTCACTCTGCCATGAGGATACAGGATGATATTTGAATGTATTCATTTCTGTGTGCAAGGCTCACACTTGCACATACAAAACAGCTAAAACTGTGTGCAAGTTGTTCCACAGAACCACTGAATGGTTGTGGTTGGAAGGGATCTCTGGAGGTCATCTGGTCCCAAGTCCCTGCTCAAGCAGGGTCATGTACAGCAGTGTCATATTGCTATATACTGAGAATTTTTCACTCTTCCCGTAGAACCTGGTGCAATTTCATGGGATTTGATGTAACTACATGTTTGCTGTGGTTTTGACATGAAATTAGATACATTTGTGCACACTGTTCAGCTTGTTTTCCTAAATTTTCTCTCTAAACATTAAAGAAAATAAGCTCTGCAGAAAATAAGCTCCTGGGCACATTTTGAAAAGTTTGAATGCCCACCTGTACAGCATATGCTTGCTTTGGGGATTTCATCTATGTTGCTATTATTCTGTACTGTAGAAAGAAGCCACAACTGAATATTGACTTAATCTTAGCAAACACATCACAAAACTAAAACTGATATAGGGACCAACTCTATAGAAGGATGAACATATTTTCAACTCAGTTCTTATGCTACAATTTTTTTCAGTCTTCTAACAACTCAGGAATTGTTTGGCCATTCAAGTTAAATCTGTTCCTGATTTGTTGAGGATGGTCATTTAAGTGCAATATCACTAATAAGGGAAGGGAGAAGAAAGAGTCCTAATCTTAGCTTTGAAGAATATGCCCATTTCATTTGAAAAAGGAAAAAATTATTAAGGAAGAGCTAAGAACTCCCAGTTCCAATGAGGTCATTCTTTGACTGCATTCTTTAAGTTGTAAGTATTGTTCCTTCATCCTGTAAGATAAAGAGGAACAGCATTTTCCAGAAAGTGTACCATTAAAAAAGCCTCAGCCTAACCCCTCTTGATAAAATTTCTGTGCTTTTCATCATTGTAACTTGTCCTCTGACAAATAATCAGTGAAAGGGTGTTGGAGTCCAGGGCATCCCTCTGGGCGCCCTGGGAAGTCACAGACCTCGGTAGAGAGGCCTGGGACCCAAGAAAGAGGGTCTGGGGTCTGTGCAGGGGGGTTTGCCTGGCACAGAGCCCAGGAAGACACAGGCTTTGATCCTGGTCCATGTGAAAAACATCTAACATAGAGAAGAATTGCAAGTCACAAATGTGTGACAGAGAGTAGTGTAGTTATCACTGTGCAGAAGATTTTGTAGTTTTGGGTTTTTAGAATGTAGATGCAAAGGGACAAGATGGTGATTTTAGGGCAGTGCCCTGGGTTCTTCTTCTTCTCCCTTGGCATCCATCTTCTGCAGTGACGTGGGCACAAAGTAGTTTCAGTGGATTGGATCAAAGTAGAAATGACCCTGTTAGTATAGGTGATAGACATTGGCACAGAATTGTAAACAACGGGTACGTAGTTATGTGTATAAGAGGTAGCGACCTCCCATCACAGGGGGGAGTCGCCTTGTGTCCGAGCTGCAGTGGACATCATGGCCGGACACAGGGGAAGGGGAGTCACCTCGTGTCCAGGCTGCTGTGAACATCTTGGCCGGACACAGAGAATTGTAAGATAAGAACTAATAAACAACGCGAGAAACCAGAAAACCAAGACCTTGAGACTCCTCATCATTCTCGCACCGAACACCGAGCACCGAGCTCAGCACAGAACACAGAGACACAGAGTCAGACAGCAGATCCTAAATCCTTCAGAGGTCAAGAGGGAAAATCACTCCCTTCGTGCCCACACGAACCACCAGCCAGCTTTGGAATCTCGGGTGAGAAACAACCAGATTAAACCCCGAGAAAAGGGTGGCTATGCAACTAATACTGGCCAGCAGCTGTAAAGGTCAAGAAGTTTAACCAAAACTGTGAACAGTCACAGGTACTGTCTGTCTACAACTGCTTTTCTACAATGGGAAAAATAATACTAGAAAAAAACAGAACTTCTTTGATTACTTATAGCACACAGTATTCTTCTGACATCCAATGGGCAGAGCAGTCTGAGCTATGTTGGAAAAACCCAAGAATGCTGCTGCAAGAGGAACAATTTCTTCACCACCTGAAAGGACTGTGTGACACACTTTGAGGAAGTGTGTGCTATCTTCTGGGGTGAGGAGAATGAGGCAGAAGTCCTTTCCTAGGAAATACTTCATCAGTAGTATCTCATAGCAGCTCTGCTAAAATGGACTGAAACCACAATAGGAAATAAGCCTGTACAATGAGACTGCCTCTCATTCTGAGCAGAAAATCTCAAAAAAAGTTAGGAGCCTTGAATCTGAAATCTGTAAAGAAGTTCAAATAGGAATACATACTTTAGGCATCCAATTTAGGGATGATATTACATGCACTAGCCATTCTTTAGAAACACACAACAACATTAAAGATGACAACTTTTCTCAGCAGTGTTCTGGCAAAATACCAATAGATATTTAGAATAAATAATCATTTATTGGGGATTTTTTTTTTCTCTTACAGTTTTTTTCATCAAGACAATAGGGAAAGTAAAACCATGTAAGATAAAATCTCACTAAGTTGCACAAAGGAAACAGACTATCCAACTGTATTTTTCTGGCCCAATACTATAGACAATTCTAGGACCATTAAAAAAGCAAGATGTATTGGAAGAGTACTCATACAACTTTAGGTTGTCTATATGCCCAGTTAAATAGGTAGATTCTTGATGCTTCACTATGCAGTCAATAAGCTTCCCCTAGAAGGTGTCAGAGAGGAAACCTGATTTAGGGATTTTGAATCATCTGCTGCAAGACCCTAATGTAAGTCCCTGACCATGGAGGCAGCCAAGGTGGAACAGCTTCCTGGCGTGGTCACTTAACCTGGACACACATGGCTGCTCTCTGACCAGTCCCAGACCCACTGAAAGATTCCATCCTCCTATTACTGATCCCAAGTGCTGATTAAAGCTCCAACTTTTCTATTCTTTTCTAAATGCTTCTAGAAGTCAAGTTAGATGACAGTACTGGTAAAACATTCTCATCATTTGTTATTGTATGTAAATGAAATATAGCTGTGTAAACATCCTGAAGATGTATAATCAGATATTTATTCACATGCATTGAAACACAGTCAATCAAATGAGTTTCATGGCATTGCTGCCTCCTTTTCAACACCCAGACTTACCGACCATTCCGCATTATCTGTTTTTGAACATCTCACATTCACAGGTAGTTTAAGCACAAGCTGATTATAGGAGAGACCCTCTGATCTGGACCATTTGAATTTGTTCATTGCATCCATAAAAGACAGGTTTTTATATTGCTTAGGACTCTTGATAATGAAAGGCCAAGTCCTAAAGAAAAATAAACAATTAGATTAAAAAAAAAAAAAAAAAAAAAAAAACAACTAGATTAAAACTACCAAATTGAAATGAATGAGGAAAACTTTTGGAGAATCTACTCAGAAAAATAAATGCACCACTACTATCTATAATATGTCTGGCTCACATTCTCAACTAAGTTCTCTTCTACTGAAAACTGATGGAGTTTCATTGCTTTTGACAGGCTTATGAAAGGCTGTCAGCAGGTTAGTACTTGCTGCAAGATGCTTTTAGAAATTAAGGACTTCAAGAATTACATTGTTCTTTTCTCTGATCTACAAACTGGATGCACAGGCAATGCAAAGCAGATCTTCTGATGTAACTTCTCAAAAAAAAAAAAACAAACAAAAAAACACCAAAAACAAAAGAAAGGCACGCCCTCTCCTAGGTTTGGCAGGCCAGGTTGCCAAAAAACTCTGCTTTTAGAAAGCTGCTTCCACATGTTTCTGCCAAGCTCAGGTCAAAACTGAGCTTAGCGCAGGAGTTGCTCTGTTATGCACTGGCTGGCAATAACAGGTAATAACTGGTGTTGTGGATATTCCCTTTGGCATATTCCTACAAGCTGGCTGTAAGGGCATTTTTGGCCAGAGGTGGTTTAGAGACCTGCTGTGCTGCTCTGAAAGATCTATCTGCCCAAGTGTGGGAATCCTTCCCATGAACAAATGGGGACAATCTCATTTATCAAAAGACAAAAATGTGGAAACGGAAGGAATGAAATCTCATGTCTTTCATTTATTAAAGAAAACTAAAGACTACAAAAGGAAAATAATAATAAAAAAATTTATTGTTTCTGCTTTCTCCTTGTTTGACTTTACTGAGATGAACGGAAACAACATAGTGGAGGGATCCAACTTTTACAAACTCAAAGTCAATACAGCTAGTGGAAGAACAAAAGTATCTAAAACTTTATCAAGTCACCTAATTAATTCTGTGACTAAAGCATGAGTTATCTTTTCAAAACACTTTAGACAGATCTGTGTTATCTTGTAGTAGGCTGTCTCCCATTGTTTTGGGGAAGTTGCCTATTGCCAGAGTTCTGCTCCACTCAACATCTAGGCATAGAGGCTGGAATTTTAACCAAGTGTTTTAGTACTTGGGCCACTACTGTGGCCCAATCACTTCCATCTCTGCTCCTCATGACTTAAACCATTGCCTATGCCACTAGACAGAGGAAAAATGTTTTAAAGGGAGCCACAATGTCTTGAGCCTACTCTTAGTTTTCATTTGTGTGTAAGTCAAGAGAGACTTTGGAAGACTCAGTGAAGCAACTCTAGTGTTAGACTGACACAAGAGAGATGAGGATCAGGTCACATATCCTTAGGCTGACAGAGTTTAATGAAACAAGAATTGTGGATTAGGTCATAAATACTAGAGGCATTAATAATCTGCTCTTCTAATTACTATTCCATTTGTGGCAGACAGTCTGCATACTTACTCTATTCAGAACATCTTTATTTCCCCAGGCCAAATGTGCATTTTTTCCTTAAGTACAGTTATCATGAATGAACACTCAAGAGAGCATACATTTGTTAGGATATTTTCTTTCTAAGCTCAGAAAGACTCTTTTAGATAGGACTAATTTAGAAACTCTGTTCTCCCTGTATTAAAAGAGGTTGTAAATAGAAATAGTGTGGAAAATTATGTAGATGTTGATTGCACTGTAACTTCTTTCAAACTCTTCTTCCTTGAATATAAATTTCAGAACTAAGACCACCAAGCCTGTACATCAAATTATTTTGCAATAATAGCTTTACATGGTTTGTTAAGATGAACTCCATAAGCAAAGACAACTTTTAAAATTTGTAATGACACACTATTAGTCTATCCATTTGATTTTAAAATTTTATATTACCTTAGTTTACTGCAACTAAAAATACAAATGTAATTCCCCTTTTGTAATTCACCACAAAATGTGCATTCAAGTTTTTATTTTTGATTATTTTTCTGTATTTCATTCATTTGGGAACTTTCCACTTTTGACTGTCCTTATTGTTTACAATCTGCTGTTGAGATGCTTTAATTTTAAGCACTGTAAGGAACACGTTTTTATCCTCAGGATTCCTGTCAACAAATCTACACAGGGAAATTCAATAACTATGCTCACAAACTCTTTTTCAAAATTATTTCTCTATATATGAAACACTGGCGTGTTTTAATAAATTGATACATTTAAAATATTGATATACAGCCTTTTTACAGATGTATGTGGTGGGAAAAAACTCAAAACAATGTGAACACTATTATTTCCTTAAAAGAAGAGACTGCTTTTCTATTGAAGAAAAAACAGATGCAAAATAATTTGGCAGGAGAAATAGCAGCACAGCATATTGGCCAAAACACTGGCATGAGTGACCGTGTTTCTTTTCTTTCTACCAGAAAGAAAGAAAAGTTCTATAAAAATGATCCAAGAATCCAACAGACAGAAACAGAGGCGCTGCACACAATCATAAACATTTTACATACCTGACTGGTCTATAGATTTCCTTAACACCAATGAACTGGAGCTGTTCCATAATATCGGGAATACTCGCACAACGAGTGAGGTTGATTCTTGGGTAGTAGAGCAGATATGACAGGCACATCTCATTCCTGGTGCTCAGACCACCCTGAAAATGGGATTTTTCTTTAATCAGGGTAGTATTGGAATCCCTCAGATTAAATCACTGACAAGCATTTATATGCTAATGAATGGTGTATCAGGAGGCCAAATCCGACAAGTTTATCTTGTACATGAGGTTATCAAGTAGTAAGAGGTTATTACATAATTAATCAATAAGTTGGAAGTTAATAGACATCAGAAAGAACAACTGAGAATAAAATAAGTCTCATATTATATGAAGTGTACTATCTGAGAAGTTCAGGCTGGCTTTCAGTTGCCCCCGAGGTAGTTAGATTTACCACGTTTCAGAAAAGTGGAACAGATGAAGGAAAAAAACTTGTAGGATAATTAATCTGATTAATAAGAAGTTAAGTGAGCTTTGCCTAGTGAAATGGAGGATAGAAATTAATCTATATGAACTCAGGTTGTAAGTACACATGCCAATAAAGAGCAAGATGAAAAAGAATTTTTTATCTTAACAGATAATGTTGACTCAAGAAGAATTGAACATGCATTATAAAATCAGTAATTAGAATAACATTTCTAGCTAACAGAAGAAACAGACTTTTAAACAGTCCTCCATTGAGAACTATGGGACAAACAACTAACTTAAAATTAATCTTGGTAAACATTGACAAGATTATAAACTGCATGTTCCTAAATCCTGGGTGGGAACAGTTCCACAAGTCTCACAGAACCACAAAAACAGGAATGGAGAAAATAAAACACGTAAGCCAAGAGTTAGTGTGGTCACCACACAGGAAAACAGGACAAAAACTCAAAAGCCTTCATTCTTGTTCTTTTGCTTTTCCTTAAGTAAGTACTGCACGTGCCTACATGCAAGCCATGATTCAGGGAGAAGTATCCCTTTGCTCTCTGGATGCCAGGAACAGCTCTTCCCTGCAAAACAGACACTCCTCAGGTCTCACTTCCCAGAGGTCTGGATCCAGCCTCTCCCCAGGAGTGGAATCAGACCCTGGCACAGGCAGCTATATCCCTCCCATAGACATAGTTGGTTTGGCATCACTCTGTGTGTTCCTAGCCAACTGGCACAGCCCAGCTCATGTCCAAGTTACCAAATTTACTCCACCTCCAAAACCCAGTGACTGCATTGCAATGGTCAGTGCCTGGCCTCTGTTACCCCTTCAAGCTGCTTCTGGGAGACTCTGCACTGCCGTATGCCAAACCAGAGCTGGACACCCTCGGTAGGGAGGGGTGGTTTCTCAACTCCTCTTCCCAACCCAAAGGACCTTCATTCTGCCTAGATTCTATGCTAGGCACAAACCTAAATAGTTGAGAAGCATTCTGTTCACAGCTTATCTAAAAATCAATACATAAGAACTGGCAATTACAACTTCAGGGAAAAATGAGTAACAAGTTCATAAAAATAATTCACTAGAGTACGCAGAATTTGCATGTTAATACATGTTGTGAAGAAAGCGCTCCTTATACTAGAAAAGTTTGACTTCTAAGGATTTTTCATGAGCTGACCTGCTTATTTTTATAAACTAGTCATATGAATGGCTTATGCAAGAGGTCAGACTAAGATCACAATAGTTCAGATGACTTTAAAACCTAAGAATCTATGAAAGGAAAGACGATACATAATTATGTGTACACAGACATTAGCAAGGAAATTCACTTTTTTAAAGTAGTGTTCAAATGAAAAAGGTTTTAGTCCCCAATATTATCTGTGTACTTATCTTGATCAACCAAAATATTGCTTACCCATGTCATGCGAATTCGGTCCACAGTACTGTAGTGGCATTCTGTGACCAAATTATCCCCCTGAAATATGAAATTTAGGAAGTTCACAGTTCTGAAGTTTATCAACACCAGATTCAGGTAACCACAGATGACAGGAAGCACATATGAAATAAATATCAGAGCAGTGGATAAGACTGTTTCAAAGAGTGAAGGATTAGATAATGCCATATGTTAAAGGCCTTGGCACTTTGCATTCATATTATCCCAAATCCTCAGGGATGCCCCACAGATTTAAACAGTGTCTTAATAAGAGTGTTATCTGGATTCCTTTTAAAATAGCAATGAAGGTACTCAGTTATCATCCAATTTTCTGGAAAATTATATAGAAAACAATGTATACAAATGATTCTTGCTCCAAAACTCATCCAGTGCTACTTTACCCAACCTAATTTACACTGCCAACTTCAATAGAAATATTTGGCAAATGAGGAAAAGAAGGCTTTCCACATCACAAAAACAACTATATCTCTGCCAAGCCTGGGAGTAGAGGAGTGGCAGGTAAAGACTTCACTACATTGACAGATATGTGTGGGAAAGTCAAAATACCTGCCTTCTCAAGCACATACAATTAACTTTTTGGTGTCTTGACAAACTGATCTATTATTTAGTAATACTTTCACTCCATGTACCTAATCAAGTACAAATCTGAAAATCACCATGATAATCAAGTGATTTTTTTGTTTTGTTTTGTTGTTTGTTTGTTTTTTCTTTTGTATCATCATCTTCTCGTATCAACCTTTATTCTTCCCTAAAAAAACCCAAATCATCCTTCAAAGGCTGAGAATTTCTCCTTTCCTACAGGCTGTTTCTGCAGATCAAGGCTAGCACAATCTGTGCTCCAGACTGCTGGAAGGAGGTGCGTCAGCCTCATGTCAGCCAAATGGAGATAGAGTTTCTGAAGTAGTGTGAACTGGCACAGTGTCACTGCTTCCAGTGGGAATATACCATTCCTGCCAGTGAGTCTCTCATATCTTATAGACTGGATAACATTCACTAAAATTGTTCCTTCTGTGAGACTAGATCTGCTGCTTCCAAATGGAGAAGAGAGTGCTACTATGTGAAGAAAACAAATAACATGGACTCTATAAGCTGAAAGAATGATACTCTATTTAAGCTCTCCCAAGACTGTAACAAGAACTTACATGAAAAATCATACTATTAGTTAATTGATTAAACTGTTCACTGAATTACACCAGATGATGTATGTAAATCTGCACTGGTAGTTTTGCATAAGATGAAAACAATGAAAGGCATTAAAAAATGGTTCTCTTCAGAGAGAGAATTCCATTTTCTACTTGAGCTGGCTTTTTTGTCAAGTTGCTGTTACTATCAAATACCCTTTATAGTTTTTCTGTTCCATTCTGTCCATTCCCTTATGTTCTTGAATTTTAAGACACCTTCTGCTATAATTGCATGGATTTTCATAAAAATATTACAGGAAATATTACAGGCTTTCTCTACAAACTTGTCACCTTCTGCCAGCCCTCTTCCTAAACCCTTCAACCTTCTTTCCTGAAGGAGGTAACATCCATTTGTCTTTGAAGCCCCCTGACTACAAGCAATTTGACTTCAAAGAGTAAATTCTGCCCTTGAAAATCCAGGTTTTGCTGTAGAAATTAATCTATAAAGTTATCATTTTAGCTTCTTGTCTTTAAAGTACAAACATCAAAGTCTCACAGTGTGGGAGAGAGAGAGAAAGGGGCTTGAAGAGAAGCCCCTGAAGTTTAAACTATAGAGCTCCTGACCATAATTGAAGTTCAGTCATTTCAATGGTCTTTTCAGATCCATCTCTTCTAGTGGTTCCAATTGTAAACAAATTCCATTTTTTGACATTTTACATCTGGCAGTTTAATAACATGCTTGTTCACATGCACCAGGACAAGCTGCTCTGCTGGCCAGATCTGGATCACCCAGACTTTCAGCACTAAAATTTCTGTAATCATGCCAAAACTTAAGAAAGATACTGGGTGGAACAAAAGAAGAGTGAATAATTTTTAAATGAGAGACACACAAAAAATTACAGACTCTTCTCTTGGAATACTACTATGCATAGCTACTGGTTTTTAATATAATTATAGTTGTATTATTTCTACAAGTTATGTTGCATTATTTTCAGGAATACAGTAGATAGAGCTGTGTGATTTCTTCTTTCAAAGGGTTTTGTTTACTAGTGAAGCATCAAGAGGAGCATGAGCATGGAGTTTTACTCCCAACAACAAAAATTGTGAAACAAACAGAAGATTTGGCTGATTTTTTAACATGTTTGTAAGGCTGTATACTTGCTATGTGCCAACACTGAAGATATGCTACTTGATCCCACAGTTCTGTAAAGCCACACAGTGGCATTTCCATTATTCATCTTTCTGGATGCATGAAGATGGTACAGCCAGGCACACAAGCGATTTTCTAATCTGCTAATTAATATCTTTCTAATTTTTTAATCTGTTCAAACATTTGTGATAGTAAAGTTCAAATCAAGTTATTATAGATATCAAACATAGCCAAAGAATAGCTCAATTTGGTGAACCAAGCCAGTTCTGTGGTGACTTATGTGGACACTCCTGAGGTGCTGAAACTTTAATGCATTAGTGACTGTGCGATAAGTGGAAAAATTACGAGAACATCCAAGAATTCTATGATGCTATACTAAGAAATTCTGTAGCAAATTTAATCCTAAAGGTGAGAAAATGTTGGGCACCTAATCTCTTAAACACTTTCAGGAAAAGAATTAAGAGTGTCGTACTGGCAAGATGGTTCTCTCTTCTTTCAGGTACTGAAACTCCTGGAAGTTGAAATCAAACTCATCGTCATAAGCAAGTAACTTCTGCTCCTCGCCGTTGTGGAAGTGGCGCATCCTGATAGCTCTGCCAGCAAGGTGAGCGTGGAGAAGAACTGCAAACACCTGAATCCCAGCAGGTCTCTCAGCACCTAAAGCCTGGCCAAGAGAAACCAACACCATCAGTGCTCCCAAGTAATGTAATGTAATGCCATCTACAGAGTGAAAATACATTCATTAATGTGTCTTGAATTCACTCTGTTTACTGAAAAACACAGTCTGGAGCAAAACCAAAACTGTAAGTGAAATTCAGGGTTTATGTACAAAAAAGGCTAGTGTGCTTTCTGCGATTATTTTTTATAACAGAAACATGTTTTTACTCTTAACGCGCACATTTTTTAAATGAAAATCAACTGGACTGCAAATAATTCTCAATAGTTTTAAGATTCAAGGGAATTGTACTAAAACCTGCACATTATTTTGGTGCTAGTGGCTGATACTGATGAATGTGGATGTATGTTTATTGTGAAAAAAATTTCTATGCAGTTATGAATTATGCCAAGAGACGCACTTTAAACTGAGAGCCTGTAGTTTTAACATCCTCTAAGTGAACTTGTAGTGAAACACTGTAAGTTTACATCTAAAACTTTTTTCCAGGTCGAAAACATTTGTAAATTAACTTTTCCAAATTGACACGAATCTGGCTTCACTCCCATTCTGGCTGAGATCTACTGATCTAAGCTTTGTGTTGAGTATGCTCAACTTTAACTCTTGTTCAGAGCTCAAGGCAGAAATAATCTGTTATCACAATACCTTTCAAGAACAGCCCTAGGGTCAGAAACCTCATGATAATGAATCACGCAAGAGTTCTGAAAAATGCCAGGGCAGTACACAACATTTAACACCATCAAGACGAAATCTAAATTTTGTATCTAATTTGGCCTTCATTGTAAACCTTGTTATTAATTCAACCTTTCTCTATAAATGACAAAGTATATGAGAATCTCCTATTATACAGTCACTACAGATTTCAGACAATGTCTCCATTACTTGCAGATATATTTAAGTTATCTTAATGAAACCAAGTACTTAATAAATGTAAAACCTCTTCAGGTCTTTAGTTTCTGTGGTTTGTGTAAGAATACCCATCAGGCTTTCACTTCATCATTAGAAGCCTTTTGCACATGCTCAGGTCTGAATTAGTCTCAACTCTTTTTTTCTGGGCTAGCTATTCTGAGTTATTAATAGCTTTGCCACGGAAAGCAGTGTTTGCTTACATATTGAACACAAAATTAAAACATTGCAAGCCCTGTGTCATCCATTATTACTGAAATAAGTAAAGCAGCCTGAGTAATGAGCATGCCAAGTACACAGTTCAAAACCACAACATTCTGGAAGACAACATATACCATCAGATGCCTTTGCTCACATCTTTTAACTGTAACTATCAATCTACCCAAGAAGTTCAAGTGACTCTTCCAATTATTTCCATGATTGAAAACCAGTGAATTTAGGCAAGGGACATACCTCTTCCAGACATTCCAGTGTGCAATGACCCTCTGACACAAATTCAGGCATGCCTGGTGGGATATTGTGGAAGAGGCTGACCCAAAGACCAGCTTCAATAACGCCAGCATCGTATTTCCTTAAAACTGGAGTATAAAATAGCCTCAAACCAGAGTTATCTATCAAGCCTGCAACAAAAGAACACAGCCATGGCTAAAACCCAGTTTTTTAAAGGAGAAAAAAAGACAACAAACCAAATTGCTTCATGTTTTTCACGCTATGTCATAAGTTTTCTACATGAAAATCACAGAATCAACCTCTATAACATGGAAATGGATGAAACTATATTGAGGAAGTGTTTTTTTCCTCTTTAAAATTTTCAAGCCACATGCTGTATTCTAGTTGAGAATTTTAGCTATTTCTTCATCTAGGGTCCTACCATAAATTATATTTTCCCTTTGCTTTGGATTGCCTATTACATTACAGCCTACCTGAGATGAAAAAATACATCCCTTTTACAATCTCTCCAATTAAGAGAGCATCAATTAAACGTGAAAATTGCCTTACTAAATCCCAGACTTGTAGACAATACCCCCATCTTGAGTGAAACAGACAAGAGAATTACAGAGTACTTAATGTTGCTCTGATTCAAAGACTTATCTGGATTTCAAAAATTAGTTTAAAGAACCAAAGCCTGCTGTTTGAAGGCCGTGTCAAAATAATACAAACCTATTTTGTTCATTCACATATGTTTAGCCATATGTGTTTGTTTGTGCATCTATTAACAATTTACGTTGCCTTCAGAATCTAAATGCTTAGAATACTTGTCTTCTATTAGTCATTTTTATTAGTCAAGATATACACAAAAAAGGATTAATTTGTGTTTGCACAGGAACTACACTCTGTTAGTTCATCTGTTCATTTCTTTGTATTTTTGAATAGTAACTGAAATAACTTCAATTTTTAAAGTGAAAAATGCAAAAAAACATATGAAATATCTCAGAGAAGGTAAGATGCTTCCTGGTGACCTACATTAGTGTTCTGAAAAACAAAACAGACATAGCAATGCCTGAAGCCAAATTTTACATCAATATGATATCAGCAGTCTATTTTAAGATAAGCAAATGGCAGAGGGACAGAGCAGGGACTGTTACCCAGTCACTAAAATACCTAAGATGGAGTAGTGCATATAATTATTAAGGAACAAAGGATGTGAACTGGGCATAGCCAATTAAGAATGGTAATTAGCTATGTTCTGCAACATACAAGTCACATTTAAGGTGATATATCATGTCCTACAACATTGCAACTTTAGCATTTGGGAACCCATAATCATCCTTTCCTGGAGATATTTATACAACCCCATCAACTTGAATTTTTTCTTCTGCTTCAGAAATTGTTAGAGGTTGTTAACATCTAAATGTCAGACATTCTTATGTATGACATAACTCTGGTATGTCAGAGTTTCTGATAAACAGTCTCAAAAGAGGCCACCTTTAAAATGAGAAGTGAATGTTTAGAACTACAAAACCAGAAACAGTGAAACACATCCATGTTAAACTAAAAAAATGTTTGCACTCCTCCTGACTGTGAGCCAAGAGTCACTACCAATCTGAGTCACTTAGGAAAACATTACCTCAGGTCACGATGTGAGGCAAACAGTGCAGCCTTTCACCACAAGACCCAAACTAGGAAAATGCAGGTGCCAAAACTCACAAATGAAGGTGACCCAGTGACAGGCTTGCTATTGTGTCAGAAAAACTCATTTGTCCCCATCTGAAACAGATGGAGCACCCAGGTCTACACTCCTGATGTCCTGGCACAATCTTACTCTGTGTGTTTTGCCAGGGAGGAGAAGAAGCATGGCCTGGATTGCAAACAGCCTGCTCTGCCTACACTGTCTGAATTTTTCCAAGTCTTTTGGGACTGTCCCAGGAAGGTAAAATTGTTCCTATTGCTTAAAAGGAAACAAAACATTGTTGATTTCCAGTTTTTCATTTGTGTTACTTCATCTAAACCAACACTATCATACAAAACAGTCAATTCAAACAAAATGATGAATTTAGGGACACAACCAAAATAGACATAATTTTTCAGCATGTGACCTCATTGGCTTTCATGCAACATTTGATGAAAAAGCACACAGTATCAATGACACAAATGAAATTTATTTTATCCCACACACTGAAAGTAGAAAGTCTGTCACTGAATTAAAAAAAAATTAAATAAGATAATTAATTTAAACTATGAAGATGGGAAATGACAGTAAGGCAGAATGCCATAGTCCACATAGCAAATTTTATTTTAACACATAGGGGTGTAAAGAAATGTCAGTATACTATGCTGCACTGGATTTTACTCAGTTCATATGTAGCAACCACCACAATATTCTCAGGTACAGTAGGTTTATAAACTTCTCTTTCAGAACAAAAAACTATCTTTCCCAAAAGCATCTCTTTAGGAAAGTTTCCCTTTTCAAAGTTCCCCTGATTTTCCTGGGATCATTGGTTTCTTCCTTTTACTTCTTCTAAATATAATTAAATTCAGGAAGAAAATTTTTAAAACACTATTACAAATTAAAATCTTACCTTTTAAGATAAATTGACTTTACCCAGTGAATGGTCTAGAAACCTGAGCCTATACTTTAGAAACTGTCCACAGTTCATGTAGAAGTTTATCTAAAAATACTACAAAAAAAAAAAAAAAAAATAAAATCAAGGGCAATGGGAAAAATACTGTGAACTAGGAACTATTGATCAGGAAAAAATAACCCTCAGCTTTTATTTGCTCTGTTTGTCATGCAGTGGAGGGATGAGCACTTGTGTGTGGTACATTTTCTAGTCTAGCATGTTTTAAAGTGTGTGAGGTTACCAACCTTCTGTGAATGATGGATTGTCATAATGCACCTCCATAAGGACAAACAGAGGGTCGGCTGCTGTGCCAATGGATAAGCCAACATGAGGAGGGTAGGTGAAGCCCTGGAAGTCAATACACACAGAAATCAATGAAGAGTTAAGGTATTTTTTGCCATAGTTAAGAGTTAATTTCTCTTTGTTAGTATATTGACTCCTTCTTGCAAGGATACAACCATATTAATGATAAAATTTACAAATATAACTTCTTTTACAGCCTTCTGAACATGGCATTGTGATAAAATTTACCTGTTATGTACTCAATAAACTTAATAACTATGTCAATATAAAATAGGAGAGCCCATGATTCCCAGAGGACAAGGCTTTGAGCAAACTAGTCCAATCTCACCTCTGACCTGGCTTTGAGTAGGAGGCTGGATTAGAGACTTCCTGAGGTCCTTTCCAACCTGCATTATCCTGTGATCTTATGATTATTTATTCTGTATTTATTGTTTGAGCAGAAAAGGAAAATTCCATTTTAAACTTATAAACATTGCATCATCAAGCACTTAGTCTGACAATAAAACCCTTATGAAGAAGTGAATCAACATTTTAAACGTTCCCAGCTTCTAAAAGCAGTAATTTCCAGAGAATACTGAGGTTGCATGTAATTAACTGGCTTTTTGTGCACAAGTAACTGTATTCTAAGTAAAATGATCTGAACAATAAAGGTGATCTTCATGGCTATGCTTCCATTACCAAGCCAATTGTGCAAAAGAAGTAGCTCTGCATGGTGAAACATCTTGTGCTGGACCCACTGCCTCCAAATGATGCTCCTCTGGACAAGCTCTGGTCAGGTCCCATGCACTAAACCCATTTTATTGCTAAAGGTGCTGGGTTCACCCCTGCACGTTTATTTTAACTTCATCCCAGGGAGGCCTGCGCAAATTCTTAAGCCACTTATAATGATAAACAAAATGAGACTAACGGGGAGACTTACTTCAAAAGCTCACTCCCAATTCAAACCAAAATACCAGTATCTTGTAAGTGAACTCATTTACCAAATTCAAATCAATTGGAATTAATCTGCACTATTTCATTGTATAAGCTAATATTTTAATATTCATTTGACATTCTAACTTTCTGAAATGTGCAATTTGAAATTCCAACTTTCTGATGCTTGACGGACATTAATGACTTAATTGTAGTATATAGTAAAAATTATTATCACCTTCATTCTACATAAGGGTAAGCTAAAGTTAGTGAAATGGGTACTTGGGCAATCCTGAATGTAACCCAGATCTGTCAGATTCCTCTCTACAGACCTTTAACAACAGGATCAGCCTTGCAAAAACTTCCATAGGGCTTGTCAAATAATAATTTATTTATATGAATTTTTAATTTCACTTAGATTAAGATAGTTGAAAGTACAAATACTAGGTCAGAGCATAGCTGATGGCAAAAATGCACAAAGCATACACCAGGGATAATGCTTGTAGTGGATTAAACTTCTTTTGATGGGTCCACGTAGCAACTCCTGCTTCCTCACACAGCAGCCTTTGCAGATGGTTTTGGTCTGCAGGCTGGTAAATTAAGGTTCCAGAAAGTACCATCACCTCAGTCCCTCTCTGTGCCCAAACCATCATTTGGGTGGGCACACAGTAAATCAAGGGCATAAAGAGCTGAGATTCCTTTGGCAGTCATGCTGTGTTATGTCAGCTGAAAGCATTAACTGAAGTCTAAATTAACATGAAATAAGCTGCAAACACAGCCTGGGGTGAGCATGGAATCACAGCCTGTATTTTCTGTAGATATGCCCCACTGCCATGAGCAAAGTGGTCCTTATGCTGGCTCTGCACTAATACAGGATCTCTCCTACACTGAAATCATGTTTCTTTGGACAAGTAGGAAACTTCAGAATGATAAGCCTGAATGGGGCAACAGTGAAACCTAGTCCTGGTGAGTCACAAAATTAAATAAATTTATGTACAACTTCATTTGGAGAGTTTTGCCTCTGTCTTTTATGAAGTCATATACAGACACTGCTTTTCTTTTTGTCATTATCCATAGGTAGCAGATACTGGTCATTGCTGGAGGCACTGTATTTCCACATCAGATGGGACAAGCTGATACATTGACAGATTTCCATGCTCCAAAGCTATCTTTCTCCCCTAGGGCATTAACTCTCTCTCTACTGTTTTCATTACTTTTGTGTTGTCATTCAGGATGACCACTGCATTACATACTTGAAAGGCCAAGAGGAAGTTGAGGACTTACTGGTGAGGCATTTATGTGATCCTGCACCCTTAAAAACAGACAGATTAAGTAATCACTAATATACTAGGAAGACATTTCACAATGATACACTCCTTCACAAAGCCCCATTGATGAACCATGCTAGGCAGACATTCATCCTACCTCTCCTCCAATGGCCCAAGCAAAAATGACTGTCTCACATGTAAGAAAAGAGTCTGGCATATTGGGGTGGTAACACTCATGCCCGTAGTCCAGAACACTGTCATTCAAATTGCTGCTGCACTGGTAGAGCAGGATATGGTGCACCAGGTTCTCGTGGCCTTTCTGGATCAATGGCTCAACCTATCAATGGTAAAAGAAAAAAAAAAAAAAAAAAAAAAAAAAAGAGAAATATCTCAGTTATGAAGACAGGACTAAAAATTCTATGGTACTTTTATTTTAAAAGAGGAAACTCAATGTTGAATTGTACTTAGCTTGAGATGCAAACCCAGCACTCTGCAAACCCAAAGAATGAAGTTTCCAAAATTTTTATTTTGCCCAAGTGCATCAATGAGGAGCAGGATAAAAATGAGGAGCAGAAAAAAAAAATCTAGACAAAACCTCTGTTACAATCTTGCTTTTCTCCTGTCCTAGTCTTGCACTGTCACTTTTCTTTCTCACTGCCCAATCTTGTTTAGCCACATTCCAGCAGGAGAGGGGATATAAACTACTCGGAGGTTTTAATTTCTGTTTCTGCCTCTTTTGTACTATTTCAAAATACAGCTGCCCATAAATTCTGTACATCTAGGGTGAGCCTAGAGGTATACCCCACATTCCTCAGCAGCTCAAAATGGACTTTAAATTTTTTTTTGACATCTACAAGAAATTAGAACTGCTTTATTTTTTTATTATTATTATTCTGCTTGGTTGTAAAGACTTTATTAACATGAAGTCATTCTTGAGAGGTTGGGTGCTCCAGTCTGTTTATGGAAGTGATGAGCTGGAGGGCTCTCAGTGGTGCTCCAGTGCCCTCAGTTTAATTAGACCACAGAACTCCCATGTAGGCTAAAATTATTTAATTTCCATGTAAGTGTTCACTCTCTGGTTGGATGGGTAATGTTAAATCATCTTTGTCAGAGATTATGTCCCTGGGGCAAATATGAATACTTCTGAAAAGAATTATTTTGCATTTCAGAATGATCGTATTCCACAAAATATCAGCATATAGAAGACAGTATTAAAAAGGAATCTTTCCCAAGATTTCATCCCATTCTGTCATATCTACTTTCAAGTTCAATAAGATAAACATTAATATTTTCACAAGAAAAGTAAAGTTTTGACAATACAACTCTTAAGATGCAGGGTGCTATGCAGCATTGCCTTTCAGTATTAGGAAAGAGAAAGTTACTTTAAACAGAAAAAGAATATCTATGCATCCTAAATTTGTATCCATTTCATTTGCAAGCACATTCATGTGCTACTGGAAGGCAAGAACAGGGTAAGCAGGAGTAGTTTTTTACATTATTAAAATATTGTTGACAGTCTCTTTCTCTGCATATTGTTCAAACTGCTAGATCAGTTACAGAAGAGGAAGGGCAGGAGAAAGCAGCCAGAGCCTGTGTGCATCGAGGCCACCCTTGCTGACATGAATCTGCAAAGTACATTGAAGTTGGGCTCTTGGGGAGCTCAGATGCTGTTGAGTACCTGCATGTCCACCCAAGAAGAGCAGAACCCACTTCACTGCACCTAGAAGTCAGTAGAAGGATGACAATTGATTCAGATTGACCAAAGTTTTATTCTGGAGGCAAGACTGAAATACTCCATAAGAGATCGTCTGTACTGTTCTCAGTAATTCCTGTTTCACTTAGCATTACCATCATTGTGAATTACTTCACTATGGAAGTAAAAGGCATTTTTGAAGAAGATGAGTCAGTTTTCCCATGAAATAAGAATGTATTCCCCAATATATCAGACTGAATGACAAAGATTCAGAAATCCATTTCAGCTTGATGTTGCTTCTTCCCTCTGCTCCATCATACACCTGCATATTTACCCAAGTACTGCAGAGGCCAAACACAGCCATAACATGGCAGCTTATACATTAAATATCAGAATGTACCTCAAGAATTTTGAAACTCTGCATACTGTATATGTTAGTCAAGGAAATGGCTATGGGAATATTATCCCTACATCTACCCAAAAAAAAGAGGACTTTTGTCCCAACATGTGATAGTTCTGCCTGCTGCTACAAGATCCCAGCACCTGCTGTGCTTGCAATCACTACTTCAAAACCAGCTTCCCCTCAAAACCATGGGACATCACCAAAATTAGAAACTCACATCCTGTCATTGGTTTTTAGTGTCAGTTACCTAAACAATTACAGCACTTCAAAAAGCAGTTTTGTTTGGCTTTCCTAAGTGAAGAAAAGAAAAACAAAAACTAGAACAAATCCTTACACATCTTTCCAATGTATCTTGTAGGAAAACTTGCACTCTTCAGATGCAGAAATAAATAATGAAGAGCAGCAGTGAAGTTATGCTTTTCACACGTTTTTACTACAACTTAATTAAAGAGAAATTTCACTTTCTCCTGGGAATCCACCTTTCATTTTCATTAATTATGAAAAAACCTGTGACTTCAAAATGTATTTCCTTCATCTGTCCTCACCACTTCCTACCAACATTCTGTTAGCCAAAGAAATAAAGAAGGAAACTGAAAGGAGACTAAAAAGGAATATGCATATAACTACCTATCTTCCCCATTCTACCTCATTCTTTGAGGTTCATCTATGGAATTTTCACTGTTGCTGACATGCAAGGAAGACCCAGCTGTCAGGGTTCATCTCTTTGCCATGTTGTGAATAAGCCTGCAGAGATACTGCCCCACCGGGCACCACGGTGACTTCTTCCCCTGCAGGCAAAGTGCATTTTCTGCTTGACATTTCCTAACTGCCAGAGGCATGGAGAACAAAACCCCTGCATCTACCCCACATCAAAATGCCCAAAGTGTTTGGAATTGCAAAACATAAGTGCATGCAACAAGGCACAACCTCTCCTGTTTTTCATAAAACCTGCAGGAAGAAGATCATGGTTTATTATTCATGATCATTTGGTGTATGCTTCTTCCTCTCCACTCTTCTTGAAAGCTTGGCCAAAAAGTCTTTCAAACTGAGCACACTGAAGTACATAAATCAGACTTCTACTAACAGAAAAAAAAAAAAAAAAAAAAAAAAAAAAAATAGATGTACTATAAACCCCCCAGCACTTCAAATCAGGACTTCCAAGGAAGGAAGCATTTCAAATATATCACATTCAAATGTAAGTGAAGGCACTGCCTTCTGCAACTAAAAGTATGGGTTATGGTCATGGTGCTTGGTTTGTACTCATCAGGCAGGCTGAGAGGTTTTACAGAGTTCCCTTCATGGTACTGAATCTCCTAGGACTTGTGAAAATGCTGACTTTCAAAAAATATAAAATAAAAAAAATTCTAGTCATTATAATGTTAAACCAGATGATGCATACTGTTCATCTCTCATTTTAACAGAAGCCCTTATTTTAGTCAACAGGCTGCTATCACATGAATAAAGGAAATATTTTTATCTGCCAGGGCCAGCTTACTCATCCTCAGTTTTGCTTCCTCTCTTCTCTGTTTCCTATTATCACTTTATCTATTACACAATCTTAACACTGTCATATGTTTTGGGTTTTTTCTTCCCTTATAAAGGAAGCCAAAATTTTAATACAACAGTGCCTTGCATCTCAAGTTGATGATAAGCAGGATCAAGATATTAATGTGTGATGTATTAAATAGGAGGAAAATGCAAACAGTTCAAGCGTTACAAGAAGTTAGATTTTCTACAAGTTCAAAACATCTTCAGAAATCTGGAAGTCTTTCTTGCTTATTCACGTTTTTCTATTTTTCTATTTGTTCTGATTTCTTTGATGGTAATAAACATGGTTTGTTCTTTATGCCTGCTTGTGTAAATGAGGGAAGTTATTCAAATATATCCATAATCTCACTATAGTGTCCCTATTTAGAAAATATGGCCCACCAAATATCAGAAAACGAAAACCTGACTTTATTCTTGTATATGGTAATAACAATAGGTTTCTGATCTGTTTGCAGCAATGTTTCTACACTAAAATGTCAAAGAAAATAATTATTTTCCTTTTTTTTCTGGCTCAAACAGATAGTTCCAAATTAATCTTACATTTTAAAGACACGATGATATGGTGTCATGCAAATGATTCTGAATAAGGTCGCAGCCTTACACAACACCTCATGTCGGTAGACAGTGGTGACAGGGAAGAAAAGGTAATTCCTCAGTCTCAAAATGAGGAGCAAAAATTTGATTTTTATACTAGCACTGCTGCATCTAGGAGAGTTTCTAGTCTGTGGCTGGCTAATTCATTTGTATGAAATTGCCATGTCTCTGATTAATTCAGAGCAAAAAGTGATGGCTGTGAAACTGAGTACTGGCTGAGTTCACTTGAAAATTTTGCAGAAGACCGAGTTATAGGGTCTCTGATTTCTGTACTCCTCATCAGGAAGAATTATTACATTCTTACCATTACTTTGGTCCTTGTACTTCTTTTGAAAATGTGTATCAAGCACATATATTAAAAAATTATCTTAGAAAATTTTTTCAAAGGTTGACATGATTTCTTCTCATTAGAATTCATGAAGATTTTTTCTGAGTTTTTTTAATGTAATTGTGAAACGATCAAATATTTATCTAAGACATCACTTTTAGGGTTTTAGATATTTCTTCAGAAAAGCAAATACTTAAAATATTTGGCTTTACAAAGTTGGGTCTTTTTCAGAAAAATATCTAAGTATTTTGGGAAAAAGCTCTCAGTAATATGGCTTTACTTTTCTATAAATATTCTGAGAGAAATCCATTAGACATTTGTTGCCTAACACTACTTCTTGCACTAAACCCAGAGGTGTGCTGTGCTAAAAAAAGAGCTGGAAATGCCTCTAAGTTGAGGTAGATGTCGAAGTCCATGACTCCAGGGCAGACCAGGATTTTAAGACAAATAACCAAACAGCTCTCTCATGTTTACTAGAAGAGTCTGACTACACCAGCATCACATCTGGGACACGGATCTGCTGTAGATTTTCAGCCAGGAGTTAAGGCTGGCTGGGGTCAGGCAGGGACCACCCTCCCCGTGCCTCCACCCTACCCCTTCTGTCAGAAAGCATTAAATTAATGCCACAGAATAGTTAGAGCTGAAAGAGACACTTGCACTGCTCAGCTGGCTGCAGTCTAGCATGGACTAGCTGCTGTAATCTTTCCTGAAATCATTTGCACGTACACAGCTTAGTGCTCATTCCTGTTTTCCTCACTGTACAATACACATCCTAAATTCAGTCATCACTTGTAACAAATCCCTTTAAATCATCTCTATTCCAAGTGCTTCTGAGTTTATACTATGCCACTTAGAAAGGTGTATATTTTGGTGAGTTAACTGCAGGAAGTACAACAGGGAGCGTACCTGCGTAATATAAATATTCTCATACACATTTTTCATACCTTCCAGCTGCAGAAAAATATAGCCTGAGCATTTGGTGACAGCTGTTGTTTTTTTGTATTTAAATAAAAAAAGATGTAGACAAGAAAAAGGCCAGGGCAACAGAAACCATCCCCAGGCCTAATCTTATAATGTGATTAGGTAAGGTTTCCTTGGAGGATGGATATGTTCCAGACTGAAACGTCCATGCAATTTAAGGCATTGAAATTTGTGTGATTTGTACTTAATATGTGTGGAGGGTTGGGTAATTTTTTTTTTTTTTTTTTTTTTTTTTTTTTTTTTTTTTTTTTCCAAAGTGAGATTCAAATACCAGACAGAATCTTAATTTGAAATAACAATATTATCTGATTGATTGAATTGTTGCCATTTGGGCTTAACTGGTTTGGGCTATTCTTTTAAACATAGAACAAAAATTCTAACATCACTGAGGAGGAAAGGTCTTTACCACATGAATGGAAAATCTTATTAAAAGCACAGATATTTCCTGTTCTTGGTGTAAAAACCAGGATTTGTTTAGTCTGTGACTGTGTTGTTCAACAAACACTCTTATTTAGGTTTCATTAGTATACAGCATTAAGAAGTAATTACCATACCTCTGTTTTAAGGTTTAGAATTTTTATTGGAAAAGAACACGTACTTTCAGGTAAAATTAAAATGTTGCTGTGCTTTTAGCTTGGAGAGAAGTCTATATATCTGAATTTACTTAAATTCTTCTATCCCCATATAGTGCTACTAATAATCACACTGTACATCCAGAATTTCTGCAGGTCACTCTGCTGAACAATTTAATATTTTAACTAAGAAAGAAGAATCAAAAAACATAATAAACAATAAGCCCAAACACTTAAAAACAAGACTTAGAGATGGGATTAGGACTTATTGTTCACTCTGCCATCAAGCCCATTCTTAAGTTCTTATTCCTAATTAATTACCTGGAACTCTGCCACTCATAAGGAGTTTCAGACATTAAAGACTTACAGTAATTTAGACTAAATCCAAAAGAAGGATACCTCAAAGAAATACCAACAAAACATTGTTTCTGCCTGACGTATGCCTGAAGACTTAAGATAATGCATTTAGCAATAGTTAAAAAGTATAACCCTGAGGAGAAATCTCATAAAAAGCTCAGGTCAAGCAAAAACATGTTTCATTTGGTTATGCATGCTGGCAGTACATTCACTGTACTCCTAAGCAGCAGAGCCACCGGCAGTGGTTGTGGTCTTCAGGATGGTCATAGTCTCGCAGCACAGCTGACACACTTCAAGCAGAATTAATTGGCAATTAATCATAAACATCGTTACTTCCTTATGAAAAACAATATCATAATAAAGTAATATGTAACCAAATATGTTTCAGGCAGAAGGCCAAAATGGGTAGCCAAACAACAAGAGTTTATATTTATTCAAGAAGACATAATTTGAATAGTATAAATAATAGTCAGTGAAGGCACTCCTGTTTGTTCATGGAATCACCATTCTTGCACAGCAATGTCTATTTCTTTGAGGCACAATGGAAGAGATTTAAATTCTATTGTAGAACTGCAAAACAATCCGCTGAATCATGCAGCTAAATAACATTACACTTTCTCTCCTCCTGCTTAGGAGTGAGCACGCAGCTTTGCCTGAAGACAGAACACATGAGAATTGACAGCATGACCCTTTCTTGTTTTGCACATAAAGAAGCACTACCAAGAAACATGTTTTCTGAAAATGACATGCTGACTTCTGTCAGGGGCTACCAAAACGGACCACATGTGAGAAAGACCTTAGGCATTTGGATACTGAGCTCCTGGAGGAGCCACCGACCTGCACACCCTGGCACCTTCAGTTTGAAGGGAAAGCAGGGGATAAAATAAGCACAAGGCTCATGATTTTGCCATGACAGTCTCCAGAACAACTCTCAGGAACTCCTAACTCCCTAAAAATTTATATTCACAGGGTTAATATACAAACAAACATAAGAGGGCTTACAAAATAAATGCAGTTAAGTAACAGCCACATTAATATTATGTCTACATTTTCTGACGCAGAGTCAGATCCTGGTGTACCCTTCTGCAGGGCTTCATCACCCATCAATACATGCAGGAAGTCACACAACAAGGGCTATTTTCAGATTACACTGTTTTTTTAAAGTCTGTGTTAAAATTATACCATAGCAATTATTTAGAAACCAAAACTGAAATTGGCCCTTCCTAAAACAGAAAGACATGATTTTAGTTCCAGCAATTTAAGACACAGTAGTGGAAAGGACACAGCAGTGCAGAGAAATGGGGAAAGGGGGTTATGGTCAGTTCATCACACCTTGTTCCTCCCAGTGCTCAGGGAGATGAGTCCTTCTTCTGCTCCCAGGGTGGGGTCCCTGACATGAGCTTCTCCGTGAGTTCATCCCATGGGCAACAGTTCTCCACAAATTACTCCAGTGTGGGTCACTCTTCCACAGGGTACAGTCCTTCAGGCACAGCCTGCTCCAACATGGGTGTTCCACAGGGTGACAAGTCCTACCAGACAACCTGCTCCGGAGTGGCCTCCTCTCTCCATGGGTCTGCAGGCCCCTGCCAGGACCCTGCTCCAGCACAGGCCTCCCATGGGTTCGTGGCCTCCTCTCAGGCATCCACCTGTTCCAGTGTGGGCTCCTCCATGGGCTGCAGGGGGATCTCTGCATCCCTGTGATCCTCCATGGGCTGCAGGGACACAGCTGCCTCACCATGGTCTGCATCAGGGGCTGCAGGGGCATCTCAGCTCCAGTACCTGGAGTGGCTCCATGACCTCCCTTCTGCACTGACCTTGGGGTCTGAATAGTTGTTCCTCTTGCATGTTCTCACTCTGCTATTCACTGGCCACAATTACATCTCACGATAACTCTTTTTTCTTCTTCTTCTTCTTCTTAAATCTGTTATCCCAGAGGCGTTCCCACCATTTCTGATTGGCCCAGCCTTGGCCGGTGGCACGTCCATCCTGGAGCCACCTGGGATTGGCTCTGCTGGACTGGAGGAAGCTTCTGCTGGCTTCTCAAGAAGCCACCCTGTAGCCCCCCTGCCACCAAAACATAGCCATGGCAAACCCAATACATGTGTGGACATGGTGGAGAGGCCTTTTCTGACCATTGTCTGTCTATTTTTCCACTGTGACTAATGTGGAATTTATGAATCTATGCTTTGTTCATAGCTGTGACTACTGTGCCTTGCAAGGGAAAGCAAAGATGGAGAGAGTCATACTATCATTTTCTGAAAACTATCTGGGGTAGTTGGGGTTGCAGATTAAAGGATTGGTACTGAAGAGAAATATTTCAATTAGATCAGAATAAAAAGTTCTTCTCCATTTCAATACCATTGGAGCATTTTAATTCACCTTATTGAAAATTTGTTTAAGATGCTGATACAATGTGATTTGCCTGAATTAGAAGGTTGATCTTCAGAAACAATGCCAAGAGGCTAGTAGGACCATGCTGAGTTTGTTCTGTGATCCATCCAGACAAGCCCCATCAAGAGAGATTTTACTACCTACAAGCCTGCTGTTCTGGTATTCACACAAAACATGCCTCATCTAAGGCCCAGTGCTGCTCTGAAGTTTTGTTGCCTACTATGATAAGGAGTGCTAGATGTTTGGCTGCTGACAATTTTCTTGTCTTTTCAGTGCCTCACCTAATCATAGGTTTACTTGAAAATCATATATAAAGCTAAGGATAAGGAAGAAAAAATCATGGCACAAGACAAAATGGGATTAATCAACAGCAAGATCGCCCCACAAATCTTCTCAAAATTGGGAGGGAAAACTCAGAGATCTTCACAAAAATTGTACTTTCCCCTTTTCCATGCTTACTTTTGGTCACATTTTAAATTAAGGCTGCTGCCATCTGACTTTTATTTAACCAAAAAAATCACACAGCACACATATTTTCCTACCACCTCCTGGCATGGTCAATACATTGCCATAATGGATGGATGTTGTTTTTATTTAGAAAGCAAAAATCAAAGAAAATGGATTAAATTAACTAGACATTCAATGTTGCTGATGAAAGAAATGGAGTTGGTTATTTTTGCATGCCAAGTATGGAATAAATAATGCAGCAATAACTGCATAATTTAAGAAGTCTTATAGTTAAGATTCACGAGTGAAATGAAAGAAGAGTACTGCAAAAATAAAAATATGTAAGAAATATAAAGTTTGGTAGGACAATAAAATCTGTGGTCATATATAACTTAATCTATGATCACAGAACGGAATAATACCTTAATAATTTTGCATATTAAATAATTTGGCAGAATATGAGACAATAATGTGTTTCTGTTATTTCCTCAGACAGTCTTGGGAAACTTTTAATTTTCAGCCTGTTCAGTTACATGAATCTTTAGCACTGCAAAGCCTAATGGGCCAATTCAGGCTTGCACCAAAGAGCCAGCCCTGCAGATCAAAGGGCAGATAGCTTACAAGCTCTGTAGCGTAAGACGATTGTTTGGTTGCCAATCTAATTTACTGGGGCTGAAATTGCTTTGTAGGGGGAATGCATGGGAAAATATAGAACATTTGTTTATGTCAGGCTGTATGATGCAATCTGCTAGAGTTATCACATTTAGCAAAATGTAAAAGTTCAGGCCAGAGAGTAACAAGCAGTTACTGTCTGGTATCACTCAAGTTAAAAATCAGTGCCCTCATTTAGGTACTGCAGGCTACAAGCTGCCCTTCTGGCTTCCAATCAATCAGTCTCTTAAACTGGAGTCCCTTTGTATTTTCACACTGGGGTCTTCAGTATTACTAAAGCATTCCACTGTCAAAAAGCAGAGTTACCCTTGGCAACAAGTTTTTTGGAGTTCTTACTTCCTTATCAGTTTGCCTTGAAACAGAACATGAAGATTAACTGGCAGCTGCTGGTGTATTCTAATACAGGCCTTTCTTTAATTGAAAAGAGGCTCCCCCTTCTAAGGAAATCAGCAATGGAAAACTTTAGTGTTGATATAAAAATATGCCTAACACTTTCTCACTAATGCTACATAATTAAATTTTTTTCTGGTTATATGATTGGCATGTTTCACTAGTCACATTGTAAGCTTAGCGCCAAAAAAATTACACAGGGCTGTAGTTGAGAAAAGATAATTTTTCTCACAGGCAATTTTTTAAAAAAAGTATTATTTTGCATTTTTTTTGCTTTTACCACAGTCTCTTCTCTCCCCTTCCTTTTTGGTTGGGATATGTCTCCCCAGATTCATTCATCTAGGAGTTACTTATCTAATACAGGCTGGTGGTCTGAGTTCTCTCATCCATCAGTGGAGAGAGAGATTGAACCATACATGGGATGCTTCAGCTCATACATTTCTGACAAATCCTCAAGGATGATACAAACAGCTAGTTTTGCCTCTGTAAGATCAATTAAGCAGCTGGCTCAGACCCATAGACAACTCAAGTATATGAGAGGAAGTCCACCTCTATGGCTGAAAATTACTGTCTTTTAATATGTTGCCTGAGTACTCATCAGCTGTATGAAGGGATGCTGAATTTTGACCACACAGTTTAATCCCCAGTATGGGGCTTCCTCCCCATTTCAGCAGAGCTAAATCTGCTCACACCATTCTCATAAGCAGGTTCAAATAATGCACGTGAAAAGACTGCTTTATACAAGAACCAAAACTTCTAAGAGCTTAGAAAATGCAAATACTATCCTTCTTTCCAATGCCAAATGCCCTCTAAAATGGATGTCCTATTTAAAAAGTTCTCTTCCAGAATCAGAAATATTTTATGCTCTTGGGCACAGCCACATCACAGCATTTCTGCTGGTATTTCTCTGACTATACTAGTTTTGAAACAACATATAAAGTTTAGAACTATGGAAAAATTAGTTACTCTTAGAAAAAAGACCTGCAGATACAGCTAAGTATCCAATTTTGTGGTTTATTTTACATAGAACGTTTTTCCTACTCTTGGAGTGAAAGTCAATATTTGACATGTTTTTGACTAGGGGATTAGTACTAATGAAGCCTGGAGAACTACTTTTCCTGAGGAAAACACAGTATTTTTAAAAGAAATTAAGAAAATATAGGGGGGAAATTTACAGTGTTGGAACTAGCAGAGGCATGCTATGCTGAAAAGCTTCACACAAATAGATTATGGCACGTTTGGCATGTAGGATATACATACCAGTCTTTCATCAGTATACACTCCAAATTTGCAGTTTACACACAGTATTAAGCAATTTGTCAGGTGGAGAGCAATATCACAGGTCTAGAGGATTCACAAAAAATCTAGAGACAGTAAAAGAAACACTGTATCTTAAGGTCTTTAGATTGCAGAAGAAAAAACAGTCAAGCTCGTGGAAGATCTGATGTAAATGTGAAGACAGAGTAATGAATCCTTAGCAGATGCAGCTATTTGAATAAGCAACACAGTTAAATTGAAGTGACAGAAGACATGGAGTATCAAAACCTAAAGATAGTAATAAAAAAGAGCTGCATCTGTAGAACCACAAGTAGAAAAAGCAGTTAAGAACAAGCTTTGAATATCAAGCAAGACCTGTATTTACTGAAACACTGGGAAGTATTTCTCATGAATGTGAAACAAATTTTCACTTTCTTGCTGATGGTAAACATCTTCATAATGCCTGCTCACAGCGAGGAAAAAATAAATTCAGCAAACAGCCAGAAAAAAAACCATTAGCAAATAGTCTTAAACTTGTCAAAATAGAGAGTGTGTCAGCACACACATCCACACACAGTGACAATCGTGAAAACTGAACACCTCAACAGTACAAAAATTATAAGATTTCCAAAGATCCAGTCTGTTGCCACTGAATAACTTTTTGTTGTTGTTGTTGTTGTTGTTTTTAATTGAATGAGCAAAAAGAAATAGACAAACCAGGTAATTTACAAGGGGGAGGATGCTGCAGAGACCCATTTTCAGGGTGTGGTCCCTGGGATGATCACCTCTGTCAGCCCTGCTCCCAGCCCTGGTGTAGTGATGTCTCTGTGTGTGTTGGGTCTCCACACCCAGGGACCTGCACTCAGCATGGCCTTAGCAGGGAGACAAACATTTTCATGGAGAGGTAGGTGTGTGGACCTGCCCGTGTGTCTGCTCTACCTGTGGATCCTGCTCTCCCTCCTTCTTAGAGGTCCTGCTGGAGGGGAGTTTTTTCCTGAGGTGTAGTTGGTGAAACCAGAGACTTTTCTTTAGGAATGTGATTTAAAAGCACATTCAGGACCAGTCAGAACAATGACATTTACAGAGAACTGAAAATAATCCCAACAAGACATAGTCTTAAACCCATCGCCAGAAAGTCTGGGCTAATAAGCGGAATGCTTTTTTCTACGAAACCTACTCCTGAGAAAGCTCCTGGCTAACTTCTGCATGTGAGAAAAGTGAAAATCCCTTGAGCAGTGAGCCTGAGGCACACACCACTGCCTGAAGCTCCGAGCAGCAGAACAGGCCAATGCACATGTAGCTGCAGGAGGAGTTTGCAGACAGGCAGCCATGTGCTCTCCTGTGTGAAGAGCAGCCAAAGTCCACCACTTTGGGACCACTGCAGGGTCATCCTGCAAACATCTGATTTGAATGCTTGAATGCCTATTACCTCCAAGCAATCCCTTTCATCTGTTCTACCTAAATTATTTTCAAAATTTACCTATTACACTTATAATTGGTTCTGTTAATAGAAAATGCCCTAGGGGGACATCCTGTAGAAGTTTAATAAATTTACAAGGAGCCACAATTCAGCCAGGTAGACAGTTTAAAGCTGAGGAGCAATGTAAACCATTAGAGCCACAAAACCAGCTCAATTCCTGGTTGTGGTTGTTCTCTGGATAACTATTGTCACTATTATGCCCAGCTATTGAGAAACTGTCTTATTGTGTTTTATTTCTTAGTAGGCATGTTATTATGAGCTGTCTCTCCAGAAGTTCCTGGAGGCATTGGAAACAGAAGGCATTGTAGGGACATGTAGGAAGACACAATCTCTTCCCTGAGAAGAATGTTGCAAGAAATGTGAAACAAAAGAAGATTGAGCAGAGAAGTTCTAAACCTGGCTAGGTGCCCCCTTTATTGCAGTGAAGATCTGTTCTCCATTGGTAAATGCAGCATAAGGAGAAATTACTTATCCATGTCCTTATTCTACCTATGAGATGAACAGAAGATTACAATCTTATCTCTTGCACAATTTACATATCATGTAGAGCAGCTTGATCAATGAAAATATGCCATTTCCCCTTATCTGTTATTCCTGGAAAGTAACATGAATATTAGGTAAAGAGAAAGAAAAGACCTAAAGTCTTACATAATTTATCTTTGCTTAATATTGAGATCTCTTGCTCTAGTTATTTCTTCATTTTGTGCAAAGAGAAGAAACTAAAACACCATTGCAGGTGGACACTAAGACCCAAGTATTATCAGTTAGCCAGTTGTGGCACTATTAGATTGTATTCACAAAACATATTTGTAAATACCTTAAATATATTCTGGCATAAAGTATAGTATTTTTTAAATAATGCATTTTCAATAGACATGAAAAAATCCTTTTAAATTCAGAGTCTGAATTCAGAATCTGGTATTTGTTAACCAGAGACAATTAAAAGTCTTGACATCTATCTTTAATGACAGATCTGATTTTTTTTTTTGGTTTCCTTTATTAAAACATCATGCTTTCCTGATGAAACTGATATTTAAAAAGTACTTTATTATAAAGTGCTCAGAGCAATTTTCAAGAGGAAGAAATGACAGAGAATAGTGGAACGTAGGAAAAAATTTCCAATTGTGACTGTTGCACCTACTTGAGACCCCAGATCAGCAGCAGATTTACACTTCAGCACAGCTAAGCACACACTGTTGGTGGCACACATTATCCAGCAAGTGCCAAACTGAGCAGCTCAGTGCTCCACAAACTCATACAGGAGAACAGAAATGGCCAAAGCCATCTCCCATGTACACCACTGAAGTAGACTAAATTATGCCACAGACAAATTTGTAGACAAATGTCTACAGCTTTTTTTCTGTCTGAAAAAATGACGTGTAGGTTTGTGTGAAAACTGTGCTACAGAAGGAATCCAGAATCAACATCTATGTAAGTATTTAACTAACCCAGACAGTTTGATCAGGCCAAAGAGTTCATCCACCCTCCTCTTTGTGAAACTCAAGCTCTGTTTGCACAGCTAATATCTTCCCCAGTAGCCATAAGCTCCATCTTTTGTGTATCAGTAGGCTTTAGGAAATGTTTAATCAGTTTGCAAGAGCACATAGATACAATTCCACAACAACACTCCATGTGGCATCTAAAAACATCACTTATTTGAAAATATAAGTTGTGCCCCTGAAAAGAAAGGCTAAGGAAGTCTTCCTACTTAAATATAATCTCTTTCTGTATTTATTTTTCTCACTCTAAAAATTTTTAAGCAACAATATGAATTTTTCTTGTTTTTCTGAAGATGGAAAACCACTGAGGAGTCTACTCTGATTTTTAACTTTATAAAAAACATGCTAATTTGAAAATACAATTTCTAAAATTTTAATATTCTTTATACATTATTGTAAAAATAAAGAATATAAAATTATTCTGAAAAATCACCCAGTGTATTTCTGAGCTAAAATCTTGATTTAGCTTCAACCAAATGCTACTTTTTTAAAGACTTAGCAACTGTATGTGCAGTCAGGCAAAGCATTTAGAAAATAAATTCAGAAATTATAAATAATGAATACTTCTAGGGAACTTTTTAGCAGAACAGCAAGTATCTACAACTTCCACCAAATTTAACATGGAAAGCTAGACTCTGATACTACCATTTTGAAGGTCTCTCACTTGAAAGCAGAAAACTAGGGATCTTGACACAAAAATCGTAACACAAACAAATTCTCCATTTCATACAGTGAAAGTAGCTGTCACAGATTTCAAATGGAATTAAAGATCAGGTACCCAAAGGCAGAAATTCAGGCCTTGCAATTGTTCATTCTGATAAAGTGCAGAAACACATAATATTTCAGAGTAATTATAGGTATTTATCATACAGACACTGAGATCACATGTTAAAGGTCTTTGAATTAATTTAAAATTTCAGTCATACTGAATGCACTGAAGAAACATGACTGACAATTGTAACAAAAAAGAAGAACTAGAATTCTTATTCTATACATTTAATCTATACACTTAATCCATTTGTGGGTTCAAAGAAAGACAAAAATGAAGGCCAGAACTCTCACTGTGCTATCTCCAGCACATTAGAAAAATAAGAATTTGTTGTTTTATAAGGTCCTCAGTATATTGCTTTTGAGGACAAATGTGAGAGCCATCCTTCCCTCAGCACTCTTTAGCTTTCAATTTAAAACAGTTTAAATTTAAAATGCATTATAGGAAAATATGTTTATGCCTGTGGCTTTTCAAATCACCTAGGATCCTGCTGAGCATTGTGTGAATGTTTATTCACATATTTTCATTATCTTAAAAATAAACCACAAGGTTAATCTCTTTTTTTAAAAAATAATATTTAGATTTAAACTCTGAAAATGCTGGTGTGTGTTCTTATGTGAGGTAACCTGGCTCCACAGTGGTCATCAAAAGAAAGGTGACTGGAATCGAATAAGAACCTGTCCCTTTATTTGAACAAATGTCACCATTTAATTATTTTTTAATTTAAAATTACTATCTGTTAAAAACAATTCATTAAATTCCTATATAAAAGTAAAAACTTGATGGAACACACTTTTAGACAATTTTACTTAGTCCTTGCCAGAAACATTTACAGACAGAAATCATTTTCAACCCCATTTTCTTAAGGAAGAGAGGATGAAGGAGAAAAGAAGGACAAGAAAGAGGGTCTTTCACTGCGCACGCCATCTGTCAGGGCACACCTGAAACTAGGTTCTGGGCACACATACACAAACACTGGATCCATATTTGTGAATACAGACAAGAGGTCTTGTTTTCCCTCCAGTTAGCAGTGAAAAAACCTTCAAAAGTGCAAGAACTGATTTGAAGCGTAATTATTACATAAATTCCTCTAAACTTTCTGAATCACTCACCTTTGTCACATGATGCTTTTCATGCTGCACAGGAATCTTAAACATTTGGCACCAATATGTTGTGTCCTTGTCTGGTACAGGCACCTGTCTTAATAAAAAGGGCAAGGACACAGTATTATCATAGAATCACAGAATGGTTTGGGTTGGAAGAGATCATCCAGTTCCAATCCACTTGCTTTGGGCAGGGACAAATTCCACTAGACCAGCTTGCTCAAAGCCCCATCCCTAGAAAACTTCCAGGGATGAGGCATCCCCTAGCACATCTCTGGGCAGCATGTTACAATGAAGTGTAGAATTTCTTCCTTATATTTAATCTATACATAAAAGTCACACTACCCACTGTGGCAGCCCAAGGCTTTGGGCACCACCTCATTCCCACCTCCAAAGAAACCCACAACATGGAGTAACTTACGTCTTTGTTTGTCAAGTCAAAGTATGGCAAGGAGGCGGATGAGACTTCCTCTCTCTCAGGGTTCAGCAAACGCAGACTCTTTGTACCACGATTAGCTCCATGGTAATTTTTACCTGCTTCTCCCATATCTTTGTGGTGGTAGGCCCATATTACCCTCACTGTGCTCTCCTGAGAAAACAAAGCAAAATGACCACAAGGGATAGGAGCAACATCTTCCTTACACAGCTCCTATAATTCCTACAATAGCTGTGACATAAGTGCATTTAAGCAATGACAATGTATTCCAGAGGAGCAGCCATCTACCTACACTATTTGGCCTTTGAAATAAAAAAATGTTTCAAAGTCAATAGGTTAACTGGAAATACACAGAAATTGAATTGTTCTTTGATAGATTCCTTCCCTAATGTTGTGAACTGAAATCATATCTTCAAATGGCAGAACAGACTCATAAAGAAATGACCAACTAAATATGTTACAAACATTTTTACTTATTTGATCAGCAACCAAAATGTTCCCCCCCAACATTTTCCAGGCTCACGTCTGTGAAGATATGAATACCTTCAGTGATTTGCTTTCCTTAAGTGGAAAATTAACATTCAATTGCAGAATAGATTTATGTCTTAAAAATCAATCTACAGCCACTGCACAGATCACTTCTCTGTAAACCTCAGATTCTCAGATTACAATAATGACCCTTGAGACACAGTGCTATAATAAATCCTCAAGTGTCTCAAAATGCTAAATTACACTGAGAATTTGGAGCAGGTGTGCAAACCAGAGATCCACTGACTGCCTGGAAATCGTGGTTTATACAGGTGGGGTTTGCTTCCTGCATTTTCAGCCTCTCATGTTGCTATAATTGCATATATTGTAAAAACACAGATATGAATATAGTATTTTACTCCTGTAGTAATTCTACAAAAAAAAAAAAAAAGGAGTAAACAAGCTAAAGCATAGAAAGCCTTGCAAATCTCTCTAACCTATCTGTAATTTCCAATACCAAAATTACACTTGGGAAATAGCACAGCAATCCCTAGGGCAACAGAAGAATTTACCATGAAAATTATTTTACCATGGCAAAGTTTTACCATAACTTTTTTTTCACTTTTAGTTTTGAATAAAGGAATAAAACAAACAGAGCCTTTAAATATATATTCTCCAAATTTTTTAAAATATCTGTTTCTAAGATCAACTACAAGTTAATGCAGAATCTTAAAAGTATTTCTCAATTTGGTCTCTCTTCAATGGTTGTAACAATGGCATATAGGATTGATGGACCAGTGGTATCTATTTCAATCCTCTGTACACTTGTTAGAAATTACAGAACACAATGTATTAAAGTAGAAGAACAAAGAAAGCTGAAATTTAAACATAATAGTTTAATAAAACTAGCACAAATATTTTACCTGGTTAATTTCAGCAAACAGATTTTTGGAAAGTGAATTTCTCTATTCTAATTACCAGCTTAATAATCGCATATACATTTATCCTGTATTAATTACTTCATCTGTCTACATAGAGTCAGAGACTCTTACCGTTATGCTCTTGTCATTCGTGTCACAAGTGTGCAACTCTCTGCTAAAAGCCAGTATTGTATGTGTACTGTTTTCCATGGCATATTCTAGATGGTAATCCTGTTGAGGGTCCTTTTTTAGTACTCTATTTTCATCTGTAAAATAATCCTGTTATAAAAGAAAGGTGGCCCATTATTAAAATCTAGTATTAAAAATAAAACTCTATATCTGGTACTGAATCCTTTTTCAAAACATGTAAAATTCTGCAGTGTCAGTTTAGAATCAAGCAATAAATTTCAGGTGGCCTGAACTATTTTCTATACAAAATCTTCAAGAAAGCAACCCTCCTCGATATACAGCTTAAAGAACGCCTTAAGTTTAATGCCTTAATTCTAGCAATGTGCTGCCTGTATGTAACTGCAGAAATAAAGGTTGGACCCAACAATGAAGAAGCTTTATTTATCATAACTGGGATGTCATGAACTCCAGGAGGAATTACAGAGAGAATGAAATTAGCTTATTATTTGCATCAACAATAGTGTCGCTCCTTTTTTCCACAACTTTTCCTATTTTTTTTTCTTTCCCACAAAAAACAAACCTCTTGAATGCACACTGACTGGAACCAGAAACCCTACGGCTTAACTAGCACGAAAAGTGCTCATTTCATACAAAAGCTGCTGGGATTAGGTCGAAGTTTTGGAAGAGGCAAGGGAGCTGTTTGGAAGAAAGATGCTTCCCATCCAGGGTTCTGCAGAGGCCCGCCACAAAGGAGTAGCATGGCAGTAATGTCAGGTCATTAACCTCCTCACCCCGGATTCCTGCAGCCCAGTGCAGCTGGGACCCGTCCCTCCCTCTCCTCCCACCCTGGCCACCTAGGAAGGGCGAGCCGCTGCTTCAGATGCACCTCCTCTGGTCACCCTCCTTTGAGTTTCAGGCTGTTTATTCCTGGTTTGGGGTGGAGAAGGTTTTATCTAACCAATGTATTTCTCATGCCAAACAGGCTACTGGTAGACACCATTAATTGTTTGGTGTGTTTGCAAAATAATGCAGCACTGTCTGGTCCCAGCAGGCATTAATTTTTGTAGCTGTTTAGACCTATGCTCACTTTTGGAGAGATTTCTAGCTTTCCCCTTTCATTAAGATTGAGGTAACCAATCCAAAAAACAGTAAAAAGTTATGGCCAAGTATTTTTGATACCAGTAAAAAATAACTGAAACTTCATTAATTCACCAAAGGGTCATTTAGGAGCTGTAATCTTAAACTTAATTCCACCCTAGAAATCTGTGTGTGGGCAAGACACCAGAGAGTTCTTCTTTTCCTGTCACCACTTCTTAGAAATACAAATGATTAAGTACATACATGAGAGAATAGGGAAATGGAAAAATAATCGCCAAAAAGAGCAAAACACAGGCCTGGGACCTGAAAGAAAGTGAACTGATGAGTTGTACTTGTTTAGAGAAATGACTTGGATTTGCTGTTTTCCAGACAGAAATAATAAGACTTGTTTTGTGATGGTTCTTTGAAGATAGACTTTATGGGATCCAAACACTCCACTTTAGCCCTGCATTAGAACTTGGAAAGAGGCAGTATATTGCTTATACATAATACCATTCCTGCTCTGAAAACACTCTTCTGTGGAATCTCTGCTTTCATCTTTAAGTTAGTAAGCATTTGTCTGGACAGGAAACGTAACATTGTGAACATCAGTTTTTAATGAAATGTGATATCTTTGCTTAAACGTTACCTAAAACTGGAGGAAGACATTCTTAGTGAAAGTACCCACACTTTGAAATATTGAGAAATACAAATTCAAGAGCAGATTTTGCTCATGTGAACAGACTCAAAGTCTCTGCCTGAAACCAGTGTGAAGGGAAGCTGAGAAATGTGAAGAAAAGGTGTGCACACTCAAATGTTTTGTGGTGAACTTCACTATTTCATCACAAGCCTAGAGGACGCAGCTCTAACCAGAAAAAAAACCCTTGTGATATAGTCCTGATTTCCATGACCCTGAGGCAAGAATGCAAAAATAATGCAAAGAAGTTCTGTAATTAAGGTATAAACTCAGATATGCCTTGATAACATGGTTGTCAGTGTAATTATCTCACCCGCCTGGATGACAGCCAAAGACAGGTCACAGCTCTGGCTCACCACCAGGGGCTCATTTTGTGGCTGCTGGTGAATGCTTTGGGGAAGGTGGCCCCAAAGCCCAGCCCCCAGAGAGGACCAGGTTGCTCCCCTTGGGATGAAAGCTGGACTAGGCACTCACACTGCTGCCTGCTCAGGCACTGGCTGCCCACCCCTGCTGTCAAAAATGAACAGAACCTTGCTGATTTCAGTGATCTCACCTGAAATTATTTTGTGGTTAGATGTAGCTGATGCTATTTTATTTAATTTTTTTTTAATTTCCATTTGTTGAAAATTATCTAGATGTTCATGATAAAAAAAATAAAATAATCAAATAACCAAACAAAAAAAGCCAACCCCCCCCCCAAAAAAAAAAACAAAACAGAAAATAACAACAAACACCAGCAAAATCAAAAAACCTGAACAACTCAACATTTGATTGCTCAACCTCTCACATGAAAATGGTTTGCTTTCCAGTTTTAAAAAAAAAATAATGCCACATTGTCCAGGAACTATATGAATCTCTCTCTGTTCACAGAGAAAATTTTAAGTCAAACAATGTAGACTGTGCTCAATTTACTCATCAGAGCTTAAAAGCCTTTAAGATGTGTTCGTGTACAAAAGAGAATGAACAAAAGGTTTTCAAAAATGATGACACAATGATCTGTGATGCCACATCTTTTCAGCCACAATCTGGAAAAATTTGCAATCTGGAAAAGTAAAAAAAAATGTTTAAAATAGCTATGTAGATAAATGTTCGTACTTTTATGCATATTCTATGCTTCCTTTCAAAGTAGAAAAATAAAGTCCTGCTGCCAAAAGTCGTGGTGCAAAAGCAATCAAACCCATCACATTTGGACCGCCTACACTCCACTCTTTTGTCTAGTCAAAGGAGAAAACTGAAGGCCTTTAAAAAGTGGCAGTACAGAGGATGCATCTACCAGAGGCCAGAGAGGGTAATCTGGGCATTTGGGCTTCAGCTAAACCAAGGAAATATAAATTTAATTTGAAATTCTCCCAGGTTTAGACTACTGCAACACAGAGCTCATCCAAATTCACAAGTTTCACTTATTTAATTCTGTAAAGAAAGGAGTGGGATGTTTTAATCCACAGCATTACAGTGCTTTGATATCTATCACAGATAGTTCTAAAACAGGCTTCGTACTGGAACAGTTTATTCTTCCCAACAAGCAGGAAAAGGCTCTAACATGGTACAATCTTTTTATACACAGATCTGGTTTTGCTACCCACACAGTTAGCCAGAAAACCTGTGCCTTTTGTAGGGTAGATTATACTGATACAAGTCCCCTGAATTTCATGGAGTCCTGTTGGGGGTTAGGTTTCTTTCCTTTTATTCCTTTTTACTTATAGAATTTTCCCCATAAGTTGCTAGGAAACATTAACAACTGGGTATTTAAGAAAATAAAAGAAGTGATCAAGCTCAGGAGAGGAGGGCACCTGGTTGCACTTCTCTTATCCAGGGGTTTCTCTCTGAGGGGCAGAGATACCACAAGAATTGGGCAGGTAAAAGATGGCCTGGGGCAGCTGTTGCTCTCTCCTTTGGCTTTGGAGGATGGTCGGAGCTGCTGCCTGGGGAAAGGAATCCACTGCTGCTGCTGGAGCCCAGCCTAGAGCTGCTGCTTCTGCCATGGGGTGAGCCTCTGCTCCTGAGAGCAGCCACTGAACCGGGACCTTGTTACCACCCACTTCACTAAAAGAGGGGCCTATCCCCATCTGCTGGGGTGTCTGGGATCCTGAGCTCACCTCTCCCTGCCCTGTGGGAGCCAGGACACTACTGGTCCTCTCCTGCTGCTTCTCTGGCCCTTCTCCAAGCTTTCGCTGCCCTGTAGCTCTGCACCCCCTGCCTGCTGAGACACCCAACAGTCCCAACTGATTTACAACAATGGTCAAGTCCTGAAAACTGGATTTCTGAAACGCTCACATATGTGTGGATAAATCCACAATATGGATTTTATGTACTGATCCAGTACTTGCATCCAGATTCTCCAGTTTCGTATACACACAAAAAATACATATCAAATGTTTAATGAAATTTTTCGAACTACACATCAGCTTTACAGAAGCATAAGAATTAGTGAAAGAGAAGAGTGAAGTGACTATATATTTCTAGTAGGAATATCTTTGGCTATTTAAAGACTAAATGTTTAAAAAACCTTCAGAAGAGTTACTGGTCATGCTACATGATAAAAAAGATGTCTATTTCAGCATTTACTTATGTAAATTGTTTACATGTGAAACATTTAAAATTTTTGTACTCCTTTTGAAAATACTGCATAAAATGACATATTGATCTCTGGACTAAGTTGTGCAATCCATCAAATAATTAAGTATATCCTTCCTCACATTACCTAGAAATTGAAACAACATATGGAAAATGAAAAATCTTCTTGACATTACAAGATATTTTATGCTCTTTTCCAGATGTGAGGCAGATCATGTTATACTGTTTTTCAGATACCATTAGCCTCTCTCCTTCTTAAAAAATATTTTGTGGTATATATGGTTTCTGATTTCTGTTCCACAAACAGTCAGGGAGAGTAATGTCTTAAGGATGTGAAGACACTGGTTTCTCCTTAGAGAATGCAAGCACAGCTGCAGAGGGAAGCCTGACCCCAAAAGCCCTACCAGCTGTCATCACAGACTGAAACAGGTGTTTATGGGACTCCCTCCCCAGATCTTTACAATGTACAGGATTGTTTTGTTTATGATATCCATTTCCCATCCTAAATTATATATATCACCTTTCAACCTCATGGAGCATAAAATAATTCTCAGATTGTGGCTCCATCCAGCAATCGCCTTGTGGGCTCGGCTTGTGGGAAACTCAGTCACCCCAATTCATGTGTGCTGCCCTTCACTAACTGGGCCATCACTGCTGTTCCAGCAGCAAACATTTAAAAGTGAAAAAAGGGACAAGTCAGAAACAAGAAACGACAGGAAAACAACCTGTGTTTCAACTTGTCCTCATTGAAGTTCTGCAGCCAACCCATGGAGCTTGAAATATCCCTCTCCTGGTTTAGGGTAAATTTGCGAGGAAACTTCCAAAGGGGTCCCTCTAGAAAGGAGACTCAGGTGGGCCCTCCCCCAGCTGGTTTGGAAAAATATTTCCTTGGAGAAAAGTGGAAAAAAAAGTTTATTTAACAAACACAGTATTCACAAGCATAAAAAATTTGAATGATATTAAACAATGAAATCTCTTGCTGTTCTGAAGAGATGGCAAATTCAGAAGAACCTTGTTGTGGTGTGTAGCTCGGTTCACTCAGTCCCTTATCAGTCCTTCCTGCACTGGAAAATGCCACGTCCCAGCCCTGGTGGGACACAGGTGTGAGCTCCCAGTGCTCTGCTGGGTTTTCAGTCCAGAGCAGGCTGAGCAGTTCCAAGAAAAAGAAAAGCCACAGCCTGGGGAACTTCTCTGCCTCAGCTAGCTAAAAGCTAACTGAAAGCAATGGAGAGCTCTCTCCTGCTGTCCATGCTGCAGACAACACAGCCTGGGAGCAGGTATGCTGAAACTCTTATCTTCACATTTTTGAACACATCTGCCTCGGACAATCCACTGCTTCTCCTTCTCTCCCTCTTCACTCTCAGATCTAGTTTTAAAGGTGTAGAATTTAATATCCAGCATAAACAGAACAGATGACTGGGGATACAAGCATCATCAAGTCACCTTAGGACAATCCCCAAATTACCAAGAAGATGCCAATGACCAAAGAGAAGCCTGGCACAAAGGATCATGAAGCTGTAACAAAGATGAAAGCTGGCACAGGACAGGATTTATCTTAGTATAAATAGGGTGGATAAACAGCTACAGTAAGGAAAAGAGCTGAAAGAAACATTTGTTTGAAATAAGCACCAAGTTATGCCTTTCTCAGTTTCCAAAAAAATAACTGTGGTTAACATTTCTCCTTTTTTTTATTGTTGCATTCAACTTAAATGGAATCCTGCTGCTCAAGGTTCCAGTACACACTAGATGTTACCACCTAAAAGAAGATGGTTTTACACTGTATTTGGCAAGAACCAAACATGGCATGAGTTTACAAATAAGCAAACCAAACTGTTTTGCAACCTCAAATAAATTTCAGCTTGAGTTTCAGGCAAAGATCTTACTATGCTCTTATGTTGGGGAAAAGCAGAGCCCACTCACTGCAACCTAACACAAAGCAGGAGCCTGAAAGCATCGCTGTGCTGTATAAGAACACCTTGAGAGCATTCCAATTGACTGAACCAATCTTGAGATTGAGTGCAAATGAAAAAATAACCATCCAAAGGGTACAGCAAGCAAGCTGCAGTAAGTTCCAAAATTAACTGGGCTCAGTAAGATCACAGCCACTGTCCAATGAGTAGTCTGTTTATAATTAATTTACTAGTTTGATGGGGGGTGGGGGCATGTTGCGTCGTTTTTATTGTTTAAGAGTTTTTTGTTTGCTTCTGGTTGTTTGGGCGAGTGGATTTTTTGGGGGGTTGGGGTTGTTTTTCTGGTTTTTTTTGGGTTTTTTTTGTTTTTTTTGGTGTTTTTTGTTTGTTTGTTTGTTGGTTTGTTTGTTTGTTTGGGTTTTGTTTTGTTTTGTTTTTTGTTTTGCTCTTTTACCTACACAGCAGATTAGCATGAAGTGATTCAGTTCTTGCTAGGAAGGCTGTATCTCTCTCACAGAGGCAGTTTCAAGAAGCTGTACACAATTCCAGGTACAACTCCAATTAAACTGGCTGACATACACTAGAGTGTGGATTATTTACTTCAGGAGCACTATTAACTCTGACAAGGACAGAAAAATTTTATCTCTAACAAATAATTGTGTGTGTGTCTGTACTTTAAATGTACATATACACATATACACAAACATGCATATTTCCATTTGTGTATTTACAGAAACAGATAATGCCTGTATATGTGTGCGTACACGTTCATGTATTTTCTTTACAAAAAGAGAGCTTGTTTTTTTGTACATGTAACACAATTTTTTACTTAGAAATACACCTTTTCTCACTCAGACTGAATAGAATTCTGTATATTTCTTATATACAGTTAAATGCTGCCCAGGGTGGCCTACAGCAGCAGTGCCATCCCTTTGTTTCTGTGACATGTCTGAGAAGTAAAACATTTCACTTTCCCTGCACACAACTGTAAACACTGAAGTGTGGAGACCTGTCTAACTTAGCACAAGAAGGTGTAAGAGGCACTAGTGGATAGAGGTTGAAATACGACATTGCATATTGACATGGATAATTTGACAATGTGGCGGAGTCCCAAGGCCCTATACAAGTCTTTATATCAAGAAGAAATGTTAATTTAAGAGTTTATATTCCAGTTATATCAGAAGATATAAAGCTGGATTAAAGGCTGTCCTAACACAAGGAGACTAGACAAAACATGTAGCAAAGTGTTTTAAGGGAAAGAAAATCAGTAAGGAGGAGATACTGCACGATACAATCTTAAAACTGCATTTTATCACAAAAAACATTCCTTACACAGGAGCCACATTTATCCAGTCCAAGTTTTCTGGGTTTAATTATTTTAATTACTTCAATTATGAGGAAGATTAAAAACACTTAGGGGATTTTCAAGCACAACTCTTAGGGATACTTGTTCCCAAAATTTCTGTATCTGCCTTAGAAAATCTTCCTTCTTCCCTTCCTGCTTCTGTGATACTTGTTTATATTGGGAATTAAATCATGCCCCCATTATTTTAAGCCTTTGCATCACTCACAGTGGCTAAAATTCCACAATTTTTGGGAGATGTGAGAGAATTTCATTTTCTGGGTGTTTCCAAAATCCAAAGGAGAACAAAAAATTCGACAAAGAAAAAAAAATAAGAAAAAAAAGAAAAACAATCCCAACCAAACTCTTGAAAACAGTCCCCGAAGGCCTGCAAATTACCAGCTTCAGAATTCTTCTCATCTTTTGTTCACCAACTGTTGCTTCCTTGTCCTAACTATTGTACCTCTCAAAGGGAACTACAAAGCACCCAGCCAGTGGAGATGTACACTGGAGTGTCTCTTTATGCCCCACATTGAAGCCAAGAGGGAGACATTAGTCATCTGGAGATTTTGCCCCAATGCCCAAAGGCATGAAATACCTCCAACAAAACATCGACTGAGATATGTCAGTGTGGCACTCGCTTTGCATCTCTCTTGGTGCCTTTCAAGTTGTTTTCTAAACACTTCTTTTGTTGCTGTTGGCATGAGTGCACTTAAAAGCGGCATATCGTTAAGTACTGAAAATGCTCACTGTTTTCTGTCCTTTAAAATCTCTTCCAAGTACTTCCCTGTGAGCAATTAAGCTAACTCTATGGGATACATTTGATAACAGATATTCTTTAGTTTGGGTGACAGTTAACAAGCAAGGCTCTAATGAATAATAAAGTACTTTTTAGTGACACACAGTCCCTATTCACCCTGAGTAGGGACTATTTTTGTGCAAGTTCAACAGAAGATTCTGACAATGCAACCCTCTTGTATAACTTGCACAAAATAGGCATTCATCAAGGAGGATTACTCTCCTCAAAATGAGGCTCTCAGCAGCTACGTGCTGTGGGTGGGGATGCACAATTCCAGACAGGGGTGGAGACCAAGGAAAAGGCATGGGTCTAGCAAGAAAATGCATGCTGTGTCAATTCATAAGCACAAAAGAGATGCATTAGGAAGAAAAGGAAAAAAAAAAAGAAGAAAAGAAAAAAAATAAAATAATGAAAAAGCTAGATGCAAACTCTAAGGCTGCCCCAAGATCTTGTATGAAGAGTAACACATGCTGCAAATGACTGTGGAAATATTTCAAGGTAACATTTTGCTAAGAATGAACTCTCCTTAGTCCAGCTCCTCCCCATAGAGACAAAGGCAGCTCCCAGCTTTCCAACACCGACCCCCATCGGTATCTTCTTGTTCTCAAACACCACACAATCTGCTGCTCTGACACCACAGGCTCTCAGTAATGTGTGAGAATAGTCTGTTCATTGATCTCCTTTTTCTCCTTCTGCTGGGTGGAGGTGCCTCCCTCATGACAAAACACTAAGTCATGCATGTATGTATACACATATCCATGCTATGTCCTCTGCGTCCTCCTAAAATATGTTTAGGTTCCCATTTCAAGTATCAAACTTCTGAAATGCTAGGACAGTAAATGCATAATTCCCTGATCACTCCAACGCTCTTCAAAAAGCTATTCCGGTACACCATGAAGGTTTGTTCTCCTTCTTTCATGACATCGTAACACTTTTCACCTTGATATATTTACACAAAACTAAGCCACAAACTTCCAAATTGTTTTGGCCTTTCCTTATGTCAGACACCCTTTCAGATTAAATACAGCTCAAACACGGAAAAGGAAACCAAAGAAACAGCTCATTCCACCCAAGTTCAAGATACACTGAAAACGGAGAAAGTAAAACCCAACCCTGGATATCCAGGTCTTTGAGTCACCAGGTTTTTTCAAGGCAAACACTGCCTGCTGATGGTGGAAATAGCATTTACTTGCTCTGAGAGGATGAGGAATAAATGCCAGAAGAAACATGTTCTCTCTTTTCTCTGAAAACTATCTGGCAGCTTTCCTTTACCCCAGCAATACATGGATCTTCCACAGACGGAGTATGTGCTTTTACCCTAACTGGCAGCCATAGTCTAACTATATTTACATGTTTATTCCCAGAAGAGAACTCTTACCTCTGAGAACACTTTCTATTTTTAAAGAAGGAGAGAGAATTTTGGGGGGAAAGAAGGCAAAATTGACCCAAGGGACTAGCAATTTCAATGACCACTTGAAAGGTTATAAAGGTGTTTCAGAACATCTGAATGTCAGGCCACTAACAAGCATCTCAAAACTTTCAAAGAAACCAAAAAATGACCCCTCTAAGAGTTAAGACCACGATGCACATTTTCCAACAGATGGTCATGGAATAAAAACATATTTCTAAAACCAAAAGGAAAAGTAGGTTCATTCATTATAGGGTGTACATATTTCATGGAGTGCAGCTAGGCACAAAACCACGTACTTTCAAGGGTGCTATCTATGAAAAAATCTTTTTCAGTAGTAAATAATCTAAATTATGATGATATATACTTAACACTGAATGTATTTTTAAAATATTAACTGTATTTGTTTGTCCAGTAAAGGGAAGAATTGGATATTATTGAAACAACATCCTAGAACAATTTGTTCATTTTCTACCACTCCCTGCTGCCTGACCAGAAAAAGCCTCTGGACAAATTTTGTTTATCATCTTTGTTTCTGGCCATTCCTTGTTGGTGCAAGTATGGAAAAATTTAAACTGAGCAACTTTAAAAAACCTTCAGTTCAGTTTAGAAAGAAACCATGCTACCTAAGACTGAAGAAGGAATGGGAATGGAGCAAGCCTCAAGTGGCAAGCAAGCATAACAAAAGTATTTCCTCTGTACCTTATCTACTCAAAAGTGCAACAAAATAACTCATAGCTCTTAGCATAACAATTTACGGGCTAAATTAATGTTTCAGAAAAAATATAGGAGGTTTGTATCGGCAGGCATTTGCTACAGTCCTTTTCTATTTGTAACAGAATGGTGGTGGATAAAACATGTGTAAGAATGCAGTTTGCATGGGGCCATTTTTAAAGATGTTGAAAACCTGTGAAGGGTGCTGCAAAGAGCCACAAGTGCTTTGAGTGCTGAGGGAAATGTCCTGTGATGCTAAAGAGCTCAATCTATGTATTTCACAAAAAAGAAAATTGAGGAGTCACTTGATTGCCTCGATTGCAGCATATAAATAACTTTATGAAGGCGGTATGCAGGAGGAGTAGAGTTTTTAATATAGTAGAGAAAATACATAGCTGAAAGCTAAACCAAGACAAACTACTCCTGCCAATCAAGAATATCTGAGACTCATTCTTGGCACAAACTATCAAGGGAAGTGATGGATTCTCCACCACTGGATGTCTTTACACTAGGTTTGGATGCTTTTCTAAAAGACTTGCTTTACCCTAGCAGGACCTGTGAACTAACCAGGAAAAATCTTGGGTTTCTTTTAATGGTTAATAGTTGTGTCTTCTGAATTGCAAAGCCTTTCAGAAAGCCTTTCATTCTGTGAGTGAAGAGCTCACTGCTCAATGAGCAGACTAGAGTGGTTTTATTTTGAACTATTATTAGTCTTTTATTTATGCTTCAAGAAAAAATATCTTCATTTTGAAATATGGAGAAAGCAATATTCTGAAAATCACTGGTCTGAACTTAAGGAAGACAAATATTTGCCTAAACTTCATACAGCAAACTAATGGGGGAAGGAAAAAGTGTAAGAAATTTTTAAAAGGAAAATATTGGCACTAAAATATTTATACTAAAAGCTCAATTCTTCTGAAAAAGTTTTGATTTTACAAAACCTTGACAAATAGAGAGAGATCATACCATGCTTTTTGTTTTCTTATAGTGAATTGTTAACAGAAAATCCATATTCTTAAAGAAAAACCTCTTAAAATTTAAGCAGCAGATTCAAAGATCAACTAACTCTAACATAGTAAAAAGAGATGGCTTCTCCTAGACCATACTCTAACAATCACTCTGCTCTTGAACTGCATTTCTGAGTTATTATTCAAGCAGTGACAACATGTCTTTCCAGGCCAGATCCCCCTTTCAGTCACCCGTGGGACAAATTGTCCCTGTTCCCTCGATCCCAGAGCAACTCCTGCCTGCGGGATCTCAGCTTGATGAGAGGGGACCAAAAGTGTGGGTCCCCTCCCCTCCCACAGCTCCTACTCCTCCAGTGCCTTTTGGAGGGAAGGACTCACTGTAAGCCCAGCACGGCCTCTGTTCCACACTCCTGTTCCCAGATACAGCTCTGACAATATCAAGAGTACTCCAGAAACATCCCAAGAAAATCATGCAGAGTTGGGCATCTCTGAGGTTGCTTTACCAGCCCAAGGACATGCACCAGGAGTCCTCCCAGTGTTTACTCTGCAAGTCCTTTCCAACATGTGGGTCAAAACACTCCCAGGTGAGGAGAGGAGGAACACCAAGAACAGGACCAGCAGAAGGGGACGTCAGCAGGCTTGGAAGCTGGTGGGATGTTGCCCTCATGGCAGTGGGATTAGAAAGAGCAAGTTCAGGCGGCACCAGCACGGCCAAGCTCCGGCAGCTGTTGGCGGGTGAGGGGAAAGGGGGCACACCTCCCGCGGAGAGACTCTGCCCTCACAGCCCTCTCCTCCTCAGCGGGTCGGGCAGGCAGGAGAGAGTGCCCAAAGGAGAGAGAATAGGGCTGTTACATCTTCTGGATAAAGAGGAAAGAAATCTGACACGAAACTTTAACGAAATTCATGTAGAAGTTTGGAGGGAAGGTTGGCAGGGAGCGGATCGAAATGAAGTCTCTCCTCCAAGGGAAAGAAACGTAGAAGAACAGGGATAACTCGAACGGTAGAAGGAAGAAGCAAAGAGGTGCAGGGATGCAGGGCAAGAGGGCTGCAGAAGAAACGCGGGGCAGGGAAAGAAAGGGAATCCCGAGAGAGGGACAGCGGGGGGAAGGCGGGCGGACAAAGAGGACGCGGGTGGCGGTGGAGGGGAAGGAGCAGGTCCTTACCTGCAGGTAGGGCTGGCCCCTCTCCACGCCCCCCACCACGATGTCGGCCGAGGCCATGCCGCCGCTGGCCGAGAGCCCGAAGCCCACGTATCCGCGGGTGCGCACCTCCAGGCGCAGGGCGAGGGCGCTGCCGCGGCGGCCCCAGCGCAGGCGGTAGGCGCCCGCTCCGTCCAGCACCGCGCTGTGCGGGTAGCTCCCGGCCCCGGCACAGACACGGGCACAGGCACAGGCACACAGGAGCCCCCCCAGCACCAGCGCCCAAGGGCGCACCCGCCGCATCCTCTCGCCGCGCACCAGCGGCCGCCTGCGCGTCTCGGTGTGCGTGTGCGGGGCTGTGTGTCTGTATGTCTGTGTGTCTGTGCGTGCGTGCCTGTGTGTGTGTGTGGGGAGAAGGGGGGCCGGGTGCCCCGGTCACCCCGCCCCCGCTGCGGGCGGCACCGCGCCGCTCCCGTCGGGGCAGCGCGCCCTCGGCAGCGCTTTGTTCGCTCCCGCCCCGGCCCGGCCCCGCGGCTCCCCCGGCTCCCCCCAGCTCCCCCGGCTCCCCGCGCCGCCCGTGGGGTCAGACTGGACCGGAGCACCTGCCGTGCCGTGCGCCCGCCGCGGGGCTGCTCGCCGGGATGCTCCGAGTTGGCGTTGGCCGCCCAAAAGCTCCTCCCGACCGGGGAAGCGGAGGCAAGGCGGGGGACGGGAGACCTCCCCGGCCCGCCGAGAACTCTGACTCCGGTGGAAGAATTCCACGGGAGGAAGCCTGGAGGGAAACGAGCGCTTCCCCACTCCCGGCCGCCTCCGCACTTGGTGCGAGCGCACGGATGGAGCTGAGCAGGAGATCCCCCGTCGGGAGAGTTCTTTTTGCATTATAAGTGGAAAACGAGGACCTCCCGAGTGGTTTGCACTGAGACAGCTACAAAACCGCGTCTCGAAACGGCACTAGCGTCTCCTGAGATCCCCGCACCGTCCCTGGCGGCACCGGCGCTCGGCCAGCCCTTCCCTTCCCTTCCCTTCCCTTCCCTTCCCTTCCCTTCCCTTCCCTTCCCTTCCCTTCCCTTCCCTTCCCTTCCCTTCCCTTCCCTTCCCTTCCCTTCCCTTCCCTTCCCTTCCCTTCCCTTCCCTTCCCTTCCCTTCCCTTCCCTTCCCTTCCCTTCCCTTCCCCTGCTCACAGCACCACCGCCTTGGCGGGGCGAGAACACCGAGCAGAAAGAGGCTTTTGGAAGAATGTTCCCCAGCCCTCCACAAATCTGGATGGAAACAAAAAATATCATGGCATACAAAACGGGAAAGTTAGGGCCTGCAAGAAGTCCTATTAACCCTTGAAAGCTGTATTAAATCGGTTTTAAAAGGAAGTTCTGCTGAAGAAGAACCTGGTACTCAACCAAAATGGCATATTAATTCAGTAAAAACCAATCAAACTCGTACATAAAGGAAATTCATAATGCTTCCTTTTTTTTTTTTTTTTTTTTTTTTGGCTTTTGCTTGACAATATTCTTCAAGTGTCACTGGGGTTTCCAGAATACAACCACCCAGTGTGATGTGAGTGATTTATGAAACTACAAAAGAACTTCTAGAAAAGAAAATGCTTATGAAAGGATAAGCACCAAAAATTACTTTTACCTAAGGCATCATAAGAAATGAGAGAAAAAAAATAATTAGGTACTGGTGAAATGAAAGCAATCTTTAGAGGGAATAGATTAGTGTGACCTTTCTTCCAATTATAGCAGTAACTTCAAAGGTACAGATGCAGATGACTGACAAAACAGAAAATTGTGAGATGCTGAGTGTTTAGATTCTCTTCTACAACATTGTTAACACCTGCAAGTGGATATGGATTAATTTAAGGAGAAATTGCAGGTGTGTGATAGGGCCTGTCGAGGCCAAAGGTGTGACCTCGGGGGCACTCAGCCTTTGTAAAATCGTGTGCTAAAGGAGGGATCCTTAAGACAGTTCCAAAAAGTGCACATTTATCTTTTCTGAAGGCAAGGATGATGAAGGAATGAAGAATGTTTCTTAAGTTCAGGTTTCTTCTTAATTTTCTAATAAGACTGTGCATTATGTTCTTAGATGACAGAAACTCCCAGTTAAAGTTTCAATCACATGCAGATGACAAACTCACTCTTTGAAAGAATGATTTAATTACACATCTAGTACAAAATTGCTGCCTTTAAAGTACAATGATGGTCACTGAAGTCCCAACTAGTGCTTTTCAGAGCATGCATTGTATGAGCATTTGTACAAAATAGTGCAAAATGCTCACATCAGTACTCCAGCACATCTCAATTTGGTGAGGGCAGTGCTGATGACATTTTAGGAGCCTGTACACAACATGCGATGTTGTAGTACAGGGAGGGGTGATGGACTATCCTACACACCATGCTGTGCTGCACAGCACAGCAGACAGAAATAGAGTTTCCCAGCTAGCCTGAATGCAGATGCCATGAGGGAAGCAAAGCTGGAGATAGATGTGCACTTAGAGGCTGTCAGAGGAATAGCTGCACACCCCCCATAAACAGCCCTCTGCTCTTCTCACGGCAAACAGGCACAGAGAGAAAACTCCAATGCACACAAGCTTGTGGTTGGCTGGGATCTTCCCAGTCATTCAGCCAAGAGCCAAAGCAGCAGGACCATCTAGTGCCTTGGACACACTGCAGTGTGTCCTGCAAGGACAGGCAGGACAAGTCAGAGTTTTGTTAAAGTAGGTCTGGTAGAAGTGCTAACGCTCATAGGAAACAGCTGTGATATTTCTGGTGAGCTGCAGTGGCCCTGGAGGGTGGACAGTTCCACCCAGCCCAGTATGGGAATCCTGTGCTGGCAGAGCCTATGGTCAGGACATCCTTATTCCATGGCTCTGGAGCTAGCACCAGATTGCTCCTGAGCTTTACTTTGCCTATGCAGAGAAAATTGGCATTTTGGAGGCTGAGAGTTAGAATGGAAACAATACTTGAATTGAAATCTCCAATGGGAGTAAATGATTTTTTTCTGTGCAGAGCTCAGTGTGCAAGGTCAGTCTGCACCTCTGAAGTCTGTACATCCCAAGTCCTTGTGATTTTCTACCAAACTCTGGGGGTGATGTTAACTGTCTTCCAGCAATACTCAGCAGCACTGCTCACCCCATTATGATGGCAACGTTTAAACTAGTAGAAGTGCAGGAATAGCAGTCTATTGCTTTCCAATTTCCAGCAAATATTTTTCCATTAAAATAAATCATCCAAACAGTTTTACAGAGCTGCGCACTTGATCTACAAATACTGTGACAAAACCAACCTTTTTCAACTTGCTGCTATTTATAATCCCAAGAACAATACTCATGTAATAAAATTTTCCTAGTAGAAGAGGCACTTTGTGGGCAAGGCTGTACAAATCCCAAAACTCACATTAAGAGACTTCATCAACTTCACCAGAATTTTTTTTTGCATCATTAGGAGACCAAACATATGACGAAAACACAGTCTAAATCAGTATAAATCTGATCTTGGCCTGTAAGTAATGCTGCTGGCAGGAGTACAGGGAGACATCAGGTTACCACCTTCTCTGAACAGAACGCAATTTTACTACTTCTCTTTTGGAGGAAGGCAGTCACCTAACCAAGCCCAGAGAGATTCAGCAAGTGTTTATCCTTTGGAAAAACTCTTCCTACCATTACTAAATATCAGCTTGTCCATTGCTCCCTCACACCATTGCATTATATGGTCCATATATGTAAGTATTGATTAAAAAGTTCATAGAATGGTCTATGTTAAAGATCATCTAGTTGCAACCCCCCTGCCATGGGCAGGAACACTGTGGGGGTTTGGTGCCATTTTTGGCTAGCTCTGGCACCGAGCTCACATTTAAGGGCACAGCTTGGTACCTTTCCAATCCTGTGGGTCTGAGCCTCAGGCAGAAGTGTGGCAATGGCGAGGAAGAAAGGAGGACTTCACGTGGGTTTGATACTGGATTTTATTTTACCCAGAGGGTGGCCCACGTAGAAGTGAGTTTTTCCCTCTGGGTCTCAGCTTAAGTACAGGGGGTGTGGAAAGGGGCAGGACAATCTAGAACCAATCCCAGTGGGATGGGGGGGGGAAGTGAGCCAGAACAAAAGCATAATCAGTAGAACAATTCCATACATAAAAAAGGGAGGGGAAGGCAGGGACTCTGCCAATCACTTGCCCCCGCCCCCTCCCCCACTAGAACTTTGGCAGGGTTGCGGAGTGATGGACAGGACCCATAATTCAGGAAAAACCAAAAAGGAGTTTAACATGGGGGTAATAGGGACAAACTATTGTACAGAAAGTTGGTAAATTCAAAATACACACCACAACAGGACACCTTCCGCTAGATCAGGTTGCTCAAAACCCCATCCAGCCTGGCCTTGAACACATCCAAGGATTGGGGATTCAAAGCGTCTCTGGGCAAGCTGTTCCAGTGCCTGACCACCCTCACAGGGAAGATTTTTTTCTTCTAATACTTAATCTAAACCTACTCTTTCAGATTGAAGCCATTCTCCCTTGTCCTGTCACCACGTACCCTTGTAAGAGGTCTCTGTTCTTCTTCCTTGTAGTACTTCTCCCTTGAGGCACTGGAAGGCCAAAATTATTAACTTATCCCTAACAAGAGACAAGATGTCTCTTGTCCAGGCTGAACAATCCCAATTCTCTCAGCTTTTTTCTCATAGGAGAGGTTCTTCCTCCTGTAAATCAACTTGGTGGCCTGCTCTGTACTTGCTCAAACAGATTGATGTCCCTTCTGTGCTGGGAGCCCAGAGCTGGATGCAGCACTGCAGGTGGGGTCTCACCAGAGCAGAGGTGCAGAATCCCCTCCCTCACTCTGCTGGCCACGCTGCTCTGGATCCAGCCCAGGATACAGTTGACTCTCTGGGATCCAGGTGCACATTCCTGGGTCATGTCCAGCCTCTCATCCACCAGAGCCTCCAAGATCTTCTCAGCAGGGCAGCTCTCAGTCCGTTCATCCCCTAAACTGTGTTGATACCTGGTGCTGCCTTGAGCCAGATACAGCATCCTGCACGTGAGATTCCCTTGAGCCTACTTAAACTTTCCCAGATCCCTCTGGATGGCATCATGTTTTTCAAGTGTGTGCTTCTCTACTATTCCTTAATGAGTCAATTAATTATGAAGATTTGGCCTGATCACGGGTAGTGACCTAACACCTGGTATATCCCTGCTGGGGTATTCTGGCTTTGAGATGTTCTTGCTAGACAGCAACCCAGCAAGAGCTGTGTGTCCTGTCCATTTGCAGGCAGCAGGATTTCTCAGAGGCATAAAAAGGTTTGGTTTCAGCCTATTTCTAATGTACCCTGTGTTCTATGGCATGCTTTAAGTTAGTTGCCTGTTTGCTTTTCTCCTATACAATTTAGCTTCCATGCAGGTTTTATACTAATAATTAATGCAAAGTCTTATATAAACTTTTAGTAAACTAGATAGCCAATAGCTATATCATCTTTCTAATGGAGGGCAAAAAGAAGTCTGCTCTCACCCGTGAAATGTAAATTAGTCACCTTTGCTTTACCCTTTTAATGTAATGATTTTTATCCTTGGAATGACCTCCATGAACCCAGATTTTAACATCTATGCAATGCAAAAGGGTTAGAGAAGCACCTTGCAGAACCAGCTGGAAGCTTTTTACAGTGGGGAAAGGCAGGAAAGAGGAGGAAAGGTTTTGGGTTGAACTGGATGTTGTCTTTGGAATGCTGAGCCAGCAGGATGGGTTCCTAGGGAACATTGTTGTCAGCACAAGTAGAAAGAGTTGGGAATCTTTTCTGTCTTGATCCAAGTCCATTGCTTCAAGAAGAGCAAGGTGGACACATTCCACCCATGCATCTGTTAGCATCAAACATTTCCTCGGGCACAAATGATAACCTGGATGCTTTTAAACATGTTTTAAAGTATATATCTGAAAGAAAAAAACCTTCAAATTTTGGTTTGGTTGATTGCCTTAACTTCCTTAACTAAGGTGAGAGGACAAAGCACCATGCTTATTTTTTTAATGTCGATTAAAGATGCACTGGGGAAAATAGCAATATAGCCATGTAAATGTAGCAAAAGTTGCATATTTGTTTTTAAAGTTTTATTCCCTTGTTCTTCCCCCACTCCACTTCCCAAATGCTTGAAAATTATTTTTATATTTTAGAGTGGAAAATGCCTACAATTTAAGTGATCACTGTAAACAGAGTAATTGTATGAAGGTTTTAGAGGTTTTTAATTCTCATTCTATGCATTTTATGTCCTTGTTTTGAATTTTTCTTTTCTTTTGCAGGGAGTAGTAGAGAAGAAGACATGGTTGGTCTTGCTTTCAGATAGGCATACTAAGGAGATGCAAATTCTTCTTATGAAGTAATCTACATTAATCACCAGAGCTGGAAGCAAAGTTTGGGACCAGTGAGTACAGAGGTGAGCCATTTCTACCTTTCTTTCTTGATGCAGCCTGACTTTAGCTCAAGTTAGGATAGTTTTGGAGCTCTGCTGTGCTATCTACAATCTACACTTTAAAAGTTCTGTTAATCTCAAACTAGTGTAAATAAAGACTAGTATGCTTTCAGCTATTCTTATGATGCGTTTGGACTCATGTTTGTTGATGTTTTAAATTACTTGCCTGAGGAGACACACATAAAATCATTGTTCGAAAAAGAATATTTATCAGGTCCTGTGCTCAGGGCAAAAGCAGAATGATTTAGCTTTCTTTTCCTCATCAGCAGGCTGGTTTCTGCAGACGTTGCCAAATTTCCTAATACCTTGACTGAAGTTCATAAAAACTTCTTACTTCTCTTGAGAGAGAAAACTGGAGGGAAGGAGTTTTACTAGACCAGCTGGAGAAGCCAGAAGGCTTTACAGCAAAGAATTTCTCGTTTCCCTTGGTTGTGGTTGTTGTCTTTTCCTCTCTTTTACGAGCACCTCTGCAAAAGGAGGCACTTAGGTGCAGTGTAATCCTGGGCACTGATTCATAGGAATTCCCACAGCGGGATGCCTCAGCAATGGCATTTCTACACAGTCATGTCTCCTCAGCTGTGGGGAAAAATTAATTCCCTTTCATTCAAATTTAACCTAATTTCAGTTTTTTACTTTTCACTGAGTGTATCTGCTCTGGTGCTGATGTTCTGTGAAGAGGAATGGCTTTTAACATATGTACTTTTAAGGATAAGTACCATTTTAAAATGGCTGCTTATGCTTCATATATAATTACAGTTCTAGCTGTCTGTCCATCTATTTGTCACACAGAATATAGACACTATAAATGCTTTTTGGCATTAGATATTAGATACACGGATATAGACATATTATATATTAGGAAAAAATTCTTTACTGTGAGAGTGACAAAGCACTGGAACAGATTGTTTAGAGAAGTGGTGGATGCCCCATTCCTGGAAGTGTTCAAAGCCAGGTTGGATGGGGCTTTAAACAAACTCGTCTAGTGGCAGGTGTCCCTGCCCATGACAGGGGGTTGAAACTACATATTTCTTTAAGGTCCCTTCCAACCCAAACCATTCTATGAATCTATGATCTTTGCTGTTTGCTCCTCAATAAGGTAAACCCAGGAAGCTAAGTTCATCTCTCATTTCCAGAACTTTCAGAAAAGCATTTATCTGAGTAATGCACTTGCCAGGTGACAATTAACTTTCTGAGACCACCTAAGCCAAACCCTGACTCATGGGCAGGACCACCATTTTCGCTGTATCAGACCTGAAAGGTGTCTGTCTACCCTTCCAGTTATGACATCTATCAGTGCAATCTTTTTCTCTTCTCCTTTCTCCTTCTCCCTTTGGGTGGAATCATCCCTGATCCATCATCATTCTTCCAGTTAGAAAGCTGTGTTAGGTGGCTGATCTTGGAAGTAGCAGTTTAGGTCCCTATCTGCTGTTCTTCACCTCATTTATTTATTTGACTGCGTGGAAGCCAACACGGCTGCTTTTGGAGGGGATGAAGGCACTTCCTGGTCCTTACCTCTCACTGCCTTGTTTTCCATCTTGATCTCATACAGAAAGCAGCTGGTGGATATAGGTTTTCAGTCTGTGTGATTTTTGTAAGAAAATGAAGACCATCCCTCCTGTGCAGCATTCACAAAGCTCAATAGGCATCCAGTATTCTAAATTTAGATGAACAATCTCTACTTTTTTTCCTAATTGGACAGATGGATTCAGAGAGCATAACTGACCTCTGGGATTAGTTTCCCCCTCTTATTTATAATGTTTAAATTAGCAGAAGAAACACAAAACAGAAGGAGAGCAGCAGGAGGAACTTGGTGCCTTTGGGGGCATATGTTGCTCTGCAGAAAGGGAGAGCATCCCCATGCCCTACCCTCTGTGCAAACAGCCTGCATAGCCAGTCAATGCTATAAAGGCACACAAAACCCCAAAAATGTAGCAGTAAAAGCTCTGCATCTTCTGGACAACCACAGTAACATCTGTCTTTCCCACAAATTAAGATTAGCTCACAGTTACTCCATCTAACGAAAATGTCTCCAGAATTTTTCAACACAGCAAAATATTGAATCCAAACCTGTTTTCACTGAAGTCAGTGGTGAATTCCTAATGCAAACAGAAGTAACCTTTCTTTTGAGAAGGAAGACATTTTTTTGGTGGAAAAAAAATACCCATCTCTAAACTTTTAAGAATTTTGATAATTTTTTTTTACTTCGAATGATGCAATACATTTTGCTCCTGCATATATAACACTCCCATCCCCACCCCCAGGTACTTACAGACACACACAAGATGACTTGTATCGAAGCAAAGAAAATTCTGTTGAAATGTGGAGTTTATAAATAAAGTGTGTGCATATAAAGTGTACACGGGTTGAGGGACAAGATTCTTGCCTGCTGATTCGACAGTAAGTTTAATGTAAGATTTCCAAGAGATGATGTTCAACATGGCCATAATGAAAGTGTCCGGACCTTTCTTCTGAATTTGTTGAGTTGCTTGTCATGGTCATGGATGTTTTTGTCAAGTTTACACCCTAGAAGGACAAGCACTCTTTCTATGAAAGTGAAAGTGACAAAAAGCAATGAAATTAAAATCCCTAAAATTAGCAAATGATATCACCTATTGACATTGTCATCAATGGATCAATAACATCCAGGGATACAACAGCCTTGAAGGAGGAATAAAAAAATGCAGAACCACAAGACAAAGTGTAAAAAAACTGAAGCCACAGGCATATGATAGAAAAAGTAGCCTGAAAGCTGTGATGCTGAAGGAGACCAACCCTTGGGATTAACCCTTGGTAAATAATCTACTGAGCAGGAACTTCCAGTGTGAAACAATGAGACAAAGTAGAACTGGCTCTGCCACCGGGGAAGAAGAAAAGCATTGCTGCATTGTGCCCCCTCTGCCAGGATCCACCCACTGAAAAGTCAGTTTGATGCTCAATTTGGTTATTTAAGAATTACTCTAATATAATTATTTATACATTTGTGTTCTTATTCTTTAATAAAACAGTGATGTTGAGGATACAGTGTTACCAATACATATTATTTTACAAATCACTGACATTTTTTCAAAGACACTATCCAAGTCCTGCAGAAAAACAGTAGGTATGATGGACAGATTCCTATTTGAGAATAGGACCTATTTGAGAGTCTTTGAGAAAGCTGAACTCCAGACTACTACAAACTTTTCCTCTAAATATCAGGAGAAAAGCAGCTGTCTGATGTTCCTGTACGAGCACTACAGAGTAGAGTCTGACATTCCTAGACACAAACTTTTTTCAAATTAGGGCTCACTTCACCAAAGTTGGAGTATTCCAAACATAACTAAACAAATCATTGCTTGGAGCACACAATATGAATCCAAAGCATGAATACATGTTATTTCAATTTTTGGTGATAACAGGTTTGTTAATATACCCATGAGACTGTAGCCTGAAACTCAGACTTGTATAAGCAACCTTTGGACATGTAACTGTACCAGCTGAACTCAATTACCATGGACTGTTTGTGGGGACTTCTGGGAGGAGCTGTAGTTAACACTTTCTGCAGGTGATAACAGTTTGGGTCCTTGCTTGCTTTATAAGCCATCATATGGCTCCAGGCACACTAAGCTGTGTGGGTGAGAGGGGAGAATAAACATTGTGCAGAGGCATCTGCCTGTTTGCTGGCTTTTGTTTTAATCAAAGCTTTTATTCCTTTTGTATTAGCCACAAGTCATGATATTAACAAAATAGAGAGATAATTCCATTTTGACAAAATATTGATGGACTGTGGAAAAAAAACAAACCTCTGTCTTCAGGTAACCAAATCTGCTTTGAACTTCCAGGAGCTGCAGCTCTTTAATATGAAAAGATGACAAAAAAACCCAAAACATCTTAAATGTTAATTTTAATTTATGTAAACGTTTACTTTGAATATGAAGATCAAGACTAATTCCTAAATTTACTTGATTCCTAAATTTACTTCAGCTCAGGGTCTGTGACTATCTTGTGATTGGGGTGGAGGAAAGCAGAGGGAGAGGTTGCACAAAAAGAAAGGGAACCCCTCTGTTCTACTTCTACTCCTCTACAGAAACACCAGAGGAGGAGTTGTTTTTTTCCCACTGCTAAAGAGAAAAGATTTCTCTGGGAAAAAAATGCCATAAACATAGGAAAACAGCTCCTATGCCTTCAGGATTGTAGGGTCAGATCTTGTCTACAAGCTGTAAGTTAACAGAGGTGCTCCTTTGGCAAATCCAGTGGCTCTGGTGTATTCAAAGCGGACTTTGGCAGCAATTTCTCATACAAACTATTAACGGTGAAAATATCAGAGCAGGGGCTTTTGTGCAACCCAGATATCTGAATACAGGTGCACAAAGCATTCTTCTCAAATGTGCCTCCCAAGGGAAGTCAGAGGACTTCCCATACTGCATTTTTGCAAAGGATTTGGAGATTTTGTCTTAAATGCTCTGTACTGGTGTCAAGATTTCAAGCAGCTGACTTGGGCATTGCTATATGATGATGGAGTCCATGAAACACCTTGTAAACAGAAAATTCTTCCCCAGTCCATGATTTCTTTATGATACAGCATTTTGAAGACAAGTGATGTTTTCATACACTACTCTACCAGGCAAAGAAGCTTTCTTCTTCTTCTTCTTCTTCTTCTTTCCCCCTCCTTTCCTTCAATCAGCAGAGGAAAAATATTGCCATAGTGAGATCAATATTTTCTTCTGGCAGCGTAACACTCTGGAGATCACATATTTGGACCTGTAATGGTTCAGCTTTAGAAAGAGAGCTCCTCAAGGAAAAAGTGAATTCAGCATCTTTCCCAGACCCTCTGGAAGCTGGAGAAAGTGGTCACAGTACACATCCATCTGTGGTCACAACAAAGAAGGCTCATTCGATACCAATGCTGTTGCTGACCTCTTTCCAACCTAGATACATAATGTGTCATTTTCAGTAACTAGTGGCATTTAAATCAGAGACCAATCACAGACTTTAAATCATAATGGGTTTTTTTTTTGTTTGTTTAGCTTCATTCATCTCTCTCTATTCTTACAAGCCTGACATTGCAATAGCCGAACTCTCAGTTTTCAATTAAATAGAAGGTCTACATGTGATGAATTTTAGTTTGTTGGTGCTGTACTGCAATTTCACAGTGCTAAGTATAGACCAGAGTCTGACTCCTCAGCATTTTCAGGAGCATCTGTGTTATTTTAGCACTATACTCTTGTTATCCCTGGTAGGATGTGAGGTTGCAGTCCAAACCCAGACTTCCCTGCAAATTACTAGTTTGTTGCTCACAGCTTCTTGTCAGAGTTTTCTCTGTGAAATACATTTCTGCCAGCTCAAGGGATATCCACAGTCACCTGTTTATTCTTCCAGGAAACCTGCAGCTGGACTAATAATTTTAAATAAATTTCTTGAGGGTTTTCCAGATGACATCTGCAGATCTTGCTCTGTGTGTCACCAAACAGCTCTTATATCTGGTGGAAAAAAAAAGGCGCCAATAGAGTGATTGGTGTGGGGCTTGTCCAGGTTGCTCTGATCCTCTTTGAGGGAGAAGACAGCCTAAGTAGGAATGCCACAGCATCTCAGGTTTCAGGCTGCTGCATGATTTTCAAACCTACACTTTGAGTTTGTTGATTTGCCTTGTTGGTTTGCCTCATTTTTTAAATGGTTGCCTCATTTTTTTAAAATAAATTATTTCCCTATCACTACCTCAGAAACAGCCCAGTTCAGAGGTGCAGTTGTCACATAATTGTTCTCATCCAAGGTGACTCCCATGCAGCAGCCCAGACTAGCCCCAGTCCTGTGTCATCCTGTTAAGTCTTCTTCATTCCCCTGCCCATAGCATCTTTCACGGAATAAACACTCAAGTTACCTTGGCACCCATTAAAAGCACATCAGTACTATTAGCACCATAATGACTAACAGTCATTAGGCACTACTCAGCACAGTGGGAAGTATTCTGTAATGAGTATCCATGGAAATTTTTGCAACCCTGCATAAGAAGAAAAAACAAACCAAGCAACTCCTAGAAGGAGCATGTGTTAGAACTGGGTTAAATGATTTTTTTAAACAATTTGCATTCTCCTTTCTTATTTTGATTTACAAACCCTGTCTGTCTATTTTTTCTTTATCAGTCAGATAAGAAAATTTTATCAGACAAATGGTTTCCTGGTAAAGTATTTGATAATGTTGTACTCTTTGACTTCCTTAAATGCTTTTGCTCTCATTTTGTTAAGGACCTCATCAAAAGATTCTCTGTGTACCTACATGGCAAAACCTAATGAGGAAAGACACAGCACTTAGCTGAGGAATCTCCTCCCTTCTCCCTTTAGAAACAATTTCTGAAGGCCACCCCAAATTTGTGTCTCAAAAAAGTTTAGCTGCCAGATGAAAATATTCAAGGTGTCCTTAGCATCAAAGAGCAGCAAGTCAAATTAGCATAAGGTTTTACTACTTCTTCCATACCAGCCATAGTGTTTTGTACACACCTTTCAAATTATATCAGTCTTGAAGAGTCATGTCCTTGCATTCCTTTGAGGATTGGAATTGCTGCATAGAAGCAGAGAACACAGCTTGGGGCAGAGTTCTTGATGGGAACATCCCAGCAGAATGGAACAGGAGTATTGGAGATATGATTTTGGTGCAAAGGAATCATGTTGAAAAGCACAAATGAACAAACTTGCATAGGGAACACCTCATATTCAACAGCAGCTTCTTGGCAGAATGGCAGAGATGAGGCATAAAAGTAATGAAGAACAAAAAGTAATAAAAATAACACCCTCTGACTTTGCAACCTCAAGGATGTTATCAAGCCAAAAATATTTATGCCTGCTTGAAATCTTGAATATGATTTAATAAAATGTCTGACTTAAGTGTTTAAATTTTTGAGACTGACATACATTTGTCTCATAACAACTCATGCACAGCCAAACTGAATTATGGCTGTATATCCCAATTTCTTCATATTAGTATGGTGCCATTACTTTGGTCTTCTTAATCCTTTTGTAAACTTTCCTAATGCATCCTGCTTCTGCTCCAGCCCTCCTTGCATTTTTACTCCAAATGCAGCCTTCCCAGAAAACAAGAAAATAACTGGCAAGTCAATAAAAGTTCAGGGAATTGACCACTTCCCTAGAGTCATAGCCAAAATGACTCCACCAAACTACTGAATTCTCAGGAATCAAATGAAACACAACATGCAGAACAGCTCCTGGTTTTTTCCCCTCCCAAAGCTGTAGAACAACAACAGCAAAGATGATTTTTCTGGCTGTAGAGAAGGCCAGCTTCAGAAGGCTATTCATAGAAGAGTAATTTCCAAAATTTGAGACATCTGTGCAGAGTGACAGTCAGCCACTATTGATTGCCCAGAACAGTGTTGCATAGTGTAATTCAGTACAACCCTCCACAGTCACCTCCAGTTTCTCAGACCTACAGTTGTTACATTTGTTTCTGCCCTTCTCTGTAGCACAAGCTATAGAAAGATCCTTTTTTATCTCCCCTACCTCATCCTCTCCTCTCAAATATTTTTCCTACTTTCATTTAGTCTTGTGGTCTTTTTGTAATATTTCTGGGTTTTCAGAACTCTTCTAGTCTATGCACATGGTTTACAAAATATCCCTTTAGCCTTTTTTTTTTTTTTTTTTGTAGAGCTGTGTTTGCAAATGGATGAATCATAAACCTCATAGTTGTTTTTTTTCTTTTTTTTTTTTTTTTTTTTTTTCTTTTTTTTTTTTTTTTTTTTGAGAAATAATTTCTACCTAAAATGCAGAGGAGTTGCAGTTTAACTAGAGTGTTTATGGATATCTTATGTCTGAGGGAAAAGAAACTTGAAGTCAAACTTCTATAGTCCTGGCAATGTTCAGAAGTAAATGTGCGACTGAGGGTGGGGAGAGGAGATGGCAGGAGGGTTGACTTACAAGGAAATGCTTGGCTCACTGGGCACTTGCCTTTTTTCAGGTGCAGTTCCATCATAAAATTAGAACTGCGGGGATTAAATAACAAAAATTCTCACTCCAATGTCTGCCAGAATAAACAATCTGAATTTTTCTCTACTGGGAAAAGTATACTAAGATCAAGGCTATAACTGGTTGAGAAGTTTATGGAAGTTTCTGAATTGACAATGTCAAATTGCTTCATCACTAAATGCCTTGGATAGTGAGTGAATAAAATATTTGTTCCCACCCTAAAACTAATGACTTGTACAGCAATCCTGAAGCCAAACTAACTGACCTTATTTGCAGAAAGAAGGTTGTCACAGTGGAGTGGGCAGAGCCTTAAAGCAGAGTTGGTCCTGCCTGTACAGGCTGCCAGGCAAAGGCTGGAGCAGAGGAAAAGTTGCCAGTACAAAAGGTAAGATCAGGAAACAACAAATGAAAAAACTTCCTGTTTGGGTGAATTGACACCATGTTAAGATCTGATTATTACATTTATTAGAGAGATGCCTCTGCCCAATGAAAGTGCAGGTGAGACCATATGCCAAAGTCAATAGCACAGATTTTATTTAACAGTAAATGTCAGGTAGAGGAGAGACAGAGAAATAGAAGAGAGGGTGAAAAACAGATTAAGTAGGAAGATAGCCACCACTCCCACGCATCCAGTGGCATTCTGTTGCTCCTCTTCACCTTGCTCCCAGTGCTGGAGGTCCCAGGAAATGTGGAGTTCAAAGGATTATCATATGTTCAGGTATATGCAGGAATGCCCAAGCACCTCCTCTGCAGGGAGCAGACCTCTGGTGGAAGGCCTCAGGAATGACTCTGGGGTCTTTGATGGTTTATGACCCCTTCTAAGACATGACAGCTGCCTCCATTACAACTGAGCCAAAACTCCTCAAACACCCCAAAGATCTCCTCCTCCCCCTCAGCTGGATGGGGAATGTGTACACCTGGCCTTAGCAAGCCAGTCTGTGGGCTATGGCCTCCCGCTGCCACAACCACACAGAGCTGATTTTCAGGACAGCTGCTGAATTGACTTTCCTTGTGGATACATTCTTCTCCTCCAGCCTTGTTTACTTCTCCTTGGACCTGAGATAATCGAAAATTAGTGATCTCCTGTTCTTTTGTGTGGCCACTCAGCTGCCAGACTGCTTTTTTCCAGGGATGTCACTGTGGGGTTATAGTAGATGAAGGATAGTGGCTCACTGCTGCAGATCCCTTGCAGTCCCTGCTTGGGCATTTACAGACTAGTTTGTAAATTAACAGAAACAATACAAATCAGGGACAAATGGTCTACTTTGCTTCTCTATTTAAAGTTCTCTGATTATTTTAAATAATGATTTGCTGAAGACATCAAAACTATGGCTGATACACGATAAGAAAGCCTCAAATTGTTTTTGCTATCTTACAAAGACAGTATAAACCTACTTTTTAATAACCATTTCTGATCCCTCAAACTTCTTCAGCATAGTTCTCCCTGACAACACAGTGGCTAATCTCCAGGATAATAGTTATGCTTTATCTAGTTGAAGAAAAGCTGTTGGACAACAGCATTTTAGACAATGATGCATCTCCCTATTTCAGTAATACTGTGGCAGAGAAGTTCTTGAAGACAAGATACAAAGGACCCAATTTTGGAGTTTCAGTTTCCTCTGCATTGAGAACATCTGTGTCTATGAGAGGGGAGTGGGGGTGGGTGAGAAGGGAGCAAATATGACGCAAAGGGAAGGGAGTATATTTATCTACTCTCTCCTCATGTTGCTGGCTAATGTTCTCCTCTATAGGAGAAAGGATCCTCTCCTTGTTCCTGCTGACTTCCTTCAGATAAAAGTCCATCCAGACTGCAGGACTTGGGAGCAGCTGAAGGTGTTGCTGAGGAATTCCCTGTAGGTCTTGGAGCCCTTCCTTCTAAGATGCAAACTTGGCAGCTACAGTGAGCTCCAGCAGCTCTTATGAGTAAAGGTGGGAAGGTAGATTATCATTTTTACTGTCTGGATTACACAGTGTGCCTGTTCCCTCCCACCCTTATTACCTCTTCAGACTTCAATCTCTACTGCCAAAGACCAAATATTTTCTGCATAAATATTAAATAAAGGAAAAACACAATTACAACTCAGTCCAGAATGAATCTTGAAGGGGGAAGGAGAGTTGAACAGTGCTGCTAGTGACTTCCGATTTTCTTTGTGTTTATTTTTGCTTTTTCCATTTTACTTTTTTAAAATATGCAAGACAGATTTTAAAATGTGACAGTAATAAAAATAAAAAGCTTCAAAATGATTAATTTTCTTGTGCTAACAAGCATTTTAATGTAGGTTATTTTTGTCTTAAATCAGAAAAATATATTTTATCAGTAGTGGCAAAGAAGTGTTGTGTTCATATACAGAGATATGACTATTAAAGAACAGACATTTACATTGAATATTTCTTCTTAGGATATTCTTACAAACAATCGTAGAATAGTTTGGATTGGAAGGACCCTTTAGAAGTTACCTAGTCCAGCCCTCCTGAAATGTGCAGTGACATCTTCAACTAGATCAGGTTACTCAAAGCCCAGTTCAGCCTGGTCTTGAATGTTTCCCGGGCTGGGTCATCCACCACCATTCTAGGCAACCTAAGCCAGCATTTCACCACCCATATTGTAAGTAATTTCTTCCTTATATGTAATCTAAATCTACCCAGTTTCAGTTTAAAACCATTCCCCCGTGTCCTATCACTACATACCCTTGTAAAAAGTCCCTCTCCTGTTCTCTTGGAGGACTTCTTCAGGTACAGGAAGGCCACAATTAAGTCTCCCTGCAATCTTCTCCAGGCTGAACAAATTCAACTCTCTTAGACCTCAGAAAGGAGATGCTCTAGTCATTTTGTGGCCCTTCTCTGTACCTGCACCATACCCACAAGTGTGATGCATTCCCTTACCCTGAGTACTTTTTTTATATTTGAAATAGTGATACTTGGGATAGGAACAAACCAAATCACTGCAGCTGTGTTCAAGACTAGACATTCAATACAGCCAACAGGAAAAGTTGAGAATGAGCTATTGTATTGTATTAAGAAGCAAGTTACAGCATCATTTGTTGCTCTCTACCTCTAAAAAATGAAGATTTTGCTACCTTTTCTGGGTATTCCTGGGTTTGTGGAGTTCTTTAGTATTATGCAAACACGAGTCCCTTTATCACAGAAGGATATCATATATCAGGATACACAAAGCTAAGTAAATGCTTTGTTATCTGCATTCTTAAGCTACAGAAACCTCTGTAGCATCAGGGGCATTGTCAGAGACCCCTGTAAGGACAAAGATGCCTGGAAGCTGACTGCTTTCAGATATTTATTCTTACAACCCTTATATAGCAATAGCACCTAGAATGGCTCTGCAGGTGGACATCTCATCAGAGGACAATTAGTCCTTACTCCACAGCAGCTTTGGGTGAGAGCTGTGGACTAAATTCCAAACTGAAAGGGAAAGCTGCGTGGTACCCACTCAAGCACCACTTTGCACCACAGGCACCATAAAAAACAGAAAGTCATCAACTGTTGATATCTAGCAACAAGGAGGTCTCTGCACTTTCCTCTCTCCCTGGTGCTCTTGAAGTCATCAACAAGGTTTAATCAGAATTAAATAAAAGCAAAGCAAGTCATCTTTCAAATATGATACCCAACAACACAGTCCTTGAAATATCCCAAGCCACTGATCAACTACAAGGGTATTATTGGTTAACTTCACAAACAGATTATGTCATTCTCTCCCTCCCCCCACCTTCAGACCCCTTACAACATCTTTTTTCCATGGTTTCAAACTATTGATATCCAGAATCTACACCTATTCACACCCCTGACATCAAACATATTTGCTGGCAATACACACACAGTGTGCGGGTGGGTGACTTAAGAAGGCTTCTAGGTACGAAGTTAGCTTGGGGATATTGCATATCCTGCTGATTACCAGAACAATTTAAAAGGGGGGAGGTGCAGGAGAGAAAGAAAAAAAAAATCTTTAAAAAGCTGTGTGCCCCTGTGATTTTCAGCTCTTTGAAAAAATAAGAAAGGCCAGAAAAGCACCCCTGGTGTGTGGTTAAGATAACTACAAAGGAACTATTCTTAGCACGTCCCTTCAGTAAAGTGAAGGGTGCTTTGATTGCATTTTTTGGCCTTCCTAATCTGACAGATATTGATGGATAATTCAAAACAGCCAAAATCTTTGTTCTAAAAACATTGACTCATACATGTTACTCCCAGATGTTTTACTGGGTTCTTAATAGATATCAAAGCTTCCTGTAAACACTTGGAAGTTGCATTTCATACATTTAAGAGTGCATGCATGTAGCGGAGGGAAATGATAGAGAGAAGCTCCATTAAGAGCAGATTAGAAAGGAGTATTTATGCCCCCCAGCATGGACACTCTAAATACAACCCCTCCCAGCATTTTGTTTCTGCCTAATCAAGTTTGAAAATTAACAGCACCAAGATCTGTAATGTGCAATTACGGCCTTGCAGGCTGCTCTCTCCAACAAGTCCAGGAGCTTGTGTGTAAACACTCCAGCACTGACCTCCTCACCAGCCCCTGCCTCAGAGATGGGATGGAGCAGCAGCCATCACACTTGCCAGAACCATCCCTGTGACTCCTGAGATCTGGCCCTTTGTCTCATGCAGAGGTAAAGGGCTCCAGTGTCCCACCTCCACTGGGATTCAAGGAAGAATTCTTTCATCTGAGAGCATGTGAGGGAGGCACCCCACAAGCAGGGTTTTATTTCAATAAACCATCAATGAAAGCAAGCAAGGCACCCATGGGGACTCTCAGTAGCACTCTTCTCCCTCAGAGTGCCCCAACCACTAACACCAGAGAGCAGCTGAACAGGCACATGACTCTGAAAATAAAGAGACAATTCCATGTGGGAAATAAAGACACGCACACAAATCAGACACAGAAAAGCAGAGACCGCAGGTTGCAGCAGGGGTTTGGGAAATGCAGTGCTGTGCAACTTGCAGAATTTCCAAGTTACTTGGTGGTGTCACACCAGCCTGATTCTCACCAGCTCCTCATAGTGGAAGCTTTTATGTAGTGGTTATCCCACCTTGAGTCACTATGGGACAAACTCAGTAAAGAGGGTATTCATCCCTTTATAAGGTAAACAATCAGTAAATATACCATCTCTTCCCAATAATAATATTCTTCAAGGTGCTACACATTTTAGTAGAAAATACTCCTAGTAGGAAAACCAAACAGACAAATGCAATGTAACAAGTATCAAGCACAGACAGAATTTCTGATCTGTCAGGAATCAGAGCTGAAGTTCTACTGCCAAAAAGCTCTTTTCATTCCTTAGCATGTCAATGGAATCCATCACTGACAGAGGCAGGTATGAGGTATTGCAACAGGGAAAAGATTCTCCTGGGGAAATGGGATCAGGTCATCCTTCTGTGCTTGTTTGCAGTAGTGTGAAGAGTTTGTTAGACATTAAAGTCAGGAAATTTCCACAGTCAGTTTTAGACAGTTCACTGGTAAGAAAGCTACCTGGATAAAATGCTGACTGTTGTTGTAATTTAGACTAGTGTAGTCTGAAAACAAAAATCCCAGGGCATTAGCATCACTACCTGGGAATGCAACATCCAGGAGCATTTTCATTAACCATGTGAAGTACAGTACAGGAAGAGAGGTTCCCTGGGGCTGCCTCACCAGCTGAGCTAAAATTCTCTGGAGTTGTTCTGAGAAGTTTCAGTCATTCACATAAAGGCAAAGACAACATCTGTGCTTTTAAAGATGGATTCTGAAAAAAAAAGCAAATACTAGAAAAGTGTACTCTTTAAAAGACCTTTATTTTGGTTGCATGGTTACAATTCATTTATGCTTACAGTTAGATTGTTCCCAAATAATATTTCATAGCTCACCATGTACACAGTGCATTCTCTATCAGTCTGGCATGGAAGAACTTTATAAAATACAGATTAGGTGACTTTTTTATCTGTACATTTTTCAGATTAGTTCATCAAGATTAAGTAAAAAGACAAATAGATTAATTGGCAAAAAAGTGTTTTTACATTTTTAATATATTAGTACAAAATGGCACAAAAGGAAAAAAAGGTCATTTTAAAGGCTATGAGCATCAAACTTTTTAAATGCTTCCAGTCAGTTCAATTGATTTTAACCTAATTTCAAATACCAATGTTGAACTTGGAATTGAACTTGTAATCTTCTTTTCTTAAGCTGTGTGAAAACATCACAACTATGGACCTGTTCATGGAAACTAAATCACAGCAGTTTCAGAACAGTGACATTCAAGTGCAGCTAGGAAGTTGGGAATTTCTATTCTTCCCAGTAAGTCTATGAAGTCACAGACTAGAGCATATTTTCATCTAACCAAACCCACTCATGCACACTTCAGATGCAAAGATAGCAGATGTGTGCAATAAAACACATTATTTCTTAATGCAAGGACTAGAACAAAGAATTCACATAATTACATCATTCAACCTACCTACCTTAGCAGGAGGTTTCCAGACATAACCATACTTGATGCCAGATATAGAGATAAATGGAACATTTAAAAGATTTCAAGCAAACTGAAGGCTTAATTCACAGGCTTCAGGTATAAAAGAGATCACATCAACTTCAGCAACCTATGTTTTATTTTTGAACCACCCATATCAAATGGGTAGGTGAATATGATGGAAGGGAAAGAGAGAAGAAATATATTTCTAACTTAAAAATAAATTCTGAGATGTGAATTCATTGCCTCAAGCAACAATTCAGGAGTTTGTTTTGGCAGCAATATTTAGCAGTATCCCAAAAGATAATTACCCACCCTGTCAACACAAATTATCATTATTGTGATTAGCCCCCTAAACCTTAAGATGTTTTATGCTTAAGTTAACGGAATAGTTTATGATCTTGACTATTTTTTTTCTGGAAAGAAAGCACCCACATCTGAGAGGGCAGGCAGTTATACTGATGGCAGTACTGAGAACATTGTTTCTCAGGTTAAAACAAAGTCTTATAAGAAGGTAAGTGTGATAAAGTACAACCACTATTTTACTCAACTTCACAATGAGCAAACCACGACTATGAACTTCTTACAGATAACCATATGATGATTCCAACAAGGAATACTCCAACAGCAAGTATAATAATGAGTATGCACATCTTCTTTCGGGATCTTTGCTGTCAATAGAGAAAAAACCCAAGTTGATTGAAAACTGTACCACACCAGAACATCAGAAAACTATTCAGATGCTTTTATGATCCTACTGCCTGTGAATCTAACTAAATTGTGTCCTTACATATAAAGATGGTCAAGTCATCTAAAGATGTTCAAGGAAAAAAAAAAATAAAAAAGCAAAGTTATCTACTTTACTTTATGGCTATAGTATTCAACTGAATGAATTCAGGGGTATTTTCTGGTACACACTAATAATAAATGAAAGAAAGAAAACACAGTAATGTAATGAATGAATGTAATTAGAACTCTGGGGAAAGTAACATGAGCACAGGTGACAGCATAGAGAGGAAAATGGACAATCAATTGCACAACAGAGGAGGTAGAAATGGTCTGCTTGGAAAAAAAAAAGACTACTAGTGTATACACAATTTTTCTTACAAAAAAGACTACAATTTTAGACTGCTGTGTATCCATTCACAGTTATTTTAAAGGTGTTTTTGACAAGTTTCTTAAGTATAACTTGCTCTTCAAGAAAACAAACAAACAAAAAAACCCAAACCAAAAAGACATGACTGGAGTCCCACTTAAATAGATGTCACTACAATAAAGTCCAAATTATGACCATGTTCAGAACTTTCACATTTTCCATACAGGTCTGAAACTTGAGATACCAAAGCACTCAAGACCAGCAGCAGTCTGTCATCCTTTACCTGAAGGGTATGGAATCTGAAGGTTTCCTTCATAGAATAAAAGAAAATTACCAAAGGGTTTCTCAGGCTCTTGCTGATAGCCAAGGAATAACAACAATCAGATATTGGGATTCTAGGCCATAGCCCACAAAGTAAAGCCAGTCTGTGCTGTACTTGGCAAAATTTCTTCTGCTTGGGTGGTTTTGGTGTTTTGGGTTTTTTTAAATTTTCCTCTCTGAAGAAGAACATCTGTGTGAGCTCTTCATTGAAGCTGTCAGTTTTCTGCCCAGTACTACCCAGATTACCAAATTTCTTAACAATTCTCTTCTTCTAGTTTTATTGTCTCATTGTCACTCCTCCCACCATTAGGCTAAGATTTCTTCATTTCATTGTTTTACTTGCTAGAACTCAATCAGTTTGCTGGAGTACCTTCCTCCTGTGTCCATTATTTCCTTACACACACAATCTCTTCCTTCTGGATCCTGCTGACCCCCTCTTACCAGAAATGCATTGAAGTCAAACATTTCCCCTGTAATACTACTTAAGCAAGGTATGGCAAACTTATTTCAACATACAATTGATCATTTCTACAAGTGCTGAAGCAGCCTGGCTTTGCCCATATTGCTCTGCTGTGTGAATGCACTCCACAGGGCAGATGAGTGATATAGAACTCATCCAACCACAAACAGGAGCTGTAGCAGTATCAACAGCCTTATCCCTCCCAGCACATCTCTAACACTTGAGGGGATCAGGCTAGATGCAGTAGTTGCTGAAATTTTTCAGCACCTTGGAACAAGGATAAGTTTTCAAGCAAAAGAAAGTTCAAATCCAAAGCAAACTACACAGTCCTTTCATCCAAACACAGAGCAACTCTGCACTGTTTGGTGCCTGCTGCAAGACCCACTGAACAGAAGCTTGTTAAGTCTTGATAACCTTCATTTGAGATGGGAAGATCCTTTCCTCCACAAAATAAATCATGAAGTTTTCATTTTAAATTTCAGCCAGAAAACTTATACCTTACACTGAAATTTTTGGCTGCTATTTTTTTTTTTCCCTGAATTTTAAAAGTATCAAAATAGGAGTCATCAAACGTACCTAATGTGCCAATTAGTCCCACTGAGAATACAGTTCAAGGATTCACCACTTTGGAAATCAGCAGGCAGTCTTTCAGACATTCTGTCACTCATTTATTGTCCTAGCTACTACTAACATACATAAGAGGATTTAAAAAAAAAAAAAAATCTAAGGACTAACTCTAGCTTAAAGGGGAAGATTAATTACTAATAAGATTATTTCTAATAAGTTCTAAAAATGTTATAAAGAAGTGTCATTTAAAGTTATTAAAAGGCTTTTCAAAAAAGTTTGACAGTTTGAAATATGTTTTCAGCATCAGAGTAGCAAATAACAAAAGCTGGATATATTCAGCTTCAGGAAGATTTTAGATAGTAAAAAATTGGTGCTAACTGTCCACACTTTCAAAAGATTTTCCTGCTTATCTTCCCTACTCCTCCAGTGATCTCCAAAGGCTTGCTCTCTCACATACAGGAACCTTTAATTTCTTGAATTATAAAAGTAGGAGTCTGTTTGTGTAAAGCTTTTTTGTTGGTTTTGGGACTTTTGTTTGTTTGTTTTAAGTAAAGGTGTAACTCCAGGTGCTCTCATAGAATCTCAGAAGGCTTTGAAAAAGTCTGGCTGAAAACAGCTTCACAGGAAACCCAAAGTTTTCAAAAGTCTCTGACTTATATTTTCTATTGACCTAAAAATACCATTGTAGTCTAACATAAACTTTTAAGTCTTCAAGCCTCGAGGAACTTGCTAGGCAAAATCTGAAGTGCATTAGAAAGTGCAAGTCAGGACTACTACAGAAAAGTTTCATACAAGTGGCATTACCTGGTAGTTTGCTGCTCTTGAGAGCTGCTGGTTTGCTTGCTGCACATGTACATCTGCATTTTCCACATTGGCTTCTATGCTGTCTTTGTTTTGAAAAGAAAGATTTCAAATTTTGGTAAGTCATAACCCAGACAAAGTTTTGGAATGCTGAAATATACTTGAGAGTGTACACAACAGCTGCCCCAAAATGCTGGTGTCTTCATCAGTATTCATCAATGTCCTTTGTATTATAAAAGCTTGACCCCTCCTACACTTATTAATGAGTTAATTCCAGAACTGTCCAGGCAATGAATGATTGGCTGCATTCATGTCAGGTAACAGCTCTCCTGTTCTGCATGCTGGGCTAAAACTTAGATATCAACCAGGGCAGAAATTTTCAGTACTTCTACCTTTTTTTTCCCCTTTTTGAATTACCTTTTACTTGTCCTCCAACTTGCTACTTACTACTCTCTTCTCTGAGAGAGCAGAGTAAAGGAAGTCCTAAGGTTTATGAAACAGAGGCAACGGACCAAATAATACCCCAGGAGACATGATAGTTTGGTATTCTATCACATTGACATAGATTGTATTTTTTTTTAGTAGAAAAACATGAACCAATTATGGGTCAAGGTGATAAAAAAAGCCCTGAAAATATATTCTGGACATAGACCTGAAAATATATTCTGGACATAGACCAGAGCATGACTTAGCAGTTGATACAGAAAATGGATCCTCCATTTCTAGATGTAACAAAATATTTCTAGATAACAAATAACAAATATTTCTAGATAAATGTAACAAAATCACATTTGTTAAAACAATAAACCTGTTTGCAGGAAAGGCAAAGCATGAATCTTTGCTGAATCTGCACACTTAGATCCATTAACACAGTAGAATGTCCCACATAAACTCCAACTTGATGTACAAACAGTTCAAAAAGCTACTTTAAAGACATTTTATACACATGAAAAATTACATGTTTTAAACTAGATTTTAAGCACTCTTTCTTACTGCATTCCCAGTCATCTCAGCTAGCCTACCCATTATTAGGTTGTACCCGATTTGCTTTAGCATTGATAGTGTCATTAGAGAAATTTTTCCAGCAAAAGGAAGTTCTACACTGAAGCTTGCCAGAGAAACTGAATAAACAAAATTCAGGTAATATTTGAATTGGACTTACCTATCACATCACCTTGTTCATGAATCATCATTCCTAGATCTTTGAAAATTTCATTGATGTCCATAATATCCGCCTGCAAATTGAAATCATAAATTTACATCACAGATTTTAGCATCTATGTGCATTTAGATATACTGTTCTTTCTCCTCCAGGGTGTGCATCCATGACTCTTTATACTACAGGATGAAAAAAAAAAAAACATAATGTGCTTATTTTGAAGGTTTTTCTGGTACTTTGAGACTGAATTTATGAAGCCCTTACTTAAAAAAGTTTCAATGAAAATCTCTGTATTTCCAGAAATGTTAAAAAATCCACTTAAAAATGAACCATGTGAAACAATAGATTGGGAAGACATGTGAGGAAAGGTATAATTTTGCTATATTTATATTCACTGTTTAAAATGGTTCTATAATAGGACCATATTGGGGGAAAAAAAGTATGTACTTTTTCTTGCAATCACATGAGCACTCTTATTCCACAGCAGAACCACTGAAATTAAGCACAGTATATCAAAACATGGCTTTCATCCAGTAGCTTTCCAATGTACATTTCACATCTAAATACAGTACTTGCAGTTTCAAAGAGAAAAAACATACCACAGACAAACCCAAACTCCTCGAGATTCATGCCTCCAATTAATGCTCATGTTCCTTTCAAATGCTATTTCTTTGGAACATCAAAAGCATATCCTGCTGTAACACTTGTACTTACTTCAAGCTGCCTAATGGAAGATTCCCTCTCCTCAATAAGACGGAGGTCATCTTCTGTAATTTCTTCATCTTGCACTTGTGCTTGTGGTTGACTATCAGACAAAAAAAACCCCCAAAGCCATGCAGAATTGAACAAACACAATTAGAAATTATTCAGAAGGATAAAACTACAGTTAAGTACATAGCACATTTTACATTATCCATTAAGAAAATGTCTGTTTTTACTCTTGTCTGTTCCTGGCTAACAGAAATGGTATAACCACAGCTTTGGTGTAGCAGAGCTGCTGGAGCAGTGCTACACAGAGCAGGTGGCTGACTGGAAATTCAAAGTATGAATACAAGGTCAAAGTTCCTTCTGAATTATCAACTGCAGAGTTTACATCTATCTGAGCAAGAAAAAAGAATCTGAGACTTAGAAACAGTTCTTGGAGAGTATGGAGGTAATGAGAGTTCCCTGTAAACCCTGGTCCCTCATCACAACAGCTCTACTTTATTCAAATTGGACTCTTCTTCCCTAAGTTTGGGTCCCAGAAAACCCAAATGCAGCTTAGGGGAGCTTAAGGACACAGTTGAAGTATCAGAAAAAAAGGAAGGACATTATGTGAACTGCTTCTTTTTCTCAGCATTATGCCATCAAAGTACCTTCTTTATGCTAAAAACAAAAAAAAAATCATGGGCAGCTTGCTTCCCTGCAGGCTGTTTATTATTCTGAGCTAGGTTAAGGCATGTAAGTAATTCAACCTACCTGTCCCAAGAGACAAGTGTTCCTTCTTTGTAGTTATCTTCTGGAGCCCCACCCTACATGATCAGTGTTTAAAAATATAAATAAAACATTATAGCCCTGAAAAGAGCACTGGCAGCATTTCTAGAGTCAATACTAGGATTCAATACTAGAAGGTTTCTAGTAAGTCAAACTGAAACATGATTCAACATGTTCTCATCCTGATTTTGCTTTATGCATGCATAAGGCTGAAATACAAGCAAAAGCATTCAGCTCAGTAACTGCCTGCTACAACTTACAAGTACAGAACATGTATTTGGCACAGAGTGAAAATGCAAAATTGATATACTGACAAGGCAAAGCTCAACATCTGAAGCTACTCAGCACCTTAATACTCAGCTACTTCTCCACCTTAATACTCCACTGAAATCTGGCACGTCATTCTTCCCCAAAGGAAAAAATCTGTTGATATCTAAAGGTAGAGCAAAAGCATTTCAAAACATACTGGCAGTTGCTTTTGCAAGATTATAGCATGAACACAGGGGTAGTTCATTCCTTTGTGTGACAAAGGCAAGGAAAAAGTAGCAGTTGTCCAGGGAGGTTATCACAATACAATGCAGCCTTTACCATAAAATCATATAGCACATGCTCTGCAGCATTTAGACTCAGCTATAAGTGACATAGCACTGTAGAGGCAAATCTGCCACAGAACACCACTAACACCTATGTAAAGAATATAGTGTCACATTTTCTGATACTTACAGACACCCTTGAGCTGGCTCTTACTCTGGCTACAAAGTCTTTTTCCTTCTCAGCAGCTTGCCTTTGGAGTCTTTGGAAATTTGTGAGTGCTGTGGTGAACTCCCCCACAAGACGGTCTTTCTGTATTTTTCTTTGACGCTGTAGGAGAAAAAGTTTTACCAAGTCAAATGAGCTCAGGTTTTTCAAGGCTTTACTACTCCCAGTCTGCTAAATACCAAACATATACATACTATCTCTTCTAAATTGGTGTAAGGGAAGGCTGTCAACAACATCATTTGCAATTCCATGGACAAACCTTCTTTCCTTCTGGGATCACATAACCACACAAATTAAGGCATTTGAAGAGCAAATCAATGTATTTCTTTTCATTTAACAGCTGGAAATGAGAAATGAGCAGTGATAAGAAAGCTTCTACCTTCCTTATCTGCTGATTGTAAAATCATCTGCTTTGGTGTGAAATATTTTGACACCAGGAATGCTAAAATATGCAGAGGTGACTGAATATAGAGAGGAGGAAGGGTGTAGGAAAGAAAGAACACTTTATATGTATTTTACATAAATGCTTTCAGGTTTGCTTTTTTTTGAAGATGTAGTGAAGGGAAGGGGAATATTGCGCACTCAGGAGAGCCTCCACCATATTTTCCTAAATATATGCATACAGTAACCCTTACAAAAATTTCTGAAAGGTTGTAATTTGCCATTCATGAATCTGTTATTTAGACATTTCATTAAGAAAGAGCTTTGATAAAAGGGTAAAGTTAAACAGTAAAACATTTCACTGTGAACTTTTCAACTCCAAGATAAGCAAACAGAAAAAAACTCAACAAACTAAAGACACTTTGGCTGAACTAGAGGTTATATACCAAGACCAAGTTTTAACACTGCTGTTAGAAATTAACAGCTTGAGAGGATGAGCACACATAGATCATGTCCTGTCATTTGAACTCAGTGTTACAAGACCATCACTTTCCCAAGAGCTTCTTAGAAACTATCCACAGACCAGGCAAATTGTTTGGGTGACAATATCCTGAATCCATGTTTTCTAGGATCCTCTTCTTCTTCCCTTATTTAAGTGGCAGATTTTGCTAGGATAAGAAACCACAGGAGGGCTGACAGAAGTGTGCTACCCACAACAGCCACTTTACATGTTTCTGACTGAAAGATTTTACACAGACCTCAGAAAAAAGCAGTTTAAAGTCTGCACAGGTTGATTTAGTAACAGCTCCTGTCTAGTCCTCTTGAGAAAGCAAAAGCCTGTGACAATACATAGTACATATGCTGATCTGACATACTGCGATAATCAGATTATTCAAACAGTGAGACAACAGTCTTTTGGCACACAATTCCTTGACCCTGGAGGCAGTCTGAGTGCTGGCAGAGTCAGATACAGCATCACTGCAATTGATTACAAAGTGTCCAGCTACCTGAAAAAGCAGAAAGGCACAGCACACTGCCTTGATTCCCACTACTTCCATCACACTGCTTCATTAGTGATACATAAAAACAACTTTGGGACAAGTCTGGACAGCAACAAAATATTCTTACATTTTAAGTATTCCCACATTGTGCAAATGTGTTGACTAACTAAACAATGTTTTGAAAACAGGAATAAAGAATTGAAGTGACTCAAATACTTCACATGAGCCAACATAATAGTCAAAAAAGCCATGCTTTTTGGTTTTACCTGTTCACTTGTTGCAGGCAAAGATCCAAACTCTTTAATGTATTTGTCAGTTTCTTTGGCAAGTTGGTTGGTGTATTGCTGCTTCTGTTGCCTAAAACCAAATACAAATTTTCATTAGAGACCATTGGGTTACTTTGCTAAATTTCACTGATTCTCAGAAAAACATCAATACTAAAAGCTTCTCTGAAGCACATAAAGCCATCTTTATTCTGTTCTTCACTGTAAAGGCATGACAACATGGATTCCAGGCGGGACAGGCATTGAATAAAGTGTGTTCCTCAGTGAGACCGCATAATTAATAATCACTCACTTTTGCCCCCTTAGGTTTATTTTATTCATGTGCAGCAATACATTTGTAGTCATTATGAATATATAAATATACTTCTGATATTATCACACAATCTTTTACCAATATTCACTTTTTTTTTTTTTAAAGCAACTCAAATTCTTTACCTGCTTTGGCATCCTCCTTGCCCAGTCTATATAAAAAGGCTTTACCTGGAAAACTATTATCAAGCCATCAGCATCAATATTTAGAATAATCAAACAACTCTTGGAAAGGCCAAAAATTCAGACAAGTGAAAAACAGATAAAAACTCAAGCAAGCTTACTATATATACATAAATTATCCCAGTAAGGGTCTGAAGCTACAGCTTCTGTGCTGTTTATGTACGAATTTATGCCTAGATCCTGTCACGTTATGGGTCCTGAACTCAGGCTATTACGAAGCAATTTGGCTGTTCACAGAAAATGAACATTATGATGACTTTGGTTCAACACACACCTCTCCTACTACTCAATGGCCACAGCACAGAATGAAACACACAAAAAATGCCAGGGTGAGCACAATATGTTGCTTACATGCACTTGTGATGCTGAGATTAATGTGGTAAAGGGGTTTAATGATAAAAAAATCATACTGGTTCATTAGACCATGCAGATGAGTAGAGAGCAGCTGCTGTCTTTCCTAGAGGTATATTAGTGAAAGTCCACCTTTAGGTGACTGAACTCCAGCAGAGCATCTGCCTTGGAGTCTGATTTCACTTCTGTTATGTTACTATTTCTGGTCTGTATTTCTGGTATGTATTCTATAATGTCACCCCTTACTGTAGCTTTTATCACTAGAAACAACATTCCCTCTCCTCTCCCAGTATCCCATCTCACAAAAAGCCCACCTCAATCAATATATTCATTACCTTGTGACACTTCTACAGGCAGACTGTAAGCATTGACTGGAGTGGAGAGGGGCGAGGGTATGTTTTTGAGCAGTGATATTGCTTTCTGGTTGTGCCACTTTGCTAACAAACAGCACAGGTTTTACAGACGCACTGATACTGCAGGCAATGTGCACGGGCAAATCAGCAGATTTGAGATTACAGTTTACCCTACTTTTAAAAAGCAGAGCCCAACATCAAAGTTTCAAATATTTCTCTATGCTCATCTTTCTCAGGGAAATCAAGCACTCTGCCTAACAGAAATCCACCTCATCACCTAAGAGGCGATTGTTTATGATGCAATGAAATTAAGTGTTTTCATGTGAAGTACTCACAGCTGTTGCCTCAACTCAGGCGTGTCCTGTGGTGTTCCAAGCTGATGTAGTATTCTTTGTATTTCAGCAGCTGTTTGTGAAGAGGAAGAAAAATTTGAATGGGGCAGAGACAATTGCTATTCAGTTTTATGCATTTTTGCTTGACAATTCTAAAGCCATATAAATAAATTGACAGAAACAGATACTCAGGACTTTTTCAACTTATTACAAAGATCCCATTTATAAGTCCCAGAACAACTACTGAATGATTTTGCCACGTCAAAGACAAAACCTGAGGATTTTTATGAAGGATGGATATGTATTCAAATCTTTAGGTAGAAACAGACAATTTAAAGATCAGTCAATAATTTCATTATAGTAAGACTAAATCAGGGGTTTTATTGAATTTTTTTAAATAAACAGCACCATTCTTATTCTGGTTTATTTTATGCATATCATTTTGAAAAACTGTATGGAAGACTTCTATAACATTATTTTATACAAATATTTCAGAATCCATGCATCAATGAAGAGACAACAACAAAACATTCATGGATTTACAGTACATTAAAAAGGAAATAAAAGTCATGTGTCCAGGTTTAAATTGCAATTTTGAGAATCTTATGTTTTTAAGTCTGAGATACAAACTGCCAGTGATTTTTAAGTGTATTTCATAAAACATATTAGTTTTGAACTGCAAGAAGTGACATATTGTCTGAGCCTTATTTTCAGCCTAATATATTGTACTGTCACATGAGCAAGAAAGGAGAAAAATCGACAGAAACTTAAAGGATGGGTAGTTTTTCCACACTGCAAAACTTATAACTTCAAGATACTTTATCTCAGTTCAACAACCTCATGTTCTAAACTGAACAATAAGTATTCAGAATAATTCATTTTTCTTGACTTCAGCTAGCAGATTTGTCTTCCCTGGATTTCTGTGGCTCTCCCCAGGCAGACTGGTGTACAACACAAACAGATATGATAAGATATGTGGGATCCTCACTTCATTGGCTATCTATTTTTTTTTTCCTGAACACAGTTAAAAATGCAGTAAGTGACAACCCTACATAAGGAAGAAAAACATATTTAAAAAAGAAAGTAGTTTTCCATTCATTATAGAAGCAATCTGTAGGAGACAGAATTTCAGGTAAAATAAGAAAATAAGCTAAGAGTTATGTTAACCAGTTAGATAAAACTTTAATTCCTTAAAGCATTTTTAGCAATAATATTAATTCTGATCTTTGCTTCATAACAAGTCTCCAGTGAATGTTGTGTAGATGATACTGGATTATCTACACTACTTTACAAAACATCCCAATGCTGACAACTGCCACAGCCAATACATTGTGTGCATGCTCAGGCAATGAATACATCAAAATGGGAAAGTTAGTTTTACGTGAGGTAAAAAAAATCAAATACTTAAGTGTTTTTGAGAGAACTAAATGGCATAAACTACTAACAGAATTTCTGTGGAGAATAGCACTGTAAGATGGGTTTCACACAGCTTGTATTTTAACTGAGCTGAAAACCAGTAAAACATGAGTGAAGATTTTTGATTTTGGCTGCAGTCACCACTGGCTACCAAGGCCCAGCCCTTCCCTGCCTCCTGCCTGCTGGGAAAGGCAGTTTCCGCCTGCCCGCACTCCTCTCCTCCTGGGCAGCCGCAGCTGCCCCTCTCACTGATCAACACCAGCTGGGGGTAATTAAGCTTCCTTTTTATGGTCAGTGCCATGCATTGTTTTCAAACAAACAAAAAGATAACTGGCTGGTGTTATCTTCAAGAACATAGAGTTTTAATATCTATCAAACAGAACACTAATTATCCTGTATTTGCTCCAAGGCGTTCTCCTTTCTGACTCCACAGCCGAGGAGCTCGGTTATTCCACATGTACTTTTAAAAGGGAGAGTAAAAAGAAAACCAAAACAGTAAAAGTCCCGGTGTGTCCTACCGCCACCTAGAGGTTCATTATTTAACTGCGAGTAAAGAAAATGCAGGCTTGTGTTTTAAACAAAAATTCCCTGAAACATGGCCTATACTTAAAATATTTGCATTCCAAGTTAATTGCATATTTATCCTACTTCTAAAGCTGAACACAAGCAGATAATTGAGAGAAAATTAAATGCCAGCACTGCAAAACTGGTCAGCTATCCAATTCCAGAGGCAGAGTTCATGGCGGTTCAGGTCTTAGGATTCAAAAACTAAGCGTAAAATAAAACACATTTTACCATGAAGTCTGTAAGTATGGGTAAAAATAGCAAATTTCTAACAGGACTTCAAATCACAAGGGGAAAAATTAGAGAAAAAAAATCCTAAGGACTGAAATAATAGCATTTTTTTCTATGTTTCCTATAATTCAGTATTTTCCACTCTAACCTTTCACAATAATGGGTATTATTGAAAAAAATCAGTTATTTGTTCATATGAAGTATACTACATAGAAAAATTAAAATACCATAACAAGTAAGTAAATAGAAAAAAAAGGCAGAGCAGAAAAAGTAAATTTTGACCAATAGTATTCAGCAGCTCTCTGGAAGATGCTTCATAAAAAAGCCAAAAACAAGTTGGTAGGACCAATATAACAAAGGAAGTAGATAAGCTGACTTTCCTGAAATCTTGATTTACAATATCTATCTATCAGTTGATGAGTTAAAGAAATCCAGGCTTTGTACTCCTTTGTATTAATATAAATATGCTGGAGTGTATACAAACTAAAAAATACATTTTTATAGTCTTATAACTCTTTTGGTTTGGCTTGTTTTTACTGATTTCTCACTGTAGCTAGTTCTCATTCAAATATTTGATATAATATTATACATATAATCACAATACCACCTAAACTATCAACATTCAGTTTATAGTCATAGTATCATGAACAAAATTTTTAACAGGATTAAAGATATTACCACAGGGATCACAGAGGGAAAGGGTCTTCTTCTTTCACATGCGCACACAGGTCTCACAGAATCTGATTAAAAGCAAGAACCAGCTTTGCAATTCCTTAGATCATAAGACAATATCCCTTCCTTTCCTCCAGGGAAAAGCAAGGTAGCCTTAGTGTCTCCTGCTAAAGGTTAGACTTCAGAAATATCTCTGCTTGCTTCCTTCCACTGCTCTATTTGTGAAACAAGCAGGGAGAAGAACCAAGCAGGCAATGAAGAGCAAAACTGCTGAAAACCTAGAATTACTCTCTGGAAAACAGAAGTTCATAAATTCCTGGTTTCATTGCTGATGGTTGTATTCATAAGGGTACTGCCTTGTTAACTTAAGCAGCATTTCAGTCTTGTGTAGGGGAGTTCAGGCTGGCAGATCACAGCACACAGCATCTGCTCTGGTCCCCTCAATCCATCAGTAACAGTCAAGTGTCCCAGAGAGCCAAAGGCCTAGGCCTGGCTCACAAAGCCCTAGCACTGCACCGCACACACACTGGTAACAGTCAGGGACCCAAGATCACAACACAGTTTTGACAGGTTCCCAGGCTACTTCACTCTTTATGGTTTTCCCTTCCCCAGTTTCCCAAGTCTTCAAAGATCCCAAGGAATTCCAAAAGACAGGAGTAATATAAGGTCTCTCCTGTCCTGGACATTACCAATCCTGCACAGAGGCTGACTGGATCTTGTGCATGATTTTAATCCATTTCAGTGCAAAGTCAGACACTGGCTCACGTGAGCACTCAGGTTCCTTGTGCATACATGGGTGCCTGCTGGACTTTGCTCAGGAGCTGTACAAGGGCACACACACACACACACCATGTCTGCATGCAGAGGATCTTTAACAGAGTCACTGGGGAATGGCAACAGCCTGAATCACAGGCTGCAAACTCCTGCAGCCACTTCACACTGCACATCAGGGTAGATGTTTGCATAGAATGAAAATCAACAGCTCTGTCAGGACTCACACCAGGCCAGCAGGAACAGCACCTCGCCAGCTGTGGGCTGGCAATAAAAGAAAGTAAGTCCATTTTGGAAACTGAGCAGAACAGGAAGCAGGGTACATGACACTGTGCAAGCAAAATGCATTTTTTTCCCAAGAAACTGCTGTCTTGCATGCAAAGGAATCTCATTTTTTCACCTGAAAATTAGTCTTGTCTTAGAAAGAAGCAATACCATAACATTAAGAAGACTTTTCATTTGTCTTTGCAGCATTCCTGATCTAGATCTCACAATACACAACTATTAACTGATAAAAGCTACTCAGCTTCTCTAAGGCTGGTCACATGCTCAGAAACAGGTCAGACATGGTTAATGATGAGCCAGAGAAACAATTAAGACCTAACCTGAATTCCTGCAGAGAAAATTATTCAAGAGTCAGCTCATGTTTATTTTTACTAAGCCAAACAGTGGTTCCATTTCTAATCAGTGGAAGGCTCTTCCTCTAGTTAAGGAGAACATAAAAAGGAAAGTAGTAGTCTCTGGTATAAAAGACCTTTTCTCTACAAGAGTCATAGAAGTAGAGATAGTTGCAGTGGAAATATTTATAATGTTTAACAGGTAGGAGTACTTGAGAAACATGTTCCTGACTGAACTGTAATACATACAATTTTTTTCATAAATAAAACCACGTTTCACATACTGGATAACACAACTACCTTTGCTTTAGAGCTGGCTAGCAAAAAAGAAAGTTTCTTGTCCTTCCTCCTCATCTTGTCTTGTTTTTCAGCCAGATTTGCAAAGCTGTTTCATTACTATAAGTAAATCCACGTTGACATAACTGCTGGTTCTGGTCCTTTAAATCAGAACATTTCAAAGGTGGCATAGGCAGTATTAAACTTAAAAGAAAGGCACAAATAAATTAATACAATAAAACCTAAAATGTAAACAACTTCTTTCCTCTAAGATCATGGGTGCAAGTAATCCTACTTCCAAACTGTGTATTAGTAATCACTGTAAAAGCTGTAATACCCCAGCACTACTGCAGTAGAAAAGGTTAAAAATACCACCCAAATCCTTCAGTAAAACCCTAACGTTTGAAAGGTAATGCACCAACTAAGAGAGTGGAAATGAAGAATAGAGTGGAGGTCACCCACCTTCTCTGGCAGGGCTGAGTAGTGTCCAAACATTGTTGTCATCTACAGCATTAGCCAAAGGAAACTGAGGATGGTTTTACTTTGCAATGTTTACCGGTAACTCTAACTACAGGAGAGAAGCTTTCTCAAGCTACCCACAATCAGCTGTCTTCCTACCTTAAACTCCATTCTATTTCATATTTGGAAAACCAAACTTCAAAACCTCAAGTGGCCATGACCAAGCTTGTTGCAGCTTTACAGATGGAGAATGATGTGTATCATTCAACAACATAATCCTGAGAATTCTAAAAAAATATACCTCAATATAGAAGCATGAAATTAAGGGCAAATATGTTTAATGAGTGTTGCTTATTACCCCCCTGCAGTAACCTCACTTCTTATTTGGATCGCACAAGACTCCTTTATAGCCATCCAGCTGTTTTCTTCAGCTTCCTTCAGCCAGACCCACCACATGGCCCAGTTTCACAAAGCTATGGTCTAATGCTTCCACAATGTGGCACTAACTGGGTGTGCATGGAAGAAACACCAACAGCAACATGAGCAACAAACAAACGAGACACTGCACTGCAGAGGACAAGAACCAGACAAGCAGGCAGAGCAAGCACAATGAAACCTGCCTTACAAAACAGCAAGGATTGGGACCTCACAGGAAGAAAGAGCAGAAGAACAGCTCCTCCTGAATGTTAATTGTAATGGTCCCACCTATGTCACCATCCTATACTTAAAAAGGGACAGACAGGGTTTTAGTGACTGTCTGAGGTTCACAGGGCTAAAACAACAACAGGTATTTAATGACATTGTTTTTCTGTCATCTTCCTTATTCCTGAGCCCAAGGAGAAAAACAGAATCAACAAAGTGTTCCTTTATGTACACCTAATGCAACATTTGATTTGCTCCATGTGAGCCTTATGCTCCAGCTATGGCTTCACATGGCAAATAAGCAGTGATTACAGCACCAGCACAGTCACCTTGCAGAAATGCTTTGTCAAATACCTCACACACGCTGCAACCGGCTGGGTAACTATGAAGAAATCTCCTACTTCTTCCCAGCCCAACAAGGGAGTTACCAAACAGCACAGTTACAGATTAATCTGTGTGGAATCTAATAAACTTCAGAGTCCCTTCAGAGCAGGTTATCAGGACAAAGGAATTATTTGTTAAAATTACACCAGTTCAAACTGCTTTTGCTTGGGGACAACAGGCTTCCTCAATTTATTCAAATCCAATTCAATGTGTTTTCCTTCTGCACTTCAGCTGAGGGTACTTGACTAAAGATGAAGAGATGCTGCGGAAAACATTCCTGGATCAAGGAAAATTAGGAGAGAGACCTTTTACAAAGGCATCAAGTGACTGGACAAGGAGGAATGGCTTCAATCTGAAACAGAATAAATTTAGGAAAAGGATTGTCTACTGTGAGGGTGGATGAGGCAGTGAAACAGGCTGTCCAGGGAAGCTGTGGATGCTCCATCTCTGGAAATCTTCACGACCAGGTTGGATGGAGCTTTGAGCAACAAGATATAGTGGGGGGCATCCCTGTACATGGCCGGGGGTTGAAACTAGATGATCTCTAAGGTCTCTTCCAACCCAGGCCTTTCTATGATTCAATGACTCTGATTTAGTTGCAATATCTTCATCAGACATTCTTCTGTGTAAGACCCTCTTTAAAGCTATTAGTCTAGTTCACACTCCCTCAAATTTTAGATTAATCTAAATGCCACAGTGCTGAATTGCTAGCCCTACTTTGACCAAGAGTGACAGTTTATCAGAGGAATCAAATCCAGGACACCAGCCAAAAGATACTAGCTTACACTATAAAGCATCCCAGAGAACTCACCTAATTGGAATCAAATATCGAAAAACTTCAGTAATTTGGTTTTAAGTAATTTGCTTTATTTTAACTCAGTGTGTAACACTGATTATTCTAAAACAGGAGAATGCATCAGCACAGAAAAACAGTAACTGATGTATGTGCGGGAAGGAGAAAATAAAATGAGGATGAGCCTGAAGATTGTCCTCTGTGCTCTAAGGACTAAAGACTAGGGAAGCACTAAAGAGTGGGAAGACATCCAGTCTTGAAACATTTTCTTTATATTTTGTTACAGTTTCTGGCATTTCTATATAGAATCATCAGAGTGACCAGGAACACCAGCAACAATGTCTCGAGTTCAGGGTCTGCCCTCAGTTTTTTCAGTGCCGTTGTGATTATTTCATTCTAGTGTACTCCCATCTATAATGGTCTTTCAAGGACATGGTGAAGCAGGATTGAAGTATTGGCTGTTCTTCTAATGTGGGCATAGAACACAGTAAACATGTATTGTCTAAATGCACAATAACTGATCATGCAATCAAGTATTACAGCTCAGCCAAGCGGAAGTGATTAAATCAATCCCTTTATGTTCTTATTCTAAAGTGTCCCTGGTAACTTCCTCTAAAGAATACCAGTAGCTTAATAAATTATGAAAACGAAGCATAGTTCTGCAGTAAACAGTAACTGGACAAACACCATAACCCAACCCACTTACATGAAGGAAGTCTGGTTTTTAAGAGGCCAGGTCATTACTGCAGCTACCTCAGGAGCTGACAGGGAAGGACACACAACACACCAGAGACTGGTCAACACAAGCAAGTAGCTGCTACTGCAGGGCCACTCACAATCAAATCTATCACTGACCTGGGTCTATTCTAAGCCCTGACTGGTGTCCAGCCCTCAGCATAGCAGTTATATAGGAGATTTGACAGAGGGCTTTCTGTATAATCAAACTGCTATGCAATCTCTTCTCCACAAGGAGGAAAATCAAACAAAGCTGAGCTGCAGCAGGCACTTTGAGTACTTTAGAGAGGATCTCAAATACACTTCTCTGGAGACAGGAAGAAGCATGAGGACCCTGGCCACATCTCTTCTCCTCTGCTGCAAATGCAGGCTGTTTTGCAAAAGTTATCTTGTCAAGAGTCCATTTATACTTGCTCTATCAACAAAAACAACTATCGCAGTAAAATTGTGGATGTCTTCACTGGACATCTTGCTATTTATAATAATTATAATGCAGTCCAGTGTCAGTCAAGGAAAAACTCTGCCTTTTCTGCACATACTGACACAAACAGTGTGCTGGGGTGTACATGAAAGATTCATTTTTTTCATTCTGTTCTGCTGCTAGCATAAATAAATCCCTGCTCCTCTTGTGCAGTGTCATCCAAATAAGACAAAGACAAACAAGACAAAACATAGAAAAACATTTAAAAACGTTCCAGGTTCATAGACAAATCTGTGAGGAATGCATCATTTAATGTGCATGCTATTTTATATAGAACAAAGCCTTTAAGAACTGTATGGAAATTATTCAGGCTTGAGTTTTTCAGAAATAGTTTATTTCTACAAGAACTGTGAGCTTCATAGCTTTACCTCATTGCAAAGATAAGCATTTAGAAAGACCCAAATTAGCTAACTTTCTCCTCAATTCCTCAGCCTTGGAAGAGGTCCACAAAATGAAATGTGGGAGGATATAATGGTACTTAAAATCCTTAAATAACCAGCCTTTTCCAGGTTTTATAGAAACTTCATTCTAAATCCAAGAAAGTTTCTGGACAACAGCAACAATAATAATATAAAAATTGTTTCAGTTGGTATGTTCCCACAAAGTTAAATCTGGTTAACTGCAGCTAATCAAAAATTTCTGACAATATCACTGTTAGAAGTCTCAACAAGCTCTACTGGGAGCCTATTTTCTTTAGGGCCACACCTGTATAAAACCACACTTTATATATAGACAAAACAGAATTTTGTTTTCATACAGGCTCTGATTTCAACACCTCAGCGATCTCATTTACTTTTCATGGGCCCATCTGTGTTCCTCTTTAGCCAAGAGTAATCATGCGAACCTGCTGGGGTTTCAAACAGTGACAGATACAGCTTTTCTTGAATGTTTCAGCCTTTTTTAGCAGAACATTTTAACTACCTACTGGACTTAAACCACAACATAAAGGCATCTATCAAAAGTCTTAATATTTTTCAGGGCTTAATCTACATTGATGATTTTCTACAGTTAGATAAAGTTACAGGCAAAGTCATATGATTTATCTAATTTGACTCCCATTTTAACAACATTCAGTGAGAATAGTGGCTTATACAAAACTTGAGATGCAAAAGAAATTGAAAAAAATTGTTGTCACAGGACAGGTATCACATGACAGAGGGATCTCTGCTGGCTTAAGCTGACCTTCCAGGAATGTGCTCTATATGAATTGATGCTTGTGCTGCCTTAACAAACAGCAAACTGCCTTAACAAGTCAACAGAAAGCAGAAGTCCTTATGAGAAAGTATCTCTCAAAGTCAGCCAAACCCCCTCCAACCATATGTGGATTGTGGCTACTGAATTTTACTTGATTTTATTTTTATTACCTCGCAGGACGCAGAAAATGTGTTGTTTGAGCTGGGCTGATCTTCAGTGTGAATGAACAAGTCAAATACTCTATCAGTGACCTACCATGCCAATACCGAGCAGGGGTAGATTATGCCACTCTTACTGGCCTTGCAACCAACTCTGCACAAAATGCTGACACGACCTGGAGGAGCTGGGTAGCAAAGTAGGGAAAGAATATGAATGCATTACTACAGTTAGTGTGGCATCTCTAGCTGCTTGATTACTGTTTGCAAACAAGAAAAAAAAAAGTGCTTTAAAAGAAGTGTTTAAAACCCCAAAACTGGGTATATTTTACCAATATCAGGCTTTGTTCTGTGTTCCCAAGCAAAAGGCAGCATTCTAAACTGCTTCTAAATGGACAGCTCCCAAAGCCCAGCTCAAGATGCCAGTGGAGACTTGAGAGTTATATATCTAGCCTGCACGGTTCTTGCTTTTCTTCAGGGACTGCTCCAAGTAACATATTTGGTAGCTACAAATAAAATATTAACTACAAAGCAAAACAAAGGCATACTAGCCTGCTTCCTCAATGACCTACACACAGCAGAGTTATTTAAGTATGTGGGGGGAGGAAAAAGCATGGCTGGCTACTTCTTGCACAGTTCCTCTCAGAGACACGAGTCAAATCTTTCCAGCTGAGCAAGAGGTACCTACTGCTCTAACTGCATCCTTCCTACATTTATAACTGTGGAGTTGTTCCTCTAGAGGAATGCAACTCCCATTTGTCTCCCTCTTGGGAACATCTTTTCAAATAAAATGCTTTCCCTCTTTTAGCCACACAAAGAGAACCAGTTCTTAAAACGCAGAAAACAGATTTCAAAGAACTGCTACCCCTCATCTTCAGTTGTGAGAAGTCTGAAAGTTACATATTTTAAAGCCTTTAAATTAGGCTTTTTGTTTGTTTTGCTCAATCTACTTTCATCTGTCCACTTGTTGGAAGATCAGATTTAAACCTTTGTATGCTCTCCCAAAAGAGAGGGAGGAAAAAGGAAAAGGAAAAACCCAATCACATACGGATTCATTGCACTCCTCCTCCTAGGCAGATCCCAGTAGCATAAATGAACATGCCTGGTAGAAACACAGTTTTGTAAGCAGGCAGAATTTGTTTTGTCACAGAGAAAATATATTTTGATAGCTCATCTTGTATCTGTGCATCACACTCATTTCTTGTCTATCCAGTTGCTGTAAACAAGCAACCAAGAGGAAATATTTGAAGGAAATATTGAAGAAAGGAATTTAGATTTGTCTCAAGTTAATTGCACTGCCATTAAGCTGACAAATAGGTGAGAGTGCTACCTGTGAAACCCAGTTCTAGAACAACTGCTCCTTCAGTAAACACTGATTAAACCAGCTTGATAATAGGTTCTCTGTCTGCAAAGTCCATACAGGTTGGAGCTTTACATCCTACATATATTCTTCCACATATTCTCTTGTCTATATTCTTGTTCTTCATATTCAGAATATTAGGGACAAACCTCAACCACCTTTAAATGCACTGGACTTTTAAAACATGAAATGTAGGTCACCTAGATTTTATAAACAGATGTAATATAGGCCTGGAATGAGAATTACAGTTACTTAGGACTAGAATCCAGACAGAACATCAAACTTTAACCATCGGTTGCGTTCTAGCATGACAGAAATTTAGCAGCTTCCCAAGTCTAGTTCACTATACACTTCTTTGGCTTTATTATTTAAATCTGAACATCCCTTAGCTGTTTGCAGATCTGCTTCTCATCACTGGTAACACAGACCCGAAACCAAAGCAGCGAGACATGGCTTGCAGGCATCACTGACCTCACTGAGGTTCAGCACACAACGCTGCAGCTCATTTGAGCACATGTGATTCAGACTCCCCAGACTTCAGAGCACTGCTCAGAGTCACATGGATACTCTAAAAACTCCAAGAGTGGCTCTGAGAGCCTAACTCTCCCTCTCCTGCCTGAGGGTCACCGCTCTCTTCGGATGTCAAGAGCAGCCTTAAGTTTTGCAACTCCAGCTTCTCAGTGAAACAATCATAGGAAAAGTAATAGAGAAATACCACACAGACTGGTTCCCTAAATCTCAGCTTGGAGATGTCGCTGATAAAAAGCGAGTTTCAGGCTGAGGAAAGCAGACTGTTCTCTAGATGTTAAGTGATTTTATAATCACTTATTTCTGCAGAGATGCTGGAAATGTGAAACAAAGCACATCCTTCTCTTAAGAACAGCTGAGAGAAGCTTCTATAGACAGAATGCTCTGGGGATCTCAAACACAGGCAGGTGTAAGAGAACTCACAGTACAGACAGCAGCATGTGCTGCTTCCCATTAGCTAGCTCAATTTCAATCTTCAAGGTCCTAAAAAGGACTCACCAACACCATCTCCTCCAAAGAAACTCAAACAGCCCACTACAGATAGCATTTATTGCAGTAGCTGAACAAAGGTTTGTACAAGGCAGAAGCAATTTATAGCTCTCAACGCATCTTCAACAAAACAATCATGACTGGATCAACAGATAAAAATCTGTTTTTTAAAGTTAAAGGGCCAACCCAGATGTTACCAAACAGAAATGTAGGTCCTTCCATTAACAAAGAACAACCCAAGCCAAAAAGAATGCTATCTTGCAACTGATGTAATTATTGAAGTAATGTGTTAAACCAGCACAGAGTGGCGCTTTCCTAGTCAATCTATAACAGTGGCCTAGATGAACTAGGAAAGAAATGAGTGTATTAATACAACAGCAGCATCATGCCCCTGCATTATGAAGCATGAGATACTTAATATACATATTTTATCTTGAAACAGATCAGATTTATTACTTGGAAGGTATGCAATAATTCAACCTTGAAGAAATGTTAAAGATTGTTGTTCTCACCCACGCTACTTCCTATAAACTCAAGCATATGACGAAATCTTGGCTTCACAATGTTATCTAGTATAGGAAGTTCTGTATTGTCCAACAAGTTAAAGGGTCAGCTTGTAGTTGGAAGGGCCAGTTTCCTTTCAACTAATCAGTATCTCATCTCCATCTCTGTAGCAGTATTCCCACTTTGCTTGCATCTAAGCAGAAGTGTGAACTAGTGGTACTTTGAGGTACCTCCTGAAGTAGCCTCGTGATCTGAAATGAAATTCTCTTCCTCTATTAATCTCACTCTGAAAACCAGAGTATCTACAGACCCCCAGGTTAACCAAGAAGAAGTCAAATGTGTTGATGACTCTCATAAGTGCTTAGCATTTTTGGGCAGAAGTGCAAAACAAAGTCAACTGCTTAGATGGAAACCCATGCACTTAGGGTCAAGATTCCTATGTTTCTTCCCCTTTCTTCCTAACCAAGATGATAAATTGCAGTCTAAGAGTTCAGCATCTCACTAGCACTATAAGTGTGTAAGCTTTCAGGTTTCTTCCCACTTGATCAGGAACTTCTGCAGCTCACACATTCCAATAGAAAGCTGGACAGGTATTACTCACGGGAAAAAAAAAAACTAGAAAAGAGTCCATAAATCCTTAGGGACCTCAGCTCAGGAAACACATTCAGGATGTTCCTAGGATCCAGATCCTCATAAAATCTAACAGAGAACAGACTGCAAGAGTAACTGAGTTCAGTCAGATCTACAGAAGAGAAAAAGATGGAATCCAGCTGTGTCCCTACCAGAACTAGAAAAGTGCTTGGCTGGAACTTTTCAGAGCACAGCTTCTGTTTCTGAAGCCACAGCAGCAAGGCTAGGTGATATTTGGACTCGGGTCTTGGCATGGAAGTAGCACCTATCTATTGCTCAGACTTTAGTCATCAAAATTTCAAAATACAAAAAACAGCAGGACTGCAGATAAACCTTCTGACATATCTCCTATCTATGCATGGGCAGCTTGCTGTTAGTGTGTCTTGGGGAGGAGACACAGAAGAAGCAAGATAAGGGATGGAAGGGGAAAAATGAGCTTAAGGAATCACTGAGTCCAGCACAAGACGGTTAATTATGTTCAGCAACTTTCACAATACCTCAGTTTCAATCACTGACTTGACTTTGTGTTTTCACGTGACAGAAAACCCTTTTTTACACCTTGGAGCCTCAGTGTCTGTCACATGCTGGCAGCTGCCTCTGGAAGACCAAGTTAGAAGCCATCAGACTGAGTGAATTCACTGAGTAGATTTTAGGAAATAAAGCACAAGGACTCTTACAGAGTTGGTTTGTTAACTTTAGGTTGTGGAAATACAACCCTGAAGTATAGAAACTTTTCAATAAGGCAAAATTGCAATTTTTGTTCCTGTCTGTTGAGATCTTAAGAAATTCTTTCTGGAAGAAAATACAAAATGTAACTGGAAAAATAAGAAAAAACCCAATCCGTGCCACTAACCTGTTCTACAAATACCAACTTCTAGAACTTGTCTTGCAAAACAAAGATCATAATTTTTAAAAAATCTGACATACTTTACTGTCCAGAATTCACTTGAAGTTTAAACATTAAAATACTCATTTCTGCACGCACTCTGCATCCTGCACAACATAAAACACATATCCCAAAACTAGCCACGTTTTGTTCATGACTACCTCCCTTCTGATGAACTATATTCTTTACATAATTTGTGAATCAAGTTGTCTTTGCTTCGTATTCACACACATTAAAAATAAAATGGATAATGATGGAAAATAAAAAAAGGATTGAAAATCCCAGCAGCCTAATTAACCTCTAGCTTGAATACTCCAGTTAGGTGGCTAAAAAATACTAAGTAACATGAAACTAAGCACTGGTATATTAAAACTTGCAGAATCTTATTTACTTATCTAAGATGTACAGGGACAAAGGGAAGCTGCAAGACCACAGCTTCTGTCCCTGCTAAAAAATTCAAGCTTCAGCAAATGCAATCCTTGCTCAGCACACACCTCAACCTACCATCATAAAGTGTCCTTTAACTGCCAGGACAAAACTGGTGAATACAGAGTGATAGTATCTATACTGATCACTGCTAACCATGCACAGGAAGGAAGGAATGGACATGCTGTGTGGGGAGCCACAAACCTGCCAAATGAGCAGGCAGAGTCAGAGTTAATTCCCATGAATGAATCTGAGAAACTCACCTCAAATGGGGGCACCACCACTACTAAAATTGCACACAAAACATGCACAAATGCAACTTACAGCATTGTGTGATCTTCTGGATGTTAGAAGTTATGCGTTGGGCTAGTTGATTAGGATCCCCAAAACCTGGTCCGTACGACATGGCTGAGTCGATCCGCTGTCACGGTCATCCACAGCAGGAAAATGACAGACAGACTCCACCTACAGAAAACAACAGTTATGTTTTGGTCATTGGTTTATAAAGGTCTTCATCTTCTTAAAGAACACATGGGAGAAGATTAAAGAAAACTCCATACACTAATATTTATCCTCTCCAAAAGCACTGTACTTCAAAGATAGACTTTATTCCTTGTCAAACTTCTTACGTATTTTCCCCACTGTAATCAAAGAAAGAATGCAATTTTTATTTGTTGCCATTCCAGAAAAAAGCTGTATGTTTAATCTGAAAATGCCAAACTCTCTGAAGAATCACATCCCAAACCAATTATATTGTTATTTGCATACCATATATCACTCATCTCATCAGTACAATTCAGCATAAGTAACCACTAGAAAGAAACCTCAGCAGACATGCCACAAGACATCAGAAAAAAAAAGCAGCACTCAGTTTCCTCTAAACACCAATCATTTATATCAACTTCAGCTTTAGTTTAACCCAGTGTCACCTAAGTTCTATGAATCAGGTTTTTATCCTATTTCAGCTGCTGTGTTTGTCAAAATGAATTAATTTTTCAACAATTTGGGTATTCAAACACATTTTCAGGGGTGCTTTTCCATCCATACAGATCAAATTTCAGCACAAGCTCATGTGCTCATATCCTAAATCAAAATTAACAAAACATAGATTACAATACCTGTGCAAATCAAAACTGGCAGTTTATCTGTTCTGCAGTGAGAATGCAGAATAAAACAAGCACACACACATCCAACACAATCCCACAATTTCATCCAGGCTGTGCTCTCCTGCACATCGCCTTCACAGGTTGAACATTTTAACTTCAGCACTTCCTCGCATTTCCACTGTTCAACCCAAACCATGTGCCTTTTAAGCAATGTCCTGTTCTCCTGGCCTGTCAGCTTCTGGTTAAGAGACACAGCTTAAACTCAGTTTCAGGTATAGAGAGAAAGAAAGCATGTTTACTGTGCAAAAAGAAGGAAATGAAATGGCCAACTGATTTGTCAAGTATGACAGCAGCTGTGCTACAATTTGGAAACTCAGGTCCTTACAAACTTCTTTTTAAATACAAACAATTAACAGTCCTTGTTGCCAAATATTTCCTTTGGAAATGCTTGTATTTAAATACAGGCAGCAATACCCTGGCTGTTTTAAAACACAAGTGGTTTCATATCTTGTAATATGAAATGATCTCTAGTAGAGTCAAGACACTTTACTGGTCCTGCCATGGTGCATCCCACCAAAACTTCACCAAGGATGTGACTACAGAGGTCAGGCTGCTGCCCTGCAGGTGACATCACCTGTGCCCCACGAAAACGCTGCTGCTACCATGAGGACAAACCCTGCATGATTTTGAGATGGCTGCTTCCCTACAATCCCAAACCCTGCTTGGAGTCTTCAGACCCTGAGGTCTCCCCTAGTAATGAACAACCTGACTGCAGACGAGGCGACAGGGAGTGTATTTGCACTCTTGTACTTGCTGCACTATTGCCCGAGAGTCATGATAGCTGTCTGCAGAGTAGTTTCCTGTCTTTGTCTGTACCACATGCAGATTCAAGTTATTTTGACTAAAGTCTGGAGTCAGTCAGCCAGCCAGCCTAAGTCCCACTTATCTGGGCCAAAGCTGGCATTACAACTCTTGATCTTTTTGGAAACTCCAGGCAATATTGCACTGAATTTGTATTGTAAGACTGAACCCAAGCAAACTTTGGAGCAAATAGATGGCTCTATACCCTGGTGTATTGACTAAGTAAAGAAATCTACCAATTCGGTAAATAAAAAAAAAATAAATCATAGGCATAAAATCCACAGAAATCACCTAAAAACTAAGTTTGATAAAGATTTCTCATAACTGCTGACAGGTTTTTTTTTAAATTATGACTATTTCTAGATACTTCAGTAACATGCTAACTACAATGCTACTGAGTAAAAAACCTTTTAGTTAAATATTAAATTTAATGTTAAAAGTTAAACGTATATGTAATGGTAATATTAAAATGCCACTGCTAAGGAGAAGAGATGGCAAAAGACCAAGTTACCTTGTGTAGAATTAACTGAAATAGTATTTAACGATTGGTTTTTCTTCTTTCGTGTATGTATTCACCAAACAGCTGCCTGTAACACTGTTCTCAGGAATACCTTTACGATCAAGAGACATACACTGAATATTTCACCCAAGTCTTGACAAAAACAGTTACTGCTTTTCTTTACCTTGAAATTTCTACAGCTAACTGTATCTTTAAAGAATTTACACCCCACTACACTGACAAAAGTACAGATTGCTCAATCCATAAGATGTAAGAATTTTTCAACTTTCTGCTGCAATCAAACACAACAGATAGCAAAATATTCAGATGACAGACTGCAAAATCCACAGGATATAGTTCAGCTTTTCATCTGCACATATAGATCCCTCTAATTGTTGACACAATTCTTTTCATCAACTCCCATACTTAAGAATTGAGGTTTATAATAAATCTGTAGGATAGCCATGTAAATTCAGAGCTAGTTTACTCCATGCACATTCTTCTGCTAACAGAGCTGTTCCTGAATATTTCTATAATACAGGTTGGTGACAGAGTAAGTGACTGGTCTGGGGAACAGACAGACAGAGAGGTAAGAGAACAGCCATCAGCTGTCATCACCTCCCAATCTTCCCCACACTTTCTGCCTTTAGTTCTCACAGTAACACGGGCATCTGAACCAGATGAACACCCTACTTCCACTCACAACCCCTTCACTTGCTAGTGCTGAGTTACTCAGACTCCTCTGAAAACACAGATAAGTTGAGCCCTTGGAAAGTCAACTGCTAATGACCTAGACAAGGTCAGGGTTTTAACCACCAGGAAACAAAACAGGCATGCACCAAGCACTTCCTTCCATCCAGGGTGATAGGAGCATTCATCAAGACACTGAATTTCCATAGAAATTACCCCTTTTCACTTTCACAGCATTTAACTCCTCTGTCCTGACGTATTTTAGCGTGACTGGCTGCACAACTTACAAAACAGGGAAGTTAAAAGCCTGCCGCGGTTGCAGGAAGTGCACTTCGCCTTCAAACTGGAATGCAGCTGCACTTGAGATAGTCTTCAGTTCCTCTAAAAGTTTCAGTCAGGTGTGAGCTCTGATTGTACATTTTATCTTCTGCACAACATCTCTGCCTCTGAAAGGAAGTACACCTAGTGCAAATTCAGCTTGTCAAGGTACTGTAGAAAGTCCAGGGAACTGAATCTACAGGCACAAATGAAATGAAAGATCAAAACATTTTATTAACATTAACTGAAGCAGGACCTCAGTGTACATCGAGGTTTAAAGAATTCAAAGGACTGAATATATTTTTCATAATTTCTGCATTAACGAGTTCCTACATCACATGGTCACTCTATACCAAAACAAAAAAATGAACCTTAGTACCAACATATTTTCTAGAAAAGTGTTTGCCAGGCACAAGAAAAAATCCACTTTTCCATTGGCTATGAATGTAGAGACAAGTCTCCACATCTAAGCAGCTCCCCAGCATCATTCCTGAAAACTCCATCAGGACAAAAGGTGACAAGCACTGCACATGTCGGATTTCACAGCAGTCACACAAATATTTTGCAGACTCCAGCCAGTTATTGAGCACCTAATCTATTTTGTATTTTCTCATTTAGATATTCCAAGAATCCCCCTGCTCCCAGAAATCTAGCCCAAATGCATTAGGATAAGAACCCTTAAGCAATAGCTTTACTGTTGGAGCAATATTATAGCATTAGGACCTAGAAATGTTTACATGGACTCTTAACTTTCAGAAAGCAAAAAGTACATACTGCATTCCATAGAACACTTGAAAATTTAAATCTGATCTGAATTTAAATCTCATTTTATGCCTGTAAGTATCCAGAAACAAGTCATGGGGCTTTCTTTACAGGATTGTTTTTTTTTCCTAAATAAAGGTCAGAGTAACAAAGCTTCTTCTAAACAATATGTGGTTTCCTTTATAACCTACCCCTCCCAAAAAAAAAAAAAAAAAAAGAAGTGCAAAATTCTTCAAGCAGAGTGAAAACACAGACAAAAATTATGAACTGCAGAAAAACTCGGGGAAAATTTTCACAATGTTAGCTACAGAAAAGATAAGGCCTTCCTGCTATAGCACCTGAGGGATTCTCATAACTGACTCATAGCAACTGATTTAGTAAGACACAGGTGAGTATTAAATCTGTCATTATTTTTGCTAGGGGATGAGGGAGGTTTATTTTTTTCCTGGACTTGCATCTTTTTTTTTTTTTTCCTTTATACTTAAACTAAAATATTTAGAGACTGATATTACACTTCCCACTTTCTGTTTTTACAGCTCCTAATGTGCTGAAATCCTGGTCCACAGGCAGGCTGTAGGCCCTCATAATAAAAACCAACTGTGAAACATAACAAATATGCAAATAAAGTAGCAGTAAAATTAAATTATTCTTGCCATCTTAAAAGAAAAGTTACCATATTTTTTTTAATCCTCTAGTTTCAGGTAGAAGTCAAACTTAAATCCATATATGGTAGGAAAAAGCAAAGTTTATTTAAAACTGTATCAACACTAACAGAAGAGAAGTCAAAAAGTAATTTCCTACCTACTCTGCACAATTCCCTTAGCCTTGCCATGTTACTGAGGCTGAAATCTACCAAAACCAAGCTTGCATCATCTAACAGCTCTATGTTTGGGGTTTTTCAAAATAATTATTAGATTGTGCCACTGGTCAGTGTTTTAGTCATTTTTCCTAAAAATTATTCTGTTGAAGGAAGATGCAGTTTAAAGCAGTGACATTTAAACTGCTCAGCATGAAAAACTAAATTCCAGAAGCCTGAAATTCCATTAGGCCTCATGCATCACCAAGGCTTAGCATATAGGGATAAAAATTAACATGCTTATAATCGTCTGATTCATCCACACTGATATTTATGATGAACTAGGTGAAGGAAGCACACAGCTTTCACAAGCCTAAGAGAACATATTAGTGCTTGGCAGAATGCCTTAAGTAAGTAATGTTTCCTAGGAGCACACGAGGCATTTAAATGCCTTAGGATGAAGCAACGAATAGGAAAATGAACACTGGGGACTGGAACTGTGAGGGAAGAGAGGGAATGGGAAGTCTGGAAATGGACCTGAGATGATCATTTCAAAGGGCCCAGTTTCTTGTGCAGCTGGTAGGCAAACAACTCCTCATGGGAAAAAGACGATGGATGAGAAGCCTGATATATCTTGTGTGCTGTTTACTGTCACCCAATTCTCCCTCATGGTAGCTTGTTCACATTGAACCAAGAGCTCAGATCAAGCGCACCAAGGGAGAAGTTACCTTTCCCCAAATCCGACTGCAACGCATGGCGAGTCTTTTCTGAGGCCTACCAGGGTGCTAATGACTACACACAGCTCATGGTCTCTTTTCTTCTCCTCTCTCAGGAGTTTCACTTCAGTGTAAGCCACCAAGAAGAGCACTACCTCATATTCTTCCCAAGACCACAAAAGGCGTCTTCACGAAGCAAACACAGACACAGCTTATAACAACGCCACCATTTAGCACCACTTCCTTCTAATTTTGACATGTTAAACTAATTTTGACAAGTTAAACTCCTTTTTTCGATTCATTTTTCCTTCTTTTTCATCAAGAGCAATGGCACAGTCCCCAGGCTCCAAGCAGAAGGGCTGCACAAACCTGTTCACTGACCCGCCAGGAGGGCTCCGCTCCCCGCTGGCACAGCCCTCTGCCTTGGGACGGCTTGTGGAGGGGACCACAGCACAGGTGCGCATTGCTCCTGGCCGAGTATCCCGAGATTTTATCACTGGGCTTCTTCAATGGAGATGTAGTGCCCTGCACTGCACGGAAAGCTGAGTGAAACCTTCCACTGAACTGCTGAGTTTGAAGAAGCGCCTGTTCCTGATGCGGCGGCGGGTGATTCACCAGGAGAGCAGCGATAACGCCGCCAGGCCCGGCTCACTATTTACATCGGCCACTTTTACATCGTCCCCTCCCTCCTCCCGCTGCCATGCTCACCCCGGGCCGGGAACAGCACGGGGAGCACGGCCACAAGGCGGGGGTGCCCGTCCTACCCCACAGCTCCATAAAACACCCGCCGCAGGCCCCGACCCTCCCCCGAGAGCATCGCCGAGCCCAAAGCTCTGGTGCCGTGGGTGTCCCAGGGCAGGGCGCGGGGAAAGGAGCTGCTCCTGACACGACGGACCGCGCTCCCACACCAGGCTCCCCTCGGGCCCGGCCCCGCCTCGCCCGCTCCGCTCGCCCCTCGCCGGGCACGGCCCTTCCCGCCGCCCTCCCCGCGCCTGACAGCCCCTTCCCGGCCGGCCCGACACCGCCCTGTCCCCCCCGCCTGCCGAGAGCGGCACTCCCGGCGCCCCAGTGCGGCTCTTACCCGGCCCCGGCGAGCCCGCTCCCAGGGGTGCGGCGGGGGCGTCGGCGGGAGGGGCGTGGAGGGGCGGGCAGGCCCCGGCTCAGCCTCAGCCCGCCCCGCCGTGACGGGGAAGGCGGGAGGAGGCGCGGCCCCGCCCGGGCCCGGCTGTCCCTGAGGGGCGGCTGCGCCCGGGCCTGAGGGGAGGCCGTGCTGCTGACGGGCCCCGGGGCTGCCGAGGGGAGCGGGCAACCCCCTGCCGCGGCCTTGTGAGTGGAAAAAGGGAGGGTGAAGGGAGGGGAGAGAGTCTTTCAGAGAAAAGATGCTGTTGCATCCGAAAGCAGGAGGAAAATATGGGCAGGGATACAACATTACAGTGAAAAATACGACGTTACTGTGTTAATAGCCTGGTTTGGCGGTCCTGCCTTCAGCTTGGGTCGTTTCTTCTCTAAAGTGGAATGGGGAATTCAAAGAGAGTGAGTGGGAAATCGTAGATCTCTTTAAAGGTGCCTTTGAAGGCAGAGATACACAATGCACAGCTGGGAGAGGGGGCAGGCGATGCCAGGGGCACAGAAATGAAGGATGCACTCACACGGCTGCCGGTCCCGGGCTCGGGGAGGATAAGGAGATGCTGAAGCCGCAGCACCAGGGCTCCTCCTGGCCCGGCTGCCTGAGAAGTGACAGGTGACCCTCCAGGCTGCTGGCACAGCATTTCAGGCATTCCTGCATCTTCCCCGCCCCTTCAAAGGGACAATGACAGGGCCAAACGCTCCCCAGAGCCCCGGGGCTGAGCCGCTTCGTCTGCAGGACATCCCCGTGTGCATTAAATAGACATTAAATAAACCTCCCCCGGCCCCCGAGTGCTGGGAATGCCGCCTCCTCCGCACAGCCCAGCCTCGCCCGAGGAAGAGCTGCAGAAACTAGGAGACACGCGTTTAGTTCTGTTTCATCATAGATCTTGGTCGTTGCTTAGATTTATAAATAGCTGAAGCAGTGGAAAACTTACTAGGCATCCTAACCCAATAATAACAGAGAAGTCTAATAAACTGCAAACACAATGGAGTGTTAAGTTAAAGGCCTGAAATAGGCCAAGACTATCCTTTACCTTACATGGGTGGTTTTTGCTGGGTCTCAAAGTGTGCAGAAAGGAGAGACACAGACTTGTGTGCCTACATAGAGTTCTTATGCTAATTGATGGTTGGCAGTGTCATTTTCTCACTTCCACGAATTGAAGTTACTAAGGAAAAAAGCCATTCTGATATGCTTTTTTGCTGCAGGAATGCTGTATACATAGTCAATCTATCTTTACCAGGCTATTTTTATTAGTGGTGATTTTAGCATTGCTGCATGTGCAGGTGTTTCCCCCAGGAGTCCACTAGATGGTGCACTAATGAGAGTATAATGCACATCCATTCCAAATTAAGGGCCTGCCTTGATTATTTTCTCTGTCGTATAAACTCCATTAATTGACCCAATCACTCCTGCTCTGTAAAATTTCAGCAGAAAGCAGTACATCTTTTACTTACTATATTATTTCAAAAATGTATTTCCCCTTAAAAGTGACTCTTCATAAGTGAGAATACTTTTCCTGCAGTTCACCAGCACCACCACCAGGTACTTTTTGTTCAGGCTTAGAGGCAAGACCCAGTCATCGCTGATCAATTCTCATTCTAGGGAAACAAGGTATCCAAATGCTTTCCTAGTGAAGCTGTGTGCTTTAGGAAGAAAATCCTGCTCCTCACCTGCTGTTAGCTCACTTATCATAAGCATCCACCTTTTACTGTTAAATATCTCAAAGTCATATGATTATTTAAAGTAACCAGTTGAAAAATAATATAAAAGCCTGAGAGGGAAAAGTGGATTATCAAATAGGCTTTTCAATGAAATGTCTGTATTATAAAAATACCTAAATAGCCTTTGTAATAGAATCATAAAATAATTATGAATATACAGTTACTAGACTATTGATCATATTTATTGATCAGAACTGCTAAGAGCATGGTATGCCCTCAGAATATTTTTCTTAACTCCTATAGAAAAGCCATTGATTGGGAGAACATGCCCTGTTTCACCCTTTTAAATGAAACAGGAAGATTCCTTCAGTTTCCTATTCTAGCAATGGTGCACAGATGGGGATTGTAAAGAAGTCTAACACATGTCTAAGTGTTAGCAGAGATGCTGATGCCTTTGTGCCTCTAAACACATTTCATTGGCTTTCTCTCTACAGCTCTCACACCGGCATGACCTGGGGATTGAGTTAAGAATCATCATTCACCTACCTTTCCTGTGTCTTATGGAACATAATCAGATTTCAAATGATTGAATTAAATGGGTGTCATGGGGACAATGGAGAAACAGTGGGGAAAGCTCTGGGCAAAGAAAAGGGGAAATGTTTGAGCTCCTGCTATGCACAGTCACTGGCATACCATGGAGGATGCTCTGGATATTTACTGACTGAAGGTCAGAGTGTTTGCCATTTATATTCTTGTCATGTGTGTAAAACTGAAGTGAAAGGATGTCTTGTTTGGGGATCCATGTGCAGTATGGTGTATAACATCTGAAAGAAACAGAAGTTAAGCCACTCCAGTGTAGTGTGGTTTTGAAAAAATCACACCTTCCTCCTTGCCCAGTATCCAAATCAGGACTGACCTTCCTGATAGTATTTCTGCCTCCCACCTCCTGCTCCTGCCCTGGCCCCTAATAAGCAGACACACAGGCCTGGCAGCATGGGCGGCACAAGCTCCGGGGCCAGCAGTGACACAGAAATGAGGCACTCATTTCCATGCAGCTCTCCCTGGGCTGGCACAATGCATGATGAAATGAAGGGGAGCTGCCCAGCCCAACCCTGGCCTCATGTTCCTGATGAGTGTCCTCTTCCCAAGGCGTGAGTGGTGCGTAAGTGGTGTGTAATTTACTGTATGGGCCAATTTCATTCTCTGCTATCACATCTCACTTCCGCACCTCTAGCTTTACATGGGAAGAGTAATGCTTTCAGTATTTGGCAAAGAGTCTGGCAGAGCTTCCTAGGCAGTTAATAGTGATGCATTCCACCATCAGCAACAATTCCTGTTATTATCATTGTCATCTCTGTTTGCTAATTTAATCAAAATATCCAATCCAGAACATGAAATGAGATTAAGTTCTTATTATATCCAGTCCTGTACATAATTATGATGGATGATAGTTTCCAGCTTGAACAAATTTATGGGTGTATTATACTGCAGGAAGACATGTAAAACCTCTTCCTTAAAAAAAAAAAAAAAAAAAAAAAAAAAAAAAAAAAAAAAAAAAAACCAAAAAAAAACACCCCTTGACCATTTGCATGTTATTTAAGCTGGCACTTGCTCTCCAGCAACAGTAATTAACATAGTAGCATATGTTTAAAATAAACAGAAAATTCTATTCCTGATATAGATAATGTTTCCTAAAAAATTAGAAAATTTCACTAGCAACTTATTTTCAAATCTTTCTTTGCCTAACAGTTTAATTTTCAAAGACATGTTATACTTTCATCTGTAGTAGTGAAATGAGCTGACATTATTATTTCAAAGCCCAATGTTTAATTAAGCAGTATGTGAAAATACATTATTTCTCTAACTTCAGACAGACTGGTTTGAAATAATAAATATTTATAAAAGACATAAAATTAAACATTACTTTGTTCAGATATAGAAATACAAACCTACAGAAGAATAAAAAATATTAAAAATTAAAGAATTATGGACTGCAAGTTCAGCAACCAGCTCTGATAGAATCCAATAGGCCTTCATTTGGAAAATGAGGTCATTATTAAGCAATCAATATTCATTATTTTACAGCTCATCATGATCTTTGTCCTCCTCTTCATTTTCAATTCATAATCACCTTAATTGCTTACTGGAACCATACAGAGTAAAAGAAAAAACACAAAGGGATCCTAACAGAATTTGTCTAGGAAAACCAGACAGACATCAAAGGTAAGGGGACACAGGGCAGAGCTATAAAAGTGAGGAAAATGTTGTTTAATGATATTTCCAAAATTCAATGTCAGAAAATCAGGAAATCTTGACCACTCCCAGAATACTTTTAACAGTATTTCCTCCTCACTTACCTGCTCTGCCATTGCTACTGTACACATCAGTACTCTGAGTTCTGCTTTTCTCTTTCTCCATCGTATCAGTCTGCGTTTAGCAAAAAAGGAGATCTAGCAACAATCACAGGATATTATGGCACAATTCTCACATAGTAGCATAGATGATGGTCACCCACCGAGGGACTAAAGCTCATCCACTTCCACAGAAGAAACCTATAAAAGCAAAGGGACTTAAAAAACAAACAAACAAACAAACAAACAACCCCCTAATTGACTGCATTAATGGCACTTACCCTCTGTAATCTGTTGAGGACTGGTAGAAAATATCTCAAAAACCAATTCGCAACTTTGTGGATGTTCCCTTTCTTTATAGCCTTGGCTGCAGTGAATTCAGAGCAAAAGGTGTCCATGTAAGTTAAAAAAAGGTGTCAGTGTTGTTAAGTTGCCCCTAGGACATGACCCAGTTTGAGACTTTCAGATTTCTGCATAGCTAAATGTCAAAACTTCTGTTATATGCCTTGTTTAAGCCTAATGCCCCAGAGAGAAGCATCTAGTGCCATTTTGAATGCCCAGATGTGTCTCACCTGGCTCTCAGCTACTGCGTAGCTATCTCAGGTTCCCTATTACACCTTAGGTGGCATTTGGCAAATGATTCATATTTTCTGAATAGCCACTGGCCACTACAGCTGGAACTTAAACAGCCATTCCAAGTGTAGCTGTAGCCATTCCAACAGGACTTAGACACTTACCAGAATTATAAATGTCTACTTATAAATTCAAGAGTCTTAATCTCAAAACTCATTCCACAGTCTAGGTCTTCCAGTGTGTACCACAGCTTTCCTGTGTATTTCTGTGGTAATTTGGTACCAGGACTTTTATAAGAATTCTATTCTGCCCTTCACTCTTCAGCCTGATCCTGTGGGTTTGGTAACCTTATTATAGAAAATCTGCAACTACATGCAGGTTTTTACCTTCTGCTGCAGCATGAATGGACAGATGAACAGTAAAACAGCTTTTGCTTCTGTTCCAAGAAGCAATGAATATTAACCTAGCAAAATGGGGGGACATCAGACACTGGGAAATGAAATAAGATTTAATTACACTCCAACTCCAAGCACAAGACTTCCTGTAAGTTGCAGTTTAAAACCACCATAATTTTATGATCACTCTCTATTCAGGAAATCCCAAAAATACCACATAAGCCCTCTTGTCTCCTCCCTGCAGATATTTGCTCTAATTTCTAAAGGTTTTGAATATCAATATTTTTTCTCTGGCTAGAGTCTTGACCTTATGGACAAAACAAAAAAGGATTTGAAATAAACAGATGTCAGAAGAGATTATATCATCTCAAAGTTGTAACTAATTTGTACTAGGAAAGGAAACTGTTCTTGACATTCAAAAAAATAATGATAAGATGAAACAGAGGGGGAAGAGTTTTACCATTTATCTCATTGCACACATTAAAATATGTAGCAGCAACAACAACCACTGCATTTCACTGATGACCTACAGAATACCTACTGTGCCATTCCTTTTTCTATTTCTTAGACAAGTAGCCCCTAATTCAATTGCCTGCTGAATGTTGTGAAAAACTTACCACTTTTCAACAGGCTGTCAGGCATCTGCTGGTCTCTTGCTGTTAGCTGCATATTTCCTACAGCTGTTGTTTTTTCTAGTGTTTGTTTTTTTCCCCTCTCATCTGATTATGGAAAAAGACATCAGTTCACAATTAGGAGAAGGGTCGAATAATGACAATTTACATCTTTCTAGTTTGGAACAAGAAGATATTTTTATCACATATTAACTTACAATGTTAAGAATGTTAACACAAAATTTAAAAAGGCCCATCATAATGTTCCTTCTCTTAACCCTTCCTTCTTCAGACAAGATTTCTGGGTACAGTCTCAAGCTGAACTTTTGTCTTATGTGCTAAGAAGCCCAGCAATCCATAGGAAAACCCCAAAAAAATAGGATAAGTGTGCTATCTGATATGGTTCAATCTGCAGTGAAGTCACGCATAGCCAACATCTTATTGAAACTGCTACACATAACCTCTAAGATCTAAATACCTTTAAGTAACCTCTGAATCTGAGTTCCTTAAAATAGAACAAGACAATTTCAGAGGATTATTGATTTTCTAAAAGGGCCATCATCTGTGCCCCTTTACTGTGAATTTTTTTCCTCACAGCTACCAAAAGAGCCATTCTGGGATCTTTAAATAGAATATAACAGTTTGAGAAGGCTAGAGGCTTACTAAAATGACCTACACAGAGCTAGAACACTCATATCCCAAATCTTCCATCACATGTATTACAGCCCATAGCGGTGGCTTTTGCTCTCCCTTAGTAGTGAGCAGTGACCACCTCTGAAGAAGCTGGTTGAGTGTTTTACCATTAATGCAGAGTGGTGGGAATATTTGTAGAGTAAATACTCTCTCAGTTCCTTTTAAGATCTGCTGGGTGCAGCACACCCCACCTCCCAGACCGGGGGTGTCTCCACAGGTTATGGTGTGTAATTTCTCTTCATATTTCTTACACAAATGTAAAGATTTGACCTTAAGCTCTCTAGCTGGAAAAGTCTAGTCTAAAGCACTTGCAACAAATTCCTCCACCTGCTGCATCCTATTTCTATGTAACTTTTGCTTTTATGTTTTCCTGCTTTTAGTTATATTGATCTGTTTCCTCTTTGTTCAACTGCTCATGTAGGACACACTTATATGATCAGTTTTAGAAGCAGTATCTCTATAATTTAACCATTGCAACTTAAAAGTTGTTAAAACCGTGTTAACTCCATGTTAAAAGCCATGTTGTTGTTAACACCATGTTAAAAGTGAATATGGAGAATATGTTAACTCCAGTTGTTAACTCCATGTTAAAAGCGAATACTGATAGAAAATATTCTTCTCTACCTATAGGATCTTCATCTGAATTAATCAGCTGAAGAATTAAAGAAGGATTAAAAAAAGGATAATTTAGTTCAGAAAGTCGATAAAAAAAAGAAATTCAGATATTTTGTCTTGTATCCTCGAAATTAATAACTCATATTTGTTTCAGTCTAGGATTGTTTTAATACAAAAGAAAACATTCTTTCTTTTAACTTATTGGTCTTATCCCTTGTCTCTTTTTTCATTTATGACAAATTTGAAGATACTAATCTCATAATAAAGTTAAAAATACCAATGGTTAATCATATTCAAAATATTCCATTTCATAATTTTTTTTATGTCCAAACTTTTTTCTGATTATTATCCCAAAGTGCAGTTTTTTAGTGGTTATTGATGAAGTACAGGAATTGCAAAATATTGACAGAAAACGTCAAAATATATATAGAAAGGAGTAGTTGAATGTGGCAGTCTTTGGGGCAATTGTTCCCTGCAGAAAGATTAATTAATAACAGGTTTTAAAAGTAATCCCTAACCTGCACAAGAGTTCTGCAGGTGCGACAATACAGCCCCTCTCCAGAGTTCCCAATTCCCTTTGCTTTCGTTCGCAGTGAGCAAAACACAAGTCAGCAGGGAACGATCTAACCAAAACAAGCAAGGTGTAAACGGGACTTGTTAATTCATATTTCAGAAGAAAAAAATAGAAACTTAGACTCTTTTAAGCTGATAGAAAAGGAAGGGAGAGGGGAAGGTAAGGTGGTGTGCTTCACTGCACTGGCAAAACAAAATAAATGAAGAATTAATAGGCTGATCTAAAAGCTACGAAGTAGTCCAGCCTGTTGAAAGCACCAAATGCCCTTCAGCTACCAGGATATGGCCCATGCAAAGCTGTCTTTTTACACTGAGCAATATTTTAGTGATAGAAAAAGGGCTGATGTGGCTGAATTGGCCTGGGCAAGGGGTAGGAGAGAACAAGGCTGGTTAAAGCAGAGCTCTCCATCCCCCATATTCTGCTGGTTCCAGGCACCTGCACAGCCCTGACCTGCAGCCAGACTGCTGGTCCCAGGCTCTGCAGATACCACTCATTCCCTGCAATTTCCACCAAAGGAAGCAGAAATGGCCAATGCAATTGCCTGCAATTCCTTCCTTGCTTGTCCAGTTGTGAATCTCCAGGATTAGAAATGATGTTCTGGTCCAGGGCTGCTCCATAGACTTCAAACAATTTTCAAACTCTGTAGAAACTCATTTTCTTCCTCCTGAGTGGACCATATTGCATTGCTGGTTGCACCGCTTGAATGAGATATTGATTTCTGCTAAATCATCACAGCAAGAAATAAAAAACACTATCACTATTATTATGGGCTTGTAAAAACAAACAAACAAACAAACAAACAAACAAACAAAAAAAAAAGCCCATAATATTAGAAAAGCCAAATGTACCAGATTGTCTTGCGTCACCAAATAGGGTCATTATTCTGTGCTCACACACTAAAACAGCTGCATAGCAGCACCCAGTGATCACTTTGGTGTCCTGTCTGTGGGAAAGGGGTGCAGTGTAGTAATCACTGGAGAGACAGAGCTGCAGCTTTGCCCATACAACCTTTGACAAATATAAGTTTTTTATCTATATTTCATTTATTCCCTTTTTGAAAATCTAACCTTTAGTTTCTCTGAGGGAATGTACCCACCTTCCTAAATGATAACTTATTTTCATAAGGAATGCAAGGTACCACATAGAAAGGCAGGCAGTTTTTCCAAAAGTAGATATCATACAATAAATCAGCCCACATTTAAAATATTTTGCAGCCACAGAATGAAAAATTACTTTTATAAAAGCAGGCTGAGATTGGTTTACCATATCTACAGTCCTGTGAGACAGTAAAGATGATGAGAATGTTTTCAGTTGGAGAAAGCTTTGGCTCCATTCTCATCCTCTAGCTCATTTGGAAATTTACTGTAAGATTGCTGTAACCAGGGCATTAATTTTCAGACAATGATATCTAAAAAACTATCTCCTGTGATTTAAGTACGAGTGCTTCCACTGACTTATGGACATAATGGTTCTTCAGTGTCTTGGCCATGTAACTTGTGACTTTGCTCTACACACAGCAGAAAATCTGGATAATGTATACTGTACATGTTTCAGTGTGCTGGGTCTTCTCCTAGAATCCAGCACAACATTTCTTAGGTTATTGTATTATCTTTCTGTATCTAAGTCCACTCATAGGTTACCTGTTACTATATGTAACAGTAAATGCAAATACTGAAAATCTAATGAAACCTATATAAATATTTGCAAAGTTTTCTGAAAGAAATTCCAGAAGTTGCTAATTAATTTAAAAAGAATGGGACAGGAAGGCAGTAGAGTACACTGAAAATAGCAGTCCAAGTATTGCAACTGCAATGACTATTTTCAAAGAGATTTTTAATCAAATGATAAAATATAAATTACAAACCTGTAGGCAGAGCTGAAATAATCCATCCAGAAGGTGTCATTGCACAAGTCCTTAGGTGCTGAGAAGTTAGCAAAAATATCAACTATTGGAGAAAGGTAGTCAAGATCAACAAAAAAACTAACCAATGAACCACCAACAACAGCAAAAAAGCCAAACTGAAACTATACAAACCAGCTAGTGTTTAACCCTGAGAAAACCAAGCTAAAGGTGAACAAGAATAAAACTGAAAAGCTGTTACTTCTTCCACAGGGATGGTGGCTTTGGTAATCTAAGGAAATGGGTGAAAGATAGTATAATTAGAATAAAGAGAGAGAAATCCAACAGGAAGGTGAGGTGCTACACACAACTTCATCACAAGGTGTGCAGGGTTTGTAGGAGGGAGCCCCAAGGTACTGGCATAATTTCATGGATCTGGCTGTGCTGATTCCCCAGGACCATAGCATGACACTGGGGAAATGTCAGTTTTGACCATGGAACAGACCAGAAACTTGTTGGGAGAGTGAATCTCTGGAGCTGATGGATGGAAGCACTCATAGACATATATCCCACCATTTTGGACAGGATGGTTCCACACCTGTACATGCACATAGCACAGGGGCAAAGCCCATGCTTTGCATTTCTAGGCCCTGAAATCTTAACAAAGTCAGACCAATACTACATCAGCTGTGAGATCAAGAGCCTGGATGAAGGAATGAGTTGGCAGCTTGAGGTATTCAACAGAGTGTTGCAACACAGTCAGTCCTGAGGAAAAAAAAAAAACAGATTAAAAAATTACTTACAAATTTAAGGAAAAGATCTGCTGGAGAAAGTTTTCTAGGGAAAAAGATGTCCTTTAGTACACAATCCCCTCTTTGAGTCTTTTTTCTTCATCCTGCATTTTGGTGGAAATGGGTAATTAAAAATAAAAGTAAAACCCTTCCTCCTTTCTTACAGGAAAAACTGGAATATTATTGGTTTATATACAGCTAAAAGGATTCATGGCTGTCTTTTCAGAAACTGCACATCCTTTCTAATGTCAGCATTTGCTGTAATGCTTCATCAGTGTTCTGTTGCTGCTGCAGCCATGAAGGCTGACACAACTGATCTGGAAGGAAGATAATTTGATTAGGTTCTGTAAACAGAAGAATAAATAAATTACTGTAATATATTACTGCTACAGCTATATATGCCCTTTTGTCAGGAATTTCTAGGAACATTTACTCTCATTTACCTAATTTTCACTAAAGCTGATTAAAATGTTGTAGGGGTTTTTTTTGTTAAAAAACACTGAAGCTGAAAAATGAATGCTATTAAGCACTAATTTACCTGAACTTATCTGACTTCTTTGGCATATTTTAGTTTTTAGTAGCAAAATTAATGCCTGTAAACCAAAATTGTTTTTTTAAATCTTGAAGAATAAATTCTGAAACTTTTAGCTAAATGCTAAATATGATTTAAGTGCTCTGCAGTATTAAGGTGTAAAATAAAAAACACAGAGCTTACAAAAGTAAACCAATCTATTTCTTGATGCTTTCAGATGGTGTTTTTGCAACTCAAGGACTTAACCTTTTTTTTTTTTTACCCCTGTCTTAATATAAGGTGTTGCTGACTCTTTTTATTAAAGTTGCTTTTCCTGTGGACTCCACAAGAGGGTAGGAAATCCTTCCTCAACCTTTAGGCTGTGGCAGAAAAGATTAAAAGAATAAAATAAGAGTTGAATTATTCTGACCACAAGCAGACACTGCAGAAATACCTGCAAATTCCTGAGCTGCAAATCATTTGAGGGTAAAAATATAGCACTTTTTTGAATTAAAAAAATCACTGTCTTTGAAGAGCACTCTGAATGTTGCTGTTTGAGGGAGGCTGAGTGCAGATTTCCTGGGTGGAATACTCTTAACCCCATCTGGCTGTCCTGCATGTTCAAATGGGAACATGTCAAATAGGTAAAGGACCATGGAAGTGCTCTCAGACTGAGGCCTTCTCCTGGATGTGGAAGCTTCAACTTCCTCCTGAAACCAGAATTGTCCTTCCTCTGAGGGCAATGTCAATTCTTGCTGGAATCAAGATCTCCTAACCCTTCTGGATAATTCCCTGAGGAATAAGAACACTGTCTGGACTTGATACAGCCCAGAATACATGCTAAAACTGTCCACTGCGTAGTGTGGAAAAATAGATTAGTGTATAATAATGTCTTTCAGGAAAAAACCTTCCCCCCAAAAGAACACCAAAACAAAACAGACACTTATGTTCTGTGTACCAACAGGTGTGGTTGGCAGAAAAATAAAATCCCCTTTATTCTGATGCACTAGGTTTTGTATCAAGCAGTGAGGTATTTTTTAGCATCAAGTTTAGCACCAGCATCAAGCTTAACAGCAGGGAGAACAGCACAGCATGCCACAAAATCACATGGGAGCCAAATTACACCCTCTGACAGATCTGCAAGAGCCCTTGGCCAGAAGAACTACTAAAGACCTACTGACAGGTTGCAAGTTGTTTAGCTAAACTAGCTAAATAGATATTCATTTAACATCCAAGGGCACACATTGAACACACAGAAAGACATAACACACTGAAACCTCGAAGACAGGTCACTATTGTTCCCTGAAGATGTGCTAAGACAAGAGCTGTCAGCGTAGGAGCTGTAGTGTACTGGGGTGACTCTAAATTATTTATGCTGTATGCTAATGAAGTAATTTAATCATTACTTAAATGTCTCCAATTGCATTGTGTGCCACCAGCTAGACATTTAGCACTTAGAAGAGCTTTCAGAAGTACCTAGATTTGTATTTAGAGACTTAGACACCTAACACTAATGTAGCACATTCTTGTGCAGCTAACAGAAGGGATTTAAAATCTGCAAAATAGTTGAGTACTGTGGAAAATACTTCTGGCAGCAAACATTGTGAAGACACTTAAAAAAATATCTGTAGTTGTCTCTGAGACTGTCACAGCAGCCCTCTTGTTAGAGGGTAGAAATGAGCTGAGACACAGACTTCTTGTTTATCACAGCATGAAATGGGTCCTTGTTTAATCCTCCTTAGAGCTTAACCATCCTGACTCCAAATATTCACTGACTCTGGCTGCAACATGCTCCTACTGTAGGATTCCCTTGCAGCCTCTGACTGCTGGTTATTTCCTGCTAAACTCTGACTGCATGTATTAGTTCGCAGACTCTGAATGCAGGCTTTTACCTGGCTAGACTGTGACTGCAGATTCCAACGACTGGCTCTCACTGCAGACCTATATTGACTTCACAGCAGATTCTCTCTCTCCAGGATCCTTCTTTTTCATGAGTCTCCTGTTTAAAAGCCTTCTCCATAATCCTCCTCTCACCAGCTAACCCCATCCCCTTATTTCACACTTATCTTTATTGGATACAGCTGTGATTCATTAGGGGCAAGGCTGTATTAGTCATTAACACAGCTATTACTTATCAGGGATGAGTTCACCTGTATTCCCTTCTACTGAGACCAGTGTTATATATATTTTTCTGTGATCCAGCACTTGACTCATGGTCTCACTGCTGGGAGGATATTAGGGACCATATATAATTTGCTAACTTTCAATAAAAACCCATAATGAATTAGTTTTAATACAAAGACAAATCTGGAATGCAAATTTCTCTAAAGAAGCCAGGTTGAGCTACATGCAGACAATAACTGGCACAGCTGGCTGCAACACCATCTCTACTACAGAGTTCACCTCTCCTTGCCATTGCTGACACACTACAGGCCCTAAGATATCACCCCCAAACACTGTGTGTTTCACATGGCTCAGCTCCAAAAGGAGAACCAGAAAGTTCCTGGTGACATCTCAGATGTCACCCTGGCCACTAAGGTGTTGTGTGAAAGGTGTTGCATGCAAAGGTTGCCCTCTGCTTTCCCAGAGAGCTGACCCCCAGGAATGCACTGCAGGAGGAAAACCAGATGAAGATGAGTTTAGAAAAACCTAGGGCAACAGCACAGGCTCTGAAAGTCAGGGCTGGGCTGTGTTGGAGATTGAGTTCTCCAGAACTGAGTCACTGCCTGCAATCAACCTGCTGCTCAGTTTTCTTGCTCTCCTTAAGCACTGCTCTGGCTGCCCTTGTGTTTAATCCAGGGGTGTCCCTAGACATGCATGGAGCAATGGTATGGGACACCATATTTTCCACCTTGCAGGTGCCCAAAGACTTTAGTGCATCCAGCTCTGCTCTGTTCCCTGGTCTGGCTGTTCAGCTAGTGACAACTGTGCACAAAAAATGCACTTGTGTCAACTTAAAGACCTCGGGGTTTATGTTTCTATTGGGAAACTGGAGAGCTTTACACAACAATTCAGACCAGTCTGTGACCTTCCAGATCCTTGCTGTCTTAAGTGTTTCAGGGTTGGCATGAAACTGGAATTCTTCAGATCCAAAATAGTACATGTTCACATTATCACAGATTCATTAAAAAGTTTTTAGCAAAAAAAACAAGCAGCCATCTTTAGCATGGCACATTACTGCAGATGTGATAAGCCAACAAGTGGATAAAGGTGGATGGCTTTTTGGTAGTCACTCTTTAATAAGGGTAGAGTATACACTGTATGGGCAGTTCAAAAATGTAAATCAGAAGTATAATTCACAATAAAAACACTGCAGTTCCTGCATTCAGTAAAGATAACTCAGTTAAGTTTATTTTAAACATGTAACTGATGTGAATGCTGACAGTGCCTCTTTCTGACTTCAGAGCAAGCTCAGCATGACAAGGAGCTAAATTAGAGGTTCCAGTTCAATGTGAAGGTGCAGTGAGCTGTCAGCAAGCATATTTTAAACATCTGGAGCCTGACATCTAAAGAAAAACCACACAAGAACAGACCTCAGTGCAAGCCATGTTCTGGTTCATGAGTACTCCTTCCTGAGTACGAAGCACCCGGAGAATAAGGGGTGAAATCCTGATTCTATTGTTTTCAGGGGAAAAGATCAACTTCAAACCAAAATTACACTCCTATTCTATTTGCTTGGGAATAGAAAGAGACTATACCTCTGCTAATGACCCCTTCACAAAAGGGTGAAAACTTCTTGCTATATGAGCCTGGGATACGTTCAGTTTAGGGTTATTAAGAGTGAACCCTAAGAAATACTAGCTGAATAAGTACAAGATGAGGTGAAATATTGATTTTATAGGCTGTATGTAAATAATTTCTGAAATTAAAAAGAATTCTACAGGACTGACTCATAAAATTCATATTGCACTCATACTGAAACACAAATATTCAGTAATCCACTTTTTCTTCTTCATTTCTAGAGCTACTCTCATTAGTAGAATCTATTACTGTGACTGATCTTCAGACAAAAAATTTATTTTACGAAAACATGGATTAAATATTTTTCCTTTTAAGATATATTTAAATGTTTTCCAAAACCAGGGATAGAAATATCCATATATTAATGGATTGCCGAGAAAATTTAGATATCCAAGACAGTTTAGAGAATCAAACACAGGTAAAGGAATGGAAAAATTTTAAAATGGGTCAATTAAGATTGCAAAAAGCCAAGGAAACCGACATATTAAGAAACCCAGCGTAACAACACTCCAAGGCTTAGTAGCTTTCCTGTCTTTTCTCTTAGAAAGGTCATGTTTCTTATTATTTTTTGACAGCCTGTATGCCTGGCTCAACTCTGAGGTCTGCCTTTGGGAGACTGTAAAATTTTTAACATAAATCCCTATCATAATGCAAGCAGGAGCAAATAAATTGACTGTAAATAAAAAAGCCCCACAGTTTGTTGAACACAATTGGGCACAAGCCCGAGCATTTAATCAGCATTTCATAGCCCTCAATTCCAGAAGCTTCTGAGGAAACCACACCAAAAGTAAAAGCAGTGGGCACTGACCTGCACACTGCACGCAGCCATGATTTGTTTTATGGCTGCAACAGTCATGGTGGATAAGATGAGGAAATTGGTTGGAGAATGCAGCTGCTTGAAATACAAGATGGAAATGATTATGGCCAGATTCCCGAAGACGGTGAGAATGAAGACCACTCTTATGAATAAATACATTACCCCTCGTGTTCCTGCTGACCAAAAGTTCTCAGGACAGGATCTGTTTCCAAACTCAGAGCAATCAGTCAAATCCTTTGAGATATTTGGAGAAAGAATAATCAATCCTTTATTAGACTTTTCTTTTGGAAGTGCTGTTCCCTCAGCAGATTTAATTATCACAAGTTTCCAAAATATTCCAAATCCTAACATGAGAATACAAGGTAAAGTAAGTCAAGAGCATGAACTCCATAACTAAATGAAATGCAGTAATTCTGAGGCAAATTTTCTCTTGGTTTAGATAGGGACCAACTACAAGCAATTATTCTTCTGAAATGGTACATGAAATTTAGTAACTGGAAGCTATTTTAAAATTAATTGCAAATAATATTTAAAACAAAGCAGTTGAAAATTGAAAGAGTTAAGTTGAAAAGTTATTACCTCTCAACTAAATTACATTATTATATATATTTTATTTTGTATCTAGAGCATTTAGTAAAATATGGTTCTTGTATTTTGCACACATCATAATAATAGTAAATTTAAAGTGATAGAAGAAAAAGATGCCTGGGGCTGCACGAGAGTTTGGGAGGGGGTATCTGATCCCAACTGACCAGAGAGATGCTCCACACCATATGATGTGCTCAGCAATAAAAACCTTAGGGGAAGAAGAAGGAACTGGGCTGTTGGGAGTAACAGTGTTTTGTGTTTTTCCCAAGTAACCATCACACATGGTAGAATTCTGCTTTCCTGGAAATGGCTGAAGTTCTGCTTTGCAGATGGGAAGTAGTGATGAATTCCTTAATTTGCTTTAGTTGCATGTATGGCCTTTGTTCTACCTATTAGATTGTCTTTATCTGTAATTTTTCTTACTTCAGGAGTGTGGCTCTGGTTTCTATGGGTTTATAAGAATTAGCTTTGCAGTAGGGACCAGCCACTGTCTGCAGGGACATGCTCTGCTTGAACTACAGTCTGTCCTGCAAGCAAGTTGGGACCCTACTCATTCACAAACTCCTCCTGCAACCAGAAAACAATGCCTGAGACATGCCACAACAAGTTATGAAAAGAAAATTGCCAACTGTAAACTCTGGTAGAGCTGGAATTGTCTGGAAACACAGTAATATTTCCAGATTTTCAGGGATATAGGGCTATAAGGAAAAAAAGGGAAAGAAACAACTTAATTGATTTCTTAAACGGGCTACATTAATATGTGCTGATCTTACTAAATACACTATAAAATGCCTTAGATAGGTACCATTTGTCATAGGTCTATCTATCTTCAATCTAAAATACAACTAGAGGAAAGGAAGTATCACATGGCAGCACTTCTGAAATTGTTACTTCAAGTGAGATCAAAGTGTCCAAGTGACTATGCATTTTATTTCAGAAAGTAACACTCAGGGTGAGAATATTAACTACAGCAGGGCCAGATTCACTAGAGATGAAGGAAGAAAAAATGACCCATTATTTATCAGAAAGAGTTTTTTTAAATTTTTATCTTGCTTTATTTTTGTGAGTTTAAGTATTAAAGTAGTAATATTTTCATTACCAAGGATCCACAGTAGAAGTGCTGATGTGGTGTACATTTCATTGTTCCTTTTTATGTAATTTTTAGGTGGGCAAACTTTACAAGATGGCAATGAAACAGTAAAATACACAATTTCAGATCCTGATGCTTTGCCCTGCTGAAATGTACCATCATCATTCAAATTTTAAGCTTTTCAGCAGAGAGTACTTCAATGCTCTACAAAGTACAGAAAACAAAGACAAGATACAGATATGATGCACTTTTACAAGGAACATGAATGGAGGACATACTTCTGAGTATAGCTCTTACTTTACTACAGAGTCATCAATTTCTCTCCATGGTCTCCTCTCAGATGCTGATCATTTCCTGCCCACACCCAGTACTGTTCCTTCATAATCCAGCTAAGTTCAACCACAGGATTTCTTCATAATTCTCTATATGCTTTCCTCGAAAGCTCTTGCAGCATTTCCATGAGACAAAAGAACAATATATGAGGCTAAAAAAAAAGCTCTCTAAGATGCAAAGTAGCAAATAATGTTTAACATCTAAACATTCATTAGATAGACATAATTTTCTGGCATTCTCAGGTGCAATGCAGGGGTTTTTTCAATTTCTTTTCACTTCATATTTTTTCTTGTCTTTAATCTTGTTAAACACGCTTTTGATCTCATTAAGCTGCAAAACTTTTAAGTGACAGACTCATAAGTGACAAGTACTAGTTGAAATCAAAACAGAAGGAACAGTGCAACCTTTCTCTGCCCCTCCTTCCCATTCACGGAGTGTGCTGGTATGGCTGGTTGCTGGCCTGCTTTGAGCTCTGCACACATATGGAAAGGGAGGGATAAAACTTAGAGAGCTTTGGGTTATTAGCCAAAGATACCAAGAAAACCAAAAGGAAAAGGTTTTTCTGCTCTTTCTGGAGGAGAACACAAATGAACAAAAACATTTTAATATAAACCCACTGTGTTCAAGAAATTAATCTGTTGTGTCAGAATATTTTAATTATGAAGATCAGGGATATAAACTGCTATATGTTTTTGAAATGGAAGTCTTGCTCTTTTGTGCATTGCAAATAACTATCCAAATATATGCAAAACACCACATACAAAACCCAGTCTGGAATGAAATAATAGGTAAAGGTAAAGCACAATGGTTGCTTATCTGCTTGAACTACATTTGGTAAATAGGCAGACAAATAGGTGTTTCCTTCCTTCACAGCTCTTACATCTGGGAGTTCAGCCTCCAGGCAAAAGTTCAAAGCTATGAATCCAACCATTTAAAGCACATTAGTTTGAAAACAAATGAGTCCTGGAAGAGTCCTGTTGAAAAACTTTTCCAAACAGAATAATCTTCAATGCCCTGCGAAACCACATATAAAAAAACGCATAAACAATTGGATTAAGTGTAGAATTGAAATAGCCGAACCAAACCAAAGCATCAATGAGAACAGGAGGTATCACATAATTCATAAATGGATTGGTAGCTGTAAAGAAGAAGAATGGAGTCCAGCAGATGAGAAACACTCCCATTATTATGCCTAAAGTCTTGGCAGCTTTCCTTTCTCTGCAGAATGAAATGTGGTGCTTCATTTCAAATTGCATCTTTTTTTTGCTCATTGCATCAATGGACCTTGCCTGCTTCTTGGCTACAGAGTATATTTTCCTATAGATGTACAACATAACAAATCCAGGGATGTAAAAAGACACTACGGAGGCCACAATACCTGAAGTTTCACTAAAAATGAGAAAGCATCCTCCTGCACAGTGGACATGATTATAAATCTTTTCTGCCCCTCTAAAGTTTAGGTCTAGAAAGATCATCCCAAAAGCAAAAGCAGCAGGGACCATCCAGCTTGCACACACCATGACCGTGATGACAAAAGTATTTATCTTTGATTTGTATCTTAGAGGGTCACACACAGCATAGTAACGGTCAATGGATATGAAGGAAAGATGGAAGATAGAAGCTGTGCTCAGCATCATGTCCATGCTCGAGTGGATCTTGCAGAAGAACTCTCCAAAATACCAGCAGTGCTCAACAGAGCGCACCATACTGCAAGGCATGACCAAGAATCCCAGCAGGAAGTCTACAGTAGCCATTGACAGTATCAGGAAATTTGTAGGGGTGTGGAGCTGCTTGAAATGTGATATGGAGATGATAACTGTCAGATTTCCAACCACTGTGGCCAGAATAACGCAAACCATGAAGATGTACATGGAAATACGGGTACTGTTTGACCAGCTGCTCCTTATGCAAGAGCCATTTACGGATTCACAGCACAATTGCATCCTTACTGGGGTCTCAAATCCACGTAGATATGCAGCACAGGTACTGTTTTTCCTAATTCTGAGGTACGTTTATGACTGATTTTCGATTTTCAATTTTCTAGGTGGGAAGAGCTGCAGGGAGGAAAATAAAAGGGCATTGTAAACACCTTCATCCAAAGCTTCATTTGTTTGGATGTGTAGAAAATTCACATTTCATTATTTATGAAGGATGAAAGTATTTTGTAATGACATTTAGCAGCATGACACTTTTATCCTATGATGTCCCTGGAAATAGGAATCTCCTTAGATGAGACAAACTGCATAATGAGGTGTCCTCACACCAGGACAGCAGCGACTCCAAGAGGCCTGCACGGGGCAGTGCCTTGTCAAATAGGCAGATTAGAAGCCCTTTTCAATATTTCCTGTTTCTGTTTTCAGTCCTAGTCTACTTCATCAATATTGGCTGGAGTCCTGTATCTCCACTTTGCTCTTGAAAATCAGTATTTTTAAATTCTAAAGCTCCTTCAACTTATTTTTGGATACTTAAGTCTAAAACCTACAAGTCCAAAACAGAAGGCTAAAGCTGAAGAGTTCATGCATGACCTCTCCTCCAGCCCTGTCCTGATAGTGATGACTGGACTGATCAAGTTTTACTGGGAAATCCTTGCAGGCTCTAGCTAGGAAATAGAGATACAAGGAAAAGATCTAAGAGAAGAAAAAACTTTTCTGCCCTTTTGCTGGCAAAATAAAATGGAAGAATCTGACTAATCAAAAACATTATCTGCTGTATAAGCAAATGGTTTTTTTTCCTGTTGAGCTCTAGTTTTTTTCAGTGCTAGTAGTTTAGCATTACAATGAGTATTGATTATATTAATCTGTTTTTTAGCTAAGACACAAACATGGAGAGAAACATTTTCACATAGAGAGAGATAAGGTGTTTACGTGTTTCCTAAAAAAAAACCCAAACCAACCCAAAAAACAAAACAAAACAAAACACCAAAAAACCCCCACCACAACCAGGGATTTTGTTTGTTTGTTTGTTTGTTTTTTAATAAAAGAAAGTGGAAACTCCAGCCAAATTATGGAGGAAACTGAGATCAGGTGTGTGGCTTTGCATTACACAGAAACTAACGAAATAAGAACACATGTGGCAAAGTGTTCAAGTGAGCTGAACTCTGAAGAAGTTTTCAAGAAGAAAGCAGAATGCTTACTTCAATAAATAGTTACAATGGTTAAAATGTAATAGAATGGAAATATGAAGAAGCACACTGTTAAAAACTTCTCTTACCTTTATCAGTTCATGTTGGGTAGAAGCCTTCTCTTGACACTCATTTGTTTTCTGTTGGTTGAGTGGCACTTTTTCCTTTTAAAGACCATCTCAAAAGGCAGCTGATCCTCTTCACCACCATTACAGTTCTGTATAACACAAATTTTGAGAGAATAGGCTTTTAATCCACAGCTGGAGGAGCCTCCAGAAACCCCCAGGTACTACTGACGGATGCTGGTGTGATGAACAGCATTCTGGGCTGTTTGACTCAGTAGCAGCTGCTGATGTGAACAGTAGTTCAAACTGTTTATTTTGTCACCCATGTAGAGAACAAAATCATGGCTGTAGCGCTCACACTTGTTTAATGGGCCTTATTATAGATAAATTGAACTGGTTTGAAGTATGTTTGCTTGTTGGATTAAATGTTATGGTCATATTGTGAGCAGCCCAGTATTATCTAAGCAAAGAACAAAAGACACCGTGTAGTCTGCCTCCTGTAAGCTTTTAAAATATAGCAAAATACATAAGTATAGGTTGGTTACAGAAGCATGTAAGATTTCCTTGAAAAGGTATAATGCAGACAGAGTGACACGTTGTGTATTTTCCAGCCTAGTTACGACTACTGAACAAACAGGTTTAATCACGCAGTTCACCAGTTAACAGCTATTTGCAAGACACAACTATTGAAAAAGTGTTTTAAGTAAACACCTATTATTGGCTGTACCAGAGTCACGGATGAGGAGTATCAATTTTTCATTCTGCAAAGGACCATGCAGCCTTTTAAAAGAGTGATATTGCTGAATGTAAAAGAGAGTTATTGTGATGACCATAGCTAAAGCCCAGCTAAGCTGGGTGCCTCAAGGGCATATGCAACAAGGTGGATTAAGATACTATCTCTTGCAAATTCTTCTGATGACCTGGGTTAGCTACTTTATTATGCTATGTGTACGAAAATTAAGATCGGTGCATACAACTCAGTTCTTTTATTTTTTTTTTAATTTTTTTTTTTGGAGGCTGCTCTCATAGACAGACTGGGGGTTTGCTCTAGAAGGCTCTCTTTGCTGTAGCAAGAGAGTTTGACAACCAAAAAAAGTGCAGAAACACTGATCAGGCTGAGAGAGAAACCACTGGAGAGTGTCAAGAGGATATGTTGAGGAGAGGAGTCAGTTATGATTTTACAGCGCTGAGGAAAAGTGAGAAAGACATGTTAGGTCCCAAATACTGGTCTGTGAAAGAGGCCTTCACCCATTCTGAGATGCTGTGTGCTTCCTCTGAACCAGGCACTTCTCTTTGAGGAGTGAAGGTTTAGGCCTTGGTAGTTACTATCTTGACACATATGCATTCTATAGGAAGATAGAATTTAGGGGAACAAACCCATGGTTCATTACTCTGTACAACTCATTGTTATCAAGAAGTCTGGCAGCCAGCTCATTATGGGCACTCAGTCCAAGGCCATCCCTGCATGCACACAGTGCATTCCCCCCACACTCCTTGCTCTCTCCTTTGAGTAACACAGGGCCAAAACTCAAGGACATTTTCTGTAATGGCAGCTGTGCTACAAGTGTTTGTTCCAGAGGCAGGTCCCTGGCATCAACCTGCAAACCTCTGGGGGATCCCCTGGGGCTGGGGAGCCTTGCCCTGCCCTGCTGCAGAGGGGCAGGCAGCAGCCAGCCAGGGAGGGTGGGTTTTGCTTTGCCTCCTCTTGTGCCCAGCTGTGCATCTGGTTAGAGAGAGCTTTCCCTCCATCTCCTGGCTGGCAATAAAATTGTACTGCAAGACCCACACACATCAGGAAGGAGTGAATCGCAGATCCAGGGGGAGCTGTGAGCATGGGAATGGTGGTATTTAATGGTGTGTTGGCTGAAATTAAAACAGGAAGTTATGTTTTATCAAGATAATTAAGTAATTAAGCAGGCCAAATTATCAAATAATTTAGAGTGAGAGGAACACTGTGGAAATAAAGCCTTCACTCTGTTGGTCCAGATGCTTCAAACAGGCATTTTCTTGTGCCTTAACACTGATGTGGATCATGAAAATATTCTCAGACTTGCTACTTAAAATACCAAAGAGAAACATGTCAAAATCTGGTTTTGTGAGAAATCAAAGCACTTACAAATTGTCAGTGTTTTGCAGTCTTTTGAATCTGTAGTATATTAAAGCAACTATACATCAAAATTCAAAGTAAAAACTTTTCTACAAAATTGTTACTGTGGGTTTTTTTTTCTAAAGAAATTATATTTCTGTAATAAGTACTTTTCAGAGTTTTGGAAAACCAAGAAAGAGAGATGTCACAATGTCTAGAATACTGTGGGTCATCTACTCTCCTTGTTTGTTTGTCTTTAATGCATAAAGTAATAAAAATGGAAAACAGCACAGAAGGGAATGGAAATAGCACTTTTTTCAGACATCAAAACTATTTGAAAAATGTGTTGAAAAGTTATCATGTCCTTCTTGTACAAAACTATGGAAGGGACACTGGAAATGGGAAAGAACAGAAAAGGCCTTGAAAATGAGAATTGTCACTATGAAAAAAATATCCGGAAAGCACTGATTTCTACTGTGATTCATTTAGCTTGCATTTCTGTGGGCACTGTTTGGTCATCAGCAGAAAACTTCTCATTTTCACATAGTTCATTTTAAAAACAGTTTCTCTGTTAGAGAAATTATGGATTTTTAAATACTGGAGGCTGTAAGGTTACCCTATGGCTGAATAGGAGTTTTGAAGGTGAATAATTCCACTTTTTATGCAGTTCTCAGAAAAAAAAAGAAAATAATAAAGGGCACAATATTAAAAAAATAAAAACAACTTCCTAGGTTTCCATTAATATGCTTGAAATCTTGGGGGAAATGCCCAAATTCCCAATAACTTATTAGTACAAAATAATTATTTTTTTATAGGTGTTAAACAAGAAGATCTGGCAACTACTAATCTGAATACTACTTCTGCAAACCCAGTGCTATTTCTCTGAAGACAGTCTGAAATTAGCCGAGATTTATACCAGAGGGATTTGGAGAATAGATGAGATGATTGAGCTTTAGACCTTTTCCCATGGTTTCTATTTCTAGTTTTCAGTGGAAAACATCACTTTTCCTTGCCAAATAATGCCAGCTGTTTATACAGAGTAATGCAATGTTTGTGCTTTTTCTGTAAGTATAGTGCTTAGGATAAGAACTGTAAATCCAAACTCCAATATAAATGCAAATCTCCGAAATACACAGAGGAGTAAGAGATTCCAAGAAAATAATAGCAAAGCAAAACACATCCATCCAAAGCCAAGAATCTATCTCTGCACAGGGTGAAGGATTGTACGTATTTGGTAGTCTCAGTAAGTAATGCCATAACATGGTCCATTGCCCTCATTCTCCAGCAAAAGCTTCTCTGAGGGCTCCTGAGTGCAGGAGCAGCCCCTTGCCTCTCACTCCAGCAGGGCAAGTAAATCCTTGTGGCTACTCCACAGAGCAGAGGCACAGCAGGGCAGGTCCCTTGTGCCTTGGCAGTGCTTCTCTGCACCTATCAATCCAACAGAAACGAACTGCAGCTACTGACTGTAGCTGCTTTGTTGATATTTGCTGGCCTCTGAACACCACCTCCAAAAAGAAGGCAAACACAGAGGAGGAAGGCACTGAACAGGGATAAGATACGATGCCGTTCTGCATCCTTATGGCCCTCTAATAACTTCACAGAAAGGAAAGAACCTTACTCTGAATTCATAGCTGTGTGTGAAAAGAGCTTTGCCCTCTAGCCATGCTTCTCTTTCAGCCATTGGGAATGAATGCCTTTCAAAATCACATTTTAAATCATACTTACTGCTCTTGGTGCTATTGCTGTTCACTACAGAAAGACCTGTGCAGAATAACCACTATCTTCTGTGCTAACCATAGGGCATTCATCTTTGAAAGAAAATTATACCCCAGACCAGCATATTAGCAGCTCACCATACTCCGGACTGTATAACTCAGGGATGATACGGCACAGGAGTCACTTCCTCATCACCAGCCAGCGCAGGCTGCCGACACAGCGAGGTACTGACTCATCCCACACCAATTCTCCTAACTAAGTGGCTGCATGCTCGGTCTGACTGGTTCACAGCCTGCTGGGAAAATCTCATCAACGGGATGACGTAAATCCTAAATATCCAGAAAAGATAAACATGTAATAAATCTATTCTGACACAAGGCATTAACATATGCAAAGATGAATCAATTTGAAGGAAGCTAAAGCCAGGCTTCTTTCATGAAAAGAAGCATGCAGAGTGAAGGAAATGTTTATTATGGTCAAGGAACCAATGGAGCTAAAAGCACTGAACTGTTTTTAAGGTTGCCCAATATTTCACTTCCTCCTTTCAGTTTTTGTAATGTTGACAAACTTTAACACTTTCAGTTGTCTTTAAAAATTTGATTTGCTTATTCCAGACTGGATATTTTCCAAAATTCTAAACACAATACTTTGACAGTGTCCGACAACAAGACTGATTAAAATATATTGTTTCTTTCTAATGAAAAATTTTGCTGTTTATTTATATGCTCAGGTGTTTATATGATATGCTTTATAGCAGGGATTTAAGAGCTGGTACTTTTCCTATTTATATACTTTTACCATACCAGAAATATACCTGCAGCTCATTGACAGCATCCCTCATCTTCAAACAGTAGTTTTAGTATTGCTGTGGAACCCAAGAAGGAGATCCTTCCAGGAAAAAAAGATAACCTCAGAGAAAAAAACTGACCCACTTTGGGTCAGTTTGTGTGTCTCGGTGGGGTGCATTGGTGGAGAGCCAGGCATTTCAGCTCCTGCTCCCCAGAGGTTTCTCTGAGACTGTAGCAGGACCTGTGGGGTTCAGGCTGCAACTTCTCCCCTGGGTATTTGGGGTTGGGATAAGCTTGGGACTTAGGAAAGCATGGCACTGGCAAGGTGGCACAAAGGACATAAGACTGAACAAGAAGGACAACTCATGGTGAAATGAAAGTCTTGAAATGTCACATTCTGGTCTGGAAGCGTGACTACTCTGCTAGAAGCCACTGGTAGCTAAAATTGCTAATAAAGACTTATATGTCAATAAATTATATCATCTAGTTTGTCTTCTCATGATCTCTGGTCCTTTCACAAATGCTGGATTTGACTACAGTAGATACATGCTATTTTCCAAGAAATATTGAATCTGACTGTTTCTAGTAGTCCATTTGCAAGCCCAACAAGCTGCAGATGCCAGTGCTAATGCACTGTGGGCCATTTTTAAGGGGACAACCTGTGGGGTTTTTATCTTCTTTTCTTCTGTTTGAGCTGGGATTAAAAGCTTGAGGGATGCAGTTTGTGTTTAGACTCAGATGTTTATTAATTTTTATCTACAGTATAGTGTCACAAGTTGTGAGTTCCAGCTAACAAGGTGAAAAATGGCTCCATCTCTATCTCTTTCCAAGGTCTTTTAAGCACAAACTGTCCAATTATGAAAGAATACTTAAATTATTTTTACTTTTAACCCACAATACAGATTTTTCTACCCAATTACAAGATTCTACTCAAACCCATGAAGAAGAAGGTGAAAAAGAAGAACTTAGCCTACGCCTTAAAACCTTCATCTTGCTTTATATATATTCCTATATATTAAACCTTAAATTCTAAGTTTTCCACCCTGTGATATTACACACTTCTATTTAACTACACACCCATAATCCCAGTGCTATCAGTCAATTTTGGAAGCCTGTTCCACAGCCTCAAATGTAGTGTTTTCTTGAGGGTCAGTGCCTGTTAGCACAGAAAGTCTAAAATTCTCACCTTCCAGGGTTCCAACAGCAACCTGCCAGGGCCATCTTTTGCTTCTGCAGTCATTTCTTGCTGCAGGAAGCAGTGATGCTGTGCATGAACATCGGGGGTGTCATGACACTGCAGCAACAGCAGCACAACTAGTGCAGAAATCAGCAATGCCAGAGGCTGTACCCTTTCTTGCTGATCCTCTGCTCAGGAAGACATGCCTGGGCAATCCATTTTTTTCACCAGAAAAGCTTTATTTATCTTGTCAGTAGGTGCCGTATATCAATTGAATATCGGGTCACTGAAGACGAGGTAAGGGTGCACTGAAGTTGACTTGAACCTGGTTTATGACTTGTTATTTAGTTCTCAGTGACTAGCTAGCTCCTGCCAATCCCCATGACACTGAGAGGGAATGGATGGCAACAGGAGGTTCAGCTGTTTAAATGTTCCTCTACCAGCTTGCATGACTTTCTGTTCATGCAGGTGAGGACTGGTGAAGAGAAGGCATCTCTCTTCTCCTCCCTCCCTTTTTTACCCCTGTAGTCCATTTTGGTCTTATCTGCAATTGTTATCGATTCTACCTTTCACTTGCAAATGTTTGTAAGTCATCAAGATCTAATGATGAGCCTTGGAAAATCAGGGAGGAATACAGGTCACATCCTTAGTGACAGAAGGGAAAGCAATCTATAAGAAAAGGCTCAGCAGAAAACAACAGGCATTGCAAGACTCTCTGGGCAAAATACAGGAGTGGTTACATTAAGTGTTACACAACCCTCAAGTACAAGAGGTTTCTGGTTTTGCTTAGTCTAATGCTGAATTTGGAAGAATTCCTGCAAACAGAGGTTAATGTTAACATGAATAAACAACTAAAAGCTCTAGTGTAACATTAGTCTCATAAATTCTTCAACAAAATAAAATTTCACGCCTGTTGCTAGGTAATGATGATTGATTCAGCTTAAGCATTCATATATACACAATCCTCATACATACAGCCATCTGATACTCTTAAGGTACAGCTAATTGACACTTGTTATGAAAAGACCACACATATTTTTTACTCACACCTGCCAAAAGCTTTCTATCTTTCAGCCTAGCTACCACAAAGAACCTCATTATCTATTAATGGCCACATTTTCACAGTTTGCTCTTCCCTCCTGTATCTCAATGTCAGATATATTTGATTTCTTCTTAGGCAAGAATAATTCTCCTTTTTAAAAAAATCATTCCCATGAATAAATTACAATGTGTTTTCACCATTTGTTTCTGGTAGCTATTGCAGCCAACTTGGCATAAGAACATCTCTGAGATAATTGGACAAGGCAATCACTTAGCAAGGAGATGAGAGGAAAATAAACGTTTGTACTTTTTTGTGATCAATTTTTTGTACACTTTGTCAGCTGAGTGACAAACTAAGGATGGGAGCTATATCAGTCTCTATCTCTGCACTCTTCAGGGCAGAGTTGGTGACTTCCAACCACAACTAAACCCAGTCAACTTGTGTGAGACCCTCTATTCAGAGGGAACTGGAAAAAACTACAGATTATAACTGAGTTCAAAGCTAAATGTAGAATAGCTCTGTTTCTAAGATGCACAATCAGTAGATACAAACTGATGTAACCACCACTGATTTTAGTGGTGGTTAGTACAGCAAATTCTCTGCCCTCATTTGATTTTATTAGACCTCAATAAAAAAGAGCATTAAGTCAAGATTTCTGGCTCCTAGTGGAGATAAAATGAAAGGAAGGGAGAACTTTGGGTATCATATAGCAGCACTTAGCCAGCACAGGAATAAATGCTATATGGAAAACTTAGAAAGGTCTCTAAAAAGTACGGGAGAGTGTAGCCTAAAGAGTCTGTAAGTAAAATGGCGATGGCATAGGCCTAGAGTTCACTGTGTTTTCTTTGCTCAGCTTAATGGAAACTGTCTGCCAGTATTATATTTTGTCTAAGAATTTCATAAATGTTGCAGAATAAGGTTTAGATTTTTCCAAACTCATCTATAAGTTTGACAAGAAGGTCTTGCCTGAACTGTCCCTCCCTGCCCCCGTCCCTCCCCCCCAAAAAAAGAATTTTCTTTACAGAGGCCTAAAACTAGAACTGAATAGACCTTTTTCAGTGTACAAAAATCAATCTCAGATGGATGGAAAACACATCAAGGTGAATCGCAGAATAGAAAAATAATCATTTTATAAAAAACTGACCTTAATGTTTCCACATATTTGACTTTGATAAGTTCAAGTGTGTCTCATGCTCCTAAATGTCATTTAGAAGTAAATGTTCAAAATTGCTCTTACAGAAGTCATCACTTGCTCTTAAAGACTATCTCAAAGGTATTCAAATTAATATTTTTAATGCTATAATGTTTTGCAGTACATAAGCTGGATGACAAACTGTATGCAAATATTCATTCTCCCTTTTTTCTGAAAGGGGATTTCCTAAAGATTGACTACATGTTTGACACTAAAATCTATCCCTGCTTTGTATACTCCTTGCTAATCTTGCATCCTGACACTATCACAGCCCCCAGACTATGAGTTCATCAGTTAACTTTAACATTAGAAGCAGGAAATGAAGATGGATAGACAAAGTTAAATCATGCAGCTACAATACATTTCCCATATTGTATATATTTGTAGTATGAATTCTCTGCTGCCATGAGAATATCTAAACAGAAAATGTATTATTTCCCTTGAAACTTAATAGTAATGAGTGACTACAATAAACATTTTAATACTTTCACAGCTGCTAATTTATTTTTTTTCCAGACTGAAAGAGAAAATAACATAGTGTTGTCAGTATGTGAAGTTTCTGTTTCACCAATCAGCTGTGTCTGATTCACAGACAGACAACACTTAGTAATGCTGTCATGCTCATCTGTGGCTTCAGTTGGAGATGGTGTTTGTCTATAGTGTTAAAAGGTTAATTTTTTGAAGGTGTACTATAATTACTTCTCTTTTGGGGCTCCATGACATCTCAAGATCCATCACAAACTGCAGAGAAACATTCCTGGATTAGCTGTGATAAACCTTGCGATAACTGCTGCTCTCTTTATTGACCCACGCAAGTTATTTCTCTTTTTCAACTTTGTTGCCCTGATGGTGGACAGTGGCATTGTAAACACTGTCTGGATTAAGTGGGGTTATAATTCAATTGTTGGTTAATTAGAAAATCTGCAGTTCAAATTCAGGTCATTGTCATTCTGTCTGTCACTCACTATACCTGCAGGAATGGTGTGCCATACTGTCACTAATTCACCAATGATAACATGATTTGTTCATAAACATTTAGCTTTGAATTACTTGGTCAAAAAGTTGCACAACCTCTGATTGCACCTCAATGTACCATATCATTTAATACATAACTTGGGGTCATGATGACTTAACTATATGTATGTGCAAGGACATGGCTGAAGTGTCCTTCTCTCTTTAAAACTCCAGATTATTAAGATTTCATTTCTCTATTTTTTTCCCAAGGCCTCCTTACTTTAATTCAATATGTAAAATAAAGCACATTAGATTTTACTCAAAGTTTCCCCAAAATTGTTACCAGTTTTGCTTAAGTTAGTTGCAAGGTTTGGATGATATGTGTTTAAATGGAGTATTTTTCTACCTTCATCTGAAGTCCTGCATCAATAAAATCTATTATGAACTTGTTTTTCTTTCTGTGTGGTTAGAAACACTGTGGACAGGTGGGTCTTGTTTGCTTTGGCCAGCATCAAGGTGTAAGGAAGAAATATTGATATATGAAGAGCATGCTTTTCCTGCTCAGAGAGGGATGGGTCTCATTAAGATACCATCTGTAGTAACCTTTGGGGTGGGGTCATTGACGTGAATTACTTACAAATTAATTTGACTTTTCTCCTCTGGCACATTTATCCCAGAGTCAGTAAATACTGCTGCTGTTAAATGCCATTTGTTGCATTGGGCATTCATTACCTCTCTGCTTCTCTATTTTGAATGTTTCTGTAATTTGCATCATTTGAAATTTCCTTTTATTAAAATAGCTCACATTTCCTTAAACTGAACTTTGTCACTTGTCAGTGACTTGTCACCACTAGTCACTGAGGTGAAGATCTTTTTAGATTTTGCAACCCTTTCAGGGAATTCTCACTCAAAAGCAGAGTTCATGGTTCTTGTGTATTGAATGATGGAGCTATTCTGAGGCTGCTGCAACAGTCCATGCATCTTCATCCTCTGCTTGTCCAAATTCTTGCTTTGTCATTGGAAATGGGAAATGGCTTAATAAACTCCTCAGCAGTTCATTGTATGGCATCCTTGGAACCCTCTCAGGGAGAGGAAGGTTGGGCAGCACATCTCAAAAACTGCAGGTCAGCTGTTCTTCAAATTTGCTTTTAGTGTAATTTTCAAAGAAATCTGGACTTCTGCACTGTTAATTGATGAGAGTCCTTTCCTGATATCCTATATTTAACTAGCAATATTAATTGTAGCCTGTGTCCAGCTCTGCATGTAGCTGAGAAGTACCCAGAGCTTCAGAACTGCCAGCAAGCAATGTGTGACAGATTTTTGTGTTTGGTTGTGAGATACTGAACAAGCAATCTACAGGCAACTTAGAATCCTTGTCTGTTTTGAGTAACTGCTCCCTAGTGGTAGAGTTCCCCCACTGAGTGCAAGCTCAGCTGTTTTATTTCTGGGATGAACAAACTCCCAGAAAGAGCCCCTAAAGTTGCATGTTGAGAAGCTGCAGCACAGGGAAAAACAGCAATCATGTGATTTCAACAACTTCTGGATAACATACATAGGTGAGTGTGGGGTGGGAAGTCACAGAGTGTTTCTTACATGCCATATTTAGCAGAGCTCAGTGCAGGCTGTAAGAATGGCAGTAGATGCAAAATGCTATGCGATTAGTGTGGAGGCGGAGACCACTCCAAGGCATATTTGGTGCAAACAAAGCTCATTTGCTCCAATAACATGATAGACAGAAATGAGGCCTAGGGTTGCCAACTTTGATATATCATTGCTAGAAATCCAAAATAAGGTTAATTTCTCACACTATGAGGTGAAATGTGTTTCGGGTGCTAAAAGATTGCCTATTTTATATGACTTAAGAGTTCTGAAGAAAATATCCATATACCCAGGACAAAGTGTTGGAGTAGTGTGTTGATTTGATAAGTTGGAGGTGACGTGCACTGGACCCAAGATCCATCTGCCACAGACAAAGAGGTGCAAGACCAGAGGGACTGCAGAACTGGATGTGCTTTATGACCTTAGCCAGATCCAGCACCTGGGTGGGTTGTGGAGGAACACTTTCTCTCTCTAAGATTGCACATAAGATAATATCAAATCTGGTTTTCTCTTTATTGTACAGTACCTTGGTCAGGATGGGGCCAAGGCTCATTGAGTGTTAAGTAGGTCCTGTTAATTGGGCTGTAAGGCTGAAAAATTCAGAAACTTAATGATTATACAGTCTGAAAAACTGGAAGGGCAAAAGGGACAGAAAGGCTTTCTTGACGACAAATTATTCTCCAATAAAATGACAAACCACATTTCATAGATTTTGCTATCAGTAGCCTTCTTTCCACTGTAATCCTAGCAATCCATATGATATCTTGGGGAAAACAAAATTTCTGATTAAGAGGTTCATGTGACAGATCATGCATACTAAGAAATAATTGCACTGGCTCAAGCACAGTTAAAAAGGCATGCACAACAGAGTGAACACATCACTTTCTCCCAAATAACCCCAACTGCCACAGCTGCTGAGCAGAAATGTAATATTGCAGAAAAAGGCATCATGCAGGGTAACTGCTATGGCTCAGGAGGAAATTCCCCTCACACTCTGGTGATCTAAAGTATCTCCTAAGGAGATACTTTACAGGGAAATTCGCAGAGGATGTGGCTGGTCCTTCTCATAAAGCCTTCCAAAAAGTGTTGCTGTTATGAGCGGTTTCGATGTGCCATTCTTGCTTTTCAAACGCCCGTCATGTAGCACCTGGTGGAAGAGAGAAAGAATGGCACTAATAGTCAACTAACAGAGTAGCAAAATTGCATAGTACAGAAAGAATAGACCTTAGATGCTGAATATTTTGATGCAGTGACTGATTTTAAAAACAGTCATGATAGTGCAAGAAAACAGAATTCTCTCTGGCTCTGCCATTGTCTCCCCATTATAGCCTTCCCACATTTCCTTGGACCCAGAAGTCCTTAAACCTTCCTCCATCTTTGGAAAAAAAGATCATTTTCTCCACCTCATAAGAAGATGTGAGTGAGAATAACTAATTTTTTAGGTTGTCTTTAGTTACTCATATAAGGCAACAAAGGTTATATACACATCTAGGAATTATTTGAAACATTTTTTGATTTGTAGACCACAAAACAACTTTCAGGTGGACATAGAGAATTTCAAGCTACTGGCCATATGTAGCTTTTCTTAGTTAATTTTTGCATATCAATTTGAAATCACAGTTCACCAACTGTGAACACTTGTAATAATTTTTTTTTGCCTGATAAATGGTAAGCATGTATTTGTTAAGAAAATGCAACTTATTGTTTTAAAATTAGACTGCGATCACATTTTTAGCATAGCAATAAATTCTTTGATGTGCATATTTTTACGGAAGTCTCATTCAAAAACAAGTATGAAGGGTGAATAAAGCTTTTCAATTTCCTACTTTGTAAAAAAAACCACACTTGTTTCCCCTAAAATTTTTCAGGTCTTTCTCACTGTCTTCATTGTCTCTTGTAAGCTGTTAAATACTTCTTCCAAATCAATTAGGATTTTATCTAGCCTATTGCATAAAACTAATCCAAGTTTTATTAATAAAACCATCTTTTAGCAAAAATAAAATATGAATCTCCAAATAAAGCAAAACAAAAAAAACAAAACCAAAACAAAACAAACCCTACAAAACCCTCAAAAATCACTTTTAACATTCTTAACTGCATAGAATCTCTGCTCTTACACATAATATTACTAAGCAATTTTTCTTGTTTGGACAATTTCTCAGAGTATTTTATTTATTTTTCTCCTAAAATGCCCATCATGAGAAAACTGTAGAAAATAGCTCCTTGAAAGCTATGGTTTATTTATTTGCAACCTGAAGTGGGAAGGAAGATTTGCTAAAGAAAGCACTGACGAGATTTTCAGCTCCAGGACTGGTATGTTCTCATCAGTAAGGATTGGTTCAATCCAGCTGTTTAAATCTGTCCCCATAGTCTGCAGAACCAAAGGAAGCAGTTCTCAGATGGAATTTTGCTGCTGGATCAGTTTTCAGCGCTACAGAGTGAAAACTTTACGAAGTTTTTTATAAAACAAACAGCTCCAAGGGTGTCCCATTACCTCAAACTCCCCGGGGGCCAGCTGCACTCCGCTGTACAACACTTCGGGGAAGACGTAACTGGTGCCAAACGTGCCACTGAGGGAGAACATCTCAAACTTGGTCTGAGCTGTCTCCACAGGCTGCCCACATGTGCTCAGGTTTGTGCTGGGGCACTTGAGCAGAGTGCAGACCTGTGGGGAGGAGAAAGGCAAAACACCACTAAGCTTTCAGCAGCCACGAGCTGGACTTGATAGCAAGAAAAGTTCCCAGAATGCAGGAAGGGACAAATGTTTTTAGGTGGTTGGCATGCAGCCACGCTTGCCTCTAAAAATGCAGTTACCTGCCAGTGGTATTTTATGACAGAACCGTGAAGCCCATCAAATGCACCCAGGACATAAACTTCATCTTTACTCTTATTTGACATCTGGTAGACCAGATGACAGCAAAGGTCTCCTTGGCAAACAGTGTGATTTCCATCCTTGTGCCTGAGTTCACTGAAAGTGAATATATCCCTCCGGACAGCTCCCGAGAAAGTGTCGTTTTCTCCAGGAAATTCCTTGATGCTTGTGGCATACAAACTCCAGTTGATGGCAAGAGGGTAGGTGGGGGAAAGACGAGGGTGTGCACTCAACTCTGCTAGCAGGAGACGTCCCTCCTCGGTGGCACTGTCGTAGTGGTAGGTGGCAGGTCCTTCCGGTGTGAACAGCCCGCTGCCTGCCGAAGACACCACCAGCCCTCTGTCAGCCAGCACCACACAGCATGGCTTGGCAGGGACACCAATCATCCCCCACACCACACTGGAACTGTTTCTTGGTGATACTCTTTTCATTCAGTATGTTACTGAGAGTTTCAGAATAATTTTAAAGCATAGAACAGCTAAAATACCCATCCTGCTGTTAAAACTTAGGTTCATTTAAAAATGGATCATTGCTCTCAAAGTGGCATATTTGACAAAGGAGGCAGTCATGGGGGTAGTTAAGTTCCACTGAAGGAAACACAAGGCTGTGGCCTAAACTCAGCTCGGTCTATTTAGTGAAGGCAAAAATGTTCCTTTGTAGTTTTCACTTTGCTTCAAGGGAGAGTAACAGACGCAGGTATGGCTTTTTCATAATTAAGAGGTTAAAAAAAAGGCAGTAAATATATATTCAAGGCAAAGCAAGACATAATATTTCTAAGTCTTCAGCAGCCACAAAAAAAAAAAGAAAATGTTTTATTCAGTATACAAGAAGAATCCTCCTTTTGGTTTTACACTACTAGGTTCTGATTAAAACACTTTTTTCTCCATTTAACTGTTGATTGAATTTTAAACAGAAAATGCTGCCTCTAGATGAGAGACTGAAAATTTAAGTGAAACTTTGTGCTATTTTTGAAATAAAATTTCATTTTTAAGTTATCAAAACTTAACGTCATGCACTTTTTATTTTTACCTTTTTCAGAATATTCAACATTTTCTTACCTGAAGTTGTTTGTTACATTGAGCACCAAATCATAAAGACCTTTAGTCCAACTAAAACACTCTTTTTCAGAGACTTCACTAGGTCTAAAACATTTCTGCCTGCTTATAAATCTGGAAACAATTTCCCTGCTCCTGAATGCAACTCACCTGTCATTGCTTTGTTGGTGTTGTGAGTATTTGCTGAAAGTAAATTGACACGCATGCCCATAGCCCAGGCAGAGTGAAACTCAATTGCAGTAAGAAAGGGCAGGACATTCATCCAAGCTGTTGGGAAGAGCACAGTGTCCACCTGCATCTTGTTCACCAGGACCACGGCAGGCTCATAGAAAAGGATGTCAAAGCAAGTGAAAATGCCAAATTTCCCAAAAGGAGTCTCAAAGGTGACAACTTCTGGCTCTTTTGGATAATTAAACTGAGTTTCACCTCTGAACAGATTGTACTGCAGGTGAAGAACACATAGGCATATTAGAAACTGAAAATAAGGCAAAATTATGAATAGCTTTTGCATCTGAGATAGGCTTTAATGCAAAACTGGGAGTTGAGGTACCTGAGCTGGCTGGCACAGCTGGTTTTTATCTATCCAGCTGACCCTCACCCCCCAAAATGGAGTGGCTGTGCCCCATCTACCTCCTGAAAGCAATGCTCATCCAGTATTAGCTGCTAAATTCCAAGATCAAGGGCCAAGATGTCCTCTGCAAAAGCACATCTAAGTTGGCTATGAATGTATCAATGAAAAGTTAATGTTCACTGAGTATGGAAAATTTTGTCACTGCTTCTTTAACATTTACTCTCATAAATGCAGCCCTCAAGTGTTTTGCAGCTGGCATGCACAGCTGCAGTGTTCCTGGAAATAATTTGCCTGACTGGTCAAGCAACTGCTTGGTTTTACTTCTGGCCCTAAGATCATCAAATCATCCTGGATTGGTTGATTACTTGGTTGGTTGATTGATGATTACTTTATAATAATGTAAAATTATTGTATAAACCATCTGAAATTGGTGCGAGAGAGCTGAATAATTTATTGATAATAAATTAGAGGTTGATGCTGAAGCACCTCCTTACCTTGTGGTAACGAGCCACCAGTTTCCCCTGTGTGTCATAGACAACATCTGTATTGTACTGGTAGCGACCGTCCCCAGGGCAATTGGGATCACTGGAGTCACACGGCTTCTTGTCCCCAATATTTGCAACCACATAGATGGAGTTATTTCTGGCCATGCAGCTGAGTCGTTCCTGCACTGGGGTTGGACCAAATCTAATGTATTTTTAGTGAAAGAAAGAAAGAATCTTTTAGAAGTTTAAGTGCCCATGTAGAAGAAATGCATTCAGAATTACTCCATTAACTGCACATCCCCAGATGCTGAAAAGTAATAGATCAAAATGTAGTTTCTGTTCATTTTCTTCCCTGTTCATAGCATCATTTTAAATTGCCAGCCTCTTTTATCTTTAAAAAATGGTCTCCCAGTGTTCTTCTTTCCTGTACCCTTTACAATGTTATTTTCTGTGTGTATAGAATTTCCAGCTAACATGAATACAAAGATGTGGAGAGCTTCATAAAGCAAAGACAAGAATAAATCAGTACAGAGACATAAATCTTAAATAACTTAAAACCAAATTACCAAGCAGCTGCAAGTGGTGATTCAGAAGACAATTCTAACCTTTTTTAAGAATTGTTGCCTGTAAGCCTGTAGTAAAAAGTGGGCACAGCATTTAGAGAGCTGAGGACTTATGAAATCTAGCTTTACAAGGACTCAGAATGGAACATAAAAGCTTAGCTTAGACATGAACTTGGTCTTTTTGGTGTCCCCAGCTGATACACATTGGGACCACTTCTGTGTGTAACACAGCAGACTGTGCTAGTGGCTGGATTTCAAAAAGATATTTCTTTCAGACCAAAGTTCTTATTTTGTACATTTTGGTTTAGAAATCATTCAGCCACCTGAATTAAGGACTGAATCAGCTTCTCTGACCTATGCATCTAACATGATAATACCTTAGCTTCTACTTACAGAAGATTTTCACAAGTGATCTGAATGGATAAAGTTGTGCATGCTTTTAAAATATTTTTTTTGCCTAAAGCGTCCTCATTTTTGTCCTTTTACAAGTAAAGTTGTCTCAATGCTCTTTACCTGACATATTCCCATTGCCATCTCTTTTTGATGCATCTCATCTCTACAGTACTTGTGATTTTTTATAGATTAAATTGAAAGCAGAAGTTCTTAGTCATTTAGTGTAAGCTGCGCAAGACTCCATGAGATAATAGGTTGAAATCAACTAAATCACTGCAGAAGGAATCACCTTGAGGGGTCAGTGCAGGGAATCCAATTCACCACCGGATCAGGGATATCCTCCAGGTAGGGGTAGATGGCTTCTCTGGTGAATCGCCAGCCATAGATGCCGTCTTCAGGGGTCACAATGATGTGGGCACCCTGTCACAACAGGCTCCGTTTAAAGGTCACCACCAACAGACAGCCAGGAGGGTCAGCAGGAGCAGAAAACACGGATGGACAACCCTCACGGTAACCCTCGTACCTGCTGGGCAGCTTCCTTGATGGCCCCTTCCAAGACATCCATGTTTTTGTTCATCAGGGCCAAGGCCTCGCTGGGAGAAACGGGCTCATCTGTGGGATGTGGCAGGATGACGGCGTGCTCGTAGACGGCTGCCATGAAGGTGTCGGAGGCAAAGGCCTGAAGGGCTGTGAGTGCAAACACCACAGCGGGCAGGAGAGCCTGGGAGGGGAGCATGGCTGCAACCTCCCAGATCCTGGATCAGCATGGGGAATATAAACCAGAGGGAAAGGGGAGGAGTAAAGACTATTAAATTTACTTTGGAAGTAATCTTCCATTGAGTAATCTGAGAAGGTACAGTATATTTCTGCCAAAAAGTCAAGGAAGCTTTTCTAGGAATTTGATCTTGTTTACAATATGACATTTTTTAAATAAAAGTAGAACAAAAGGCTAAGAGAGCTTGTCATAAGCCAATTTAATCTACAAGTGGTCCACTAAAAGGAGCACATGCATCTTTCATTTGCACATCCCTCTCCAGGCTTTTAAACCCATCTCGGGGAAAGCCCAGGCTCCCCTGGCTAGGATATACTACTCCATGTCACCTTACTGCACATAGCTGCAGTGAAAACTTCAGCCAGTGCTGGAGGCAGACCACCTGTGTGGGGTATAGCCCCTATGCTTCAGAGTGCAGAAAATTCAGTGATGTTTATGAGACATGTGGTCCCACCATACCTCCTGCTTAGTTCAAGTGGGTGTCTTGAGAGTGTCCTCCCCACTGGGCTCACACTGCAATATAAATTATCCGTTGAATTGTGCTGACCTCTGTGCCTAGAGCTAACAGACATGTTTGCTTTGTGAGAAAGAATTCAACAACACAATTTTTTTTACAATGGTCCTTTCAAAAGGAAGTTTTTGTACAATAGGCAACTTGAAATTGCTTGTGGAAAACAGCAGGCTTTTCCCATGGAAAGAAATTTTTAGCATAGTATTTTGTAAATAGAATATTATTGCTATAGTTTCAAATGATCCCTAGAAAAAACCTTAGTTAGGACCTGTGGTATACCAGTGAGGATAAAGGAACATAACCCGACTTGTCATTTATCACTTACCAAGAAATCAAAAAAAACTTTCTTTCTCCTTTGAAATCTTCCTCTTTGCTACGTAGTGTCACCCAAAAGAACGATTGCTCTCCATCAGCACCAAGGCCTCCTCAGGAGAAACCCAGACTTTATCAAGTCTATGATTCTAAAATGATATTTTGCTCACAGATGGCTGTAACATCTGTGTTCAGTGGACCGGCCTCCAGAGCAGACAGCAACAAAAGCACAGCAGAGGCACAAGTTTTACGAAGTCCCATGTCTGGAGCCTGGAAGCCACTCAAGAGGAGGCCGCAGAGTGGAAGAGGAAGTCTTGCACAAACCCTGGAAATTCCCAGGGTGGCTAAAAGCTGACACCCATGTAATCACCCTGTCTGGAAAGACTCAGTATCAAAGGCAAGAGACCTGCCAGCATTGAGCAACTCTGCCTCATAGCAACAGCAAGGAATTCACTGAGAAGTCACTATTATGCTGCAGCTGAAGAAACGTTACTTAACCAGATATACAAAAAAATCAGGCATAATATTGCTTAGTAACACAGTTCAAGGCAAGCCTGGGTCCCAGAAGGAAAACAACTTTGGAAAATCCCAGAAGAGACCAGCATTGGCACATTCTTGCCCAAACTCAAGGGTGTGAGGTGCAGGCATGGTTAGGGAAGGCAGGGGGCCAGGCTCCAGCATGGGTAATACCTCTGACACCCCAGCTCAGCACAGCACTGCTCGGAGTTGCAGGGACTTTGGGGACAGCTGCATATCCTGAGGGGACCTGCTGGCAGGCTGCTTGTCTGAGCAAAACCATCAGCACACCCACAACTCAATAACCAAGCTTCAAAGATCTCTCTTCCCCAAAGGTCTCTGTAGAGACACTTGTGAATAGGAGACACAGTTTCTAGATTTTGCCTACTGAAATGTGCTTTCTTACATCCATAGATCACTCCAGCAGAAATCTTGAAGTTAAAGCTACATGTGCACAAAAATCACTTGTATCTGGCACCCAAATTTCTTACCTTCTCTAGTTCTGACTCAGCAGTCAGGTAACAAAAGGGTTTTATTCTGCACTGCCCTCGAAGAAGTGTTTATTGTTATGAGTGGTTACACACAGCCTTGTCTTTATACAGAGTGAGTTGGTATGTGGGTAGTGGGTGGACTTGCATGGGATTACTTTCTGTATGCTTGACTCACTTACCCCAACAACACATTGCACAAGGATAAGTGTTAGGCAACGTCTGTGGCAAAAAGAATTCAGTGTTATTATGGCTTCTTACAGTCTTCTGTAGGAAAATACTCAACATACAAATACAACCTTAACCAAACCGCAATGACCTTGAACCAAATCATGGATTCAAGATACTCACCGCACTCAAGGCTGGGATCCTATGCTACCTGCGCACACATTCCATTATCCAGACGACTGGCATCAGTGGTGAACAAACCTGAAGAAGCCACCACTCAGCTTTGAGATTGGCCACACACTCTTGCTGAACCCATTCTTCAAGATGAGACTTCCTTATGTGCCATAACTTCCCTTAAATCCAGATCCTTTCCCTGGGAGAGAGTTGTGGTATCACCCACCAGGTTCCCTGGGGACAAGTACAGTTTCTGCACTGATAGTAGCCATGGGAAGAGGACCACACTGGATAATCCCTTGCTGGACTGAGATCAGTCTGTGGTCATGCAGTAACTGACTCAAAACAGTGAACAACACAGTGTGGCTTTAGCAGCAATAATGTTGTGCTTTCATGAGTCAGAGCACATTGTCTGGGCTTTTGATAAACATGTCATTATGTGAGACATGTCACGGTTATGTCACATGTAAGCATCTATTTACATTTGGAAGTAAAAAAGATCATATGGCACATAGCAATGGTAATCAGTGCTGGAGTTTGGAGGGTATTCGCACTCCAGTGTCTCACCAGCTCCAGAACAGAAGTGCATGGGATCGAGGACCTTGAGAACCTCATGGTAAAAATCTCTGATGAGTAAAAAAATGGCTAGATGACACTAAGTTAAGTGGAAGTGTTGAACTGTGTGAGGGTAGGAAGGGCCTACAGAGACACGTGGACAGACTCAACTAATAGACTAAGGACAATTTCAGGAGGTTCGAGAAGGTGAGGTGTCAGGTCCTGCACTTGGATCACGACAACCCCAGGCAGTGCTACAGGCTGGGGGAGGAGTGGCTCGAGAGCTGCTTAGCAGAAATGGCCTTGGAAATACTGGTTGACAGCTGGCTCAGTGTGCCCAGGTGGCCAAGAAGGTCAATGGCATCCATCAAGAACACTCTATCAAGAACAGTGTGGCCAACAGGACTAGGGAAGTGATCATCCACTGTACTCAGCACTGGTGAGGCTGCACCTTGAGTGCTGTGTTTCGTTCTGGAACTTTTATTTTAAGGGCCTTGAAGTGCTGGAGCCTGTCCAGAGAAGGGCAACATGGCCCCTGAAAGGTCAAGAAAACATGTATTATGAGGAACAACAGCTGAGGGAGCAAGATTTGTTTAGTCTGGAGAAGAGGAAGCTCACTGGAGACATCATCACTCTCTACAACTCCCTGAAAGGAGTTTACAGTGAGACAAACTAAGTCCAGTCTTACAGTGAGTAACTTACACTGCTGCACCTGCAGTGAGAGGACTAGAGGTAATGGCCTTAAACTGGGACAGAGGAGATTCAGATTAGATATTAGAAAAAAAAAAATTTCACTGTTCAGATAGTCAGGCATTGGAATAGGTTGTGCAGGGAAGTGGTGGAGCCCCAGAGATGTTTAAGAAGGGTCTGGATCTGGCACTGTGTGATAGTTTAGTGGTTTAGGGGTTACAGTGGCAGTGCCAAGTTTACAGCTGGACTGGATAATCGCAAAGCTCTCTTCCAACCCTGAAGATTCTGTGACTCTATGGTGAGACCAGGAATGGTAGCAGTGTGGGGAAAAGGAAGGAGAAATTACACAAACAGAGGTCTCTGAGCACTCTTAAGGACACAGCCACGGAACATGCACATCTTTAAATACACTGATGTGCTGAAAAAAGTTCACTAAGGTCCAGCAGCATCAACAAAACACAGGTTACTGGGGAAAAGAGAAGGCAGAAATGTGAACAGTGCCATCTCACCAGGAATAGCTGGTCTGACATAGAATTCCAAATCCCCAAATTCCTACAGCAAATTCATCTGCAGGGCAGCATCACCCAGCACTAGCAAGAAGGAGCAAAGGGCAAGGCTTATTTCACAAACACTGGTGTTACATGACTAGAAAGAAACAGAAAAGATGGAACAGAGGAGCTGCTATGACCTGCTACAGGTCACTCAGTGACTTTTTTAGTGCTTGCAGTAAAAATTCCATCACTGAGTAGCATCCAGTGCAGTCAGGAGGTGTCATTAAGCTGTTTATCAGAACTAGCAAGCAGAATATTTTGAAGTTTCAATTCCAAGTTTTGTTTCAACAGAGGTTTCATATGAATAATGATTCAAATCATGTTCTAACCAAAAAGTGGTGGCATGTTTTGTTTCAGGCTTTTGACTGGAGTCCTCGTTCAGCTTCTATGATGCACTTTGTTGCCATTTTCTACATGATAGGCACCAATGGCATAAAGGATATAAAACCAAAACAACACAAACAGGGGGGGAAAGGGTCTAATTGTGGTAAAAGAGCAGACTGGCATAGGTTAATACAACCCATATGCCAGAGACAAAGAAATATTGAGCATGTGTATAGAGCTACCACAAATCACATCTTTCACTGCTTTATTTACTGGTCCCATAATAATCTGCAATGAAAAAACATCCAATGCTGTTTTAATAAGAGTGTATACTCTGGGTTACAATTCAGGTTTTCTGAGGATTAGAAAAATAAAAATCCAGCAAACAGAGAAAAACTACTGCTGTTTTTGAACTAATAAAATATGAGCAATCTTATGACATAGATTCTTCTCAATAAATGGCAGTACTAAGATAATATTGCTGCATGATTACTAAACCAAACACATTGATGAGTTTTGTAACTTGAAATGAGAAACATAATTGGGATTGTTGTTGTAGATGATGCTGTATCTCATCTGGACATAAGAATTAAAGTGTAGAGCTTCAGTTATAGAAATATCATGGGAGAGGCACGTGTGGGTCTTGTTTCAGATGATCCCTTTCATACCACCATCCAAAAAGCACCACAGTAATGACTGGTTTCGTTGTTTTTTTCTTATTTATCAAGCATCCATCATTCAGGACCTGACTGAAAAACATGAAACAAGTAGTTTAATAGAGGAGTACCCTTATGAACACACTAAGAGCTCATAAAAATGTGACAAAGCAGGAAGAAGGTACATCAGACCATATCTCTCACTAAAACTAGTCATTTCATTAAAATTTATTTAATAGATCTGATTAATCACTATGAGCAGGTTCACTTTGGATGCTTTGAGAGAGTTTATTCAATTGCTATGCTGCAGAGGATCTAGAAGGAAACAGCCCCAGGGTGACTGAAAAACTTCTTTATTCTAGTATCTTCATATTCCTCAATCCCTGTGCTATGTGTCAGTATGTGTAGCTTGCTTCTCAGTTTCTTTAGATCAAAGAAATTGCAAGAGCATCTCACTGTACATACATGTCATGCACCCAACATGCCAGCAACAGAACTGGATCTTCAGTTTATCCCACTGTCTCTCCCAGTCACTCCTGTTTTGCTGGCCATTACTTTCCAACAGCCTTCCACCACAAAATAGGAATCAGAACAGAATGTGTCCTCTGAAATGAGGCATGTAAGTACCTCATTGCCTGGCTCTTGCTAGCCTGAAGCAAAAGAGCAGTCTATTTCACCAGGTGCAGTAGCATGCCTCCTCCTCTGCACACCTTTCTGTCCCCAGGAAACTGCAAACTGCTGTGTATTGAGAGGCCTTCACTTTTCATCTTCAACTCATTTCAAATCTATGTGTTGCTATGATATTTTCCATTTTTTGACTTTCTAGTATTTGCAGAGTTCTCATGGGAAGAGTCTAGCTGAGCAGTGGGAAGCAGAACAGGTTGCCTGCTTTCAGCTACAGCAGACTGTCACTGTGCAGCTGGTTCAGAAAAGACAAACCTGTGGATGAATGCAGATACCACAGAGTTCTTTCAGAGAATAGTGCTGACTGAAGGTTTCAATATTTAGGAACTTGGATTTTTATCTGCTGATGTTCATCCCTAAGTACTTCTCTGCACACATTACCACATCCAGCATGTTCATTCCATAGCCTTTTAAATACAAGCCTTTTAAAGGCTGCAGCAGAGATTTCAGTGATGCTTGAACTAATGTAGCTTTGAAGCCTTCCTCCCTCTCTGCCTCGCCTTTTTTGCCAAATGAAATACAGGTTGAGTCACATTAAGCACAATCAGACATCAGTGTGAAGGAGGAAGGAGCAAAGGCTCCCTTGTTTAGCAATAGTGAGGACATCAGTCAGAAAGGTGACTGCCCTGCCTGGGCTGAGCAGAAATATTTACAAGTGCAGTGCGAGGGGAATGCCCTGCACAAGTCCTACAGCAGGGACAAGGTGCAGTGGAGTTTCCCTGTTTGCCTCTGTACCAGCAGGCAGCGCTCCCTATTTCCTGCGGAGCAGGGAGCTCGCCCAGGGGCAAGGAACTGACACCACTTAAACGAACAAATCCACCAAATAAACTGAAGAAAACTGCAGTGGTCCGGGCTGTACATGCCTGTGGACAATGTAAGGGGAAACTTATCTAGAGGTCCGCCTCCTTTCCACACCTCTCTCCTCCCAATCCACTCTTCCCAGTCCCGTAACTCTGCCCGCCCCCATCTCTGCTACTGCCGGACGGTGGGGGCTGCTGGAGACTTACTTTGTGAAGCAGGATGCAATTTGGTGCTAAATCAGCTTAGCCTGGAGGGAGCCTGTCGTCAGACCGTGGTCCGGCTTCTTGTCTTGTGCTTGGCGAGAGCGTGAGGAAGACCAGTGCGCATTCCAAGGGTTAACCCTGCCTGGAGAAGCCGTGTGAGAGGTCACTCCGGCAGCCACGCAATCACTGCCGAGCACTGGGTACATGTGAGCGGGAGTCAGGAAGTCAGAAGGTGCTCACTTCTCGCAATAGCACGCAGTCATCTTACTTATGCTGTAACAGGACACTTTTTCCTGGGACGCAGATGGAAATTTAAAGGTACAGTGCCTTTCCTCCTCCAAAAGTAGAATGTTTCCTGTTACTTCTTCTTATACGAATTGTGGAGGGATTCACTTTGATAGTTCCACAGACTACAATCTCATTTTTAAAACATCCCCGTGTTAAAAAGAACCAATGTATTTTGCCTCCTCTGAGTCTATATGTTTGCAATGGTGCTTGTCAGATTACATGGAAACAACGTTTGTGCTTCAAAACAAGGCTGCAGAACAAACAGAATCAGGCACACACAGGAATCTTAGCTGAGAAACACAAAGTAATCCAGTCCACTCGCCTAAGAAGTACAGACTGCAGAGCCCACATCCACACACGTGTCCCACCTGTTCCAGCTGATCACTGCCCTTACCCAACACCTGCTGGCACAGTCCTGACTCTCCCTCACATTGGTAGGAGCAGCCATTCCATGGGAAGACATACACGCTTCTGAGAAACTGCTTGGTTTGAGCCTTTGTGTTACTAACAGTCATCAACAATTCTGTGCTAGGGAGATTTTCCACATCCTAAAAATATGGCCAGACAGATTAAGGTGGACTCCTCCCCCATGAAGTACCTATCATTGTATGATAACACATTGCAGCGTGCTGAGCTGAATAACTGTTTTATGAATGCATATGGTTTTGAGGCTTGTCTTCTTTTTCAAAGGAAATTAGAATCTTCAATGTTTCTGGTAATCTGTTGTTTACAAAAGTGTTCAGAAATGGGGTGGGGACAGTGTTATTATGGAAAAGGCTGTTAATACTCCACCAAAAATTTCAAAGAATTAAAATCTTTTTTTTTATTGGGGCACGACCCACTGAATCCAACACCATGGAAGTCAGAGCATATATTTTCTATTATTCCCAGTGTTAAGGCCAAGCCTATGCCAACCAACGCAATCATATAAAAACACATACACAATAGCCCAGCAGAATACTGATTTTTGCAGCAAAATCAAGTCAATAAATCAAAGTGAAGTGACTATGCTGTTAGATAAGGCAATTTGAGAAATAGAATGCCATTTTAATTATGAAAATTAGTATTAATTACCATTATTTGTGATTAATTAGTGTTACAGAAACAAGCAGATGAAAGCTTGAAGGGTCTGCAGTGAAATCATGGCGAAGCCCAATCTGTTTGTGGAGGGTCCTTTTCATACCACCTCCCAAAGAGTGTTACAGTCAGAACTGGCTTTGATGTAGTATTCCGATTGATCAGACGTCCATCAGTTAGCACCTGGATATGAAAAAGTAAAAGGAGAATCATCAAAGCAGTACTATTGTATGGCAAACACAAAATACCATATTCAGTAATGCTGATCTAGTTGAGAGAGGTCCAGTCCCAATTGGAGCTAGCAGGAAGTCTGAGAAAAACTACACTTCTGCCTTAAGGGACATCTTGTTCTAGAGGGTTTGGGGCAACATGGCAGAAGAAAATTGGCAAAGTGGACTCATTGTATGAATACAACCAGAAAACCAGGCAGAATTAAAGCTGCCTTGAGCTCAAGGCAGAGGACAGAGGACGCTGGTAACAACTAAGTGCTCTTGTAGTGGCTTTTTGGTCACTGCTGTCTGACAAATCCCAAGGGTGTCCCATTACCTCAAACTCCCCGGGGGCCAGCTGCACCCCGCTGTACAACACTTCTGGGAAGACATAGCTGGTGCCAAACGTGCCACTGAGGGAGAACATCTCAAACTTGGTCTGAGCCGACTCCACGGGCTGCCCACATGTGCTCAGGTTTGTGCTGAGGCACTTGAGCAGAGTGCAGATCTGTGAGGACGAGATAACAATGTATTTAGGAAGACAGTAACACTGGTAGGAAAGCCTTGTGTCATCAAAGCTAATGTGTGTCAGAGCTGGTGAGAGTCACAGGATTTTTTCCTAATCCTTGGGTGACTTTTCAGTTGTAACTTATTTTTTTACCCCTTGATCTGATTGGGAGTATTCCAGACCTGCATTTCCTTAGTCTTATAATTTTATAAATAGACTGTTTCTGACGTAAGTGCAGCCAGAGCATCTTATTTCATCTCTGAAGCCCAATCCTCTCTCTTTCACTAATTCTTTCCATCACCAATTGTCTTATTTGAAGGTTTTCTTCCCACAAGTATTAGTAAGGTGAGTTTGTGAATGGAAATTTTAGGCAAATGACACGAAGTCCTCCACGTAAGTACAGTGCACACGTGCACATCCAGGTCCTCTTAATGTTAATTGTACATGTTGCTACTGGTACTTCATTAGATGGCCTGGTAGTCCATGAGAAGTCTGAATTTGATGCTCCCTGTCCAAATCCTAGTTAATATAGGCCAAGGAGATGAAGTTAGCATCTTCGGTTAGAGTTTTGTGTTAGTAGTTGCAGCACATAGAGGAAAGTAGGAATCACTATGTTGTTTCCTTTTTGTCATGAGAGTTAATTATCCAGTTGATAAATTTTTATGGTCTTCATGAGGAAATATGTAATAGGGCTAGCACTCCGCTGATTCAGGAAGGATTTGAAGGATGTTGTCTGGTTTTGCTGATAGGTGATGGAGTTTTTCTACATGTCTGGTATTGGGGGACAGAAGCATATTTGCAAAAAATCAAAAGTATTATTCATCAGCAAATACGGTTTTGTGTTGAAATGCACGTAAGCAGAGAAATAAGAAATATGTTTTGAGGAAATTTAAAAAAACTGAGGGAAAAAGGAAAAGTAGAAATTCCTGTATTCTCTAGAACTTTCAATACTGGCAGAGACTATCTGGCAACTTCCACAACCACTGAAATAAATTTTACAAGCAAGCTCACCAAGAACTGAATTTATTCAGTCTTGTACTGGAGTCTGTATCAGCTGGTACAAAAAGACCATGCTAACAGACAGAAGTAACTAAAAAAAAGTAAAATCTGCTGGCACAATAACTTAATTATGAAGGAAAAGGATATTTTAAGATATGGCTTTAAGCAAATTCAAGAAGGATGTAACTCACTGTCTTCGCAAATATTTGATATAAAAAGAGGAAGAGAGGATATTTCCACTAAAAGTCATAAGCCATTTAAGTAAGCTTCATTGCAACGATTTGGATAATGACAAAAAAATAACATCTCTGTGACCCTAACTTATCAGAGCATCACATAAAGATATCATAAAGATAGCTATGATCAACTCATTTTTAACAGCAGCTCTTTTATGAAGATACAGTGAGACCACATCTGGAGTACTGTGCCCAGAAAGAAAGAAAAGGAGCTACTAGATAGTGTCTAGCCAAGGCCACAAAGATGATGAGGAGTCTGGAGCATCTCTCTTATGAGGAGACACAGTGGGAGGTGGGCCTGTTAAATCCAGAGAAGACTGAGAGGGGTCTCATCAATACATACAAATATCTCAAAGGTGTGTACCAAGAAGATGGTGCCAGACTCTTTTGAGTGGTGCCCAGCAACAGGATGAGGCACAATGGCCATAAAAACACAAGTTTCACCTCAATTTTCTTATATTTAGCGTGGCAGAGCATCAGAACAGGCTGCCTAGGAAGGTCTTGGATTCTTCCTCTCTAGAGCCACTCAAAACCCACTCAGATGCATTTCTGTGTAATCTGTGCTAGGTGACCTTGCCTTACAGGGAAATTGGACTATGTGATCTTCAGATGTCCTTTGCAACCCTAACTATTCTGTGATTCTGTGATACAGAGGAGATTCAGAACACTTACTGCAGATATTCACAGAAGAGGACCTAAACTTAGCCAATATTGCACACCCCCAAAATTAGTGAGTGCACTCTGGGCATTTAAAAGAGGTTTAGAGACCTCTCTACTGCATTTGTTGGATTTGAAGGCAAACAGGCTTGCTAGTTTTAGCAACTCCTTTCCATTACTAACAAACAGGGCACTAGGACTCCAGCACAGAAGAGAGTCATTGTCTTCTCTTTTTCCACCACAGAGCTGAAGGTTTCTCCCTGTAAATAAGCTTCCTGAAGTAACCCCCTCCAAAGAATTACCTGCAGATAGTACTGTCCTTCAATAACATGAAGGCCATCAAAAGCACCCAGCACATAAACTTCATCATCTCTTTTCTCTGTCATCTTGTATCCCAAGTGACAGCAGAGGTCTTTCTGGCAGACAGTGAGATTCTCCCCAGGCTTAGTGAGTTCCACAAAAGTAAAAGGGTCTCCAAAGATGATTCCTGTGAATTCATGGTCATTCTGTGAAAATTTTTCAACACTCAAAGCATATGAGTTCCAGCTGACAGCAGGCGGGGAGGCAGGAGAAAGACGAGGGTGTGCATCTAGTTCAGCAATGAGAAGGTGACCATCTTCAGTCTTCATGTTGTAGGAGTATGCTCTGGCTCCAGCTGGTGCATAAATGCCACTCCCTGAGGAGAGCACAACAGTCAGTCCAAAAGAATTTTAAAAATTATGTTGACCTTCTAAGTGTCTCTACTGATAGCTTATCCACTATTCTACACAGATTACAGTAATTTTAGTCTCATCAAAGGGGACCATTAGCAATTCAGTACACAGAGCTCATGCTTTGGCAAAGAATAGCATTTATTCCCTTAGATGAGGTCTGCTCAGTGTAGCCAAAGGCAGAGGGTGTTTGGGTTTTTATATTACGTTATGATTACATTTATGGCCTCCTCAGTTCTCTTTTCTTCTGTATGCAATAGAGTTGATAATTCCTTTTTTTCTCAGCTGACTGATGTGAAAGGACCAGCTACTGATTGAGATGATCCAAAACACAACACAGGCCGGTATCACAGCCTGTCCTGGTGAACAGAAGGAGACACCAATTGTTCAGCCCCCTTTACACTGGTTGAGAACTCCTCCCCTCATGTGTGATTCACATCTGACCAGCACCGAGCAACAGAGGAAAATCAAAGGTCTGTCATATCCATCACTGCAGAAGCCCATCAGGCATTTCAAATGAAAAGTCCAAAAACAATACTGTGGTTGCACAGCTCAGTGAAGATACTGGTCTAACTGAAATACACTATTCCATAAGCTGAGCTCTAAAACAATCAATGCTACATTCTAAAACAAAGATGCGGACTTCTTAGCAGTGTTACTACAACAGGCCTGAACATTGTTTTTAATGGTTTTCCATAACATAAAAATAAACCTCTCATTTGGCAGAATAAATGTAGCCGCATATATGGCTTATGAGTATAGTTACAGTTTGACATTCAGTCCTAGAAGTGGAGAGGAAAAGAGCCTTAAAAAGTTCAAAAATTTCTATTCAGGTATAAGGCCAGTAACCTCCTACTTGTTTAGAGCCACTAAAAGAAGAGATAATCCTAAGAAGCTAGGGCAAAGAAAACACTACAAGTTTTGTTGTGTCTTGTATGAAAGCAACAGGAATGGGATCCATCAGCTTTAAAATTTGCTGACTAGAGTCTTCACCTTCCAGATAAATACATTATATTCCTCTGCAAAATCACTTTGTAGAACAGGGAATAAAGAGATTCGTGGTTATAAAAGTTTTTCACAGAGTGAAAATTAAGTTACCTGTCATTTCTATGCTGGTGTTGTGAGTATTGGCAGCTAAGACATTGACACGCATGCCCATAGCCCAGGCAGAGTGAAACTCAATTGCAGTCAGAAAGGGCAGGAGATTCAACCAAGCTGTTGGGAAGAGCACAGTGTCCACCTGCATCTTGTTCACCAGGACCACGGCAGGCTCATAGAAAAGGATGTCGAAGCAAGTGAAAATGCCCAGCTTCCCAAAAGGAGTCTCAAAGGTGACAACTTCTGACTCTTTTGGATAATTAAACTGCCTTTCTGCAAAGAGATTATTCTGCAGGGAGAGGAAAATAGAGAAACCAGTTAGAGGCACTTACTAACCAGATGTCTTGGAGTCATTCCCTAAAGCTGTGCAGAATGACTAGAGAAAATTTTTGACCTGTGTTGAAAGCCCTCACAAGTAGGAAATCAGGTTAAAATTGTATGATCATCATACTCAAAATACGGAACACATATTACATATTGTCCTAGCATCTAACTAGGAAAGCAGCCAGCTGCCTTCAGGTCTGTTGGTGTCATCTACATAAGAATAATCCCTCCACTGCCCCAACCTAGTTTATACTTCTGGCAACTCAAATAGAACCAGAAGAGGAATAGTAATGTAAGAGAAGCATGGGGGGATCTGGTGCCAAGGGACAAAACTGGTGACCTTGATGTGGAGATGCCTTGAAGCACTGGAAGTACAGAGCACCAGCATGAAGCACAAGACAATATTTGGGACACTGCAGAGTAGCAAACAAAGGCTGCGCCAATGGGGGAAAGGCAGATGATCTCAGCCAACAGAAAAAAATTGAATTTTGTGACATTCTCAGCTTTCCAACATTTTCTTTCTTCCTTCACATACCTATTTATTAAGAGTCCTTTATTAATGTCCACGTGATCTGAAAGTAAATATGGACACCAAGCCAGAAAAGAAGTTCAAGTTTACTTAACTAGGAATTCAGCACATGGGCCATGGCAGGCTGGGGGACAGATTTGCATTATCAGTGTTTCACTCACCCAGTTTGCTCACAAATAGATATCTTGGCATTGTCTCTAAACAACCAGATGAAATACTGGGCCCAAAGTGTATTAAATAAACTGACTTGTCTCTACCTGCATTGGCATGATATCTGGCACATGATTCATAAACAGCTTTGATGGAACTTGCAGGCAGGCACATAATACTGAAAGAGGAACTTCCATTGGGTGCAAATGCTTCAATACCTTATCTCTTTTTACACCAATCTTAGGTCCATCATTTTGTCCAAATAATTCTCATTGTGCAAAAACTGTGCCAAAACAGGGTCAGAAAGAAAGTCCTGCCTCTCTGAAATCAGACTGCTCATCTATGATAAAACAGAGATGAACACTGAAATCCTGGAACTTGAAGTGGTAGTCTGGTGAAAAGTTGGCACTGAAAACTGAACCTGCTCAAGCAGCAGAACTTACAGAATTAATGAACTGAGGAAGTCAACCAAAAGCATATGCCACTAAATTGCATCAGAGCAATCATTTTACTTTCCAGCCTGTTTTGAGAAACACAGCAGCAAATGCAAGTTTGGCATCTGTGCTTCACAGTACGAGAGATATTCTTTCAAATTATAAAGAAACGCAACACTCTGCCAGTGGACAATGACTGGCATCTAATTCTCTTCCTAAATTGCGACATTTTGGAAGTAGTGGAAAATTAGTTCCTGTCTCTCCAAGGCCACTTTACCTTGTGGTAACGAGCCACCAGTTTCCCCTGTGTGTCATAGACAACATCTGTATTGTACTGGTAGCGACCGTCCCTGGGGCAATTGGGATCACTGGAGTCACACGGCTTCTTGTCCCCAATATTTGCAACCACATAGATGGAGTTATTTCTGGCCATGCAGCTGAGTCGTTCCTGCACTGGGGCTGGACCAAATCTAATGTATTTTAGGGAAGGAGGAAAAAAAAATTAACAAAACCTGTGCTGTCAGTGGTGTCCATTTCTGGAGTGCTTGAGGTCACACCAGCAGCATCTCCAACCCTGCAGCCATGGCAGGGTAGGCAGATACACAGAGTTGTGCAGCGCTTCCTCAGATTTCTTCCTGCACCTTGGGGTAGGCCCTGGAGGCCTCCCATCAGCCTCTGCAGGGACATGCCTGCCAGTCCCCTTCAGCACCTGGAACATGCTCTGCAGTAAACAGATAATCATCAGCCTGGGAGAGGGCAGGAGAGCAATCTCTGGGTAGAGGAAGACACTAGCTTCATGCCACACAAGCAAATATTTTAGCCTTAGACATACTGGCACCTGAGGACAGCGGCTCTGGGCTCTTAACACACTAAGCAGAGTTGAGCTGTGGGATAGTGCAGATGATATAGTCAAGGCAATTCAGCAACTCATTTCCTCCCACAGATAGGAGCACACAGACCTGTGACCATGGCATGAAGAGCTGTGGGCTGTTAATTTTGAGATATGGCAGGGTGCATGTGCCAGAAACGGGCAGCACCTCTGAAGCACTCATACCAGACCACAAAGAAAGAGAGCAGCCATCCCCCTTTGTAGTGTGGCAATGCCTGTGACTTTGCAAATGCATGTGAGCTATACAAGGAGGACCTCCATGCAAGATACACATAGAGCACCAGGAATAAGGCATGCCAGACACTGATGGCAAGTGTTATATTCCCAAAAGCCGCTAATGAAACCCCTGATTTGGAACGGTGAGGAGGCACTCAGATCAACTCTGCTAAACCTCTGTGATGCACTAGAATAAGGACCTGCTTAGACACACTGCCACCTCATACTCCACCTTCAATGAAAGACTGTACATTTTAGCTACTTGTATCTCAGCAAAAAGTTGCACATCCTGCAACTCTTCTTCCTGTGACTCTTCTTCTTGGAAGCATTGAGTTATTATATCCTCACAAAGCAGGTGCAGAAAGCTGTGGCAAAAAGGGCAGACCATGGCTGTAATTCCACGGCTGAACACTTATTGCCTGCTGTAGGAGTCTAAAGTCCAGTGCTCAGCTATAGCTTAGTTTGTCACTGCTGGAACATGCTGCTTGAAGGACAGATCATGTTCTACAGCACAGTGACTCTAGCAATTCAGACTTTATCGTACCTTAATTGTGGAAAACCAAGATTAAAAGTTCCTGGGTTTTTTATCATTTAGAAGTTTGGACTTTTAACTACTGACCTCATCACCTCTTATTATCTGCTCAGAGACTACTTCTTGGCTGTCCACAAAAATGGTTTGTGTGCTTTGATTTCAACATGTCATTTGTAAAAGACAAATCAAAAAATCAAATAAATACTAGTGTTAATAATTTACAGTCAGTTCTATTCAAAACAGTGTGGAAAATTGAAGGCAGAATGAGAAGCAGGATATTCTGGCATCAAAAAAAGACATTTCCTCAACTTCTAGTAACCCAAATTCCGTATGAGGTTTGAATTCAATTCCTCCTTAAAGTGTCTAATTAAAAAAAAAAAAATCTTAATGTTTCACTTATCAATGAGTCATGGACATGCTATATATTTAACTGTTTATCTACCTTCATATTCAATTTTAATTAAAAGCTACGTCAGAGTAATTAGCAGGTCTTAGTCGTTTAGTGTAAGCTGCGCAAGACTCCATGAGATAATAGGTGGAAATCAACTAAATCACTGCAGAAGGAATCACCTTGAGGGGTCAGTGCAGGGAATCCAGTTCACTACCGGATCAGGGATATCCTCCAGGTAGGGGTAGACGGATTCTCTGGTGAATCGCCAGCCATAGATGCCGTCTTCAGGGGTCACAATGATGTGGGCACCCTGTCAACAACAGGCTCCGTTTAAAGGTCACCACCAAGAGAAAGCCAGGAGGGTCAGCAGGAGCAGAAAACACTGATGGACAACCCTCACGGTACCCCTCGTACCTGCTGGGCAGCTTCCTTGATGGCCCCTTCCAAGACATCCATGTTTTTGTTCATCAGGGCCAAGGCCTCGCTGGGAGAAACGGGCTCATCTGTGGGATGTGGCAGGATGACGGCGTGCTCGTAGACAGCTGCCATGAACGTGTCGGAGGCAAGGGCCTGAAGGGCTGTGAGTGCAAACACCACAGCGGGCAGGAGAGCCTGGGAGGGGAGCATGGCTGCAGCCTCCCAGATCCTAGACAGCTCTGGACAAAAAATGCAAATGAATATGCACAGAAAAGAGAAGGGGCACAAAGTTTATTTTGAAAGAGGGAGGAATGAACTACAGGTCTATTAAAGCATTACCTTGGAACCAAGCGTGAGCTATAAGAAAGTATTCCAGTACACAGTAACGATGTCACAACTGAACAAACCTAAATTCTGGGCAATGCCAAGACTAATGTGATCAGTAAGAGCATAGGTCATTAAAAACATATCTAGAAACAACAGTCCAATTTTTGTTATACTTTTCTCTGTCACTGATTACAGCAAGACTTTTTCTATCTGTGTGGGCTCAGCTCTGACACCCAGGTGGATATTGTCACTCATGGAGCTAGTCTTCTGTGAATTTTGAGTGGCAGAATGCAGGGTGTCTGAAAAACTTCTTTATTCTAGTATCTTCATCTTCCTCAATCCCTGTGCTATGTGTCAATATATGTAGCTTGCTTCTCAGTTTCTTTAGACCAAAGAAATTGCAAGAGCATCTCACTGTACATACATGTCATGCACCCAACATGCCAGCAACAGAACTGGATCTTCAGTTTATCCCACTGTCTCTCCCAGTCACTCCTGTTTTGCTGGCCATTACTTTCCAACAGCCTTCCACCACAAAATAGGAATCAGAACAGAATGTGTCCTCTGAAATGAGGCATGTAAGTACCTCATTGCCTGGCTCTTGCTAGCCTGAAGCAAAAGAGCAGGCTATTTCACCAGGTGCAGTAGCATGCCTGCTCCTCTGCACACCTTTCTGTCCCCAGGAAACTGCTGTGTATTGAGAGGCCTTCACTTTTCATCTTCAACTCATTTCAAATCCATCTGTTGCTATGACAATTTCCATTTTTTGACTGTCTAGTATTTGCAGAATTCTCATGGGAACTGAGCAGTGGGAAGCAGAACAGGTTGCCTGCTTTCAGCTACAGCAGACTGTCACTGTGCAGCTGGTTCAGAAAAGACAAACCTGTGGATGAATGCAGATACCACAGAGTTCTCTCAGAGACCAGTGCTGACTGAGGGTTTCAATATTTAGGAACCTGGATTTTTATCTGCTGATGTTCATCCCTAAGTACTTCTCTGCACACATTACTACATCCAGCATGTTCATTCCATAGCCTTTTAAATACAAGCCTTTTAAAGGCTGCAGCAGAGATTTCAGTGATGCTTGAACTAATGTAGCTTTGAAGCCTTCCTCCCTCTCTGCCTCGCCTTTTTTTGCCAAATGAAATACAGGTTGAGTCACATTAAGCACAATCAGACATCAGTGTGAAGGAGGAAGGAGCAAAGGCTCCCTTGTTTAGCAATAGTGAGGACATCAGCCAGAAAGGTGACTGCCCTGCCAGGGCTGAGCAGAAATATTTACAAGTGCAGTGCGAGGGGAATGCCCTGCACAAGTCCTACAGCAGGGACAAGGTGCAGTGGAGTTCCCCTGTTTGCCTCTGTATCAGCAGGCAGCGCTCCCTATTTCCTGCGGAGCAGGGAGCTCGCCCAGGGGCAAGGAACTGACACCAGTTAAACGAACAAATCCACCAAATAAACTGAAGAAAACTGCAGTGGTCCGGGCTGTAGGTGCCTGTGGACAATGTAAGGGGAAACTTATCTCGAGGTCCGCCTACTTTCCACACCTCTCTCCTCCCAATCCACTCTTCCCAGCCCCGTAACTGCGCCCGCCCCCATCTCTGCTACTGCCTGACGGTGGGGGCCGCTGGGCACTTACTTTGTGAAGCAGGATGCAATTTGGTGCTAAATCAGCTTAGCCTGGAGGGAGCCTGTCGTCAGACCGTGGTCCGGCTTCTTGTCTTGTGCTTGGCGAGAGCGTAAGGAAGACCAGTGCGCATTCCAAGGGTTAACCCTGCCTGGAGAAGCCGTGTGAGAGGTCACTCTGGCAGCCACGCAATCACTGCCGAGCACTGGGTACATGTGAGCGGGAGTCAGGAAGTCAGAAAGTGCTCACTTCTCGCAATAGCACAGAGTCATCTTACTTACGCCATAACAAGACACTTTTTCCTGGGACGCAGATGGAAATTTAAAGGTACAGTGCCTTTCCTCCTCCAAAAGTAGAATGTTTCCCATTACTACTTCTACGAATTGTAGAGGGATTCAGTTTGATAGTTCCACAGACTACAATCTTATTTTTAAAATATCCCCGTGTTAAAAAGAACCAATGTATTTTGCCTCCTCTGAGTCTATATGTTTGCAATGGTGCTTGTCAGATTACATGGAAACAACGTTTGTGCTTCAAAACAAGGCTGCAGAACAAACAGAATCAGGCACACACAGGAATCTTAGCTGAGAAACACAAAGTAATCCAGTCCACTCGCCTAAGAAGTACAGACTGCAGAGCCCACATCCACACACGTGTCCCACCTGTTCCAGCTGATCACTGCCCTTACCCAACACCTGCTGGCACAGTCCTGACTCTCCCTCACACTGGTAGGAGCAGCCATTCCATGGGAAGACATACACGCTCCTGAGAAATTGCTTGGTTTGAGCCTTTGTGTTACTAACAGTGATCAACAATTCTGTGCTAGGGAGATTTTCCACATCCTAAAAATGTGGCCAGACAGATTAAGGTGGACTCCTCCCCCATGAAGTACCTATCATGGTATGATAGCACATTGCAGTGTGCTGAGCTGACCATTGCTGTCTGACAAGTCCCAAGGGTGTCCCATTACCTCAGACTTTTCAGGGGCCAGCTGCACTCCGCTGTACAACACTTCTGGCAAGACATAAGTGGTGCCAAATGTGCCAATGATGGCGAACATTTCAAACTTGGTCTGAGCCATCTCCATGGGCTCCCCACACATGCTCATGTGGGCAGAGTGCAGATCTGTAGGGAGGAGAAAGTCAAAACACCACTAAGCTTTTAGCAACCATGAGACGGATTTGATAGCAAGAAAAGCTGTCATGATGATAAAATGATCCAATACATCTATGCATTTATTTATTACACACTCTGTACAGTTCTCTATATATTTCTACGTATATAGAAATGATTTGTAGCACACTAAAAAAAGCCTAGCAGCAAAATTTTGAAGAAACAATGCACTTACAAGCCAGGTGAAAGAAATGATATATCCATATTCAGTTTCCTTATTTTGTTAGATAAACAGATGGTAGATGATCACATCAGCACAACGGTAGAAACCACTGAGCAGAAAACAGCTCTCTTGTGACAAGAGCATCCCTCTGAAGACAGGAGAAACCTACATTCTTCTGTCCTTTTCGTATACATATACAGAAACCTGCTTGGAATCATAAAATCATTTAGGTTAGAAATGACCTTTAAGATCATCAAGTCAAACCATTACTCACAACTGCTAAACCAACCACTAAACCATGTCCCTAAGCACCACACCTACAGATTCTTTATATACCTTCAGGGATGGTAACTGAACCACTTCCCTGGGCAGCCTCTTCCAATGCTTGACAATCCTTTCAGTGAAGATATTTTTCCTAGTAACCAATCTAAACCTCCTCTGGCACAACCTGAGGCCACTTCCTCATGTTCTGTCACTTGGAGAGGTGATCGACCCCACCTCCACCTTGACACAACCTCCCTTCAGGTAGTTGCAGGGAGCAATAAAGTCCCCCCTCAGCAATAAATCCTGACAAACCTACAACCTGCAAAACCTGAAGAGCAACTTCGAGATGTGTTACAGATGTACAATCAGTACAGAGAAGCATACATACTTATCTTGTCATGTCCTTGCCAGAACTGTTGGGTGACCTCACCTTCAAGGGTGTTACAGCATAGGGTCAACCCAAGGTTTACACTTTCATCATTTATAACACAGAAAAGCAGGTTAACACCCCTAATAAAGTCAAAATGCATAATGAAAAAAAAAAAAGGTGGTTTTTTGGGGGAGGCCTAAAAAATGCCTGGTCTTATATGCCCCAAATAAAAAAATAAAAGGTAAACAGACTGTAAAGAGGGTATTGCGGCTTCCCACTGCTTAAATAAGAGCAGAAAACTCTTACCTGCAAATAATACTGTCCTTCAACAACATGTAGCCCATCAAAGGCACCCAGCACATAAATTTCATCTTGCTGCTTCCCTACTATTTTGTAACTCAGATGGCAACAGAAGTCCTGCTGGTAAATGGCTCAATTCCCCTCAGGTTCAGTGAGTTCCGTGAAGGAGAAAGTGAACGACTCCACTGAAAGAGTGTTAGTTTGATGGAAGCTGTGTGGTCTGGCTGGCACACAATATCCAGTTAACAGCAGCAGGATAGTCAGGAGAGAGATGTGGGCATGAACTCAGTTCTATCACCAAAAGGTGACCATTATCCATTTCAGCATTGTACTAATATGCTCTTGGACCATCTGAAGCATGAATACCACTTCCTGCAAACAGATAGTATCAGAAATTTTCTAATCTGAAAGCAAATATATGGGACAGGTAAGCAGTAGTCACTAATTATATATGTGCAAAATTTAATTCTAACATTTACTAGATTGTTTTGAAATTAATTGAGCCTTCACAGACTATAATTTTAACCTAATGGTTTTTGCCATCAATGGAAAGTAGATCAAACTCTGTTTTATGTATTGTAAATTACAAGATTAGTGTCCTGATTATATATGATTTAAGCGGCCAAAGTTTAACTGCATTATATATCAGTAATTCTGATTAAAATGGGTGGTAACACTGTCCAATCTAAAAGTTCTGTAAGGAAAGGATATTACCAAAATTCACATCTTTATGCTAGTGCTTTACATAAATAGAGAAATCTTTAAGTCCCAGAATAAAACTCATTCATAAAGAATATGAATTGTAAGACATGGGATCATCAACAACTGAGAATGAAAGGAATGGCTCACATCTCCTTTTATTTGGATGGCAAAGTTTAAAGCTACATTTTAGCAGTAAGTTTATCTCAATTCTGCAAACACATGCACACAAAATTTGTGCTTGACTTCTAGCATCTGCTCAGGAAAAATATACACGGAAAACAAAGCCTACAAAGAAAATGTGGTGCACAAGGTCTCCAGCCCAGGAGTACTATTTGCAGAACTTACAAAAACATTTCTCAGAGTTAGGGTTCCATCTAGTGGAGAAAATAAAGTTTGGGTCTTTACATGGCCAAAACACCAATAAAACACCAGGGTCAGAAGATGAAGAATAACACTCATAAACTCCCAGGACTGATTATTTAACAAAGACTAGAGGTGTTGTAATCAACTTAAGAATTTCCATATTCTTACATAGCACATTTTTATTTCCTTTATATCAAGAACTTCACAAATTCTCATGTCCTAGTCCTGTATTTTAGGCTCTTGCTGTCTAAGAAAATTTACAAAGCTTAGGAAAAAAGTTGCTTTATTGAAAACAATATTGTGCTTAGTTCTTTATAATTTCAAATTCTGTTTTTACAAGATAATGAACTTCCTTTAAAAAAGTACAGAAAATCATGGTAGCAAAATAGTAGCTTTACCCAAGAATAATGCACAGTATACACAAGTATGGAACAGACATTTGAAAACACATCTTTTCACATACAGGGGTACACTGTACATGGAATACAATTAAACAGGCTGACAGCTGAGGGTTACATATCATTTAGGAGAACTTCCAAAAGAAAGGCAGTCAGTGTTTAGTTTTTCAAAACAGTATAATGCCTCTACAATTAAACCACAACTGGTTCCTCACTAAGGGATCATGTCCCAGCTGCAGAATAATGAAGCACTGTTAAGGCCAGTCACCTCAATAGTAGGGTAGACCACAATAGCAAACAGAGAACTGAAAGTGTCTGGCTACGTTTCACTGCCCATTAGACGAGTCCTTTCTTCGTTATCACCAGGAGGATTTTGCAGGCTGGAACTGGAACTGTTTGCATAAGGAAAAGGACAGGAGAGATAATACAGATTTTTTTTTATTCTTTAGATACTTCTATGTGATACCAACATAATAGGCAAAAAAGCACATTACATGCAAAGAGCTACATGGATCACTGGTTCTCTACTACTGCACAGAATCATGTACTGATCATTCCTATGATCATACAACGGCTCAGATTGAAAGGGATCTTTAAAGGTCAGCCAGTCCAGCTACCTTGCCATGGGTAGGAACATCCTAAACTAGACAAGTTGATCAGAGCCATGTCCCCCCTGGGCCTGAATGTTTCCAGGGATGAGGCATCTACTACCCCTCTGGGCAACCTGATCCAGTGTTTCACTATCCTCACGGTAATTTTTTTTCCTCAGACCTAGTCTGAATCTACCTTCTTTTAGTTGTTGGTGAAGATACTAAACAGAACTGGTCCCAAGGCAGACCCCTGAGGGACACCACTTATCTTTAGTCTATGTCTGGACATTGAGCCATTGACCACTGCTCTCTGCCTGTGACCATCCAACCAATTCCAGCTCACAGACACCCTCCTGGAGGAACCATCAGTAGGGTCTGCTCGTTAATGCCACAGTCCTGCTGCTTGTATAGAACAAGACACTGCCTGGTTTAGCTGTCCCTTTTAGGTCAGTAGGGATTTAGGAAACCATACAGACAAATTATTTAAGCCATGTTTTTATTGCACATCTTATCATTCATTATTAGGTTGGTAGTGAGGAAAAAAATGCAAGCACAAATTTCAAAGGTTTGCTTTATATGATTGCAAGCAAAATAAAGAATAAATATCTCAGCATACCTTTTCCTTGTTGCCTCAATGATATAAAATATTCCAGTTGCAAGACCCTTTGAGGAAACAGCCAGTTACAATTGTAGTAATTTTAACTACCTTATACAATAGCTAATATTGATATTTTTTAAAAAGTGCAATTACTTACACTTAACAATGGCCATCCTCCTTGGATGGCTGCAGCCCATTCAAAACCCAGCTTTTCATATAGAAATCCTCCCAGAATTGGACCTACAAATGACCTGCATCAAATCAAAATCAGGTATTGGCATCCCAAACATAAAGGATGACATACCATATTCTCAGAGAACTGTTTTATTGGGTTTTGTGGCCTTCCTTCATAGACTCTCATCTTCGACAACAAAGAGATTTTCTTCCACAGACCTAACTTTCCTAAAATCCACAATAACTATGAATTTGTTGTTTGCCAAGGACCTAATAAATCTAATTACCTCTTCAAATGGAAATAGGATCCACATCAGAAAGCTGAATGCAGTCATTTTTAGCAGAGAGACCCCACTAAGGACCATGCTCTGAGAAAACATCTACACTGATCTATTGTAAGAGACATTCAAAGTGACAACATCCCTCAAAACACAAAGTTTCTAAACTTCAAGACAAAGGTCTGATGAATACAAGCAAGTGGGGATGTACAGTGTGACAGACAGTCTCTGCAAGTTTGAGCTGTGTCTAACTGCCCTGCACCTTTATGCCTGTCTAAAAATGCAGGTTAGAAAGGTTTTGCAGATGCTGTCTCTTTATGAAAGGTCTTACATTATATGGTCTCTCACGACAGAAAGGGACAAGAAATGACAAAATGTCTCTCTGTGTAAAACTAGAGAGACTTCCTGGAAGCAAGTTACATTATAAAACCAGGCTTGATAGCAGCAGAAACCTGAGGTTTGCTAATCTTATACTACCTGTGTCTGTACTGAACCCTATACCAAATATACAGGACTGCTAGACAGCTGGATCTTAGACAAAAAATGGTGCAAATTTGTGCCACTGAAACATATCTGCAGCCACAGAAGGCTGCAAAGACAGATAAAAATATCCTGTAAGTGGCTGTCTATAGGGGCACTCTGTCACTTCCCACTGAGTTACAGCTCTGAAAGGTCATTCAGCCAGTAGCACCTTTCACTTATTTCTGGGATGATGACCTTGAGTTATAAACACACTATAGAGCTATAGACACACTCTGCTAAGTTATACAAACATAGACCTTAAAGAATTGCTTAAAAAGAAGAGTCTACCTTAAGACAAAAGAAGGAAATGTGGAAAATGGAAAAAGGAAAACAATTTGTCAGGAGGAGACATTTAGCTCATTCCATCTGGGTGGACTTGGCTTTGTAAAAAATTAAGGCCCTCATCTCTCTGTATTGAGCATTAGAGATTTTAGTGAAAAGAAAAATGACCACACAGAAGTGCAAGCAAACACCCACTTTAATCACTGCAGGTTTTTGATATGCAGAGCAGTATATTTCAAGAAAGACAAGTTCAGAGCATTGTCAAAACAAAAGTTTTACCTTTTGTTGGGTAAAAAGCTTTGTTTTAACATGCCTACAAGGCACCCATCAAGCAAGAAACTTTTGAATCAAGGTCAACACAGTGACAGCCAGGTTTCCATGTGGCAGTAGTGTGGAATAGCTAAACTCTCACAAAAAAGCGTACACTTACCCAAGGGACCACATAGCATTGAAGAGCCCAGACACCAGTCCCAGAAGACTCAGACCTTCTTCAAATCCATTCTCACTGTAGAAAGACAGACCAGTTAGAGTAGTACAATACATACTGTGTCTCAGTCTGTAGCCTTTCCCTATAGACTTTACCCCCTCCTTTTAATCTGCACACCACATAAATAGTTAACAAACAAAAGGTTACGGTAGTATGTCTGTTTACCCAGTACTTTCTTCTTTGCTGCCTCTCTGGAGGATTGCAGTGCTACTCCTCATCTCTGATTTCTCCCAAGTAAGATCACACCATCGCACCATTTCCCTATGTTTCATATGGCAAGTGTGAAACTGTGACAGGTGGCTTTTTAGAAGCAAAGACCTTGTTTCAAAAGGAATGTACTAATAAGAGTAAATAAAGACCCTTCCAGGTGATTACTGAAGTACACATTCATAAAGTTATACTGGGAGGATAATGACTGGGGTGCTCAGCCAGAAAAAACTAAAACAAGTGAAAGCATTTAAATGTTACTATCTGCCTTTGCCTCAAAAAGGGGCAAAAAAGCCACACTTCATATTCATCCCTGAAAAACAGTTGCAGGTTCCTAGTGTCAGTAACATGAAAGAAAGGTTGGACTGAGTTACTTACTATGCACATTGCAGGATCTCTGGAAACACTGGGATAGCACTCATGCCAAGGGAAAAGCCGATCAAAACCAACACTAGCACAAACATCCACAGCTGACTGAAAGAGGCATTATAAGCAGTTAGCTGCTGAAGACTCTTTCCAATCAGGATATTATATCAGCTTTCCCTGACTGATCAGCAAACTGTGTCTCAAAGCCAATACTAATACTTGAAAAATCCAGTTCTATGCTTTAGAAAAAAACTTTGTAAAAGAATATGAAAAACCTGTGCTCAAATTATATATTTTCTTATCAAATACGGTTCATTTAATGAGGTGCATATAGGGAAGAGTTAGACAGATGAGGTTAACTGAGCAATGCCTGTGTGCAAGCACCAGACTTGGTTTGTTGCAGAAGTGAAGGATTTTGAAATCAACATTTTGTAGCCTAATATATTACAACCAAATAGACTTAGCTAAAGAATTTTGAAGACTTTACTAATTTATTTTTCTCCCCAGCTCAAATCTATGATCTAAATTTGAAACCATAACAGTTTCAAACCTATGATCTTTAAAAATTAGCAACCTAGCAGTTCTATGCATTAACAAGCCTATTACTCTAACAGAGTATCTAACCTAGGACAAAAGGATTGTGTAACTGTTTTGTAAACGTAGCAGAGTGCTTTGCTATGAATTAACTTGAGAAATATGACATTACAGCATTCAGGTGCAACAGACATTGTCTTTACTTTGCTAGTGGAAACAAAGCAATAATCTGTCACTTTTCTCAGAAGCTATATACAGAGAGAAGTAAAATCAGTACTGATGATAACAAATAAACCCCATAGTTAACAAACACTGATGAAAAAGAAAAATTTGGAAATTAAGACAAAATGAGAACTTTATTTTGCTGAACTGGAAATGCCACAAAACTGTGAGGGAAGAAAAAAAACAACAATATTCTTCCTACCACACACATTAACATGAACACTGTAAAAAGCAAAAGTAAAGTCTCTATTTTATGAAGCTGTAAAATCTCTATTCTCAGATTCTTTCACTGCTTTATATTCATAGTCTCATGCTACACATCAAAAAACCACCATGTTTCATGGTCAGAGGTAGAAGTTAAAAACCAAATCTGTTTCATGGTTAGAGCTACTAATTACAGACATACACGACTATGGTTGAAAACATCATATAATGGGACAGGCTGAGGTAGAGGCAGTACCTTTCAATGTGCAGCACAGGAGCAGGCCCTAGCATGAAAAGGCACACTGCTGTTATTAAGTTTCCGAATATCAGCAGCCACTTCCTGATGTACTGTGTAAGAAAAGGAAAAGCTATGCAATTTAAAATTGGGAATTTGTCATGCACATTAAGAAACAATAAATTCTCATTTCCTCACCCCAAATGCAATCACTGGCAGCAGGGGCTCAGTAGAGAGATTTCAGGACACTGAGCAATGGTCCTTCTCGGCTAGCAAAGTATTTTAGATCTTAGTCTTCTTTAATATAAGAAACACTCTGAAGCATTTCATGATTATCTTTAAGTTCCTTTCAACCCAGACCATTCTATGATTCTATGTAATTCTCATGTACAAAGGGCATTACTAGTTTGTGTCAGGGAAAAAAGTGTCAGAAAATTGTCACTGTTCTTCAGGCACAGCATTCAAAGTGTAGGGTTTCCTTGAACAATTAGCACTGGCTGTCTTAGGTGTACCACTGTCAAAGTCTCTTTCTATGGTGCTGTTAACAGCTTAAAGACCAGGCTAAAGGATAGGCAGCCCACTGTGCTGATCTAATTTAGATATTACACTTTAGGAGATAAAGTTAATACAGCTAACCAGAACATCTTTACTCCTCTTCTTAAGAGCTAATATAATTAGATGTGGTTAAAAACATGGATAACTGGGATGTATTTTCCCACTCTCTATTACACATTGCTTGGAAAAAGATTGTGCTTAGTCCACTAGAAAAGCTCAGCACACTTCGGCTGCTTTTCTGATTTCCTTTACTGACTTGGACATTCTTAAATTACCCTGCACCTTGCAAAAGAGACTTCCCATGTAGCAGTAATGGGTACATGTGCAAGGTCTTAAAAGGCAGATGCCTTTCCAAGACCAGACCTACATCCTTTGTTTCATCCATTGTTCCCCACCTTTAAGCAAATGCACGGAGTGCTTTAGTAACCCTGCACACACAGCAGGGTGAGACTCACTGGCAGTTTGTCACTTAGGAGGCCAAGGAGGGGAGAAGACACGGAGTACGAGATTGCCAAACCAAGGAACACCAAGCCCACATAACCAGCTGGGAGTTTGAACTATGGAAAGGAAGACAAATAAAGCAAAATCCAAGACAAACCATATATGCTACATTCATTGAAGGACAATCTGAGAATTATACATTAAGTCGAAATACTGAAATGCGCAATTTTAAGTATTTTACTGATACCATACAGAGGTTTTTCAAGTATTTGAAATCATCCACAGAGCTTCAGTTTTATTGCTTTCACCAACACTTCTTAAGCATGGAGTGGTGGAAACACCTGACACAACCATACTCATATAAAACCTAAATAATGTCAAGAGGAAACATTATGCTATGCCCCCTACACCAGTTGGATTCTAACATTACAATCTGACAGACTTGAAACAGACACTTCAGACAAATGTCAATAGATTTAGTCTCTACCTCTCCAATCTTTAGTTTTATTTGCATTAGAAAAGATACACAGATTCTACAGTGGGATAATTTCAGATCTCTCCTGAGAGATGGAAGATGTACATTCCCATCTCCACTGATAAAAGAGGTTAGCATCAAGTCTCTTCTGCCCTGGACAAGTGCTCAAAGTACAGACCAGGCAGACAAAAAGCAGCACAGGCATCTGTGAAACACTATCCCTTGGAAAAATAATTCATAAAGAAAGCCCTCCAAAACTATTGCTTAATTTTACCTAGGAACATAATCTTAAAAGGGTTCACATCAAGAGACGTAACACTGTCAGTGACAGCAGCAGCTGTGAAGAATTTGATTTTGGGAAGGAAGAAAGGTCTCTTTTTTACAAAAGCTTTTTCTATGCCTTATTCAGAAACAGTACTTTGCAGATGAAAGACATTTAAGTGGAAAAAGCCCATTTTAAAAGGCCTTACATTTCTTCATTGTCATTTATTAAGACCCAGCAGGAAGAGATAGTGCAATGGATATTGACTTATCAGTACCATGGAAATCAAGTTATTTGGAATTCATACAAGTAACAGTTAACTAAAACAGTGTTAATTGGATGAAGCTCAATTTTGTTAAAGATATTTACATTTATAACCAGTTACTATTTATTAAGTCAAGACTTCACTGCATGTTAGCAGGACTTACCTTCTTTAGGGTAAATAGAGACATTGTGGGATCCATAAAACCCAAGCATGCACTTAGAGAAAATATAGTGAGACAGAGTATTAAGACTTTTGGCAGAAGAATGAGCTTCCAAAAGGATTCTTTCCTAGGAGTTGAATCTGTTTCAATAGAAGAGAGGGGGAAATCGCATTATTTTCAGCAGCATAAGCACATGATTGATCTTCTTGCTTTAGAAGAGAAACAGTATTTCCCTTTTTTTTAGTTCTCTTATTTCTGTTGCACAACAGATGAAAGTCAACAGATTATGTGCTATTTTTTACTATTTTTATAGTAAAAACCAAAATTTGATAGGTGAAGAAGAAAAGTATACCATTTAGATTCCAACAATGCAAATCCCCAATTTGAAAAGAATTAAAACATGCATTATGTGAAATTATGTGAAAAAAGTATTTGCTTCTCTGCCAGCAGTTATACAATGAAATCTTTGTATGTCTCAGCTTGATACATGACCACATACACAAACAATTCATATCCAATAAAAGAAACATGCTTTGAAAGTCAGGTAAAAGATTGCTATTTATCAATTGAGATCTATCCAAATTTTTAAGCAACTAATTGAACTCCAACGTGTTCAATGTGTACTCCAGGAAACTTCTTTCAGATGTCATGGTTATGTGGGAATTTTAAGTCAGGCCCTCCTCCTGATGGTGTTTCTCCTGTAATACCCGAATGTGGTCTCAAAGTATAAAAAGGACTAAAAGTTCAAGCATTACCATCCACCAGCTCAGAGCTAACATTTATGTAACATACTTCCAAATGGGCAGCAATATCATGACGATTTCAGAGCTTGGAGGAATCAGGGGGGAAAGTCAGGAGTAGCAACACATGTTTAATCATCGTTACTTCTAAAAGCCAATATACTTGAAGTTATTCTCCATGGTTTTCATATTAAAGGATAAACAAAGTTACAAAGCATTTCAAAGTTACTAACTTTTTTCTCTAGAAAAGAATAAAAGAATTGTTTTAATTACAGTCTTGTGTGCAGACTTATCTTCAAGCTATTTTCTGTCCAAGCAGGATCATCTAAAATTTAATAAATTTATATGACTTCCATCACTTCATTAAACACCTCCTTTATTAACTTTAATATTCTTTCATGTTAATCAGATCCTGCATCGTTTTGTACAAATAAACACTTTTTTTTCTCCCTATAATTAGTTTTCCCCTCCACTGTTAACTCCTCAAACATGTTGAGTTCTCCTGCTTTAGGCAAAATCTGTCTCCAGCTTTTCTTTAACTAGCTACAATGACAAACCTATAGGAAGCAGACACAAATGGTCCTTTACAAACCCTGAATCTAAGACAAAAGAAAACAAAAATATATCTCAATTCACTTCCATACAGAGTTCCTAATGTTTGCAGAAATGGGCACGAGGAGTTGTATTAATTCCAGGCCATCTCATGAATTTAAGTTAGCATTAAACATGGACCTGATCAAGATGATCAGCTAATTCAACTGGAGTTTTGCCCTCTGACTTGGATCAGACTCCAGAAGCTGACACTTTCTTAACAACACTTAAGAACACGAGAAGTTAAGGTGAGTGAAGAAAGCAGGTAGAAGGGTGCTTACCATATTTTGGTAATATGTACATATTCACAGGCACCAAAGCCAACACTATGCATCCCAGCGTGATGAAAGGGACCTCATAACCAAATGACTGATACAAAAAGCCACCCAAAGGTGGGCCCAGCACCAGTCCGAGTCCTGAAAAAATTTCAAGGCTACCCTAAAGGATGAAAAAGCAAGCAGAAAGGAAGTCAGTATGTTGAGAAAATACAATGCAACAATAAAAAGCAAGCCATGTGTCTGAGGAGCAGCACAACATATCCACAATAGTGAAAACAAGACATTGTATTACTAGGACAAGAGCTAGTAGTGACCTTCACAGGGTGGGATAGCAAAAGGAAAAAAACTGTTCAGTTATGTGTCTGACAGCCATAACCTCTTTTGCTTCACTAGAGCATTCCCAACTCTGCTGTCACTAACAGATCTGTCTTGAGGGAAGGCAAGTGCTCCAATGGCAGGAGCATTCACAGGACAACTCAGGCTGAAGGGATCACCTCTCCCACCTGCCATTACACTCCAGCCTGAGGGAAAGGATCTCAACAAACCTACTCAGATGGGACATTCTCTCATGGGATGAAGTACATGTGCCAAGTTAAAGCTTTCTCTTCATAAACAACTGTTTGGACTTACTCTCTATATAATGAAACTCTCTATATAATGAAACAGCAATGGGGACAACTCAGATTGTTTTGGATATAATTTAATAATCTGGTATCTTTTGTAAGATACTAATTTGTAAAAGGACAGTAATACAGACACATTTTGTGCTACAACATCATAGTCACCACTATCAACATCTGCCTCAACACTCTATTAATCAATGCTTAGACCATCAGTAAGAGCTGGTGGCAATAACTGCTTACAGATAAAAGTTTTGATAACTTCCAGAACCCAGAAAGATACTCCAGGGAATCAGCCTCATCTTTAATTTTACTGATGCACATCAGAGTAGTCAAATGTCCTGGAAACAGGCAGTCAGCAAAAGCCAAGTTCTTTACCCTAGGGTTGCAACCTTTTTCTTTTATTAGTATTTTGTCTTGATTTTCACTGAAGAGATAACTACTGCCACTAATGGTCAGCTGTCTTCAAAGCACAAGGAACTAATAAAGACTGCTTAATTTATATCTAACCAGAGTTATGCTAAGGTCTAAACTCATTCTAGGATTGTGATTCTAGATTACAAACAAAACATTTCAAATAAGCCTACAGAGGAAACAACAGATTTTCTCCTCCTGATTTTAGGCTGCCCACTGGCAATTTGTCATATTGCTAGTACTCAGCTGTAACAGTGCTTCCTGAACTTACCAGGACAGTCGCTATATTAGTGGGAAATGCCTTTGTAAGGATTGAGAACGATGCTGTAATTGCTGCTGCAAAGCTTATTGCATCCATTGCTCTTACTAAAAAGCAGAAACTGATGAACATTGGTCCACTTGGCACCTTGTCGAGCATTCTGCAAAAGAAAAATCCCAACAGTAAATTGGACCTCTCTCGGGATGGAAGAAGCCATCTACTAAAGGCCTAAGAGTATCATTTCTTGCATACTAAAAGACACAGTTACAAGACACTCAATGCCTTCTAATTACCACTTATCTTTGAACCACATCAGTAAAATCACTCAAACTCTACCAAACTATTTCTGGCAGCTTTCTTCTTTTTCCCTTTGCTTGGCAGTGAAAAGAGCATGAAAAGCATAACCTGTGAAAAACTCCAATGCCACCTTTGTTGTATTTCATACTTTTCTAAGTACCTGTGCAAGAAGTCTGATGCAATGTGTTAGAACTGACTAATAAGAGATTCCTTCATTATTAATAAAGCATTTATTTTGCTAAAATTAGTGACTTAGCCTCTCCACCTGCCAGTCAAAGCTTTCAATTTAAGCCAAATATTTTAAAGAAAAGAATAATTAAAATATTATGCAGAAATAGTTTTCTTATTGCTGCACTTTGATAGGCTTCTCACCATCTGGGAACTACTTAAATAGACAGAAACTACCTTCTCTGCCTTCAAAGTACTAAACAGATTCTGTAACCTAGTGAAAGGGAGAAGTGTTCATTCTGCTTTACAAGAGGTAGATAAAAATTAAAGATGCAAGAAGTCAGATGACCTAACCAACACACAAAAGATGCCCAAGAGTTTCTATTTTGTTTTGTGTCCATCTTTTCATATGAATGAAAATGATCAGAAAACAAATGCAACAAAACCAAGCAACAGAAATTACTTACCCAAACAGAATGGTCACACATCCTGAAACAAACATCCCTGCCACAAACATGAATTTCGCTCCAATTTCTGAAAGCTGTAAATTAAATACCATTTTTATATGTCAGTATTTCAAGGAAAGATCGAAAATGTTCAATATAATTTACTGTTAAGAAATAAAAAAATTATGGGAACTTCATAGCACCTGTAGCTAAAAGATTGGGAAACACTGCTCCTGCTGGTGTGCCTTCATTCAGTAATGAACATAAAAATACTCTAAATGATTAAGTGACTTAACCCAGTTTTAGAAGGTAAGACAATGCTGCTGATAAGCCTTTCACAGCAGCATGCTGCAGCTTCTGCAGAGCAGCAGGTTACAGCAGCATTCCTCAATATAAGCAGAAAGTTTATTTCCAAACCTCCTCTCCAGCACTATCACTGAGGCAAGGCCAGCAATACCCATGATGTATCTAGCTAGCGAGAGCCAATGCAAACTGATTTTTAAGCAAATTTATGACAACTCTTAATGGCACAAAGCTTTGGCATGGGAAGTATGGTACTTGCAGGCCTCGCCATTCATCACCAGGAAAGGACCCCATCTTATTTCATTTCAGACTCTTATCAGAGTGAAGGATGACAGGTGGGATGCCATAAAGCCAACTCAATCCCACAACAAAGTACAGCTGAGCTTTTAACTCCATGCAGCAACTTCCCCTAGGGACAGTAGGTATTTCAGGCTCCTTTTTTGTTCAGGCCTGAACAAAGTCCATGCCTTTCAGCCATTATTACTAAAGCCCATATTTTGTGGAGTACACTGAAACCCTCAGGATCTGATTGCTGCACTGTGCAGGTCTATTGATGTTCACTTCAGCTGTCTGCAGTGAGGATGAACACCCACTCTCTCCCCTGTAAAGTACTTGGTCGGGCTTGTGCCATAGTTGAATGCCACTACAGGCACTAAGATTTGGACTTAGTAATGGCACTTATGTGACACTTTATGAGCCACCTCAGCACCAGAGAAAAGCACTCCCCACAGGGTCAGCAAAGAGACTGCCCAGCCAGAGACTATTTTGACTCTGCAGCAACCCCAGCTTACGGAACGATCCTTAGAAACCCTAGCAAATAATGCATAGACTGCAGTGCTCCAACACATAAGCAAACGTACATTTATATAATTTATTTGTGGTTTCTTCAATATGAGAAAAAATCCTGAATCTGTGGGAAGGCTCGTGTTACAAGAACTGCAGACATTTCTCTCATATTACTATAGAATGAAGTTGAAGGGGAAACTGAGTTAAGCAGCAAAGAGTCATAATAGGAGCAAATGTTAAAAAAAAAAAAAAGACAACATACCAAAAAAGAAGAGGTGCAGCTAACTAAAGAAAAAAAAAAAACAAAAACAAAACACCTTAAGAGTGTCATCAAAGGCAAACAGAATATATAAGTAAGTGCAACAAATAAAATGGGGGTGTAGAAGAAAGGAGGTCATAAAAAGCAAAATTGATCATCAGGTTACTCTAAAGCAGACAGAACAGTTAACCAGAGAAACAGAATAGTTACATGTCTGTTGCTCTGTGCTACTCTCAGGAACAACAGAAGAGTACTGACAAGACTTAGATCACATTCAGACTGACTGGTCAGACTCTAGTTCCTGCAAACAGAAAACTGCAGGAGCACTACTGAAGAGACATCTCTTTTCTCAGGCTTGCAGAACTGTCTTCATGTATCAACCTGTGTCATCACAGACAAAAAGTTATAGCTTCGAATATACTTACATAATTTCCCCATATTAAAGAAGTCAAGAAATTGAACAAAGCAAAACATCCAAAAATCAGGCCAACGATTGTGTTACTGGCACCTTTTTTTTCTGCCTGCAAAAAGATCATAACCATGTAAAGACAGAGTCAAATTCTTGAGGTGAATAACATTCACGCCTTAGATATTTAAACCTTTTTAATTGTCTATTAAAGCTAAAAGTGCCTATTAATGTTAGAAAGCAATTTATTTTCTCAAAGGCAGTAGGGGCTCTTAAGGTAACAACAAAATTTAATGACATGTTGCACTTCTAATATGTCATCAAGGGAAAACCAAGGTTAATTTGTCAGTGAACAGAAATGTTGTGTTATTTGCTGAACAAGCAGCCAGACTATATAAAGGTGGCTTCAGCTGGTGCACAAGGGCACTAGCTACAAAACTTTGATCGCTTGCACAGGAAGAGGGCAGTAAATGGAGATATCTGTTATCTTCACTGTAACATGCCACTCCATAACCAGCATCAAACAATTTTTTACTTATTTAGCTGGCCAAATACACTCACTTGGGCACAAGCAGTACATAGGAATATTTAGACAAAAAGAATATTCCTTTGTAAATACCTGAGACAAAAAGAATATTTCTTTGCAAATACTTAGTACCATTCTGGTCATGAGAGAAATGCATTTCTGCTGCAAAGGCACCATGACCATCTATTTCATCCTATATTTAAACATTGTATTAATTCAACATAAGCAGAGATTTTAATTTTTCCCCTCTTCCTAGGTCAGAAAGTTAGCACAGTTAATGATGGCCCAGATTGAGTTAACAGGAAGCTATAAAGTTATTGAGTCCCTAGGGTACAGAAATCCAAGTCAGGACACTAGCAGAGTTTAAGCTCAGCTCTACAAAACTACTATGCAATGCTGAACAAAAAATTATTTCACTTCTCCAAGAATCCACTTTGACTTCTATCTCATTTCATCAGTCTGCTGTCTCCTCTGTAGTCATCTGTAAATTGTCCATGGACAAGATCCAGGTCACCATTTTATGCACTACAACAGCATCATCCTATCACTGAATTCCCACAACTGGAAAGTCTTAACTCGGAGCTTACAGCCGGCCACAACTGTCCCATGAAGATATTTCTAAAAGTTTCAACATGCAAAAATGTAATGAAAAGAGTAGCTGACTAAGTTGCTTGTTTACCTCTGAAGGGAAAAAGGGTCCCAGAATCGAGTAGCACATCATTGAACTGAAATTTATAGAAGCTGCTGCAATTAGTGTAAAAAGCTGTTCCCTGGTGAGCCGTCTTGATTCCTCACCAACTGCTTCTGACACGCCATTATCTAAAAATACCGAATAAGAGTAGTAACAAACTATTAAAAGCGACAGAGGGGAACAATTTACAAACCAGGCTGGAAAACTAAAGCCCAGTAGACAAAACGTGTGCCCTCCCTGCTGTGAGAAGGGAGTCGAGCCGCGCTGCCTCATGTCCCGTGCAGGAGCGCAGCCCCGGCCGCGGTGCGGGTGCGGCAGCCGCCCCTCAGCCCGCCCTGGAGGCGCTGGGGCTGCTCCCCGGCCCGGCCCGGCCCGCTCCCTGCGCTCCCGTTCCCGCTCCCGGCCCGGCCGCAGCTGCGGGAGAGCCGCTGTCCCCGGCCCGGGCCGCCCCGCACCTGGGGGCTGCTCGCCGCCCGCCGCCCGGCTGCCCATGGATGGGGCCGCAGCGGCGCCTCCCGCCGCCCGTGTGGCAGCGCCGCGGGCTCAGCGAGCACCGGGGCCAGCGCCAGCGCCGCCGCCCGCACTGAGCATGCCCGGCCTGCGGGAGGGGCCCCGGGGCTGCCGCGGGCACCCAGAGAGCCGGGCGTGCTACAGTGTGAGGGCAACCTGCTGGGGCTGGGACAAACCGCACACCCGGCCCAGGGCACACCGCGCACCCGGCCCAGGGCACACCGCACACCCGGCCCAGGGCACACCGCACACCCGGCCCAGGGCACACCGCGCACCTGGCCCAGGGCACACCGCACACCTGGCCCGGGCCGTTCACTAAACATCGTTAACACTGGCAGACCAAACAAGGTCGCCGATTATTACACAGCCTCCAGCGAGTTGCAAGATTTCATGACACCAGGGCTTAACGACGACGTTGCCGCGAGAATTAATGGCTGTAAACTGGCCAGGAGTAAAGTCAAGCTGGAGATGAGGAAGAGGGGGTATAATCAGTGTCTTTGGCTCAAGGTCCAACCCGCAGGGCGAGAAAGTGATGGAGATGAGGTGTGAGCTGAGGATAACCTCCAAACGTAGTAAGAGACAGACCACCTGTTGCTTGGAGAGAAAAAACAGTAAATACATCTTAAAAGCACTATTTTAACTAAGCTATCAGTATTCCATCTAGTCACCAGTTGCAATATTAAGACACTTAAAAAGGACATTTCAGGACATTTCAAACATTGCCATGTACCGAACTTAGAATCTCACATTCTGCGTGACAGAAAAAAGCAGAACCACTTTCTTACCACAAGATTAGGAAACTTAAAAGCTATTTAGCAGCCACAAAGAAAAAAGCAACATGTTCCTTTGCTGAAGCCTACTTTGAGCATATATTTTGTGTGGCATATACTATGGCTGTTGAAAAGTCCCTAAGAAGAACCTTGAACTTTTCCTGTCTGCCTTCAGAAAATGACAAACATAAATCCTTTCCATAGATATTGCCCCTTGAGCCTTACCCCTTCCACATAAAAAAAAAAAAGGAAAAAAAAAAAAAAAAACCCCACACCCAAAAACAAAGGAAAAAAAAAAGGAAGAGCCCTTGCAAGTCATCATGAGTTCACAAAAGGATAATAACAAAAGCATGATATATTCAAAATATGACACACAAATAGAGTGAATAAGAGAAACTTATAGAGAAAGAATAAAATCGTGGCAAGAGAATAAAGCATTCATTTTTGTGGCTGGAGATGCAGTCAATTATCTTCACGAGGTTAAACAGTTCTTATTCCAACTACTTCTTTCTGGTCTTAATGCCACAGCTTCCAACTACTTTCAAATCCCAATCCTCCTTTCACTAATAATTACACGAGTAACCCACAAAAGCCTATGGAGTCAGATTTTGACAAAGTCAGTGTGCACAGAAGGTGGAAGTGTGGGAAGTAGCAGTGATACGACTCCAATAATGAAACATGGCTATGAACTTCCTTGCTTATGCACTGCTCATTACTGCCAAAAGAAACTTGTTGATAGAACATGTTGGTTAGTTCCTCACATGTTCTTAGTAAGCTATTATTGTGGTTTAACATCGGGCAGCAACTCAGCCCCACACATCCTCTCCTTCACTCCCTCCCAGTGGGACTGGGCAAAGAATCAGAAGAGCAAAAGCTAGAAAACCTATGCTTGAGATAAAGACAGTTTAACTGGAAAAGCCATGCATGCAAGCAAAGCAAACAAGGAATTTCTTCACCAGTTCCTATGGGCAGGCAGGTGTTCAGCAATCTCCAGGAAAGCAGGGCTCCATCACATGTAACCATTACTTGGGAAGACAAATGCCATCACTCCAAATGTCCCCCACTTTCTTCTTCTTCCCCCAGCTCTACATATGGTGAGCATGACACCACACAGTATGGGATATCCCTGTGGTCCCTTGGGGTCAGCTGTCCTGGCTGGATCCCCTCCCAACTCCTTGTGCATCCCCAGCTTTGTCACTGTTGCAGTGGGCTGAGAAGCAGAAAAGGCCTTGGCTCTGTGTAAGCACTGCTCAGCAGAAACTAAAACATCCCTGCCTTATCAACAATGTTTACAGCACAAATCCAAAACACAGCCCCATACCAGCTACTGTAAGGACAAATAACACTACCCCAGCCAAAACCAGTACAGCTACAAATACTCGCTAACCTTTAAACCAGGACTTGTTACCAGCCTATTACAACAATAAATATATATATATATTAAAAGTATTCAAGCCTTTCTTGCTTATGTCACACCTGCAACAACTTTAATAACATGTATTTTTTCTTTCAAATCCCAAATTGTGTGTAGGATTCAAGGCTTAGAGCACTAGTTCTCTACAAATACTAGACACAGAGTGAAATTCATAGCTTATGTTCACAAGGTAAAAACCTCGTGGTTTTTATATGAAGGGCAATTGCATTAAGAGTAGCTTCCTTCATGGATATCCAGGACATTATGAAATGATCAGCACATGAGGGAATACATATTTCTTACTACTGCTCTGTATAGTTGTCGAGATCTTAGAAAGACTTGCATTGCAATCAAGAAAATCTTAGTGCATATTTACATCATATTATTATTATTATTGTCAGCAGCTGCACAATGCTATTGGGAAATAGTTTAAAATTACTCCAATGTGACCACATGATAACCACATCCTTTTAGCACCTCATGCAAAATCTGTGGAAGGCAACCGAAACCAGCAAACTGTTTTGTTCAGTTATGAATCAAGGCCTTAGTCAATTTCAAGTTGGTACTGAAATATCATAGCTTGTCCTCTCCCTGAAACTCCAGAATGACCTCTCCATAATTTCTCCAAGCACTTGGAATTTGACACAGACTTCTCTTGCACATGAGTGGCTGTTCTTTTCTACATCTGGAGGCACTTAGAAATACACATCTCTCCCCTCTGGGCTGGTGAACAGAACTTCTGTTGATATAGGACAAGAAGGCTTTCAGCTTGATTTTCCACAACATTGAGGAATCATTTCTGTTTTGCAAGGAAAATGAGATCATTCTTTCCTGTGGCATTTATTCATTGCACATGCCCGTGTTTTGTATTTCTAGAGACAGATGTGAGATGAAAATAAGTTTTTGCAAGGATTGTTCAGAACTGAAATCAGAACTTATTGTTCAGACTTTAGCAGTGTCATGGACCTCTATTGGGAGTTTGCAATACTGATACTTTCATTTGCCTATGTGGCTGCCTCACCACACCGTTCCACTGTCTAAATTGCTCATTACTCAGTCCCTGAGTCTCCACAGTTTATAATAAGGCACTTAAACTACCCCTGAAGTCTGACATTTTGAAGAACATATGGGTTGTGGTTGCCAGGGTGAGTACAAGAAAAAGATAAATGTTACCAGAGCAAGAGACAAGGAGAGATAATGGGGAAAAGAAGCAGGAGGAGGATGGCTGAGACAAGAGTGAACTGCAGTACTACTCTTCTGAAAAAGTTCAGTTCCCATTTGTATCACAGTGGAAGAAGAAAGGAAGGCTGCTAGCCTGGAAGAGGAGTCAGGGAGAATCAAGGAACTGAATGGCAAGCACAAAGGGTAGTAGCTATAACCAAAGGATTTTTAAATATATGCAGCAAGATGGTGAGTCCAAATGGATCACTCAGAACAGCAGGCTGGAGAGAATAAAAATTCTTGAATGCCATGTGACAGCAGGTTGTTTTCCTCTCCCAAATCCAAGTTTACAGATAGCATGTTTGGCTGTTTGTAATATAACTAAATTTAGAGAGGACCAAGTCCCTCTGCTGGGGCTGGCTGCTCAGTGAAGCTGCAGCTCAGCATCTGCACTGATACCACCTCAGCCCTTTAGAACCCAGGCAGCCTCTTGCCCTGCATCTGGCAGCTCCTCATTTTTTAGCACTCTCATTAAACCACTCACCCAGCCTCAAGTGCACTAGAAATACTTTTATCACTGGACTGCAATCCTTGGCTTAAACATGTCACCCCCCATGGCTGTATGCCAGTATTTGAACTGCAGGGTGCTCAATGAACATAGCTCCAAGGGAAAATGAAGAGCTTAAAAAACTAGCTACTGCTTTTAGGAATATGGATGGCAAGGGGAAGCAGGTGGAATAGTACCAACGGCGTGCAGAAGAACACTGGGGTCACACTGCAATGAAGCAGACTTTCCAACAGGATCACATACTTTCATTAGTTATTAGACAAAAATAAAAGACTCCTACTGGACTCTATCAACATTTCCACACAGAGTTCAGTGCCAATGAAATCTTCCTCTCTACATATACTTAACTTTTATCTCAGCACAGCTTTTTCCTGCAACTGTTCTAGGAAAACTGATTTTTAGTGTTCTGCTGCTAGAATATTAGACTGTACTTTGCCTGTTACTATCATTTTTGCTATAATGCAAAGTTTTCAGATGTGCATACTTCCATCTCCTGGGCTGAACGGATATAGCACTTCCTGGAGATACTGATATGTCTTAGGCTGCATACAGACTTCTTATCCTTTCAAGACCTTTAGGGGAGATAATGGTATATTGTTCCACTCAGTACAAAACCTACTCTGTAGATTAGGTGCCTTTGGGGCTTTTCAAGGGCACAAGAGGATCAAGTGATGGGTGGATACAGGGAAAAACATTCTCCTCTGAAGAGATGAAAAAAGTGGGCAGTATTATTTGTATGTGCTTGCAAGCTTTCTAAGCAGTATAAAGGAAATTACATGTTCCCACTTCTTGTGGAGGAAGGAGGGAAGAAGTCAGGACCACATGTCTCAGAGGAGCTGCTAAATTAGAATATCTGTCTTGGGACTGCAGTGGTTGCAACACACTGGGGTATTGCAACAGGAGTTACAGTTCAGGGTTTCAAGCAATATATGGCAGCACTGGAGGTGCCAAATGCATCCCAGAGGCTGCCCAGCAGTGGGCACTGCTGTTCCCACCCACTTTGTCCCTGGTAGCTCAACTTGCAGGGAGAGGACAGCTCCCATACTGCGCCTCTCTCTCCATGACTTGCTCAGCGGTTGGCTTCTGTCCTTCCTAGACCTCTGTAGTTTAAGTGTACATGACTGCCTCAGAGTTGACATGAGCTGTGTCTCACGGCTGGAGCCTGGAAGTGCTGCAGCTTTCCCCTGGGCAGGCTCTGGAAGGCTGTGCTGCCTGTGCTGGGGGCATGTGGTGTGGGGCAGTTCGAGACAGCTGAACAGGTTCCACTTTTCCTCTCTGTCCTCTGCCCTGGCCAGCTCCAGTGAGTCGCTTTGTGCACAGTATCTCTTCCCTAGCTGTATTTAGCCTACATCCTGCTGCTTGGCAACACCAGGAAGACCAAGGAAGAACATATGGAAGGTGGAAAAGGTGGCTGACAATGCTGGTGACAAATGTGTTTGATTGCACTAGCCACAAACCATTGATATTTGTTACCTATTTCTTTTCTATTTTGTCACTATGTACTTTTCACAAAGATGGTGACATGTAGAGTACCCAGCAGTCAGGCCATGCAGTCTGAAGCAGCTGGGATGGACAAAGCCCTGTGCCAAGGAACCTGTTGCAGTGTGGTGGCCGTGATGCCCTTGCCATCAGCTGCACCACCTGTGCGTGTGTCACAGGAACAGGGCTGAGCAGCTGCACTTAGGAGGTTTCCAATCGAGAGCTTGCTGTTGTGACCTGCTGGCAAAGGGAGGCATTAGGGTGTTTTCTCCATGCTCCCATCTCCTGGCTGCCAGTGACAGAGGGATGGTGCCAAGGGAGGCCAGAACGCTTTGGCAGCACCAGGTGCCCTTCCTGCCCTAGGGAGGCAGCCCAGGTGACCCTTAGGTGACTCCTGTCCAGCTGTCACAGTTGGTTTTCTCCCAGAGGCTGCTCCCTCAAATGAAATTATTACTTTAAGCACTTAAAAGTGGTTTGTTTTGTTTGTTTGTTTTTTCCATTAAAAGAACAGTGTTCCTTTTTATGGAACCTCTTGGGTGATAATTTTCCCTCGGAGACTTCATTTGCACCATTCTTTCCCTGGAAAATAGCAAAATTACTTTCTTGTGAGGCTTTATTTAATCCTCATTGAGGAGGGCCTCTGTTGTGACTGCTGGGGTCAGTCATTGGTAACAGCAGAGGTATTTCCCATACAGTATTTGTTTGACAAAGCCATTTGCAGCTATTGCTTACAGCTATTCACTTCCACCCTTTAATTCCTGTGTCAAAGCACTTCCCAGCAGCTGGTTCCAGACCGGCCCAAATCTCCATCTCCGGCGGACACGGGGCGCTCAGGCCGCAGATCAGGCACCGCGGCGGGCAGCCCCGGCGCGCGCGCGCACTCCCGCCCGGCCCGGGGTCCTGCCGCGCTATAAAAGCGCGCGGCCGCAGCCACGCCTCCTCTCTGTGCAGCGGCGCGCGGCGGTGCCGGGTGAGTGTCCGCGATGGCGCCGGGGCCCGGCCGGGCGGGATCCCCCCGGCCCTCGGGGCATCGCGGCGGGAGCGGGCCGGGCGGGGGCCCCGGGGCGGCCGGCGCCGCTCACCGGGGCGGCCTGTGTCTGTATTTGCAGTAGGAACCCAGGCGGGGACCGCACCCACCGAGAGCGCCATGGCCGAGGAAGGGTGAGCAGGGCCGGGGCCGTCGGGGGCGGCGGGCGGAGGGGCCGGGTCGCTCCGTTGCGCGTCCGCTTGGGAGCTCTGGCCGTGCCGCGTGTGCGGGCCACGGCGCGGGGCTGCTGCTGCTGCCTGCGGGCCGGGAGACGGGCGCGGGGTCCCTGTGCCCTGTGCCTGGCGGGGCCGCTGTGCGCATGGCGGCCTCTCCTCGCCAAAGGAGCATGCAGGCAGCATGGCCCGCTGGCTCGCCAGTAGGATTTAATGCCTTCGCTTCTTTCGATTTCATCCTTCGTCGGTTCTTCCTTTGGCTTAGTTTTTTAACTTGCTTTTCTTACGTACTTTTTTAAATGGCCGGATGCTTGCAGGTGAACGGGAAGCTTTTGCTTTTAGTGGGAAGTTGTTGGCACGGTCAGAACATTGTGTGTCTTCTCTTTAGCATTACTGCTGGAGGTGTAATGGATGTTAACACCGCTCTGCAAGAAGTGCTGAAGACCGCACTTATCCACGATGGCCTTGCTCGCGGTATCCGTGAAGCAGCCAAAGCCTTGGACAAGTAAGTGTGGTGGCACCAGTTGCTCTACTGCGAATAGTAAAACTGGGTGAGACCTTGTAATGAGGTATGGTGAACACCTGCAGTGGCCATTTTGTCCAGGTGTTCAGTTTAAAACTTACGCAAGATTATAGTTCTGCCAGTAATTCTTGTCTTTTGTAATCTCTGGTTTGGAGCCTTAAAGTGGAATCTTAAAATATATAGAACTTAAACTGGATGATTCAAGAACAGCTGCATCTGTTATACCAGATTTTTTAATTTTGTGGCCCCAGTGCCATCGAGTGTTCACGTGGGTGTATGGTTTTCGTGAAGATAATGGAACGATGATTGCTGTATGTAGCTATGAAAATCTGAGTCTCAAGAACCTCATGTTTTAAGAGGTAATAAAGTATTCTCAAAGCTTGATAAGATTTTAATCTGGTTAGTCTGTATTTCAGACTTTTCCTGGAAGACTTAAATTCATAGCTTTTCTTACCTTTTTTTTGTATGTTGCAACAGTAAGTAAATTGTCAAGGTGCAGTATTGAAACAAAATTAAACTTATGTGCCAGTCATTGGGTAATCAGTTGCAGTCTTTTGTAGGGTGAAGTATATCTGTATATATAGGTACTTAGACACAGATGTATACACACTGTGTATGTGTGTGTTCATATGCAAATCCATACTTGTCTCATAAGAAAAATCGGGTTTAATGTGAAGCTACAGTGTTTGGGTGATGACTTCACAGCTAGTCGGATACCCCTTCACTCCTGTGAGTGACAACTGCTGTCTGACAAACCTGTATGCAGAAACCTCTGGGACAAGATACTAAACAAGGGCAGAGAAATTCAACTTGAGTGACTGACAGTCGGTTTATATGAGTTCTTGTGAGTTCAGATACAGCTTTATAAGCTGTGTGTTAAAAGGATGATGTGTGTGAGAGGTTTGTACACATTTGTGTGTGATGGTTCTTGTTGGAAGCGTTTCTGGTGTTCTGGTGATAATCCTGATGAAGGTCTTTCTAGGGAAAACGGACTTTGTTTGCAGAGGTCACACTGCATTAGGTTAAGCATAGAAGACCTACTCAGCTCTCTCTGTTGTCAGGTATCCCCTTGGTATCTTAACATTGTACCACAGTATACAAAGATCCTAATTACAATTGGGCCCTGTCATAACAGCTTCTCTGAACGTAAGTAGAAAAGATTGTTCTGAAGAACTTAACACATTGACGTGGAAATTCAAGCTTTTAGTAATTAAAGTTCTAATGTTAAATTGCTGTAATCTGTGGTAAAGAAGAAAAAGTGGCTTGTAACTTGGTTGCTTTGTAAAAGTGACAGTTCTGTAGGGGGATCTGGTGTTTATCCCATCATCAGACCTTTTTCTAATGGCTGAAAATTTATTTAGTGGCTTTCAGAAAGCTTTCAGAAGCTTTCAAAACAGGAATAGAATCTGAGGATAAAGGTAACAATTTATTAATAGCCTGTAATGTATATATGAAAAACAAAAAGTGACAAATCACATCAAAAGTAAATTTAATATTGCAAAAGCTTACCATGTCTCATAACCAACAGTGAAAACTTAGGAAGTGGTTCTGTAGAAATAGATGCATGTGCTGAATTCAATTATTTTTGATTTTGATTATCAAGAAATTTTAGTGTCTGAAGTAACATCTATCAGTTCTCTTTTTTTTTCAGACGCCAAGCCCATCTCTGTGTTCTGGCTTCAAACTGCGATGAGCCCACATATGTAAAATTAGTTGAAGCACTCTGTGCAGAACATCAGATCAACTTAATAAAGGTGAGTGTCAACATGAGGCAAAAGTCTGAAACAGCAGTGCTGTTTGTTTCAGCATGTAGAGAGCTGAACCTTTAGAACACTGCTGTAATTCTGTGTATGGCTTACCTAGGCAGATTGTGTGACTGCTGTTTTTCCAAGTACAAAACCTGTGGATGTAAATGGCAAGGGGTGTGGATTGGTTATTTTGCACAGTTGGGGTGAATTCTGGTGTCCTGTGTAATAAGAAATTTAATTATTGCTGGGAGTGGAGGGCAGGAGGAGCATTCCCGTGACTCCATGGAGGCTCGAGCTGTACAATGATGATACCTTGGCTCCCTCTGCTGATGCCTGTGAGGAGAGCAGCCATCCGTTACCCAAAACTTCTGACAGTACAGCAGCTTCCGGGCTGGGGCCACGTGTGCCAGAAATGGCAAGTGATTCTGATGTGATGTGATGCTCTGCACAGGTTGATGACAACAAGAAGCTGGGCGAGTGGGTGGGTCTCTGCAAGATCGACAGAGAAGGAAAACCTCGCAAAGTGGTGGGCTGCAGTTGTGTGGTTGTCAAAGTAAGATTGCTCATTATGTCTTTATTTCTTCACTTCTGAAAATAAGTGGTAAACCGAAGGTTGCTTTAGATAAGGAGCCATTAGGTACAGCTCCCTAATTTTTTTTCTTCCGTAGTTTTTTATTGTTAAAAGTGAACATAAGCTACTTTCCTGTTTCAGAGTCCCTGTCATTTTATTTACTCATGTACATTTTGTAAGTTAGTGGTTTTGTCCTCAAAGTATTTATGCCTACCTGCCAATAATCATTAAAGGGAAAGGCCTACCTAGAACATAAGAAGCTTTGCTTTAAAGAAAAAAAGCCAGTGTGGTGTGTCTGCTCAACTTGAAAATGTTTTGCAGAGCTTCTTTTACAATAACACTGGCAAAGTAAAGCCACAGTACGAGCCTTGAAGACTTTGTGGTCTCTGAGGTCCCAACAGATGGCTACATCTTCACAATCAAGACTAGCACCTTCTGCATGCATTTTCATAGTTATGCTGCTTTTTTCTTAAGTTTCTTAAAGCAGAAAGTATTGTTTGCATCCCTGTCAGTGGGTGTTACATTTGAATGTAATAGAACAGTACTTAATTAGAATAGCCTTATTAAAAAACAAGGGAAGAACTGGAAAATTGCTTGAGCTTACTTGTGTGGAATCTTGGGAATTCCTTGTGAAGAAATGTAAAAATCCCATTTGTCCTTGCGAAAAATAGTTTGTAAAATTTAGGATGGGTCTGTATATTAATAATGGGTTATTTTGTGTTACAGGACTATGGCAAGGAATCTCAGGCCAAAGACGTCATTGAAGAGTACTTCAAGTGCAAGAAATGAATGGCAAATAAATTTTGAACCAGTCTAGCGTATGTGTGGTTATTGGTGTCTGTGGAAAAGTTGTTTTTGAGTTGCAAAGGATAGCATCAAAAGATGCAAAAAACTTTGCAAATGTTGATGCAGTTTATTAGTATTTTAACTGTGTCAGTCCCATTCCTCTTTTAGGGGAATTCTGTTTTCTACTCCTACCCCAGAAGTTACCAGCTAGAACATGGCACAGATTCAAGTTGCAGTAATGCAGACAGTTAAATACTATCCTTGCTTGGTAGTGCTTTGGTCTGAATTTCTAGCATTCTGAGTAACTTGTCTAAAGTATTGCTGCCTCTGTGATAAGAATTAGGGTCCCTCTGCTGAGACTAATGAGAATGGCCTTGATTATTTCCCAAGTCTGAGATGTCGAAGGATTTCTATAAATCATTTTTTATTTATCCAGGGAACTTACTGGACACAAACGTTTTCCTTGTTCTTTTGCCTCAAATTATGAGTGATAGCATCTTGTAACTAGTATAGTCGAGTGGTTGTAGATCTGATTCTGTAATTTTGGGTAGGTAGGGTCGCCAAGTAATTAAATTCTCACTTGCTCATATGAGGCAGTGTTTAACTCCTAACTTGGCCACTGTTCTGGTTTCTGTAGTAGTAAATTGATGTTCAGAATGGGATTTTTTTTATCTGTTTTTTTGCAGTAAGGGATTCAGACTGGAAGGTGTGATTTATTTCTCCCTCCTGTAATATTTATGTGTCTCAAATTTTCTGCAGAGTAGCTCTTAAGTGGAGTGAGTCATAAGGAATTGCACTATTATGCTGATGTGTAAAATACGAGTATGTGGGGCTGACAAGATAGGAAGGTTCATCTGTTTTCAGGCTCTTAAATTTTCCTTATGGTATGTAACTCTTCTTGATATCCTTAGTCATAAGTGTAAGAGTGAAAGCAGGCATCTTCTCCAGCTGAGCTCAGATGTACTTTTCTTAAAACCGGTTAAGAAGCTGGGATTGTTAAACCTGGAGGAGGCTTGGGGGAGACCATGCCACTACAACCATCTGAAAGGAGGTTTTAATGGGCTTGGCAGTGTTAGGTTTGTAGTTGGACTCTGATCTTTTCCAACCCAATTTATTCCATGATTTAATTTGTATGTGTTAAACCTGCAAACAGGTTGAGTAGAGTCCAGCTCACACTAAGTTTACGGAATATTAATTTAACATGTTTTAACTTCGTGTGAGAGAAATAACATCAAAATGTTTTCTGTGCTTTATTTGTACCAGTGGAATGGCAACACTAGCAGTAGCTGGTTTTACATTTTCTCTGAATTACTGTGAAGGGATTCAAGTAAGGGGAGCTGTAGTTTACAAGCAAGTTTGCTAGGCAGTGTTACCTTTGCTGCAATGGAATGACACCTCAGTAAATGTTCAGGAATGTGTTGGTTTTTAGTGTCACCATTTTATGTAGTAATGAATGTTAGTACTAGGGAATGTCATCTTTTCATGCCAAGTTTTTTTCATTGTAGTAGAATCAACACTTCCTAAATATTTTTTGAAAGAAGAAATTAGCTTGAAATTGAATTTTCTTACCAAAATGCTTGCGTGTCAAATTAGGGCTTTTCCAGGAAATGGAACATTCCAAGAAGTGACCTTGGAGCCTATGCAGGGTAAGCATTGGAGGACCGATTAAATTTGCTTTATGCTTTTTACTTAAGATTATCCCTAAGGTTTTATTTTCAAAAACTTCCTAAGAACCAAATTCCACCCGCAGCTTTTGATTAAACTTGACATTTAGTAGGAGTTTATTTTTCTAAATCGTCAAGGAAGTGATTACTAGTCCTTCATGATGCATCACTTAGTAAATGCTTCTCTGAGGCCCCTGCTTTGTAGATTCAAGAGAGCCAATATCTTCATGTTTTCTTGATCAAGGGTATTTTTTTTTTTTTTTATTTAGCTGTAGAAGATGTGCGGATTTTGATACGTCCTGCAGGATTTCTGATAAGATTTTGGAGTAGGCCTTGGGATTCTACTTGAGGTTGCAGCCCCCCTGCCAAAGGGATATGTACATTACTGGTCTCCAGAATGGATGTAATCAGCACTAAACATGGGAATGGAAATAAGACTTCATAGGGTTCCAGGACTGACCCTGAATTATGTTTATTGTATTTAATGTCACTTGCATGTTTTTTCTTTTGAAACTGGCGTAACACAGAATGGTTTGCTCAATGGTGTACGTTTTGTGGCTTTTTGTTGGCAAGTGTCAGAATTTTTTTTTTTTTTCTGAACTAATGGGCTTGGGTGGTTTGGTATGGAAGGGTGGGTGTTTTCAGGCCTAAATTATGTTTCACCATGAAGTAGAGAGCTAATTAAGTGCTTTGAAGAAATTCTAATAAGTGTTTGTGAAGGTGTCGAGAACACATTTCTAGAGAACATTGGAGAACATCCTATGTGATAATTTAAGTCTTGAAACCAGTTAAGCTCATTTTCTTTCAGAGCCGCATGTGTGTCATCTGGGCCACTGCTGTTTTTCTATCTGTTTTGCTGTAGGTCATAAAAGCTGGAGTATTTGTGTAGCAGCACCAGCTCCACGCTTGCACAGTTGCTGCTTTGATGGAGTCATGGGCCTCCATCAATTGGTGGTACCTGACCTCCCCTCTTTGCCATGACAGTGCATATTTCACTGTCTCAGTCCCTTGGAGTGAGGGATAATGGCACAGCTGCTCTGCTACTTCTGGGTAAAAGGGGGTGTGTGTGTTTCTAAGGTGTGAGCCTGAGAACTCACTTGAAGATATTTTCGTTTTAGGACAGCTTGCTCACAGCAGCATCCCGTAATCTACTGGTGTGCTTTGCAGTAGTACAACTGTTGGGGCATCAGGGCTTGTCAGCAGTATACCTTCTGCTGCACAAAAGCCCACTTTTGTGGGCTTCAGCCATTAATTTGGAGAGCATCGTTTATTTTGCCTGCTTTGCCAAGGAAATAATGTTTCTGTCTTATTTAATGCTTTAAGTACTTTATGAAGGGTGAGAGCTAATCCCACATATAAAAAAAAATTCAATGATAAACCACAAAATATACCATAAAAAATTAGGCATCGGCCCAAATATTTTCTGTTTAATAACATTTCTGGTTTAGAATTGCCTCTGCCTGTCTGATTTTGTTCCTTGTTTGTTTTGGAAAACCTGAATATGCCAGCTGCAAGCCAGTGTTCCTCGTGTGTGTGTCCCTGAAGCTGGTTGCAAGCATTGTCCCTGGATCCTGCTCCCTTTCCTGGAGACTACGAAGGTCTCTCATCCTGGGATGTGAAGGAACTCTGAACATATTTATCAGCCTTGAAGGTCTCATGAAGATAAGTTTGGGATGTGGAGCCTTAGGATTTGTAATTTGTGTTAGTCTGATGTCTGGAAAATAAAACAGATCTTCCCTAAAAACGTTGGAGTGATAACATAAAAGCAAACCTTTACTTGAAAGCTTTCAGGTACACAAAATGGCAAAAAACTGCACATGGTACAGTAATTTTACCATTTTTATAAGGTTAATGGATCAGTATACCTATCACATATTGTCCAGTTAAAAGGTTGGTTGGTTAGGTAATAATTCCCAGGGTCCTGCCCCACTAGAAGCAGCCCAGGGGCTTCTTTGCCCCAATTCTGTTACCTCTAGTCCCGATTCTAGTTGGAAAACAGAACATCCTTGCAGCTATTTTTTTTTTTCTTGGAGTAAGACAAAACAATATTTTGGGAATGTGTCTAGGAGGTTTGTTTATTGTTCCTAAATGTAGGGAAAGAGGACAGGAAAATTACTAGGAGCTACAGCCATGCAGTAGTGATCTACAAAGCTACAAATACGTGAAAAATATAAGCTAAAAATCTTAGGCATCAAGACCATTGGACCAGATAGCTGTTAGGTGAGCACAGATGTGGTTTGTATTTTTCAGCCTTAAGGAAAGCAGAAGTAATGACAAATTATTTTTTCAATGGTTTTAGACATTTAAGTAAATGCACAGAAATGTTTTCAGTCACTGGTCAACAAGCAAATGTTTGTTTTGAGATTTGCTTTAATAAATTGAGCAGGCAGATGGAGTGGTTAGTACGTGTTGTATGTAATGATCCCACATGCATTCATAATTTCTTGGTGCACTGGCATTATTTGTGTATGAAAGTCCACCACAAAAAGGCCTAAGTGCACATCAACTGCTTCATGTACTTGATCTACTCTAAATTATGATAGTCTTTTACAGAAGAAAATCATTATACAAATATCTGAACTTTCAGCCATTTGTTACCATGCTTCTTCCTTTTCATTCTGAAAGTGTCAAAGTCATGTTATATGAGCTAATGGAAACTAATCCGAAAATCACTTTGTCTTAAGGAGCTTTCCCCCTCATTTCCAATTCAAAAGCAGTTGTGGACTTTTTGTAGTTTGTAAGTAAATGTGTTTAAAATATTTTCGCTGGGACCTCTGAGCAACACAGTATTACATGAAATGGGGATACTTTAAGTAACAACTATGTTTTAAAAAAAATACACAAAGACAATTTGGATTGTACCTGATGGATTTGTTTAAAAATAATCTTTTATTGATATCTAATACTTTATACCGCTGAAAGATTAATAGGTACAAAACAGAGTCATATAAAAATATATAAGGGAGGAAATATTTTGGTACAAATCAATCTAGCTTGTCCTATAGCTCAGTCAATGTCAGGAATCTGTTAATCTTTGCTGTAGTCTGACTAAGGTCTGAGGTAAGTTTTACACTTCAAAGCAGAACAGTAGTGTTAGTATGTTGATGTTCTAAAATATACTAATGTGCAAGCAAACAGATACTATTTTCCAAGAGTGATGAAAAAGGCATTTATGTCAGTGCCAGCCATGCCAATTCCTGTCCCATAAAATTTACAGTCAAGTTTCAGTGAAACTGAAAAAATGTATTTTATGTGGATGTGCAGAAAAAAAAAAAGTTTATTACCTGCTTTCATATTTAAAAAAAAAAAAAAAAAAAAAAAAAAAAATTGTACTTCCAGTATGCTTTTTTTTTTCCTTCTCACCTTAGCGGTTCTAAGACATTTTCTGCAGTGAAAGAGTTCAAATCCCTGTTAAAATAAGCTTTGTATTTTGAGGACAGAAAAAAGCCATGACCCCTAAGTAACCTTTTGTATTGATTGTATTGTTAGCAGCCAGTGTGTTGGATAACATAATGCAGATGCTTAGGACAGGTTTAGGAAGGCAAATGGAGGAAAAAACCAAGAGGTTTCTAGTTTTAAGACTGTGTTTAAGGGAATTGAGGTCATGTTTTGTAGAACCCCTCCACAAAAAAATGAAACACCCTTAGATATCCATATATATAAAAGTGTTCATATGTCAATAGAGCTATGGTATATATTCCTTTTCATCCATTTATTTGAATGGACAAAAGTCTAGTAACACCCTTCAGCTTTGCTGTTTTCAGAGCAGCAAAATAGAATGTTTGTCTGCGTGTGTACAAGAAGTGCCTTTACAAGCATGGAACTTAGCAAGCTACTGTACTTGAAAAAAAAAAAATAAATTCAAATCCTGTTTCTGAAAGGACTGACTTTCATCCCTCCAAATGAAAATCTTAGCTGGTTCTGACTCTTCTCTCATGGTTATCTAGCAGTTGTTTCTCAGCAGGCCAGCTTTTACACTTTCTTTTAAAATCAGTGTCTTGATCCTTTTTTAATCATTGTGAACAACATCATCATGCTATCTGACCCTCAAGCCCAAATAAATGTCCTTTTCAGATAAAAATTATCAGAAATATATGTGCCTCTTCTATTTGTAATTGTGTGAAAACACTGCTGAAGCTACTGTTTGGACCTAAATTTTGAGTGATTTTTCTTATAATAATAAGGGAAGAGGCAGACTGGTTAACATGGTAAGTAGGAGGTGGAGGCAGAGCAACAATTGCAAGAGGCTGAGTCGATGAAATAGAGACACTCTGGCAGCGAGCCTCGAGCTCCTTTCTCACCCTTGATTTTTTGCTGATAAAAATCCGTAATATGAATAGTAAAGTATAGGGAGAACAGTCAAGGGACAGAAGAGTGGAAGAAGAAAGATGCATACATGCAGTCACATACATGTGCCATTTTAAAGATACATTACAGAGCTCAAGATAGTATCAGGTAGGAAAGAAGGGCTGTGTGTGCCATCCTGTTCAAGTCTCTTGGCATGTACGTTTTATTTAAACATGCAGTCATGCTATGGTTCCTACAGTTGTCTCAGGAAATTTGAAAGCAAACCAGCAGACCCTGAGAATGATCCAAGGTTCTGCTGGGATGAAGGCTGCAGTGTATAAAATAAACCAAGCAACACAACCAAAAACACCACCAAACAACCAACTCCCCCTGCTCGAAACAAGCCCCAACAAACCAAAACGAAGACTGTGGTTTAATGGATAAAAATGGTGATGAGTATTTGCCTGTGCCACCAAGCTCCTGCGTGGAAGTTGGTAAGTCACTGGGAAATGTTCATTGACCGTGTGTTTTCAGTCCTTGGAAGCACCAGCTTGCTAGTGCTTTGTTCTTTAGGAATAATGTTCTTTAGGAATGAATAATGCTCATGCATATGGACGTTTTGCTTTAAGCATAGAAAGCTACCAAGCATGCTTTATTCCTGAAAAACAGAGTTTAGAGGAGTCTCAGACTGGGAGGTCTGCACGGACGGGTGCCTGTAGCTTATGAGCTGCAATTTCCCAAAGCGTAGAAGGGGAAGTAGCCTCGTTTGGGAGGACGGGGACCCCAAAGCCCGTTCTCCTTGTCCCGGGTGCCGGTGTGGGGCACATTCCCGGGGCCCGGCGGCGTTTCCCTGGCGAGGCAGGAGGCGGCAGCCGAGCCCCGGGCTGCGGGAGCAGGTGGAATGTGACTCTCGAATGCCTTTGAACGCTTTGTCGGTTTCTATGCCCACTTTCCAGCGTTGCAGCCTTGTAAAACCCCAGCACGTCAGATGTTTGGGCTTTTACGGTGTGTAGAAATGTGTTTGCTAAAGCCAAGGACTTTGTTGTACAGCTGTGACACCTTTAATCCGTTTTTGTGGGAGCTGTACCACACAGGGCAAACACTCTCATCTGCTTTCCTTCACAGAGAGACTTAATGAACAAGCTAAAAGGTCTGGGGGATGTGCTCAAAGATCCCGTTTTTGGAAGTTCCCTTCATACATTATAAGTAGCACCATCCATCAGGCCAAAGAACACCATTGTCCAGCACAGACTTGAGATAAGAGCCAAGGTAGGTGAGATAGGTGAAGGCTTTTTTTTTTTCCCCCTGACTCAAGTGTCTGATGTATTGCAGTGTTCAAAGCATTTCAGTATGCTTATATTGTATTCACACATATGCAATGTATTTGAAACATTCCTACCAAGGAGATTGTGGTAAAAACTGTAATGTGCAGCTTGCTGGGTTTCATTGTAAAGTAATATAATCTCCACATGTGCGAAGGCCAATGCAATATTTTATTTTTTGCTTACCCCGGGGAATATGATATTAAATTTATCAGCTGAAGTACTTGAATGAGAACTCATAAATATTTTCTGAGGTGCATCAGTGACATACACAGGGAGGGAGAAGATGTACAGCACTGGGTGAAGAGGAAGTTGTTCATACTTTCCATCCTCCACTGTCACATAACAGCTATGTCTTGCCCTTCAGGTGGGATACTGGTAAAGTTTCTTGGTGACTGAAATCAAGTCTTAAATTGTGGAGAATTTGTTAGTGATTTTTTCTGGTAATTATTTACTCTGTAGTACATGAACTGCAGATGTTGTTCACACCAGATACCGGGCTTGGGGAGAGAGGAGAGGGCTCCCAAAAAGAGAGGTACTGTTCTGAAGCCATTTCAAACACACAGGAGGGCTGTTGGCCTGATGCCCTGTCATTGTAGGCATCCTAGATGGAGAAGCTGCCACCAAATCTAGGAGGAGTTTGTGCACTGCCTTTGTGTAGTTGTAAATCTTCCAAGGCTGAAGCAAGCATCTCTGCATGGCATTATCCTGTGTTGTTGTGTGACCTAGCCTCTTGTTTGGAGTTAATTTAAGCATCTCCAAAACAATTCTGTGGTGCTTTAGAACAGTCCAAGCCATGCTGAGTTAGCAGTTCTCTATCAGCATTGACTCTGTGTGTACCTGCTGCTAAAATTGCCCATCTCAGGAATGGTACTGAGAGCATGACCAAAGATGACGTTTTGCCAATGTAGAAAATCTTTGTGCCTCCACACCTTGAGTATCACATACAATTGGTCTCTGCATCTCAAGAAGAACATATTTTTCTTAAAAAAAGATCTAAATTTGCTGCAAAAATGTAATAGCAGGCTTATGGTTTCACTTCAGTTTGGAGAGGAAGCTGAAGAGGGATGAAGCTGATTTATGGCATCAAGAAGGCAGTGCAGAAGATGAGTGCTAAACTTGTTTACCAAATCCTACAATACTGGATCAGAGAACATGTATTGAAACTGATTGGATGTAATTTAAAACAGATTTTTAAAAGTGCCTTTCTTCAAAGCCTGTAATAAACTTCTAAAACTGGCTGTTGCAAGAAAGTGTGAAGTCAGAACACATCAAGAGTTTCAAAATAGACTAGACAAATTAATGGATAAAAGGTGCAAACCAGATCCTATTGGGAAGGCAGTGATATTCCTTCTAACATCTGAAATCTAACAGCAGGATGCAGAAGGAGCATGAGGATTAGATTTCAGATAGTGGCTTGTTTCATGTGCTCTCCTTAAGCCACCTCTGCAACAGCCACTGTGGGAGACAGAAGCCTGGGTGATGGACATTGTCTCACCACATGGGGCACTTCTGATAGAAAATGATTAAATGAACATGCCTTCAGGAGTGTCAAAAGAGCTCAAATTGCTGCCTAAAGCCTCTTGTTTCAAGGTCACATGCTTAAAAAGGTACAAAAGAAATCAGCAATTGCAGAGAAAGAAAGTCAAGAGGAGGTAGCTGCTTCAATCCTTTGAAAGTCAGGAAGCAAGACTTTTTAAAGAATCTGGTTGATTAGCAGCCAGCTCAAAGGTGAAGACTAGCAGTCTGAGGATAGCTCAGAAATTAAAGAAGTAGAAAACCTTTTTTTGTTATCATTTGAGTTAAGAATATGAACTATGAATATATCTATCCAGTTAGTTTTCTAGCTTAATTTGTGGAAAATTGTATTAAAATGTCCTTGAGGTTCTTTCTTTCTGAGCTTGCTCTGGTTTTGCAGTGGATCTACTTCATGTGCCAATGTCTTCCTGGGACAATTACATTGCTCTTGGATCTACTTATCTACTGCTGGCTGAAGTTGGTCCAGGGCTGAAGCTGGCATGTGAAGTACGTCACCTTTGTGCAGCAGGATGGGCTATTTCCAAAAGGAGTTGAAAGTTGCATTTGTCCAGCCCATAACATCTTTAGTCACCCAGCTCTGCCCTTATTAGATACACTTTCTCTCCATAATATTTAATCCATCAGAAAAGATGAACTGGCACTTTTTTTTGGTATAGTAGCGAGGAAGCTCTTGGCACTTCAGGAGGCATTTCTCCCTTTGATCTAAAATAGCCTGTGTGTACTGGCTTCTCTGGCACACTGCAACGTTCACCAGTTCTCTTAAGTTTTCCTGAGAGAAACAGAATTGTGAAGGTGGTGAAAGGGTGAACGGGGCAAGAATTTATTTGGTTTTTTTTCTTTTAGCTGTTGTTGGCCTGAGATCTGAGGAATGAAGCTAAATTTGTAAGGACCATATTTTAAAATATTTGCCAGTTGTTCCAGATAATAAAATAGGGATTTTTGTCCAGAGGAGAAGAAATGAAAATAAATAAACATGGATCTTTTTCACCTAATTTATGACCTGAAAATAGGGTTCCTCCTCAACCTGCATGATTAAATCTCTCCAATCAAAAGGGACCATTTTGATTACATCTTCTGTCAATAAAAAGTCATGAAAACTTTCTCTTTTTTTAATAAGAGAAAAGAAATCCAACAATATCAGGTGGCTGCAGTTTAGATTGTTTTGCCATTTCTATCAGGAATTTGACCATGTTACAGGCAATATATAAATTATAGTTCCTCACCTTTAACATCACTGTCAAATTTAGTTTCATGGACATTACCTTTACTCATACCAACTTTATACATGGTAGAGATGGAAAGTTTTTTTGTATAGGTGTGATATTATTTGTTCTTATGGATGCTGGTTATGGCACAGCTTTGGTTTTTGACCTTGTAGATGTTTCAAGAGGGATTACAAAGATTTGTTTGAAATGTTGCATTTGATTAAGATTTTTGAAGCCCAGTCTTCTTTTACAAATACTTTGTAGCATAAGTGCTTTTGGAGGATAGTTGATTCCCAAAGGAAAAGGTGCAGCAGTTCTGTGTTAAGATCACTGTTCAAACATATTATTACAGCCTCAGAAATGTGTTTTCACTAACCTAAGAGTGTGATAAGCTGAAGGAGAAGGTGCGTGGCTTAGACATTTGGCAGTGCTTCCACTGGAGCTGCCGTGCAAGGATAGTGATGGAAGATCATGAAGTGAGGTGTCCTTTCAAGTCTTATCATGTCTCAGCTACTTTACAACCTCTGGAGGGTCCCAGGCAGAGTTTCTACAAGCTGCACCTTAGTGTTCACCAAATAGTACATGTGCTGCAGATGTTTTGGGCTATCACCTGAAGTTTGTGATAGCTACAACACATGCTGCTTTGGATGATCTCAATAGGGCATCTAGTATCTTATTTCTGAGGCATTTTTGCTGCAAGAAGCAATAAATTCAATTCTATCGTCATTAGGCAGGTGTTTATAAGTACTGCAAGACTTTAATCTCTCTCCAGGGAGAAAAATACTTCAGGGGCCCATTCTACAACTTGGCATTTGCTTTGCATCTCTGGCATGTTCCTGATTCTGCCTATGCCAGGAGAGCAAGCATGGTTTTATGGCTAGGACACAGGTCTTGAATTGTTTCCCAGCTTTGCCAGTGACTGCTATGAAGTGCAGAGCAAATCTGTCCCTCAAATTGCCAGCTACAAAGAGTGAGAGTAGCATGGCTTTTATTTCTGTGGTGTGTTTCTTCTACATAGCTTTAGGACACAGACTATGTTGTGTTAGATCTGTGTAACATCGATCCAAAATTTGTACACCAAGTCACCATCTACTGCTAATAATAGAGCAGATGTTTAACCTCATTTAATCAGAATATTTGATAAATTGACTTCCAAATGAGTTTGCCATCATCCTACACTTTGATAGTCGTATGATGTGTCAAGAAGAGATTCATGGTTGTGATGCAGTGTTTGGGTCTGTGAGGGTGTCAGTGTGTACCTACTCTGGTTTCCTAAAACAGGGTTATGTAGATGGTGAGCTAATTTATAATCATGAATCATGGATCATGAATTAATTTTCTTCAGACCTTTGAAAGTTTATCCATGCAATGTGTCCCTGGTCCCTCTAGGAAGCCCTGTGTTCTCTCACATCCTCCATCTCCAGGGAGCCAGTTTTTTCTGGCTGCAGTGGTTCCTGGATCTGAAAGCGGTTTGCACCATCTGAAAGGCCTGGAAAACCTGAAGTCCACTCACTGATAGTTGTTGATAGTGAAATTTTGTGCTGAAACTTTGAAAATTATTTGGGTAGCTATGAGGAAACTCATAAAAGTCAAGAACACAATGAAAGAAAATGCCTTGAAGAAGATTTGAATAGGTTGCATAGAAGCCCAGTAGCTCTCATTACTGGAAAATTACCTCAGGAAGAAAAGAACAGCATTTTTAAAGTTTTGGGCCCTGGGAGAAAAGTCACAAAGAAATTTAACAGGTTCTCTCAAGAAAATTTTAATGCACCACATTGACTTGGAACAGCCCACCCATAAAGGCAATGTTAAAATAATTATCTCAAGAAATTGTGGTGAACTGAAAAAAAATAAACATTTCCAAGTAAACTTCCCATATTTAGAAGAATATGGTAAAATAACATTAAGGCAAACAGGAAGACTATGAGAAACACAAATAAATCCTTAAAGCTTTAAATATGAGCTAATTTGATGTATGCATAAAGTCATGGCAACTGCTGCCATTTGCATCAAGCAGTTAATATTTGCTTTTAGCTGTAGTTTAAATTTTTTTCCCATTAAATTAAGATAATATCCTTTGTTTTACTCATGAAAACATTTACAAATTAATTGTATTATAAACTGTAGCCTATAGTTAACCTTCAGAAATCTGTGCTGAAACAAAGAACAGGAATTGTAATTGTAGACTATTAACAGAGGAAAAATCTGTATTGTTTGGTCAAATGTAGAGAAATATGATGAGAAATAGGATGAGAATGACAGAGCCTTGTGGGAAGGAATCATATACTAAGCTTTTCTGATCATTGTTGTATTTTAAGACTAATGAGAATTTAGTACACATGTTGAGTGAAAGGATTTAGGCATCTTAAATCACTGCAAAACTAGATTCATTGGTGGTTGTCTTCTGTTTCCTTCCACCTCATCTCCAGAGAACTTCTGTAGGAGCAACCTGCAGCCCTAAATCCCACCCTAGATATTTGTGTTGTTGCTGTTGGATGTTGCCCAGGATCCATGAGAAGGCTGCTTCACCACATGTAATGACTGTATTGCTTCAGCCCCCTCCACTCCCCTGTCAATGCTGTAACCATTTGATTGCCACTGTGTGGCTTCCCCAGAAGTAATAGGTTTGTCTGCATTCAAACATTTTGCATATACAGCTTTGTCAGCTAAGAGCACCAGAAGAGAAGAAAGGAAACATGCCACTAATTAAACCAGCAGTTCTTGTCACTGTTCTTGTGGAAGCAAAAAGCTCTGTTGAGAGGTATAACTTCTGTTATGTGGGTAGCTGGTTTTAAAACTGCTAGCAAACATCTCTTGCCAGTATGCACCACATCTCCTCTCGGAGAGTTTGTTGTGAAAGCTATGCCTGCAAAACTTCTGTACTATGGAGAAAGTTCTAGCCACAGAGTGCAAGTGCCATTATGTTGAAAGTGAAATTTCAGTTTTCCTAGTCCGTAGTGGAGTCTAAAACTGCATGAAATGGGGATAAACAGGCAAATGTACCCCAGTATTTCCTAACACTTTAAATGGGAGCTTGGCCTTTAGAGCAGAAGCTTCTCATCACCTGCAGAGCCTCCAGACAATAATCCAGTGTGCAGGCCTCAGCACAATAACTTCCACTGACTCTTCGGGTAGTTTTATCCTCTGGTTTCTTTCTGTAATTTTGCTGTCTGGAGATGATGTGAGTCTGTCTACACCCTTGCAGTCTTCAAGAGTTCCTGTGTGTGAACAGAGCTAAAGTCTGGGAGAAACAGCAAGGCGCCTGAGGCTGATGTGTGGGTGCTGGGTGAGCAGCAGCTCAGTAAAGCCAGCAGTAGGAAGGGCAAGATTTATAGAATAGGTTGTGTTGGAAAGGACTTTTAAAGTTCATCTAGTCCCATAAATGTAGCTGCATTCCCTCCCATGTGCCTTGTGTCTGTGGGCTACTGTGACCCATCCCTGTGATTTTCCTGCTGGTGATGTTTGATGCAAAAAGTGAAATCTGAAAATCTGGTGCAGGGGATGGTACAGATTATAACTTTTCCACAGAGAAAAGTGGCAGAAACAGCAGGACATCTGACATGCCAGTGCCTCCAGTCATTTGTCAGGAAGTGTTGGCCATTCCAGTGGTTTGTATAAGTGGAAGGGTTCATATCAGAAATATCTCCTGTCCATCCAGTCTAGAACATCTGGCCTTTGCTGAAGTCATTAAGTGCAGTTATTTCATTGTGAACTAAATGCCAATTAGCAGAGTGAAGCCATGCAAGAAACAGGCTGCATTACTGAAATTGTTAAAACCTGTGGTGATCCAGACAAACTGGGAGTAAAGTGCAGAAGAATGAAAGATCCTGTCACACAGGTTTAACACATTTATTTGAGGACAAGAGGATAATGTGTCTTAACATAAGCTTCATTTTCAGGGAAATGCATACATGGATTGGCTGATCTATTAATTACAATAGAATTGAAGGAAAAATGTTACTTTTGCCAGGGTTTTTAAACCATCCTCAGCACTACCACTGCTATCATTGCTAGTGACTGAGAATTATAGAAAAAAAAATATAAACCTGCAGTTTTCCCTATTTGTATCAGTTTGACTCGGTTTAGACTATGAAATTACTAAACTTGTCGAGTTCACTTTTCTTCACGGGCAGTGCAATGTTCTGGCTTTCATATCCTATAAAAGTAGTGATGCCACAAAATTGCAAGGGAAATGCTTTGGTCCCTCAGCATAGATATAATTAAATCCAACTAAAGTATTTTCATTGCCTGAGATGAGGAATCTTAAAAAAAAAAAAAAACTAGACCAGCCACTCAGGTAATAACACAAATGTAATTTTTAATACAATATTATCAGATGGTTGATGTGAATTTTCAACTGAATTTTTAAATACTTTCTTTAATAAAATGTACAATCATTATCATATGGTATAAAGCCTATAACCAGCTATACCTAACAGGATTGTAATCCTGTTGAGCTGCTGTAATGGCATGAGCCACAAAAGCAAAACCCAAGCGGTTTGTCAATGTCAACAAACTCCCAGATGGAATTACAGTCTTATACGCACCATTTAGCTGTATGCTATTCATTACAACATATGACAAAAATTATGCTTCTATTAAAAATGTGCAGATGAGAATATGTGTTGTTGAAGAGGGATCGTTTAAAGAGCAGGAGGCATCTTTTGCTGCAAAGCAGCCTCATTTTCCATGGAATGCCTTTTCAGGTATATTTGCAGAAAGATGGGGAATTAGGTTCAAGTCCTAAAAGAAATGTAGTGCCTTAGGCTCAGTAGAATATTTCTAGTTTTGTCTTTTCATATGAATCTTTCTTGTGCTGCCCACATTTGGTGAAATCTGGCCACCCTCAGAGAAAGCATGAGCTGGAGCATGGCAGTGAGAATCTTTGAGAAATAAATCATGAGGTGCTGGCCTTGGAAGTCCTTTGGAACCCACTGGGACTTTGTAACAGAGTGGAGGCAGCCCTTGGATTTTGTAAAGATCATTATTTTGTAAAATTTCAAAACTAGTCAAACAGCATGGATTCCAAAGTTCGATGTGCAGTTTGTGCAGTCAGGTTTGGCATTTTTGTAGAAAAGTCTCAGTGTAAAAAAAAAATAATTCCCAGCTTAAAATGAAATTGCAGTGAAAAGCAGTGCCATGAGACCAACGTGAAGTTAAATTGTACCAAGTAAAAGTGTTTTCTGGCTTGGATGTATCTTAGGAACCCCCAAGGTGTTTGAAGAGATCCTCAGTGCTTCAAGCAGCACTCATCTATTATTGAAGCAGATGGACTCTCCAGTATTTACCACTATAATGGTAAAGAGGAAAGGTAAAAGCAGAAAAGGTTGAACAGGGGAAGTGGATTGTTATGCCCTAGGAACATCCAGAGAGATGTCAATTCTGTGGATGACCAATCCACCAAGAGGGATGGTAGCTCTGGGGATGACTGGGAGAGTTCAGCAGGTCACTCCAGAGAAGCGGTAAGGCAGGCTCTGTGAGATCAGTGTGCTCCTGTAGGTTTAATTCCCTGCTGCAATATCAGAAACAGGGTGATAAGATTATAGGATATGCTTTCAGTAGCTCTGAATTATTTAATTCCCCCATCCTAGGGAACCAAGACGTCTGCATGGAGCTGGCTGCTCCAGGTGTGCTTTATGCAGAACAACAATGGTGGAAAAAAACAGGATACACATGCAGGCTGAAGTAGGAAAACACTCCTTTAAATTCCATGCCTCAGCTAGCAGATACTTGGTGCAGATTTCTGCACTATGCTCAGTGTGGAAAACACGTTTCTGGGGGTATAAATCCTATCCCCATGGCCCATGTGACACATGCATGTTGTGCTTTAAACCCAGATGACAACTAGGCATCACTCAGCTCCTCACTCAGTCCCCTGCCAGCAGGATGGGGGAAGTTAAAAGTGAGAAAACTTATGGGTTGAGATAAAGAGAGTTTAATAAGAGAGAAAAGGAAGAAAATAATATCAATAATTTAAAAAAATATACAAAGCAAGTGATATACAATGCAATTGCTAACCACTTGCCAATAGATGCCCAGCCAGCCCCTGAGCAGCAGCCCCTGCCCAGCTCTCCCCCCAGTTTATGTACCAAGCATGATGCCATCTGGTATGGGACACCCCTTTGGTCAGCTGGAGGCAGCTGTCCTGGCTGTGTCCCCTCACACCTTCTTGTGCCCCTCCAGCTTTCTGGCTGGCAGAGCATAGGAAGCTGGAAAGTCCTTGACTTAATGTACACAGTACATAGAAACAACTAAAAATATTGGAGTATGATCAACATTATTCTCATGCTAAGTCCATAACACATCACTGTACCAGCTATTGGGAAAAAATTAACTCTATCCCAGACAAAACCAGCATAATGCACATCCCCAGATGGCCACAAATGTCTGTCCACACACGCAAGGAGCTGCCATCATTGGCCAGGGCAGCTTCTCTGAATTGTTGACAGAGCATCAGTCTCATAATTTACTTTTCTTCTGAGTTGGACATGCATGGAAGTTTCTTTCAAACATATTGAACTTAGCTCAGCAGAGAGAAAGCAGGGAATGCCTTGGGTTGGCACTGATGGGTGACAGTAGCTGGGTAGCATCAACTGCATGAAAGACAAGGCGGAAATTAAGTTCATTTGCAAGACAGCAAGAGATTTTAAGGGCAAAGACTAGGAAATTAGATTGAGCTGGGCAGAAATATTTTCTTTAGGTTAATCTTGGGTTTTCTTTGTTTTAGTAATGCAGATTTCATCCCAGTGTCTCCTCAGGCCTAGATCCCTTTATCTTTCATTTTTTCCTCATGTACAAATCCAAATTCAAAGCTTTGTTTTCAGAAAAAAAAAATAGAAATGAGAAAGTTTTCCTGTAAAGTTTATGTTTTGTGTTTTCCACTGTTTGTACTCTGTAATTCCATGAGATGTCAGTAGTAACGTTTCAAGGTAGTAGAAATACCACCATAACATGTAATTGTTGGAATATTTCACATTCTGTTTTTATAATAGAAAGACCCTGCTTTTTACAGGAACAAGCATGAAAATATAAAATAATAAAATTTAAATTAAATTTAAATAAAATATATAATTTAAATGAATTTTAAAATGAAATCTCAACTTTCTGACCATCACCTGTTTTTGAAGACAAATGCCAGAAAAGAGGAGCATTTTTACAAAATTGTTGTTATTAAATTCAGAAACCAATTGGTTGAAAAAAGAGAACCTCAAAATCTTTGTGCAGCTTCATTTTGCTGTCCTCAGCAATTTTCGCAAGGGGACTAAAAGCAAGAAAAACCAGGCATGACATTACCCCCTGATCCTTTCCCAAATCTCTCAGTGCTTTTCCTCTCTATCTGAAATTGGGTGGTGGGGATTCCTGAGTGAGCTAGAAGTAGCAGGTGAGAGGGTTAAATAAGCTCCTTAAACTATTTCCATCCTGGCAATGCTCTGTCTTAAAATCCCTGAATTAATCACCAGCACTACTGTTTATTTCATTATTAAAATTAGGCTACAGGGCTCTCCCTTCTCCCACCCAGGCATGATGTTCACGGAAGGAGAACTACTCCCACACGATTACAAGGTCTACTATTAAGTGTGAACTTCATATTTAATTGTAATTGCTAGCAAAATATAATTTAACAGCAAAGTATGCTGAATTTGTAACAAAGTACCCCTTTTATTTGAGCAGGAATATGGATGCTGCCCAAATGTGTCCGCATGGTTCCAATTAAGTTGAGGAATGTTTAATGTAAAACTCAACTTGATGAAAATAACTAAAGTTTCTGACAAACCAATAAATTTGAGTCTAGAAAGCTCTGCATATACAGTACACTCAGGGAGGGGCAACACCCACTGGGTCATCAATTTTGGTGCAGTCTTCCTGTTCGTTTATGCTAAAATAATACTATGTAGTTAATTCAATTTCTTCCCAGCTGTAAACATAGAGAGGAATGCAGGATGCAGATCTAGCTGAGGATGGAGGGGAGCCTGGGCTGGTTCATTAGCCTCTGTGCAATTTCCAGGTTGAAATGCTAAGAAATTTAAACCCAGCATAACTTTCCTTCTTTTCCTTCTTTTCCTTCTTTTCCTCATTTACCTCCTATTCATTCTCTTCTCTTCTCTTCTCTTCTCTTCTCTTCTCTTCTCTTCTCTTCTCTTCTCTTCTCTTCTCTCTTCTCTCTTCTCTCTTCTCTCTTCTCTCTTCTCTCTTCTCTCTTCTCTCTTCTCTCTTCTCTCTTCTCTCTTCTCTCTTCTCTCTTCTCCTCCTTGTTATTCTTTGTTTTCCTCTTCTTCTTCTTATTTTTTTTGGTTGGTAGCACACCAGCAGTTCAGAAAATTGGAGTGTATGTTGATGGAGACCTGAACTCATGGCTACCTGTCGGAGCTACCAAGGATGCTGGGTATGCTTCAGGGAGATTTTCAGCAGATCTCTCAGTGAGTTCTATTCTTCTCAGCCCTTTTGATACTGGCAGGTCCCACCTCAACATTTTGTTGAAGCTCATGGTAATTTTGGTATCTTCAACACAGCTAAGTAAAAACAGCTGAGTTCAGAGTGTGACCTTCTACCAAATATAGGCTTTGGGTTGGGTTGGTGTTTTATTTTTCAGTAGAATTTCTGAATTATAAAAATAAAGCTGTTATGGATAATGAGCTTGTGTACATGCAGGAGGACATTGATGGTAGACTGGTTTATCAATGTTGATGTTGAAAACATGCAGCTCTTGGGAGTTCTGCCTTCTAAAGGGGAGAGCTTCAGGGCTGTAAAAGCAGCAAAAAAATCCCCAGAGAACTGGAGTCAAGGGATGCTGGTTATAACCCTGCAATGAGAGCTGCAGTTTCTTAGCTATCACATATAAATCTTCCTCAAGAACCACAGAAGATCATTTAGCTGGGGTCAGTTGAAAAAGAAGGCAATAGGCAAGAAATGTTTACCTTTTCACTGCTGCTTTTACCAGGCTGTACCTCTCTTTTCTCCACGGGTGGATCTGCAGACAGCTCAGGCTCAGCTTTCCAGAGGTGGCTGCATGCCCAAAAGGTTTCACAGTGACTAGAACAGGGTCTGGAGAAGGGACCAACTCTGGGCTGCCCCAGGAGACCCCATTGTGCCCAAACAGTGCAAGAGGAGAATGTGCTGAGAAACCACCTGTGCCAGTGGAGTTTCCTTATCATCCTCTGAACCACCATCTCTGTTCTGCCTAATACTCAATTTTTCATTGCAAAATTCATCTTATATACTCATTTCCCTCCTCATGCTCTTTCTGCTGAAACTCTGACCTCCTCAGCAGTGTTTTCCATGCCTACCAGGAGAATGCCTGTTCCATGTTCTAAGCCAGGCCATGACATGCTCCTCTGAAATGCTTTAAAAATTATCTCAGTTAACATGAATTGCTCTCTAATTCTGCTCACTGTTTGTGTGCAGACTACATCTCTGAATTCATCTGACATCTTTTTTTATTCAGATGTATTTCTAAAGGATCCCCTTTAGATCCCCCTTTAGCAAGGGGAGTTTTGTTTCTCCAGCCCTTTCCTCCTTCCCACCAATTTTGTAAGACAAAAGAAAAGCTGACTGATTAATTTGCACTTTTCTCTCTACCTATAGAGAGATCTGTTTACACTTTAAATGAGGTGGGCCAAATTGCTCTTAGAGCAACTCCCAAGACCAAAATAAGAGCAGACTGTAAAAGAAGACTTTGTAAGTATCTGTGTTTGCTAGAAATATTTAGCTTCTGAGTCTTGTGACCAAGCCAATTTGTTCATTTGAGCAGAATACAATGGATTTTTATTTCCCATTATGGGAAATACAATCTCTGAGATCCTGAGAGCATCATTTGGTAGCTGAGGCTTGAGGGTCAGTTCAAAGTTATTGCTAGCTGTCTGCTGCTCCTGCTTTCCCTTTTCTGCCTGGTCTCCTGATGAGAGACTGCTTCAGTCAGCATTTAAATCCCCTTTTAAAGGCTAAGAAAGTTACTTTTGCCAATTTTTCTCCTAACTTCACAAATTCAGATTACCTCCAAGGTAATTTTGAAATACTGTGACAGAAATACGGGCAAAATAATCAGCAGAGACTCAGAAGATCTAATATGTATTTTAAACTATCAAGATATATTGTTCTATTTCCCCAGAAGTGTAATAATGAATAACCATAAACGTGGCATGCTTATATTAATCTCTATAGGATATTACAGTTTGCACTCAAGACCTGAAGTATTTTTTCAATGACAGCACTTGTTGATTTGCATCTTTTCCACTTCTTCACACTAGACAGGTCCATACATAAGCCATGTGCTATTTTCTTATTATAGAGAGACAACAACTAGACGATAATGCAGTGGGAGAATAAACCGTGTTTTTATTTTCTACTTTTCGAGTACTGTCAACAAATTCTATTTGCATAAGATATTTCTACACTTTGGAAGATACTTTTTGTTGATATGGTAGAACTTTAAATTGGTACTCAAAGAAGGGCTTGATAGCTTTGTCTGTCTTTATCTCAGGATACAAACTTGCTCATGACACTGGGCAAAGCGGAGTTTGATAACCAGAAGCAATTTCACACTTCAACATCTGCGCTTAGACACTTCTATAAAGATACCGAAGGGGAATGGGTGTGTTTGTAACTGGTGGATTTTTAACTTGTGGGACAGGGACTCTAACTCCCTGTGCGTGTCCTTCATTGTGGGTACCTGATGCAGGTTATGACATTGTCATTCATGTGTCTGCCACAAGCAAGCAGTGTTTTATTCTCTTCAAGATTTCCAAATGTCTGGAATATTGGAGCAGGAGAAACTGTATCTTTCCAGAGCTTATTTTTATGGAATGTAATATGAAAAGGGATACTTAGGAAATGGTGAGTCACCAGTATGCTTATTAAAATGACCTTAAGGTCAGATTCTGCCACTGTTAATCAGAAGAGTTGTACCTTACTCTTTGAGCTTTCCTATTGGATTCCATGGGATTACTCAAGGAATTCAGGTACTACCTGATGGGACCAAAGTGGCAGAAAGGCTGGCTCCTAATAAGCAAAGAGCAACATGTCTTCATTGTTACCTTCTATTTTAGCTAGGTAAAAATATTTTGTATCAAGTTATTTTCTTTTGAAAATCCCTACTTCACAAAGATGAAATTTTATGTAGCAATTATTAATATATTTTTGATCAATATTTTAATATATTTATTTTTGTAATATGAAGTCATCTTTGTTGAAAATGCACATCTGGATTAGAAGCTCTCCAGCATTTTATTTTCAAAAAATCTGCAGCAGAAAGAAAATAACTTTGTTATGATGTTTCCTTGAAATCTTGCAAGTTTCACCAAGATATTTTTCAGGGTTTGTGTTTCTTCTTTATTTTCTTTTTATCAGGCCAAATACCTTGATTTTAGAAAAACTGGGCAGTACTTTGTGGTCTTTCTGAACTGACAATTAGTGAACAATGACCTGATTCAATATTGAATATTATAATAGCTGCATGAAACAGAATGGAGCCGTGTTGTGGTTTAGGAACAGTACTCCCCAATTTAGTGTTTCCACTGATTGTACCCAAACCGTGTGCCCCCTCCTTCTCCTGCAGCAGGACAGAGAGAAGAATTGCAGGTACAACACCTGAATATCACTGTCTGAGATAAGAACAATTGACTGGAAACAGCAATGAGATGAGGAAACGAGAAGTAACAGCAGCAATACTAATGACAGGGGGTACAGGAAAGAGAGGAATGATTCACACAGGAAACCCCTGGCAGTACCTGGCTGCTCCCTCAGCATGCTATGCCAGCTCCGAAGAGAGCCCTTCCTCCACCCCCAAAAGACGACATGAAGTAGTAAAGAATAACTTCTGAGCCCCAGCTATGTCACCTCCTGCCTACTGCAAAAATTGTCCTGGTCTTGGCCTGAGCCCGGACAGGCTTCTATACAATTCTGAACATAAATGGGAAACTCACCTGTGAAGAATTATTTCTACTTCTGCAAAATAAGGTGATGAGAACTTATTTATACACTTTTATACACTGGGAAAAAGGAATGCCAGAATTAATTTTTTCTTCTCCTTGCTGGAGAAGAAAACAAATCTGGCTAAGGTTTCACTCTAATAAATAGGTTCTTTTCAGTCAGACACAAATTACTTCTTTGGGCATTTACAAGAACATTCTTAGCTTTGAGTGTTAGGTCAGGTTGTGGGACTTGAACTCAAGGACTCGAGCAGTGCAAGAAGGTATTTTACTAATAAAAGCTTTCATTTTTTTTCAAATTAACAAAGGGTTGTTGTTTGTGGGTCTTTGGGTTCTTTTTGTTGTGTTCTTTTGTTGTTTTCTTTTTATGAAACCAGCAAATTTAAAAATGCTCAGATACAAGGAAACTCTGTAGTACACAGCTTGCAGTGCAGACGTGCAGCCCTTTCAGAGTATTTCAGAGCCTGGAAAGGATTTATGCTCTGTGCTAGTCCTGTGCTCACAGGCAAGCTGTCTAGTCTAATGGTGAAATTGTTCACATGAAACACCAAAACTAGATTTTATAAAGAGCTTAATAATGACTTAACTGCATTGAGGTGTGCACTATGCAAATGTAATTCAGAGGAATCAAACATCTGTATTCAAGTCAGAAAGTACATGATTCAATGTTTTTTCCTGTGTCCTGTTTTCATGTGATCTGTTGTTGTGACTTCAGTTGTTGAGATATTTCTTTTTAACTTCTCTGTGATAAAAGCAGTAATGATTACAGAAAAGGAAACTTGGAACTTAACGTAAATGTAGGTCTGAATGATATCTTAAGAAAAGACAGGACTTTTGTTCCTTTCTTTGGGCCAAACTCTACCTTAAGAGTATGAATATAAATGACAGTGATTTTTGCAAGTTTCCTGGATATAAGGGTAAAAAATGTGATGGACACAAAACAAAAATTATTCTTGTTTAGGTAACCAAGAATAATTATTTCTTATTAAAGAATAAATATTATTTGAGGTTTTGCTTTTACTAAATGCAAAATATTTCCCTCAAATAGAAGTAAGGACAAAGAAATTTCTTTTTAGGTTTTTAAGCACAGTCAATGTGAGCCATTAACATGGCAACTTTAATTCTGAAAAATATATCTGGACTCTTTAGACAATATTTCTGAATACTTAGTACGTTCAAAAGAGGGTGAGAATCATGTCATGTTATATGTAAATTAACAAGATATAGCAGTTTACATTTAAGAAATCCTGAGGAGGAAAATTCTGCATCATCTATTATTTTTTTGACAGTACAGAATTGTTTGTTATTGTGTATGTAGAAATAGTTCCGGCCAACAAAAGTTGAACATAATACTGAAGGCAATATTATTTCCCTAGAAAATGATTTTTTACAGTAATATCTCAGCCCCTCAAGATGTATTTTTTCTCCAATTTTAAGTCTTGGTGTTTCACTTTCTGATCCACTGGAATAATGTTATGTATGTTTGGTGTAATTTCTTTCTATTGCAGGCATGGCAGGTTTTTTAAATGCTTATAATTTATGTTTTCCTCTGAAACAGCCAATATTCAAGTTATACTGATTTTGTTCTTTATGTTCCTTGGCTAAAGATGGTGATTACAATTCTACACCTGCAGAGTTTACTTTCCAGTCTTAGGACATCATCTGGAGACCATAGTCACAGGTTGTGGTCCTGTGTGATGCCAACATAACCAAGGTGCTGTGGAGACTTTGCAGACAGAGCACAAAATGGTGAGACAGACATTAATGGAGGGAATATCAGAAGAGCAGGAGAAATACTGGTCAGCTCTCAGGGCTTAAAAACTGAGGGCTTAGGAAAGGCCCCTCGTGGGTTAAGTGTTGAGCAGCAGTTTTCTGGGTTGCCAGAGGGTGTGCTTTCCTTCACTTGGGTCATCTGTGATGGGCTTCTGAACAAGGGCTCAAAGAATGATTGCTTCGAAGCAACAGCAAAAAGCTTTTCCTGATGTAAGGGGTTAAGCCTCAAGATATTCCCCAGAATGGAGAAATCCCTTACCTTCCATTTTGTCTAAGTGTATATAACCTCTTTTTTCTCAGGCAGACTGTCCCCGAGTTTCTCTTTTCATAGTTTGTATTTCCTGGAAGCAAGAGGACTTCAATATCTTTAAATTTATTTACATTATACTTGTGACTATTATATTTCTTAATTTTTAAAATGTCATAAACATTGTGTCATGTGCTGAAGGCACATGAGCACATAAGCCCACACTGTCCTACTGTCCTGCTGAGACATGGTCACAGTTTGTGACTGGCCTCTGCTCTCTATCCCCTTGTACCTCCTGCCTTGGTGGCTTCACACTCTCATTTGCTTTTTTAATTGCCATGTTAACACTTCACCCCCATATTTACCCCTGTTGTTATAAGATCAGCCTGAGCACTTGTGCTGTGTCTCCAAGGGCCATACAGAGTTGTGTTCAAGTTCCAATTGCACTGGAAAGAATAACAACTTTTTGAAATATAAAAGAAAATTATTTAATTTGATTTTTCAGCACGTTTTTTTTCATATTCTAAGGTCTGCCATCTCATTCTACATTATGTTTGCTTTTGTGATTTTTATGATTTTTTTAGGTTTCTTTTTTTTTAGTTTTTTTTTATTATTATTATTATTTTTAGACAAATCAGGTGAACATCTTTGGCTTTATCACTTTTCTGCACTCTGTAGTGTGTAATGCTTCTTGTATCTCTGTCTTGGACTTGTTACTTCTGATTATATTTCTGTGTTTTTCCTCTTCTCTTTGCTATAGAGTCAAAAATGCATTTACAACCTTGTTGTTGTCATCCTCGGTCGTAAAATAGTGTCTTGAGCCTTTTTCTTATAATAAATTACTTTAAGAAGCACTTCCAGGTTTTATGGTTTAATATTTTCCTCATAATTTTTCTTACAACATTCCTTACTTGTGAAAAATAATTTTTCTGATTGATCAACCCTATTTGTCAAATGTAAACTTATTTTGAGACAACTTCTTGTTTTTAGTTTGGTAACTAAATTATTCACCAGAACACAACTTAAAATTGAAGTTTACACTTTTACTGAAATTTAAGGCTGTATAAAAACTTTAAAATAACCCTACTGCTTCACAGATAAATTTTCTTACATGGGAAAGAAAGAAAAAAAAATTCATTTAGGGATTCCAGAACAAGTTAGATAGATAGTGATTTTCCTTTTTAGGGTTCTTAGCAGGTGCAATGCTTCTTTCTCCTCACCAATCAAGAGAGTGATACTTCTGGAGAAGAATTTAAACCCCTAATTCATTGATATTTAACAGGCTTTGGTGTGGGTTTGGATGAGTCCATACTTCAAGGAATATGTATGAAGTTTGCTGAGCACATCAGCTGTCACTGAAATCTGTTGTTTTGCTCACATTTGTTCTAGCCATTGCTGGAAAAATGAAGACAAGGGTGATGTTATGCTCATGTCAAGCTCCAACTGCAGATATCCTGCCCTTGGCTTCTACTCTCCTAACATTTGACACCAATCAAATATGGTTTTTTTTAGGATATGATTAGCTGTACAGTATTAAACAATAACAGCACTGTGATGATTATAACTTTAATAAGCTAGGAACAGAAGAGGTTATGAATTTGTTTTTCTGTCTGGTAACTGGGTGCTTAAGCTCAAATTCAGCAAAGAATTTCTATGGAAAAGCAAGCTTACAGCATGCTTAATGTCAGTCACAGGTCTGCACCACATTAAGGCATATTTCAAAGAAAAAAATTACACATGGCCATAGGTGTTTTTAAAAATGGGGACTTCAAACATAAATATGAGAGGGGGATTTTGCAAGCAATTGGGAAAAGATCTGTGTGCTGGTGTAGGCGTGTACCCAGGATATGTCTTTGGTGACGGGCAGTTCCCTTGTTTTCCTAGGATTTTTGCTGTGCAGTCCCATAGATACCACTCAGGCAGGACTATCATGAGAAAGTCAGCTAGGAATGTGGCAAGCAAAAGGGAAGAAACATAAAGCAAAAATTTTTCATGCCAGTCAGCTAGGGTACTCTTGACAGAATGTAACACGGTTGTTCTGCTAACTGGGCAGTCAAGTTAGAGATGCGGTCTATGATCCCTTATTTTCTAACAAGTGTTTTCACTTTTTTTTTTTTTTTTCAGTTGAGTTGCCATTGAGAACATTTTGATTAGTTTGTCATCAAACTTATTTACAGTATTCTATGTCTGTAGTTAATTTATGAGTAGTTCTTGGCACGCTTCAAACAGATGTAATGGCTGTGCAGTGTATATGGTGTATTTCTGTTTCCTGACTGAATGAGAGGAATGAGATTTCCACTGTAAATATTTTTCGTAGGGCTTCAAAATTTGCTTTTCCTGAGTATTTAAAAATATTTTTAATACTATTTTCATGAGCATTCCTGTTTCTGTGAACACAAAGTCAACATGGTTGAAATGAAGAGTTTAAAATTTTAAAGGAAAAAAAAATGCTTCTTTTTTAGTGCAATCATACAGCTTGACCTGAAAGTCGCTTTAATCCTAGTTCTAAGGTTTCATAGGGAAGTACACAGCCATAGGCACGTTCACACATTACTTGTGTTCATGGAAGCATTAAGTGAATTTGCAAAGTCCTGTCTCAGCACATGCTATATGCAGTGGGAAGAATTCTTTAAAAGTCTCTCTCACTGTTGGATCCCTGGTCCTTGTGGCTTCATGTCAAGACTTATGCAGGAGAAGGGAGTACCTAAATTTCAGGTGGATGAGCAGTTATAGCACCCACACTGTGGTGCAAGGAGAATTTCATCAGACTGGAGGAAACAAAGCAGTGTTGGGGCTGACTACAGAATCAGAATTTTTCAAATTGTGGGAAGAAGAACCATGTAGTGGTTGTCAAATTTCTGAAAGTAAAGTGGAAACACTTTTCCTACCATAAATAGTGCTACCAGCTAGAGATAGCCCCTAAACATTTCTGAATGACATAAAACCAGAATCAACAACTTCACTGTTGGCACATGAATCTTGTAAAAATATGCAGGAAAACACCACCCAACAGCTCTTTTGTGAAAGATAGTTTTTCTAAAATGCCTCTGACACAGATATCCTCACCCAGCTAAACCCAAACTGCCCCTGCAGCAGAACAGGGTGGGTATCCTGGATGGAGAGCAGATTAGATCAACTCTCTGTAATGCTCCTGTCAGTCACTGTGTGTCCTGAAACCAAAAGAAACCTGCAGCAGGGGAGTCCAGCATCTCAGTGAACTAAACCAGCATCTCCTCTGGCTGCTTGTTAGCAGTGATCAAGACTCCCAAGATTCTCTTGGACTAGTTTATTTGGATCTTGGCATCTGTCTGGCTCTGTAAGTGATGAACTAGACCAAAAGGATCTAAAGTGTAGGCCCAGCTTGGCTAAGTTTCTAGGGATTTTACAACTGATATTTTTGTTTTACTTGTGCAACATTTCCAAGAAATACTTATATATATATGTATGTATTTAGCATAGCTGTCTGTCAATTTTCATGGCAAAAAAGTATTTGGAAACTGGAGAATAGTAATAGTACAGTTGTTTTTAAAAGAATCACCCTACACCATTCTAGGCCAAACCCTTTTATTAAAGTTTTATGAAAATCCTCCCTGTTTTTTACATTCCAGTTGAGTCTATTAGCTTTTCAGGTTTTGATGATCTAGCAGGTATAAGCACTTCTCACATTAAACGCAGTGTTGACAAAGGAAATTCACCAGCAAAGGTTTCATTAACTGGGGATTATACTGAAACCTTTTCCCAGAATTGCCAATAAATGGAACCCTAATCAAAAAATTGGCTTTAAATTCAAGTGCAACTAATATAATTTTGTGTTTGGTTTAAAACTACCCATGGTTATTTTCTCATTTTTGCAATATTCAGCATTATTCCATCTGAACTCTCAAATAGTATTGTTCCTATGTTGAAAAAGTGAATTTAAATGTCATGTATGAATGAATCTTGAGTTTAACTTCTGCTTCCAATGAGAGCTGTGGAAAAAGAGCCCATTCCTGCAAAGATGGAGAATTAACAAGTTCCCTCAAATGATGCTGTAGGTTTTGGACACACTGCTCAGCCAGGTCTTGTTCCTGGAGTGAAGGTCCAGAGCTGGCACATCTACAGTGTGTAGCTCAGCAAAGCTCAGGGGTGAGGAGGTGCCTTCCCTGTGGTGGTCAGAGTTTATGGTGGGTCACAGCCCTGAGGGTGCCCTTGGTGCCTGGGGGTTTGCAGTTCCCCACAGCACTCAGACATGCTGGCCTGGGACCAGCACCATGGCAGGCAATAGGAGTTTTGCCATTGATGTAAGCAGTTTGGCAGTCTTGCTGACCTCAGTATAAAATAAGGTAATGCCCTCCCCTGGGTCTCCTGGCATTGACGTTATCGGGCAAAATCTCATGTTTTGCTCTCTCCAGGTATGTGAAGAGGCTACAGCATCTGCTGGCTTCATCAACCAAGAAAATCTGAAAATTTATGGACCCTTTAGGTGAGTGCTGGAGTCCTTCTAAGTTTGCTTGTGCACTACAGTGACCTTTTTCACTCTGTTTCTGGGAAGAAAAAGTTCCAGTGACTGATTAGGGGATTGAAGGGAGGCATTTGGGGCCCTGTCACAGTGCTGCAGACCCTGATGCCTGCCCAAGGAGAAGAACCATGTTCTGGAAAGGCAGTAAGAGCATGATCTAATTTTCCTAAACTCAGTGGGAATCTCTCCAAGCATCTAATAGGTTTAGGGTTTACAACACAGTCTGTTAAGATGAAGGTTTTGAAACTACCTGAGGGAGCTGAGTATAGTTTTCTACTCAAATTAATAGAAACTGGATATTTAAATTCCTTAGATGTCTTTGAAAGCCCTACCTCTAAGTAGCATATAAAGATCTACTGTAACTTCCATTGCACCTAATTTACAATTTATAGTTAAGATGATGTAAATTCTGGAGTTTGTTTCAAAATGCAGTTCATTTATTTACAGGTCCCTAAGCTAAGCCACTGTATAGTGTTACATGAGAAGAAACCAAATATTTTGTAGTAGTCACAATTGGTGTTTAATCTGAGTTGAGAAGAATATCATATCTCATGAGGAGAACTGAGACAGAATCATAACTCTGAAGTTGTTTCAGTTTTGCTTTTGAAAAAGAATTTGAACTCATATCACCCTAGCCTCCTTAATGGTTTTACATAAACAATGAAGTGTCTCAAGAAAATCACCAGTGGCTCTTCTGTCAACAGAGACCTTCATTTTCTCTTCCAGATTAGGGTGGTCTGAAGCTATCAGCAGCTCATCTGACAGAGTAAATCTGAAACAAATCGCTGTTGCTATAATCTTTTCTTGACATGAGGTTCTGAAGAGGAGAGAAACAAAGTATTGTTGCATGACTAAAGTGGCTTGGCTGGTGTTTTATAACAGCATATTGAAAACTGTTGGGTTCTTTGCAACTCCTATCTTATCTATTTATCTATTTGTCTATATATCTATTTATCTATTTATATCTATCTAAAAATTGGCTGGGGTATATTTCCTCACCCCCAGAATAATGTAAAAGAAACCATCTCTCTGTGCCTTCTGATTTTAAGGTTGATAACAGGTGTAAAATGAAGGCATTTGAAGAATACTATTTGTTTAGGTTTGAGAAATGTGACAAACTTTGTGGGGTTTGTTGGGGTATTTTCCTAGAGTTACTACTTTGACTGAGTTTAAAATACTGTTGGAAAATGCTGTTAGTCATACTGCTGCTTAGTAGCACAGCAAAGGTAATATTCAAATGCTTGAAATCCTGTAGCAGAGGTGACTGGCAGAGAATTGCTAATTTCCTTGGTGCTGGTGGGGATTCTCAGTTTGGTAAGCAGGCAGCAGCTCTATGCTAATCCTAGATTTCACTGGAGAGTTGTGGCTCAGATGCCGAGGCTGTTTATTGTCATATCTGGGATTGGATGTTGGAGATTGATTGCTTTCAGCTCACAAAATCCCCAAACACTGCTGGGTTTCATTTTTCTTTTCTTAACGAAAGAGCCTTGTTTCTCTCAGTTTGAAAGAAGCATCACTTTGTCCCAAATTCAAGCTGCTGAGGGAAGTGCCACCAGGCAGATCCCAGCACCCCAAGGTAGCGCTCTGCTCTGGCTGGGGGCAGAAGAGGCAGTGGTGGGAGGGATGGCGGATTTCTGTGCTCCCCACAAGAATTGTCTGCAGGGGTTATCACCCTTGAGGGTGCTTTTCTCATTAGCTTGGTACCTGTGCTCTTCTCTTTCCCCTTACTTTACCTACTAGCACACTTACCTTTGTGGCTGACATGCTAGTTGAATTGGTATGGATTTTTTCACTCTGTTGGAGGAAATGCCACCAGTGGGAGAGAAGGTTCCTCTCTTACATGTGGTGTGATATCAAAAGGAGCAGTGTTAATTTGATTGATGTTTTTCTCCTAGAAAAACAAAAGAGTTGAAATATTTTAAAGCCTAATTGCATCAAAGGATAAAAGTTAAAATATCCTTACAGGAATTCAGGTTGCTGAAAAAGTCAGGTCCAGCTTAGATGCAAGTAAGTTTTATATTAAAACTTAAGCAACCAGCCAGTATAATATTTCCTGAAGTTCCACCCATCGTGCTACTGGTTTCTGCTGGGAGAGAAACATAACCTTTCCTTGCTGTGTCTCATGAAAAGTAAATAGTATTGTTAAGAAGCTTGTCATATCCCAAGTTCCTAATTAGAGAGGCTTGGGAAACTGGCAAGTTTGCAGACTTCATAAAACCTGTTGCAATGCCCCAAGGAAGAAGAACATTGAAGTAAATCTGCAAATTTTATAAATGCAGACTGTCCTGCATCCTTGGAGCACTGTAGAATGGTTTCTCAAGGTGGGCAGAGAAGGTAGCACAAAGCTGCATGGACCCAGAGCTGCAGGAGTGTGGCTGAAAGAGCTCCAGCATGATGCTCAAGGTTCACTTTCCTGCTTGCAGAAGGTCGTGAAAAGCAGTAGAATTGTTTATGAGTAGATAAACCTGCTGGATCTGGGGAAACAAAGTGATGGTGTGTGGTGAGAGCAGCCTCACTGCACAGTGAGTGGGACTGGGGCTTCACCCGGAGAGAATGAGTTAAATGTGGTCTTTTTGAAGAGATTTCCCCTTTCAAGGGCTTTTGTCCTCTCTGCTGTGTGTGGATCATGGTGCCTCTGCTCCTGGCTTGAGGGTATCAGCTTGTCACTGGGATGTAATGACAGCAAAGGGAAGGAGAATTCCCTCCATTTTAGCCCTCAGTTGGCAGAGGGGTACATGTAAACATGAAATTCCCTCCACCTGGACAAATTCTCCAAATACTAAACCCCAATGACATTTCGAGTGGGATCTCTTTTAATTGCTCCCATTTAAGCTGTTGTATTTGTAATGCAATGATTACACCACTAACGGTGATGATCATCAATCAGATCTAGTCACTAGAGGTCTCCCCTTTCCCAACTGTTTGTCCCAACATCTGACCTTGAAGCTAGGGCTCTGATGGTCCCTTTCTTCAATGTCCAATTAATTACTCCATGCAATGAAAATGTCAAGTGCAGCATGAGGAGGATGGACAGGAAGGACCATAACCCTGGATAATGTAGAGCCTGGTAGAAACAGAGCTGAACAACTTTCCCATACCACACACTTTTTAGCCAGAAGTGATGAGAGGTGAGGCAGCAGCTGCACCAGGTGATTTCTTCTGTGCAGGGACTAACTTGAGGTGTGCTCTGAGACTTTCTAGTTGGTCAGATCCTGCAGAGCAGTCCAGCCAGGGATTAGTCATATTCAGGAGTGAAACTACACAGATTTAGATTAGGGGCTGAATGTCATTTTGACTATAACAAGAAAATACAGAAGTCTGGCTATTAATTAGACAAACTATTGCTTTATATTATTTATTTTTTAAAAAAAGTACTAGAAAGGACTACATTTTCAGTTGAAAAACATGACCTGAAACTGAGCTAATCCAGTTAACACCTTTTTCACAGAAATGCCACCCACAAAGAGTTTTACTGAACAAGATCAAGAATAAATTTTTCAGTGCACACATTAATTATAATGGCAGGTTCTTAGCAATTTTATTCTCTTTCAGTGATTACTTAACTTTGATTGCATACTGAATGCCCTGAAAATCTCAGATGTGGCTCAACCATCTGGCATTATATTATACATTTTAAAAGGTGTATTTAAGACCTTCTGTGGCTGGAATAACACTTCTGTGGAGCTAGTGCTCTCATCTGTGTTCCAAATCCATCACATTATTTTCTTATGAGGCCAGAGCTACCATCACTAATTAGGCCTTTTATTTTGTTTTACTAGATTATCTGGTTTTTAACTTTAAGATCTCCTTGGCCAAAAAACAACTTGGATGAAGTTATCTGAGTAAATCCATGCCAGGTCTCAGACAAAACTAGCAGAGTTGATTTAAAATTGCTACCTTTCCAAAACGTCAAAAGCAAAGTTTTCCTTCTTTCCCAAGAGCCATGAACACCAGTTTAAATGCTGAAAACCAGACCTCATCATAGTTGTGTTTTGCTCTTTCGCCAGTTTTTTTTTTGTTACTGTAAAAAGAAACTGTTACATTATGAATGTTTGATTACATGCAATTTCCAGACTTTGACATTGTGTCAGGATGATGTGATCTTGCAGGAAGCACAAGGAGAACATGATGTTCAGTTTCCTCCTTTTGTGTATGTGCTGAAAGGTAGGTATTAGTCTGAATCAATACCTTTGCATTCTCATATCCTTACATATTACAGCAATATATATGTTTCTTGGTGTACTCTGTGAAGGAGGCAAGTGAAAATATGAATGTAATTGTGAAAATAATGGATTAGAAGAACACATATCCTGGAGGAAGATAATAGGGTGAAAACAAGTACATAATAAGTTAAATGACATTTTTTTCTACCCTGCATGTTATTAACAGCAGCAGGTGAAGTTCAACAGGTTTGCATTTGTCTCAGCTGATTCTGACTTCCCTGCAATCTCCTTAAAACAATGAAGAGAATCTTTATGTTGGGTTGCTTGTAAAATTTCTTCATCACTATCTCCTTAGGTCTGAATTGACAGTCACCCCATCCTTCCTCCTGGGTTTAGAATCTCTCCACCAGAATTTCATTTTAGACTTTCACACCAGAGGGTATGAAAGTTTCTTTGAAGAGACATCTCAAATACTGGAATATAAACATTAGAACTTTTGTGTCACAGTTACATGTTTGCTGATATTCTCACCACTGGTGCTTCTTGCTGGAGGTTGCTTCTACCCTTCTGATGGAATATCCTCTTACCTATGGTCGGGAAGATGGGGCACCCACTGAGCTTTCCTGTTTCTCTGTCTTGGATCCTTTTGCTATGAAAATTCTGTAGACAACAGAGAAGGTAGGGATCTAGTTCTCTCTGAGTGTCCTGGTTTTGAGAACCCTTTCTTTTTGCCAGTGTTTCTCTTGGACTCATATTCCCCACTGATGCTGGGCACTAACTGGAGCCTAGGGGCACTTTGAAACAATATTTTCTACAATATTTTAAAATTCTAGGCATGGATTAGCACTGTTAACATTTTTCTTTTGTGATTTTGAATAAAAGAAAGAATACTTGCTTTGCTTTGTACTGTGTATCTTGCTGTTCAAGTGCATGAGCTTTGCCCAAGGCCAACTACCAAGTAGTCAGGATAAGCCTGAGTTGAGACCCCAACTCTGACTCCAGCAGTGAAGCCAACAGACTCAATATAGAAACCAAGCTTTCTATGTTGTCTATTGAAAAGGGCTTTTGTGCATGCCTGGGACGTTGACTGCAGCCACCAGAGACTGTCTTCCAAAATGAGCTACATTTTCTGAATGTTGGTGCCACTTGTCTTAGAGGGCTGTTGGAGTCTATTGAACCATTCCCTTCCTTTTGGAAGGACTAAAACTTTTTGATCCTGATTTGCACACTGTAGGAAACAGCGTGAATCCTCTTCACACTTTCCTCAAACTCTAGCTTGTGAATTTACAAACTTGTGCATGGCAGAGAAATAAAAATAAATTCTCTAAAAGATTTTCCATGCACAGTGTAGCTGAACTGTATCATGAACCATAGCTCAACCACCGCATCTCCAAAACAATGGTGAAATGAACTGTAGTTCATTTTCCTTTACAACAGTAGTTTGGCCTTCAAATTTTGGATGGCCTCTGAAATGTTATTGAAATCTCCCATTTTTTATTACTGAAGCAAACAGGAGAGAAGGCAGGTCTGTGAATACCACTATCTCTGCTAAGATAAAAATACTACTCTGACAATATATTAACTGTATTTTTTTCCTTCATTAGATTCATATTTTGTTTTGCTTGAAGCAGTATGTGGTCTTATGCTGCATTTTTATAGAAAAAAGATTCTCTTTTTTTTACAGAAGAGTGTACCTCCTCGTAAATAACACATTTGCCATTCCAGCTCAGCATTACATAATTATCCTCTTAAATAAAAAGCTGTTGGTGATTGAACTTGTAAATATCCTTAAGAAAACAAAGTTGCATTTCAGAATCACATTTGCTTCAGCATCCAAGAGTACCCTAGAGAAAGATCATGGATCTTAAAAAAATAAAAAGAAAGAAAGCAGACCTCTGCCAAATACTTCTCTATTGTGCGAAAAGCCTCCAAAAGAAAGAAGGAGAGAGGTCAGGATGAGGCACTTGCCCCAGTAAGAAAGCTGAAAAACCAAACAAAGTGCAATTATGGCACAACGAGGAACCAATATTCCTTGTATGAAGTATCAGCAAGATTTCTTTTCCACATAAACCTGCCCAAGTCTGAAGCAGCTCTATTGATTTCAGTAGTGTCAACAGACCTGTATCTGTTCTTTGTCCCATGGGAGCTACAGGTATTGGGCGTATTACTGGACATATCAATGTAAAAGGTTAGAAAAGAACTAAATTGTAATGCACTCCCATTAAAATGAAACAGATGACTGCAAAAAGTCTCACGCTCCCAATTGCCTCTGAAGCTGATGGGCAGTTTGGATGCAAATTTCAAGGAAAATCCATTTGGAAGTATATAGAAGGATTTATGTTCTTGTATCATAGGTAATTTATGCATTATCTTTAACATTTGTGCAAGATGTTTGTAATTTGCTAAGGTAAAAATCTGACAAACATTTTAAACAAGTCTTTAAAACTTCCCTTTAAACGTTCTATCAGAGATCAATAAATAAGCAGAGTACTTTAAAAATTAAACAAAACCCATACTCAGACCTTAAGTACTACAAACCGCAGAATTAAAACTGCATAGAAAATTATAAACATAAAGCTGTGTCAAATGCAAAGTAAAAACCTCTTTAAAAATGCCTCTGTCACAGAAGACTGCAGTGTTTTAAACTGGGTTCCTTTCCTGTCAATTTTTGCAATTGTAATATTCTTAAGAGTTTATGTTAAGGTTCATTTAATTCTATTTCTTTAATTACCTGAAGCATCTACTAAAGATATGCATGAAAAAATTTTCAGTTGGGAAGTTTAAATCACCATATCTTGTTGCTTAGACTTTTTTGTTATTTTAGTATATGGTTAAGAAAACAAAGACTTGTTATGTTTCTAGAGAATATTATATTGTATTGTGGTAAGAATCATTTCCCTTATTTTGGGAGTAAAATGGCCATGAACATATTTGTCCTTCAAAGCAAAATCTATGAAATATGCTTTCTTTTTCCTTTTAAGCATGTGTTCCTGTACATATTGGCTCCTACTGACTATTTTGGGGGAATGTGCACAGCTGCTTTGAGTTGCCATAGTTCCCTGAAATATTTTTTGTCAATATTTTCATTGAAAATATTAATCACAACAAAATATTTACATTCTGTTAATGTAAGTGTGACACAAAGGGGATATGCCAGCCAGCTACCCCTCTAACTAGTTGTATTAAGCACCTAGGCAAAATGAAGCAGGAGTTGCATGAGGACTGAGCAAGCATGGTACCGATTACTGAATCTGATGCACTGAATACAAGAACTTTTTTGTGTCATGCTGTCCCAACACTTGACAATATTGGAGCTGATGGATATTTTTCCCACTGACTTTTACCTTAGAGAGTACAAGTGTACTTACAAAAGTAACTCAGGGAAGATATTTGAAGCATTGTGGTCAGGCTTGCTATCCTGACTTGTGTTACAGTCTCAACTTCATATTTTTACATTTGTAACATGGGTTTCAACAATAAAGGGGGGGGGGAAATATTTAATGTGGGTTGGGAGAGTCATTAAATGTGGAATGATGGGAATGCCATCCACTGACTGCAGAAAATTTGTAAAGCAAAATATGGAGAGATCATGCTTCAGTAAAACATCACCAAGGAAAGAGGCTCCTAGGTAAGACAAGCCTGTGGAGACCTAAATTGGAAAATATCATGAAGCTAATGACCTGCATTTGTTAGCTTCTATCTGGAAATTTTGGAGGCCTGTTTTCCTGATTATAGCTCTATTATGGTTTTGTTTTGTTGTTGTTTTTTTCATGCAAAGAACATTCTAAAAAGTCTAGAAAAGGCAACTGCAGCATTATGGAGATAGTCTCATGGAAGAAAGTTATTATAGATTGACATGCAGTGACCTTTGTCTTCTGCCCTTTTTTTACCACTTCCTTTTTCTTCCTCAGATGAGAAATTGTAATCGAGCTATTGCCTGATGGGCATGGAAATTGGTAGATTTGAAATTAATGAATAAAGCCCTTGATCTTTAAATTGAGTTACTATGCATTAACTCTGAGATTTTGTCACTGAATAATCAGACTTTGGTTTTCACCAACACACACCATTTCATGCTCATGGCAGAGCAATCTAAGAGCCTTGTTTCAGCAAAGAGAGAGAGAACTCAACACAGAGCTCCCTTTGCAGCTAAAAATACTGTGCTGCCACATGATATTTTTTGGCAGGGAGCTGGAAAATTTTATTTTGCAAGGCAAGCTGGTGGCAATGTATTTGCATGGCTCAAAACCATTTTGCAGAGACCACCCTCTCTTTCTCTCCACAGACTCCCTCTCTACACCAGCCTTTGCCAATGAAATCTGGATTTCTTCGCCAGAGAGTCTTTGAGCAGAGATTTCTTCTAGTGGCACCACTGGTCCTTCCCATAAGGATTACCTAGCTGAAATTTTCCTCAAAGGGTGGCTTCCAATGGAGAAAGCCTTTCCAACAACAGTAAACACATCAACTTCTTGCACATAGCATCAAGAATCCCGTTTCAGAACACACTGGGACAGTGAGGCTGATTTCAGTGTGTCACATGTGATTGCACAACATAACACAGTGCAAAAATGTGAGACAACTAGACAACAAAATGCTGGCTCTGAATCAAACATGTAAAACACCTATTTTCAGCTCCACCATCTGCTATTGGTTTGCACAGTGTCTTTCCCAGCTGAAAACACAAGGCAGTTTGGCACAAAAGGAGAATTCCTCTGGCTGGTCACACACTGAAAGATACAAATTTTTTTCCTCTTGTGACTAGTCCATCTCTCTATTTATTTATTTATTTATTTATTTATTATTAAAATAATTAAGTAGGCTGGTTTGTTCAAGTAAATCATAATAAGCTAAAACCAAATCCTCTAGGAAAAATAATCTCTAGTATCCTAGCAGGCAAAATAATAGTATTGCAGTCTCTTCCTCAAAATAAACCTGCAAAAATTAACAACTGAATTACCTAGATTAGCTGAAATTTTCTGCTGACAATTTTTTGGTGGTGACCCTTTTTCAGTTGCTGGATAATCTCTGAGATCATTAACTCTACTGTCATAAACTGATGAACAGCAAAATGTTAGAATAAATAAGAAATTCTTTAGGTTGGCACAAATTAGGAAAAAATTGTCACTTTGGAAAACAACAAAGGAAAACAAAACAAATAACCTCTGAGTTTTTCTGTAGAGGCAATGTGCCCCCCAGCCATTTGCTATTTGAGGTTCATAAAACTCTTAAGAATAAAGTGCTTATTCCTTTAGAGCCCTGATTTAGAGAGACGGAACCGATCTGAAATTCTTTCCTTTTTAATAAAGATCAAAACCACTTGGACATTTGCTGCTTTCTTCCCTGAATAAGATGTTTTTGAGTTAAAACCCTGTCTCTCTTGACTTTGCTGGGGCCATGATTTCACCCCAGCAATTATTCTAAACGCATTACTCATTTCATAAGCATACCACACTAATTCTCTACTGTTTCCGTATGAGCATCTCCCAATGCCAATGTAAACCCACTGCACAAAGCTACATTAAAGCAATATTTATGGTTGAGATCTTAACACAAAAGTCAGGAAACTCAGAGTTATGGTTCCCCCAGCCAACCATAACCAGAGGTAGCTTTAGTGTTTTGCATTACTATGTCTATACCCCACAATGTATGTCCAAATACCGTGACTGAGTTATAGCTGCTGTGGGAACTATAGCTTTGGATTTCAGTGTATTTTTTCATTTAAATTCTCAACCCAGGTTATGAACAATTGTGAAAATTATGGTTGCAGCACAGGTCAGTGTCTCCAGTTTGCTGTTCTTGGTTACTGCTGAGGCTGCCATGGGAGAATGGTAAACTCTCCCTGTGGTGTGGATGATGGGAAGCCTAAAAGTCTCTTTTATTCTGACAAACAAAATACTTTGGCTGCACTCACAAGGTATATAAAGATTAGCTTTTCTGAAAGCCTTGTGTCATTCAGCAGATACTCTGGAAGAGAGCAAGGGAGCTAATAGGATTTGATAGAGATTACTTAACATGATTCTAATGCTAATATCCAATTAACTTGGTCAGAGACAGGGAATAATAAGCTGCTTTTTTGTACATTTTATACTGTGTTAGGAAAATGCTGTATCATCACTGCAAGGGAAATGAGACTGTTTTCACCAAGTGTCCTCAGCAACAAACAGCCTGAGATGTGAAAAAGAGAAAGTATGTATGGCTTGCAACACTAACCAAAATTACTCACAGTAGTGTGAGATACTCTGCTCTATGCAACAAAACCTCTCACTCACATCTGCTGCTGTTCTAGGGCAACTTTCCCATAACTTACTGCATAGTTAATGTGCAATTTATTTAAAAAATTCCTTTGGAAATAAATATTCTGCAGTAATGACTAAAAATAGATTTAGTAGGTTGACAATAATTGGAATTTGATAGAGAGGTTTGCAGGAAATTGCAGATAATTTCTATAATGTTTCTCAAAAATCATGGAATTGAACTCTGAGTTTAGAAAGCAAGCTGACTCAGGAGTGGGTCATGATTTGAATGCCAAAGAGGAGCAGAGGAGGCCAGAAGCCCCTCAGACTGTGCCAGCGATGGGCTGGAGCTCACTAGTCCAGACACACAGAGAACCAAATAGCTGAAGGCTGCTGGCATTTGTCTATCATAAACCCTGGAGGAAAAGAAATTACTAAGGCATGTATTTCATCAGGTGAGAGGTCCACAAACAGAACCATGCTAGGCTGTATTTCTTATACCCTCATCTACATTTGGACTGACCACAATTTGTAGTTCTTAGTGAACATGGCCACTTTTCTAAGGCAAGTTATAATCTTGTCTGCTGGGAAACATCCAACCAAAGCAGAGCATGATAAGTGGAAAGAGAACTGCGTGCCTACTAGCAGCCACTCCAAATCATCACCTTTGTTTGCTTTCAGATGCTATCAGCATCCAACTGCAAGGATGAATGAAGTGATACATCTGGCTCATTGACCAAAACATGAGGAGTGTTTTCCCCGTGCTCTTAACAGATGCCAGCAGCAGAACTCAGCTGAACTGGCCCTCCCATAACCTAATCCCTTTTGAACATGGCTGCTGATATGTTCATACCTCATGCTTATATGTCTTGGCTTTCCATTTTATGTATTGAATTGTTTGGATAAGGTCAATATATACAGCAGTAACATTCCCTCTGACTACACAAGCCCAGCTGCTCCTGCCCCATATTTCAACCAGCTTCCCACTCCATCTAAATATAGCAATGATATAATTGGATTGCACAGGAGCAAAACTGGTCGTTTTGAGGTCAGAGAATAGACATAATTTGCCTTGTGAATGTATATTTCTTCAGTGTATTTTGCAGCAATTCTAAACAGGTTTCAGGCCAAGTCTCTTCACAGAGTGCTTTTGCATGAATAGAAGAGCAGTACATTACTGCAGGTGAGTTCACCGTTGTTGGTCCCCTGTACACCTCAGCACGGTGTGTGTGCAGTGCAATGTCTCAAGGAACATGCATGGGGACAAATATTTTGTTTGCAAATCTTTTGTTTTTCCACTAGATTGGAAAAAAACCCAGAACCAAGTAAAGCTTACAGAAAACCTGGAGAAAGGAAAAAACCCAAAGCAAGTTAATTTAGCTCTGTATAAGCAACATTTCAATTGTTCTAAGAATTTTTTTATTGGAAAGAATATATTGGAATATTGGAATATATTGGAATATAAATATATGGACACTATAGTATTTTGCAAAAGGTCTGCCTGTACACTTCTGAACTTTGGATAAGCTAAGAAACAATTATTTTATAGTTTTAAGAATAATGAAAATGAATTAAAATTGCCTACCAAGCTATAAATTAATGCAGAGGTACAGTATAGCTCCTGCAAGTGGCTTGTTATCTCATTCTTACCAGTTCACAAGTATGCTAGTTTGCAAAGCCAAAATTCTAGTATATATCTCACAGAACTTTTAAAGTAAGTTGGAATTAGGTGTAAACACACTTTTCAGTGTTCTGTTGCTCAAAAGAGATGTTTTTTGTTGCTATGGGAGCATGTTCTTGGGCTTTGGGGTAAAATTCATTTATCTAGCACATTGCTTATTTAGATTACAGTTTTTAAGTAATTTCCTACAGAACCTTTGAATTCTGGATATCTCTGGATGCTTGTTTATGTGAACCACTGATTTTGGTTTTGGATTTTTAAGAAAAAGGTTCTGGTTTTGACCTTATCGATCATGAAATGGGGTTCTGTGATGGGGACTAAAATCAGGACTAGGAAAGGCATGGACGAGCTAGTACATAATGCTTAGCTTGATGTAACTAAGACCAATTTTCCATGATTTTCATTTACATGTATGGAGTGTTTTGCATACTGTGACCTCTCAATTAACATTATTTATATCTCAGTAAACTACCATGCTACTTTTCCAGATGTCCTAATCCTTTATGTAAATGTACTTATTAAATCCAGCCACCAGGCTCAGTGAAACCTGCCAAATCCACTGTGTCTGGACTCACACACTCCATAGACTAAGCTTTATTTGCATAAACTTGTTCTGTAAGTGTAATCTTACTTATCATCTGAAGAGTTAAAGTTTCACTAATGTAAATCCCTGACAAATCAAGCACAGATGTAACTGTTTGCCCCCAGGCTCAGCCTGTCGATTCACCACCACCCTTGTATCTTTTCCCTGCTCCTTCCTCCAAACTCTCCACCATCCTCCCCACCCAGCAAGTGCTTTTTTAGTACTGCTAGTCATTTAGTACTGTTTATGTAGATACATAGCAGGAACTAAACAGGGCACTGGAAATTAGTCGTTTGGGTTTTTCCCTTTAGATGAAACTCTCTCACAAATAGTGGTAGCCTGCAGTTCTTAATATCTGTTTTTACCACCTGGAAAAATTTGCTCTGTCAATCCCTGGGTGCCAGACAGATTGTTGCAGTTTGCCAGGTGATGTTCCAGATAAGGAGTTGAGCTCAATAAATGCTTAATGTAAGCTGGCAAATTCCATAAAGCATCCAAGGAAAATTCAATCAGACAATAGCAGGGTGGTGGTGGTGGGGTAACTCCCAAAAACACGAGAAAGAAGTAGATGATGGGGTGAGGAGATGATTCTTCATATTCTTTTGTCTGTGAGAAATGAAAGTTCCCTTCCAGTCATAAAAAGAGTAAGTTGAAAACCAAAATAAAATCTGCCAGCCTTCAAACCTTTTATGAAAATAAGGAAAATGTTACTTTAGAATTCAGAGGGTGTTGGCATACACTGGGTTTGTTTCTGATTACTTTAATTCTAAATATGTTTCTTTTGCTGGTACCCAGTTGCTATTTATTTGGCTTTAGTCTTTGATCTCCCTTATGCTGGCACATCATAAAAAACATATTCCTGTTTGAATTCTATATTATGCAGTTAGTCTTTGCTCGTTATGTTCGCCTGGCCGGTTGAACATATAGAATAAGACTCTCTTTGTTTTTTGATAGGCTCCAGGTGTTTATCACTCTAACTTACTAATGGATTTGACCACAGAATATGCATGCAAGAAGAAAACTGAAAATCAAATGGCAAAATTACTGGTTTGATAATTCAGTGGCCTCCTATACCATAACCACAGGAACCACACACATACAGGAGTGCATGCACACAGGGTGAGTTTTTTGAAAGCAAGGGTCCTTCGCTTATTGGGTTTTCTTGAGGTGGATTTTTCATTCCTAAAATTAAGTTTTGTTTCAGATTTGTTTGCCACTCTGAGTTTTCTTTGAAAGCTTTTTGAATTTAGGCCCTGCTTATTCAATTCCACTTAATAGTGCATTTGAGGAATGTCCTGTATTTAGCTGAGATGCTGCAATTCCTACAACTTTCCTACTCCTCCCTTGTAATTCCAAGGAAAGGGAGCATTCCTATCAGCCTGTCAGACACTGACAGCTCCGGATAACATTTTTAATCTCATTTCAATAGCTTGGGAACTGCTGATATTAATGTAGTATCTCAGCTGAGGAGCCAAAACTTTCTTTCACCTATTAACCACACTGTTTTACAGTAGCCAAAAATGACTCTTGTTTTCCTCCCTCATTTCTGGTTAATCCAAATTTTGCAGTGGAAAATTACAAAAATTCCAATTTAAAGAAAAATCCTTATTCCTATACATACCACCAAATGATAATTACCTGTTTAAGTGCAAAGGTCTCTGAAGGAACTTGGCTTTAACTTTTGAGGTCTGTAACAACTGCTGCAAAATACACTGCAACGAAAGCTGATTTGAATTTATCCTTCAAAGAGATTGCACACAAATCATATCCCTTTAGTGCTTGGAATCTTTCCCCTTGTATAAATTATTTGATTATTTGAAATTTTAAAAGTAAATCTCAGATTAGCTCATTGATTAAGTTTAATGACTGTGTGTCCTAAGACAAGTAAAATTTATCTTTGTTTCACTTCAACAGAGATAGTTTAAAAAAGTGAAGCTGCATAAATATATTCTGTATGTGCCTATACACACAGGTGAAATCACATAGATGTGAACCTTATTTTAGTTAGAATTACAAGTGGATCATATCAATAGTAACTGATTTCACTGTGATATAGGGGGTAACCCAAGCATTCCTCACAATTCAATTTTCCTATTTTGTTATATTGCTTGTTGATTTCCATACTTTAAAAAGTGAGGATGTCTTTTCAGTCTAAACGTGATGCTGTAGTTACCAGTTTCATTGAAAAAAATTAAACTTTTAATTCCAGTATATACCTAAGTACTTTGAATTTTGCGTTGAGCTTAACACAGTTTTCTAAGAACTATAGCAGCACTGAAGTTTGAAAGCGTATAGAAAATAATCTGAGGACAGATTTATTGTGCCGAGGGTCAGAATTACCCCATTTACACCTGCTAAATATTAAACACTGATGTTTTTGTTAATTTTATCTTTGGCTGCAGTAGAGGCTTCTTTCAGAGGTCAAACATGCTTGCTGTGTTGGTGACTTGCTGTGTTGCCATGCTGATGCAGGGGTTTAGCTGACATCCATGGGCTTGTCAAGCTTTTTTCATTGAGAGAAGGAACTGATGCGGCAATTCAGCATATTAACGAGGAATGCATGCAAGCCCTGTTTTGAGGAGTGGAAGGAAAATAAATGGCAACACTTTTCTTGCAAATAGTTTGTAGGACTCTTTCCAATGGATCCCAAGTATATGACTGTCACAAATGCTCTTCTGCCTCCCAAACAGCCTTTTAGCTGAAAAGTAGACTTCTGGTTCCCAAATTATGATCTGATTCTGAGACTGAGCCAAAGTTTGAGTGCAAGTCCCAGGCCCCTCCTGGGGTAGTGCTTTGGTTTTGGATAGGTCCTGGTGGTCTTCTTTTAAACAGTGACTGCCATTATTTTCAGCAACTCATATAGAAAATAGATTTAGTTCCCTGGACATGAAAGAAGTCAGATTACCCTCTGGCTCTTCTGCTATCTGTGGATCAGGTACAGCTGAAGGCAGCTATTGTCATTTGCAAAAGAATGGAGAAGGGAGGGCCAAGAACCAGGGCAGTGAAGGAAAAGGCAAGAAGATATAGCAGCTTGAGGGAATGGAGCAGTGACAACAGCTCTTAGGTCCATGTGATCCAAAACCAAATAAAGCATAGAAGAAGGCAGAGTTATGAGGCATAAAAGGAAAATAAAAAGGACTTACCTGTCTGGTTTTACAGTGCTTCAAAATACTTTTTTTGTTGCTCTTGGGAAGGTAAAGTTCTATCCAGAAATGAAAAAGCAACAACAGCAGTTGCTTTTATACAATACACTACAGAGCACTATCAATTCCTGCTTATTTTCCTCCCTACCATGACAGCTTAATTTAAAGGGGAAAATCTAATTTCCTGTGCCGATTATATATCCAGTTAATTCCAAATTCTCATGTAACGGTTAAAATTCCTGACAATTAATAGAGGAGACACAGCTCTGCAGATGTAATTTAGACACATTCTCATTGAATCTATGAATAATTTAGGCTGGAAGGGACTTCCAGAGGTCTCCTAGTCCAGATCCCCATCTCAAAGCAAGGCCAACTTAGATTTTGTTGCTCAGAACTTTTTCCAGTCAAGCTTTGGTATCTCCAGGGCCAGAAATCCCATACTTTCTCTGGGCCTCTGTTTCAGTGTTTAATGACCCTCATGGCAAAACTGTTTTCCTAATATCTAATCAATTTTTTTTTTATATTATGACAAGTGCTGTTTGTCCCCTGCCTTACTGATGAGCACCAGTTCTGGGGATAGCCTGGCTCTGTTGTCTCTACATCCTCCCATTAGGAAGCTGCAGCAGTAAATGCCCTGTCTCCAGTCTGAATAAACCCATCTCCTTGGTCTTCCACCCACTCCAGGGGCTCCAGGCTAGACCATCCCACCAGCTCTTCACTGGCCTTACTGCAGTACATCTCTGTCTTTCTTATACTTGGGAGCCCAGAGCTGGCACAGGACTCCACTTTTAGGCTATAATGGTGTGAATTTTTCAGTTGAAGGACTATTGCTGATATCTAAATTTCCTCACTCAGAGATGGGGTATGAACACTCTGTTGTGTCCCTATAGAGGAGATAATGTATTACACTGTGTGTGGATTTCCACAGGAAGAAAATTCAGGGCTTATAGGTTTTATGGATCTGTGGATCATTTCTGTAGGTATATCATCTGCTGGTGTTTAGCCTGGACAGTGCTTTCCCGTATCAGAGTGGACCAGCAAAGAAGTCAGTTTCCTTACAGGTATGCATTTTATAAATATCAATGTGGACAGTTTTCGAAAATGCACTGCTGAGTCTCATTAAGATGGGCATCAGCTAGTCTGTTAAAAACTTAATAGGTATTCCCCTGAAAAAATTCTCATTTTAAGTTCTTTTTTAGTCGCTCTGTTCTCTTCCCTATGAGGATGGTGAGTAATTGGAACAGGTTGTCCAAAGCAGCAGTGGCTCCCCATTACTGGAGGTTGTTCAAGGCCAGGCTGGAAGGCTTTGAACAACCTGGTGTAGTGGAAGGTCTCTCTACCCATGCTAGGGAAATTAGAACTCTGGCTAGATGGTTTTTAGGCCTTTTCCAACCCAAACCATACCTCTATGATTCTGTAGAGGTAGATCAGAGAAAGCATCAGCTCTAAATATTATTGCAATATCTATTTAAATGAAAAAAAAAAAACAAACAACAACAGCAAAGAAAAAACTTCTGCTTGGTTTGAAAGGAAGAAAAAATGCTGTATATATCCAGTTTTAAATAAAACAGGCATCATTTACAAGGGACTATCACATACTCTTAGTTCCTTCTCTAAGGCTGTGTGACCCTGGCTGAATTTACACTGCTAAGTGGTATGTGCTCTGTGTGATCTGATACATGACAGGGTTTCCAACAGCGTCAGGTGCTTATCATTCTCCTTCCTCTTGTCTTTTGGAGAGGTGATTATGGAGAGCCTGGAGGCAAATTAGAAAACAGCAGATTAGCGCTTACATCAGTGATGCAATAAAAGTGACTGATTTATGTGTCCTTAACAATTAGAACTCACCCAACTCTACATACAGTACTGATACAAAAATGTATTTTAGTTATGAACTTTAGGACAAAAAGGTTTTTTGGATAGTCTTTTCAAAAGCAAAGTCTCAGGAGGCACAAGAAGTTTCAGGAGCTCAAGATTGTGTCAAAAGCCGTATGATCAAGCATGTATTGTCCTTTTTCAATTCCAGTAGTTATGCAGCTTTGCTACTTGCCTATCTTCAGAGTCAACATTTTTAAGTATTGTTGAAATGGGACTTCAGAGAAGGAAGTCCTTGTTATAAAATTTTAGCTGTAAGACCTCACAGAGTAGAAATCCCAACCTGTGAATAAAAGTATGGCCTTTATTAAATCCAGTGGCCTATTTTGTCTAAACACTGACTTTTGAGTACCCTTTGGTTTTATCTTGTGACTCTAGGAATCCACCCCTTGCACCCTCACTGCTGGTGGGTAGCTCAGGAGCTGAACCCGAATTGACAATAGGCTTTGCTCACATCTTGTGGAGAGGTCGCCCACAATTTGGTTTTGATGTTTACTGTTTCTATTATTAACCATTACACTTCAAAGCACTTCTAAGACTGATCATTAAATGAACACATGAGCAACTCATTTCTTGGGCTAAAGATGGCATCTTGGTATGGATGGCAATTGTGACATGCAGACCTGAAATACCTCAGGAAGCATAAAAGCCAAGGGAATAGTTTTGATGAGCATTACTAGTGGACTGACTGCTGTCCTTGCTTGCTGAGCTAGGCAAAAGGGTGTGAAGTCCTTATTTCACAGAACCAGAAGCTTGTGTGGTCATGGAAAGTAAACAGCAGAAAACCAAGATATTTTTAAGGGGGGCAGGAAGCTCATTAGTTAGTTGTGAGCCTAACCCTGGTGACCCAGACTGCCTATCCACAGCCTGGTAGCTGTCAGTCCAGTCTGTCTCACCCCTTCCCAGCAGAAACTGCTACTGGCTGCAGCATCAAAGCACCCTTGGAATTGCTGTCCTTCCCTGCTGGGCCACTGCTCCTCTTATTGCCTGTCAGAAGAGTGCTCAAGAGAGCTCTGGGGTCTCTGGTCCCAGGGGACACCACCGCTAAGGGTGGCCCTTTGGACCGGTGGGGGCCCTATCCTGCCAGGTATGACAGTTCTGAGCACATTCCAGCCTTCTGTAGGTTCTCCTCTGAAAAAAATGCCTCTGCTGTGCCTGCTGTCAAATATCTGCAGAGTATCCTGGCCTCTTCCATAGGTCTTCTGAGCAGCAAGGGGGGAGCAGTGAGAGGATGTTTGTTTTGAAAAGGGAAAGGGAAGCAGTATTGGGCTGTAAGCGTATCTGGGGGCGGGCAGACTGGTAAAGCATGCAGGTTGTATTTCTCAGGGTTGAATGGTAACAAGACAGCAGTAGAAACAAAGCATTCTTTAAGGAAATAAAGAGAGAAGTAAAACTGAAAGGGTCCTTAGTGCAGCATTTTGAGTTTATGAGGCATTTCCTCTTGCAGATGAATGTGGATAGTTTAACTTTTCTGCACATTGTTGTTAAAAATGACTGGAGTACAACTACAAATAGATGTTTGTTCTCCTGTCTGCAGATTCTAAACACAAAAATGCAAAATTGAGCATTGGGTTCAGTGTCAGATCCCCTGTAAAGCCAATGGAAATGATATAGTTTACATGGACATAAAATGTTACCCTCAGTCTGGATTGCTAAACCACTAGGGTAAGTGGTGAGAAAACTTATTTATAGACATTTCTATGACATCTAGAAACCTTTTCCCATGGCTGCATTTCCAAGCATCTTCATTTGCTTACTGTGCACTTTTTTGCAAATGTAAATTGTAGTTGCACAAATCTTTTGGAAGGTCAGTTGTAGAAGAGCTGCAAACCAGTTTCTTTTGAAAAACAACATATATTTGTCAACTAAATGAAAAAAAAATTAATGGAAAAAAAGATTAAGAATGGTTAAGTCATCTAATCCAAGAACTGGGGCAGCACAGTGGAACTGGAGTGACCAGCTGTTCTCCTGAAATCACAAGATCATGATCACTGAATAACCCTTTGAATGTGTGCCAAGAATAAATCTTATTAAATTTTTTGGCCAAGATGTTCAATACCAATCACCCAAATAAGCTTGGAAATAGTAACATTTGATCTACAAAAAAATCAGGATTAATTTGAGAGGTAATTTGGTTCAGGAGAATTATCACAAAAAATCATGGAGTATTCCAAGCTGGAAGGCACCCAGAAGGATCCCTGTGTCTAATTCCGGAGTGAATGGCCCACACAGGGGGTTAAACCAACAACCTTGGCATTATTAGCACCATGAGCTAACCAACTGACCTAATCTTAGGGCTGCCAGACAAGCTCATCTAAGAACCTGTTCTCTTTTCAACCCGCACATCACTGCATCATCTTACAAGATTCACTCTTAATATTCTTTTTGATGACAAAAGAACTTGTTCTTTGTGTATCTTATTTTAAAGCATATTTTTCAGCCCTTCTGTTGTTTATATGACTCCTTTCCTAAATTACCGAGGAGAGGCATATAATGCAGGGGCTGATTCAGTGCTGCCTCAGAGGATCTGGGGGGCCAAGCTGCCAGGACAGGCTCTTTCTACCTCTGTTAGGCTCTAGTGGGTTTAAGCAGATATTGCAGAGGAAAAAGGCCATGATCACACCTTGCTTAGATGGCTCCCCAAGCAGACTTGCCTACTTTTTGAACAGGCCCCTGTTTAGGATCAGCCATTCAGATCTTCTTCAGCTTAGGGAAAAATATCTTTGTAAACTTAAAATATGAACATGTGTTCAGAAAGCCAAGGGAGCAGAGGCAAGATCAGGCTAAGACAAGCTGGAAATATCAAACAGAGTGTGCATTAGCCTGCATTGTTGGATCACTTGACTATTTAATCCCCAGTTATGGGGCAAGAAATCCCTATACAACATGCAGCAGGACTTGACAGGAAGTGAGACAGGAGAAAATGAATTGTTGTGTCTTGTGATATGCTGTATGCAAAAGTGAGCCAGGGGTGAAAGGGTATGATGACAAAGCTGTTGGCAATTTAAATCTTGGCTCAGGCATAAAATAAATACATTATTCCTGATGGTGAAATTGGATGGTGCTGTCATGGATTCATTTTGTCTTCCTGGTGTTTTTCTAGCCCCTTCTCTTTCATTTGACCTATGGCACTTATATCTACATGCCAATGTGTCAAAATACTCTTTGAATGTGTCAGGTTTGAGTGCACTTTAATTGCAACCCAGGCTGCATGCATTTTATCTGAACTCCACATCCAGATACCATTAAAACTGATGAATTTGGAGGGTTGTACCAGGCCTTCTAAAGATGGCATTGACTGGGGCAGGTCTGCTTTGGGGCATGGTACCACTTTTGCCCCAGCTTTTACTCTGCCTTTGAGTGTGCAGGGCTGATCAGGATTGCCAGGAGGGTGTTACAGGATTTTCATAGAGCTAGGAGCAGGGTCCTTAAACTTCACAAGAGGCAACATGAGCTCACAGAGTTAAAACTAAAGCAAACCAAGGCAAACCAGAAATATTGTGGCAGTAACTGTGTGCATTGGGAACGTTAACTTTCCATTTGTGTCTCCTGTATTTTTTCACTTTCATGATTTTCTTTTTCATGTGGTTTTCTTTCTCTTCTTTTTCCCTTACAGTTTTTACATTTTCTGGAAATGACACCTTTTGCCATGCTGTAGATATTTGTGCAGGGGGTCTCTGACTGATGGCCTGGCTGCTACTGCAGTGACAAAGATGGGGATTTCCTCTGGGAGCAGGAAGGATAACCTCTGTTTGCGTGTGACTGACTCTGCTTGCTCCTAGCAACCTCCCTGCTTCTTGCAAGATGTTTCCTTTTCAGTTTGCACCAGTGGATGGGGATAGAATAAAAGGAGCAGGTTGATACTTTTGTTTGGATAACTTCATCCTGCCGCCCTCATTTACTTATCTAAAGCTTATCTGAAACTTTATGGGCTGGAAAGTCACAAAATCAGATGTTCTTGGGAGTGCTTTACTGCTTTCTAGGCTTGGTGTGGGTGGACATACTGCAGGCACAGCTTGTCACGCAGTGTTTTGGTAGCTCTAGTTCCTTACAGCTGCCTAGAGCTTGGCTACACATGAAAAATTAAACAAATGAAATATTGGTGGAATTTGGTAAGCACTCTGGAGCACAGCCTGCAGCTTTGTGCTTGGCTTACTGCTGCTTTTCCAGGGGAAGGCGAGCCACCTCTTTCCAGTGACCTGGGCCCTCACAGCTGCTCCCAGGACCTGTGCTCTGAACCCACCATTTTGAAGCCCAAGTGTAAAATAATTTCAACCCCATTCCTTATTTGTATTTGAATTCCTTATAGAATATTTGGTGCCAAGATTGTGGCTGTGTCTTGGTTTTCTATGGATCTTAATGGAGACAAAAAAAAACTTTTAGCCATTTAACTAAAAATATGTGAAATAGGATTAGCCTGTACCTTGTAAAATTTTATTTTAAGAAACTAAGGCCCTGATCCAATCACAATGAGGTCAGTGGGACACTTTCCACTGATTCAGTGGGGCTTGGACATGGTCCTAAGACATTATTTTCAGAAACAAGGACTGTGAGAAATGTATCTAATATTAGAAATTTATTGTTTATATTCTTTCTATAATTAAAATGGCCAGCTGCTGTTAAAAGGTTTCCTCTGAGCTGAATGTCTGCATACTAAATTTGAGTCTGAAGCAAAATGAGAGCTGTTGGCTCTTGACAACAAAGGTTTTCTGCACAAGGATCCAAGTGGGCTGGTGTCTCAGCTGTCCTGTTCCACAAGGCAGTGCTGCAAGACATTTGTTCAAGATCTCCAGCCTCTTTCCCAAACATGACAGAAGCCTGCAGTCAATGAGTAGATTTGGAAAAGCTGTTTACATATGACACCACCACGACAGGAATGTATGTAGCTGATCGGATCCACACCTCATTTGTGCTGTTCTTGGACAGGCACAACTGAGCCTGCCCTGAAAGAAGTTTATACTTCTTTGGAGTCCTTAATGGCTTGAAATCTTGAAAGACTGAGACACTTGCTGTCAACACTAGGTGTACAGACAGCCCAGACCTCCAGATGGATGGAGACTTGCTGGATGGGGAAGCAGCTCTTTGCCAATATCTTTAGTAAATAAAAGGAATTTACATGGGTAAGCTGGGGCCATTAGTATGCAGGGAATCGGTTGAGGTAATTTTTCCTTTTACAGCTGCTAAATAATGGGGCAAAATTACTATCTGTGTCCACCATCTGTTTCACCCATGCAAGGGATGGACAGTGCCTCTAGGCAGGAAGGGCAGCTTTTGGGACTGAAGTACAAGATCCAAACTGGAAGACATAGAAGAGATGGAAAAGCATGAAAAAAAGGAACTGATGAGGGATGGCCTTTCTTTTGGGATGTGAAGATTGTCTGTGAGTGTTCAGGGTCACCCATTCCTCTGCAGGGACCCAAGGCACACTCAGGACTGTCAAGAGACACTCAACATGGCTGAGCATTGAAACACACCTAAACGCTGAGCACTGGTGATAAGAAGTGACAGCAGGGCCACCTCAGAGCTGTTTGGGCAGGACATGGCCCCATTTTTCTTGCAGGCTGCTGGGTACTGTCCTGAGAAGTGAGTGAGGTTTCTTTTCCTGGCCATGGCCACCCAACATTGCCTTTGTCTGGGACATCAATGGGGGCAAGAAGAGGCTGTGATGATGATCTAACCAGCCAGCCAGAGGTGATCTCCTCTCCTATGGAGCGTTCACCCCTTCCAAATTACTATTTAATTGTGTCCCCCACCTCCCCTTTCCCTCCTGTAGAATCGTGTCTGTGTGGACCCCCTTGTTTAAATCCTTTCCTGGTGAGGTTACCTGTTCTTGAGTGCTCCTGAAGAGTCATGTACCTTCCTGAGTTCCTGCACAGGAAGCTCCAGCATGTGCCATTTAAGCAATTTTCACAAGAATGTTGGGAAGCTGAATCAGTGCTTCTTGCTGCACAAGAGAGAAGAAACACTTCAAACACCAATCTTTTATAAAAAGTTACATTTCCTCCCATGTCAGAACACTCTGGCTGATGTTGGGCAGGAATCAAATGTTCTTTTACTTCCTTCATTCCTTGTATCCAACTGCACTCTACCACTGCTAACATACTGGCTGAAACCAAAATTTGATCTCACTCCAGTTTCACACCTGAATGCCTGAATCTGATGCAGATTTATTGAAAGATATGGGATCTGTTGGACACAAACTGGTATTGCTGAGCAGTCAGTCACACATAACCAGTCCTTCTGGAATTAGTAATGGCTCGAAGATTTGAATGGACTTCAACATTTGGAGACATTAAGCATGGCTTTAATCTCTTTACCTTTTGAACTTACATCAATTACTTAATTCTTTGGATATTCTAGAGAGCTGGCTTCAGTTTTAATAGATTTTCATATAAAATGGACCATCTCTTACGTTTGCTTGCTTTGGGTAATATTTTATAATAAATTCTTGATAGTTAGAGATTTTTGAAAACTGAATTTTATTACTACGGTGGCATCCAGTGCTTTCTCAGTGCTCCACCATGACATCAAAAACCACAATTATAGTGAAGTAGACTGTCTGGTAACTATGTGTATTTTACTCACATAAAATGAACAAATGCAAAAATTTACACTAAAAAAAGAGAAAATTTAACTTTAAATTGGTCTTTCCCAATATACATGCTAAGCCCTGTTGCATATAATTGATCCAACAACACAAACACCAATAAATAGGAATCTCTTTCCATTTAAGTTTCCCCTTATCTATCATGCATCAATGTGCATGGTTGACACCTGAGATGTAGAAATGGAATACTTAAATGTAATTTTTTTTTCTTTTAATAAAACAACCTTGTTTATATTTAATGAAAACTTGAAGAGTGTTTAAACACCACTCACCTTAGAACAGTTCTTGAGTGAGACTGATACCGGCCTACTATCCTTAGATTTAGGCCAAAGTTGCATGGTTGCTTCAGCCAGTGTTGTGTAGGGGGGCTGTGAGGAAAACAGCAGCTCTTTCTCTCTCTTCATTGGTCACATGTCCACATCTTTTCCATGTGCTCATATTAGTGCTCATCCAACAGTGCTGGAGAAGCAAGGCACAATGGAGGGCTGGGTGAGGAAAAGCTGATTTTTAACTACGTCCATTCCCTGGTCCGGCTCCCTGCAGAACCAAACAAATTACTCACAGCTGCAAGGGCACAAGTGGCTTTGGGTAGGTGAAAAAGGGAGAAGGAAGCACCCCACCCACCCCCTTTCAACACGGCTCCGACTGGAATAAAATAATCGTGGAACTTCAGCCGCAGTAAAGCAAGCAGGAGTACCTGCTGAGGCTTGGTTTGTGCAGGAACAGAAACAATAAAAGTTGAAAGGAAGCTATAGGGTTTGATGAGGTTTGTCTATGTTTGGCAAAGACTTTTTCCTTTCTTAGAGGTTCTTGGAAATGTCTTCAAAACATTCCAGGCTTGGTTTTGCTCCTTAAATACTGTTCAGTGTTTTATTTTAACAGCAAAGAGCCAAATTCTTCCCTCAGATATGTATGCAAATACTCCCACATTAATCGGAAGAATTGTCTGCAAATTCCCTAAGTGCAGGAGGTTTCTCATTTGGTATGTATTTTGCTTCTTAAGGAGAAGTCAATTCTGAGCACAAAACCTATTCACACAAATTCACAAAAATTTTGTGTTTTTCCAGCATGGATTGAGGATCAGTTGCTCTCACTCTACAGGGAACACTAACATATTTCACGAGAAGACTCAGTGGCTACAAAAAAATTGCCCACAAAGCACAGGGTGTATCAGGACACTTAAAATAGGGAATCTGATTCTCTGATTTATGAGAAATCATGAAGAGGTAGGAAGAGCTGCATGTCAGAATAGGATAAGACATTAATTCATGGAAAAGAAATTGGTACATCATATTTGATTTAAAATACAAGTACTGAAACAGTAATGTAGGTCTTTATACTACTTGATAAAACACTAGTGGACTCTAAAAATAGGTTTTAAAAACTGAGCTGCTGTTTTGATTTGTAAAACAAGTTAAACCAAACTTGACAATAAGGCATGTGCTTTAGATTTCCCTGGTTTGAGGCACTGTTTACTCTGGCAGATGTATCCTTAAGTGAAGCTTTTTTTCCCCCCTCAAAGCTGTTACATGGTAGACTGATGTTGGCTGACCCTGAAGCAAAAATTTGAAAACAGCACATTTATTTTCCTGCTAATGCTAAACACATATGCCATGCAGCATTTTTTTGGTCTAGATGGAAAATCTTCAAATCTGGACTATTTGTCCCTTTTACCCGGACTTTCAATGTTTTCATGAACACAAAAATAACATAACAAACCTGGGGGATGGGAGCATGTGTGTTTTGCAGTGGGAGAGCAGCCTGTAATTTGCAGGCTGCAGGCTGGAAGGGGTAAATGGGAAGAGCCAAAGGGTCAGCCTGGTCCCATGCTGTGTCAGTGACAATGGGTTTTCCCACATGCCTCAGCACCCAGCAAAGCTCACAGAGTGCTGCTGCCCAACTGGGCAAAATGTTAGCAGACCTATAAATTCCCTTCTCTTACTTTCCTTATAACACAGGCAAAATACCAGACTGACAGTCATCTTTGCTACTACTTGAACAATTCATTGGGGGAAAAAACCTCAATAAAATCCTGCAATATTGTTGATATTTACAGAAAGCTCTAGAGAAAGATTACTTTTAGGAATAGTGGTATTGCTGTAATGTGTAGGCCCCATGCTACAGAGATTTTGTGGAGACCACACATGATTGCCTTTATTTTAGTAGCTTTCATGAAGGTGTAAATAAAGCCAGCATACCTGTAGAGCCACAGTCAATCTCCAAGACACTGAGATTTCTCTCACTGGAAACCAACTCAAAATACCCCCTAAGTTGTGCTGGACTCAGCTGAGAGTGTCAGGGTGTGTTACCAAAAAAATGGTGCAATGTGAGCTTGCTGACTGAAGTTGCTAAAATGGAGCAGTGGTTTGAGTAAAACACTGAGGGTCTGTTCCATGCAATTCTTGAATGGATTTGACTGGAATGGACTTCAGCTAAATGGATTAAATTGTTAAACCAATTTAAGGAAGTCCATGTTCAGAGATGAAAGAAGTTACTTAAATTGGTGCCAATCCTCACATCAGTAAGGAGGGAAAAAAGATTTAAGAAAGAAGGACTTATAAGAGATCATTCCTCTTGATGAAATTTCTAAACTTTTGCCAATGCTAACTGAAAGGAATGAAAAAAAGTCCTCTGGAGAGCTTTTAGCAATTAGTTCCTGTTTGCAAAGAATCTGGGTCTGTGTTTCTCTAGGGCGCGCAGCCCAACAATTTTTTATGTTTTTTTTTTAAAAACTGGACTGCACCTCATTAGAGATGCCCAGCTGTATTTTTCTCTCTCTTTCACAGCCATACACATCACTTTTCATCCTGTCCTTTTCATCACCTACTGCTTCTTTAGCAAGTACAGCAAGTGAAAATAGAGCACAAAGAAATCTCATCCGCATTTATAAGCCTTCTCCTGCTGTTTAGTGGCTGGAAACACAGAATTAAAGCAGCACCTTGAGACACAGTGCTGTGGCCATCACCCTTGCAGATATTCTGCAGCCACCAGTGGTGTGTGGAGCACAGATCCAGGAGCTTTGTTACAAGGTACCCGAGGATCTGGTAATAATAATCACAAAAATCTATTATTATCAATAATAAATAATCACAAAAATATATTATTTTATTGTAGAGGGCCAGGCTGCCACGGCCTCCCTCTGAACTGGCAAATAAGCTACCTCTAGCCTACAAATTATATGGCTGTCTCATTGCAAGCAGCAAAATTAAAGTGAATCACACACTACCATGCTACAGATTCTAGATTACATTGGTGCCATTGTGTCAGAGCGAGTTGTGCTAATCCTCATTTACACAGACACATTTCCAGTAGGTTATGGGTGAAACCTGGAAGAGCCCTATAGACTGTTATGGCTCTGAATGATGTATAGACTAAAACTTATGTGACTACATAACCATTCTATAGGGACGTAGCTGAGCTTTACTTTTAAAACCACAGGTATCTCATATTTGACTCCTATGGGGTTGGCTAATAGAGATACTAATAGGGTAGAAGTGCGCTTCTGGTTCCCCTTAGAGGAGGTAGCAGGAGTTGAAGCTACAGTCTACTGGGTCGACCATTCTCTAGGATTGAATCATTGCAGAAATTCTCAAGAGAAATGACAAAAGTAGGACCAGTGTGGGAGAACCACGGTGCCAGCCTGTAGGAAAAAAAAAAAAAAAAAACCATAGTCAAAGACACTTCTGTTTTTCTCCTGTTGCATTTTGGAATGACAAAATGAGGTTATAGGCAATATATAATGCAGATTGTGAATAAAATTGTTTTTTATTCTAATAGCAAAATTCTCACTACTTGACTAGAATTTCAAGAGCTTCAGTAAAAAGACTTGCTCTCAAAGGTAACAACCAATATGAGCTGGTGTCCTTGAATGCAGAGGTGTGGCCTCTGAAAACAAGAGATGCATAACAGTACCCTTCTGTTCTGTAGCTTAGCAGCTTGGGATGTAAATGAATACTCTTCAAAAGAAGATTTCCCATTTTAATTGGCAAGAAGAGAGATCCAGGTTAGAAAGTAGATTTTGTATTCAAAGCTGCCCAGTGTAGATGCAATTATATTTGTATTAAAGTGCATTTGTCAAGGTTCAGTAAGAATTCTCTCTTCTCAATTTTTACGTATTTCTGCAGTCATGTATGTCTATCTATCCACGTATATGTGTGGGTATATACATATGTATGTGTATACATAAATCCTTTGGATGTGTTTGTGCATATATGTCCATACATATAAAAGATATGTTGTTATATAAAACTCCTTTTATATTTTACTATATTATGGGAAGTATTTCCATACTGATTTTAACTCCTGTCCAAATTAAGTAACTTTATTAATTTAGTATTGAGCTTACTTTTTTTCATTCACTACATTTACAAATCAAATGTGTAATACGGAAGATATTTTACATCCATATAATCAAAATGGAGCACTGTTTCATTTGAGGCCAATATAAAATGAGCTATCTTTATTGTCCAGCTAACTGACGTCTGCACAGCACAAGCAACAATTCCACTGGCCTGTGCTCTTAATAAGTCTTCCAGTGAGACCTAATCAAAAACAAATTTAAATCTCTTTCCTGCTGCATTATAGACATGATGCCTGGAATAAAGCACCAGAATCAAATCTCCCACTCAATGCTGGTTTTTTAAAATACTTTTCTCATGTCACACTAACACTGTGAGAGGGGCAGAGGAGATGGAAAAGAGGGGAAGCCTGGAGAGCATGGGCTAGTCAGACAAAGCAGAGAGGAGAGTGAGGGTGCACCAGCCTACTGCCAGATGAGCTGCACTGTGCTTGCCTTTGCAGCTGCCTCCAAAAATGATTCCTTGGGCCTTCTGGAATGCACTAAATGCATTGGAGTTAGTATCATTTGTAACAGATCTGTAACAAATACAGCTCAGATAATGGCACCCACCTGAAGAGATCATCTCACAACACCTGTGGAGATGCTGCCATCTCAGGCAGGGTCTCCTTTTGTTAGCAATAAACCAGAAAAGGGTGTTTCAGTCATTCTGCTGCTATTAATCTGAGTTGGCTAAAAAGCTTTATTCAAATAATTTATTTGGTATCCAGCTTCATGGCACCAGTGTTTTTGGAAAGGTGGTGATTTTTAGAGCATTTCCTCTTGGTTATGGAGAGTTCCACCACACTGTTCCTACACACATCAGGGAAATCCTAGTTTCCCCATTCCTTCAGTGAAGGGCAGGAATCAGTCTGAGATTTTCATAGTGAGTGCCTCAAAGACAAAGGCATCCATTTTTTTCCTTTGGGATGCCAACCTCACCTATAAATTTTCCTAATATACTTCAATGTGGATGCCACTCCCTTAATTTCTATGGAACTAAGCAAAAAAAAAAGGCATGTTTATGCATGGTGCCAAAGCATTACCTTTTATTTCAAATGCCCTATTTCTGTTCAAAAGGCCTAAACTGTTATGGAAATATTTTCAGTTTCTCAGTTTAGCAGGAATCTCCTAAAAATCAATTTAATTTGGAGCAAAATATTGTCTTTTTACACTCTCCTTCCTTTTTCAGCAGTGCTTTATTTAGGAGGTCAGAAAAACAAAAAATCAATTATTAACTCAGCTCTGTTGAATAGCAGGAGATTTCTCCTACCAAGCAGCACAGCTCTCTGTCAGTCCTTTGGCTGGTTATCTAAGGTAAGTGTCACTGTATTACCAGTACTTCGTATTTAGTGCTGGCACTGTTGATTTTATTCCAAAGGACTTTCTTCTCCAAAGAAAATGACCATATTTAGCTATACTAAAATGTTATATTAAATTTTTTTAGTTGTCCTAAAAAAACAGTGCTCAGGCTGGCTCTGAGGTGGAGCCTGGTGTGTACATGTGTGTGAGTGTGAGGAACTAACACCCGTTTTTCCCTACCTATCTGAGATTGTGTTTGACAGTGATGTTTTCCCCTCAGCCACTCCACTGTGGGAGGACTTTAGTTACGTCTTTCCTGCCTGTCATTAACAGTGAAACAACTTAAAATAGCCAGTTTTGTGCTCTCTTTCTACACAGAGAGGAGTGATCCAGCCTTGCTCAATAAGGAGTGCATTTGCAGGGGACTGGGCCATTTCTTTACCTGCTTGGGAGTGGTTCACTTATTTATTGTGTTTTCATAACATGTTCCTGGCTTCTACCTTCCTCCTTCTCTAAAAATGCCTTCAGAACACTGTGCTGAAATCTTGCACATCATATATCTTAGAAAGCCATACTCACATCTGGTTTAGAGCCATGGCTGGCATCAGCTATTCTTCTTACTGACTTTAGAACCTAAATATTCATCAGGGATTAAGGCACTGTGAAGGGGGAACCAGCAGCTCTGTAGCACCTGGAAACTTCTAGCACCCTCCTGCCACAGGTGCATTAAGGTTTGGGACACAGCAGTATCGTGGCTGCTTTATACTGCAAAGCTCTAACAGGAGTCCTTGCATCTCCTTGAAGTGTAAGGTAGGGGACATTTAAGGACAATTTTATGATGATTGATTTCATTCTCTCAAAGGCAGAAAAAACCTTGGGAATAGGAAGTACAAGCTAGAATTAGAGAACATTCATATTTTTCAGGAGAGTAATGTCTCATCCAAGGGTATTAGAACGTATACATCCATTGTAAAGTACAACAATGTTGATGATATTCCCTGACTTGTTTATGAGAGTAAGCCTTTCATCAGTGTATAGTTATAAAACTTCACATTTGGTTGTAAGTGCATTTTGCTGGAATAGATAAGAGAAAAAGGAGATTTGTTCACAATTACTTAGCAGTAATCAGTTTTTTGGGGAAAGAGTCTGAGCCACAGTCTTCATCCTTATTCAAGCTTCCCAAGCAGATGTTGTTCAGTGGCCTTGATTCAGTCAAGGGAACAGATTTTAAGTTTAGACTTTAGTTTCCTTAGTAGTCAAGAAAGGGAGAAATAGGTCAGCTCTTGAATCCAGCTCACTTCTGATATTAATCTACAGAAGACAAACATTAAAGTGGAAATTTTGCACGCAGCTTCTCTGGCAGGGAAGTTAAATTTGAAGATTATAATGTGGAGGCTATCAAAGGTTATGACAGCAGATGAATCTTGCCTTGGCCTCCTAATGAAACTTTCGTGGAGCCATACTGGAATTCAGATTGTCTGTGTGATCTAGGTTAATACAATTAAAAACTATGGAAAAAAAAAAAAAAAAAGCCAAGGGAGAGAGTTACTTGCTATTATTGTCCCAAGTTTTTACATGGCTGCTCAAGTCACTTTTGCACCGTAAGAACCCACAGAGACTCGCTTGCCACTTCCAGCTGTGTTTTGTGCTGTAGCAAAAAAAAAAAAACTACCTTCAATTATATGCCCTCTCAGTATCTTCAGTCACAGCAGGTTAAGATCCTATCAGAAGTCTGTTTGCAGTACGCAAATCTTTGGTCTCCTTCGTGCAAAATACAATCCACCTAGGAGGAAAATTAACTGGATTCTGTTAGGATAAATTAACAGGACAATATTTCTCTTTTGTTTATCTACAGTTTCTATTAGCCTCTTCTGAAAAGAAGACAGCAGTTTGATACTTCCTGTCAGAGAACTTTAGTGCTAGAGATTGCCTTTGTCTATTCTGCAGGTTGAGTCAGATAAAAATCTAGTGAAAAGTGTCATATTGACAATGAGACCAACAGAGAATTCTGGCAGTGCCTTTAGTTACACTTGACTTTCTCTAAGCCTGTTATGAATTGTGACAACTGGAAGAGGGTAATAAAGTAAAAATAAAATAAGAAACAACAACAAATAAATACCTCAGAGCATTAAAGCTTCTCAGTTCTGATTTCATTGGGAAAGCAGACCTGCTAACTGTGTTTTATTTTTATCAGCATGTTAATTTGTCTTTTGCTTTTTCTACTGAATAAAGACCACAAAAGTGCTGTTTATTGATGCTGTTGTACACCACAACAACACAAGACTCTGACTTCAGAAGGCTGAAAATGACTCCTTTATTTTTGGGATATGTCTCCCTTTTTATACTATTCTACACAGACTAATTCAATTGGTGAAACAGACAAACTTCTTCAATCAAATTGGTCAGAGCAGAGGGACATCAAGAAGTCCCTCCTAATGAAAGAATGTAAACACAGTACAGTTACAAAGCATGTCTCTTGTTTACAGAAAATTCCCTGGGAAAAAAATTTCAGAAAACCAAGACACCTCAGGCTTGAAACAGGGCTACAGTTTATAAAGTATCTGTGTGAGTGTTTGATTTATTGGTATTGATTTTACCTTGCTTTACATGAGATATTTTACCTAAGATACATAACATCATAATGATCAATCTCTTTCCTGTGATACTGGCTACTGTGGCAGCAATCTTAAAACATGTTTTTGACTGAAAATAACTGAGTACAGTGGACTCAAATGCATATGGCAAGCTCCTCATGAGCACATAATTTGCAGCATTCGCTATGGTGGAAAGATTTTCAAAAGCACTTCTGAAAGTCTGACTTTTTCCATGCTGAACCCATCATCCTTCTGCCTGTCAAGCCCTCCAAGATCCTCCCTTTCTCTGCCATCCCTACTGCTTTGGTCACAATACTGAGGCTTCTGTAGGTGAAACAGAGACAGAATATGCATGTTAACAGTAACCCTATACTAGCGTGCTGCACGAGAGATGCCTGTAGCAGCATGGCATCTCCAGCAGTGTGCCCTAGACAAAGCCTGCCCAGCTATTTCCCCTGCAAACCACTCTGCATGGATGTGGCTGTGGCACAGAGGGCCGCAGGTCCCCGTGGAATGCTTTTGAAAGGCGTTTTGTTTGACATTGTGACAAATCCCAGCTGCACAGCCGGCTGCGGGCTTGCCGAAGGTAGAGAGGAAAGCTTTCCTCATCTCTGGCTTTGCGTGGCTGCTGGGGAGGGCTGCAGTAACATAACTCTACTTTGCTCCATATTTTTCCCATATTTAAAAGAAAATAAACCATATGAAAAAGTGCCCTTCTCACATGCATAAGCACTTCTGAACTCCTCCTGTGCTCTGGATAATTGTTCTCAACTTGCATTTAATTTTAAAGCTTGCTGCTTCTATTTCAGAGTAAAGAGGGATTTGTCAGCCATTTCCAATTACAGCAGTTTGCCTAAGGAAAGACATATTTCTACTTACAAACCTCATACTGCCTGTGTATCTGTACCCATCCAAGCACACCTAGGGCTCAGAAGCAGATAATGACATTGTAAAGTTATAAAAAATAACATTAGCAGTGCCTCCTGTGATAGGATAAGAGGCTTAAATGCTTTAAAGAAAGAGAAGGTTGGAACAAGAGGGAATTTTTAAGGAAGGTGGGATTGACCACTGAAAGAGGCTATTAAGGGAAGGAAGAGTTTGTTGTCTTGCCAACTTCAGATTAACGATAATTTTATTTTTTTTTTCTGGAAGATGTATAATAGTCATATTCATTTAACTGAGTTCAAATCAAATGTAGGCAGTAAAATTTCCAGGTCATCTATAGTCAAGAAATCAAGTAGACATCTAATGGCCCCTTTTAGTCCTAAATTCAAGAGATCAGTGAGAAAACATCAAAGTGCTTGGAATGAAACTGCAAAAGTTTCACTGTGTGAGAGAACTGAGACAACTAAAGAAAGAGGCCTGGATCCTAAACCAGTTTGTGAACACAAGCATCCATCTTTAGAATAGATGTTGACCTCTGCAGTGGACTTGCAACCTCTGTTTAACTCAGGGAGTCATAAAGAGAAATGATCAGAGCATCAGCTGTTTTGCTATGAAGAACCAGTTTTAATAAAGCCCTGCTCTTTTTATGGGTTTTTGAAAAATTTGCAATATCTTTCCATGCATAAGACTCTCTCATTCTTATAATCTTTCTGGCCACTACTGGGACATGTTTTTTTACCTCAGTGAGCTTCAATTTGCCACTAATTCATGGTTCCAAAATGTGAGGGACTACCTGCAGGGAAGTTTAAAGTAGTTTTCATTTGCAAAACAAATCTCCTGGGTAGTCACTTTGTGCCTGAGATAATTCTTTGTCAACCCGTTCAGCCCTGAGAGGGCCAGAATGATACAGCCAACTTTCTCCTCATCCTGGGCTTCTTCAGAGGTCCTGTTGTAGATGAAACAGCCAAGATACCTGGGTGATCTCCAGCACCATGTCCCCATTCCTGTGCCTGACACCCTTTGGTACTGGCACTCCCTTTGCTGCACCAGCTGGGCAGTGGGAGCTGGCTGGGCACACTATGGTGACATGGATGGCTATGCCACCCTTCAGCCACATTGCAGGACTAGCTGGCTAGGTTTGCCTTTAGAAAACCATGACTAAATACTGCCAAGCAGCTGATAATTTTCCAGATCTGCCTCTGGGTATCTGGATTGAAAGTGGTGTTTTTTGGACTGCTGTGGTGGCCGGCAGGGGGGACCTGCCCTACAATGCAAACATTTGTTTAAGCAGTGCTTTTAACAGTAGATTACATCTCAGCAGAGCCATGAGTACTGATTCTGGCTGCATGAAGGCCTCCCTTGTAGCAATACATCTACTCTGAGTGTAGACAAGTCTCAGTAACATTAATAAATTGGCACTGAGGGGTTTCTATAATATCTCAGTTTCTCACAGCCAGTTCAGCTTTAGATAGGACTCTGTGAGTTTTTAAAGGGGCAGACTGGATAAAAATCAAAAGGAGGCAGAAGAGGAGCAGAACTCAGTGTAGACATGACAGGGAAAGGAAGGGTATAATTTTGCAGTCTTAATCTCATTTTGCACTTTTTAGATGAACCTGTCACTCTGGGTGCCCAGGTGCCATTACCCTCCCTCTCTCTCTAGCTATATGTGTAACAGGTGGGAAAGGTGAGGATGTCCAGGTGCTGCTTATTGCCTTGCTTATATCTCCCCCAGTTTCATCTAACCTAGAGCTGCCCCTGCCCATAGCACATCTCTGACTCTCACACTAGGTAACTCTCTGCTCCTCATCTCCATTGTGTGCAGCTTTCTTCACTCCCTGAGTTTGTTATGCTTCCTTTTTTAAAGGCTCACATGCCTTTTCTGAGTCCCTTAGAGTTCCCTTTGTTTACCCAGTAACAGAAAACCTTTCCTTTTCCCAAAGTGTGGCTGTGATCTTGAATTGTTTTTGCTTTGTTTTTTTCTTTCACCTTGCAAACAGCTCTTTAACCTTCCCTGTAAATGCTCAAGATTCTAAACCTCCACAACTCACTCCTCTCACTGCACAATACGGTAATCTCTCCCAAGTTCTGTTGTAGGGATTTGAAAAGCCTGTCTGTGTCCATGCAGTAACAAGACAGCCTTATACTTCTAGTCAAACTAAGATGGAATGACATATCTCTGACAGTCATATCTTAACAGAGGGAAAGCTGTGAAAGTCAGATGTGGGGAGAACCCTTTTCCGAGTTAAAAAAGATGAGACACATTAGTTGCAACCATACAAACATTTTGTCCCTCACTGTTTGGAGTAGCATCTGATCCCAAATATAATACTCATCCTGGGTGGGAATAGGAAAAATAAACTCCCGTAATTTCTCATTCTCTCTGGCTGCTGACATCATACCTTATACTTCTGCTAGTAGTAATTTTTAAACTTACCCAGTCATGGGACAGTGTTCTGGCAAGTTCCTGTTGCTGCTTTTCATAGTGTCATTCAAACACCTCAGCAACAGCCAGCCTAACAAAGTTCTCTCTGAGGCTCAGCCCAGATCAGCACAGAGGCAGAGTAAAGCAATAAGGAATAAACCACACCAATATGTGTATTTGGAGTGGAAAAATAGTTAGGCTAACAAGCTGGAAGTGTCAAGCAGGGGACTCTTGAGAACTGAGTCCATTTCTCCACTCAGTTTGCATGGAATCTTCTTGTGTAAATAATACCAAAACACCTCCTTTCTTACAGAAAGAATGGGGATACAGGAGAGAGAGAGGATTACAGTGAAGGTGAGAGTGATATTGCTAGAAGAACTCAGGTTCTTCTATGTCGCAAGCAGCCCTCTTGTTAGAGGGTAGAAATAAGCTGAGACACAGACTTCTTGTTTATCATAGCATGAGAAGGGTCCTGCTTTATTCTTCTTTGCAGCTCGGCCATCCTGACTCCAACTATTCACTGGCTCTGGCTGCAGCAAGCTCCTGCTGTAGGTTTCCCTTACAGCCTCTGACTGCTGGTTATTTCCTGCTAAACTATGATTACATGCATTAGTTTGCAGACTCTGACTGCAGGCTTTTACCTGGCTAGACTGTGGCTCAGGTTCCAACAACAGACTCTAACTGCAGACCCAGATTGACCTCACGGCAGTAAGTCTCCCTCCTAGGAACCTTCTTTTTCAGGACTCTTCCATCCCCCTCTTCCTCAAAGCTCCTCCTCCTTCATTATCCTCTTCTCACTAGCTAACCCACTCCCTTTTATCACACTTACCTTTATTGGATTTAGCTGTGATTCATCAGGGCTTTATTGCATAATTAACATAGCTGTTACTTATCAGGGGAAAGGTCTCCTGTAATCCCTTCTACACTTCCTGCGTCAGGAGAGTGGTCCAGCCACTGGCTTTAACCCTCCTGCTGTTGGGTGTATGTCCTTGCAGTTTGGTTTAATCACTGTATTAGCCAATTAGGGTGCAGAGAACATCAAGGTAACACTGGGCATTAGGTATGAAAGGCAGAGCATTTGTCTGCCAGTAGCAGTGCAGGCACCAAAGGGTTTAAAATTTGAGACTCATCCTTCCAGCATGAGAAGGCAGCTGAATGTGACTTAGAGGCATTCCGCCATGAATTTAGTTATTTTAAAATTCATGGAGATTTTGAAACATAACATAAATAGTTTAGAAGGATTTAAAAAAAGAGATTTCTAGAGTTAATGGAAACATTCAGTTCAAATAGAAAATATTAATGAAGGAACTTTGGAAGCTTAATAAATGCTTTGAAGTTTCATCAATGTAACCAACTCCTGGAACTGGAGGAAATTTCTCCGTTAGGTGAATCACTCCACAGTTTCCCACCTAAGCTGGTACTGGTCAGTATCATGGGAAAGACAGGAGACAGAATTTGTAACAATTTGAATAACACCAAAAAGGTAATATATTTTCTGCCAAGTCTTTTCCTCTATCCAAAGCAGAAACCAACTAGGAAAATATGTTTAACATCAGACATACTTTTTTCCCCTCATATGAAGAAATCCAGAAGATGAGTGTTTCATTATAAAAATATTTCATACTTAAGAGATACTGTCGCTATGCCCTTGGTTGGGTAGCAGAGTAAACAGTTGCATGAAAGTGAAAAGATTTAAGATGTGTTAAAAGGGAGTTCATTTTAGCTGCACTGTAACTACAATAACATACCTATTTTTTTTCATAGCCATGCCAATCTTGTATGAACACTCTCCCTTCCTGTTACTCTTTCACATTGCCTGGATAGGAAATCAAATGCAATGGAGATGGGTGAGACCAGGAAAGTTTCATATTTTATTGAAATTTGAGGGGTTTTGGAGCTAGTGGCTTGCAGAGGTAGCACTCTGTGGAGGGTTTCATCTGTAGCTTGGTGATTGGCAATTGAAGGATGAACCATGTGAATAGACATGAATGAAAAAGAACAACTACATTTGACCCCAGTTTCGTCTGTTGCAATGCAGGAATAATTTGCAGCTTGAACCATATTTGTTTGATTTGTGTATAGAGAACATGGCATTTTTTGAAAGAAACTCAGTTTTGCTGACTCCTGTGTTTGGAAATTACCTTTTCAGTTACTCAAACAGGAAAGGATAAACGCTGGAAACGTTATTAATGAAACATTAAGCCCCCTCCCTCTCTCCCTTCCCAAAACCCCAGCTCCTAATTCAGCAGAGGTCAAACAATAAAGTTTACAATCACGCACTCCACACTGCTCAGCACTCTGAGCCAGCACACCAGTGACTGGCCAGATTAGTTAATCTTCCTCAGCTTCGTCTTGGGCCCTATAACTACTGCGGCAGGTCATTAACCAGCTGGTGAAGCCCCGGCACATCGTACATTTATTCCCAAACCTTAGCAGCCGTTGTTGAGCCCAGGAGCCTTAAAGAGGTACTTCTGATGTTAGCTGACAGAATGTTAATTTATGCTCGCTGTAATTCAAAGGGATTCCAAGGCAACTGTAAACTAATGAAACCCGAATAACTTTCCTGGAGAAGGTTCCTTATTTAATCAGTTGAACTAAAATGGAAATATGTAAAATGAGCAGTCATTCTTTCTTTTAAAATATAAGGCCTTTTTGTGAAAAGGGAGATAAATGAGAACATGTTGTGTTAGAGGAATGAGATGTAGAAAAATGTTTGATTAATACAAAATATTTATTCTTCCCAAGTTCCTTGATTTTTTTTTTTTTTTTTTTTAACTCTGCTGTTTATCACTGCCAAGAGTGAAAAGGCAAAGAACGCAATGTCTACCAAGTTTGGTAACCTAGCAGAGGTATTGCTTTCAGCCAGGATTTTCTTTTTCTTTCCATTTTTTTTTTTTTTTTTTTTTTTTTTTTTTTTTTTTTTCCTTTTCTTTTCTTTTTAATCTCAAATGAAAGGCTCTCTTTAATCAGATAATTGACCGGCTGGTAATTTTAGCCGTTTGTGACACACCAGTTGGCAGGTACAGTGGTACATAACCATGAGGCTTTTCCTATAGCCCTCCCTCCCTCTGGGACACTCACAGACCTGTCTCTGTCTTATCAGTCCCAGGGGACAATTCCCAAACATTGTGCAATGAAAATGCAAAGAAGGGGCCTTTTCCCTCCCGAAAAGGAGGGCCAGCTGTCAGAGGTAATGACTGCCAGTGGATGCACAGATGGCACTGGAGGTGTTCCCTCAGCCCACTGAGCACCTGGAGAAAGGGAGTGTCCATTGTACAGCTGTTCCTGCACAAGGGCCACGCTCTACCCTGGTCCTGGGGCTCGGGGCCCTTGCCAGGTTGATGGGGGCCCAGCAGCAGCAGACACGGATGTCCCCAGAGCATGCCACACTGGCAAGGAAGGCATAGTCCTGAGGGATCCTCATTTTCGTTTACTGTGGGCTTCTTACTTTTATCCCTTCTCTGCTCTTGGTTTTCAGTGGTGGCTGGGAGTGAAATGTAACTTGCTGCATGACTGACAGACCTTCAAACTCCTCGGCAAACCTTGGGCCATATTTTGAAAGGCCCCTGAAAGAAAAAGGATTGTGTGCTCCCTGAATGCAGGGCTGCTGAACTGCTGCCAACCCCAGGCTGCTCCATTCAAAGGGCTGAGTGAATAAATGAGAATAACATCCTTGGGGACCTCAGGGATCAGTTTACTCTGAAAATCCTCAGCCTTACAAAGGGTCAGAGTCACAAGGTAAATGAAAATGGCTGGGAGGGGAATTTGATGGCCAAAATACTGTAACTGTAGAGGACTTGAAAGAAAACTCTATTTTTTAAAAAGTGAGAGAAGAGAGGAAGCAAACAGGGGAGAATGTGGCTAGCAGGGGGACTTCAGCCTGCAGCCTCACCAGAAGGGAGAGGGGGGAACGAGAACAGGAGAACAGAAAGAAATGTCTCTACTCTCTTAATCAACACCGATCTTTGAAATATTGCTAGGGGCAGTGGCTGTGACATGGGAGAACATCTCTCCTGCCTGATGCCTCAGTGCAACAAAGGTATTTCCTTTGGGCAGTGATAAGCACAGTAGAACAGAACAGAATTTCACTCACTTGGTAAGTAACCAACAGACCTCAGAACATGGAGGGATGAGAAAATGGCTCAGTCATCAGGACATGACTGCACCCTGTCCTGAAAAAACTGAAGAAAATTGCACCTAAGTGCAATTCAGACATTTTTAGTGGTTCAGTTTAAAAATTAACATATAAACTAATTCAGAGACATTTAAAAAGAACATTTTAGAAATAACTTTGCAGTGGTATGGAAAACAAGGATGTGTGCACTGAATGTGTGCACTTATTTTGAGTCTATTTAAATTCGTTAAAGTCAGTAAGTTGTAAAAGGCCAGATGCACATTAACATCTTGAGACGATTGGGAATTAGACACCTAAACACTTCAGTGTCTAAATCTCTGGCTCTTGTTGGTCTTTTCTCTTTACCTTTAGTTGTCTGAGCAACTCCATTAATACTGACAGTAGTGAAGTTAAACATGGTCCTAAACATTTGCAGGATCAGGAGGTATGTGACTTAGAGCAGCCGCAGTTTCTTATTAGGTGTTTGTACAGTGCCTGGCATCTGGGCCCCATCTCAGTTGGAGTTACTGCAATTCAAGTCATAGCAATTTAAAGAATAGGTTAAATACTGAATTATAGAAATCTTCTGACAGATTATCTTCTGCTGGTGAAATAATTTTTCAGGTCTTTAATGTCAGGATAACTCAGCTGACAAGTGCACAGCTTTGGTCAGAATGCTTCTTCCTAAATGATCATTGCACCTTAACTAAGGGAGAAGTTTTATGTGCAGCTGAACTCATTTGTGCTCTCATATGCCCAACGTGATAACTGTAGGCTACCAAGAGAGTTACAGGCATGTCTCCCTCCTCAGCTGTCAGTAAAGATTCTGCTATGTACAGATAGTTTCCTTTTGCAAACAGTTATTTATTTCCATAACAGAAGAGGTTAAAAAGAATATCCTACTGAAAGCAGAGAAATTCAAGCTTGTTGCATTTAGACATTCCGATCAAGGTCCATACTCCATGAAAACAAGTCTTACCTTTAATTTCCAGTAGGCTTCATGTTGTCATATAGACTCCGTGACTTGTAACTGTTGTTTATGACACACTTTTGTTGATAGGAGTATTAGTACGCCATACTAGTCCACAATTAACTGTGGGCAGAGAAAATGCAGGATCCTATTTGGTGTTTCCTACACACCAGCTGCAATATTGTTCCTCTGATCAAAGTTCCCCTGGCTTGGGGATCCAGATTGGAAAAAACTTGTCTGCCCCAGAGAGCATCATAGATTTTAGTGGTTTTTAGGGTTAAGACAAGAGGGTTTAAGTCACCAGTAGTGTAGACCAGTGAGTAGCTAGAGCCTTCATTTGAAAGTATAGATAGAACCTACCTCAAACTGTTTTGTTTTGTGTAGTGAGTTGCTATCAGAGTTGATGGGACTGGAGAGGAAGTAAAATTGCATCCACGTAGGTAAATGCTAATAAGAGACATTTTTTCAATCCAGAAACATTCGCGGCTTTTCTAAAGGCTTATTTTTTTAACACCAGGTTCAGAAGACAGCTTAAATTCTTGCACTAAGCAGAAGAGACATCACTGGTTTGTGATCTGTTTTCTGTATCAAACATTAGAAACTTCAGGAGACACACAGAACTTCTCTGCACCTTAGTTTCATTTGCAAAGTCCAGAAACAGAAGCACTAGTTTAATCCTATAGGCTGTGCAAAAGAGGTACAAGTAAACTGTAGAAATCTTATTTTGTCAGATAAATCAATGGAGAAAAAAAAAGAGAGTTACAGAGCACACCAGAAGATAGTTCATCGTTAATTTTTAAACAAAAGCAGGTAGTTCGCAAAACTCAGGATGGGTTTTCTAATAGACTGGGTGCCTAAACCAGCATTTGGTCTCTCTTTGTGGATGCTCTGAAGTCCAATACAGAGCAAAGAGTCCAATACAGAGCAAAGACATGCTTCAGCATACCCAGTATAAGGGTATTAATAGGTTTTCCTTTTAGCCTGTCACCTGTTTTCCCACACCAGTGGGAGCTTTGCTACCTTTGAGACCTCTATCACCTCTGTCAAATTTAGCTGACATAGGCCAAAGGGCTTAGAAGTTATTGAAGTATCTCATGTTGATATAAGGCTCATTTCCTTAGGAAATCAGGCTGAGAAAGTAGTTGGGTTCAGAGCACACTCAAGGCTGTAAAATGCCATAATTCACTGTAGCTGTGAGCATCACTGCATAAATGAACACAAATGCACATGTGTTTCCTAATGCCTACTGGAAGCAATAAGCAGAACCAATAATATATATGTAATTGTTTTTATTTTTCACAAATGTCTTTTAAGAAAGGATTCTCTTAAACCAACAGTTTGAGAAATGGCCCAAATCGGGATTTATCTCAATTATGTTGCGTACGATTATATGATAGACATTTTTTTTCTAGGAGAAAAAACTCAAGTTTCACATGGAGTTCATCAAAATTGGACTAATGGTTTCAATCATGCTTCTAATAGTGTGGAATAGCTGGCTAGCAATGTGGGCTGTGGATAAGCCTGTGTGATATCTACTGAAATACATGTGCTTTCTTTTTCCTTCCTCATGATGAGCAAACTGCTGCTAAAACGTTTTATTTTTTCAAATGTGAATAAGGAGAAACGTGAATGGAGAAAACTATGAATGAACATGAAGAGCAAACACGGTAAGTATATACAAAACCTTGCTATAGATGTGGTCGGGTAGGTGGGGACAAAGAGGCCTGTACCTGCTGTGGGGTGGAGAGTGATATTCTTCGGCAGTGCAGTCATAGGGAAGGGCAGCATTAGGGCAGTACAAGTTAGATTTTCTCATAAAATGCCAACTGGTTCTTAGCCTCAAGCTGACAAAAAGCAGAATGGTGCACCTTAACTTACTAATAAAGTGCCAACATTTTCTTTAACGTAACCCTTGTTTTCACAGTGTCTACAATCAATTTTTAAAAAGTGTATGTCAGGCAAACAGTTTTTGATGTTTCAGTTTTCTTTGGGGTTGCAGGGTTTTTGTTAATGTCGGGACAGGTAGCAGCCGCCCTACATACAATCCCCCTCAGGCTATGCTTTTTTTTCCTTGAAAACCTTTGCAAATGACACTCCTTGTTTTGTTTTTCCAGTGTTCCCCAGCAGCAAAACTTTGGAGTTTCATTCCAAGTAACATGCTCAGGGCCAGGCCAATGCTTTTCATCCAGGGCTGTGGATTTAGCTTCAGCCTTCAGAGGGCAGCCCAGGGCAGCAGACAGCACATTGAAACCTCCTCTTGGATGAGGTTTGGACCCTCCTGTCATATTTTATTCTGAGCTCTTTCCTGGATGGCAGTATTGATTAATGGCATTTTTCCCCACGTGGTGTGCCTTGTAAGGTGATATCGGAGTTCTCCTTCTGTGGACATAATGGCACAACCAAAATACAAGGTGGAAGCTGTGGTTCTGCTGGATAGGCTACTGTGGGAGATCTGTAGAAGAGAAAAAGGAAGCCCCTTTGCTATGTTGTGTTTCCGTGCAACAGAAACTTATCTATAGACGTGGGTACGACACTTCCAGAAAGGAAGTACGACTTTTCAAAAGGGAAAACTGCGCATCATTTCTCCAAGAATTAATATGAGACCATTGTCTCATGTTTAAATTTTAATTATGATTAATTCTGCTGGTATAATGGAGACAGAGAGTTCAGTATGCCTTCCCCAAAAAAAACATGGCTTTTTAAATTTCATTCAAAAATCCAATAAAAATGGTTTAGATAAATGTTGAAAGACCCATTGGCTTCCACCCACTACACCACATAAACAGTTGGCATCCTGTCTACTTCCCTCATCTTGCTTTGAATTCTCTTTTCCCTTGCTTTCTAATATCAACTTTCACATAACTCTGCATTACCCCAGGCCTGCATGTTCTATAGATCAAGTCACTTCTAATAAGAAAAAATAGTTGATTTATAAAAACATTTCCATGATGGACTCTGGAGGAGGGGGGTGAGAATGGGTGGAAATCCTACAGAATTTTTTTAGGGTAGCATAGAATCATGGAATCTTTAAGGCTGGAAATGACCTCCAAGATCACTGAGCACAACCTTTGACCAAGAACCACTATCTCAACCTAACCACATCATGTCCACTCTTTCTTGAACAGTTCCAGAGATGGTGATTCCACCATCTCTCTGGACAGCCTATTCCTATACTTAATCACACTTTTAGTGAAGCAATTGTTCCTGATGTCCAACCTGAACCTCCCCTGGTGCAGCTTGAGGCCATTTCCTCTCATCCCATCACTTGTTACCTGGGAGCAGAGGGCAACCCCCCACCTGGCTACAGCCTCCCTTCAGGCAGTTGTAGAGAGCAACTTTTCTTCAAGCCAAACAACCCCACCTCCGTATAAAACTTACTCTCCAGACCTTTCCCCAGTTCTGCTGTCTTCTGGACATGCTCCAGCACCTTGATGTCTTCCTTGTATTGGGGGGCCCAAAACTGGACACAGCACTTGTGGTGCAGCCTCACCTGTGCTGAGAACAAAGAGAAAATCACTGCCCTGCTCCTGCTGGACACACTATTGCTGATCCAGGCCAGGATGCCATTGGCCTTCTTGGCCTCCCAGGCACACAGCTGGCTCGTGTTCAGCCACTGTCAACCAGCACCCCCAGGGGTTTTTCTACTGGGCTGCCATCCAGACGTTCTTCTCTAGTCTGGGATTGTTGGGACCCAAGGGCAGGACCCTTTGCCACCTTATTATTGATGATCCATTTAGTTTCCTTTTTATTAAGCCTAAAAGATAGCCTTCACCAAAATTCCTGAAGAAAACGCCCATCTGACCTAACTGAGAGACTTTACCTCCAGTTGAAAAGTTGACTTTCTTTCTGCTCAGTCCTCTGCAATTAAGAGTGGTCTTGGAGCTTTCTTCTGGTGGAAAACCTCAGAATTTTGGGTTTTGTTCTGGCTGGCTGTGCATGCAGGGCAGAAAAAATGCTGGAATAAAAAGATGCTTTTATATCACTGTTTTCCTTATGTATTGTGAAATCATGGCAGAGCCAGGAGGGAAAAGGAAGGTTTTACAATTGTGAGAGTGCAGTTCAGGGAAGAAAAACAAGTGTCCTTTAAAATATCTCCTGGGTTTTATTACATGTGTTCATGGATGCCAGCAACTGGGAATGGAACAACACCAGGGAAACAGGATAGATTTCAAAATATAAAATTCAGAAGTTCTGTAATACAGTGCTAGGGAAGAATGATAAATATGCCTGACTGCACACCTAGCTGAAGCAGAGAAGAATGTAGACAATTCTCTGAGGAACAGGGAAACTGCTTTCCTGTAACAGCTTTGTGCTACTCTCCAGGCTGAAATCTGGCTCCCAGGCTGACCTCCTCCAGATGCTCCACAAGCAGGAAAAAAAAAAGGCTCTCCAAAAAATCAAAAGCCTCAAGGAAGACATTAAGGGAATAGTTTGCCAGTAAAAGAGAATTCTTCATAACTGCTTTCAGTTAGTTACTGTCTTACACTCAAGGCAGGAAAACTGAGTTCATTTCTAATCCACTTTGAATAGGCTAGACACACAAGAATGCATGGATTTTTCAGTTAACTGTTCAATGCATGTATATAAAGAGCATATATTGCACTTAAAAGAACACATATGGAGAAACAAATCACATGCCTTTAAAAGCTGATGCAGTTCTATGTGTTAGATAGAGAAAACCAAAAATGAGTAAATATTTATTGCCCTCATATTTTACACTGATTCCCATTCCCATCTTGCTGCATTACATTCCCTTCAACATCCTTTACCACTTTTTAAACTGAAGAAATGTGCCTGCAGAGTTAGGTATCTGTGTCAGACTTCCCCAGCAGTAGGCCATTTATTGGTAGACTAAGATTACAGTGTTAAACTACTCTGCATGACAGTCCAACACTCGATCTTGGCATGCAGTGCTGATCTCTCTGTGCTTGCCCACTCCAGGGGCCTGTAGCCAATCTGCTGGGGTGCTCCAGGACCCAGCCCCACACATGCTCAGCAACCATCAACAAAATAAAAGTGGAAGAGAAAACTGTTTTGCTACCTACATGTCTGCAATACAGTTTGTCTACTTTGCTGGCAGGGAGGCCAAACAATACCTTTCCTTTTAGGATAGAAAAATGAATCATACTTTCTGTCTTAAGAGTAACGTTTTTACGTCTCTGGAAATGTGATCCTTATTCTCTCTGCTATAGACTTGACCCAGATGCTTTTCTGCCATTCAGATAAATGCAGGATACTCTTAATTTCTCTTTTCTCTTGTTTACCTCCTTCTCTCTCTCCTGTGTTCTTCCTTTCTTCCTTCATTTTTCTTTCTTCCTCTCACTCTTTTTCTTTTTGGGGATGTGTGTATGCAGTCATTCTCAAGCAAAAGGAGTTTTCTCCTTTTTGTAGAACAGTGGAGAAAATTGTTGCATGAATGGAAAGTTCCACAGTTCATTTCAAAGCTTTCCATTCTACAATATAGAGTGGGGGTTGTTTCCATGCCAGTGTTTCAAAATGTTATCTAAATGCCATTGTCCTCTCAAAGGAATGCATCATGCTTTGGGAACTGCAGATAGGACTAGCTGAAGATCTGTAGGGATTGTGAGAATCTGTAGGTACCTTCTGCCTGGGAAGCTACTACAAGTGGGAAATAGTACATTGTTTGACTAATCTGGAGCTCATTTCCTCCTTAAGTCTGGGGTAAAACAGGAGCACCATTGGTTGGCTTTGTCACCAATGTAAGACTTTGTCACCAACATAAGACTGTGGCATCAAGTTCTAAGAACCACAGGACAAAGGCACTGCAGAGGGAGTACCAGTGGAGGCAGGGTCTGTCAGACAGATGAGGTCTCACACCATCAGAAGTCTCACTGGTTTCTGCCATAAGCACAAGGGCAAAGGAGATTTAAAGAAAGGTCTGAAAAACAGCTGAATTTGTAGGTGTTTAAAGCAAACTCTTCCCAACATCAGGAGTCACACAGATGTGGTTGCTTACAAATGAAAAAATTCAAAACAGAGAGATTAGGGGAGAGTTGAGCTCTCAGTGCTGACTCCAAGAGTGGGCTGTGAAATGAAGCCTGCTAGGCTTATTTGATGAGCCAGACAGGCAAAGAGAGACAATTGATCAAAACAGTGAGGTTGGGAAATGATTTTTTGGAGCAGCATTCTCAATCACTGTGAGAAGGGAAAATTGCTTTTGTCAAGAGGAGTGGAAAGGGTGTGACTTCCACGGTCTACTCTGCTTTGATCAGGACTCAACAAGCTTTTTAATCTACAAGGTACTTGGTTTACTAGACAGAATTATATATTTTATTTGTGTTAGAGAAAGGTTTGTGAGACAGTATTAGTTCTAAATCGTCTTTTCATACTCTTTACTGTGCCCACAAATGCACATTGAAATCAGGAGTTCACGGATCTAGTGGATATGCAAATATTCGTGCCACCTTGTTTCAGCTACAGAGGAGGTGGGAAAACAGCAGACTCCTCATTCAGTTGGGTTCTCATTAGCTCATTCCTATTACAGCTGAGCACCAAGGACACTCTGGCAGAGAAAAGTGTCTCCATGAATGATTCCCTTGGCTGTCTGTGCTGGTGCTCCTTTCATGCAGTCTTCAGAGACTGGGTGGTCTTTGGGTTAGCCAGGGTAGGCTGCTGGTCTGCCTAAGCCCTTTGTAAGCAGCCATTCACTGTGTGGTTGCAAGGACACAAGGGATAAGGTGGGGAGAGGTGATGGGAAGATGGATTTAACCCTATATCCCTTTAGCTGGGTCTGTGTTGGGTGGCCTTTCTTCATTCACCCTGATGTTTGTCTTCTTTAAACACTTGTGATAGTTTTAATTAATAATGCTGACATCCCAGGAAAGTTTTTGGGGTGAATTACGATGACATTCAAAATAAATTAAAATACCAAAAAATGAATAATTTCCTAAGTTGAACCTTACCTGAGACTTTGTGTGGATGTGATTTTTGTAACCATGTGAATTATGGGTTCTTGGTTTGTTTTGGAATTTTATATCATGTTACACCATAAGCTGTTGCCTAATTTTCTCTCCACCAGCAATTCATAAGCATAATTGCTTTTCAGGACTGATTTCTCCTGTTGTTAAATAGCCATGCCTACTGACACTCCTACTTTCACAGATGAGCTGGAAATCTTTGCAGAAATGTATTTTTTCTAAAATAGCAACATGTCTAAAAATAAATTAATACACCATTCAGCCATTCAACCAAAGAAAGGTAGTAATGCTCTTGTTGAAAGACAAACAGGTACAAAGACATGTCCAGAGATCAACACTGTGCCTGGTCTATGTAATATTAATGGTACAAAATGACTTATACAGAAGAAGAGCTAATAGTACTGAATAACTCTTAGGTGAAAGACATTGGGCTGGGCAGTAATAATTTAATATGTAAGACAGAAAAAAAGGAGTCTGGTTATCATAGAGGAGAGGATATTGATTTAGGATCATCAGCACTTTGGTTTTTCTTTAGGAGAACTGAGGTACTCACCCAAAGTGAGTTTATATATAATTGATTTTTGCCATAGAGAGCAAGTGCTACAGTTTCCTACTGTGCCTGAATGAACCAGATATGTCTGGTTATAAGCTTGATTTGGGTCCTCAGGTTGAGTTTCCCTCCATCTTCTCAAGTCTGGAAAAGCCTGTCTGATCTGTGCTGCAAAGCCAAATTAAGACAGTTAAACAAATATGCAAGACAAATGAACAAAAAGAACGTGTTTATTCTCTGGCATTATGTGCATTTTTAAGAAATAATTCTTATTTGTTATATTTTGAATGAAAAAGAGAATGTTGAAATTGTTTGAAATTTTATGTTCCTTGAGATAGAGCTGGTTAACACACGTGTTGTGGAGTGTTCCTCTTGTCTGGAGCCCATGGGCCCCTTATTGCACTCATTTGTTCTGCATGGCGAGGGCTGAGTTCCACAGTTTGCTCTTGGCAGCTGAGAGCTATTATTGGGCTGCAACATCTGTTTCAACAACAGTGAGTCCCTGGTCAGCAAAACTAATTAAAAAAGAAGTGCAAAGTCAAATACCATGACCTATCTGCTGTGTCTACATGTAAACATGGAAACTACTGGAATAATGAAAACTTAGGATAATTTACAAAAATCTGACAAGTGATGAAATGTCTCAGAACTGTTCTTCATATCAGACACTTATGAACAGGACAGGCAAAGATTAGGATTCCTGCAAGCGCTTAAGCACGTAGGGAACTTTTTATGCACATGGGTATTGGCAATAAACTCACTGAGGCCACTCAGCTGTGCAGCCCTTCCCACGTGGATGAATATTTACAGAATTGGATCACAGGCTTCCTCAGTACTCTGCCAGGATTTTGTTAATTGGTAATAGTAGATATGAAGGTGCCCGGGTACACATTTAATGACTCCAAACATGCACAAGATTCCTCCATTTCTCTCTGCTGTCAAAATTTTTGTTGTCAAGAATAAAGTAATTAGTTCTGGTAAGTTCCAGCACATTAAATACTTCCCTCTGACCTAAGAAGCAGGAGAGGAGTCATGTTTATATTGGACTGATGAAATTAGATGACTTCCTTGAAGAAAATGCAGTAGAGAAAGTATTTAGGGCAGAAGGCGTAGGAAGTTGTCAAAGTGATGACTGAGTTAGCTCCAAAGCATCCTAATTTTGCTTTTTCCCAGGTTTGCTGATTAATTCCAAACTTTTTAAAGCTGAACAGAAACTGAAAAGTGACCAAAAATTCCGTACAGCATACACTCAGATGAAAAAAAAGAAAAGTCTATTATCTATTACCCTAAATATGGGTAGATTGCATGCTAAAATTGGGCTTAAAGGGAGTCTCTTCATACTCCCTGCATGAGCTATAGGGGATGTGGATGCTGATGAGTGAGTGGAGACAGGAGTGCAGTAGATAATGCATTGTGAAGTTGCTGCTTTTCCTTTAACACAGCAAATGGGCAGGAGCTGACAGACAGTCCTTCCCCATCCCATTTTCAAAATATGGACCATAAGCAAGTAACTATGAGGTTCTTTTTATCCAGCAAATGAAAATCACACAGAAATGACTGTAACTCTTGAGGTGACAATTTTTCATTCATATAGTTCCTAATGCTGCACAACATAGCTCCTTTTCCAGATCTGAGGGGCAGCATCAGTCCAACTTGACATGAAGATATCAGTGATTAGTAGTTCCTCAGGGTGTTCTTGTCTATTCACAGTTCTTTTCTCTTTCAAATATGTTCTGAGCAGCCATCAGGAAAACTTCTAATGTGTTCTTCCGTCTGGTTTTAAAATACAAAATTTTGGTTTTATTTAGCTCTTTCCTGACCAAACCTACACTTGTCTGTCTTCCCTTATTGTGGAATAATGGAATTCATTCAGGAAACAGTGAGACTGAAATAGTGTATTGAAGATGGCACACCTGTGTAACCAGTCACTCTCTGTAATCCATTCTTTCTTCAGAAATGATGGGAAGTCAATGTTTCTCTAGAGATTTTTACTGCCAGTCTGTTTATCTGTTAGAACCTCTTCAATATCCATCTTAGATGGATGAGAATTATCTTTACAGGGTGTCAAGATGAATAGTTTGTCAGACCTTCTGTCTGTTGATTTTTACATCCCTTTTTAATCTCTCCATTGAATAGTAGGTTAGCAAAAAGTAAAATATATGCAATATAACATTCTGGACTGTCAAACTTGCTACAAAACCAAATTTAGTCATGATAGTATATCCTTACAAGCAGTTGAAAAACTGTTTGCAATTATTAATGCCACCCATGTGCCATTAATATTAATGTCATAAGTATCCAAAATAATGTCTAGGTTATACCATTGCATTCAGATTATTTGTCAAGCAGTATATCTTCCCCAGGGGCTAATACTACTTTTGATGAGAAAAAAAAAAATCTTGTATTGTTGGTTTTCTTAACATCAGTGGCAAAACTTGGATTATCCACTGCTAATTCTATTTATTTAAACTACAAATCCTGGTCTTACCTTTCTAACTAATTTTACTGGCCATCATGCCATATAGTGGGTTAGAGGGCAAGGTGATCCACACTTCAGCATGTCTTTGAGCTTCTCTAGATTTCTGCCTTGGCCTATGCACTCTTTGAAAAAACTCTTGATGTTTCTTAGTTGTGCTTCAGATACAGCACCATTATCTGAAAAACAAGTAAATGTATTATTTACCTTTCTAACATTTTGCCAGAAAATGCATCTACCTAATGCATTTGTATGGATTCTTAAGAAAACTGAAAAAGCTCAGAAAAGAGACAAAGGAATAGAGAAACCATCAGCATTCATTTTGCTAGAAAAATGTAGCAAAATTGAGGCCTTGCATGTAATACCAGGAGCCTGCTTCACCATTTTGCTTCAGTTATAAAGACAGCCCAGAAAACCCAGCGTGGGATGAAGGCACCTCTATGATGTTAATGCTTTCCCAGTGTGCTCATCAGGTGGCTGCTGGTCTATAGGTAGTGAGGGAGATGTCTCGGAAGGGCTGCCTGGGGTCACACAAGCTCCCCTGGGACCTGCCTGCCTGGGGCTGGCACAGGGTGAGGATGTGGGTGCAGATACCACTGGCCATGAGGATCGTACGGTTTCTTTGGAATGAGCCATGCTCCTTCCCCTTTATTCCCTTGATTGCTGCAAGGGCAGCAGGAAGAGCAGCTCCCTCCATCTCTCCACTTTAAACATGCCTTTCTTCTCCTACTGTCTCCAGTGGCAGAAAGAGCCTGTTCCTAGATCCTTGTCCACAGGAGAGTGACATCCAGTTTCTGATACGCTGCTGAAAAATTTGGAGCCAGCCGTGACCATGTTGATCTACTTAGTTTTACTGGATGAGAACAGTAATTGTAATAGCACTGATGCAGTGAAGAGCAAGACTTCCAGCTGTTGCAATCATTACAGCTCTGCCAACTTTGAAGGAAATAATCTGTTAATGCCAACTCTGAACCTGGCCTTCTTCTAAAAATTCAAGTAACACTAAATTATCAACATCCCTCTTGAACAATATTGTATGCACAGTTACGTTTTCTTGCAAGAATAGCATGAATCTCTTTGCCCAAATTTTAATCAAATTCTAACTGAAAATATATTTGATCATTTTCTTTGCAATCAGTTGTATAAAGAACCATAATTTTCTTTCCACTATTTTATTCCCATGGCCTGGGTTATGCTATTCCGAGTTCTGAGTAGCTGACGAGTTCAAATTCTTTCACACACTGATTGCAAAGCTAATCAGCTAGGTGAAATGAGACTGGAATACTGTTATTTGCTCTGATTTCTAGGAATTTAAATAATGGCTGCAGCTTTAGGTCTTAAGCTGAACTATTAAGGATGCCTTCTTGCATTCACCTGAGAGCCAGTGGACATCTGATTGCAAGACTTCATGAACTTGCTGCTAAAAATTGGAAACAAAGCAGAGAGGAAAAAAACAAGGCAGCCCTACAGGATTTCTCCTAAATTAGAGCTTTCACCATGGGAGCCTGAGCAGCTCAGGGGAATTGGTAATGCGAAATTGGAGCCATGCACCTCAAGGCTGCCAATCTGTATCTGATCCAGGCTAGTATTGGCTGGAAGCCTTTAGCATCCAACAGCTCTTTAGCTCTTTTCTTGTCTTTGTGAAGCTGTTAGCAACCTCGCACCAATTCTTGTCGGAAATATATCCATAGCCCAGGGCTACCTTCACAGCTGGCCTAAAGCTGCACCTTTCTCACGTTTGTAGCAGAGAGGTGAGGTGAGAACAAGATGGACACACAGCTCCTCCCTGCCCTTTGAAGGATCCCCATGGTCAGGGAGCAGGAGTATAGGCAAAGAGTCATGGGCAAGGCGTTACTGCTGCTCAAGGTACACTCAGGAAAGGACTTTGGGGCAAAGAGATCCTGGGCTGGAGGGGTGGAAGGGGAGGCATGGCAAAGGGTTGATCAGGTATCACTAGATGGGGCAGGAAAGGAATAAAAGATGCAAAAAGGTTGCCCAAGCAAGGAGGCCATCAGCATACAGTCCATGTTGATGTCAGTCATCCTCTGCCTCTATGCAGAGTTTCTCCTGTGAGAACTAAATCTGTGTTTCTGACACACAACTGCCAAATTTCTGTGAAAGCAGTGGGAAGACAGGGAATGTGCAGTTTGTGTACCTTTAAAAACACTGACATCCACCTGAAAAGTGTACACCCAGCTGCTTATGCCCAGGGTTTCTCAAGGTGAAAATTTGCTCAGCCCTAAAAATGTACACCGCTCTTTCCCATCTCTCCAAATTGAGGAACAAAAAAAAGCAACATCAGAATTAACAGCAGCTCCAAGGTCATCACAACACAGACTATGTTCTTGGGCTAAATGCGCCAAAAAGGCTGAGCTGCAAAAAGGAGATTGCACACAGCAGCATGAGGAAAAATAAGTCATTGCAGCAGAGCCAAATTTCCCAGAACAAACTGATTCATTCAATTAAACCCTCACTTGCTACCTGGGGACGAGCTTTACCTGCACCTTGGGGCTGTCCATCCACATGCAGACAGGTAATCAGGTAATACGAGCAACTTGATAGCTACCTGAAAAAAAAAAAAAAAAAAAAAAAAAAAAAAAAAAAGAAAGTATGGGCTGGGTGTGCAGTGCCTAAACTAATTACTCCAAAATGATTGCCTGGATTTGGGCCAAGCATTATCTCACTTGTCCTCAGCACTACTGCAATGGCATGAGGGGAACAGAAAATGCAGTAACCTGAGAGGGAGATAAGAATGAGAGAGAAGGAGAATTGAGAATGATCTTTAGCTGTGAAGGAGCTGTTCTGTCTCTGTACTGCTCTTTTGTCCAACTTCAACAACAGTGAAGCAGCCTTTGTGTCTTGTCTCCTCCTTTTAAAATGGATTGGCAGCCAGAAGCATTATCCACACATACATAGTCTAAACACTGTAAATTAACCTGGTTTTTTTTTTTTTTTTTTTTTTTGTTTTTTTTTTTTTGTTTTTTTTTTACCTTGATCTCCATAGAGCTAGACTCATCCTACTGAAGAATAAAATATCAAGTTTTGAGGGTAATTTTAATGTAGAAAACCACAAATCCTTGATTATGAAATCCTATCAACTTAGTTTTCTAAGTAGGTCATTGATTATAGAGTGAATATAATTTTAAATCATGCTGAGTAAAACAGCAAAGTTCTGAACGAATCGAATCCAGGATTATTTGGTTTATTGAAAAGAATTCCCTTTCCTTTGGTGGATTTAAAGTAGATAATGGTTGTTTTATTGACATATAGTTTCTGATCTAGTAAACTAGTATACAGGAATTTCTTAGGAATTTAGCATAAAAAATTAAGGTGAAAGTCAAACTTGGAGAGCAGAGAAAAATACAGCAGCAAAACATGCTTTGTCTTTCATATCTGCCACCTGGAGAAAATAATATTTTTTGTGTCAGAACTGGGAAATCCTTCACTGTGTTTCCTGCAATGTACCTGAAAAGTGTGGGCTTGGGAACTATCACAGGTGTATTTATGGGGAAGGAAGATGTCTTAGATTTAGGTTGCTAAGGGCTGTGCTTCAGGTTGATCAACTGATGTGGAAGATACTGTGTGAAACCCATGACAGGCATCAAGTAAGAGGTGAAACACTGTTGAAATGCTATAGCTTTTCCTTCTGATTGCTGTTCTCTTCACAGGGTCATTTACTGTATATATGAACATATAAACGAGAGGTTTTGTATGAATGAAGCATCAGAAAAGAATAGGCAAAAATGTGAAATCAATAAGTTTATTAGCCTTTACAAGGAAGAACAAGTCAGATTCCCACTAGTGGATCCAACAATCCATCCCTAATTCACTTACTCTAGGCTTAGAAGATCAGTAAATGCTCATTTTCAAGTGCTTGCTCCACAGGGACATACTCATTCAATACAATGCAGTTTGTTAAAACTTACTGATTAGTACAGACATGGGGCATAGTGCTTATTGCTGCATCAGAACCTGAAAGCCACATATATCCAAAGAACAGATGACCATTTATAGGTAGCTGCCCAGCTTTTTGCATTGTATTGGCTGTGAGCTGGGTATGTTCACCGTGGCTCCCTGCATGGGGAAGACAGGGGTAGTTAAGCTTTTCCCTTTCCCTTACCCTTCCCCTTTCGTCTTTCCCTTTCCCTTTCTTCTTTTTTCCTTTTTTTCCTTTTCCTTTTCCTTTTCCTTTTCCTTTTCCTTTTCCCTTTCTCCTCTCCTCTGCTCTCCTCTCCTCTTCCCTCCTCCCTTTGGTGGTCATTTGTATTTATAGACAAAGAGCCCCAATGTGCTGTGCATACTTGTTTCTTTCAAGGGAACCTGCAACCAAAATTGCCTGTGACCTTTCCCATGAGCATAGGTAGAAACCTCTTCTTGACTGAGATAAAGAAATTAGAACTTCATTCTTCCATGGTTTACTCCTAGGAATGCATTTTGGCAAGATGCTAAGAATAAACTCATTATTAAAAGGGGGATCTGGGAAGTTGACAAGTATGGCTAAGCTCAGCAGAGAAATTTGACAAGGAAATAAGATGCTTTGTAGATCAGTGTGTAGTGATTAGTCTTTTGAATGCTGGGATTATTATATAAGCTAAAAAGGAGGGGGGCACTTATTGTATATCTGACAGCAAGCACTTACCCAGGTATTCTTCAAACTAATGAGGAACATAGTGGTGTATTTGTTTATAAATCTTGAGTAAGACTCCTGCAGTTTACAAGAGTCAATTAAATGTGATGGAAAAGTAAAAACAACTTTTCTTTTCGACTCTCACAAATTAGAATCCCTACAGAAAAAACAGGTAAAAAAATCCAGTGCCATATTGCTGACATGCTGCCTTCAGTCTTGAAGTCTCTGTTCATCTCCAAACAAAAACTGTATTATATATTTAAAACAACATGTTTTGCACACTGTACACACACACTGAGGATAACCAAATATGAAAGATATTACTTGTCATCATGCTGTACAAAAGCAGACAGAAAGGTGAGTAGTGGGAAAATCAATTAAATAAACTCCTGAAACTATAAAAAAAGAAATTAAAAATTCTAAAATGTCTTACTAAAAATAAAGAATTCGATAATTAAGTAACAGTTCTCTTCTTATCTTTCTTTTTCATAAATTATAAATTCTTGTTTTGAAAACTGCAGCCTCCATATTATTAAAATATTGCACAATCACCCATAGATATTATTTCCCCCTCTTGTGTCTTCCTCTCCCATCATCATAAACACACACAACAGTGAAGTTTACCCTGAATTATGCACATAGATTCTACTAGTCAGCCTATGGCTCTGTCTCACTGGGACATTATCTTTGGAAGTGTTATTCCAAGTAGCAATTCCCCAGTTCAAGTGAAAACACTTACCGAGTCAGCATACAGAAGGGAAGACTGAAGGATATTTATGAATGTTTACACCTAACATATGGACATACTTCCACATGCTATGGGATATAACACCACCTGGACCGAGGCCAGATCTCACTGTTTATGTGCACAGAATGTATGGTCTCATTTTGTTCCACTTTTTCTGAATTGCAGGGATAATCTAGGTGTAAATGAGGCCCTGCCTGAGAGAGAGCTTTACTGAATTAGTTCCAGGAACAAGTACTTAGTTATGATAACATTTTATAGGTGGAAGTTCCAACCAGAAAAGAAAGAGGACATTTTTCCAAAAATGTTACTGTTGCATTCATTCATATATTAAGGAAACTGGTTCTGGTGAACCCCAATTTGAAGACTACTCTAGGTATGCCCCTAGTGCCCCTAGTGACCTGCTATTGCTCCTTAAACTGCAGTGGACTGACTACCTCTAAGGAAATCCCTAAGTTTTGGAGTCTCATAAGAATTTTGATCATAGGCCTAGCTTGGGCCTGGTAGCAGTACTTTGCATATTTTTACTTTGCATGATGACAAATGACTCTAGGTAAATTTTAGGAGCCTGGAGAACATATTGCTCACCTATGTAGGATCTGCATGGAAGCCCCATTTTTCAATTTCTTTTGCAATTTTTTCACCTCTAGTCTACTGTAAGCTTATTAGAAACTGTCTTGTATAAATATTCACATGTACCCTGTTTTTGTCAAACAGATACCTGTACATTATTAGAGGATTCCTGGAAATTTTTAGAGTTCTTGCCACAATCTCTTTTTCCACAGGGTGATTTTAGATAAACACAAATTCTGTTACAAAGGTATTCTACAGATTGCCGTCATCTTGAAAAGATGATTTCTTGTCCATATCTGCACAGATTTTTTTTTTTTTTTTTTTTTTTATCATTTTGCCTCTAACTGAGAAGTCATATCTGTGAAGGACTTGAGATGGCAGCCAGAATTTATAGCCAGCAATTTGGCTTTGTGATTCCTGATGCAGACTGCAAAGGGTGTTTTTGGATTTGGTTCTGTCATAATTTTAATTCTACTGTTTTTCTTTTCTTACACTCTTATACTTCTGGAAAACCTGGAGGTCACCTGGATCCAAGACTTTTCATGAACAACTTTGATATGAATCTGTAAAAATCTTTTCCACTTGTCTGTGTTATGCGTAACAGTGAATGCAAAGACCGTCTCTTCAGATAGTGACTCGCAGGAATGCAACATGCAATCCACACAAAGGAAATGTGATACCCAGGCAGCTAATTAAAAAAGCATTACCTTCCACCAGTGCTGACCTCTAGCCATGCAGAGGATAAAGATGGGTGTCTGTCAATCAAGTTTACCTAGGAAACCTTGGCACAGTATAATGAATGGACAAAGCTAAAAAGGGTGATACTGCTCAGAATTCTAAGTTATTTTAATAACATATTTAAAGAAGCAGAAGGACTTGTCAGTAATTTGAAACCTCAGCCTGCACACTAGGAATATACCAGTGCTAAATTTGCCAAGTAGTACAGATACTAGATATGGACTATGTAGAACCATAATAGACCTCCATGGGATCTTGAGACACTTAGCACCAGGGTGTTCAAATCACAACAGTACCTACAGACATCCTAAAGCCTGCACACTTTCACATGTATTATGGTCTTCCATCATTCTGACGGCAGGACAAGCACTGAATTTTAAGTGGGTTTTCTGTTGTAAAAAATATTTTTTGTATATTTAGAAACTTTGCAACTGATGTTGGCTCAATACTCTGTTCTCATTTATCATTAATTAGGGAAAGTTCACCTGCTACATTGTCTGTAGAAGTTGCATTTATCCACACTGTTCTTGCAATGCATTTGATTCCTCAGTCCCGCTCGCCCATAAATATTTTCATCCAGATTTGTATCATGCAGTGTGTAGCTCCAGAGTTCTTTGATGACCAGGCACAGAGCCCTTACAGTAAGAAACAGCTTTTTAAAGATATGGCTTTTGTTTTCCTTGAACTACGTAGGGGGTGAGAGGGAAAGATCCTAGTTATTTATAACAGTACCATGGTACTTATGTGAATAGACACATAAAAGTCTGGGTACAGTCTTTGGGAAAGTTGCCTATCAGAAAACCACATGGAATATGAGCCAGAAGTGTGCCTGGGAGGCCAAGAAGGCCAATGGTATCCTGGCCTGGATCAGCAATAGTATGGCCAGTTGGAGCAGGCAGTGATTGTCACTCTGTACTCAGCACTGGTGAGGCCACACCTTGAGTCCTATGTCCAGTTTTGGGCCTTTGAGCATCCAGAGGACAATGGAGTGGTGAAGGGTCTGGAGCACAATTCCTATGAGGAGCATGCAAGGTAGCTGGGGTTGTTTGGCCTGGAGAAAAGGAGGCTTGAGGAAGACCTTATCACTCTCAAGGAAGACTTTATCACTCTCTACAGTTATCTGAAAGGTGTCAGAGCCAGATGGGGGTCGGTCTCTTCTCCCAGGTGAAAAACAATAAGAGGAATAGACTCAAATTGTCCCAAGGGAGTTTTAGATTAGATATTAGGAAAAGATTCTTCACTTAAAGGATGTTCAAGCATTAACACAGGCTGTCCAGGGAGTTGGTTGAGTCACTGTCCCTGGAATGATCTAAAAGACTTGCAGATGTGGCACTTGGTGACATGGCTTGTTGGTGGATTTGGCTGTGTTAGGTTTGCAGTTGGACTTGATAATTTTAAAGGATTTTTCCCAACCTAAACATTCTATGGTTCTATGATTCCATTGCTACTGATTTACATGGTCACAATCAAATAGTATTAGACCGCCTTAGAAGATGATGAATGGAGATGTATGACATGATGAACTGAGAAGAAAGATGAGGAAAAATAGAATTGTCATAAATGTAAAGCCTGACAAAAGCTGATTTGGTGTGAGTCTTGACTCATTGTCTGAAGGGGAAGGGAAGGACTTGTCAGGTTAATGTGCTATTTCCATCGAGGTTCTTGGCCTCCAGGAGGTTGAGAGTGCTGAGCCAGTGGTAACCAGAAACCACAGCAGATGGGGCAGGTGGCATCTGAAACCTGGAAGCAGGTAGACGGGCTACCACTTCTCTCTCCACAGCCTTCTCTTGCCTAAAACAAATTGCTCCAAATAAAATTTTCCATGTAAGAGACAACGTCAGGATCCTAGCAAGTGGCAGTGAAAAAAAAATCAATTTTTCTTCAGCTATTCTTTAGGCCAAATGTGTATTTCTTTTTGACCTATATATTGTCCCATGCCTTGGAAGAAGAGTTTGAAACATTATAGAGAGAAAGTTGTTTCCCTTAGTGGTGTGCTGATTTTTGGCTTCCTCAGAAAATCCTCCCACAGTGATGCCAACTTTCAGACCTTTGACTCACTTCACTTTGCACATGCTCAGCTGTGAACTCCTGAATTTTCCCTGTTGCATTTCCAGAATATTCCAGTTGCTCTGCGCATGCTCCAGGACTCTGCAATTGCAGCTGTGGGTTCCTGTCTAAGGATACAGTTTCATGATCAGCATAATTTGATCTAACTATGGGCTGCTACCCAAAAGGAATGGCCCCATTTTCTCTGGTATCCCCAACTGCATTTTCCAGAATTCCTCTTCACATCTGATCTAGCAAATGCACAATTATGGAACAGTTTCTGGGAGTGGGAAAAAAAGTCTTCCTATTTTTTTCTTTCCTCTGTTTTCCAAGGTCAGTGTCATTTCCAAGTACATGGACCAAGGACAATATGCCTGACCCTTGTTCCTTCTCACTGACTGTACTGCTTGGGTATGCACTGCATGAGAGGAAAGAGCAGATCACCAGGATGTGGCAATGACATGGGCCAGAGCCATGCAGTAGGCAGTTGTATATGGTGCATTTATGAAATAATATATGAAAAAACTTGGGCAAAGTAAATGAGAGTAGTAAATAATGTCCAGGGTATTGGCTCTGCAGATACTTATTTAATATATGAGCAATTGGATGCACAGTATCACACCAGACTGTATGGAAGCACCTTGGCTGCCAGCAATAAAGAGAAGGAAATCAAAATTACCACTATTAATTCACCATGCTATGCTTGTTAAGAGGAACATAGCTCGTGGTGCTGAAGGACACAATCTTTCCCAGGGGTAGTGTTCTTCAGGTTAATTGGGATTTTATCTTTAATACTCATCATCCAGGCAAGACAAGAAAAGTCAGATACCTTTCTTGAAGCTGAAGCAGGTTGTATCAGTAGTCTGTGCATTTAGAGATGTTCTATGTGTCCCATGCTGCCTCTCCTCAGCAGCTCAGAGCAGTGTGAGGGCTGGTGGCTGTCTGTAGGGTCCTCTCCAGTGGGAAAGAAGAGCTATCACAAAGCTTTGATTCAACATGGAGCCATGCTCTGCATCCTGACTGCTTACTTAGAGCTGTCTGTTGCATCAAAATAAAATGGTAACTAATATCTCTCCCATAATACTCCTGTATTTTATACATAAATTTCTCTATTAATCACAAGATTTTATAGTAAATGACTCTCAGGGGATGACCTTGCTTTCTAGCAAAGTATTGGGGAAGCATTGTTTAATTGTTTTCTGTATATACAAAAACACAGTCACATAGAAATAATGCACACACACACACAAAGCCCAAAGGCACTTTGAGAAATGCAGCTTTCAATATATTACCTAATCCAATTCAGAGGAACTCTCTGAGTACAAAGGCTGGGCTAGTGTGATATGATTTGAGCATATGGATATAAAGAAATGCTAAAACAAATGGAATTAAGTAGCTTATTTATGTTCTCCTCTGCCCAGCACGCAGCATCATTATCATTTTATCAGGATCCCCTGACACTCCTGATGAAGTGTGAGCAGATTGACTCACCAAAGCCACAGCTCAAATGAGTCTTTACTCTCTGATGTCCATAGACAGCTTGTGAAACTTTCCAGTTGATGCTGAGATGTCCTCTGGGAATACTATGAGGAGTTCAGGAAACGTTTTTTTTTCTCGCCTTTCCTCTTTCTTTACCATAGTATCTTCTTTTATAGCAGAAGGACTAATTCTCACCATGGAAAATATAAACTTGTGATAAAGGCAAAGGCTAAACACAAATCAAAATATTTTAGAATTTTTCCAAATCTAGCTTGTCATTAATATCAGTGAATTTGTGTTCATTTAAATTTCATGCTCATTTTTGGGAAGGGAGAGATGAGACACTTCAAAAGGTCAGATCCTTTGTCACAACAGAATTTGCCTCTGATCCACACTTCTGCTAGAAATGACCTGCTTCAGTGCTATTTGATGGCTCAACTGCACATTTCCCAGAGGATTACATCCTTTGTAACAGTTCTTAATATCTGTTAATGAGGAGTCATTTATTGAATTTCAGCAGTAGGGAGGAAAAGAAAAAGATTTATATGGATGGTATTAGTTTACCTTCTGGTGAATTCAGTGTCTTACTATTGCTCCTTTGTGGTCCTTCTAAAACTAACTCCTGCTGAAACCAACTGGAAATATATACCATCAGCATCAAATATTGTCATATATTTGAATCTATATGATATATATATAGATATATGACATAAGCTGTAGGCTCGTGTTCCTGAAAAATTGTATTCCATCTAGCGCATGAATTGAACCTGTTTGATCTTTAAACAACAACACCCATATATGTTAATGTAGCTGCTATTTCCATAGTATGAATAAAGCATAAATTCAATCTTTTACTGAAAGACCTTCAACTATAGCCTTAAAGCTACAACAAGGTTCGCTCTAATCCATGCTATGGTACAAAGCCATGTTTAAACAGTTAAAAAAAAAAGTTATAACCAGATCACTCAATATTTTTGGCTTTTCTGTCATTCTTTTTTTCAGTGCACATGAACAAATGCAGGTGATGAAGACTGAACCAAGGCTGGTATACAACAGTAGAGAGAAGTTGCTCCCTTTCTAAAGACATGTTAACAGATCTTAAACTTGAAGGCTTTTTTTTTTGCCCCAACGAGCAGGGTGACTTAATTTGTCAGCTGTTCATTTCCATCAGTAACTCACAAGCAAAAACAAAGAAAACACTCTTCAGGAATGCTTTCCTGCCCAAATAATGAGCCGTTATTTTAACTCAGAACATTCTCAGGAAAGACAGGGGAAAATAAGCCTCTAAATCTGTAAAATGCTGCAAAACATTTAAATAATGGTGTTTCTTACATCCAAGATGTGCTGAGGCTGTGATGAAAGATTTTTTTGTGTGTGTGTGCATGATTTCCCTATGATTGCAACCACAAGAATGGGCTTTAGTCTGCTGAGGACCAAACCCTTCTTTCTAGATTTCTTCTGTAGCTATGGATATTATTCCTAGCTGGGAAACGTAGGCAGTTTTCCTTCCTTTTTTGCTTCTGGTACAAGTGATTTCTAAGAAGAAAACTCACATAATGAATCTTCAGCATCTTCCTTTCTTTACAAAAATATCCTTGGTTTTACGTCTTTGTAAAAAAAGCAAGTGATAAAATAGTTTTCTACACTTTGTACATATTTTTTTAAAGCCACAACTCCAGCAACTAAGAGAAACTGAGGAACAGACAAACCATTCATTAAACCAGCCACACAACCTATTTAGGAGTGCTATTATCTGTCCTTACACAGCCTTGACCCCTTTATTTCAACCTTTTAAACAGCTGAACTGTGGAGCATTTCCATGTACCCTTACTTAATCTTGCTCTCCACAGTCTGACTTAGCTGCCTCAGCTCTCTGAGACGGGAGCAATTTCTGCCTCTCTCCAGGATGAAGGTTGGGAACTGATGGGGGGCAGAGGAGTGACAGTCCTGCAGGCCAGTGCTGGCTCCCTATCACCCACCTCAGACCAGGGTTGTGACTCCCACTGCCCTGGCCAACCTGGCTCAGCAGCCCCTGCGCCTTCCCCCATGAGAGATACAATTTTAGCTGGAGCTATTCCTCCCCTGCTATTTGAATCAGTCAGGTCAGTGCAGAATTTGGGGCACATAAACAACTCCAGAGATGCAACAGATTTCTAGTCCTAGCTGTAGCATTTTTTCCTGGCAATTCAGGGTGATCCTCAGCCCAGAGGACACTGTAGAGTTCATGTGTCAGGACAGAGGAAGATTGGGAAGCTTGTGTTTTTCATGTTCCTGGTCCAATGGTGACAGTAAATCAGAGCATTCAGCCGTTCCTTCTGCAGAAGAGGAGGTCCCTGCTGCTCATTCACAAGAATGCCACGAGTCCTGTGAGTACAAGCAAAGCCACCTTCCTCTGTCACTGGCATCCTGGACTGGCAGAGGGTTGGTCTTATGCTCGTGAGGAAGGCTGTAAAAGAAGCTCATCAGCTGCACCTGTCAGAAAAAGGTCCTGAAGGCAAGCAAAGACATTGGAGCAATCCCTCATGTCACAGGCAGTGGCACTTGAGGAATGATTTCATATGCCAGCCAGACTCCAGCTTCCCTGATTCCTCAGAGTCTTGTCATGGCTTACATACACCATGTGGCACCAAACATGAAAAACTGAGATCACTGATCAACTGCTCAAGAGAGCACATTTAGGGCATTGCAATTTAATTTGTTTTTACTTTGGCAGTTTTATTGGCTTACTTATTTGCTTGTTTATTTCAAGCTTGTTCCATTCACTCCCACATCCTTCTCCCCCTTCACTATATTTACAGGAACTTGATGGAGTTTGGGACATACTGAAAACACTAATTAATTTGTGGTTGAACTGCAGCCTTAATTTAGGAAGCTTGTGAGGGCAAGGGAACTCTGGAGACCCTTATTGATACTTAGCATTGTGAATAAATTGTGTTTTCCACAGTTATTCCACAGTTTTTCATGAACTGGCCTACAATCTAGCTTACATGCATATAATTTATGACAGTGGAATTCAACTCTTCCTCTCTCTAAAACCTTTTCATGAACTGTGCTGGGGCAACAGCTTTAACTTATGTGTATTGGCATTGAGGACCTAATTCCATCTGGGGGTAAATCCTTTTCTGTCTGTATCCATTTCTCAGAGTGATTGCCATGCCCTGAAAGATCCTCATGGCTCACTTTCAGGGGGAAGAGCTGCACATTCATAGCCACTCACCATTTCAGTGCCTGGAAGTTAAATTGTCTGTAAAACAAGCAAATGAGACTTGGGGTAAAGGAAACCAAAAGCTTCTCAAAATGGGTTATGCTACATTACTGACTGCTTTAAAAAAATCTTTGGTGAGGGCACTTTCATAGAGTCACAGAATATTCTGAGTTGGAAGGGATCCACAAAGACCGTCAAAGCCCAGCTCTGGTTTGATCACAAGTAGTTTTCCCTGACTCCCGATGGAAAAACAGGGAAAAGCCAGCGCTCACCCCAAGAGACTAATAGGATGCTTCTCAAATCCTGTGTTCAGTTTTGGGTCCCTCATTACATAAAGACATTGAGGCATTAGAGCATGTCCAGAGAAGGACAATGGAGCTAGTGAAGGGTCTGGGGCATGAGTCTTTTGAGGAGCAGCTAAGGGAGCTGGGGATATTTAGCCTGGAGAAAAGGAGACTTGAGGGGGCCTTATTAGTCTCTATAACTCCCTGGAAAGGAGGTTGTGTCCAGGTGGGGGTCAGCCTCTCCCAAGTAATGAGTGATAGGACAAGAAGAAACAGCCTCAAGTACACTAGGGGAAGTTTAGATTGGATATCAGAAAAAAATTTCTTCACTGAAAGGAAGCCCTGGAACAGGCTGCCCAGGGAAGTGGTGGAATCGCTGTCTCTGGGAGTGCTCCAGAGATGTGTGGATGTGGAATTTAGGGATATGGCTTAGTGTTGAATACAGCAGTGTTAAGTTAATGATTGAACTTCATGATCTTAGAAGTATTTTCAACCTAAATTATTCTATGATACTGTGAGCTAGTGTGGGAAGACAGATAGAGATAGTGCTGAAGGCAACCTTGCCCCTGATACATTGCAGCTGTGTTAATTAAAGAGTAGGAACAACCTTGCCCTCACAGCCATGGGTGAGATAAAAGAGTGAGTTATCTAGTAGGGAGCTGGTTGCAGTCTGCTGGCCATGCTGTGAGGAGGAAGGGACAGGAGGTCTTACGAGGGACAGACAGGGTTAGGTGACCATGCTAGGGACACAAAGGAGCTAGCCAGAACTGAAGAAGGAGAAAAGGAGCCAGAGCTGTGTAGAGCTGCCCATGGGAGGCTACCTAGAAAAGGTATGAAAGACTTCTAGATAACAAGGTGCTGATATTTGAAGCCATTCTTGGTATCTGTTGTACCTCCTCTGTCAAGCTAGCTCAAACATTAAGTAGCCATGCTGAAATCAGCCAGATTCAAGTTCTACAAGTAGCTGAGACTAAGGACAAATGGTGAACATAATTCCAAGGCAATGGCAGTGTAACAGGAGGCTCCTGGTGAAAAATGGCGAAGTGGGAATCTTAATGACTCACCTGGCAGCTGCTCCATGTGGTGAGGAAGTAGAGCATGTGAGCCACAGAGAGACTTGACAGGAAAACATCTGACAGATGGAGGTGGCAGCAAATCCCAACCAAAGCATGTCTCCAAAGAGCAGGATAGGTTGGCCTGGAGAACAGAATATGTGATGATCATTATTTTAACTGGCTACACTATGACAACAGTAAAAACATATCTCTGTAAAGAACTGTGGCCTACTAACCTCTTACTGCCCCACAAGTCAGCATATGCTGGCTCAAAAGACAAACCCTCAAAGAAAACTGGTAACCCCAAAGATGAAGGAACTTGTACAAGATTTCAACTGACCATGAGCTACCAGGAGGAAGAGTCTCAAAGGGGTAGGAAGAAGTCAGTCTGAACGCACACCACCAAAATGCCAGCAGCACACACAGTATCTTTATTTATAATTCTCCTAATAAGAGAGCTGCTTTTAGAAATTACGAGCTTTCTTATTTTGTTATCCAGAATTTAGTTACCGAAGTGGGACAATAAAATGTATATGAATAGCCTGCCTTAACAAATCCTTGTTATTCAGCTGGCTACATGTGTGTCATCTGTCACCAAAAAAAATGACAATTTCATAAGTAGAGCATATCCCTTCCAGGCATCATTTGTGTCATCCACTCGCATGACAGCTGCAAAGGATTTTCATTGCAGTGACACTCAAAAAGGAAGGACATGCAGAAGGGTCAGATACAAGTACTCTGATTTCTAAGTGTGTTGGCTCTTGTTGATTTGTGAGTAATGCAAATGTTTTGCTTAAGTGGGTTGAGCTCAACAAGAAAATAACCAGGTTTCCTAGTGGACATGAAATATTTTTGGCTTTGAATTCTGATGTTGCATCTCCTCTGTAGCAGAGTTTTGTTATTTAGACAGGAGTATTTCTGGGTCAGAAAGAAAGCAAACTTTATGTGTTTGTAATGGAAACATGCACCCATCTACTGGGCAGAAAGAAGTAATTGCAAACAGGATACCAAGTTCTGCTTGTCAAATTAGCTTATTCCTTGAGTTACTCCCTTATCAATGGCAGGGCACTTACTCAACAAGTCTTCCTGAAGGAGAAGCTGGTACTGTATATTTTCCTTGTCCCATGAAGGCATGAAAAGATACTAAAAATATTCTCGACAGGAACTGTTTAAAACCTCATCCCAAAAAAGTACCATTCTTTCCTGGTACTTATCTGTGAGGGTGGACTAGAACCTGTTGCCCTAGAAATGCCAATTAGTTGGAGTTGCCTGAATTTTGCCTTCTGGATGTGATTATCAAGAACTTTGCTGCTAAAGCTCTGCCTTTTAGCTACTTGTGTGCCACAGGTGCTGTAATGTAGTTCAGGCTTTATTTTTTAGACTAACTCAGCAATGCAGAGCTTACCTCCTGGTTCCTCATCACTGCTGTCCTTGGCATGTGTCCCATGGGCATCGGCAAACAGGCTATGCAGAGCCTCCAGGGGATTTAGGAGTGTGGAGAATTGAAAATTCTTCCCTCAAATCACTCAGTACAGACCTTCGGATTTCCTGAGGGTATGAATTCCCCTGTGGGCTTCTGTCTGCATTTAAAAAGACACAGAAACATGCAAATATCCTCTTTGTCACAGTAACCATAACAAACTGGGGGTGGTAGAGGAGGGCTGAGTAAAGCAGTAGAGGACTGAGTACAGGAATTGAGAACTGAGTTCTGAGGTCTCTGACAAAGAAATCCATATTACCTTTTGACTCATTTCCCCTGTGCTATGCCTGTCTTTCTCACAGTTTAGAAGGATGATGCCAATGATTGTGGAGTACTTCAAATATTAATCATTAAGGATAACCTCGCAGTCTGAGTGGGGCTAATCACAGTGGGTGCTCCATTCAATAGGTTTTATTATTTTTAGAGACGTTCCTAAAACGTTCACTATAAATTGTGTAGCTACCAACTAAGTCATCAACACTGGTTAAAAAATAATTTCGCATCATTTTCCTGACTGTGAAACTTAACTGCTTCATGAACAAAGTATTAGTGGCATGAATAGAGACTGGGTAGGTTTTAATCTCCCTAGAGTCACATCCTAGGCAAAAGTTGCTTATTTCTGTTGAAGGTGAAAGAACACCACAATGATTTTACTCGTTCTTACTCTTTGAACCTGAAATTCACTCAAAATTTCTCCTTCATGTTTTTGCTTCTGTTTTGGAGTGGGCTTGAATGGGCCACAGAATCATGCTGTGTAAGAACAGCAGAATTCTCTGAGGTGGTGGCATGAGAGGTGTAGAGGACAAGGAGGCATCTGAAGCAAGCCTTTCTCTGTTGTTCTGCTCTTCCTCACTCAAGGCTTTCTTGAGAGGCATCTTTTAATGTCCTGCCCCCAGGTAGCTTTTCAGCACATCAGTTCTCCTGTGCTGGGAGTGCTTCCTAACATCTGTTTCAGATTTGTTGTTCCTTTGTTTCCATTTATGTCCCTTTTCAACCATTATTTTTTTAGGCTGAAAATATTAAATTGTATAAAAAATATCCAAATAGACTATGACTGGAGTATGTGTGAGGTAAATTTTCTTTTAATTGTTGTTTTCTGTCATATTAAGCACAGGAGGTTCAGCTGCTTAGTGGGAAAGGGAGAAAATAGTTTTGTCTGTCTTCATTTAGCAAAACAAAGTCTACAGAGAGTATCTGTCTTTTTACACACCAGCTGTTGTAGCCAGAAAAACACCATGAGGTTTTGAGCTCAGAGTCCTCATCACATCACATTTTTACCACCAATCAGCACTACTACAACAAAATTAACTGATCGAGAAATTTTGCAATTTCTTGTTCTAATGAGTTTCCTAATATTTGCAATCCTCACAGAATGAGCATGCCATGGGAACTGCACCTTAAGGAGGCCCTAATATGCATCTTGGGGTCTGGATTTTAGATTATTGGGGCTCCCATTAGTGCTGGGGTGATCAATGGGTACCCATATGCTGAATAAAAACACCGGAATTTATTACATATCTTCATGATTATCAGACAACAGAACTATTCTGCACGGTGTTAAAAAATAAGATGGGAATAGAAGTATTTATTTTTTAGAGTTTATGGAAGCAATCCAGTCAGTGCAAAATGAGAGCTTAATCTTGAGCAAGTACAGCAAACTATTAAAAAGTAAAGATTTGCATTCTGAATATAACAGGTAAACATTGTACTAAATAGCCAATATAATGGACAGCAAGACAACAAAATAAAGGCACATGTACAACCAACAGATGTCTTCAATTTCTGTTCATGTTCATGTTTTATCGTTGATGATAATTTCTTTTTTTCTTTTCCCATTATTTAACCTTCATGCATATATTTGTATCTCAGTCACCTATACCTGCCAAGATAAAGGAATACAGGAGAAGTTAGAAGTGGACTGGCTCTCTTGCCATTTCCCAGTGTGAAATATTTAACATACCCTAAGATGGTGCATGAAAGTTAAGAATGTGGCTTATGCTTTGGAGAGCAGGGGTCATCTGGCAACCCAGACGAGTAAGCACCTCGCTGTTTGCAAGATTGTACTGTCTTTTTCCAGTGCAGCATGTCTAGTATTTAAGCTTTGCTCCGATTCCATACATGGGTCCAAGCCACATCCTGTTCAATGGAATTAGCAGAACCTCTGCAGAACTCCTCTGGGGGACCATTTTTAAGTTCCACACTGGTAGGACATCAATAGCTCTGTACCACAAACATGGTTTTGGCTGGGGTGTGGAGGCAGCCTTCAAAGCAACTTGCTGCATTCTTTGGCAGTCAAACTACAGAAGCATATGGCACTGAGTTACTTACTGAATAATATTAAAAATAGTATAAGGCTCTGCATTTTAATGGAGAAACTATATTGCTGCTCATTAAACACTTCAGAAATGTCCATCTTCATAAATATAAAATATAGAATTACGCATGCCAAAGAAAGGCATTATTGCACTTCCTTAAAATGAAATCTTCCAGGTTTTAAAATGCTTAGTAATACCAGCTCACTGACATCCTTCTTGTGACCTTAAAACAATTTTTTGTTGTTTCCTTTAAATAATTTAGTGAGTGATTGCTCAGTGATGATGTTTAAATAAAAACACAATGTGATAGTTAATCTGCGAGACAGATGCTATTAATATTGGATGGATGTAGTTTCAGAAGCATTCTGCCTGAATCTGAAGCACTAAGCTGGATATAAATAGTGGTGGATTTCCCTTATGTGGAAAATGTAATAGCCCCATTAAGCATGTCTTCGCTGCAGAGTCAGGCCATATATTGACCCTCAGCTTTGAGTACCAGCTTTTACTGGGATGAGGTGCAAGGAGCCAGACTGCCAAGTTATTTTGGGGTAATGAATTCTTATTAGCTTGGTGCTCCCTTGGGTATTTCTGTCATCCTTCACAGGGCATCTCACCTAGTTCTTTCTCTCTGCAGTACATGGAGTTGTCACAAATCTAACTCATTTGGTCTCAGACCCTGAACACCTTTGAATAGCTGAATTACATAGCCCAACCATAATAATTTCAAGGAAATTATCAATTAAATAAAAATGAAATAATTGATGACAATATCTTGATCTGTAGCAACAAAGAGTGGGTAATAATGACCATGTCATGGCCTTGGAGAGGGCCATGGATGTGATGGAACAAATGTGATGCTTTTACAAGGTCTGGCTATTTCTGAAAAACCTTTTTTCCTGTGAGCTGAGTCTTCACCAGGAAACAGGGAAAATGAGAACAATGAATGAAGGTGAAAAGCTGCCTCTAATTTCTCTTTCCAACTTCATCATCCCTCAGAGAACGACAACAGAATCTGTGTGTGGGCATGACAAATGGAGTAAAATGCAGAGCTGAAATAAGAGTCAAAAAATAACTCAAGTCTGAAGACATACTTTTGCAAGGGGCTGTTAAATGGCCAAGTAACCCTTCCCAAATGCCTACAGTTTCAGGATAAGACGGAAAAGATGTTTCTGTAAATGTATATGCCTACAAAATGCTGGCAGGTATATACTGCCTTCATTTCAGCCCACCCCTCTGTCTCCCTAGAGAGGAGAAATATCATACCTGCTGCTACTTTACATTGAAGGCTGTACTTGCAGCTACATATTCAACTATTTTTAAGCTGTTCCAGTGACAATTCCTATAATGGGTTCTATTTTCCCCTTTTTCCTTTGAGTATTTTTTTAAATTTTATTTTATTTTATTTTTACAGACAAAATAAGAGATGGATCAGCTTTGTTTAAATATTATTGGCATAGAGTAAATTCAGTAATATGAGAGTTAGTCCTGGAAGGATGTTAATAAGATTACTCATATTACCTATGCACTTAATAAATTTTTGCTGGCTACTGCTGGATGCTTTGCAGCTCTAGAAACTTATACTCTAAGTTAGGGTAATTCCCAGCTCAGCACTGAAGGGAAGGCCAATGCAGCCATTAGTTACTACCTGAAGTTTGGGACCTGCAGCTGCAGCTTCCTGGCTTTACCAGCATCATCTTTGCACAAATCACTTCGAAGTCTCACACAGGACCTTCTGTGCTAAGGAGGTCCAGAGCTGCCACCAAAAGCAGCAATTCAGTCAGCAGAGGTGCTACACCAGGACACAAGGCAGGACATGCAAGTGCTAGGTCTGTTTCAGCTGTCTTCCCCTCCACAAAAGAAGAAAATATTTCATTTCTAACACAGGAACATTTCCATTTCAGGATTTGATTGATGGTGGCATAAATGCTTCTGCTGGAATGCAGAGAAGGGTAATGATAGTGTGGGACGAGAGGAAGGAAGGACTGATGCTTTTCCATCACTGGCAGAGTTTGTGAACCAGAAGCCTCTGTGTTCCCTGCCCCACCATGCCTTCTGTAAAAAGCTGCAGTAATACTCCTCTTCCCCACAGGAACTTTGAAGATCAACACATTCCTGCTGCTGAGGCACTCAGATGCAAGAGATATGCACACAGACACTAGGTCAGGCCTCCAATGGAACCTGGGGACTGTATCTCAGCCGTGTGTCTCCCATTACCTAGATAAGAAACCTTGAAAGTTTTCTTCAGCTCACTTCTGTATCATTCCTAGGACAATGCAATCTATTTTCTTCTTCTTCCCCTATGGTTGTTTTAAATATCGGGGAATTTGGAAAGTAGAAATCCTGTGCAAAAAAACTTTTAATTGATTTAACAAGATGTATTTTTACCAAATTTTTGGCCAAAAGCAGTCTCATAATTGGACACTAAACTTCTCGCTGCACAACAAAATCTCACGTATTTCACTGAATTATTGTCTACTGAAAAATATTGTCAGAGACATGTAATTTGGAGGCCAGCTTGAAACATCTCTATTTAAAGACTTCAATCTTTTATCATTATGAATAATAATGGTGGTATGTACAATGGGTATTTGCACTACTGAAATATTTACCATAAGTATCTCCACTTCTAAAAGCTGCAACAAAGAGGATTTGGAAGTTGAACTCAGAGTTAAGTCCTGAAGTTTTTTTCTTGATGAAAGAAGCTGGGAGTATTCCTACAGTAAGAAACTATGGACATTCCTAAAATCTACCAGTGTTTTACATGCAGGTAATTAATGAGGGGACACAATAATATATTGCAAAAGCTGAAAAAGTGACACTAAAGATAGTGGAGATACTGAGATAATGGAAGAGAGAGCAAACAAAGAATAAGACAAAAGTAAGAGAAGCATAATCCAGTTTGTGAGGAAAGCATGTTTGAAAGTACTTGGAAAAAAAAATCCCACTGTTTTGTGATGAAACTATCTATCTTGAGTTTCTCAAATCAATCTTGCTTTTTCATGATAAACAGCACTATGATCTGGATATGTTTTCTGTCTTACTCATGTAGCAATAGCTATCTGTTTTCTGGTATTTGGATCTTCACTCAAAAATCTTCTAATACAGAATTTCTGCACACTAAAATTAGTTCATTTGCCATTACATTTACTTTTCTTAGGTATTTTTTGCAGTCTCACAAATCCTGATCTAATATCACTGCTATTGGGAAATAGGCTGAAATAATCCAAATGTTTTTTAGCAAAGAGCAGGAGCTTAAAAGGAGTGAATCACATTTACTACTTTGACAAAGAAAATGGAATGACAAATATGTTACAAAACCTCATTTTTCCCCAGAGTACACCTCATTGTTATATGTAGACATTATGATATATGCTAACACTGAATATGTACAGGATACAACTGTTTGAATGGCCCTTTGAAAAGAATACCTACAAATGTAGCTTGTCTTTCCACCAGTAAGTCAGTCTAATTTCTGCAAATACATTTCTTGTTTATAGCATTTACCAAAGAGTTGCCAGCAATCGATTCTACATGGTATTTACAAGGTAGTTGGCATAACTAATCCCTTATGTTTTATTATCATTCATTCATTGCTGCTCAAATGGAGGACCTGAAATTTCTAACATGTTGATATTGGTAAAGTACTTGGTATTTCTCTTCCTACTGTTGCTTTTGTCGAGAAAAATCATTAATGGGCTAACAATGTTAATTTATTGATTTATGCAGTTTCTAAACTAAATACTCTGATAAAGATGCACATTTTTCCTATTAAAAATTTAGTTTGTTATACACACCTCTACCTACACACAGTTTTCCATTTCCATTTTGTAGCAGAAATATTTTTTTCAAAAATTATGTCCTTCTTCTAGAGGTTTCTATTTTGTCATTCACATAAGAAATATTCAAATATTCATGCTCAGCCTTTTTCATAAACAAAAATACCAGACTAACATAAGAAATAAGCCAGTCTCTTGAAAAGAATATTTTTTCACTCTTATGATACATTTCAAAGCCATTAGAAGCTAATCTGACAACATTTTTATGTGACATGGTTGTCAGTAGGGGAAAAAAAAAGAAAGGCATGGGAAAGCAGTTGGAAAAACGTGAAAATAAGAGACTTCGATGTAGTTGGGAACAGCTGTTAGTGAGAGATGTGTGTGTGTACAGAAAATGCACTGCCTGAAGGATCAGGATTTTAATAGAGGTTGCATAACACTTAAAGGTATGCTGTCCAGTGTCTTTACTGTTGCTGTATTGCAAGTAGAATGTCAGAAAACAATAGCTTGGTGAAGCAGATTGCAAATTAGGAAATTCAAGCCCCATTTCAAATGGGTGATTTAGGGCATAAGTAACACCACCCATTCCGAAACATGGTTAATGTGTAGCAAAAATCAAATTGCAAAGACTTACACAGAACTCTGAAAAGTCATCTTGAAGTTCCAGCACTCACCTGGAGCACTTCCCTCACTGAAGATGAATAGCTGACATTGTATGATCAACCAGTGACAAGACTCTAAAAGCCTTTCTTGTTGTGGGCTAATTAGTGCATTTACTATGTGAAAATTAGTTTCACACCTAATTTTCACTGAACTCTCTATTTTGCTATAACTATTATGATTGTTGCTTACACTGAATTGTTAAGTATTGAGGAGAAATTTTCTTAATTTAGTTACATGGGGTTTGTACGATTGATCAAAATAGTTTGCAAATGCATCACAAATTGTCACACACTCTGTGTAAACTAGCAGTGAGATGTTGGCTGTGTGTTACAGTAGTAGAGTGGCAGAAGTAGTACAGACCTCTGAATAGTTTAGAGACAGTGCTTACTGTGACCTGAAAAGCACTGAGAATTTGTGTACCAGGGCTCAATTGAAAGCTGAAAGTGTCAAAAACTTTCTACAATACTGATGCTTTTAAATGAAAAGGCTAATTTAAGAAGGTAGTGTGTGTGTCTTGCTGCTACAAGGTATGTTTTCAAAAGCCACTGAAGGAATTTAGTTGCTTCACTCTCCGACGTCGATGACAGCACACACCTTCTTGAAAAATCACTCTCTGTGCTTTGCCTATGTTAGGGTTCTCCAGCTCCATAATCTCCCAGAGTGTACTGTTATTGCATTTTTGACAGCTGGTTCACATACCAAAAGTGATGTAACCCAGCTGACCTTATATCCCTTGCAGGTCATGCATGATTCTTGTATTCACAGTTTAATAAAGCTAGGAAAAAAGACTTGCAGAGAAATACATCCTTCCCTGGGCAAAGGGGGTTACAGCAGCTCTAAATTGATTTAATGATATAATGGAAACAGCAAAGTATCTGCCTGTGTCAAATTTTTGGTTTTGTTTTGGTGGTGTTTTTTTTTTTTTTTTTTTTTTTTTGGGGGGGGGGTGGGGAGGGGGGGTTGGGGTTTTTTTGCTATGGTAAGCCACCATGTGGAATTTGTTTCCTTCTCAGAAGAGAATATCTAGGCAGTCACAATGAAGATGGCAGGTAGAAAATGAGTCTTTCTCATTTCAAGGCTTCCTCGCTTACTTTAACATAATTTTAAGCACATGATTTTGTAATTTCCTTTGTTTCCCATCTCCCAAAGCACAATAACTCTCCAAGTCTAAAAATTACCAAACAGAATTGTTTTTACTGCTGTTAAATGACTCCAGAGTGACCAAAAATTCCTTTAGTAAAGAAAGATTCCTCCTATTTTTTTAAAAAATCTTGGTGCTCTATTTTCTGTTTCCCTGTTAATTTTAATTAGCTCCTTAGAATTCTTTAACAGATGATTCGGTAAAGTCGCATGTGAATGTGCTGCTTTTCTTTGCTTAAAAAAAAAAAAGACTGTGATAGTTTCATCTGTGCCTTTGTGCATTACAAAATACGGGAAGCTATGCCTGCTCCAGATGTCGCCTAAATGAGAATTATGGATAGCATGCAAGTCCTTTGTCCCTCTCAGATGCACAAACTTTCCAAGAGGTTTTCCCTTCCTTCTGGCTGCTGTGTGATCATGTTTTTATTCATCCAGTTCAATGTCTGCATTGATGGAAGATGTTAAACCTCTCGATAGCACAGCTGGAGTCTCTTAAACAGCCTTTACCTCAAGCTGCCTTGACCATCAGAGTGGAAAGGGAACAGGAAGACAAAAAGGAGCAGTGACAAAGGAAAGCAGAGAGGAGCAAGAGACACCAGACAGCGTTTTGACAGCTTAGTGCACTGCACTGACACAAGACTGATGACTTCATTACTAACTTTCTCCTGAGTGGAACTGATATGCCTGCACTCTCAGCGCAGGAAAGTAGTTTAAGTGCCAACATAATTCAGCAGGCTTTGCCTGCTTCAGTTTTCCTTAGCTATCTAGTTGTGAAGGTGCAAATATTGTAACCCCAGGAGGATTTTAGGGATCATTAGTGGTGTAGAAGTCTGAAGATGTGAGTGGCATTTGGCCTAAAGCCTCTGACTGATTGGTAGCCACAAATGTGGTTTTCAGCTACAGAAAAGGAGTGAGATCATCATGATTAGAAAGGAAAAGAAAGATGGAAACAAGATGTCCTTTTTCAGAGTGAACTCAAACTTTTGTACCCCTGCCTTCAGCTTGTGCTGCTGAAAGATTTAAATGTAAGGTAAAGAAAATCACAATATCCACAATGAAATTAAAAGAAACACAAAGACTAGGAAGATTGACAGAACCATGGGTAACACAGTGAAACTTCACTGACCTTCAGTTAATTTGTTCTTATGTTCCTATCAGTGAAGCCAAAAAAGTATGTTATTTCAGCAGTATTAATTTCACTAAACTTATAAAGAAAATATAAATGAAAGCAGGAGGGAGAAATTACCTAGTAGTTGATTTCTAGAAATAATTTCCGGTCACAACACAGCCACTTTATGAACTGTTTCTAAAAAATAACCTCCCACCAAAATCACAGTATATAAAATACTTGTCTATGTACTGAAAAATCCTCATTTTACATTTCATTCTGCAGGGTAAGCTGCTGAAGTCCAACTGCAACCTTCAGAGCATGACAAACAGCTGTCCTTTTTAAAAGATAATCAAAATCACTCCAAAGTCGAAACAAGGAAGAAAAAAATAAAATATTTTACTTGATGAAAGAAAAAAAAAAGGCAGTATGGGGGAGAAAATGAAGTTTTTGAGATCATGTAAGGGTTTTCTTTATCAGTTTTCTCAATCTAGAGCTTCATTCATCCTGTTTTCACATATTTAATTGGGGAAACTTTAGAGGAAATACAGAAAAAAAAAAAAACAAAAAACATTTTTCCTAAAATAATAAGATGGAGGATCCATGAGAACCTCTAACAAAATTAAAAGGATCAAAACAAAGCAGATGAAGTCCACAGGTCCCTTATCAAGCCCCGCCAAAGGCAAGCTGCTGCAGTTTGTCCTGCCCTGCTTAGCTGATCCAGGTATGGGGAGGGCAGTGAAACCAGCAGTAGATCAGGCAGTGAGGGGGTTATTGGGACACAAGGAGGGGAAAGAATGTTTTCTACACCTAAGACCTTAAATTTTTTGAGAGGAAATTATGGGATCTTTTGATGTACAATTGGAAGCTGAGATGAGGGTCTATTTGGATGAGAAAATGGCTTTTATATTTGACTTTCGATATTGTCCAGGACTTCAAAATGAAAGCACAGAATTGTAAACCATTCCAAACCTTACTAATGAATTTCATAACTGTTCTGAATTAGAGAAGGATGTATTGCCTTTATGTCTTTGTCTTATAATTTAATTAAATTAGCCTCCTTTGGCTGCACTAATTAGGGCATGACATTTATTGAGTTCATTCACCATAACACATGAAGACAATAACAGAACTCCAGAGACACGGGACAATGAAGAAAATAGTAATACCATCTGACCTTTTAATTTTCTTTCTTTTCCAGTTTGACTCAATGAACTCATTGAGAATCACAAGCACAAGCCCAAGAGTTTCCTCCTGTTCATCGCTACCTGGATGTTGCTGCAGGCTCTCTTGTCTCATTTGCCCTCTGTGTCACACTGTAGTGACACTGGTGACATGACTCATCCCCTGAACTATACACAGAGTTGTTTCACTTGCAGACACTGGGCAATAATTCAGAACAATTTAAGAAACCTCTAGTACAGATTAGATTAAAGCCAATGATAACTAAATAGCTTCATCTTTTGAACTGGTGTGTTTTGTGGTTTGCCTGCAAACTCAACCTATAAAACGAGACACAAAGAGATGTCCACACAGTTCCCACACCTTAGCACAACCCCCCTGCCAAAACTTCATGAGTCAGGCAAGCCAAGGACAATTATCATGGCAAAATGGATTGTCAGAACAGGTTAAACTTCAGTTCTTGCTGATTGTTTGTGCCCTGCTGAAAGAAAACCCTCTAGGAATAATTTGCATCTTTGCCTTGGGTGACTGTAGCACCGGTTTCCCCAAAGCCATTCTCAAGCCTAACACAGAATATCAATTTGATGGAATCTGATTCTGTAGAATCATAGACTGGTCTGGGCTCTAAGATCATCCAGTTCCAACCTCTCTCAGTCATGGTCAGAGACACCTTCCACTAAATCAGGTTGTTCAAAGCCCCACCCAATCCCACCTTGGACTCCAGGTGTCACTGTAGTAAAATAGCAGGGCTACATGCTTCATTGTCAGCTAACAACTTGGCAACCTCTCTGGCCAGTAATGAAAAAAAGGAGTAAAAGTCTTTGAAACCTGACTGTGATTTTGTCTGATACAGAAGGAAAGTTAATGACAGGTAAAAGAACAGGAATCAATAGAGTAAAGGCTAAAGGAAAAGCCTGTAAAGGGGAAGACCACACTGAGACAGCAGAAAGTTATCATTTTTGGGAACTGTCTTGGTCAAAAACCCAAACATAAAAATAATAAATGAAGACTGCAAGTGAGAGTGCTGATTCTCTGATATCATAAAATTTTATCATGTCCAGAGCTGCCATTGTCAGTATGTAGAGTGAAGAGATTGATTTACATCCAGTGAATGCAATAGCAACCTAATAATAACATATGTTTTCCAAATAGGCCACTCTGGAAAATCTGGCCTTATTGTAATTATATGTGCTTGTTGGACCTACCAGCATCTTGGATCACAAGCTGTACTCATAAATCATATTGTATTGCTGATTTTATATATATATTGTGATTGTAATTTATGTGTCGGCTTATATTTATTCCCCTGCTTGACATTATTCTTCACTATGAGAAAGATTTATATTTTTTTCCAGCATTACCTTGACCTTAATAAAGGTTGTCTTACTACAAAGTGAATTATTTGAATACGGACCTCTTGGGCAAAGGTGGTGTTCAGAGAAATCTGATGCAAATTTTTCAGGTGCTCCCATCTTCTGGATTCTTCACTTTCTGAGTTCAACACAGAGGGAAAACCACACAGCTCAGATCTCATGGCCCTTTGGCTGTGTCAGTGTCAGAAATAACACCTTTGAGGAACTTGAGTGTTTGCAGAATTGCCATCCCCAGAGGTTCAGGACACAGCCCTTTCTGGATTTGTTCTCTAGACTAATGCAATGCCCACCCCAACTTTGCTTCCACAAACCTGCCTACTTCCCACTTTTTTTCTGATGGTGTTTCCAGTAAGGTCTACAGCTCCTTAGAGAAATTCTTCACTCTCTGGTATCCTGAGATTTCAGGATTTCTTTACTGTTACTGGCACTTAAGAGAATTGAGATACTTGGTCACTGATGGTAATTCTTCCCATTAACTAAATCCGTTTAAAATCCTCTCTTTTTATATGAAGGAGTTTGCATGCCTGACTGTTGAAGATGACTTAGTTCAGGCAAGACCCTCAGAGCCAGCATTCTGGAGTTGTAGCTGAGTGCTACAACCTGAAGCCAGTGGAAAATTCCACAAGGTCAATTAGCTTAAACAAGGTCTATGAAAATTGTCTTTAAATGTGTCACAACAGGCTGAAACTAAAGGGAAAAAACGATCTGAAAAAAAGGGGAAAGTGTATTTTGTTAGGGTATTTTTAAATTTAATTCCAGGAGGGATATAGTGCATAGAGAAATAAATTCCACAGGTCTACTTAGCTACTTAAGTTACAAGTCTATTAAGTTACTTAGGAATTTCTAATCTCTCTCTTCTCTTAACAAGCAAATACACATTCAGCCATGTACAGTAGGAAAAAATTGCTGTTATCTTAAAGGGTTAAATGGAAATGACAAAAATTATTGCTTAAAGTATTTTAGTCTATTTTGTGTTTAAAATGAATTTTTGCGATTTTGTTTTAATTATGCTTACTACATAACTTACAGTAAATAAATCAGTTTATTTTTATATATATATATATATATATATATAAGGAAATCTTAGAACAGAAAATATCTAAAAGTTTTACAGTAGGTCTTCCAATGTCATTACATGGTCTAGCTATGTTGTGACCTTTTCAGTATACATTTTCTCAGCTTTCTCTCAACTTGGTCGTTCTTTTTTGGATCATTGTCAATTTCAAATGTTCTGTATTATGTCTGGTTGCCTATTTAATGCATCAAACAACTTTTTCAGTACAGCAAAGACTATGACAAAATAATTTAAAATTATGATTTACTATTCTCTATGCATCTTTAAGAACAATATTCTCTGAAAGTTTGGGTATTGGCAATACATTTCTTTATATTATTCTAGGGTCTCAATGTAATATCTGAGCTGGAAGTTTGGACCTATAAGTCTTCTCATGTATTAATCATTATAAGAGATTGCATCTAATGTCTCAGACCTTTATTTTATCTTAAAATTGCCTGCATAGATGTTTATTAACATTGTTTTTTTAGTGGGACAATATTTTTCCACAGTTGCGCCAATAAAGCAAATCCATTGATTTCAAAGATTTAATCCAGATTTATACAATGATTATTGAAAGTATTGAAATTTGACCTCATAGGCCTTTGTGTTGAGAGATTCTTGTCCTTTACAATGTGAGTATTTTTTAGCTTTCATTAAGACTCGAGGTTTTTCTACAGCTCAAGTTATTTAATATGGATGTATTTCTTGATGGAAACACCACACTGCAAATCTTCATTCCATATAGGTTTAGTTCCTCATATTATGCATATCTTGTCTATAATATCTGCTTAGATTTGTTGGGTTTTTTTGAGGGGGGGATTTTTTTTTTGGTGTTTTTAGATTCACACCTTTCAGTTTGACACAACTGTGTGTATGAGATAAAGGCCAAAACTGGCTGATAAAGGACACCAAGCTACCAAATTGTTGAAAGCAGAATTTGAAGCTAAGCCGCTTGCAAACAGGACCCTAAATTCATCTCACTTTGGACTTTGGACTTTATATGAAACACTGGTCTGCAGAGTCATAAAGCAGGTTTATGTTGAGGTTTATCTCCAGAAGTGTGAGAGGACTTCAGGTATGAAATACTACTTCCATTTTGGTAGACTGCAGCTGTAGGCAAGAGAATGGCTGGAGGTGAGAAATGCAGTATAATTTCACACCAGGAAATATCAACTCCTCAGCACAAGCCAAATGGCAGTTCTGTCTGTTTCACATCAGCCTTTTAGTTGTGATCAGATAAGCACAGATTCCCTGTTCAGAGCAGAGTCAAGGATGGTTCAGTTTTAGACTGGGATAGGGTCTCTGAGGAAACAAACCTAAGAAGTAAATATGAAAGCTTTTCCTGATATAGGGTCTACAATCTTACCTTTTGCATAAATCAGCAATATTTACCATTTTACGGGTAATATGCTGAATTTTATTATGTTGATTCATGTATAAGTTGCAGTATTTGTTAAAATCCCAGTACAACTAAAAGGTGAGAATTTTATTACCTGTAGAACAAAGTTTTCATAGCTTTAAGAGATAAACTTGTAAGTTTAAGTATTTCAAAGAGTTTAAAAAATATCTTCCGTGTTTCTGGTTCTAGGTTTTGTATTTGGATCTAGACGTCTGGATAAAGTTGAGGAAAAATATAAGAAAACATTATTTTTTTAAAAAAATCTATATTGGAAACACTTTTGGGAACTGCAACAACTTACTTGAGTAAATCTGGTCCCAAAAGTGTCCATACATATTTGGAAGATGGAATAATTTCTTTCTGATGGGTATTTCAGCATTATTACTCATCAAGATTTCTGATGTAAGTATGCTCACAAATGAGAACGAAACAGGTCAGAGTATTTCTAGACTTTGCAAATTCAAAATGCATTTGAATCTGGAAACAGTTGCATTTTTTATTGGTACATCACCCAGTGAAATCCTTACCTGTAAACACTAAGTACTCAAGCATTAAGTATCACTTCTAATTAGTGTTAATTGTATGAAATTGAAAGAGTATTCTTCAGAAAACTAGCGCACTTCTAGGGTAACCTCTTCTCTAGCATCTTTCTTACCTTGAGAGACTATCTTTTCAACTACCTAGACAGCATCAGGAAAGTCATATTAAAACATATTAAAATGAGTGGGGAAAACAAACAAACAAACAAACAAACATTTTGACACAAAATGAAACTTTTAAATTATCCCTCCCTACCCCCAAAAAAAGGAAAAGTTGCCTGAACCTAGTTGGCACAAGTAAGACTCAGCAAGGAAGAAGTGTCATAGAAGCATAATGTAGTCACTGTGAGCAGCAGCACTGTCTGCTTATCACTCTGTCTCTCTGCGGGATTCAATACAGGGTGGATGTTGGCTGAAAAAAAAAAACCTTTTAAAATCCTTATTCTTGTTAAAAATAAAAGTGTCATGGAGGAAAGCAGACAGATGAAATTGCCATAGTTTGGTTTCCTGCAGCTCAATGGTTTCCCATGTGAGACATTGAATTTTTTGCTCCAAACAGTTACCCACAGAAGTTAATAGGTAGCCTGATCTTGCACTTTTGGGAATAGCTGTGTGTTGTAGCGCTGCCCTATGACTAAATATGCCAGGAGGATAGCCCAAACTTGTTTAATGCTTGGTGTTCTTCAAACCTGTCTCATTTAGGGCATCCTTCCCTGACCCTTAATGTGAGCTCTTCTGGCATGAGCTCACCAAGGTCTGAGGGACCCACATCCACAGACCTGGGTCTTGCAAGTGAAATTCAGAGTTGGAGAAGACTGGTCCAAGGCATCACCTCTCTGTATTTATTAAACTTCTGTGGTTTCCATGTGAAATTTGACTGTAGACACTTTATCAGATGACATAAGCATGGAAGTGGCATATTAAATTCCATATATAGTTCAGCCAACCAATTGTCTTTAGCTGGGAATTACATCTTATTTTGTGGTCCATTTTCAGTGCTTATAAAATGTTAGACCTGATAGCCATTTCTTGGCTTACCAAAGGTTCTTTCTTTGAGCATGCAACCTAATTTTTGTGGGTACCAACTCCATACCTCAGAGAAGGGAAGGTGACTGCTTTCTTCTTTCACCCAGAGTAGTCTGCAATCTTAGAAAAGTGTTGTGGATATACAGCTAAACAGATGAGAAGAGGCACACTTAGCCATCAAGAAAGTTAAATAACTGGGCAAAAACTGGAGTTTTTGCAGCTGAAAGATATAGGAGAGATATTAGACAACAAGGTTTGCCTTGTCTATTATATATTTTATTAGTTATTATGTGAATTTTTCACTGAGGTCTTGCACTAATATCTCATTGGTTTGAGCAGATACTAGGATGTGCACGGCTGATAATGATGCAGCAAAGATCTGGGGATATTCTTCATTTTCCAGGGAGAAGGGGAAGGGAGAAGACCTGTTCACGCATTGGCTGCAACCAATCAAGTTTTGCATGATGCCAAAAAATTAAACACAGTAAAGCCAGACCCTGTTAGCAACGAGTTGATTGCTTTAAATAAGGGAGATTTCCTGGATGTTTAAATTGAAACTTCTACTATGATTAAAGTAAAGAGAAGTACCAGGATGCTTCCTAACCATTTAGTTCCTAAAATTCTTGTGAGGTCTGGAGATGACAAATTCAATTCTGATGTGCTGTGTTTTACACTCTGCAGGCTGTACTAAAAGGTAAAACTAATCAAGCTTGGGTTTCCCATGGGCTGTGCTTTAAGATGTTTTCTTATTTAAAGTCATGGAAATATGTTAAAACCCACGTAGACTGGGTGAAGTTTATACAAGACAAAATGTATTTGCCCATGCTTTTGCAGAGTGTGTATATTTTCACTTTTCATTATTTTTTTGTTTGTTTAATCCTTCATCCTGCTTAAAACTATATTCCAACCACATTTTCAGATGGAAGACGGGGAAGAACAGCTTATAGTTCTCTCAAGATGTTACTTAAGACTATTTTGGTAGTGAATTGAATTTCTTTTTTAAAAGATTTTAAATGCAGTAGGAGAAAGAATAGGTGTATACTCAACAGTGAACTTTTAATTACAGGGGACAAAATATTCATTCTGCTCATATTCATTTTAGAAAAAAATCCCAAAATTTTATCCCCAACCCTGTATATCAAAGGAAAGTTTAAGTCACCTACAACAATCCTTCCTCACTGTTTCAAGCTCCACAAAATGAATACTCAGATGGAATGATGCTAATTAATCATCATATGTACATACTGAACTCTTAATGATTAAAATGGGTCTTTTCAGGAGACTTGTCTGCATCAGAAATTACATCTGTACTGACTATGAATGTAGTCCTCAAACACATTTTTAAAATGATAATTTTTAAATTTTCTAACTGAAAATGATATTTCCCATTGGGAATAAGTGAAGCACTATTTCTGTACAACCACATACTTCACCATATGAAATGATCTCATCAAGATTTCTGTATCCCACCAGAAGAAATATTCATCTTTAAATCTTCTGTGTCTCAGAAGTTTTAAGGCTGGTTTGAATTGCTATATTGTTTACATTTCCAAAGTTTAGCACTTGTCATTATGTTGATTAATTGTGGAGATATTATTTTCTGTTCATAATTAAAATCTCTCCATGCAATATCTCTGATATTTTTTCCACGTCTAGGTTGGAGAGAAAGAAAGCAGAAATGTATTTTGAAGATTTATTATACCATAAGTTCTGTAGCGGTCATTTACCTGATGAATGACAGATGGATGATGAGTATTATTTAACTGCCTGTGTCATCATTTTGCATTTTGCTTGAAAGTCTAAAGTATGTTCATAACAAATTGAAAATACAGACACAGAAAATTCATGTTTAGAGTCTTTCAGACTCTGTTTCAGTACACATTTAGCTTTGGAAGTCCCACAGAAATCCCTATTGCTATTAGTAGATATCTACATGGAAACTAGAAGAGTACTTTAAAGGCAGAAAATGCTAATCTAAATGCAATGTTTTTCTAAAATGAGTTTTCTAAATGCAATGGTTTAAACACAAGTACACATGCAGCTGGGGTCTATATTTTCTCATTCTTGCCAGCTTTCACTGAGCAATGTTGCAATTTCAGAGAAACTGTGCCATTATTATTGCAGCCTACATGTTGGTTTTAAATAACATTTTCCATAAACAGGGTTGTTTTGATTGGTATACCCTAAAGAACACCTGCTGACAAGTGAGCATTGCAAACCCTTTAAATTACATTCTGATTAGTCCATACAGTAAGTGACAGTGGGGTGCTGCTGTGAACTCCTCCCTCATGTGTCTGCCTTACACAGCCAAGTGCAGGAGCTGGGATCACACAGCTTGGTGGTCTTTATGTATGGATGCATTTAAGATTAGGATGTCAGGCTTAATCCCATGTAATCAGATTGTGCTCCCGTGGAAGCAAATGATGAAAACCTCTTCTGTTCAAAGCAAGCAGATACATGTGATTAGTGAAGCACCAAATGGGTTTGAGACTCTTTCATGTGAGCTTTGTTTGCTCACAAGTAAATTTAATTTTTTGTAACCCACTAAAAACAGCCATCGGTATCTGTGGTGAAATGCAAACTGGTATCGAAGGAGCAGATGGAAGAGGAAAGGTAGAAGCCTGCTGTGCTCCCTGGACATGATGGTGAGAAGACATCAGTGGCCTACTGTGCTTCCTGGACATGATGGTGAGAAGACATCAGTGAAGTGGCTGGCTAGAAATCCCCTTGTGCCTCTCGGTGCATGGTCGGGGCATTGCAAGGTGAGAGCCCAGCAGACCTTTTTACCCAAAAGTAGGAGAGATGTTGATGGAGGTCTGTACGGTGAAGGAGCCTTCCCTGAGCCATGCACACCTAGGATACCTTCGATGACAGCAGCAGCAAACTGGGCTTGCCAGTGGCAGCCCCAGCCAGTCCTGCTGGCGCTGCCACTGCTGGACTCTACCAACATCCTGGTGAGCATCAGCGAGCTGAGAAACCCCAGGATGCCTCCGTGGACCCACTGCGGCTGTACCTCCGGAGCTATCCAAGGCAAGCGAGGAAGCAGGAGCCGCAGCTGCAGACAATTACTGCCTCCACCCAGACTAAACAAAGGGCAGCCGAGCAGCCAGATCCCAGAGATAGAGACCAGAGAGATTTATCCCTTCAGCCTGGACCACTCACTCGGGAGGGTGCTGTGCACGGCCCAGTGCGCGAAACCGGCAAGTCTCAGATAATTGTGAATGACAGGGAAAGGCAAGGAAAGGGGAAAGAGCAAGTTTAGCTTTGTAAAGGCATAAAAGCCTCTCTCCCTTGTGCAGCATTGTTTTATTCCCCACTCAGAGGAAGGTCTGACTCTACCCACAGGGATTTTAGGCACTCCTTTTGGGGAGAAGAAAGAAGTTTCTGTGCTCTTTGAAGCCTGTGGATGCTGGTCAGACAGGAAGCCAGAGCTTCTGTCAGTCAACAGCACATGCAAAATTTATCAAGTATATTACTTGACAGAGGTTACGCTGTCATTACTAGCTAACAGGGCTCTGCCAGAAAATTTTTTTTATGGAAGCATGTGCTGTCAAAGGCAAAGTGTCCATTGATTGATTGCCACAGCTGACCTAAACATACAGGGATCACTGTGTAATAACCCCTTTATCATATATAAACTGCCAAATGCTAAGTTCAATAACTCTAATGGTCTCGCTTAAAGCTCCAAAGAGAGGCAAATTCAAAAGAGGAGAGGAAAATGCCATCCTTTCTGCACCCAGTGCAGTGAGGCTGCTGCTCAAGATGGAGAGGTGGGACTATGGAGTAGGAGCACCAAACCCTGCTGCCTGCAGTGAGCTGAAGGGAAAACACTGTCCAGTCCATGAGCTGAGCTTTGCACACCAAAAAAATGTATTTATCTATTTGTATTGCTCAGATCTATATTTTCTACCAAAGAGCATGCTATGGTTATCACAGGAACAATATGCAACAGTCAAGTCTGGTACATCCTAGGCCTGAAAACTGCTTGAACTTTCTCAAAGGATGGTAGCCCACTTCTTGAAGGAGTTTCCTGGCTCCTTATTAAAAGCTCCTTAAAAAAACCCAAACCAAACAACAAAAAGAAGCACAAAACCAAACCACCATTGACCAAACACCATCCCCCAAACCAGCAAAACAACAACCACCAAAAAACCAAAAAGCCACACCAAACCCTCAGAAATAAAGTACCATGTACAAAAGAGGGGAAAATAAGCTTTCTGAAGCTACAGACTACACTTTAAGATCTCTATCACCTGTTCAAATGTATCATTGCAATTGCCTTCAGAGATAGAAATGTAGATAGTGAAAACAAGGCATGAATATTCCTTGTGTTGTGGTTTCCTTAGGGAAGGCAAAAAAGGCCTAACTGAGGGAGGGTAAGAGAACTGAATACAATCTTGCAGGCTACTATAATGCTAAGAGTTTGGGAAATACAAGGCTCGAGGGAGAGGCTGAACTTTTATCTGTTGCTGCTCTCAAAAACAGAAATCACAGTTTTTCTTTAAATGCTACTATGAGATCTCCCTTCAGTTGTTCTATGCCTGTTAAAATCTTCTGCCTAGCTGTAAATGCAGCAGCCATTTAGACAGAGATCACTGGTAATTTCAATAGTCGGGAGCCAAGCCCTTGTCCCCCCTGGGGTCAATGACATAGTTTACTATAATAAACACATGGCATCGGCCTTAGAGTCATTTCTGGTGGGGAGGTCTAAGGTCTTGTGGGTCCTTCTGTCACAGTGTGTCCTGGAAGTCTGTGATAGGACTACAGCTGTGGGTATACAAGAAGATTGTCCACAAGGAAGAAGTCCTGGGAACAATTTCAGACAGAAACCACTTGGCACTGGGATTAAGTTTATGCATAAAATATTACTTTTTTTTTTTTTTTTTTTTTTTTTTTTTTTTTTTTTTTTTTTTTTTTTTTTTTTTTTTGACTAAGCAGTCCAACTTTGGTTCTGCTCAGGCAAAGTATTTGTGTAAGCTGAAACAAATAGCCCTCGCCCTCTCAATACATGCACAAGGCTAGATCAATCTCACCATATTGCAAATCATCTTTTGGAAACCAAATGAAAAGGAAACAACAACAGCTCAATGTTATTAATAAGTATTTTATTATAACCAAAAAAAACCAGCAGAAAATATCCAGGACAGATGCCCTCTGGATGCTGCACCTGTCACTCTCTTGCCTGTTTAAGGGCAGTGCAGAGTAAGCGCTGCTCTGAGCAGAGCCAAGGAGGGGAGCAGTGTTCACTCTAGGGATTCTCTAGCTTGGAGTGAGTTGAAACTGAAATTGGCAGAGCACTTTACTTCAGAGCCACCTTATACCTGTGTAATGCAAGCAGAGAGCATTGCAACTCTGCAGGAGAGCCCTTATGGGAATGCTGTATTACAGTGGGATTTGTAGGGCATGAATGAGGTGCCCTGGAGAGCCAAGTCAATCTTTCCAGCAGGGTCAAGCATGCAGAAATGTCACAGCTGTAAATCTGGGTTAACGTCACCTGGGCAAAATGTCCAATGAACTGGAAAGCATTTACTCCTTCTGGTTGAAACCATATACAAATAGATTTCCATGAAAGTGATTTCCTAGAGTTTCAAGCTGAAAACAAAATTCCGTCAATGGATTCCGGTAAGAATTTTTTTTGGCGTGTGAGATTCATTTAAACCTGAAGTGAAGTCCAGTAGTCAGAGATCCAGATGCACTTTTCCCAAACCCTTCCTAATCAGCCAATAACCCATCAATTCCCCAGGCTGTCCTGCAACTTAGTACCAAAAGGAGATATTACCCACTTTACCCTGCCTTATGGATAATGTCTCTGCCATTTGTTAGTAGTCACAAAAGATGGATTCAAATATCTAGGGTTTCTTCTAAAAGCCTAGACCTAGATCCAGCTATAGAGATGTGCCAGTTCTGCCAGTGAGTCTCTTGCCATTAAAAGGCAATCCCAACTCTCTCTCATGTAGAGTTCAAAGTACAAACCAGCAAAATACTTTACTAGGGGACACAGTGACGAAGCATCAGTAACTCAACAATCAGGGCAACATAGTACAAATAATAAGTCTCTCATAAACAGGGACTTCAGCTGCAATGACTCACAACCACTGTAACATTAATTTACAATATTTGTATGAGAAAATGCATCAGTGGGACCTGGATTAAAGGCCAATGTGCACTGGGAAAATGTTGGAGGACATTATTCCTTATGACAGTAAGAAAACTAGAGTCCTCTTGGTCAGATCTATGGGGTTTTTTCATGGGGGCTTTCCATGGCCCATATCCTGTTTTAAATATAGTACTTAAGATACTTCATCACACATGCTTGTTTGTTTTTATTCACCAGTTCCTTACAGAATGGTTTATCTTACAGCCTTGAAAGAAGAGCTCAAGTTGAAATCAGTCCCCTTCTCAACAAAGTCAGCAATTTCATTCCTGCTGGAAGTATCTTACAGTACCTGCAAGGCTGGGCAAGCATGGCCTGTGATAACCAGCTCTCACCTGTCACCTTTCTTAAAAATAGCTCTTGAGTCAACCTTTCTTATGACTTCCCACTGGTGCTCAGTAACATTGTAAATAAACAGTGAGTGATTCTGACCATGCCCTACAAATTCTGGCAATGTCCACAGTGAATCCCATCCATCTGCTCATAGTGATTGATGTTCTCCATCTCACCCTTTATATTCAAACAACAAATTGTTAAGAGACTGTAATCCTACCTGTATGTATGGTCCCAGTTCCTTCACAGGGGTCTTACCCACAGATAACATGTGTGGGGCACTCCTGACTTGGGAACTTGCCAAAAATTCCACAGGGAAGAAGATTAATGTATTATACAGCATGACTGAGATATGATGAGACATGGACCTGTTTTAAGTGACTTAACCTGTCACTTTCTTCCTCTCTCCTTCCCCCTTTTGCGAGAGTGCAATTTAAAAAGATTCAGCTTCTTGTGATCATCCTCTTAAATCTGAAAAAGAGTCAATGAAGACATTCCCATGTGGCCTTTGCCACTGGGTCCTTCATTGCATTGAGGAACATCTCAACGCCAGTGGTGTCAAATGCTGTCGAGAGGAGTTAGAAACCAGGCATAAGCAGCCTTCCAGGTGTGGGGAGAGAGGCCTGGTGGGAAAGGATGCATAACACACACTTGGAGAAGAGTCAGTTCTGAGTCAGTGAGCAGCCTGGGGAAACAAAATGATGAAGGAGGCCTACATTTGGAAGCAGAATGGTGTTTCAGGATCCAAAGTGCTGTGCATCAACATCATCACTATAAAGCAAAAGGCAGAAGGGAGGCCACAGAGAACTAATAAACAGATGAAAAGCTGGCTCACAGAGGTACCTGGCACTGCTGCAGGTATTATAGTCAATTTGCACATCTCTCTGAAAAGAGTTTTCAAAAATATCTTTTTGAGAGGTGAGCTTGCCAAAAATAACATTTTAGCAGCAGCACAGCTTGTCAAAACCACCATTTTAGCTAGGGCAAGTACACAGTGTGCAAATAATATTTTTCCAGGAGCAAAGCTTCCCATATCGGAAGGTAGAAGCTGTTAGCACACCACTTTCACTAAATCCATACCTCCCCCCTTCTTTTTGATAAAACATTATTTTCATCCATCCTGTTCCCCTAAAAAACATTACTTCTGGAAAGTTCCTACCCTTCATGCAACACTATTTTCCTCAAGAAAAACTGCAGATAAAAATCCACTTTTAGCAAGCTTTTCTCCTTAAATTGCCATGGTCCTCATGCCTGATAAAAAGGCATTTTCTGTTAAGGCTCCAATTCTGATAAAATGTTACTTTTTCCAAACTTCTGCTCCTAATAAAACATTCATTTTGCCAAGATTGGCTCCTGAGAAAATGTTATGTTTGGCAAGGGCCATTCCTGATAAAACATTTATTTTTGCCAAACCTCCACTTCCATTAATTTTTTTCCCCCTCAAAATTATTATTATTTCCCCTAAAGCCTCCTTAATGTAAGATATTGGATATGACACAGTGGGTGACAGGAGTATCACTTGCCAACAAATCTTTTATCCACAGCCATGATCATTACCAGTGAAATCCCTGGAACACTGATGCTGACTGCCTCTTTTACAATGTGGAGGCCTTGGAAGGAACAATGAAAAAGATATTTGCACCCTTGTGCTGAAAACGGGTTTAGTTATCATATTAGCTCCTCATATAAGGCAGACCTGGCCTTATCTGAAAATTAATCAAATCGGACTCACCTACAGGTTAAAGGCAAAACACTTATGAGGATGTTCAGGATTTTCCAAGTCTATAATATTGAATGTTACAATGGGGTTAAATGAGGTTGTAGACAGGGGACAAGGAGATTACTGCTTGTTCACAGCAAAACCTTTAGGCTGCCAGCAGTTTTGTGTCTATTCCATCCCATTCTGCTCAAATTGATATCTGCCACAATGTACCCCAAATTTCTCAAAAAATGCTTCTTCCATGAGCACATGCACAAATGTGTTCCTGCTGTTGTGAGCTGCTGTGGAGAGGGGTGACAGCAGCTAAGGGCACAGGCATCATGTTAGCAGGAGACAAGAGGCCTGGGGTAACATATTCTGAAGCACACTATCTCTTTCCATTATCACATGTCCCTCTGTCTGGCAGTGCTTAACCTGCATCCAAAGCTATTTGTCTACTTCCTTGTCAACTGTCATTCAAGAGCTAGAAACAAACCATCTGGTATTTTTTCATATGTTTCCAGTTGATCACATGTGTGATCAGTGGATCGTGGCACATGATGTGTGAGGAGAGGGTGAAGACCTGAGGCAGTCTAGCCTGTAGAAGGCGCAGGTCTCTAAATGCTGCCTGGAGTTACCTGAAGGGCAGTACGAAGATGGATCCAGACTGTTTTCAGAAAAGCACCACTGCAAGGTCAAGAGGCAATGGGCACAAGCTGCAGCAAGGGATATTAGATGAAAGCAAGAATAAATATCACCATGAGGGTGTCCAGGCACTGGGACAGGTGCCCAGAGAGGCTGTGGAGACTGTTTTTGGAAATACTCAGAACAGGACTGGACACAACCCTGAGCAGGGCAACTTTTAACACAGTTCTTCTTTTAGAAGGAGGTTAGACCAGATTAGGAGAGGTCCCTTCTGACCTAAATACATGATTTTCAACATGTAGAAATTTATGTGTTCAAGCTGGAACCCAGACAACAGAGAACATTTTCTTCAGTGAATAAAAACTTTACCTTATGCTGAGTTGAATGTTAGACTGTAGCTGGTACATTTTGTTTACTCTTACTAGTTAATGTCTCTATTATGTTAATATTCTTCAATGTATTAGCCTCTTGAAGATTAGATGGAAGACAGTAGGTAATTAATGGAATGAAGCATTACAATTAGTAATTTTGATTAAACATCTAATTTATGAATCTTCAATGACATGATTGAGAATTAGAGATATTAAAACTCAGTGCAGTCTCACATGGCAAAACTTGAAGAAAGACTTGCATGGAAGCTATGGAAGAATGTGGGCAGAGGCAGGCAAAACAGCAGTAACACCCCTTCCAGCAGCAAAACACACCGATCATTTTAAGTCAATTGAGAAACAGCATTTTTGGGGAGTGCCCACTGTTTCTGAGCTGAAGTTTCAGTAGCAATACTGGTTGCTCTTTCTTACCTCTGTACCTGTGTTTCTAAGCCAAAGAGCTGTTCTGGTTTGGGGTTTTTCTTGGCTTGTGATATATATAAATTCATTCACCTCAGTGCTTGTACTGTGAGAGCTGATTTGGGGTGAGGCTGACAAGCCACAAGTATTGCATTCACTTTCCAGTCTGTCCTTCTGAACAGCAGTTCCTGTTCCCAGGTTTAGGGGTACCCAAGACCTAGAGCCAATTGTGTGATGATGTCTTTGTATCACAGGCTAATTTAGGCACTGAAAATGCAAGGCTGCAGATGGGAGTGTCATCTGCAATGCTGAGCCCAGACAGCCCATATTTCACAAAGAGCAGAGCACTGGGGAGAATGCTGCATACCAGGAGTGCCTTTGAATTGTAACCCTCTGCATCAGAAAAACCTGCTGTATATTCTGGACAACAAAGCTGAAGAGTAGCATATGAGCAAGCACTCATGGACTGGCCTTGATCTCATTTCAATTTGCCAACCTCTGGGCTCAATACCTGGCTAGTCCCAGTCAAAATGTGCATTTAACAGAGAGCTGGCTCAATGTATTTCACTGCTCCCTTGCTCAGCAGGGAAAGAAGGAACCCTTTTCCTTACAGTCAGCTTTACATTTGTAAAGAAAAAGTTAAAATCAAAGGCTTTTCTTACCACAAAGAATGTGAAATAATTAATGAGTCCTCTCTTGCTTTCTTGTAGTCTCGTATTATCAAAGTGAGAGTGGAAAAGATGTAGTGACATGCAAAATCTTTAAATTGTTGAGCTACCAAATATTACAGTACTACCCGTATTACTAAGGGAGACTGGAAATCAGTGTTGATCCTTTCCCTCTCTCCATACCTCAGCAGATGCAGATGTTGTTGTGAAAATGGAGTAAAACGCTGCATCTTGAAGAACTAGTCTAGAGTTCAAGATTAGTCTCTCACTTCAGATTAGCAAATGTAATGATCCTTGACTGGTTTCATTTGTGTTATCTCTTCATCCCAGAATGAGAACATTTTCTTGTCAAGAGAAGACAAAAAATTAATTTTTTTTCCAGATTATGTCATACTAATAAACCTTAGATCCATTACAGAGAGAAATGTTAACAAGTGAGTAATAATGATGGACTACAATCCAGCAACCCCTATGTTGCAATGAATTTTGTGAATGAAGAATAGGAACAAGATTCAAATGCAGTTGCTGATTTTGAATGCCACATGCTGCAATGCTAAACTCTGGGTACCTAGGCAATTCTCTGAATGTACCCAAAACCAATGTCCCCTTCTGAAAAGGTCAGCCATGGATTTTACTGCACTGACATTTAAGTTAAGGTCATGCTGACCTTAGAGAAAGTTGCCTCTTGCATCCTATTCATATTGGGCTTTTAGGGGGGTAGTTTTATTAATATCAGTCTTTTGTAAATATTTTTCGTTTTCCTTTTGTAAGACCTGACCTCTGGATAGGCAGCTTACTGTTATGCTATTGCAACATTTCCAAAATATAAGCATGTGCTTAAAGCATTTTTCAGATTCTCCAAATATCAGCTTTTTCCAATGTCCACTTGCATACAAAACAGAATTGTTGAAATAGAGGGTAGTTTCTTTAGCTATTCAGGATTTGTTCTCCCAAATGTGAGGCGTGTGAATCAATAGGATGTGTTTTGCTGTATCTCCACAAGTATTTCCATACACTCTGATAAAGCACAGCAATGTAAAAGGTGTAAACCCTCTGACAGACTATTCCACTGATTTTTTTCAATATTCAGAACCTTGCTGTTTTCTGGATTCACCCTTGGGAACAGCCTTTCACTATCTAACAGTAGGAGTTAGAGTTTCTCTGAAATCTCTTTATGACTCATGTTGTTGGTCTATTTTAAGAAAGCCATCCCATTTCCAAAATTCAGTCACTTCTAATATCCCCTGCCATGTTCACCTGCCACTCCTGGCTGCTCTTCAGCAGCTAATCTGCACACCACATAAGCATTTAGAATTTGCAGTTAAACTAGGAATAAGATATCAGCACTTGGCATAGTTGATGACCTTTCTGATAATGACATAAACAGATTAGGAGGTATTTTTTAAAAAAGAAGACCTCCCCTGCCCCAAAACACCAACAAGACTTTGCTTGTAGGAGTCATGCAACTGGTCCTGACTCATTTGCTATTCTAAATGGCTGACACAATTATCTTATGCTTAAAATATTAGTGCCATAAATAAAGACATTAATGCTTATGTGGTTTTCTAGGAAGGCCTTAGTAAGAGATTTCATTTTTCTGTCAATCCTTGTAGTAGACACAAGTTGAAAGGCCCAATCTCTGTCTAGACATTACTCCCTTAATTTCATACACATAAAGCCTGTATTGCATTTCTCCATAATAATCTATCTAGTCCACAAATAACATGGCACTAGTAAGAAGCTATGAAATGTCTAGCTCCACACCTCAGGCCAAATCTTTTCAATTTTGCACAAAGATAAATAAAAGGAGGTTAATGTTTAAACCAACTAGACAGAACGAGAATCTATTGATTTTCTCTGCAGTAAATAACCAGAATGTTGGAAGCATTTTTGAACTGTGTATGTGTATGAATTCTTCACAATATGAAACCAGTTGTCAAGTCATTTCTCTTGTTTGGAGGAAATGAAACATTGACACAGAAAAACAACTTTCTGTCACCTCTCTTGCCTTTTAATGAAGGAACAAGGTAAAAAGAATTTTTTCTGATAAAGACTGACTGGTGCTATATAAAAATGAAAATCATGGTTTGATTTCCTTTGGAAAGCTGAGGGAATAAGCTCTGACTCTGTACATGCAAGCATTGAACAGAAGGCAACTGATGACTGGAGCTATGAGGCACAAAATATCAGTGCAGATGGTTGGGTGTCTGCAGGCTTGGCCTGAGCCACTGACTCAGATGCATAGCTGCTGGCTGCCTCTGTGCCCTCAGGTCAGCTTGGCTCCAAACTCCCTAGAGCATGAATTTCCATGACTTACAAGCTGTGGGGTTAGGAAAGGCTATATGGTTGTATGGGTTGACAGCACTGTATTTTTACTGCTCCCTGCAACTGTTAATTGCTATGACATTTGAAGCATTGGAAAGGGCTTCCAAATACAAGGAAAGTGCTTGCAGAAAATGCATTTTAGCAATATCAAAAATACATCCCCAAACAGAAGTGAGTATTGGGTTGCTTTAGGAAATTCTGAGTTGCTTTACTTGATGCTCCTTATATTTTGCCATGTACCACTGCAAAAGTGAGGTGGTAATAATTTTAGTTTTAGTTGGTGGTAGCCATTAAAACCAGTTCTAGGCTAGAAAGGAAGAAGGCAAGGTCCACTGTCCAACAGGAAAAATGTCCAAGGACTGCAGTAAAGTACCGATACTGATAATGTGTATTAATATCTTTTTATTGCAACAGTACTGTGGCTGGAGAAAGACAGACATGATATTTATCCTGGTAAGATGACAGTTGTGTTCCACTCTGAAGCTTGACCCTATTTAATTTATGTCATAGGAAAAGGTACAGAGACCAGTCTGTAAGGTAGTAGAGGAGACATACATACTGTAAAGTATTTTTTCATAAAACACGTAGCAGGAAGCTCCACTGTTGCCCTGAAGCTATACATTCTGTTCAGCGGACATGCTATCAGATAATTATTCTGAAAACTAACTTTGGTAAAAGCTCTCAGTGGTTGGCTAAAAGCTCTGGTAAACCTAAAGAAATAGGAATCATAAGGACCTTGCTCTTACTGGAAGTGCTGAGGTAAACTTCCTCATAGCCAGAAGCCTCGCAGATAGGATTGACTGGAATCCCTACTGGCAAATATTAATAAAACTTTGCATGTCAAAACTTAGACATTCACACACAGCACAAGAGAGCTGTGAGTAGATCTAGAAAAATTATGGGAAAAGGGAGGGAAGAGTATTTTCTCAGGAGCATGATGCTGGCAGGTTATCCAGTGTTGTCAAGGAGAAGTGGTTCTTGACATCCTCTCTCATTATGCTGAGAATGTATCTCAGAGTAAATCTGGAGATGATGAAAAAAACCCTCATTTTTTATTATTATTTCTTTTTTGTTTTTCTTCTTTTCTTTGGAAGTTCTTTCACCTGTGTTATCTTTTATTGAAATATGAGTCACATGGTGACTTATCTGCACCTTCTCATTCTGCCACTTATCTGAACTTTTTAAACCAGCCTTGTTTACCACTAAACCTCCCTGGGCAATGTGAATAAGGTGTTTGTAGCCTTCAAGAAGTCCTTTATTCATGTTGCACCTGCAAAAGTCACAAAAGGAAATAATGAGCAATTTGTTCACATGAATTTCTACAAAAATGTTGTCCATCAGTGTGCTTCTAAGAGAGCAGACTTTTCTAACAGTTTTAATTGCACAGTATAAAGAATTTACTGGAAAGAAAAAGGGACTCTCAGAAGGTTGTTTTTTTCACCATAGAGCATTCAAGTCCTTCTGAAGACCACATATAACTTACTAGAAAGCTTAGAAATACTTTATTATTTTCTTTTCAGAAGTGTAAAAAAATATTCTAAAGTACATATATGGACTGAACGCAGATTTACTGCCACTAGCTCTTTGTAAGGCAGCCGGAATGAGGCTGCTCGTCTACATAAATGAGTCCAGCTGGTACATTTACTGGCAGCTTTATAAGAACACCTCCAGAACTGCTGAATGCTTGTGAAAGGTAGGGCATCAAACAAACTAGACTGGACATGTGGGCCAGTTGATGGGCAAGGCACTATAAACCTATCCATAACTAGTGCAGCTGTGACTATAAAACTTTTCAGAAAACCCCCCAAAAATCAGACACACAAACATTTAATGAATTTCAAATGAAAAACCTGGAATGCTTAGAGGGATCATGTAATGATTTTGGGGGAGTCCATTATAGGTCACACTTAAAACAAGAAGTGAGGTTTAGTAGTCAATATATTTTGTTGCTTCCTTTAATCAGGCTCAATTAAAATTTCCCAGCAACAATTAACTTTCTATTTTTAAAATCACATTTCAGAGTGCAGCCTGGTATTAATATCCAACAAAACAAGGGGACCTCTTTAATATTGCTGCCAAGAGAGTGGTAGCATTGTGGTTCAAAGGCAAGCTTTACGTAGTTGTGTTAAACAGAGAAAGCAAAGCCATTTGCCTCGTGTAATAAAAGCCTATCTGAAATTTATTCTTCCTCTAGCAGTGAAGTGCCTACATCTGGTCACTGCAGTGCTCCTCAATGAAAGTTTATGTCCTCAGGATCAATAGTTTAATTTATTTACTTTTTTTCCCACCCCAAGTGTCAGCCATTGGTAGTCAAACCCTGAGGACAGATTGCAATATGTTATCATCTGCACCTTTCCTTTGCATGAACAGGCAAATGGGAACTCATTATTTTATGGACTTAGCAAGGTATTTGTAGAGATGCCTGTTGTGAGTGCACAGTAGTAGTATCTCTTCAAGTTCTGAAAGAACTAAGTAAACTTTATGAACTTGGTCTAAGACATATCTGACCATAGACCTCAGATTGGTTCAAAGATAGTGAGCAAAATGTGGACTATTTCCCAATAAAAGTCCAGAGAAAACATTTCAGTATAGTAGCAGTGGACAAAGCAGGACTTGTAGCAGTATGTGCAGACAAGATTTATTTCTAGCACAATTCTTGGGCAATGGCTCTTAAGAATATCACAGTGATTACACCTTGCACAGCACCCTTGCTTAGCTTTACACACCTTCTTTAGGATGGAGGATTTTCCCATTCCCTTTTGCTCCATGGGGTGCTAAACACCCCAGTCAGGCCCCACATGCAGGGGCAGCTCAGGGGCCATCATGTCCCTGATCCAGTGAGATCCAGTCCTCCATACCCAGCCTGAGCCATAAAAAACACTGGTTGTGCAGCCAGACACAAGGTATGTTTTTAGTTCTTTGCAAAACTGCCATACCCCATGTTTTTGAGGGACTCATAGCCTAAGTCTCCACAGAGTTTGGAAGCTACTCCACAATTCCTGAAGTGGTACTGCTGAGATAGATGAAATTACTCTGGGGACTGTCATTAAGATAAAAATGTTCTGCAGATTGAACCTGGCTAGAGCAGACAGGCCAAGCCTCTATAAGAAAAAGGAGGTAAAAACTGTTTTGAAAGATCTTTCTGACTGTGCTACCTTATGAGAAATGGTTGTATTTCATTCTGATCTGAAATGCTCTCTTAATACAGCCTCAGGCACATCTGTGTGTGGAGAATGAAGACAGAGCATATCCTCTAGTAGCACACTGATGTTCAGGCACCATGCAGAGCATCTTCTCCACACATAGTTCACCTGCTTACATCTATTACAAGACAGACAATTTTCACACAATAAAGTTGTCCAGAGACAAAAATTTTGAGACTATCAAATCATGTTAAGAATATCGTCTTTGGCAAGAGTGAAGTGCTCACTTTTCATTACACTGACATGTTACAGCTTCCTAACATGATAGTAAAGCCAGGGGAGTAAAAGTACCTGAGAGGGCTGCAGTTTCCCTGTTCTATGCAGATTCAGTGGACTAGTGAAATATAAAATAGTTGTCAGTTTGTTTTCTAAACCCATTGATAAACTACTCCCTGAAATACAGTCACAGATCAATTGGTCCCATGCTTCAGCTTCTCAACTACTCAGCTATGACCTGCAAGGCTCCTTCTGTAACAGGCAAGTACTGAGAAAATACACAAATTTCAAAAGCAACTCCTTCTATTTCCCTGGACTTTTAAATCTTGATTTTCTTCTATTCCTGGCAATCAGGAATGTCTATTTTTATTCTTGTCCTATTCTTGTTGAACCGGATCAGCAGCAGAACAAAACAATGCAACTCTGGGGAGATATGTTTATTTATGCTGGCTGTGGGGCTGGCCTCAAAGCATACAAATACCAAAAGATTTGACTCAGTAATAAATATTACTGCTAAGATCCTTCCTCTTCCTTGGGGTTTTTCACTCTGGCAGAAGCAAAAGAAAGGGAGGAAAGTGCATTGTTTACCTCAAACTACAGGCCAAATTCCAAAAATTCATTTCCTGCTGGTAAAGCATAAATTGTGGGGAAAAAACAGTTTCACATAGGCTTTAAAAGGCTATCTCCAGCAGAACCCCTGCTCAGGCACTGTCAGAGACAGGCCATGTTAGTTATCACCCTTTAGCATTTTGAGTTTGGATTACTATTTCTTCTGCTTTAGCTGACAGACCATCTTGAAGTCCCATGCTGGATTAGTAGTGATAATCTTTCCTTCTTTGGATGAAGTCCACGATGGTGGAAACACAGCCAACTTCTTACCTCACATAGCCCCTGTCTAATTCACCCTCAATGCAGACATCTATTTATTTGCTCTCAAAACCAGGAGTCAAAAGCTGTGACTTTTCTTAAATACAGGACGTATTTGTTGGGAACTGCAAACCAGCTGGACAGTTTTAAAGATTATATATAAACTAGATGATGTGGCATCAGAAGGATTGGCATCATATCCTGCTTATTCACCCAGGTAACTTAGCAACTTCCAAATATCTGCTTGTGATATTTATTCTGATAATTTCTTCCATCAATGACTTTGTTACCTCATGTAAAACTTTTATTCAAACAGACAAAATTGAAAGTAGCAAACCACAGATACAATTTTCTAACTACTGGACAAGTGGTGACTCAGTCAGCATGAGCTCTCTGATTTTTTTGATCAACATGACAATTAAAATGTTCTAATGTAGTTGCCAAACACTATGAAACCAGCCCACACAGTGCATCTACTCCCCTCCTTCCTGCTATCCTTTCACCACCTTAAGATGATTAATATGAAACACTGCTGCTTGGGTTGACCCAAGTTATAATAAGAGTAGTAATATTATTTGGAAAGATATCTACTGCATCACTCAGTATTTTTGTTAATGTTCACTTTCTAGGTATGATGTCCTTAATAAAAATTTACTCATTCCAATGTGCCATCATTATATTTAATTGTGGGTGCAGAAAGGCCTTCAGTCTGCACCCTTGCTGATTGCACACTTAGAGATGCGGGAATACAATAAAGATACTGGAGTGTGGGCAAGAGGAGCTGCAGTGTGAAGAACTAGCACAGTGCTGTGCAGAAATGCTTCCTAAAGAACAATGTCCTGGATGCTGAGTAGACCATATAGTGATGTGGACAATGGCCAAATTTCAAATAAATCTGGTTATATACTGTGAAGTCTGACAGGACCTTCACCAGCCTCTGCAGCTGACACCATTTCTGTGAAACCATACACTTTAAGGAGACCTTTTTCTGTATTTCTCCATGACGGGCACCAGAATACCCCTATGGCACGCTGGAAACAGTTTTTTCTTTAAGTGAAATTTTAGAGGTCACTGCGCTGGCCAGTCTCAGACACCAGTCCAAGAATCTGTCCTGAGATATCTTTCCAAGTTATAACCTGGCTGCGTTTGTTGCTCACACACGAAAAATTTAGGTGCACATCTATTTGTATCACCCTGTAACAAGAGTAACTTGCTTAAAACTGACATTGGTTGTGTTGGTATCATAAATAACTCAGCAAAATGACATTGCAAGCCACACTACTACAATGTGGTTTGCTAATCCAGCAGTGTGTTTTTCTAACTCTGTGATTTATGTCAAGGCTGTATCAATCAAGGATTGTAAATGCATAAATCTAATTGGTTTTGTGATTTGTTTTTGGAGAGTGTACTGAATACTAGCTGCAATAACACACTCCAGGCTACACATTTCCAGAGGATTACTGAACTTATTACTCTTCTTGGGTGGTTAAAGTCAGTCAGTCAGACAAATACCTTTATAACACTGCATATAGAGGGCAATATTTTTATGGTATAGTATATGAAAGAGATAATTTCAATGGATAACGGCATCCCACCACTTCATAAATGCTGAGGCAAAATCAGGACTTTATTGAAAAAGGAAATTGATCTCAAGACAATATTCTATTGCAGTTGCTGAAGATCACAGCTATGTTATTGCAATAAGTTCAGCCAACTATATGACAGATGAAGGGGAGTTAGTGCTTGTGGCCTAAAACCTGCAGAAAGAAGACTAGAAGATTGCATTGTAAGTGAAACCAAAATGCTCATGAGCATGCATGGAAAGATGAAGGACACTGGTTCTGTGTTAATAAATATCCTGCCATGGTGCTGCTGCACTACTCTGTGCAGCTGAAGGAGGAAAGGCTAACAGGGCATTTGTTGGAATGGGACAGGCAGAATGGAGAAAATGGATAAAGTCTGAGATCTAGTGAAAAATTAGGAATTTTCTCCTTGAATCTTAACTTACATTTTTTGGTAGTTTCAACTCCTGCAGATGTCTATTCATGCCACTCCTCAGAGATAAGGACTGCACATCCTGAAAAAGCAAAAGCCTGTTTACACTCTGCGCAGACAGCCTCACGCAGACATGCATGGTTGTGCAGCACAGCTGGAGCAAGGCTTTGCACCTCTGGCAGCCCCAGTCCTGCGTGTGGGCTGCGGGAGCCAGGCACACTCACTTCTGCAAACTCACTGTCTTCAGCTGGGCTGCCGTGCATGCCATGCAATTAGGGGCCAATCAATCTCAGAAATACGTATCTGATGATGTCCTGCCACTTGAGCAAGAGAAGGGAGTACAGAGATTGTTGCAGTGGATCTGTGGGTCGGGTGTGACCATGATCCCTGACAGGTGCTCAGCAGATGCCAGCGTACCGCAGTTGGCAGATGTGGGATAATGTCTACTCCACACGCCTTAGGCCTCATCCTGATCTCAGGCTTAAACTCTCAATCAAGAGGTTTAATGGCTGGATTGCTTCCAGTGGACCAGTATTATTTATGTAACTGAACTGGGGTTTGTCCACACAGAAAGATAAAAGCAGGAGGGCATCATGTTTTGGAAGCTCTGGTTTAGCACAGGGACTGCAGCCAGGTCGGGGGAGTGACCCCTTTATACCAAATGGACTAGATGGCTAAATCAGGCCCTGACCCTGAAAAGTAATGTGTTTAAAGCAATCCCACTGGGTTTTCCCAAGGAACTGGAGTGTGTCCATGATATTTCCAGTGTTTTAGCACTCTGGCCAGCTCAGGCTGTGATGCATGCAAGTGGCAGGAGCCCTTCCAGTGCCTGGTGCCAGGCACCTCCCTGGCCCCATGGCCCTGCTCCTCTGCAGGATGGCAGCTGTGCCCCAACAGCCTCGCCTCCACTGGTGCACTTCCTACTGGAGCCAGACTGCAGCAGGATCTGCCAGTTTTCCTTGGCACAAAAGCCATGTCTGGAGTGTGCAGGGTCTCCAGCAGAGGTTTTAGAACCGATTCAGTCTAACCTTGCAATGCATGTAGTGATAGGACTTAGCAGGTTGTTTTGCCAGGTTTAGGCAATCAGTTGTCTTGTTGGGAGAAGTCCAGCAAGTACAGTAATACCAGACAGGTGTTTATTGATACTAGAACCATACTTCCTCATGGCATTTGATCTCACCAGCTCCTGCTGTTGCCTCCTTAGCAGAGACAATTGTCAGCTGACAGTCTTTGTTTGGCAGATGAATCTCTTGTATTTTACCTCCCTGCTCACAGGTGCTAAAATAAAACAGAAAGGGAAAAGTAGGGTTTACAAGGCTGTCCATGCTGGGCAATGGGAAAACGGAATGAGATTGGCCTCGTTTTCCGTTTCAAGCACTCAGAGGCATGATTGGGATGGGTACCTGGGGTGATAGATACTAGGGGGAACACTGATGAGGGTACTTCTAACTTCTAGGTGACATAGCAGGATTACAGGTCCTGGACAGTCCTTTTCAACCTTTTTGGATTTGATAGAAGTGTCATTTTAGATGATGTATGTAAAGGACTGTGGAAAGAGCTTAAAGCTGTAAGATATGGGGTGGAACAGGAAATGTAGCCACTTGCAACCCAAAGTGGCAAAGATTTATCACACATGATTTTACATGTGTGATCCAGAGGCTGGGAAGAGATTGGTGCCTTAAAGGATTTTGAATCAGATACATGAAAGTTTCAATCATCCAAATGTGACAGGCATGGAGTCATAAATATGTGCCTTCATTTTTTTTTTTCTTAATTTTTTCAGAATTTGGTATGAACAAATTACATTCTTGTTCCTGTATCTATTTTAATCAAATTAACCCTTTATGGATTTATTTTTAATCGCTGTTGTTCTCCAGCAATAAAAATCTTCTGCTATCAATATGTATTCAAAGACAACTCCCTTTAGACTACCCAAATTGTTTGGGATTTTTTGAAACATGCTACAGTGTTAAGATGTTATTCTTAACATATATGCTATTTATTAAACATATGGAACCTTGAGGAATATGTCATAATGCCTTCCTTCCTGTCTAGTTGAGGTATTATTGAATGCATACAGCCTATGTTCATTGCAGTAATTAAGTGGAATTTAGGGTAGCTTTTGGGGTGATTAATGGTAGAAATAGATGTTTTGGCAATACAAAGGAGAGTACTGGAATAGTTTGGTAGTTTTTTTTTTTTGTTTGTTTGTTTGTTTTTTTTTTTTTTTTTGTCATTATGGCATTCAGTTTTGCAAAATTTAAGAGTTATATCCAGAGAGATGGAATGGAGGGAAGAAGAGAAATACGTTTGTGCCTTTGGAGGAAAAATATTTTTTATTCATGATGCAATAGCTTAGTGAAACTTCATCATAGGTGAAAGTTTAAGGAGAGCTCTTAAAGGATAAAAGATTTCCGGCAATGTACATCCTGGAGCACTGCTGAAGGGATCTCAGCTACTCACTGCCTGTGCAAAGCCCACCTAGGCCTGGTGAAGGCAGAGATTTCACCATGAGATGGTTACATCAAGTCCTTGTCTGTCATTGCCATGGTTGTTAAAGGCTTGAGTCCCACAGGTTAAAGCTAGATCCTATGGATGGAGGAATTGACCCTGTCTTCTTCCAAATAGTAGCCAGAGGTGTAGGGCAGGTGGGAAATAAAGTAAAAAATAAACAAAAGCAAGCAAACAAAAATCAAAGAAAAAAAAGGATCACTGTAAATGCATTGATCCATGCACGGAATCATTTTAATCCTGAGTGCACAATTGTACACCTGCATTGTAACACAAGAAGTCCTTTCTCTGAAGTACCTATTTCACAGCCTTCATGAGGAGACTAATTTTGTTACCTAAAAGTTTGCAGCCATGAACCTATTCTGCAAACCTTAGGAGAAGGATATGAAATTCTCTCCCTTTCAAGGCCGCAAAGAGAGCAGACATTTGCATCTCTATGTAAAAATCCTTTGGATTTCTTTATGTATTATAATTCAGAGCCTGCAGAGCTTTTATTCTCCTCTTAAAACAAGGTCAATAGAAGAAATAAAAACGATAGCTGTACTCCTCTGTTCCTTGTGTTGTTATTCTTCTTCTCATTTCTACTAGATCACACCTCAGAAATGATATCTGGCTCATCTACTTGACAAATCTGCTTTCCTAGCTACTGTGTTTGGTGTGTTGGCTATGTGATAATATTTTTTCTTTGTAAATCTCATACAAATTGATTCAGTTGTAGTATCAGAAAAAAATATCTGAAACACTTTCATTGGCACAGGAAACTTCCACAAGACCTTTCCTAAATAAGGAAATTAGCCACAATTTTTAAGTATGGGCCTTTTGTGGGATGACTTTTTTTCTGACTTTGTTCTGATACGGGTTCTAAAGTGTCTCATTTATCGCTAACCAGGTAGAAATATTCTTTTTGCATGTGTGATTTTACAATGATATATGTAGAGACATAAATAATTTCAGGAGCCAAAAAAATGCCAGGAAAATTATTACTTCCAATGCTAGTGTTGAAACAGTGCCAAGCCTAAAGTTTTGTAAATTAGGCTGTAAGTGTGAAATCCCTCCAGCTGTTAAAAGTATTCCATATCTAATTATATGCACAGTTTTTCAGACTATTCTCTCCATTTGGATAATCCTGAAATTACATACTCTATGCCTGGAAGTGAGTGCCACATGTGTTCTGTGAAAACATCCAAAAACATAAAGAAAGCAAATAGTCAAAATAGATAAGCCACATTTTTGTATGGTTTTGTATGATTTTGTCAGTGTTTTCCTATGTGGCTTTCTTTGTTTTCAAAACATTTCTTTCTAAACACCATTTACTGTAATGTGCCCACCCTGTCATTCCAGATGCTGCCAACAGTTATATGTAAGGAAGTTATTTTTTAAACCTATTTGTACAGGAGGCTAAAACAACAGCTGCATGGGAGCAGCAAAGCACCAAAAAAAAAGAGGAACTTTTTTGTAGTCACTGCTCCAGCCTTTGGAAACCAACTGTTTAAGCTCTTTGTGAGCACCAAATAGTATAGTCAGAAAAGGGGTAAGCTGTCCATTTTGTGGAATAACTTAATCAGACTGATAGGAATTGCATTTCTTAAAATTAGTTAGACAACTTCCTGGTTGTAACTGATCCTCTGCATTTTCATATTGCAACGAAACTTATTAATGTCCTTGTCACTCATTAGTAAAGATACTCAGGGCAATCTTCTGAATAGGAACCTAGTGACAGAAGTATTAAATAAAAGCTAAGTTGTACACCTTAAAAAGAGCAAAATGTTGGCAAGACTGGGAAGATGCAAAAACCATTTGCCTTCAAAAACATTTACCATCATGCTTTCGTTGTTCTCTCTGGCTACATTACAGTTCTTTATATTCCCTAGGTAGAAACTTATATGCATGTATGCATGTGTGTCTGTATATAGGAGGCTTTATTTATTCCTTTATTGTACATATGAATTTTTCTGAAACAAATACCTGTTCTCCAAGATTCTATTGAATGTTCCTACTGAAGACTCTTCCTGTGTTGCTTTTGGTTGGAACATACCTACACTGCATACATATTTTAGTAATTTTAGCAAAAAGCAAACAAATGAAAAAGTAAGCAATTTACTTAACCTATTTTCCCATATGAAAAATATAATTTTCTTTCAAAGGTCCTTTGAACAACAACCCCATGGTACTTGACAACACATACAGTTGGCAGCCTGGACTGTCTTGCCCATTTTGCAATTTATATCTTTCTGATTCCCCAAGCCAGCCTGACCTTCTACTGGTCGTAGTTTTGCCCAGTGGGGAAGAGTAGGGAGCAGAGGCAGTTGTCAGAAAGGAAAAAACACCATCTAGGGAAAGACAACATGTGAGAGATAACCTGCAGTGTCAGCAGGGACTCCAGAGGTACAAGGGACAGAGAATGTAAATTTTGGGGAATGTACCTGAGAACACAGGAGTGTTCAGTTTTTATTTTATGAAAGATAAATATAAACATTTAGCTCAAGAAGGCTTTGAAAATCAATGCAGATAGTTAGGAAAAATGGTGAGATTTTCAAGTTGCTAAAGTAAACAACAGCATATCTTCATATCATGGTCCAGTGTGGAGTTGCTGTGTTGCTCCCATGGACTGCTGCTCTCCTCCTTGCAGGGGTCTGCACCATCTGGAGCCATGCCAGACAAACCTGAAGATATTCTGATGCTCAGTGAAAAGCCTAATGGCTACCTGCACTTCTTGTATGTGCTAAGCAGATCTGGAAAGCATTTTGAATTTTCCAGAACTTTCTGCCTCTGGCAAGGCCAGGAAGTGTCATGACTAATATTCTTTGGAAATCTCTGATCTGCAAAGGCAGGGCTCACCACAACCAGAAAGCAGAGCAGTGTTAACAGTTGCAGGAGCAGAAAACAGTTTTACAACCTTCCATGGCACATCTATGGGTTTGCACATAGCCAAGGTTGTAGCTAAGTCAGAATTACTGATGTGCCTACACACGTGAACAAATGGAAAAGTTTTGAGGGTTGAAATGTTCTGAAGTAAGAACATTTGGCACATTGATCCAAGGGACCATTTATTATTCAGTTTCTTCTGTTCTACCAAGTGTGACATTCAGTTGAAAATAAAATTCTAAATAATGTGTTCACCTTGGAGTTGATTTTATTTTTTGCTGCACTGTAGTAACTTTTGAGCAATCCTGTTGATGAGTCCTTTTAACACTCAGAACGTTGCAGAACTGACCTAGCTGTTTTCAACAAGACCAAATTGTTCTCAACAAAATCTCATGGTAATTAGCATATTTTTGTGAAGGATCTCATTGTTAAGTCATTTTCAGGTAGAAAATATTCAAATAATAATTTAAAAGAGCTGGACATAGAAATGTTGTTCTTATTTTAATGATTTTACCTTAATTTAGAATATCCCACCCGTATTTTTACATGCAGTCACAGTATTTATTTTGCTTTCCATGATTCCCATTCATTAAAAAAAAAGAAACCAAAACCCCAAGCCATAACCAGCATATACATCTGGACTGCAAAACCACAGCATTCCAGGCAAATCCAGGGGTGTAGTCCTGCCAGAGGGCCTCAGGAGTGCACGCGTATACTGTGCAGTCAATGTAAAATCCCTTCACAGTTCATGCAAATAAAATTTGCTTGGTTGTTGACGATCAGCTCTATCTAACACATGGTATATTTAGAAGTTTTGGTTACTAACCTATGAAAAAGATTGTTGGAAGGGTTTCTTGGTTGTTTTGATTTAATTCCAATACATAAGAACATCTTTGTTTTGCTGCTGCTGTGCTTAATCGTTGCCATACTGTAGGATTTCCTTGATTGGTTTATATGTATTACATTTCAGTTTTCTAATTCTAATAGAGTATTTTATTTATTTTCTTGCCACAAACAATAAACACCCATTAAATGTGTAGATAAGGAGAACTGTACAGGACAATACCCTGCTATAAGCCAGCAGTGAAATAAAAGTGCAATAAAGATACTTGCCTAGTAAACTAAGGTGATGCCTTAAGACTTAATACACAGGAACTGGGGCAGTCAAGCACATTAATGTTTTAATCTGATCAAGCTTCCATGCAAAAGCTGTTTTAAAACCCTGGCAAGATGACTCAGGGTATTTTTGCCAGGGACAGGCATCAGGTCTTCAGCATTAAAATGAGCCTGCCATTTACAGCACACTATGTCAATGAAAGTTTTCCAAGAGACCTAAATAAACCAGGGATGTCTGCAGGAGCAGGAGGAATATGAAAATGTCTACTAAGGCTGTGTCAGGAAGGTTTGAAACTAATTAGTTTGCTCTTCACCCATTCACTGTCATGATTGGAAAAATTGACGTTTCCTTGGATCAAATTCCTTTCATTTCAGATATTAATCTTTATATTCCAATATATAAAGTATAAAATCAAAAACGACTTTTTGTGGCAAAACTCAAAAGCACATGTATCTTGTCATTCACTTTAGAAACAAAATGTTTTTAAAATCAGCACATTCCTCAGAAACTTTTGATCTTGACAGAGCAGCATATCTATTAAAAATTTTATAGCAAAAAACCACTATGCAGCTATGTGTAGCCAGAATAAAAACTCATTTGACTTTGCCTTTTGCCATGCATGTAAATATTTTTCCTTTCTGAAGCATATGTTTATGCCGCTTTCTTTAAATTTGAAAGTGTTACATCCCAGTCCTGCCACTTGCTCTGTGTGAGCGTGTTATTGCACCTATGTATCCTTTGAAGTCATGCCTGTTTAGTAGATTAGTCAAGCATATGTGACAAATATATTTTCTTTGTGAAATATATTATCTAATAAATCTTTGATATACGACAAAATCATTGGTGTGTTTCTGGTTGCTTTCAGTCTTCCTTTGAGATCAGAAAAGGAATGTTTTGATAAAATAATCAGTCAAATACATCATAACTTTTTCTATCAAACTTTAATGTTTCGTGTGTATTAACCTCTACTACAGTAAAGGATGACAAAAAAAATCTTTTCTCCAATTTTAAAAAATACTTTCAGCACCAAAGAACTGCAGCCATCTAAATCTTACAAGTCTATTTTTCATGGGCAATGAAAGTGTAATTGCTGCAACGTTTACATATTTGGCAACTGCCACAGTGAGTTCTTAAAGCTCCAGAAAATGGATAATGTAGAAGTTCTCAAAAAGAGCATAACTAATAATAGGATAAACAAAACTATAAAACTATTTCTCTCAATTTGAAACATGGCAGTTAACTTTAAAAGGAAAAGAAAAGCAGAAATTTATTCTGTGTGTTGTGATGATGTTCATATAGAATAGGTTCTATATAGCTTCTATGAAAAAGGTTCTGTTGGCATCAATACATTCGATATGTCTTCAATGAAATGCTTGTTTCTTTGACAATTTTCCTTTTTTTATTTTGAAAGTAAAGAGCTGTAGCAAACTTGGAGACAATAGCATAGTCCTTCCTCTGAGGCTTACAAGTGTGAAGTTGGCAGGAGACATCAGAAACTGGAAGATCCTTTATAATGCTGGAAACTGGGAACAACTTCCCTGTTCCTAGCTGCATTCAGTCCTACGCCAAGCTTGCACCAGAGTTATACATGGGATCCAAGGATGAGATGCTGAACACATGTTCCCCTGAGGGTCACATCCCCTCCTGTCACATAGGGCTGCCCCATAGCTCTTTCTGTGCACCACATTGTCTGGAGCTAGTTCCTCACCTGTTGCAGAGTGTACATAGAATTGTACATGTGGGGCAGAGATTGACTCTCTTCACTCAAGACATCAGAGTTCACTGTGTACATCTAAGCTGCCTAATGGTCCTTCCCATTCATCTTGTCCTGAGATCTCTGTCTCAGATAAAGCAGATTATTTGCTTCTTATTTCTTTCTACTGCCCATAAAGGAGGCTTGATATGGCCAGTTAAGAGCTGGGCTATATCAGCACCAGAAAATATTTCCAAGTATCCTCTTGCAAGAGGAGCAGACCAGGAGAACAAAGCAGTTTTGGTGCTCAGCCCCCAGCATCAGTACTGCCTGTTCAGAAAATACACTTCAAAACCATGCTGCTGCCTCCAACTAAAATGCTGATGTAGGCACAGTCTCCACCAGACAACTTTCGTAAGTCTAAAATTACATCAGGTAAATCTTGACCAATGAACATAAATTTGGACCTTACCTAAACACCTGTCTCTTCATGGATGCATTTTTAGACAATCCAAGCTAAAGGAAAAGATTATCACCCTTTTTTTAGGTTCGAGTGCAGCAGTTAAATGGCCTGTCCTTGTCTTAATTAGCTGAGGGGATTTAGAAGCCATATACTTTTTGGGGAACTTCAGGACCATCAATATTCCTGATGGTGAAAGAAAAGCAAGGGGGAACTGAACAGACTGTGCAAAAAAAGGAATTTATTAAAAATGCACCTTTATAGCTTATAATACCTGTTCTTACAAATCTTCTGAGGGGAGGGGAAAATTTGCATTTAAAATCATGTACGGAGCACAGGTACTTAACATACAGGACAGTGTACTCTATGAGTAAACCTTGAAGTTGAGCTTCAGTTGCATAAATCCATGAAGTAGCAGATTTAATTTCTTATTCATCTTTCTCCACTGAATAAGATATCTTAATGTAACTACAGAGAAGCTGTGGAAAATAGTTTGTTAGAAGAGACAGGCAGTTAAGGTAGTGATATGCAGCCTTTATCTGGCTAAACTGTACTTTCTAAGCCTATATGCTGCAACTTCCTTGGAAACTGTGCATACATTTGTGTGTATGCCTGCATAGCTATGTGTAACAGAGCCCTGGATATTGGGTTACATCTGCACATCCTTATCTGTCTGCCATGGCTTCCTCATCTTTAGAGTAGGAAGATGTATTCTTGTATCTCTTCCTAGTATAATTTGCAGGGCTGCTCAGTCATAGGAGAAGGGCTTTGGTTCCACTCAAATAATAATTTTTAATTAGAAAAAAAAATCTCTGAGAATGATTTCATCTGCTCTAGCAGGCAGATCAGCTATTTATACACGCAGACATACATTTCCCTTCATCTAATGAGTATGCCATGTTGTGGTCTCTGGCTGCATGGCCCAGCCCAAGATTCTTTGAAGCCAAGGGAAAGACATTTGTTCTTTTGACAGCAGCAGGATCAGGCTAAGACATAAAAAATAGTATAAAAAGACCTTTCCTGTAGAATTTCTGGTCTTGTCTGAAGGAAGTAGTGCTAAATATTTCACAAGAAAGCCTGATCCTTCAATCTAATTTTAGACATGATGTAATAGGAGCATGTACTAAACAACAGGAGAGAAGGAGGGGAATTAAGGACAAGGATAGAAGTAATAAGAGCATGTCTTTCTCCAGCCTTATTATTTGTGCATATTAGTAGCTCTGCTGAATGGGAAGATGTAGTTATTAACTTATATATTTAGGACTTATTTTGTCTTACATAGTAATAATACGTGGAGACTATGCCTGGTGTTGTGAAACTTATTTTCTCCTTTCCTGAAGGACAGTTTCTTTACAGGTATAATGAATAATATGTATCATGTGTGAAGTGTTCTGGACATTGGTGCTGACCCCTTCTGCCAGGTCCTGTCCAGCACCCACCACCCCACAACATCTTCTTCATGTACATGGCAGAGAGGAAGCAGTAGGCAGAGGAGGACCAAGCTTTTAAGACAGCTATTTTTCTCCTCCCACATACTAGGTCACAAGGCACAGCCTTCAGCTTAATCCTGGAGGTGGATGCTGGGAGCAGTGGTTGCAGAGGACCTCACAAAAGGCCTGTGCTGGCTGGGAAGAGGGCAGGGTGGGAAACTGCAGGCATTTGGGGTGCAGAAGCACAGTGGCACCAGCACCCTTGGCGACCAGTAAGACCACTCTTTTCATGTCTGCTACAAGTCTCTGTTTCCATGGCTTGGGGGTGAATAATGCCAATTTCCATTTACAAACTAAACCAGTTCTTTCTTCAAATTAGACTATGTTCCCTGCTTGCACCTACAGCAAGTGCGTGTGCTGGATTAAGGGCTCAGCGTGGTTCTAATAATGTGGGAGATGCTGCTTCACACAGAAATCCATGGAATGGCATTCTTTCTTCAAGTGGATTTTGCAGTTCTCTACAAGCCAAATCAAACATTAATAATCAACATTTCCATATGTAGATATTTTTATCAAACCACATTGTTATTTTTCAGTATCGCTTTGGTCTCTTGCACATATTATATATTGACCAAAGTAAATAGCAGTGTAGCTTTATGAAATGTTGCTTCACATTTATGGGCATTCTAAAGGTTTCTGATTTTGTTACTCCTGCCAGTACCAGTAAATGTGTTTGAAGTCCTTCACATGTTGCTTTGTTTATAGTAGAAACACCGCATTTTGCTGAGGAGCACATCTCCCTATTAAAAAAGAAAAAAAAAAAAAAAAAAAAAAAAAAAAAAAAAAAAAAAAAAAAAAGAGAAGAAGCTGAAGTTTTATTAAATAAAAGTCTTCAGAAGACTCAGTTCCTCCAAAATATTTGTGTGCAAAAAAAAAAGTTTGTGTCCATTTTCGTTAATGATCTCATGAGTTTTGCTAGTTAAAACTGAAAGCAAAGAAACCAGGACTGATGCTTAACTGGCAAAAAGCCAGTACAATGAAATGAATAACATATGTTGAAGAACCCATTTGTAACAATTTTTCCATTAAAAAAAAAAAAAAGAGTGACAGCTTAAAACCACTGACAAGACAGTCTTTTCTTTTTTCCTTTCCTTCTCTCCTTCCCTTCCCCCTTTCCCTTCACCAGATAGGACACTTTGGCTTATGTCCAACTGTGCAGTACCAAACTTGTCTCAGAGTTCAGATTAATGCTTTATGCAATTTTAAGTGATCCCCTTGCAGCTGCTGCTCAGGGAAATATTGTACTGGACGTGTTTGCTCTGAGGAACCAGTGGCAAAAACCACAGATGCAGCAGCCATCCCTTGGCAAGTAACAGATGTGCCATGTGCTGTGCTCAGCCCATCCTCAGCACTTACCTTACTCCTGAGAAATGTGTGGGACACTAACCCAGCCCACTGCCATCCATGCACAAATTCAGCCTTTAAACTCTTGGATTGTGAGATTTTTGTCTTGATTGTTTCTCTTGTGACATGCAAGCAAATCTTACTAACCGATACCTGCATTTAAAGCTGAGAAGAGAGAACCCTGATCTAAAGAAGTCTGCCTCTATCATTACCCTCTGGGATATGTCACCTCCGTGTATTTTTATCTTCCTTCTCAGCCATTGTGTGTCTTCATTGCTGTTGGGTTTGGTTTCTTTCCCCACTCCCTCTAGAGACTGCGTTGTACGTCTTTTGGGGCAAAGCACTCCCTCTTGCTAAGTTCCCTGTCACATTTTCTATATGAAACTCCAGGCACATCGGGGCTTCCTGGCCATGCCGGGATTCTCCCACTAAGAGTCTTGAGTGCCTTCAACAGAATGCACAAGCACAAATTGTTTTGGTCATTAGTGCTGACAGGAGGAAAGCATTGTGTTCTGAGAAATCACTGTTTGGCATAAGGGAGACACCTTGGGTTTTCAAACTGGCCAGGGAGCTGGGGATAAGGATACCCTGGTGGTTTATAGCCAGGGCACAGGGAATTACAGGAGAATTCCCAGATGTGGAAGTGCAGTGAGATGCCTGGAGAGAACTAGGGTATGGGGAAGTGCGTGAGCTCATAAGGTAAACCAGTTAATCAAGCTGTAGATGTCCAACAGGTTGGAGGCATTGAATGACACTGAAGATTATTTGGTAAGTGAAGCATCACTGCACAATGGGTGAAGACAACCAAGCAGGCAAAATAAAGGAAAAGAGAGTTAAAATTGCCAGATACAACAAATGAAATTAAAGTTTTCAAGGCAATTAGTGTTCATAGTGGGATGGGAAAATAAGTTAAAGCCTTTGTAATACAGAACCGAATTCCTTTTTGTATAATTTCACTGACTTTAGTGGCTTGTACAGGATGGTACTATTCTGAATTTGGCACAAAAATCAAAATAAAGTTAAATGCAGCTATCATGCTGTGCCCTGACTTGGAAAGAAATTGCAAGGATTGTGAATAGGAAAATCTTCAGTCGTCAGTTCATTGTATGACTTCAGTAGAAAAGGAAAACAGGTGTAGCAGAGTGGGGAAAGAAGACTGACTGTATGAATGAGGAGAGAAATCCAAATTAGTTCCAGTGTTTGGAGACTGTATGAGGTGCTAGCTCCATTTCCTCTACAAAACCGGACATTTTGGGTCTTCTCACAGAAAGTATAGCATTGCTCTGGAGATGGAACAATGCTTGGAAAACATTGGAGACTAAAGCTGTTTTCCACTGGAGAAGGAAAAACAAGATAACAATGTGTAGTATTTTTATAACTGGTGGCCTGCATGGGCTTGGTTGACACCTACAAATATGATTTCTGATAAGCAGAGTGGGTGTTTAAAATACATTTAGCACCAGGAAGAATGGAAAAATTTTAAAATGTTTGGATGGTATCTGAATCACAGCATAACCACAGCAATGGCTAACACAGCCATGTAACATTGTTTAATATTTGCCTTGCACCCTGGCCAAGGTACCAGTCAGCTACAGGAACACCTGTGTGCAGAATTGCAGAGAGTGTCTGTATGGGCTGCATATTACATTTTATTAAAAAGTGGCTGAAAATTAACTGCAAAAATGATAATAAAGGCAGGAAAAAAAGTGATTACAGAAATATTTAGAGCATAAAGTACTTGCTGAAGATATTTTGAAAAGGTGTCCCTTTTCAAACAGGGTAGGCAGGCCAGCTCAGGGGGATTTTGGGTATAATGTATTTACAAGTGCATATGTTATAGTGTCTAGGCATAGAAAATATCACCTTCTATTCACTGTGACTTACTATGCATATTCAGGTTTATGCCACATTCCTATTAATTTTAACCTCTGTTTTTTTGTTATTTCATGGGGTTTTTTTACTGAATCTATTATTATGTCTTAATCTAATGTCTGACTTTAGGAGTCTTTTTTTCCAAGTTTCAGCAGTAAGTTGATCAAACCAAATTTCAAGGTGCACGTGCATTACTATATCTAAGCTGTAAGAAGCTCTGTAAAACAAAAAAGAAATTGGCTGAAATCTGGACTTTATTGGAGTCAATAACCAAAACCTCACTGACTGCAACATAATTAAAATATTGTGTATGTGGTGAATTAATCAAAAGAGCTCAGCTCAGTCATTACCTGTTCTTGTGTCCTTCAGCTGGCCACAGAAAGTGCAGGCACCGCACTTGATTCCTAGCAATTGACTTCCAAAGTTAAATTAATCCAACTCTTAAAAAGAACTCTGTAGAACAGCCTTTTCATCATCAGGGTAGCTAACTGGATGAAAATGAAACTGAAGCTCCATTATTTTACATTTTATTTTGGCAATTTTTAGTCCTTTTTTTCCCTTTACTTGAAAATGCGTAGCATTAACTTATATTCACAGATTTGCAAATCTCTCCTTTTCTATAACCATTAAAACAGTTTTTCTTAGACTTCTGCACATTATATAAAACTGTTTTTATAACAGTAATTTATTAGGTTAAATTGGAGAGCTTTTACTGCTCTTTATATAAAAAGACTGGGCTGATTTTGGATCTCTTTAATGTGGCCGTTTAGATGTAGTAGCTCTGACATTAGAACTTTTCTGGGAATGTATGCCCAGTAGCTTGGTAATGTGCAAAATATGCCAAAGAAGCTTGATTTCCTTCAGGATAAAAGGGCATTGTTCTCATTCCTTATTATACTGTGCATAGGAGTAAAAATGCCACTGCGAATGTCCATGGAAAAAGGGGTCTGATGCCCAAAAGACAGTTTTTCTGGCCTTCTGTTCTGAGATAGATCTGCAGGCACAGTAAAAAAGCTGGGTCAAACTGGAAAATTATCTGCTGAGGAGAAAGGCTGAATTGTGCTATGCATGCAAAAAGGCTAAGATGCAAAAATGTGATCAGCTGTTAGAGATCTTGGGGCAGGACAAAAGTTTGTGTAAATGTGTTTTGCCACCCTCCCACAGGAATCCCCAATCCAAGGTCAAGTCCTTTCTACCTCACCTATAGAATGTCATTCAATAGACACCTCTATATCTGTCACCATGTTATTAATCATACAAAACCTCTAAGTCATTACACACTGATGAGGTTAGGAGAGGAATTAGGTTTAAGGAGCCATTGGCAAACACTAACTGTGCAATGATCCAGTCTCCATTTCTTTGCATATGTAACTTTAAGGACAGAATCCTCTCTTTGACTCAAATACTTTAACCTGGTTAAATCATTTACTTTAAATACTTTGTAATTCCAGAGTGGGGAAATATTTCCAATTTTTTTATTATTATTGTTGTTAATTGAACAAAAGCATCAATGCAATATGAAGTATTCTTCATGGTCAATTCTGAAATAAAATGTTGAAGTGGAAAAACATTATTAATTATGTGCAATTATTCAAGACAACAAAAGTCTTATTTTGTGTAAGTCTTACTTTAAGTTTGAAGGCAGTTGTTTTGACATTTAAGATATTCTTTCCTTTCTTCATTTTCCTTCTTTCAGGATGGAAAAGCAGCATCTCTGTGATAAAGTCCAGTACAAGACTGTCACAGGAAAATCCTTATATAATTAGAGCTGACTAGATCGCCTTCAACAAAGAGACTGGCATAAAACTTTTCCCTTTTAGGAATTTCTGTAGTATTCCAGTATACAACTTTCTTTGTCTTCTTTCAGTTGTTTGTGGGGTTGTACTCTCAGTGAGGTGATCTTAGTTCAAAAGGGGCCGTAAATTTTGAAGTTTACTGGGGTGTACTTGACTCCAGTCATGCCCTGCTCTTACATTTTTGGGAATCTGTTTAACCTGGATATCAAAGACACAATGTGCCATCACCTCCTGTTGTGGAAAACAGTTTTAGAGCTAAAGTTGTACAGGGAGCTGGAAAATGCAAGCACATAGCCAAGTTTTCAGCTTTTGGCATTGTGTGTCAAATGATTTAATGAGATGTTTGTGGGTTACTTTAACTGGGGCTGAATTCTGGCTTGCACTTCTTTGTGGTCTGGTTAGTAAGCATGGAACCAAGCTGTCCAGAACCAAAAGTCAGCACTGCACAGCATGCATGATCTAATATTAGACTTAAGTAATTTTAACTTTTGCTGAACTCTGTTAACTAGCCACTTTAGGGCAAAACTGCTATAAATAATACAATTTGCAAGGTGTAAATCAAAGTTACAAGCACTCACGTTAGCCACTCAGCCTAACAAGGAATCAACTGCTTCACACTGTAGCTCACATGAATATCTAAATTACTAGGAATGCCCCTATGGTTCAGCCTTATGGATGAAGTTGCTTGACAGGTACTTAAAAGCAAAGTGAAAGATTGAGATAAAATTTAACTATGCACGTCCTCTCTGGCTATTGAAATTACTGAAAATATGAAAAGTGATAATGAACTTTATAAGCACTTCCCATAGTATTTCACAGTCTGTATTTCATTTTTCTGTTATAGTATCATTCAATACAAAATATTTGATTGCTTTTAATTGGTGATTTATTTGCTTTTAATGTGATATTCACAACTTGACTAACACACATCAGCATATATTTCTAAAAAATGAATTGCCCTTTAAAGAAGCACAGGAAGATTTATCATACAAGTTGTGAAGTTTTTTTTCTTTTAAAAATGAAGACACAGGGTGGGGGGTTTTTTTACTAAACTGAAATTAAAAATATGGCTACCTAATTGGAAAAACACAACACATAGTGAAAAAGAATGCCTAATTTAGTTTTTTTGGGGTTTTTTTTAGGTTGTGAAGTCTTTACATTAAATATATTTTGGATCCTCTGAATTCCTTACACAGGAATTCCTTGAAGAGCCAAAGTGTGTAAATAAAGATATTATAAGAGTATCACTTTAGTGCCTGAAATGCTTACTACTGTTGCTCTTGGAAAAGTCCCTTACAGTCATGGCATGTACCATCAATTTGATTTGATTCAGTTTCTTACCGTTTAGACCAATAAAAGCTGTAGCTTTGTTATTACTTTGCTCAGATAGGTAGGCTGAGCTAATCATGTCTCTCAAAGGAGTGTCTTGCCTCACGCTGTCACAGAAATTGGCCTGTCCACCCAACCCTTGAATGTACCTGGGGTGACTTACCATCTTCCAGGTAATATTCAGACTTGTTCTTGAATCCTAGAGCAGCAAAACAGGCCAGGAAGAGGGAGTTCCATTTGACAGCTCTGTGGTACATTACGCAAGGATTTACCTGGAAAAAATATGTAACAAAAGAGTAGTTTCTGAACTCAAAGCTATGAAAAAAACAAATGTCAGAGCTTTTCTCATTTGCACCTTTGATGACATTCAAAGACTTGTGGCACAGTTTCAACAAAGCACTTTGGCACATGGTCAGTTAGAAGAGGGCAAGTCTCCCTTTGAGCATATGCTTAACTTCAACCATGTTAGATGGCTTCACTGAAGTCAAGTGAAAGCAAAATGATTTACAGTGAGACTTAAGCTTCATGTTTCACTGATTGGTAGTATTTAAGGTCAGGAAGAACCCTAATAGTCGTGTAGTCTGACCTCCTATGGAATACAGGACCAAAAAAGTTTTGCAAAGTGTTCCCAATGTGAAATCCATTGTTGTTGCCTGAACTGTAACTGTGCTAGGAACTTCACAGGAGAGAGAATACATTGTATTCCAAGATAAGAATTTTTTTTTAGTCTGAGGAATCTTCATTAAAAACAGCTGTATCCTTGATTGCTGATTTAAATTTGTTGAGATTCAGCTTCCATCCATAATAACCTTTTCTGTTTAGTTAAAAGGATTCTCCCATTTTCTTTCTACAGAAGTATCATCAGGCCATCATTTTTCAAATCTTAATCTGCATTTTTGAGTGATCAAATTGAGATGCTTTTTTCTCTCGCTTCTGTGACTGAAGTTGTGTTTGAAACTCTCTTCTGGACATTTTTCAAATAGCCAATATCCTACTTAAATGCCTTCACTCAAAAGTGGAGAGAGCTATACCAATAATAATCTTACTAGTTTAGGTATTCCCCAGTAGTAAAACTCCTTTGTTTCTATCTGGTAGTCTCCTCCCATATATACATCCAGGACAGCATTTGCTGTCTCAGCCTTTCTGTTACCCTGGGGCTTCTTGTTTGTCTCTTTGTACAGCAAAACCATCAAATCCTTTCCTGAGTCACTTTGTGCCTAATGACTGTCAACCACTCTGTAAGAACAATCTGTATTATTCATCCTTAATGAGAGTTCTTTTAATGAAGGCCAGCATTTAATGTAGCATTTCATGTAGCATTTAACAGTGATACATCAGCTCATATTTCGGTGCAGTACTGGTATGTTTTCATCATTACACACATTTCCCAAATTTTGGTGTAATTTGTAATGATTTTATATCTTCTATATATTTTTAAAGAGCTCAATTCTGTTGAGCAACAAATTTATGCCACAAATGTTCCCATTTAATCATTATTTATTAAGAATATTTGATTTTTGAGACGCATTGCCTATCAGAGAGAAGAGAGAACATTTGCTATGCTCTTTGCATAGGAATAAAATTGACTGGTCAATCCCATTGAAATAGTGAGCCAGAAAAATGTGCAATGAGAAGTAAAATAGACCATGAAAAATCTTTCCTATGAATTAGTACTGTTGGTGGCAAAGTTTTCATCCTGAAGTTAGTTATACTGCTTTAACATATTCTGTATTAACAGTAACTATTTCCTTTTGGCTTTCATCACATGGCTTTCCATGAGAAAGTGAATTGGGTGATTGTGGGTGAGTTTTCCAGATTTAGGGATTTCAGTTAATGTCATGGAGAAGGACGCTTAAAAATATGTGGAGATTAGAGATTCAATTGATGTCACTGCAGATTGCAGATTAAAAAGAGACAATGTGACGATGTAGTATTGAGGCATTAATTTTAGATTAACAAATAGTTATGTCCCAATTGGTTAGTTTTTAATTGCCTTTCTTAAATGTGATTTTTTTTTCTCAGCTGGCTGCTTTCCCCTTTCATTTTCTTTCTAAACTGGAACAACTGGCACAAGAAATGAAATAGACTCTTATATCATATATGAAAAACAAGCTCGAGCCTGACTGACTCAAGACTATTTTTGCAATCCCTCTTTAACTGGTGAATATCATCACCATCAATATATGAACAGTAAAAGCTCATTCCTGGTTGAGATATTTAGTAAAGCACCTTCTAAATACAACCCTGACACTTGAGAGAAAAGACTTTTACAGTCCTTTAAGTCACTTGCCTCCTTGCACAATTTGGTGTTTTTCCTTGTGACTGAGTTTTCAATTTAAGAAACCTAATAATAACCTTACCTTCTTATATGAAGTGCTTTGAGCTCTGCCATGGAAAAGTGCTTTGTCAAGCAGAATTATTATGCAGACCCCCTGCAGTTTCAGCTTTTTTAGAAGGTAATTTTAGTTTGGCTAAGGACACTTGTGTGACGACAGGTCGCACCATCCTCTATTGGGCAACTTCTGGATGCTTCTGACCATGTACCTCAGCCACACAAAGGAAAACTGGCCTAGGGGCCTGGCAGACAGGTTTGTAATTTAAAAGATTAATTTAAACAGAGAAGCAGTCACTTATTTCCCTTTCCAGGAGGTCCAAAACTGAGTGCAAGGGACTATGACATTCATGGCTTAGTTTTTGTACAAAATCCCCTCTATCCTGAGTAGCTGTGCTTACAAATAGCAATTATTATTCACTGTGGAGGAAGAAAGGAGTGTGAAGTAGATGAACATTGGAGACTCACACAATGTCCAGAGAGCGTTTATCACTGTAGGAGTGCAGGGTAGAAACAAAATAAAGATGGAAATCCTCAACTTTTACATGAATTGTAATTTACCAAGTAATACCTTTATCACAATCACATAACCCTAAACTCCCTCCCTGCTTCCTGCTGTTTCTACAGCCTCCAGGGCTTAGTGGCCTATGGGTTTTCTTTGCGTTTTTTCTTTTTTTTTTTTTTAATTCTTTAGAAAAATATATCTTAATGTGTTTTCTTTCCTTTTTATTAAAAATATCAAAGACATACTTATCAATGACTGAGGAGGGAGAGCTGCTGTGCAAGCTATTTTTTAACTGGAACACGCACCACGCTGTGACACACTCATCCAGGAGGAGAAGATTGATGGCTAGACATGTGGAGAGAGCTGCCACTGATTGAAATCAGACAACTGCAAGCTGTGAGGGAGATCCAGGGGAAACCATTTTAACCACAGCAGTCCAGTCTTAGCACACTTGGACAGGGGCTTTCCTCTGTCTGAAGTCTGCACTGCAGGACACAAAGAAAATAGGCAGTACACTGAGGCCAAATGCAAAATATAAAACTATGACAACGTGGAAGATATATGTGTACATCTCTATCTATCTCACCTCAGCAAATTATTTCCTTCACTAACAGATAATAGATCAGAAATTTCATTTCTCAAGTACCAGTCATCTTACACCCTTCAGATTCTTCCTGTGAGCTGGAACTGTTCACCATGTCTAAAGACATCAAATTGCTGCTGCACAAAATCGTGGTTTACTTAATTCCATTTTGGAAACGCACCTCTTATTTGCTGCAAAACAGAAATAAGTGAAAAGCATGTTGTGGAAGGGCATGTTCCCCAGCACCCATCTCCAGGACCGCCAGGGTGGGTGTTGGTAGCAATTGCACAGCCGTGCACTTGCACCGAGACATTTTTATTTCATTACGGGTGTCAGTTTACAGCCATTAGCTAAGCAGATTGGCCTGGACCAAAATGCCTCCTTTCTGTGTGTATGCATGTGTCTTATCACTAGATCTTTCTTCCATTATTCAAGTATTTAAAAAAAAAAAAAAAAAAAAAAAAAAAAAAAAAAAAAAAAGGGAGGGAAGGAAGGAAAGAAAAGACGAGAAAATAACAGGAGAAAATAAAGGTTTTACTTGCATTATGTTTTGTGGCTTGTCCCTGTCCCCTAGCCAGAACAGTCTGAAACAGGTTTTATTGGAAATCATTACCTAAATTCCAGCACTGAGAAGAATATTGATCTCTTGTACATAATGGTAACCAGACTGCAGAAAGTAGTAGAGAGGGCTCCAAGTAGGCCGACAGAATGTTAGTGACAATTCATTTTTTTTACTAATTAGGATGCTGGTTTAATATCCTTAAGTAAAAGGCACTTAATGCCAGCCTTTTCATAGCATCTGTCAGGTCCTGGCGGCGCAGGGGGCTGCTCCTGGGGTGGTGGGCTGGCAGGCGCAGTGGAGATCAGCTTGGCAGAGCCCCGGCATTCCCCCGGCACCCCGCACGCGCTCACCAGCTGTCCCAACTTTCCAAAGCCCTTCTCAATTTTCTAAATATGTGTCACATAAAAATAAAATTTCGGACACTGACGCTCTGAGGAGCCCCGTGCCTGCAGTGCATAATTCATTCACAGTGTCCATAGCCCATTATTCCCACATTCCTCCTGCAGAGCTATCAATTTCATCTCTGGCCAAACTGGAATCTGAATCTTGGGAGAGCAGTGAAGTGGTGGTGGTGTGGGTATGCCACTTTTATTTTTTTATTTTTTTCCCCCACTCTTTTTTGACTGCCCTGCAAGAAATGTTACATTCATTTTGTGTTTGCAGACATGAGCTGCTTAGAAAGAGGCACATAAGTAGCTCCAGATCCCCAGATTTGGTAGATTTCAGGGGAATAAAAATATGTGACTGTCCATTGGATGCTGAAACACACTGAGAAAAATATGATCTTCTTCCCAAAATAAAACTACCAGTTGTTCGATGCATCTCTCACCCACCAACTCCCATGGGAAATCAGTGCTTTGCTAATGAGGTTTCTGCTTATCGCACAAAATGTGTGAGGATTCCTATGTATTTCCCTGCATTAATCATTTCAGTAACCAGAAGCACACAACTTCCCAGAGATATCAGTGGCATTTAATTAACACAGTGCCTTGAACACCTGCCCCAGTGCTGCAATGACCTGTGGAGAATGGTTTGTACTGCATTTAACCAAGACAGCAACCAGTGTGCTCTGAGCACACTCAGAAGGGTACCAGCAAACTGCAGTGCAAATTTGTGTCAGTTCTCCTAGTTATTTTATCCCCCATCAGCCATCCTGAAAATATCATCAAAACACTGTCACAGAACGGCTAATCCACTGCACTGCACAACAAAACAGTAAAAGACTCTCATATGAAAGACATTAGGACAGATGAAGAGATTTTAAGGACTAATGAAGTAGTTGGAAAAGCAATGTCATAATGGATTTCAAGTCTGTTATCTGTACCCCAACCAGCTCTCTACTTACTGTGTTTAGTAAAAAAATTCCTTTTTTCCATCAAAAATGAACATTCTTAGCTTAAGTTGTTCTACCTTTTTTTTTCCTAATTGAGATAACTTAAATATTATGCTTATTTATATTAAATTTATACTAAATATAAATCACTGTGTTTAACTAGTAATAGAACAATTGATAGCAGTGGCTCTATTCAAAATCCATCTGGATATGGTGCTGGGAAGCCAGCTGTAGATGGCCCTGTTTGAGCAGGGGAGTTGGACCAGGTCGCATTCAGAGGTGCCTTCCAAACCACTCTATGATTCTGTGTTTCATATATGTAAATTAGTACTAATGTGCTTACATAAAACCACACATTTCTAACACAGGAGCACTAAAAGGTTGGAGTCAAATGCTAATAATTTGAGGCAGACAAAACGCTATTTTTAGTCCTATTTGGCAGTGTGAGAAGCATGTAGAGATGCAGTGTTAGAATTCATCATGTCTAATATCAGCCATCTCGAATTTGGGCATTTAGTCTAAGACAGCTCTTTTGTAATCGTGTCTGTACAGAAATAGCAGAGGCTGCTGGTGCACAACCAAACACCTACAGCTTGGAGAGGACCCTGAGGCAAAGCTCTCTCTTCATTCATGCTCAGGGTTTGTCTTGGAAGGACACTGGGAGAAAATTACCCCCTACACAGAATATTAGAGTCATAGAGTCAGATGAGATACAGTCCATGCAGAATCTAAAAAGAGCAGTGAAATGTCTACTAGCTGTAGAACAACAGACTGTGTGAATAAGTACGATAACTAACTTGGGGAAGAAATTCCCTTTTTTTTTTTTTTTTTTCTGGTTTTGGCCAGAGTAGAATTAATTATCTTCATATTTCGGGGTTGTGTTTTGGATTTGTCCTGAATACTGGGTTGATAACATAGAAATATTTTTGGTTTTGCTGAGCAGGGCTTACACAGAGCCAAGGCCTTTTCTGCTTTTCATACTAAAGCATGAGAGGTTGGGAGGAGACACAGCTAGGACCCGTGACCCCAAACTGACACCAAAGGGATGTTCCAGACCATATGACATCATGCTCAGTAGATAAACTGGGGAGAAGAAGGAGGAAGGAGGGACATTTGGGATGATGGTGTTTGTATTCCCAAGTCACTACGTGTGATGCAGCCTTGCATTCCTGGAGATTGCTGAACACCTGCCTGCCCATAGGAAGCAGGAAATTAATGCCTTGTTTTGCTCTGCTTGTTTGCATGGCTTTTGCTTTCTTCACTGAACTGTCTTTATCTGAACCTAAAAGTTGTCCAGCTTTTACCCTTCTGATTCTCTCCCCAGTCCAGCTGGTGGAGGAGTGAGTGAGCAGCTGTGTGGGGCTTAGTTACTGATTGGGTTTAAACCACAACAGCATTCTAGATGACAAAGTCAGGTGAGATGGATCAGGATCCTGATGTCTTGCTTAAGACAGTTAATTGCATAGGAGGTCCAGGGCAAAAATAAAACCTGCAACTACATAGAAGATCCAGGGCAGAAATAAACCTGAGCTTTCCAAATTCCAGTCTGGCAAGACAGAGTTTTTGCTACCAATGATCCTTCACTATGAATATCTATATGTTCTTATCATTTTCCAAAGAAGAAATTCAGCAATTTAGTACAGTCTTTTCTGTTTTATCTTTGGATTTTCTTAACTGTCCTTCTGAAAATGAGAGGCATATAGAACATGTAAAGAAGAACTTGTACACGCAGTTTCCAGGAACAAACACATTACAGAATCAAGACACTATTACTGTCTCTCCAGTAGTCCTCTAAAAATCATTACAGATTTTAAAGAATTCTAATTAGGCATGTCTGAAGTGCCAAATCCAGGTGGATTTTCACCCACTTCCAATAATATGGCCACTCTGAGCCCTCACTGAAATAGATCATATCTCTGGAATCTAGCTGTAATGGAGATCAGGTTCTGACTTATCCCATAACCTCCCAAAATAAAGTGAAGTTGCTCTGATGCAGCGTGTTTTAAAGCTCTGTGGGGGTTACAGCTGCATGCCTGTTAACATATCCTCCAGTTGCTTTCATTTAGTAGCTATGAAACATAGCACTAAAGCAGAGAGGAGAATAGTGAGATAGGTCATTCTTCTCCTCTCTTTCCCCTGATTTTCTGAGTTTCCTGTAGACATCTATGGAGTAACACTCTATTGTCAGCATCTGCTTCTCACCCGAAGCAGTATGGGACTGCAGCTGCAGCATGGATGGGGAAGAAACATAATTGCTATCCATGATTTTGTTTTTTCTTAACAACTGCTCCGAGATGAATATTTTAAGGTAAGAAAAGAGACTTTTCCATAAAAAGGCCCTGTCATCAATTTTTATAATGCCTGAATCTTCATGTAATCAACAAATCTCTGTTTCTACAAAGTCTTTCTTATGAGCTAAACTAAAGTCTAAACATACGTCTTCAATGTGAGCAGGGTGAAAAGAATTCAGTGGATTTGTACTCTTTTGTACTCAATGTAAAGAAGAAAATATCCATTTCAAAATTCTAAATCACTGCTTAAATTTAGGCAAATTCTACATACCCTGCTGGTCAAACACAGTCTGCAATATTAAGCAGGCCCTCATTTAAAATGAGATGTCAGTACAAATGGCATCAATCAAGACACAATTTCAAATATTATTACTACTACTATTATTTATTATTTTTGTAACAAAATAACAAGAAATCTATGAAGTTTGGTGTTCTGAAACAAGTACATCTTCAAATAGAAGTCATCTCAGGGAGACAACAAGACACAGGGGATTTTCTTTAGATTGTTGTCTGCTGATTCTGCTGTTGTCTTGCTAGAAGATGAACTGGGTTTGGGCAGAAACAACTTGTTTCTGAGTTCACCAAGGATGTTGCACTTGGAAAGAAGCTGTGATAGTTCCTCCTGACCCTGTCACAGATCCCCTTCCTACGTTTAGAGAGCACACATTTTTAAAACTCATGCTTATTAAATCTGATGATAAATCTACAAAGTTATTTTCAATAAGGTAATGAAATTCATAGTATAATCATAGATATATTGTGAATGCACTCATCATGATTTGCTTGCTAAAAGCAAGTCAAAGCCAGAAAAAGAAATTACATTAGTTCCTAATACTTTTGGTCATGCTACATAACCATAAATATGGTCATGCCTCTTATTTCTAACTATTCACTACGTTGACTGCATGACATACACTGAAGGTGAAATTTAAAAATTAAATCTTCACTTAGAAAATAATTTAAAGGAATGAGAGCTGCCTGAAAGCTGGCAAAGGTTGCATCATTGTTCACAAATGCCATTTACAGTGCTTTAATGAGGAATTAAACGTTTGGAGATTGTCAAAACACCTGTTTGTGGGTCAGGAATAGACTGTGTCCAGTCTGAAGACATGTGAGTCTTTACCAAACAATGCTTGCAGGACAAAGGACAGCATGGGGAAAATATATCTGCTCTAAAACTTACTTAGACATTAAACATAGGGGAAAAAAATAAAAAGCATAGCAATTATACCCATCTGAATGCTCTTAAAATGGCCTTGTAATGTGAACAGCTTAACCAGGGATACTGGATCATATTGCATTTGATTTTGGAAAAATTTAGTTATGATTAAAGGCAATAACAACGATGATGATCATCACCAGATCATCACATGCTATTGTTCATGTTTCTGTACTGTAAAATAGATACATATTGAACTAAACCCCAGTGCAGAGAGAATCAATGCTCTAATTTAGATCTGTGTGGCCAGCAGGTAAACAGGCTGCACTGCTGTGGGCACAGCCTGTTTCACTGGAAGAGCTGAAATATATTCTGTGCATCCCTATGCAAACTTTGACTGGAAATAATCTCAAGATTACATATCAAGCTGATGTCCATGCTATAGGCATTCTATCAGGCAAAACTGCACATACAACATTTGTGTATGTTGCTCACACAACAGCTCTAAGGCCTCACTAATGAAAGCTACACTGGCCATGGAAATGGACTGTCCTGTTCTGTTAGTGGCACAACAGCTCTGAGTTCCTATCACTGAGGTCAAACATCCAGGAGAAGGAAGAAGATCCCTCAGCATGAAACAATTAGAAGGTGTTATACTACCACTGAGGCTAACACCAAAATACAGAGGCCCCTGGCATGTTGCTGTAGCACTCTTCCCATCACCCTTTTGACTACACTTTTAATATGTGAAACTTTTACCCAGCTTGTGAGACAACACAGAAGGAAACTCACGCAGATTAGTCTTTTTGACCTTTGGCACAGTTTGTTTTAAAAATCGTGGTCAGTGCTGGGCACGCCACTTCAGAAATGATTTAATAACAAGCAGACAATGCTATAAAGGCAAGCAAAGATAAGTAGAGGTATGGAAACAGTTTTGCACGACAAGAGACTAAAAGTATATGACTGCTTAATAGGAATCACACTACAAATTTATGAAGTAATGAATACAGAAGGGAAATAAATCAGAAAAACCTATAAATCTATTTTCAAGATGGTACAACATAAGGAGACACACTGTGAATTAAAAGTAGTGGAACGAGAAAAGAGATGATTCTTCCCGCACTAAAAAGAAGTTTTACTATTTTGTTCTGTGGGAGTAGAGATGTGCTCTATTTCTCTGTTACTCTGAGGGATATCTTGTAAAATATTTCTGTCCTCATTGTAAAAAACGTGTGATGAAACACACCGCCTTTGTCCCTTAACACTTCTTACACTGAGAAGAGTCAAGTGAAAAAATGACAAAGCACCAATATTCAGATATTTACTTTACAGTCTTTGGTTACTTGGAGAAAATTGAGTTAATGTATTTTGCAAGATTGGGTTTTCTACAATAAGACAAATGAAACATTAAAATTAAACAGTGAAAATCATATTTTCTCCCCTAGAATTGCCACAAAGAGTTCTGTAGGAAAACACAGCTCCATACTCACCACTGGGAAGAAACTTAACTCTACCCCACCCAAAACCAGTACGGTCCCAAACTAATTTTCGATGCAAAGTTGACTAAGGATTTGCATAAGTAACTGATTTTCTGCTCCCTGTTTCTTCTCTTCTCTTTGGCCCACCCATTAGGTGGACCACCTATGGCCTATTTGGTGGATCAAATAGGAAAATGTGAGCTGTCACTAGAGCTGGAGGTGTCCAGAGAAATTGACATTGGTATGTGATCTAGCACTATGAGGTTAAGTAGTCAGGTCAAGGTCCTGACCAACCATTAAATCATCCATTAATGGAACATCCCTTCGACCCAGGAAACCCACCTGGCTTTAACAGGCTTGAGAACAAATTTTCATGAGCTTTCTATAACCTTGCTTTATAAACCCTCTCTCACAGGTGAAGTTCTTAAGGGAAGGATACTGGGAGATTTGATCAACAAGAGATTTAATCAGATTTCCTAACTACCAATATATAGTGAATCGGAATATCAAGGATTCCAGGTCTGAAGAGCTTCAACTGACATTTTTGTCTCCTCCACTTAATACTGTATATTTTCCAACATGTGAGCTCTTAGTGGAACAAATCTACTGTTCTTGTCAATGGCATCATAAAATGAGCCTCTTATAAAGTGTGAATTGAACAAAACCCATGGGTACTCTTGGAAGTAAGATGGCACATGGCAAATATTTCTCATTTCCTTGCTCTAAATGTAAGTCAAAATAGTTTACTCTGGTTTGCCTTTAAGATGTACTTTGTCTTCAAGTCAGAGAAAAACATCTATTTCTAACACTGCCTTTCTAGTATTTTTTACACATGTGAATTTAAAACTTCTTTATTGTTGCTTTTAAATAGAATGGTTTATGTCTAAGAGCACTACATTTGAAAGAGATATTTTTAGACATCTGAAGTGACATGCAATGCAAAAAAATAGCTCTGTCTGTTTTCAAATGAGCTCCAGGTTGGAGAAAATACTCCATTGCCTGCCTATGAATCAAGCAGGGAAAGAATAAAAAATACAGTACTTTCTGTCTCAGCCTTGTAAGCCAAATCTTAGATGCATCTCTGTTGCACACAGCACCGCAGCAAAAGGAATAGAGTGTCTCTGTGTATTAGGGAGCATTTTTTATCTCATATATCACTGTCATTTTGGTGCTGTAATTCCAGAAAGTCAGCTAATCTTCTTCTACATTCACATCAACACAAATAATTTAAAAGAATAAATTGAGGTGTTGGGTTTTTTTCATAATTCGTCTTCCCCACAACTCCTTCTGCCTGTTCTTCCCTCCACAGCAGATGGATAAAGCAGATGTGTCAGCAGTGAGCTTTTTTAGCCAAATGTCTTGTTGAGTTCAACCCACGTGTCTGCTTAACAATAAGTAGAGCATTTCTTGCAGTGGCCTTGGAGCATTACAAAAGGATTTAGTGTCACCACTTTCCAAGCTACAAAACAATTACTTATAAAATATTACAGCAAATAATAAAAGGACTCTCTTGTACACACCTGAGCTCAAAAGAAGCCATTCAAAACTAAGTAGAATGACTGAAAGAGTTACTTCAGTGAAGTATTTTCTGAGATTTTTTTTAAAACACCAACCAAAGTCCACTCGTCACTGGCCATGCACAAATTACTCTTTGTGAAGATTGCTGGAAGAAGAAAGATAGTATGAGAGCTGCTGGTAAGAATAGTAGAGATACAACTCCTAGCTACAGAAATCTGCTTAGAGCTCTGAAAACAAAAGGTTTTTATATATGTCAATAGACAGCAAAGAAAAAGGGTCAGTTCTCTGTGTCTGGGCAAAGCTGGATTGAAGAGCTGGGAAAAGGGAAGAGTATTTCTGAGTAGTTAAGATCTAAGAGGGAAGATGTATTCTTAGAGGCATGAAAAGCATCAGGTTTCTCAGGCAGACAAAGATGAACCTGGATGCTTGTAAGCAAAAGTCTAGCAGAAGATTTTTGTAGCTGGTGAATCAATTATCTCAGTAGGGAAGATTTGGGCAGTGAAGAGCTGGAAGAGATGATGGAGGGATTCAGCAGTTTTGACACGGGGAAATTTTTAACTGCAAAGACTGGTAAGGTGAAACAAAGGAGTCTCAGAGCAGAGACTCAGTGGATTTAGAGCAAGATGGGAAAAATGCACTGTTTTGCTCCACTTATGTAGAGGTTTCTAGGCTATTTGATGCCTAAACACATTGCATCTGATTTCCAGAACCCTGGTGAGTTTTTCTCTGAAAATTTAACACTTTTCTAAAGAACAAAATAACATTCCAAAAGTTAAAAATGAAAGCAAAACCTTCTAAATGGAGCAGCTAAATTGAACTTTTCAGGTAAAGGGGACAAAATAAATAAGGGTAGAGAGTGTCCTCCTTGGAGTTGTGGAGGTTCCTTAACAGCTGCCCTAAAATGTATGGAGTCTTTCAGGGTCAGCTTTCTGCCTCCACTGTGCCAAGCAGCTCTGTTGTACCTCAGAGCTCTGAAATGCAGGGACTCTGCCGTGCACCTAATGCAGGGAAGCTTGGCTCAGCCCACAGAAGCATGACCTGAAGTGACACCCTGATGATTAGTGAGGTTCATATTATTAGACTCCTCAATGTGCATGCTGCGGACTGCAGGGGGTAGGCAGCGCTCGGACGGCACACATCTGTCTATGTGATCAGAATGACCAACCTACCTTTATGAGATTCTTTTAAAACAAGGAATGATCTTTGTTAGGCCCTGGGGGGCCCTTACCACCAGCGTGAAGAGTACTTATTAACCATAAAACCATATTTAAACTGATAATATTCAGTATTCCTGCAGGGGAATGAAAATCACCAGGCTTGCTTGGGCAAAGGTAACTCTGTGACACAGAACCAGCAGACAGACCCACACCCCAGCCTGTGGCCCCAGGCTCTCCAGACATGACTGCTGAGTCCTAGCTTTTCTAGACTGCCTGCATCAGAATTGGCCTCCCCATGCATTTTAGGTTAAACTTGGGTTCTGAATATTATCAGTTAATTCTCTGCTTTAGTGCCCGCACAACTTCAGTAGGGGTATACGTGATTTCAAAATCACTACTGTGCTTTTATTTAGCCTCCACACAGACAATTACAGCAGTGTGGTATGACTATGGCTGGCCACCTCATATTGTCTCCCCTGTGTAAAAGGGAAGGATGTTTTGTTCGCTTAGACTATTTATTTTTCCATTTTTTTTTTCATTAATCCTGAGTTTTCAGCCGCATTGAAACAAAGTACTGAAATGCTTTTGAAAGTTCCATGAAAAATGCAGGCCTTCTTTTATCCATTTCCCTTTGTTTTGTGATCTCCCAGAGCAGGGTGGGACATTATGGAAAATAATGAGAAAAAGAAATAGTGCATTAGGAGCAAAATGCAAACATGATAAAATGAATCTAGAAAGAAAATAAGGAACAGGGAGTCACAAGGAGTGATTTGCAAAAAGTTTCTAAATGTGTACACCTTTATGCCACACCAGTGTCAATGTGTGCTGACACAGCCATCAGAGCAGTGTCTTTGGGACTCAACATTTCAGAAGGTTAGAAATTATGTAGAGAAGAGACTTGTGTCTGTCTCATTCTGCTTTTCCATTGAAGAGGAATATGAACATGCAGGCTTGGCTAGACTTGGATTCTGTTTAGAGGCAAGGAAAGTGAAGTAAGATGCAAAAAATTAGTTCGCCCATCTCATTTAAATTTCAGATTATCAAACCCCCTATACCCTAAATTCTTGCACATTTAGTCCTACACAATACAAGTAGTCTCTAGAAGGAATTGAGGATCAGAGTCCCAGAAAAGCACATGATTTATCTGTATAAACAGGAATTAGGGAGAAGCCCCAATAGCCATCCTCCACAAATCTGTGTGCAAAATCTTAAACTCTTCTTCATAAAATCAGAATCAGAAGCATTGTGACACCATTTTAAGGCACCTGGGAATAGACAAGTTTGCAATAGACAGATCTGTATAAAATTATTTCATTTAATCTGAACAAAACTTCACTAGTGGGTTGGCAGTTCTGTAGTAGATTTCTTTATGAGTCTGCGTTGACTCTGATATTTTTAATTTTCTTTCTTCACTGAAGTCATATGATGGTAGACAGGAGACAACACCTACAAATTCCCAGCACGGGAAGGGAAATGATAGCAAAACTTCTCCTATTGTGTAACACTAGCAGTAAAGAAGTATAAATGCATGGATATCTGTGAGTAGTCCTTGAAAAATAAAGAATGTAATCTCTAACTAGCAGTTTGCTTTCCTGTGAGACCACAGACCACAGACAGAGTCAGAGCTGGAGGTGACATGCGTTTATCTGCATACTTTAGGGGGCTATTGAAAATACTTAACAGCCTAGAGAACACTTTTAAATATTACTGAAGGCTGAGCAGAAGTGGAAAATAAAATATAATTATTTACAATTTAAGCACATATTTGTATATGTGGAAGAACATCTACACAGTAGTTAAAAGAAAATGCAGTGACTATCAAATATAAAAGCACCAATCATAATGAAATCTAAGGTCAGATATTGAAAGGAAACCACAACAAAGGTCAGGGTTGACTGCCTGAATCCTAAACAGGTAAGTCATTGACAGCTACAAAAAATGGCTTAACTCTATGATAGCTCATTTAGTTGTTTTCGTGCATGTAGGAGATATCCATTTCAGTTGCTGAAATACTGGCTGCTCTTAAAGCCAATTTTTGCATTAGACCTTCTTCAAAATGTGGACAGTATGTGCTATTGTGCGGTGATGAGCACACAGGTGGATGCATGTGCACTTTTTATTTGTGCAGTTGCCAGACAAAGTCAATAGCAGTGAAGCAGAAGAAATTAAATACCAGGAGTGGCAAATAGAAGAACAGGGACTGCAAGTGAAATCATCTAGTAATAATTAAAATTGATTGGAGACACAGATTCCTTGTGATTAAAATAAAAGAAATCACTTCATGCCTAGCTGAGAATGGACTTCAGTCTGGCAGTGACTGAAGACTGTCATGTCATTAGTCCTTTATAATCCTAACCACATTCTTCCTCTCCTAGCTCCATCACAAAAATCCCAACCAGGCTAACCATTAATTACCTCCTCCTTCATTCACAAGTGTTATAAAGAATTTGGTCTCAAAGTAGCACCCACACTGCATTTTCATTAAACTGATGGAGCTGAAAACTGAAATACGTAAGTAGGAGATGCCATAATAGTGGCACTGCAGTGCAATGTTTCAGGAAGGTCCCCATAAGATTTGTGGGATTTATGTAGGAGCTTTTATGGCAACACTATATCCCTCAGTACATGGTGCTACTGGCAGAAGCTCCTTCACTCACCAAGTGCTGGGTTGAGCCTCACTATGCTGGGAACCTGATTTTGGCTGGGGTTACACAGCTGCAGGACCCCCCATTAGGGTGTGTTCAGTAGGATGGTACAGGGTGGCCCTAGAGGGATGCTGGGCCACTGCCTGGCACCACAGGGAGCTGCAGCTTCCACAGCATGACTGTGGGCCAGAGTGTGGGTCACCTGGAAACACTACAGCTCCTCATGGAGCTCCTCGTTTAGGAGAGAGAAAGGCAACTGGGGAAATGTGCTCTCCAGAAATAATGGAGAAGACAAATGCACCTTCACTGCTGGGTTTCTTTTGCATTTCCTTCCACTGAGACAAGATTTGAATGAGTCCTCATCATCCCTGCATGCTCCTAAAATCCTTTCCACATGCCTCCCCTTTCCCTTCAGAGTTAGTCTTACCACTGTGTTCACAGACACAAAAACCTACCTTCACCAGTGCATCATTTTCAGATGCTCAAAAGGCTCTTTGTTTGCATAAATGCCTGGAATTTGGGTTAAAAATAATGAGGATTAATAATTTTATTCCTAAAGCACTCCCCCTGCTGATGAACTCTGAGAGAACTGTACTATATATTTAAGTATATGATAAAATGTAGGAAAACATAAGAATGGTCACTGAATAAACCTTGATAAACTGTAAGAGGGATAAAGTAAGACAGTGAAAAGGGAGTGAATCCCAAGAAAAAAGAGCAAAGACTGCGGTAGGAAGACATGAATACGGAATAATTATTTGAAAAATTTGCTAAGAGGTAACAGACCTTTCTCACATTTCTCAGATAGGAGAAAAAGGGATCTTTGAATTCAGTGCAGAGTAACTTCAGCAGCCTAGGACCTTTCCAGCACACTCCTTGCTGCTGGAGTGCGGCATTCCCTGAGGTGGCAATGCTTAGTGGAGGCTGCTGCATGTGAAGGGCTCCGTATGTGCTGAGGGAATTCAATGGGTATGAGCTCAGGGAGGATGCCATGAATGCTGCCAGGGCTCAGACTGTTCCCAGCTCCTAAAAGCCCTTCCCTTCCTACTTAAATCAAGCAGTTTCTTCTTAGGCAGTCCATGTAAAACAATCCTGTAACACACTAATGGCTAAAAATGGAGGCCTGAGCAAGCATGCATGTTGACAGCTCTGAAATGCAGAGAAAGGAATAGAGAACATGGGAGAGGTGTGGAAGGGGCCCTTACTGACAATCATGATAAATGTTTGTGGCTTTTCTTTCACACTTGGAAGTGTAACAAACACCAGGCTAAGCATTTGCAGGTAGGAATTTGGGCAATCTTTATTTAATGTTAAATTCTATGTGTAATACTATTGTGTGGCTTTATTATTACAATCTGTTTCTACCTCTCCCTCTCCTTGCTCCTGCTCCCCCCAGCTCCCAGTGCAGTCAGACATGGAAACTATGGATGACCTGTTTCTACTGACAACCTCCACTCACATCTTTAGAAACAATCATGTGTTTTTTAAATGGCTTTAAATATAGTTCTCGTAGTATTGCTTAAAAATCTATCCAGCTTTTATTTTCATAAGAACTGTTTTACAATATCCAACAGTGCTTCCTGTTGGTATTCTCTCCAAAAGAAGGAAAAGTGTCACAATGGTAAGTCATCAGAAGGGAAAAAAAAAAAAAGAAAGAATCAGAAAGCTTTTCCATGGCATTACCCAGATAATCCAGTCCACATGTAGCTCTGCACACGAGCAAGTGACCCCATGGACTGGAGCAGGTCTCCACACACGTGTGTAAATCAAGGCAGCAGAGTTTTGTTTGCAGGATTGGAGTTCTGCTTCAGTTCTGAAACAAAGTAAGATTCACATGGTTGTGATTCACATTGAGTTTGAGCCTCAAATTTGAACATGCCAGCTTGTCATCAAGCTAGCTGCCTTTATTTTATTTTTGGCTTTTTCTTTGTCAGTGCAAGCTTCTTATATTTCAGACATATATATATATTTTGCAAGGCAGCTCAGTCTGCTGAGCCAGGATCTTTCATCAAGGAAAGAAAAGTGCATTGCTTGATTCTTAGAGAAAGAAGAAAACATTGCTTGCTTTTTGGAATACATCCAAACTGTCTGTGACACCTTAAAATACCATACAAGTAGTGCAATTTGTCATAAATTAAACTATAAATGGGCTTTAAAACATATAGTCTGATTAGCATGTGACCATGTATAGCAGTCAATAGCAGTCAATAATATATCCTGATACAATTCTACAGCTCTAGTGGTCTCTAAGGATTTTCCTGAATCTTCTCTGTTTAAAAAGAATAATGGATTCACTGTTTTGCAGCATAATTCTCATTTTTATTTCAATGTGCCTACTAATTTTGTCCTCAAATCTTCTGCAAGCCGTGGTTTGCTGCTTTTTCAGCTTTGTTCCTCAGATCTCCACAAGCAACAACTCCAACGCCACAAAAAGGATCACCAATCCCAAATTTTGACTCTGTCATTAAGATTTTAAACAAGCAAGCCATCAATTAATATTTCCTTGTAAGAAAGCCAAAATAGTTCACATGTTTCCATAGTGATGGAAGAACAAAAAGAAAGATGGATACCCTTTCCAGTTCTGCATCATGTCCACAATTTATCCTCTCATTACAGGCCAAAGGCTGTGGCAGAGATTCTCACTTCAGACACCATGCATCACTGCCATGACTGTGCAGCTTGAGGACAAGTGTAGGATCACATTTGGACAATCAGATTGAGATAGGAAGCTGAGAAACTCACTACCATCTCATGTCTGTGAAGACATGGCCAGTAAAAGAAGCTGTATTTCTGCTTTTCTTCACTATAACAGGCCTATGGAATTAAGTGTCAATTAAAGGATGTGAACATAATGTGTGGCCTTGCTATATTATTCCAGAGTTCCAGTCCGTGCTAGGAAAGCTTGCCCAGTTTCCTCCAGGTGGGGTTCCCTCTGCCAGATCCATACTGAACATCCAAGATTAACCCTGGGGAAAACTTCATTGAATAGAAGTCATATTTTAGTAATAAACTGACATTTTTCTTTTTACAATAACTTTAAACTAGAGCGAAGAAAACTGAAAATTCCATCATGAAGCTGCAAACTGCTTTTCTGCAGAACTGCAATTTGTCCATTTTCTACCAAAATTGTGGTAGGAATAAAGAAAAGACCATGACTGCTATGCTTTATTTTATTTTACTTGAAATTTCATGATCAGTTTTTATTATCCCTGGCACACAGAGACCTTCTTCTTAAGCTGCACTAATGTGTTGGTGACCATGGAAAAACTGAAGAGTCAAAAGCAGAATCTCATCTCTTCATCTCCTAATCAACAAAAATAATGCAGTAAGTATACATCAAAACAATAGCACTTTGCTAATTTAATAGTACCTATGGGAAATGTCATATGTGGTCAGCATGCTTTGAACTATAAAGTATCTTTATATGTTTAAATGATAGAATTGTACAATGTATTGCATGTAGTGTTTTATAGCATACCAATATACCTTTTAATACATGTGCCAGAGAATTAAAGAGATCTTTTGACTGCATACTATGTGATGTTTTCATTAGATACTTTTATAATTTATCTCTCTATAGTATAGTCCATTGCCTGACTCTTTTTCTCAACAGCTTCCTTATGGCTAGATGATGGTTTAAAAAGTTGGGATTACTTCCAAAAAGCATAATCAGAAGAGAGTTGTTCTAACTGAAAACAATTTTGCTAAATAAAGAAAAATGATTCTATAAAGATATATTAACTGTGAAACTGTAGAATTCCTTAATTTATTTGTTTTCAGATTAGTTCTTCTTTTGTGCACTGGATACTGTAGAATACTGTACAAAATTCAGCCCTTTCATATGACTGTATTGAAATCAACACAATGGGATAATTGTGAAGAGTTTCCAGCAAATTATATGATCTTAAACGAAATAAAAATAACACTAGGATAAATCAAGTCCCTAATTAGATAATTGAAACTGCCCCTTCCCTTCCCTTCCCTTCCCTTCCCTTCCCTTCCCTTCCCTTCCCTTCCCTTCCCTTCCCTTCCCTTCCCTTCCCTTCCCTTCCCTTCCCTTCCCTTCCCTTCCCTTCCCTTCCCTTCCCTTCCCTTCCCTTCCCTTCCCTTCCCTTCCCTTCCCTTCCCTTCCCTTCCCTTCCCTTCCCTTCCCTTCCCTTCCCTTCCTCTGCAGACCTAGAGGATGATGATGAAATCTAAGTAGTACCTGAGACCAATACAGACAGAAGCCTATCAGTTATAGCTGAGTGATTTGACTACTTCCAATTGAAAAAAAAAAAAAAAAAAAAAAAAAATAAAAGGCAAGTTAGAGCAGGATTTGAGCAGAGGAAGAGTCAGCAAAATCAGAAACAACTCACAACTTCTAACCACAGACACCAGGAAGAATACAAACAAGTTTGTATTCCTTGGCTTGCTTTGTGTTTTGCTTTGGGAGCTTTACAGACACCAGACTTTGATTTTTCCCAACCAAAAGTAGGTATACATTGAGTTTTTTAAGCATATACTTAGGATATTTATGGATACTGCTTCCACTTCAAGTCAAAACACCACAGATCCTTCTCTGGTATGAAATGCTTCTTTCAGAGAAGAAATGCCAAGTAACACTGGTGATTTTCGAGTCACATTTGGGATCTCTGCCACAGGTCAAATAGCTATCAAATTTATTGCTGCTCCAAATCAACAGACAAAGCACACATTTTCACATCTGTTCAAATCACCAAACCAATTGTTTTTTCTTTTGTTTGCTCACAGACTAAGGCTAAAAATGCAGTTAAGGCTCTGTATCTGAACCATGTCAGAACTATAAGAGTTAAAAGCATATCTGATGGTAAACTGAGGAAAGGCTTACAAAGGTGAAAAAATGGGACACCATTTTGGTCAAGCTCTGCTTCAGAAAGAAGGAATCCATGATATATAGCCTGGCATCTGGCTAAAATTATTTAACTCGTTACATGGTTGACAGTTTTCGCATCTCTGTCTTTCATTGTTCCTTACAAGTTTGTAAAGCCTGGGTTACAGCCATTCCTGGTAGGCTTTGGGAGCCCTTCCCTACACGGAGGTTGTTCATCGTTGTATCTCTAAGCAGTCTGGGGTCTCCAACTTCAGACGCAGAGCTGCTCTTGGAGCAAAACAGAGGGTGTGCTGTTAACTATTTAACTGTTACCCAAATGAAACTCATATATTACTGTCTTAGGGTAAAAATAAAACAGAAGAACACATTTTTAATTGCTGTTTCTACAATAAAATTGTGGCTTATTTATAAGTTGGGATTTTATTACCTACTGCAATTTATACACACTTTATCTGGAAATTCATGGTGGGCAACAAAGGACTGCTCACATTTTTTTTCATAATTTTTCCGTGAAAGCATAACTGAATCTTAAAATATGGTAAAGTAGTTTACAAGTGGAATGAAAAAAGCTTACATGGAAGATTACATAAAAGACATCTGTCTTTTCAAACCATTGAGATATATAAGCAACTCGTTAAAAACTGAAAAAGCCAAAGAAAATGACAAAAAACCTTTTAATGAGAAGCCATTTTCAACAGATATTTTTCTGCTTTTCAAAAGACAGGATGTTACATTGTTCCTAGGAAGATGATCTCAAATGATCAGGAAAAATACCAACAATTTCAGTGAGCACATAGAGCTTATGCTAAAGCCTACCAAAAAAAAAAAAAAAAAAAAAAAAAAAAAAAAAAAAAAAAAAGGCAAGTGGAGATGTCATTTTAAATAGAATCCAGGCTCTTATTTTTCCATTGCAAGGAGTTTTCTTTTATGTCAAATGAAATTTTAAGATCACCTATGAATTTGCAACTGAACCCTTTATTGCCAAATCTGATTCCAATCCCTAAAAAATCTGTTTCTGTAATATGGCCAGAAATGTAGTAACTTCTAAGAGGTAGCCAGACATATTGGCAAAAAAAAATATATGTGGTTAATCAACTAAAACTATGTAGTAGTTTGGGAACAATCAATCAATTTCCAGAACCTTTAAGGCATGCAGTTGCTGTGAGGATATCCAAGAACAATAGTAGTACTAATGGCTAATGTACACAGATGTTTTTGAGATGGTCTTGTCTTTATTTTTTTATTTTCAAGACATTTTTGCATAATTTTAGGCTCTACTGTTACACAAAAATAAACCCATCACAAATAAATTCCAGATAATAATACAAATGTAGAGGGACAGTAGGTGTCACTTTGCACCAAGGTAAAATAAGCACTATCAAAAAGAGGCTTGTGTTCAACCAGAGGTGTTTTCTCTATCTGTGCTTTCCCACCATACCCAAGCTCCATAAGAGCTTGGAGGCTTTAACAGGAACTTAAGCAAAAATGCAGAGAATTGCATACAATGCTGGGATACTGAAAACTCCCCAAGTTAGTCCTTGAGGCATCATAGCTGGTAACTTGAGAGATGCTTAAGCAAGTCAAAAGCTATTCTGTCTAAATGCAGAAAACGTTTCATTTTTAATAAACAAAGCTGAGCTGCTCACTTCCACCTTCACACTTCAGTCTGCCTGGCATCCAGGAACTCTGCTAAATTCCTTGAGGGGCTCATTAAAATGCATTGCACAAAGTCACCCCTAAAACACAGCAGTAAGGAACAGTAACCCATAAAACATAGTAGCACTTTCTGAAGTTCTTTAGAATAGCTGGGGGAGGATTCCAACCACTCATGCTCCCTTAATATTGTAATATTGTGGTCTGAGCTCTGACCAGAGAGATGTGTGACCAAGGTTCACTTCCTGGCTATATCTCAGAGGATTTAAACTCCTGTTTACCACTTCCTGACTCTTTATACATCAGGTTGCTGGCTTCCATCCTGAGAGGGGTTTGTGTATGCATATTACATTAATTTTTTCTTGGATAAGTTAGCAGACTCAGAAGAGGAACCAGGAGATAGGCAAAAGCAGCATCCGTGTGAGGACAGTACCTAATTCACTGTGTGTTCTACTGTAAATTATGGAATTGCCTTTAATCTCCTTAAAAACGCTTTCAGAAATCTGTGATCAAAGTAGGCATAATAGCCCTGTCACATGAAATGAAAGCCCAGATTTTTGCACTTAAACCACCATAATCCTATTTAGGTCATCTGAGAATGAAAAGTGTTTGGGTTCTACAGTTTTGCTTTCCCTGATGAAACCATCTGCTTTTCCACTCTAGAATCCTGATTCTGGTGGAAGCTACTTGCTCCTTTGGCAACAAACACTGCAGAGATGGTCTTCCCTTGAACTGGCATCACCTAGTTGTTTGGGGCTTTTTATTGGGATCAGTGGGTACTGGATTGTGCCTAGCAGGAAGATGAACTGAAAATGACTGAAGTACTTTTGTAAAAAAATCTGTAAAAAAAATTATGCCGAACACATAGCTTTGATTTTCTGCATAAATTTGGCAAGTTGCATCATTGTTAATACGATGATTTTTAAAATCAGTTTAAGATGTTTCCAAAGTTACTATGGTCACCCAGATCAAGGTGGAAGATTGGGTTAAACTTTACCTGAGTATTTTGGAAACACAACTTTTATGACATAGGACCCAATTTTTTTTTCATGCTTTTTCTGCTGCCATAACTCCATTTGTTTCAGAGGTCACAGTTAAAAATTTAAAGATTTTCAGGTGATTTTGATTCATATTTCCTTGATAAACTTTAATAAAGCAGATCAGATTACTCTGCCCTATGAGTCAGTTAACTACACTCCTATTTATTTGAGGAGCAGTTCTTGTTTTCAGGTATGTAAAAACATTTTATAACCTTGAATATTTTTTTTCTTTTCTCTTAAAGGTTGTACATGGAACATTTGCGATCTCAAATCATTAACAGAATCTCTGTCTAGACTAAATACTACATTTTAAAGCAAAGTATTTCAAAAACCAGCTACTCCTCGATTTACATACCCAGGCTTAAATTTTAGGTGTTTGTTTCCACTGTAGCAGATGATGATGTCATTAACACCTAAATCAGGACAGAAATATGCCTGGTTTTAGGTGTTGGTGACATCATAACTAATTCAGGGAGCACATTGCACCCAGAACTTCTAGGCCTAGCAAGAAAAAGAACTGATGTCAAAACACGCTTATTTGTGTGCCTTATCTTGTAAAAGATACTCATGTCTGAGACAAAACTAACCAGGATCTCGCAATGGAGATCTTAAAAACTTTAAAGAACAAGTTTAAAAAAATTGCTGTTCACAAAGAAAAGGGTTGAAAGTATGTGTAAAACATATGTTTTGGTGTTTTGAAGTGGTTTGCTTCTAACAATAGAACTGCACACTCATCAGTAGTCATGGGATAAATGTGGTTTGGGGGATCTGTGTTATGCCAAGACTCAAAGCATTTAATATGAGCTTTGTTTTGGAGCAATGGCAACAGCAAAAGTAAGCTGACATGCAGACAGTGGTGACTTCAAGCTTCTGAAAGCTACATGATCACTTAAGATGCAAGGCCTCGAAAACTCCCGTGTGACATGAAAACATCTGACCCACTAACCAGCTGCAAGGCTTTCCCAGACTCTCATCAGCAGATGTACGTTTCCAAGCTCTGCTAGAGCCCAAAGGAGGGTAAACTCCCTTCCTGCACAAGTCTTTTGCAACTCTCAGTGGGCTGTGCTTCATCTCTTTGCATAAACTGACTGGTTTATGTCTGTTACTGGCTTTCTACAGCATCTCCTCAGAGGAAAAGCTCAAGGGCTGCTGGTGCCCACAGTAGTTAACTAGAATAGTGTGCCAGAAAGGACAAGTACACAATTAATTTCTAAATGCAATGTGCATTTTACACAGACTTAAATATTGTGTGGCTATGGGCATAAATCCAGACTTTAGGATATATATTCTATATATATCCTAATATATCAATTACCTATTATATGTATTCTCCATTTTGTGTGCCCCTGCATACATTCACACACTTGCAGAGCCACCCATGTTATTTGCACATTTTTCCCTGTTCGGTTTTAGTCGGTTGGGTCCCACTTCTTATTTGTTATGGGAGATCACGTTCAACACAGACACAGAGCCCTCAAGAGTGTTTGACATCTCTTAATCCAGACCCATCTTTTCCTCTCGAAGGCTCCCTGCCCCTCACCCATATACCTTACAACTCTGCAAAATGTGGACACTCTAAAAGGCTGGAATAGACTAAGAGGAAATCTAGGGTCATCTGAGAAAATTAAACAAAGAGAAGTAAGAATCTTTGAGTGGCTCTGCTGCTGTCCTGTGTGACCCTATGAAAGTAATGAAAGGAGCCAATGATATCTTGTTTTTTCATGAGGCTCACACTTTGCTTTACGTTCAATTCAGATACAAACGGTAGGATTGACAAGACCAGCAAAGCAGGTCATCAGCACAGCCTGAATTTGCTTGCCTTACTCAGGCAAGTAAATACACACAGTAAACCTGATGTTAACACATAGTAAAATCCCATTATCCCCCATACATGAAGTGCTTACAGGCTTTGGTCTCCCACTGGTGACTCAAGTGCTTCAAAACAAGTAAATAGTGAGAAGAGACAGGAAAGGAGAGAAAAATTTCTGATGAAGCATGAATGGAAAAAAGAGTGGCAATAACATCAATTGTTGAAGTACCACTTATGTTCATGATATAAGGTCTCACCCATCTGTCATTTCATTTAACAGCAGAAGGTGGGGGCAGCCCCTCCATGTCCAGTCCTGTAGTCTGCATATTTCTTTAACCTTTAAATCACTTCCTCAATTTCTTTTAAACAGGGATTACCAAACTGGCAACAAACTGTAAAAGTAAATGCATTTACAATATGCCCTCTAGATAGCTTTACTGTCACGGAAATAGTTTTGCTGTGACCATGGGCTGTAGGAGCAAAAGGCTGGCAAAATTACACGGTTTGCAATGATAAAATTCAGGTTTCAGCCAAACATTTTGCTTCTAACCTACAGCCATCAGCTGTGAAGTGCTTATTAAGTTCCTTTCGCGACCATAGGACCTGCAGTTTGTAAATGCTGCAGGTGTGAAGGCATTGTGTGGCAGTTTTAGGTTAGTGAAAGAAGATTATTATTCATGGATGAAATATTCCATTTATGCAGTGGAAGAGGAGTAATGTGTGTGGGGGTGGAGAGTGCAAAGCTGATGGTAGAAAGACATAAATAGAAACAGACTTCTACAGAGCACCTCAGCCATTCCATTGTATTGCTCCTTCAAGCTTTTAATTCTTCCCACAATGGCCAAGCACTGGGACTTTTCCTCTAACGACATAAACTTGCTGTGTCTCTTGCCACTAAACTATTTTTAAAAGCTTACCTAATCTTACTTAATATTTATGGAGTAATAGTAATAGTGCCAGGCCATGGTAAAGCAGTGGCTTCTATACCTTTTTTCTATATCTTCTGTAGAGCTGAGTGTGATTAGATTGTCAACCACTCCCATTCACATAGGAAGACATCCCCAGAAAGTTGCGACTGAGAGCAAGCCTCATAAACACAGTATTATCTTGGAGTTTTATACTCCGAGGTTGGTGGAGGACTTCCAGTGGACAAGTGTATTTTTCTGCTTTCAATGAGATCTTGACAATGTCTCTGATGTATCACTATGAAGTTGTTAAGATAAAAGATATGAATGATTACTGAACTTTTTGTTGGGGCAGCAATGTAAAAAAATACATTACATGTAGATATACTATATGTATCAAAGGGTAGAACACAGAAAAGTAATTTTTTACACCTAATCCCTCCTTTTTTAATTTTCTTTTTAACTTGGCTACAAGCATGTGGGAGTCTGAATTTTTCAACTCAAAATGTGCTGCATTTTTAAGTCAGCTGGGGATGGGGGAAGCAAATATGCTTGGGTTGTAACCGTGGCTGACATACTGAAGTATTGGAAACCCCACTTAAAAAAAAATAAAATTAAAGAAGAAAGCATATCAAAAGAGATTATGGGGACAAACATCTAACTTAAGTTGTAAAGTTCTAAGACTATTTTTTATTTAAAGAGAAGTTCAGAAACCTGAACTGAGGTGGGTTAACACTGAAACTGCTCCCAAATGAGTAACACAGCAGATTCACTTGCTTACATTTCTTCTACATTACTGGCAGCTGCTGAGTAGACAGTAATATTTCTCATTGCTAACATCAAATGGAGAATATTCTATCCCTGTGAAGCTAGGAGAAACTTAAGCAACATCTGAATTTACCTAGCATTCACATTAAAGAGGGGGGTGGGGGTGGTGGGAGGTGTCTCAGCTAGGGCACCAGCTTATTTTCTGCTAGATCATGAAATCTTTACAGTTGTCAGAGCCTCAACACCTCATTCACAAGACAAGGACATGATTAAGTACTGACTCAAGTAGACTAATACCTCCTCTCCAGTTACCAGCACACATCCCCCTACACCATTTGCAAGACCCTAAGCATTGATGGGAGCAAATAGTGATCAGCAAGATTCCAGAAAATCACCAACAATAGCACTAAAGTTGGAAGACAATAGTTATAGCAACAGGAACGACAATGGCATATTCATCTGGTTTTTAGCAAAGGTGGGTTTTTTTAGCGTTTAAATATATAACAGTACATTACAAGCCTGAATCAAAAGACAAGTGGAAGAGAATTTTTAACCCTCATTTCTTTCAGATGCACATTACTTCAGGCATTTGAAGAAAGTGTCGAACAGCTTCCCCACCCACTTTCTCAAAGTGGAGGAGAAATTGCTCTCAAATGTTGGTTATAAACTTGTAATCTGAACTCCAGCCACTCGGCAGGGCTGCAGAAGAATTTACGATGTGCTAAATATTTCCTTTGTTCTTCCCAGTGGTAGCCTGCTGTAGCAATTAGAAAGCAACTGACTGCACATGTAAACTGTGGCTCTTTTCTAAAGAATTGTTGATAATTGTTAGAAGCCTTCCTAAGCAGGAACTTGTCTGCTAATTCTGCAATACTTTAGGTGTGCCTGTATTAATTGTCTATATGATTTTTTCTCATCTTCTAGTCTTAGTCATGTCCTCCAGGTACCTTACTACTGGGACAGAAAGCAGACACAACTGTCGACCATTGCTATAATTTAGCCATTACTAACTGGGTTCCTGAATCCCTCTGTCTTTATTGGGCACCTAGGCAGCTTCCAGAGGAAAGATGCATCGTTCATGATCCAAACCACTACAACGTTTGTTTCCATTGCCGAATGACTATAATAGTAATTAAAAAAAAAAAAAAAATAAAAAAAAAGAGGCAATTCTTGATTCCAACAAAGAAAGCAGTATCCTAAGCCATTCTGTTGCACGCTGAGAGCACAGGATATCAAACCCCATGGTGGCAAATTTAATGTAAGCTTGCTATGAAGGAAATTGCCAAGAAACGTGCCTTGGAAAGACTGCAGGTTTTGCAAATAGGAAAGATGGCTTTAGGAGATATCCCCCCACCAGCAACCATTGCCTTAGCCATAACTAAAGACAAGGTAATAAGCAGGGCAAAGTAGATAAACTGGTACAGCAGCTATAGCAGGAGCACAGGACATGCTGAAGGTGGAGGCCACTAGCGTGAAGATAATAAACACAAATGCACTAAGCAGTGACACCACTGCTCTCTTGGCAATGAAAGCTCAGTGTGAGGAATATGTTAGTTCTGCTGGGAGCAGCTTTAGCAAGCCTTCTGCTCTGGGTCACCTCCTGCCCAGGGCTCAGTATGCAGGTGCTGGCCAGCAGCCAAGGGCAGCCCCACAACCTTGCTGCCTGCGCTGCCTCTGCAAAAGAGGTTGAGAGCAGCAAGGAAGCCAGAGGGAAAACTTCCTCTGCGTGCCAGCAGCAGGATCCATGGGATTTGGCCTTGGAATTCCTGTGGAGTCTTAACCACTGCATCAAAGTCAGCTCCTTGGCATTTGTATGCTATTGCTTAGCCCCCTGGCTTTCCTAATCCTGGGGATGTTGTACCATATTTTCTCTCTGAAACCTGAGGGAAACACAGTTGCCTAGTCAAAAAGCAGCCAACATCCATTGAAAAGACAGCAAAATACCACCTCTGGCAGGTGACCTTCAGCATAAACCACTAGACATACAAGTTGAAAGCAAGCTTTCACATACAGGCTTTGATGAGAGCACATGCTCCTCTGTGGTGGCCTTCGCCCTGCTGCACCACCTGGCAATGTCTGGAATCAAGTTATTTATAGTCTATACAATGAGAAGTCAAATTAGTTGGATGGTTCAGAGTTTTGGTAATGAGATACAGAGGGTTTTGTAATGGGCTTGCTGGGTCAGACTCAGGCTGGACTGTTGTTAAGGAGAGGAAGTCATGGCCATCCAGTTGCTTCTCAGCAATACGTGTGAAATGGACTCTGTGCACCCTTCCTTTGAAGGCTCTGCAGACAAGCCAAGGAGGAAGGCAGACTGAATACTCTTTCTTCCCTAGATATGACCCTTACCAGGCAGAGCAAAGATACTCCACAGCCGGTGCTTTAAAACCTTCCTAAGAATTTGGTGAGACACGTTTTCCAGAGTAGATTCAAACTCCTTGTGATGAAGTTGCTGGAATAGATCCCAGCTTGTGCTACTGCCTCCTATACTTTAAATGTGAGCATGAATGAAGATATACCCTAGACAACACTCACAGCTATATCCATCTGTCACAAAAACAACTCAGTGCTATTGCGTTGGCTGGGGTATTGCAAACACAGTCTTGCCATTGATTCTTTCATTCAAGACAACAACCAGTTTACTTCTTCAACTGGCTAGTTTCTCATCGTTGTTATGAACTTGTATTTCTTTGGATTTTTAGGGCAAATTAATAACCTCTGAGATCAAATCATCCTCTGTGCCAGTATGAGTGCTGAATATTGTCATTATCCTGACACTCCAGTCTCATAAATTGCTTAAGCATAACCCATCCCCAGCTGCCATGTTACAGGGAGAATCCTGAGGATCCCATCATTTTACAATTTTAGTAGCGATATGAACAAAAACTTAGTGTTTCCTTCCTTTTGTGTCATCAGCAAAATATTGGTATATGTGTCCTGGATTGCTTTTAGTATTCAGCTTTCTCATATATAAAAATAAAGATATACCAGGTGATAGGAAGAAATCAGAACACGGAACAAAATTCAATGGGACTTTAAGAGAAAGGTAACAGAGGCTGTGTTCAAAAGACTGCAATCAACACATGGAACCAAGGGGATCTATTTGATATTCTTAGTACTCATTTATTATTTGTTTCTTGGAGATGTATCCTTTGGTCTCAGCTTTATATTCCAGGAGCACTGACATCACACACATTCCCTCACTCCTTTTTTTTTTTTTTTTCTTGCTTTGACCTACTGAGAGGAGCACTTTTCTGCAGGCTTTGCCAGTGTAAGAGGATATCACTTGTCTCCTGGCCTCTAACTTTCCATCAAACTGCAGTTGTAAATCTAAGCACTAAATTGATTAATTTTTAGCACTATGTGCTAAGGCAGAGCCAACAAGGCCAAAATATTATTAACTCATTAGGTACCACAGACAGATTGCAATAGTCCTTGCTGCAAAGAGTTTCTAATTAAAAAAGATAAGACACACCACAGATGTAAGGAAAAATAGAGGCAAAGTGAACAAGATAACTCATCTAAATTCTAGAAAGAGCTCCTAATAATACAATAACATTTGTTGATATATCACCAAAAAAATCTAAATGAGATCCTATATTTTGGCTCTTTTTTAGCAGAATTGCTAAAAGATGTTTGAAAGACATTGTTTTATTTACGTATTTCCTCTTATAAATGGATTGTCAATGTCATAGCGTTTATCTAAGTAGTCTCTTACTCAAGGATTTTAAACAACTACCATTTAGTGCAACCTCCTCATTCTCCAATGCTTGGATAAATACTGATCTCAATTTACATACTGAAGCCTAGAAAGTCAGGAGACTGACTTAGCATTCTTCTAAAGAATTCAAGCCAAGGCAAGATTCCAGGAGCAACATGTGTGGTTTTGCCCACTCAATAGGTGACATTTGCTTTGCATTCTACTGACCTATTTTGTAGTTATTCAGTGTGGGGGTCATCACTCTCAAGGCTTAAAGTGTGTTGTTTTAGGCTCAGAGGTGTAGGAAAACTGGATGGAGACAGAGGAGGAATAAGTCACTGTCTTTCACATGAAAGACAGAGCCATGGAGAGTGGCAGAGAAAGCACAGGTTAATATGACAGCAGTGATTTAACAGCCTGTGCGATGAAAGAAAATCCTTCCCATTAGTTTTTTAAGGTAGCTCTGTTAAAACGTGGTCATATTGTTTATTTTTACCTCACTGATCACTACATTTAGAATATGCACTCCAACAATGAAATTAAAGTTATCGAAGTGCTGTTAAATTTCATCCACTTGAACATCAGCTAGACTCACAGCACCTTGTGCCAACAGCCTTTGATTATTTTTATACTTTGTTTGACAGACACTTCTGGAAATGTCTTCTTGTTTTACGTCGTCAGCAGAGCACTCAGGCTAAGTTCCTTACGTATCTCTCAATGCTGCTAAGCTGATTGGCATTTACTTGTGCCCCCTCACTGTAAGAATCATGGAGTCTGACTTGGCAGGAATCATCTCCTTTTTTTTTCTTTATTTTGTTTTGAACAGAACAGCTGCCCTCCAAACTTAGGCCCATCTGGTCTTATTTGAAAAATGAAGGGGCAAAAATTGAAATCAGTTCTCACTAATTAGAGGAAAGTTGTGCACAAACAATTGAAAGGTCTTTTCATACTTATGGCCTGACATTTCCACAAAAAGCTTAATTGCTTGCATGGGCCTAAAGGGTTATGTTCTTTTTTAAGTTGCATATGTTCTCTGCCAAATACTAGCTTGGACATGCTGTGAGTGATTTTTGGATCACCAGCAGCTCTTTCTATTTTAAGCTCTGTCACAGCTTGAAATTGTAATTAATTTTGAGGATCCTGACAATCATAATTATGACCATCCTGGTTTCTGATAAGGTTCACTTTGCCTTTTTTTTTTTTTTTTTTTTTTTTTTTTTTTTTTTTTTTTTTTTTTTTTTTTTTTTTTTTTTTTTTTTTTTTCTTTTTTTTTCGGAAATCTTTGGGTTTAGTATTGGGAAAAAAAAAATCCATACTGCAGACTATCACACTGCAATAAATTTTTAACTTAAAAATTATACACCTGCCATCGAGTTGGGCAGGAAACATGGTTCTTGTACCATGAAACTTGTAAAGTTTTTATAAATGTTCCTGTCATGAATTCAAGATTCTCAGAAGCTCTATTCATAACATCATGGAAAAGCCAATCAAAAGTGACTTGTCATTGCAGTTTTGGATGCTTAGGATGCATAAAAGAGACAATTACAGGTTTATGCAGGTGGAACTATCTGTATTTTTGTAAAAGTAAACACTAACTTGAGCTGATGCTTTAGCCAATGCCTTTCTCTGTATGTGATTAAGTTTCTTTTTGCTGTTCTGGGGTTGCTATCTATTCTTTGTTCATCATATCCTTCAGTCTCTCTCATTTCGATTACTAAGTCTAGTTTTGGACCCGAGAAATCCCCAAAATATTGTACTGAATTGGTGGACCAATTGAGATTTTCCATTCCCCTGCATATTTTCCTGTGCAATAAAAAATAAAAAGTTTTGAAAAATATTCATTTGTTCCCTGAAACGTAAAAAACATTGTGTTCTGTTATGACAGGTGAAAATTCATGATGCTTCCAGTATGGCTTATATTTTGACTTCACATCACTGGCAATTTTTAATGGCAATAATGGCAGGAGTGCTTTTCCTTTCTGTTTTTTTTAGAGACATTGAACTAAAAATTCACTGGAGTTGGGTAGTGAAACAAGTATAGAGTGAAAAGAAAATATTTGTTGGACTTTTGGATTCACTTCTGATGGCCCTGAGAAATAATAATGTCCCTCAGCTGTTCTGTGGGCCTTGAAGAGAGAAGAAAAGCAGACTTCATTTGCCTAACTGGTTAAGCAAGGACATGCGTCACGCTGTAGTCACTGTTTTCTGAGATTTATCCTCCCTCTTTAGCAGCTCCCATTAATAGCAGAAGGAATGACACAGTTACAGAAAGGGAGGATGTCCCTTCTGAAAGGGAAAGGAAACTGCTGTGTGTTATTTGAAATACAATACTCAAGGCCAGCTTGTACCTTGCAGGTTTTGGCTGATTTAGGATACTGCAGAACCTCAATGGAAGTAAGGAAGCAGCTCAAGGAGCTTCCTAGGGTATTCCTAGCCCAAGATGACACCTGGTTAAGGAAATGAAGACAGGAAGTTCTGTGCAATCCCCTGCCTGTGAAAACAGTTTGGCTGCCCCAGAGTTCAAGGAAGAGAGAAAAACAATGCCTATCTTCTTGTCTGATCTAGAGGTATTTCTTCCATCACTTGGATCAAGAGAAGTTTTTTCTATGTTTCCCCAGCACAACCACACCAATTCTACCTGCTTTTATAGCATCCTTTTGTTTTCCCTTGAGAAAGAGTTAACCTTTAAGACAGAAAATATAGGTCTGCTTTCCTATTTGTACCATATTCGAACAGTTCTTCCAGGACCTCTAAGGCCTAATATCACTCACATTTGAAAGGATTATTTTAATATTTTTTTTAAATATATAATGTGAGTTTCCAGCTCCTCTTTCTTCACCAAGAGTCTTCTGTTGTAAACTAAGTAGATACTAAATCCTGTGTGAAAAACACCCTTAGAAACAAACAGGCAATGAAAAGATCCCATTACTTGTTGAGGTTTCCAAAGGAATTTTGTGATTTTGTTTGAATCCAGATTTTTCAATGCCCTGGTTATATATTTACTAAATAGAATTAATGCATTCAAATGTCTCCTCATTTTATTTGGAATGGGTAGGGGAGCTTGGAACTTACCATTTATATTCAGTGAAAAACTCAGATCTAAACATTTCCAGCTTTCCTGTCTAAGCATAGATGTGAGAAATTCATAGGTGATGTCATAGATCCACTTCAGAGCTACAGCCATGAAGAACCTTTCTGTTAGAGAGATTTTTAACCTCCTTCTCAGTTTTTTCCCAATCCTACTTAAATGTTTTATTTTAAAATTTCTAAGCAACCAAAATTCTGCTGTTGGATATGCCCAGAAATCTTTTTTTACACGACTAAGCAGATTGCTAATTTTTTTCATTCATGAAGCTCAATGGGATTTGTAAATTAGTCGTAGCCTCACTGGGTTCTCAAATGAGATTTGCTCTGGTAGTCAGTTCTTTAATACCCTTAAATATTCAAGTCTAGCAAAACTATAACCACTAAAGAGATTAGTAATGGTTACAATATTTACACAAGTTTGGTTCTATCCTTTATCTGCCTGTTTCATACACAAGGCTACTGTCTGTCCTGGAATAGGATTTCCCTCCTCTTAAAACAACTCCAGGCTTTCAAATGAAACCATCACTTGTAGTAATACTGGAAACCAGGATGTCCTTTCTTGTCTCAGGTGGCCTGCCAACATGCCTGATTGTACTCAAACTTTTATTTAGGCCAGTATAGTAAAATATATATTTTTATCTCCCAATGTATCTTCTAGACTGGGTGTTGTAACATTTTCTTGAGGATGCAAAAGAAATACTGAGCCCAGAATGGGAAGCACTGAAACCACTGGGTGACTAATGATAGAGAAGGAATGAGATGCATGATAGTCATCAGCACTGACTGTACTTATAGAAATGTCTCTTTAGATATTCCACTTTATTTCACATATAATTTTTACAGTGTCTACTTGATTAAGGAGCAAGATAGTGAAGTTTCACAGAGATACTTTGGCATCAAGTTCTGGGTACTTGTCCTCTTCTCCTCTTCCTCTTCACTGCCGCCCACTCAGTGTAAATGTCCCATCAGGACTGTCACTCCACTCTGTTGTATCGTGATTTCAGCCTCAAACTATCGCACTGCACAAAGATTAATACACATTCTGAAATACCTGAGAAGCTTCTGGCACACTAAACATCAGACATTGTGGATCTCTGCATATGTGTTTTGTCAAGCCTGCAGATTCTGCTGCACCCAGCCTCTGAACGTGGCTGTGCAAAGCCTTTGGGGGCACCTCACCAGTAACAGCGACAGATGTAAAAAAGAAGCATAGCTACACAAGCACAGCTCTGAGGGCAAGCATCCTGTTTCTTGTGCTTTCCCATATATTTCCAGATTGGAGGATTCCTGAAACATAAGGACTACCATCACTCCCTCCTAGGAAGTCTTCAGGAAGGATCAGAAACAACTGATCCTTGGTTGTAAAAAAAAAAATAAAGAAGAGAAGGTACATTTTCCAGGTACCTCACTCCAGGAGGGGACACTCTTTACCTTGCAGCCAGGGTAAAGCATCTGTGCCCTAGAAAGTCCTGACACACCATAGTCCCTGCTCATTGTGCCACCTGCTGTGAATTCCCCCAAGCCCTGAGGCAGGCGGGCACTGCCATGGAAAGAATTACAAGGCCAAAATTTCTTTTTACGCTTTGGCCCACGGATGCTTGAGATTAGGCAGAGCACCACCCTGTGCTGCCATGGAGCCCTTTGCAGGCTTAGCCTTCAGAGTGCAATTTCCCTCCAGATGTAAATGTGTAACAGGCAACTTAGGAGGTAACCACTTAATTGTCCTTTAGCTAGTAACTCTCTGTCCTGGTCATTAAAACATTTTATATACTGCTCAGAGTATGTACATTGTAGTAGCAATTATACTGAAATAGATAAAATAAAACAGACTGATAAACTCAACTGTTTGTTTTCCCTTACTTTCTTTCCAGACCTGCTATAATTGTTTGCAATAACAAAAGAAAGAGTAGCAATAATGCTGGTTAAAAGGGTTGTTGTTAAGGCATGGAGTGGATTCTGCTCCAAGCTCATGACTGAATTCTCATATATATCCTCAAACAAGGCTTCAAGTCTTTTTGTAAAGGGAAAAGAATACTCAATTTTCTATGTATTTTATGCATGCCTTGTCCCCAAGAAGTATTGTGTTGGGGATTGATCTTCAGATCTGCCATGGAAATCTTCTTTAGAACATTCCCTGATTAGTCAGACTTCTGTTTGGGCTCAAAACTTCACTTTACATTGTAATTCCCACCAGTAATTCACTGTGGTTGCACCGCATGTCCAAAATCCATGTGGTACAAACCCAGATGCAAAGCCTTTCCTCTTCTACAAAAAGAGTCTGCTTGGTATATCCTATATCAAGTAATTCACTATCATTTCAATCTAAATTATGCTCAGCCTACTCAGAAAATTGTAGAGAAATGCTAGCTGAGTAACTAACATAAAAGCATTAACAAAGGCACCTGATTTATTTTACTTAAGTTTAATATGATAAAGTGATGCCTCAAATAAAATAAAACAAAAACCCAAACCTCTCAGTAGTATTAAATTTTTTGTTCTCACAGAAATCTAACCATTCACTAAAACATCAAATTATTTTTTTATTATTATCATCCATATTATCACAAATGTGTAAGATTTATAGACTTTAAATCTAAAAGGGAAAATTATAATTGATGACCCCAAAAGGACAAAAATTATATAATTACCTGCAACTGTAATTCATGAGCAAAATAATGTTTTTCACTACAGCATCGAGACTTGTTTAGAAAGACACAAAGAGATGGTGCGAGTCAAAAGTAAACAAAAGTTTGTTCCAATGACAAACATCCTTTGCATATGAAAATACGTGGGTTTCAACTTCAATGCATTTAAATTTTACACATTTGTTCTTCCTAATTCTTTTCCCTCTCACATGCAGTAGGTATCCAGTACTTCTCTTTTCTCTGAACATCATCGAACACCACTGAACATCAACAACATGAAGTACACCATCAAGTGGTCTCTGCAAATGCTTAAAACCAATTGGATTTTCTGATGTGCTCCTGGAAGATCTGTTTTCCAGCTAGTTTAGACTCTGCCAAAGTCCAAGGCTCTTGCAGAAAATGCCTTGCATGAAGTCAAGGACAATAAAATGTTCAAAGTTTTGAAAAGCCACAACTAAATAGAAACTAATATATTCAATTTATGAATAAGCAAAGATAAAGATTAGAAAAGCATTTCAAAAGAGCCTGTGAAATCATTATTTAGCTCCACTATCCATTTATTAGTAAAGAAATAAATGGCGTTGCCCTTACTAACTGAAATTGGTCACGTACTCTTGAATATTTGCAAAGAAATTGAGAAACTTATTCCTAACTTCAGGCTGACACCAGAAGGCATCTAGTTTGTTCTGTGAAGAGGGATCAGTTACATGTTTATTTATAGCCTTGAACAAGGATGACAAAATGTGGGCCCATACCTCGGATGGGCTCCCAATGTTTGCTGTTGGAGTATTGCGCAACCGCCTCACATGGGGCATGTGGCTGCCCTGCTTCTCAGGGTAAGAATGCAACTGCTCCTCTGTGGCTGCCCCAAACAACAAAGGTGTCCAAGCAAGCCTGGCATAATGTAGCACTTCAACTTCTCTCATGTCCTGTCACAGAGCAACATGAGAGAATCCCTCCAGCTGCAAGATCTGTGATCCTGACATTCCTGTCTGGCTTTCAGCCATGATTTGCTTCCTATTTGCACTTGGGAAAAAGGGCCATGGCAAAGATTAAAGGCTGTGCTGTAGTAGAGACACATTGCCTAGATGAGATCCCATAGTTAAAGAGGTCTTGATAAAGGTAAATTCCAAAACAGAATCATGGGTCCTCCCTTTCATTTGATATGACAAGGATATACCTGGAGAATCCCCATGTGACTCTTGTTTCTAACATCACCTGATGCTACCTTACTCCTGCCCAAGCTTTTGTCACCTCTCTGATCTTGGAACCAGAATCAGGGCTCAAACATTACAAAATTAATCAGGCCTTACTCTTTTCCAAAGAAAAAAGTTAGAGGTGTCACTGCATCTTTATAAGAACACTATTTTACTGAGCTATGGTTTTCCTAGTTGAATGAGGAATGAAAATAACTACTCATTTTGCAATCCTCACATCAGCAAAAGCCACGTATTGAGAATTACCAAAATCATAGAATCATCGAATCATCAAGGTTGAGAGACCTTTAAGATCATCCAGTCCAACTGTCAACCCACCACTGCCACTGTAACCCCTAAACCACTAAACCACATCACCCAGAAACAGATCCAGACACTTCTAAAGCACCTCCAGCTGGGCAACCTATTCCTGACCATCCTAACAGTGAAAATTTCTTTTCTAATATCTAATCTGAACCTCCCCTGTCTAAGGCCATTCCCTCTGGTCCTCTGGCTGCAGGCACAGCAGGAAAGACCAGCCCCCATCTCACTGCAAACTCCTTTTGGAGAGTTGTAGAGAGCAATGAGGTCCCCCCTGAGTTTCCTCTTCTTGAGACTAAACAAATCCAGCTCCCTCAGCTCTCCTCATACACATGTTTTCTAGACCTTTCATGGGCCATGTTGACCTTTGCTGGATCTATGTTAGTTCATGCTTGGATTGTGCCAGGGGCATGCTTGGGAGGAAAATCATGGTATCCCTAGAACAGCTGTTTTTCCAGCAGCTTCATGAAAACCAGTAGTTTCAAAACCATTTGTTCATACTGAAAATTCAGTAGATGAAGATTAACCTGGGGAAGGGAAGTCAAAGGGTCCTGTTAGCATAAGCTGCTTCTGCTTTGTGACGAATGTGGTCTTATAGGCCTGCACAGTCCTCCAGTCAGACTGGACTTCTGTGACTGCAGCTCATTATTTTCCTAAATATTTCTGAGCCTATAAAAGTTGAAGAAGTTTCCTGACAGGCTCTGGTTTTGGTAGTTGGAGGAAAGTATTCAGAAGTGATGATGGTACTTAATTTTTAAAGGAAGAGGCAAGGAAAGAGCACATAGATATTTCTTCTTTAATAAGAAGTGGGCAGAATGTGTGATGGGTCCCAGCCAGGTCCTTAATAAAAAGGATGATGTCTGTGTTCCCCAGAGGGCTCATGACGCCACTTTGGAGTTTGCACTCAGCAAGGAGCAGCTCATATTGCACACCGCATGACACTGGAATCGCACTAACAAACATCAGGAAGTCCCCAACGGCTGCAAATTTGGCAGTGCTGTCTGAACTGGCCCATTGCAGTGTTCATGGACTTTGTGAGCCTACTTGGGCCCAGTTTCAAGCAGATAGCAGAACCCTGGCTTTTTCACTTAAGGCATTTTACTGCTTCAAAGAACACGGAAACTGAAATAATACAGGTTGCCTCTGAAGCCCAAGGTGCACCGGCTAAATCATAGGGAGCTGAAACTTGTACAATGACTGTCTGGTTTAAATAAGACCATTAACATTCCTCACTAGCATTCATATGCATGCATTCATATTAAAATTCTAATAAAAATATTCAAACCACATCTGGGAACTAGTATTCTTGGTCGGCACCACTATTGTAAATTTTCAGCTAAGCCACTGACTTCTCAAAAAGAGTTTCTAATGGAAATGTTGACAGGCCATTAGCTAAGTACAGTGGTGAGAATGGCACTGATCATGAGACAGTTTAACAAATAATAAAATAATAGTAAACAGATGAGGCTTTAAGCCTATTCATTAGGCTCACTTTCTGATGAGTTAAAACAGATTGCTTATTTCTTGTCCATAAACACCTCAGGCAGTGGAAATCGGTCATGGATAGGGCTGGTGTGACAAAGTTTGTTTAGTTCTAGAATACAGTAGTCAGAAATATGCAAGAAACCACATATGGTGACATAGTGCCCGTAAGTCTGTAAAGTTGGAGGGAAATTTTCTGCTTAAAAATTCTGATATGTTATAGTAATGTGTGTTATCCTACTAAAAATTAGATATCTGTGGGACTAGTTTAGAACAATGAGACTGTTAAGAATATCATTACTAAAAAGTGAGACCATTGTCAGAAACAGTCTCCGGCTGGAGGGTTGTGTGGTGGGAAAATATTTTAACGGGGTTTCCTATTAGTGTGATTATTTTCAAGATGTAGCACTCGTACTGGAATACAGTGGAATGTTCACCATGTGCGCCTCTCTAATGGATAGTAAGTACTTCATGGTGATTTTGTTTTTAAAACCCCCTTTTTCTGATTTTTGCTCCATAAATTCACTGGCTAACACAGCATGTACTTACTTGATGTACTTACACTAGAGAAGCAAATATTAAAGAGCAGGATAGGCAGATCTGTGGAAAAAAGCGGAAGCCTCAGTGCTTAAGATATATTCTAAGACAAAAGACTGCCTGATATAGCTCATGGGATCCAAAGCCAAGCTTACCCCTGCCAACAGTTCTTAGCCAAAACTTCTTAGCCTGCAAATCCTGACAATTTGCAACTACTCATGCAGAAAATATTTGCAGTACAGCTCTGCAAGCAGATAAAATGTAGGTAAAATCTGGCAAAAGTAGGAGGGGAAAAGAAGTAAACTAGCACATTTTTATTAGTTCCATTCTTCTGTCACTTGCCTATTGGCCATAGTATATAAACTTGGAGCAAATATGTTCCATTAGTAGGTTTATTTATGCAGCAGTATGTTCAAACCCCATTTTATATATCTGGAGTGGATTTTTATATTGATAGTGGATTTCTGTGCAACATAGAAAATACATGCTATGATTTCATAGTTTTAGTGTTAATGAATGCTAAGATATTTCCATGTTACAATACTTTATTTATGCCTAAGGCTTCTTATACTCTTACATTTTTTCCAGTCTTGTGAAAATAGTTTTTCCTTGAATAGGAATGGCAGAACTGACAGTTGCTCCAGTGGAGATCTTAGGTTAAGCTGTTACCCACTTTTACCACTTATAAATTTAGTAGCTTCTTAAGTGGTAAAAGGGTACTTAAGTGGGCTACCTTAAGTACCCTTCCAAGACTGGTGGAGATCCTTTTTGTTAAAGAGATCTTCCTCAAAGAGATCTCCTTTGGGATGACAAAACTGAGCAGTTTCATGCTCTTTTCTCAGCATTAGTCTTCTAAGTGATCTGCCTCCACTTCTCCTGCCATGGAGGTATATTTAATATAGATCACTATATTGGATGGACTTTGAGTTGTCTCTTACTATTGAGATTATAAACACGAACAAAGGAGGATGAAACTCCTCAGTTCAGCATTATGCAAATGCCACATTTGTACAGCAGTTCTGCACTTCTTTGGAGAACACAGAATTTATGCTAAGATCTCTGTGAGTATAGCCTGTCTCCTACAGAAAAAACCTAGACTGCAGAAATTATTAATGCAGATGTTTTGCTACAGTTCTATGTTTAGTTGCACTTGCCTTCAATTTCACTATTCATGTAACTTATGAAGGGATCTATATTAACTAAAAGACAAATGAAATTTGCACTGTACATATATCAATGGCATGGCATTTTCACAAGTGTAAATTACAGTATCTTGGCCTAGCTAGTATATACATAATTTACTTTTGCTTACTCTAGGTTCATGCTGAGTGAAATTCTGATCCAGCAGAAGTCAATGGAAATTCTGCCTCTGATTTTTATCAAGTAGCCCAGGACTTCCTATCCTGTGCTTCCAGTGGGGTTTTGATTTCATTTTCCAGAGCTCTATGTTATGCTAATTCCTTTTCTTGGATGACTGCTGATAAGTGGTTCTTGCTTTGGCTGTTTAATTTCTAAGCATTATGGATCATATGCAGTGGGGAAAACCCACTCTTTAAAGTATTAGTTTCTCCTATTAATTTGGATTTCATCAGTATTAGAAAAACTTAAAAATAAGTGTTTTTTGAAATGTTTCTCAGATTCCTTTTTGTGCTACGACATCTATTCTCCTTCTGCAAGTATATGCCAGTGAAATTGGCAAACATCGTCTTTACCACTTATCTTTGTAATTTCAGTGTTTTTTTACAATGTCAAATCTATCTCATTTCACAACTAAAAGCAGTTTTAGACTTGTTTTTTAGAAAGAGAGAAGAGCAGTACATCCGTGGCAAACATTTTCAACATTAAGGATATACATGCCTTTGAAGTTTTTTTAACAGTTCCATCATGCCATAAAGTTCCTTTAATATAAATGTAGTTCTGTGGTGTTAACAGATTTCAAGAAGAAAAGAATTTAGCAATAAAGTGGAGATTTGAAAGAAATTCTCTCTTGTGCTGGACTCTGCTTTGCTTCTGTAAGACAGTTTGAGGAGATCCACTGAAACCTAGGAGACTGTTTACAGAACAAGAGCTAATGTAGCTAAAGCTATCAATATGTCTGGTCTGAGTTTTGGTACAATATCAAGCAGCTTACGGATCAGTGTTTGCTCATCTTCCGGTTGTGCGGGGGTTCAGTTTGCTTTTCCCAGCTAGCTCTTGCACCAAAACTGCAGTTAGGGGTAACAGCTTGGTACCTTTCCAATCCTGTAGGTCTTGGCCTCAAAGCATGGTGATGACGAGAAAGAAAGGAGGCCTTCCATGTGGATTTCATCCAGGTTTTATTTCACCCAGAGGATGGCCCAGGTAAAAGCGAATTTTTCCTCTTGGGTCTCAGCTTACGTACAGGAGATGTGGAAAGGGGGGAGGGGACAATCTAGAACCAATCCCAGAGGGAGGGGGAATTACCCAGAACACGGAAACAATCAGTAGAACCATCCCATACATAAAAAAGGGAGGGGATGGCATGGACTCTGCCAATCACCCTGGCCCCCCACTAGAACTTTCTAGCCATCTGGGCAGGATTTGCAAAGGGATGGACAGGACCCATAACCAGGGAAAAACCAAAAGGAGATTTAACATGGTGGTACAGGAACAAACCATTATAAAACAAATAACAGAAGCATGCAGAAAATTGGTAAAGCCAAAATGCACCACAACACAGTTGTATATTCTTCTGTTGTTTTTTCAGTCCTGAGTACCCTCTTCTCCAAATAGCTGGCAAAAGATGACTGGCCATCTCATTATGGTTGTCAGGGCAGTAGCTCTGTACCTCACTACAAAAAAAGTATCAGACCTTTCAGATATCCTGGTTTTGCTGAAACTTCTACTAAAAATACCCCTCCTGAATCTCAGGGCCTGGTGGTAGTGGCTGCTACCAGGGACAGAAAGCATAATGTCAAGTTCTCACATGAGGATCTCTGCCATATGAGATAAAAGTGGTCTAATTTCAAGACAACTGAATACTGAGGGTGCTTATACAGCATTTTTACCCAAATGCTTACCAGGTGAAGAAAAATATCTTAGAAAACTTCTTAGGACAGTCCCATTATTTAATATCATGCACTTTTTGTTGATACTCAAACTCAAGCTAATAAAAGAACCACTCCCTTCTACATTGTGAAAGTGATTGAGATACAGCTTAATAATGTGGTACTTCCAGAGCCACATTAATAATTTCTTCTATACTATTGCTTTAGCGAGCCTGTCTCCATAATTTTTGCTTATCAAACAGATCCTTTGTCTTTAGTATGAATCCTAGAATGGCATGTGTTGGAAGGGACCTTAAAGACCATCTAGTTCCAATGCCAGCCCCTGTGGGGAGGCATGATTTGTCCATAAGTGAGACTGTGTTGGTTGTCTCAGATCACCATCTTATCTTGCACGAGCCTTGATGTTTCATCTGTTTTTCTGAGAAATAACAGCAAAACATGAAGCTAATAGTGAGTTTATAGACATAAAAACATTACCAGAGGTGGTTAAATAGAATAGAATAAATTTGGCTAGTGTATGCTCTTTAGGCTTCCACAGGAGTTCTTTGCAGACTTCAAGCCTGTGTACATTTACAGCTCTTTACACCCTCAACAGTGACAAGCAACACTTTTGAACTCTCTGTTGTTTAAAGATGGCACACACTTTCTACATATAAGTGAAATTTAAGTGAGAAAGACTAGGTTTATTCATATTGAAACAATTTGTGGTGACTTTACTAGTTGTAGATTTTTATATCTCTGACTTGGAAGGGAAAAAAGGAAGGTTAAGCACAAGAATTTATAAAAATCTTTTCCAGTTTGACTTTTCAGTGCATGGATGGAAATTAAACAGCTTTTTGTGCTGAAGAGCAAAATAGAGATGATGGAAATAGAAAGAAAACAAAAGGCTCAATGGCCTTAGTAATAAAACAACTTCCTTATATTTCATAAAAGCAAAATTAAGAGTTTCATGGAGGCTGGAAAATGCCTCAGACCTTTGGTGTTTATAAAATTACAAATTATTATTTTACCAGACAAAAGATTAGATCAAACCAAGAATTAGAATTGTATGTTTTCAAGAGTTTTCTTCCACATCAAAAATTAGCAGTTGCTGGTCTTCAAATAGTTTTTAATCAGTCTGTTGAAGGCAACTCTAACAGCAAAAATGCTCAGCTTCAATAAGAATATTAGAGGATGTATGGAATGTATTTATCCTACATATAGAAATGAAATGCATCCTGTCACAGTGCAGTATAGACTTTAAGAACTAGGATGACTGGTTTACAAGGTTTGTTTTTAATCAGAAACATCTGTATTAAAGAAAACAAAATAATATGGTACCAGCAATAATGGGGAGGTAGGTCCTAAAGACTGTAACTAAAGACTCCTGGCAAGATTTTTAGTAGAAGCAGCTACTTAGACAAGCTGTGTGGAAAAGTTATTTCACGGTAATTTCAAAGGCATGAGTTTAGATTATGCTGGAGACCATCTCCCAGCTAGGTAAGGCAAGTAGGTACTTTGTCAGATAGGCTGAGGAGCCAGATCTTACCAACACTTTAAGTCTATTGTTCATTACTGACTATACAGCACCAAGCTTGTCTTACTTCATAAAGTGTTTGGACAACACCCTCAGGCACATGGTGTGACTCTTGAGGTGTCCTATGCAGGGCCAGGAGTTGGACTCAATGATCCTGATGGGTCCTTCCAAACTCAGCACATTCTATATTTCTATGACTCTATGACACAAGCTGTCTTGACCATTTGAGCTTCGTGGACATGTTCGTAGTGCTTTGACAACTAGCAGACATACAAACCCTAGTCATAAAGGAACACAGAGCAGAATTTTTTTTTATACCCACTATTTTCTTCAGTCCTCCTATCCTTATTCCTCCATCATTCAAGCAGAAATGCAAAATGAATGGAGACAAGTGCCCTAAGTTTTATGATGTTTCACGAGCTTTTATCCAGTTTTCAATCTCTTAGATAAGGATAGGTTCTTATTTTATGAGTTGTGCCATTGGTCTTTACTCTGACTTAAAAATTGTAGGTACCTCAAAGAAAGTATGTGAGAAGAATAAGGAAGAGTTCTTTCACAATTTGTGGTGTTTTCTTTAGTTAAATGCTTTGAGCAGAAATGGAGATCTATAGTAGGAGCAATTCAACTCTCTTAACACTGAAGTATACTGCAGCATGTGGCTCAAGCCATGTAGGGCTTGTTCATCAATGTAAATTACTATTTTTTTAGCCTTGTGATTTTTTAAATCAGCTAACACATATTTATAAGGCTACTTGTAGCAAAAAGGTACATGACTCTGCCTATTCATTTTGCTTGCTAATATGATGACAGTTTATTTATTTTAATGGAGCTGCAGTGCTAATGCTAGTGCTTGTTTTCTTCTACACTAAGTCTCGTGCAGTCTATTCATGCTAATAGTTAATGGTTATTGCAATGGGAATGAAGCCTAGAGGGCCATGACACTTCAATAAGTAATGCAAAACAGAAGATAATTCTACATTTTGGAAAAGGAGGGAATACAATTTATTTTGTAACTCTGAAAATTAGGGGGGAAAAAAGCGCCTAATAGTTTGAGAATGAAAATTCCTTTTTATTATACTTCCCATGTTTAGAATGCATGATACAACGGGGTCAATATGGCTTGACAGGAGCCATGGTTTCTGCTTCAACTAATGGTACTGAGGAATTGTTTCACTTTAATTATTCTATGTTTATTTTCCTGCACCCTTAAATCTGAAGTTCTGCAGGGAGGTTCTCTCATTTTCATTTGATGGCCATTTCATACCCAATATAACAAGAGCCCTACTCTAGAGACCGATACATATTTTATTTCCCAAAGCAAGAATAAATCTGGAATTCTTTATTGTTATGCCACAGCAGTGTTAATTTCAGTTGTATAAATCTCTATTACACATATGGAAACTTGGATATGGAAGCTAGGGACAAACAGCACCCTGTTTAGCACTTCTTTATCTGCCTCTGTAGGATCATCTCATTAACCTTGTGGGGACTTTACTTGCCCACCTTTGATTTTTCTTTCTTTCATTTAAAAGCTTTTCCTCAGGACTCATGTAATATATAACATTGTTCTATTTGATGGGGGCTGACAGGGTTCTTTTCAGAGCTCATCATTGCTTCTCTTCAATTAGCCATAAAGACCACTGCTGAGTGACAGCAGTATATTCTTCCCACAGGTTTTCCCATCCCAGCTATTACAGGGCATGTGAGATGGGACCTGAAGGGCAGCAGCCAATTTCTGGTTTCCAGACTCACACTGTCAGCAGATAACCTCCTGAGCTCATGAAGCCAGTACTACAGCTGATGGAAGGTTTTTCAAATTAAGACTTTTGATGCTGCAAACTTACTCCCCTCTTTCAGTAATTTTAGTGTAACTATAACAAACACGTAGAATGAAATACCCACTAAGCCTGTTGATATCGGAAAGATTTATTTTTTTTTTTTACATATCTGTGGCTTTCTTTTTTCTAATTTGTTGACTTTTGAAATTTTTCTCATACACTTACTATTTACCACTTGCCCAAGAATGAGGGCAATTACTAACTTAGGATTCCTGTGGAGGTGTAGGAAGTCTTGTTGACAGCATTCATCACCTGCCTCTTCTCTAAACAGAAGGTTTGTTTACAGCCTTATGACACGCAGTACCTGAGTAACCAAAGCTCTGAACCTCTGCAAGGTCTGCAAACTTATATTTTGTAGTTTCCTGAAAATAATCATTCTTGCCTTATTTCCTTGTTTTCCATAAAATAATGATAGAAATATTTATGCACATTACATGGGGTACAATTTACATCATCAATGTATAACTGTCAGGGAAATATCTAAAAACTGTTAAGTATTATTTTAATTAAATGCAGCTTCTACATTCTGAAAATACTAATGGAATTATGCTACAATGTGAGTGGAAGATGTCAAAAACTAAAATGAAAAAAAATCAGAGAAAAAAAGACAGAAAAATGAACCGGCTGTACTCAAGAAACTAAATTAGGGCATCTAAAGGATGGTGCCTTAATCTCAAAGGAAATTCTACTAAATTGAAGTATTACTAAGTTATCTAATAATCTTACTAAATTGACATAAAGTTCAAATTTAACAGAAATACAAATATAATTAAAAGAATTAAATATAATAAGGTCTATAAATCTCTCAAGCATTTGTGTACAGGTGTTATATTTGCAATACAAACATGACACATACTGAGTCACTTCAAAGAGAAGGCGATTACAAGGGGAATAAGTATGGGCCAATGTCAACACCTTGTTATGTCAGCATTATAAATTTCACCAAGCTCAGCTGCTACAAGACTGTAATTCCTTCTTCCATGGGCATTTCTTGCAGATAATAATGCAGGCTGCAAATACTACAGAACCTCAGCAGAATTCAGAGCAAGAACTCTGTCCAACCAAAGATCTCTTTTAATGTTCTTCTTTAGGCCCATTTCTCCACCATTGAAATCTGCAAGTTTGTAAATTGCCAAGTACTTCCTAGAATTAAAATTACGGAGACCAATTTTTCTTACTCTAATTTTCATCCAAATATTAGTGACAATAGGGGCAAAAAACCCTCATCACATTTCTACTTATAGAGACTGAGAAATTTCTTTTTTTCTGATGGAGGAAATCTACCCCCTCTATAGGGAGCTAGCAGGTATGTCAGGGCAATATTGCTTTGCTTTTCCAGATTGTTCTACTTGAGAATAATTGCTGAAATAAATCTCTTTTTGTAATAAATCCTTCCTTTAAGAAAGTATTAATTATCTCAGCAGTACTGCTCACCTCTAGAAATCCTGTTTCCCATTATGTTTAATTTAGAACTGTATGCATGATACCAAACAGGACAAGTAAGCAGCGTCCTGGATACTTGAGCAAGCTTAGTACCTCACTTGCCTTCTCTTAATCTATTCCTCCTGAAAGTCTTTCATCACAACAGAACTTTTTTAAACTTTCGAACACATGAAAGCAAATCTGATACAAGGACATTCCTGATTTTCTCCTGGCACTCTCACATAGATGCTGTTACCATTCATCTTCAGAAGTGAAGGTTCCATCATCTGGAACCTGGTGGATGAAGGAAGGGCTCCAGCACTGGTCACCCTCCTCCTTACCAATTCATCAAAGTCAGTTCATCTCTGACTTTGCACAAGTAACTGCATGTTTACACAACTGAAAAAGCACCTCCTCTTGTTGCCAGCTATGGTAATGCCATGTCTTAAATCCTACACTCTTAGAGCAAAGCCATGATACCATACAGCTGAGCATCATAACTGTGGTTTATATTACATAAGACATTAAAGTATTTATTTATCAATTCCCACCCCCAAGTCAGTAACATTAAATTCCATTCATAATACAATGCAATTGTTTTAAAAATTGTTGCCTGTTTTCAAAAACAAAACTTAGGAAAATTGATGCATTTTTTAAAAAGAATAATAATATTAATAGGACACACGATGAAGAGGACTGCTATAAAGACTGTAGTATTTTTCTGCTAAGGTTGAGTAAATAGCCTATAAATTATTCAGTCTTCATAAGCTCTGAGCAGTAAAACTGTTATTACACGTTGCACACTATGTACCTCTAATATCCAATCTGAAGTTCATTTATCAACAACTACTCTTATGTAAACAAGGCATGGAAAAACCTGACTTGTTTTTACTTGTTATTGATGATCTTTCAAAACTCAGAAATTGCCTCCTCCTCAATTTCCTACCGAGTTCTTAGGTAATCACCTCATCAATAGTTCTCAACAAAAATAATTGTTTCCAGAACAAAACTTTAGCCAGAATTTAGGTCCTTTAAGCTGGTGCCTCTCAGAGCTTCAAAAGTGTGAAAAATGAAAATGTGTATTTAAAAAAAATCTCAGGATGTGTATATGCTTTTATGAAGTCAGAAGAGGAGAAAAGTTTTCCCAGAACAGGATATGGGGTGTTAAAATGAAACACAGGCCTTTTAGGATATGTGTTTCGTTTTTCGTTTTGGTTTGGGTTTTACCATGAAGTTCAATCTTCAGTAGCATTTACACAGGAGTACAGGCCATTCAAATGCTAATAAGGCACTCACATTTACAGTCAGTCCCAAGTGTAGTCAGCTAATGGAAAAGGTGAGGAAGAGAACTTTGCATGCCTTTTAATGAAGTGATGTGCTATAGGACAAGAGTGGAGATTTACACTAACTGCTTTGTTCTCATCTGAGGTCCACTTCCCTAGAGACCATTTCCTCCACTCTCTCTTTTTCACCGTAGCAGCAAAGATATTCTGAAACCAGGGCTGAAGCAGCCACTTGGAGGTCTCAGAACAACTTAGGAGCTGTGGCAAAACCCACACCATTTGGTTTTAATTTCTTTAAAAAATGCTAAGTATTTGTTAGTAGGAAAAGAAGAATATAATGGGAAGGGTAAAGAAGGATAAAGGTTTGAGAGAGCACATTTACCTCAATGAACCTCCGCCTCCTGTTTTAAACCACTCAGGACTGCTCTGGAGACTGTTGTCAAAAGCATCCTTTTCGCATCCCAGAACAGCTGTTCCCCAAAAGCAAAGTAATGGTGAGAAAGATTTGCTTGTACCGTTGCATCAATACTCAATCACACGCAGTTATGTGTCTGACAAGTTCTTCTACCCCAAAAACTGAGAAGGCACATAATATCTATTTGTCCAATTTGGGAAAATTGGCAAAGTGGTGCTCAGGTAGCTCTTCTAGCTCTTGATGTATTGATATTGTTATGTTAGCTGAAACCAAGTTATTATGGCCTTATGTAGTTTCACATAAGTATGTGCTCATCTTGCTTACACGTAAGAGCTGATGGTTTCAGGAAGTACATGGAACAATCAGCCACTTTTCTGCTGACAGACTGTTCTGTCAGCTGTGCAGTCCAGTAATTACAGTAAAAATGCCCCCACAAAACCTAGCGATATACATGAAGGCATGTTCCAGTTAATACCAGAACTGAAATGCTTCTTTACATCAGCTTCAATCAGTGGAAATTATATTAGTAACTTCTTTTATGTGGTTTACATTGGGCTGGCTGGTAAGATCCTTGGGGCAGTGGGACTGTGCCTACCTCTGCATTTATCAATTGCAGTAAGGACCTCTCAGCAGAATGTATAAATTATGGGTAAATGTTAATAAGCAGCCAAGTGTAACTATAATAACTACATTAATAACTACGAATACATTACACAAACAGATTAGACCCGTTGGAAGAATGCAGAAATCATGAACATTACTGATTCAAAGTACACTTACTACTTCACAGACAGGACAAAACAAACTTTCCTCTTGCTGGATATCTCAAGATTTCAGTGCATAAAGAATGATTTAATAAGAAGTGTAATACTAGGATTAACTAAGTTAATATACATATACAAAACAGACCTCTGCAACTACTGTTTAAATGCCTTTAAAATAAGGCTGCTACTTTATTTCTAATTTATGTCTCTGAGATTCAGGATGAGGTTCTCACAGAAACCAACACCTAAAGAGTCTGGTCAGGAGTATTCCAATGCAAGACAACATTGCAATACTTGCTATAAGGAAGGGTAATTGCCCCTAAATGCTATGCCTGGCTTTCTGCCTACTACCATTCTGACAGTGCTACAAATAAACTAGCAGTTTAAATCCATAAATGGTTATAGATTATACTGGAGCTGTAACTTACACATTCAGAAATGTCTGAAGTCTTTGAACAGAACATTTTAACAGGAGAAAGGAACTTGTACTTTGAAATAAAACAGGTTTTCTGAAAATACTCTTTGACATTTTTTTTTTTTGAATCTCTGCTTTTCATTTTATAGTTTTTCTCTGTTTCCTTTCTCTATTGCACAGCACCTGCAAATAAATGAGTGAAATGGCCTTCGTTTAATCTTATGCTGCTAAGAGAATTGAATTCAATCGTGCTTCTGGAAGTAACAGAGTTATTTTTAGTGTAATGGTAATATATAATGTCATTTGTAGCATCATTTGGCAATGACATTTTTACTTCTATAAAATATGTTAAAAAACTTATGGCAAATCATTCCTTGCTGACTACATGTTATTATATTATAATGTAATACAGCAACAACATGATGTTACAGTGTAGTAAAAAGATCTTGGTATGAATCTGTATTTGAGTTTATTGCATAAAAAGCTCTATCCTGCTGACAAAGACACTGATGAATGCTTCACTATTGATTTCACTGGAAACCTCAACATGCCTGAAAGTTGACTAACATATACAAATACTGACTTACCTAGATCTTTTCTGATCAATGACAGTAAAATGAAGTCTCTGGTTTATGCTACCTATATATGTAATCAAAAACCATTTTCAAAAGGATGTTTTACATCTCACAGATTTAGAAGCTGCTTTAAATAGATTTTTAGTAATATTATGGTGGCCATCTCAGAGTTATTCCATTGAAGAATCTTGTAAATGGATAAAAATAACCAGAGAGAAGTTTTAAAAGATGATGGAAATTCCTAGAAGTAATCAGAAGTGAAGAAAGTACATCTAACCAAAAACCAATTAAAAAAGCAAATTCAAGGGAATTACACTAAGCAGCAGCACAAATATTTAATGGTACAGCTTAAAATGTTCACATTTTTATAAATCATCCAAGGATTGGTCTTTATTTTATTTGTAATGAAATGAAATCTGGAACAAGTTTCTACAGCCAGAATAAACACGGATGGATGTGGGGCACACCCTCAGTCCTCCTCCAGTGCCAGAGGCTCTGGAGGTGAGGTAATGCCAGCCCTGACGTTTCTCCTGCCTCCCCAACAACCTGACCCAATGTTGTCTCTGGAACACATCTGAGAGTGACTTTCAGGCTACATCTGCACAAGGAAATTTTCTGAAGATTGCTTTTCTGACCTAAGGCCATCTGTCAGAGCAGTGTTTCTGTAAAGCCAAAATTCTCATTATCAGCTCTCTCATTCTCCAGCACAGGATGGATGCCTGGACTAGACAAAGAACCAGGAATGGTCCTTGATCCATACCACAATCTGAACTAGACCAGGGCATTTCTTAGGAGAAAGCTAACTGGTGAGAACAAAACTGCAACAACAAGCAAACTACAGATCTGTGTGCTAGCCCTGATCAGTGTGGACATAGGTTTTGTATCCCAAAGGATCAGGGAACACATGGATCATCAAACAAATACATAGGGCCCAACATTTTCCCTGGGTCAGCTCCGTATATTACTTAACAGAAACTTCATGAAACTTCCATGAAACACGATGGAAAGGTATATTGCAGGAAACAGAGTGGGTCTCTCTCAGGAAAGAAAAAAAGATCCTGGTGAAATGGCAGGATACAAATTAAGATTGTCAAGCACACCCCATTCCGCCTGCACGGGCAGCTGAAACAATGCAGATTTTCCTTTGCACTTAGCCAGCTTCGGTTTAAGCAAGCTTTAGAGACAAAACCTGCACTAATTTCAGTGGGACCTTTGTCTGTGTACGGTATGCAGAACAGAGCCCTCTCCTGGTAAAGCACTGAAGATAATTGAGGACATCCCTGGCACCGTATTTGGCACTGTCTGCAGCACATATCTCTGCGATGAAGTATTGAACGTAGGCACTCAAAATAAAATATTAGAAAAGCTCAGCTATTTGGAGCCACGGAACCTTATGATTGAGGTCAGATTTATTTGGATTAAAAAATATATGGAAATCTAAGTAACACTGAAATGATGGCATACTTGAAAACTGAAACCAAAAAATAGGTTATATAACATACTTAAAGGCACAGTTGGCATTTCAAGATCACAATGACTAGCCAGTTGTAACCTGTTTTTGAACCCACAGCTGAACCTTGCATGTTGAATTACTGAAAAGGGTGGGTCACCTTCTTTTTAAACCTGAAATCTGATAACCGGGTCAAAAGAACCCCCATTCATTCTTTCTTTTTATGACTATAAAGCCATGAAGCACCAATAATAACCTTAAGTATGTAGATCAACACTCTTTGCCTAATTAACATGCTTTTGGATTTCATACTTGAACCTGAAAACAAGAAACCATATTTCAAAGCCCTGCTTTTGCAAAACAAAATTTGCAACAGGTACCTAATCTGGATGCAGGACATGGTAAGCACTTACATAAATCATATTAATGATCCACTGCCAAAATAGTGACTCTCTGTCATTAGCTTTTCTCAGAATAACTTTACCATAATCCCTTTGCTCAAACAGCAACACAACCTTGTCACTGAGATGCAATGCAAAAGAATATTGGTTTAATTTTAAAATAATTTATTAGCATTACAAACCCTATATTGTTTTTTTGTAAAATATGCAAATATGATTCTCTGAAGCCACACTACTTATGGCTGTGATCTCACTAGATTTCACAAGGTAAGTAGGGTTGGGTCTGTAGTATTTGCATGGAAGACTTCCAAGGAAATTCCAGGTTACTCTATGAAATGGTATTTGTGCAGGGTGGCATTCTTCTGCTGGTGCAGTATTGAACCAGCAGAAAGAATATGATTGCAAGTGCTGTCTTTAATTAAGAGGTAAAACCAAGGATACTGAACACTTGTGGGCATTAAACACCCTATGGCAGTTTTTCCCAGTGTAGGAGTGCCCAGCCAAATACCAGTCTAGATAATTACATCCTGCCTACTTACATTCCCATGTTGCTTTAAATGGATAAGGCATTATTCTTCTATTCTGGTGTAAAAGTGGATCCTGCAACCCTTCCTTGGGCTCTGTTAGGACTATTTCTAGCATGACCTTCTCCATGGTCACACAGAGTCATTTATGTGAACCAGTGCATTGTACTACAATTTGGATTTGCCGCCTTCTGAAATCACTTCCAGTGAGCTCATGGGAACTTACTTCAGCCTAAAGACACTGATTTAACCAATACTACCATTTAATTACTGCCTGTGAAAGTCATACTTACAATAAATCTCTGCAAAAAATTGTCTGATTATCAGATCAGTTTCTGTGGGACTCTCTTCAGTACACGTGACACTCAGTTTCGGCATGACCCTGCCCATCCTCACCAAAATAAACAGAAAGCAGCAGCATGGTTCAATGGCATCAAGACCAGGCTTCTTCCTGGGAGATTTGCCTTGGGACCATACCATGTACCAGCAGTGCAGGCCTCCCACACCTCCTCAATTTGAAGCAAGTTACACTGAACAAAGATATAGATAATCTTTTCAAGTCAGCTGTACATTTTAAGACACAGCACAACAAATGGTTAAGTGTTTGCCTTAAAGTGATATGTCTGTTAAAACAACCAATGTTACTACAGAACTGTTCCCCACAACAGGAATTCTCTTCATTGAAGGAAACCAGACTTCACAAAACCTTCATTACCATGTTCGAGTACCTTGCACTAGACCACCGTGCTGCCACTCACCAAAGTCCCCTCGAAAGGAAGGAGTTGTTAAGCATGTTTCCCTGCAGAAGGAGCCTGTTAGCAAGATGGGTGCTGGCATTACTCACAACTTAGTCTGTGGCAGGGTTGTCAATCACGATTATTCCCACAAATCTGAGCTTTCTCCCCTTCCAATTACTCTCTAAAATCTCATTTTCAAAATTAATTTCCTATTTCTGGCTCATCCTACACTGTGTCAATTTGAAGGCTGACTTTAGGAGGCTTTTTTAGTTTAAAAGTTTTTCTAGCTGTATTTGTGTGGGTCAAAAGAGTTTTCCAAGTCTCTTCTCTTTCTGAGTGGCGAGTCTCCCAAGACAGCAAATACAGGGCTTTTATAGACTTGTTTTTATGAAAATTAAGTCATCTGAAATCTGAAATTACTTAGGAAAAAGATGACCATGTTAGTATAATTCATTGAATGCAAATTATGAAATTCAAAGGCTTGAGTAAAGTTAAATAGCTCTAAATAGTATCACCAAATGCAAAATGAGAAAAGAGGAGGCAGGTAGGAAAGAATTTTCACAAATCCATACTTTTTCCCCCCTCATTTCATGTGACTTGCTGACCTCAAAAGCTTCTAACATTCATGACTTCTGAAGCCCAAGACTTTTCTCTCACATCTCTCTCCAAATACAGGGCCTAACTTTTGCCTCCTCTTTTAAATCTTTTACTTAGACCCTTTGTAGAGTGAAGTTAACTTGACAGAAAGAGGGAGATGCAGCTGGTTGAACAAGAGCCACTCAATCCACCCAGTGAAACTGCAGTCAGAAGATAATACAAGGTGAAGGGTAAGAGTATGAAATGTGACTAAGCAATTAGGGATTTTCTTCCGCTTCTCCACACAAAGGAGCCAAGAGGACCAAATGCAGCTGCTGAATTTCTTGCAGGGAAGAGTGCTCTGTTTCAGACTAGGAAAGAACTTTGCCTTCATCCACACTGACCAGCTTGAGAGAAAGGAGACAAATGTATCCTACAAAAGGGTACTCCAACCAGTCCTGTCATGTAGCATCGATCATACTTGATCATTCAAACTCAGGACTACCTTATAGCCTTGGTTTCTTCTAGAAAAAACAAAGGGGAGAAGTGAAGAGCGGACTTCACTACCTGTGCTCCAGTGGATTGGCATTAATCAATCACTGCCCCTCAGGGCCCCCTCCTTTGCTCCCATCACTACCAACTGCAAATGTCGGGGAGTAGCGAAGCTAAAAGCTCCAGGCCCCGGGCTGCGAGGCCGAGCACGGCGGGAGGGACATTTTGCAGCCGTGTGGTGGCCGGTCCGTGCCCGGCGCGGTGTTCGGAGCCCGGGCAGGGCAGGGCAGTGCCGGGAGGGCAGCGGGGCCGAGCCGAGAGGGGCCGGCACAGGGAGCGGACACCGCCGCAGCTCCCGGGGCTGGGCTGGCTCCCGGCTTCTCGCCCCTCACCTCTGCGCTCCCGGGACGGCCTTTTTGGGCGGGAGGGCGGGAGGGGGTTACCTTTTCTTAGGGAAGTCCCGTCCCTTGCCAGGGAAACTTTACGTTCCTGTGCACGGGAGGCGACTAGTTGCGCTCCCTGAAGTGCGAGGAGTGTTTGGCTTCTCACGTACCAGCCTCCTCCTCCTCCATCTACCCCCCCGCCCCGAATCTCCCCTCCCGTTTTGCTCCGAGTTGCGCTTTATTTGTGTGTGGAGAAAGGGGTGGGGGGGACGACTCGTAGGGGGGATGTTCTGTTTTTGCCAGAGGAGCGGTGCAAAAGGGGAGCCTCGGCTGGGAGAAGGTACGAGAATAAATAAATAAGGAGCGGCCCTAAAATAAAGGTAGCGGCGTATCCCGGCAGCGAGAAGGTGAGTGTCTGACTTCCCCGGCTCCCTCCCACCCCTTGTGCTCGGAGGTGGAGGAAAGGGCTTCCCTGCCGCCTCTGCGTGTCCGTGGAGGGGTGTGTGCGTCTGGCTGCTCCTGTTCGGCGTTTATTTAGCGCTGTTTTCCTGCCGCTTCGATGACAGCAGCAACAACAACAACAACAACAAAGTTGCTGTAAAACGAATGCGATGGGAGGGAGCAGCGGAAAGACGCGCTTTTACCCCGGCCCCACGCGAGTTTAATTGCAAAAGACCAAACTGTTTTTTTCCGTGCCGACGGGGGGTGACTTTTTACACGCCCAGCCGGACTTTCTGCCTCTGTCCAGGTGATATTCCCTGCCGTTTTGCCCTCACCGCTCTTGGGCTGGGTTTTGCCGGGGCTGCTGGACAGGAGCAAGTTCTGCCCTCGCATTGTTCCCGCCTGCGCCTCCCGCCCGCTCCCGGGGCGGCGGAACCGGGGGGCCCGGGCTGTGCCATGGGGCTGCGGGGGCCCGGGGGCTGCGGGGGCCCGGGGGCTGCGGGGGGCCCGGGCTATGCCCCGGGGGCTGCAGGCCCGCCTGCCGTGGGCGACAGGGCTCTGCCAGCCCCTGCGAGGGCCGGCGGCGGCTTCACCGGAGGCTGTGAGGAAAGAGCGTTTCTGGCCGCGGGGTCCCCTCCGGACAGAGCGGCGTGAAAACACGCCGGGACAGCAGTCCCTTCCTGAAACCTCCGCTCCTCCAGCCAGGGCCGGGGCAGCCCGGCCGGGACAGGGGCAGGGGCGGCACAGGAGCGGGTCAGTTCTGCTGCCCGCCCTCGGCCCCCGCAGCGCTCGGGGGCTCCGCTGCCCGCCTGCCCCGGGGCGGAGCGCTGCGGGGGCCGGCACCGCTGCCTCCCGCTGCCTCCCGCTGCCTCCCGCTGCCTCCCGCTGCCTCCCGCTGCCTCCCGCTGCCTCCCGCTGCCTCCCGGCCGGCAGCCGCCGCCAGGGCTCCGGCCGTCACTTTTCCCAGTGGCCGAAGGGAGCGGGGAAAGAGCCGCCCGTTGTTTTTGTTCCTCTCCGTTTCCTCTCCCCGAGGGATGTCTCTTGCCCTTCCCCTCCCCCGCCCCGGCTTGTTTTTCTTGTGGTTTAAAGACAAAACGTCGCGTTTTGGGGTCGTGCCGCCGCGCCCCCGCCCCCGCCGCGGTCCCCGCTGTGCGGGCGGACGGGACACGGGGCAGCCCCGGCACCGCGGGGGTCCCGCCGCCTTTTCACCGGCCGTGCGGGGACTGGTGTTTTGGTTAGAAAGCCTTTCCACGTGGGTAAGCCCTGTGTGTGTGCGCGCACACTTGATCCGAGAGGAGGTAACAGGATTCTCCGTGTTCAAAACCAGTGGGCTCTTGGCCATTAATCTCCTTCTCCTGCTGTCATTACAGACACTTCCCGAGTCAGGCACCCGCGGAGAGCCGCCAGCCGCGTTGCACAGGGCGGCTCTCCGAGCCCTGCCCGGCCGGAGCGGGGCTGCCCGGGGAGCAGCGGCCCCTCGGCGCCTTCCGCCGGCAGGGAGAGCGGGACCCCGCCGCTGCCAATCGCGAGTTGGCATCTAAAGTTTCATTTACATTTATGAAAGTGGCGGCCCGGGCCAGGCGGGCGGGCAGGGCTCGCAGCCCGGCACACGGAGGGACGCGCGGGGCTCGCCCGTGGCCGTGTGAAATAGCTGGTACTGACAAAAATCCTGGGATTCGCGCTGTACCAGACAAGGGAGCGACTTGGCCGGTTCCAGTTTAAGTATGAAGTCATGCTAGAACAGTAAGGAACCAGTATTTACGGTTTTCTGAGTTTTGTTTTACGTGTTTCATTTGAGGAGACCAGAAAGCGTATCTAAGATAAACTAATCAGCGCTTTAGATTTAGAGGGAGTTATACAAAGAAGGAGTTTTTTCTGTTTGGCAAATAGATTTTCTGGTCTGACCTCGGAGTTTGATGTTGAAGCGTGTACTTTGCAATAAATCCAGGCCGTATCTTTGTTTCATTTCCTTAACACTAAAAAGAAAAGTTTTGCAAAATTGCTGTGGGTTTGACTCTTCCCCTAGTATTTCTGAAAATTCTGCTGAATAACAAATGTTTGCATACTTGCAATATATATCATACTGCGAGTAAAGTGCAAGTACAGACTGACATTTCTGTCTCTTCCCGGTGATTCTTTCTGTCTTTGACATCTAACATTAGCTGGGCTATGTCTGAAACAGGTATTTTGCTTTTTATTTTTTTTTTTGGAAATTGTGGTATTTATGTTACCAAATGTTCTTCAACCAAATTTAATAGAAATGAAAGTGGAGCGTGTTGAAGAATCTTTTATTGTATCTTTGTTCAGATAATTTGTATGCAGTTGTTAATTGTTACATGTGTATAGTGGTACTGATAATAAATTTAGTTGAAGGTTACTCTTGCTGGATTTGTATTTATTAATGACCTCACAACGCTTTGCAGTATAAATTTATTCTGTATGGATAATGTCTATGGAATAAATAAATCATAACCAAGCAACGTATTGAGTAGAGAACTGGTGAGTTCTCAGTTAATTGCAGTTCCCAGTTAAAATATTTCAAACAAGGCAACTGTAGAAATACAGCTATAGATAGTATCCTGGCATATTTTTAGCATCTGATGCAAGTGTTAAAGTTTAACTCTTTAAACTTTATGCAAGTGCTAGAATTAATGTTAAACATTGGCATTTGGTGAGGGAAAGGTACCTGTTTCCTTGATGAACTGGTGGTAGTGGATGATGTTGTTCGCAATCCTCCAGTGTTAAAATTTAAACACCATTTTACTCTCTTAAATACGAAAGTTACCACAGAAAGAAAAAAGAAATTCCTGGAATTTCTGTTAAACGCTCTAGGACACAGGTAATCGATTTTTTTCTGCGTTATCTTTTTCCTTCTTGAAAGTAAGGATTTTATGAACTCAGGGTAAAGCAGGTCTCCTTTTTTATAAGGAGCATTTATTCAGCATACTTCTATATTGCAGCTGCTGATCATATTTCATGGAACTGTTAAAGCACTTAAAACCTAAAATTAGGTACTGTCTGGTAGCAAATATTTCAAATCAGTCCTTGAAGAAACGGGCTTAAAAAAGAGACATTCTGAAATATATCATTGAGAGAAAGTAATCTTGCATTGCTTTTACTCAGTGCAATACCAGTCTAAATCACTGGATTCAACACAGTGTACTTTTTCCTTAGGTTTTCTTAATCTCCTGGATTTTTATTGTGATTTTATGCTGGCTTTGGTGATATCATAACCAGCTACTTTGTTCAAGCTATGTTTACGACGGCAACGCTTGAATTAACAGGTGTCGAATTAACTTCTAACATACGTGTATTTCCAGTGAGTGTTCTTGTGGTACTAAGAGCTGAAATATAAGTTTCCTCGCTTCCTGGTGTGCGTGTTTCTGGCCGTTAGTTGCAGAAGGTGTACACTTGCTTTTTTCCAGATTTTGGATGAGTTAATTTACAGTTTAGTATTTTCAAATTGAGGAGTGGGATTAGGTTTGTTTTTTTAGTTGAGCATAAGAATAGGTTTGCTTGCTCTCCAGCTTTAATTTTTGGTACTGTCAGGGTTTGCAGGAAAAATGCAAACACAGGGGCACCAGACTAACAGACATATATCAAGTTGGTCAAGTATTTTTAAAGCTTTTTGGATATTCACCACCAAACCAAGGTTCGTAGCAGCAACACTCAGGTGTCTTTGATTTTTTCTTTGCGCTTGAGAATCCAGTAGTATTTCTTCTATCTAATATACCTGTAATCTTTTTGACATTTTGTGTTGAAAAATCCAGGCATTGATGGTATGCAACTGGAAGAAGAGTGTTGATATTCAGTCATTGATCAGGAGGTTTATAAATATGCCGATTAAGTGCCATTTTTCTTTTTTGGATTTAAATATTGTGTAAATGTGTGCCCAACTTAACCTTTTTCTGTCATTGAAAAGCGCTAATTGATCTTGCTGACCCTGACATAATAGTATAGTTTGATATTCGAAACCTTTCAGCTTTAGCATGGCCCTTTTATCACCCCTGAGATTTCAGGGCATGGTTCTACTGAAGGCATAAACTGCTGCTCTTGGAAAAATTGAATAAAAATGGTTATTAAAAATAAATTATGGTCTTTTAAAGTCAGTAGATGTTTTACCTATCAAAGCCTCAGACTTTACAATATACATTAAAAACTTTCTGATTTACTTGTATGTATTAGGTGACATTTTAGATGTTTCTGCACAGAAATCAGATTTTTATGAAATAATTTTTGGCCAATTCCACACGTCTGTGTTGGAATGTTATTAAATCTGTCATTAAATCAGAAGTGGTTAAAGGAACTTGGATGCACTTTGCAGTGCAAAAGCTCAGATAAGAGAAGTGCTTATATGTCAAATAAATAATAAAGTCTATTTAAAAAGGCAGTAAAACTCATATTTTTAGTCTACGTTGTAGTTTGCAATACTGCCAGAAGGATTGCTTTTGGGATGCCTGTAATATAGGACCTTAAAGGCAAAAGCTATTTTAAAGCTTTTCCTTCTTTTTATCTCTAAGCCTGAAAAAATTGTGGCATAATTGGCTGCCTTCTTGCCTTAACGTTAAACAGTGAAGATTATTTTGATGATTGGTTATCCTGTATTGAAATGTATCACTGGGCAGTCTCAGTCACAGGATTGTAGAGGCTAGTTATCAGACTTTTGAGCAAAATGTCAAGTGCTAATTGCTGTCTGAGGAATACTAAAGTTTAAGCATTTTATTTTCAATTTGTTAAAATTTTCCTTATTTCTCCAAGGGAAGATTATAATGGCTAGTGATTATCTTCAGAGCTTCTCACTCCATAAGCCAGTGAGACTTTTTTTGGTTTTAGGTTGTTAGGCTTGGGTACAAGACACTAAAGGTTGAGTTAGGCTGCAATTACCATGCATTTGAAAAGAAGTAGTTTGGAAGATTTCTATGCATGAATTAATTTGGAGATCTATGTCTTTTTCCTAAAACTAACTAACTAAATACTAATACAGTGACTTTTCATTAAGCAGCTGTCTGTAGAACTACAGTGGAGGGCAGTTCAGTTGGATGTAATTTAAATGCTGTCTCTGAGGAACTCGGTCTGCCTGGGCTGACTGAATATCTCTTTACACTAGGGCAGTGCAGGGCTATACAGTTTGACTATTTTGGAGCAGAAGATTACAGAAAAGACCTCCTAAAGCAACCTGAAAAATATTCACACAGACTGATTTTAATATGGGTGTTAACTTATTACTTACATATTTAAGTTAGTATGAACTAGATTTTTTGGCAGCATTAAAATTAAATACTATTGTGATGTGACCCAGTATAAGCTCCCATTCTCAGCAGTGTAAAAAATTACTGCTGCCTTTTTTTTTTTAATTGGGTAGATCAGTGAGTAGTTAGCCTACTCTTGACATATATATAATTAAACCACAAAGACCTACATTAAAATACCATGAAGGGTCTGATTTAGACCATAAAAGTAAAAGAAACACAGAGCTGAGTTTGCAACTTTTTGAATAATTCTCCTCTATGACTATGTGTATATAACTATTGAAATCAATGCTGGTGCATGAGGTAATTGGAAACTTAACTTGATGTTTTGTGCCAGATCCTTAGCTGTTGCAAATTGGAGTAGGAATGCTGAAATTACTGGAGTGGTCTCACATTATGCCAGATGAGTATCTAGTCCTCTATTCTTAGTTCAGTCTGCTTTTTTGGTGGGGTATTGCAATATACATTATATGTGTGAGATCACATGCACAGAGAAATGATCCCGCGATACTTAGGAAAAAAAAAGATTTAAGTATAAATGTCCAAATTGTATTTTTTTTTCTTCCATTTCAAGGCATTTTCATACGCTTGTGTTCAAACTTTTTTTTTGTAGCATTTTATAAATGACCACAGAAATACCTTTTACAGTAACTGTATCTTTGAAAATGATGCAGTTGGAAATATTGTTAATTGTATTCTTTTAGTTCTGTTAAGGCAACGTTGTTGTTCAAAGGAATGAGTAATTAGGTTGTGCTTATTTAGGGACATTTCATGAATTCCAAGCCTATTCAACGAAAGGCGTGAAGTCCATATTAAATCCCATCTGGATATTTCTTTTTATTCACTGTAGTATATTCCCAGAACATCACAGAAAATGAAGTTTACCTTACTCCAGAGAGAGCAGCTAAACGAGAAGCTCTGTATGCTTCAGTTTATGCATCCTGACATCATGCTGTATGTGAGGTCTTCCTTCCAGCTCTCCTGAGTGTACCAGCATAGACATGGTCTCACAAAATCAGGCACAGCTCAGGGAGATTATGCACATTTCCTCTGCCAAGTTCTAGCAATGCAACTCAACCTAGCATTTCTGTTCTGGTCTTCTTAGCACAGAGAACTGGATAGTTGAGAACTAATAGGGCTGAATGATAAAGAGGTTTTTACAAAAGCAGTGATTAAATTCTGGGAAAGGGTCTTGAAAATAACATTGCTTGTTACCCCAAGACAAGATTTAGCCTGTGGTAGGTTTTCCAAATGGGAAGATGAAGGTACTTTTCCATTCAGTCCCCTTTTTTTTATGTTTATTCTAATCTGGCATGATAGAAGGATCTAGTATGATGTTCAAATTAGGTGGTGGTTTTTTTTTTTTGTTTTGTTTTTTTTTTTTTCAGTTAATGGCACCTTCAGAGAAGCAATTTTTGTGTTCAAAGCACCATCTGAATTCTGAGCTCACTGTGCAGTAGTATGTCTGGGAGTTACCTGCAACATGAGGTCTTCCATCTGAAATGGCTAGATGATGTGTTTCTTAGTAATTTCTGGTATCTAGTCAGCTATGATTCAGCTTGCTTTCCAATTTTCTGACTAGATGATAGTCTGATTTCTCCAAGGGCTAGATGAGCCGTCAAATTTTTGGCATAAAACAAATGGAACAGAAGAGTTTGCTCCCTGATAGTTGTGAAACTGCCCAGCATTTTGAAGGAAGTCCAGGATTGGAACAGCAGCTTGCGACATGCTGTCCAATCAGGACTAAGTCTGAAATAGTTCGATTGTAAGGTCTGTAGGAGGAGATACAGCATTTTGCATCATTATCTAGGGGTATATCGGTTCATATAAGCATCAATAACAGTAACCTCCTGTGTAGCTAACCCTATCTGAAGTCCTACTTTTGTCTGTTTCCTGCGGTAGGGGACAGAAAAGCGTGAAGCCATGGTTTCACATTTAGTGGCAGCACTTCTAAAGCAGCCCCTTAACCCGCCTCTGCCGGCCACTCATTTGAGTTGGATCAGTTCTTGCTGTGGTTCACAAACAGCTGTGCTGGCAGCCAGGCAAAGGTCGGAATGAGTGGCAGCACCCGTGCTGCTGAGCCTGGCAGCGGTGCTGCAGAAATAGCTGCAGAACCACAGTCTCTGTTACCTAATCTGCCACCTCTGTTAACTGAAGTGCAGGGTCAAGTCTGTGGGGTAGGTGGAATTTTTCAGAATGAAAACATTGCCTACAAAAACGATCCCTTGATCTTTAATCAAAAGGTTGTGTTGGTGCAGGGATTTTTGACTAAAATTGAAGTAGCTGCAAATAATTTGCAGATACGTGTGCAAGTTAAAACAATAGGGAAAGTACTGGGGCCTTTGGAGGGGACAGCAATGATTTTCTTGAAGGAAGGCAGGAGTTCAGATGTGATACCAGATGACAGAACTTTCCCAGATCTTTGCACTGCTGTCCAAAAGCTGGGCTTGCAGGGAACAGGAGGAGCATAACTCCACTAGAAGTAGGACGTCACTGCCAAGGGCTGCAGCGCTCGTGACAGACTGCATTCTTTTATCACTATTCCTGGGGAAAGAAGTGCAATAATTTCTCAGAAGTGGCCATTACATAGCTGTCACTGTAGACAAGTGCTTAATTTATGGCAACTATTTTTTATTAGTCTCCACTGTCACAAAGTATTAACTTACAGGCTATCACGTTCCAAATGCCTTTTTTTATGTTGTTCCCATATAACACTAAAATATGCATACTATACCGCATCATGGGTTTATGAACACTCAAGCAAGCCAAACCAGCGATATTATTTTTGATGTGAGTACAAGTTTGATTTCCAAAGATACGTGTAGTGATGTAATAAAGTTCTGTAAGTCTGTCTTGAGTTGACATGACTTTTTGATTAATAAAGTTGAAGGATACAAAATCAACTTGGCACAAATGAAATGGATTAAACGGCAAACGAAAGCATAGATTTCACAAATAGTTACTTGTTAGTGAGTCTTTAAAACGGACACTGCTACAAAGGGTTTTTCAGGAAGCAATCATCAAATCAAAACCTATTTATTATTTTAACAGTGACACCAAGATTAGTAAGTTCTACAAGAAGTAATACTCTTGATTAGAACAATTGCTGACCTAATAAAAGACATTTTTCTTCTTACAAACTTCCTTATACTTCTATTGTTAGACTGTAATGCCTGAAGTACTGCTACTACAAAGACCGAGGGATTGGTGAATAATGAGAGGAGCAGATTGATGAGGGTAGTCTGGCTCATTGAGTAAACTGAGGACAAGCAAAGAGTAGGTACTTCACTACAAGCCAGAGTTTATTTTAAAAAAACCCCAAAACAACAAATGGAGGCCATAGCAAATGACAATGACGGTATCATAGCCAGAAAAAAAAAAGGAGTAGTAACTTAAACTAAGTACTCAGCAGAGTGGGTTACATTAGCTGTGTAGGTAGTATGGGTGCAACTACTACTGCAAAGCTGTACTCTTTCTTAGCTTTAGAAAGGAAGCTTTAAAAGATTGGAGGTTTCAGATTTAAGACCAGAGGAATAATTAACTATTGGAAAATGTTTCTTCCAGGGAATTAACCATATTTTTTTTAGTTTACCAAAGGAGAATGTAACATAGTTTGATCATAGCTAATAAATATCTAAATGAAGAAAAGGAAATGTGGTAAAGGATGCATTGTCAAAGCAGTTGTTTTAGTTAAAATCTGAGAATACCTGTTTTTTTCAATTACTTTTTGTGGTACTGCTGGCTCATGGTGAAAGAGATTTGCCTGTAGGATTGCAAGCTGTTCCATGGATGTCACAACATTTCAGTTGCCTATGGGGACTGCTGATGGCCGGGAGCCGAAATGAGTGCAGACAGCTCATGTGAGGATCAGCAGCATAATAATGTAGATTACACAGGACATCTGCTATGGAGTTTTAAATTTTCTTTTTGCTGGACAAAGGTGGTACTTAGAAAAATTTCTACTTTCAGTCATTGTGCTCTGATGGTTTCAATTTGACTTGATGGCTGGGGTGCAGCAGTATTAGTTTTGGTGAGTAATAATTGTCATTCTGTTATGTCAGAAACACCCGACGTGCATGCTGGCACCAGAAGGAGTTCTGTATGCTGGGACAGTTGTGCATTCACACTTTTTGTTTCCCATTGTTCGTGGAATGAAAAAAATAACAGTAAAATGCAATATTTAGGGGTTACTGTCAATTTTAGTTAAGAAAAACATTTCATTTCTTCTACCAAAGCGGAACCAAAGTACCCAGGTTTCTTTTTGGTGAGTTTATTTTGTATTTCTTTCTGACATTTCAAAATGTCCCGTTCAAGAATTCATGTGAGACACTTGGCAGTAACAGGAGTAGCAGCTGCTGAGCAATGAGTCTCACACCTAAAAAGGATGGGCATGCTGCAAACTTCCTCCTTCACCAGGATGTTTCCTGGTAAGCCCAGCCAGTATTTGAGCTTCTACAGTAACTCCCATTGCATCCTCATACTGCTGAATACACGCTTCAAACTGTGGCATGATTTTAAAAGCAGATAGGATGAACAGGTACTATGCTGTCACTGCTTTTGTGATACCATGTGGTTGGGTTCTTTGCATGAAGTTTTTCAACCTTGTAAAACTGCTGTTTGCTTTTACCTTGTGGATATGCTAATTTTTAGGTTCTCCTAAATTCTAAAAGGTTTTTATTTTAGAAATAACAAGGAATAGAAATAACATAATATTCTATGTTTATTTTGTGTCACAAGATTTTCGAGGGTTTTTTAAAAATGTAAGAGGTAAATTTGACATATTTTTAGGGAGAGGGAGTAAGAAATAATCAATATTTTCAAGTTGACAGTGTATCTTTAAATATTCTGGCTAACCAAGTATAGCCTTTTCCTTTTTGTTTTCAATGGTTTGTTTATAAATAATTGAGATGTTTTCTTTGGTTTGTTCACAGCCATTTTCTACAAAAAAAGAAAAAAAAAAGAAAAAAGAAAAAAAAAAGAAAAAAAAGAAAATTGTCTCAGAAGTTAACCAAAATGTGCTGTGTAGTAAAAAACAAAATCCTTCTTCCTAAAAAATTCTAGTTGTTTAAAACACTGAAATGTCCAGCTTGTAGGAAATTTTTTTTAATTAAAAAATTGAAAAGAGCATGTGTGTATCTGTGGCATCTTTGCATTACTTGTTTGGGTTTAATTTCTTTTCCTTGGGAACTACCTTTCTTATCACTTTATTTTTAGGGGAACAGAGTGGGATTCTAGATTAGATATGTTCATAAATTGAGGCCAGAAACAGTATCAGCATTTGTTTTATTCATTCCTATCTGGAAAATTCTGTAATTGATTAATTTGGAATGAGATAGACAAAGTCTGTGTTGCTGCATGCCTTATCCAAGCATGAGTGAAGAGGTCTCTCAGAGCTGGGAAGCCCCCAAGCATCAGTGGATTTGTAGGTCTGGTCTCAATCTTAGCAATTTCACAGTGTGTTGTGCATTGCTAGGATAAGGGGGGTATTGCTGAGTTTATAATTCTGTATTCTTCTCTTACTCATTACACATGTATGGAATAGGAGGAGTAGGAAGAGTAGGGGAATGAGTTTTAGTCATATTTGGGTACCTGTAGATTTAGCATCCAAATCTGCAAAAGATAAATGCTGCCCAACATGTTCTTTTACAAAACTAAAGTAAATGAGATCCAGCGCTTGCAGTTGTTTGTCGTGTACCAGGAGGTCTTTCTGTTTTCCCCATTTTTTTATTGTATGGTGGTAGTGTCAGCAGGCAGATCTGTCATGGAACCTTTTTGTTCCTTACCTGGTTTTCGTACCTACCTGATGCAGGGACATCATGGTCTGAGCTGCTCTGCTTTATTTGTCTTGGTGCCTGCTTTTGACTGGTACCAAATGGTTTTGTGGTCATGTGACTTGTTTCTAAGTTGGAAGTTGCACGCCTGATGCAGAGTGGCAATACCATCTTAATTTTTCTTGAATAAAATGTCCACAAATGCTACACAAGCAATGACATCTTTCAGCAAACTCAGTTCAAGGAAGCAAATTACACTAAACTGACAATCATACAAATATTTATTGAAGACCATGCAGAATTTGCAAAACTGCGTCTAACAAATGTATAGTGAATTGCATGAAAGTTAATAATTTGATTTGAATTTTGAGGAGATTTCAGTTTATTGCTGTTTGGTGGCATGAATCTTGTCTGTTTTTATTACTGTATTTAACGTCTGGCATGAATTCACATGCTCAGGAAGGAAGAGAGAAATAACAAATTATGTCACCGTTACAGATGTGGTTTTTTTGAGGAGAAGGTAGAAGGAAACTAGATGAGCTCAGAACTGTAAATGTGTGGAGGATGTTGAAGATCCCATGCCTGTTCTTAACATGCATCCTAACTCAAGATCTGAAAATAAATGTTGTGTTAGCAGGAACAATCACTATTTCATGTCCAGCAGGGATCATAGCAAGACTCTAAGCCTAGTAATGTCTGACATCACACCTTGAAGCTTATTAATTTCAGAAGCACATTTTCTGTATACATTGGAATATATACCATATACCCAGTTTAGACATATGCACATTCTCGTGAACGTCCATGCTGGATAAGTGCTGGGATGAGGGTGTTGAACAGGTCCTAAAGGGTGCCCCCTCCAAGTAACCAGCACACTGTCACCCAAGTATTTACTGGGAAAATGAGGGCTATTTGTAGAGAAAGCAGCTGGGTGGGTCCATTTGCTTTTCAGCTCATCCTGGAAATTCCTCCTGTATTCCTTCCCTGTTCACAACAGTGTATGTGACTAAAACACATGTTAAATTGTATGAGTTGTTCTGTGAAATCCCGGCATAATTAAGATTATTCAAAGTAAGGAGTAATCTATCTTGTCTATTTAAGCAATGCATCTGCAAATGCAAATCGATGTAGGCAGGTTCTCAGCAGAACACAAAACTCAGGGAAGACTATTTCCTTCCATCAGGGCTTACTGGAAATGCCTGGAGCTAAAATCGGTGGTACATGATGTGATGGCTTGATGTTCTCTCCACCGCATACCAAGGGCTCTGGGTGAGGAAGGAGTTCAGTTTTTCAGAAGTCCCTAATATAGAAGTGGGAACTAGATGTGCTGCAAAGGGTTCCAGAACACTTTAAAACTTCTCTGGGAGTAAAATTCTCATCCTCAGCAAGCTATAAATGGACTGAAATCAGACAACCATATTTAACTCGCTACAGAGGAGGGCCCAAGGAAAGGAAAAAAAGTACTAGAAGAAGAGGAAGGGAAAGACTATATTCCCTTTAATTCTCTAGGCTGTGGAGCGAGATTTGTTTCTGTAATGAAATAGGAGGTTTTCAGGACGCTGACTTCACTCATGTTGATATCAGATAGTAGACACCAGCTAAGGAAAAGGCCTCAGCTAAACCTAAATACACATGCAAAATTCCTGAGCCATTTCTGCTTTCAGCAAGAATCCTTCTGGAATGAGAGAATAATAATAATAAAAAAAAGAGAATTAAAATTATTTATGAATTCTGAATTAATTTCTGCTCACCTGCCAGTTTTCCTCAGCAAAGAGCACATGTCCCTGATGAGGTCATACTGTCAGGATGGCTTTGTTTGGCAGACAAAGTTGAAGTTCTAATAAATCAGCATTTGATTTCCTTTTAATTTAGGTTGTATTTTGTATTTTTCACATGAGACTTCCTGTGATAGGCATACAGACAATCAGACGGATGTTTTCTTATGTAGAAAATTAATGAATATTGGGCAGTGCCTATTTGTTACTGCCCATACCCTTTCCCCTGCTCCTTCAAAGAAATAGGTTTTGTGGGAAACAAATAGCATGAAGTACTCTAATTTAATGAGATTGCAATGCATATGCAGTACTTCGTTGTACTGATTCAAAAGCAATTTTCTCATTACCTGCCTTGCATAACCTTTCACAGTGCCATAAATGTGCTTTCTTCTACTCAGATATTCTGTAGGAATGGTGCAAACCCAAAGTGAGACTTGCCTTGAGAGACTGTGAGAGTCTGAGCCCTGGAGCTTGTCCCTGCTTACTGGTTCATGTCCTGCATTAATTCTGTGGCAGCTATCAGCACTTAGTCCTATCACAGGTTTCTGAAGTAGGGCACTAGAAAATGAGAAATTGCTCTATTTGTGACCACTTCTCTCTTAACATTGTGACTCTCAGCCTGTGGCTCTGACAGAAATGACTTCTTCTTTGTGGTGGAATGAGTTCTGTAAACTACAGAAGCATCCTTCTACTAGGCTTAATTACCAACATGTTTCAAAAAGTGTTAAACAATATAGTATATTTGTCTGGGCTCATGAAATTTCTGTACAATATAGTGCCAGAGCATCACATGGTATAACCTCAGTAGAAGCAGGTATTCTTTAGATAAAGCAGAATAAAAAGAATGTGAAACTGTGCCCAAGATGATCATAATGTGGAAACAAAACAAAAAAAACAAAAAAAACCAAAAACCCCAAAAAACAACAACAACAACGACAAAACAAAACTAAAACAACAACAAAAACAAACAAACAAAACAAACAAACCCACCAAAACAAACAAACAAACAAACAAGTTGTCAAAGCTGAGGCTAATGCTCTCCCTGCCCCTGAATTTCTTTTCAGAAGACCAATTCCTAGTGGTTGAAGAGAGGACTTTGTTCCCAAGATTTTGTGTTGAAGTGAAATGGGGGAATGTCTTTTGTCTGATGGCCAAACTCCTCTTCCAGGTGATGGATTCTTATTGGAGATCCATATCCTCATCTGGTCAACTGGAAGACCCTGAAGCAGCCTCTGAGATACTCTTGGGAAACATCAAGTGCTTTAATGCTGGGCTTTACCTGTGGGTCCCTAAGATTCACATTCTATCTTGAGCTTGTGGAAGTTGCAGCACAAGATCATAGGAGACATCCCATAGAGAATGAAATTGCATTTCACTTTCAGTCATTTATAAAGTAGTGTGCAGCAGATCCTCAAGTAGTTTGTTTTTTTTTTAACTTATGTGTGTATCTCTGGAAGGAAACACATGTTTCTCCTCATGGTCAAGTCCTGGAAGTTGCAGTTTAAATTTGATGAAGTGTTTTATTCCCCCAGATAAAAACAAATAAATAAAAATTAGATTTAAATGCATTTGTTGATGAGGAAAGTCAGGAATCCTCCTAATTAAGACATTTCTTAGAAAGGTAAAATTTTTATCTGGGAGCATAAAACACTTCATCAGTTTTAAAGCCACATCTGCAAGGAGTGGATAAAGAGGAGAAACAGGCAATTTTCTTCATTCTGGCTTGTCTGTGAGTCTAGGACTTTTAACAACAGTTTTAAAAAATATTTAAACCCAGTTAGAAACACTTGCAACATAATAGGGATAAGAGTGCCCTCCCTCCCTCTGTTTTTAATCTGGTTCTCTTGATGGAATAAACTACAAGGTTGAATTGGTAACTGGATTATTGCCTCATAAAGCAGCACGAGGTTACTATTATCCTTTAATTTTATATCTTTATTAGGGAGTAATGTTGGTCTTATTTAAATCACTGACTTCTCTAATGGTTTTTCTCCCCTTTTACAAATTTATAAAACTAAACCCTAAAGGATTTGGTCTAAGTGCAATTGGCATAACTGCCATTATAAAAATCTTTGTGTTAGCAGTTGGTTATAATCAACCGCTTTAACTGGACTCAGAATGCAGCAGGATTTAGCTGTTGATAGGTATAGTAATACTGATAAAATATTATTTCTGAATTTTATTTTAAAAAGCTCAATTTCCAGTAAGAACTCCTGAATTTTGAGGCAGTGTGAAGATGAAGAGCAGTGCCCTGAAAACTTATAATGCAGCACATTTGTGCAAATGATCGATTTAACATATTGTATATTTCTGCAAAGATTTTAAAAAGCTTGTCTTTGTCTTGCAATTCAGTAAAGTAACTTTGAAAATTCATGGAAGTTAGTCTTTTTTTAGAAGGCAACTAATACAAGTGACATATTTGATGATGTGTTCCAGTAAATACACCCACCTGAATTTTAGGACACAGCTCATAGTGTGGGTGAATCATTGGCAGTTCTGTGTAATAAAACTCCTATTGGATTTGTGTCATCAGGATGTATTTAAAATATTGATACACTGGGGTTTTTTTTGAAGAATGTGACATCCATCTGTTGATCTCAGTGTGCTTTGCTTAAGCATCCATCAACAGGGAAAGAAACATGGATCTCTTTGTTCTGGTATAGCTCTGCAGTTGAGTTATGGTTGACTTTTATACAGAAAGTGAAGTATCTGCCACCTCCAGTGACCAACTGACAGAATTAGAATTTGAATGCAAGCCAGGTACTGACTTTTCAGTCAGTACTTAGAAACTAGTCAAATAATTTGTTACAAATTTTGTATTTTGACCATTTTTTTTCTGCAGGCAATCTTACCAGTTTAAAAACATGAACACACTACAAACTTTTAATTAAATCAAAGCAGATTTTATGTTTAAGTTTTTAATGGAATATTTTAGTATCAGTCATAAAAATCTCTGTGTTTGCAGTTGCCTCCTTTGATTGGGACTGCTGCAGGCAATGCCATGTAGACCTGCTTTCTCTTAAAATATACATTGTTCATGGCAGGCTCCTTTCTGAAATTTGCCTAGAGTGGGTGTTTTAAAGAAGCCCTTCAATTCCCATTTTAGCTTCATTGAACAAAGACTGGAGAAGATATTTAGAAACACACAAGTGTGGGCTCCACATTGGCCAAAAAATCATGGGAAGTGGTTATAGTTTTGGTGAAGGCATTGTGGGGGAAGACATTGATGTCTTGGATCCCTCTGAAATTGAGAAGAGATTAAAACCATTTTGAAAAACAGGAATTATTTTCAGCTGTTTGATACAGTGAAATATATGCAACATGGTTTTCTTGCAATTTATCTTTTCCTTGTGTAACATCAAGGCAAAAAAATGAAATGTGAATTAAAATAATTTTGAAACTTAGGCAAGAGGGAAGAAAGACATGAGGGTGTCATTTGGTGGCAGGAAGAAGCTAGGTGAAACTTGAAAGCAAAGTAGATAAGGGCTGTGCAGATGTGTGTGGTCTAGAAAATATCTAATGCAAAACAAAATGAATTTTTGTGAGTTACGTTTTGGAGATTAAGTGGAAGTATGACAAGTAAGTGGAATTTGAGATTAATAGAGGAGGTATTCACAGGGCAGTGCAGGGCAGTGGATGAGAATATGTGGGTGCCATGGCTCGTTCCACATAGGTCCCGTGGATCTGGTTCCTCACAAATATTCTGCAAGTGCCAATACAACTGTTTATGTTTTACCCTTGGTTGCTTACTGGTCAGAGTTCAAAACAGAGATCCATAATATGGTTATGTAATTGACCATAGTCTCAGGTTATTCCTTGTGGTGCCTTCTTGATAAACAAATCTAGGTAATATTGATAAGCAATTCCAGGATGTTTGGCTTCCTTAATATATGTGTTTACATATTGATTTTTTTTATGTAACATGAGCTTTGATTAATATGATTATTGCATATATAAAATATCCCTGCCAAAACCTTTTTTTTGGTTCTAAATTATGCAAATTTGCATAACTCCAAAATGGATCTTTTTCTTATAATTGAGACTGCAATATAATCATGTAGCTTTATAGTTAGGGTTAACATGATAATTCACAGGCAGAACTCCTAGAAAATAGAATTTTCCTATTGAAGATCTCCATATTTGATGAGACTGATTCACCCTATTAGAGAAGGCATAGACATAGGAGATAATTAGGATAATGTCTGTCATTTAGCACTTTGTAGGGAACTACTTGTTATAAACCACTTTGTGTATTTAATTTAATCATAAAGGAATTTAATGAACCTTAGGGAGAGGACTTCATGCTGATAACTGCATAATAACCTATTTTTCTGCCAGACACGTAATGGCTAAGAGGTTATCATTAAATGTGTATTAAGCAGTTCTGTTCTATAACTGTCTTTCTAAGATGTTCTCTCAAGGGTTATCATTTATTGACTACTTAAACAGCTGCCTGCATTCAACATTTTCACTTCTTTATTGGTTTGTTTTCAGAGCTATTTTTTCTCTTGAAGGACTCAAAAAAAGTTCCCGTTTCTGTTGGTGTATTTTAGATAGTTCCCAAAATCGTACTGAAGGTGTAGAAGCACTTCATATGAAATTAATCTTCATATGGGAAGTTTGCTTAGGGTTTTAGTGAAATCACAACCTCAGGGTGTTTGTTTATTGCAGGTTTGCCTTAGAAGTGAGGACCATAGACTAACATGTAATTTTTTAATCTTCTCTTTTAATTTAGAATACTGAGCTGTAAATTGAAAGGAAGATAATTTCTGCTTGTGGAGGAAAAGAAAGGTGAATAACCTCAATGGAAGACTCTCAGGATCTAAGTGAACAGTCAGTAAGTACAAGTGTTGCTAAATTGAATGGAATAAATTGAACTCTGTTCAACCAAGTTGTATGAAAGGATTTTACTTTGGACTTGAAAATTATAGTAATATCTGAGGAAATCTTCTGAGTTCCTTGTTTGTACATTAAATGAGTGGTTTTAATATTTTTTCCCTCTTGAAATGAGCAAGATCTTTGTTACATAAGATTTTGCAGTGCTACAATTGTTGGAGGGATATAATTAAGCTACATCAGAAGAATAAAATGTTAGAAACGTGCACAGTGGTATGTCTTGTTCAAATAATTGCATTAAAATGTATATCCATCGTGGTCTGTCAGTTTTTCCAAATCAAGGGTTGCCAAAAACAGAAACAAAGTATTTCAAATGGCCAGACTGTGGAAGATGACATCCACTAATTTTTTCAGGGTTCTCTTGGATGTCTAGTGGTTTGTGAGAACTGGTAGTCTATCCCCCTGCCCCATGTCAGAGGGAGACTCTTCTTGTCACTGATGACATTTCTGGGGAAAATGGGGTGGACATTTCTCCTCCTTTATCCTTTGTTATTTTTCCTTGCCTTTAAGGATATCATCTCCAGACCTCCTCACCACCAGACTGCAGTTCTGAGGAGACAGCAAGCTCTAAGCAAATTCAGAGCTCTCTGGGCTTGCCATCCACTGTATTAGGCTTTTATAATCTTAATTTTCTGCTGTTTCTTACTTGACACAATAGGGACACATTTTGCCAGTACCATGATCCCTACAATTCTCAGCTTGGACTTAGTGTACTAAAGATGAACAAAGGGATTAAGTATTTCTATTTCTGACATGCTGAAGGAGGTTATCTATGCAATGAACTAGTTTGAATATATATATATATATATATATATTTAAACTTTTATGGATAACACAAGTGCAAGGAAGTGGGAAGGGTTGCATGTATTTCTAAAATGTCAGTAATTTTCTTTAATAAGGAGTACTTTGCTCCTGGCTGAGTAGCTCCTGTCTGAGACTTTATCTTGGACTAGAGTTTTATTACTGATTTTAAATGGTACAGGACTGGAAAGTCTTAACAGTGTCTTAAGTCCCCATGGTGGCACTACTTGGGACAGCTGCACGTATTTATGTATTTAAAGTGTTCCCAAGCAAAACTTTAGAGCCTGTAAAAGCTACATGGCTTCATAATTTAATAAAGTTTTATAAAGGTCATAAAAGATTAGGCAGAAGTTCATCTCTTGCAGTCTGTGAAACAATTTTTCTGTAGAGTATTCACGGTGTTTTATTAATAGGAAGTAGATGAGCTAGTTTAGGTTACTGCAAAAACATCTTCGTATAGTAGTTAAAATGTTTTTGCAACACTGGATGCCTGATAAATGCATATTTTAGAAGGAATTTTATGACCCCATCATAGTATAATCTCTGTAGTAGTTCTCATAATTTTTTCATAGCTTTATACTACATGTGAAAATGGTCTGCAGATTGCAAATTGAGGTGAAATCTGTGCTGTGTTGCATATGAAGGTAGGATTTGCTGTCTATACACTAGTGTCACAGAAAATCATAATTCAAGACAAGTTTATTCTTCTTACTCTTCACTAACACTGTCAGAATTTGAAGGTAAATGGGTGGGAGAGCCATTTCATCACTCCCTTTATCCAGGTGGGCACTGAGATTAAAATCTCACCAAGAGCTTTGGCACTGTTCTGAGCAAAGGAATTGTGTGAGCCCTGTCTGCCTAGAGCAGGCACTAAGCCTTCATTTCTCAACTTCAAAAGCCATTTCACTGTTGCATTAAACTTCTCTCTCAGCCAATTTTCAGAAGAGAAAAGAGTGTCTCTGGCGTAGTTCCTTAAAAGCCACAGGGTATGTCTGTGGGCTAGAGATCCCAGGAAGCAGGAGGCTTTGGTGGTCTAAGAAGGTATCAGATGTATCTGTTTAAAGTGTAGCTGGTGGTACTGGTTAATGTGTTTTATACTGGTTAAGCTCTGGGCAGTTTCTGCCCATCAGGCAGGATTTCTAATTCTTGACATGTTCAGGGAGCATAAATACTTCATTGCAGCCTCAAAATATTTTTTGGGAGCTAAATGCATAACATTTAGAGCATGAAAATTCATGGAGCATAAGGGTCTGTTGCATGTGTATTAGACAGTATGAATAAGCATGAGTGCAAGACCTGTGCTCAAACTTGTGCTGGTACCTTGGCTTTGAATAGTCTAGTCCTTGGTTACTTTAAAAACTGCCTTTCTTTGCAGCTGAGATGGGTTAGAAGGTGTTTGCTTTTGCATGGTGTGTTTGATAGACAGCTGAGTTTTCTGAAGAGAAAGACTCTTTTATTGGATAATTTCCTTGGGCATTCTGTTAAACAATCTTTCATCCTTCCGAAAAGAAGTCAGGCACAGTTTCTTGGTACAGTGAATAAGATTAATTTTCAAGTTTTTATTTAAAGACAGGAAATTATTCTAACTTTTGAGAGTAGATCATCCTCTTGAAGCATGGTATACTGTAATGTAGCTTTTATTCTGACAGTCATCTCCGTAAGTTTGAGATCACTATTGTTATTTTAATTCATAAAAATACACCGTTAAAAATGATTGGTTCTGTGATTCCTATCCTGAAAGTACATCAGTTAGGTGAAACTTGTATGATCATACCTATGAGCAATTCCTCAGCATCCCTGTTGCCATATGAGAAATAAATTCTTCCCCTTTTGTCTCAGAGCAATGACTGCATGACCACACACTGCTTCAGAAATCTGTGCTCCCCTGTTCTCAGAGCCTCTGAAGAGTTGTGTTTGACTGAATTGAGCAGCTGCTGTTTTCTGAGATGCCAGCTTGATTAGATATAATATATATATATACCATTTATGACATTATGTCAGTAATTTATTTGTTTTTCCTATTTTTGACCAGAAGTCAGTCTACTTGCCTAAGAGTTGTGCTGTAGAGCTTCTTGTGCCCCCTTTCCTTTGCCTTCTCCTGGGTGGCAGGGGTAAGGAAATCAAGTCCTAATCAAGATCATTCAGCAAGAAAAAGAGTCAGAATCAGAACAGAGTTTATTACACTTTGCCTTTCCTGTCTTTACTCATAACTGAATAGATGAATAGTTCTATTTTGAAGAGCAGCAGGAAAATGATGCAATTTACTAGCTGTTGCAGAGGTGAGCTGGGATCCATCCAGTGAATCCTTGCAGCTGCCACGGAGCAGTCTGGGATGAGGCCTATCATACTACTACTGTACTTCCTAGAGTGGGTGCATGTCCAGAAAAGCTCACAACTCTCTTTTTCTTTACAATTCAGATGCAGAATATATTTGTATACCCATGCATGGGATTTTCTTTTAATTTATGGGAAGACTCAGTTTATAGCATTCTGAGTGAAAAAGAGGAAAATAGTAAGATATGCATTGCACAGATAGGAGAAAATAACCAAATGGTCCTTTTTATGTTCTGGTGTGAGGTCTGCTACTTACCAAGTGAAAGAATACTTAAAACCACATAAATTGGTCTTGAATGACCAGATAAAGCTATGTTAAAAGTTCTCTTTGTTTTGAAATGGAAGAGAAGGAAATTTTACAGATCCTGTATTTATGAAGAGTCAAACAACAGGGAGACAAAAGTTTTCCAAGACTAGTCTTGGAGATGTTAAATAAAATAGTAAAATTTTAGCAGCTAAATAGTCCTCCGATGTGCTTCAGTATAGCAGACACACTTAGGATTTTGAGAACTACAGGTTTACACTCTTTATTTTCTCTCTTTTAGTCATCACTTTCTGTTCAGTCTGTATTAATAGAAAAAGAACAATTTGGCTGCTAACTTGCTAGTTTAGGGTTTCAAAGGGCCTTATTAGAAACTGGTGTAATTTCATCCCCTGGCCCTTTTATATAACAGCCTGCATATTTAGATTACTTCATTTTAACCTAGAATTAAACAATAGATTGCAGTGCTGTGGGACAGGACAGTAGCAGATGTGAAGCTAAACCTGAATGAACAGGTTTTTATTTTTGTGACATTTGGACTATCATCCCCCTTGTGCCCTGGGTAAGTTATTTGTTTTTAATCAGATTGTATGGACTGTTTTACCTGTTACTTGCATTTATAGCCCACTTGCAGATGGACGATCCTTGGCAATCTTTTTTGGACAGTGTTGTTTCCCTGTTTTTGTTTTGTTTTAATGTGTGAAGCTGTCAGATGTGATCCCTTTGCAGCTCAGTTTTCAGCTGCAGCTACTTCTCTGCTGCACGAGCCCTGTACCTGCAGCATTCAATCTTCCTCACCCCTGTGGTGGGCAGCCTGCTAGCACTTTGGCTGGAGCTCATTGCAAAGAAATGAAAAGTACTTTAAACTGAATTTTAAAATGCTTTGTTTCACTGTTCTGCATTGCAGCATAGCATGTTGTGATTCTTATCTCTGTTATATCAGTATTTGTAGGACTTTGAATATTACAGGCAATTCATCTTCTCAGGTTAGTGATGTTGCTTTAAAAGAGATATCTGGAAGTTATCTACTCTAGCTTCTGGTCATGAAATGCTGGCAGTATGCACAAATACTTCAGTTAGGAAAGCAAAGAACATTGAAGATAGGTAAGTGAAGAAATTACGTATTAAGTAAGAAAAAAAATTAGTTTCCTTAATGAGTGATTATTTGCTTTTAATTGAAATCAGTCATGGAAGAAAAATGCCATAAATGCAAGTCAGCTACAATAGAAAGTAATAGGAAGCCAGCCTGTCTTTTTGAAAGTTTATTTCAAAGTATTTTTTAGAATTGCTTAGGTATTATACTACCTCCTTTCTGCAGACACAGTAACTGGCACAGAGAGGTGGCTTGCCATAGAGGATCCAAAATTATGACCCATTTTGAATTACAGTAGATCAAGAATAAAGTGTAATACAATAATTCCTTGTCTCTCAACTAATAGGAATTTGAGGTGGAAACATCATCCATGTTTTTCTATCTCAGCTGCAAGACCTTTACATATGACATAACAACTTCTGTGAACACACACTTTTTTTGCTCTTTCCTTTGTCCTTTTCCACTTCAGCATTTCTATACAATAATACACCACTGTTAAATTTGAAGACTTTTTTTCAAACTACATTAGTAGTTTTATATATATTTTATTTCTGTAATTTGCCAAATGGGACAGACCAAATGAGACAGCACACAGAAGCAATTAATGCTTTTGACATACAGAATAAACTGAATTGACTTGTATGTGGTATGAATTGCATATTATTGGAGAAATAGTTTGGCATGAAAGATACAAATGTTCACTGTTTATGTACATGTAATAGAAATGTGCATTTTTTCTGAGTTGATTAAAAAAGCATGATTATTTGAAAGCTAAATAGGCAATCTCTTAAAAATGTCTCCAAGAGTATTCTACAGAATAATATCCATGGCTTGTAAACTTGCAAGATGGGATCAGAAGAGGCATTGGCAAACAAACAGAAATGCTCCTGTCATTGTAACTGTCATATTTCCTCTGGTTCAGCTCCCTCCCTGTCTCCTGGAAGATGTTACCATGTCAGTATCAGAGGCTTAAATGGAAAGGCACTGTATGGGCTTTATTTAATAACAAGAAAAACCAATAAAAGAAAATGTTCTGCTGTCACATACTGTCCTTGGACTGCTGACAAGGACTGACACATAGCTACTATATAGTTTGTTATGGCTGGCATTTCTGGTTCTAGAGAGGCCCCAGACTAGAATTTTAGGGATAGAACTACTTGAGAAAATTGCCACTGCTATAAGCTACATGAACTTTCCTCAAGGTAGATACCGTCTTCTGTACAGAGTTCTCCAGGGTTCCTGGAACATGAAATTCTCTATTACTAGGGATGTTACAGCCCTGATGTGATGTGGCTATCAGGGGTGACTTCTATGGTATTGAAACAGGTAACACCACTAGAAAAAAAATGGTGAAAAGTTGCAGGTGAAAAAAACGGTCTTCAAGGCCTGAAAACTGGGCCAGCTTAGACCTTCTTTGAATCCTCCACAAGGACCTGCTCACCTACGAAAAGGTTTGTATCTATGCATGCATGCATAAGATTTGGAACATATGAGTCAGTCTAATAAAGGTACTATCTCTCTCTATAAATGGGGTTTTTAAGAATAAATCATCAGAATCACACAGACACATCCCAGACTCTGCAGATGAATTTTGCTTGTATGATATGACACTTGTTCAAGGTTTTAAAATACCAAATTTATAAATGCTATACTTCTAATTGATTTTAATATTGAATTTTAACTTAGAATTACTCAAAATTTCTGAAAGCGTCCACATCTGTCCTATTTGTGAACGCAAAATGAAAATACAAGTTTCCTTAGCACAGGGATTTTACATCAGCTTAGGCTTTTGATTTTGACAGTGTCCAGGTGAAGTTAACATGTTCAGAAATGTTTTCTTCTTCAGTAAAAAGGGGTCAGGGTTTTTTAGTGAAAACAAAATCTTCAATATTACAGCAAATCAATCTTCTCTAGCTTTTTCATTTTACAAGGCTAAATGCGCAGTGCCTTCATGCCTATTAAATAACTAAATCTACATTTTCACATGAAAAGCATGGTTTACACTGACCATACATTTGATTTCTACTCTATTGATTATCGTAAAAAGTCCAGATGCAGCAGTGTGCTGAAGAATGTGTGGGACTTAGGGGATGTGATCAAGCCCACTTAAATCAATAGGATTTTTCATGTGCCTTAAGTTAGGCATGCGCTTAAATACTTTTCTGGAAAAAACTTGGAAATACAGTACAAAATAAAAGCAATAATTTCAGAAATATTTTAATAGCAAATACATCTGAATGATTTGTGGCTGTGGCTAAAGTTTATTCAGCATCATTCAACACTCATGGTTTCTTTCCTCTCCCTATAGTAGCTTTTATCTGAGCTCTACCTCCATATCCAAGTGGTTGACTTGCAAGTCAACTTGCATTAAAAAAAAGAATGACAGGGAGAAATATGAAATAATTTTTAAATAATAAAATGGCACTAGGCAAAGAATCTAATATGCTATTTTATAAAGTATGTCTTGAACACATTGGGCACGTGCTGCCCATTAAACCACACTCCCATCCTTTTTCTCTTTAATATTAAGTTAAATCTTTAGCAATGTGAAGAAAACGTTAAAAGCATTGAAATATTTTGGCTACAGTGAATGGAAACAGTTTTGCCGTAATATAACTTAAGGCAGAATTTATTCCAGAGGATCCCATTGGGATAACAATGTGAAATTCATGTTGTTAATTTAGTTATTTATTAATTAGTTAAATAATTCATTATAAGATTTGTTCCTGCTCATTCATGCTCTTGAAAGCAACACCTGATGCTCTATGAGAATATTGTCATGGCAGCATCCTTTGCCTTGCATCAGCACATGGACTTCAGCAGTGATTGTGCTTTAGTCAAAGAGGTCACCAACTCAAATATGAAGCAACTTGCATCTGAGAGACCCAGAGATTTGTGTTGGAGTGCTACTCTTCTAAAGGCAAGCTCTAGCTGAGAAGCTGAGAAACTAGGTGTGTTTAAGTGAAGACTGAACAAACCTCTTGTTAAATGTAGCAGCAAATCTAGTTTATCGTATCTCTCCCTTTTTTTGTGTGTGTGTGTTTTTAACAGCAGAGGAATGAATGTTAGCTGACCATGATTTTTTGATTCTTTTTTTTTGTTGTTTTGGTTTGGTTTTGGTACTGGAAGCAGGGACTAATGGGATTTCTGTCATGAAAAAGAGCATCTTTTATAGTGCAGGTCTTCAGTTGTTCCAGTTTTTGTGAAAGCTTACTGGGCTTTAAATTTTTAGTCTTTGGTCCTGAGCCACATGATTATTTTCTTTATGTGATTCAGTCAAAGTATACAAGAGAAGGAGCTAAAGCAAACATCGCTTATTTCTGAAATGAGAAAGAATGTTTTTCTTATTTCAGTTAGCAATTCTGTTAAAAAATTATACAGGTTTTCAAGTTTCAGTTTGTCATACAGTCATCTTCCCTGTGGGACTACTCATGGCTTGCAGAGAAATGTGTTGGGCCGCCACCTGAGCATTTTGGGGATTTACATGGTAACAGCCCACGGCTTAGGAGCCTTGTGTTGCTGGGCATGGCAGTGTAGATACTAAATTCCATCCATTAAAAAGTCAGACTCTGCTTGTAGCTCAAAATCCAGTAATCTGTGCTTAAACTGTTTTCAGGGATCCTTTTTACTGACTCTGTGCAAATAGGATTTGTGCATTTACCTGCCCAAGTCTGAGAAAGAACTTGCTCACTAAATGGTGAGCCTCATAGTGGCTCTTGAGCAGTGAGGAAAGCCTCCTGTTCCTCTTTTTTACATCCATTGGAAGATTCTTAATCTGTTAAAATTCTTCCAGCAACCTGTGCCTTGAATGCAGCACATTGCTTTCCCAGCAGTTCAGGCCTTTGCTTGAGTGGAATGGGCTGTCATTTCCTCTCCTCCTTTTTAGTTTGTTTTCTTTCTGCTGTGAAATAAACTTGACAGTATGACAATTTTTGAAACAGTGAAATGAAATGTGTGGAGTATTTCTATCATTCAGTGGGTTTTACCATCAGAGAGAGCAATGCATTCCGTAGTTAATGGTTAGTTCTACTGGTATCCTCTGTTTTACTTCGACCACTATTTAACTGCATTTATTTAAACAGCCTGGCTCTGACAGGCCCTGATGCTTTAGGAGCATCTGAGCTTCCCTTGCCTTCTCTTGCTTGCCCTGGTTGCCATGGACCATTCCAGGGCACTTCTAATTTCATGCACTGGATTCACTGAGTCTTCACTGCACTGGACACAGGAGCCTCTGTCTCAGGGAAGTCCAGCACACAGGAAAGAGTGGATGCTGTGCACAGTCAGTCAGATGCTGTATACAGGGGTACAAGTGTTCAGGAGCTTGAATCCAACTACTGTTTCCCTTTACATATGTTTAATCAGTTTCTAATACACAAACTGAGCTGCTGGTAATCCATTTCCATTATCTATTTATTATTTACTTTTCAAGAGGTTAGTTACTCAGGCTAAGCTCAAGTCATTGGCACATTCACAAGTTCAGCTTATGCTAAATAATCTTAAGAGCTGTATTTCTTTATGTCTTTCTGTATGTACTTCTTCTTCCATGTAGTAATAGTGGTTATGGTGGTACTGGAGCTTTGGTGGGCTATGGACATGCAGATATCCTGCTGTTTATCCTGTGATCTAACTGCCTGTCTAACATGTTCTCAAATTCATTGCCCAAGTTAAACAGCTCTGATAATGAGTTTTCATGAGTTTTTACTGCATCAGTGTAAAACTAATGATTAACCTGTAGCCTCTGTAGTGTGGCACCTGCATCTAGAAGCTTTATAAAAATGAAACTAATTTTATCCCCTCATCCTATAGCTTTGAAAGGTGCAAGAGTGAGTTTGTAATTTCAAATGGAATGCTTATTAATAATTGTAGTAAATGATAATTCAAACCATACTCCTCAGGGTATCACAAATGAAAATCATAGGCTTTCAAGAAGCTGATACCATATTGCATTTCATGCACAACTTGCATTTAAGTCAAGGAATCCGGAGTTTAATTAATTGAAGGAAAATCGTACATTTTCCTTGCAAGATAATAGACTTAATCTGAAGATAACTGCAAATTGAAAGTAGAGGAAATAGTCCTTGTAGGATCAGAGGCAGTTATGTGATGCATCATTGGCTGATTGTTCATAAACTTCTTCAGTTCTTTCTTCTTAGTACTAGGGTTCAACAGTACTCAGTTTTGATAAAAGCAAATACATGAAGGTTTAACATTGATCTGAACTTCCCAGGTTGAAATAATACCTAACTTTAGAATAAACAGGGTAGAATTAGCTAGCATTTTGAGAACTTTATACTGAACTATTTACTGAAAACCTCTCAGTTCATGTAATTAAACTGTATTTTAAAACATGTCTATGGAAGCAGATGTATTGCAATAATGATACACTTTATCTGCTTTTCTGATGCTGCTGGATATCTTCTGTTTTGGACATTAACCATATAAAGAGTTCTTGAAAGTCCTGGTGTTGAGCTGTGATAAATAAGACTGAATAATTATGTAACAAGACATCCTACCAAATATAATAATAGATTTGAAAAAGTGACTTGTTTCCAGTTGATAGTCTACAGATCTGCTTTGTATTTTTATCTAAATACATGTGTATTGATGAAAGAAGACTTAGAATTGCTTAGAATATAGGCATTTGGAAAATTTTGTAGCAATGCAGCTGTAGTTAGCCAGTTACATCTACAAAAAAATGAATGCAAATCTATAGCCTGATTCCAACAGAGTTATGCAGCTGTAAAATTCACCTATTGTTGAAAGCCTATCAGTAGGGCATCAAGCAGAACTACCTTCCAAAAACCTTATGTCAGCACTTAAAAAGAGTAGGAGAAAAAAAACAGAAGTATGTTTAGATTGTGCTAATCACTACTTTCATGTTCTGTGGTGTATGGGAAATTGTGTATTTTTTCAGACAAGGAAATCTTGATGTGGTCAACATGCAAAAATATATGATGATAAAAACCAGACTACAATGGTCAGGAAGCTTGTACTACATGCTCCTTAATGGATGAATTAATTTCTCATGCCTACTGTGCAGTTCAAAAAGACCTGTGTAAATATGTCTGTATTGAGTTCCATTTGTAACTGGTCTTGCAATAATATTCAGTTAGTACTGCAGATATGACCTGATTGTGGATCTGCAAATCATGCAGCAAAATTCAACAAGCTTGCCTGTAAGAGTATGGAGCTGAGAAATAAATGTAATTATCCCAAGGGCAGTGCTATATTCCTTGCTGTCTGGTTTCACCTAATGTGATATGCACTGAAGAAGAAGGATGCCAGATGGTTGAGAAAGGGTTGCAGCCCAACTTCTTTAAAATCACCAGTTACAGAAATCCATCTGGCATAGGCCAAGAGCAGGAGCTGACCAACTAGCTGTCCTCTGATTTCCAGGAGTCTCAAGAGACATCTTTAAGGCCTTGAGTGAATATGTGATGCAGTGCCTAACCAGGAACACTGTAGCATTTCAAAACATCTGAAATTTTCAGCTGAATGCTTCACAGTCCTCAGAAATTATACTTTCTGATAGCATGGTTTCACAAAAAGATAAGAAAAAATACCAACACCTGTAATACTTACCTCAGTTCGTTTGGAAAATTTACATTTTCACAGAGGAAATAATCAGTGAAGAGTATACATAGGAATGCATGGGTTATGGGGGATTTTCCTGCAAATTTTCAGTGCTGAAATAAAGCAAAAGATGGAAAATAGCATCCATGGGGAAAAAAAGCAATCACCTGTGTAAATGATGACTGAGGGGATACTTTGACCAAGTATATACAGTAATGCAGAAAAATGAAATGCAGCAATGCTGCCTGCTGGGGTGAATTACACAGACAGGGCTCCTTGGCTGTTGGTTTCACTAAGCCACTGAGTTTACTTTTCATTTTTTATAATTTTCAGTGCTTCTGCTGTAGCAAAACATCAAAGTGCCATGACTGATACTTGAAAAACGAAATGTATGTCTATGGGACATACAATCTATGGGAGGCCATTGGAATATTGTCTGATGTTTGGAGCTAACTTTGTCTGTTCCTAGTATTCACTTATCTTTACTACTAGCTGCTGGGAGAGAATGGGAGAATCAGTCCCTGCTATTCTGCTGCTGCTCAGTGATAGATTTTGAGCTTAATCTTGACAGAAAATGCATCTCAGACAATCAGACCATTATAAAAGTGTTGAAGCTCATTAGAGGCACGATGTGTTAGTATATGCAGAGAAAATCTCCAGCTGCCTAATCTTTATTTTAGGGTGGTTTTTTTGGTTTGTTTTTTTAAATATCCTTCCTTGTGTCTCTCTCAGGGGAGCATAAACAATTACCCTTGAAAATTGGGGTCAGAGAACGGTCTTCAACAGATGCCACAGTGCAAAGCAGGCAGCAAAGGCTTGTGTGTAAATTTGTGTAAAGAAGGGTGTTTTATGGTAGTGATAAAGACCTCTGCAGTAATCTTTTCTCTGTTACGAATACTCTGTAGCAATGAGGCCTTTGTATTTGGCTACATAGGAAGGTAACTGTCATGTGAAGACAAAAAAAGTTCCTGCCATTGTCTTCCACTTCTTGGTCTACAGTAAACTTTGTCCAGCTGGGGGAAAAGACTACACTGTATTCTCATCTATAAATGTTACTAATGTCACCTGGTAAGTTTACATGTATGATTTTTCCACTTTTCCAAAAGAAAATGCTTCCATTCAAATTAGGGTAGCCCAATGAGTGATTTACCCAGTTCCAGACTAAGGTATGCTTGCAAGTTTGAATATATGAACTCCACTGGAACTTGGCTTTATTCCCAGGGCTTCCCATTTAACATCATATGGTACATACTGTGAAGGTATAATACCCTGTAAGTCAGAGACTTAATGATGTCAGATTAAAGGGGGAAATGGAGAAAAGATCCATCTTGGAAATTAAGAGAAGCTGTAGCTGCCTTCCACATGGAAAGCAAATGATGAAATAAGTCATTCTTGCATTCCTGGAGCAGACAGGACTATTCTGTATTAATAAAAAGCGAACACAAAAAGTGCAATAATGGTATCGTGCAGTGTGTAGTATTTGGCGCCGTTTTTCACCAAAAGGACACATAACTGGATAGATGTCATATGGGCTTGCAACCATCCTTCAACTTTTTTCTTCTTTTTGTACTTCTCTTAGTTGCCTGAAGAAAGCTACTAATACACACTTTTCTAATGACATTACGTGAACACAAGAGGTTACTGCTCTGCTTTCTCCGCTCAGTGCCCACACAAGGGATAGCAAAGAAGACGTGCCTTTTTGGTGCAGAGAAGTAGAAATCATTGTGGCACAACTGGCATTAAAGGGTTCTGGTTTAGGTGGTATAATAAGAAAGCACAGAAAATATCTGTCTGCTTCACCCAGCCATCTTTCTATCCCTATCTATACCATATTAAGAAACACACTTTTCACTGTCACTGTCTGTGTAAATATTTTAATATATAATATTTAGTAAAAATGGTTCAAAGATAGTTTTTTATTAATTGATTTTAACATCTGTTACATCTCCAAAAAAGTCACTGTTTTAATACTGAGGTATGTTAATATTTTGAATATTGAATTTTGATAAGCCAGTAAACATCTGCTAATTCAGTAGAAAATTCTTGACTATCAAAATAACAGTAAACAAAAAACAAAATACGTGCTAACCAAGCAAACCCTACAGATCCTTCATGTATTATGCAGTAGAATTAACAAGTATATGAACTTTATGTGCCAGTGTTTTGTAGTTCATACTGGAAATATTTGTCATGTGAGCAAATTCAACCTAAGGATGGGAGAAAATCTGGCAATTTTTAAAAAATGTAATCAAGCATTTTTGCACTGCAATAGCATGTGTCCCCAGCATGTATCTATAAATTCTTGCTGTGTCTATACTTTGGCTAGTAAGAGAAATTGGTGCAAAGAATGAATTGAAGAAAATCATGAGGAAAAACAAAAATCCAACCCAGAGTATTTGTAATTAGCATGGCTGTAGGATGTGATGGGCTTTGAGGACTGCAGAAGGAAACAACCTCAAACAGAGAAGCTGTTAGGCTGTAGTCTTCATACTCAGAGAAGAGGAACTTCTGAATCCTTATTTGCCTTACTAAAAGCACACAGTTAAGAAACTGCTGCATGATTGCATGGGTTTGTGGCTTGATACATGATCTTTTTAGAGATCCTTCAGTGGCTGTTGCATGATGATAAGGAAAGCCTTCAGAAACTCTAAGTCAGACTATGGTAGCAATACATTAATTGGTACACAGACTTTGCAGCCCTCTGCTGTTTCTGTTCTACCTACTGGTTTTGTTGCTGTGACTTAAAAGAGCCTTGCTTCTCTCTCTGAAATACATTTGCAGCCTTGGTAACCTGCTCAGGTTATACACACCTTTCCATTACATAGGGTTGGGTTGGCCATCAGGATCTCAGTTTGTGAAGGCTGCCCATTTAAAAACTGTTCTGTTGGTTTAGTTGTGTGATGTTATGATTTGGTAAGTAACTAAAAAATAGTATCTCATTACCGTGGTTTTCAATCTTTCAAGACTGATTTGGATAAGTACACTTACAATACTGCAATTGAGTTGTACAAAACCCTCTGCATTTTAATAGATGGACTGATTGCAGAAATATGTTAGTAATGTTGTAAGAGTTTCTGTAGCTTCTGGTTTATGAAATACAAAGTTTAGAGTATTCATTACTTAATAAAATTCCTGCTGTTTTTCGGTGTTAATAAAAATTGCCAAGGAATGAAATTGCAATGTACATTAAAATTGTATTTCTCTTGTATTGAAGGAGATTCCAAATCTAGCCTTTATCTCTTTGATCAAAGCTCTTGTGGGCAGCAACATATTTTTAAACTTTGTGGCTCTCGGTGTAAAGTTTTGAATGGTTCTGCTGCTACATAATTTTATTCAGCTTAAAATTATTTTTTAGTGATGGAAAGTCAGTGTGAACTAGGTGAAAAAGGTACCCCTTTTTAGCAGAACAGTTATTTGAAACTAAATGAGGGGTCTGGTATTGCCATACATGGGCATAATTACTATTCTAAGACTTGGTTTTCCCCAGTGCAAACTGTAGAGTTTTCCTGCTGGTTTATAATGACATGCAGATATGGCAGCATATCTAAACTTGGTACTTTTTAGATCTTGCCAGTGGTTCTTAATCCATCTGGCCCCTTGTGTGTCCTCAGTCAGCTTCCTGCTTTGCCTGGAGCAGCTGCTGAGCAACTTCATTTGCTGATGGCCAGCTTCTTTTGCAGCTTTGGATTTGTCAGAGAGAGCAGCATTGAAAGGAAGGGAGAAGGCAAAGTTTTTGCTCTGTAATGCTGCTAGTGAAATAGGAATGATCTTCCTGAAGACGTCTTCTCTGTTGCTTTGATCAACAAGTCCGGAGCTATTTCCTTCCTGGCCTTGTTTTCCTTCCTTCCTTTTTTGTGTGGCTCTAACTGGGTGTGCATCAGTAAATCCAAACCCTGTGACAAACAGCTCTTTGGCCACCAGCCATTTATCCCCATTACATCAGTATGCCCAAAGATGTCCATCTGCTGGAAAATGAAATAATGTGAACAAAAAGTGCTCTGCATCTTTTTCAGCACTTTTCTGCAGTGGATTAGGCATGTGAAGATATCAAATGAGTCCTGGGATCTGATTATACTCAGGTCTGCTTTTGTCCACACTGCATTTTACAGAGTAGCATGCTCAGCTGTTCTATGTTTTAAGCAGTGCATCATATCTTAAAAATATAAAGGTACATAAATGGGAGCTTATGCTCTGGGCCTAAGTTTTCAGTTACTTTTACTCATGCATTTTATGTCTGTTATACCCATTTCCTATGGTACTATGGACATGATTCAGAAAAGCATATAAGCATGTGCTTAATTAAGTGCTTTCCTGAATAGGTATGCTTTTCTGAATTGGAGCCCATGAGTAACTGGCATGTGGGCTGTAATCTCCCACCTGGGACATTTTAGGGGTGGATATTAGAAGACAAACCAAGTTTTTTCTGCTTTTCCTGCTTTCTGGAAATCTCCTCCTGCTCTAGATGATTTCAGCTTTTGATAAAGTGCATTCATCTGTGAGCTGAATCAGGCTTTATATTTATGATATTTGTAATTTAAATCCCTTTGTTTTGAATAAATACAGGTTGTTATTGATAGAAAGTATAATTGCATTTCATGTTAGAAAGCTGGATGCCATGGATACTCTTAAAACAAACTAAAGAAAGCTTTCTTCTCAACCTGGAAATCACTTTCATAGCCTTGGTTTTGGTATTTAGTATGGCTTAGATTTTTTTAAAAAAAATTAATTTAGTTATTTTGAAGATCATGTGATCAACTGCCCAAAGTGTGTTCTTTGGCACAGGTCCAGATCCTTGTTCTCTTTTGGAAGTGTTACAGCTGCAATAAATTTGATTTCACCCTTGATAATTTCTATAATGTGTAATAATAATGTATTGCTGATTTAGTGTTGTTGCCTTTCTACTAAGGAAAAAAAAGGTCACAAATCACAAAATCGCAAATGTTATTATATTTACTACACTTAAGTAGTTGTATATACATGAAATTCAAATATGATTCAAGATTTGTTTGGTGTCTAGTTTTGGGAGGTTATTCAAATAACATAAACTCTGCAGTTTGCATGTTACTTGTCACTTGTGAGAATTCTGGTAGGTTCCACTGTTTCCTTTGATGTCTCTGTTGAGTATTTAATAGAAAAAATGCAAAATAATCAAGAAGATTTGCCTCTAAATATTCATTATACTTGGCAATGTAATAGAATATGACAAAATACATATATAAAAAAGGATCTTTAGATGAGTGGAAAGAAAGCTTTTTATTTTGGTAACTTTTTTTTTTTTTTTTTTTTGAGTAAAGCTATTCTGTGGTCTTGGGGAGGTTATGCTCGTAGTTGTAACATTTCTTCCAAACGTAGTTCTTTCAACATATTTCATAGTTGTAACATTTCTTCCAACTACCTTTCTCTTGAGTAGTTAACAACCTATTGCATTGCTCGCACAGACACATCTCAACATTGTAAGCTTATTTTGTTCTTTTTCCTGGAAAAATGTTTAATGCTTTGCAAACTTTGGTAAAGGGATTGTCTTAGGAGGGAAACTTAGCCTGGGAGCAGAGGGGAAGACGACAAAAAGGAGAATGACCAAACCACCCCTCCCGCATCCCAGAGTTATCTGTGGTAATGTGGGACTTTCTCCACAAAGGCTGATAGTATTTGCTGGTTGAACATTCCCACCCCTGTGTTTAGTCCCATTAAAGACAATTTTGGCAGGTAAGATGGATTATGTGCTTCCCGTAATTAGCAGTTGTTAATGTATGGGTTTGAGCACTGGTGTGCCAGCCCTGTGGAACACAGGTCGTTCAAAGGCTTGACACAGTCACTGGTCCTGCTGCCATGCCCGTGTGCCACCCCTGTGTGATCATTGGCTCTTTCTTTGCATATTTTAACCTGTCCTCTGCTAGAGACCCCTGTTTATAGTTCATGTACCTGGTAGCAAAGAAAGGGCTTTGGATTCCTCCCTTTTCATGGTATTTCTACCTGTTACCTGTTTTACAGCTTTTTAGGAGGAGGTATCAATACAGAAGAGACAGTTTCCTTATACAACTTTTAGGGCATGTGGTGCTGTGATCACACTGGAGAAGTAACCTCATCTTTGTAACCCTTGAGGTGCAAGAGCTACTGAATATGAAGAGGATCATGAGACATTATAAGTCAACATAACCAGGAAAAATAATTATTTCCTCTCAGGAAGAAATTTATTACAAGATGACACCACTGCGTCTTCTGTTTCACCTATTTTTTTTTACTTTCCTCTTCTGTAAGTAGAAAAATAAGGCAAAAGGCATGAAACAACCTTTCAAGGGCATCTTTCCTCAGCTGCCCATTCAACCTGACAGGTTTTGCGAAACCAGAACTTTCCTTTGCTTCATTAGCTGCAAAGGAAAGTCCTTCTTTCCTTTGTTGTTCAGAGCACATTTTAAATAATTTAATAAGCACAAGTGATTAAGGCATTAAGAATTAAAGTAGCTTCAGAATGAGACTGCAGTAATGGAGAAGCATTGCCTAAGTTCCCAGCTGAGCAGAAAATGGGAAAGAGCCTTATCTATTCACCTAACTCTTGTGAAAGAGGCAAGGGATTAATGGAAAAACCTGACTCAAAACCACATTTTTAGAAAAAAAATAATTCAGAGCAATGTTTCTTGAATTAAATTTGCCTGTACAGTCCTCTGTGAATTCATCCTTAGAAAGCAGGACATATTTTTAGCAGTAGGTATTTTACTAGAAAATTCTAAAATAAAAATATGAGTCCTTACTTTTTCAAAATTTGTGTCATCAGTGTCACCCTAACATTCTTTCAACTCTTCATTAGTAATTAAGTTTTCTGAGTCTTCACAGACGATAGCTAAATAAGTAATAGAAAGACAGTTAATGAAAATGCTGGTTTTAGTGTTCGATGAATGCAAGAAAGATTACTCTGAGGGGAAAATATTTGCATCAAAATGTAAATTAATTATTATTTCACTTTGTATCGAGTAGATGCAGAACTGTGTTCTGTCTGTAACACTGAATCTCAAAACAAATATCTACCAATTTCTTGGTCTGCTGCTGAATTGAGGTAATGTGAACAATTCTATGAAGATATAATTTATGCTAAAATAATTTCACTTATTTGCTGAATTGCTAAACTTCAGGAAAGTCATTCGAAGAAAAATTGGTAAGAAGGCAATCTGTTTTTAGTCATGGTCTCAGAACTATATATAGTATAAAATAAAATTATTCCCATGGAGATAAAATCAAAAGGAATCAATATCCATAGGTGATGGAAAGCTCCCAAGAGCTGAAAGAAGCTTTTCTTTTTTTTTAAACAGAGCTTTGAGAGACTGAGCAGAATTACAGAAGCAAGTGTATTCCCTTCCTTTTCCAGTATTTTTGCTCTTCCTCTTCCATCTCTGTTCTTTCTAATTAATGACTCTGCCGGTATATTGGTGGAAAAGAGTTATATATCTCATTTCTGTGAGACCATTGTTTCTTGTCACTGGTGAGTATTGCTTTCTTGCCTCAAAGGGCCAGTGGAAGATCCTGTGGTGGGGAGGTTGGAACTAGGTGTTCTCTAAGGTCCCTTCCAACCCAAAGCACTCTGTAATTCTATGATTCTAAAGGAAATAAGGGCAGGGAATGCCTAACAAATGCAAATCTTTTCAAGTAAAATAACCTGAAGTACCAAGCATCAACTGCTGTTGTCCTTGTCTGACTGGTCCAAAAATCACTCAGGTGTGTTGTCTAAAATGTGGCATCTCTCTTCCTTTGAATTTTTCTCTCATCAGTATAAAATGATTTCTGTGCAAGAGTAAGCAATAATTGCAATTACCTATTTGAAGGCAGGGTGGCTGTGAGCTCTGTAGTTCTTCTCCCTGTGTCTTTGCATGCTTTCTGCTTATGTTCAGTTGCAGTCATTCCTTGCTGGAGAAATGGCTTTTCCATCAGAAAAAAAAAACAAGTCTAGAGATACAAGTCTAAAAATACAATATCTAGAGATAGAATCTAGAGTGAATGAGGTATGTAAGGGAGAAAACAAATTCAGCTCTGCTCCACCTTAATTTAGTGACCAGAGTGTAATTTCCGATACACCATTATACTAGTGGTGACCACCCATTTTGATCTACACTAATACGGAATTGACTGAATTAGTAGTTGCTTCTCTCTTAAACCACCAGTACAGAATTCTAGAGATGGTGGGGGAAATACACCATTAATTCATGCAGGCTCAAATAAATGGGATTAATGCACTTTCCCCTAACTGAACAGCAGTTAGGTTGGTGTTTAAGTATCATTGTCTTTAGAACTCCACGATAATACCACAAAGTGTTTTCTTAGTTTAGTGTAAGGTTACCAGAGGGAGCACTCTATTAATCTTCAAGAAAATAGGATGACATAGCTCATACATCACATTTTAATTTCTGTTTCCTGCTGTGCCAGAGGAAAACCAGAAGGTGTGTATTTCTAGTGAGTTTAGGCAAAAACACTTTGCCAAAGCTTCTTTAAGAAGGAGAAGAATGAATATAATTCCATCTGCTCACTACTACATTATCTTAAAAGCACAATAAGGTGTAGAAAATCACTTCTCTGTGTGTTACCTTTACGTTCAGCTGCTCTGTAATAGATTTTTTTTAATCTGGGTTTGCTGTCAATCCAGAATGTCAGTTTTGTTTTGCCTTTATTTTTCTCCTTTGCAATGACACTTTTTTGAAGAAGTTACCTCTTGAAAGAACTGGGCAGGCCAGCACCACGCAGTGACACAAAGCAGGAGTACAAAGCAGCGTCTAGGGTAGTTAAAAGACTGGAAGCAATGTGCTGAGCCCTGCCTGGTAAGATGTGTGGAAAGGTAGAGAGAGTGTGAAACTAGAGACATGGGGAAGAACCTTTAACTGCTTTAACAACTTTAATTGTGGTGAAAATCCCAGAAATTGAATGGTATGTTTTTTCTATAAAACTAATAATAACTACTAATAAAATTTTCAATAAAAATATTGAAACCAGAAGAACAATTAAATGGGATTTTTTCCCCTCTCATTTTTCAGAGGAATAAAGCCATGGAATTTCAGAAAATAAGGACATATGCCTTCCTTTCTTTTTTTTTTTTTTTTTTTTTTTTTTTTTTTTTTTTTTTTTTTTTTTTTTTTTTTTAATTTTTTTTCCTTTTCTTTTTTTTTTCTTTTTTTTAAGATAGTGTTATCAGCAGAGAAATTGTAATTTTAATAAAGAGATAAATATTATAATGCTTAAAATTTGACAGTGATGATCATTTTTGATGATGAGCTGTTAAATGAAAGTGTAAGTGAGACCAGGGCTTCAGAATAACTAAAACACAGCTATAGGAACAGAAGATGCTACAACATGCAGCAGAACCATGAAACTGATAAAATTAATCAGTGATTTTCTGTGTTTCTCATTTTGGGTAGTAGTTTGTTGCTGAGAATCTAGTCAAAAGGTGTTAAAAGACTGATATATTAATTTTGCAAATGGTGAGAGAGGATTAGAACAGATTTGTAGAACATAGGTGTTTGTTTCTGTAATCTTTGAATAAACAGTTTGTATGAACGCTTTAAAAATTCATACAGCTATTTAAGGATTTGGAACATTATATATATATATATTTATTTATATATATATATATGTATAATAACAGTTTCCAAAGTTGCACAGTAGTAATGTGATTTCTCTTTTACATTCTTTTAAAAGTGAGGAGCAGTTGCATGTTTTCTATAATTTTGATAACGAACAAAGCGGAATCCATGATATTTGCAAGAATACTGAAGATGCATAATTCCATGATGTTTCATGAAGATAAACCAAGAGAGTTTTATCAGTTTTTCAATTTAAGACATTTCTGGCTTTGTGCAGAATAAGAGATACAACATCACAAAGAATAGCACCTATTGAGCAGGGGTTTTGAGCAATGCAATTTTAGGTGTTGGCATGTAGTGCTTCATTCACTACCCACCTCACTTTTGCATAAAAGCCATTAGAAGGCTCCAAAGGAGTTCAACGAAGATGGTGAAAGGCCATGAAGGGAAGTTGTATGAGGAGCAGCTGAGGTCACTTGGTCTGTTCAGCCTGAGAAGAGGAGACTGAGAGGAGCCCTCACTGCAGTTGCAACCTCCTCATGAGGGGAAGAGCCGGGGCAGGCACTCATCTCTCCTCTGTGGTGACCAGTGTCATGACCTGAGGGAATGGCCTGAAGTTGTGTCAGGGGAGGTTTATGTTGGATATTAGCAAACGGTTCTTCACTCAGAGGGTGTTTGAGCACTGGAACAGGCTCCCCGGGGAAGTGATCACAGAACCAAGCCTGACAGAGCTCAAGAAGCATTTGGACAATGCTCTCAGGCACATGGTGTCACATCTGATGTGGTTCTGTGCATGGCCAGGGTTTGAACTCCATGATTCTTGGTGTTGTCTTCCTACTCCGGATATTTTATGATTCTGTTACTTCATGGGGCATAGGGCGTTAAGGCCCTTGAGGGATATATCTGCATGTGTGTCCATCTGTGGGTTTTTTTAATTCCTCTGGAAATGAGAATTGAACAGCCTTCATGATAAATTTATTGCTGCATATCAGTCAGACTGAGCACTTAAATATGTTTATATCTTTTGCAAACTGTCTTTTTTACTTTTCTATTGGAGTACCCTATCCTAGCATAAAAAATATAAAAGGCAAGTCTTCCCTAGGCATCTTACTGGGCCAAGTGGGTTATAGCTGAGAAGCCAAGCCACAAAGCAGTGGATCACTGATTTAGGGAGTTAACAATCCAGCCTGTTTCACCTGATCAGTATTTCCCACCAGGTAGATGATTACAGCATTCTGACTGCCTTGGATTTGTCTTTCTACCTCTGTGGATAATAGATGGAGCCCAAAAAATAAATTAAGAATCAAGATTCTACTTAATTCTAAATAGCTAAAATTTATATTCTGTGTTTAACTTGTGGTTTCAGTAAGATTGTCTGGTGATCAAAAGAGCTACCAGATCTATCACTTGTGAGTGAGTAGTACCTTGATTATTCCCAAAAAGAAACAGGAGCAGTGGTGGTCTGTCCACTGAGAGTTTTGTTAACAGCAGTCCTGTGGCAGAGTTCAGATGGCTTGAATGGGTCAGGGACACCCAAGGGAAGTACATCTTTTGCATTCAAAGTATTTTTGGGTGGTTTTCTATCAGTACCAAATGTTTCAATTCTGAAGGATAACTTGCACCTTTATTTGGAGTCCTTTGGTGTGAACAGAAGGCGGCTTCAAGTGGGGACTTTGGCTGTGTCTTCTCTGTGCCTTATTTTCTGTCTCTGATATATTCAAAAATTACTTGGTGATCGTGAACTTAAACATATGTGGTGCTTTTCATATACTAAGTTGTGTTTTGGTAGAGTAGTAATATGTAGCAGATTGAGAACAGGCTGTTGGTCGTGCCTTAGGAAAATGCAGTTGCCTGAAAGCAGCACTGCTACATGCACATGCACTGCTAGCCCACATGCACATATTGGAGTGGTGCACCCTAATAATTCAGCTTCATACTTTTTAATTTTTCCTTACACTAAGACTTTAAAAAAAGTTCTGTGAGGTTTTTCTGGAATGTAAACTGTCATTGTGAGATATAGGACACTATATTAAAGAAAAGAATATTAAAGATTATACATATATATATATATAAATATAAATTATATAAATATATTATATAAAAATTAATATTAAAGAAAATACCTTTCCACTGTTTTGAACCTGCATGTCACTGAATTTGGTGTCACTACTTGCTCTTTGTTTTGTTTGCTCTGTGGTTTATGAAACAGCTTCATTATCAGGCTTGTTCTGATTGGGCTGATTCACTAGCAGGTGCTATTCCACTGGATTGTTTTTTTTCTTTTTTTAGTTAATTATCAAGAGAAAAACTGCATAGGATTATGAAAAGGCTAGTGGGAAGTATGGTACAGCCAGGTTCATATTCCTCTGCTACCAGTGACAATTCTTGTTTTCACTCCTCTGCTGCAGCTCTTGAGACACTGGATTTGGAAATTTAGAGTAATTTTCTATTAAACTATCTAAAACAGATTTTTTTGCAGCTGTCTCAGCTGCTTTGTGCTACAAGGAAGAAGTTGCTTACAATACTGACTGATATGTAGGATCTTCACAAGTACTGAGGTTAGAGTTCCTTTAAACAAACTTGAAGCTGACCTTATACTTCTTCATGCCACCTTATACTTCTTCAGCCATATACCTTTATTTATACTTGGAAGTGCCCATCTCACATCATGTGAATAAAATTTCATTTCGTATGCTTTACTTATGAAAATTGCTATAAATCTGTTAAATAATGTAGCTTTTCAGGGTAGGAGTAAACCCTTATAAATCTGTGTCATCAGCAGCATCTTTTAAAAGATGGCACAAATGGTGACATCTGGGAGCCAATTCATCATTTAATTAAATTATCCTGTAATGAAATCTGCCTTAATGAGATTAATTTTAATTATTAATCAGGAGCTGACATGGACACAAGGCACAATAAATAATAAATGGGAGCTGTGTCTGGTCTATTTCTAAGAAAAGACCTACTTTAGAAGAGCAGTGCTTTTCATGAAGCTGTGTTATGAGGTTTTTTGTGCTTTCATGATGTTTATTTTGTCGAATTTGATTTCCATTTCAAATTTTAAGGCAGAATATTAGTCCTCTTTCTGTTGAGCAACTGTTCTTTTAATATTTCATTTGATTCAATCCTTTTATAACCAGTCACCTTCATTCTTCAATAAAGAAATTCGTATTTCTGTACTTAATTATCATAAGTATATTTTAGAGGTAAGCAGTGTAGGTATAGTTTATTGAGGCTCTGCCCAAAATGTGTGAGACTTTGGGCTAGTCTGTGCTGTCACACCTGTGTTTACATGCATTCACATGCTCACACTGGTGCAACTTCTCCCACCTTCTGCTGTAATGTCCATCTTCTTGTGGACTACGTTAGGGTTTGTACTATAAATGCTTTTTACAAGGAATTTTGTGCTTGGCCATAACAGAAATTTTATCAAGGAAGTTCAGATGGCATAGGAGTAATGGTCTTGAAGGGTACCAACCACAAATGCTCCACAAGTCTTACATGAGGAGTGAATCTTTTTCCCATATCTCCATTAACAAGCAGAACACCACTGTGCAGTCACTTACCACTTGCAAACAGGTTGCACAAGTCCAGAGCTGATTAGTTGCTGCTCGTAAAGTGTTTTTTTTCTTTGGCCTCCTGAGCTGGGCACGCCTGCCTTCTGTATTTGTTTTGAAAGAACTGCCATTTGTTTTAGTTCCAGCATTTCATGAATATTTGGTTTCCATTCATTGTCTCTTGTTGAAAAATCATTTTGCTTCAGAAAGAATGAAAAGACCAAAGTTAGGACAAAAGCTGTTGATGCTGAGGAATGTCAGTAACAATCTGCCACATAGAGCAGCTCCTGATTCCAATTTTTGTACACTACCATTAACCTGGTAGCACAACCAACAGTTGAGCCTCATTGGGTGAGAGAAGCACCAAGTCCCAGAATGTTCTCATTGGAAGGGACCTGCAAGGATCATCAGATCCTATGCTGAGGTAACTAATATTCTTCAGTGGCACTCAGCACTTGTCCCCAAAGAATTTCCCTGCTTTGTCAGCAGTGGTGACTGGAGAAGGTAGCATATTCTAGTACCACCTTTGTGTAACCTTTCCTTCCTAGAAAACTGCACAGTCACATAACTATGTGGCATTATAAAAAGGATAAAGGGATTTGTAATCAAGTTCTTTACACTGCTGAGTATGTGCTAGAAGGTGGCTTTGTTTCTTCATCCCTCCCAAACTCACATAAATATACAATTTCAGCAGCTGGACCTTATGATGACTTATCACTTGCATCGAGCAGTGGAAAGAGCAGAAATAGATAGAAATCATAGACTGAAATTACTTCCTCTCATTTTAGGACTGTTGAAAATTATTTGTAACAGGAATTGTATGCATTCCAGAGATTTTCTTGTCTGCATCCCATAGCATTCTCGAGTGCCAAGGAATTTGAAAAGGACAGTTTTTACATTTTGTCAACTTTCCATAGATTCTAAGGGGATGTAATTGTTTACATAATACAGTTATGTTTGGATTGATTGTTCTACAGAGTACATGTTATATGGTAGGAGTAATTAAAACTATTATACAGGATAATTTTTTTTACTGAATCGTATTGCATACTCTACTAAATAAGTAGAATATGCAATATGATTCAATAAAATTTTATAAGATGCAAATTAAAGAAAGAAACATATCTCAGTCTAAAAGAGTGCTTTGTCTCATTTAAAAGTAAATCCAAAAAGTTCTGACAAAAAAACCATCAAAACTTGAAGCATGCCAAACTCTTAATGAATTTTTTTAACTATAAGAAGATTGTTTTGGGTTTGTTTTTTTTTAATTAAAGTCTTACAAATTTCTCAGTATATGTGACATATAGCATATATTTTGGTGTGCATAATTCAAAATGAACTTTTCAACTAGTAAGAATTTTAAGTCTCCTCTTACCCCCAAGTCCTGTTTTATGGAATTGTACAGAAGAGAGTTAAAGGGTTTGCATGCCTCACTATTGTTTTAGAATCCTCTCAGGAGAAGATCTGGCTGTTCAGTTTTTCATGCAGTTTCAAAAGGCATACAGAAGTGCTTTGCCTGGAACTGAGGACATTTGACAGGCTTAGGAGGAGAGGGTAGGTTCTCAAATGGATGAAGTTTTAACAAGTGAAATGGTCAAAAAAGATTGACTGACCTAACTGAAAGAATTACTCTTTAAGTGTAATTTTAAATAGTTAATATTTGAAGATGAGAGGGTTGGAGAATATTTTGAGAAAACATCACTATGTGATTTCCTTGTTCTTACACATTTTCAGCATCTGCTGAAGGCAGGTTGTTCAGCTCAATGCATATTTTTTGGTATTTTGAACATATCTACTTAGGTTCTTAAACAGAGAGTTTACTGCAGAAAGATGTACATTAATTTGGATCATGTCTGAGAAGATCATGGAGCATAATGCAATAGCACAGTCTCCCAAGCAGACTGCAGGGAGATCACACGTTCTGGGAATGCAGCGTGACTCACTCTGCTAGCACAGTGTGTATCCATTTGGGATCTGCATGTGCCTTGAAGCAGAATACCTTGTCCTTCATTAGAGGGGCTCTTTTCACTTGGTTCTGAGCCACTGAGCTCAGTGGCCAGTTGGCCCTTGTGTCACTGTGTTCTGTTGAAATGCAGGATGTACCACTGTGTGTCAGCAGACAGGTTTATTATTCTGCATCTGGTGGATTCCTGCATACATGTGTGCATTGCAGTCAAACTTTAAGTTGGCTTTGTTTTCCAGAAGCTGATCCAAAGCTCACTGATGCTTAGAGGAGTCTTCCAAGTAACTGCTGTAGGGGTTGGAACAAGTCGAGTATTATAATACAGGGCTGGGAACATTCAAAGAAAAGTCACAGTTTCACACACACACACACACACACACACACACACACACACACACACACAAACTTAGATTTGTTCAAAGGATTCATTATCCAAAGGCTATGGAAACTGTTTTGTTCAACAAACTGCACATAAAAATAATACTGTCCAGTCAGAAGAGAGAAAACTCCCTTCTGGCATGGTGGCTTGGCAATATCTGGTTTGAAGGGTGGGTGTGCACCCACACCCTGTGTGTCTGTGTTTGCAGAGTTGTCTGCTGATCCAATTCATTTGCAGCATCCAGGGAGAACTACTATTGCAAGATGTCAGTGATCTGTGGATTTATTTTAAAGGTTGTAGTTTTCTGTCCAGCTTCTCCCAGATGCATTCAATAGATGACAGATTTGAGAGTAATACTGGCTAGTCTTTATATATTTAACACTCTATCCTATTCTTTCATCAGGCACATACTGAGATCCGGACAAATGTTTAATATCATTGTTAAGTTGCAAAATTAAACCTTGGCCAGTGGGGACACCTTCTACTTGGAAGAGTGCAGCTCTGTAGAACCTTCTGGTGTTCTTGGGCAGGACAGCCATATTGCTGTGCAGTCCCCTAAAATTGCCTTGGCTCAAAGTCAAAACAATCCCCATGCTGTCAACTTAGCCTTCCCTTGACTGCTGAGAAGTGCCTGCTCCCCACAGGATGTGGACCTAAACTCTGCATTTGGACTTGTACCCGTTTACCTTTTTTTCCATGTTCTGCAGTCCCTGTTGGCTCCTACTGAGTATAAAATATGCCATTTGAAACCATGTTTTCATTAGGCTTATCACCCTTGCATACTGATCTGCTTTTGATCTCATGGGGTCTGTGTCTGTTCCATAATTGGTTTGTCCACATTTCCTAATGTATAAATGGATAAGGAGATTTTAGGTGAGATATCTATCTTGCCAAGAAATTGGAATTTGTAAGTTCAGCCAATCTAGATTTCCACCCAGTTTCTGCTGTATACATGTGAATATAAATTGGTTTCAGTCACTTTAATTTACATACCAAAGAGCCAGAAGAAGGTGTAAGTTACTATAGGAATGGATAACTGACTTATTAATGTGTGCTCCTTTTAGTTGCATTACCTGCTCATCCTTTCTCCTCACTCTACACTGTATCAGCAACATTTTTATAAGCTGAAACATATTTAGTAACTTGAATTCAGAAATTATACATGTAAAGATGTATTCTACAATCTGTGAATGAGTATGGATATAAATTTGCCTATTTAATGATTGTAGAGTCATTCATATCAGTCTTCAGGCCTGTTCTGCCATCCCAAGAGTCAAGACAGGGTCTGGCCTATGATAGATGTGGCCATGGTAGATCTGCTCTTGACTTCAGTGGTGGAAGATTAGATGTTAAAAATTTTGTTCTTCTTGTTCTTGTATAAGACTTTGTAGAATTAACTCAAGTCATTCAGCTTCCCAGGGTTGCCTGGTTTCAGTCAAAGTGTTTTAAACAACAACTCTAACTGCAGCTTGAACTCCCCCATCAGAAAAAAAACCCCAAGACTTTCTTTTGCTTTTTAAGGATATTTTAAAATTGGATTTTTCTTCTCCTTGACAATTTATTCATGAAATGTGTACCTGTCTAACATGACTCCTGAAAAATAAGTAATTTTGCAATCTTACACCTGTGATTCTCAGTTTAAATACTGTTAAAAAACAAGGATACTACATTTGCTATTTTTTAGAAATCTAAATTTGAGCTAATTATTTGGATCAACCTGCAGTTTGGATGCAAATCAGAGTTCCAGACAAATGCAGAAAAAAAATCATTTCTTTTATTGAAATAAGCTAGCCATAAATAGTTTGAATATATAACAAAATATTTTCATGAAAGTCTAAAGGATTTATTAGGCAAGAGAATTATTAATGGCAGATACTAAGTGAACTAATCATTATATTTAGACAGATTTTAAAAACCATCTGGATACATGAAAGTGTTGAAAGATATACAGGAGGATTTTCATATGTTACAAATTAAATTAATTGTTGACCTTTGAAAAAATGAGTTTGAATTGCCAATTAGGTTTTTTCCTGCTTAGATGCCTTTGAAGATCTGTGTATCAGAAACCTTCAAAATATTAGTTTGACTAGTGAAGCTCAGCTTCTAATTTTTTGTCCATTATATGGATTGGAAAAGGAAAAAAAATTCCTGCTTTTGCATATCTTAATTGAATTCCTTTACTTTAGAGGTAGAAGGAATTTATTTCCCTAGCTTTCCTGTCACTCTTCTTGAACTGAAATTAAAAGTGTCTAGGAAAGCTCATTTCTGTGCATGTGACAACAAAATATTTTTCCAAAAAACAAATAATTGCAAGGTTTTATCCATTATGATTCAAACAATTACCTATTTGGTATAGTTAGAGTTGTAGTTTACTTCTTAGTCTTGAGGTATACTAGAATTTCTAGAGGTATACTATATTTGTGTGTGAGATTAAAAATGGAAGTTCTCGTTTATATGTTTAGTAATATCTAATTAACACTATTTTTTTAAAGTGCTATTCACTCAGTAACTGTAGTGACTTCTAGTGTTTGTATGGAACCATGTAATTACAAATATAATTTAACATACTTGAAAGCAAATACAAAATATTTGAACGGTAGAAAATACCTGTATTTTGAAATGCGGCATCTCTTGACAGTTTTTGTATGTGGTAGACACAAGTCTTTTAAAATGTTTTGATACCTTTCATTCTTTCTGCTACGTTTCCAGGTACTCTAATAGCCCTTTGAAGAAACTGGCCATCATTTAGCAAGACAGATGTGCAGAAAGATAGCCATATCTACCACGCCTTTGGATAGTTTGCATGAGTGACACTGGTGCCTCCTTTCCTCCCCAGTCTTACCCTTGGTAGACTTTCAGACCAACTTAAAGTTGGAGGGGCATGTGAATCAGCTCATGAGCCAGCTCTTCATAACCTTCCAACCCTGTAAAATTTAAACATGAAAACAAAATCTGAACGATGCTTCTCTGTAACCTGTTGTTTATCATAATACACCAACTGCCTGTGGCAGCGGGTTAGGGACTAGGTGGTTGTTAGGGTGCCTTACAAGTCAAGCCATTCTTTGATGATGGTTATCTAATTTATGCTCAAAGTTAGTGAATTTTAGTTGTATTTTATGAGAATATGACATCTTTGGGGTTTTTAAGATATTTTTCAGCTCTAATTCGTTCATGCCTATTCAGTTAGTTGTATGCCCTTTTATTTAGCCAAGAAGTGACTATGAAAACTCTGTTTTAGTGACTGAAATGTCAAAAAACGCTGTGATTTAGTGCCCAAAATTCCTAGGTAAGTTTAAAAAATCTTCCAGACTGTAACATTTTTGTAGTAATCATTTTCTGCCTTTTTACTGTTAGCACAGCTCCTGTTTTTATATTCATTCTCATTTTTATTCCTTTTGAGTTGGTTTAGCTATCTGAATTTGCTCTCTGGCCTTCAGAAAATGGAGTCTGTTTAACTTAATTTTGATGAAGAACTCCTCAGCTAATTTATTTATTAAATTCTGAAATCTAAAAATCTGTAATATTTTATTAGAAAAACAGGTAATGAAAAATTCAATTTTCCATCTTCAACATTTAAGGACCCCTGATTTCATCTTTATCTGTGCTGAGGAGCTACATATGATAAACATCTAGAGAAAGCAAGACACAGAGTTTTTTTCATGCAGTAGGAAGCTGTATGATCTTTTCACATAGTGTCAAAAGGAAGGCATGAGTTAATGTTTTCCAAATGCTCAAGGTTGATTGTTCATTCACACATATGGTCTTTGAAACAGTCCTTCTGCACTTATTTCTGTTTGATTCCCTACATTCTGTTGAGGTGGTAGCTGTTTCAAGCTATTTGTCCCCCCCTCTGGAATTCCTCTTGGTGCTGGTGCTTAGGTTATTCTTAAACTTGGTGCACCTCCAGGTCCTATTTGTGTTCCTCTCTCAGTAACCAGCTCTGAGACAATGTGTCCCTCTGAGCTTGAAAAACTAACACACTAATCTGTGGTTGTCACTCCCTTTTTGTCTATATGGTAAATCTTACTATAGAAACCAGAAATTTAGATTTTGTTTAACTAACAACTAAAGTATCAGCCTCAAGGTTCACAGTGTTGGGTTTCTTTTTCAGTAAAGGAAAAATGAAGTCCATGCCTCGTGTTCAATTCTATTTGCTCAGCATGCTAAGGATTTGGAAGAATTACAGAATTCAGATATGGGAAATGAAAATTAATAAAGATATTCAAACCCCCAACCCTCCTTTATGGACTGTGACAGATACAGTTGACAGATGAGGTGCAGTAATGTGTATGCAATAATGACTACAATAGAGACAGTGAGTCAAGTGATGCAATATAGGGAGTATGAAGAGAAACTGAAATATATTTCAACCTAATAAAAAGGAATATTTTTCTCCCAACACATAATAAAGATTTGGAATTTACTGCCACTAGAGAACATGGATGTCTCTATGCCTGAAATTATTTCATGAAAAATAAAACATTCACAAATATTAAATAGTTTTGTTTTAGTCAGATAGAAATATTTGTATTTCATAAAAACAAATCCATATAGTATATAGCTAAGTTTGAACTTCTTTTCCTGGCAGATTGTTCCATAATTTCACCAGACCAGGGGCTGATCCTTGGATCTACTTTAAAAATCACCAGTAACATCCACTTTCATAAGCATGTCATTGTATCCTGTATTACCCAAAGATCTAATCTGGTAATCTAATTCGTAGTAGAGAATGAAGGCAGAGATATCACAGTTGGTATCTTCTAAACTGAGCTCTCAGCCAGCTCTGGAGTGCAGCACTCACTGAGGAAAAAAACTCGTCTATTCCTTTTCTGTTGGCAGTGGTTCCTGCTCCGCTCTCTCACAGGAATTCTGGGTGGGGGGACTGCATTTGGGACTGTCTGTTTTCCTACCCTGCCCTTCTGTGCAGGCATAGCCAGGCATTCATATGTTTTTTTTAAATGCACTTGGGAGGTTGTTTCGATTTTCCTTTTATCTCTCAGTTGTTTTAATACAGCATTTGTGCATTCACAGCAGAGACAGAAAGCAGAACTGCAGTTACACCCAGTAACAGGGTACTGGTTAGGGTTATGCCCTGCTCTGTCCAGATGTGACAGTTTTGGGCCAAATCACCATAAACCTTGCATGCATGCTTCTCCCAGTCAACCACTCTGAATAGGTGATACCATTTTTCTTGCAGTGAAACAGTTCTGCCTTATTTTAGCTACATATTTTCTCTGCCAAGTTGCGTATTTTCTCTCTCTACTGTGCACCTTAGGTTATTTAAAATACTCCTTGGTATTTTCTAATATTCGCTTGAACTCTTGCTAAAACTGAAGATATTTATAGCTGATTCATTTTGAATTAATATATGTGTGCTTGAAACGTTTCAAATCTCTGAAGTAATATTTTCATCCACTATATACTTTTTTTTTAGTAATATCTCAAGGTGTTTGTACATCTCTAGAAATAAGTGTGAGCAGTTAAGTCTCATTTCTAATTGCACATACTACAGTACTGTGTCTTTTTTGGTGAAAGCAAGTTATTACAAGTCTGGATAGAGAGAGGCTGAAAGCCCTGGTAGAAACTTAACACTTTTTCAATTCAGATTCCATTCTTGTGGTGATTTACACGTATGCCTAACTGCACACTGAATTAAACAGTTACTAAAGCCAGTGAAACAACTCACATGTGAAGAGATAATCACATACGTATGCTTTTTAATAGATTATATTGAATACTTGTATTGGCATAGAAACCAATATTTTGAAAAAAGTAATTTGCTTAAATGTGTATCTTCAAACCACTTCCTTGTATCCTAAAAATTGTCAAAATACAGTTATGGCTGTCTGAGAGAGAAGAAAAAGGTGTATTTTTACTCTCTTTGTAGGGTCAGTGACCAAAATCATCACATTACTTTCAAAGTTAAGGGAAATTGCTTTCAGGTACTATGAAGAAATATATCAATGGTTTTTACCTGTATTCCACTTGGGTTTAGTACTTGCTCTCAGTTTGGACAGAAGTTTTGTTTGCATGAAAAATTTACTCAGTTTTATTCTTTCATTTTGTGTGTTCATTCTTTCATTTCAGCTCACTTCTTTCTCTGCAGAATAATAATAAAACCCCCATTGAATTCTCTATATTTTATGCTCAGTTTTTAAAAGATATTTTTTGATATGATGAAAAGTCCAATTGGAAAAGCAGAATTCAAATAACCGTGTATAGACCTTAATTAAAACTTTTAGAAGTCTGTTTTAGGAAAATACAAATTTTGAAGTATACAATAAAAACCTTCAATGTTGGAATTTTTTTTATTATTATTTTATTTGAAGCACTGTGTAAGTAAGATCTCATGGCAGTGACAAAAACCTTGATTTCATTAAAGCTACTGAATCATGTTACAAAGTACTATGATTTGTGATATTCTTCATTTATATGTGAAGATCTAACTAGTAGATAAAAGCTACTTATTTTTGTTTCTGCACTTGTGTCCAGAAATAGAGATGATGATGTAAAGCAAGTAGGTCTTCCAAATGCTTGTGCTGATGCTGAGAGATTTGTTATGATGATGGAGGATGTTTGCTCTCCAGCTCTAGTCACTTGTAAGATGATCCACCTTTGAAGTTGCAGTAAAAACTCTGAAACACTATATTTTTGAGGAGAGTGGTGTTGAAATCTGTATCCTGATCCAGATTTTGTTCTCACAACAGTGCAACCCCATTGATTGTAGCAGAATTGCAAGTGTGATGAGAAGAAAACCGGGTGCAATGAAATAAAGCTTTATACACAGAAATTTAATTCTTTATACACAGAAATACTAGATAAAAAATAAAACACAATAAAATAAAGTAACCAAATTTTGCTACTGTATCATGAATAGTTTTAGATGGATATGTTACTCAAGGAGACTGTTGTCATAAGGGGACATTAATACCATTGTATTTCCAATTGCAAATCTATATGCTTGAAAAATACTGAGGGAATGTAGAATTCTTAGGTGTTTTACAAATTTAAAAAGCTTGTAGCGTTTAGTAACACTAAGTTAGTCACTCACTACACTGCAGTGACCAGTTGAATGTTACGATATTTTGGCAAAACTATCCACATTCTGCTTTAGATTACTGGGGTTCATTCCACCAAAAAAAAATGATGAGTGCCTCTAAAGAACAGAATGTGACCCTGTGTTTCCTAGGAATAAAAAAATTAACTTAGGCTTCAGCGTGAATTAGCTTAAAGCAAAGGGGGAATTTAATAAAATCGCAGAGCAGGAGGAGTAAGCAGTATGCTTCCATTGGAGAAGAAGGGAATAAAAGGCTATAGTTTAGCACAGCAGAAAAAGGAGCAAGCTGCTGAAAGCTTGGATAATTTGGGGATATAGAAATGTCACTTCCTCCCTTTTCCAGGTTGTGAAATTCTTTGTAATTCCCATTGGTAAAGTTGCCAACACAAACAAAGGCAGAAGTGGAAACTTCCGTCCAAGTCCTCTTTTAATGAGTAAAAAGACATAGACATTCAGGGGAACAAATTTGTCAGCACCATCTTCCCCAAATCAAGAAAGAATATAGAAAATTTGTCAATTACTTATGGTGAAAGATTGTTAGAATTACACTTAAGAAATTATTTTAGTATCAGATGTATATCTAAAAAATGTAAAATACTAACTTGTCTAAAAGTTATAGTGTCATTTGTAGCTTTGGGAGAAAAATGTCTGTGTGATACCAGAGGATTTTGTTTTATTTTTTTTAACTTGCTATTAGCCTCTTTATATGAAAAGACGGAGACCTCAATAGTTACTATGGCTCAGCAGGACTTTCAGAGTATGGATTCTTTATTAAAATATTCGTAACATATTGCATAAAAGCTATAAAGAACATTGCATCAAAAAGAGGTTAAATTTATTTTTCTTATTTTTGATATCTATTTTGTTAAAAATAGGTAGGACAGTGTTTAGTATTTGCCTGAGAAAAGCTGTTTCCAGTAAAGGCTGAGTTAACTGACTAGTGAGCTACATATCCAGATGGAATGTCCACATGAAGGGATGGAGAAACCGAAGAATTTTCACCATGTAACTCATGTTTGCTGTTACTTTTTACTTAAGGCTTCCTTTTCAGTTTTGTATGCAGCAAAAAACATTTCTTTATATGAGGTTTATATATTTCTTTTTATAAGGCTTCCCTAAATTTATGAAAGATAAGCTTCATTCACTCTCAACGAGAACTTTTCTCTGGTTGTGTTTAAGGGAGTTTACTGGACTGGGAATTTTTTTCCTTTTTTTTTTTTAATTATTATTATTACCAGTTTAGTTTTAGTGCATGCATAAATTTTACCTTGTTTCATTGAAAGTTTATATTTTTTGAAAAAGGAAAGTGGAATTTTTCTTACATACTTACATATCAAGGGAAGTGCCCTCAGTAAAAACTGCTGACTTTATTAATCCTTTAAACTGAAGAAGGCCTAAAAGAGTTTATTTGCTAGGAAAGAGTCATATAGCAGATCTTTTTCAAAGTCAGCCATTCCTTAATTCCCATGTCTCCCAAGTCAGAACCTAAACACCATCTTTTCCATCATGCAAAAAGCACTTCCCCTACCACACTAGATTTTGCTCCAGGCACAAATAAACAGTGTGAGTCCTAGCACTGTGCCCAGAAAGGTCGGGATCTATTGCTGCTGCTCCCACTTTTCCCTGCCCCGGCACAGAAGTACCACCTTGAAGTGGTTTGCATACCGCAGTGTAGGAATCCCTGCCTTGGTTGTCTCCAACCTGATACTGCTCCAGTTTTCTGTTGAGAAGGTCTGTAGTAATTATGGAGGTGCCAGTCAGCTTTCAAAATAAACAGTGAGTTAAAGCAAGGATACAGCCCGTGTTTTATCTGCAAGATCTATCATGCCATTCCTCAGACCATCATTTTGGACTGTGTTCACTGTAGTAGTCACATGTGCACAGAGGGAGGGGGGATGAGGGAGGAGAGCTGGTCCTGTCACAGAAGCAGAACAAAATCTGAAAGAAGTGATCAGTGCAAGCGGTGAAGAGCATTGTACACATCTGGAAACAAGAGAGGTACAAATGGACTGACTGCATTTTGTGTACTCAAACTGGATGGTTACCTGGAACAGGAGGTGTGGCTGAGAGCTGTCAGATACGCAGATGCTCTCACTGAGTGTCTTTGAACTCTTAAGAGTTAAAAGGATAGAAAATGAGGCCTGATGATAAGGAGCTCAAGTCAAAAAACTCCAAATGGTTCAAGCTCTTCCTTCTCTTGCAGCTTTTGAGATCCACTTCAAAAATTGAAACTCATTCTGAACTTTCACATACAGTCTCTCCTGTACTTACTTAAATAAACTTTTTATTTGGTCATAATATAAACTTGGAAGATTATACTAGAGTTGACTGTAGAGCCATAAATAAAACTAAGATTTCAGAGCTGAGATCATATTTTTGCCCAACATGTAATAATTATCGGGGATTTGAATGAATACTCTTACCATTTATTTTTTTTTTACCTTGGATGCCTTTTAGACATAGCATGTCATATATCAGCTTTCCCTAAGGAGAAATTATATGAAAAATCTTTTCAGAAAGTTTTCACCTTGAACTTGATGTGCATTTTGTAAAGCTCAGATTTTATTTATTTGTTTATTTCAAATCAGAATTAGTATCACGGATACTTAAAACGGCAGGTGTAAATGACTGGTAAGTGAGTAATTTTTAGAAAAAGATTCAGTGAAACCAGTGGGAGTAATGGAGACGGAGACAAAATATTTTGTTGCCCATTGCAACAATTTTATTGTGTTGGCCATTAATGTTTCAAGTTAAGGGCTTGATATTTTGGTTTAAAGGCTGAATTTCAAGACTGCAGAAATAAATCAGAAACTGCAAGTGCTGCGAAAACAGAAGACCAAATAGAAAGACCTTCTATTTAACTTTTATTTAAAAAGTGGTGTTTTAAAGTTCTTTCAGGAATGTTATTTGTAAATATGTACAGTCTGTTGTTCTTATAAATTTTTGTTTACCGTATGTAATTCTTATTTATGTTCATAAACTTTTTCAGTTACCGCTGAAAATCTGATATGCTCAGTTGTCTGTTTTTTCTTTGAACTTAAAATTTAGCTGGCTTCCATCAGTTTTTCAATTATTGTATTGAGATTACGAATCACAGAATCACGGATCTTTCTTTCCATCTGTTTTCAGTCTCTTTTCTGAGATTTACTCAGTTTTTAGTTTTTGAAGGCAGTTTCAGTTGTGAAAAAAGTTGTGTTTTTAAATCCAGATAGTATCCATTGTTTTGTTATTGTTCTCTGTATCCAGGGAGAGTCTCTCTGCAAGGCCAAGGTGAACAAGGAGAGGGAAACTGGTGGGGACTGTGATGGAACCTCAGGCTTTGCTCTTAGAAGCCTCAGGCTGATCAGTGCCCAGGCAGAACGGAACACATCTTTAGTGGTGGCTGAAGAGTCTAATAAATACAACATCGTGTATAGATACAAGTGTTAGAATAAGAATGATCTTATTTTGATCCTTTGATTTTACAGACAAGTCCTGGAGTGGGTGGGAAGCACTCATGAAATGAAATTCAAATGGTAATTTTTCTTTCCATGAAGTCTGATGAATTGCCAAATAAAAGTCAGATAAAACATGGAAAACAAAACTTACAAGTCAACAAAGCCATCTTGGAGAGGGTTGTACATTTAAATCTAATTTAAATTTCATGAAAACGCATGGTAGTTTGGATCTGGGAATTTTTCATTTATCTTTGAACTAAAAATACAAATTAACAAGAAAATGTAAAAGCAGTTGAGTTAGTTTTTTGGGAAGAGCTAGGCATGTTGGAGGTGCCATTATATCATCATTCATTCCGTGGCTAAAATTTGCCACCCCCAGGACCTGTGGTGACTTGCCAGCAGGGAAATGTGGACAGACCACAAAGAGAGGAGAATCAGAGGATGCTACAACTCTCTTGATCAAAACATCTGCCAACCCTCTGAATGCATGATGCACTAAAGAATTCAGGAACATACCTACTGTCAGTGAATTTGATCTTTAGTTGTGAAACTGTTGACCAACCCAAAATCTCACAGGCATCCCTTTCTCCAAAAGTATCTCTACTTACATTCTTTTTTTTCTTTGTGATTTTTATCATTTTGGTGATTGAAAAATGTGATTCTTGGGATGTGTTAGAGAAGGTTGCTCAATGGCAACAAAATCTGCTGCTGCTGTGTGTTATTCCTTGCAATATACATTGAGAAGTGGTTCATGTCCTATAATGGAATCTGAAGGAATAGTAAAAAACCAACTCACTTGCAACTCAGCAATGTCAGTTTGTGACATTGCTTAAAGTATAAAGGCTTGCTGATAAGGCTTTCTTTTTTGTATTCTCTGTTTTGCAGGCATACAGTGAACAACAGTATCTAATACAAAGTTTAGAACAGGAAAAAATAATAATGGAAGTAATTTTCACTACTGTGGCTCTAAACCAAGAAGTTTTGGTTGCAGAACTGAGAAATTCAAAATACTACCATTTTATAGTTTCATATTTTCTGAAATGAATGCAGTTTTTCTTTGCTAATGTCTGCCGTTTTCCTTTCTATTACATTTAAATATTTAGAATGATGTTGGAAATAAAGGGTATGAAGAAGCTTCTGATTTACATGCCAATAAAAAAATATCTCCCCCTTCGTAATTGCAATTTGAAGAGAAGTTAATCTAGTTTGCAGGCATGTTGGGACAGTGTTTTCCCTGTCAGTCATTCTGAGAAAGGAACACATGCTGTAGATGTAATAATTTTCTCTGGTTGTCTTTAGACACTACTAGATTGTGCACCAAATTCTGGTAATGAAATTTTTTATTGTCACGATGTGATAAATACCTTTGCAAGTGTCTGGGACTGTTCTCTGCCTCCAGGCATCCAGACCTGAGAAACAATAAAATTGTCTTATGTAGCTGGGAAAAGGGGGAAGGCTGGTGTTTGTTTCTTTGGTCCTTTCGTTCTCAGTGTTAGTGTGTGATGGAAGACGGGAATACAGAGGTGAAGTGGTGGCAGGGAGGGGCAAACAATCTGCTTTGGTTTGAAGCTGCTGAGTGAGAACTTCCTGCACACAGAGGTGGGCAGAGGGAGTGGTGGTGTGCTCCTAAACTGTTGGTGGAGTCCAAGCCCAGGCTGTTTTTCCTCTGTCTGATGTCTGGGAGAAGAGACAGATTTTGTTCCTTACGTGCTACTTCTTATCTCCACTACTCTGAGGACTCTGCAATTCATTGAGTAGGATTAGAGCCTGGGAGCCCCCTGTTCATGTACATCCTGGTGCTTTCAGTCTTCTTTGGCAGCACTTTTTGCAATAGCTTTTTCCTTTGTTTCCTTTCTTTTGGTGCTGAAAACCCCAACTAATCTTGATTAGCCACCCTCCACATCTGATGTGTTGTTTCAGCAGTTAAGAATGAGGTTATATCCAAAGCTGATGTCAAAAACAACATCTGAAAGCTGATTATGTTCTCCCCACTACTTTAAATATGCTTCAGTGGGTTTTCATTGTCAAAGAGGTGGGCCTTCATTATACCGCATAATGCAGTAAAATGAGGATTACTTGGATTTCAGTGCATGAGATTATAGCAGCTGACAGACACCTGTTTAAGGAAGTATATTGTATTTCTAAGGGCAAGTATGTTGTAAAAATTGAGCCAGATTTCACATGAAAAAAACTTTTGTATTTGAACTTCATTGGTAGGTTTAAGTACAAGAAAAGGCTTTAGGATGTATTTATTAGTGGCCCTTATAGTCCTGACAGTCCATTCTAATAATAAAGCATGGAACCTGTCAAATGATGGCACAAATATCCTAATCTGAACTGACATGGCTTTCTAGCCCAGTTCATCAATCATGTTTTATTAGCTTTAGCAGAGCCAAGCTGCTATCTGTCATTTTGATGCTGCAGTGGTGACAAAAAAAGGTGCCGAAAATGTGCTACAGGTGTAACTTTCACTCAGAGCATTTCTGAGGAGCAGTCAGACTTGTATTTGCATGGGGAGAGAGTGCCATCTTCAGTTTCAAATCCCCACTGAAACAAGGCTGAACTTACAGTGCTGCCCAGTGACTAAGGAGTGAGGAAAAGTACTGGCAGAAATTTGGAATTATTTTTTTTGTAGGATTTCTGAAGGAAAATACTAAACACCATTTTCTTGTCCTCATTTTACGATACAGTTAATTTAGAACTGTCTGTTGTTAAAAGCAATTTTCAGGTGGTTTATTGTTTTGGTTTGCAGTGCTGTATGAAGAAAACAATTGCCAGTGAGATCACAAACCTCTTGTAACCAGTAGCACTTGTATGCCTAAAAAATGAGAGCTAGGAGGCTCTACACTGCTGTGGATGTACTGTGTTTTACAAGAACTATGAATTCCATGTATTCTTTCAGCCCAGAACTCACTTGGTGTTTTCACTGGGGTCCTGGCACTTGACCCTTGTTTTTCTTGGCTCTGTATCATTTTACAGCAGAGCTCGAGGACACTCCTCATCTCTTGTTTCCAGCATGTTAACATATTCAAGTAAATATTATCTGGCACAGACACATGCATTATCCTTCTGGGGAGTATTTGTAAAAGTTTTAAATCCAGATCAAACAATGACATCCATCTTCCTCTTGAATTTCTTTTATTCACAAGATGAATGTTGCTGGCAAAATTCTTTGATCTTTAAAAAGACTTTCTGTTGCTAATATTCACAGACAAGGTAGGCACTTATAAATACCTGAATTACTTGTAGAATATATGCCCAGGTATGACTTTTCTGTATATTTTAACACTTAATAGGGCTTTGCACAATAAGGAGCAGATGTGTCATAGCGACAGCAGGCGAGCAGGGACCAGGAAGGTGGTTTCATTAAAAGAGCCTTGGGATAAATGCAGCACATTAGATACCCACTGAAAGACAGGAGCTGTTGATGGGGTGACCTCTGAATGCAAGTCATCTTACTATAAACAGGAGGGTGTGGAAAGCCATTGGACAGAGCCAAGCTTGTTTACTATCTAGATCTCCTCCTAGTTAACTTAAGAAACTGGACTGTGCTAGGCTCGGCATGACAGTTCAAGGAAGAACAAAGTGTCTTCAGTTTTCTCAAGTTTAAAGAATCCTGGGTGACTGATGCAAAAGTTTTTTGGTCCTGAAAACCTGCCTGCACACCTTTGCTGCTCGACAGTGGAAGTTAATTAGTGTGAAACGTAACAGATATTCTCTTCTTTTTTTCTGTTCTGGAAACTGACTTTGCATATCTGGGGAATTGGTTTCTGTTCTTCAGAGACTACTGAGGTAAGGCTTTGATGGATTTTAATTTGGAATATTGCTGCAAATGTTGTTTAGTGATAAAATGGGAAATATAAATGAGTATTAATTCCCATTCAGATTTTGTTCTGAAAAGGAGATATGATTTTAATTTCTGTAGTAGCACTTTTGAACTTGGTTTTGGAACAACGTATTTGTTCGTAGTGGCTCTAGAGTGGAGGAGTTTAGATAGGTCACAGGACTGGATTAATCAGGTTCTTTCAGGAGCAGCTTTTGTTTATCACAAGAGGTTATTTGTTAAGTACTGTAAAAAATAAAAGATGCCATTCTGTAATGGCCTGCAAATATCACATTTTGTCAAATCTGTGAGCAGTTCCTTGGTGTGTTATTCAATAACATTTTTAACAAGCACTTAAAGGCCAGTAGGCTGAGACAGGTGTCTAGACGTAAGTGGAATTCAAATTAATTATCCCTAAACTACAAAAACTGTGGATGTAATAGATGTATGTTCCTAATACTTAATTCAAATCCATTTACTTATTTTCTAAGTTGATTAGACATGCATTTGGAACAAATAATGCCAAAGTGTAAATTTGCTAAAGCATCGGTCCTACCTCCTCCAAATTTCACTGTTTCTGCAACGTCATCTATTATTTTTAATACACTTTGCAATTGAACAGACCATTTTTTTAAAATAAATACCGATTAAAGCTTTCTTCAGGGAACCCATGTGCATGTGCTGCTGTTGCACTCAGATGTTCCCTGCCGTGGGGCGCGCGCAGCAGCAGCGCGAGCAGCAGTGCAGAGGCCAGGGTGGGAGCTGGCATGGGGATTGCTGCTCCTTAAATGTCTGTTTCATTCAGGGAAACTCAGCCAGGGTTTGCTCTGGGAGTGCTGTTTTATTATCCTAGAGCAGCAAGCACAGTCCCAGGAAAGAAAGAGCAAGGCAATTTGGTCCAGCTGTAAACAGGCATTTACATCCACAGGGATCTGTAATAGGTAGGGAACTTCTTTGGAAGAAAGGTATGATAAATTCTTACAGCCAGTAAGTTCTTCGATTTTGTGCCTGTGGTCTGGTAAGCAGCAAGCGGCAGGATCCAGTTACAGGTTTCATTTCTTGGTCTGTTCACTATTTTCTGAAATACATTTCAGCTAAACAGCTTTTGACTGACTCAGTAACTTCTATGCCGTTACAATTTCTTCTAAAGTAAATCAAATGTAAATTTGAAAAGGGGATATTAACCAAGCAATATTTTAAATTACTGAATTAAAAAATGGTTCTTGCCAAAGCATTTTTCCAAGATAGTTTGATATAAGATATAAAAGTATATCTTGTTAAATGGTACCGCAAATCAAATAGCAGAAACCCTGTGTGAGTACAGATAATATCAAGCAAAAGAACTTGAATTTGGCTTTGGGAAACATCTCTATATTTGTACGTTTGTATGATCATGCACGTACATATATATATGCGTGTTAGAGTGTTCATACAAGGAAGCTAATTCATCTGTTACAGAAATTAGAAGTCAGGGTTATTTTCTTAAACAGAATGTGGTTTGTGAAAATGTATGAACATAGTGTTAAATAGAAGAAGCAGATGAAAAACCACACTGCATACTGTCTCGTTCACATGCTCACCTGTCATTTTTTTCTGTTCTTTTCTTTGCAAATAGCTATACATTATTTTATTGAATTTACATCTACTTTGGGAGAATAGAGGAAATAATTTGTACTTTATTTAGTTTTAAGTTTTGAATTGTAAAACTTATTTAGTGAGTGTTATTCACAAAGGATTAAAAATATAACATGTTTCAATATTTTTAAATAAAAGGAGAGCATGGCTCTATTAAATTTATGTACAAAATGTACATAAACAGTTTGCAGAATTTAATGGTTTATCTAATATGCTACTTGCTTCCCTTTTATATTTTATTTTATTAAAGATATTTTCAATCATAATGCTGGAAAAAATAAATAATATACATTTCAGTAATAGCTTAACTAAAGATAGTATCTATGTGGTTTATTTCTCTTTGCAATATTCAGTCATTGCTCTGAATTAATACATAATTAAACAGTATTCAATTGTAAGTAAATATCAGCAGAAAAGGTGAAAATTTTTGAAAAAGCTGATTTTAAGATGGATCCCTTTTTAGCCCCAGAAGGATGCAGTTAAAAATAGACATTAAAGAAGAACATTGATTGATTTAAAAAGCATAATTATTGTATTGTTTGCATTAGGTTGAACAAAAATCACTAGGCAGAATCTCAGGATAGTAAAATTTTCCTGTTATTTTACCTAGGGCTAATAGATTATTTGCTTCCTAGATATTGAAGAAAAGTCCTTTGCTTGTTCTCATGGTAAATCTGTAATTGTTCTTCACATTAATTTCAAGGATATTTAAAAGTCAATAACTGACCTTTACAATCACATAAGTTCTCATCTGCTCATCTGGTATAAATAATAATAAAACCTTGGAAGGTAAAATAATCTGAAGTGATTTAACATAAACAGAGATTCTGTGTGTATTATCTGTATTTATTTGCACACATGCACCAGAAGGTGCTTTGGTGTGTTTACATGAATGATTGAACAATTCATTTTATCAAAGGTGTTCTCATGGATAAAATGAATTGTCCCATTATGAGATTTTTGCTGTACTTGGAGTATTTGTGCTGCTATCCCAGGTGAGCTCTGCATTCAATTAGAGCCGCAGCTAAGAACCAAATGTCCATGTTGCTCTGAACATTCAAACTGTTAGCTCCACTGAAGCACAGTTTAACTTGATTGATACTTGGATTTTAAAGCAAATAAGGACTAACTTTTGCCCGTGGCAAAATATCTTTGAAGTTTCATGCCTGTGCCGAGGCTGGATTAGCTAAGTGATAGCACTGAGGCTGGGACTGTGACCCTGTTGTGCTTGGCAGGTTGTGATAAATGGAGGAATCTTTCTTAACCTCGTGGCCAAAACATTCCAGGATCAGGTGGGGGAGACAGGAGAGAAGGGAGGAGAGTGGAAAGATGCAGGAGATTTGAGCCAGAGACAAAGGACACTTGCTCATTTGTCTGGAATAGGAGTGAATGCACAGAGTCTTGGAGAAATGGCTGCAGATGCATTGAAAATGTACTTTATTGTAACTCCTGGGCATTGCCCTGGACGCATGAAATCCATCCATCACTATGAAGCTGTCTCTTTATTTTTGTTTTGAATGCTTTGAGAGTTTAGAGAATCTTGGTTGTTATATTTTCCTAAACTGAAGAGGGTTTTTTTCTTTAGTGTTTCAGATGAATATATAAAACCATCCAAAGTAAATTGGAAGAATTCCTTATTCCAAGTAACTGCCTGCTGGCTAAAGAATTTACTGGAGGACAGCAAATATAAACAAAATGGTATGAATTTGGAAAAACAAACCCCGACAAAGTTAATTGATTGCTTCTGAAAAGCTATTTCTACTATTTTGTATATAAAACACCTTTAAAATTAAAATATACTTTCAAGTATTTTAAAATCATGCATTTTAATATAGCACTATTAATAATAAATGAAAATCTCTTTAGGTATACAAAAGATCTGTAGTGAGATATTACCAGTCAAATTTTCAAACCTGAAAAAAGAGACAAAATTTGCCTACATGTGAGCTGAAATACGATCTGTCAAGTGGTTCTTTCTTCTGGCAGCGTTTTAAGAGCTATATTGCCTCTGATGTTGTCCCTCTTGGTTAATAATAAAAAATATACTATTAGCAGATAGTTGGAGATTTATTTACATACTTTATGCTGTAAATACAGATATTCTGACTAGTGCTAAGAACTACAGCAAAATACAAGTGACAATGTGATTTCTAATTGTGACTGTTGCCGTTACTAGTATACAATCAAATGCATATTGTATTCTTGTGTATAGATACTATTAATAATTTATCCTTTTATGATTAATTTCCCTGAATTGCATTTTAATCCTACATTATTAACAGGGTTTTTAATTAATGTTGTATTGTAAATGTTCATTAATATTTGAATAATCAAATCTAAATCATATGTATAAAAAGTAGTCTCACTGCATAGAAGTTTGCTTCTGTGATGCTCCCCAGCATATAATAACTATAATGCACATTATGTGCAATATATTTTCCTATGTATTTATTAGAAAAGATTTTATCTGTGGTTTGCCTTTGCTAAATTATTATTCTTTTCCTTATATTAAAAAAACAAACAAACAAACAAAAAACCCCCCCAAAAACAAACAAACAAACAAAAAAAACAACCAAAAAAAACCACCAACCAACCAACCAAACAAAAAAACCCCAAAATATAAGAGACCCATTTACTAGCAGCATTTTTTTCACTTTTACTGCCATGTTCCAAAGGCACTGAAAATTAAAGTAACCAGAAACAAAGTAAATTTGGTTCCCTGATGGTACAAATGCATGTGAATAGGTCTTTAGTTTATATCCAGTGTTTATGAGATTTTACACTGCAGCATTGTGTGTCCTTTTATTTGACCTCTAACAAATTATTTTTTCACCAGTCGGATAACATCTGAGCCATAAAAAACTGATTATTTCATTTTCACCATCAAGTAGTTTGAAGTACAAATAATCTTTTGCATCCTTACTATGAAAAAAATATGTTGCTGAAGTTCTTAGTTATCTGATGTAGTTTATAGTTGTTACAACGGCTGCTAGAAATTGTTGCTAAAATTCTAAACAAATTAGCTTTTGTAATGTGGGAGAACAGAAATGTATGAAGCTAGGAAAAAGCAGAGCTGTTCACTGTAAGTATACAGGAGATTTACTTGGTAATTTTCTAGGTAGACTATGATGAGCACTTGTTTATTACCTTCTCCTTCCACTTTTTTCAATAGCTTTGAACACACTTTTTAAAATAATTTGTAGCATAGTCATTTGTGTACACTTTAAGCAGATGGTTTTAATTGGAATAACCTCAGTGCATTGTGCAAAGAATACTAGTGTTGTACAATTAGCTGATGACTTCAGCTTGGGCTGTTTTCATGGACCAAATTATTTGTTCATGATCAGATTCATAGATATTATCTGTGGAAAAGTCAGATATTTATAGCTGAATACCTTTGATCTATTACCAGGAGAAAAGCTACCACAGAATAGCAGAACAGTTTTTATTGTTGGGACTTTGTGGTGGGTTTTTTTTAGTTTTATTTTATTTTAGTAATGTTTTAACACAATTCACATCTTCCACAATGCCTACAGGATCCTGCCAGCTGTTAATAGGTAGGCAGGTGCTGGGTTAAAATCATGTTCATATTACCTGCTCATATTACCTTGTTCATCTCCTTCCAACCTGTCTTATTGCTCAGCTCCACCTGTTGCTTCCTGGCACTAATTGAGCCTCCTGTCCTACAAAGGCATATTCAGACTTCCCTTCCTTATTCTGAATTGTTGCATTGACAGTAACAGGCCAAACCACTGCAATCTGATTTAGGCTTGAGCTTAAATCTTTGTGGGCTTGTCCCAAGCTTGACAGCCTGTCTGCTCAGGGAATGCTTTTTACTGGAGGAGTGAATACAGCATCACCTCAGGCAGCTGTTGCTGAAGCCCATGTGGAAGTTGGCAGAGCTGGATCTCACTCTGCAGTCATTGCAGTTGATCACAAAGTTGGTCACACTCTGCATTCTCAGGTCTCCACACATAAAAGTGCTCTTGCCTTTCAGGATTGTGAAGGAGCGCAGTGGATAGCAGGTATTTGTTACTGATTAAAATTATCAACATTTAGATAATGAAGAAGTCAGATGTTCCTAAATATCTGTGAGTTATGCTCAGATACATTTTCTCGTTTTTCTCTTACTCTGTGTTGCTTATAATATTGTCAATTGAGTATGTTTGTCTCTCCTGAGAGATGAAGAAGGATCCAACAAACAAAGCGACTAGAGTCCTTACTAGCTGCACACAAAGAAGTGTGCTAAAAATCTGCAGTGGTTTCTCTCCTTTTTTGAAGGACATGTGCAACGTTACCTCTGATTCTGTATGGCATATGTGGGATGGACAGGTCACACAGAGTGGATTATGCTGGTAGGTAATGACTGGTCTCCTACCATTGCATCTGGCTCATACAGCTTGGGTAAAACTACCAAAAGGGAAGAAAAGTTGGCTGAAAAGTATCTGAGCAAAATTGGCACCAGTGAACAAGTGGGTGAACTTGGAAGAGCTTGTAGGAAGAGCTTACCGTATTGTCTGGAATAATTCCAACCTCAACCTAGGAACGTTTTTGGATTGCCAATAAATCAAGCTGTCATGTAGCTGAATCTATATACAATGCTTTCAGTGTGCCCAAACTATTCCATCCCATTCTGTCGGACCATGATCTGAGTCAAGTATTCATTCATTCTTAAACTTCTATAAAGACTTTAGTGCTTGAAAACTAATTGGTACAAAGGTCACATGAAGTAAGGGTATTGTGAACACATTAGAGCTGTTTTTCTCTTCCTGAGCTTTTTGAATACAGTTCAAAACTACAGTCCTTGTCTTTAAAGGCCCTTTAGCTCTGGGATGAAGAATGCAGCTGATGAGTATGCTTTTCCAAGACAGAGAGGATAGTGAAACTGATGGTTTTCAGACATTGCTTACTTAACACTGACCCAGCATTGGTGGGTTAGCTCTCAATGGAGCTAAGAAACAACATAAATATGACCAAGAATAAGGCACATTTTCTGGGGGCTGATCTCCTTTAACCATAGCGCATGGCAATATGTATATTAAAAACACAGAAGACAAACAAAAGAGTACAAGGAGAGTAAAAGAAATTCTTTGCTAAATCAGAATATTTTACACGTATGTATTTCATAATCTGTAGTGTGGATGAATATTTGATAGATGTGAGCTCATGTTGTTCACTGCACTGGGGTATCAATATGCTCCTTGGTAGAAACCAGGATAGTGAAGAACAGAAAGGAGGAGATGATCGACAAGGCCATTTGTTTAAATTTCATTTAAATGAGAGATGGAAAAGTTGTGACAAGTGTTCTTTGATCTCAAGGGGAAAGACAGATTATTTTCTGATGAGGCAAAGGAGTCAGGAGAGAAGTTGTTCTTTGTTCCTGTGGGGGTCAGTATGTAAGCTCTTGGGTGAGCTAAGGGGAAGCTGGATTTGAATGAGACACCAGCATTGTCAGAACAGAGAAGTGCCTTGAGGCAGAGATACTTGACTTGTGGTGGAGAAGTCAGCATTAGCAGTTGAAATACACTGTACTGTTTCTCATACAAGCTGGTTTCCACATGAAAAGAAAACAGCATGTTTTATTATGCTTTATAGCACAGTACTATAGGTCTTTAACAAAATAGCTTGAAGTATTTGCATGATCTATTTGCAACATGGCCAAGTTAACACAGCCATAGGAACATTAACTTTTGAACTTCCTGACTTTCATTGCTTTAAATTTCAGCTTCAAAGTTTACTCTTTTTTTCTTTGCATTCGTTGGCCCTAGTTGGTTTTGAAAAGCAGGAGGAAAGAAAATACATTCAGGTTTTCTGAAGAGGCTCTTGAATTTTATGCATATAACAGGAGATGACTTAGTATTTCTTTGAATATTAAATGATACCTCCAAAGCAGTTTTGATACACCTAGTTTACTTACCGTATTTCTGTAGAGCTGAGGAATCAGAAGATGAAATCTAGAAAGCATTGCACAGCATAGCTGTTTTCCTGTATTTCAGTGTGTTGGGTTTTTTTCCCTGGAAAGAGATGAATGGTATTTGGGAATGCTGATATTTAAAAAGCAAACACTTTAAAAAAAAATAGTGTGATTGCAACAAAACTGGAGGACATCATGGGAACATAAGTAAAAACAGTAAGCATTTTTCCATGTCTAGATTAAGAATGGTATCTTCTAGCTGATTGCCAGTTTGGAAGGAAGACACCAGGAAGACAACGAGGGTATACTTACAGATTTAGCTTCACTGAGATATAATGCTGACTTGGAAAGGCAAAAAAAGCCAAAGGTTTGTGTTTAGTTTGGTGTGGCCATTTTTTAAGAGATGGTGGGGGTGGGGTGGGGGGAGAGGAAGAGAACTAGGAAAATAATGTGAGATAATGAAAAAGAAAAGAGAATGAGAGAAAAACAGTGTTAGCGCTTTAGTATTTCTTCCTGAATCTGAATTTGTTGATAAATGATTTCCAGGCTAGTGGAGTTTACAAACCTTTGGCCTTTAGAACATCTGAATGGGAAGCTAATATCTTCCTTCCTTCTTCCCTTCTTTTCCCTTCTTTTCTCTTCTCTTCCCTTCTCTTTTTTCTTTTCTTTTTCAAAGGCATCCAGGCCCACCCTCCCAGCTGCAGCGAAAAAGCCTCCTGTGAGCTCTGAGCTATTAGGTAACCCAGGCTGGAACAAAAACTGCCATTGTAGTGTGGCATTTGCCCTGCCTGACCCACCAGTTAAGGGAAGGCATATTTCCTCCTTTCATAGTACACAAACAAACAAAAAGAAAAAAAGAATGCCAGTTTTTCCCACAGTGCATGCATAAATGCTTTTCAAAATGCAGAAGTTAGTACTTTACAAGTTCCAATCGCTTAAATTATGACTTGACTGTTACACCCTCTGATATTTTTAGTGTGCTTGTGCCAAAGGCAATTTAAAATGTGTTTTAAAAATGTTTGCAGGTATAAAAGATTTTAAAGACGCTTAGAGCTCTGAACTGTGTGAACCCATTAGTCATGTTGCAAAAACAAACATGTAGGAAACCCTTCCACTAGCAAGAAATTACCAAGGAAGGAATGTTTAGTCCCCAACGATAGCATATGAATAAGACAATTGAGGAGTTAAAGTTGTCTCAGATTTTATCAATTCATGTCACCTTAATGATACCTTCATTGTCTAAAACTTCTCAATAGAAACAGAGTTTTATGTTGGATAAAGCTCTCTGATTTATGTTTTATAAAGGCTTGTGTCAAGGGTAAGACTGTGCAGTGTGCCCAAAAGAAATGATCATTATAGTCTCACTGGAAGTATGAAAAAGGCATTTACCTGGATTGATTAAATTGCCATTAACTTCAATGGGTATGTAATGTGCACAGCAGCAAGAGCCCTGGCTTATCACTGCTCATCATTCCAGTCTGGTGAAATAAGAACTAAAAGAAATGCAATAGCTCTTTGCAGCTCTTTGGGCTGTCTGTGGACTGGATCCTGATTTGTCCATGCTGTTCTTGGCAGCAATTTGTACAGAAAATACAAAATGTTGTGAGAGTCATGAAGATTGTCATCTCAAGAAGTGGGAGCATTTAAGATTATTGCATACTTTTTAAGTCATAGCTCCTTCTTAAAATTATCAAGTTCAGTGACTGGTTCAAAGGCTCTAAAACATGCAACTTCCATGGGAGCCATCTCTCTCCATTGTTATAAATCAATGTTGCCAACCAAGAGGATTTCATGGAGGATGTCATGAGACATGCAGGCTTTGTCCAGGCTTTGTCCTTCTCTCTTTTGCAGCACCATCCTCAGTGTTTCCCAACTTACCTGCCTTTCAGTGGCTAAGTGGAGTAGAAACCATCATTTAGAGTTCATTTGATGTAATTCCCCTCTGTCTGAAATAGATTACTACTCTAGGATCAGTGAAATACATCTGTATCTTTGTTACATGTAAAGGAAGCCTTACGTGACAAGCCTAGACTGATTTAGATGCCTGAACTGTAGGTATTTATAACTAAATATATCCCTTCTGGATTAGTTTTCCTTGCAAGTTAGGGGTGCATCTCATAGTGGTGGAGTCCAGAGTTACTACTCTGGCAAGAGGGAGGGGAGGCAGGAGGGTAGCAATGATGCATTTCATTGAGAACAAATCAGGAAAGGTTTACATGGAAAACAGAAGTAATGGTGGAACAGCAGTGACTTTCCTTGTTCCCATCCCTTGCTCTCACCCCTTAGAGGTGTGGAAACATATCTCATGTCTTTGAATATGAAGTCTCCCCTACTGTGCTACCTAAAATGCAAAGGTCAGCATCAGTGGTCTTCTTTCATGCTCAAAACTTTTAAATAATTTGCACTTCACTTTCAATAAAAAAAAAAAAAAAAAAAAAAAAAAAAAAAAAAAAAAAAAAACAACAAACGCATATTCAAACCTCAATCTTGTTTTGATTAGAGTTGTCAATTGTACTTGATGGCATAATGATTTCATTACTAAGAAAATAGAAGAGACCACTGAATAGCTAAACCTAATTTAGATGATGAGCAGAAATTTTGTTTCCACTAGAGAACTAGCTCATATAGACTCTTATTACGAAAAACCAAATCAACAACCAAAAAACTCCTTTAATAGTGAATTTTAAATTAATTAATGTAGCATACTTTTCCTCATTCTTCCATTGCAATCAGAACTCTTATTTTCAAATCTGCTGAAATATGACAAATCTACTTCAGGATGTGATTCAGATAAAATACAGCTATGTACAGTCTTTGCACTGTGAAAAATAGGGAAAAATCAATTTTCTATTGCTTCAAGATCTTTCGTAGCATCAATGTTTGAATTTTTAACTACATCAGAAATGTAATTAAAATTTGCTTGTGCACAACTATATAGTCTTGCATTTTCATATGTTTTAATTTCATTTAGTATTGTATTTTAATACAAACTTTAAATTATACAATTTTGTTATTATCACTAGTTTTAAGTAAGTGAAATCCTTATGAGATTTATGGAAGTGTGTCAGAATAGTGAAGTACTGTGAAAAAATCAGTTCAGAAATTGGGATAATTTAGAATTCTTTTCAGATGTTTCTCTAGGTCTACTCAGTGTATGTTTGATTTTGCAGAAGCTTCACTGAGATTTTGTTTTCACAGGACATACATAGTTGGAGTATTATTTTAATTCAGTCATCAAAAAACTGCTTCATTCTCAATAACATTTGTTGTTCGGTTGTTGTTTTGGTTTTTTTTTAATTAATAAAAAGCATGTATATTTTCTTCATGGCTACAATTTGTGACTAAATCCCAGCACTGTATCTGTAAGGAAGCCCTTGCCCTGTTTTTGTGGGTCAAGCAAATGACATTATTTGTTTTATGGTATCAATGACATCATGGCAGCAAAGGAAATCTTTGGCAAATGATATCTACAAAGCCATTGTAAAGGCAGTCTGTTAAAGTTTTTGTTGTCAAGAGAGTTATAAAACTCCATGTCAACACTATCAAAGTCAGTATCTAAAAAATATTTGAGAACTACTTTTCTTTACTATTCATTCCCATCGCAGTGTCACTAATATCCTGAGTTATATTCTGCTACCTGATATTTCCATCAGATTGTTCCCCTGCCTGTGCCATCCTCTCCTAGAGTTGCTCTACAGACAGTCCCTTCCCTGGACAGCCAGCAGAGAGGGATCAGCTTTCTTCAGAGTAGTTTGCTGTAGGGAGTCATCCAGGCAGTTGAAGTGCACTTGCTCTGCCCATACTCCAGAGCAATCACACAGGCTGAGTAAGCACAAAGATGTGCTTTGAGGTTGTCCTTGGGTCCACAAAAAGTACTTTTCTTTCTTCATTCTTGTCTCCTTGATGTTAAAGCCTCCACAGTTCCACTACGCATAGCTGCTTCCTCCAGGCCCAAAGCACTGCAAGCTCTACTCAGCCCTGTGGCAACCCTACTGATTTAGGAGGATCCTCGAGGCCATAATTGGTGCAGTAGATGAGAAAACTCAGCAGATTCATTGCCAGAATAATTTAGTGCTGATGTGGCAAGATTTTTCAGCTGTAAGTGTTAGAAGGGATTTCTCACCTGTGTTGCATTACGAGTTTAATACCACCAGTGTGTGTGTCTGAGAACACCTCATAGAAGCAGGACCATTTCATGGTTTAACATTTAGTGTAATGGGGTCCAATAAAATCATGTTAAAAGATGTTAATGTTGCAAAGAAAAACATCAGAAGCAAGGAAATGCCAGAATTAATATGGCCTGTGGAAATTCAGCCTCTTACGCATTATGGTGCAGATCTTATTACCTGACATCCTAGGCTTTCCAGGGGGTATCTTTTTTTTTCTTTTTTTCAGTGAATGCATAGTTAGATTTTTCTTTTACTGTTCCTCACTCTATCTTTATTAAAGATGAAGCATCCAAAGCTCAATCAATATAAAATCCTTAATCGTTTAGATATTTATAATATCTATACCTTTATTGCAGTTCTTTGCTGCCTAATAAATGCATTTCTTTTTCACAGTGACCTCAAATTATCAGACACTTTTAACAGAGATTGTATTTGAATTCTGATGAACCAAGTCAGAGGTGAAGGTAGAAATTGTATGAAACTTCGATTATTTTTAATAAAAGTTAAAGCCAAATGAGATTTTCATTTTTCTATATAAATGTAACATTTATACACAATGTTCTAAGTTAAAAGTGTAATTTCCCAGCTTGGATCATTAATTAGGTCTTCAATACAGCTGGAGTAGCAGAACCAGTCTGCTGCTCTGGGCAGGCTGGTCACTAATGACTTTTGTAATGAGTTTCACAGGTATTTGATGAGTGCTTAGGCTTGTGTTTGTGTCTTAGTCCCAAATCTAGAAGAGAGGAGAGGAAACTGTGGTGTTCCATCTCAGCCTGTCCCAGTATTCTTCTGTTGTCCACACCACATCCCTACATCTGTCACATTTTTTTCACTTGGCTTCTGCTCTCCTCTAGTTTTGCCAACATGCAGAGCCCATTCTACGTGGAGGGCCCATTCTTCTTTTGTCCCTTGATTTCTGTTCACTCTCCCTCTTTTTTTTTTTTTTTTTTTTTTTTTTTTTTTTTTTTTTTTTTTTTTTTTTTTTTTTTTTTCTGTTTTTCCTCTCTTCATTTGAGTCTACAGGTTGGGTTTTTTTTTTTTCTTTCAGGGTACTGCCTGGGTAAACTGTACCCAGGGTACCACACAGGGGGAGATGGAATGGACAAGGCAAAAAGAGACAGTTTTGATAATTCCTGAGGCATGGGGTTCTCCTGGCACTCAGAAGTAATCCTAAGGCTTGTTCAGCACCAGCATCTTTGAGATGGAGAGTATTAAATACAGACAGGGTCTTCAGAAATTTAGGAGACAAACTGCAACAGGAGTTCACCAACAGTGTGACAACAGGCCTTTTAGAACCTTACAAACTGAAATAAATGTGGGCACCATTTCACAGAAATTATAATTCCTATGTATTGGTAACTCTCTCCCTCTCCTTTCAGTTTAGGGATTTTGCCTCCAACTTTCAGGCACTGAAACCAATGAGCAGCATAATGACGTGATATTCAAAACATGAACACAATTGTCTGTTCTCACAAATATTTGTATTTAAAGGTTTTTAGCTGAAACTTTTCAAACATTTTGTAGCAGGCAACCAGAGTAAGAAAATTCAGTGCAGTTCAACAAAATTCAAACTGAAACTGGAATCTTACTCTTGTGAATGATTCTCAACATGCATTTAACTAAAATGGTGAGAAAACCTGTGTAAACAGAGCAGGGGGAAAGGAAAACAGAGCAGGAGTAAAGAAAAAGGTTCTTTTTATAGCATTTAACACATGAGAATGTAAATAAATGTGGTGTTAGTGAAAGTTAATTATTTTGAAAACAGTCAGGAAGGCAGATTAAGAGGTAAAACAGTGCAGCTGAAGACAAAGGAAACAATATTTAATCTTTGATCAGACATTTTCACAGTGATTTTCTGTTCACCTTCAAGGGTGGTATAATTTTATGAATAACAGAATTTGTTTTGCTACTTGAGTAGCCTTGAAGAGAAATGGTGTTCATTCCATATGGCCACTTGAAAGAAAATCCCATGCCTGTTTGTACTTTAAGAAATAACATTTTTATTTATTAAATTTTTCTCTCAAAGAGGGACACTACACAATGAAATTTACATTTAGTCTCAGAGGAAAAGCTAGATCTATACTCTGTGCTTCTGCACAGTTATTCAGATAATGATCATAGATGAACTCCCATCATCTATATGCCAAGGAGCAAACCTGAAATATTCTCACTTGTTAAAGTTTTTTGCTTTCATTGCAATATTATTAAATAAAAAATCCTCCTTTTTTCCTCCCCAAGTTTGTTGCATGACACAGGAAATGAGTAGTTTTGATACAGTTGGTCAGTGGCTTTTCTGCTCTGACCTTTCAACTTTTATAAAAATTTATCAGTTGGGGTTTTTTGGGGTCTTTTTTTTTTGGTTATTTTTTAATGTTTAATGTTATTTTAATGTTTAATGTTAATTTATGCAGATAAAGCATAATATTTCAGATATTTTGATTGCTTTATAATGTTGGTCACAATAAAATGCGGTAGTAGTGTGAGCTGTGGTAGGAAAACTTGTCTGTGAGTACTCAATTTCTGCATCTCCCATCCCTGCCCAGGAAAACCAGGGGTCTTAATATATTCTGTATATTAAAAGTGCTTGGATTATGTTGATGTGTGCTGGAACTGTCTTTGGGCTTCTATGGTAATTGCCCACCACAGGACATGCCATCCCTTTGCAAAATCTGCGTGTTGGGATGTCTGGGTGACTGACTCTCCAGCAGCTGTTTAATATCAAGGGCTGAACTTTCCTGACCTGGGGAGTAGATCTGAACCTCAATGCAAATGTGACAGACAGTGCTACTGGTGGCAACCACAGAACAGCAAACAAATTGGAAAAGAATGAATAAATGCCAGTAAATTTAAGAGCAAGGAGATAGCAAAAATATGCTATAAGTGAGTATATGCTAAAGGGACATGGAAAAAGAAGCTCACCTAGGGTTTATATGGCATAGCTACTAGGCATATAATTATTTTTCTAATTAATTTTAATTATGCTATGTTATTGTATTTTATAGGTCTAAATTCATTATGTTTTCAATCATTTTAAGTTATATTTTACATGTGAAATGAAAATATTATTTTTCTGGTTAAATCCTCTGTAACTCAACAGAGACAAACTGCTCCTAAAATTATACACATCCTGTCAAGGAGAGGCTGTTGTAATTTCAGTGTCTTTAAATGATTTTGAATATGTTTTTTGAACAGTTGCCTCTGATACTGACACTCAAGAGACACTCAGTACAGTAATTTGAAAAGCTATTTCTCATGTTTGTACATAATGCACTCTGAAGGCATTTTTCATGGTAGATGATCATATGCTTATATATCTGAAGTATTTTATTGTATTTCAGATGTTATGCTACTTTAATAGCAATGTGGTTAACATAAAACTATAGCAATGATGTTTCCACTTGAATATTTATGAAATAGTGCCTGTCAGGTTTGGGTTTGTGTGAGCCCTGACTGTGTCTCATGCCCTGTGAGTGGCTCATCTCTGTGAGTGGCATTGCATGGCATTCAGCTAAGGGATTTTATATGTATATGTGTATATATATATAAAATATTTAGCATTAGTCTAAACATTTTTTTCTGTTGGGCCTGGTAAATATTTTGTCATTTGTCAATAACTTCAATAGAAGCGAGTCAAAATAACTTTTTTTTCTCTGAAATACTTTTAAAGTAGAGAAAAAGTATAGAAGACTTTCTTGATGCAAGGTATCCTGAAACTTGTCATTGAACTTGCTGGTTGTAAAGGGAATGTTTTTTTAATTGTGTCCCTCACACCAAGTGGGCCTCAGTGAGTGGTATTTCTAGGTGGCTTTAAAACTGGAACTTTGAAACCTCCCACAGAGCCCTGGATTTTGCATTAGCAAGCTAGTGAGCAAAATGTTTTTTCCTCTACTGAAAATGCAAGTAATTTAGATTACCATAAGGTACAATTAAATTTTTGCTGGAAATCATGAAGATCCCAATGAGATACCTAGTCTGCAAGAGAACAGTTTTCTATTTTTTTTTCTGACAGTGATGGATTTCATCACCTCCAATCAGCCTGCAGCAGTGTATTGTGGAGAACAAATTGGAAGCTAAAATTCCTTTTATGTATTGTAAATATGAGTGAAAACGGTGCATGTGTTCATTGATGCAATAGGAAAATATAGTTAACATACAGTTAGCAGATTCACAAAATTAAAAATACCACATGAATTATTTAACTAATGGTGCACTTTGCCTGAGAACCTGGTGTTTATTATTTTGAGCTTTAGCAGGAAACAGAAACAGTATCAATTGGGGAAACATTTCTTGGCCAAGCTGAGAACAGTATGGCTTTCTCATTTCAAAGTGGGGAACCTGGTTCTTTGGCTTCTTTGTTCCTAGTTAAGCCTACTCCCCAAGCTATTTTAGCTGGACATTTTACCTACAAATGGAGCCTGGGGAAGTGCAGTTGGCAGCTGTTCATGGGATAATAATGAAACACACTGTTTAGTACTGCAAACCGCTGCTGTAAAGTGCGGGAAATGTTTTATAGAGATCACAGTGAGCAGAGCAGGATCCGCTTTAAGTTCTGCTCTAAGTGCGTGAATGGGGAGCAACAGGAAGTTGTGTTTCAAGTGAGAGTAACCAGCAGTGCTTTGCTTTTGCAGGTAAAGAAGCCGTGCCCAGAGTCCGATGGTTCAGAGCCACAGAATCCCAGGTATGGCACTGGAGTCCGATGCAGACTGACTGTAGCGCAGTGGCCAGGGCGAGGTCAAGCTGTGCGGTGGATTGGTAGCACCACATTTTGCAAAGAACAAGTTCTTGGATCAGCTGTAATGGTTTTCACTCTGGAAAAGCATATTTATCTTTTCCCAGTAGAAGATGCAGCCTAAAGTCTGGGTTGTTGAGTTTAGATGATGGCATAACACTGAATGGTGAAGTTCAATTAAAAAAAGAATCCCAACTGTTAGATAGTGTAGGGAAATTTGTGTGATCAGATCTCACTGTCTTCAGTTATCCCTTTTCTGTATACCTGAGTCTTGAAGTTTATTGAAAATGTTGTTTATTTCCAGTGTGGAAAACTAATTATTTATTTGGGAAAATTTGCCCTTACCAAAACTTCATTTTGTTTTCACATGTGAAAAACATGCTGTGTTCATAAGCTGGAAAGAAGCCATACATTCCTTTCCAGCACAGTTGTTTCTAATTTTATGTACATGGAAAAAGGAAATGGATTTAACTTCCATGTTTCACACATGTATGTATGTGTATGGATAATTTTGAGCAAGTGAACTAGTAGCTGTTTTAGATGCACATCTTCCTGGTGTTTAGTAAACTGGTGGATAGTTTTCTTAAATTTTTAGTCTTTTGTCTAAATTTTTAGTCTTCAGTCTTTAGTTAAAGACTAATCTTTAGTCTTTTGTCTTCTATATAGTCTTGCTTCTGTGTAGAAGACTATTTCAGTGTCATAAAAACTCAGAAGCTTTCATTGTGAGGAGAGAGCCACAAAAGAAACCTGATGTTTCACTAACACAGTTGCTAAAAACTCAGAAAAGTTAAATAATTCAAGGTTTGCCCTCCAAAACCATCTTTACCTATATCTTAACTATGATCCTTAATCATTGCAGCAGGATCCTCTCAGGGTCATCTGCAATATCCAAGGCCATTATAGTACCTGTGCCTTGAACTGCACTGTGCACCATCTGAATTTCTTCAATTAACTCATGTCTGTTATTAATATGTCTTTTCATTTAGTTTGGTAAGAACTGAAAAGGGAAGAGATACTTCAATGTCCAAGTATGCTTTCAGTGCAGTCAGTAGCAGTTTTGACCTGAACTTCAGTGGAGCCCTGCTTTGCCCTTCAATACTTGTAACTTCCAAAAGAAAAACTTATTTGCTGTGCTGCTGCTTTGGATTACAATTTATTATAAAGGTCAAGCTTTTTCTGAGTATTTTGACACCATGGAGAATCCCAACTTAGCATAGCACTCCTACAAGTATGTAGTTTTAACTGTTGTGATTGCCCAAATGAGACTATTGTATCTCAAGCCTTTAAAAACTATTAATTCCAGTCTGATGTAATTTCATCAAAGTGTGATGAGAACAAACTGCAACAAACCTGAGGACCTAGAATGCGATGTACTGTTACAATCTCTGCACATCAGGAAATTTCTTACAAGCTGTAGTTAAATTCTTCATGCTGAGTCTGGGGAATAAGATTTTTTTTTCTCCTGAACATGCAAAAGGACCCATGTTACAAATAGTCAACCAGGTTCTTTCATTTTTTGAAGTGCGTTTTTCAAACAGAAACTCTTTTCATTTTGAGCTCTGCAGCCTCAGTTGGAGGATATATCAGATAGAGTTGAAATTAGTATTCCTAGCCTGAGCATACACAATGCTGCATATACAGCCTGAAGTGGGATTTTTTGGTTGAGATGTGATTTTTGGTCTTGGAGGGGAATCTCTGACAGACCTCGGGCTGGAGCGGCACTAGAGGGCTCTGTGTGGCACATCACACTTTAGAGCCTGGAGCAAGGTAATTCTTCTCTAAACAAAGCTTAAGTGAAAACACGGCACATAAAATGAAACATCAGCATAAAAATGAATGCTGGAGACACACAGCCTTACAGAATAGCTCCTGGCTTGGGACCTAAGGCCAATATCATTCATTTATTTAGCTAGCTTTATAGTCTGTTAGTTTTGGATTTGAAACTATTACAATAAATGCAGATGGAAAGTGTTTTTACAGTAGGGAAGTAATTAAATTGGGTGTGGGAACTTTGTCAGGAGAATTCTTGGAGTGACATGTGTGTATCAGCAGATTCTTTGTCTTGCTTGGCCTGGGTTCGTCTTTTAGAAAGAAACATTCAAACTGCAGATGTGACTACTAAATTTTTTTAAGGGATGTACTATCCTATGCAGCATATCAAAAAATGCTTTTCAGAATTGACCAGCTATACATGCAGTAAAAATTAACCTTGCTAGCATTTATTTAGAGAAAGTGGTTGTTGTCTTAACAGGTAAATTGCACAGAGGGAGAGGGATCTGTAGTTAAGAATTGAAGTTATGGTGAATAGACAAGTTGTAAACACAAAAGGAAACATATGACTCTTCAATGTCGCTGACAGACATTTTGATTCACAAAAAACAAATCTTACAAATTCTGTCAGAGTTTCTTGGGAGTTTTTTTTATCAAACCCCTATGAAGGGGTTGTGAATAGTTCCTTTTATGCCTTGGTGGTGGCATTACACCTAATAGTGGTGGTATTGTGGCTGTATCAATATTATGGCACTCTTTCTTCATAATTCTGTAGTAAAAATCAAATTCACCCTGCAAGTCTGAATAGTTTTCCAGTCATGCAAAATGCTTTCTGGGGATGTTGGTGTATGACACAGAGGCAGTGAATATTTGGGATTTACCAACTGTTCCACCACAACACTGGAGGAGGCAGGAGTAGCATGGTGGACAACTCTGACATGCTGGCCCTGTATCAAATTCACTAGCAAGGTTAGGGAGTGAAGTTCCTGTTTTCAGAGCCTACAAACATACATTGTTCTTAATTTTCTTATATGACAGGTAACTTTACAATGGTATCAATCCCGAGTGTGCTGAACGGCTCCTACATGAAATTTAATGTCATACAAGAATTGCTGAAGTCTAGTGCAGTGCTTGAAAGTTAGTTTATTTGCAGTTAGCAACGACTTTCCTTTTTACTTAAATAATAGAAAAGCCATCTTAATTCTAATAAGGAATAATTTTGGTGTCCTAAAATCTGTAAGCTACACTTAAAACCTCATTCCATGTGACCTGTGGTATATGAATATGTGTGATTCTGAATTCTGGTAAAATGATAAATATGAAGTCCAAGATTCCTGCTCACACTGAGCAAGGGCATGTTCTATTTGGCTACACATCCCAGGGGAGATCTTTCTTGAGGTAGCATTCTGCTTGATGAATGCATCTCTCCTACCCCCAAGTCCTCTTTGTCATACCACCAGACCTGCCAGAGATTCCACTGTAAGACCAAATTCATGTCAGGAACTGAGGTATGAGAGCAAGTATTGGTTTTTCTGGGCTATAAAATGAAACAGGGAGGAGAGAAATGAAATGAGGGAGAGGAAGTCACTGCAAATGGAAATTCAGCAGGGTCTTCCACTGCTTTTTCAAAGCTCACTGACCATAGGGAAATTTTTTTTTTTTTTTTTTTTTTTTTAGCATCTGAGGAGGATGGAATACTGCAACAGAATGAAGAGATTTTTCTGATAGTTTAAACATTTTTTTTCCTGTAAGAGTAAAGGAAAATGGCTGAATATTTCACATACTTTCCCTTTTTAAACTATGGTATTTATGTTGTGATGAAGCTGTCTATAGGAAGAAAGGGAAAACTTGAAGGTTTTTGATGAGTAGTTTTGTAAGTTGGGGACAAAAGTTACCTGAAAAATCAACTTAGAAATACTTAGGATACATCATGTCAAAAATACATTACTTGTGTATTTGTAGAAGGGCAATGGATCTTTGTATTAGTAAGTTAAAATTAAGTCCTGTAAAGCAAGAAGCCCTCCATTTTATTGTATGATTTTTACTACAAACCTGTGGATCCAGTATTTCCTGTAATATCCATTCTTCCTCACTTTTCCTTTACATACTTTTTTAAAAAGCATCCTAAAAGCAAAGGTAAAGGAAATTAAACCAGTGTTAAGTAAATCCTCCCATTTAAAACTTTATCAGATGCTGTAAGAGTGTAAATCAGGGGTGCTACAGTTACTGCATTGATACCAGTTAGATGGGTAACACATCCCTATGTGTTACCAAGCTACAGATTCACCAGTGATGATCACTGGTAAATATCAAATAGTATGCACAGATCAAATTGCCAGATAAAGCAGTTATACAAAAAAGCCCACAGGGATTTTTAAAGTGCTTAAAAAGGCCTCAAATATTTCAATTTAATATGGATTTCAGTGAGGTTCTTAGCATAGATTGCAGCTGTTCATCAGATGATTACTGTTCTGTTCTTCAACACTCACACTTTTATGTGCACAAAGATTTAAAAGATATGAATTCCTGTTTCTGTTTCATCTTAAAAGTCTCACTTAAAACTTTTGAATGAGAAGTAGGCTTTCACATTTTCTCACTGGTCTCATTTTGATACCTACTCATGGTTTTTCATGGGTCAGGATATAGAGTGCACATACACATCCAGAGACAATTATTGTTATTGATGCATTCACAAGGAAATAGATGGTATTGAATGTCAATGAGAGCTACCACAGTTTTCCCATTCACCACACTTGACCAAAGTTTGCTTCTTCTGCATTTAGGGCACGCTGTTGTGGATGCAATGTTCACTATGATCACTGTATCTGAGCTATGCTGATGCTATGCATGTATGCATTACCAAACAGTGTTTCCATGTTTCATACACTTAAAAAAAAAATAAAATAAAATGTGTCATCTGCATCTTATTCCAGACAACCAGTTCATCATGTTTCATTCTTCATTTCATTTAGTTTCAACTAAAAAGACACCTGAGATTCTTCCACCAAGTAATTAAATTGCCTCAACAAGACCTTGACAGTCTTATCTCAGAATGATCACAGTGATAGTCCATTCTTTCAGTCAGGCATTGGCTGCCCCAAATTTGCCAGATCTAACACTGTAACTCCTGAGCCCAAATTCAAGCTTTACAGCCATCTAACAGGTTCTGTGATGAAACTTTAATGCCTTTTCCATGACTTTGAAAACAGCTGACAGTCTAGTACACGTTCTTAGTGGAGTGGGATTGACAGTATACCTTCCCATTCATTTGGAGTTCAAGAGATGTACAAAATTATTGTTACATAGTAAAGAGGAGCTTGCAATTGAGCTTTTGAGGCAGAAAAGCCAGCAATATCTATGGAAATTTTGATTAAAGTTTCAGCAATTATAATAGAAAAAATAATTATTATTGGTTGTGCAGTAAAAATGAGCAAACCAGTCTACCTGGCCTTCATATATGTTGTTTAAACACATTAGGCTCCCTAATTTTCTTCTCATCCATGTCTTAGAAGCTTTTTAGAAGATAAGAGTTTGTTGTCTTGTGAACCACATGTGGCTTACCTTGATCAGAGGATAATGCTGAGTCAGAAATGTAGCTCCACTGTATCTCATACTGAATAATCTGTAGATCATAATGACATGATAAATGGGCTTCGTTTGAGGAAATGAGTTATCAAGAAGACTCTGATTTAGACTTTGAAGGTGAGATTCTTCTCATTCTAAAGTAGACATATAAGGTAGGCACTTTTGAAATGCCATTTATTTGAACTTCTTTCTGTTGACATCTTACGATATCCCTCTTCTCCTGGGAAACCATGCAGACTCCAGCAGCAATCACCTGTTGATCTGCTGATTTATTGTAAGACAGCTAGATACAGAATATGACCAAAGGAAATGAAAGCATTTCTTTGAATTTTATAGATTCAGCATTTCTGCAAAACTGGTCAATTCCAGATGGGAATACCTGCAAAAATAAGATTATTCTTTAGCCAGGAAAAAAGAATTTTTGACTGGTTTCTGGTATTTCTTGGGCTTGGGGCAGACTATAAGGAGTAACAGACAGAGCAAAACTAATTCTATATGAAAAGACAGAATAATTAAATTGAAATATTTTCACAAATTATTTTGGGGACTGGAAGAAAAACTAGTCAATAAGAGGGATGGTATATGCCAGAGTATAGCTAGCATTCATGTCAATGAGGCCACTACAGTTACAAGCACGTCACCTAAGAGAAATGTTTGGCAGGATTAAGCCCAAACTACTCGGTCAAGACAGTGACTGGCAAAAAAAATACAACAATTTTCCAATTTAAAAATAACATTGTGGAATAAGATTTCTCATAAAGATTGCATTCTGAGACACTGAGAATTAGCTTGCAGGGAAAGTTGTATACAAACCTGGTACTTATTAAAGTTTTGGTGCACTCATTTAGTCTGCATGCCACTTAGGCAGTTGGAGTCAATCAAAGTAACATGGTTAGGAGATGATACATGTAACTGAGTGACACACAGCAACCATGACAATTGCACTACAGTTCCTGCAAGGAGTAGTGCCTTGCTATGTGAATTTTATTTTCAGGCATGTAGTTTTCAGGCAATGCAAGTCTCTCTTTTTTTTTTTTTTTTGATCAGTCTGTGTGGTGTCTCTCTGCCTTCTGAGCACTGATGTTCTCATACTTTACTTTAGAAATTCAGTCTTCTCATTACCCAAGGCCTGTTGAAGCTGGTCACTGTCTGCCCATCAGTTTTTGTTGGCTCTGGATTAAGCCCTCAAAGAGTTCTAAATATATATATATGTTTACAGAAATTACAATAATCTATTTAGAGTGCAAATACATGGTAACTGATGACATCACAGGGAAGTATTTTAATGGTTTATATTAACAGATCCCCATGGCTTATAACAATAAAAGTAATTTATTTTTTATATTTAATGTCTGTTAAAAATTCCTGGGGTTTTTTGTTAATATTGGGCATAGCATCCTTTCTGTGATGTTAATAATAATTTATTCCTGTGATCCAAAGCCAGATCATGTAATTGTTAAGACTTCCATTAACCTGAGTCAATGATGGCTGAGACTTGGAATGAATGAAAGTGATAAAACCTAAGTTTTGAAATTTTTATTTTTTTTTTTAATTTTTAATATTTTTTTATCACCAATTGAAAAAAAAATTGGATAAAGACATGTTAGTGGAAGTGTTAGTAGAAGTGATCCGAAGATTTTGAAGATCAAAGTGCCTTGTGATTTTTGAGTTTTCTAAAGAGAGCAGGATTTCTGGATTAATTAATGTATCTATCAAACTTTTATAATTGTTGAATCTTCAGGAATATCTTAGATAGGGTAAATACTGGTTTTGAGTGAAAGAAGATAACCTAGGATTACAACTACAAATGTTTTTGTTTAATCTAGTAGTCTCTTAGAGCCTTACCCTAACATTTTAACTGGATTTTGAGCTATAAAATAACAGTGTTTGTTCTTATGTGCACAGCACATGTAATCACAGTGAGGAGCTCTGTTTCTTTTTCCTGTGGTCTATTTTCTGCTCTGTCATATCACATTACAGCAGTACACAGGAGAACTAATTCAGACTCTGTTCCAGCTTCTTTGACCTCTTGTATACTCTAAATATATTTTACCATTGGCGAGCCTGAATAGTAAAAGTATTTGATTCCACCTACTTTGCACTTCAAATATAGCTGAAAAAATTCCAAGAAGAATGTAGACAATAAAAATAAAATGGCCATTGAGATCCAGATTGCCTGTTCTGAGATGGGTTTGCTTTTTACATGAATCTCATTTTTCCTCAAATATTTTTAAGTGTCATTTCTTGGCTAGATGTTTCACATTTTAAATGTCGTCAGTCAGTCCTCTGTACTCAGTAAGCATTTAACTAATACCATGCAGTTATTATGCCATGCTCATATTTAACATACCAGAATTAACCTCTACCGTCCTAGTAGACCCTGATCAGTCATTAGAGAAAAAAAAAAAAAAAAGGAAATAAAGATAGAATTGTCATGGTTTATACCCAGCTAGCAACCAAGCAGCACGCCACTTCACCCTCCACACACTGACCCCAGTGGGATAGAGAAAAGAATCAAAAGTAAAACTTGTAGCTTGAGATAAAACTGTATAATAATTGAAACAAAGTAAAATATCTAATCATAGTAAATAATAATAATGATGATAATTAAAAAAAAAAAATGTACAAACAAGTGAGGCACAATAGAGTTCCTCACTGTTTGCTGAGTAATGCCAGACCCTGTCCCACAACCCAGATAATCCCCACTTCTGGTTAACTCCTCCAGTTCATAAGATGGGCATGATATTCCATGGTGTGGAATATCCCTTTGGCCCATTCAAGTCACCTGTCCCAGCTGTGCTCCCTCCCAGACTTTTTTGCATACCTACTCACTGGCAGAGCATGAGACATAAAAGAAAAAGGTCCCTGACTTAGGATAAACAATGACTTGCCAAAAACAAAACAGTCTCATGCTGAATCCAAAACAGCACTGTGACAGCTACTGGGAAGACATTAACTCTATCTCAGCTAAGGACAAGAATGTACAAAAAAATCTAGGTAAAAAGAGACCACATGCAAATAAAGTGATTGGAACCATTTATAAATAAGGTAATTGCAAGTTTGCTTTCTTTTTTCCTGCCATCTGCATCTTCCACACATTACACAAATGTATGTTAAGCCTGCTGTAATATTTTAGGCTTTACCTCCCCTCCTTACATTAAGATAGCCTTATCAGAGAGCAATTCTGTACCTCAGCTCCCTCCACACACAGCTTAGTCTGAGCACCAGTCAGTGTTGTTCTCCTCTGGGAACAGAAGTTAGAGGATCCAGATGACAAGGAGGGAAAGAGGCTCCTCCAAAAGCAGCATCTGGCTCTTTGGCAGATTTGTCAAGCACTTCTGCTAATGGGTTTGGATTTGCCCAGGGGTCTTTTATGTGGTTACATTGCAGATGGTCTGTCTGTTCTATCTTCTCCTTTTGAACACTTTTATTAAAAAAAACCCTAAACTGATAAGGTTCTTTATGAGTCTCACAAGATGCCTGTGCAGGCTCCTTTCTTTTAGTTTTTGCAAAGCTTTCCATATATCCAAACGTGTGTCTTGAGTTTTGTTGGCAATTCTGTACTTAGTTCTCCAGTTTAGCTGCCAAGTGATATAATTTACGGTGATCTGAGTTTGTATTATTGTCAAATTTCTTTGGGAATTTCTTAATGTCATTTGTAGAGCAGAAGTAACTTTACCTCCCTTTAAAGCATGAAATATACTTGCCTTCCACTAGCCATCCACCTTTGAAAACATAAGTTTAAATCTGGTTTTGGTTAAACGTGAAAATTAGTGTGATGGTCTCAATCTAATTCATAGGGGATTTGTGTCTGCCATTTAAGAGAGGCCCAGGCCTGAAGCAGCAAGTCTGTGGGAAGGTTTGTTTGGCAGAGCTATGGAGAAAGGCATATGCAGTGCCCAAATAAATAAAGCAATTCCACGGATCAACTTTTTAACAGAATTATTTATTGTGTGGCGCGAGTGCAGAAGAGGGCAGAGAGGGAGAACATCCTGTTTGGTGAATTCCGTTTAAGTTCTGTTTCAATTTACAACTAAATCTCTGTCACTTTAATTTTTAAGGGTTTTGGGATTTTATTTGCTTTTCAATGTAGAAGTAATTGGCAGGTGACTAGACATAAGATCATGTTTTATTCCTGTGTTATTTCAGGCTTATGTCTTATTTTCCTTCTAATTATGTAGATTAAATTAAATAGAAAATAAACCCCTGTGCTCTCAAAGATGTAGTGCTTTTCATGACTTTCTCAAAATAGTACCAGAGAAGCACATTCATCCCTCTTAGCATTTAATTATTATACTATGTTTCCCAACAGCAATATTTTAACATTTGCTGAGAAACAACAATAAATGTATTATAAAAAGCAATCATGTTGTTATGAACATACCTCACCCTGCCCTGTCCTGCAAACCACGTTCTTGGGGAACCAGTGGGGAACCTGTGCTAAATGCAGTAAAGTTGCAATCTTGCATCTGCAGTATGGATATGAGTGTGTTGCACACTCTTGGAAGTAACTATATGGGTGGACATAAAAACCAACAGCACTGTAGGGTTTGTTTCCTGCTACCTTGTTTTTCCCTCAGTACTTGGACAGAAGTGAATATTTAATGATTTTAAAAGGCTAAGCATTGTGTCAGAAGTCTTGGTGAGCTCCAACCACTTGTAAGCCGTGTTTTGAACAGAGAGAGCTGTAAAGAAGGGTCACCAGAAGACAGGCTGGTTCCCAGGGCTGCTGTGTGTGCGCTGGGGCACTGAGGGCTGGAGTGGTGGCTCTGCCAGTGCCCTGCTCCTATGGCTCTGCCCAGGCAGGCAGGTATGCCCTGGCCTGGGGGCTGGGTTATCAGCCTGCAGGCTGAGCTGGAAATGGAGGTGTTACAGATTTGCAGCTGCTACCTGCCCCTTCTTGTGGCCCAAGGGGATAATTCAGGGGAGGGGAACTGTGCCCCAGAGTTCTCAGCGACATGTATTTATTAACTCTTAGAAAAATCACCTACTTCACCCCAAATGAAAACGGTATGTATACTTTAAGTTTCAAATTATAAGATAACTTGGGGAAATCAAACAGCAAAGCAAAATGAAGTGTAGTCATTTTATATCAGTTGTAAAGAACAGTCAGCATCGGTGCATTTGTCAGAGCATCATTTTCTGTCTTGCTCTGAATAATGGAATTTGCTCTGAGAGTAATTAGTTATGCAAAGTTCTTTTAGATTCTTCCAGGCAATAAGGAAGGTCATCCTCGGCAAAATGACAAAGGGTGTGTGCAGCGCACCTAGTGTACCTTGCCATCCAGAATGGCTGTGCCCAGCTACACCTTACAGTGATCAGATGATGAAGCCCTTCAGGCATCAGGCAGTCAGCAAGTTGCATATATTTGCTTTATATTCTAAACCAAACTCATTGTTTGGACTGCGATTAGAGAGAAAGAAATAATTGCTTTTGACACAAACTGTTTTGGAGCCAAACATAATGTGCTCCACATGAGGTAAACTACAGAATATTTGTCTTGGGAGCCAAGATTCAGATGAGGTTCAACTTACAAGGGGAACTTCACTGTTAAAAGTGAGATGTGTTAATGTTTCCCACGTTAAGACTGCTTGCCAGTAACTCCCTGTATATTGTATTTACCAAGAGAAGTTTCAGAATGTTTGCATTAAAATATGAATAGAGCATGAAAACTACAAGGTTTTGGCAACTCCTGTATTCTGCCTAGTCTGTCATCATAACTCATCCTTTCTGGAAGCTGATGAAGTTCTTGCAAGGCCCCTGTACTGGTGGCTGAAGAAATCACATTGAAATGAGGTATGGTCACTCGTAATACAGCACACCTGAGAGAGCTTCTATTGCTTTGGACATTCCCTGGTGAAGAAGAGCCATGTTACATTAACTGCTTTGAAATACAACAAACATCTCAATTTAGGGTGAGTCAGACACAACCCACCGGTTGCTCTTTTTTTTAATGAAAATATGAGTTCACACTTACATCATGCTGTCCAGGCTCCACTGAAGCCAACAACAAAATTCCCAGCCCTTCACCCCTGATTTCCCAATTTTATATTTGTTTAAATATGGTCCGACATGAATACAGTTGACATTATTATATTTGAATTCATAATATTATCACTGCAGTAAACAGCGTCATTTTGAAGGCTGTGTTTTACAAAGGACAGATTAACAACAAGCTCATAATTGGCAGAGCTGACCATCTCCACGTTCCTCTGTATATATGAGAAGCAGTCTGTTGCTCAAATCAGACTCAAAACCACCAAAGAAAAACTTTGGGAGATTTTTCAATCATTGGGTTTGTTACCCGTTTCTCATGTCCATCTCTCAGAGATGTAGAAGGAGCTCTGAAATTTCCAGCTGATTTTTCAGATGTGACTCTGAGCAGTTGTTCTGCAAAAGTGGTGCCATAGGGGGGAAGGCCACAGGCTTGCTGTTTGCATTCCAGCCATCTCCACAGAAGTGTTTGTTACTTGTTTATGACACAGCACATCATGTTGTCAGAACCACAGCATTTGCAAGTGCCTGTCACATCTGGAAGTGATCAGAAGCTGTTGGGTGAACTGCTCTTTGAAAATGTGGCTCTGTGATCCAAAGACTGGCATTTAGATCTTATGCATCTGTAAACTGGTAGTTTGTATTTAATGTAAGTTGGATACTTGACAGCTCCCCATGGAACTGTGGTGTCTTTATCACTTTTGATTTACTTAAATACTCACATAAGGACTTCAAAACCTACTTTAGTATTTTGTTTTGGTTTGTTTGTTTGTTTGTGGGGGTTGTTTGGTTTTTTGTTGTTGTTTTTTTTTTTTTTTTAAGAAGCAGGTGCCTGTGTACCTTCATGTGTCTTCTGTTCACATGCCCAGGCCAGTGATGGGCCGGTCTCTACATGGAGTAAAAGAATTGAGCACCCAGGCCCTCTTTCTGCTATTCTTTCAATCCCTGGTCCTTGACACTTACTAGTTTTGATGTTCTCTCTCTGGCTCCTGGAGTGGTTTTCTCCAACCAGCTGCCTTTTTCCTTAAGAAGAAGGGAATTATGTATTCAGACACAACATTACCTCTTTCCAGATACTTCCTCCAGTGACTGGAGTGTAAACCCTGAGCGAAAATTGTATTCCATCAAAACTGTTGCTCTCACATTAGGATTAGAAAAGAGATCTCAAAGGCTGGGATGCAGCTGGCCAGAAGATGTTGTTCTGCATAGCTTTACTTTTTGTGGGTGCATCAGTCTATTATATCAGAATGGAACAGTTTCCTATATAAAATTGTCATTTGTTTTCATCAACTCAAACCAATTTTAAACTTCACAGTGGAGAGATGATGTGGAAGAAGAGCATATGGAAAAAAAGTGCCTCCTGTTATTTTCCTTTTCAATGTCAGCCTGCCTTTTTCCCCACTCTGAATCTGTGTTTTGTAATTGAACAATCTCCTGAGCATAGGGTGGGTGAGCTGGAAGTTTATGCTGAGGTAACTAACTTAGTATGTTCCACTCCTCCTGATTTCTCTTGATTTTTATTTATTTATTTTAATCCTTGTTGGCTTTGGACAAGTCAGCTACATGTCCAACAGGAGATCCAGAAATGGCTCCTAGGTGTTCTGTGTTTTATTCAAAAGTGTGGAAATCCAAATTAATTTTACACTGTCTTTTAATTGTGACAGGGAAATGACATTCATTCCCAATAAAAGTCGGAAAGCAGTGAAAAATTATTGTAATGTGGATTTGTGGCTGACTGAACTGCACTAGAATAGACAGTTTTCTGTGGTTTTCTGGAAACCACATTAAATGACATTAAACTAAAATAAAATGTCTCAGTCAATCAGAAACAAGAGAAACCATGCAGTTACTGACTTCTAAGCAAATAATAGTTTTCAGCAATTGTATAGCACAACAATCCAAGATGTCTAAATTAATCTGTGTGTTTAATCATCATAAGAGCAAAACTAAAATTCTCACTTTGAGGCACAAGAAGAACATTCCAGTTTTTCTTTTCTGACAGAAATAAACTTGAAATTTTAAGGAATTATCTTTCACAGTATTTAGTCATATCTTCTCACTAGAGTCACAAAGAACAAATACATATATCTCTTTCAGTAAAAGAAATTACTATCAGCTTATTACTAAAGCAGTAGCTATATACTAGATCAACAAAAGCTTCAGCCTTTGGCAGTTGTTCCTGCAGTGAGAAAAGAGGGAAGCATAGGTTTAATAAAGACAAAAAATATCTAACACCTAATTGCTAAGAAGCACAGAGAAGCTCAAGGTGGCACAGGATCAAAAAAGGGAGGGTGATAGCAGAAGTTTAACTGGGGAAATGGGAATGGGGGGTGGGGAGGAAGTAGCAGTGCTGTTAAAAGAAATCTCTTTTTCTGTAGCTGTGAATGGCGTAAGGGGGCAAGCCACAATGCCGGCCTTTGTCACCAAACCTGCTCGCCCACGTTCTCAGCTGAGCCCTCTGCATCAAGTGCATCCCAGGCACTGACACTGTCTGCCTGTCAGACAGCTCCTGTAAAATAATACTGTCTGCATGAGGGTTTTTTCTCCTGGTATTAGGCTTGAATAGCCAAGGGAAGAACAATAAGCAGGAAAGCAAAACTGAGATATGATCTCAACTTGTGCCCCTTTATGCCCTAAAAGAATTACCTAAGGAGTCTCATCCTCTATAAGACAAATAGTTTATTCGAGATCAAAAAACTATTAAACAAATTCAAAAGCTTTTGAATTTTTCTCAAACTGTTGTTCCTTTGTACTAGAAGGACCCTCTCCATAATGCAGTTACTGCAATATCTGGGTATGGGTTCTTTTCTTGTGAGCTTGAACTCATGTGCTGGGAAGATGCATGATGATACTCAAGCTTGTAATAAATAGTCCACAGGGAATCTAGTGCAGTCCTTACTTTATACTTACAGTTTTGCAAAGCTCAACCTTGTGATATTTTTATTTTTTTATTACCTGTGTGGTATTCCTTAACATGGTAAAAAAAAGTGTTTTTTTAAATTCTTTGTTTTGCTAAGGTTCCCTCTCTTTGATACTCTCATTGTAGATTGATGGAAGTATTTTTATTCTTGGAATGTCAATGTGACTTTACTTTTGCCTCTTTCCATTACTTTTTAAATATGAATGCTAACATTGTACTTACGAACACTTAACAAACAGAAATTGCACAGCTATAATCCACCTCTATCCCCAAATGATTGCAAAAAGTTTAGCACTTGTTTTTTGTATTGTTGGGAAAAAAAAGTAATAAAATAAAACTCTGAGGAGCGTTTTCTGGTTTTATCAATATAACATGACATTATTTTACTGCTTCTTAGCACTGTATTGCTTTACAAGTTAAGAAAGGAGGCCTCAAGGAGAGCAGGAAGGAGGTCCAGTACTATTATTTGTTTTTAAGTCTGGCAAGCTTACAGAACTTGTGTGTTGGAGGAGCAGCTTTTGCAATATTGTGCCTAGAATAGCAAAAGTTCTGCTATTCTGGCCATCTACTTAAGCTTAAGAAGATCTATAGGTGGGCTCGATGAGCCAGGGAAAACAAGAGGGGTCATTGTCTCAATGGAACAAATTTATCTCATTGGTTGTGCCCTTTCTTGCTTACCTTTTACAGTGACAAAAAATGACAAAGGCTGCCATAAACAGTGTAAAAGCACCTGGGAAAGAAAATATTAAGTTGTATTTTGGGGTTGATGAAATGATTGGAAATGTTACTCATTTGAGGAGTTTGTGTGTTTTGTTGCACTATTGGTGGTGATCTTCCATTGAAAGGTGTTGGGAAGTTTATTGTTGTGTATACACTCAAACTTATGTCTTTGTATGTATTGAGCACCAAAGAATTATTGTAAGATTGGATGTATCTCTGTGTTAGGGTACATGAATTTGTATACAGCTGTATATTTCCTGGAAACCTGCCCATCATCCAGAATCTCTCTCTCTTCACCCTCTTTCTTACTGCCCACTGTAGCCTTTGAAAGGTTGGCATAATTTCTTTTTAATTGTATTATTTACAGTTCTTGTAGGTACAAGAAAACATTAAAAATATCTTGTCTAACTATAAATGTAATTTAAAAAAAAACAAAAACAAATTACTAGAAAAAAAAAAGCCTTTATAATTGTGGCATTATTATTGGCTTGTTTTAAACTTTGTTGCAGGTTTTAGGTGGATTGGACAAATGACATTTGTGTATGTGCATCCATTTTGAATGTTTTTGTCAGAATAAAGGCTTGTATGAGCTAGTTCAGACTGCATATGAAAGAGAGGTGAGCTCACTTGTCCTGTTCATAACATGGCTGAAAGATCTGCCTAAAAAAAATTATGTGGAAAATGGAAAAAAAAATAAAAATCCACTTGTCTTCAAAACAGTGCAATAGGTCTGAGAGCTGAGCTTATATCAGTAGAAAACAGATTTAGCTGAGTTTGACCAGTTCTGTTATCCAATTTTCCTATTGCACTAAAAATTAATTTGAAATAAAGGGAAAGTCCCTGTTTGCTTAATTTCAAAACCTCCAGGGTAGCTGATAACTTAAATAGACAAGAGTGCAGGTTGCTGTGAGAAGGTATGGAATGTTTAAGAATTGGTGTTACAACAGGAGGGATACTAGAAAAGCAGGGGGAAACTAAGCTAACAATAATAGTAATAATAACAATATACATTTATGCCTCAGTGAGGTTTAGTGACATTTTACTAAAGAAATGCATGTGGTGAATTTCCTGTCAAAGAGTTTTAAATACTTAAAAAAAATTTGTTATGATTATTCGCAAACTAAATTAAATTACACAGTTTTCAGTAGCCTCCATCTAGTCCTTCTTTCAATTCTCCTGTAATTTGGATTTGCTTCAAATTCTACACAAAGGAATTGGTATTCGTAAAATGTCCTGGTTAAGCTGGAATTTGAGATACTTAATTTCCATGTTAGAATATTTATTCTTTTATAACTCTTTGACAAATTATTTCATACTTTCGATCTTGTTGGTAAAAAAGTTTAAACTGGATTATGAAGCAAAAAGTTTACATTTTAAAACATCATTTCTTTCAAGAAAATCATGTAAATATATTCTACTTGTAGAATTAATAAATAATCAATGGAGTTGCAAGCTGTGGAAGGACCCACCTCTTAGTCCATGTTAATAATAGTCAAACTGGAAATGCAGATGGATAACACAGTTATAGCAACCCAAATTTTCTGAGAATAAATGTTATGCCTGCTGAAGAAAAGCAGTGCACAACATAATATGTGATTATAATGAAGGGGAGGGGGAAAGAGGAATTTTAAGAACAACTGTAGAAGCAAGGCTTGAGCTTTTTACCTTTAAAACAACACAAGTGAAATCTATACAGAAATAGAGAAATGCAGTTGTCAAATGGGGCAGTCATAATCAGTCCTGCTTACAGGACTAATAAGCACGCTTGGGTTGTGGTGCTGGGCTGTGCACTCTGGTGGTCTGGGGTGGGGCACAAGTTCTGTTCATCCACACTTGTAAAGATGGGACAGAAGAGGGTGGAATTTATCTCTTTAGATGCTCTTCCTTAACCACTTCTGAGCACAGGCTAACCCTTGAAAAGATGTAACTTCAAGCTAGGGAACAGAATATGCTCTGATGGGGAAGGCCCAGAATCCCCACACTGATATATTTTTGATTCAAACCTTCTTCAGTTGGGTAGGGTTGCCCACAGTTTGGAGTTAAAGCCCACTGAGATCTGGGAGACTGTTCTGTGAAATGGGATGTTTTAGAGACTTTTCCAATAAGCCTCTGAAATGATCCATTAAGCATGTGCAAATACCAGTTTTCAAAGCGTTTAAGCACAGCCAAAGCAGAATAAAAGACAAATCTGTTTTGCCAGGTTCCAGGCTTTTGGTCAGAAGCTGGGAATAGTGCAAACCTTCCTCAAACAGTCAAGAGATAATTAAATTATCTTCTGATCAAGCAATCCATTTCCTGACAAAATATATCTTTTTATACAGTGCAGAATTTTACTCATTCTAAAATTTGAGACATGACAGGAGGAGGAAAACTAAAGCTCAGTTATGTGCCTGGCAGAGAAACAAAATATGTAAAATAAAATTGTACAGTGTAGTGTTCTAAGCACCTTTAACAATAAACTTTATTCCACCTAAATTGGAACACACTGCATTTACTAGAAAGCAGTCTTTAATAAATAGCTGTATAAACTTAGAAGTATTAATTACTCCTTCAGAGATTTCTTTTAACTTTTTTTTTTTAGTGCAGGAAAGCACATACTGAACCTGAACCTGCTTCTGATTAAGACAGTGAAAGCAGGACTCTGATAAACATTTAGTTTGACAAAATTAATTCAAGATGTTGGAATGATTTTGTCCATTTTACAAAGCATTTTTCCTGAATCCTCCCATTCACTGGAAGATGATATTTTAGTAAGTCTGTTACATCTTCCTGAGAAATTTTTAGGCTTAAAGGTAAACTAAATGCATCCAGAAAAATGAATTGAATTATATGTGTTACACAGAAGGTAACATATGTACTTCTCTAAATAAATCACATAGGGATATATTAAAGTAATCCCTGTACTTGTTCACACAGGATGGAGCACCCAGGATAATACAATGTATACACATGGTTTCGTGAAATTTTTTATTGGTTTGGATATCCTTTTTATTCTTAATAGACTACCAATAAGTACAAGATGTTTTTTGCTCATACAGAAAAAAATGTCTATTTGTGAAGGCACTACTTCTAAAATAATTTTAGTTAACTAACTTGCCATGTCTGTGGATGGGATGCCATTTGTTACAGAAAATTAGTTAGGGCGATAAAAATATGTCTCTGTACAGAAGCTTTCATGCTTGTTTGGAACAAAAAGTATCAATTCTACATAATTTGATTCTTTATATTCTTTCCCAAGAAAATGAGAGTTAGTAGGCCTAGTTTTCTGATCTAAAAAAATCTGATTTGATTAAGAAAGCCTGATTTGTTTGACTATGAAAAGTGTTTAAAATGGATACTTCTGTAAAAGACTAGTTGATTTTTGCTTCTAAAAGACTAGTGATTTTGCTTCTAAAATGCCACTGAAGTATTTGCATCTGTGACAATGATATCTGCCTGTCTGAAGAGAAATTATTGTAACTTTCATGCAAGCCAAGGGGAAAAAAACCACGTGTGAACTTTCTAAGCTGGAACTGCCCATTAGGTATCCGTGTGCTGATCGTACTTCAACGGGAAATTATGATATTTAAAACTGCCAAGTGAACACGTGGGGAGCATTACACTGTGTATACAGTGAAACACGCATTGTTTATTTTGTGTAGCATTCTTTTACTTCCTTAAATACATACAAGATGGAAACTCATAGACTTTTTTTAACCTTTAGCTGCTGTACTTGTACAGAAACTGCTAAACAAAGCCTGGCAGACTTGTAAACAGCCTGAGTTCATTTTATTTCATCTAACACTGATCACATTTCCAGTAGACAATAAATACAATGCACTGCTGACAGATGTGTAGAAATGCATATACAATTAGATGAAGAAATCAGGTTCAGTGCAGTTCAAATCTCAGTTTATGCCTTTGCATTTCCTTGAATATGGCTGTAAAATTCTAACTTGCTGATGCATGGCCTGCAGCAATACCAGTTTTTTCCTGCTCGTCCAGAGTGCTACTGGGCAGGCTATCCTGCCAATGGCATAGCCAGTGCATCTCATTGTTGACTCAGGCACTAACTTGAGTAAATGAATTTCTTTGTTTCATGTGCCTTCAGGTAATTATTAATTTTCCCAGTTGAGATATAGTATTTCCTACATTTTCTCATATATATTCAAGACATAAAAGCCCTGAATCTCTGTCTTGAGTTAAATGAATGTAATGTGAGGGAGTAAATCATCCAGGAGATCAGCAAAATCAGGAGCACAAAAGCCAGATAATTTTATTTTCTGGAGGGGAAAAAAATCAGATTCAGCCAGCTGACCCATATTTGAGAGAAGGGTAGTGGGGTTTTGTTTGTTTGTTTTTCCAGAGAAGGAAGATGTGTGGAGCAGAAAAGATAGGCAGTTTCAAAGTGAAACTTGAAATAAATTCTTCAGATATTCGGTGTTGCCCTTAATGATTTGCCATTGATTGTCCTGGTCAGAATATGAATACCTGGGAGGTGTTGTTGTAACTGAACCATTCTAACTGTTCTTCTCTTTCCTGGCCATCCCAGCCTTCTACAATGTAATTGGGCTTTTACATCCTCTGTAAGACAATCTTTCTGTTGGCCTTTGGAGTATACGTATGGCAAATCATTCTCTTGTTACAGATGGTCTGGCAACTTTGCTTATATATATATAATTGTTTCTCTGGGGAAAAAAAAATCAGTGTAATTAATATATAAATGAAGCAAGGAATAGACGAGCATATACTGCAAATTGGATTGCAATTACTGGTCCAACAAGAAATGTTCCTTGTCTGCTCTGTCTTTGTCTGAGAAAGGCAGATCTGTTGTCACTGCATGAAAGCCATCTACAGGCCCCCAGTGTAACTGTCATGCTGGAATTCATTGCAGAATAAATCCACTTGAAATTTTGCAAGCTTCCCAGAAATTACGCAGAAGAAGACAAATATCAAGTGATCCAAGAAGAATATACACATTTGTAGGAGTGAAGAATTTTCCAGATGTACACGAAAGTTCTGTTCATTCACTTGTATGGTCTGTTCCTATAATTTACTGTGGGTGCAGTAACTGCTGGTGGTTGGAATACAGATAATGAGCGGCAGAAGATCCTGTTTTGGCTTTCTGTGTAATGCCTGCCTTTTTACCTAATTTCTCTATTTTCTTCTAAGAAATACCTACATACCTGAATTTGTTCATTTATCTCTCCATCTGTCCATCCATATATGTGCACTACCTTATGCACAAACTCTGTGGTGTGTTTCAGTGGCAGTTTCATAAGCCTGTGTCACTTCATAATACCTAAAGGAAAAGTGGAAAATAGTGGCGTTGTTGCTATTACCTACTTTCCTAGGTTAGGTAAAAAGCAAAGATGTCAAAGGAACCTGTACTGATTTGTTAACCTGGATGAATTGCAAACTCTCCATATATTAAAAAAAAAAAAAAGTTTTTCTAGAAAAAGTAGATTATTTTAGATAGTATCACAATGCATTAATACTGTCACCTTGGTTTTTAACAGGTCTATGGAAATGCAGGATCTAGCCAGTCCTCATAATCTTGTTGGAAGTAGTGATGCACCAGGTAGTTCCAAACTGGATAAATCGAATCTCAGTAGCACATCTGTCACAACAAATGGAACAGGAGGTAAGTATAAGACACAGCTGGCACATGGAAAGTTTTGGCAGGTTTTTAGTCATATGCATTTTTTGCAATAGTTTCAAGAATGACCATATACCCATTATAAATCCAGAAAGAATTATGAAAAGTTTGGCATCATACAAGTGTAAATTTCTAATTCCAACATCACTTCTTTGATTTGCACCAACTGAAGTAAGAGGCAGAACTGGAACAAGGTGCAAAGATGGAGTAAGGAAAATTTTTGAATAATTGATTTGAACACAATGTTAAATGTTTGTTTATACCTATTGGTAACTTACAAAATAAATTGTATTTTCTGTGTTATACTTCCTTGATGAGTAATAATTTGCTCTTATATCCTGAGTTACATGCATTTATGTTAAATTAAAATCATTATCAAGAGATGTGCATCAAAATTAGACCCAAAATTTGGTTTTCTTTTTCTGATGAATTCCATTTCTTGGGAGATAATAAAAGTTTGTAATAAAGAGATTGTTGGATTTTTCTCAGCAGTAGCTGGTCATTGCTGCTGTAGGTGATACTGTAGGGGCAGCACTGCCATGCAACTACAACACACATATTCCAATGTTTTCAGATCACTAATTCTGCCATAGCAATGGGAGGCAAGGTGCCACATTCTGAGTCCATGAAAGTGACACCATGGATATGAGTCAAACTAGATCCTTTTTTAGAGGTTATACGTTCCTGTCTATTTTAACAGTTAGTACTAAGAAAAGATTTTTTTTGTGTGGTTTTTTTTTTTTTTTTTTTTTTTTTTTTTTTTTTTTTTTTTCTTTCTGGCCACAAGGTAGAGTATTTTATTCACTTACTCTGTTTAAATTGAAGTCCGTCAATGTCAATAAAAAGTGGATGTGCCTGGGAGGGTAACAGCTCTGCAAAGGGCTGAATCATATTTTTAAACAGAATCCTTATTCCAGCATAAAGAGAAAACTTCAAGCATGCTATTAAAGAACACTAGTAACTGGATGCCTCTATATTATACAATGTGCATAAAAAAGCCAGTTAAAATAATGCCCTTAAAACCAATACGGTTCCATTAAAAGGCTTGACTTAAAGTGCCAAAACACTGATTTGCCTTGAAGACTGTTCATTTACACTGAGCAGACATTAGGAGAATGAACTGTTGTACCATTGCTGTTCTCAGGAGACAACATGACTGTGTTAAATACTGCAGACTGGTTGCTGAGTTGCAGTACTCCCTCCTCTGCAACAAGTATGAGAGACCCTGGTACAGTGCATGCGTGTGTGGTGTGTCTCCATGACTGCTGTGTGACATCCCTCCCTTTGCTCCGGTGTTTTCTTGTCCAGTTTTAACATTCTCATGTGGTCCCCCTCACCCCGAGCATTTTTTTCCCTACCCTTTCTCAAGAGCTTTTCCCACAGCCAGAAAACTGTTAGGAAGTTACAGCAAGTAGTTATCTTACAATGCTTTGGAAGTAATTTGATGAGCAAGGAGAATTTAACCCACTTATAATTAGCTTAGCTGTCTACATGCTCTGAGTGACTGGGATTGTCTCATGGTGTTCAGCATTGCTGGGAATTGCCAGTAGGCAGCATTGGTGGAAATCGGACCAATGGAATTTTGACAGAATGCCCATTTGCTTTTCTTTTGTTTTTAAGTAGATTGATTACCTTGCATGATTGTAGATTGATTACATTGCATGATTACCTGAGCACAAATCAAAGTTGACAGTATTGTTCTTACTCCTACTAAGACTTTCATTATTAATCAAAGCTTATGTCTAATGTGTTGCCACATGTAACGTGCCACTTTAGAAAATTTTGGCCAAATTTTCCAAGCGGTTGTTTTCATTTATGAGTTTCCTGACATGTATTATTAATTGTCATAAGTTGTAAGGATTAATGATAACTCTATATGTGACATCATTGCAGTACATCTGGAATTAATCATAGGTGTAAACATGGATCACCATGTCATGAGTCATTGTAAAGGTGCTTAAGTTGTGCGGGTTTGCACTAAAGTTAGGAAGATTTCAAAAACTTGCCCTTTTAAAAAAAATCTGTCAGAATTAGCTTGCCATTTGTAAAACACATATGCAAAGAAGATTTACAAAAAAAAAAAGTTGACTTGAGCACAAAAGATCATTTGCACTAGAATAAGTTTTTCCATGTGAATGCTCCTGCTCAAATACAAGATTTTAATTTTAAGGAAGACTGAGATGACTTGGTCTGTCACCTCATTTAACTGTTCAGTATGCTCAGGTAAATGTGGAAGGTAACAATTTAAATACTTATTATTAGTAGTGAGGAAATATGTGTTATTTGTATTAAATCTGATTTTCCATAGGCAATAGAATGTTTAGACTTGTGCTTCTGGTTGAATATATTCCCAGAAAATCTCTTAAGGCTTGCTAAAAGAAAGAGGAAAATCATTCCTATGACAAGCTGTGTGATTTATTGTTTTACATGAGCTTTTAAAATCAGATTTGTTTCCTGTAACTTCTGTTGCACTTGCTTGTCCTCCTTCAGCGTAGTATTACCACCTCTTGCCCCTAAAACTTTGCATTCATTTTCAGTCCTTAACATAGAGGAATGCTTCAGAGAAAATAAAAAAAGGGTCAACAGAGTAGCAGTCATTTTGATCTCCTAAGTCCTTTCATCAAGGTATATTGTAGAAGCTGTTGCTTGTTGGGAGCTGTATTCTGAGTTAGCCTCAAAATAACAAAGTTTGGATGAGATCCCTGGAGGTCATTTGGACCAAGCACTGCTCAGAGCAGAGCCAACTTTGCTGTTAGATTGTGTCACTCAAGGCAGCATTGAATTTTCCTCCTACATCTAATTGGATTTTTCCCTTAGTGCATCTGGTATCTGTTCCCACCTGTTTGTTTCCCAGGGCACCTTTCAAGGTGAGTGTGTCTCTGTTCTTTGTCATCTTTGCACCTTCCCATTAGATAGCTGCAGGCAGCAATTAGCTCTCCCCTCAGCCTCCTCTTCCTAGGATAGAACAAGCCCAGCTTCTTGTGTCTCCTCGTACATCACATGCCCCAGCACCTGGTGATGTTGGTAGCTCTACTCTGTCACTGTGTCGTCATGGTCTAAGCCCAGTTGGCAACTAAGCAGCACACAGCTGCTTGTGCTATCCTGGCTGAGAGCAGAACATGGACAGCCTTCACTGCTAGCAGCACTCAAATGCATTTCCAGCTTGAGATTGCTTTTCATTTTGTTTTCACTCTCTCAATACGTTAAACAAAAAGCAACAAAAAAAAAATTAGTTCTCTTGAACTGATGTTAGAATATTTTGTTTTTCCTAAATTAGCTTTGTGCTTTTTCCCCTCTTTATTTAATGACATACAACATAAAGAAAAATAGGTCATAGTCAAAATCTCTAGCTACACTGTGGAAGGACCTTGATGAATCCCTTATAAAATCTGAATGCAAAAAGCTAAAACTGTTTAAAATTAAGCACATATAAAACATTTTTTATAAGTATTTTCCAACAAAACTCAGTGCCAATATAATGTTTTTCCTCAAGGTAAGTACAGGAGAGAGTTTCTTTTGTTTTAGACTATTTGCTTGACATGGAAAGGAAAAAGATGGCAGTGCAGTGCAACTGGCATTAACCAGAACTGAATACAATTCTAAAGTAAACATTTCAATTCATGACTGAAGTTTTTGTTAAATATAACAGTTAAACACATACTGTCTTCTTGGATGCAGTACTGAACATTTGTAGCTCACTATGGACAGTAGTGAAATACCTTCTTGAACAGAAAGAGATAAAGGTACTAAAAAGTACTTTTTTTCATGTAGGTAGATGCCCAGATTTTGCAGAAGTACATTGTGGCATCTGTATGTAGTAATCAGCAAATAAATTAGATACTTTTGATACTTCAGGATGTTTCACATGACTGAGAGGTTTAGTGGAGGCCATAATTTTGTGACAAGTGACCCTTGACCTTTTTCTTGGTATGTGTTTTATTGATATGATGAAAATAAAATCACATCCTTCTCAAATAGTTATAGAAATGGGAATGACTGATTACTCTATTACTCTTAAGAAATATTTTTTTTCATTTTGGGTTGTTCTTGTCACAGCTTTTTTTTTTTTTTTTTTTTTAATTAAAAGATAATAGCTCTCGAAAAGGAGGAGCGCACAACAGCTTGAAAAAATGTGGCTAAAATTCTTCTCTAATGATTACATATTGAATTAATATCCTGCTACTTGCAGGGAGACTATTTGGACGTGGCAGTTTTATGAAAGAAAAACAATAATGAAGTTTACATTCAAAAGACACACATTCAAAAATTTGCTACTCTCAACAGTAAATGGAAAGATACAACTGTATGACTGAAACCAGAAGGTTTTGTTGTTTTGTTTGGCACTGGTGCACAGGTAATGCTGCAGGGCAGTCTACCAGTCACAGTGACAAATGCATCCAAATTTATCCCACTTGATCCAAACAGGTATCCCTCTGATTTCAGTGTGGGTCACTTGTACAGCTGTAGGCATCAGCAGCATCCCATGTGACTTCCTGAATTAAGATCCATTAGGCAATGTGACTGGAAATGGGATGTGATTTTGTAGGAGAGGTAACTCACACAGGGCTTGCCACAGGCAGCTTTACTGGTAGATGTGCAATTTCTAATGAACAACTCACGGTGCTCACAGACACATGGAAGAATAGCAGAATGCTATTGCTATTGCTTGTCTGTGTCAGGGAAAATATGGGTTGGATAGAAGGAAAACATTTTTCATTGAAAAAATAATAAAGTACTGGAATGGTCTGCCTAGAGAGGTGGTGGAGTCACCATCCCTGGATGTGTTTAAAAAAGACTGGATGTGGCACTTGGTACCATGGTTTAGTTGAGGTGTTAAGGCATGGGTTGGACTTGATGATCTTAAAGATCTCTTCCAACCTAGTGATTCTGCAATTCTGTATTAGGTCTGTAGGTATTTTTCCCATGAGGAAACTAAATCCTTTATGTAGCTAATGCACTGCCTTTCCCACTGTGGACTGTATGAGGGATAGTGAACTTGAGGGCAGCTCAGGCCATCCTTGGGCTCAATCAACCTCTGGAAGTACCTCTCTCTCTCAGCTAAACATAAAGGGAGACTAGTAGGCACCTTTTATACGCTTGATTTAGGTGACTTGAATCTGAGCCACAGTTTTTAAATACATTGCCAGCTCAGAACATGAAATTCCCCCCTTTCCCATACTGTTGCCAGCACAGTCAAACGTGGTCACAGTGATGTTGACAGATGAGAGCTTTGGGCAGCTTAGCTGAGGCCTCTCAGAGGCGTCAGGTAACCAGCTGGCAGAGAACGCCTTTCCTTGGCCTATGTTAGACCTGCTGGGGGGCTCTGCCAGCCTGGCTGTCACAGCAAAGGCTTCTTCACAAATCCCAGGCTGTGCTGTAGGAATTTGGATACCTGGCATGCAGCTGTGGTAGTTGCTTGTGCAGGTTGTCATTGTCTCTTCACTCTGTGTCTCTGGGCACCAACCTGTGATATCCATAAGCATGTGGTGAATGTCCATGCCCATCTCTAACTGACCTTCATGAAGAAATTGAGTTTGTGTGTTGAAGCTTCCACATTTGCCAGTCAGACAGTTGATAGGAGCTGCTGTTCTCTATTCTCTGCTGCTGTTTCTTACCATATCAATTGGATGAGTGGTTCCCAAATTCCATTGCAAAAGTTCATGCGAAATGTTGTGTCCAGGTAACATGTTAAATTACAAAACTTGTATTGCTTCTGTTGTGCTTTTTGGGCTTTCAGGTACAGTTTGGATGGTAAGGCTGCATGATGATCCCTAAGAAATAAATTTGAGTTCAGAGTAGACCAAACAGTTTGGTAACCTCTGAGTAAGAAGCTGACTTGTCCTGTCTGTCATTTGTGTCCTACTCTAGTTCTTTGGCTTTTTTTTCTTTCAAACTTCTCTCTTCAGCTGTGGAAATTTGATTTCTGGTGACCTAGCTCAAAAAGCCCCCTACAGACTGTAGGGAAAGGCAACATGCTGGCACTTTGCAAGTAATTTGCTTCTGTATTAGCATGAAACCATACTATAATTGGTTTACTTGTCAGGCAAAACTATTTTTTTTCATGTGCTACGTTCCTTGACAGCTAATGTTTCCTTCCTCTGTGCTACTCTTAGGGAATTGTTAGAATCAATTAGATTTAGGTTGAAATCTCCCCAGAAGATATTCCAGTTGCTAAAAACGATAGCTGGATGAGTGCACAGATACAGAGCTGTGTAGATAAATGGGCATTCCTGTCAGATTCCTGGTGATTGTCCCAGTGTGGTGCTGGAGTGAAGGTTGAAGCTGTTGCACGTGTGCTTGTTTGAGCTGGGCTACCACTAGTGAGACTGGCATGGGGACTCCAGAACAAATCTAGAAGTAAAATCTCATGTCTGCTTATTCTTCTATGTAGTGTCTCTTCTTGCAGTCAAAACAGAACCCATGAACAACAGTGAAACAGCAACAACAACTGGAGATGCATCGCTTGACACTTTTACTGGGTCAGGTAAAGCCATAATAAAATGACGTTTTGTTAGAAACACATTAATGCAGGATTTAATAACCATCACTAATGAACATTTGCATGGAAGCAATCTTTACAAAGCTTCTATAAAATATTATAGTATCTTATACTTAATAATAATAGTTTTTTCATTTTTGTAAATTCAATTCAGCAATTTACATGATGTAAATATGAGATGAGATATTAAATTTATTAAATATCATGAGATGTGATATTAAAGAATGCCTAATAATGTTGCCTATGACCACTGCTGTTTGCAAAAGTCTCAAAATAATGCTAATATTGTGGCACTTTTTTCTCAGCATTAGTCTTTTATAATATTAGAAAAAAAAAAGGGATTGTATTTGCATCAGCCATGCTAATTTGAGCAGTTTTAAATCTCAAGGTTTATACTTCAGTGCTAATCCTTTTACTCCTATTAGCAGTGGCTTAGTTTAAACACTGACCAGGTTGCTGTGTTAGTCTCTTTCCACTGAGGTGAGCTACTTTCTTTCCAAGAAAATAGTTTTACTTTAAATAATCATAGGCTTCAATTACTTCTCAAAAAATTCAAACAGTGGTTTAAGTAGATCCCTATAAATTCTTAAAATGTGATGAGCTGTGAAAAAGTACAGATAATCAGCCTTTTAATCATTAAGTTGAATCCTGTTAATAAAAAGGAGAGGAGGGAGAATAAGTTTTGCATCTGGAAATACCAGTTCAGTAACGTCCTGACTGAAATGTCACCAAAGTCACGAATCTCCACTCTACACTGATGCTACTATTACTTTGGTAGACTTAAGTAGTCAAGCCCTATTTAAAATATTCTGGAAATCACAATGTTTTTGTGTAATTAATTTTTTTTAATCAGGTTTTGGAATTGTCTTTTAGCCATCAGTTAAACCCAAAAGTTGATTATTAAGAAAAGTATTTATAATTAATTTAAGGCCTGAAGAAAAGGTATTTTGTGAGACTTAAAGTGCTTACTGTTTCTGATTAGAAAAATGAAAACATTGTCTTTATTATAATTATACTACGAGGAACCTCAGCTTAAAGCCTAAAACATTCCATTAAAAATTAAATAGTCTGGGCTAAAATTTAGCTTTTCTTTTTCATTCTGTTTTTACTCAATGTTAAAATTTTATTAGTAATGATTACAAATCGTAAAATATCCAACTCTATATATGATGTTTTTCATTGTTGGTGAAGTTTTATCAGCTTCTACCATATATTTAAAGCAGCTGAGTTGTATTCTGTGGCTAAGGCAACGTTGGAGTACCAAGAACAGCAGCCTTCAGCTCAGGTTTAGATAACTAAGTAACAGCTTGATTTCCCCAGGTGCCACTCACCCGTCAGCTTCCACTGACTTCAAAAGAAGTCTTGAGATCTCTACACTTTGGATGTTTGGAAAGTTGGTGCCTCAAAAAAAAAAAAAAAAAAAAAAAAAAAAAAAAAAAAAGGCAGGAATTTGAGCCTTGCACAGTCCTTTTTTTCCTGTTAGCCACCTGCGTACTCAAAAGAAATATGAACCTGATTCTCAATTTAGTGCACAAACTCAAGCATTAAATGAGTACAGTCATTCTCAGCGGAAAATCAATAGTCTGCCTGTCTGGGTGACGTGTAGTCTTCATCATCAGAGAGAGACGCAGAACTGCCCTGATAATGCACTCAGCCTTTCATAAAAATTGAATATGTTACTTTTGCGCCTGCGTTATACTTGTACTCCCAAATCAGACAATTTTTTTACTCTTACTTTATGGGAGAGGTACTAAAGAGCAGTAAAAACTCAGCAAAACCAGGATTTCTCTGATTTTTTAGCCTAAGTGGTTAGTTAGGAAGTTCAGTGGGTTGCTGTAGACAGTAAATACTGAGTAGTAGACAGATGTTGTTTCAAATGAGCCACCTGCAACTGAAAAATTGCAAAACAAAACCCAACAGTGAACAGTTTGTTTTTTCCTGAAAATTAGCAACATCCATGTGTTACTCCCAACTAAGGCAGTGTTGTGATGCCAGCACTTCTCTGTATTTTATGAAATGAGACATGGGTGAAAAGAGAACTGGTGCTGAGACACATTTGAGAGTCTGCCATGCAGAAATTCTCTCCTTCAAACACTCTACCCATTAAAATTGATTTCCCTGCTCCAAGGGCAGTGATCTGTCCTAGAAGTGAGCAGAAGGTTCAATAAGCTCTGTGGGGTGTACAGTAGTCATCTCTGTCCCTAGTGACCAGCAGTAAGTGATGGTCAAACAGATTATGTGAGGTATAGGGCAGGAGAGACAGATTAGACTTCACAGAAAATGGTGATTCTGCGAACTGTTGACTGAAAAGCTAAAAAGATAAAGCACATAGATCTCTTGAATTTAGAGTGCAGTTCCCCTGATGGCCTTGCCTTGGCTACTGGGGTTGGCAAGGTCCTGTTCAGGGCTGCAGCCCTTGTGTTGCAGTTCATGCTCATGTTTGTGCTGCAGAGCTGCCCCAGGAGAACCTGTGCCTCTGGGCATGGTTTAGCCAGGCGAGGAGTCACGTTGTGCACCCCCCTTCCTCCTCCTCCTTCTTCAAAGAGGAACAGGTGGTAATTAGTGTCCTCAGTTTGCAGCTCTGTGATTCTGCACCACACCCCCCTGGGGTGGGCATTCACAGGCCTGGGAGAGGTGCACAGCCCTTAACTGAGATTTTCATGCATTGAAATCTGTTGCAGCTGCTGTATGTAATACTGTATATATATTGCTTACAATAGTGGATTAATTTGAGAACTTTTTTTACCATTTTAGTGGAGTGGAGAGAGAGGTATTTGATGTTCTCATCATTTTTACTTAGTATTTATTACACACAGGATATAGAATACAGTTTGTAGATACAGAAAACAATTTCTGAAGGCTATAAAGATGAGGTTAGGGAATGTCATTGTTGTTTAACCTACATTTGGTTCCCTTGTGCATAGAGATTGTGATGTTGCTTAAATGAGGTCCTTTTAACCTAACCTTTTTGCATAGAATTTTCCAGATGTATAAGGAAAAAATACAAACCTCCAGCCCATATTAATATATTGAATCCAACACATGCTATTAAAACAGTTAATGGTAATTTAAATCCTTCACAACCACCTTGGCCAATTGAACTAAGACAGTAACTCCTGAGAGCTGGCTGTCAGCTTGCCCCTTCTGTGAAACAACAGTAATGGGAACTGGAGAGATCAAGGGTCTTATACCTGCCCTGAAGGGAATTCCTCTGGTAATTTAGAGTAGTGAAGTCTTCGGAATATTTGAGTTTTTCAGAGAATAAACAATTTTGGGAATTTTTAACATAAGCAACACAAATGAGCATTTAGCCACGTTCATATAATGCCTATATAAAGTGCCACAAAACCCACAGCAACCTGCCCGCACCATCTCCTCCACTGCCAGCAGTCCTCAGAGAAGGAAGACATTAGGAGGCTGTTCAGCAGCCAAAGCTTTAAAGTCTGATAACCCTTAGAATTAGCAGTTTCATCTGTGAGATAGATACAGATGTGGTCCACAGGCTCCACTCAGTCATAATGTTGTCTTATGATAGGACTTACACTCTGTGTCTCTCAAACATCTCACAGTCTAAAATGTAGTGGACAAATTGCAGGGACAAGCTACAGAGAAACAATGAAAAGAACAGATTTTTTAGTCTCGCCTCTTCCTTACAACTGGTAGTATCATCAGGGAAAATTGGGGACAAACCCAAGGAAATTTAAAACCAGACACATTCCAAAAGTGTTTTATTTTCTTGTCAGAATTTTAAAAACAATATGCAGAAAGAATAAAAAGGCAGGCAGGACAGTTTTTTGCTGAAAAGTATTAGGTTTTGATAGCTCCGGTGATTTAAAATAATAGTAATTAATTTTTTTGTAGTTACGTAGGATGGAGTGGCATGATAATGTGCTTTAACCAAACTGATTAATTGATTGAGCTCTCATTCTGCAAATGATCAGACTAAAAGTGGAGCAGTATGGCAAAAATGATCCGATAAGCCGATAATGGATCACAAAAGTTCCTTGCCCTGAGACCCACCAAGGTCACTCTGCTGCTATTGCTTGTCTCTAGAAAGGTCACAGAGCTACAACAGGGAAGACTAATTACTCATCAAGCTTTAAATAACCAAGAGCATTCCTTAGAATTCTATGAACCAGTTATGTTGATAGAAACAGCTACAGGTTTGTCTGACTCTGGGAATAGCTGCCTGCACGTGTAGTGGGTTGCTCTGTGGGTTGAGCCTAAACCGTGGAAAGGCATTCCCAAAAAAAAAAAAAAACTCAAAAACAATATCCACCCAAAATGAAATTTAGCAGATTTCCATCACAGGCAAACCCTCAATATCTTTTCAAACAGCAACTCTTTTATGAAATCTAATGGCACATGTTTTAAAAGTTATTATCCAATTCTTCTTTACTTTCAAGCCATACTTAACTGCACATTTTAAAAATAAGTTAATTGTTTTTCTTCTACTGTATTTTCCTTTAAAGTCCTACACATTCTAAATGCATTTAAACTATCTTTAAAAATATGAAGTTCTGTGTATGTTCAAAGCAATAGATCTGAGAGACGTTAATTAGGGCTGGATGTAGAAATGTATCATGTTTCATAAAATAGTTAGGAACCTAAACCTATTTGTCACTTATAAAATTCTGAATGTTCATTTCTACTACCATTATGAATAACTCAGGAAGAGGGTACACTTTGAAGTACAACTATGATTGATTAGACTAAAGAAATTCCAGTGCTTCATTGTGTACTACTTTAATCTTTTGAAAAGTGAATGAACAGCAGATGGCCTAATAAAGCCACTCTGTATGTTTGCCCAGTATGGATTTGCTCTGAAGGGATTGGTTCAACACTTTAGAGTACATATATTTGGAATACATCTGTCTTAGTCAAGACAGATGGCTAAAGGAAAGGGAAACTTCCAAACACTTGGAATTAATCCAGTGTGAGCACTGCTTCTGGATGAAATTTTAATGGGTTATGACTATTGTTCTGTTAGCTTTCTTGGAAGAATGAAACTGTGAATAGTACAGATATACGCTATTTGGATGGCTACTGAACAGGACTGTTTATGCATACTTTAAAATAAAAATGTTGTTGTTAGGGGTTATATTCTAATTGGCCTGTTTATAAATAGTGGTAGTTGCTTTTTAGTGCTCAATCTAGTATCTTCCATCACCTAACCTAACTAAAATTAGTCACAACCATATAAAAGATGCTTTTCCTATCCAGTATTAAAACTGAACTACTTGTTAATGTGAGACTATAAAGGTATGGATATGTTATTTCAATCCCATTAAATATGTTGAATCACAGTATTCTTTTTAACTACCCCTTTTAATACAACCTGCAGATTTGAAAGATCAACAGTGTGTGGATCACAGGTGATGTATGAAATAGATGCCTTTGCAGTATACTCAGAAATGTGTTAGTCAAGTTGAGAAAGAGTGACATACCCATGCTAACTGACCAGTTCTGCACAACAGTGAAAGATTTAAAGATTTGGAAGTTTTTAATTTTTTTTTTTTTTTTCAGATGTTGCAGTTCTGGTGACATCTGCTTCCTTGAAAAGCTGTTTATTTCAATGGGCTTCTCTGTTAATGTTGCTGCTTTAGTTCACACTGTGTGGCTGTGTAGGTCTCATGGTGTTTCTAACTTTGTTTTCTGTTTTGCAGTAATAACAAGTAGTGGCTACAGTCCCAGATCAGCGCACCAGTACTCTCCACAGATATATCCCTCCAAGTTAGTGTCTGCACCTCTTCTAGTCTTTTATAGACCTTGGCTCTGGGCAGTTTTGTGGTTTGTTGCAAACAAGTGTTCAGCAGGAGAAACAGAGAAAAAGGAAAATTCTTAAGCCACAGTACTGACTCTGGTACTGGCTCCCTCTCCAACTTGTTTTTTCTTTGTGTGTCTACAGAGTAAGATCCTGCTTTGTGCAATATTGCTGCACAAGAAACACCCTTGAATATCAGCACACAACAGAAGTCAAATAACCAGACTATTTTATTCTCAGACATCAGCATGTTAACAGTATGTGCAGGGAATATATAGAGATACATTTTGAAGAAGTCAGTTTATATATAGAAATCACAATTGCATGCACAAGTTGCATACTGGAGGGGGAGTAACCCTGTCCCTGACCCTTCCACAGCCAGCATTGCCAAACGCTTCCAAACATTCCACAATCATGAACCACCCTTTCCTTGTCCCTCTCCAATATCATAAGATTTAAAAATCAAATAAATTGGAATAGCTTTTAATCTTACTATTTTTAAGCCAACGGATGTTGTTAGAAATAGAAAATATCTTTGTGCTTTTTTGGGGGGGCGGAACTGACTCTTGGGTAATCACACAAATCCAGGAGTGGGAAATTTAGGAAGAAACACCAAAGATGTTTTATGAAACTGCTGCAGTTGGCAGTATATTAGTTTACATGTCCTGTGTTGTGTACAGGGTTCGTGACTCCAGTATGCCATCTGTTTGTTTCCAAGTATTTGATACAACTATCAGTGTGACTTCGGTATGGAGAAAACATTGACTCTAAAGATTCAAGAGCCAGTTAGGCTCTTCCAAGCTTTTCTTAACAAATTTGCATATATGATGGTAGCCAAAATTTATTAATACAGAAAGTAGGTGCCTGAAGTAAGAGCACTTAAAACAGGTTTTGGCAAACTATATTAGATATTTTGGCCAAATACATTACAAGGTTTAATAGAATTTTTAATCTACTGCTACAATTTTTTGGCATCTAAATTAATGAGTAATCCTTTTCTGATAGTAAATGCTGCCAACTGTACTGAATTAATTAGAAAGAAAAAAAAATTAAAAATTGGAATCTGAAATTTAGTCATGGTTTTTAATGGCCGGGTTTCAGTTAGCGTAATTCTGCAGAGTGTTTATTCAACTCTTGGTCCATAAAGTCTTATTTGACTTACAAAACAATCCAAGAAAAATGTTTCTCTGTATATTTTTGCAACTCTGGAGGGCAAAAAATTTGAACTTGATTTTATTCAATCTCTCTATAAAACCTCAGTATTCATAAATAAAAGACCATTTTTATTTCCATTCTATTTTCCTAGCCCATATTTTCCGAACATTTAGAGCCCATCTGGTTACCAAAGTATTGCTGTCAGTATTTTTTATGCTGCTCTCAATGGGTAGGATCCATCTCCCATTGAAACTAGAGGCTACATGTCTGTTGAAGCAGAACCTACACAGATGACATAATGTACTAGCTTCACCTCTGTGTTTCCTCTATTCTTCTAGTCCAAGTTTCCCTCCACTGGATTAAAAAAGTGTGGAGGCTTTTCTAATTGAAGCGTTCTTATGTCGGCTGAAAGAGGTTAAATCTATATAAAGACATGCAGAGGTGGCACAGCCCCCCTAAAAGTGGACACAGTAGCTTAAGAATTAAATTGTAGTGATGGGACAGCATAAAATATTCAGTGTGCCTTGGGGAATGTGGGACAGGCTGTCTTTCAGCTTATTTCAGTGGGGGATGGAATAAATCCCAGAAGAGGAGCAGTTGGCAGAATAATGAACTGCCTTTGGACATCTTTAAACCTTTTTTCTTTACTTTATTGCTTGAATCAACATACAAAGTATTTGTTGCCACAGTAATGCTATTTTTCCTGATATTTAGGCCCTATCCGCACATTCTTTCTACACCAGCAGCTCAAACCATGTCTGCCTATGCGGGACAAACCCAGTATTCGGGAATGCAGCAGCCAGCAGTCTACACAGCCTATTCACAGACAGGACAGCCCTACAGCCTACCCACTTACGGTATTTCACCACTCATTACTTCCCTTTACGTAGAACTAAAAGCAGTGCCAACTGGAATGGTTTTTTTCTTTTTGCTTTCTCTTTTGTTTTCCCAACTGCGACAAAATATTTTAAAGAATCAGTTGAAAATTAATTTCTTATACAGATTTGGGTGTAATGTTGCCAGGCATCAAGACGGAAAGTGGGCTCTCGCAGACCCAGTCTCCACTGCAGAGCGGGTGCCTCAGTTACAGCCCAGGGTTTTCCACCCCACAGCCAGGCCAAACACCCTACTCTTACCAGATGCCAGGTGAGTAGCCACCTCTAAAATCTAAAGCTAAGTATTTCTTCCCAGTGCTAGTAGGCATATGTGTATTCACCTTGATCATCTGTTAGTTTAGATCTGGTCATGGAATGCAGTCCCTACTTGCACCTTCTTTAGAATTTTTAGTGGAGTGAAATCCACTAATTTTTTTACTGGCAGGACTGGAAACACTTGTCATATTTACTAATATACACAGGTGACTTTTCCTTCTTTTTATGCATCTTGAGTATGACATAATTTGATACTTGTTTCTCTGTGGATTGATATTTTTTTTTAGAATTTCTCCTTAACTGATATTCATTCTTTCATTTACTATTGAGTTAATAATTCATTGATTACCCTGTGGTCATTGATAACCTATTTTATTTGGATAATTTTTAAGCTTCTTATACAATGGTTAATCTTCTGCATATTACAAATTGCAATATGAATCATCTGATTTACGTTGAAAACAAGGACATGCCTCATTACAGATAGATTAAAAACACCCAGATATAGTCTTTTGAAAAAGTTCATGTTTCATAAACATAACACTAAAGTATTAGAAATGAAGGCAAAAGAGAAACAGTGTTTGAGAAGAGGTGAGAATACAATAAACTGAAAAATGCTTTCTAAACTGGTGAGATGGCTTACTGCTGTTATCTTCCTTGCATGGTGTGAAGAGGAATGCATGCCTGTATGCGTGGAAGTAGCATTTAATTTCTTTTAAAGTTTCATTACAATGTTTTATACTTCTAACAGAAAATAAAAGTTGTTTTTTTGTTCTGATTCATATTCATCTTACCATGGAATATTCTAATGAGAATTTTATTTTGATTCACAAACAAGTTTTCACAGTTAATTGTATTTCTTAATTTTAGGTTCTAGTTTCACACCGTCGTCAACTATTTATTCAAACAATTCTGTTTCAAATTCTACAAACTTCAGTAGTTCACAACAGGTATGAATATTACCCTTTTTATTTGCCAGTTACAGAAGAACTTACATAACTCCCGAGATAGCATGTTATTTTAATTTAAATCTGTTATGTTGAATGAGACTCTCTGTGGTTCAATGCTATTTTCTGTGGAAAATTATCCAAATCTTACTGGAAGCCTAGTTGCATATTTTAGCACTTAAATATTTCAGCAGCTTCCCTGTGGTCTTTTAGTAAATATCTTTAAATTAAAAAACACTAAATATTCTCATATTTTTAAAGAAAGCTAAACTAAGCATTCAAAACACTCACAAAAGTCATATAATTGTACACTTAGAAATATTTAATGGGAAAAAACTCACTCGTTACTGTACTTAACTGAGTGCTGTGTGCCTCTGCTGTTTCAGGATTATCCATCATACACAGCTTTTGGCCAAAATCAGTATGCACAGTATTATTCAGCATCAACATATGGTGCATATATGACCTCAAACAACACGGCTGATGGCACTTCATCATCATCAACCTACCAATTACAGGACTCTCTCCCTGGCTTGACCAGTCAACCAGGTACAGATCTACATTCAGGTGAAAACAATTTTTGTATTTTATTCACTGTTTGTATGAAGACAAGATTTCCATATTCAGCTTGCATGGATATTGATATTTTAAGTTTGTGCCTTTTAGAAAACCTTGTCATGTAAACCACCCAAAAAAAGCTCTTTTACTGCTTAATGAGGAAACCTGTCCAGTTTTTTTGCTAATTAAAGAAAGAATTTTGCAGACTGAGATGGTCGTCAGTATCACTGGCAGTGGAACAGTGCTGTTTCCACCTACACATTCTGAAGAATTGCTGTAAAGAATTTAAAACAATACCATTTCTCATTTAATTATTCCCCAGCCATGCTGGCAAGAGCACGTGGGCTTTATTCAAATGTGTACAAGCCATGCTTGCTAATTCACTAATTTAAGTAACCAAGAAGAGAGAAATTAGTTACTAGCACCATAAAAAAAAAATGTATTGAAGTAGTTGAATTTGCAGGAAGAGCATTATCAGGAGACATGAGGAGGCTCCCTTTGCCTGCCCAGCCCTGCCCTCTTGTGCACAGCCACCACAGCACAGTAGGCTGCTACTTGTATTCCTAGGACATTCCTGGAGGGAAGTGGCAGTTCTTCATTTTTCTTCAGCACTCTCAGAGCAGTCTCTTTCAGGGACACTGGCTTCACTCAGCCAGTGTGGGCAGTGTCTTCCATACCCACAGACTGTGAGCATTTCTAAAAACACTAACAAAATGGCTTTTGGATTATGCTCTGAATAGGGGAGGAATTTATGCTTTGGTCACAAAATCACCTTATTGCATAAATCTTCCTAACACCTCCACCATCTTATTGAAAAATACAGTAGAAAGACTAATGTATTATCATCATGAATTTGTACAAAGGAAAGGTTACACTGTGTAGAAAAGTATAAGCAAGGACTAACACATAATATAAACTGCCTAGATTTGCTAAAAATACTGGAATTTCTAACTAAATTAGTTGAAATTTTTCCTACCCAGATGTTTTCCTCAGGCTGATTTTTAAAGTGTAACAGTGCATGTGTTTGGGGGTGTATGTTTGGGGTGGGGTATGGTATGGATGTGGTATGGAATGGTGATGGGGAGATACATGTTCCCTTGATTTTTGATGAAAAGTGTAGTATTATTCAGTAGTCTCAGAATGCAAATCTAGGAAGAACCTAAAGGTAATGTGAAATCAAATGAAATTTCAATAGGTGGAGGATATCTATAACAGACACAAATATGTAAAGAATTTTTAAAAGAGTATTAAGTGTACTCACAAGTTACATGTCTTGATAACTGTGTATGCCCTGTGTCATTTTAGTTGCTGCTTTGTTATTCCTTCATATACTTTGAGAAAATCAGACAGTTTCCCATCTTGTTTCTCCCCTATGTATCTGTTTCCTAGAAATGCTGTGTAAATGTATAATGTATTATTGCAAGTACCGTTAGTATTGAATAGAATTGGTTAAAAAAAAAAAAAGGGGAATCTTAAATAGTTTGAACACGTTGAAAAAGTATTGAAGGCTTCACATCTGTGAAAAAATGAAGATTTTTCTTGGTTGTGGATTGTTTAAGTATATGAACTTATTCTCTTGTTAGGAAGGTTGTGCATCTGAGTTTAACGAATCTGCCCCCATTTGCTCCTTATTTCTGTGAAGGGTTGCAGTGATCATGCAACCCTCTGCTGAGAGTAAAACGCCCACTTTGTGAATGCATGACATGCCTGTGCCCTTCTGTGTCACAGTAAAAATAAATTTCCACCGGTGAGGGGCAGTGTCTTGGAGATAATTTCAGATGTCATAGATCATACTGCAATTCTTTAGCACTCACTGTGTTCTCTCGCTGTCAAACAAGTCCTTAAGACTTACCGCCACAAAAACCTAAGACTAAACACAGCAATGCACTTCATTCTTCTGGCATCTCTACTAGCTGTCAATTCAAATATCTAATCAAAGCCTACAGTACTATCTGCACATATAGGATTTTTCATTTTCTTAATAAAGCCCCATTAGATCAAGAGTTAATACCAGCTACAATTTTGTTTTTTGACTGTGTAAAGAAAATGAGATGAAAATTGAAATAGACTTTACTCTTTCTGCTCTTCATGACAAGCAATAACGCACTACAAGTCAGAAAGAAAAGCAGGCTTGTAATGTTGAAGCTGTCTTCTGGCTGCTCTGTCTGGTAAGGATATGTAGCAAAAGTCAACCCATAAGGACAGTATCATCCATTCCACATCTGTGTAATGCTCAGCTCCTTCAACCAGGGGCTTCTCTTCCGAGTCTTGCATTGAGCCTGCCTTATATTAAGATTTTTCAGAATGCACTCATTACCACAGAGTATTTGTAAGATAAATAGGTGTCTCCTAGGGCACTTCATCTCAAACAGGTATAACTCAGACAGACTGGGAGGTGAGGTCTCAGGAGATAAGTACACTGGAGTATATTTGATGAATACATGAGTACATTTAATCTGGGGCAGATAAAAGCTTAGTGTGAAGGCACCTTGCTGTCATATATCCAGGGTTAGGGGAGGCAAAACACTATGGGATAATAGCTCCCATTCCATTGCTGGGATGCAGCAAAGCTTAATTTGGTACCCACAATGAAGTAACCCTTTGCATCTTCTCTGGGAGATGGCATTAGGTTTATATTCAGACTGCACAAACTCTTTTTTTATTTCTTAAGTTATAGAACTATATTTTAACAAAGAGGAGGGGATGTTCACATCATTGAACTCGAGGTGGGAAACAATGTCCTGGATATGAAAGACCACCTCCATTTGTAATGAGGTGCCATAATTCCCTTTGTAACTTGGTGCTGTAATTCCCTCTCCTCTAACTGGAGCTGCTGCAAGGTCTCCACAGCATGAAAATCATGAAAAGCTTCATATTCAAGTGTATGAGTATGTGTAAGAACATCTGTGATAAAGAGGTTATTACATATTCTGGTTTTGATATTTTCCTCCTGTTTCCTTGGGTCACTGGCACTGCTCACAGTCTCAGTGGGAAGAGGCTATGAGGTATATTTATTAGGCATGTGTTGAATATTGAAAAAGCTAAAAAATTTCAAACATTGTAATAAAAATTTCTGTCTAATATGAGCTGCAGTAGGAGCTCTTCATGATGGTAATGTTTTCAATACTCTCCAGTACTAGAATTTCTCACATTCTTTTATGTTACAGGGCTGAATTTTTAATAAGTTTTCATTTTGTCAGCATTGATCTCATTTCTAAAGAAACAGGATAAGAAAACTACAGTTTCTCCTTTAGACTGCTGTTGATAAAAAGCAAATCAAGCAATTAAGCCTACAGTTGTTTAAAAAAACAAGCACCACTGACTTCTGCAGTTCTAAAATAGATGCATACCTTGCACTCAAGTAAGAGACAGCTGCTCATTCTGATTTAGAGATTAGTATAATGAAATAAAGTTGGCTTTAAATATCTAGACTTTACAAGGAACAGCGATTAGTTACAGTACTGATTAATAGATAATTATGCAATCATGTACAGCACTGACCCAAGCAGAAGCCTAGAGCATCTGGTAATGGCAAATGCTAAATGAAAATTGGCGTTATTTACTTCAGTTGCTGGGTAATTTCAGAGAATATTTAGAACAGGGTTTTTTAAATTTTTGTTTTATTTTTGGTAGATTAAGATAAACACAGTCATTGAGAACAGATGTTTTAATACATTGCTGTGGAAATGAGTCTTCATTTTGTTGTAATGTGTTGAAGTGTTATAAATAAGAAGACTTTCGTGGTAAGAATGTAAACATTCATCTTCACTTTCTTAGTTTTTGCCTTTTTCATCTGTGGGTTTGTTTTGAGACAATTTTTCCACTCCATCATAAAAGTCCAGGAAACTATTTTTGCACAGAGCTCTTGCACACTCAGAGCTTATTTTAAAGCCATTGTAGGTTTTAGCTGCACAAGGATTCTGATTTGGATGCTTCTTGTACATTTGTAACTACCCAAGTAGATTTTGCTGTTCTTATGGGGAAAGAGCCAAGATAATGTGATCCTTATTGATTGCTTCACTGCCTGCTGTGACCTTGCTGACATCAACACCATGCTGGGAATAGAAATGATTAGTCAACAAGAACTGTCTCTCTCGCCATTCTGTAGGGATTTCTGCCTCTCTTGTCCTTTCTCTGCATACCTCTATGAAAAGTCACTTAGCCTCTTTTACTATGTGCTCAGCCCCCTTAACTGTTGTGGTGACCCTCACCTGAACTAACTCCAGTTTGACAGTATCTCTCTTCTACTCGGGAACCCAAAACTGCACATTTTTCCAGATGTGGCCTTGCAAGTTCAGAACAGAGCAGAAAAATCAGTCTGCTTCATCTGCTGGACGCTCAGTGATGCTCTTTAGTAAAAATGAAAAAAGAATCATCAAATTCCAACTCAAAATCAGATGCAACATAGATGATTTTTGGGAAATGTTTGTACCAAGTGTTAACTTATTCTGCATATTTGCCATTGTGAGCACCTTTAAAAAAAAATATTACCCATGGCCCAGAAATGCTCAATTACAGACAGCTCAAGGACTCTTTTGAATCAAAATTTGTATTAGATGTCAGAGCAAAGCTGTACCCTTTCTTCCTTTAGTGAAAAAAATCATATCATTATTAATAGGATAAATGATGAAGGAGGGTTTTTTTGTAATTTAGCACTCAGGAACCTAGCCAAATTGCATTTATTGCTAGAAGTTTTGAAAGCTGAAGATGATAAGCTTCATTAAATGGGTAAGTCAGGGATGGCTTGAGTATGGTTAAGACCAGCTATGCCATACCAGATCAAAGGCCCTTCCAGTGCATTTCTGTGACAGCCCACAATGCCTCATACTTAGAGAAAGATGATCAGAACACAGCAAGTACAACTTCATCCTCTTTCAGGTACTAACTGGAATAATGTATTTAAGATTATGACTTCCCTCTGACAATTTATGGGCTGAGTTTAGGTGAAGAAAAAAGTGGACTTTACTAAAGAGCAGGTGACATGTGAGGAGGACGTGAAACTGGAAACTGCCTGGCTTTTCTGGATCATGGATGAGTGCCAAAGTGTGTTCTGGTAAAAGTAAATCAGGACTTGCAAATAAGTCTAGCTGAATTGAAAACATGGGAAATTAACTACTTTAATTAAAAAGCACTTCATATTTTGAGAAACCGTTAGTATGACTTCTAAAATACACCTTTACTGAATATATTGATTTTTGCCTAGGCTCTTGTATATTTGTGTATATGCACATGTATATTTGTCATTTTCATTTTGGTCTTATTTCTGCTAAGGTTTAGAGTGTTTCATTGGTTTCATTTCAAAGGTGTGTGTGGCATCTGCTGATCCCATCTACATAAGACAAGCCACATTATCATTCTTTTTATACAACATTTTTACGTCTCTTTTCATTGAGTTTGCATACAGACATGTTGAACTTTGAGGGAAAAGAAGTTAATTATTTAAAAATCCAGCACAAATTTTGACATGAATGGTTGACTCTACAGGGGAGTTTGACACAGTGCAGAGCCCCTCCACGCCAATCAAAGATCTTGATGAAAGAACATGTAGGAGTTCTGGGTCAAAATCTCGGGGTAGAGGGCGGAAGAATAATCCATCACCCCCTCTGGACAGTGACTTGGAGGTATGTCTGTGGTAATTGATGAATGTTAATGTGGAAGTTTCTTCTGATGAAGTGTAAATTCTGAATACTGCAGCTGTGAAAATAGCTTAAAGCCTTTTAGAAGACATCATGGAGTCAGTCTCACTAACTGAACATAACAGAGAGCAGTAGCTGTTTTAATCTACATGTACAATGAGACTTTATTGTTCTGCATGACAAAATCAGGCAGAAAGGTAAGTGTATTTCAGCTTTTTGGTTTCTAGCTCTCAGATTACAAATCTGGCAGTTTCTCATGCAATAGAACCACAAAGTTTGTAGGTTTTTGAAAAGGAAATCTCAAATATATTGCTCAGCTTAATTATATGTATTTATTTTTACTTTTCAAAGGATTTAATTTTTCAAGTGAAGAAACGAACTTCTTTCAATTCAGGGCTTCTTTTGGTTGGGTGGGTTTTTTATTTATTATTTTTATCAGTAAAAATCAAAATGAGTGAAATTGAGTGAATGAAACTGAGTTTAAATAATCAGTTTTATCCTGCAGTATTATTTAAATTCTATAAGGCAGTGGCACATAGCACTTTTACCCAAGATATTAGTTATGCAGTAGAAATAAAAATAATCTTGAAAGTCTTGCAGAGAAGTACTGAAATTACTGTTTATGTTTGAACCCCATCACATTTCTGAAATCTGTATTACAGAGCTTTTATGAAAAGGTTTTAGAGAACAAATAAGAAATAGTTGAAGAGTTAAAAGTGCATCTTGACTTCTTACCATGCATGATACACTGATATTGCTGATTTTCAGAGAAAACCTGCTCAGTTAATAAATACTTGGTTAAACTTTTAAGACTCAGTTGACTTTTAGCCTCCCTGGGTGGTGTGGTGGTGGGTGGGACTGTGATGTTATTTGTTCAATAACATTTTCCTCAATTCTGTTTTCAGCGTGTATTTGTTTGGGATTTGGATGAAACAATCATAGTTTTCCATTCGCTGCTTACAGGATCATATGCACAGAAGTATGGCAAGGTATGTGAGCTGTGAATTTTGTGTCAATTCACTGCCGCTATCTGGCCTGACTCTGTATGTGTTTTTTCACCTCTCTGTTCTTTATGACTCTTATGGATGAAGTTAGAAGTAAAGTGCACAGTAAACCACATTCTCAGAGGGTTAATGTGAAGTCAAGGAGAGAAATGAGACACAGACCCTAAGTACACATGAGGCAGGGCTGAAGCAGATGCTGCAAATGAGAGGAGAATTTATAGAGGAACAAGAATGAGGTTCCTGACATGTGTTGGAAGAGACATTTCAGGGAGATAATAGATGAAGTGAATGGAAATAACTGACAGTATCTGGAAGAGTAGAAGCAGAAAGAAGAAACTGTGGTGGTGGGTGAATTTACCAGGAAATTTATGAATAGGATGAGTAAGAGTCTGACTTATTTCAATGCCAGCTGCAGATGTTGTTCTTTGACTCCCCACCATTTTCACTGAATATTTGGTTCCCTTGGCTGGCTCTGGGGTGAGTAATGTCAGGGAGTGAAACCCTTTCTCAAGTAGTTTTAAGCATCCTCTCCCCTCCAGTGAGTCCAAAAGGAGTTCAGGTCACAGAGCAGTGAGTGGGAGAGCAGGAAGCAAAGAGAGGCAGTGGCAGACTGCAGAGCAGGAGCCCTGGGGCTGGTGCTGGCAGTCCAGGGAATGGCTGCTTGGACAAGGTGAGAAGACTCTGGTATGAAGCAACAGGAGCAGACTAATGGGAGAGGTAGAGCTAAAGGCCTGGATAAAGCAAAAAATCAAAACAAATATGGGGAAGGAGAAGAACTGATAAAGAGGATGTCAGTGTGTACATGTATCATTTTCTCTGTGCTGTGCTATTCAAGTGAAATTAATGCAAAGATATTTCTTTTTAAGAACATAACCATGTCCATATTGTCTCGGATAAGGGGCTTGTTTAGCAAGTTGTCAGCATCTTTATTCCAGCCAGAATCAGATACTTGAGAAAAGGATGTGAGAAACAGTACATTACAGAAATGATTTTCATAACCCCCTCCCCTACCAGTGGATTAGAAATGTCCCAAACCAGGACCTGTGGATTATAAACAAAAATGGGCCAGTCTTCCATGTAATCAACCTTTTGCAGTTATTAAAAAATAAAGTTAAGAGGACAAGTCACAGACCAAGTGCAAAATCTGAATTTTTGGGATACTAAGATAAGGATAGGCACTCATGTTTTGTAAAAACAGCCTTCCTTGCTTTGCAGCTTCACAGTGCCAGATCTGTGCACTTTCCAGTACTGTCAAAAACTCCTCTTCTGCTGTTTTTCAGACACTGTAACAACAGTGACTTTGTCAGAACCATTTCCAACTAATAGTTATCAGAACAAGAGAGAAACCTAGCTGAACATGAACTTTTGTATTACTTTGAGAGTAACCCATAGATTACCACAAGACTTGCTGAATTGTCACAGTGATAAAGTTATTCCTTTCATTCTTTTTTGAGTGTGCCCTTTGGATGTTCCTAAATCAACTGTAGCACATAGTTTCAAAAATAAGAGCATATTTTGTAGCTCACAAAACATCTTTGTGATAATAACTTTAAAAACTGTCTTGGAAACAGCAACAGGAATGTAATTCCTCTTGGTATATTAGTAATGGCATATTAACAGTAGTACTGTAGTAGTACTGTTAATATAGTAGTACAGACAGTAGTACTGACAACAGATAAAGTCTTATATAAACCAAAAGTGTCTCAAGGGTTAGGGAAATTAATGTACTTATACTGCTGAGATCGACATCAGTAAACAAATTTCATGGACAACAGTGAAGCAAAAGGTGCAGAATTGCAGAATTCTTAAGTAAAACCTCTTTTTCTTTTTTCTGTCTTTTTTTTTTTTTTTTTTTTTTTTTTTTTTTTTTTTTTTTTTTTTTGGCACTGATAGGTGACATCCACACAAGTAGGGAAAGTCATTAATTTCCAGACCCTGTAAAGTAAAAGTAGTAGACTTTTTCCTTCCTGCAGTGATTGCCATATTTACATAGAACTTGTGTGATGAGTTATTACCAGTGAAAGTCAAATATAAATATTGTTGACTGCAAGGAAGCTAGAGCAGTAGGAAAGGGAATAGAGGAAGAGCTTATCATGGGTAGGTTTTAGCTTTTGTATGTCATTGCAGTGTTGCTGAAATTTAAGGTGGGACTTGTCTCAGCCTAAGAGGTTAGAAATGGAAGAAGTGAAAGATCCCACAGATAGACTTCACTCAGTCTCTGGTACACGACATTTTAGCACATATGGTGCTTATCTTTTCTGCATATGATTTCCATCTGTATACAAGGTCTTAATCCAGACTGAAGACTGGATTGTTATGAGAATAGGGTTGCTATGAGAATAAATGCTACAAGAATTGTGAGGTTGTCAGAAGAAGTCCTGTTAGCACATAAGTCTTTTAAAATTCTTGAGAAGGCTGCTTGTCTTGGAAACGTGGTATAAAATTGTTGCCTAATAATGAAAAGAGAAACAGGGTAGTGGAAAATAGTGGAGATAGTAAATTATTTAACTGTGGTGGTTTCCTGTCTAATTCTAAAAAGTAGAGGCATCTAATGTCACACAGATGCTCAGCTGTGAATACCATGTTCTTCCATATATATTTCATGAGCCCATTTTGTATAACATAATCAAGATACTCACAAAAAAAAAGAAACCACATCCAATAAAAAAACAACTTGCAGGACAAGCAGAATTTTCTCCTCCTTCATTTTTAATTTTCTACATAAGAATATCCTGTCTTTATAGCAAAAATTGCTTTAAGAGAAGGCAATTTCTTATACCAAGTGTTCTCATTTCATCCTTAGAAGGAGTGTTATGCTGAGTTTAGAGCTAGTGGGAATATACAAACAGGCAATGATATTCACCTTCAGTTCTTTCCCATGTGTTCATTGACATGAAAACTTTCATTCCTTGTTTTCACTAGCTTTTTCCTGTTTCTTTGAGTACCAGGTAAAAAAAAATAATCAGAAATTGGTCTTTTCATCTCTGTTCTTCTGCAGTTCAGGCTTCACAGGCATGCAGTGAGAAGAGGTGCAGCATATTATGGACTGGCATAGGGATCCACATGTGAGTGCAGGAGCACTTGAGAGCTGCAGGTGTATCCGGAAATAAACACTTTAAAAAGATTTCTAAAGTTTAACAAGTGGTTGGAGTATAATAAAAAAAGGAAAGTCAAACCAGCAAGTCCTTAGGCAAGGAGAGCTTTCATTGGCAGAGATTATTTGGAAGGCCTGGATCCAGTAGGCAAGTTTCAGGTTGTGTATTTGTCAAGAGAACAGCAGATTTCTGACCTATGCCTAAGGATCTATGAAGCTGAGAATGGACACTTTCCTTGCTATAAACATGTTCAGCACTTTGCATGGTATGATAACTATTTGATGTCAGAATTTTCTAGGATAATTATTTGATGTCAAAATTTTATAATAACCATGTTAAAACAGAATTAGTAATTTGCTGAAGGATGCAGCCGTAAGTATCTCATTTAAAAATGGAGCAATTTGCTGCTACTTATCTGGATGCCAATAGAGTATAGCTTTAAATCCAACTGAACTGGGAGAAATTTGGCCAGAACTTGGCCAGTGTATCACTTCTGCATTTAAAATATAAAGCTTTCCCAGAATAATATTCCATGCCTTGCTGTTTTCTACCTGTGGCTGTTTCTCCGTGGCTTTTGGTATGTTGATTATTCTACTGGGCTACCATAGAGAATAAAAACTAGAGTACACCTGTGTTAGGTTTTAGGGAAGCTGTGCTGCCTTCCAGCAGTAAGATCACCTCTCACTTTTCAGCTTATTTGCTCATCTGCATTGTATTTCATGAAACCAGTACACTTCTATTTTTAATTATTTACTGCAGTTACAAATTGTGAACATTGGCATTGGAGCTGTTACATTATGACTTGTGTGGATGATGATGATGATTTTTGCAGCTGAGCATCAGTTGACAGATATGGTTTTCTGCGATGCTGAGCTCTTAAGTGAGCATTTGTTGATGTGACAGGACATGTGTTAGGAGATGTCATCATCTCTTAAAAGTTTATGAGGTACATTCTTAGTCCCTGTGAACACTGTGTATTCTTTGTTCCATTGCATTCCAGTTATTCTTGCTGGTTGAAGGATGATTAAGCTGGACTTTCGTCTAGCTCCAAGCGCTTATATTTCATTAATTTCTCCCAGGTCAATCCAGAGGGCAAGGATTCCCCAATAAATGCTGTGACTCAAAGCGCAACTGTTTAAAAAAAGAATAAAATTCCTTTGTGAGCTTAGAAGACAGAGACTGTGATTTCCAAGTCCAAAAATCAAAACAAATTCATATTTGATGATCATACTTTTCCTTTTTTTATAACCTTGCAAATGACAGAAGGTTGTCAGGGAAGCCTTATTTACTTTGTGCACTTCTCTGGGAAGGGCTCAGAAACATTTTACTGCTCACTGTCTGCTTGTCTGGTCATTAAACAGAGAAACTTTGTCACCGTTAACAACCATAATGACATTCCCAAATTCACTCATAAATATTCTCTTGTCCACATGTATTAATAGTGTATCTCTCATCACCTCCAGTTGTCCTCTCCATTCACTCCCTCCTTGTCTGAGACCTCTGAGTTGATTTTCCTACTGCCTTCTAGAGAGCGTGGAACAGAAACTCCCTATGGAGTACGTGAGTTTTCCCTCATCAGCCACCAGCTACGATTATTAAGAAGAGATGTGTCCTCTTCCTCCATTGCCACCCATTTGAATTTCTCCTGGGACAAGTGTCCCCTATGAGAGAGTGAGGGCTGAATTTGAATCTGAGATTCCAACATAATATAGACAAGTCTCTATAAGCTATAAAGCTAAATATTGTTACTTAAATTGAGCATTTCCACTTTTCCCCTGAGGTCAGTTTTGTTTTAAGTCTGTTCAGGACAGCCACTCATTGAAAATCACTTCTTAAATTTTTGCTTGTTTTCTTGTTTATTTTTAAGGCTTCATGCATACAAATTCCTGTCACAATGAATCTACCTGACAGTCTATTTATCTCTTTGTTTTCCAAGGTTTTATTAAAGTCACTTTGGTGTTTGAAGGGTTTTTTTCCCAAGAAATTAAATTATTTTGAACATGTGCTGAAACATGACATTCCAATATAGTATTAAATAGATTTCTTCCACTATTGGACACTTAGCTTTTGGGGCTTTATTCCAGTTACTCTCCTCTTGATCAAAACATTTAAGTATTGGTCCTCCCAGGATATTTTTATCTAGTCTTCCAGAAGGCATTCCAATGCATGGACCAGTCTGGTACAGAAGTCCACAGACAGACAGTCTGGCTCCAGTTTAGTGCCTTCATCCTAACATAAGTAATTTGTATTTAGGTGTACAGAAGTGTTGTAGCTGATCTTGATTCTTCTGCACACTAATGATATCTGGCTAACATCATACTTCTGCGGGCCAAAAAATTGTTCTTTCTTCTGTGAATTATCTGGGGAAAACTTCCAGATTTTTTTTTTAACCATTCTTTCCTCTACTGTGTGTGCTTGTGCAGAGTAGCATAAAATACAATTTTGCCAGAAGTTCACTCTGCCTCTTACTAAGTTTTTCAATTTGCTGTGCTAAGATCTGTATCAACTGCAACTTTCTTGCTTTCTTTTCAACACTCCGTCCTTTGTGCCGCTTGAATCAGTCTGTAATTTCTGCTTCAGGCTGATAGACAGTAAAATGATGATTGTCATGTTCCTCCATATTGTGCAAACACTATAAAGCCACAAGACACTTACAAATCTGCTTACTTGTCTATTTTTGTATGTGAAGGAAAGAACTTAATATGGCAAGAGCTGGATGGAACATGATATTTAATTCTTGTTAAAGAGTTTCAGTGCAAAGTTTTGGCCAATTTATTAAGGGAAGATTTATTCATATCTTGAGAGTTCAATTCCAGCAATTCTCCCTAGCAGAAGTTGTTACAGGGAGATCCCATAGTGATTTTATGCTAAGCTGAAACAAATTCTCTTTGCTTTGCTTTATTTTATTTTATGTACCGTACCTAGCAGTAGGCTTCTCATGCCTTTATCAAAACAGGAATGTAGGAAATATAATTTTAGTAGTAATAGTCAGGCATAATTGGTTACAAAACTACTATTAATAAGAAAATCATGAGCTTTGTCACATTTACATCTTTCAACTATACTAGGCAAGGCAGGGAATTGTCATACATAGTTGGTAGCTTCTGTAAAAACAAATTGAATTATAATGGAAAACATTGTCGGAGATTTCTGCATTCAAGACTACTTCTGTCCAGGAAAAAAGAGGCTGAGAATTAGAAGTCTGAGATTCCAGTTTTGGAAGCACTCCAGTGAATAACTTATATAAATAATAATGAGTTACCACCTGTGCATAAAATTATGCATGAGTCTTAATGTTCATAGAATTAAGGTAAAAAGGAATATTGCAAATACTCTGTTATATTGTATCTAGGGAGAAAAAATTTGTAGTTTCCAATGCACAGAAAAGAAACACAAATGAAAGACACAAATGTGTTTATATGTGATGACATTTTGATAAAAGCATTATGGCTTGATGAGGAATCTCGTGAGTCCAAGGTATTTTGGTGATTTGTGTTCTCAGTGCCTAACATGAGTTTTGCTAATCTGTTAATGGTGTTCCTTAATCATCCTCTTGGAAATCTGACCTTTGCACTTGGCTCTGCCTTCAGCTGTGTGACTTTCAAATCCAGTGAACATAGCTACAGAAGACAGAATGGGTAAAAATTCTCTTCCTGGGCACTACATTTATTTTTTGCTTCTGAAAGGTAGTCTAGACCAGTTCAAGGGTCAACATAAAAATATTTCCTTTCACTGCCAGAGAATTGGGTCTAACTTTGGATCGTTACAACTTCTTGAACACTATTCTCCCCTTCAAGTATGATTTTTTCATGAGCAAGAGTCGAAGTATGTCAGTGTTTCAGATTTTACCATTAGTTATTAAGTGCTTGAATGCAGAAGCCATCTTTTATTCTGTCATTGCAAAGCCCTGGAATAGTGAGTGTCTGGTCCTGGTTGAGAAGGCTTTCATCTTAATACTAACAAATGATCATTTGAGGTTTTGTGAGATTTTGTTGCTGCTTGCTGGTAAACATTTGGACTTCAAATCTCAAGGTATTTAAGAAGGGATTTCTAAAAACTTGCTCGTATCATCAGAGTTTAAATCATGAAATATATACATTTTTCGTATTTTGATGAGTAGAGGACAGCATGTGTTTTGAAAGTCCACCACAGTATGTTAAGCATAAAAAAGTTAAGGGAACCCCACAAGCTCAGGCAGATGATTAAGGCAATAATCAAACTAATTACTAAGTGTCAGCAAAGCATCAAGGATCGTTACTCTAAACCAAATGTAACACAAATCTGCTTTACCTCTCTCCTAGCAAACCTGGAAAAGTTAGATTAATTACCTTGCCTTAACTGTACACCTAACACTCTCAGACAGTGTTATTGCAGATCAGTAGATTTGTGGTGTCTTGCTGAGGCAGAGTAATTAGATAGTGTGAAGGACGATTTGCAAACAAAGGCAACATTTTGAATGAATCTTATCCAGGGACAGGATTCCCGTGTTTCATCAGCAATGAAGGGATGATCTGTAGCAAACAACAAACTTATAAATGCTTTCCACAGGAATGTATGTCCTACATGCATCTTTTATGAAAAGTGCCATCCCTATTTCCAGTCTTTATACTTGTTTATGTTTATATTTATGTATATGTTTATGGCCACCAGTTTTTTTGGTTTTTTTTCCTGTCAGTTCATCCAAGTTGCAAATTGCTTGGGTTTAAAAATTTTGATTTTTCAACATCCACAGCTCTCTGAATTTACTCACAAACAGAGGTTCAGCAGTGTCTTTTTATAGAATTATATTAAAATAGCTTAACACTGAAAGGATTTCAGGGAAATTCTTTACAGTGTTAATTCTTCAAAATAATATATACATCAATTTTTAAACTAATTCTAATATAACTTAGAGGTGTGTAATTAACTAACCTTGTTTTTTGTTTTGTAAGGATCCGCCCATGGCAGTGACCCTTGGACTGCGAATGGAAGAAATGATTTTTAATCTTGCTGACACACATTTATTTTTTAATGATTTAGAGGTAAGAGTCAAAGGAATACTAGCACCAGTATTCCTGATTTTTAACTTAGTGGCTTTGTTATGCATTAGTGTTTATTGTGTGTGCCATTTCTGCCTGTGTAGTCTGGGTTTGTCATATTCTAATCAGAGAGAGGTTAGCCAGGTGGCACTGACTTCCAGTGGCACCAGAGTCCTTCTGTGAAACTCAATGAGAGAGAGAATCTGCAAACTACTCATTTCTTTTTTTGTCCTGTAGCCATCTTTTTTTGGTTTCCATCTGTGTAAAGCTGTCTGCTGTCATCTCCAGGATGGTAACATACATTGCTCCCATTCTTCTCTTGAAGTTCTCTATATTCATTTACTTTCAGAGGGTGCCCTCAATCTGACCAGAAGAAACTGTCCTTCTCTTGACATACCTGAGCAGCCTTTTGGCTACAGGCTCCTGTTACTTGTTCAAGTGTAGAATATTCTTCATTTATCTCAAACAGTGAAGCATCAGAGAGCTGGGACTGTGATAAATGTTCTGATCAGTGATGTCTCTTCCCAGGGAAACCAGGCAACCAGTGTATTTTTGGAATATATATATATATATATATATACACCCAGAGAATATAATTCGGCAATTGCTCAGAAAAGAGAGAGACCTTCCTATGAAGTGTCCTCAGTGGGCAGCTCACCCATCAGAAGCACATGGATGGACTCTCAGAGGGACAGATGGTGGTCTGGGAAGCAGCCTTGTCAGCTGAGCTTCACAAGCCTTTAATTTCACTCTTGGAGTCTGGATCTGTTAGTATGGACAGTGACAGCCTACAGCCATGTGTGTCAGACATGGGGTGAAAAACAGTCTTCAAATTAGCCTAGGGGCTTTGCAGACCTTCTGCTGGTCTAAAACAGTTTTTTTCTTACTCAGAGTAGATCCAAGACTTCCCTCTATGGACAGATACTTGCCATGAATGGGAGTTGGAAGACTCTGAGGTTTTGTTTCGAATCCCAGAGAAAGATCTCTGGTGAGTGAATAGACAAAATAAAGATAAGTGAAATTTTTCTATCCACTGGGATGTTGATTTTGTCTTTTGTTCCTTCATCAAGTAGGCAATAAAAAAAAGCAGAAGGTACCAGTCTGCAGTTGTCTTAGTCATCTCTTGCAGATCTCATTTATTCTCTGCTCCTTTAAAGTCAAGAAACTGGAATCTACTTCACCCCACACCTGAAGTGCACTTCCTTCTTGTGGCAGCAGAAACCTAAGAAAGTAGAGCCCTGGACATGCCTTTCTCAGTGTGTGTTTTATTGCAGTCCTAGTGAGACACCTCTTGACAATGCAAGTATATTCAGTGAACATCTCCTTCTGGCACCCTGTACCAGGGAGAGATTCCAAATAATTTTTCTAAGCATTTCCTAGACTTCTTTTTAGCAGACCTTTGCCTCTGCATGTTCAGATTTTATGTGGCATGAAATTTAAGCCATTCTGTAGAATCTGTTCTTCAATGTTGTGCTGAGTTCAGGTGGAAGAGTTCAGCAAAATGGAACTTTGCCCTCTTTACATACCTCTTTATTCTTGCTTATAGCCATTGAAACATCATTCCTTTATCTCAATATTTATTTTGTCTGTAGATCACAAGTTCAGCTGTCATAGGTGGATCATTATATTTTGGCAAATCTTCATAGGATGGTTTTAATGTCCTGTCTGAAAACTCATATGCCACCTCATTCCAGAGCTTTAACAGTTCCCAGTTTTAGATAAATCAAAAAATACTACTTGGGAACTGTCTTAGAGAGTCTCATAAATCAATCAGTTTAATTTGATTAAAAGCAATTTTTATATGCATTAAATAATCGCAATTTCTACAAGAAGTTTAGTATTTTATGGCCCAGAATTCCTCTTAGTCTCAAAACAAGCTCTCTTACAAAATTACCAAAATTCCAAAGTTCACATGCTGAAATGAGTTGTATGCTGTATGCATACATTTGTGGGAGAAGACCAGCAATTTTCTATCTTCTTAGAAAATAGGATAAAGTGCCCAAGTATGTAGAGGCATCCTTCCATAGGCTGATGAATTAATCTGTCTGTTTAAATCTGTTTGCAGAGCAGATGGCCATTACTGAATATTACAGTGCATCTGCATGATGTATGTATCATGAATTCTGAGAATTCCCAGAGTCTGACTCGAGATCTTTCCCTCATCTCCCATCCTCTCCCCGTCTCTCTTTCTCTGTCTTCCTCTCTCTGTCTTCCCCCAGGGGAGCAAAATGAGTGCTGAGCTGCTGATGACCATGGCCATCGAGACACAAGGCCTTCATTTCTCACTGGAGGAAGTGAGAGAGGCCTTTATTTGCTAGGCAGATAGATTTCTTACCTGTTCATCATGTCACTTTTTTGATGGTGAGCCCTCAGACAGACACTTTCTGTCTTGCTTTCATCTTCAGTCCATAGTAAACTTCGTGGCTCTGGACATGATGACTGTAAAGTACTACTGAACTGGTATTCCTCTAATATTTACTCCAGTTACTACATCCTCTAAACTTTCTTTTTCCCCCTGTCTTTCTTGGTTACTAATACCACATAGCAGGTTCTAGGAATAATAACCAAGTCATTGAAATTATCACATACAAAAATAAAGTTTTCCTTCCTCTATGCAAATCTGTCTCACTGCAATGACTGCTGATGCAGAAATTCCAATCTGCTGAGACATTCCCTGCTGACCCAGTAACCCATGTTCTAATCAGCCAAGCTGCAGTTTTATTTCAGGTTAGGCTGTTCTCCAGCTATTGCATTCTCAAGTTATAAATTTTAGTTAGCTTGAGAAGTATTGCTTGGGAGGGCAGTTGGTGTTTTGCCATGAAAATAGGAGTCTGGTGCTCCAGAAAGTTCATGTGCTTAAACAAGACTTAGAGATGAGACTCAGATTTATAATAATAGCCAAAATAAGGCATTCTCTTTTCAACGAGGTAAGGAATAAAATTGAGTTTTTCTTTCTATCTCAGTATTCATTTTTAAGACAGCATTTAGAAATGTTGGTAAGGCCTATTATGCACACCAAAAAAAAAAAATTTCTGATAATTGCAAGTAGTAATTCAGACATGAATCTTCCAACTCCATTATTCCACTCCACTCTCAGGTCTATGAATCACAAAAAAAGAGTATTCATTTCAAACAAACTGAATTATATTTCCATTTTTTTTCACTATCCTACCATATTGTGAAGGAGATTTTGTCCCTTTTTTTTCTCATTAGAAATAGAAATGAGAAATTTAAAATATGATTTAGGTAAGGCTCAGAATTTGGGAGGCAGGTAAAACTAGATTTTAAAGAGACTGAAGCATATATATTAAAAGTGGTTTTCCATATAGCCTAAGAAAGCATAGTGCTGAATATCTCCTTATTAAAAACAGTTTTGTGTTCAGCGTGCTAAGTCAGTGTTTTTACTGGATAATGAAATTACTGTCCAGTCCAGGATGTTAAGTTTTATGGATAATGTGTTGATTCTTTACTTTCAAAGGCCCTAAAAATTCTTTACTTTTCAAGGCCCTAAATTCTTTACTTTTCAAGGCCCTAAAAATTGCTGCAGAGAATTGACTGCACTCAGATACAATTTAAATTAGTATTGTTTCAAGCAAAAGCTAGATATTATACCTAGATTCCTGTCCTGTATTTGCTCTAATAGGAAATGTATTTTTATGCTTCTTAGTTTTGGCATTGCACTGACAGCCACTGTGAGCTTAACCAGTACTGTAGCTGTTGTGAAAAGTATTTTACCTTAATACTTAAATTGACAGAGAGCTTGCTTTCTTTCCTTCTTTCCCATAACTGTTTGGTGTCATTTAAAAGATACAGTGTTGTGCCACCAGTTTCCTGTTTCTTTTGAGAAAAATAGAGAACTATCTCAAATCTGCTGAAACTGCCTGCTTTTTTGAATGGCAAGTTTTTTCCACACCATGTAAGTGAATTTGTAAAAGGTAAATGTTTTAGTCGAAGTAGATAAGTAAACAAAGTAAGAGAAAGCAAGGAGTGATGGGCACATGAGCTTGTTTGTGTATTGCCAGCATGTAGAGAGGAGGTGACCCATAGATCCGGAGGAGAAGAGAAGGGGGGAAAGGAGGAAGCTGGAGGATGTTGTTGGGTTTGAGCTCCTATATAACATATATGTTAACATGTATGTTAATAACCTTCTTGCAGGAACAAGGGAATGACTAATCAGAAAACTGCACAGCCCCTCATCCTGTTCCTGGAGTCAGTCACAGAATCACAATGAACAAACTCTGAGACAGAAACATTAAACAGCTGAGCTTTTGCTGCCCACTCAAATTTAACTTAATAATGAAATTATCAGCACAACAGTTACCTAGAATTTTCAAGGCTGGAACAATGTAGCTGAAAGGCTTAACAAAACCCAAACAGCAGCAGAGACTCCTTATCCATCAAGGCTTTTCTGTGCCCTCCATTTAATTAGTACACCTTAATATCTGCAGGAAACATTTTTAAACTTTTGCACTTGACACTTTCACCAGTTCCAGGGATATCTGTGAAGGTGATTAAGAAGCCATATATTGCCCAGATTTTGCAAAAATACAGAGTCAGAATTTTTCCCAGTAGGGCTTTTTGTCTGATTTTTGAGTTCCTGTCCTACACTGGGTGAAGCATAGTTGCATTTTTTCTGGACTGTAAATATTTGATAAGGATTAAAAAATTAATCTGTTATTTCAGCTGCCACTTCCCCTTTATTTTTCCTCTTCATCTGCTATTTACATCCAAAAGTAGCTTCTCTAAAATATTCTACAGCTCAAAATAATCTCCTCTGACAGAACTAAAAAAAATTTATTTCTCCAGTGAGGGGAAAAATGCTTCATTTCTGTTCCTTGAACACAGCACTATTATCCTGTCTTAATGAATTAAGCCACATAAGCAGAGCTTGGCAACTCATTCTTTTAGCTTTGACCCAATATTTTAAATTATAATTGCTTGTGTGATGCAATGAAATTATGTATTTGAAAATTAACTTCTATGTATTTGTTTTATACAAAATTGCCCTTTTTCTTAACAACTTAGTTCATGTGAGTAAAAGTGTCTTAAGTTTTTGTTTACTGCAAAGCAAACAAAGCAGAAGGATGGAATGATAATTTTCTAAATTCGCACTCTAGGAACTTGCGGCTTACACATTTGGAAATCACTCCTCTGTTCAGATTTATCCTTTATCTGTACAATTTATCACTGTTATGAGACAAAGATTGGAAACTTAGAGCAGAACTCATCTCTGTGACATACCCCCTGCATGTCACAGAGGGCCTGAATTAAGCGCTGACTTAAATGGACACTGAATTTCAGGGGTGTCTTTGGGTTAAGATGATATTTCAAGAAATTACAGAAAAAAATTATATGATGCATGATGGCTTGGCTTATATATTTACTTTTGTTTTCACAATTTCTTGTCTTTGTCCTGAAACCACTGTGCAGATAAGGATATTTGATAGCTGTAAAACCATCTTGGAGGGGAATTCATTTTTCCAATGTACCTCAGTTCCCTCGAGTTGTTTCCATTCCTTCCAAAGCCAGGAAATAATCAAGTTCTGTAGGATTGCTGATTATATGTGATTTTCAAGCCAAAGGCACTCACATAAATTAATAGAACCTGATAAGTGTCCAAACTACTTAATATAAGTTTTATGTCTGTTGAGGTTTACCATCAATTGCTTTTAGGGAGTGGGAAAATAAGATTTATGTGATTTTTGAGTATTGGTATGCTAGGGAGACTGTGAATGAGACTTGCAATTTTTGTGGCTTTACAATTAAAATAAATTTACTCCCTAAAATCACACCAAAATTATATATTGCTTTCCTAAAGGTCTGTTCTAACTAGTGATTTAGACTGTGTAGGTGTTGAAGGTTATACTATTTTAAAGAAGTTGATGGCAGTAAGAAACTGTGGGTGTGCTCAGGCTGCCATCTTCTGGTGCAGCCAGTGGCCTGCACTGGTCATTTCTTCATCTGTACTAAGTCTGTGGTGAGCACAGAGTCATTCGGGTTGGAAAATACCTCTGATATCACTTAGTCCATCCATTAGCCCAGCCCACCATGCTTGCCACTAAACACATATCCCAGGAATGGTGATTGCACTTTCTTATAGATAAATTAGTCATTTGGGTTTGCTTTTTTTTCTTTCTAACAGGAATGCGATCAAGTTCATATAGATGATGTTTCTTCTGATGATAATGGACAAGACCTAAGGTAAGATACAGAATTTTTTTCTTTTTTTCTTTTTTTTAAAGATGAAATAATTTGAGCATTTACAGGAATACATTGTATTTATTTTTACTGTATTTTGGGTGTTTGCAGTACCTACAGTTTTGCAACTGATGGCTTCCATGCAGCTGCAAGTAGTGCAAACCTTTGTCTGCCAACAGGTGTAAGAGGAGGGGTTGACTGGATGAGGAAGCTGGCTTTCCGTTACAGAAGAGTAAAAGAGTTGTATAATACTTACAAGAACAACATAGGAGGTGAGTTCAATTGTCAAAAAATTGAATGCTGATCAGTCTAAGCTGCATGGTGATGAGCTGCCACCCAGGGAAGGAGACTGGGAAGCCACAAGGAGAATGGAGAGTGATGTGACTGAACCATGGGCTGTTGAAAGCTACTGACTATAATGGCAAAGCCACGTGCTGTTGTGCCAGGGAAATGCAGTTGGGAAAACCAAGCAAACTTCCATTAAACTTCCACAGAGCTCAGTTTCCTCCTTCAGAGCAGCTGATCTTACCTTACTGAGTTGTTGAACCACTTATTCTACCTCAGATTTGCTGTTGTTCTAGGAAAGATATTGTATAGCTTCACAGCACAAATTGGTTGTGGATAGCCATTTCCATCCTACCTTTTCATGATCTGGTTGGTAACAACACTGTCGCCTAAACTTTTTGGTGGATACTTGCTAGTCATTTTTCACCAATGGATGCAAGAAAATTCTATCACTGCCATGACAATAGCCCCTTTTGTTGGCTCTGTAGCTTACACAGTTTTGTCTCCAGTAAGTCCAAATCTCATTTGGGACAAGAACTTTGCTGTTACTGTTTGAATTCATGGACTCACTTATGTCTGCACCAGCAGATTGCAGGCAATCAAGCAGCAGAGCCAAAAGAATCTGTTCTGGAGAGTCCCATGTGACTTGCAGCGACAACCAGCCTTCTTCTGAGGAGGGGAATGTGTCAGCTGACCCTCTCAACAATAGGCTGTGAGGACAGGGAATACTTAGAAGCCTTCAATAATTCCTACAGTCACATTTTTCATTCTTGGTTGTTAAGTCTCTCTGTACCACAGGATGAAGCAATAGGACCGAAGGGTGGTAGTAGGGGGCTGACTTTCACTTGCCCTACTTTGCCCTTGATTGGTGTTGTGAATAGAGTTTTTACATATTAATAATTCTTGAAACAGTGTTAACCAAATGTTTACTGGGTTTTCTTATATCTCCTGATGCATCTAAGATTCTAAAGTGGCTACATTTCATAAAACCTTAACACTGATAAGAGAACAAGTCCAAAAGCACAGCACAGGGAAACACTGAGAGAACATTGCAAAAAGAATGCAGATATGTGGTGCACTGGATTAAGGTTTTTATTGTCTCCCACATATCCTGCATCTGAAATAGAAGCCATCCTTAATGGGCAAGTGTCTTCATTTGTCCTCCACATCTCAGCCTTTTTAGTAATCTTCTTAGCTCATACGTATCTGTTTATTTCAAAAGAGCTGCTAGAAAATATCAGAAGGCAAGATTAATCCATAGTATTTCACTTCTGATTTTTGAAGACAGTCATCATCACTTGTTGGGAACATAGGGTGTGAAAGAGAAGAGGGATACTAAAGGTCAGGAAGCCTATTTCCCTGTTCTTCCATGACCAAATCTACAATTGAAATACCTTGGTTCCAACAAATTCATGTCTCAACATTCAATAGGCTGGGTATGCTTAAATGGCTGACAATTTATACCCAAAAAGAGATTTTTGAGGACTAACTTTTAAGGACTAACTGAGATATGAGAACATAACATGTGCAGCCATTTCAGGCTCTAAATGCTGTAAAAGGAACCAACTACAACAGGACATGAAGAGCAAGCCATCAGCAAACAAATACATTTCCATATGTGTAACCTGAGGTTCACACTATATATGCAGAGTCATAAGCAGGGCAGTTTTAAACATAAGCAGGTACTGCAAAGACCAGTTTATTCTAAAGTGCCTTCGTTTGTGACTGTCATCAACTGTGATCCCAGTGACATGGATCTCCTTGTCACTGCCTCTGATAATTTGAGAATAACGTATGTGGGAGGAGCTGGTTTAAAAAATATCTGTTTCTAAAAGGAATACTTTGAAATGCAGCCTGAGATATATAAAGAAATTCAACTAATTATTATTATTACCTGAAATGCTATTTGACATTCCTTGATATAGTGAAGTAAAAATAAAACCTAAGATTTCCTGACTGTTGAAGACAATAGATTTTCTCTTTGATTTTTTTTCAAGTTGTAGTGGAATTTAAAATAGAAACAATGACCATAAACCCTATCTCATACAGAATTTAATTCTGTTTTTCTCACTTCTCTTACATAAAAGGTCTCCTGGGTCCCGCTAAAAGAGATGCATGGTTGCAATTAAGAGCTGAGATTGAAGCTCTGACAGACTCCTGGCTAACAAATGCACTTAAATCATTATCAATTATCAGCACAAGGTATGTATCTGAGTCTGCTGTAAAAAAAGTTTCCAGACATATAACGGATATTTACATTTTAGATTACAATAAATTAGTGCCTTTAAAGAACAGAACAGGTCTACTATGTGTTTTGAACAGGACACAGGAAAAGTGGAAAGTGCTTTCTTTTATCCTGATTCGAGCATTTACTAAAGATAGTATGAAATGTCTTCTCAAATGTGTGTACATTGAAAGCATATGGTAGAATTCTGAGACAGCTTTTAATTTATTACTTTCTGGACAGCATTCTCTGAACTCCTCAACTCTCAGTTCTGTCCTTCAATGTTTGTGCCTGTTCACAGTGCTACCTAAATACTGTATAGATACCAGAACTTAAGGGTATTTTTCTTCTGTCCTTCCAAGCAAACCAGTATATCTTAGTATAAATCTTAAGTTTTCAGAAGACCAAAAATGTCTTTTAGCTGAGTTAAAAGTCTGAGTTCCCAATATTGAGACACAAAATGTATTGTTCCTCTGATGCAATCAGACTGTGAACCCTGCTGCTACTTAGTAAGCCATGCAATATGTATCTTACCAGAAATCCTAAAAAAACCTGGTTTTAAAACACGAAAAAGAACAACATTAGGTCATCTTGCTTTCTAAACATGTCTGGGAAAAGACTCAGTGTCAAGTGTAAAGAACAAACTTGGAAAGACACAAAACCCTTAATTTCAACATAGCAACTTTTGCAAGAAACTTATCTCTTAATTGTTTACTTAACAATGTGTGAAGCATTTCAGGAAAAAAAAAGGGACGAATTTGTGTAAGTTGTTGTGTTTAGCTCTGTATTTCTTTCTGTTTTGTTAGTCTTTAGAGAGACTTTTGGTAACGAAGGCCAGTTGAGCATTGGTGGATGAGTGGGGAAAACTGTTATCCTTCACTCAGGATTGTTAAATAATAACAATCTTTTGTCATGTCTTCAAAGAAATGTACAACTATAAACCTTCAGAAGCTACCTGTGAGTCAGCTAAACATTACTGACTGATACATTACTAACAGGAAATTGAGATACATAAAGGTGAAAACAGCAGCCTAGGGTCTTCCTTGGAATTTGTGAAAATGCCAGAAGGAAAACTCAGAAATACTTACTTTCAACTCCATGCCCACATCATGGGCATGCTCATGTTTCAGCCTGTGAGTGCCTAAAGTAGCTCAGCTCTGAGTTCTCTGGCCTGCACATTTTCTCCATTCATTTTCATCCTCACCATTCCATGCTAGCTTATTCACATGATCATTCTTATCTCTCCCTCTCTTGATAGATAGTTTTACTCTTGAAGAAGAAAGCAATGCCATTGTGGAGAAATGTGTAGATAAAAGAGTAGATAAAAGACAGATAAAAGAGTAACAAATTATGATTTTGCATTCTCTTAACTCTTTTATTATGCTGATAGCTACTGACAATTGCCAGCATGAAAATTATGCTTTCAAAGCATTCAAATACATTGTTTTGGAGGTCCTTCAAATACCTGGTTGGTGGTCTTAAATGTCTGTATTTTACTTAGACCCATCTTTGAAGACCTGATTTTTATAAACCAGTGTGGAATATTTCCTACAAATCAGACCTAGATATTTTTAAAGGATTTCACCAGGAGTTTTATGTAAATTTTCTGTTAATGGTGGGGCTCAGCAGCTATACTGTGTGAATGAAAGAAAATGTTGAGGGATCCTTAATATGCTCTCCATAGCTGGTTCACATCATCAACATTTGGGTACTGTTTTTAAAACTATTTAAACTTAAACTATTTCTCTCATTTTAGGAGTAATTGTGTAAACGTGTTGGTAACAACAACCCAGCTTATCCCAGCACTTGCAAAAGTTCTACTATACAGTTTAGGAGGAGCTTTTCCTATTGAAAATATTTACAGTGCAACCAAAATAGGTAAGAAAATTTTTCTTTCATCCATTTTGAGTACACTACATTACCAATTTTTTTTCCAGTAATAGATGTGTTCTAAAACACTCCTCTGACACTTAGCAGTTTTAATTATAAGATTTAGGCACTGCATGTGTTTTGATATGTTTATGTCAAAGAATTCCATATTCACCTTATTTTCAGTGATGCTTAAATGAATAGAGATGATGATTAAAAGCCTCAGAAACTCCTCATATGGTACAGAAAACAAAAAACTTTCAGAAAAGAATGAAGAAAAGTTTTTTGTGAATTCAAATCTGAGCAGAAATTCTGTTAAATTCTGCTCTGACCTTCATCTCTATGCAAGCCAGGCCACAGCTTCACAAACCTTTTCCTGAGGGATAGTACATCAGTGATGGGAATGACAGCTGTTACTAACAGAACCTGTGTTGCTGGATAACAAAAGGGCACTTCCCCATTCTGTTCACAACTGTGTGCCTTTTGTGCATTATGGTTTAGAAATGTATGGTTTGTGGAAATTGCATCCAAAACTGTAAACCAAGAGAAGGTGTCATTCCTGTGAAATATGATGCCACCTACAATGACTGATAATTTTGCAGATTTTACCAATCAATTCAGGAATGCTTAATTTCTATACCTACGACAACCTTTATAGCATGGAATGTGTCACTTCATTGACAAAAGCATTGCAATATGTTTCCTAAATTATTTCCACAGGGAAAAGGTGGTGTGCATATTCTAGCAGTGTCAGGCAAAACTATTATCTCAGTCATCATTTAATTAAGTTTTTTCAATTACTACACCACTCGATGCAGATACATTAGAAATAAAATCTCTACTTTCCTTGTAAGAATATTATTACAATCATAAGTAAATATTTAAATTCAATCATTCAGTCACTAACCTGTTCATCTTTACAGTCTTGCTAATTCCTTTATCTTAGTGGCTTTCCTGTAAAGATTAAAGAGATCTAGTTTTACCTGAAACATTTTAGTGTCACTAAGGGATTCCATTGCTTCTTACCAGATTTGGCTCTTAATCCCAAGGCTGGGAACATTTTAAAAGAAGTAGTAAGAATGTCTTACCACTGCAAAAATCCTCTGTAAGGCTTCACCTTAATTCACTCGATAGCTTGAATAAATAGTGCATTGTTTTTCAGGCAAAGAGAGCTGTTTTGAGCGTATAGTGTCCAGATTTGGCACTAACATAACTTATGTTGTGATTGGAGATGGCCGAGATGAAGAACATGCAGCTAATCAGGTAACTTCACTCTGAACTCTTATCTCATTTATCTTCCAGGAAAAGAAAGTTGCTTTGAACGAATAATGCAAAGGTTTGGCAGAAAAGTAGTATATGTTGTAATTGGGGATGGTGTAGAAGAAGAACAGGCAGCAAAAAAGGTAACCTGTCTTCTGAAATGTTGGTGTGATACATAGCTACTAATGCAAGCCTTCCTGTTTGCATTTCTGTCACTGTTGCACAAAATGACAAATAATTTCAGTCCACAGATGCAAGCCAACAAGAGCATAATGAGATCAACATTAGACTAAAATGAACCATTTGGATTCTAGCATTTGCTTCACTTCACTTTGGAAAGAAAAAAAAAATCACAAAGATACAAAATTATTTTTAAAACTGATGGAAAAATGATGCAGCAAAAATGTCTGACAAACTTCAAGCAAATTAAAAGATAAATAGAAGAGATAGAAAGAGTTATGATATGATAGATGGGTAGTGTTTTTCTTAAAATGCTGAAATTGGGGATGTTTCAAGAGAAGTGTTACCAAAAATGTGGAAAACATCTAAAGAACTGTGCAATTTTTATTTTTTTTGCTAAGATAGATGAAGATCCATAGTTTACTGGAGTAAATATGATAAAAACATAATTTTCTTCAAGAAAGACATATCTGCTAAAGAAAAAAGACCACAATGTAGAGATTGTGCACCAAATCTGTGTTTCTAAAAAAGAATTGTTTCCTACATTCCTCATTATGATAATTCAAGTTTAATTTCAGTAGTAAATTTAAAAGCAGTAAAGCTTTTAATGTTCAGAAACAGATCAAATTAGTAATTTGTGCCATGCTTCCCAGTATAACCCCTGGAAGTGTGCAGAAACTGAATTTTTTGCCTCACAATGTCTGTGCAGGACCAGTTATTAAATCTTGTTGTGCTAGGAGTAGCAAAATAAAGCACTCTCTTAGCATTGTAGTTGGAGTGGAAACAAAATGGAAATAACCAAAATGCTCATTCCAAATGGTTCCTTAATATAGGTACAGTACTGGTGATGGGTCCTTTATAATTTTTGCTAAACAAGTGGTGGTTGGATTGTGTGCTTTCTGGTTGGGCATGCTTTTTCCTTAACATTGGCTATATTTTGCATGGATAGATGTAGAATTCAGAGAGATGGATGAATATAGCACATTTCAAATAGATCTAAACATGACATGGAAGTATGGGGTTTTTTTTCTGTTCTGATGAATTGTTGAAGGAGAATAGTGCATATACCTGCATCTCTCAGAGACACTGATGCTTTCTGCAACACAAATTATCTTTTCTTAAACTAGAAATATGTTATTTTCTTATCCAAAGAGATTTCTTTTTCTGCCTGGATGGAGAAAAAAATCTAATTCAGCTCTGTTTTGAAGTGTTGAGTGGGAAGCATCTTTTCATGGAAGTCTTATAGTCGTTTAAATGATGATTGAGTATTTTGCAGTCAAATAAGTAGAGAATCAAAGGATTTCCTGTTAATGCTCCTTTGTATGGGCTTGCATGCTAACAATAAGCAAGTAGCTCTTACTAAGTAACAGCCATTTTCAAAAGAAACTATTAAGAAAGACTATAATCTTATTATTTTAACGTCAGATGAGCTACTAAGCTCAGATCTATTTTGGTCTGATTTTTGTCAGTACTTGAATAGCAAAAATCAATCCAGAAACACAGTGGTGTAAAATAGGTGCTGGTAATCTCTAACTATTCTCATGTGTCATATGCCTCCCCATGTCACAGTGTTCATCTTTCCTGACCTTTTCCCTCCTCTAACAAACACAGCACAACATGCCTTTCTGGAGGATATCCAGTCATTCGGACCTCTTGGCTCTCCATCAAGCACTGGAACTAGAGTATTTGTAACTATGTTCTAAAGCTGGTGATCCTTTTCTATATATATATATATATATATATATGTGTGTGTGTATATATATATATATTTCAAGTACACTGAATTTTTATGTGTGATTCAATGCCTCTGGCTTTACACATATGAATTGTCTTAAGAAGGGAAGAAATATTTGGAATTAAAAATTCCAAATTGAAGAATTCAGATTGCTGAATGAAGTTAAAACATTAGTGCTACGTAAGAAAGCTCTATGGTCTTATATATGCAACGTTTTTAAATGAATTAAAACTGTGGAGGTTGCTGGTACACACCAAGTGAGCCCTGACAGGAGTGAACAAAGGACTCGAACTGGCAAAGCACCAAAACGCATTTTCCAGCCAACAAGGTGGTGTTCAACAACATTCCTCAAAATGGGATATATTCTCAGCACTGAGGTTTGAACCAGACTTTAGCCTACCTAACCCAAAAAATCTGAATTGGAATGCACTCAGACTGTATAATGATAATCCTGTCTAGACCTGTAATTTGTGTAAATTATTGATGAAAATAATTTACTGTGACTTTATTAGCAGCTGATTTTGAAAGTGGATGCAATTTTTCTTTCTTTTTTTTTGGGATGGGGTGGCAGGGGAGGGAAGGGGTTATATAATATTGTCTCTTTTATAAGTTTGGCAAACAGAATGTGCATATGATGTGTTGTGCCTTAAAAGGAAGACTGTGTTTGTGTGTTATAATGTAATTTTGGTTAAAAACTATGTAGATAAACAAAAAAACCTTTGTGATAACTTTTGACATGACCAAATTTGAAATTCAAAGAAATCAAAGAACAGGGCTGCACCAAAGAATTTAAGTATTTGTTGCAGTGAGAAAAAATAATAAAGGAAAGTTTGTGTTTTTATTTGGATTCTGAATAATTCCACTGATTTTTTGAGAAAAGTTAAGAATATATTGGGAGATTGATACTGGGGACCGCTACCTGGAAAGGTAAAAGAAGAAATAGTGTTTAACATCTTCAGCATCATTTCTTGATTCTCCAGCAAGAGAACTAAGACCCATATTCATTTATTACCAAGTCCACTGAAAGCCATAGAATGAGTGCATCTGCTGTGTATAACAGAATGAAGTTCCACCCAGCAGACAAAGTGTTTAGGTGGCATTACTAGAAGGTGAAAATGTGGAGTTAATCCCAGATGGGAATAAAACACAAGTTCATTAGGAATGAAAATTTACTAAAAAAGCTCTCATCAGTAGGATGTGGAAATGATGCTACATTTAGCATATTCAGGATCAGTACAAGCTGTTGAAATTGCTGGTTGGTGACATTGGCCATTTCAGGAGAATAGTCCACTTTGGTAAAGAAAATGGCATTTTGACACCTTTTCCATTTGTTCCACATTTCCATGTATTTTGTTTTGTTCAGCATGATTTTTCTCATCCATTTTTGATTGCTCAACAAAATTACACAGGGACAACCCTAAATGTTTTTGAATCAGAAATTTCAATACATGTCAGGCATCTGAGGAGAGGATAAGGAGGTGATTTTCATGAAGAAACATTGACAAATATATCACCCTGGCTTCCATAATTTCTATTAAAAGGTACGGTCCACACAGCAATAATTATCTTGCCAGTTTCAAACATCCTTTCGGCTATGGAAAGGAGCGAGATCCATAATGCACACAGGGCCCTTAATGTTCCACGTGCAGCCTGAGCACTCTGAAATGACAGCAAGTGGTTCATCTCTCATGGCAGAAGATGGAAACTGCTTTTACAATTTTGAACACTCTGTGTGGAGACACCTGAGGCTGCATGTGCACTGACTGCGTGAAGAAGCATTTGCAAGAGAAGATGTTAAAGGCAAACTCCAGGATGTCTGCATGAGCACAGTAGTCAGCACTGAGGTGAAAAATCTTCCCTCTTAGTGCTCTTAAGCCACTATATGCTATAGTTACCAGGTAGTAACTTTGCTCATTTAAACTTTGTTGAAGTTTTATTAAAGTTACTTGGTAGGTGAAAGCCTGGAGCTGCTGCAAGTACAAGGTGAAACTCCTCTATAAATTCATAAAACGTATTTATTCGCTGTGTTGGAATTGGATATACAAGTCACCACACAACAAACTAACATTTTTTTATCACTGGGCAGTTCGAAGCCATCACATGAGACTCGCTACATATGAAATCACTGTAGATTAGGTAGATATTTGAGTAATAGATTTGTGTGTCCAAAATGCAAAAAAATTATGCATACCTTCTTTGTATTTTCAGTACCTGAAAATACATGTCATAAAAATCTGTACTACAGCCTTCTGGAGTTTTTCAGGTGGGAAAAAATGTGTTTCTACTGGAATGGGAAAGAAGTTTAAAGCCCTTCTCAAGTTTCAGCATTACATAAAAAATCTCAATGTAAAAGACGATAAAACAAAAAAATTGTATGGTTAACTAGCTTTTTTTATCTTTTTTTTTTTTTTTACATGTCATAATGTTATTTAAATGCATGAAGTAATGTTATTTCTCAAGTTATTTGTTCAGTTTTTCAGTGTTCTTTTCCTAATCAGTTGTAAAAACAAAAAGTAGCCCAGCAACAGCCATTGGTTCTTATTAAAGGTTTGCAGTGCCTTCACTGGAGTTGTGCTTAGCTTTCTGTGGCAGATATGGCTCAATTAATATATGGGCTTCTAGAGAGGAGATGGAGGCAAAAGGAGGGAAGTTTTACAGAGCATGACAAGGTTCTGTGTGTTACCATAACAGAAGTTAATTGTTAAAACAAGTAATCCACACAAACATGTAGCCAAAGAAAATTCAAGGATGTAGCTCAAAAGGCTTTGCAATACCAAAACCCTAAAACAAAATTTCAGAGCATGAATACTCTCTTGCTAAGCAAAGATTGCTATATATCTTTAAATAAAATTGTGTAGTATATGCCTGCCTTGTAGAGAGAAATTAGTCTTTTATATTTTCCTGCATGAACAATACAGAGGAGAAAATAACCAAGGCAGTGACAGTCCGCCAGACTGTTCCAGACGGGCTTAAGAAGATTAAACTGAAGGTTGGTCACTTGGACATTGAGTGCATTTTAATTCAGAAGCATATTAATCAAAAACTATCTTCCCTTCAGCCTCTCCTCAACAACCAAGATTGAGCACAAGGTCCCATTTGCCCATATTTTGGGTAAATGAAATATAGAATAAAATGCATTTTGCAGATACTCTAGCTGTTCTCAGTACAGAACTTGAGCATTCATTAGGCATTTGAGTGGTCAGCTTGCAAATGTTGTGTGATTACAGTCATGGGATAGTATCTTATATATAACTCTGTGCAGTTCAGTAAAAGAGGGCAGAAAAAACCTAAAAATTATGCTTATTTTTAGATGCCTGTGGAGATTGTGCACAAACATGTAGGTAGCAGCTAGCTCCCAGATCTGTTCCAATTCACATCCAGTGTAAGCAGCAGTGTTTGCAGGCTCTGAAGCAGGTGGAGAGTGTGTTCCAGTGTAAGCATTGACAAGAGAGATGAGGCCAAACCAAATAGTACTCTATACAAGTACTCTTCATCTTGGGGCAGATGAAATCTTACATCCCATTGGAACTGCAGAGTTTATGGAGAATATAGGCATGACCCATGATAGGAAGACTAGGTTTTAGCAGCGAAGTCATATCCAGATCCAGGGTTGCAGTTCGAAAGTCATCCCTGCTTTATAGGATGGACACCAGACATATGCTGTAAATGAATATGGTATTTAGTATCTTTGAAGAGGAGCTGAAGTGACATTAGCCAAAATCCCAGCAATAGTAGCATTTTGGAGATTTGAAGCCAAGGGTCTCTGTCATGTATTAGCAGATTATATTTTATTAGGGCCTACCTAATTTAAGAAAAATGTAAACTAAAATTAAAAGCTTGTAAAATTATGTACATCTTTACTATTCTCAATAAATACACTTGGAAGTGTCATTTTCTGCACTATACAATGTTGTAAGTTGTTTGGTTTGTGGTTGGGAGATGCAGTGTCTCTTACAGGAGCCGAGTGTAAGCTGGGACTCTGATGTCCACACTGCCCCTGTTGCTCATGCCTGGAGAAGCCCTGAGCCCATGTACATAGTCTGGTAGACACTGGCTCACCTATGAACTGTGCCTTGCTCCAGATGCAGCCTGAGAGACAATTAGCAGCTCTTTTGCTGTGTCTGTGAGACAAAATACAGAAAAAAACAATTTGATGATGTAGACACGCAGTGTATGCATTTAAATCCCCATGCCAGTTCACTCACTGATGTTATGCTAATACCTTTATGGGTTGTTCTGGAGACAGACTGGGCTGTGAGGTGCAAGTAGCCTTTCCAGCTGAAGGTCACCCTCATGAAACTCTAAATGTTTTTGGGAGCAGTACTTCATATTTTTAGTGAGGTACTGAATTTCATTTGGAGGAGGCAGCCCCTCCACAGTCAGCCAGCAGAGACCAAAGTGGGATCATAGAATTGTCAGCACACTTAGATGTAACATTATCAGCACACTTAGATGTAACATAATGATCTTGGGAACTACATGGCAAGTGGCAGAGCTTTGGTAGCCACAATGATTCAGCCACAAGAAGCAGCGTGTAAGTAGTGGACGTCTTTGCAAGGGGTTTCATTAAAGCCTGTCCCTTACAAGCACAGCTGTTCTGTACATACATCTGCTTTCTTCTCATTTTTAGGAATAAAAAGGAAAATTTATCAAAACTCAAGTGGAGAAAATACAAAGAAATCTCACCTACTGAGCAGACAAATGCATAGTAAACACCTTTACAGTGTGTCTCCCAAATGGGTTTGCATGTGACACCAGAGAAGAACCATTCAATAACTTTCAGAAGAGTGAGATAAAAGGTAGTCAGAAAATGCGTGATAGCACATTATCTTCACTTCTAATTGCTGAGAGACTCAGTGCCCTAAATCGCTCGCATTGTGCTCTGCACATGATGTTCACAGTGATGAACTGAAGTAAAAATATCATACTGGGAACACTTATGGGTGGACTCTTCCTCATTTGGGTGCAAAAATGCTTCTTCGTCATTATCCATTACCTATAAAACTCTTCTAGAAAAATGCACTTTAAGGTTGACTTGTTTAATTTTCTTTTTTTTTTTTTTTTTTTTTCCAAACAAATAATGGATTCTGAAACATTTTGGAAATGCTTATAATTTGGGAGAACTTTTTTGATTTTCCAAAAGCCCAAGCAGTAGATAGAATTCTGAGAAAGTCAAAAAACATCACAAGTTTGTTTTTCCATGTTAGTTTCTCTACAAATTTCAAGGTCTGATTTTCAAAGGACTGAGTATCTAACCTGAAATAACAAAAAATTGAAGAATTTGTTTTTCTGGTTGGGAAGTAAAGATAGAAAAGAAGAAAACACCAGAAAGTTTCAGAAATTGTTTTTTAAGTGAACAAGCAAAGAAATTCCTTTGGTACACAAAAAAAATTTCTCAGATTATCTGGATAATTTAGACATCAGACATGCATCTAATGGGCTGTTAGAAATTCACATATTCACTTCAGTAAACATGAAGCAAGAGAGCAGAGAAGTATGAAGGAGAGGATTTATAGGAATTATATGAAGGAGTCAGGCTAGAATGGAGCTTAATTAGATTCAATTTTTCTGCCTTGCTCATAGTGTCTGGGAGAATTGGAGTGCAGCAGAGAGGCAAATGGAAAGTGATTCATGTTTCCTACACTACTATACAATCTACTGTGCCCTTCACCAGGAAGCACACGCTTTTTCTACATGAAAAAAAAAAAAAAAAAAACGAAAAAACAACTGGAGTTATTTGGAAAATATTAGAAGTTGTTGACTCATTGAAACCAAAATGTGTTTTGGGAGTGCACACACCAGTGTCAATGAATGGAACATTTCTAGTCCTATTTAGAGAAAGAGTGAATCCAGGGCCCACCACATCAGCCAGAAAAACAGTCTGAGCCATTGCAGGAGTCTAGTGTCTATGGCTGTCAGCTGACATTTCAAGCTCCTGTTCTTTGCTTTTTCTGACTCAAAACAGTTCTAATTTGGTCCAATTGTGAAGAGTAATGTCTCTAAAAACAGGAAAAAAAAAAGGGGGGGGGGGAGAAAGAAAAATAGAAAGATAAATGAAGAAAAGAAAAAAAGAATAAGCATATGGAGATCATGTCTAGTATTGCGAACATCCTGGATAGTGGAGCAAACTCCTAGCACTTAGCAGTAGGACTTCTTGCATATCCCATGAGCAGCCTATTGTGTTATTTTTATAAGGATGCATTAGCCTCAAATGCTATCTTTCTCACATGGAAAGCTTTTAATTTGATTTGGTTTTATGGTACAAGCCATGACTGCAGCATGTGTTATACCTCTGCAGGTCATGCAAACCAGAAACCCTTAATGAAATCTGTGCCTCATGATCACTCATGTTTAAAAGCAAAACAAATCAGGGAGGTAAAAAAATGGCAGAGGGAGAAAAATGAAGCCAAGTGCAGAGGGCTGCTCCAGTCAAATGGCATATACACACTGATTTATGGAATGCAATCCTATTCTCAATAATCACCACAGACCACTGATGCATGGCAGCTGATGGAGGTAGGGCAATTAGCAAAGCCCAATCTCTCCAGTTACTCACTGGGAGCTAAAATGATTTTTTTATATGTTCTGAATAGTCTTGATGAGGAACATAGTCATGTTCAACATGGAACTGCCATGCCACCCAACCTGCATGACCAGTTGAAAGGGGAAAGAGCCAATTCTGCACAGGTCCCTTCTCAAGGGGGGCAGTCACCCCACTCATCTGCCCCCACCCCCCCTCACCTTGCTCACCACAGCCTTGCCTGCCACCATTCCACTGGGGAGAGGCAATGACCCAGGCAGCATCACGTCTCCCTGTGTGTAGCCCCCAGGGAGCAAGGGGTGCAGCTCCCAGTGCCTTGCTGATTCTCTCTGAGTTGCTTTTCTATCCTCCTTAAACTAAGCTGGTTCTCAGTGGAGCAGGTATCCTAGCTGGGAGGCATCTGTTCACAGAGGAAAAGAAACAGCTAATTTGGGGTTTCAAGAGGTCAAGAACTGCTCACCCCCAAAGGTATCCAAGCACTTGCCAGTGTTGTTATTTTTCCTCTACCTAAATGCTTACAAGTGAGTTTTCTTCTCTGGTTAAACTGCGGTTTCTTAAAGGAAGTTTACTTATAATGGAAAGGCTGACTCAACCTTCACTCTAATAACCAGGAAAACACAACAGTAAAATTAAACAATAAATCATTGCTCTGACAGTAATGAGGCACTTGCTTAGACATTTATCTGTCCTTTTACAGGGCAGTAATTTTATGGTTGAAAAACCTTGGGTTAAACTTGTGTTTGCAAAGAAATTGCCAAGGCCTGGCCAAAATTGCCTCATTTAGCAGATGGTAACATTGTACATAATTAATGTATTCATTTTCATTCTTAAAAACTAGTAAAGGCAGCTTACTTGAACTTCCTCCTGAAAGCTGAATTTATTAGCTACAAAGCAGAGACTGTGCCAACTGTTTCAAGGAGATTATGCCCTGTCTTTCCCCTATTTTCTAACAGTTTTCCACTAATACCACCCGGGTGGCTCTTTTCTATAAGAAACTTCAGTACAGGGAGCAACTCTCTCCTGTGCCTTTTGCTGGTTCATATGTTTTCCTGATAAACATTTCTTTCCTTCACCTCCATCTAAAAAGCAGAGAGGCTGTCACTTGTTTGCTGAAAATGATTTTAAATTCATCAGCTCTCCCAGAGCTAATAAAGTGATGTGTTTATGGTGCTAAAGGAAATCAGGTGTTTTAATGTTGAAGGGAAAAAAACATATTTATGTAGTGTTAAGATAATACTGTTTGCCTGGCCTTTCTCAGCTTGTTCATCACCCAGCAATCTCCTCACAAAATGCTGTGGATTCTGTGTGCTTCAATGCCATGCAATACTAAGTGCAAATTCACCATAAATCAAGTATTGCAGCAGCCTCCCCCTTGGCTGCTGGCAACTGCTGCAGTGGGGCACATGTAGGGAAAGAGCCATTCCCCGGGCATGTGGCTGTGAGGATGGAGCAAAGGAAACCCAGTGGCAGGTGGGTATTGCTGCTACATCTCCCTTCTGCTTCTCAGGTAAATCCCATTCATGCTACTTGTCCCACTGTACCCCACCAAGAGCTGCAATGCTCTACCACTGAGCAAGCCCAGGTGAGAGCTTTTGGGGAGACAGGCACAGTTCCCTTCTTCCCTATTGAGAAGGGAACTGTTACTTTGTTCTAACACACAAGTGACTGAGGCACTAAGTGATTTTTGTTGACACATCGTGGCAGGATATGAATCACACACCTGAAATTAATCTCAACTCTTCGCCCTTACTTGTTGATAAATCCTGTATATATTATTCTCTGGCCAGGGCCCCATGACTTCATTAATCCTTGCTGAATTTTTCTATTCTGCTCCATGTGCAGAGATTGGTATAAGTCTGTAATGAAAGGGTTCTGGATTTTAAGAGGAAATAACGCTCCTTACATATGAGATGAAGGAGATACTGAATTTCTGTCTAATATTTCAACCACTTTCATAGAGGTGGGTAGAACATGTAAATCTTTAATTAGTAGCTTTTTCTTGCCCCCACCCATTTTGAACAACAGGCAGACTCTACTCTGTGGTTTTATGCTAGAAAATATCTGGAGAACATGTAGTTCCTTACTTTCTTCAGCTGGCTGTCTTTACTGATTTTCAGTCTTCCTTGTAATTCCAGTGGTAGTTGTGAGTTTAAATATCTTTTCTTGCACCTGTAGATATCAGAGCCAGCAGGTCTTTCATTCAAGTATGTAAATCTACAGATACCCAGCATTCAAATTGACGGCTGGAGTTAATAAAAGAATGTTGTCTCTGCTATGAAGACTGGTAGTGATCTCTGCAGTGATGCAATAGCAGTGACCTCTGTGGTGATACAATAACACCACAGAACAAAACATCTGGCTGTAGAAAGCAGCCACTGGGCTCTGGGACAATAGTTCCTTTTAAACAGTTTTAGGAAGATGAGGTGCATAAAGAAGTGGATGACATTGTTTTGGCATATTTCTGAATTAAAAGAGGGTGAACCTCTTTATCTCTGGTAACCATGGATTTCAATATTGGGATGCATTACAAGAAAAATATTGTCATGATAAATCATCACATTATACTCCCAGTCTTGTAACTGGAAGTCTTTCATGACTCTCACAGCAGTAAACTGACAATCTGTCTCCACAATTTCTGTCGTCTGGAGAAGTGGTGTTTTCAGAGTTTTTATCATTGTGGATTTCAGGATAACATAATGAATAGAAGAAGGCAGAAGTCTTTTCACAGTGTTGGATTTATAGAACATTAAAATACAAAACAAACGTGTTGATATTTACTTTGTTGGGAACATCAAACTGCATAACACAGCAAACTCTCTTGTGTAATCCTGGCTGAAATGTTTCTTTCCTGTTTCTCCACCTTTGTGCTTAATCCAGAGTTCTTTGGTGGTTTTCAGGGTGAAGATTACTCCCCAATGCAGAGCTTTTCTCACGGTCCAGCTTACAATTCCATGGCTAATCAGCTTCTTCCCCCTTCACAGCAGCTTAGAACTATGTAACACTAAATGACTGGTTTGGAAAACCCACATATCGTCATTTATGTTTGGCTTCTTCAGTGCAGAAAGGCTGACCAAAGGAAAGACAACTGCCTTATTTTCTACAGATGCTTGAAGCACTGTCAGGAGTTCCAAAGCTGTAGCTGTGGGAAAGGTTACGTTCCACTTGCCTGCTTGCAATCATTTCTTCTGATAAACCTATCTCCCCTGCAATTTTCCATATCAGATCTGATTAGACCAACTATCCAGGAGATCTAGCCTGTCTACTTATATTAAGCAGCATGTCAGAAAAGGGTAATTGTACTTGGCAATGGCAGTGTATTTTTCCTGTTCCTTCTTCCTACTCCCACCTTTCATGAGATTAATTTTCTTGAATATTCTGTAGTGCATAGCTGTGCATTCAGCAAAGATGCCTGGGATAGCTGAAATAAACATTTAGATATTTCACCCTTTATTGACATTTGCTGATGGAGTATCTCTGTTCATACAGCATTTTTATAATTTATTTTCAGACTAGTTCCTAATACGCTTCCTAGTTGTCTTTACAACTATTGTGCATTAAAAATTATCTTAATTATAATCAAGCATTTGCATTATTTCAGAATTATTGTTTTTCTTTTAAAACCAGTGTAAAATATTTCATTCTATTGATGAGCATGCTAGCTGCTTCCAGTCAACACACAACACTGGGTCCAGGTATTTATACAGATTTTCAGCTGTCTTATGATGGCTCTTGCAGTCTGAGATTAAGGGATGCCAAAGAATAACCTTTCCATAATGATTCAACAAGTTTAGTGGTCAAGAGATGTGCTGGATTTGGTTGAGGTAGTTTTTTTTCACAGTGGCAGGTATGAGGCTGTGTTTTGGATTTGTACTGAACACAGGATTGATAAAATATAGATGGTTTTGCTATTGCTGAGCGGGGATCACACAGAGACAAGGCCTTTCCTTTCTCCTTCTGTAGTAAGGGGCCTGGGGCTATATGGGAAATTGGGAGTAGACACAGCTAGGACAGGTGACCCTGACTGACCACAGGGGTATTCCAGACCATTTGACATCATGTTCAGTATATAATGTGAGGAGAAGAAGGAGGAAGGAGGGGATATTTGGAGTGATGTCTTTGTCTTCCTAAGTAACAATTGCATGTGATGGAGTCCTGCTCTCCTGGAGATGGCTGAACAACTGCCTGCCCAAGGGAAACAGAGAATCAATGTCTTGTTTTGCTTTGGTTGTGTGCATGGCTTTTGCTTATCCTATCAGCCTGTCTTTATCTGAACCCACGAGTTCTCCAGCTTTAACGCTTTTGATTCTCTGTCCAGTCCAGCTGGTGGGGAAGTGAGCATGTGGCTGCATGGGGCTTGACTGGGGTTAAACCATGGCAAAGGAGTAAAGATCCATTTTGTCTCAGGATTAGTACACCTTTAGGACTACTCAGACATCACTCTAGAATGTGGCAATATTTTGGAGGCCATTTGAAAAGAAGATTGTGCTGCTTGACCCATTAACTGAGAGGTAGCCAGTGTCTGAGAGTAACTTGAGAAAACCTCCTGGAATTGCTATCTCTAAAGCTGATGGTCATCCAGTAAACTGAGATTACACGTGTGTAATATTACCCAAGTGTCAGCTCCACAGCATGCTGTCTGCAGTGAAAGTTTCTCAGAGTTGTGTAAGCCGTCTTGTGATTTGTTTGAGAGATGAGGGAAGACGTGCACTGTAACATTTGGCCTTGGCTGCAAGACGATGACTTCAGTGATGGCGAACAATCCAATAAGTGCATTTGTTGATACAGTATGCCTCTCAGCCAGACAAATGCTTCCACGGTAAGCCAAATTTATGTCTCACACAAACTGCAAAATTTGTCAGAAAACCAGGCCAGACTTCTTGTTGCCTACAGAAGAGAGCCTTCAGAGATGGCACAGGAGTGTGGTCCAAAGAGTTTGCAGTGCAGTGTGTGTGGCTTTTCCAGCTCTGAATGTTAGAACCAGCAGAGATAAATTAACAGATTGGGATCTCTGCAACTTTACCACCCTGTGCTTAACAAGGCAATGAGTTGGCCATAGAGACAATGCCAAGAGACATTCCATAAGCTCCCAGGAGCCAGGACCAGATTTTCAAAGAAGCCAAGATTAAAACACAGTATTTTCCATGAATGAGTTTCCTTTCTACTGAGGTCATAGCATATTGAGAGTGGGTAATTCAGCTATCTGCAAAATGTTCCTGCACTCTCCCTGGCTTAACAAAAAGAGCCAGCATTCCCATGCTCTTACTGCAGAGAAACTTTGTGCAAAATAGATTGTCAGCAACCTTAAGCAAGCTGTGGGCCTGTCTTTTTTTATACACCTGTTTGGGGTTGCAGATTTTCTCTCTGTTGATTTATTCTAGAAGAAACAATTGAAATGGAGATGGTAGGACAATTTCATAGGTATCTGGTATTCTCAAATTCCTTGGACCTCAGCCATTTAAATAGGCTTATTCATAGCATTATTCACAGCACTTGATGGTCTCCAAAAGATTTTGCCACTCCTAGTAGATCTTTCAGCAAAATTCAGTTCAATTGATCAAGAGCATCTCTTGGGCTAAAAAGGGATGGGAGGCCAGATACGCTGTGTTGTTTTCTGAAAAACAGGATAGTACTGAATGCCTCCCTTCTCCCAATGTTTCTAGCTATAGTGACTTCTTGAAGACTTTACTACTCAGCATTTTGGTAAAATTGGTGGAAAGAATGCAAACCAATGTCAGCTGCAGTTTTTCAATAGTAACCCTTCTGGGGTTACTTTACAAAATTCACAGTTGTTACTATGTTTTTCCATTTCCCATTTTATTCTGGAAACTGACTGAAAACTATTGGTAGTAGCAGATACCTAGGTGTTCTGAAACAGTGAATAAAATTTGTACTCATAGGATATAAGATATTTTTTAGCAAGTCTCTGGATGGAAGACATCCATATGAGTTTTGGATAAATGTTTTGTAAGTTCGTAGATCCTCTGGCCTCACCACTGTGCAATCTTCAACGCAAACGCATTGACACAAATGGAAAACAGATTACAGCTTTTCATTGTGGAAGGAGAATTGATCTTATTATCATGATGCTCCGCACAGAATTTTGTGAAATGCTTTGCCAGCTGAGACATCAAACAAATAACAGTGAAAGCACAGATTAATCCATCCACTCACTTTCTGGGTGGACTAGTAGCTTGAGACACATTACTGGTATCAGTCAGAAAAATGCCAATTCTATTTCTCAAAGGTCACTTGGGCTATCTGTGTAATTGCAGAGTATTCTGAGTTGGAAGGGACCCAGAAGGATCACTGAGTCCATCTCTTCAGTGAATGGCCCACACAAGGATCAAACCTACAACCTCAGCATTATCAGCACCATGCTCTGACCAACTAAGCTGAGTCCAGAGATGTTTAAGAGTAAAGGAACTGATGAAAGAATACAAATCCGGAGATTAATTTTTTGCTTTTGAAACATTAATTTCAGGAAGGAAGGAAAAACCTTTGCAAAAACCTGTTATTGTTATTGTTCTTCAAGAGAAATAAACTAGAGGGTCCCAGGGACCCACCCACTTTCACCCTGTGAGTCCCTGAGATTCGGGGGTCTGCAGGGGAGGAGGTGTGACATGGGATCAGCTAATGGAGGAGAAGAGTTTGGGAAGCGTGTCCCCTCCTTCTTGCCAAATTGAATCAGGTGCACAAAGAACTATGAGGATGAAACTGGGATGGGAAAAGCACAGAGTGGAATTGGGACAGGGCTGGGGGTTGGTAGAGATCAGGGCTTGAGATCCATATAGTAATTTTTTTTGCAGCAGCCCTTGGGCTGAGTACTTTGGGTATTAGTTTCTGAACTTCTGTGGTGCTTGAAAGCAGTTGTCTTCTCCAGCCATGGGCTAGTGTTAAGATGGACAATGTCAGCCTCCCTTTCTGCGTCACACTGAAACCCCTCAGAAAAACATGAGTTGTTTCTCCTGTCACTCAGCCTGGTAGCAGAGATGAACCATCAGGGGTGATAGTTGAACAGCAATGTGATTGTTCTTGCCTAGAACAGTGAAGCCTGTGAATGTTTGCAGTCTATTTCCCCTATTATTATTTTTTTTCATATAAGTTGATCCCAAGCAGATACAGCTGCTTTGAGCCAGCTTTTCATTCCCGTGTGTCACCAGCACAGAGCTCAGAAGGAGTAATTTCAGCCTTTTTTGTGGCCTGTGTAGGACCTGACGCCGAAGCGTGAGGAGCAGGGAGGGCACGGGGTGGGCAGGCAGCTGGAGGGGCGGGAGAGATGCTCTATCGCCTGGCAAAGCACAAGAGCATCGCCACCACTCAGCTGATGCCACGGGCTGGTCCCACTGCTCTTCTCCAGCCACCACGGTTCTCCTTCATCTTATCGAGAAGGGGTTGTACAGACGCGGAGCTGCGGGTATTTCGGGGCAGAACGAGACGATGGTTGTGGGTTGCGCTGCCACAGCGCTCAGTGAGCGAGCTCCGGCTGCCCCTCGGCGGGGAGACACTGCCATCTCCCGACGCCCGGCTCCGGCTGCTGGAGCTCTCTGCTCCCGCCGGCCTTGGGCAAAGAGGCGCGGGATGAGGTCCTGGGGGACGCGGCGCTGGTTCACCCATGTTCTGGTTTCGGGGCGGGTTTGGAGGGCTGTCCGCAGAGGGCTGTCCGCAGAGGGCTGTCCGCAGGGGCCTGTCCGCAGGGGCCTGTCCACAGGGGCCTGTCCGCAGGGCCTGTCCGCAGAGGGCTGTCCGCAGGGCCTGTCCGCAGGGCCTGTCCGCAGGGCCTGTCCGCAGAGGGCTGTCCGCAGGGCCTGTCCGCAGAGGGCTGTCCGCAGGGCCTGTCCGCAGGGCCTGTCCGCAGAGGGCTGTCCGCAGGGCCTGTCCGCAGGGGCCTGTCCGCAGGGCCTGTCCGCAGGGGCCTGTCCGCAGAGGGCTGTCCGCAGGGGCCTGTCCGCAGGGCCTGTCCGCAGGGGCCTGTCCGCAGGGGGCTGTCCGCAGGGCCTGTCCGCAGGGGGCTGTCCGCAGGGGCCTGTCCGCAGAGGACTGTCCGCAGAGGGCTGTCCGCAGGGGGCTGTCCGCAGAGGGCTGTCCGCAGGGGGCTGTCCGCAGGGGGCTGTCCGCAGAGGGCTGTCCGCAGAGGGCTGTCCGCAGGGGCCTGTCCGCAGAGGGCTGTCCGCAGGGCCTGTCCGCAGGGGGCTGTCCGCAGAGGGCTGTCCGCAGAGGGCTGTCCGCAGGGCCTGTCCGCAGGGGCCTCGCTCCGGGCCGCGGGGTGAGCGCAGTGGGGCCGGGGTGACACGGGAGATAAGCCCGAATTTCAGCGGGAGCCTGGGAGGCACACAGAAGTGCCTGGAGCTGAAAGCTGAACGAGCTGTCACAGGCCGTTCCTGGCACCATCATTAACAGCGGGGTAAGCAGGAATCAGTGAATTGCCTGTGCCTCTGCCTGCCCACCCTCTCACTGCACCTGATCCACCTTCCCGAAGGAGAATGCATTTAAAGGAAGCAATAGCGTAATTTTACACTCCAAAAAGACACTATTATGTGCTGGAAACCAGCAGAAATTCATGCACCTTTAGGTTTAGCTATTACAAATAGCATTCCCACGGAAGCAAACCAAGCTCGGGAGGCAGAGCTGGGAAAAGGCGTCCAGGGAAACGCTGTGCCTGTGGCTGCTCCAGCACACCGCACCGTCTGTGGGACGCCGCTGGAAGTGCAGCTCCCTGCAGCTAAACTGAAGGCCAGTAATTCCCAGCAGAAGCACCAGGGGTCATTCCACTCTTGAGCTGCACCTCAGAACAGCCTCTTGGCATCCAAGCGCTAGCAAACACCTCTCCCCTTTTCGTCTCCCTCCCGACTGCCTGCGATAAACCTGAACTGCAAATAAGGTTGTGTTTAGACAGGAAAGTGGTGGGAATATTGTCTGAGTAAAGACAGGAGGATCTATCCCGGTGGAAAGGCTTTTGAATGGTTTACAGTATTTGCCTGTAATTGTACACATTCCTTGAACAAATCACATCCACTCATTTATTATCGTGCTAAACAACGCAGTAGGTCTAGTACACAGGTGTGTCACTCACCCTGCTCCAGGCTAGAGACATCTGCAATGGAATGCGATTTTTCCACACGGAGCTATGTTAATGCAACATCAGAGGCGATCAGTTTAGGGAGATGAGGAGAGAAGGGAATACAGGAGGAAAAATAATCTGAACAAAATGTTCACCCAAACATGGAATAAAATTACTAAGAACAGGTGTTTGGTTTCTTCCCTGACATAAAAAAAAAAAACAAAAACAAAAACAAAAACAAAAACAAAAAACAAAAAACAAAAAAAAAAAAACAAAAAAAAAAAAAAAAAAAAAAAAAAAACAAAAAACAAAAAAAAAAAAAAAAAAACAACCACCTTAAAAATTTAAGTATTTCTCTAGCTGGTGATAGTTTGATCTGAAAGGCCTGATAATCAATGGGAACATTCCCTAGACTTTAGATTGGGTCCCACATGTCAGCTGGATTTATTTTTCATGTGAGTAGTAATGAGGAATAAATTGTTTGAGGCTAGAACACCTAGGGCTTTGCTTCTAGTTAAAGCAGGTTACACACGTGAAAAATATGTACCTCCTGTCAACTACTGTGAGTGTTTTCCATGTTAAATGCAAGGTGTTCGAGGCCCATAATCCCACAGGAACAGAGGTAGAGGTTTAGGAGAAGGTAAAAGCTACACACATACACACACAAACACATTTTGTGCCACTTTTCTAGGGCTTAGTATTTCATCTCATACATGAGCAATGCAGTACACAGCATTGATGTACTTTGGGCAAAGAACTGAGTGCTAACCCAGCCATACCCACCAGAAAGTTAACCCCTTCCTTCCCGACCTTCCTCTGCACTCCACCTACCCACTTCAAGAAAAGGTAGGTAACTCTTCTCATAGATTTTTTTTTTCCCCCCTAGGAAGAATGACTAGAAAAACAAACATCCTCAGTTCCCAGTGTATATAAATATACGAGTTTTGCTGTTCTCCCTGTTTTAACACTTATTTGCTATAACAGGCTCCGGTACCTCACTCCCTGTCTGTCCAGCACTCACCCAGATAATAAAGCCTCAAGTCCTTAATGGATGCCTAAGATTACACCATGTCGGCACTCACTCTCTGGCTTGTCTGAAAGTTTTTCATCATCTTGGCCAAGAGTTTCCATTCTCTTTAGTCTCCAGAAACATCAGGCAATCCCTATGCAATTTATTGCAGTTTATAGTTTCTCTATATGAACGTCACTTCCAAAATATTCATTAGAAAAATTAGTCATTTACAATAAATGTTACATTTTTACAAGAAAATGCAGCAATCCTTTATTAAGCATCTGGATTTTTTCAGCACCACTTCATAATGAGGATGAGCCTGAACTGGAACACCTGATCTAAACCCTCTTTTGACTTTTGGAGAATTTCAGATCCAAGTTTTTAAAGGCTGGGATTGTCTTAATTTTGAGTCTTCCACAGCTCTGAGCACATAGTTGGCACTTAACAAATAAACAATAGTTATCCAGAGCTGGACCAGAAATTAATGGCTAGACTGTATCTGTACTCCATAAAAAATGTATACGTCTTTCACATTACCCATGTTACGTCAAATGCAATGCCTTCTTTCTTTTGTAACCATACGTGATTGCAACTAGAAAATACAAATTCCAAGCCACAGCTCATGGGGTTGCTATGGGAAAACAACATCCTTCGTGTGGCAGAAGGATAATCCAGAGGTGTGATTTGGAGTGATGAAATGGCTTTTAGACAATGGCATTGTTGCAGAGAAACAAGAACCTGAACTATGGCAGCATCTGTTGCAAAGCTCACCTGGGCAGAGGCTCGGTCTCTGACCTGCAGCCACAACTGGCTGGGAAAGAACAAGCTGTAAATGACAGCACAAGAGAAATATGAATTAGTGACTGTGTCTTATCACAGAAATTTATCCATGTCTGATTCATTCCTATCTCTCCAGGAGAACAGAGAAGGTGGCTTACCCAGGCTGGATACAGCTTCATGTCAGCACTCTCAAGACAATGAGCACTTTGTATATATAAAATTCTTATGGAGTTTTCCCTTGCAATGTATCGCCAAAACCTTCCTGCTAACATCACTGCTGTTTTACATGACCTGGAGCCTAGGCCACTGGAAGTGTCCAGATTTGTAAACTAAAAAAATAGAATAATTGAAAAGCATCTCCCATTGTCCTCCCTCAGGAAAGGGACATGCCCATACTGAACAGGGACAGGCCAAAATGCAGTAGGACAGCAGCATTCGTTGTAATCTGTATTGCTTTGGTCAAAAGCCTATACTATATTTTCCTTAGCATCTGCTTTTGGGTGTTCAGTCTTCTCTGTGCTTCACAGTGGAGATGAAGAAACTGTGAAAACTTCTGGCAGTTTGCATAGAACAGAAGGAGAGAACATAGATGGAAAAGTGTTCCAACAGAGGTGGAGTAATGGCAACTGATATGCAAGGGGAAGTCATAGGAAACAATGCAATCTAACTTGTTCCAGCTGCCTGAGCAATCACAGGGACAGTGCCAGATGTAATATAGCTCTGGTTAGCATGAGCTGAGATCTGGGATAGCCTCCAAAAGCAAGGACAAGGAGAAGAGAAGCAGCAGCTTGTTTGTGAACAAAAGACTAAACTATTTGGTTGCTAAAATACGCAAAGGAGGTATCCCTTCTCTTAGCCCCATGTGCAAATCACATCTAATCTGGGAAAAAGACAAAGGGAAAAAAATAATCCATTTTGTGGTTGTGCTGAATTCATGTGATAAACACTGGAGACCATGCTAAATGGGGAGGAGAGCTTGGAGAGTGTTATTTTTGTTGGGCAGCACTTGAGTCCCATGTTTTTAACAAACGACTGCTGCTCTGTTTGAAAATCTGTATTTTTAAAATGTGAATCAACTGGGACAATTCACAACAAGGGAGCAGTTGTGAGAGCCCCTCCATTAAGTGAATGGTACATGGATGGTCAGTCCCTTCCATGATTATGCCATGGGATGGTGGGCTTGAGTTACCTTGGGACTACCTACCTAAGGTGCAAATTACCAAGGACTGTGGTAACTGAGTCCAGACTATGTGCCAAGAAAGAGAACAAATAACCTTATTCTGAACTTCCCTCTACTATCTTAAATCACTTTATACTATGTGCAGTCGTGTCTATGTCTGTTGAGTTTACCTTTCTACCTGATCCATTTAGAAGATGAAGGAAACCTAGGAGTACTGTGTAGACCAGATTGCCTTTTCCATCCCATCACTTGCTTGCAGCTGTTCCCCAGACTGCAAAAGCATGGGCGGAACAGATTGTCAGTCCTGTCAAAGACAACACCAAGCCTGCAGCATTGCTGCCCTGCAAATGAAGTCACAGTTTGTGATTCACTGCTTCACTCCAGTGCAAGAGCTGTGCAAGAACACTGGCAAGACAGGCAGCAATTTGAATGCATCTGCAGAAATGTTTTGCAAAAGAGCCCTACTGCAAGGAAGGATCCTTCTGACTTGGTTTCCAGAACATATTTAGAAATACCTTCAAGATGTTTTTCCATTTTTAACTTCCTTGTGTTTTCCCCATGAAAGTCCAGCTGCTCAATTTGCTCCAAGTATAAAGTCATACTGCATGAAGTGGTTCGAAGGAAAGGATTCTGGTTTGACTAGACTAAATTTCAAAACAACTAGACAATAATTATCATTATTGGTTTATATTAAATTGAAAAAGAGGCAAGAGATAGGCAACATTATAATACCCATTTTACATAAAGAATGGAAGACCTGAAGAACTCGGACAATTTTTTTACTTCAGGGTCTTTATCCAGCTCCATTCTTCCTCTGACGCAGAAGTCACAGCTCTGAGGAGGGCAGCAGTCATTGCACTAGCATAGGCCTGCCACTCATCACCATTCTCAGCTAGGAAAATGGAGCAGGACCAGATTATTCAGTTTTGCAATCAATGAAAATAAAAAACTAAAAAGCAGAGCTAATTCTTCAGTGTAGCAGGAGAGTAGAGCGGCTTACCCAGAAAAATCTCTGCTTCATCCACAATTTCTGAGCACTGCTGCAGTCATCCTTCCTGCTAATATGATCAATTAACATGTACTTATTAATATTTGTAGATGTTGCCACATAATGTAGATACGGCTGCTCCTTCCCCCGCAGACACAAACACCGTCTATATGAGCGATAAAAGCTGCTGCTTTCCTGCAATCAAAATGCCATCAGTCTTACCAGTATCAGATCTGTGTAGAGTTCTAGCCACAGAAACACTTTACATTTATCACCTGGCATGTGCCACCTCTGTGCCCTTTTCCCCAGGGACGCCACTTCTGAGGAAATGTTAATAAATGACAAATTGCATTTGTGTAATTCTGTGAAATGTTTTGACTACTAAAGTTGTTCTATAGCAGTTCATTAAAGGACACATAAAGTATTTTAGTTTACATTTTATAAAAAGATCAGGAATGCTCTGGCTGATAGCTTTCTTTCTATCGAGCATCTGTTTCCTATTTTTTTAACAGTTTACAGCAGTGGTTGGCCAATTCTGTACTAATAGTTGATCTAAACTAGATCAAAACATTGTAATTTCTTAACAAAGGTTAGAGAGTGTCCTTCTAACACAGCTTCCTATGGCCACAACCAGCAATGTCTGTGCATCAACATCTGGTTTCAAAATATTAAAAATGATAAACACTTCCAGATACAATCCATCTGGTCTCACAAAATTCTACATCTGCATAATTTTGCTTTCTTTTTAGAAACCAAACACAGACTTAGTTTGGCCCTGTTATATTACTGAAGAATCCTCCTCCTTCTAAGTGTGGGGCAGAGCCCCTGGTCTAGTTTTGCTGGAAGCGGACATCTGTATCTGGCTGACTGTTGTGTCTAACAGTGGCTGCAGTAGTAAGCGACAGGAGGAAACTCTTTGTTTGATTGGCATACAGTATCTGAGTGAATCAGAAGGAAGGCTGCAATAGAGAAGTCCTGGTGAACTGAAGGAGCAGTGAAGTTGCAGTGCTGGCTGTGATCAGGCTTTTGAAAGCTGTTTGCCTATTGCCCATCTGCATCATGTCAGTCCCCTCAAAGACAGCAGCAAGCCTGCAGGATTTTGCTGCCCTGTGCAAATGCGGTCACAGTTTGCAATTCACTGCTTTGCTCCAATGTCTCAGGCTTTCCTGAGCATCATATTCCTTGGTTCCAACACCTTGCAGACAGGTCTGCAGCACTGCAAGGGTCAGAGCATTGGAAGGGGGACCACCCCTCTCCTTTTGGCTAGAGATGCTTCCTGTGGGATGGCTGCTGCCGCTGTGACTAAACAATACCGGACTACTTCCTCTGGCTTCTCTCCCCTTCCTTTTCACTTTACATGCCAATTCAAGGATCTCTTGTCCCTGACTGTTTTACCCAGATGGAAAGATTATTTGTATTTCATATGCACAAAGAAATAACAAGCCTTTCTTGCACAAATAAATGTGTGCAAAGTACAAAATGTAATTGGTTTCATTAGTTTTTAATTAAGGATTCTACTTAGTGTTCAACATTATGTATGTAAAGAAATGGTGAAATGAAAAATAACATATGGAAATTAATAGATGTGTGGGAGATCAGTATTCCAAGTCAGAAGTTCATCTTATCATTTTTGTGTCCCTCAGTGCTTTACTTTGCAATGAAACAGTGTTTTTCCCTGACCTTTTAAAAAGCTAAACAGGTTCCAGTAAGCTCTGAAGACATGACGCTGAACAGGCCTTTCGCCCCAGATAGAGTGCTCCATCTTAAAGCTGAAGAGGTATCAAATTGGGAATTAACACTTCTTTCACTCTTTCAAGATTTTACTAGCTCTCATGAAAGCATCTTTATGTTAATAGCAAGGACAGCATTTTTCAGACCAGGACAATGCCCAAGAAAAGTCACTGCAAGGTTGCCTACTTTGACTTGGTTCAGAGATACCTGAGACCCCATGGTCTGTTGCACAATGCCATCAAAAATACAGTAAGTGACATGGTCATAACCTGAATGGAATGGGTGAAAATGGTAACCACAAACCCCAAAATATTCATTTCATTAAGGAAAAAATTCCAGTCAGGCCAGCCAGTCTAAATGCTTCATTGTGTTGTCATGCTCATTAGCAGCATGTATTTCTAAGTCCAACTTTCTGTGTTTGAGGCCAACTTTCCTGAAAAACGAGACACAGTGAACACCATCCCAACACCGTGCCTAATCTGTCATGACTGATGTGGGTGTTGCTAATGTTTCCTGAAGTGATGATGGCTTGCCAGATGCTGAGAAACAAAGGCACACTCAGACCATAGAGTAAGCTGAGTAAAGCAGAAATCTCCTGCTGCAGTACTTACATATTTATCTATATAACCAAAAAAGCTTGGATACAACAAATCAATGAGAAAATTCTAGAGCAAACTACAAGCAGTTAATGCCAAACAAACCCCCAGTTACCCACAGCAGCCATCAGAAAGCCAGGCAGAGAGGGACTCTCTTCTTTCTTGAATGAGATTTGAGGCAGCTCTTTTTTGTACTGTTCTCACCTAGAGCTTCCTCTCTTTTCCATCCATATTTTGAAAGACATTTGGGCATAGCTTACCCTCATTTTGAAAGATGTGATAATTTAGTCTTGACAACAATTCTTTCATTTTCAATTGAAGCAGCCAAAATAGAGTTTGCCCATTAGTGAAAGAAATTCTCAGGAAAATATAGGTGTTGTTTTGGGTTTCTTAATGACCCTGAATTGCCAGAGTCACATAGTATAAGCATCCTCAATATTATCACTGTGTCACACTAGAGTTTAATTAATTTGATAACAAAACCATTTAATAACCATACATAATTCATAGGGTGACAAGTACCATCGTCATATGCATCATGCCTTGTTTTCACCTCCTACACTGAACATTTTTTAAATGTTAACCTTTGAAATCTTTTCATTCCTTCCTCTTCCTTCCTACTTTCACCTCCTTCAAGTCTGTCTTCCCTTTTCTCACAAAGGTCATTTTCCTCCATTGCAAACCCAGTAGTTTTACTGTGATAGGGGCATGTGTTTAGATGGAAATGGTCATGAAACCTTTGTTTCCCATGATCAGCTGAGGAAAAAGATGTCTTAAGATGTCTGGATTAATTGACTTAAAATTGTCTGTAAAGGAAATCAGAACCAAATTATGTTCTCTATCCTTTTTTTAAGAGGAGGGAGTAGATATTCAGTATATTATAAATTGTGACCATTGCTTCTGAACACCTGCTATCCTGCCTCATTCCTAGGAGGTGCATAGGGCTCTACTCCCCCTGGCTTGTCTTGGCACCCATTTCAATATAAGGGAAATTTCTATTCTTGGGCAGGGTTCCTGTAGATATGAGAAGCAAGTGAGGAGTGCAATGGCTGTTGTCAGCCCTGCCAGGAAGGGATGGTATAGTCCCTAAAAAGAAGATACAGAAGGCTAAAATTAGGCATGAGACTGCAAGATGAGTCAAGATTCAGTGTTCAGGATTCAGAACAAACCATAATTTTAAGCAGTTATTTCAGTATTGATGTGAGGGTGAAGAGCCTGTCTTCCCAGGTTGCATTCTCTGATTCCTGAGAAATAACACTGCAGTGGTGAAGCAGTTCTTACCCTTATTTTAAGAGTCACTACGAAGAAAACCACCTTGAAGAAGGCATCTGGGGAATCCTAATACTATATCTTTCTTTAAATATTGGTAAAATTATTAAAATGAAACAAATATAAGATTACATTGAATAAAGTAGTCTTACCTCTTAAATCTGCCTCACAGATACCTTTCTCTATTTGGCATGAATTCAACAAAATCTCATTGACCTGTATAGAGGCAAGTGCCCTGTGTTGAGACAGAGGGAGTACTATCTAAATCTACAGACTTACTACCAATTATTTTGCTTTATTATGCACTTAAAAAACAGAATAAATTTGAGATTGCTTGGCCAGTTTTATGGTCATATTTTTTTTCTGCTGAATAAATTTGCCACCATCCATGTTCACTGAGAAAAGGATGTAAAGGCAAATATTAAATTTTTTATTTGATATCACAAAATAATCAAGTACACTGCATATTGAATTGTGTTGACCTTGGAAAGAGGAGTCTCAGAGTTATTCATTGAATCAAGACAGCCAAACTTTGGCATGATCTCTGTTAGAATAAATGTTGTTGCACAGTTAAATATGCCAAAGTATCTCTGGAAGAGGCATAAATAATTTCATAATTCAATGTAGCAAACAAGCTAAGAAAATAAAATAGCCTCAGCAAATAATTTGTTTTCCTAGGCAGCTCACAAAAAAGAAAAGAACCAAATCAGATATTTGCATTTCCTTATTCTATAGCTCTTAAAAGGCTTTTTTCCCTTTATGAAACAGAAATAATTGAGTCAGAATCTGGTTTTGTTTCTGTTGAGACTAATAGCAATAGCATGACTTCCGTAGTAAGGAAGCAAATCCATTTTGCCAAAGAAATGCTGTAAAAACTTATCCATACTCTCTGACATGTAGATAACATTAGCATTTGGCTTTTCTGTCTGATAGCATTGTCCAAAGCAATTCATATTGCTTTGGAAATTTCCTTGGTCTGACCTCAAGATCCCTGAAGAGTGATGGCCTGAAATGATTTCATATAAGGATTAATGAAAAGAAAAGCAAACAATAAGAAAATTATCCTGGCTTCAGATTTATCTGCTCAAGTGTCTAGGCTGCTGCAAATCAATTTTAAATTGTTCAGAAGCACATATAAAATACAGTGCCTCTTTAGCTGTAATTTTCCCTATCAACTTTCACTCAAGCAGTAGGCAACTAAATGCTGGAAGACAGAATAATATTAATACAGAGGCAAACAGGATGCATATGCAAACATGCAATCCAACAGCTAGAAGACTCTATGGATGCTCAAGAGAATGAACAATTAACTGGTATTAAGAACTAAATACCTTTGTTCAGTGATGCACTTAATGAAGTTTCTCAGTTCCATTAAGTAACAGATTTCTGTCTGTTCCATTTTTATTACGTTTCTTCAATTGTGCAGTTCAGTCCTATAATAAAGGAGTGTATTTTGTGCTCCGGGTAAATATGTAACCTCTATGGGATCATTTGCACTTGAAAATTAGCTTGGCACAAATGCAGGGGAAAAACTAAATGTTACCTTTTCTGTGTAATTCTTCCTGTAGGTACTGTTATTGCACATTGAATTATTCAAGAGTATGGATTATTGAGGAATATTGATCTAGATCTTTTGTTTCAGTAGAACTGAAATCTGAAATAGGTGAAATATCACATTCAGAAGACACTTTCTGGTCTATATTCAGGTCACATAAACCAGAAAAGGAGTTAAGACAGACAAATTGGCTGAGCTGACAGAAAATCACTAACAAAGATGTCCAAAGCACAGCCAAGCCTTGACATCTTAATTTCAAGAGATTTCACTAATTTTTGCAGATTTAACTTCAGTAAGCATTTACCAGTGATGAGATCTGAGCTATACTTCCTTGAAATCAGCTCTGCCCTTGCCTAATAGCATGTTACCTCTCCTCAGGATAGCTAACAGTGGCACATAAATTAAAGTGTTTTTATGTCACACACAGAAATTGTATTAATTATCATAATAAAGTAATCAAGGGATGCAATTTAATCTCAGTTTTAGGGGAAATTGCTCAGAGAAGTGAGAGGGAATCCTGTTGCAACACTCCGTAGTTGCCTGCCATCTCATCTAGAAGGCAGGCTTCCTATTCTTCCCCCCAAACTTTGAAGACTGATGTCTGAGTAAGGGACAGCTGAATTAGATCAGCTCTCCATCATGTGAGGAGGGTTACTGAGATTTCATGTTGGTGAATCTCAATTGTATGTATGTGGTCAGCCCCTGAACTGGATGAATTAATGATCCCTTATGGCCCTAACCACCTGGAAACTTTGCTGCTCTCAAAATGCTCCGTTCTTACTGGGAACCTGGAGAATTGTGACTTACACAGTGTCTTCTCCAGCTTGTATTCATTCTGAAATGCAAACACAGACTTTGGCTTGTCCTGGTGACTGCATTGTCTGCAGACATCTAGCTAACTACCAAGAAGACCTGCAGAGTTGCAGGACTGTGACAACAGTGGAGATACAAGTATTGAATTAAATGTTTACAAGACCATAAAGAACTACTGGAAGTTAAAGCTTTGCAGATGACTGCTGGTCAAACATGCCCCCCTATTGCCCATTTCAGTTAGGAGGAGTAGCAGGAACATTTGTGGTTTTGGTTGCCTAAAGACAAAAAACTCTTTGTGAAAACACAAAATCTGGAAACAAGCTGGCTGGTGAGGTCCTAAAATATTGGCTGCAAATCAAACACAAGAAAGGTATTGGTGAAGGCCGTGTCACACACAGAGGAACACAGTGATACTCAGCTTTGGAAACTTCCTTGGGCTGTGGAAACAAATCAAGCTTCATTTAGACAAAATATATTCACAACTAGACAGAGTTCTCCTTTGTTTTTGTATCTTTAATGTAAGCATCAGTGTAAGAGGGCATTGATGACTAAATGAAACTGTACTTTTGCTTTTTTGTACAAAACGATGGTATTTTCTTAACGCCTATCCCAACCACATTACTCAACAACAGCCCTTACAAAGAGTGTCTCCTCTTAGAAATAAAAAAGGATCTAATAATATTCATATGGTCACTCTTGCTTCAGATACTTCATCCCCCTACAAAGTGATAAACCTATAAAATTAAGAGTTGTACACTAAATTGACCTTGACCTCTAAAGGTCAAATTCATAATTAATTTAACTTCTCTGGAAAACATGTTCACACCAGCCATCATTTTAATTGTTGAGTGCTTAACTACATTGAGAATATGGCCAATCTTTAAATTTCAGTGAGGTGACTCTAGGATTATCATGTAGGTAAATATATGCTCCGAATGTCATCTTTACTCTCCATTAAGAAAGAGTTAAACAAAATGTTTCAATGGAAAATTTAATAACAAAAGACATTTATGATGTTTACTTAAATTTTCTGGACCATTAAGTCCAAATGACATGACTTATTGGATGCTATATCTGGCCAAAAAAATCTTTTTGACCAGTCTAAGTTTTACTACGTGCTGAGCTGCCAGCATCCCTATTAGAAAAAAAATTTTAAAAATTAAATATAAATCTATGGTCAAGTCCTAGTTTTCTCAGTGAAATCTGGATTCAGAATAGCCATTCATGCCAGAAAGTACCTTTTGAAGTTTACATTAACATGGATATTTATTTATTTTCCCTCTGTAACAATGACAGTGGTTGAAATAAACTGTTTAATTCTAAATAGAAAACACATCTGCTGTTTCTGCATTGTTTGTGGTTGCTGGAGGGGTGACAATTTAAACCAAGTAGCACACATGACATTTTAAGTGAGATGTTGTATGAGGATTTGCAGCTGCTGTACTTTCCTATTTTCCTCTCGCCTGACGGCACTGCTCCATTGCGGGGCCTGCAAACATTTCCATCCCCAGCACAGCTCTCAAAAGGAAAGTTTATACATATCCTGACATACATGCATGCCTACTTGCATAGATGTGATATTTTTGACATGTTCGTGTTCATTTCTTTTGGAGACAAGAGCATTTTCTACACTGACTGGGATTTTGGAGGTGAGAACATCACTGAGGGGGTCAGATTAGGCCAGACTTTGGTGATGACTAGGTAGCAAGCAGGAGTCTCAGAGTTCCAAAAGCAACCTGCAGTTAAGTCCTGACACCCTGGCATTGGACATGACCCACTTGATGATCAATGTGTTTGGAGGACCCCTGGGCAGTGAATTTTTTAGTGTTGGGGAGCAACAAAGCAGGCCCTGAGATGGCCCTGTTCTCTCTGGCAACATCCCCATTATCTCAAGGCTGCTGCACAGCATTGAACAAACAGAAAGTGCCATGGGATTGGACTGAAGAAGGTAGTCAGAGGTTAGAAAGGCTGGCCCTGCTCTAGCCAGGGAAGCTGTGAGAATGGACAGAAGCCCTGGTTCCTCACTAGCATTTCACCTTGCCTGTGGAGGCTTTAAAGTGAGGTGTCATCTATCCTCCATCCCAAGTATGTGCTGCCTGAGTAACAGACTTAATTTGTGCCCAAGCAGCTCAGAAATGTCAGCCCTAATCACACCTAATCACAAAGGATGGATTGTACCTCTGAATGTCATGCTGCAGTCCCAACCCCTAAACTACATTAATTTTTTTTTTTTTTTTTTTTAATCACTATAGGGGCTTAATGTCAAGGATGTAATTATCCTTTCAGGTTAATGAACTTGGCCCTAAAGAAATGAAAGTTATATTTCTAAATACTTTTGATTTGATAATCTTGAAAATTTACCTTTTCACTAGACTGAGACAGTGAAACTCCCTTCACTCCCCTGTTCCCACACTGCTTTATGTTTAGTAAACCTCTGAGGTTTGACAGTGCAACAGTGCAATCCATTAACCATAAAAACAGTGTGGGCTGATATTTGACTCCAGTATTATGGCTGAAGAGACTAAAATACTCCCGAGTAGTGTGAAAAGCTTAGGCAAGCACCTGAAAGAGGGCAGGAGCCCAGGAGTTCCCAGTACACAGGCTCTGCTTCATTTATGCCGATTTTTTCTTTTCAGTTCAAAGAAGGGCATTTTCTTTTGCCAGATCATAATAGAGAGGAGGCTTCCTCTTTCTCTGGACCAAGTCCTACCTTGGATCTGAACAGAAATTTATGACGTTTTCTTTGCTGTTATGGGATATTGTGTTTATTCCTCTCTGTTGTCTCTCAGCAAAGAAAGAACTCCTCTTTGGGTCTTATGAAATGTCTTGAGTAGAGTAAATTATTTCCCTTGGAAGGGACGAGATTACAACAAACTGCAAATATTAAAAAAAAAAAAAATTCCCAGGGAGGACCCTCAGTATCAACCTCTAGGTCATCTTCCTCCAAAGCCCTTTTGGCATCATACAAACTGAACTTTGTCCTGCCCTAGTTACTAATGTGCCCAGTCCAGTCTTTAGAAACAAAGTATAAACACACCCAGCCAAGTGCAAGTTTAATATAAATGTGCTGCCTCTTCCTCTTGTTACACTTGTGAGAAATTGTTTGTGTTTTAGGAGGGAGGACAGGGAAATCAGTTCCCAGGTCAGGTCTTGCTCTAGCCCTGCAGGCGAGGAGGACAGAGGCCAGCTCCAGTGCAGGAAATCTTCAAGCACTGATATTGTCACACACTGACAGGGATGTGCAGGTCCATGTGCTCTCACAGGGTCATGGTGTGTTTGGGTTTTTTCTTAACGCTGGCCCCCACACAGCAGCCACAGAGAGCGAGGCCATGGTTTTCTTTCAGTTCAAGGAATCACTGGGCTGCCAAAGAAACCACATAACAGCTACTCCGCAGATGAACTCAAGTAATGGCACAGCACTTGGGTGGCCATATTTATACTGGGCTAGCCAGGAATGTCAGGATTTCAGCATTCACAAAAAATGCACTTCTGGCACAAACTATCTCTGTCATTTCAGCTCCACTCCTCAGTCTCAAATGATCCATATTGTTAGGAGAGCTTTAGTGTTTGGAGCAGCATGTGTTTCCTCTCTCCATAGGTTTTGGGAGTAAGGAAATGAATCCTGCCCAGCCGTCCTCTTCGGCAGTTCTGCTTTCCTCTAAGTAAGCAATGGCAAACATGAGATGGGAGAGAGATACATCTAAACTCATGCAATCTGTCACAGCACAGCATCTCCCAAGCAGAGGCTTTTTACCCTTGGATCTGTCCCATCTCTGTCTGCAAAGCCATATTTCAAGGATTTGTCACGGGTCACATCTGCCAGCAATCATGTGGAAGAAATATAGAAAACGAGCAGCATGCATTAGCTCCACTGTTTTCCTCCTACTCCTGGGAGTTTTGCTCCTAGGCTCTCGACAAAAAGACAAACTCCCATGCTGAAGACAATCAGCCTAATCTCCACTCAGAGAAGTAACTGGAGAGTCCCCATGAGCCTCAGCAGATATTGTCTCACAGGATCAGAAACCTGCGACCCCTACTTGCTCAGGAGGAGTTTGGGAGATGAGCCACAGCCTCACAGGTCCTCAGAACCATCAGCCCAGCAAGGACACTCTGAGCACTGCAGCCAGCAAGGCCACCATGAAAACTCACTCAGAAGTGTTGTCTAGGAAAAATAATAGAGAATTTTGGACTTGTTCAGGATTCCTGGGCATCTCTCAGGCCAGGGGAATTATTTCTGCACTCCATTTTACCTAAATGCTTAGTGCTTCGGAGCCCTGGGGCTCCTTGGCCACGCAAGAGCAGATTGGCTGTACCAGTCCTCCCAGTGACTCCAACAACTCTCAGCAGTGCCAGTTTAATTGCACTTGATCTACATGGCTCATTTACACTTAGGCACAAAATCTGGTGTACTTTGAAAGCCTCAGATTTAATGCATGTGTGCAGTCTACCTTCAGATCAGACATCTCCTAAGAGAAGCATATACTTTTGTGCTTAGTTTCTAGACCAGGAAATCCCAGGTAGAAATATAGATGCCCTGGTTATGATTAAAATGGACAAATAAGTAACTGCTGTAAATTGAAAGAGGAGTGGCATCAGCCCTTCAGAATAAGAGTATTCTTGTAGATCTTTTAATCTCAATGCCCTGTCAAGTTGGACTGTTATTCCAGACTGCTTTTTCAGAATTGTCTGATTTCTCTGTACTATGGGACAAAATCACCCAGGAAGATTTAAAAACAAAACAAAACAGAACAGAACAAAAACCACTTAACAATCTTGGATATTGGAGTACCAAAATCAAGCACTTCCAAGTGAAGAATAATTTAATCCTCATAAGTGAAGTTGCCATCACATACCACCTCCATAAAATAGTGCTGATGTTCCTTGTGACAATTTAGGAGCTTTAACCATATCATTGCAAAGGTTTCTAAAGTACTAGAGGACTTGGTAGGATCTCTTCTTTGTGAGATCAATGAACAACTAAAGCCACCTGGTGTTGACACAAATATCTCTTTAAACATGGAGACCTAACAAAAACATCTCTTCAGCCAAGGCAATGAGCCAAGTGCTTAAGATACAAGATTTGCCAGAGTGCTTAGAGCTGAAATGGAACCAAGACCAGAGAAACATCTGATCTCTTTGCAGTAGTTTAGTGTCTCTTCTACAGGTTTTCTCTCTCTCTTTTTCTCTTTTTTTTTTTTTTTTTTTTTTTGTTTTTTTTTTGTTTTTTTTTGTTTTTTTGTTTTTTTTGTTTTTTTTGGTGTGGTAAATTCAGCTCAGAAGAGAAACCTGCATGTTTTCCATTGAACACTTTTCTCAAAAGAAGGAACAGTAGCTTAAAGTAAGCACCAAAGCTTACTAAAAGATTCATACCAAGGCATTATTTCCTTAATAGAAAATGTTCCATAGATATACCATGAACAAGAAATATTGAACCCAAACAATATACAAACAAACAAAAAATCCTCAAAATCCCAGTGATGGAAAACCCATTCTCATTAGAGAAACCCATCCCAGCTCTATTCAAGCTAGTGGGAGTTTACCACGTGTTTCCAGGGAAATCTAGATTTCATCTGCTTTGTAAAGAGTCAGTCATGAACCAGAAAAGACAATTAACTCAACCTCTAGGCATGAGGAATGACAAATGAAAATCAGGGAAATCCACATGCAGTTTAATGTTGTGTTTACAAGTGTTATTCTGGAAATAAGGCTAGAATGAGAAGGCTTACTGATTCAAGCCAACTGTGGTCACTAAAAACCAGAGTTAGGCTCAGCATTAACATTCATGCATCAGCCACTCAGCTGATAATTGACAACACAATTCATAATTTGTGGTGTTTGCCCCTCTGAGGTGTCTTCTTCTAGTCAGTAGCAGTGCATTTGAAGAACTGGTAGGCAGAAAATAGGGACAGGAGCACTTTGCACAAATCATAAAGTCCTTTAAAAATCAATCCCCAAGAGCATTCAATGGTTTTACACATGACTCAGCCCCACAGGAGTCTTAACCTGTGCAGTTCGAGTTACTCCAAACAGAGCTGTACCACTAGTAATCCATGTGGTACGTGAAGCTGGAAAATTTTGAAGCATTTGGACTTCTGTTAAATCTCTGATAATATTTAGATTAAAACCCCATTGAGGTATGGACAATCTCCTGCTGTATTTGTGGAGAGCCTAGGAAAACCTGTGAGAGAGTGGAGAGAAGACTGAGGTAACTTCCCTGGGTCTATTCTAATGAGAATTTCTGTTTCTATTTCTGTTGCTCCTACATCTGAAAAGGGTGACTCAGATTTTACTGAAAAAAAACAAGCCTAGAAGCAAAATTGATTATCCATGGGCCTTTTCCATATATAGGTTGGATACTAATATGACTTAAATTTTATAAATCTCTCTGAGTAAAGAGGTATAAAATAGAGTGGCTGCATGGCACCAGGATTATCCACAGAAGCTGTTTCTGCATGATACTTTTTTTGCCCAGGGCCCTGTAAATCTGGGACTAAGCCAGAAGTAGCTGTTTCCTCTTTGCACTGGATACACAATGCCAGTGAAAGCAGAGAAAGCCTAGGATCTTCTTTGTGCTGCTGCTCTGGTGTGAGCAGATTTCATGCTGGACTGCAGTTGTGTCTCAGGTAACTTGCTCAATATTCAAAAAAACTTCCGCTTTCCCTCTTGGTCTCTCTGGCTTGGTACTGTGAAAGTGGGTTCCTGCTCCATGTTAAAGAGAGTGGAAAGAGTGGATGTAATCCAGGTTTACAAATTCCCCCACACCTGCTGCTTATGTCTCCTGAAGAAAGCCTTGCTGAAGAGGCGCAGCAGTGATTTGCAGCTCCAGATGAATGCTATGGAGTGGGCAGGGCTTCCTAGCCCTCAGTGTCTCAGTTAGTACAGGGGGTTCCAGGAATTACTCCAATAAATCCAAATGCTTACAATCTCTTTTCACCCTAGTCCCTCCTCCTTGAGATCATGTCTTCTCCTGTGCCAGCAGTATGGAAATACACTTTCTGAAGTCACATCAGTTGTTCTAGTGTTTTCATAATTGTTACAGAAGTGGTAATCTCTTTTCTTACAGATGATGAATCACCTCAGTGGTACTATACCATTGGGAGGATTACAGTATCCAAGAAGTTTGTAAGCCTCAGATTTCCTAAGTCCTTCAGTTTTACCTATGCCTCCCTCTATCCATTACAGATGACCGTGTGTTTTTAGATTTGGCTGGAAGAGTTACTGAGATGGGATTCGTGGACAGTTGCCGTATCGGCTGATCTGATTTTCCACAGCCCTGTCTATTTGTCTCCTGTTCTGGTTTTCATGTGGTCCATTACACTACAGAGACTGTAGAGCCAGTGAGACTTAAAGGGTACATGCAGTTGTTTGGATATTATATCCATGCTCCCAGATCTAGGCACTAGGTGAAACATTCAATTGTGGAGTTATCTACCTATCCTTTTTTTGCCTGATCTGAATTATGTCCTAAAAAAATAAGGAAAATTCCTTCACACCAAGGTATTTTCTCTGATAACTTCAGAAATTTGACTCATCAATATACAATTCCAGTCAATGGAAGACATTTTCTCCTGAGTGGATGCAGCTGCCAGAAACAAACAATGACACATGAAGCTCCAAGAGAGGACTTTTAATTCTAACAGAACATGTCCAGGAAATACCAATCAATTCATATAGTAACTGATCATCTTCACCCTTAAAAACTCAAGCTAACAGCTGTGCACTGTCTCTTCTTCCAGAAATTACTCCAGATCCCTTTTGACCTGGTGTACACTATTCACTTCTATTGTAGATTTTGGCAGTTTGCTTCATACTTTTAATTATACCCTCTGAGCAATGAAAGTCATCCTGAATAGTTTACAGCCCCGAGCCTCATCTGCAAGCTATAACCTCTTTCTTTGGAATTAGCAACAAGTCACACAAACTTTTATTTGAAACAACCCATTCCTTTTCTGGTGTATACTGGGCTGTATTTCCTGCAAATTCCTATCCGTTCCAGCTGCAGTAGAACTTGTCTCCGTTCACTTGAACCTAATGCAGATATTTACTACACAAATCCTAGATTTTTAAGGCCTGAATAAGCAATTGTATTGTCTAGCCTAACTTCCTGTAAAATTAACATGTTAAAATTTAATTTAGCTATTTGCAATGTGAGCCGTAACACATTGCACTAACTAGAATGCATATTCTTCTGTTTTTGCTAAAAAATAATTTGAAATACAGTCATTATTGCATTCCTCAGCTTCCATATTCCTTATACAGGCCTGTACATGACTCCATAAGGTATTAGATATTGAAGAATCACATCAAAATTGTCAAAGAGTTTTTCCTGACCAATTTTCATGTATCCCTAGAGGATCACAACAACCTGTTGCAAAGGTACAGTCTGGGACAGAGTGTCTGGAGAGCTGCCTGGCAGGACAGGACCTGGTCAACTGCTGGCTGAACATGAACCATCAGTGTGCCCAAGTGGCCAAGAAGGACAATGCCATCTTAGCCTGTATCAGCAAGTGTGGCCAGCAGGACCATGGCCATGGTTGCCCCTGTGGCACTGGAGAGGCCATACCTTGAATCCTGCGTTCGGTTTTGGACCCCTCACTTCAAGAAAGACATTGAGGTGCTGACCCACCTCCAGAGAACGACAACAGAGATGGTGAAGGCTTACAAGGAGTGAGTGACCAGGCTGCAGTGTTTAACTTACGACAAAGGAGGCTCAGGACACAGACCTTATTGTTACCTACAATTGCCTGACAGGAGGTTGTAGTGATGAGGGAGTCAGTCTGTTCTCCCAAGTAATGAGCTATAGGACAAGAAGGAATGGCCTCAAGTTGCAACAAGGGAGGTTTACATCAGATACAAGGAAAAATTCATTCACTGAGAGAATTGGAACAGGATGCCCAGGGAAGTGGTTGAGTCACCAACCTTGAAGGTATCTAAGAGACTTGCAGATGTGGCACTTCAGGACATGGTTTAGTGATGGGCTTGGCAGTGCTGTGTAAATAGTTGGGCTTGATGATCTTAAAGGTCTTTTCCAACCTAAATGATTCTAAATTTCTATGATTCTATACATAATGCTTTAATTTTTCACTTGTTTCATCTTTCAGTAGAGTTTCACTGCAATGTATATGTAAGTTTAGTTTTAGAAGCTGCTTTGATTTCAAATATTTTTCAATGCTTGAGAAAGCTGTCCCAATAAGTTGGAACTTTTGAGATTATGTCCTGCACAATTTAATAAACAAAACCATGGCATAAAAAAGTTGCTTAAATCTGCAAGAGCAATAAATACACCATTCCAGCTGAGGGACCCAGAGGTCATTGTTATGATCAAGTGGGTGAATTGCACAAGCTATTTCCATATCTGAAAGTTGAGCTTGCCCTAATTAATTTAGGAACTTGAAGTGAGTAGGCACCATTTTGGTATTCACTGAGGTATAATAATCTTTACAAATGTCTATCCAAAGCCATAGAAATCTGATGTAGGAGTGTCTTAGTCATGCAGTATTAGAATGTTTTCTTCCTTGGAGAAAGCATCAAACACAATATAATCTCTCATAAAGATTCTTTAGAATGACCATTTGCAATACTGTTATTTTTCTTCTTTTATTCTAGTATTGATATGAACTGGTCTCCTCCAAATTATTATGTGATTAAAAGAGAAATGTAAAGAATCATAGAGTATTAAATTATTATAGACTGACTCTTGCCCTCTATCCTACTTGTTGTAAGCTCTGTTATGCAATTGAGTGTAGTAACATAAATAGGATATAGGCCCTCTTTATCTTTTTGGAAGAACTTATAGTGTATTCAAAAGATTTTTGGTATGTACGTTACTTTATCTTCATTATAAAAACAACTTGGATGTGGGCTCTGGGGGAATTTATAGTTTGTCCATGACACAATTAAATTACAAATGTCTCATTAGAGACTGCCAGTATACCTCAGATAACGACTCTAAAGTATTCATCTTAAAGCTCATTTCCAGATTGTTTTTCTTTTGAACTCATTGTACTTTAGGATTGTACTCACTTTTATGAATATGGTTTTAAAGGACACTGTCCTTTAGGGCATGCCATAAATATTGGTGTGTTTGGAAGAAAAGCTGTTAAGAGTCCAGAGAACAGAATAAGGGGAGAGGCTGCAAAAGGAAAGCATAAAACCAAAGTAGCAAAGCCCAGTTATGAAAACTTTTGTCAAGCACATGATCAAGAAATAGTAGTCTTGAACACATAGATATTTTATCCACTGCAAACTGCAGTTAAATCGCAATTTCAGAAGATGAAACAACTGCAACAAGAGAATATATTTGCTGTGATTCACTGCACAAAGGAAGTTTGACACCAGTATTTTCCAAACCTGGACAAGTTTTACAAAGTAGCCCCTCCAGTGAATATTTTCTTGTATTTTTGGCTTTTTCTTTTGGCACCTTGATTACTGAAAAAATAAATACTGAATACACTTGATTACTGAAAAAATAAATATTAATGAATTGGAAATTAACTCTTTTCTCCAAACTCTGACATTAGGTAATGAATCTAAACATCTAACTGAATAGACTTAGGTTACTTGTTGGTTTGGGTTGGTTTTTTTTCCTAGATCTTAGAAAATACCACAAAGCTGTATTATTCTATTTTCATATATTCCAGAAAATGGATAAATAAAAAAAATACATTCTTTGTATGAAAGCTCAAGAAAGAATTTATGATCCTCTTCATATAAAGCATAGTTTTTACAAAACTATGATGTCTTAATTTTGTTTGAATTTTTCCGTGAGTTCATACACCATTCAGAATGGACAGGCTGGAAATCTTAGCAAAATTTCCTACTGTTAACTCAGGTATCAGTTATTTCCTGAAGATGAATAGTGTGAAAGAACAGGCATTGCTTTTTGCAGCAGTTTATGACCTCTGTTTTTTCATCCATCCTTTTTGTTTCCAGGAGCACAACAGGACACAAATGTTCAACCAATGTGACAGGAAAGAGTGTCAGCACTTTTAAACTTATTCAGAGGGTATAGATATGAAAATAGAAAGTCAAAATACAGATACGTGTGTGGGGGGAAATGATTCAAGAATACCTAATACACAGCACTCCATTATCCAGTAACTGTTAATATCTGGTGCACTCTAGCCCACATGGCTGTGGAGAAGAGCTGACACATACAACCAGTTAAATCTCAGAAATCAGCAGCCAAAAATAAGAAAATAAAGGTACTCCAGTCTCATAGCTATTTCCCAGCTTGACATATAAGTGCTAGAAGCCAGGAGTGCTGTACTGCTATCTCTTAACAAAAAGATAGCTTTTGCTCCCCTCCCCTACATTTGGTAATTCCAAGATGGGTTGCATGTGCTATAGCAGATTGTGGCTAGTAGTGACAAGAGTGATATAGCAGTAGGCTTTATTAAAGACGTTAGGAATGTTTAAAAGTGCTAAGTAGGCCAAAAATGCATTTAAAATATTCCAAAGGCAAGCTAAGAGAAATGGCCTTTTGGACGCTGTAGAGCAGATTCTCCAGAGAGCTCAGTATCTAACAGTTCCATCTTAGGTACTTAATGGCAGGGTTGGGCTTTCCAGAGTACTAAACTCCACAGCCTGGTCATGGGATTAGGAGCCCTGCCCAGCTAGAAGCAGGATTTTCATTTTTCAGCCCTAGATTTTTTAGCAAGTCCAATATTGAAATCTCAGGGAAATATTTTCCAATTATTTTTTAATGAAGAAAATTAAACAACCTCCTTGAATTTCCTGGAAGTCTAACTCACACTGTAATTATAGACAGATAATGTCCCTGCAGATTGGGTCTTGCCATGTAAAGTAAAACTATATGAGGTGAGAGTTACCTGTACTACCTGGCAGTAGTATGGCAGTATGATTGTGTATTGTAATATTGTATTTAAATATTCAGACACAAGCAACAATCCTTTACATTTAAGTAAAGGAAAGATTTATACTGCTATAAGTGAAACCATTCTTCTGGAATAAATACTATTCTAAAGTTTAGAAATCCTCAGGCTATTTTCTAAACAAAGATGTGGGAAACTATTACTGTTTATATTAAATATTCCCATGTGGATCTTTTGGTCCTTGTGGAATATGAATGGCAATCTCTTGTAAAATCCCTACTGCAGCTGTCAACACTTTTTATGTGAGGCATCCCAGACACAGAGAGGAGGGGAGTATGTATGTGTGTGGGACATACCTGTTTCCTTAAGAATTCCTCACCCCAGTGGTGGCAGATAGGTTTTCTGAGGCTACACAGATATCAGAGCAAAGTCACTAAAGTGATTTTTCATAGGGAAGGAGATGATAATGCTTCCTTATTACCAGCTTTTTGAAACAGGAGAACTAGTCCTGATTTAGAGAAGAAACTTGAGACTAAAAGGTTTGCCCTGTACCACAGAGTGACTCCTCATTCTCACAAGCCCCATCTTCTACAGTCAGCACACACATTTACCAGCTTCACCTTGAACCTTCCCATTTTATCTGCTGCCTTAAAGTAAACCTGACCCAGAAACCACCTTCTTCTTTGAAGCCTAAATTAATTCCTGGACTGTTTATAACTATTTCTGCTTGTGACAATTTTTTTTTTTTTTTTTTTTTTTTTTTTTTTTTTTTTTTTTTTTTTTTTTTTTTTTTTTTTTTTCTGTTTAAACTTCTCTTCCTAGTATTTCTCCTCTTCCTTCTTAGTGTATTTGTGGAAAGTAGCCTCGTCCTCCCTTAGGTTTCAATGTGTTGCTGACCCGTGCCAAGCTCTTCTGGTCTCTTCTTCTAGGACAGGATGCCCAGTGGGCCCTTTGGTAGGGCTTTTCAATGAGCTCTTAATCACTCCATGAGCTCATCTCTGCTCTTACTCCCTACATGTGGATCTGCTCAGAGATAGTAAAAAAAAAGACACGTTCAAAGTAAACCAGAGGATCTCCCCACACTACCTTGGAGAAGGCCACTCTTTACCAGAAACTGATAAACTAAAAAAAACCCTAAAGTTTTTCTTCTCATGGTCAAGAATTCTTTACAATTTACACAGTATTTTTTCATTGTTCTATTATTTCCAGATGATGAGATCTGACTTTATCATTTATAGCACTTATACAATTAAGTGAGAGGTGAATAAGGGCCAGGTTGTTTGCCAAAAAACAAGTAAAACTCAAACACTTCATGTCACTGTTTATTTTTACACTCCTCTTGAAGTAATATCTAGGTCAGCTACACCAAGCTTTGACTTCAGCATGCCTTGTATAAGACTAATGCTATCTTGTTTATACCTTTTTGGATGAATTCTCCATATATATATTTGTAGTCCAAAGTATATTTACTAGTGAGAATTAAAACAAAAATTGAGATTAAAAGTTCTCTGTTGTTTCTGTATTCAGAAACATAAAGCACTACTTATATTATGCGTAACTGATATTATTATTTTACATCTAAACAAAGAGATGTTCTTATTCTGTAGAAAATGTTTTTCCCTGGAAATCAATGGCAAAATTCCTGCTGAGTTCAGTAGACCAGGATTCCTTCCAGAGTCTGGTTTACTAGTTCACTGCATGAGTTTTATGCCAGGGTGGCTTTGCTGAAATCACTGGAATTCCCTTGGCATGAAAAACAGTTAAATCAGAAACAATCTGAGTACTGAGAATCACAATAATTTTTACTGGAATAAAAGGATTACAATTGTGGGATGACAGTTTTGGTAAATGTCAACTAACTGAGATATTGTCGGCTGGCTCATTAGAAAGTTGCACGCTTCTATAAAAGCCAAATGTAAATGCATTTCATGTATTCATACCATTTTATAAAACTGGAATAAATAAAACAGGGAAACTGCAAAAACTTACATCACTGCTAAATGACTTTGTCTTTAAAAAGCGTTCCACGTGTTTTAGACCAAGAGCCAAATTCTGCCCCTTGACATACACATGCAAATTCCATTAAGTAGCTGGAACTGCATATTTGTGCTTGTGGGAATGATTTGGTGGTGTAAAGGCAATTCTGGGAGCATTGACTGTGAGGGCTGCCCAAGAACTCACCAGTGAAAATGCTTTTTTGTTTTATTTTGTTGTCAGAAACTGTTGATTTGTCAAAAATAAACATTTCTGCACAAATATATATAGCCTGTTTGACAACGAGCACATTTGTGGTCAAGGAAAAATAGAAAGCTAATATCCACAGCACAGCCAACAAGCACTTATGCCAAACTGAGAGCTAACATCCATACATAAGCTTTCCCAGATATAAGACTTTTCCCAGAAAAGTCCTTTCTCTTCCAGTTCATGATGAATTCCTTGACCAGAACAAGTTGTCATCAGTCTTCCTCACTGGAGCTATTTCACGCAGCTTTATAAATTCAATAATAATTGGACAAAGAGTCTGCCTAATCACCTCTTCCTCATCTCATAGCTTTGTGCTCCTGTTATTAAAAACAACTACTAGAACTCCTCCTCCCTTCCAGGGGATTGTTCTCTTAGCAGACACTTGTCTTTAAGTGAACAAGGCATTGGCATATCTAGTATCTGCCACAAAAGGAGAAAATATTTGACTTATCAGAAATGAGATGAGATATTTGTTTCCTGTAAATTCTACTCACCTTTTTAAAAATACTAGCAAAATAATAACATGGTTTTGGTTTTACTTTGAAAATGTATATATTTGTCTATACCAGTATTTGCTTCCCACCTCTAGTATTTCAGAAATTGAGTTAATACTTCACTGTGCTCTCAGCCTTCAAGGTGCTTGGGGATACAAACTAAGTGACAGACTTTTTACATTTGTACGTGCAGCACCAGCAGCAGGAGAGATACCATGCCTTTGCTGTGCTATTTGCCAGAGCAGCTGACACCATAGGTGGGGGGACAAGTTGGGAAGAGAGGAATTTAACACTAATAGTGCGTTTTATGGATGGCTTATCTGGTTGACCTTTGGAAGGCAGAGTGATGTATTAAAACGCAACTTGTCAGGAGTGCAGCCAGTAGGTTAGGATCTAAATCCATCCCGACGTCAGGGAGTGAGGCTAAAACAATGCCTGCATGCCAGACCTGCTTAGTCCTTTCTGTAGGACTTTTCCAGCATGTGAGCCCCAGGGTGGTGATTTCATGCCCCTACAAATGGGAACCTCCTCAAGGAAAGTGCAGCAGATGTTATGAGACGTGAATATCATTGCACATTGCAATAAATATTTTGTGTGACAAATGCTGGCGCAATCAAATAGGTCTTCCATTTCCCAGTTCTGGAGCTCAGAAAGGATGTCTCAGGCCCTGTAAGCCACTTTTGCTGGCTGACAAACACAGGGGACAGGACTTACAAAATGAACAAGTTTAGTTCTGGTTCTTTGCACAGGCTGGATATCTCTCCATGCCATTAAAAGTAGCAATAGTGACTTTTGGCCACTATTAACTTTTTAGTTACTCCTTAGTAACTAAGTAACTAAATACTCCTTATTTGTTTTTAAACAAATCCTTATTGCTTGTCAGTGAAGTTCAAATTAAACATTTTTCCTTCTCTATATTTTTTTTAAAAATTGTTCGTTTGCTCTGGAATGATGAACCTTCTTTCTGGTACTTTGAAGTTCTTTTATATCTTTCTTTCTTTCTTTCTTTCTTTCTTTCTTTCTTTCTTTCTTTCTTTCTTTCTTTCTTTCTTTCTTTCTTTCTTTCTTTCTTTCTTTCTCTTTGCATATATCAGTTTTAACAACTTCACTTCTTACCAAAGTCCAAAGCCTGTAGGGAAATGCTTTCCCTTCAGCTGGGCCTCTTCCTATCTTATCAAATAATATTAGTTTGCACTCCATTTATACCACATAGAGCCTTAGAAACTCTCATAGCTTTTAACCTGTCATGCAGATTAAGACCTCATTAAATTTCTTACTACCTTCAGCATGATCGTGTAACCTAATGCTAAAGATTTTGGGGCAGCATAATGAGTACTGATACAGAATGAAAGCAGAGGGATCTTTCATCATGTGGCTTCATTTGCTAGAAAGAGAATTTACTGTCTGCATGTGTTCTGCCTGGACCAAGCATGCCTTGGATTTCCCCTCACAAGAACTATATGACCTGTTCTTCTGAGTTTGAGTGAACCTGTCCATGTTCATAGATAAAAAATGTGTGTTTGAGAATTAATAAAGTGTATGTGTGTATATACATGGGCAGACATGCATACACATGCACATATTTACTTCATAAATAGGTAGCAGATGAATGAGCGTACATAGGGACAGGAATAACATTCACCTACATTTTTTTGTCTCTTCTCACACATTTGCAAAAAAAAAAAAAAAAGTTCAGAGAAAAATATTTGGAATCAGAAGAGGGAATACACTCTTCTCCTGCTTCAGTGTTTGCAGAACGATAGCAGCTATAGGTGACTATTTCCAGACTGGACATTTTGGTGTGAGCACTGCATACACAGTGTAAAAGAGAAGCTGTGTTTTACAGTTGAAGCAAGTTAAACAAGATAAAATACTGTTATTTCAGTTTTATTAGTGAGAATAAGAAATATCAAATGCCTTGTTCTCAGTCTCATAGAAAAACAAATTCCTGTCATAGCTAATACCTCTGCTACTAGTTCTGTCTTTGAAGTTTAGTGTCCTGGCAATGTTTGTAGTCCCCTTTCAGAAATAGATGCAGTCCCTTCTTACAGATAGAGAAAACTCTGAGAAAAAAAGAGGCCTCAAATTTACACAGCACATGTCCCACAAGAATATGGGCATCTCACAACAATTCTGTGTTTGTTCTAATAACAAGCCCCTTAACTGGGATGTGAGGCATGGCTGACATAGAGAAGGGCAGCAGAGGCAGAGACCATGGGCAGGAGCAGCCCATGGCAGTTGAGGAAATGCAGAAGTTGAATGCAAGTTTTCCCCAGGTTTGACCTGGAGCTTGAGCATTTTGTTCACCCTTTCTCACTGGGTGCATAGCTAATCATCTAGGAATCCTTATCAGGGAATTATAAGACCTCCCCAACAGGACAGCATTGATTAGCAATCACTTTGATGATTTTTTCCACATATTTTCTTTCACCTTTAAAATTACTTTTTCCGTTCCAAAGGATTCAGCTACACAATAACATCATACAATTTTCCTCTTGGACTATACCTTGTTGGGTTGAGGGACTTGTTTAGGAGGGGAGAAGTGCCAGCTTTCTCCTAGCACACAGTACAATCCCCTTGCTGGTGGAGGTGGGGGGATTGCCCCTCTGACCTGCCCCCTCCTAGCCCCATTTCCTTCCCTGCTGCCTGCCGCCCAACAGCAGCCGCCTTTGGCCTGGGCTAGCGGAGGCTCTGCCTCCACCAAGCTCAGATAGCCACTCAAAGGACTTCCCTGTGTCACGTCTGCTGTAAACTCCACCATGCTTTTCCTGTGTCTGCACAACATCTCAGCTCATTAGGAAGACACGAGATAGCAGAGGACCCGATATGGAGCGGTTTGGATCCCCCCAGCCCGGTAGATCCTCCTTCCCATACCATGCATGGGACCCTTAACTTTAACCCAGCCGTGCCTTTTGTCTGAAAGGGAGAGACTATTTATGAGGAGTCATACAAAATAAACACAGAGAGTTCACCATAAAATATGACAACCACTTTAAATAATGTTGACTTAATTAAACTTTAAACTTTATTTATATATTTTATGGCCGTAGTGTGAGCTCTTCTCGGATGTTTACTTCAGTGAAAAATCCATCATGTGAGGGCCTTGAAAGGAATTAATCCCCTTACCCCTGGCACAGAACTCAGCTCCAACAATTCAGATCTAAATATTTAGTGATGGATGATACATGTTTATAGAACAGAGGGCAGCATGACATTTAAATGGGATCTGGGGTTGCTATAGTGAGCGGACATTGTTGAAAAGAAACTGGAAGCTGAAGCCATGCCAGTTATCGGAAGCCAATAAGTCAGCCCCTTGTTGCCTGATTTTTCCCTTCCGTCTATTCTTTCTGGGTTTTCGAAGGCTTTTTCACAGAAAGTTACGAGCAATTTTCAGAAGGAAAAGTTCTGCTGACTCTTGTACATTTGGTAGTGCATCCCATGGTTAAACTAATAGCCTCATTGGGTGTCAGCCAAAGGTTACAGGCCTCTCAAAATATTCTTGGAAAAAAAAAAAGAGTTTATCACTGAACTGAAGTTTCTCATTAGTAACCCTGTGTTGTCTAATCTGTGAAATTACATGATTAACTCTTTTGCAGAGACAGCTTCAGCCAGAGTTTGCAATCCCACAGGAAGTTATTAAAAGTATCGCCGAGATAATTTTCCTGCTTTGTACTTGGCCCTTAGGGTAAAGGAAATACATCATTAGATGAGTACTTTATAATAAAGCTATAGATCACTAACAATTATTAAATGGCTGTCAAGAATGATTATTATTTTAAAAGTTGAGCACTGTGCAATTTGAAAAAACAAATAAAAAACCTTGAAAGAAATTACTTCCTTTGTTTTTGTATAGAAATTAGAAACATGCCTTCCCCCCCTTCCATTCTCTTTGAAGTGATTATTGGAATATAATCTTTCTCTGTACACAGCCATCTTACCTTTGACATTACTATCTGAAACTCTAAAAATACACCTATGGAAACCACCACCTGAGAGAATATTGCTCAGTGGCACAGAGGATAGCAGGGTCTTTTTGCATAAACTGAGAACAACACCTCAGTGCACAAACCCAGAACCCCTGACGCTTCAAGTTACTCAAGCAGAGATGGTTGTTCTCACCCAGGAGAAATCCTTGGTTTTTGGTGAAAGTTGAACTTGGAGATATCTGGGACACAGAAAACCCTCCTATCATGTATTATAGCTGAAGTCACTTGCAGATGTTTTACATGATTTGTTGCACTTGGTTTTTGGCTTTCTAATGAGTTCCTCCCAGATCAATGGGGGGTTTAGTTTGCATCTTTTGAGAGGAGAGGTTAGAGTTCATGTCTTTATTATCTCCCTCAGCTACCCAGCTAGTCACCAAGACCTTTTTTTTTTTTTTTTTTTTTTTTTTTAACCATTAGTGAAAAAGTGAAGTGGTGAGAAGCAGGAGATGCTGACAATCTGATAATGTCCATAAAGTCAGCCAGGCTGTGAGCCTCAGCTAGTGACACAACTGCCCTGCAGGGATGGCCATGCAGCATTTGGCATAAAAGACAAATAGTCATGAGAGGTTTGACAAAGGAAAAGTGTGTGGAAGCAAGAGCCAACAAGTACTCTGCTGGAGATCAAATCATATTCAGCCAAATAATCCTATGGGGTTCAGCTATAAGCCAGTTGAAAATTAAGCTGGAATTTGAAAGAACATAATTTGGGCATCCAGGAAAGGACAACTGCTACCAGACACCTCTGAGAAAGCTTATTGGTGCTTGTGTGAAAAAGCCAGATCTTTAAAAAAAGTTGTGTTTAGGATTTAACATCCAGCCCTTAAGGCACTGCCCTGAAGTGCACAGCAGCACCAAGCTCACAGGACAGCTTTTGTGATTGCATCATGTTATGGTGCCTCACTGTGATCAATGCACCCACTAGTTTCAACTTAAGAGTTAGAAACAGTGCTTTGAATCAGAAAAGATGAAATCTAATTTCAGCTGAATAAATGCAGGTGAAGAGATTTGCTCTTTCTAGGCTGAATTTTTTTCCTTAATAACTTTCTCCTGACCTTAGATAAGCCATGATATCCTAGGAGAGAAGCTGGTTGACTTGCACATATTAAAAACAAAATATATGTTTATACATTTTCAATATAAGTGCAGTTTCAGAAGAAGGAAGAACTTAGAGACCATTCTGCTTCACTTGAAATGGTTACAACTTGTATCCTCTTTAAGAGTTTAATATAAAATTCATACCAATATGCTCATTCTCTTTTTTTTTTTTTTGGTAATGTGGTCAGACAAGGGCTTAGATTAATCCCTAATGCTTTTAATTGTCAACCTAAGATCTACATGTTTAACTCTTTTCAAAAAGCTTGGATTGGTGAGGAGAGCTTGTTTAAATTGTTGCATACACATGAAAATATTCTTCTTATTCTATTTCTATTTTCTAAAAATAAGATGACTAGAAGCAATTCGGAAGTGCAGAGTAGGATAACCCAGTCTCTGCAACCTCTCATGACCTTCAAGTGACAGAGAAATATTTTTTACTGCATTATACAGTAAAGAGAAAGAAGACTGATGCAATTTCCCCCGATGTTTGTTAACCAATTAATAAGAGACGACCTACTTTTCTCCTTGAGAAATTTAGACACAAAAGATTCTGGTATATATTCAAATTAAATAAAATTGCATTAAATAAATGCAATCTAAATATTTTGAGGTGGTTTTTTTTTTTTTTTTTTTTTTTTTTGTTTTTTTTGTTTTTGTTTTTTGGTTTTTTTTTATATATTACCAGTGTAAGACTGGATTTTAATATTAAATGAGAAAATTCTCTAAGAATTGTAGGGAAGAAAGTTACTGTAGGTATGAAAACCAAACCTATAACCAAACAAGAACAAGCTGTCTATGCAAGTATCCATATTTCCATGAGAGAAATTTCTGGGGTCCAGAGACTGGAAAACATTGAAAATATCGATGCGCATTCTACATTAATGCTTTCAGTACAGAAAAGCATCACAAAACAAAAGCGACAAATGTTAACCAAAAATCTCTCACTCCAGTCTCTTACTTTGAACTGGAATGTTACAACATAGACGTCTGAATTTGTAGAAGATAAGCAAGCACACACTCCAGAGCTGATCAGGTAAGCAATATAAACAAAATCGTGACTTGGGAAATGGATGAAGAGTGTAATTTTCTTCCTGTAGTTACACATCCTCAGGAGATGTGTTCTAGCTGATATTAGTGGTAAAACACTGATATATGTGCAATTAGAGAGATCCACAACAGTATTTATTCATATCCATATGAATAAATGCAACTGGTCACCAGTAAAATTCCCATTCTTGCAGAGAGAAGTTTACCCTCCTCACATGGCATGGCAAGTACCTAATTTTGCCATTCATTTCTGATGGGCATGGGGTATCTCTAGAGGGGATTCATTAGTTTTTCTTTGGTTTTACTGTGAATTATGCCTTTATGTATCTGGGGCCAGTTTTTGTTCAGATTTCATTTGAAAACCAGTTTGTCACAGATAAGAACTGAGCAATATGTTCCTTTCTGCAGTACTGACTTATTTTCCTTCTTGCACTACTGATTTTTCTTATTTCTGTCATCCAAAAAAAAGATAACTCTTTACACATAGAAAATATGACTCCAGTATCTAATTAAGTTTTTATTTTAAATCACTACTGTTGCTTTTTCAGAAGCCTTGTGCAACTATCCTTTCACTAATTAATGGATATGGCCCTATTAATTTTAAATTGCTTTTCTTGGTCCCCAATCTAATGATTTTGAGTTGTTGGATCTGGATATTCTTGTCCTAAACACAATTTTATGAGCCAGTGAAAGCTCATGCTCTGCATGTGTCCGTAGCATTTGGAGGAAATGTTTCTTCTGCTGAAAAAGGAGGAGGAAAGCTCTCCTCAAACAGGGGTGGATATTTCCAAATGCATCTTGTTTCCCTGTCACCAAGTGGCTGTTCTACATTGCTGAAGGCAGCAGGAATGCAGCAGTTCCCAGGTCAGGGTCAGCCTCCCATCTTCTAGTCACACTGATTCAAATAAAGGTGAAAATATTCTAATCATACCAAAGGCTCATTCCCTAAAGTGTTAGCACCCTTTTTTCCACAGAAATAGGAGAAAATGGCCTTTCTTCTCTGCCAGCAGGGACCTGGCACCTTTTAATGTCATAATTTGAGTGAGGCTTTGAAGATGAAGAACAGTGGAAAAGGAAGATTCAAAAAAATAGCAGCTAGAACAGATGTGCAAAAAACCTCCAAACTCCAAACTTTCATTAAGTATTTCCTTTACACTTTTTGACTTTGCAGGCTACCCATTTTCCAAAGCAGAGGTATCAGTTCATTTCTGCACTTTTTTTGCCAAAGCAGAAGAGAATCACGCAAAGCATGATCATAGCCTGTATTCATATTTGAAATTACTCTTACACTTCAGATGTGGGGAAAATCCATTATTCATAATACTGTGTTTTAGTTGGTAGAGCACCAGGTTCACAGATGATTAGTGATAGTTGACGAAATGAACTTTTTCTGAAGTTCAGGGGTCTTGTGTTATATAAAATCGAATTTCTAAAATCAGTGCCTTTGATGTCTTCCCAGTACAAATATTTTACTCACAATTAAGTACTTGGGACAAAAGTCTGGGAGGAGGGGGAGACAGAAAGGGGAGGGGAGATGTGGTTAAAGGCAATCCTCAGCAGGACAACTTAAAAATATGACTATGATTTCTCAACAGCTACTACTGACTTTCCGGTTTTCATGAATTTGCCAAATACGTTTGTTTGGGTCAGATCTTACTTATCTTGCTCACAGAAGTATTCTTACTGGCTACCCTGGAGAATAAAGAAACCCAAATTTTGCTTACTCTTTCTGTTTTGCTAGTTCTCTTAGAACCAGTTCAAATAAAATGGGGTCTATGTTGCTAGATCAGTCAACAGACTATGAAATTATACTAGTGCTCATGTTTGCTAAATTTTCTTAGGGGAAATATGTGTGTTAATTTCCTTGGTTCTCAGAACAAAACAAAACAAAACAAGAACAACAAACAAACAAAAACAACAAGAAAAGAAGAAAAAGGTTTGTCTGCATTTAGAGTGGAAGCCCTGCCACCCACAGTTGAGGCTTATCTACATGCTGTGTCTAGCTCAGCCCCAAACAGATGCTGCCACTTTTGCTGCCATAATTTTATTTGGAGTTTAATGCCATTTTTCTCTCTTTGTTTACTCTTTGGTCAAATTTTTAATTTTCAGTGCAAAATCCAAAGGTGGTCTATGTGAAGGCAAATTCTGCATGTTGACAGCCACAGAGCTGTAATAAATTGAGCTTTTGCAAATCCCACCAATGATATAACCTCACAGTGTACCAAATATCTATCACTTGCATTTATACCTGAACCTGTGTGCATACTGCATGTCTGTCTGTGTCTGCATTATCAAAGCTCCTTTTGTACCTCTGTATGCTCTATTTTGCATATAACACCAGTCTCAGATAATTCAGGCTATCCTGCTAAATCTGTTTGGAGCAAAAAAAGAATTTGTAAGGACATAATATATAGCCTTCATTGCAAAGTAAACTAGGAGCAAGCATGATGGAGGAGTTAAGAGCGCAAAGATGTGAGTCCGACTGGGGGGAGCTGGGTTTAGATTCCTGATACATGGAATTATTTCTAGAGCTTCTGGTAGGAAGTCTGTGGAGGCTGGGTAAGTGGCTTCCCACATAGTTTTAAATTTTGCTTTGCATGGATTTTGAACAATCTCTCACTCTGTAAGCCTGAAGTAGTGTCATGAACACTCATTTTCCAGTGTATGTCTTAGGTAACATGATGTATTTTTTTTTTACCTCAATATCACCGTTCTCTTTCTAATTCACTAAATATAGTATAGTATTTTTACCCCCTATTGATTCAAAATATTTTGAATTTTTTCTAATTTTTTTGTTTGTGTTATAAAATCTCATTAAGAGGAACTTTTCCTCCTTATATAGACACAATGCTGAACTGGTTAAGACATCAGTTTATATTCAAGGATATTTATCACTACCTGCAATTGAATCAGACCAAGGACTTTGACCTTTACTTGAACATTCTGTCTTGCCCTTGCCTCCCTTGCCTAGTGAGAAGGTCTGCTGCAGACAAGTGCACATCTGGAAGAAGGCCTCTTTTCCTTGGGTGGTAGGAAGTTTCCTCCTAACATCACACAAATGGCCACATGGATATTGTCAAAATCCCACAAAACTTGCCCTGCAGAAGAGATGAGTTCAACTCCCAACCTTTTGCCTGGGGAGGTGTTACTGAGCTTGAGGCAAAATAGTTTTCAGTCTGTAAACAAAAAGTTTGACCTGCTCATCTTAGCCAGCTTTTATAAACAGATCAGTTCATCAAAGAAGTGATGCAGGTTTCAAGTGAAATAGAGCAGTCCCTGCACGCCTGGGACAGATTGTGCCTTGCTGCCCTGCTCCCCACTGAGCAAATGACAAAGCCCTTAAGATATCTCCTCCTCCAGGTGAGCCAGTGCATGGTGGGAGGGGAGAAAAGGGAATTCCCAGAGTGTGTCTCTGGATCCATAGGCACCAACTGCCTCATGGCAGGGCAGGGGAATAACCTCAGGGTACTTGGCTTTCAGCATTCTCAGCGGGAAATGGTCACAGAAGATGGAAGAGGGGGAGTACCTGTAGCCAAATGGCTGTGATTACAGCAGTGGCAAACTTCCAGGGAAACACAGCCTCAGTTCTATCAGGATCCTTTGTAAATTGCTATTAAGAAGTATTTTTCAACAATCTCATTTTTATTAGCCGTTTGTGCCCATTATAGTTTTCTAGTTGCTAGTTTGTTATGGCTGTAACATAAATAAAGTTCTAAAAATGTCTCATTTGAAGAATTGCAGAGCTGGGCATGCCATTTAGACACAGATAAAAGGAGATGTAAAGGGCTTTCTTTGTAATGGGTCTATTTTATATTTAATAGAACTGTCAAATAAACCTAGACTACCATTTAAAATGCAGTTTCTAGGCTATAAAATAAACACCATTTCTAATATTGCTGTTGGCTTTCACCTATGGGGTACAGTTCATTAAAAGACCTATAGGGTATTTACGTGGGGTTACCGTATGATTTACAGTCTAGGAGCCAACCCAGGCAACAAATATGTTTCCCTCCCAGCTTAGGAAACGGTTCTTCAAAAATATTAATGCTATCTGCAGAATGACCCAGCCATGTGTGATTTGCATGAACAGCAGTGCAGGGCTGATGGAGACTCACACACCTTCTGTGGCAGCAGCTCTGCTAGGTGCAATTGATTCCTTCAGGAAGAGTAAGCCTGAGAAACACTTTCACATTCATCTCTCTTTACTGAGGTTTCTAGGACAAGTGTTACCACAAAAAGAAATCTAGCTGGCTGAGGCTTCTGTGGCAGGACTGCCTGTCCTGGGCTAAGGGATTTGCTTGTTTGCTTGCCCAAGCTGGGATTAATGACTCTCTGGAGGAGTCAACTTCTCTTCTTTGGCCATAAGAATGGGCATCTGGGTTAGATGACTAAAATAAGGTGAAGCACTTGAACATAAATTCTGCTTTACTGTTCTAATATGAATATCCAAGTTTATGGACATTGCCTGACACAGTTTCCAGTTTCATCCTAGAATTGAATGCATTTTTCTTAGTGGATTACTTCTCCAAATGCCCCTTTGCTTTCCAGGAGGCATTCAGGCTTGGTGGGGAAGGGGACTTTCGTGCTGATCAAATGTGAATCATTTTCTAACAAAATTCTACTGCCTTGAAAAGTCAGACTAAGTGTACTGAATACAGAGTTTGATTTTAGCAGCTAAAATTTTCTCAGAAGCTCATTCTCACTACTTATGTCTGGTTTAAGGTAGGACTTGATGATCTCGTTTCCAACCTAAGTGATTCTATGTTTCCATGATTCCATGACCTCTTCACAGAAAAATGGCCTGGTACAGACCAGCTGATCCCTTCACCTTACTCAGTACTATCAGGACCTTGCCCAGCAATGCTGCTCCATGACTGATATGATCTGAGCGGCAGGTGGGATCCAGATTTGTAGGGTGGCACTCAGTCCCTGGGCTCTCACTGTCACAGGAACACTGAACAAGGATCTTGGAAAGGTAGCCTGAGATTCAATGAGCAGAAAATTGGTTTGGGATGTTGGGTGGAGTCAGGGGTTGGCACAGTGCACAAGGACTATTTAAGAAAAGAAACTGTGAAGATATAGGAGAGTCTGAGGGTTCCGGATTGGGCAAATGTACAGAATAAAATGGAATTGTGGATGTGTGCTGTGCAGGAAAAAGAAGGGTGCCTGGAAGAAGGGGAGTAGCAGAGAAGAGGTGAAGGCTTCAGCAGGTGGAATAGAACCGAAGCAAACTGAGTTTTACTGTCTTAATGCCTTAGATCCCACTGGCAAAGCACTTGTCTTATCTTCTGCTAATAGTAGTCTACAAGAAAAATAAAGTCTGTCCCTCTGTTAATATGAATAGAGTAAGTATACTCAATGAAAGAAGTCTTCAAAAATCAGATACACATTGAACTACATTGGTCTCAATGCGCTATTTCCAAGGTTTTGAAATCTGAAGTAGGAACTCTTCCATAACTGAACTTCATAAAAGCACTTTTGAAAAGGACTTCATAAAAGGACTTACTTTATGACTCAAGCAGTCATAAAGTAAAACATGCTAGTGGTGCAGTGGTCCAGGAAACTCCATTTAGGGTACCCTGTGCTTGTACCTTGCAACAGGTTGCTATATACATGGTAGTGTTTTAGCAAGACTTTCTGAGCAAATGAGACTGGTGGGCAAGTGCATGGATGGGCATATCTATATGTGTGTACATGTGCATCTCTCTGTCTTTATGCAAGTCACTAACTCCATTACACAGCAAGCAGTCCCTTGGTTTATTGGAGCTGTATTTGACTGAGGGACTGTACTCCTGAGATAACAGCTTCGCACACAGTTGCTGGAAGTGTATGGCTTCTGCCCCAGCCTCTAGCACAGAGATGCTTGAGGAAACATTGCAGGTCTATCTACAGGTGCACTGAAAAACATCACTCAGAGGGAACTCTGCTGTGACAGAAAGACCCAGTTACTGAGTCTCAGTAATTTCACACTAGACCCTGAGGATGCACAGAAACATGTTTCCACTGCTGGAGCCTCAGTTCCCTATCTGTCCATTAAGTCCTGTCACTGAACAGCAGTGTTGCCAGAATAATTTACTATTTGTGGGACAATAAACAATCAAGTCAATAAACATTCAAGTTAATGCACAAAGGAATTCATAGAGAGAAATTCATCATTATCTTTCCGTAAGACTATTCCTATGTGAAGATAAATAGTTAAAAAGCATGTTCACTTAACCTTAGACACTTCACAGCAATCCATATGTTAGGATCCAAGTTGTTTTCAGATCTTTTTAAAGTAGGTGATGATCTCAAGTGGCCAGACACCCTCTGGAGATATGTTTCTCCTCCAATTACAGAGAGAGTCTATGGTGATCAGACACCTCCCTGGAGTGCCTGAAGTGGGTGAGATGAGCTCAGAATGCAGCAGCAGCAGCTCTCCGGGCTCTTCTTCAAACATCCCGCAGATGTATGGGAAAAGTCTGCGCAATGGTGCTTGATGCCAAGTGAGAGGGAAGCAAAAATGGTTTCTAGCAGTGATATCTGTCTTGCAATAATTTTTAATCTCTTTACTTGAGTAGGACCTTCCAAACTCTCCTCTTTCCAAGTGATTTTTGTATTATACAGAAGTTCCTGAAAGCCTTCAGATCACTTGCCCCAGGTATTGAACAAACCGAGTTGTGACTTATTTTCCATCACTGATAGCTGCAAATAATTCTGTATCTTTATTCAGATTAAGAATCTTCTTCAAAAATGACTGTGCAGCCATTTTTGGTCACACACAAGCACCGTGAAGGTTCAGAAAACTTACCTGTACAGATAAAAAAATCGGGTGACTTTTATTTATAACTGTATATGCCAGGACCCAAAGCATGTGCCACGGATTTGGCACATCTGTAAGTCACATTGAAGTTAATGCACCATTAAGATGCTCACTTGAGATGTCACACAGAACTGCCTGGCAAACAGGGGAAGTGGTGCAGAGACCAGGAGTGCTCACAGAACTGGAGAGAGTTGTAATGACTTCCTTATGACCCATCTCCAAACTGTGCTGAGTGGAGCTCTGGCACAGGAGAGAGTCTGGCCCATAGTATGTAAATAAATAACAATGAGCAAGTCAAAGCAGAGATGAATGAAGTGATTCACACAGCGTGGCTGTAATTCTAGGTTGTCTCCAGGCTATGGAAGGCAACACATTAGACTTTGGTTTAGGTTCTCAAAATCATTTTTAGTGCCATAAAGGGTGACTTTTTTTGCTTGTAAATGAAAGCCCATATTCTGGAGCTTTCTTCTAAAAATAAATAGAGCCAGAAGGTATAGCACTTTCAACAAACACACTAATAAGTGATTGTCACTACATGTGGAATGTGGTTTTGGACTGAAAGCAAATTATAATTAATCTTAAATTAATAGGTCAATCTTTAATTTTATTAATAATTTTTTAACCCGTCTGTATATTGAATTTTTCTAAAACTTGCATAGAAGTCTATATTCTACCTAAAGAGATCAGGAATATAATTGCCAGCAAGACTAAAGGAAAATTTATAAAAGGCTAGGTTTTTAAGCAATTGCAAATCAAGACTGGCAATTTGTTCTCATGGATTGCATGAATTGTATGCCATACTCAAAAACTTACCTCTCAGACTATTGAAGGTGGATTATTTAAATTTTTCTTGCCAGCAATGGACTAATTATGTCCAGACATCTGCTGTAATCTCACCAGCATGTCCAGGGAGGGGTGACAATCAAGGAATACACTTCAAAATCTTAGGGGGATGCTGAAAAAGACATCTGTGGACAGACGGCAGACAGCTCAACTGGCAGATGCTTCATATTCCCCAGCGTGGAAAGAGGGAATATGTGTAAGATTCTGGAAAGTTGGGTGATAGATTTCTCTGCATAGGAAAAATTTATTTTAAGTCTGTGTTAGCTCAGTAAAAATCTACTGAAAGAATGTCATGTCTTTCGGTTCTTGCTGAAAGAACATAAGAGGAATATGATCATGGAATCATAGAACAGTTTGGCTTGGAAGGGGCCATAAAGATCATCTAGTTCCAATCCCCCTGCCATGATCTAGCAGGGATGCCACCTGCTAGGTCATGTTGCTCAGGGCCTCATTCAACTTGGCCTTGAAGGAGTGGGGCATCCACAACTTCTCTGGGCAACCTGCTCCAATGTCTTACCTCCTTCATATCCAAGAATTTCTTCCTAGCATCTGAGGTTAAGGAAACCTCCCTGTCCAATTTTTCATCCACTAGAACTCCCAAGTGCTTCTCTACAGGGCTTCTCACAATGGTTTCTTTTCCCATTCTGTGCTCACATCTGGAATTACCCTGACCTAAGTGCAACACCTTGCACTTGCATTTGTTGAACTTCATGAGATTCTCATGGGCCCAATTCTCAAGCTTGTCCAGGTCCCTCTGCATGGTATTCCATTCTTCTGTTATGTCAGCTGCGCTGCTCAGCTTTGTGTCGTCTGCAAACTTGCTTAGGGTGCACTCAGTTTCACTTTCTGCATGATTGGTAAAGATATTAGAGAGCACCAGATCCAAGGTAGAGCCCTGAGCAACACTGCTTCTCACCAATCTCCATCTGGAAATAGAGCCCTTGACCACAGCTCTCTGGTTGCATCCATCTAGACAATTTCTTAGATGCTGAACAGTTCATCCTTCAAATCCATGTCTCTCCAATTTGGAGGTATAATTGTTGACTGTGACTGTGTCAAAGTCCTTATGGAAGACCAGGTAAATAACATCAGTTGGTCTTCCCTTATTAAGACTTGCAGTCACTTCATCATAGAAGGCCACTGGATGGTCTGGCACTGTTTACTCCAGTGAAGCCATGATGCTCCATAGACCACCTAGAAATTTCACCTATAGCTTTTGGGCTTTGCAAGCCTTGGGTGCTGAAATGTGCCACTGTAGGGGCAGGGATTTGGGCTCCACCTCCTCCACTGAGGAGTTCACTGTGGTGACCCTCTGGCTTGTCACCCCACATCTTTGTGTAGCTGGCATGCAGATGGAAGACAGGACTGAACAAATTGTCAGGTGCCTTGAACCCAGTCCTTGGGCTTAGAAATGACCCAGTAAACACAAACAGCTGCATAGAACCACAGAAATCAAATATGTACATCAACAAGTTGTCCAGATCCCAAATAACTGAGAGCCCTAAAATGCCAGGATGGTACTGGATTTTGTTGCCTGGTAGCTGGACAAGGAATTAACTTAGTAAGAAAAAACAATGAAGGTCAGCCACGATACAGAACAGGCTTATAGGTGTTCTCAGGCTACTGAAGGGCTGTCTCTTTCTAGAGGGAAGACATGCAAACTGTTTTGTCCAGAGAATTCTTCAGACAGTATGGACAAAAAGAAGAAAGCATAGGTATGAGCTGGCATTAGGGTCCTGATGGTTGGACTGGTAAATTCAGGGTAAAATGGAATTGCCTCCTGTAGAACACTCACAACCTCACCAGCACATTTTTTGTGTCTTTACAATCTCCATTTCTAGGCTGGGTGGAAGGCAGAGACATCATATTTTCACCTTTGTGAAATTGTTTTGGGGTTTTTTTGAGGAAGACTAAGAGAAATTAGGAAAAAACCTAAAAAAGCCCTCCTCTGTGAGCTGAGGAGTGGAGATGACTGAAAGACTGGGCTGGGAGAAAATGTCTGCTTACCAGAAATAATGAAAATAATTAAGCACTAATCTGACTTGTCTGCACAGATGGATTTCCAGCATAAGGGAGCAGTGAAATAGCACATTCCCCCACGGGGAGCTCCTGAGCAGCAAAACATAATTCTTCCCTGAGAGTTAAGTCTCAGTATGGCTCTTTGCTGTGAAATTACTGCACTGCTGAAAATACACACACAGAGACACACAGGCGTACTGACACTGGAAGAAAAGCTGTGTTGGCATTTATAAGATTGCAAGGTCAAAGTTAATTTTGTCAGATTTACTAATTGTTTTCAAACTGTGTCTTTTGTTTAAGCTTATTTAAAACTAAACTCTGACATACTGTGATTTGATTTTAAATACCTTTTGGTATCAGTCATTCTGAATTATAAATAGCTTCATACTTCTTTCTTCTTATCACACTTTGACATATGCAAGATAATAAGAGGGATTTTAGAAATATTGATGCAAACCAGCCACCTCTGAATAATGTCAAGTCAATAGTCCCCAAGCGTTAATGTTCACATCATAGAGGAAGTGTGTAGAAAGGGGTTGGCAAAGGCATCCTTCTCTTCTCCATAAACTTCCATGGATTTTGAGCCTGAAATGATTCATTATTCAGTCCATTTAAAACTGTTAAAGACATTTTTTTGTAAGCATGCATCCGTTTCCCATCTGCATAGAGTATGGCAGTGTGACCACAATTGAGCACAGTTAAATGAAGATAGACATGTCTTAGTGCATACTCTAAGTGGATTGCTGTCATCACTAAAGCTAAACTAGAGGGACTAGGGGGAAGATGAGATTTCATACTAGCATTTTTCTGCACTTGTAGTCCTGTGGGTATTTTTGAGTTTTGTTTTGTTCTTTGAGGTAATGTTTTCATTCTCTAAATAAAAATTTGCTAGATTTGCTTTCCTGCATTAAATCTTCCAGAGACTGGATGAGGGCTATCCTGTCCTTAGAAATACTACACCAGATTAACAGAAAAGCAGTGGCACAAGAAGCAAGAGAAATCCAGACTCCCATTTGGAGTTTTCGCTGAAATATCTTGGTCCCAATCCTTCAATCACTATCATGCGACCAAATTTTTCACACATGAGCATGGTCATTCATTTCTATGGGACTGCTTCCATCAGTAAAATAGTTCATATAATTTAAGTATTGGGAGGACTAAGTCCTGTGTAAGTGGAGGTATTTCCCACAAATTCTGAGTGTTTTCAAGTCATGATCAGTCATTCTATTGCCATGTCAACCTTTTCCTTAGTGAGCCAATGGAACTAGGAGACTGCAAGTTTGTTCTTGTCAATGGAAAAAAGATGTGATGTTCCTGCAGAATTGTAGTCTGTAAGACTCGTAAAACAACCCTCCTTTCCCACCTCAGCACTCAGTTTCAGCTGGAGCCCATAATTCTGGGCATCATGCTTCAAGAAGACTACAAATCACATAAAGAGAGAATCTAGAGGTGAGCAAATTGAATAATCAGAAGCCTAGAAGATATTACTGTGGATGCAGAGGATGTGGCATGAAAGGAATTTGCTTAATCTAGAGAAAACAGAGGGAGACATGACAACAGTCTGCAAGCATGCAAGGGGATGTCACAAAGGGGAAAGACTTAACCTGATTTCCATGTAGACATAACAAAAAGAGATGAGGCTCACTTGCAAAATGGGAGATTGATAACCTTTAGTATTTTATAATTTTTCAGTTTTAGAAAGAGGATAGTGGTCAGCTTTTTTTGCCTGGAGAAGAAAGATGGAGATAGCAGAATCTTATTCACAGAAGGCCTTCAAACAAACATCTCCAGCTATGAATAGTCAATCCCATGTACTGGCAAGGGGATGGTTAGAAGACCTCAAAAGGTCCCATCCATCCCTATCTTCTGTTAATGTAATCAACAAAATTCACAGCTACCTATTGCAGGAGTCTTTTAGTAGGAGTAGAGAAAAGGCAGAAAGCATCAAAATATTGCTGTCAGACCTCAAATGGAGATTGTAAAACATCAGTAATATTCTGTTCTGATCAGGGAAAGACAAAGACATGACATGAAAAGAATAAGTACAAAACTCTAATATGATCTTCTGGGAAAATATTTTCTTCCTACTCCAGCACTCCTTGATCACTTTTCCTCCTGGCCTTTGTATTTTTATCTCAAGGTGGAAAATGGAAATGACACCCCCAAGATGGCATAAAGACAGTTTTATACTTCAAAAACTTTTTGCCAAAGTTTTGTCCAAACTATTATTTGTAAGAGTGATGTTTATAATGATAAAGTTTATAGTCATTGCTGTGTCCAAAACACAAGTAGAAGACCTGAGAACAAGCAAAACCCACTGTCAAACTACAATAATTCAGCAGAAATAAAACCCTGCAAATCTCTTTCTTAAAGTGAGTGGAAATGGGATTTAATGACGTTCAAGTAACCTAATCAGGTTGCTGAGGTTGAGTGGGAAATACTTTTGATGAAAATCCCAGGCTGAGTATGTATTTTAAAATATAGAAATGAAAAAATATTTTTACTTTGTTATTGCATGAATCTGCATCTGCAGAATGGTTAGGGAGGAAGAAGGCTGCAAAAAAAATAGGGAGAGAAACTAATGCAAAAGAACTATAATGAAACAGAACTGTCTCGCTCCTAAAAAAAACAAAAAAAAAGGGAAAAAAAAAGTTCAGCATGGATCCATATGGTGTGAGATTTCTCTTCTGTGACATTTTTATTAAGGTTATGTATATGACCGTTCATCTTCATTCTGCTGGTGCTAATTGCTGTCTATTGGACCCCTCGCTACTGTGTACAGAGAACACATGCTTCCCCTCGACACTGCCATCACCAGTGAGCTGGGCTGGTCTGCTGTCCTCAGACAGGAACCTGCTGCTGCTGCCTGACCACAACAGCTGGGAATATTCTGCTTTTAAAAGCTTATCTTGTTGATACTTGAGTTGAGCTATTACACAGTGGAACAAGCAAACAGAATGAATGGACCCTCTGCGGGCAACTTATGGTAACAAAAAAAAAAAAAAAAGCTTCCATGTGCTTTTGAATGTGTCTCTTGTCTTGGAATTGACAGTGATGTTTAGCATAGATGTTTCCTGCGACAAAATCATGATGGTATAGAGCCAGAAATAGGCTAAAAAGAAACATCCACAGAAGACATGTTCAGCACTTAAGCTTCTTTGCAACTCTAAGCAACATCTAGAGACCAGTCCTGCAAAGGTTTACTCGTGCAGAGGGTTCCACTGAAATGCAAGGGACTGTTTTGTTCTTTAGAATGGCTAATTTGATTAAGAGTTACTTTATGCAAAAAAAATCAGTGGGTAAAGCATATTTCCTCAATTTTCTATGGGGCTTTTAAGTAATCAGTCTGAGAATCAGGTTATTTATTTATCAGCATTAGGTCCATACACACATATATATATTGCATGTACAAGCAGATCAGAGCACAGAAACACAAATATTCCCATGTTATGGACAGACCACCCAGGGAAATACAGAAATCTATTAATTTTGCTTATCACTTAGACTCAAATTTAACAAAACATGTAATAGTGTCATGAATTTTTCTGTCATGAAGAAAGTGTTAGAATCATCTAATCTGACTTCCTACATAATCTAGACTAATGTATGATTTCCCCAACCAATTCTGACTTGCACATTCATACATTTTAGTTCAAACTGCAAAAGTTAGCAGTGGCAATAAAAATTATTATCAGACTTAGATTCATGAATTAGCGATTCTTAAGCTGTTACCTTAACACACTGCCTTTTGTGAATGGTGTTGCACTCAGCCATGCCCTGAACTACACACCAGTCTGCCAACAGACTCCACATGACCTCTAGGCAGGAAAATCTCTCTTCTGAAGTCTTAATGGAGGTGTTGTCTGAGCAAACACAGGCCCTGAGTGACATGTGCATTATTCTGTGCATGGATGAACATCTGAAAATTTGGCTCTGAGACCACACTGGGCAGTCTGTGAGAGTTGAACTTGACACCTAACAGCCAGAGTAGTGGTAACTTTGGTCTCACAGTGATGGTGATTCTTGCTGTATGACCGCTGGTTTAACCCATTAACATCAGTTAAGTGGCCAGTTGTAATTGACATGGGCAGTCTGTGGGTACATGGCCTTTTCCTGCTCTCTTGGTGGCAATTTTGGCTAAAGGAAAAGCTATTGTCTTCCCTATCCATACCACTTTTTTCCTTGTGTAACTTTCTCCTTTGTGCTTATGCAAATGTTTATATGAAAAAAATGGATGAAGCGTAGAAGTAAATCCATGTATTTCCTTGTGCTATTAATAAGGTGAGAGATTTCCTTCAAGAGGCATAGACACATTTTTTTTAAAAAGATAATTTAGAGTCAATGCAAATCAAATCCTGTTTTCTGATTTTATCACTATAATGAAAAATTGAAAATTATTTGCATCTTAAAAAAAAAAAAAATCAATGTATGTACCCACTACTTTCTGTCCCTGGCACTATTTTATCACTTTCTAATTATTATATTGAGATCATGTTTGAAATGAAACTCCAAAAAAAGTGCTGAGGATACTTGAAAATGGAACACCCCAATTATCCTTCTATTTATTTTCTTAGCTTAAAAAAAATCAGTATAATTCAATGAAAAATTATTTTTCTTTTAACACCTTTTCTGAAAATAAAACATTTGACGCATTCATATTATTATTATTGCTATTATTTCCTAAATCTCATTAAGGGTAAGTAGCATCTCAAGAGGTTAGCTAGCAGTAACAAACACATATATTTTTGCATATGTACACACATAAAAATAGATAAAGAAAATTTTCAAAGGACACCAATGTTACAAACAACTCCAGAAATTACTACCAAAACAAAATCAAAGAAATAAACCCCAAACCAAATTCCCTCCCTCTCCCTTAAAATCCCCAAACAACTAGAAAAATAACAAACTATCAATTTTTCTTCTTGACTATGGTCAATAGCCTACCTTATCACTTTCTGTGCACTGCTCTCGGGTCCTGGCCAAATTCTTGTGGCATATTTTGATTTTGGGACTGTGATGCTGCCCTATCCCCTAGGTGATCAAGATGCAGCATCTCACAGTTTGTCTATAAAACCAGTGGTTTTGTGCGCTAATTTATGCCTGCCCAAGAGTTGGCTGCATTTTAGATTATATGGGAAAGTGGTTGTTGTGTTCACATCTTTATTTAGTTGGAAATTTTATTTGCTGTACATCTAGGAAAATGCCATGCAATCTTTTAAATTTTTTGGCCACAAATGCACCTAAAAGTTAATCTTGAGTAATATTTTGCTGTCCTTTTCTTCATCTTCTCTTTTTCTTTCTTCTCCCCATCATAATCCTGTCTTTGTTCTTGTTTGAACCCTTCTTGCCCCACAGGCTTCAGGCATGACAAGTCAAATTACTACCTCTCTTTGTTCCCATGCACAAGAAAGCAAGGGTGTTGTCCTTACTTGGGGAAAGGAGGACCAGAAAACACATTCATATAAGTGCCTTGCCAGCTTTGAAAGATCTTGCAGAATTCTGTTAATGTTTCTCTGCCATGCATGAGGCTCGCATCAAGTGCCTTTTTCAACAGCATCACTGTAGACAACCATTTATCAGGTGTATATTGTATGGCAGTGTGGTGTTTGGAAATTCCATTTGCCATATGTTATTCATGATCCTTGCTCACAGCCTTCATTTGTCAGGGGATTTAGAACTCAGCTGTGTTTAGTTTTTGGGGCTTGAGAACAAGTTGACCCACAAGCAGACACCTAATGATATAATTTGTTCAGTGCAAAAGGTTTGAGTGCCCTCTATCAACCTTTATGCAGACAACTCCTTTGAATACAGTAATGGATGACAATATCAAAAGCATAAATCTCGGCAAACTTCAAGGTTTCCTGGAAAACATGACTCTTAAACTTTAGGCACATAGACATTTGGCACAATGTCAGAAACTTTCTGGACTATTCATTTATCCAACTCTGGCCAAAAATAACCAAAGACTCTATGTGTCTGTTGATTTGTTTTGAAATCCATTCAAAACGGCAAAGAAGTTAAAAAGTAAGAGACCAGCAATTGAGAAACAAGACTTCTGAAGTATGAAAGATCCTTTTCTGTATCTTACAACATGTGGTGCTAACAAGCCAGGTCATGTCCCTCTTACAAAATGCTTTCTGTGAACTTAGTGTGGTTAAATTAGTGAGTAGAAATTACATAGTTCAGGTTCCTTAAGGGCTTAAAAGGTAGTAAATAGAGACCTTGCCAGAGGACCTGCTTCAGAGGAGAAGAAAATGCTGATGGTTGTGGGCTCATGCCCATGGGCATGAGAGAGCAGCCAGGGTAATGGTCTTCTTAAGCCTGATTGACTTCCAAGGTCACAGTTTTCCCTTTTTGTAAAATCTGTCCCATTGTTAACTTTACGCCTCCTCTGTGACATTCCTTGGCTTTTTCTTCTTCTTCTTCTACATATGCCCCTTCTACTTTCTGCTGCTCTACCTCTACCAATGGAGGCAGAAAATCTCATCTTCCTCTTCTCTACTCAGCCTCCCTTTGTCTTTCCCCTTGGCATGTATCCTCTTTCCCTAAGCAGAGTGAGTTGTCAGGGAGCACCATAATGCTACACTTTCTCCTTCTGTTTTGTCTTGTCACTCACGTCTCTTCTTGCCCTGCCTGGGAAGACCTGTTGCTGTGCCAATGGATGTCCTCAACTCCAGAATGGAAATGTGGCCTTGACAGCACATGATGCCACTGTTGGGACTTCAACCCTTCCATCACTATTAGGTTTCAGTTTAAACTATAAGGAAATGGGAGAAAACATTATTATTATTATTGTTATTACAACTATTATTATTATCATCATCATCAACACAGCCTCTTTAAGCAACTTTAGTAGTACCAGAGACATATGAAGTTGGCTGCACTGTTCCTCACCTTTCCTGCTATATATCCAGCATCACTTTTAACAGCTTGTGGTTTTCTTCATTAAATCCTTTTTCACTCTCACTCATGCCAGAATGCTTGCATATCCCAACAGGAGTGATCAGAAAAGAAAGGCAATTATTATAATTTATGAAAAACCTATTTGCTTTGTTACTGCTTCATGCTACTCTTCTTATTGCATAGATGAAGAGCTACAGTATTTTGCATTTTGATTTTTATCTATGCAATGTCTATTGAAAAAAAAAAAAAAAAAGCCCTTAATTCTGTATTTCTTTTTGGGGCCCTTGGCTGCACTGCATAATCCCTGTAATAGTGCCAATAGGAGTAATAATGCAACAAAACATAGAGAGGTTTTCCAAAAAACACAGCACACAAAAGTGCTGCAAGGGGTTGTAAGGGGTTTCAGAGAAATGGGCTGGCAAAAAGAATTGTGCCTTCTGATACCATCTTCTACAGGTGCAGAACTGAAGATGCAATAACGTTTGTTTCTGAAAGCCAAGCTGCCTATGAAAGAGGAAGGAATCAAAACTACATTCTGCTCTTGAAAAAAAGATATTCTGTAGGCTGCAAACATTGGAGTACGTCTTTTAGGTACCTTAAGAGAAATCACACTTTTTTGTGTGTGACTGTTCTATGTACATAAAATGAAGGTGGCCAAGGAAAGCCAGCTGGCTGTGAAGAATAGGAAGTGGAAAAGATGTGAAAATAAGAAGAACGGAAGGAAGATATGGAAGGAAAAGGGGAAAGAAGGTAGCAAGTTTTTAAGACAGGGCAATCAATTCTGGTCTATATGTAGTTTGGAGACTTCTTTTGCCTGCCTTTGAAATATACCTTCAGCACTACTGAAGATAATCTTTTGTGTTTCTCCAGCTATAGGAGCTCCTTTTCTAACAACCAAATGAAAAACACTTATTACTACTCCAGGAAAAAGATGAATAAAAATGAACAAGAAAGATTATTTCAATATTCATATAATGTCAATACACATCCATGAGAGATGTCTACTTCTACTTTTCTTCATCAAGTGCTTACTGCAGCTATACAGCTGTGTTAACAATACATGAACACAGCCAGGCTTATGAAGGAGTGTGACATCTTCACTAAAGAAATGATCTGGGTCTTACAAGAGGCCCAGAAGCAGCAGCATCCTGCTGCCAAACAAGAGTATCTGTCTTGCTGAGTGGTCCTATCAGGTAATTCACTTTTTTACAAAAAAGTCAGATTTTGAGATGGAAAGATAATGAAAAGCAATGATGCATTTTGATGTTTGCAAGTGAGAGATGTAGAGCTCTAGAATTTGGCTCATCTGAAACTGCTGAACATGTGCATAGTTTGGCTCTGCTCAGAGCACAAGTTATCCCATCTTCTTCTGTGAATTATTTGGCAGGCCTTCTTCCCCCTGCCCCCACAAAACTGACAATTTTTAATAGTAAATCTCAGCTCTGAAAACTCCATCTTAATTGTTCATCTAAGCTTGATATAAATCAATTGGTTTCTTCCAGTGGACCTCTACAGGTTTCTGCCTGCTCAGCATCCAGCTCCGAGTGTTTCCTCATATGCTTTGTTCCTTTCGGTTTAACCAGTCCTTGCTCTCCTCTCTAACTAGGCAGAGTGGTAAATTGTAGCAGACGTGTCCTAATTTCCTCATCACAAATGAAACTCCTTTTTCTTTCAGATTCCCTGTACAGTTTGGCAAGACTTCTCTGACCTTATTCGTCTCTGTCTCATCTTAAAAGCACCACTAAGGCACAATATTGCCAGGTAGTTTTATATTTGTGGGGAAAGCCCGTCCCAGAAAACAGATGACTCTGTGGTAATTGGTTTTGAGTAAAACATTTCTGCCCCTGGCTTATCAATGTCAGGGCAAACATGAGATGCACTGAGACGATCCGCTGCAGAGCAGTAGGTGCTAGTCTAAATTCCTCTAGAAGTCTCTGGTCCCCTCCAGAGAAGAGTGTAAAATTCACTAAGAAAAGAGCCCCTATTTATTCTTGCAAAAGTGAATGGGAAATCTTTAAAGTGAATCAAAATGAGATCTGAAGGCTCTTGCAGTGTCTGGTTCATGAAAGACACTGGAAATTCACATTCATGCAAGGCTTCAAACGTGAAAGCCAGTGGAGTGACAGCTGGTGGCAAAAGAGATTTTGTCTACTGCCACTTATGGAGATCAGGCCAGATTCTAGCACTGAAAATGCTTTCTTTGAGTCTTGACTACTTCTATCTTCAAAGGAAAATTATGGCAGCTACCACCTGCAACTTACAAGAATTCAAAAGACAAGAGAATCTTCTCCTGAAACAACCTTTGGGGAACCCCAAAGTGAGGAGAGTGAGCACAGCAGAAGTGGAGGGATAAGACAAGAAGCAGTCCTACTAACATTTCTGCTGTGGACTTAGTCTGCCTAATAGACCTAAAAAATACTTGGCTTGGGACCCACTTGCAATTATAAACAAATATTTACTCAGTCTTGACAAGTTCATTAACTCTTGATGTACATATCCTTATGCAGAGTACAGCCAAATCTTCAGAAGCTGTTGGCTGATTTTAAACATATATTTATATGTCAGTAAAGTGTAAACTTTTAATTTCATTCAGCTTTTACTTAACTGATTTGGCATCTACAGACTGTGGCCTGTAAATTGGCACGGGAGTACTGCTATCAATGGACCAAGAAGTTCTCAGTAATGCAGGCTTTAGCTGTTACCTTTTCCCTGATAGTTATGACTTTCAACTCAAATACTTCAGATCACAAAGATTGTTCCTTTGGCTAAGCATTGTAAGTCATTACAGAAATACAGAAAATACGCCACTATAATGTTTAGAAAATCACAAGAAAATATTTTAAAGGAGCCAGAACCATGCAATTGTGTCACCTATACTGGGTGAGAGTATCTAGGAAAGACTGTTACATTGGACCCCAATAAAAAAGTCTTCCAAAGAAAAGTTAAATCAGGACTTATCTTAATGACCCGAATCTGTGAAGAAGTGAGCATCAAAAAGCTGAAAAGAACTCAGCTCCTCACCCTGTGTAAGAATTGTCTAACAGAAGAATATGTATTTTTCTGTGTACTTACCTACACGTGAATTCAGTTGGATGCTAATTTTGAGTGCTGTGGAGAGGTGAATTCACTATGCATGTACTCTGTACTGAGCTCTACAGTCTGCTACCTTAACAAGAATTTTTAAGTTCATTTTTTTCTCCAGATTCATGAAAAATCAAATAACTCTTTCCATCAGAAGTTTGCTGCAGGAAGGAAGCATGGCAAGGCAAATCCTCAGGGCAGTGGCGCACAGTAGTTTATGGCCACTTTTACTGAAGCGATGAACTATGGGCAACTTCCATTTCATATACTTCCAAGGACATGTTGAAGGATATTCCATGTGGTTGACTGATGTTTTCTCTGTATCTCTTTAGACACAGAGATCTGAGCTAGATTTATTATTATTATTATTATTATTATTATTATTCATCTTATTTGAATTGGCTAATTCTGTTAGAAACAGCTAGGATCAAACATATATTTTTTTTTAGAAGATGCTCTGTGTCCTGCTGTCTATTAAGCCAAACAAGTAATAGGATATGCACAAAGGCTGCCAAAGCTTTTTGAGCAATGGCTTTGGTCACTTTAGAAATTTACTGTAAGTTCCCTCATGAAAAAAATTTTCAGCGGGGCATACAACAAACAATGGAGCTTTTCTGCCACAGCTCCTGTCTCTCTCTCCCCAGCTGGTGCACCCTGCTCCTCCCCTCACTTTTCAGAGGTCAGCAAAAGCACTTTAGAGCCCAGCTGAATATGATGGAGGCAGTATTGCCATGCAATTCATTGGGTACATGTCACATTTCAAAGTATCAGTGGCAGTTAAAAAGAAATTTTTGGGGCTGGTGACTATAATTTATTTACCCTCCTAATGGATCTGAGGCTGCAGTATACATACATGCATAGGCATTGTGATCAAAAGCCCTCTGGAAGATTCCTATGGCATTTACAGCATCTAGCCAAACCCATAAGAGGAGTTCTATGTGGAAATGGGGAGGGTGTGTGGGTGATGTGACGATGGCTGTGATTCTTGAAAAGGACAACTCCTCCACACAGGGAGAGGAAATATAATCAGAACAAAAGTAAGTCACCATGTACAAAATTTAATATGTTAGGCAAGGTGGATTTTTTTCTTCATGGCATTCCATGAGGCTCTGACTGCCCCTTGTATCTTCACAATCATCCCACAAAAAAGGCAGCCACTCTGCCTGTAAGCACCAAGGGCTCTGCCTCCTCAAGCCAGACTGAAGGGGAGAGAGGGGAAGACAACATGCTGATACAGGGGAAGCAAAGGAAAACAGAGGGAGAGAGATGTGAAACCTGATCTATCTAATAACATCAAGACAGATAGTGATTTTCCACTCTATCTAGTAGGTCAAATGATCTTATAATGCAGTGTTAGAAAGAAGATGGAAATATTTTCATTTTCTCTCAGAGTCAATATTTCCCTAGCTGGAAATTAATCACTGTAAAAGAAGTTTAAGGGGAGTCTGTCAAGGTTTATTTAGGCTTCAAAATAACTTTTTAAAACACTGGCTTTTGTTGTTGTTGCAGGTTTAGAGGTCAGAGTTTCCCTCCACAGCATTCTTCTCTTGACAAATGATCTTTTCAGGAGTCAGCCAGGTATTTTTTTATTTTTAAGTGACTTCTTGTGTGTCCTGCCATAAGGAAAACTGTGCAGATTCAGTGGAAAAGGTAGAACAACCACAGTCAGCTCTATCAGTGTCTGATGAATCAAACAAGATGTCTTGCCTTTTTTTTTTTTTTTCTGATTTTCTTTTTCTTAAATATAATTGCAGTGAATCCTCACCTACCAACCTGCCATCGGATTCTGACACAATTAGATTTTGGGTTTAGATAATGCCTTATGAAGTGACTATTGCTAAGTCACGGAAACTTCCAGTAAAATGCTTGGATTAATGGCAGCTGGCCATTACTTGTGGATGTTCAGATTATCTCTAAACTAGCTGTAAATTGCAAGATGAACCTGAAAAACTGTATCTGAAGAAAGGGTAAGAATAACTTTGCCATTTACAAAATAGTACTAATCTGTCTTTTTACTTGATTCTCTGCTCCTTTGGGAAATTGAAGATGGAAAGATACCAAAACAATGAGCCCCTGCCCATCAGTGATGTCTAAAGTGGATTACTCAGGCAAAATTTGGGCTCTGCGATACGGCTGCTTTCAGGAGCAGCCTGGATCTGGGAATGAAGGGAACACCTCAAGGAAGCAGCAATTAGCACAGCTTTCCTTTTGTCACTTTATTTGTGAAGCTGAATCAGATTCTGTCCCACACACCAGAAATAGCCCTCAAAAATCTGAACAATTCACCAGGAGGGCTGTTGAGACCCACAGCGGGAGCAAAGCTGGCTGCACCTCCCTGTGACTTAACCACCCTGGAAGGCAGGAGCCTCACTGAGGGCCTGTGACTCCAAAATGTTATTTCTTCTTATCATACATCAGAACACATCTGTAGATGCTTTCTGGCAAAGATGCCAGATGTTTTGGTTCCCTTTATCATCATGCATTGATTATTTCTTGTTTGTTCAAGGCTTGTTTATGGTTTTAAATTTTGTTTCTTCAGTGACAACTTCAATTATTCAGTGATAGGTACTTGTTATTTTGCTTGACATGTTTAATGTTCTGCTTTATACTCCAGGGGAGCTTTGCAAGTTAGTAACAATAAAAATATTAATGAGCAAATAATGTTTTAACTCTATCTATTCTTGCTGGAATTTTTTGGCACTCCTTATTTAAGGAACAGCTTCCCTTAAGAATTTACCAACAGATTTTGGATCGTGTCTAGTGTAGATTCAGTTCACCGTAAACGTAAGGGTCTCTTTTTGTCCTGTATGCACTGGAAGATAGTGCATCTTTCCCTGGGAGGCAACTCAAGCAAATCACAATGACATCTCTTATCTGGAGGCTCAGGCTGGGACACAAAGTGTCTCCCAGACTGCCAGGGCCTCTCTTGACCACAGCACTCCACAACTTCATATAGGTTGGTATAAAATCTGATTGCTACAACTGGCAGACACTGCTTTACACTGAGAAATTAAAGTCTAACCTACCAAAACCCAGCTACACAAAAGATGATTGCATGTGCTTCTGTGTGTGTCTTGTTTTGTAAATACTTGACTAGCAATGAATTATTGACACCAGGCAAGGAGGGCTGTCTGTCTAGTAGGTTCAGCAGAGCAGTGTGTGGGGTTGCTGAATACACTTGGTGGGTGGAGTTGTGGGTGAACTGTTCGCCATAAAGCCCTGTTAACTCTGTGAGGAACGTGTTTGTGGCTCTCTGCAGCTGAGTATGGGCAGGGAAGGGTGAAATGGGGAGCAGGGGAAGGGTTGAAATGGAGGACCAGACTGAGTTCTCTGGAAACTAGGGATCACAAGCCATGAATCATCCAGTAAATGCAGAGCCAAAAGTTTAGATGAACAGAGCCCTTAACAATTAATTAATTGTTGACTTTAACTGCCTGTGCTGCAGATGTGCTATCATTTTTACAGAGCAGTTCCTCACCAATCTCTTTAAGTTGTTTACAAAGTAATTGGTAGATGCAAAAAGGAAAAAAAAAAAGTTCTTGTATGAAAGTTGCTTCCACAAATGCACGGATGCGTAGGCGTGCACACAATGAAAATAGGAGAAAGGTTGCAGTCTGCATGATGTTTGATTTTATGAGAGTTTATGAATGTCCCTTGGAAAAGACATTATGTCTTATGCTCCCATGCTTCCTGGATTTTGATGTTTCCCATAAAAAAAGCAGAATATCCCTTCATTTACAAAATGAGTTGGATTTAACTCTATAATTTGTAAATATTTATACATATTTCCAAAGAATACATGGGCTGAACTGCATTTTTTCCTGATTACTTATATGCCTCAATATATCATCTTAGCTCCCACATCTTGTACTTGCAAAACTGAACTTTCAGATGAAAAGTCTGTACAAGATTACAACAAATTGGCAGACAGTTGCAAGAGGAACAATCTAAGTGGCATGCTATTCAGACCTGAGCAAATGCAATATGAACTTATTTTCCATTACAGTTTTTCATGTTTGTTGGTGCAGAAGAGGTTTCTGATATTAGACCCAAGCTCTACAATCACTCACTCACATGCTAAACATTTTATACCCTCTTCAGAGATTAAGCTGTTCCACTACACTCAGCAGAATTAATTTTACGCAAAGTTCTTCAAGACTAAAGCTCAGTGGTTTGAGGCTTATGTGCAACATGAACTACAGAACATTTTTAGAATATATTTCTTCCATTTATATTTCTTTTGCTGCTACAGCACTGAGGCATAACAGGTTTTTTAAACTTGTAACACACTTATGCAAATGAAAAATGTTACAAAAAATGGCAAGAGAAAGCTGAAGCACCCAAAACTCTGAAGGGAAGCTGAAGCAGGTGTTCAGAATCAAAGATGTCATGTATGCTCAATCCAGGATTTGCACATAAACTCTGTTACTCGAGAGGACGTCTGCTTACACCACTGGGTAGCCTCACTGTAAGATCTTAAGGCACTTAATTCCTTTTTCACTGACACACTCTGCAAATCCTTCTAAATGGGATAGGACATGGAAATCAAAGCATGTACTGAAGTGCAAAATCATTTTGCTTTGACTTTTTACTATAACCCTTCTTTTACTCCAGTTTTTTTATTTCTTTGAATTCACGTATTTTCCCTCACTCCTAATCATTAAAAGGGTATCAGTCTACATGTGCATAGATGTGCATTTCTGCTAGATTCCCAAGAAATGTGTAGAAATTTCAGTGTTGATTATCCATCTTGAGAGGTATTCTTCATGAATTAGCAGAGGCATGATTTAAAGAGTGCTCTCAACATTTGGAAAGTCAGATCATATTTGTTGGTCAGTTTGGAGACATTAAAAAATAGTTTAGAAACTTATACTTCTAATCCCTTCAGAGAGCACCCACCATTATTTCCTTCTTTGTTCCATTGGGTGCACGTGTTCAGAGGAGGAGACATCTCATGACTCACCACACTTGCTCCTGGAGCTCTGGATTGCAGAAAAGTTCACTGATGTTTATAGGATGTTTGTGGTGACCCCCGGGATACACTCTTGTAATGAATTTCAGACTGTCTACCCAAGTCTTTCTACTATCTATCCAATCTCCCTGAATTCTTAACCTCACACTTCCTCCTACTGCATGTCCTTCTGGGAGACACTGGATACTCGGGATGAAACATTTTAAAGCCAGCGCCTGCAACCTTGTCAGTACATCCAACACAAGACTGGACTTTGTTGTTTATTTTAGCACAAATCTCCACCCCCTTCACTTGCTCACAGGAAAGGCTTTTTCTTACAGATCATAGCCCTGCACTTGAGATAAATCTTTCTTCCTTTCTTCTTGTGGGTCTTCTATTTTTCTCACCAACAGAGAGAAAATACTCTGTAAGAACAGTTTCAGATCCTGTTTTACTGGGACACAAGTTAAAATACACTTTTTTTTTCTGCTGCTTTATGCAACCCCAGGGTTAATTAATATAACTTAAAAAAGAAATAACCCCTGAATCCTTACTTCTTCAGAAAGCCAGCCTTTAGTAAACTGACCTAATAGAAACTGGAAGCCCTAACTAACCCCTTGGCTGATTCATGATTTATCTATGCCAGGGTGAAGTGTTCCACATATTAGCTGGAGGAAATGCCCTTCTAGTTTGTAATCTTGATAAATAGTTACTGAACTTATTTATTTTTTAATGCTCATTTTAACCATTCATCATTATTTTGAAGATCTTTTACAAATACTGCCTTGAAACTTCCGACAAGTGACTATTTGCAAAAGGAAAGCTGCACAAATGAGCCAAGTTAGAAGAAACTCCCTCAAATTAAAGAGGGATGCAAACCCACCAGACAAATGAACTTTAGTACTGGATAAAACAGACTGCACATAAAATACATAAAAATTGCAGGTGGTTTGCTCTGACCATACTTAACATTCCATGCTTCTTTTATGAATGTCTTATGAAGGGTTAATGGACTACTGGAAGAGCAAGCCAGTGTAATTCCCCCCTAGATGCCAAAGCTAGGGGACAGGATTGTAGAGTAGCAAAAGGGAAGATAGGTGACTCTGTTTTTATGGAGAATAACTCATGTGGAAATGATTAAGTGATTTCTATAGTCTAGACTATTTTTTTTTCCTTAATGGCTTGTTAATAAACATTCTTAGAGTGTGTTTATCAGCATCACCTGATTTCAGTAGAGTACTTATAAGAATGACTCATCTGTGTGATTGATTAGCAGGTTTTTCTGAACCTTTTAAAATGTGTTGCCCACAAAGCACAATTATTTTTTATGCAAAGATCATAGATTTGAGTTGGCTCTACTGCCCTGTTGCTTTTACAGCAAATGGTGCAATAGGGATGATGGAAAGGCTGAATGATCCAGTGCAGTATTCAAATCTCTGTCCAAAAATCATGTTTAACCTGTTTCTGGGTATGAAAGATAGAGTTTCTAAGCAGAAAGCAGTGGAGGGGTTCTCAAGCCATTATTTTCAGGGAACACTTTGCTACTTTGTATTTAAAAGGTGGTGATAAATATCTCTAAATCATTATCTTGTAATTAACTCTGCAATAATAGGGAGAGAAGCTTAGACATTAAGAAGGACTTTTTTTCTCCCCCACCAAGAATAATGAATTGGTTAAATGACCTCAGGGGCAAAGTTGTTGGGACAAGGCAAAAGGTCAATCAAGGAGCAATTAAATGCTGTCCTGTGGGAAAACGGTAAGTGCAGTCCCAAAGAGTGAGCTAGAAAAAGGCTGAGAGTAACAGAGGTAGAGGAGGAGAACATCCCCCTGACAGCAACATTATGTAGACTCATGATCTTTCAGGAAGAAACCACAGAACAGGAGGTCTGCTAGGACTGTAATAAATACTGAGTTATCAGAATAAGAGGGAATTTGGATATAAACTCCAGATGGATTTAAAGCATAGGCTCATTACTCTCACCTCTCACAAACTGTGCAATAAGCCAATGCACATGATCCAGGGCATTAGTCAGCTGTAACTGCTCTTGTTAACCTGCCACAAGCAGGTAGTTGCCTGCAGATGCTCAGTCAGTGTCAGTCCCCTCAATCTTGGTGACCTTCTCAAAGACAGCATCCATAAATCCAGAATTTTAAAGCATAGAGCAATGGCAGATGCTGTTTCTGCTGCCAGGGAGAGGCTAAGCAAGTCAGTTTCATTTACACACAATTTGCTTGCCCCAAGTTACAGCCCTGTGTGGGGTACGGAATACCAGAGCTGTACAGACAAAGGGCATGAGGACTCTACAGTCTGTCCCCAGTTGTGTGGCCATATCTGAGTCAGTAAATCAGTACCAGGCACCATTCCTGCAGACGCAAGTCTGGTCTGTTGTCTGTCCCTGGCCACTTGCAGGGCCCTGACACAGATGTTACCCTTTTTCTTTCATCTTGGGTATTAATTGGAAGCCATTATGTTGGAGAGCACTCCCAGCCACCCTGAAAGGGGTGGTGAATGAAGTTCAACTTCTTGTAGGGCCCATTCCAAGGGCTGGATTTGCACATTTTTTGTCTACCTGCACATGCACAGTCAGAAACTCTCTAGGAGATAAGGCATTATGAATCTGGTCTGAAAGTGATATTAACCTCAACAAGAATGGAGAGATTGTTCCTCTCTGTGATGAAAGACATAGGGAAAGAGAAAAAACTCTATCTGGACTTTGTGGATTTGGTGTGGTTTCTTTGTTTTTTAAGGATGTTGAAACACCTGCAAATCTTCCATGCTGATAACGCTGATACAGAACCATCTTTGGGGAAGAAAATAAAAAAAATTCAAACAAACAAACAAAAAAAGCATTACTTTAAAGCTGAGGAGTACCAGGATGGGCAAGAACACCACTTTTACGTGGACAGCAAGTCTGGCTTCCTCCAGCCAGCAAGTCTAGTTAGATCCACAAACAAATGAGCTGCAAAGCCCAGCTGGGTAGAAGCACATACACAGAAGCTGTGACTAGTCCCCTTGTGAGCAGCTAGAAGGGCCTGAGCTAGCCTGGGTCAAAATAGGATAAAGAGCATCTCCATTCCACTGTAGTACTGATATGCCTCAACAGCTCTGGGTTTCTTCAAACCAGTTAATACTTGTAAGAATGATTACAGGTACACTTTGGATGAGCAAACTCCTGAAATAATGTTTACGTATCCAAATGTTAGCTTTCTCCCCATTTCCCTCCCCAGTCAAACAAAAACTGAATTCACTTAAGAATTGGACCCAATGATCCTTCTGGGTCCCTTCCAACTCAGACAATTCTGGGATTATGTGACTCTGTAAACTGACAAAGATACATGCTCCCATCAGGCTTCTTCTTCCCCATGGAAAAGGAGAATGTGATGCAGGGATTCTTTGATTCAACTGCTTGCTAAGTTTTCCCCATGAAAGTTCAGGGGCAGATAGGCATCTAGGAAAGTAGATGGTTACCTGCATGCTGTTAAAACCCTGCCAGGTTCTCAGTAGTGCAAGAAAGCATACAGAAGAGAGAGCAAGAGTTTGAACCTCCTACAATCTACTCTTGATAGCTTCCATTTTCTTTCTCCACCATTTTTCTGGTGAAGGATATGTCAATCCCAGACTAGTATAATACTCCATCAAACTAACCCCTCTGACCCAGGAGACCCTACATATAAAGATACATCTTCATATTTAAACACTTCAGCATCCATTTGTCAATAAACCTTCACAACTCTATCTCTTATAGACTTCTGGAATTTAAAAATATTTGAAAAAAAAAAAAAAAAGTAAGCACAGAGAGCAGCAAACAAACAAATGCAAACTCCCTTTATCATCTCAAGTTCGTAAAAAAGTCTAAACAAGAGTCCCTGCCCCTAAACAAAAATCCAGACTCTCCCTGCCAGCAGTCAATGCAGTTTCATCTATTTCCTTTTTCTAATCCTCCTTTATGCCCACTAGCCGGTCCTTTTAGTGTAACATGGCCCAGCTGCATCTGCACCAGTACTATTTAACCCCTCATTGCCTAGTTCCATACTTCGGTATGTACAGCAAAGAGGAGAAAGGTAAAGACCTATGGGTTGCTATTAATAGTCTTATCTGAATTATAATCTTTTAAAAATACCTGAAATTATAGGCTCTTTTTACTCAATCTTTAGTATTTATAGAATGAAAAAACAGCCAGTATATTTTGGCATAGAAAAAAATCAACTTCAATCTGAATCATGAGCATGAGAACTGGGTGTTAAATTAGACAGTATTTACTTGCAGGCTGGTGATGCTCCTAAAACTAGAGAAATTTAACCACAGATTTGGCTGCTTGAGATTATCATTAATTCAATCTGTTAGTCTCAATATGCTGCTTACGTGCTTTAAAATTTCTTCAATTCTTTCTCTTAGCTACAGATTTACCAAACAGAAAATAAGCAGTCATTAGAATATACTTAGAATTTAGATCTCTTCTGAGGATTCACTAGGCAATTCAGGTCCAGTTAGACTCTTTCCTGGGAGGAACCATTTGAATGGTTCTTTGAGGAAACCTGAGATTTAACAGTTAATTGTCCAGACTAACAATGATGTAAACATTTCATGTATGGCTATAAAGCATTACCCTCTTCTCACATAATTCTTGCTTTATTCTAATGATCTTATTAGTAACTCAGACTACAGCAAACACAAACTGGCAGTTGATTAACATAGCATTTAACTAATTAGATGGGGTGAGATGTGTGGGTTCCTGGGGTATGCTAGTTATGTAATTTGGAAAACTTTACCATCATGTCATACCACCCCTGAAAGCGATTAATTTTTAGGTGCAGTGTTCCTGTCATCACAATTCAGGGAGCAAATTTTCTGAGTCCTATTATGTCAGATTGTACACTGATTTTTGTTTATTGACAGTGCTAGGATTCCATAGCTCAGATTAAGAAACCTTGGACAAATCCAGAAATACAGAGCTAGCCCCAGAGGTGGTAGCTTTTGTTTCTTGCTCTATAAAAATTGACTAATTTGCTTAATGTGTGAGCTGGGAGTCCTTTTTGCCCACCACAACACTTCTTCTAATTTGCAGTGTAAATCCAGGTATGAATACAAGCAGGGCTCTAATAAGATAGCCAGACTGGCTATCTGGGCTGAGCTCTAACCAATGATTGTTGTTTGGTGATTTGCACATTTTTAACCATCAGAGTACCTAAAGACAGGTGGTATTTTCACGAGACTCCAGCAGTGCCTAAGCAGTCTAAAATTAATCTTCTTCAGCTATTCTGAAAGGCAGTCAATGCCAAATGTTTCTCATGTATAGGTCATGACTTGATGATTTTTTAGGCATGTGGGTGTGATTATATTCTTCTACGTTATTTTTCCCTCTCTGAACTGTAAAAAAACCCATATAAACAAGTGAGGTTTGATCATCCTAACATGCATAATAGTGAAAACTCCATGCACAAAATGCTCCCATATGGGAAGGAAGGAAGGAAGGAAGGAAGGAAGGAAGGAAGGAAGGAAGGAAGGAAGGAAGGAAGGAAGGAAGGAAGGAAGGAAGGAAGGAAGGAAGGAAGGAAGGAAGGAAGGAAGGAAGGAAGGAAGGAAGGAAGGAAGGAAGGAAGGAAGGAAGGAAGGAAGGAAGGAAGGAAGGAAGGAAGGATTTCCTAACTATCTAAATTATATTTATCAGCATTTTTATTTGTAAGATAAATGTTATGTCCATTATGTTTATCCTGTGTTCTAGATAACTAAGGAGTTATTCTAAAACTTTTGAATAAACTGAATTTAATCCCAATCAAAAAGTCACACTTTGAGTCAGATATTATGTCAATTTTGGAATAACAGTGTTTTATTATGAGTTTTTAATTTATTATAATAATAATAATAATATTATAATAATTTATTATTATTTATTAAACAGTGTTTATGTTTTGTGGAGCTCATAGGATCTTTGTCAAAACAAAAATTATGAAAGCTTGTTTCTGAAAGCATTGATGTGTATTGTATTTATTTAGAATTATGCTTTTAGCAGCTTTTCACTGCTCTTTTCATCAAAAGGAATAGCATATTCTGATGTGAACAGCAAAAATATCACACTGCCTGAATGGAAGGATGTAGCTTCCCATTTGTAATGAGTAGGACAAAGTCTGTTGCAAACATACTTGTGCAGAGATTTAATCAGCCCTTTTCTAGCAAGTTTTCAAGAAAGACATTCTCATCAAAGCTGAGATACAATATTAGAGTGTGATCCACCCCCTCTCAGCTGTCTTTTAAGCCATGCTTTCTGTTCAGAAGCTACTGTTCCACTGAGATAGCATGACTTGATGTGAACTACGTTTTGTTTCTTGCCTTTCCTGATTTGTTCTGCATTAGAATGGAAGTGGAGATAGTGGGAGTCAGTGGAAATCATCCTGAAGCATTAGAGGTCACTGTACTGCCACTGCCCATGTGTTAATAAGAAGTCAATATATAAGGCAGGATTGTAACAGAACTAATGTTTTGATGAGTTTCTGAAACAACTATCTCTTTAGAAAATCCTGAGTGTTAATCTATAGAGGCAGAGATGCCCAAAGGGTTGTGTAATCTGAATGACTGAGAGGAATTTCTGAAAAGTAAGACTTGAAAAGGAGATGTTCTGGAGCTTCCTGTAAGCAAAATGGTATCATGTCCTATGCTGAACAGTGTACCAGAATTTGGAAAAAAAACAATCCCACAAAATCAGTGTATTTTTAGCATTTTTTTGCCTTGCTCCTTAGTTTGGTTTTTTTCCTTCTAGGACCAGGAAGCTTACCACCAAGCACTGGTATCCTTATTCTCTAATAAGAAATGCCCTGGTGAGGAGGACAGAAACAAAAAATAGTTCTGAAGATTTAAAAAAAATAGGTGAAATCACTTTAGATATTTAGAGAAGGTTTTGTTTGACTGGGACTTCGCTGGTATAATTCATCCTCCTCAAACAAAACTATTTGTTTGTTATACTCCCTCTAACTACCATTTCCAAGAAAATGAAAATAAAAAGAGAAAACAGCATCCTCAAAGGGAGGACTATTACAGATTTTTGGCACTAATCTTCTTCCAGATTGCATCTATTTTTTAAGCATTTTCAAGGTCCAAGAGTATGGGGACTCCCAGATCCCGCATTAGTTCAAAGAGTTAAAACGTTCAGCAAGCTAAACTCCTTGCTTTGGCATGTCTATCAAAGGCTTTGAGCCTTTAATGTAATTGAAAACAATTGTCCCAGTGGGGAGGTCTAACACTCTGACCAGTCGCAGTTAAATACTTGAACTGCCTGAGAAAACTAGAGGGGTTATAAGGATTCAAGGGTAAACTACATGACACGGCTCTGGTGATAATAATGTTCCAGAATTTATATTTATTAATATTGCCTTCTTTTGGTCAGACTCCCACAGGAAATCCTGAGGACTACATGTCTCTGGCATGTTTTATCTTAGATAGTCCCATCCTTGTGGTATTGCGTGCTGATAGCAGGACAGAAGAGTACCTTTGAAAATCTCTGGTCTTTATAGAAGCTGCGGATGACAACAAACAGGACCTTCAACACTCTGGGAAGACAATCCATCTACTTTCCGTAGTTATCATTAAAATGTCTTTCAGACATAGGTCATAACTGGAAACCTATAAACGATGCCTGTGTATTAGGCACTTCCCACAAAGCCTAGTCCCCAGCGATTAAAATTTATCGCATTGTTCTTCTGGTTACAAATACTGCTGATATGTGTCATTAGTGCAGAGCACTGCTCATAATATTTTGACTTTACTCCAAACATTTTTTTATATTCCGAGTTTCCCATAAAAAACCCATTCCTGAAGTTTTTAAAGGCACACATTACTTTAACATACTTAAGCCTGTTTTAAAGGTCATTAACTATCTTATTTCCCTGTTAAATATACACTTACACAAAATGATTTGATGAGAAGCTCCACATCCCTCACTCTGGTACCGGTGATATAGCATAGAGCAGTTATTGTGCATAAAATCATACAGTCTTATCAGTATATGGGGTAGTTTATAAATACTCCATCTTCTTAAAAGCCCTGTCCTGATTAAGACATTGTTTAGTGGTGTTCTCTCTGAAAGATTTTCTGGTTTGTGTATCTAAAATTTTTCTACAATTTTAAAATTTGCATGTTTACTGAAGAAGAAACACAGCATGATTATTGTCTGAATCTACCTTTCTTGCTTGAGTGAAGTTATTTGAGGTAAGCTGTACTAGGTCTCTAGCTGTGGGGAACAAAGTCCATTTTTTTGCCTGTTTTCCTAATAAAAATGTTTACAACATCGCACCACATATTGCTTTTCTGTGTATCATAGAATGGTTTGGTTTGGAAGGGACCTTAAAGATTATGCAGTTCCAACCTTCCTGCCATGGACAGGGACACCTTCCACCAGCCTAGGTTGCTCAAAGCTCTGTCCAGCCTGGCTTTAAACACCTCTGGGGATGCATGTGAGTGTGTCTCTGCCTGTGCCCTTAGCTGCTGAACCCCTTGATCAACTGTAACAAATATTGAACAAGCAGCAGCCTCACACACATACAAACTCATCTCTTGTGGAAATAGTTGATTGGGTTGAGAAAATAAATTGCATTGTGCTGTTTCTGAGGAGGAGGCTGACGCCTTACCTGTATGGGACATCGAAGAACCTGCTTCATAGCACATATCTTCCTGCTGTGAGCCATTCCTAGGACAACTGACACCTTGCTACCTGGGACCTTGTCCCACAAGACATTCTGTAGGGAGTAGCTGAGTGGCACTGAAAATACAGAGGACAAAATAAGGACTGACACTGGAAGATAAAATTCATTTTATGAAGAATCAGTTTGCAGGCATAAACAAATGTTACATGCATGAATATCTGATATAGAAACCAAGTAACCTATTTTGCATGCTGCCTTCATAATCTTCTGAGAAGCACTAGAGTCAGTTTATTCCTTAGAAATCCAACTTTTTTGCTTGTCACCCACCTTCTCATATCTGCTATTTGTGGTCTCATCCATCTTTTATGTTTCTCTTTCCTTTGATCTAAAGAAGTCACAGTTCCCATCAGAAAAGACATTTTGTTTTCTGCAAGCCAGGGAGCACTGCACCCAAACAACTGAAAATGACAGAGATTTCTGCCCCATCTCTTTGATTCTTCTCACTACATTATATATTTGAGAAATATGGGAAAAATTAAAAACAAAAGATAAAAGTTTAAAACTTAAGCTGTGAATTCAGTTATCTGTGCAGAGAGAAAAGTGGTTCTTCTTGCATCTTTGGATTTCACAGCATCTTAAAATAAACAAACAAAACCAGTCCCTTCACCTATGCTCAGGAAATGAAAACACTCTTTCTCCTTGTTCCCGGATGGCACCACAGTAGTTTCTGTAAAACTAGCAACATGGAAAAAAAAATTTGCTGATGTGTAAATAGGCTGAAGCCTGATGCAAAGAGTATTAAAGTCTCTCTGGCAGGTCTGCCAATGCCTGCAGTGGGCTTTGGATCAGGCTTCATGGGATCCTTGAAAGCACTCCAAAGGAAATTATTTTCCTGTTATGCCCTCCTTGCAACCATCCCACAGAGAGCACAGCTCACTGACTATTTTCACAGAAGCCCTGGAAACAGCATGTATAGTATTAGAAAGCAGAATGATAGAAGGCACTGCATTTTGTCCTTTGGCACATTTCCAGTAGAAATGTGTTGGTTCCCTTCCCCTAAATGTTTCTGGATCAATTTTGTGTAGATCTGTGGGCCTTTACAGGGACAATTATCCTCTCTCCCTTAACACCAAAGGTGCTCCAGCACAATGGCTGTGCTGAACTCTGTTGAGAAACAGGGTGGATGGTGCCTGAAGAACAAAGGCTACATGATGGTAGGACTAGGAGATCCAAATTTCAGCTCCACTCACAAATTCTGAGGACTTCCAGTGAATCAGACTGGAATAAGACTGCTTCACAGAGAGAGGAAAAGAAGGTGGATATAAAGAAGAGAGGGTAACTCAGATCCAGGCTGGGTTGCATAGGGGCCCCCAGCATATGAATACATGAATTCCACTAGCCTTGTGATGTTTTGAAAAGTAAACTATGGAAGAAAGACCAGAAACTTCAAAGAAATTCCTGATTTGGAAATTGTCTGATGTAAAAGGTGTTAGCATAGAGGAGGGTAGAGAAATAGCCTGTTCTCAAAGGCACTCTACAAGAGGTCAAATGTTGGTCTGGCTCATATGGCCACTTTTTCCAGTTGTACAGTATATTGTGTAAACTAAATATAATGTAAAGATGCAAAAGCTTCCAGAAATGTCATCTTACAGACATTTGCTTGGATGCAATCCATGATTATGTGAAAACATTTACTTTGAGATCTAAAAGCCATGGGTTACGTGGGTGTTCTGTACATTTTGCATTGGAACTTATACTATAGAGCCAGAAAAGACTGAGAGATTTAATTTGAAATTACTTGTGTTAGTATACTGGCCTGTGCTGTACCCAGATGTAAATGTGGCTGAGTATATGTGACAGAAAAAAAAAAAGGATAGTTCATGGCATATTGGAGAGAACTGCCAGAAAACTTTACAAGTGGCTGGGACCTCAGTCAAATCTCTGCTACCAATCTCATGCTTCCTATTGCCACAAAAAAACAGGTTACTAGAAAATGTCTAGACCAAAATAGAGGTAAGTTTTTCAAAAAGAATGACACTTACTTTATGAATTTTGAACTAGGTTCAGCAGTATATTCTCACGATAGGGCATGCATGACATTATACTCAGGTGTGGTCATGCCCTTCAAAGGACAGAGGCTAAGAAATTGCCTTTTAGAGACCACAAATGAATATCAGTTATTTATTAAATCATTGTCTTGCAACTCCTGCAACAAGCACAAAAACAATATGCAAACTTCACTGTTTCTCAGCATTAAGCATGTGTTTGTGATGGGCTGGATCAACCAGCTGTGCTGCAAGGGCAGCAGATTGCAGGGAGTGATGTACATTTGTATCAGGACTCATCTTGCTCTACTCTTGAGACTATTGAGTTTCTCACTTATGAAAGTACCTCAATATCCCTTTACTCTTCGTAATTGGCTTTATACTTATTGAAAGAAACAGTTAAGGCTCTCTGCTCCTTATGCAGTCAATACAGAGATGCCCTAGAGCTTACTCGTTCTAATTCCAGAACTGCAAGCTGTACAGCTGCATCTTTTAAGGCTCTAAGCAGATCATGCATGCCTTTGGAATTGAACATACTCTTCATTGACCTGACCTGGTGTGGTTACTGTACAGCACCTGAACTCCTCTGGGTAATGTAACAGTTCTTTCGTTAGCCAGATGGAGGGTCTACAGCACTGGTGTAAAAAGGTGCTCTGGAAAGTACTCAGTAGTCTTCAGCAATGGCCAAAAGCATGTCCTTGGCTATTCCAGTGGGTTTGGACCTCAGATGCTCTTAACCCAAGATAGATCATCTGTGCAAATCCTGAGAAGTGTCCTCCAATGACTGAGAATAAAACAAGTTTGAAGCCATTTTGCATCTGTCTGTCATCTGGAATGAATGCCAGAGGTACTGGGGAAAGAGAGGCTAACTTCTAGCAAAATCTCTGTCAGTGTTACGCTCTCAGCCTGGAAACAGGCTGGATTGCCATGAAGTCACGGTATGCAGCTGTGGCATGGGGGAAGTTAGAGTTAGGGTTCTGGCAGTTTTTTGAAAGACTTAAAAAACTATACAAAACTTAAAAAAATACAATTCCCAGAACACAGATTTTAAGAGTGAAATGAGCACAAATGTAGTTATTTAAATTTGAAAACAATGAAAGAAATGGGAGAGTCAAATTAGTTAATGCCCATAAAATGGTAAATGCCCATATCCAGAAATCTCATTTGGATTAGGATTTGGAACTCATACTGCTGTGTCAGTGCAGCTGTGTGTGGGATAACTTGCTATACAGATTGAACCCAGGGGCTGAGTCCTGGCTGTTTGCTATCTGCATGCCACAAAATTTTAGCAGGATTCAGACTCAGAAACCTGGACACAAAGCAGATTCAAAAACTGCAGTATCAATATCCTGATAATTAAAACATTATAAAAGTCCTTTCATCTGCTCATAAGAATAATAATTTAAGAATATCAGGAATAAGTTCTATCTCTCTTCTAGTCAAAAGATTCCTCCCATTTCTGTTAGTGGGTAGGGATTCACATAAGGAACTTCAATTTAAGAAAGCCACACATGGCTTGGCCAGTACATTTATATTATATATTATATTATTTTACATAATCCTTTTTCTTACCAGTGTTTATGCCAAAACAAGAATCAGACAATTATGAACTGAAAATTATGTACTTTGTTTCTTTCAATATCAGAAGACCATCTTTTGTAAACCAGAACCCAAGCAGCATAAGAAGTATAAAATCAATGAGCGAATATATTTTCTGATGTCATAGCCTAAATTTAGTTTAGAGATATAAATTAAGCCAAATAGCTTTTCTTAAGGTGATAAATATCCCTGATTTCTCTCTCAAGCTGATAACTTTCTCCCTGATAAACCTCAAGCTGATATACTTGGAGTACTGCATACAGTTCTGATGTCCCCAACATAAAAAGGTCATGGAACTCTTGGAGCAAGTCCAGAGAAGGGACATAAAGTTGGCAAAAGTATTGAAGCATCTTTTCTACAAAGGCAGGCTGAAATAGCACTGAAATAGTTCTCATGTTGCTTGTCAATATTTCCTATTTTTCCCTTTAAAAAATGTCATGGCATCACAGAACTGCATCTTTCCCTGCACTTAGTGGTAGTGCCTGTACTGTATTACAGATATCTGTGTGTGGAGAAGGTGAGAATTAATTCAAACACCAAAGTCATTGCTTAAATGCATTAACCACTTAGCTTTGTAAGACACTGAGGCAAATATTGTTTACTTCACGTCTGTGGAAATGGGTCCTAGATTTCCACTGGAAGCTGTGTGAAAATTGAATCATAACTGTGAAAACTGGCAGCAACAGTGTGCCCTTTCATTTGGTGAATATATTTGTGACAAGGAAGGAGGAAAAAACCAGGGTCAAGCTGCCTCAAGTGAATGTTTTGAACTTCCATATACTCAGGCAGATATGGATTTTTCTTCTAACAGAGCAGGCTAAAACCAAGACTTTTATTTTATATTCACTTAAATATTTTGAGCCAACATTAGCTGAGGTCACAGCTGAAAATAAACCAGAAAGTCCTGTTCTACTTTTTCATGCCCCAAGAACATCTCCACCTTCTGTTCCAAAGATGCAACAGAAGACATTTTTTTTTTTTTTTTTTTTTTTTAATCAAGCAGCAGGGACAATTCAGGACCAATGGCTTCTGTGGTAGTTCTGGCTTATTTGTGTTTGGTGTATATGCAGGAGGAGAGGAGAGGAGAGGAGAGGAGAGGAGAGGAGAGGAGAGGAGAGGAGAGGAGAGGAGAGGAGAGGAGAGGAGAGGAGAGGAGAGGAGAGGAGAGGAGAGGAGAGGAGAGGAGAGGAGAGGAGAGGAGAGGAGAGGAGAGGAGAGGAGAGGAGAGGAGAGGAGAGGAGAGGAGAGGAGAGGAGAGGAGAGGAGAGGAGAGGAGAGGAGATTGGGTTCTGGGGTGACCTAATTGCAGCCTTCCTATACCTGAAGGGAGCCTACAAGGAAGATGAAGAAAGACTTTTTACAAAGACATGTGGTGACAGTACAAGAGGGAATGACTTCTAACTGTAAGAGAGTTTAGAGGTTTAGATTAGCTATTAGGAAGAAATCCTTTATTGTGAGGCTAGTGAGACACTGGCATAGGTTGCCTAGGGAAGCTGTGGATGCCTCATTCCTGGAAAAGTTCAAGGCCACATTGGATGGGGCTTTCAGCAACCTGGTCTAGTGGAAAGTGTGCCTGTCACGGCAAGAGGGTTGGAACTAGATGATCTTTTAGGTCCCTTCAAACCCAAACTATTCCATGATTCTATGATTCTATGTCTGCTCCTCAAAAATGATACTTTCTATGGAAGAAGTTCTACTTAGAACAGAAAATAAATTAACTCTAGAGATTAGGAAATTAATTAATACCTAAAAGGCTTACTCACTCTCCACATGGAAAGTGGGAAACAGAAATAAAATTTTGTCATTTGCACTGTCACAAGCAACACTGCTGAAGGACATGAATTTCAGAGGAAAGTCACTGCACCTCTATGTCTAGTCAGAACCACTGGTAGAAACATAGGAAAAAGCAGGGCAAACTGGCTGTAATTAAAACATTGATTAGATGAGGGTTTTTTTAGTTTTGGTTTTCCAAAATCATGATCACACTTGGTTTGGAAATTGCATCTGGATCTCAGTTCTGTGTAATTTTGTTGCTTTTAATGGTGTCAAGCATTTTTTTTTCACTACCTGTATTGTGAAGTTTGGCATTGTTATCAAAATCTCAATTCTAGAGGTAGCTTGTAATAAGAACAGCTTTCATTAATGCTAATCAAATTGATTCTTACAGTGACAAAGATTAATTTGAAAGTTAAATGTATTTTTGAGGCTCAGAGGCCTCCAAGCATATAAGGCAATGCCATCTAGTTATCAGAGCTGATAATTCCCTACGAAATACAGCAACTCTAATGATTTCAAGATGGATTTTCTTCCTAACTTAAATGACTCTTCGTTTTGCAGTTGATCATTTAAAATCCTATAATGGGGCACTTTTATGTTTATTTCATAGTTATATATAAACAGTACCATTTTGTACTTTTAATGATCTCTTCGCAGCTTCTACATTTTCATGCATTTAACAATTACAAGCTTTCTTTCTTGGCATTTCCATCTGCTTCCAGACATACACTTGCATACAATCAATGCTGATAAATTTTTCATCTTCCATTGACATCATGGAGAGATTTCTTTAAAGAGCTCCTGCCCGAGACCCATGAAAGCCCTCTCTTTCTTTATTTTAAGAGTAGTCTTGCCCTCTGCCTCCACCATCTGCCTAACATTTAGGTCCACGCCTAACATTCTTTGCAAAAACGCTGTATTCCCATTGATCTCAGGGAAGTCCCACTTATGTACTTGTTGGATGAATGCAAATGTCCCCCTTCTGTGGTGTTAAAGTTACACCATAGAAACAAAACCCTACTTGGCTTTTTTCTTATTTAGAGATCTAAACTTATAGCTTATTGCAGGCAACTCAGATATGAGAGGTCTCTGAAGGAATGACCAGATTATGAACTAGCAAGCAGCTGGACACAAGGCCAAGACAGGCCCTTTGATCATACTGACTAATTGCTTTCTCATTCCCTCATTTTGGTTCTAAACTGCCCTGGTTTTAAACTGCCCCAGAGATCTTTCTCCTGAACTGTGCACTGGTACATTTCATCAGCTCTTCACTCCAGGGACCACTCCCAAACACTTTGGGTTATATCATGCCTGCCCTCTCCTTCATGTTCTAAAGCACCAGTAAGGTGTCCATGACAATCTTTCGGACACCTGAAATGAAAAAGCATTTACAAAAGGACATTTGTATTTTAGGGCCAGAGAGGATTGACAGAACTGTTATGCTGTGTGTCCGTCACCCCAAGCAAGCCCTGAGCAGGGCAGACACAAGTCTGTACATAATGCTTGGATTCCTGACCCTCTTTTACTTATCAGCAAAGATATGACCTACAAACTATATAATTCAGTGCTGAAGCCCTCACCTTGGATATTTGCAGCATTAAGAACGAAGACTTTTTTTCTGTTCCTTTTTATGCCCTTTCATTATCTTTTCCAAATAGCAATGTTCCCTATCTATACACTTAGACTTATACTTCTACTCCAAACCCTTGATTTCCATGACTCTGATGGATCATGTTTTTCTCAAGTCTTTCCTGAGCTTCTGTCTTATCAGGCTTCAGCACAGGTCACTAGTCTCTAATGAATTTTATGGGTAATCTGGAGAATGTTTCTAATATGTTACAGAGATTCTGATAAGCTCTTTATTCATTATCCATCCTAGAGCGTGACTCTCTGGGGGTGAAACCACTTCTCAGGGTTGTTAGATTGTTTAATGCTCACATATTTATTTCTTAAAGGTCAATAAGATCATGCTGGCTGGCTTGTAAAGAAGTAACATAATTGCACCCAGTACTAAAACCTAATGCAATACTGATTGTAGTCAATAGAAAGATGGGAAATGCCAGTCCTTTTTCAGTGAAGATATTGTGATAAAAATCAGGAGTGCATGGAACTTCACATAAAATAGTGACTGCTCTATGTTCCAAGAGATTTTCACTTTCTTGTGGTAAATGTTGTACAAAATGGGCTGAAACACAAACAATGCAAATCATAACAGGTGATTTTTCCCTATCTACATTTTTCAGAACAAGCTACATTGGGAAGGAGCAGTGTCACTTATTTGTGATCCTATTCAAGAAGCTCTCTCTCTGTAACTTCTTTTTTAATACACTCTGAAGCTTGAAGATGTGAATTGAGGGGGAAATACAGTTAGTAACAAAGAGACTGTAGCTGATCTTGGTTGGGAAAGGAAAAGTTTTTCAGAGTTTGTTCTAGTGAGACATCTAGCTGCCCTTGCATGCTAGTATCAGTATAAAGCAGAAGGAAAATGGTTGCATACAAAGCCAAAAATTTCAGATGCAATTAGGAAAATAAATTGTATTAGTGAGAGTAAGCTGAAAAATCACATCCCTGCTGAGGTCCCTTTAAATCTAATACATGCCTAAATTCAAACATGAAGGTTCTAGCACAAATAATCAGATTATTCTCTCCCTAAGAGTTAAGTGCTTTTCTGGAGTAAGATTTTTAAAAGAGAAAAAGGACCGTCTACCCAGCTGCAAGCCTGGTGAGCTCACGCCAGGTTTGAATCTACTCCAGGAAAGATAAATGGCTGTGTATCCATAATTTACTGGACTATAAATATCAAGAACACTGCTGATGTCAGACTGAAGTGTACAATCCTCCTTCAGGTGACATTTATGTTGGCTATGAGATAAGTGGCTTTTAGAAAAGGACTACAGGACTGAGGTGCCACAGCTTATTTTAAAATTTTCTCCTTAAAACCCTCTATGTCCCAGTTCCTGTGCTTTCCCATTGAGGGTTTTCAGCTTGTTTTAGCAGAGCTTTTTTTATGACATGCTGTGCCTGTAACAGCTTTAGCATTTGAAAGATTAAATGCTGTCTGTCATGTTACTCACATGGGTCTTAGCACTTGCCTCTTTACTGAGATTGCTGAGGGCTAAATTTTGCCCTGACCCATTCAGTTTTTGGGCTCACAATAGAAGTGTGGCACCTGGAAGGGAAGACAGACGCAAGAGGTGTCTATTCTGAGTTTGTTAATGGACTAGTTACTAAATCTTAATTAGTGAATTACTGCTTTGGTTCCAGCTCTTGGCATGTTCCAACTATGCCTCCAAAAGGGAACGGAAGAGGTCAAAAACTTAGATATCACTTCTTCATTACAACAATGAAGTTTTAAAAAGTCCAGGGCTTTTATTCTGAAATTTATTATGCATTCTTTATTTTGGCAGGTCTGAGATAAACCAGCAAACATACTAATGAAGACAAGAACTGTCCTGAGGAAATACCTCCTATTAGTTAATAAGCAGACACAGTGGCCTGGATTAGGAAGAAACATGACAACATTGTTGAAAATGAAGACATGTATCCTAAGTGAAGCCAATGGGTTCACAGAAGCCAGGGCTCTGTAACCTGCTGCTGCACATCAGGGTTCCAGGAGAGGAAATGAACATTACACATGGTGAGAGCAATGATACACCAGGGTGACATAAATTTACTGCTTAACTGCATTTCATCTCAGAAGTTTTAAAGTAGCATTTCTGTACTGAGAGAGATTCCAGAAGAATGGCTGTCCAGTGCAATGTGCCTTCCAAATGGGAAGATGATTGTCAGCTCTCTGGTTCGTTAGTTTTTATCTTCACTGATAAATGAACATTAAGCGGTCAGTTGTTGACAAAAGCCCTCTTTTTAATTGGATATGTGAACTGGGCTTACATAACCTGGCAACATACTATCATCCCTGGACCCTGTCACTCAGATAAAGCCATCTTGTCTCCTACAGGAATGCGGGTGTTCAGTGTTGACATTTCTGCTGTTTGGAGGAGAAGATCTCAGACACATATATGCTCTAATATAAAACCAGAAAATCTTCCAAAGTTTTAGTCTAGTAGAAATTTGCCCAAAATAGGCAATAACCAAGGGAATCACATTTGAAGCCAACTATAGAAAGTTGCATAGCTTGCACGTTGTTCATAGGCCTGGAGGCAGATATGACCAAGCACACTGAGAGCTGTTTGCAAGAGGTTAGGGAGAGACCAAGGAGCCCCTTAGTCAGGAGTTCTGCTGTTCCTCTCTCTCTCCCATGGGCCTCCTGGGGAAAAGGAGCTCAAGATGTCACAAAAGAGACTGTGCCCACATCTGCCAAAGCTTTCTTAGCTCGTGGTGGGTCCACTAGTAGAAAGAACATGCCAGTACCATCTCTTTTTTTTAAATAGAGTTCCAAGATACATTCTAAGAGAATTTCAATGGCTGTGAAAGCTAGAGTTCATGAACTGCATATTCTTCCTTCTTTTTTGTTTTGTCTTCTGGATTTCTTTTTAGCCGTTGATTTATCTCTAGCTGGGAAATCTCCCAGTCTTTTGAAATACTTAAATTTTTGTTTTGGAATTGCTACAGGTCTGTATGAGGGTCAGTCAAATTCCCCATCACAACAGATAATACTGCAGACACTCCTCCTTCAGCTTCAGAACAGCTTCAGCTGTTCCCTACATAGATGACAGTTCCAGCCTAGTCCCAAATCCTGGCCATCACCCCGCTGCTACCAATGCTCAGTCCCACACAAGGAATACCAAACAGCCCTGGGCCCTCTCCTCACCCAGAACTACTTTAGACAGCCAAAATAAAATGGGTAGATTCACATCTGTGTGATTGCTTATTTAGCCCATTTCATAGCAAGTTCTCACACAGGATGAGCCAGAAGAACACCTGAAAATCCTACCAACTAGCAGAAGAATGATGACAAGCAGCTGGGGAACACCAAGGGCAGATCCCGTCTGCCTTAATATAACTGGAACTGGAAAGGACCTATGACCACAGCCAAAACATCCTCTCATTTGAAGCAATCCTAAAAATTCACCAGAGCATGAAAGGTCAGCCTGTCCCTCAAAACATGCTGCTGCCTTCTCATGCCTCATTTTTAGAGCTTCGTGGTCCTTTCTCTTCTGTAAGATACATGTCAAAATTAAGAAGTACTGAAATAGGACCACTTTTGTGGTTTGTGTTAGTAGTCCATGTAGCTCTGAAAAAACAGCTTCCACAAAAGACAAGTCACCACAACTGGCTTGTCAAGAGTGTTCTCCTAGGGTCTGTTGTGTTATCCCACTGCTTGATGCAGTTCCAGGAGGCAAAATCATCATAACCAAAAGAGAGTTCAAAAAAGGGAAACTGATAATAGGCCTGGTCTTAATTTGATAGCTGCATTGCTTAATTCCTAATTTATTTTGATTTTAGTTTTAATGACCCAGACTGAGTGATAGTCTGGGGCTTCTTTGCTGGGTGTTGATGGATTTAAGTTGTTGAGGTTTTCTTTTTGTTCTTTTTCATCTATTTCATTACGTTTCAGTTTGTTTAAATAACATAATAAAGTTATTAATAAAGTTAAATCATTTCTGTCATTGAACAAAACAGTTCAGAATCTTTAAAGAACTGAGGAGAGATCATCCAGCCAACTTAAAAGCCTGTCTTTAAATCTTACTTCGTAAACTCATTTAAATCACATGTTCTTACATGTTCTGTCACTTGAAAGTTGTTCCCTTTGAAACTTTCCTCTTTATGCTTTCATACAGGAAATACGATAAACTTGTTTATTTCATTTGTCAGTTTTGTGTTTCTGAATTTCTTCATCAAATCTGTTATCTTCCTTAAGTATCCAATACTTGCCCAAGTTATGTGCAGAGAGGGGAATGGTTCTACTGCTGTAATTCCAGTGCTGGAAAGACAAGAAAAGAGCAAGCAGAGGTGCTGACTTCTGAGAATTACAGGGAAAAAAAAAAGACATTAAATAGGCATTTTGTTTTGGATGCAATCTTGCAGGATGATAAAGTCCAATATTTTTAAGATCATGGGATAAATTCATGTTGGAAAAATCCTCCAGAGGTTAAATGGTTCAACTTTTGCAGTCTAATGATACATCACAGTCAAATACTTGCTGAACTCTTTACTCCTTTTACTGGCCTTGTATTTTCTTAGTTAACTCTACCTTCTATTGGTTTTTACTTTGAACTGGCCTTATCAAGTCATTTACATAACAGGAGCACATTTTATTTATTAGTGAATTGGGAAGAGCTAATTAGAAACAAACAATCTGTAGGTCAGAGAGCTGCTGAAATCAGCAATAAAGGTAATTTTTAAAATATGTTTGTGAAGAGGACCCTGACGCATGTGGAAGCCTCTCCTTGAGTAGTGTGGAGCTTTTCAAATCCTTCAGCTTTCAGAAAGGGGAAGAGGATGATAGGCCTCAGACATTAACAAACCCAGGGGAAGGAGAGAAACAACAGCTTTTCACAGCTCCATTTTGAAGAGGAAGGAAGGCTGGGAATCCCCAGGGTCTCTTTAGGCAGGAAGAGTTAGTTTAAAAAGAAAAATATGATAACTGTTGAGAAATAAGCAATTTCCAAATTTTTTTTAAATCATTGCATCATTCATTCTCCAGCAAGAAATCTCTCCTCTTAATACCCTGAAGAGGAGAGACACTTTCTACTACGGAAATGTTGGTAGGGTTATCCATACCTTTTTGTGCTTTGGAAACAACAAGAAATGCTATGTCTAGATGCAAAAAAAGGCCAGCCTTATTTGCCACTCCCTGGTTTTCACCAAGTACACATGTCTTTTCTTTTCCAAAGTCTATTTTACTGATATCATTTCTCCTGCTGTAATGCCTCTAATGAATTTTCAGAGAGGAATACCAAAGTTGTCTCTGTTGTTATAAAAGTAGTAAGGATTGGTTACAACCACAGTGTAGAGGAAGTTGCTGAGCTTACTATGGACCACTGCTAGGAAGAAAACTCCTAGCAAGTCTGCTCAAGCAGCCTGTGAGCAGATGAAAGGTAACAGAAGTGTTCAACAACATGCACTGACCCTCAGCTAGTTAGTGAAGAGAGGCTGTCAAACAAAACTCCACAAACTGCACCCCCATGGTTTTATTTTGCATTGTGTATGCCAGCCTTAGTGTTTCTGTTTATGTGGCTGGTAGCCAAACGTTATTTAAAAGGCCTTTTCAGACTGTAGCAAGGAAAAAAGTTGCTTCTCTGTTTTGAACTTGGGGGTCTAACAGACTCACCCTTTCTGTCTAGATGACAGAAATTTGGGATTAAGACTGCCTCTTTCCTTAGTGCTTGGACAGTTCACATCACAAATGGATACTGATTAATACTTAGAACTTTCCACACAGAATGAGCCCAAATTTTTATAATGAATGTAGCAGGATTTTAGCAGTCATTAACCATGAATATTTACTTCTATAAGTTTTCTTTCCCATGCAAAACACGCATACATGTGGATGTATTTTTAAGGAGTTGGGAACTATTCAAAACAAAAGTTATTTTGAGGGTTAGGAAATAGCTTGTCTTACAGCTGCCAAGTGATTTTGGAATAACTCTTTGTATGATGGAGCGGAGGAAAAAATGGAGATAAAAACATCAGTCTTTCAGTTCAAGGAGACTAGATGTTTTAAAAAGGGAAGAGGAATAAGGAAAGGAGGGAATGAAAAAAAGCTTTCCACCTTCTTCAGCTTCTCCATCTAGATCTGCCTTAATTTTCTGTCCTGAAAGTGGGAGGAGGAGCTCCATCTACATTCTCCTGTCTGTGCCCCTTGGCAGGCTAGATAAAAAAGGCAGGCAGCCCTTCTCCTGGATTTTTGTCTCTTTCACGTTAAGCAGGTTTGAAAGAGAGAAAGAAAACATGCATTGATGGGCATGTGGAAATGTCATTAGTCACATTTTAGATAAGTTTATAAATGTACAAAGTAGCTCACGGGGCAAAACATAGGGTTGAGGTGAAACATCTGAGCCTCATCCAAAACTAGGGACCTTCAGCTGGTGTAAATCAGGTATTGTGATGCATTCCAGCTGAGGCACAAGTATGAGGATTCATCTCCATAGCCTGTAAAGTTCTTGATTTATATTTAGGATATTATAAAATGTTAATAAATAGTTGCAATATGTTAGCACTGAGAAACAGTGAAATGCAATTGTCCCTTTGATTCATTTTGTGCTTATTTTGTATTTTAAATCAGGAAAAAAGGATCTTTTCTTTTCCCATCAGCACATTTTGTTCCAATTTCACAGGATGATGGAAAGCCTTAGGATGGGCATAGCCATTTATGATAAACACTGTCTGACTCCAGCCTTGCACAACCTATGAAAGTTACATATAGATACCAACATTTCTATTAGCAAGACACTGCTTTACTTTAATGTTGTGGACTAAGATGAGGGTAAAACAACAAAAGCAAACCATCACTCTTCCTTTCTTTTCCTTCTTCTTCTTAAAAACAAAAAGGTGTTTTTAGAGGAGAAAGGATAAAACCTGTGCTATAGTGGTGCTTACCTGAGGTCAGAAAAACACACTGAAACTTCCACAAAATGATATTTTTATCTTAAAGCGCCTAAAACTACAAAACAAAAACAAAAACCACCAAACAAACAAACAAAAAACCCCACAAAACCAAAAAAAAAGAACCTCCCCCCAAAAAAACCCCAAAAACAGGACATTAAAAGTTCTAAGTATTATTATATAAAATTGTTAAAATTCAAAGTCATGACATTAATAAGTCTGTTGCTTAACAGACATTATTATGCAAGCTGAACACACAAACACCCATCCCCCCCCAAAAATCTTTGTGACTTTTTGTCCTGTCTCCCAAAATTATAATTTTCCCCAAAACATGAGTATTCTTTCTGGAGGTGGAGAGAGAATACATCATATATTTAGGATGGTTAATCTGATCAATCCTGTGAACAGGTAAGTTTTTACATATGTATTTAGGCAGTCAGAGAAATTAGTTTTGGAAATACTATCTTTTCCTCCCTCAAAGTTAGCAGAAGAATTAAGCTCTGAGATAAAGTTTATCAGTGTAAAGTTTACAAAGGAACAAGGGAAGAGGAGGAATGGGAGAGTATGTCAATGAAAGAAAAACAAGCACCAAGCCTTTTAAAATTTCTTGAGTGTAAGTTGAATGGCCACTACTTCTTGGTCAAACAAAGTAGTCATCTTTACTCCTTGCTGGTATCAGGGCACATTGCTTGTAGTGATATTAACTCTTTTGATTTGTCATTAATGGGAAACTGCTTGCTTGGATGTTGCTGTAGAGTCAAATGTCAAGGACAAGATACATATTCTGCAAGCAGAGAGGAACAGGCACATAAAGTTTGTCTTCAAAAGAAATTTGGGTCCTTCACCTGGCACTGTCAGGCCAGAAGGAGATGCCACACTGTGGGAAGCCTGCTGTACGGCATTTCATTTATCAAACCCAGTCCCCACTTGTGAAATCTGACGTGTGGCAGACAGAGCACTGTCAGAAATTGTGGGGACAGTCAGTGTGGGCTCTCACTAAGTCCCAGAGTGCTGCTTACACCGTGAAGCACTCCTAGCCCTAGCAGCTGCAACCTATTTTCACAAATATCTGACAAGTTTCTTTGGCTTTCTGCCAGTTTGAACTGTACCAAACACTTCTTCCCGTAGCTCCACAGTCCTTTGTAACTGCTGCTCAAAACAGAACATGTACCAAATGAAGCTCCTTTCCTCCCCTCAATGTGCAGACATCCCACCCCAATTAATTAACCCAACAGTGGCTCTGTCTCTAGAAAGCTGTGACTTCCCACACTTTATCCCCCTCATTCAGCTTAAACACATCAGCACATTCCTGACTTCATCACTTGTTAACTCCCTTTTACTAATAGCCAGTGCATCCTCTCTCGATGGCCTCCTCTGATTTCACATGACTTGAACTGTCACGCAAAAAAATGCTGAGGGCTGTTCCCTTGCTATTATGGCATATAAAAATCTCTAAAGTTGTGCTTTAGCACGGCTTCTGTATCCAGACTCGAGAGGCCTTCAGACCTTCCCAGACTGTTGCAAAGCAGTTCATCTTGCAAGGAGCAGCCTGGTAAGGAGGAGCAAAGCCTGAGTGACAGCAAGGCCTCTGCACTTTTGTGTTTGATTACCAATGGTCATTCCTTTGGAAAACTGCCAGAGGACTTAATGATGGTGGCAACTGGGTCATTATATAAAACATCAAGTGAAAAGTTCTTTTCAGCAGCTATTCCAAAATATAAAAAAACACATTCAATATAGAAGCACGAGGTGTCTCTGAATAGAATTTTAGCTATGCTACCAAACCCTAGAAATTATGACACTTAAAAAAAAAATTACAATTCGATTCTCTATTTATATTTTAGAAAGAATGATAAAAAGTATTTCAGGAATCGAAGGGTTCTTCAGAGATCATCTGCAACACTCCTTTGCCTAAGTACAGGTTAATTTACATCTGTTTCATTCCACACTTGCTTGTCCAACATGGTCCTTAAAAACCATCACTGATGAGGATTCCTGATGGAATTCTCTCCTTTTCTTGAAATAGGTTACAGTGTTTAGCTTTGCATTTGATAGAGAGATTTGAATAACCTGTTTGCTCCTAGAATTTACTGTGGATGGAAGTAGACAGCAGCAATAGCAGCTTAGAAAAGAAGTCTGAAGTACAGGAAATTGGGAAGTTGTAAAAATATTATTTTTTTTTTAAATCAATGTAATAATATACCACAAAATGTCAGGCATACTCAACTTGGAAATTCAGCACATAAGAAGCACATAAATTTTTAGCTTTTCATTTGGCTCCAGACTGATTGGATTAAAAGTATTGAGATAATCAGCCAATAACAGGCATTCCTATAATATTTGTTTCAGCAATATTCATATTCAACTATAATAAAATGAACTTCACTTTAAGTAATCAGGAAAAAAGTTCCTGAAGTCAGGGATGTTTTAAAGTAAAAAAATGAGTTCTTTGTCCTGTTCACACTACACAAAATAGATTCTAAACATTTCTTGCTGATTTTTTCACCTGTTCAGAGGAAAATCTAAAGATGTATTTGTTTCTAAGCCAATAACCTCAAGTTAGCAGAGGCATTAAGCCCCAGTCACTGAAAGCTGTACTTCAGCTAAATGTTTCCTTACATCATTTTCTCTTCTTACAGAACTAATTACACACACACCTGAAAGTCACTACAAAACCAATTACATTGCTGGCATTTTAAAACTGTTACTAGAGTTTATGTCTAGTAGATACTTTAGTACATGATCTGTTCCTCTCCAAAAAAATGGTCCACAGTCTCCTGTGTCTTCATCACTCCCTATGTCCAAAGGACTCGCCATTTCATACATCACTGCTGTATTTCTTGGCTCTCAGTATTTACTGCAGTTTTGCAGGTATTTGTCACACCAATGTCACCAGAACAAGTTGTTACTGTTATTAGCTTTCCTTTCTGCTTTGAACTCTCTAGGCTGGCTTGAGGGGGCACAAACTGACTGAATAGGATCACTCCAAGCCATTTCCTTTCTTTCCTTTAAGCCTTAGTTTCTGCCAAAGGCTGGACTGCAAGCAGGAAGCAAAACATATGGGAAAGCTAGCAGTCCTGCCTGATGGTTGCTAAGAAGTGTGCAGACAGCTGCAAATTAGAGCAGCCTCTGTTATATTTTACAGCACTGTTCCTCTGAGCAAGCCAAAACCTGAAGATGAGAAGGTGCTGCTCACTTTGGGTTGTGAGAAGAGGGGTGTTGCAAACCTTGAACCCAAAGATCCTCAGCAATGATTTTTTTCCTTCATTCTAGACAAGAGATTGACAGGACAAAGCTGTGAGGATCAAAGCAACAAATATACATGTTTCGTCTGGTAATTCTCTCTGTTTCTAGAATCTGCTGTGACATTTCCCAGAAATTATTGCAGTCATGCTGTTACCAGTTGTGACAGGACCTAGGAATTGCAGGAACAGGTCAGCAGTTGACATGCAGTTTGGGAAAAGCTTCTGAAATGGAGAAGATATGTCCAGACTAAGGTCCACATCTCAGCTTCTAAGTCCTAATGTTCAGGGGTTGACCATGGGTAAAATTTATTTTACAAACCAGGCAGCCAAGGCATTTACCTCTCCAGCCATCTCTCTTTGGAACTGCTGTAACACTGAATTTTGTATGTAGAAAGAACAACAGCTAAGCCCATTTTCTTCATAGAATATTGCAGAGAGTACCAATCAGAAAGATTTTACTGACAGGAATTTCACACCTATAGAGTGAAAATGAAGTCCATGCCTGCATAATACTTTCTTACAATCTATGTCGATTTTGCCCTATGAACAGTCCTTCGCATCTGCATTTCCTCCTGCTCCCTTTGAAACTAGCACCAAAACTTCTAACTAAATGAGAGTTGAAATGTCTGCAGTTTGTGTATTTTCTGTCAGAAGCAATTGGCCACAACAGTAAGAAGTTTTCATCATACCTGTAACTTATACATTTGTTAGGAAGCAAAAGACGAGTTTGACTTCTGGTGATTGGTATGTTTGCCTCTTCATTGTAAAATGTAAGTAACAATAACATAAACCAGCCCTGTTTAAACTCTTGTTTATATCATTCAAGTAGTATTAGAATTTTTTTTAATAGCTGGCCTAGAATAAGCATTAAAGTAGCTTTCATGCAACTCATAATGCCAAAAAATAAATGCAATTCTGCACATTCTTTCCTGAGAGCATCCACAAATGACGTGCAAGGCATACACATTGGCCAGAGGCCATGAGCAAAAGCATTGTGTTAAAACTTTGTATGACATCAAGCCAAAAAACTACTTAGCATTTGTATCTCAGATCTCAACTGAATTATGAATTAAATAACCAAATCAAAACAAAAAAGCATACAGCACACTACATCTTGTATCTTGGTTATACACACACATATACACATGGATGTAAGTGGCATGGATCTGTTGTGAATGGGTATAACCTTGGTGTTCTTGTGTATGTGTGCCCTCGAATGTAAGACAGGGACAAAAAAATATATCTGGAGCTACATTCAGAAAACAACACAGTCCCTATGCTAGTAAGTGGATTATATCCCAGGTGGGCTCCCTCTGGTGTTGAGAAGATAATGTATTTCCCCATTCAACCTTATTTCTTTATGTCTATGAATGAGGTGTTAAAAAGCCCTAAATGTAATCATGGCTTTATTATGGCAGAGTTCCTTATTCACATAGACCCTTATGGATGGCATAGAAAAGTATAGCTTCTCTACTATCTCTCATCCAGTGTTCATGAAAAATATATGAGGCATATACGTATATATGTATCTAAATATCTGTGCACATTACTACACTCAAACAGCTTTCCATGCATGTACATATCCCTTCTCATCTGAGAGACACTGCAGTGCCATACTGTGAAACTTGTTACCTGTAAGCAGTGTAGCTCTTCACAGTTAAACAGGAGAATCTGAATGCCCAGGGAACAGCAGGCCCTGCAAAAACCAGGATCTGATTCTCCAATGTGTGGAGCAGTTTTACAATTCCTCTTAAGCTTGAAACATGCCTCTTGATAATACCTGTGCACTTGTGAAAGTCCAGCCCAGGAACCATGTGAGGCACCCCAGCTAATGGAGGAATACATCTATTTAACTGCTAGATTCTTGATTTTGGAAACCCAGGACTCAGCATTGTTTAGGAGCATTGTGGCATAGACAATGGGTAGAATAATTTTAGCCATGAAGATTAACTAGGCACCTTCTTCCACTTTATTTACCACCCATTCACCATCTTCCACTGCACCTAAATAACGTGGAAGTAGGTGGAGATTAGGAAGGAAGTAGTTCTGGAGATTATCTCCCTCTTGTGCCATAAAACTATCATTCAGTGAGAGAGTACAAATACCATCCTTGCCCTTATTTCCAAACCAGTAAATGCTTAACTGTTTGTTTTGTGATGCAATACTTTACTTGAAGAAACACCACCTTCCTTTTTGTCCTGCGATGGAGGTGGAATCAAGGTGACTCCAGCCTGGCTGGCTGGAAGAGCATGACCTTCCTGCAGCCACAGCACACCTCTCCCCTGCTAAAGTTCACAGCAGAGCTGGGTCACTTCCTGCAAAATGACACAGAAGGGAGGAGACAATAAACACACATGTCCAGCAGTTGTTCACAGATGTTCACTGACAGGAGAGAAGTAAGGACACCAGGCTCGGCTTCCAGGCCCAGGGAGAGCATGTCCCCATGATCCCAGACCTCTGCTCCTGCTCCCAGCACGCCCAGCTTCCCCCTTCCTCCTCCTCCTCTGCTCCTGCAAGCCCTCCCTCTCCATCTCATTCTTCCCTCCCAGCCCTCGACTCATTCATTGCCACCCACGCCCTGGCTCCTGCCTCCTCTGTCCTCACACCCCATGAGCTGATACATGCTGGCAGCACAATGCTTGGGCCAGATCCCAGGCCTGGTAAAAGCAGGGGAAAAACCCAACATTCAGTCTAGTGGCCTTCTTGGACTGAGTCCTGAACACATAAAAGCAAAACTGGTGTTAATTTTCCTTTCCCTCGGACAGTGCTGTTAGAGTTGGCACGTTCTCCTTGGACCGGTGAAATAAGAAGCGGGGGGGTGGCAGCCGGGGGAGCAGGAGCAGAGGAAGAACAGAAAGCGTACGTAAAAGGAGGAATGATTGCACACATGTGCTACGAATTCTTCAGCTCAGATTAATGTTTTCCTGTGAATTTAATTGGCTGCCTTCTGGTTTCGACCAGATGACCAGTTACATTTCAGGACAGCCATAAAGTGGAATCTAAATTAAGTATTTGGACAACGGGTGCCAATGTCTGTGAGCTATTCCAGAAAATTATTAAATAAACAAAAAACACTGGAACTTCTAACTGCAGAGCATAATTATTATTCTTGTTCATTCACATGTAGTATTAATTCCTACTACTGACAAAAAACCCCACAAAGCAACCAACTGCTGCTTCAAAAGGTAAGCTGTCCCTGCATACTCATCAAGTGTATGGCATTGAGATCTCTTAAGGAACAATCTAGCATCAGTTTTTGGAATAACTAGAGGGTTTCACTGCAAATTAACTAAATTTCAATTTTCTTCTTATTAAAATGTTCTCCTTCCCCATATCAAACTGTTGTCAAATGGTATTGAAAGAAAAAAACTGTGATAGGAGTTAGAGTTAGTAGCAGAAATGACAATAGACTTTTACTGCCATCCTCACTAAATGTGGATTTAGTTCTTTTCACCAGCCTGTCTGCTGATCTGTGCTGGTGAACTGGTGCAGCCAGTTCAGCTTCATGGAAGTGTCACCATGATCTACCTGTGGGCCAGGTTTCTCCTTTACTGCCCCTTGTGTGGGTTAATCTTAAACAGCTACCAAGAGTCATCACTCACAAAGGAAAACTCCCAGGTGGCATCAACCTACCACAGCTTCCTCCTAGAACAGCTACTCTCCTTCCTCCCTGTGGGTGTGGACACATGGCACAGGGCATTTTCTCAGGCCTTTGCCAGTTCTTCACTGGCTGGTGGCATAATTCACTGGGGAAAATGTCCCTGATCCTAATGGCAATCTCTCCCGGCCTTATGAGCTTGCAGAACTAAGCAACACAAGAGAGCAAAGCGGAAAGCAGCTGTTCCTGCCTGGGGACAATTATGCACAGAATTAAAGAGGTCCAAATGCCTACTCCTGCATTTGTTAGGAGACATCCACTCCATCCTGCACCCCAGGTCCCCCCTGCCCTAGGCAAAGCAACTGATCCCTGACAACCCTCATGGAAATGTTACATGTAACCAGATCAGGAGTCGTCATCTGAAGTAAAGGTGGTTCAGTGGATGTTCCCCTAGAAAGAGTGGAGCTACATAATACTGTCAGAAAGAACAATTTAAAAGGCAAATTGTAGAGCCCTGGCTGTGCCTTATCATTCCAATCTAGCTCTGCCATCTTGGTCTGGGCAGCATTTGTCAGAGCATCCTCGGGGAAGGGAAGGAGTCATCACATAAAAGAAACATCTTGTAGTGACTTGACAGCACCTTTTAGAAACAGACCTCAAGTCCATTTATCAGCTCTAATTCATTAGCGTGTAGCACCAAAACTATGATATCTGAATTCACTTTGGCCTATTATATGTGCTGAATTTGCTTTGCCAATAAAATGTATTGATTTAATTCAGCTGACAACAATGGCAAAAGTGAATTCTCTGCAATTCTATGAAAGAGGCCTTTTCTCTTTTGAAAATGTACCCAGTCATCCTTAAAAGTATCTAGTGGGAGTTACATTTCCACAGGAACTCGAAAATCATATGCCTGTAATTCAAATGCCACAAATGTAAATATTTAGAATGATAACAAATTTTAATCTGTTTCTCCGAAAATCTCCTGACTCCGTTCAAACTCCATTTCTGCTCAGGAGGCAAAAATGAGTGAAAATATCTCTAAGTGAGATATACATATATATATATATATATATATGCCAAATTAACATCCCATTCTTTGAGCTGACTCTGAATGAAAATCTAGGGTTGCAGAGACACAGCAAGGACAAGTGCCAACATCTGGGAATTGAAGCTCAGCAAATCTAAACTGAAGTACAATGGAAATTTTTTAACAGATGGGGTAATTGACCATAAGAACAGTTCATGGAGAGTTGTGATGAATTCTCTCCACCACTTGCAATTCCTAAATCAGGACTGGATGTTTTTCCAGTAGATAGACCAAACAAGAATTAAGTCAGAGAAAGCTAATGGCCTCAGTTGTAGCAGAGGTCAGACAAGAGGATACCAAAGGCCTCTCTCGGCCTTATAGTCTTTGAATCTCCTAAATAAAAAGTTCAGGGTTTGCAGACTGTAGCATAAATCCTATTCTATTTCAGGCTGCTTTCAAACTTAGGCAATGAAAGAGAAGGAAAATAAACAGATGCTGCAAGACAAAGTCATGTGAGTGATGAACAAAAAGCGCTATCCATGCATCAAGCATGGCAGAGCATCTTCCTAGGGGTCTGTCTTATCAGTGACCTGGTTTACTTTGGCCTATTTGTCAGTGGCAGAAAAAGAAAACAGCCCCAGAACCTGATAACTATATAGGACTGATTGTATCATGTAGTGATAATGAATTTGAATAGCTCTATTAGAAGAGCAGTGTGGCCTGAAATATCCCTCCCCTTTTTGTGGTTGGTGACTTTTCTGGGTTGCCTCTTATCTAACAACAGGGTGTTTTTCCAGGGCACAAATTCTTTAAAAGCAGAGAAGTGTTAAGAGATTCCTTCCTTGCTTGATAGGAGTTACCTCCTCTTGGATGTGACAATTTGATGGCTGAACTCCAAACCAGACCTGGGGAATGGTCCGATTTTAAAAGAAAAAGGAAGAAAATAGATATCTGTTTTGAAAGCAGGCACTATGACAAATCTTCTTGGGAGCATAGCCAGCCAAACAGTTGACTCATCACAGCAGAGCAGACCGTGAACTCCAGCACCAGGGGAAAGAGGACAGGAAGAAGCAGCAAAGGCAAAGAGGGTGGTGAGAATCTCTTCAAGTGGGTCCTCAATTGCAGGGTTTGGCCTGTAGAAAAGCCATGTCCAGGACTGCAAAATGCACTGCTTTATAAGGGTTCCCTCAGAGGGCTCATTTTGGACTTACATGGAACCCTAAAAGCTGATGACTTGTGGCCTGTTTCATGTGTTGGTGTTTTCCTATCATAAATTTCTGAATGAAAAGGAGTTTCTCAAAATATTAAAAAGTCTGGGGGAAGATGTGCAAAATTTCACCTAGCTCCCTGATAACTCCTGTTATTCTGCTCTCTGTGTTCCTATCTCCACATCACCAGCATGCACTGCAAGGAACTGACATTCACAGGGATATTTGGGAAGGGAAGTTCTTGGAAGTCTGATTTCTGAAAGTCCTTAGGAGTAAGAAGAAGGCAGAAAGAAATGGAATTTTATGCTATTTGGAACTGCATTTTCAGGATCCTTTTCATTATTTCAATCCCAAAAGGGAGTCTATTCCTCAAACAATGGTGACCTTTTATATATTGGTGCCACAAACAGGCTGGATGTACCTCTGAAAGTTTTGTAAAGATCAAAATTAAATCCATTGTTTGCAACAGATGGTTTTGCCTCAGTAAACCCCATTCAGGATGCAAACTGTATCTTTGTGTCAGATACTGCATAAAATTGATGTAAGAGTCCTCATCTAGACAACCTAAGATAAAATGGATGAGATAGAAAGACACTGAATGAAAGAAAATCGCTCATATGGAGTGGATAAGGTAATATGCAATGCAGCTATGCGTGATATACTCATGATCATATTGCAAATGTTTGGGCATTAGGATGTGAACCTATATTCCTTAAATGTCAACGTTGTTCCAGAACCACAGCACTCACATTCAGTAAACTTTCCAGGAATGGTAGATTGACCTCATTATATATTCATCTCAATGAAGTATTACAGCCCACTGTCAGCACCAAACTTTCATAACTCTATGTGAAGTTCAAATTCGCAGCAAATACTTGAAATATTGCCACAGTCTTTGGTGGGAGTAAACACAAGCAAATAATCTGCTACCCTGTGCCTACTGGTGCTCTGTCTCTTAGGTGTCAGAAAAAGGATTTAAAAAACCTATTGGATAAATAGGCAATTATTCAGTCCTTCCTGTGTCTCCAAGGGGTTTTATTTTATGCTGTAAAATATGAGGTTGGACTGCCATTATCATGATCTTCACTTGCATAGTTACAGACGTTGTGATGGTGATAAACTTACCTAGCTCTTTTAGAGACCAGCCACAATATATTATCTTGATGACCACTTATGGCAGTGGGAACTCCACAGATTAGCTAAATGTTGGGAAAAGTGGGAATTTCTTCTTATAGGGACAAAATTTCCTACTTTTTAATTTTACTGGGCAGGGGCATACCTCTTGGAATTTCTACTACATGAAAAGGTATGTCTCATTCCTCTGCTGAGTCAAAAATAGTTTCAGAAACTGTAAATACAATATGATATTTATCAGATGAAAACCAGCACTCATCTTCTGAAGTGCAAACCGGAATGAGACTTACAGCTCCTCACATGCTGGTGGTCTCCTATAATGGGCTTGCATTTGTGACACCATAACCCCCCTTCCCTCTCCCCCTCACCACTGCGTTCCTCCCAGCCTCCAACCTTTAGCTTGTCAGCACTAAGCTCTGTCCAATTATTCACCTTTTCAAAAGTGATTTATTTTCAGGATAACCTAATAATGTCAAAACCAACACTGTTATGCTCTATCACCCACCAGGATGGGCCAGAGAAGGAAGGGGGTAACCATATTGATCCATTTTGCCTTGCGGCTTTTACCTGAGGACAGATGAATTTTACAGCCAATGACTTTGGAATCATTAGGTCAGTTTATTGTAAACAACTCCCTACTCCTCCTTCACACTTCCTAATAACATTACTCTGTAGCATTTCCAGCACCATTCCCTACCTCCTCTTTCAGAGGGGAATTGTTTCTTTCATGCAACTCCACGTCTGCTGATAAGGCGTTACACAAGCTGACCAGTGATTTGTGCCACTGAAGAAATTAGATAGTTTGTAAGACTGATTGTCTTCCAAGATTCTGTTAACAAAAATGAGAGCACTCTTGGCAAATAGTTCTTTTTCATCTTACAAGGGACTGGTTGAGTGTCAACTTAAAGATGTGCAAATTGGCAGCTTTACATCCCAAGTAACTGTTTCAGGAAGATCAAGACTAGAAGAGTGTTTTCTCTGTTTCTGTTTCCTTTCTTGTAAGGAATAATTTCCACCACTGGCATAATCTCTGTCCATTTCTACCACGTGTTACCTGGCTGATGCTGGCAGAACATAACTTAAGGTTGTTTTTACTTCTCCCTCTCTTTTTATTTGGCCACTGCCCACATAGTGATGCAGTTTGTTCTCCCTCTGTTTTGTTCACATGGAGGAACAACTTACTGTCTCCTTGGTCATGGCTGTACAAAAACCAGGCAAGACTCTGCACAAAGATATGTGATGCTTTTTAAAAAAATTGTAACTGCAGCTGAAAGAAGGCTGGGAGAACTTATTAATGTTACATTCTTTTACATATACGAGCAAAATCTCATGAACTCTTGTTCCATGACTGTGTTCATTCCATTTTTGATGCAGCAGCCAATTCACACAGTGGCAAGAGTGTCTTTAAGGCTGCTAAAGATACTCGGGTCTGCAGCTTCTGGAGAACGTGGAGAGATCCCTGTTCTCTGTTTTAAGTAGGAGTCAGCAGATGACTTGGGGTAATCTAATTTGTACAAGCAATATATTTCATTTACATTTTGCTCTCAGAAAAAGCAAAAGCACAATAAACAACATCTTATCTACACCCATATATTCAGCTCAGTTCCATGGAGTTTTGCCATTGACTCAAACTGGAACAAGATCAGTCCTTAATCATTAAAAAAACACACTTTTACTCTTGTTCTTCTGCACTTTATGCAATATATTATATCAGAATGGAAGAGACTTCTTTTAAGGAATGAACAAGCATTCTGGTATATTCCACAGGATTCTAGATGATAAATTTCTAGTGTAACAAATTGCTCATTCCACAGCAAATTCTCACATGCAGCCATCTTGCAAAAGTTTATTTTTTGGGTTCTTTTTTTTTTTCAGTCATGGGCAAATGAATATTTGTTTCCTGACATTCTCTCTACATTATTTTTCATTTAAAAGTTGGAAATTAGGAAAAAAGTAATCTATTCTGCTTGTTCCCTTGATGAGAAAAAAATCTAAAAGACAAAGTTTTTAAAATAAAAGTAATTTGCAATCCAATTACAGGGCCTGAAATGAATCCTTGTTATTGTGTCCTTGTACTCTTACTTCATTAAAGCTACACAAAAAGTAGGATTATCTATTTTATATAACTAAATATCTTTAAATGTTTTCTTCACTTATCCTCCTGGAGATAATAAATCCCTATTATTTATTACAAAACTTAAATTAGGAATTATTAAATGAGGAAATGAGCACCTGAAATGTCACTTTTAAAGTGCTTATTTCTGGTCCCTTCTGAAGAACTCCTTTTTATGTATCCCATATGATTACTAACAAAGCTCATTATATTGAAACACATTAATACAAAGCAATTTGCTGATTATCATGTAAAGTAAAAATCCAGAGACCACAAATAAAAACCACAAGTAGAACGGGATAGTGTCAAACCAAGAAGTTTCTGACCAAATTCCAAACACTGATCGACTTCTTATTGCCAGCCTGATTCCCTAAACAGGAGATGAGGAACCATTACAAATGAAATGTTACTGCTTTTTTGTTTGCGTATGAAGAACACTGAAAAATGTTTTTTTGTTTAACTGTTTTACCTGGCACTGGATGCTGACACACTCACATCCTAACATTGAAGGAGGCTTCTTATTAGGCCTTTGTATTAGGTACAAGCCTATCTGAACAGGTATTACCATTCTGATCATCATGAGCACTTTGGGTCAAGTTAAATTGCTCTCTTTGTCTCTCTTTGCTGAACTGTGAGCAGAGGTATCTGCCCAGCAGACTGTTAACCTGACATAAATTATCAGGCAAGGCTACCACAACAGGAGGAGGAAGCTGAGGAAATGTGTGGGTTAGCAATCACCAAGCCTATTAAACTGCTTCGAAATCCCACCCTTTGGATTTGCAATTTCTCATGTTTTGGCTTGACCAAGAGGCAGGTTGGTGAAGCAAGAGGATCTGTGAGAGTGTGAAAGGGATGACCCTGGAAACAAAATATTGGTTTTACATCGCAGGGTATCTGTTACAGGAGAATTTCCTCTGGCGCCAGCAGGTATTTGAGCAGGCATCTGGATGGATCCCAAAGGGGGGAAGGAAATGGAGATGGAAGTTTTTAGAGGGGATCAAGATGTTAAGCCTTAAAACTGTTTGAATGACCTGCAACAACTAACCTGCAAGGTTCTATCTGCATGATGACTTTTGGTGATATGGGGGTTTAAGGTTGATTTCTTTTCTTTTTTTCCTTTTTTCTTTTATTTTGTTCCTAATTTTTTTTTTCCATCTTGGTGGGGAATTCCAGCTAAGATTGCAGAAAGCAACCAGTAAAGGAATGCAAAGTCCACCCTCGATCAATGATTAGGAAAACCATCTGATCCATTGCAGCTTCCTTTTCTCTGCACAGGACACACTGATCATACAGCTGATCCTAAGAGCTCTTTGTTGCATTCCCACTGCTTTTCAAAACACTGTTAGTGGTATTGCTAATTGCAGTCACAAAATATTTCTAAATGGATTGATAGATTTTTATCCTGCAGGCAAATTTTGTTGAGTATTTGTTCCCTTTGGCTAGGGAAAGAAAATCTTCCTTGGGGGTCTGAAGGCTGATTCATTAAATCTGAGCTGTCTGCTGAAGTGCTCAGTAAAAGTGACTCTGATTTATTTGGATTTGTCACTATAAAGGTCTCTGGAGACAGATATTTATCCTATGGGATTCTTGACAAATTGGCCAAGTGGTCTGGGCAGTCCAGAAGGAGAATGGTCTTCTTTGACCCCTCGCACAGCCAGAGAACAGGTAATTACTCCCCCGATCACAAACACGCACTGAAATCATGTCGTTGCCAAGACTTCTCTCTCCATCCAGAATCTGGTTATCTGAGCTGAGACAAGGACTCAGCTCTATACTTGCTCTCACAGAAAAACATGTCTGAGATGAAAGTATAATCTACAGCTGTAGGAATAGGCAGATAATAGGATGAATTTATGCTGATGAGGGTACATCCTGCTGTGGTCAGAATTTAGAGAATACTTGATTGTAATGCTGAGGGATCAACTTGGACTCTAACTTCGTCAGTATATTTTAACACCCTCCCACCAGGGTGGACTAAGTCATCCTTCTAACTGCAAGATAGAAGAGATTGAGCTTGTCAAAAAGAAAAGAGAATTTGCTGCTGTTTTCTTACGATCCCATTTGTGTGACTTTCCCCACATCATAGTGTATAAGGTGGAGTAGTGTCTAGTGTCAGTCCTTTCCTTTAATTATCCACTAGCCTGGCTGAGAGCTGTATAAACACATTATGGTCTCTTGCAAGAAACAGATAGCAACTGTCTTTCTCTTTTAATTCTTTCTGTCTGTCTGTCCTGCCTTTTGTGCTCCTCTGAATTTTATGGAACTGTTCAATAAAGTGCACATTGGCCCATTTCCTTTTTGGCTGACTTCAGCTACTGATTCCTTTATAGTTGTCATAGGGAAATATGCACCTTCACGACATGATTAAGGCCACTTAAGATTTATGTTGCCTCTCAGATGTGGGTAAAATAAATTCAGGATGCCACATCCAGAATTATTGTTCCAAATTACTAGAATGAAGTTGGTAAGAAAAACATAACTAAAGGGAAGTGCTGGAAAAATCTGGGACAATAACAGCTTGTCTTGGAGTTAGCTTGCCATTACTTAGGGATTTTCACCTCTCAGCAAACAGTTCTCCTCCCCATTCACACCCATGAGGTAAAAGAGAGGTTTGACTGATGTCAGTGTAGTAGCACAGGCCTGAAACATTCAAACTGGAGCTAAACAAGTTCAGTGGCAACTGAAATAAAGTATGAGGGGGAATTAAACACAGCATGATGGGGAATCCTGCACCAGGGACTGTTATTTGCAAGAGATGCACACAGATGAGTTAGTCTCAGCCTGTATAACAGTGGGGTATTTGGGCCTCAAATAAACCATTCCATATTATGTTCAGCATAAAAAATGGTGTGAAAGTAGCTGAAGTTCACATTAGAACCCCAGAAGGAAACACCATAGACTTTTAAAAGGCACTGAGAGTGGGGGTCAGTCTTGTAAAGGTAACAGCAATGGTCTCTTTACTCTACTTGGTGGTTGGATGACTTCAACCCAGAGGTTTTGCCTGGCAATCTGTCTTGCTAAAAGTCAGGGTAAGATAAACTGTACTCTGTCTCTGATTTCTGCAAGAAAGAAAACAATTGAACGACTGGTCATTCATCACTGAGCCACCCTCCCCCTCTCTGACACCTTGTATAAGGTTGTATATTCTGGAGCTGTTTAGCTTTCCTCATCCATTTCTTCAAAAGAAAAGAATTCAAGTAGCAAGATATGTATTTTACAACTTTCCTGTAATAACAATTGTTCAGAATTGAATGGGACAGATCAATAAAGAAATTACTTTGCTATTAGAATTGCTTCCACATTGTGTCATTTGTATCATTACACAGCACATGTTCAAGGAATTTAGTATCAAAAGGCCTTGTGATATATTACAGGGCTCAGCCTCTAAGATTGTGCTCATAAATACATTTACCTATTCATAAAAATTTGCATTCAGTTTTGCATACTGAGGAGCTCAGATGTAGCTTATGGAGTTACAAATGTGTGCTTTGACCATCCAAATGCAGAAATTAGAGAATATTATTTGAGAGGTTTCTTTAGCAGCTTTAGTTGGATGAGTTATTTAAGTTGTTGAGAAACAAACCTGGACAGAACAAGCTGCAAAAATTTATAAATTTGCTGTGACACAAGCAGTCTGAAAAGAGGAAGGGTGGCATACAATGATGGGAAACAAAGTAGCCATGATATATCATTGTAGAAAAAAGCAGTACCTTGGGTGAGAAGAAAACATCCAGGCTTGTTCTGATAACCTGAGCGTATGCTCAGCTATCAGGGAAGAAAAGGAACCTCTACTCCTCCTTCTAGCAAAGCCAGTTTCATTCTGCTTGTGGTACAAAGTGCTCTGCTCTGGGTGCCATGCCTGCCTGGCTGCTTCCCACAGCCCTGCAAAGAGATGCTTCAGAGCATGTTATCCTGCACATGACATGGCCACTGCACAGGTAAGTACCAGGAAAGTCTTAGGAAACTGTGAAGTGGAGTGGGGAAACTAAAAACAAGTTACTCAGGAAGAAGATGGGCATACAAGCTGAGTTTTCTACAGCCTCACTGCACCCTGAGAGTCTGCATTAGCTCATGGTTCAAGGAAGCAAGACCCTTCATGGAAGAGACAATTAGTTACAAAAAGGAATAAAGAAGCCTAGTAATGGATTTTAACTCTCCTAAGGGAATCCTGTGTTTTTACTGGGGAAGGATTACAGGAAACCAGAGTAACACTTTATTTTTCTTCACAGAGAGCTTGGGGACTTTGGAGTAATTTAGTCAATGGTGATTTGCTACTTGTGCTATAGTGTTACCAATGATGGTACTCCTGGTCTGTTTATTAAACTCCTGGCTTGTCACTTATCACCAGCAGGATCAAAACTCATTGTTTTTCTTCCTATGAAAGCAACTTTTCTATCTTTCAGAATTACTATGAGGTTGAGAGATGAGTGCTTTCATCTAAAATCAAAGTCAGGCAAGTATCCATTTTGTAAGACATGTGAACATAAAAATGCGCCAATGTAAACATCAGGTATCTGAGTGAAAAATGTTAATTGGCATTTCAAGAAATGAGGAGACATCACAAAGATATTTTAGGCTTTCAACATATTTGTAGTATTCTAACATCAATCATTTTCTTGCATCTATCAGGTTATTTATCTTAGCTACCCTCTGTGTCCATTACCATAGTGCCTAAGCCCCTCATAATGTTTCTGTAGGGCAGGGAAGTGTTCTCATCCCTGTTTTACCACTGAGAGATTGGAGCAGAAAGGATCCCACTTCTGTGGACATTTAGAAAGCCTGTAACACAGGAGAAAATCAATGCACATATGCCAGGTCTCTGGCTAGAGTCTTAATCAAAGAAGAGTTTGTCTCTTTTAAATTAGCCCAGTTTGCACTTGGTTAATTTACACCATAAATTGTAGAAGCAAGATTGTGTTATATATATTATAGATATACTGAGCCATTAGCTGTAAGACCTATTCCACCAACACTTAGAAATGCAGGAACAATCCAGGGCTTGCACCTCAAAAAGGGCTCTGGCTACACACTGGCAAGGAGAGACGAAAGACTACAGTGAGTCAGGGCATGGGAAGAAGAGAAATAGAAAGATGATTTGTTGTATTGCTATGGGTGCTGCACCAGGCAGTTCACACAGAGGCTTTCCCTGGAACTACTAGCTCTTCAGGACAAAACACAACTCTTACCCTAGAGAGCCCAAGCTGGCCCCAGACACACAGTGTGCATTGGCACCCTATGGAAGTTTGCACTGACTCCCCTTAAAGGCCCTGTGCTCAGACTGGCTGAGCAGCTCCCCAGTGAGGGTTGTGCATACATGGAAAACGTTTTTGAGGAATTCATTCACAGTATTAAGAGAAAAGTTTGGGTGCAATGCTCCACATCTTTTCTGCTCTGTGGAAATTTCAGTCAACCCAGCTCCTAGTGATCACAAGTACATCTTTGTTCAGGCCTTACAGAATGCACATCAAAATAATTCTGCCAACAAATTTTGGTATGTGTTAAATGGAATTATATGTGATATCTGCTAAATTTGCTGTGTAATCCAAAAAGCCTGCATGAGAAAGAGAGACCTGCCTTATTTTGGTGCAAAATTTGGCAAACAGAGGTCTATTGTTCAGGGTGGAACAAGCTGAAATGATATGGAGATTGAAATAAGGCATCAAAATCCTTCCTTACTGTTTAAAATCAGCAGGTTCTGGCTAACACCTCTCCATACTAGCCTCAACCATCATCCCATCTGATTTTAAAACATTAGCAAATACATATCTGAGTCCCATTCTATTCTTTCTGAAAAAAACAAGGCTGCTTTAATCCCTTGGAATAGATGCATTAACTTCCTGGCAGTTTTAAAAAACTTGCCTTTTCTGCTGTGGATAGACTCAGAGAAGCTCTCAGACGTTGTTTTGTATTTTCCCTTACTGAACTGCAGAAGTGTCCTGGACCTGGCTAACAGAAGGTCTGATGACTCATTCGCTCTGTTTTTGTCCTTTAACCAGCTTTCCTTCTGGGTTACTCACACACCCAGTTAAGAACTGCATACTAGGGATCTGAGCATCACCCCAGATCTGTACACACAAAAGAAAAAAGGAAAAGCAGGGAAGAGAAAGAGAGCCAGCCTACCTTCACAGTCTGTACTTGAGGCCTTTTCTTCCCTCACTTCTGTACTTCCAGTTCTTTGGTTCTTTCTCAGCCTTGTGGGACTCCACTGCAACACATGTTTACGGTCTTTGTACACTATCCCTGGTTCATTGTCAAAACTATTTTTTTCCCTCCAAATTACTTAAATAGACTTTTATTATGTGCTTTTGCAATACCACTTTCTAAAACAACACCATTTTCTATATGTATTATGAACTACGATATGCACCATAAAATCAGAGGACTGCACTGTGGCAAAGTGCCATGACCCCACTTTGGGGATGTTCCAGGAGCTCCAAGAGTCACAGTTTGTGAGGCATGTATAAGGCCTGTCAGATTCAAAAGAAATGCATAGTGACTGTGGTCTTTCTATGTCACTTGAGTAGGATGTGTAATCTGCTTTCTCCTTTGTCTTGCCAGCTAGGAGTCCCATTTCAGACTCATCCACAATGCATACACTCTTCAGCTGACTACTGAGTTGGTTGAACCCCTATGCATGATCACACACGTGGAGAGCTGAGTATCACCAGTTTGCTGCTTTATTATATCAGTATTTTTAGCCAAAATATTTTTGCAGCTATGTCACTGCAGTTCAGCCTGTGTTTTTAAAGGCTTAATGTGGCCACCTATGATAAAATGCAATGCCCCTGTGACAAATGGAGCTCAAGGGAGTCCAGCAGCACAAACTGTGGCCAACTCAATCTCTAATAGAGTAAAACAGCCCACAAAGAGTGGGTTCCAGAATGTGATGTTTCACTTGGATGGGAACAGAGAACATAGCCCAACCTACTGTGTTTAATGATAGATGCTGTGGGAATCTGACTTTCAGAAACTGTGAGCACTTTAAGTGAATAAGAATTTCAGAAAATCTGTGTCTACGCATGCACACATCATGCCATAAACCATGTGAGTAATAAAATCTTACCAGAATAGCTGACATTCTTCCTGCCACTCCCCTACAAAGTGTTCTTCTTTCCCAAACTTCCCTCTGAAAAAAAATCTTTTATTTTCCAAAACTTGATCCAATGTGCTAAATACTGGAAGGCAAAGAAAACTTATTTCTTATCGACAAATTTCATGTCCTAAAGTCCCAAAAATGCAAAGGATTAGCCAATAAAGAAACATCACAGAAAGAGATATTCAAAACAAGGCAGTTATGTCTGTATTTTAATCCTTCAATGACTATTTTACACAAGATATATTGGCTTTTCTGCATATTTCTCTTTTGACCCCTTCATAAAAGAGTCTGCAGTTTTCAATGTAAAAATATTTCAGAGATGCATTCTGGAAGCAATACCTAGTAGTGGTGTCTGCAGTGGAGATGGAAGAGGATACCTCTCCTCACTGTCTGTGAGGAAAAATAATATAGAAATAAATTTGTGTAGGAATAAATAATAAAACAAAAATGACACAGCCACTTAGGTTTCAAAGAATATTCTGAGTTGGAAGGGACCCCCAAGGATCATCAAGTCCAGCTCTTCAGTGAATGGCCCATACAGGGATCAAACCCATGACCTTGGCATTACTAGTCCTGTCCTCTGACCAACAGAGGTAATTTCTCCCAGGTTTGCCTCATGCAAGCATCCTGCCAAAGGAGATTCACTAGTACATCTATGAATAGTTCACTGAAAGCTTGAGCTGAGCACTCATGTCCAGGATTAGTTGTCTTGTTTTTGCTTCAATAACTTCTATATCTTATATGCTTCTTGTTTCTGGTGTACACAGGTTCCAAATCACAGAAAGACATTGCTTAACACAGCAGCAGACCCAAAGCCCTCACCATAGATCTGGAATGAGAGGGGGATATGAGTCACATCAGGATTTGATGAATTGATGATTAAGACTTGTCTTAACTCCTGATTAAGACATTGACCTTGTTGTAGGCATCTCTCTTAGACATTAGGATATTTAATCATGGCTTTGCTTCTGTAGAGGCAGTTTTTGCTATTCTTGTTTGTATAGGCTGGTTTACCCTGTGAGCAGTCCTGCTGATTTTTGTGGAGCCACTGAAGGAAAAGGTACCAGGTAGCAGAAGGCTGGGAGGTAAAAGTCATCCAGTTATTACACGTACAGGTACTCCCTGTGGTAAACAAAAGTGCTACTTACATTTGTCACAGATTTTGTCATCAATGTGACAAAAAAGATTAAAATATTAAATCTGGAATTAGATATTTTGAGTTTCACAAAATTTTTTTTCAATATGCACTGAAAAAATTTTTCTTGAACTCCACTTCCCAGAGTTTCAATGGGTTTGTGATATTTCAAGGTTTTAAAAAATCACATGAAATAGAATTATGGCTCCTGCATAATTTTCTACATAAATTTTCTTTGAACTGCAGCTTGTTCCATTTTAAATTTTCTAATCAATAAGACTGAATTTTTTTTCATTCTAGGTATCCACAAACCCTTCAGTTTAAAATGAACATGGAAGGAAATATTGTTGGGTAGGGTTTTTTTTTCCTCACAATAAACTATTCCAGAAAAGAGTTTCTCAAGAAACTGATTTTTCAGGGCTCTGAAGGAAGAGATTGGGACTTCTTGGGGAGGGACAGTGATGCTGATGTCAGATATATATATATATATATATATATGTATGTGCCTCTTGTTGCCTCTTGGCACTAACATTATTTTTTTTCCTAGTGTATTGTTTTATGTTATTCTTCACAATGTCTTTTACCTTTCAAATTAAACTATGACCAGAAACATACAAACAGCACTGGAAATGACCCTTCCCATAAGCTCCACTGTTACAAACATGATCAATTTCCCCAACACAGTCCACACCCTACAATATCTTATGTTATTAATACTATTAGTGTTAATTATTTGTATATATTATATAATGGCATTATTTTACTTAAGGTATGCTAAAGTATGGTTCTAAAGTCCTTCTACCATTTCACTTGACTTCTGGGTGAGATCAAGAGTAACCAGGAGAAATATCAATGCAGCCTGAATTTTTTTTAAGTGGCAACTTGAAAACACAAATGCAGTTGTCCTTTTCTTACTATTATTCTCAAACCTGACTGAACACGATTCATGATCAGCTGGCTGCCTGTGGGTGACTTCCTTGGTTATTCTCCAAAGAATATACCTGTATTATACTTGGGCAAATAATTTCTAAAACAGCAACAGATTATGTTTTCCTCAGCTCTGGGTGATCTGAGTTTCTTTTGGGGTGATGGTTTAATATGTAGTGAAAATATTGTGCCTTGATAAATGACACAGGAAATCGGAAAATAAACCAAGCTGTATCATGCAAAACCATGAAATACTTTCAGAAAACTTGGTCTCAAGTCCTAAAGCTGTTCTTAAATTATCATGTTACTCCTGCACAAGAAAGGTAAGACTGGAGGCATAAAAAATGGGACTTCTTTTCCAGAGGGAAATTCATAACCTGCCACAGACCAGCATAAGCCTGTGTGAGATGTGTCCCTCATCTGACACCCTTCAGACCAGGCATCCCGAATCTCCATTCCCAGCACCCCCAGCATGTCCTAAATGGCTTCAGGGGGTCTATTACTTAGGAGTAAGTGAGAGATACATGGTTCTGCATAACCAGAGCACTGCAGAGGAGAAAGTAATCTACAGGGTAAATCCACAGATTTGCACTGATGTTCTCATGCCAGCATTTCAAATTCCTTTTTAAAACATGAATGAAAACACAAATGCACTGGAAAGGCCAAAAGGACTTTAGCTCCATCTGTCTTTCCCAGCCAGTTATTAACCCAGTGGCCAGTCTGTAGTACCAGTCATCTAGCTGGAGAAGTAAGTGGTTCCACCATTATCTTGTGTGGCTGCAGCCACCCCAGTTTTACCCTTTCCACAGGGCTGGGTTGATTTACATCCTGTTAGTCTCTACTCCAAATCAGGTGCTGTTCAGAAAGTCAGGAGGACTGGGTAAAAGGTGAGGGAAAAAGGATTGAAACTTGGATTCAGATTAGGGGTCCAAGCCCTGGGCTTGCCAGGTGAGACATAAGGAGCAGGAAGATTGAAAAAGCAGAGGTTCAAGTCACGTAACAAACAAATAAGGAAGTAGATTAGAAGACATTTAGTTTTTTAAGTCTGCCCATGCTGTGCCCCTTTGGAGAGGGAATAAGGAATAAATGTGTTAAGAGTGTATAACAGTTTGCATGCATACAGAACTCAAAGTATATTATACTCTATGTATAATATACACATATGTATAATATTTATGTGAGTATACATCTCATACATGCAGTAATCTCTGCAAAGCGAATACAAAAATGTGCCATGTGTCTCTTCAAATGTCTGTGACTTTTATTAAATCAATTTTAATGACTCTGAATATTTAAAAATGTAAAGAAGTAAAAACTACAAATGTGTGGAAATTCTAAAGGCTCATAGCACACATGTATGCATATCTTGATATTCAGATTGCATATGTAGCAGCATACTATAGGCATTTTTTAAAAACCAGATTGTTCCTTCTGTTTTTTACAACAAAACTTTAGAAAGTACTAATATAAAGTTTAAAAAGGTGATGGCACGGCTATGAATATATATTGTTTTAGTTGTTTTGCCTTCTGGGAATTCCTGATGCTGAAATTTTGGTGGAATTTTGTACTGTCTGGTCATTCATGCTTAGAGACACAAGCAACTTCAACTTGCTTTTCTGTCATCCTTGCTCCAGTAAGAGTCTTTTAGCTCAATTGTGACATCAATCACTTGGACTATAAATCTCTGCAATGGATATGGCCATTTAAATCTCCACCTGCACAAACAACAATCAGGCCTCGAAAATAAGGAGACTCATAAATCTCCACACTGGTGATTATTAATATTTTAGATTTGCAATAGCAATGTTATTTTTAAAAAAAGTGACTCATTAATTAGGACTGATATGCTGATAATCTGTTTAGTTTAGGTTATATACAGAGAAAACACAAACAAGGCACAGTTAACACAACATGGATTTAGAAGTTAGTGAATTCCCAAGAGCCCAGGCCTTGGAGATACGATATCTTAATGTACTTATCCTATTGTGAGTGGGAAGGTGTTATCTTCCAGACAAATGATAAAGAGGTGGTTTAAAGTTTAGATCTACTGTTTTTTCTTCTGGCTTACATGAGCCAAGGAAGAAAGATGGATCGAGAGATAGGCAAGACTTCCTTGCTGGCTATCAAAAATGACACTCTGCCTCCTACTGAAAATTCAATCTGCAGACAATACATAGCACTCGGCAGACACACCAGCTTGGCCCTCCACAGTTTTTGCTGGTTTTTTTTTTTAGTGTATTCAGAAAACCTTATGTGATGCTTATACAGATCAGCAAGAGACTTTTCCTGTGGCTCCAATGACTTTGGATTAACTACGAAGCCACTGGTGACATCTGAGGCTGCACATTTTTTTCTGGAGCTACGTGAATCCTCAGATAAGCAGCTGAAAAAATGGAATTGCTCCTGCAATAAGAGCAGTCCCTGTGTGCAGTTCATTAGTCCCCTTTGTTTAAAACCCAGACTGTGGGACAACTTAGGAGGTTTCAGGAAAACTGTGAGTAGAGAAGGAGCTATGGGAGCAAGTTCCTGATCCACTGGCCTCTTCGGGCTCCAAATGTGAATTTAGACTATTTAACATGGAGGGGAAGAAGTGATAGCACAAGGTTAACTGCTTTCAAAAGCCTGCTCTGCTGAGACTGAATACATATGTGCATAAGTTGGTAATGGCAGAATAAGTCTGTTCATTCAAACTATGCAGCAACTCGCTCACTCACACTTGTGGTGAAACCACTGGGAATGTGTGGCTTCAGGGGTTGCAGAGCCCAGCCTAATGCCCTCAGTCCCACCTCTCCCACACACAGGAGGGGCCTTATCCCTTATCTTGCTTCTTTATTCAGGCAAAGCCCCCAACTTTTGAGCATGCACAAATCAGCAGACAAAACAGTCCATGGGTACAGTGGAACGAACAGCTGACATCTGCTCTGCGCAACAAGTAAAGGTTTCTTTTCTGTAGGAACCCTACCACCCAAAAACTGCCCCCTCCCATTTTCTTCATTTCATGCAAACCCTTGCCACCCTGTCCACAGCGGCACAGACCCTCCCCAGCAGAACAGAACTCTCCCTCAGCTCAGTGGGGCTCACACTGCTGGGATCTTGGCCACTTGGCACACCTATGGACCAGGAAGCTTCTGCGGCATTCACAGCTGGGAGGACTCAAAGACCGAGAGGGACCGGGACTTGTCGGACGTCACCCCGGAAGGCTGGAAGAAGTCAGATCCTCCTGCCTCCAGCCCCTGGGCTGTGACGGCAAGGTCCACACTGCTGGCCAGGCAGCGGAGCACTCCCTTCCTGGAATATGCTATTAGCTGGACAGGATGCGTTCGCAAATATAATCATCCACAAATCTCCCCCAGATTAGGTTACAGGACAGCATTTCGACGGCACGCATTACAAAGCTCCCTGGAAGGCTTGGCTGGTGGATCTGCTGCTCTCTCTGCTCGTGACCCACTTTGGCTTTCATCAAGAATCATGACACCAGCTGCCTGGGTCATCTAGGAGGCAGAGAGGGGGAGAGCAACCCTGGGCGGTAAAGGGAAGTGGGGAAGGAGAAGAGAAGGAGGAGAAGGAGGAGGAGGAGGAATGGGGAGGATAGAAAGAGCGAGGGGAGAGAAAGTGAGTTGTTTTAGTCCAGTTGTGAAGATTTGAATCCCAGTTCAGAGCTCTCGGCAAAGGCTTGCTGGGATACCTCATTCCCTGTCTTGTGCAAAGGTCTGTGATTGGGGATGTGGTGTGCTCAGTGGGCAGGGCCCCTCCCCTGGGCTGGATCCGCCTCTCTTATCCCCCAGATAAATTACTAGTGTCCTCACTAAATTCCTCGGCTTTCTCTCTCCCTCTCTCTCTCCCTCTCTCACACAATCTCACTCCCTCCCTCAAACACAGGCAAAGCGGGGTTGGGGGGCGGGAGGGCGGGGATCCTCTCTGGACTGGTATTGTGCCTTAGTCCTGGGCGGGGAGGGAAGGGGAGGAAAATACTGGCGCCCCTTCTCTCCTACGCCGCCTTGAAATAGATTTGAGGAGCTGCCCTTCTTCCCCCCCTCCCCCCCTTTCCTGCTGGTCGTTTGGCATCTTCCAGACCATGTCCACTGGGTCCCTCAGTGATGTGGAAGACCTGCAGGAGGTGGAGATGCTGGAGTGCGATGGCCTGAAAATGGATACCAACAAAGAGTTTGGGGCGTCCACCGAGAGCAACGAGGAGGGATCCAATGGCGAGAATGGCTCCCCTCAGAAGGGGAGAGGGGCCTCGGGCAAGAGGAAAAAAGCTCCCCCCAAGAAGAGCCCTTTAAATGGAGTGAGCCAGGAGGGAAAGCAGGTACAGAGAAATGCTGCCAACGCCAGGGAAAGGGCGAGGATGAGGGTCCTTAGCAAAGCATTCTCCAGGCTTAAGACCACCCTACCCTGGGTGCCCCCAGACACCAAACTTTCCAAACTGGACACCTTGAGGTTGGCCTCCAGCTACATTGCTCACCTGAGGCAGATCCTGGCCAATGACAAGTATGAGAACGGCTACATCCACCCAGTCAACTTGGTAAGTCAGAGTCCGCCGGGGGACAGGCGGTTCGTGCGTGTGCATGGGGAGAGGTGGGCGAGGAGCTGGCATGGGGCTTGTGCAGGGACAAAACTTCGCTGTGCTTCTCACAGAGAGCCTGGTGCCAGTGGGGTGGAAAGCAGCGTTGTACAAAGAGACAGGCTCCTGCTACCCTGCTCTCCTGTACCAAGCCTCCTAGGCCCCTTCTGCTGCTCCTTCCAGGAGACAGGCAGCCATGCTGGCCACAAATAAGCAGGGGCAGGCTTTACACTTTACTGCCCCAGAAACGATTGAGAAACCACAGAAGGTTGTTGGCAGCTTTCTACCTGCAAGTGGACAGGTATAGGAATTTGGGTAAAAAAGGGTGTGTTTGAGGAAGGACCCACGATTTATTCTTATCCTGTGTCTCTACCCTAATATTTCTTGACACAATACTGTCTCCAAGCCCTAGCTTTTTAAAGGCAGGACCCTTGGGGTTCTGTGCTCAACTGCTCAGTTTTGCTGCATCCAGGACATTTCTCCTATCCTTTAAACTGACACAGGAGAAATAAATACCAGTGCAGACTCCCCAGAGGAGGTGTCTGCCCCAGGCACACTCCACAATGCTTCTCCCTGGGCTGTGTGGTGTCCCTCCTGCTGCTCCCACCACATAAAGTTTTCCTGAGCAGCCCTGGATCTCCTGACCATACCCGGCCGACAGAAATATCCAGTTTCCAGCTCTAAAAATATGTACAAATGATGTAAACTTGGGGCAAGCACGATCTGCCTGGGCTCTTTTTAGACACACAGCCTTTACACTGCCCACACGTGCAGACCCTGACTCATAAAGGGATCACAGAGGGGAGCTGGGGACATTTCACTGAGGTCAGGCTCTGCCTTTAGAGCTCTGGACTCTGGGGGGAAGTACATTACCCGCTGTGTCAGCTGCTAAGGGCCTGAGAGATAATTTTTGATTAAAAACAAAACCCTCAGTGCAACAACATAGGGGAAAAAAAAAAAAAAAAAAAAAAAAAAAAAAAAAAAAAAAAAAAAAAAAAAGAAGAAAAAAATAAAACAAAACCAGCACCTAATACAGATATAACCTCCCTCCTCTTCCGCACAGAGGCACAGCAAAACATTGTCCCCGAGCGGCGGGAGGGCAGGGAGAGCGGCCGTGGCTCCGAGCAGCTCCTGAGGCTCGGGGTCCCCACGCGGGTCCCGGCCAAAGGCGGGGGGAGGCGCGGCTGCGGCGGGGTGCGATTCTGCCGGGGCTATGTGAATGTTCCGGAGCCAGGCGGCTCCTTTCTCCCTCCTTTCTGCCGCGTATCAGACGGGCTTCGCCGCCCCGAGGACGCCCGGTGGGGACCGCCGGGGCTGTGAGGGGAAGCGGCATCAGCCGCCGGAGAAAGGCAAAAGGGTCCTGGCCGGAGCCAGCGGCAACTGCTCCAGCCTGAGCCCCGCTGAGCGCTGCCCGGAGTGCACTCAGGTGGAGAACGCCGCGCTCGGTCCCCCCGGACGCTCCCGGGCCGGACCCGCTGGCGATACGAGCGTTGCGATGTGCATTTCTCCATATGTAACCCCCTTCCCACTCGTGTCTTTTCCTGGCTACAGACCTGGCCTTTTATGGTAGCCGGCAAACCCGAGAGTGACCTGAAAGAAGTGGTGAACACAAACCGCTTGTGCGGCCCGACGGCATCCTGAGCCCCCGGCCGGGCCAGCAGCGCCCAGCCCGGCCCGGCGCGGCCGTGGAGAGGGCGGAGGGGCGGGCAGGGACCCGCCCGGCCCCGGGCCCGGCCACAGCCACGGGGAGAGCCGCTCTCCCGGCGCAGAGGAGAACAAATGTGCCCTAGCAAAGACTCCGTCCACCCCGAGAGATCCTGACTCTATTTAACTTTATTAAATGCGTGTACAGTCGAGTGTCCTGCAACCACAGCCTTGCTGGTTCAAGAGCTACTAGAGAAAAGACAGAGATCAAACAAAACCTACCCCGCGCGTATCTTTTGTCTGAGACCTGTGAAATATGTAGATGCCTAGAAAAACTGACTTTGACAGTCATCTCTATGAAGTAATTCACTCTAAAAGATATATAGATATATTTTCTTCAAGCAGATTCTGCTCTATTTCTGTGAATAAACCTTCCTTTCTACTGAACACGGAGCGGTGTTAAGTGTTGGTTTGAGACTCTGGGGCTCGGCGGGGAAGGACTGAGCCTCCGCCGCTGCACGAAGCGGCTGGGATCCCGCTGCGGGCACAGGGGGTCTGTTGTCCGGAGCTAAAGCCCTGGAGAGAACCCCTGGGGGAGGGGGAGCCCGGCCCGAGCCCGCAGCCCGGCGCCCGCTCCGCTCCGCGGCCACGGGAGCAGAGATCTATTGATGAACTACAGTCGGTCCTCAGCGCCGGGAATTTTTAACTTAAACATCTCCTGTCTATCGATCAGCGCGCCCGCGGGAGATGAGGCTGAGATAAACAGGAGTGCGGGGCGCTCCCCCTGCACCGGCAGCGGCCGCCGGCAGCTGATGCGCCAGATCCCACCGCGCTGTTTAATGTTTCAGGGTTATGACCGCACTGTTTACAAGATGTCTTCGGTTATTTATACTGTTATTATTAGCAGAGGGGCTTTAAATTTCCGCCTCACTTGCTCTTTCAATACCATCCCTCGGTTCCGTTTGATACCTGGGTACTTTCTCGCCGAAAGCAGGAGAGGGGCAGCAGGGGCTGCAGGGCCGTCTCCCGGCCCAAGCCCTCCGTCCCCGCTGGTTGCGGGGCCCGGGGCTCGGTCACAGGCAGAGCGGGGCCCACAGACCCTCCCGGGGCTCCCTTCCCTTCCCCGGGTATCCCCCGCAGGCCCGTGTTGAGCTGCCCCGGGCACCCGTGCAGCCTGGATCGTGTTCATTCTCATCCCCCACTTTCCCCCGAGATAACTGGACGAGGTGGCGCGTCCTCCAAGTGACCCAAATTCACCAGCCGGGTTCATGCGTGGGCTAGGTTAGGTTTAATTAAAGCAGCTCGCTGTGAACAGAGGGCTGTGCAAACATCTCGGCCCTCATTATGAAAAGGGCCAGGACCTGCTGTATCATCCTAATGGCTGTGAAGGGGAGAGCTGTTTAATTTCACTTTTGCGCAGCTTTATCTCCACGCCGCACAATTAAGAGCAGACCTCTTGTGCCTGGCCTAACCATGAGCAACTTCATGTTGTGGACGGGACTGCGCCAGGTGGGATGCAATCTTACACACAGGGGCTCGACTGACTTTGTGGCCACAGACCCAGGACAGACGCTGAAGAGACGACGAGCGGCTGCGGTTACCGCAGCTGAACAGGCTGATTTGCTGATTTCTTTGCCCAAGGCACTGGGAAATTCAGTGGGAATTGCTGGTCTGTTAAAGGGAGACAGAACAGAGGCCCCACGGCCTTAAGCTGAGCACAGGTGACTGATACAGCAAACATGCATTTTAACCTCTAAATTTATTCACTGAATTAAATCTAACCATTGGAATTAACCACTCAAAATCTCAACTTAAATCCATTAACTAATGCCTGGTCAAGACTCACAGCTAGGTGCCGATTTCCTTCTAGAAAGCAGAAACTGATACGCATCTGAGATATGCATAAAATTGAGTTAAATTCTGAATATTCTAACACACACTTCTTTGCCACCCTGTCTTGCAATGCTTGCTAACTGCACTCAGCATCTCCCCACCTAATTAACCATATGCAGTGTTCATTCACCACCTGAAATACAACATTCAAGAAAGGGAAGGGAGGAATACAGTGGTACCCTGTGAAATGTGAGGAACACAGCTATAACCATGTGCCCAAAGCTGCAGGAACAGTAAGTGTTGAAGATGCTTACTGTGTAAACACCGGCAGTAGACACCAGTGCTTCTCGTACTGCTGCTTGCTTTGTGTATCAGCCTACATTGCAAGTCTCTTGGGGACTAAACTATTCCTAAGGCATCCTGCACCTTCCTCAGTCCTCGCCTCTGAGCAACAGTTCAGCAACAAAGAAACAAAAAGCAACAAGAAATAAACAAATGCAATCACCAGTACACAGAAAGGTAAATAATGACTTTACTCTAATAATGACTTTACTCTAACTGTAAAATAATTAGTGGCTTTATCTCAATTTTGAAGACAATGAGCATATTTCCAGAGGCATTTATGTGGCTGGAAACTCCTGGTCCAGTGATCTCATGTGTTAAGGGCACAGACCTGACAGTAATGGCACAGTGCTGGCAGCTGGCTTCAACAGTCCAAGTTTCTTAGATGAATTAAGAGTTCTAGTACGCACTTCAGGAGAACAATGAATGAAATTATTCTACCCTGCTGCTGAGTACAATTTTACTGCAAAATATTTGCAAACAGAAAATGTATGTTTAGTCTGACTGAAGCAATTTATACTTTCTAAAGGGACTCACAAATGTGCTAAGGAAAAGAGGCAACAGGTTTAAATATTGATGTCAATGATTTTAAAGAAAATATTTTGTTTGCTTTCTTGCTTTTCTGTACAAAGTAATGCATTTTAATATTTACCAAAATATACCCCTTTTTCATGTGGAAAAAAAGTTGACTTGGTTTATCTTTCTGTATCTACATGGATGTAGATGCAGCTGTGTGAGTGTCTGTATACATTCCCTCCTAGTAATGTTTGAACTCATTGCCTGATTTCAGCTAGATTTGACAGAGGTCTCAAAGATAACTAAATTACTATAATTTTTAATATTTGTGTGTGTGTTTGTGTGTGTGAAAACAGGCAGCTGAGTAAAGAAAAAGTCTATAAATTTTGCAGTTGGAGGAAGGGTTTGATCAAGAGCTCAGCCTTTATTGGATTCGAGAGCATATAGAGTAGTGTCAGCTGTAGATGAAGCTCTAAACACTGCTTCAGTCACAGGATACAAGTTCATAGAAAACTTGCTTATGGACCTACATGTTTTAAGATAAGAACTCTATAAAAGTAGTTTAGTTCTATTTGATTTTAATACTAGTATTTTTGCTTGTTTGTTTGTTTCTTTGTAAAGAAACCAGTTTCAACCCATCTACTTCATGACCATTTTTCAATTCAGCTAGAGACTAGCAAATCCTTTATTTGCAGCTCTGACTCAGTGCTCAAGCTCCCCGGTTTGGTGCTGACATTGTACTCCTTCGAACAAACTTTTACAGTCTGTAAGATCTTACAGAAAATACCTTTTAGGCTTATCTTATCCTCTCACTGAGATGGAAATCTGCCAGCCTGAAGCATTGGCATAGCAAGAAACCCACTTTGGAGACACCTGTAAAATGCCGTGCTGCTCTGGGCACTGACTGGGCCAGCAAGGCCACAGTGCTGGTCGTGCCCTCAAACTTCAAGGTGCATAAGGGAACATGTTGCAAGATTGCTTATTCTTTAAGTGCCTCCAAGGTAAAAATTCCCAGCTCACCTCAGAAAATAAAAGACACAGAAAGTCTGTGTGGTTTCTTCTGTAGGGAAGCTGTTTTGAATCCTGGACATAATGATAAGATCACAAGCACATATATTCGCTTGACATATTTATATTTGTAACCCCTCAGTTGCGTCTGCCTGGAAAAAACTTGCCTCCTTTTAACAAATCATATATATTTTTTAAAAGACAATTTTTGCCAAAACCCTGTTGTCATTTCCTCTCATTATAATTTGTAGTAAAAAAATAAAAATATGCAAAATAGTAAAGAAATTAACTAATTGCAGTTTCTAAACTTTCAAAAAGAGAACAAAACTTACACATATCTGGTGTACAAGTGGACATAATCTGATAAAATTGCTGGGTATTTTAATTTTTGTCTGGATATCTGAATGCAATTAGCACTCACAGTCTTGCAAAAGGGACAGGACTACAGAAGAAATTTCAATTACATTGACATAAATCTCAATGAAATTGAAATTTGTCGCAGCAAACAACTAAGCATCCTGTAATTGCCGTGTATATATACTCCTGGAAAATCCTCCATACAGAATTCCTTTCAACAGTCAAACGGTTTGCATTCATTGTTCAGGCCCATGTAGCACTGACTATTCCTGTATTAAGGCGGTGCTATCAAATGCAGACCCACAGGGTAAATACCAACTTGTGCTCACTATTCAGCCACAGATTGCTTCATGCTCTTCAGCCCAGCATGGTTCATGGATAGGAAGTGGCACAACCAGTAATGATGGCACTTTTTTGCCGTTAGTGCTGCAAAGCTACTGATGTGTTATGGCTTGGGAAATTTCTGCAATTCTGAGATGCCATAGGTCTGACCTAAAAGTTATGCATCAGGAAGGATGGGGAAAAGCCATGCGTTACCTTTGAGAGGACTGTTGCCAGCAGACTGCAAAACCAGCGAAGTTCTGCAAGTACCTGGTTTCTCTCCAGACACTGGTGTCTCTGAGTATAAAACTGACTTACTTTGAGTAGGCCCAGGCATGCAAGTCATCCCATTTCCCAAATGTGGCACGGACATACGCTAAGGTCACAACAGTCCAGGGATGACGCACTTTCTTGCCTTAGAGTTTTGCCCTTAAACTGAAACTTGTAAACAGATGAAACGCGTTTTCAAGCCAGTGCGCATGCGTGCACTCACTTACACCATCCTCAAAGACTCCTTGCAAAGAAAAAAAAGACCATAACAAAAGCAAGAAAATAAAAACCAGTGCAAATCCTTCCTTCACTTTAAATTTTAAGAGGTCCTTCCCTTTGAGCAAAGAAAAAAATCCAATCCTTATTTAGACCTCAGGCTGTTGTGTAAACTATTAGAACATATCCAATTGTAAATATGGATTATCTACAGTCCTGAGTTTTCTCTTGGTTGTTTACAAGTTGTTTAAAAAACAAGGCTTAGAAATGCTAGGGAAAGAAAGCAAGAGTATAGCTACACAGCCAGGAGACAAGAAGAAAGGGAGAAAAAGGCACTCTTCCTCTGATTACTACAGCTCAGTCCTTGCGGCAGGATGGGTTCGGAAAGGGAGGAACTATCAGCAGCTCCATCACAGACGGGTGGAGCCAGACCACCGGGGAGATGGAAACCAGGAGGTTGAGAACTGCAGCTGCCTTTTCCTGGGAGGAACATCTGTGACAGCCTGCACAGCAGCAGCAGGGGAGGAGGAGTGGGCATAGGCAAAGAGCGTTCCCAGGGATGTGCTCACACAGATAACTGTCCCTGGATGGTTTCCCAGGCTGCTGCAGCAGCACTTCCCCCCTGCCCCCCTCCCCATCAGGGAGGAGGCAAAGACCATCATGTGGGACAAGCAGTTGAAGTGTCAGGGCGGCCTCTTGCTGCAGCATCCTGTTTCCTGTGATGCTTTTTGATGGCTGAGGTGACCAGAATAGGAACAGTTCTTTCTCGCCGATAACATGTTGTTTTTTTCTTACATAGGGACTTTTACACTCTTGGCATCTCAGAGTCAATACAAAAATTATACAGAAGACAGGAGTCATCTTGCAGCATTTGGCTGTCCCCTCATGACCAAATGTTTTTCTACAGGAGGCCACTATCATTATACAGATGGGAAGAAAAAGAGATGACATATGACTGGCTGAAGGTTCACACGTAAGTTTGGAAGAGGTTTAGGGCACCAGCTTTTCTGGTGCACAAACCTGTGGGCTGTTCTCCTAGGCACACTGAAACCACCAAGGATGTTTGCTCTTTGAACTCACTACAAAGATAGGTGTGGGGAGTGATCCTCTCAGGCTGGATATTTACATCTACACTTACTAGAATAGATAAACCAGGCTATGGATCATGCTCTCCCTCCAACAGTCAGTGCTGTGACTGGGGACACATCCACACAGACCTGAGTTTTATTCTTCTCACCAAAGGTTAAGAACAGTCCCTGGCATATGCTGCTCCAAAATCATGCTTGGATCCTTGCTGGGGAAAAGTCAGGCAGGTCAAAGGGATAGCAAGGATCCTGCTAAAACCCAAGTGCAAAGAAAGATAAGCCTCAGCCTTGTTTTATTTATCAGTGTCACTGCAGCCTCCGAAGCTACAGCAACTGAGATACTCGATGCCTTTGCCTCACCTCAGTCTCACACTCTTCTTCTTGTTTTCTAGATCAAACTGCTTTCTTCTTTTATGGGCCAAAAATTCTTAGTGGGGACTGTCTTTGCTATTTTTATCTCATTACTAATATATAAGAAGACTAAAGGTCACTAGGAGCAAGAGGCCAAGTTCAAGAACAAACTTGAGTTTAAACAATATTATACCTTTAATTATGGTACTGAAAACTTCTCTTCATTTGTTACCTTTTCTACCTGAGTTATGAGTTGCCTGACACCAATATTTGACATATGCCCTCACAGTATCTCTTTCTCACCATTGCCAATTAACATCAGGTTAACCTCATCCCAAGATCTGGAATTGAGATTATTCCTCTGCTTAAATTCATGGGAAGAATTCAGACAGCCAGTAGGTGCTGTCTGTGCATGCTTAACATCATTCTGCTGGGGTAGGAAGGAAGCTGAACTGGGGATCCGAGGCCAGCACCCCCAGTTTGGCTACAGATACAGGGAAGCTGCTGAGGAACCAATGTTACAATCTTCTTACAGATTTTTCTTTCTCATTTCCCTCACACTCAGTTTTCTGATTCTACTTTCACCAAACTTCTCTCTTACTGCCAACAGAAGTCAGCATGCATAATACGTAAATACCATTCAGTCATACAGGCTGAAACTACAGACATGTATGAAATTATTGTAAAGTTTACTAAAAGAAATCTCATTCTGATAGTTTGACTTTTATGCTGAGGTACTTTACTGCCATTCTTAATATGCTTACTTTATATTAAATAGTATGCCTAGAAATATATATTATGCAATATACAGATATACACACTATGTAATATATATATCATATAAAAAAGTGATATAAATATTTACATACTATGTAGTAACTATATTTATCTTTTCTATAAACAAACATATAAAATAATACATATTATAAAATTAAACAATGTTCGAATATTGTGGAGCTGGTATAAGTGCCACTTACAGCAGGGAGGTAACTGTTCAACAGCAGTGGCACGACTTATCATACAGAGGTGTGAGAAGGCACAGGTGAGTTTACTGTTTCACCTGATAAACTAAGCCCTGGAGAAATGATTCCCTCCCTGACTGACTTCTTGCACATTCCCTGATGGCTGCCAGCCTGGGAGATGTCTCATAATTAACCTGCAGTATCATGTTTGCAGCTGATAACCATTTCACACAAGATCATTTCCATGGAACATCCATGACACTGGCTGCTCTTCAAACACAAATACTGTAGTGCAGTCTTCCACTCAGACACCACAGTATTTACAACACAGCTGCATAAAATTCTCCAGGCAGCCTTCACTGTGGGCTGCCTCAAGGGGCCATCCAGCTTTCTTCCCCTACACTTCCCAAACTCTGCCTTGCACAGGATCTTATCTGATTGAAAGTTGCACAGGATCTTATCCGATTGAAAGTTAATCCTGTAAAAATAGAAAAATCCAGACAATCAAGCATTTGCTTCAGTCTGATGAGTGATTTCCATTTACAGAAACCTGCAGCTACAGCTTAATAACAACATAATGAAATTGCATCTTCATTCAGTCTCACTGCTGTAATTATTGAACAAAAAAAAAACATGTGCAGTGTCCTGAAGTTCAGTTACCTTGTTTTTACTGCACTCTTACTGATAGTCCCAAGCAGCCCACGATTCCACGCTGCAGAATGCCCAAGCATAGGAAACATCCTCCTCACATCTCCCTCTCCTGTTTACTTCCCAAAGAAGAGATTGCAAAATAAAGGCATAGGAGAACAAAATCATGTAGTAAGGAAGTGACAGTGTCAGAAATGGCCTCTTCTCTGTCTGATGTCATACAGCACCTGGTAACTTAGAAGCTCATGAAGATCCAGATCCCTGACATCTCAGTCGTACTAGTGGAGGAAACCATGGAGTCAGGTTATAGTTGCGTGGAGGAATGCAGACCAGGAGGAGGAGAAGGCAAAGAGGACAACCAGTTTTGTAAACTATATAGGTATAGAATAAAATTGCAGTACAACTGATAAACTTACAAGTCAAATTAGGTAGATGCCAAGTCACCTTATTTGCATTCCACATTAATGTGATCATAGCTACTTGCTTACATTTGCACATTTTTCCAAATATATATCTAAAGATGCAATCTTCAGAACATGTCCTAGTCTAAACAGGAAAAACTCAGGCTGACAAAGCAGTCAAAACTTTGAAATGATAAGGGTTCATCTCTTCATCAGCAAAAATAATTTTCTTAACATCCAGGAACGACTGCACTATTCTGAGGAATATGTGCTAGAAAAGGTTATAACCTGAAAAGAGGAAGCATGTGGAGACAGTGGTAATGTGTGCTTGCAGACATTTTGTTTTGAATTTCTGTAGACCTTTAAGGTTATGCTGAAAAAAAAAAAAAAAAAAGCTTAGTCAAAATTCAAGCAAAATCAGGGTTTATAAAGATTTTCTTCATAACTTGCCTATGTGATGAGCCATTCAGAAAAGAATAAATCAGCATCTGTTGTGATACAGTTATCCAGAACCTGAAAGAACTGTCAGAGTGAACACATCACAACACTTTACCCCACTTTGGCTGTGTAATTGTAATGACTCAGAGCCCGAAACCCATAAAGAACAAAACCAGCCTTAAGGCACTCTGTAAAAATGCTGGAGATACCGTGCAGAGTTACCGAACCATGGTAAATTCAGAATCCTGGTATCAAAACCTTGCTTGCTTGCCTGTGTTCACCCGAAGGCGGTGGATCGGCGTGGATCCGTGTCTGTAGGAAGCCACAGGGTGGCAGCGCTGCCCCACGCCGGGGCGCAGCCAGCCTGAACAGGAGAGCGAAACCACTTACTCCCAGCTCATTTGAAGTCAGAACTTGGAATGCTTATTTTTGACAAGCGAACCTAGTCATGCATTTCAAGGATTAAACTGAATCTAGCAGAAGAAAACACGCCAACTCTGAAGAAGTCAAAATTTAAATTTGATGCTGTTCCTTCTATCCTAATTAAAGCTATTTTGCTACCACGTCATATCAGCAAAGTACATAATTACAGAACCTCAGTTTCAGAAAATTGTCAGTTCAGTGAATACTCTGCAGTAAACACCCATATAAATACACATTTATATAATTTTTATAGAAAGACCGATATTCTTTATAAATCTGAGAACTTGACATCTGTTTCATTTGTCAGTCTGGGTGGTGAGTCCCTTAGTGGGCGAAATTGCAGGCACATTCCTGGGCTCTCATTTGAAGCCACAAGAGCTTTTCCAAGAGAAAATGTAAGTGTAGCTGAAAGGTAGCTCACCACACGCTCTATTCCCTACAGACAGCACAGGTGGGACAGTGCCAGCTTTGGAGGAAAGTCCTGGACAGAGAGAACCAGTGCCATCCAGGCATTGTGTCCACATGTCCCACTGTGTCCACATGTCCCACTGTCTGCCCTCTAAGCGTGTACTCACTGTGCAAAGATGAAACAATCTGTGCATTGAAAGAGTGCAAAGCAGCAGTTTTACTTTAGTCGTTTTAACATTAGAATCACAGAAGAAAAAAAAAAAAAGTACTGAGAGCCTTGCAGAACTCAAGGGACTCGGGCATATTTGAGACTTCTCAGTCACCTGCTCATATCTTTGTTTCACTTGGGCATACATCAAGCTCACACAGGTTACTGCTGGACGATCCCTTCACAATACCAAATAAAGTCACTTCAAATTTAACTAACTAAAATTAGAATAATTTCAAATACAAGGGGCAGTGACCAGAGTCCTGCTGCAGTGCACCGTGCCTGTATGGAGCAGCACTCCTGTGCTGTTGTGGGAGCACTAAGGCCTGCTGGCTCCTGCCAGACCAACGCTGAGCACTGGGTTCGGTCAGAGGCCAAGGGGCTGCAGCAGGCTAAGGATGTGCCGGGGCAGCGCCCCACAGAAATGCCTGGGGCGGGCCACGAGTGTCCACAAAGGCCCGAGCTGAAAACTGCATCAGCTCTCCAGAGGCTTCGCCGGCAAAGGCGTTGCCTTGGCCGTGGTGCAGCTGAAGGCTGTTATCAGCTTTACAAGCTTTAGAACACGAGACAATGGCAGAAACCGATGCACAGGAAATTCCAGCTGAACGTGAGGAAGAACTTCTCTACTGTGCGGGTGACCACGCACTGGAACAGATTGTCCAGAGAGGTTGTGGACTCTCCCTCACTGGAGATGGAACAGGTTGTCCTGAGAGTGTGTGGACTCTCCCTCTCTGGAGATACTCAAGAACCATCATGGACAACCCTCTGCCATGTGCTCTGGTACGACCCAGCTTGAGCAGGGAGGTCGGGCCGGACGACCCGCTGCTCTCTGTGCCGAGGTGCCCGTGTCTGTGTCTCTGTGCCCCCGAGCGGGGCGGCGCAGGGCAGGGCAGGGCAGGGCGGGCGGGTCCCGGGCGCTCGGCGGCTCCGGGGGCGGCGGCGGCGGAAGCGCTGCGAGCGCGGCCCCCTCCCTCCCCTCCTCCCGCCGCCGTGACTTCCGGCGGCCGCTCTAGCCGCGCCGCGTCTATGCCCGCGGCGCTGGGGGATGTTTATTGTCGCCGGGAGTCGGCCCAGCACCCGGAACGCCGCCGGGCCACCGGCACCCACCGACCGGCACCGCGCTGCGCCAGCCCTGCCCTGCCCTGCCCCGACCGCCGCCCGCCCGCACGGTAACGGCCGCCGCCCGCCGCCGGGCCGCGCTCCTCCTCCTCCTCCCCCTCGCCGCCGCCTCGGGTCCGCGGGCCCGGCCCGGCAGGAGCCGCCGCCGTTGGGCCCCCGCGTCCCGCCGCTCTCCGCCCGCCCGGCCGAGGTGAGAGAGGCGGCGCGGGGCCTGCCCAGCCTCGCCGCGGCCCGGCCGTGCCTCCCGCCGCCGTGCCGATGGCGCCCGGGGCCGGCGGTGTGCGTGGCCGGGCAGGGAGGGGAGGGAGGAAGGGGCAGGGCGTCCTGCGGGGAACGGGCCGTGCCCGGGCCCGCCCGGCCCCGAGGGCTCTGCGGCGGCCCGTGCCCCGCGGCGGCCCCTGCCCGCACAGCCGGCGCGGCCGAGCTCGGCGTGGCCAGGCCGCCCCGCCGCCCGCGCTTTGTTCCTGCCGGGCTGCCCGCACAAGTTTCGGGCTGGGGTTGAGCGGGGAGAATAAATAGTTTTTTGGCCAGAGCGTTGTAACGCTGGGGCATGTAGGGCTTTGAGTGAGATTCCCAGCAGCGGGAATGGGAAGGGTACGCGCTCTTCCTCAGCTAGGACGTGCGAATGGTAAAAATGTTTGATTGAGAGGGGGTGAAAGGCTTACCCGTTGCCTTAAAATATTTTGTTACAGCCAAACATTTTTACTTTTCTTACGACGTTTCATCATTTTGGAATGGCCACCAAACTTGTTGGTTCATACTTTTGTCATGCTTGCGATTATTTTCTACATAATATAATGACCAAAAGGATTCTTCTTAATGCTTGGCATTCAGGTAGTATTCCTGGATGTTCTAAGGGAAAGATGGCACAAACTTTAGTTCAAGTGTGTCTTGCTTTGAGTGTGAATGCACGTTTTGATGAGAGAAAGATTTGAGGAAAATGGCGTGTCATGAATTATTTAAAGTATGCTTTCTTGTCTTGCCCTATACACTGTTTGGTTTTAATTTTGCAAATGGATTTGTGTTGGATGACCCCATGGAGATGCAGCAGGCTTATCCAAGAGCAAGCTTGAAGTCCTGCTTGCTTATGATATAGCTGATGTTGTCACTCTGTGCATGGATCTCATTGAACAAATCCCTGCTTTGATACTGGCTTTGCACGTATTTGAAAATTTTCTCCCCCAAAATATAAATAGTCATGACTCTGCAAATCCTGAAAGGTGAGAACAGTAGCTTCAAGATGGCCTTTAGCTTTAGGCACAGTTTAACTTGCCATTGCAGCAGAAAGTTGCAATGCATGCCCCACTAGCTTAGTGACTGGAACTAAGAAAGTTGTTTGGAGCAGAGGAGGTTCTGCACTAACAGTAGTAGCTGTGTTGCTCTTGGTTTCAGGCAGTCATCCACCAGCCACTGTACCATACTGTGTTTAAGGATTCAAGCAAATTTCAGAGATCTGTCATCTCCAGGGTTTCATATGGACCTGCTTCCTGAGGGGCTGAACACAAATCTTTAAAACTACATCTTCAGTGGAAGGATGTAATCATCTCTCCCCGTTCCTGACAGGCTTTATTTATTCTCCATTCTCATATGGAAGCGTCCTGCAGAGGTTCATGTTAACTTCTTCAAAGATGCCTTTCAGGCATTAGTTTGACAAATGTATACTTACACAGGAGTGACCAATATCCCTTCAGCTGGGCTGTTGGAATTGTTCGTGGAGTTGGTCAGTTTGTGAATTGCTTTGGAGAAAGCTAAAAATAACCAGTAAAAGTTGCTTATACTTAGAGTGCTGGTGAAAAAGGTGTTTATTAAACTGTTCTGACATTAACATAACCATTGTTAGATATCCCGCGTCTACCTTTATAGCTCTGAGTTTATTGGATCAAAGGAGTCAAGAGCTTAAAATAATACTTTGTTTATATACCCCATCCCAAGTGCCTTTCCTTTTTCTTTGATGATGGTGCTGTGGTTGGTTTGGAAGTTTCTGAAGACAGAGTGCTGGCTTTTTTAAGATTGTAAGATTTCCGTGCAGGGTGTTTTGTCTTCACGTGTGTTTATAGAGTATCTAAAATAGCATGTCTATGATTCTAACAGTGGATGTAGAGGTAATGCTCTAACAACTTGAGTGTTCACTCCTCCCTCCAAAGTATTTCTTATTCTGTGGAGTTTCTCTAGTTTCAGTGCAGGATACATTACAGTGTCAAATATCCTTGCATTAGCTTTTGTTGATTTATTTTTATGTAAATTATCATGCTTGAGCTATCTATTTTTTTTTTCCCCTTAGGGTAATATTTCAGATGTATCCCTGAAATCTATGTTGAAGAGAAAGAACAGTCTTCTAAAAATTCCCTGATAAAGCAAAATAATGCAAACTTCTGCAGAGATGTATTTAAACTTGTTTCCTCTGTCAGGATAGATTGTGTTGTGCTGGTGCAAAACAACTTGAAATCAAAGTTAGCTGGTTTCTTGTGTTGGAGAAAGTAAAAGGAAGTACATAATTTAAAAGAAATGCTGTACATGTAGGCAAATTATTTTCAAATTTAACCTATTATTAAATTAGCATTAGCTAGCACAATGTCATTTTTAGAAATGAGATTTACACTGCCAGAATTTTACAGTTCAGATGAGAGAACCTTCAAAGGGCAAAATTAATCAACAAAACCTAAGCTGAGCTCAATAAAATCAACTTAAGCATTTGCAAATCCAGCACTGGAGAGAACCAGATATTTGGTTTCTACTCAGCCTCTCTGTTCTGCAAGTGTAACTCCATAAGTATGGAATATAAATATTCTTCTATGCAAGGAGCACTATTTCCCCCATTTTGCAGAAAAGATATGGAAATGCAGAAATTCAGGTTTTGGGAAAAACCAGTCAGTGCTACAGTACTGTGTGTGAACAGCAGAGAATACAAGAGACAGCTGGGAAAGAGGAGGATCAGAATGTTCCAGCTGGTCATGCTTGCTGGAGATATGCGTAAATAAGAGCAACATCTTTCTTTCTTGGACATTGCTAGACCTTTTTTGGAAACATGTTCTTCAGATTTTTTATTTTTTTTATGTAGTACATGTATTTTTATATTTTAAGAGAGTTTAAGTTGCTTTTGTTCTCATTGTTCCTCTGAATTTGAAATTATTTAAGGCTTCCAAAAGAAAGGTAGCAGGACATCTCCTCTGTAGATTATTTTTTCCTTTGTTGTAAGGGGTGAGACATTCAAATGAATGCTTAAATCAAAGATTGTGATATGTTAATGCTTTCTTACTGCTTGATCACAAGTGTCCAAGCCTAGAAGCATTTTGATTTACCAAGTCTTTCCAAACCATGCCTTGAAAGAGTTTTAAAATCGTGTTTGTAGGCTTAACAGGTGTGTTCAAAGCATTGACATAATATATATAATTTCAAATTAAAAAGCCCCTCCCTTAGTGTCTGTTGTCATGAGTTTTCAGAACATGGCTAATTAAAATGGGGGCACACCACTGTAATCCATGTAATTTTTCTCCTCTTAATATCCATGCAACTAGATTGTACTTCTAACCAAGACACATTGTAGTTGCTGAAAACATCCTTACTGACAGCTCCACAGCAGCCTTTTTGCCTTAATAATAGATCTTTTCCTTTTAAATTGTAATTTTCCTCTCTTTTCAACCACTTTTTCCTTTGTTCTGGGTGAGCACATGACTTTTCTCCCTGGATCCTTTTAAGATAAGCCATGTTTTATGGGGACATTATCATACAATCCTATGGTTTGCCTAGATGTTAGCAACCTTTCAATTGTGTTATGCACAACGCTGACGTTCTTTTAGAATGTAGAGGCTGAGTGTGCCAGCAGATGCTTGCTCATACTTGAGAGACACTGCTGATTGGAGGTATCTTGTTGACAATCTTTCCTGAGTTCCAGTGAATGAACTCAGCCAGGACTTGGGGCCAGGGTGGAAAACAAATGCCTCTCTGAAGATGCCACGGGTTCCAGCTCCATGCTGGCCCTGCCTGCATGCCATTCAAAATCTGCACATGTGCTATCTTTGGATCTGGTGCCATAAATTACTTGTCCAATCTGTAGTAGTCCATCAAAACCAGATGGGATAAGTAATTTCTAACTTTGAGGATTCATGTAATTTTTGGTTCAATAAAAAAGATTAAAAAAGAGATCTGGGAGTACTAATTAGTTACTGTTTGTTCTCTTCTTTGCCTGCATTCCCTCCACCCCCACATGTAACCTTTGGTTTTTCTGTTTTCCTCTTGCTGTTTCTTCATCTCTTTTCTGTATTATCATCCATCTTGCCTTTTCTTATATTGGACAAGCCAACAATTACAGAGTAATTCTTTCAGCAGGGAGCAAGCTGCAGAGTGTAAGCAGTAACCACCACAGCAGCTGACCCAGTACATTGTGCACATCTGCCGTGTAGTTTGTTACTCCTGTGTTGTCAGTGAGTGGTAGTCAAAGAATGCACCTTGAGTTCTCAGTTACAGACTCTGGCATGATGTTTAGGAAGGCATAATCAGATAAAAATACTGATAATAACATTAATGTTGTATCTTGAAGATTTCCAATATAGAACATAAGGCCAGAACATTTAAAGTTATGTAAATACGTCATAGTCTGTTTAGGTGTGTTATTGTTCTTGATGTATCGTGTCCTGCTTCTTCTGTGGCAGTGACCATGTGGGGCATTTCACGTATGTGACAGTTTTTCTTTGATTTTGTTCTTTGCTTTCCTTTTTATTTATTTCAGATGAAATACTGCTAAAATGTTTATGTAAGTCCTTTTCACTGTATACCAATGATCCTGTTCTTGACCCTTCTCATTTCTTCACCTGCGATCTATTTGAGATACCTGCTGTCTTGGCTTTGTGTGGTTACAGAAGGGATTTGGTGTGTTCTTGGGGTGGGATGAGTGATAGCCCAGTTGCTGGTGTTAGGGTGTCTTTCCCAGCTGAGCTGTGTGTGAGGAGGGTCACCTTTGATGTGCATGGGCAGCCTGGATGTTTCCTGGGTGCCTTAGGTTTGCAGTGCATGCACTGGGCGGCCGTCCTGTGCCTCCAGTTACCCGTGCTTTTCCTCAGAAACATTCCATCTCACTCTGCCTGTGCAATGCCTTCCTGTGAGCAATGCAGAGGGAAAGTGTCCTGCTGCCACCAGGACATTTTGTGTAGTTTGCTTTAAGGTGTTACTGGGAGAGATGGGCCAAAAGTGCTGGATGAAGACTGGAAAGCTATGGTAGCAGGCTGTCTACAGACTACAGTTTGTGTAACTGGTGTTAGTTCAAAGTTATTCATAGGCTCATCCATTCCAACACAAATGTCAAACTATTCAGAATTATCAACTTCAGCAGTCAAAGAAGTGTATTTTCCTGAGGTGTCTAATGACATCCTCAAATGAGCTGAGGAAAGATCTACTGGAACTATGGAAGAAGTTTCAGTAATCTTTACAGTGTCTTAATATACTTAGTAAGAACTGTAACATATTTAACTGGCAATTTAAAATACTCTTATGCATATATGTGTGTGTATATGCACTTCATTTCTGTTAAGTCTGGCAACATGACTTTGAACAAGTTACCTCCTATTTTGTAGCGGGAAAGATGCAGACCTCCCCCTCCCCTCACACTGTTCAATGAGTCAGAGTGTAGTGACTTCTGCTTCTTGTCTCTTTTAAGGGGCAAATGTATACAATGGCATTAGTAAGCATTTTTTTATTGGTATGCTTAATTTTGTCATTTCTGCTTCTCAGGATGTGATCTTCGTGGTGAGCTGGTGGGAGAATTGAGTTGTAAATCACCCCAATGGATGCGGACAGTGATGTTGCACTGGACATTTTAATCACAAATGTAGTGTGTGTTTTTAGAACAAGATGCCATTTAAACTTGAGGAAGATTGCATTAGAGGGAGCAAATGTGATATACAAGCGTGATGTTGGGGTAAGAGATTCAGCATACCTCAATTACCTAGTTTTAGAAATGTTCCTTAAGCTAAACATTCTTCTGCCTAATACTTGTGTATGGTGGTTAGAGAAAAGCAGATTTTTTTTTTTCTCAATTTCTTTTGCTGTTGGTATTTAGTCACTAATACATTACTTGTATGGTAATGGGAGTGATGAAGTGCTGTCTCAGGAGACAGCTCTTGGTGAGGTGAATATTGTGTACAAGGTATGTGATGAGGCCTCTTACACCTCAGGGTCTGTTTTGCCTCTCAAAATTTGATGGCTGTGTCAAGAAAATACATCTTGACAAGGAGTCAGCAATGTCAAATCACTGTAATAAGAAAAAAGTCAGCATGGGGCTTGTTGTTTTCAGCTTTTTATTCAGTGAAAAATACCTTCATTTAATCTATTTTGTGTACACTGAATCATTGGCTATTTCATGCTTATTTTGCTCTTCTCAGGAGCTAGGGTGTTTTAATTACTGAAAGAGATGAAGGAGCAGTTCAAGCCTATCAAAACTAAAGGGAGGTTTAGTGTAACTTAAGTTGATTTGGGAAACAAGTAAATTTTTTTCCAGTATGAAATTGAATTACTGCTAATTTCCAATTTTTCTACTTTCCTTTTTTAGAAGGTTTTAATGAAGCTTAGGAAACCTAGGATTACGGCCACAATTTGGTCCTCAGGAAAAGTTATTTGCACAGGAGCCACAAGGTGAGTTCATGGAGATTCTTTTTCTAGCTCTAAATCGTTGTGTATTTCAAAATACAGCATTGTAAATAAAGAAGAGGTGGTACTTGCTGCTGCTTAGATTGGCTCGCACTGGATCACGTGTAGGTCCTTGTCAAGCTATGTATTTGGGAGGAAGTTTTCTATGTGAAGTGTTTGGCTCAGACACTCTTGAAGTCTTAAACAGCATCAGTTCAGCCTTCTTGGAAGAGCAGCAGGGAAAACCACCTTATTAAGAAAATCCTAAAGAGATTTGAGAAGCCTTTAAGCATTCTGTGTGTTTAGCTCAAAGTTCAGACTTGGGAAGGGATGACCTTTCCTCAGGATATATCTTATTTTTCCACAAAACTCCACCTGAATTTAATCAAGTTTTGCAGTGTGGAGGGACTGGAAAGAAGCAAAAGCAGACTCTCATTTCAGATACATCTGACACTCACTAAATTCTTAAGAGCTGAATTCCTTTAAGATATGTCTGCATTTCAAAGTAAGGATAAGGTAAGATAAAATAGTAAATTTGCATACTTTCTTTCTATGATCTCTGTTCCAAAATTAAAGAGGATCGTTCAAGATGTTAACTCCAGACTATCCATGATCTTATTTATCTGTTAAGGGTACTTAAAATCATGTATAATGAAAACATGTCTCTCACTTCAGCTGGAGCCAAGTGCCAAGGTATTCTTCAAACAGGGCATTAAGGACTCCATTGGAATGTCTGTCTAGTTAAAATGTAATACTTACAGTAGGATGAAGGCTGTCCCTGAGATCATGCTTGCTGTGCTACATTGTGTAATGGTTCATTTTGTAGTCTGAGTAGCTATTGTGGTGTATATGTGCCCAGCTATATACTCTGTTTCTGTTAATGCCAGACCCTTTTCTTTCTCCTTTATAGTGAAGAAGAAGCTAAATTTGGTGCCAGACGACTAGCTCGCAGTCTGCAGAAACTGGGCTTTCAGGTAATTCTGAAGAAAAAGGACTTGTATGACTCAAGCAATGCTGCTAGTTAATTTTTTAGAAAGAAACAAAGAAGAGGGAGCATAATGATTTAGCACTTAATGTGTTTTCACTCAGATGGCTCTTTTGTGTTGTAATACATTTTCCAGATGCTGGTTAGAGAGGCTGTTTTATTTTGTGGATTTGAGTTTTGTTTGGCAACTCAGAGCAGTGCTTCTTCGCTGGATAATGAATAAGAAAATTTGTTTAATATATGAACCACCCACAGATGTGTCTTAGATAAAATAGATAAAATTTGCAATATCTCAAAAGATTTATTTGGAAAATGCTGAAACTTTAGTGTAATTTGAACATATTTTTCACTCATTTCTGATGGAATAGCAGATACATTTCCATCTTAATAAGGGCAAGTTTGAGCCTCTTAAATTAAAGAGGAAGGAAAAAAAAAGTGCTCCTGCACTGTCAGGTCGCACAGCTGGAAATAAGCCAAATAAAATGCTTAGGACAGGAAATACCCTCTTTTATCTGGGTTTGGATTAACTTTACCAGTCAGGAACACCAGTTGCATTTCATAGTAGGGGTTGAAAAACAGCAACATAAACCAGTTAAAATGACACAATTTGGTGCTCTAAAACTTCCTGATAGACTGTTGTGCTGTTTATACACAGGTTCAGTTTAGGGACAGACAATTAATAAACACAGTAGCTGTCATTTTCAGGGAGAGACTACTTTTGATTATAGTACATAAATGCACTGGTGGCAGCCTATGCTGGTAATGCTGCATCAGACCCCAGCAAAAGTTGACACTCCTACTGTCACAAATGTGTACTTTGGACCCAGCCCTTCAAAGCTGGAGTGGAATGTTAAGTCAGTGAGGTGCACAGTACTTTTAGGGTGGACACACCAAGTTTTGTCATAAAGCGAGCAGTTTGCATTTTGAAGATTGAGTTGTTTCTTTCTAACTATCTTTCAATCTATCTTTCCAATAAGTATAGATTGAAGAAGAACCACTATTTAAAGTTTAGGCAATCTCAGAAAATGAGCAAAAGTTTCCCCAGTGACACTGCCAACGCTGACCTCTCAGCAGAGATTCATTTGTATAGCAGTTGTCTGTTGGCTATTTTGTTGTCATCTAAAGTGTCTGTGGTAAAGAATAACTGAAAGTTATTCAAATAGTTTGAGTTGGGTTTCAGAAAGTTACAGGATAGAAAACCAGTTTGCTCTACTGGCCACTGGACATTTAAAGCAAAACAGTTGGTCCCTTTTTCTTATTCTTAGCTTTAATACAAATGGTGTATGGCAACAAGGCATTAAAGAAGTTTGCAACAGTATTTAAGCTTTTTCTCCGCTTACTTGGGTGGTCTGTGAGCTGTTAAATTTAGTTTCTTTTTAGTGGGGAGGTGTTTAGTACAGCAGTTTGAGTTCTTTCTGTGTCTCATTCTTAAGCTGTACTATAACCATGCTGCTGTAGTGACCATGATACAGCTGTGAGGTATCTATTTCAGCAGTTACTCAACCACAGAAGGATAATGTAAATTTTCTGAATCTATTAAGTAGTCTTTAGATGCTTATTAGAAAGGCATCAGTCTCAGGGTTCTAATTTTGTCTTTTTAAAATACTCTAAGTAGTATCCTTGTCTCTTTTTTTGCAACCCATGCATCTGATTTGCTGTAAATTTCTAATGTCTTCTTTTTCCCTCTCTTTTGAAAAGGTAATTTTCACAGATTTTAAAGTTGTGAATGTTTTAGCAGTGTGCAACATGCCCTTTGAGATCAGATTGCCAGAATTTACGAAGAATAACAGACCTCATGCGAGGTATGTAGGATTTTAAAGAATTTTAGTCCTGGTATACTTCTTAAGCTCTCATTTTTCAGTTCTAGATCTCTATTTTTTACTTTTCATTTTGTTTTCTAGTTATGAACCAGAACTTCATCCTGCCGTGTGTTACAGAATAAAATCTCTCAGAGCTACCTTACAGATTTTTTCCACAGGCAGTATCACAGTTACAGGTATTTTAATGTCAAAAAATAAATATTTAACTTGTTGGGAATATTTAACTTTAGAGCCAGTAGGTTTGGGAAAGCAAGATGTTTAAAATAGTCAAAAGATAATGTTGAAAGGATTTAGTTTCTCTGTGCTAGCACATAGTTTGTTTTTGAGTGAAAGTGCCAGAAGAGTTGTAGAGAAAGTGTTACTATTGATAGGTTCAAAAAATAAGTTAGACTGAATGTACACGGTCTGTTTTTTAATGAAACCAAAATAAGATAGCACTTAAGAATGCAGGTAGTTATTGTTTATTTAAATATTTGAATTTTCTTCCATTTTTCTTCCATTTATAGAGATGTTAACTGCACATTTAGCATTAACATCCCTTTCATAAGTACATATTTCCAAACTGCAGATTTATGGAAACTCTTAGGATAGTACAGCATTCTGTCATAAATGAAGCTGACCAATATTTACACTTCTTCAGACTTGTGCTCTCTTCTGTTAAAGCTCAGCTAAGAGAACCACCACTGAATCACAGGCTCCAGTGGTTTTTTCCCATGTAATCAGAGACATGATTGTCCTGGGTCTTGGAGAGGCCATCCCACTTTTTTCCTCTCTCTTCATCATTTTCATTTTTCATTCTCTTTTCTGTTTAATTCTGTTTACTGGACACCACCAGTGTCCAGGTACAAGAAATCAGGGTTTTCATGAAATACATGTTAAAATGCTACAGAACCAGAAAATTCATCACTTGTGCAGGAATTATTTCTTGCAGTTGTTAGAGCTCAGCTACTGGTTCCGAAGCGGGATAGGGATTTTTTCATTTTCACATCTTAATTCCTTAATAAATGTCTATGTTTATGCAGAACATTTCCTACAAGATATTGGAAGCAGTGTTATCCAAAGACGACAAACTTCTGTCAGATTCAATAATCTAAAAATGAAGGGCTAAACAATATTTCAAGATTGCAGTATATGTTCAGAACAGTGCAACTGGTCTAGCCAAAACTAGAAACTAAATTTAAAATAAATAAGAAGCCTTAGTATCACTACAGTAATAAAAAGCTCTCAGCATGCCTTGTCAGCTTCCTAATGAGATTCAGTTTCTCTGTAAGATTCTAATTGCATTCATTGCTTACAAAATCACTTTCGTATTTTCAGAAGTTTTCTTTCAAATATGAGGATAAATGTGGTAAACACAGAAGTTTTGCATCCTTCCAGTTTAGTTGTTGCAGTGACTTTGAAAAATTACTTCACACCCCTGTTGATTTTGTAGGCTTTTCCTTTAGCCTCTCTTCTAGAGGAAAAAAATGTCCTGAGTCTTACACTTCTTATTCTAAAAATGTTTTAAATTACTTCTCAGCCTTAGTCCACTTCTTCTCCAGTATGTTCAGATGAAGTTTCTTTTAAAGATTCATGCTTTTGTGGTACTAGTACTTGTAATACCTCTGACTCGGAGAATTTTATTTGAGATACATAATTAGAAATGTTGCAAAAAACCCAGGAAAGTGGGTTCTTTCTATGGGACAAGTATAAAAAGATCTTGTTACTTTTGTAAAAGATGATAAAAATCACTAGCACGTAATAGAAAGAAGTATTGTTTCTTTGAACTCCAAACTGAGAAATGATGGGGTTGTTTAGGGGGGTTGTGTTGTTTTGTTTTTTCCTTCTCTTATATGCTCTGAATGATGATGAATTTTTTACATCTCTTCAGCCTTAGAGAGAATAACATTTTTTTGCTGGAACTATTTGCCTACTCATACTCTCACTTTTTGAAGGCTTCTCCTTTCCTGAGAACTTTCTTTTCTAATAGCAGGCAAATTTAAAGAGGGTGCAGTATCTACCCAGGAGACTGGTATCACCAGGCTTGTTTTAGCTGAGTGCTTCACTCAACCAGATAGGAAGAATCCTATTCTTGTTGTTTGCTTTCTAACTGAGCATGAAAAACAATAATGACTTAAGTAACTTAAGTTACTGTTTTTGGGAGTCATTTTGAACAGTTCTCTATACTTGGAAGAAACTTTCAAAGTCTAAAGGGTTTACAAAAACTCTGAGTTCCTATTCATCAAAGCATGTGGGAAATTGCTGTTCTCCCTTATCTGCATCACCAAGCTTCTATCCAGAATTAGTATCTTCCAGCATGTTACTACTCACTTATTTGCAATCTTAATTTTTCATTGAATGAAGTGGTCTGATACCATCAGAAAGCATTAGTAGGTCACTTTTCCTTTTCTTTGCCTGGATACTCATAGGTCATGTTAGGGGTAACCTTCATATGCTTCATCCTGAGACGATAAAACCATTCCCTGGCTTGCCAGTTTTTTCCTGAGATCAGTGATGAAGCTATTTGCAAAACCCAGGCTAGAATGTAGTAGTCTATAATTTTCAAATCTAAAATAACCTTGCTTGAAATGTACTTCAGTTAAATCCAGCATTATTTAACAGTAGCTTTTGTTGGTAGGTTTTTAAAGCAAGAGCTAAAAGTGGCTAGGCTTGAAGAAATACAAAATTCCTAGAAGATTGACATAAATTTATTTTACTTTTGCCACTCAGCCTCTTCTCTGGGTGTTTATGCCAGTAAATTGAAAATCAGCCAAGTTGTTATGAAATTAAATGACAGTATTATTTAATTATAATCTGTCCATTGACAAATATAGAACATTTTGCAAATTTACTCATAAGAAAAGACTTTCATGTGAAAACTGATCAGAGAAAAACTTTGTTAAGTTAGGAGAAATGAGGGAGAGCTTACTGTCTATGGTATGAAGTCGTGATTGCTAATAATATTAAGATTTTTGTAAAGGTACTGTTTGTTTTAATTTCTGATTCCCTGAGTTTTCTCTTCCTACTGCCTTTTTCTTTTTTTTTTTTTTTTTTAACTGTGTCTCAGGGCCAAATGTAAAGGCTGTTGCCAGTGCTGTGGAACAGATTTATCCATTCGTGTTTGAAAGCAGGAAATAAATTTTGTAATTCACCACTTGATGGTTAGGTTCTCTAACCAAGCACCTTCAAAGACTGCTGCACATTGGACTAAAAGCAAAAAGGAAAACTGGACCAACCATAGCAGAGGAATACAGACTCTTACTTGCTCGTGGCCACAGTATAGACTCCAGTTCTTTTGGATTTTACTCTTAACAGTGCTGTATTGTAAAAACGGAAGTTTACAAGATATGAAATTGCTGCTTTTAAAAAGACATTCTATTTATTTTTGCAGTAATTTCTGTGTATTCATAAGCAAAGCTGTCACGATGTGCACTACTTTTAAGACCCCTTTTTTTTTTTTTAGCTTGAGCTTGTGTTTTATTTGTGAATAGTCTTTTACATTTTTGTATGCTGAATATTGGGCACCAAAGAAGCTGTAAAAGTTATCTTTTTCACCTGATGAATGTGCACAAATAAAAGTTTGGAAAATATTTCTCTTCATACCTGTTCTGTTATATTCCTTCCCTTTTTATATTACAATTAAAATTGTATAGTTGCAAATTAATTTGGAACAATGTAAGAATAGTCTTTTGCTGATACCTTCTGTTTCTGTTTGTAGTATGTGTAAAACTTTGTGCGTGGGTTAGATTGAAATCTATAGTAGTTTCGTATGTTTATCTGAGGAGAAATTTGGTTTGTTACCAGTTCTCTTATCTACATGCCAGACTTCAAGTATTTTCTTGTTGTTACATGAAGAGAAGACACTTCTAAATATAAAGGTCTACAGCAAGTGTTTTCCTGTAGATGAATCATAGAATATTCTGAGTTGGAAGGGACCCAGAAGGATCACCAAGTCCAGCTCCTGGTCCTGCACAGGACACCCCAAGAATCACACCCTGTGACTCAGAGCATTGTCCAAATGCTTCTTGAACTCTGTCAGGCTTGGTGCTGCCACCACTTCCCTGGGGAGCCTGTTGCAGTGCCCAAACACCCTCTGAGTGAAAAACTTCTTCCTGATCCTATACTAAACCTCCTCTGACTCAGCTTCACGCTGGTTCCTCAAGTCCTCTCACTGCTCAGAAGAGTGAAGAGATCGGTACCTGCCCTTCTGCTTCCCCTCCTGAGGATGTTGAAGACCACGGTGAGGTCTCTCCTCAGTCTTCTCCAAGCTGAACAAACCAAGTGACCTCAGCCCTTCCTCATAAAGTTTTCCCTCCAGACCTTTCACCATCCTTGTGGCCCTCCCTTGGACGCTTTCTGATAGCTCAATTATGTTACCGATTTATGAATCTACTGTAGAAAAAACAACTGCCTTGTCCACCTACTCAATGCAAAAGAAAAAAAATTAAATGTGAACTTCAGGAAAATGGTTGTGCTTCAACTGGAGAAGATGTGGTCACTCTAATCCAGCCCCAGCCTATTGCTGAATGATTAACACAGACCTTTTCTACACTCTTCTTACTGTATGCTGTTTTGATGACAGGAGCTGCCAACAAGCAATGAAGCTTGATTCTGGCATGTATTATTATTATTGGTATTAATCTTGGACTTGGAAGCCAGTAGATGTTTCTCTCAATAAGTGCACATTTGAAGCAGAAGAGAGGTGAATGCTGAAAAGTAACTGCAAATGCTACTTTTAAAAAGATACAATAAATATGTATAAATGTATGTATGTCTTTTTTCCCTATCTCACTGAAAAGAAATGTAACACTGCTCTTGCATGCTTCAGGTAATGTTCAGTCCTAGGGGGTGCTAAAAATAGTAAACTGAGCTGTTACTGTACCAGAAATCACAGCTTCAAAAGAAAGGTGGAACATCTGGAGGAAGCAAATGCCTGGCATGACGGATTTCATCTTCCTGAGGGGGTGATGTAGAACTTGGGGCTGTTCATAGTGACTGTGCAGAAAGTATGTAAAGGAAGGAGTATATTGGGAAATGCTTCACCAAATCCCTCAGAACAAAAAGAAACAAAACTTTGCCATAAGTTGTAAGTGGTATGTTCATAAAAGCCTTTTGGAACTCTGTGTGCGTGTCAGAGAATGGCTTGGGTTGGAAGGGACCTTCAAGATCATTTAGTTCCAACCCCCCTCTATGGGCAGGGACACCTACTAGACCAGTTTGCTCAGAGCCCCATCCAACCTGGCCTTGAACACGTCCAAGGATGGGACATCCACAACTCTGGGCAACCCATTCCAGTGCCTCACCATCCTCACATTAAAGTATTTTTTCCTTATACCTAATCTAAACTTACCTTCTTTTAGTTTAAAGCTGCTCCTCCTTGTCCTGTCACTACATGCCCTTGTAAAAAGTCCCTCTCCGTCTTACAGGTTATCTTCAGGTAGTGGCAAGTCGCCACTCTTTTCCAGGTGAACAATTCCAATTATCTCAGCCTTTCCTCGTAGGACAGATGTTGCATCCCTCTAATCATCTTGGTGGCCTCCTCTGGACACACTCCAGCAGGTCCATGTCCTTCCTGTGCTGGGACCCCAGAGCTGGATGCAGCACTGCAGGTGGAGTCTCACTTGAGGGACAGAATCCCCTCCCTTGCCCTGCCGGCCACGCTGCTTTGGATGCAGCCCAGGAAACAATTGGCTCTCTGGGATACAGGTGCACATTCCTGGGTCGTGTCCAGTCTCTCATCTGCCAGAACCTCCAATTCCTGGGCACAGCTGCTCTTGGTCTGTTCATTCCTAGCCTGTGTTGATACCAGGGGTTGCCTGGACCCAGGTGCAGCATCCTGCATTTGGCCTTGTTAAACTACATGAGCATAGGTCCACTTCTTGAGCTTATAACAGGGCTTATAACCATGAAATTATGAAGTTGAGTTCAACAGTCACGGGATTCAATGCAGCACGGTATATGTAGCAAAGCTTGCTAAGTTTTCCAGTTTGTATCAAATAATGTGGACCTTTGCACTCGTGATGTAAATAAGGATTTTGTGCATAGTTAAAGAGCGTTGAAGAAACCACCATTAGGAAGCACTAGTTATTATTACAAATTAGAAAAATAAAAAGCAGAAGGTATTTGAGCAATGAACAAAATTGGAATGGGTTTTGAGGGACAGTGTAGTTCCAAACTGATGAGTGAGGATTTGGCCATTACAATTACAATAGCTGTCGTAGATTAGGCTTGCCTCTTCGAATGAACTTAAAAAATCTTGAGTGCTACCAGTGAATATCTGGAGCTTTTATGAAGCATATGTGTCTCCTAAATTTATCTGTGGAAAAAGAGGAACATTTTGCTTTGTTAGCGCTGTCACGTAGTGTGAAATCTGTCTCTTAGAACAAAAATGAAAGCTAATAATGAGCTGCAATGTATTAAAATGGGCATTGGTTCTTTTGAAGTGCTGCCTAGATCCATGCTAGCAGTTTGAAGCCTTTGTAACAACCCATAACAGAGCCAAAAAGCACACTACCACACTTGCAGGGTAGTATTGAAGAGAATAATAGCAAATAAAAGATCTTTTGAAATGTGTTCTCACCTGTCCTTCTAGCTCTAAGGGAGCCTCAAAATGTGAAAAGTACATTTTAAAACCTCTGATCATGAAGGGCACCTGGTGGTGTATGCTTATTCTCAGCGATATCACTCCTTTTCCTACTGCTCTGAATAGGTGGGTCCCCACCTCAGTTTGGAATAGGCCTTGTTGCTGATGCTTTCTGCTGTGTGCACACACAGCCCCCCCTTTCCTATCATCACCAGTTAGCATTTGTTCCTTTGCTGTGTTGGGCTGCCTCAACTCAGGCTCTCACTACTAAATCCTGCATCCCCAGTAGGAGATCCAGGCCAGACAGTGTGTCCCAGCATGATGGCTCTCACCTCCAGTGTGGGGAGCAGTGCTTTGGATAAACTTACCTGTCAGTCAATCATTTCTTCCTCAGTGACCATGTTTCCTAGAGCACTGTTCGTCTCTCCCTGGTTTCTCCATGTGGATCCCATGCAAAACTCCCCATAGTGCTCAGCTGTAGCACTGGCAGTGCCGTGAGAAGTTCATTTCACATTCTTTAGAGAGAAGGGTTGGTTCTATTTATACACTCTGCTAAGGGCAGTAGATTGATAACTCTGACTCATTGCTGGCTTGTGGGTTGTCACAGCCTCTGGAACTTTTCCTGCAGTTTCTAGCACCATTTTATCATTCTCTGACTGGCAGTTAGTGTTACCAGAGAAATTTGTGCTTATGTCTTCAGAATTGTATCCTACTTTTTTCACAGATTTGCAAAGTTCTGAATTCCAGCCCAGTCTTTCCCAGCATAGTGTTGCCTGCATATTTAAGAAGCATATTCTGTTCTGTAATCCAGCTCATTGATGAAGATACTGAATAATTTTAGATCTGGTACAAATTTCTTTGTGGAGTGCTTCAGAGATCCAGGGATGCGATTTGTAAGATGTATCCCTTTTTTCCCTTGTATTTTCATGGTTGATGAGATGGTGGGTGCCACCTCTGTGTCATCAGATGTGCAGGCTTTGTTATAAAAGCTACATTTATAGGCTATATAAGGCTAAGCCTGTAGGACTACAATTGAGACAGTAGCTATAATGATTTTAAAAATCCTTGACTACAGCATCGTCACTTTTAGGAGTTAGGTGAAGGTCTGTCGCTGTCTCATCAGTAAAACCAGTAGTGAAACTATCCCTTCTTCAGGAATATGGCATTTTTATTTATTTGTTTCTGCACTAAATAGGTGTGCATAGGAAAAGTTTAGAAGAGCTTGCAATAATCCCAAAACCTGTAAACTGGGGAGACAACTTCTATGGTATGTTCTAAATTAAATTTATTTTTGTAAGAGCATTCAGAAAATTTATTACAGCAGAGGTTTGTTTGGGAAGCTGCAATGCTGAGAGAGATTTTGCCGAAGCCCCTTTCACTAAATACAAATGTATTAGAAATTTTAAAAAATCCAAGAACAGGCTTGGATTGTATGTGCAAACATCTGCTATCTAGAGGCAGCTATCAGAAAACAGTACCAGCCAGAGTAAATGGGGACACAAAAGGAAATGCAAATAGTCCACTACCTGGTAAAGTCCAGGATCAGGAAATGGATTAATTTCCTGCAATATAGTCTTAAAATACAGTAATACTAAATATTACTGGAATTAATCCCAGGCACTTGTTAGTGTAAGAATGATGTTGACAGCATATTTGGAAGACTACTCAGACTCACCTTAATATTTCTCATTCTGAAGCTGATTCAGTAGAATGCATGATACTGATAACCGTCCTCTGGCATTAACATGAAGCAGGTGAAGATATTTTCATAGACATCAGTGCTATCAAATTGAGGCTCTCACCCTGAGGTAGCTAAATTTTCACTGACTTCAGGCAAAAAATGGCCTTGGCTTCAATAGTTTGTTTTCAGGTTTTGAAAGTGAGTTCACTGTCTTGACTAGACTTGCTCATATAAATTTGTGATGTCAGTATCTAGTAGTGTGACCATGTGAAAATCTGATCAGAACTGATCTGCTTTGTTCAGAAGTAAAACTTTATCTGTGTCAATCAGTCACTTTTCCTTCAGTGCAGAACAGAGTCAGGTGGTTTTTAATGCTATGAGACAGCAAATAAAGTGGGATCACGTGCTCAGTTCAAACTAGTATCTGCACTCCAGCTGACTCTGTCAGTCTTGCTGCCTCAATGAAAGGGTGAAAGAAATGCCACTTTGTGGCTATAGAGACAGTCAACATGCTTTTAAAGCATGCTTTGGGGTTGGTTTTTTTTTTTTTTTTTTTTTTTTTTTTTTTTTTTTTTTTCTTTCTTTAAACAAAGAACCATTAATTTATCTGCTAAGAAATATTTATCTACTGGTCACTCTAACAATGTCTTTTAACCTACTAAGAAAAAAAGACCAATGTTCTTTAATGGGAGCCATATGGATAACCCTTTGTAGAGGCTTGTTGAGTACTTCAGGATACACTTGGTAAGCAATAACCAAGAATTTGACATAATTTATGATCTGCAGTGATTACAGTTCCTGAACTCCCAGTGTGCTGCCATGTACCACATAGTTCTCACTTTCTGAGTCCAAAAGTCAAAGTCTAGTGTGCCCTGTATTGAGAAATAAAATTATTTTGGCATCATCTCTGGTACCTTCAGTTTCCAACTTTTCTGGAAATGAGAGGCCAAAGAAATCCTCTCTCCTCTTCTGTAAGGCCATTGTCGGTTTAGATAAATTGATTATGCAAATCATAGAATCAGTAAGGTTGGAAATGAGCTCCAATATCATCGAGTCCAGTCTTTGACTAAACACCACCACCCCAATTAAACCATAGCACTAAGTGCCACATCCAGTCATTTCTTGAACACTTCCAAAGATGATGACTCCACCACCTCCCTGGGCAGACCATTCCAATGCTTAACTGCCCTTTCAGTGAAAAAATTCTTTCAGATACCCAGCCTGAACCTCCCCTGGTGAAATCTGAGGCCATTTCCTCTCATCCTGTCACTGATTGCCTGGGAGAAGAGGCCTACCCCCACCTAGCTACAATGTCTATTCAGGTAGTTGTAGAGGGTGATGCATTTAATGCCCCAAATTAAACAATTTGACAATGTTTTTTTCTGAGAAGTATTTTCTGAGTCACTGAATCCTGGCCCTACTGAGAAAATGTATGTAAAATTCCTCTTACAAGCTGGTTGTGCTCTGTGTTATAAATAATTAAGTTTAGCTGAACAAGATCCTTTTTCAAATTTGTTAAGCTGAATTCTAAATTAATTTATGAAAAGTTTATATTCAGTAGTTCAGCACTAATGTCATCCTTTGCATTCCATGTTGTCCATTTTTTATTCCATAGCACCGTTTTCCCTAACTTGCCAATAGAGTTGCTAATCATTTTCAGCCCCATTTTTGTTAGCCTAAACAGACCTGTCTTTGGTAGGCTCCTCCTGTGAGAGTCTTTCTTCTCCCTGGCACCCTGATTCTTCTTTGCACTTCTTCCAGACTGAACTCTCATTGAATATGAATAGAATTGTGTGCAATATTCCAATTTCCATTCACCTCCTGTATGCAAGAGGTGAGGGATGTCACCTCAAACCCAACAGTCTGCTGCAGCCCCCTTGGCCCTTTTCCCTGCTAAGATAAACCTGGACAGCTGAGACATTTGTCAGTTGTGTCATGAGCTGAAAAAGAGGGATCTGAGGGATGCTGGTTCGAAACAGACAGAGCCTAGATTTCCAGTTAGTTATAAACTATAACAACCTTTAATGTTGGCTGTAAACTGCCACTGAAAGAAGTTCTACGAAGAAATAAAAAGAGAGAATATCTTGTGTACAGTAACGATACAGCATGTCCCGTAAGAGTGTGTGAGCATCACAGAGCGTTTCTCTTTTTTTAATCACTCTTTTGGTGAAGGCTGCTTTGCTCGCCCCGCGTCTAGTAGAGCTGCTCTTTCTTTCTCTTGGCAAGTTCCACCGGCACCAGCTTCTCTCTGCGCTGGCTCACCCCGCACAAGGGCGTCCTCACGTATCTCCTGCAAAGCACAAAACCCCGCACATGTTGGCCACTGCCTGCAGCCGGCAGAGGGTTCTCCCTGCAGGATGCTCCGAGATGCCCCGGGATGCCCTGGGATGCCCTGGGATGCCCCGGGATGCCCCGGGATGCTCCGTGATGCCCCGGGATGCCCCGGGATGCCCTGGGATGCCCCGGGATGCCCTGGGATGCCCTGGGATGCCCCGGGATGCCCCGGGATGCCCTGGGATGCCCCGGGATGCCCCGGGATGCCCCGGGATGCTCCGTGATGCCCCGGGATGCCCCGGGATGCCCTGGGATGCTCCGGGATGCTCCAGGATGCCCCGGGATGCTCTGGGATGCTCCGGGATGCTCCGGGATGCCCCGGGAATGCCCTGGGATGCCCTGGGATGCCCCGGGATGCCCCGGGATGCTCCAATATGCCCCGGGATGCCCCGGGATGCTCCAGCGGCTGCCGGCGCTTTCCCGCCTGCCCGCGCGGGGGCGGCCCCGCCGCACGCTCCGCCGACTCTATCAGGGATTAATCCCTTTCTCTAAGAGGAGGGGAAGGGATAGCCCGAGGGCCAGCGGCAGCCCGTAAGCTAATTAGTCTATAAACAAGCTCCTTCAAACCTGGCTGAGTTGCAAATATTCTCCTGTCATCTAAAAAATACAAATACAGGATGATATTATATGATAATGTGTGAACTAAGATGTTCACGCATTAATTACTTTTGCTGACAAAATAAAGGATCTAGACTCGTAGGTTAGTTTAGGTTGAAAAAGGCCTCTAAAATCACCAAGTCCAGCTGTTAACCTAACACTGCTATCTTCACCGTGAGACCATGTCCCCAAGCACCAGGTCTAGATAATTTTTGAACATCTCCAGGGGTGGTGATTCCACCACTTCCCGGGGAAGCCTCTTCTAACACCTCACCACCCTTTCAGTAAAGCATTTTTTTCCTAATATCCAATCTAAGCCTCCCCTGATGCAATTTGAGACCATTTCTTCTTGTCCTGTCACTTGTTTCTTGGGAGAAGAGACTGACCCTCACTTGTCTACAGCACTCAGTAAAGACACAAGAAGAGCTTTTCTACAACAGCTATCAAAATTCACATGGAGCCTTGAAGTGACACCCAGGACAAGCCAAGGATCTCTCCTTCCCGTTTTCTGGATGCAACCCAAAACACACAGTCCTAAATGCAAGACCAGAGTTGCCCTCCCATCCAGGAATACCAGACAGCAAAAGTGCTGGGAAGCCAGGCTTGGCTACAGGTGTTCCTCAAAGGAGTGCCCAAAAACCATCTTGCTTTTAGGGCCAGTCCTTCAGCACCAACAAAATGTTTGGTTGGCTACTGAGATCAACATGTGCAAGCTCAAGCCTTGAGATAATCGGAATTTTCCCACATAGGGTTTTTTTTTTTTTTTTTTTTTTTTTTTTTTTTTTTTTTTTTTTTTTTTGTTTTTTTTTTTTTTTTTTGTTTTTTGTTTTTTTGTTTTTTTGTTTTTCCAATATGTGTCAGTTGAAAGGCTTTGTCCCTCTTGTGCTTGGGGGATGCAGTCACACACTTGGTACTTACTGTTTAGCTAGTTCCATGGATATTTGCTCCAAAGAGCATCCTTTTGTCTCTGGTATAAACATGATAACAAAAGCCAGTGATGCCAGACTCATTATGGTGTAAATGAAGCACACCCAGGACAAGCCAATGAGCTCTACAAAAAAAGAAAACATATCTTTTTCAATTTTCAAATATTTCAAATTTTCTTCTTGTGGCTGTATTTTATAGGATACAGCCCCTAATGAACAGGTGAAGTTAGAAAGAAGCTAGGCTGCTATTCTTAGCTCACATATATCGAAAAAGAAGAGTGGCTTTGTTTTTTCTAATACTCCTTATGAAAGAAAATGAACGAGTTAATATTGGCCCACTTAGCATGAACCTCTTGGTTTATTTTATTTGCAATCACTCTGGATGAAAACAGTGAGTAGCCATTGTTACTGGTTTGTGGGAAGGCAGTGGGGATCATGAGTGCCTTGAATTTTTGCCTATGTCTGGTTTTGGTGCACATTCTTTCTTGGAGCAAACCCAAGCATTTTTCACACTATTACAGTTGTCTCCAGCTAATCCTCCCCACCTGTCAATGCCCAGCCTTTCCACTGCGAGTCATGGGTGCTGTGCCAGAAAGTGATCCAAGAGTGAACTCCTAATGGGGCCATCCAAGAACTAGTGGTTTTCTGAGCCTACAGTCAGGTAGATGCTTGGGCCAAAGGATGCACTCTGCAGCCCATGGAAAGTAAAGCATATACAAACCCAATAGTTTGCAGCTCACTTAGCCCTCTTCCCTGCTAAGATAAACCTGGACAACTGAGACACGAGTTGTGTCATGAGCTGAAAATTGCAGCTGAAGCTTCTAATCCAGCTGGTACCTCTGCATCAGCACCTAAGTGCAGATGCCGCTGGCCACTGTGACCTCCATGGGCATTCATTTGACAATAGAATTCCTAATCCTGCCTTTCTGCCACAGATGAGGAATGCATATTTTCTTGTACTTACACTTTCATAAATCCAGATTAGACCCAGTTAAGCCAAGGGAGTTACTGTGGCTTTACAGTCTTTGAAACTGAGACTGGGATAACAGCAAGATGTACATTAACAAGTAACCCTGCATGACAAGAGGGGACCTCCCAGTGAAACAGCTGACACTGAGCACCTGAGGTCTGCACTGGGTGGTTTTGGGGACATTTCCTTAGGAGTAAATCAAGTCTCGTCCAAGGACTGAGCAAGTGCTGGCAGCTGGACTGCCTACAATATGCATTTTCTCTTTTGGTTTTGTCCAAAAGCTTGTGCAGTTCTGGGATGCAAACTGGTGGACAGTGAGTGGGAGTAAGGGGATGGTTTCCTTTTGAAGAAGACCCTTGATCCAATAAGAGTGTGAGCACGGTGAAGTTTACCTGTCATTTTTTTTCCCAGTTTTAATCAAGATAGGACTCAGGATGGAGGATGTGGGGGTTTTTTACTTTCTCTCTTGTTCTCTTCTTTTTTCTATTTTTTTTTTAAGAAAAGATAAATGTGAAACCCATTTTAGTAACAGATTTTCAAATCTGTTTCAAAAAATATCTAATGAGGTGAAAACTACCTTGATTCTTGTCAGTTGATTGTCTGCCTCTGGTGGAGAGTAATGTAGACCTAAGGGAAACCTGGAATTTCTGCTCTCTTATATATTTTGATTTTCAGCACAAATTTTCCTCACAACAAGACTGAAAACAAAAATTTGCAAAGCCTCATATAATATAAAATTAGAAAAATAAATTTGCTAATCAATACATTTCAGCATCAGCACTTAACCTTCTCCTTTGATTTTCATCACATTCAAAGTCATACATAGTCCACTTTCTCACATTCAAAAGTGAAAGGCTTTTACCTCACAAAGACATTTTTTCTAAGGAAAACTTTTTGAAAGCTGAGACATTCCTGTGAAAAGGAATGAATTAAGTGGGATTGTGTGTAAAAATGTCTGATCAGAAAAGCTGTCGTCTGATCTAGAACAGAACTTACATTGATTTCAGAAGATGCAGGACTTAATCCTAAACATTATGTATTTTCAGCCTACCAAGGCAATGGTGTTTTTAAGACCTGGGTTTCACAGCCTGTGGAGTTGACATGCAAGGTGGTCTGACAGCCAGCACTGTGAGGCTGGAGTTACTGGCACAAACAAAGGTGTGGTGGGAATGGTGAAGTTACACCGACATTTAAACAGAGATCTTGTCTCCTGGGCTTTCGCAGCTGCAATTTTGGCAATGCTTTTGTATAAGAGAGATTTATTTTGCCCACTAGGAGAATATCAACTTGGAAGGACACAGAGAAATCTTACCAGTTACTGTCAAAAACGTCAAGGAGATGAGGAGGTTTATACCCCAGTTCATGCTAGATGTCAAAGCCATGGCCCGTCCTCTGATCCCACCGGGGAAAATTTCACTCAGGACTAACCAAGACACTGAAATACAAGGAAAAAAAAGTGTTTCTTTGGAGGATGGCTCTCCTTACTGTGAATCTAGGTAGTCCATGGATTCTGATGAAGCTACCTGAAAGAATAAGTTGATTTTCAGGGGGTTAGGTTTGTGAGGGCCCACACTCTGATGGCAGCAATCAGCATCACCTCAGGTCTCCATCCCTTCATCCCTTTGTCCCTGTTCAGTGGGTGCCTGAGCAGTGACAGGTGGCACTGGACTGGGGAGGTGAGTTCTGACTGCACATTTGGGTATGAAAGCGAGTTCTGACTAAATAACTCTTGAGTGACAAAACACTAATGGAAGTGGGGCAGCAAACCAAAGCAATCTTCAGCCTCAGAGGGGCACTGTGTGTTTATGCCACCTTATAAATCAACCTGCCACACTGAACTATGCTTACTATTCCAGCTCTCTGCTCCACACAAATGAGATTGCTGAGGTATAAATGAAGAGAGAGGGACTGATTTTTGACTCCTTCATATCACGCCACACCACACTACAGGTGATCTAAATGCTGGTGCTGCTAGCTCTCAAAAGCAAATTCAGACATGAAGAGCTAGCTGTGTAATCACCTTGATAGCAAGAGCAAAAAAAAATTAAAAAGACACATTTTTGTAAAGTTCCTAATTATCAGAAAACAAACGAACAAACCCCTCCACACAAACAAACCCAAAGCCCAGCCAAAAACCTGCTCCACCCTCTCCTCCATCCAAGCAAGATGCATTAGCAAGAGGTTGCTGTGTGGAGAGGTTGTGGGTTAGCAGATGACTGCCACAAGAGCAGCGAGGTACACACGGATAAGCCATGTCTTCAGACCCTTCGACATGGCCATTATAAACTCCTCATCTGTGCTGTTATTTCTGCAAAATGACAGATGGGAGTTTACCCAGAATACTTGCACTGGGCAGTCTAAAAGATACATTTTAAAAATAGGCATCTCTATGGTCCAAGTGTGTTTCACAACTGTGTTTCACCCTTTGGATGGTTGTAGAATTCCTGTGCAACAGCACTGGTTAAGGCAGGAAAAAACGGTGCTCAAGGAGGAAACTAAAAAGGACTAGCTGAAAAAAACCCTGAATTTAGAGTCAACAGAGCACATTTGAGCAAATTCTAGATTTCTTTATATTATAGATTTGAATTTAAAAAAATTTTGCGGACCTGGCCCAGATTTTTTTATTTCTTAAAAATTAAAAAATAAAAAAAGCTTCCCTACCACCATGGGAGTGACCCAGAAGAGTGATAATTTTATTACAGAGAACCAAGACTGCACTTCATAATGGCCTAACCCTGCTGGGCATAGTCAAGTGGCCATAACACAGCCTCCACATCTAACAGCAGCCATAGAGAGGCTTTTGTTTTTGGATTTTTTTTTAAAATTACTTGAATCATGTCAAGCTTTACACATTTGCTGCTGACAAGACAAATGTTGCTGTAAAGAAGCACCCTCAGTGTGTTCTGTGGTGTGCCTACAGATGAGGCAGGAGTTAAGAAGAAGTGAACTGACTTCCCAAGCAGGTGTTTTTCCTGCCAAGCCAGCTAGCCCTGCACCTGAGCAAATTCATGGGGATGTCAGGATTGTATTTTGCACCCCCTCAGCACCAGGGCTATTGAAACCAGCATTGTTAGTCACAACACTTCAGGACCTGAAAAGTGAAGCAGCAAGTATGTGAGAGGCAAAGGAGCCCTTCTGAGGTGTGCATTCATAGCCCCTGCAGCTCATCTCTGCAGAATGGCCTGCCAGCCAGCACACAAGATCGGCTGCAAAAATTGTTACACATCAAAAATTGGCAAAAGGGGTATTTACCATCACATTAGAATTAAAATAAAGGTTGAAAGAATTCAAACCCACTTTCTGCTGGGCATAAACCAACCTCCAGGAAGAAAGCAGTGTTCTGGGCACTGGAGGATGGCTCATCCTGCGGCTGAAATGTGTGGCACTGTTGCAACTCAAATACCATGCAGTTTTCCAATAACAGACTGGCCCTTTCAGCCTAACTGATAATTTGTCTGGAGGTTTGAATTATGTTGTTTTCCTGTTAAGAAACCAAAATACTGGAGGATCTGCATCAGCTGGAATAGTGGTTAACTGCTTTTATTGCAACCACTTATTTAGTTTAGACAGATGCCACCAAAACCAGGACCGTTCTTCCTGTCTGCTAATAGTGGCTACACCTGCTGGCATGGCCCTGACCTCTGCTTAGCTGGCAAGGAGTGGATAGGCTCATTTCCCCGGGGAGAAAGAGCATTTGTAGAAATCTGACACTGCAGTCTGTTTACTCCTTTCCCCAAGCTGAAGCAGCAATAACCATCGATTCTTTGCTTTTAGCACCTCTCTGGGATTGTGTTTACTGTTTGTACTCTTGCCAAAAAGCAGCAGCTGCTGTAGGTATGGTGGGGATGTGACTTGCTCTGGGGAAGCCAGCAGCTAGGTTCAGGCTCCCATTCACAATGACTGCTGCTACCTTCTGTGCTCTGCACACAACACTGCAGAAATTTAACCTTCACGCTCCCAAAGTCACTGCCAAGCCACCCCTGTGCTCTGCCTTTGCCAGCCTAAGCAGTGGCATTCTGCAGGGAAAATCAGCCTGTCCTTGAAAAGAGGATCCAAATACTACCCTCCACACCCCCTCCACCCCTCCATCTGCTGTGTAATCCAGCAGTATTTCCAAAGGATGCTGTGATAGTAACCACACTGTACACACTCTGTAGGTTTCAGTGTCTGCTCCAGCCACCCCTGGCTGGTGTTAATGGAATGGATGGGAAAAGAGCTGGTGATCCCCAGGTCAAATGTAGGCAAGAGATGAGGCTAAGGGCTGGACAGCATGATTCTCTGTGCTCAATTCAACAACTGCAGGATTTGTTGCTGCAGGCAGTAACTCACCTTTGCTGACCCACAGTGTGTTGTGTGTTGACGGCAGTTAAGAAAAATTGTGCAGTTTAATGGTCCTTTATTATGGTACAATATAGAGAAAAGAACACACACTGCAAATGCAGACAGAAATATTCCACTGGATCAGGAAGCTTAACTATTTCATTAAGCATCACAGAAGCTAGATGGCCTGATATTCCTTGCCCAAGTGGAAAGACCAGAGGATTCAGATATAATAAACAGCCCCATGACCAGGAAGGTGACATCCACCTCTAAACAAAGTCACAGGGCTGTACACGCAGGAAACAGAATAGTAATGGAAGATTTCAGCTAGTCCCATAAGACTGAATAAATTGCATAACTGAGCACAGTGCTAGGACTACATTTTGCATACCAGAGATTAGATCCCTTTTAGCACATTGTTGGATATTTAATGAGAGAAAAAAAGACAAATCATGCTTCAGTGCTGAGCCTGAGTAGTTAAAGATGCAACCATGACCAAGATGCTGTTACACTGGTTATAACATTTAAAATTCAATATTCTTGCAGAAAGGGAAAAGCCAAGAGCCTCCTACATTTTGTTTTGAAAGGAGGACAATATTAACATAAGCCTACTTTCTATAAAGATCAGGGTAAGGGCTTCAGCACTGCTCTGGAGGATGTTTAAACTACATGGTTGAAGGCTTAAAATATATATACTACCAAATAAATGAGAAATAGCTCACCACCGATAAACTACTGAATGAACAAAACTGTTAGAAATAGGACAGTGACCTTAGAAAATGTGTACATTGTGCCCAGACAAAGAAGACAGTATGATTGCTGAAATGTTACTTGCAATATCATCATCAGGCAGCCAAGTGTTTTGAGTGTGCTGGCTGAGAGGATGAGAGGCCAGGGATGGAGGCAGTGACATCCCAGTATTAAAGAAAATGTTCCACTGGGATGCAGGAAGGGATCTGCTAGACTGTAGAAAACTCCTAGCTGGAGCCAGGATAAAGCTGACTAATATCAGCTGGGAAGGGGCACGTGTCTTGAAGAAGAGTCCTAAGGAAAACCATGTCATTTTGAAATAGTTAAGGAACACGGACAGGGTTAGAAACAAAGGAGCCAGTGTGCTTTTCAGTCTCAAAAGCTTTGGTCAAGTGTTGTGGGATAGAAGAGCAGTGGATTTAGTCACATTCTAAAAGATACAAACCACATTCTATAAGATACAAACCAAGAGAACCCAAGTGAAATTACCATGTACAGCTGTTAGATGAGGCAGAAACATCTGCTTTTTCACACAATGTATATTTCAGCCATGAAACTCACTTTCACAAGATACTTCCAATATGAAAAATATTGGCCAGTTAAATCATTAAATGCTGGATGTCAAAACATTTCTCCATATGTGTGGAAAAAGATCCAGCCAAAACTATTGTTCACAATATTAAAAATAATTCCTCAATATTTTTCTTGAAGTTTTCTAAACGACAGATAGGCAGAAGGACAACTGTGCATGCTGCACAGGCCTCTTCTGCATTGTCTCTCAACAGTTGTATTGCCTGAAGGTTATATGGTTGGAGGCAGGGTAACACACTGATTAAGTGGACTTTTTGTTTGAGCCAACATGGCCAAACTAATGTACTTTAGAACTGGGCTGTGAGCAAAGAGACATCTTAAACTTCATGTGACGTCCTCCTTACTTTATTGCTATGCAGTAAATAAAATTTTAAAAAAGTAAATTAACATGCTTACATCAGAGAAGCAGAAAAATCTGAAAATAACTGAGAAATACTATGAGCTTGAGGGTGCTCAATATTCAAGTGAGGTACATGAATGAAAAATGTCCTTGTTTTGACCTTTTCCTGCCTGGAGGTAGAAGCCAATTGGAAGCTGCTCAGCAGCTCTTATTAATGAAATATTAGATTCCCTTGGTATTCATTTGTTGCTTATTATTTTTTTCTGTACCTGTATTGTGTGATATTAAATTCTTTATGGTGAGATTCAGAAAATTGCCATTGCGATACTTGAAAGAATTCAAGTTTCTGTGGTACGAACTCTGGAAAATGATTAATTGGACTTACAGCTTGGGAGGGAAGTGGGCAGAAATATTTTAGATTTTGAAAAGGAGGACTGGGTTGTTAACAAAACAAGGTCCAAGGGAAGATAGGGAAGGGATTATCTCATGAAGTAACACAGACAGATCATGTAAGAGTGTGTAACTATGGATCAGTGCTGGGGAAGGATGTAAACAAATCACTGCAACGCTGCCACGAGACGGCAGGACTTGGCTAAAAACTGGCTTTGCCAAGACCAGATTTTTATTCCAGGCCCATGAAACCCAACAGGTTTTTTATCTTCCTGGCTTCTGGCTTTGCTGAGTATTACCAGAAGTAGCCAGGTGGCCAACCCCTTCCCACTAAAGGCCAGGTTCAGCAGTAGCTGGTTTTGATTTCAAAGGGCACATTGTGCCATCAAAGGCAATGGCACAAACCTTCAGAGTGTGCCTGGTGGTGAGGTGTGGGCCTATAAGGACACGCAGAACTGGGACAGAGATGGGCTTGAGGGACACGTGCTGCTGTCACACACTAGCACTGTCCCAGCATGGCTCCCAGCACCCACATAATGCAACTCTGGCAAAGGCTTTCACAGCAGATCCAGTGAAATTCAGCTGGGGGGCTGGCAAAAGCAAGGGATGCTTAAACTGGGAAAAGGAGAGGGTGGGGGGGAGTTGGTCCTTTTCCAAAGCAGATAAAGGAGATATGACACACAAAAAGTGGACTTAACTCTGCCCACAGTTTTGTGCAAGAGGACAAAGTAGATGATTGTGACTGGTGTTAAAAATCTATGACTTTGCTTAACGAGAGACATCCTTCTCTCTGGCTCTGCCCCATAAAATGAAACTGAAGTGGCTGCTCAAAATTAATATATAGCAAATATATAGCAAATGAGCAGCTGCATTGCTTTGGAGAGCATGTAAGCTGCCAGCAGAGAGCCAGCCTGACAGGGTCAAGTCCTACCCTGTGGGTACACATTAAAAGGAGTGGAATTGCTGTATTGCTGAGAGATGGGGGAGTCAGGAGAAGCCTCAGCTAATCTCATGCCTCTAGCTGCATCCTGATCTCTGCAGATGAAGGCAATAAATATGTACTTTAATTCTATGGCTGTGAAGGTGCTTCTCTCCAAGCAGCAGACTACTGTTGCAAGATGCCTGATGACATTAATGATCCAGAAGGAGCTGACATGGTGTGGCTAATCTAAATTATTTTCTTCTTCTGGTACATCACAATTTTCTTTCTAATAGTTAACCCTTTAGGCTGACTCTGTACAGTAGCATTATTAGGACAAGTGGGATTTAATCCTTTTTTCTCTGAGGCTGTATCAGAGTACATAAAAATTGTTGCGCATGGTTTGTATTATTTGCATCTCTATCAAACAGGCTGAGCACTCCAGGTTTTTTAAGGAAAATTGCAGTGGACAATTGAAATCACTCATGCCTTCTTTACTGTAGTTTATGATATAGCAGCAGGAGGGTTTTGGGGGAAGATACTGATTCCAAAGCATTACCTCCATCCTCTGTGCTCTGGGCGACTTGAGAAGGAGGGCAGTGAGATGCAATTCGCATCTGGTTTTCCTAGTGATCCTTCCTCCCTTAACCTTCTCACTACTGTAGAGGCCTGCATATTAATGCCTTTTTTTTTTTTTTTTTTTTTTTACTATTTAAGTTTTTATCTCCATGAACTTGAAAGAAATGCTATGGCTAATATGGGCTTTTCTTTTAAATGCAAGGTGTCCAATATATTCTTAAATCTGTTTTCAGTGGTCCTAAATTACTGTCCATTTTCATCTGGAAAGAACAGTCACAAATGAGCTTTCTTAGAGGAGGTGATTCCCATCTGAAGAATTACTGGGCAAGTAATGAGAGATACATAAGCACCTAGAAATGATAGAACTTTCTTAGTTAATGTGGTTTCTAGACCATTTTGCCCAATAAAAGTGCTCAGCAGAAAATCTATCAGTAGAATTGTCCTGTTTCAGCTGGCAGAGAGTCTATTTTCTTCTGAGTAGCTGGTACAGTGCTGTGTTTTGGATTTAGTATGAGAACAATGTTGATAACACACTGATGTTTTAGTTGCTGCTAAAATTGCTGCTAAGTAGTTCTTACCCTAAATCAAAGACTTTTCAGTTTCCCGTGCCCAGTTTCCCATTCCCACTGAGCAGGTGCACAAGAAAGTGGGAGGGAGCATGGCCAGGACAGTTGAAAGGAACTGGCCAAAGGAATATTCTATACTATAGAGCATCATGCCCAGATTATAAACTGGGAAGAGTTGGCTGGGAACCACAGATCACTCATCAGGAAAAATCTGGCCATCAGTCAGTGGGAGGTGAGCAATTGTGTTGTGCATCACTTGTTTCTCTTGGTTTTTTATTCCTCTCTCTCTGCCTCTTCCCTCTTCATCATAGTTACTGGTATTATTGTTGTAATCACTATAAAAATTGGAATTATTCTTTTTGTTTGTTTATTTCAATTATTAAACTGCTCTTATCTCAGCCCATGAAATTTAAGTTTTCTTTTTCCAATTCTCTTCCCTAGTGGGCAAGGGGAAGGGGAAAGAGTGAGTAAGCAGCTGTGAGGTACTTAGTTGCCAGCTGGAGTTAAAAAGAAGAATGTGTCATACCCTTACTGTTGGCAGATGTGTAATAAGATGTACCTCTTTTCAGGTAACCTAAGAAAAGGTTAGTTGTTTTGAACTGATGTGTGAGATGACAATTCCGTTTGCAGCTGGATATCACAGTCACCATTTCTCCCATCCTTTGTTATGTAGACATTCAAATTCTCCCATCAAGACAGAACAACATGCAGAGCAGCAGAAAGAATGGGAAAAAGAAAAAAAAAAAAAAAAAAAAAAGATAGAGAGAGAGAAAAGAAAAATTTAAACAAGCTTTCAAGGGAGAATGTGCTTATTATAATAAAATACACACTGCCATCCAAAAAAAGGCCTTTTAATTAAAACCTGAAATATGTATTCCTGTTTGCAGGTGTTTATTTGTTCAGAATATTGAATCCAGGCTAATCCTTTGAGGCATTTGCAGAGGAATGACTGCAGAAGCCAGAAGCCCTAATGCATGAAGAAGTTCTGCATGAATTAGTTTGGCTTATCACATATTTCACTTCTACAAAGTATGCAGAGGAGAAATTACCCAGTTGGGTGGGATAAGTGAACCTGTTTTTCCAGTACCCAAGGGCTACTCATAGTCCTTGAGGGGTTGCACAGCAGAAAAAAACCTGTTGTGACACAGCAAATGGGGGCAATTTAAGGCCTTTGCTCTTGAAGAGTAGAGATCTATTTGTGCACATGCCTCACAAAACTCCCAGGAGAAAAAAATATGCAATGTTTTACAACAGTGACTTATTTAGAGAGGCCTGTGGTGATCCAGTTTTTTTAAGTTCCTCAGTGGAAACTGATGCCCATGTTTTGCTTTGGTTGCTGCTGGAGGAGGGCAGTGAGGTGGAAGGTGTGAAGGCTCTGGGTTAAACCACCACACAGTTTCTTTTAGTTCTGTTTCTTCCATATGAGTTTTCTGCACTTAGGGTTGATTTTCAAAGGCAGCAGAAGCTGGGTGCCCTCCTGCATGCCCTTTCCCTTTGAGAAAATCCTCCTGGCTTTCCTCCCAGTCCTCAGTGTGGCACAGGAAGTGGGATGCCATGGGAGAAGCTGTCTCCTGACTTCATGCACTGACTTACCACACTCTGTTCTTTGGCTGATAGTCTCACCTTTCTCAGCAGTGCCAGAAGTTGTGTGATTGATTACACTTTTTTACCTTTTTGGCATAACTATTTTCTCATACTTTATAATACATATTTTAGTTTCATGAACTTTACAAGTGAAATAAAATACTGAATTTGCACTTAAAGTCCTACTGACACTTTTAGTTTCTGCACAAAGCTAGCCCAAGAACAGCTTGCCTATAAAATTTTTTCCCCAGCCCTCTTTCCTGAAGGAAACTGGATTTTATAAAGCTTGACAGATGACCTGCAAATTTGTTCACAGATTTCAGTATCACAATGGTCTTGTCTCCTAGAACATGCTTAAGGAAACTAATTTGAGCCAAACTTTAAAACTGGGCATAATTTTAAGCACAGACTCCAATTCTCTTAAGGAGTACCTTTGTGTCAATGGATTAACTAACGTAGAACTATTAGTAAAGAGATATTTACAATACACAAAGCACCAAGCTCAGGATACTGACCCAAATCCCTCTTTAAGTGGGGCATAAGATGCCAAACCACAGGAAGTCACCTAACTTTTCAACAGCAGATTGAACCATTGTCATTGCAGAGACAATAGGAAGAGTGGCTGGGGCATGGTGTGGTCTCTCTCTCTTTTCACAGTAGCCAGGGCTCTGTCTCAGAAGGCAAAGCCTTTGGCCTGATCCACCAAGACTTTCCCTCATTAACATATTAGAATTACAAACAGGAACATAAACATCAGTGAAAATCACATCTCTGATTTCAGGTGCACTTCAATATACAGTTTAAATGCAGCCTTAGGGTTGAAGTACAGTAACATAATAAAACAATTAAGAAGCTTCCATTGACATTCCCATGTCTCATTATCACAAAAGCAAATTTTCCTTCTTATGACCTTTTTGACACTTATAAAACCCCCACAAATTTGTAGGTTTTATCAAGTGAGATAAGACAAACCTAGTCATCTGATATTTTAGAAAGCACCTTCTGCAATTTGAAATACTATAATTAACATCCATCTATCCAAAAATACCTTAAATTGGCTTGCACTTTACTACTGCCAATCAGCCTTTGAAATGGGAAAGCTGGGATAGCTGATGTTTTAACAAGAGGCTTCAGATAAACTTTATTTGGGGCAAGGAAATAGGGAGAAGTGGGCAATTTACTACCCTTACTTTATTTTTCATTTTGGTTATGCCTTGTCTTTCTCCTGCAACTTGGTAGTAGAGATACAGTGTGAAATAAAGGCCATGTTTGAGGCAGTATTTGAATAGCACAGGAATGATGAACTAGACAAGCACGTGGAGTGTCATATTCAAACCACATGGATGCATGCATTAAAAGATGATTCAGTACAAATAAACAGTGCTAGGAATCTTGTCATAAAACAAAGAATCCAAGATAAATTTTTTTGTTATCTGAAATAGGACTTTCTGTACTGTCTCTCAGTGAAACATGCATATTCCCAAGGTTTATTATCTTGATTAAATTCCAACATAGCATTTAAGCACTTGATTGGTTTTGAGTACTTGATTTAGTCCCCGCCACTATCCCATTTTCCAGAGTAAACCACAAAATCCATAAATTGATGCTTCTCATTTCTGTGAATTTTAAGGTCAGGCCACAGCTCCTGTGAAAAATGTAGAAACTCAAAAATAAAGCATTGTAAACAAATGTCATGCAAGGCAATGTTGAGCATTAACATCAGATTCCTGTGCACTATAAATTAATATGACAACCACATCCTTTTAAAAGCCTGAAATACTGCTTTAATGTCGGAGATATTGAGGTGAATCCTAGGTATCTGAATTTTTTACCAGCGTTTTCCAAGACAGTGCAAAACCCCGCTTACAATATTTCAAAACACAGAAACAGCCAACTAAATCCATGGAAGGTTCCAAATTTCCACACTGATGGTTCTCATTCCCACAAGATTTTCCAGTTTCAGGTCAAGCATTTGGTGGCCAAGATTAAGCCCAAGAGCATTAAAGGGCAGAGAAAAAGCATTCTATGCAATCTGGATTGTCAGGATGGCAAGAGATATGACCTCTGTAATGGAGTCCCTGGGCTGTAGAGTGTCATGTGTCAAACCAGCTGTTCTTGGTTTTGTTACAGATGCATTTGATGACTGAGATGAAAGACACATAAAAGTTTCAGGCTATAACTGTGCTAATGAATCATGCTTTAATTCAGGTAGCCAATTAATCTAACAATCACAGGACCAGAGTCAAAGGGACTAATTTTGCCTCCAGTATAGTTTTCTGGGCTTTAGGGCAGTGCTCCAGCTCTGGGTCTTGCCTTGATTAATCCAGTGAAACACAGAGAGAGACCACCACAAACCACACAAGTTTGTACAAGAAAGACAGTGATGGATTGAGGATGGATTTACTTCCTTTTTCACCTCTACAGATTTCACTTTTCTTGTGAACCTTTGAGCTTTCTTCCAACCTCCTTGATCTTTCTTGCACGATCTTTCTTCCCCACTTTCCCCAACACGGGTTTAAATCTGCATTTAAATTACTCCAACAGCTCACAATAAGATGCAGAGAAAACAAGTGGGTTTTACCATGGGAATAGAATCAAATTGAATCGGAGTAGGATAGGATAGGATAGGATAGGATAGGATAGGATAGGATAGGATAGGATAGGATAGGATTGTTCAGTACAGATGATCATCTAGTCCAACTGCATGACCACTTCATGACTTACCAGAAGTTAAAGCATACTGTGTGTGGAATGCTGTCTAATTTAGTTTCCCAATCATCCTAAAGTTCCTTTAACAGCTGGTAAGGAAGGGAGCATTGTGCCAAAGGAGAGGTCACAGATTTCACAGGTTTCACAGAATATTCTGAGTTGGAAGGGACCCACAAGGATCATCAAGTCCAACTTTTAAGTGAGTGACTCGCACAGGGATTGAACGAGGGTTGAACCCACAACCTTGGTTTTATTCACACCATGCCCTGAGTTGGAGAGCAAGGGTCCAAAAGCCCCTGCTGGTGAAGACAATATTACCCTTTGTTGATAATCTGGGGAATCTGGCTCCTGCATCAGTTGGATTCCCAAACACTTTGAAACATCTGTTCCATTTTAGGTACAAATTATCTCATTTTTAAAGTATGCATTCAAGCTGATACAAATTTAACTCAGATATACTCAATAGGACAAATCTGTCTAGGTTTAAACTAGAAATGGACATCTATCATCCTAAACTATGCTTTCATCAGTAAAAATTTGCTCTTAAGGTGTGTCCTCACTAGGGGCTCCTCTTTACCAACTTCTCTGTGTTGATTTTGCTCCTCCCAGGGCTGATGATCCACACAGAGAGCTTCCACGGCAACAAGATGGTGCATCACAGTAGGACTTGCTGGAGACCACAGTCCCAGCACCTTCTGAGAAGAAGGTGAACAAAGGAGAACAAAGCCACAATCTTAGGTCTTTTGTGTGGGAAGAAATTAATCAGTGTGAAACTAGTAAAACATGAAAGCAAGCTTGGTGGCCTGCCACCCTTCCCTGCATTAGGATAAAGGAAGTGACTGTAGTGACCACAAGCCCCTGGTTTGTTCATCTGTGTTCATCCTCTCTTGTGCCTGCTCCAACAGCTTTGAATCTGCCTGCCGTAAGTGCCTCTGCATCCACACAAGGAGAGAAGTGAGATGTTAGGAATCCCCAAATGCAGGAGGAGCCTTATTCTGAAGTGGCTGTGAGTGAGGGGCAGAGAGTCCATCAGAGAGCCATGCTGGGGGGAAGTGCTGTCCCCAAAACTGTAATTGTCACCATTTTGTGGGTCCTGTGCTTGCCCTCCCCTTGTACTTGGTGTGCAGACATGCTTTGACTCCACTGAAGGTCTGGACCTCACAGCCCTGGACACTGTTATGTTGCTCCCAGGAGCCAGCTGGTCTCCTGTTTTGTCAGTAATGTGCTCACTTCAGGAGCTAACAAGAAAGAGTGATGAGCATGTAACTTTTTTCCAGTTTTTCCAATCAGTAATATTCACCTGATGGCTGAGGCTAGCAGATGGCTGCAGAGGCCATTATATACCACTCAGAGAAGGCTTTCTGTGGATTTTTAATTTCACTCTTTAACAGGTTTTTAGCAATACCAAAGTACTGCCAACCATACAAGCATCCACTCGTGGGAGCTGTACTTCAATGGGACTGCAACAGTGATGCGGAAAATCAGGGTTTGCAGTAAGCTCTAAACCCCACTTCCAAGACCTAGTTATACACTTCATATGTTAACCATATGCATGTTAAAAATCTATTTTGATTTATATGGGTTTTTTTATGGTTTGGTTTATTTCTACATGGATAGGTAAATGCGGTATTTCTTTGTGCCAAAACCTGAAACCCAGGAAACACTTCTCCAGCTGCTGTGTTGTGGCCACAGCAACCTGTGTGTTAAGAAGGCTCTAAGTGCTTGCATCTGGGGCATCCCTGCAGCTCTAGGGTGTCACCTGAAAGAGGAATTTGTCTCCAAGAAAAGAGCTCTAGAGTTTATGCCTTGGCTTAGAAGAGCCATGCAAAGCTGGCAGCTGCTCTAGGACATGAAGTAATAGAACATCTTTGTCACAGGTTGGCAGAGACATAAGTACCTTTGGACTTTATACAGCTAAGTTTTGAGGTTTTGAGGATGAGTCATGTCATGAAATTGTCCCTCAGTCCCACTTGCAGGTGTTTTTGTGGATTTTCATCTGCATGCTCAGCATGAAAAGCCATGAAGCCAGCAGAACTGATGTGATTTGCTTCAGCAGATTATCCCAAAGTTCATTGGCCAACTGCCTAAATGCTTTTGCAGTTACACAGAAATGTGTTTAAAAAGACTTGCAGAGGAAAAGCTTTTGAGCAAGGCACCAATGCCATGCATGCAGGCCAAATGCACACATTTGACATCCCTCTCTCATTAAAGGTGTTTCTCATTCCACACCAAAAATCGCTGAGATGTTCATGGATTCCCTTGAACTTCACCCCCACAACATGTGTAAAGAGGTACTGCCCAAGTCCTGTCTTGCTCACTTGCCTTTAATTTGCAAGAACAAATTCAGACTGGGAAAACAGATACTCTGATTGGTCCAGACTCAGTCTGCATTACTTGCTTCTCAGCCTAGGATTTGTTGGAGCCACTCTGCCTTCTTTTTGATGAAAAGCATTACCTGTAGACCACATTGGATCCCTGCATACCTGTGTGTGGTACTACTATATTTCTTCTAGCTACTTACTGATGATGAGATCATCTCATTCAGGGATATCCAGTAAATATGGGGGGAAGTTGTCCCTATTTAGTGTTTGATCATAAATGATGCAAAAGAAGACAGTCAAGGCAGAAAAGCAGATCTTTGTTAATGGGTGCAATCTGAAATCTGAATTTTGTTCATCAGGTCTGTGAGGAGAGCAGCAGAGCTCTGAGCACCCACCCTGTTTCAGAGAGGCTATAGCTGCCCTACCAAGTTCCTAACCAAGAGAAGTTATAGTTCCTAACCAAGAGAACTCTCTTGCACATGTTCCATCCAAACACAGGAATCCTACAGTCTTACAAGTAGAAATCCTCCTTGTAAGTAGGAATCCTACTTACAGCCTTATTTTGGAAAATAAGTCTGATATCCCAGGAGCATGGCTTTCCTTGTTCTGGCATCCCAGTGCATTGTATCACACACAGTGGTGAGTGAAGGAAGTGACATCTCTTTATGAGAAAGAACCTCTAGCTTTTGCCCCTCAAGTGGTTTGAACAGAGCAATTGGCAAATGAGATGCTCTGAAACTATTTCAGTTAAATCTGTGCCATTTAGTAAGTGGTCATGCATGGTCATAGCCCTGACTAGATTATTTCTGTGTGTCCTTTGTGTTAAATTAATTTCCGGGGTCACATTGAGTGATCACATTTTAGCTTGGCTGATGAATTGGTGATCTATCTCCACATCACACTCATCTCATCAGCCTGCACTCACTGATCCCTGTAAAAGGCATAGCAGTGCTTCTGCCAGGCTCAGACTTCTGCTGTCCCTCCCCTGTCCACATACAGCAGGTTCCAATGCTTCTCTTCACAAACATGTGCTGCATATAACAAGGAGCCCCTGTCGCATCCTCGCCCTTCACATGGCAGCCAGGAATGGTTTCTTTAGGGCTCTGCAGGCATCATTCCCTCGTGAGAACAGCTGATCCTTGTTTGTCCTTTCTGACACACAGACAAAAGGTAACCCAAGACAAACATGGGTGTCAAGCAAGCCCCCTTAGCTAGTGACTAAATGCCTTGAAACACCTCTGCAAACATCCCAAGAGAAATGGCATGTGCTGTTCTGTGGTGTGATGCAACACTGATTTGTTGCATCTACAAAACATCCCCATAATTGTGTGAAATTGAGTGTGAACAAGCAGTTGAATTGCAGTTCATCAAACATAATTAAACTGAAACACAGCAGCAGAAATACCCCTTTTATCTTGTGTAAGGGCTGATGATATAAATACAGAGCACCCCAGAATCAAAAAATCGACTAAGCAGATGTTTGCTAGTCTGTGAATTCTTTTGTAATGCAAAAATTACTTTTATCTCTCACTGCCTATTTTTGAGTGCTCATCACTGTGCTGCCTGAGTGCTTTGATAAAGGACAATAAATATATTTAGCATATGCTTAATTCATTAAAAAATCAATCTCCTTTATGTAATTTGGCAACAAAAGAGAAACCATGGAAAATACATTTATAAATGTCTCCTACACTAGATTGTAACTATCTCTTTAACCAGAATTTTTAAAAAGGGGGGGGGTAAAAAATGTACAAAATAGTTAAAAAGAAGATGATAGAGCTCAGATTGTGTGATCTGTCCTGTGAAGAGTGTCATCTCCTAATGATCCTACATAAAGTCTCCTTTATCCCCACAGAACATAGTGCAGCATGGACTCAAAATAAAGTGGGTGAATTTATTCCAGAAATGCCCTTGTGGTGTGGAAGGAAAAGAGCAAGATCTTCTCTGCTCTTTGTCCAAAAGATGTTGATTTGATCTCCAGAGAGAGGTGTCCTCAACACCACCTTCACCTTAGCCAGGCATTGCATGGAGGCAGGCATTGCATGGAGCATGAGAGTTTCCCACTGAAAATATATTGGTGCAGGGATTACAGTGCTTTTGTCCCCAGGTGCCCCAGGAACTGCCTGGACACAGCAGCCAGCAAGTGCAGCCTTGATGCCTCCTTCCCACTGACAAGAAGATAATGGACAACAGTCTGGTCCAGACCACAGACCAGATTTAGAGATGAATAACATAAACATGTTAAAACTATCTACTTTACATAAGCAGAGGGGCTCATTTTTTTTCTTTACACAAGGGTAAGAAAGCTAGGCTTTGAAAATACATTCAAGAATTAGGGCTCCAAACAGGAGATGCTGTAGACTGTATATGAGACACAAATTATAACCTTGCATCCCAATCCAGATAATTTAAGCATGATAGATCCCTTGCAGATTCCAACAATCTCTTGGTTCTCCAACCCTTGCATTTTCTATGCACTGTAAATTTTAACTGAACAGTGCACTTTCAAAGGCAGAAAAATGCCTTGAAAGGACTTACCTGCAATTTGAAGTACCTGTATCTCTGCTAGACCTGGCCTTCACTTACTAGGCAAATGCATCTGTCAGTATAAATTGCCTCTCAGTGGCTTTATCCATGATTTCTCCATGATGGAGCTGAGAGCCCATTTTCTGTTTGAAAGCATTTGAGCTCTCAAGTCAGGAAAGAGTTCAAAAAACAAGCACTAGCCTCAGAGACTTCTCAGATCAGCCTGGAAAACATGTCAGTTTTTGTAGCCCTCAAGAAAATAGAGATTGTTCTCATTAACCGTATATTAGGCCAACTCAAATGACTAAGAACCTGTTTACAGCCAGGTCACCAGGAAAGAAGATTTCAGCAGGAGGCCAAGACTGAACATGTGACACCATCTAAGGATCATTGAATATATGTTTGAAACGTCCAAATAAAAGTTCAAGTAACATTTTCTTTTCAGAATTTCATCCCTGGTTTTCATCTTATGTCATAGAAAGCAGAATCCAGCCCCAAGATAATCTTCAAGGGGAAGAATAATGCTATAATAACACAGTGAAGCTTGCAACCCTGGCAATGAATGTTTATCTCACACTGCTCTCCCTGTGAGTAATGTTTAAAATAAATAAATACTGCAGGGGAGATGTTGTTAGTGCAGTTGTTGGGTTGTATCCTTGTGGCAAGCTTTTTATCATAATAGCACAGGAGAGCAGTGTTTCTTTGCAAGGCAAGTTTGAGCCAGAGTGCAAAAGCACAGAAAGTCTGTTAATAAATAATGGACTGGGCATGTGGGTTTTGCAGTGACTTAAAAAGTCAACCCCTTCAAAGTACAACACTATGCAAGTGCTATTGAAACAAAACAAAAGAAAATGGAATGATTTAATTTCCAGTCCCTTGGAATGACAGACATGCTGTCCTCAGAAGAGAGTGGGACCTGTGCAAATGTGATGGCAGATGCAGCAGTGCAGTGTCAGCTGTACAGTGACATGCCTTCATGTCTTCCCACTTGTGTTGTTCCACCCAAGCAGTGGCAATGGTACTACAGTTTGCTCATGAATTATGGTACCTGGAATGTGTTTTTTATGTCTGAAGACTATCACACAGTCAGAGGGATAGATCCTCAGCAGGACTCAGGTTGGTTATTTTGTGGATTTGATGATGTCATATCCTACAGAGGTCTAGAGATTATCATTATCTTGGGTTTAGGAGCTAGCAGCAGCAAATGCCAACATCTTAAACTTTACCTTCACAGTGTAAGGACACAATAGACTAGAAAGAGAAAAGATAGCCAGGAGCTCCATTACTTGGCTATACAAAGCTAAGAGCTGTTCTTGACTGAAGAGGGACCAATAAATTACACTGAACGGAAGGGAGATCAGGTCATTTACCTTAAAAAGGACAAGACCTCTTCCTAAAAAGTACATTTCAGGCCTACCAGGATGGTCTGTGACAATACCAGAGCATATTGGCAGACAACACTGCTTTGCCCAACTTAGGAACTGCCTAATGCCAAGCCGGGCATGCCATCCCAGCATTTCATAATAAATGTAATTTACAAACAGTTAGAAAAATTAAACACTTACTTGGTCCAAGACCTATGGAAAATGCAGCAACATAGACAAGCAGGCTGGCCAGTGAGAGCCATTTCAGGGCAACAGGAACCTCCCCACTTTCCATGTGAGATCCTGTTGTGCTTTTGCCTCCTGCCAGGGCAGTCCTGTTCAGTTCTCCTGTCCTGGCAACATCTGGGCTTTGTACATCAAATGACAATCTTTCTGTTGGAGTCATGGTAGCAAAGAGGTCCTTGAGACTCCCATTGGTGACAGTGAAGTTTCCTGGTCTCTGGAGAGAGAAATCCTCTGGAGACTCGCTTCTACAGACCTTGGTGAAATTCACATGTATGTTATGGTTCACTAAGCCCATAGTGACCAACGATATCGCCATAACAGAAGAGCCAACACACAGAAAAGTTTTACTTCCAACTTGATCCACAAAAAACGTGGCTGGGACAGTGCTGACCACTTTAACCACTCCAACTCCAGTAGAAGCCAAGCTGGCAGCTTCATTGCTCTGGAACCCAACTGACTTCAAAACAGTCGATGCATAAAATAAAATGTTGGGTTGCCCAGTTGTTTGCACAAAAAACACTAGAGTGAGTCCTACCAGCATTCGGGCCCTCATGTTGTTCTTTGAACGAAACAGGTCCAAGAAACTATACTGATGTTCATCTTTCAGGGAAGACTTAATCACAGTAAGCTCTTTAGTAGCATCTGATGTTTCCCGTAGCCTCTCCAGTACTTTTCTTGCCGCTTCATCGTCATTTTTCATCACAAGAAACCGAGGGCTTGGTGGAAGGAAATACATGGCAATAGCTTGCACAGCACCTAATGGAATCACGAGGCCAAACATGTACTTCCAGCCATGAGATATGCTGGCAAATGCATAATTTGAAATGTAGGCAAAGAGAATGCCTATCACAATCATGAGTTCATTTAATGACACGAGAAGGCCTCTTCTGTGCTGTGGGGCGATCTCAGCGATATACACACATGTTGCAATTGATGATAATGATATGGAAATACCTATGGCAATCCGGCCCACAATGAGTATCTTGTATGATTCGTAGGGCAGCAAAATCAGACTCCCCACCACAAGCAAAGAGGATGCAGTAATAATAGCAAGCCTCCTTCCAAATCTGTCTATAAGAAATCCACCGGTAAGGGATGCAAATAAGGCCCCAAAAAGCAGGGAGCTTACAATGACCTCCTGCTCTTTGCAAGAGAGTGTTAAAATGCTGCTCATCTGAAGGAGAGCTCCGGAGATAAGGCCTAACTCATAGCCCATCAGAAGTCCACTTATGGCAGCAATGGCAGAAGATAGAAAGGTGAATGTCCCACAACCTGAAACAAGAGGATAAAACAAAAAACAAACAAAAAAAAAAACCTAGTGATTTCTGCAACATTCTGACAATTAATAATAATTTTATTTGATATACCAGTTTAAAAAATCTCTCGTAACTTTTAGGCAAAGCAGTTAGGCACAATACACATCCAGCAGCAGTGGTGACACAAAAGCTATTTACATAAAAAGCTATTTCTGGAAAGAAAAAAAAGAGTAATGAATATAAAATCTTTAGCTTTAATGCTTTTGTGTCTCTTATTTCCTGATCAGAAGTCAGTAAGGTTTTGATCAGGTCTTAAATAATTAAACCTTCTGCCTCAGAATATTATTGCAAAAAGAAATGGTGAGAAAGCAATTTTTGCCTTGAGATTTTTCAGTGTTTTTCCTAAACTGAGGAAGTCTCATCCACCCAACTAGAGTACCATGAGCAAAGAAACCACAAATTTCTTAGCCAAATTGCTTCAACCGTGACTGAAATAAGTAACAAGTTTTCTGTCACCACTTATTACTTCCTTTGTTTCACCTGAGGATGACATGAAGGCTGCTGGTAGCATTGTTTTTATTTTGCCAAATTGGAGATATATTCAGTGAGCACCAGGCTGATGCAGATATCTGGGACATTCCAGGGAAACTGATCTTTGAGGCAAACATTAACTTTCTAGGCTTTGTTCATGTCTAAACTCAGATTCTTTTGAATATCTTGATCAAATATTTTGCATCCCTTTTGACTGCCATAATGTCAGGAATAAGAAACAGATGATGAAAACAATGCAGATTATATGCCTTTGAATGTCCGCTTTAAAACAAACTCATTTTATACAATTGTGATTCATTGTTTATTGTTACAAGATAGATTTGACTGATCATATTCTACTAACTGTGAAGCCTTTTGCACCCTAAACCTTGAGGAATATATCAGTTTGTTATTGTTGGTCTCATTCTTTCCCCCAGCATGATTTTCCTCGCATCATGATGTTGGCTGCCACACAACTAGGAAAATAGTAAATCAACTTCTGATTTTGCAGTTAGTGTCCAAGGAGAGATGGCTTTTGCAGCATAATGAGTCTGGATTTAGTTAATTCTTATGGAATGAGTGGGATACAGTCTAACTGGAAATGATACACAGAGTTTGTTTATTTTTAGCTAATTTTTCTAAGGCGTTAAGGCTCTTTGATCACGTTGACTGCTCACAGTTCCCTGCCAATAATTTTGAGCACGTTGGTGAGGATCAGTCCCATTTGACAGATGATATTATTACATTTCGAAAGCAAATCTTGAATAGAGAGAAGGAGAGCAGCCCTAGCAGTGCTGAAGTAAACAGTGCCAGAGCCCTGGCCCAGACCATGGCATGTGGCCACATACCCTACTAAATTTCTGGCAAGATCCCTGGCACATTTGCACCCCAAGCCACCTTGTGTTCTCCTAACAACTCCTAGAAGTAAACAATTCCACCATCCCACCCCGCAGCCACTCCACAGGCAGAAGGGTTATTTTGGAGGGTAGCACAATATAATTGTGAATATAAGCAATGCTTCGGGGGTCAGGGGACATGTGTAAGCCCATTAAGTCTATTAAGATAAATATTACCTATTAGCTCTCCTAACTTTGAACTAAACAGCAGAAGCCAAACAGCAGCAGGCCTGAGATACTGAGTGCACCAAATGCACCTCAACTCAAACTCAAATGCATTACACCTCAGGTGGTGTGGCTGGCAAACTAGAGATAGATAAGACATTGAGGAGAAGCACATGATTTTGTCTTGGTGGGCCATAAGGAGACAGGGGAATGGGTTTATTGTGAAAAGTCTTTCAGAAGAAGGTGGAGGCGGGTGGTAGATTTATTGGGATGGAGATGGGACATCTTGAAGAAAATATCAGAAACAAATTTTCAAAATGTTCCAGAGATGGAACAATCTTTTTTATATTGTTGTTGTCTGTATCTGTTAATATTTCTAAAGCTTTTTCTTCCTTTATATCTGCAGTATCTGAAACCATTTCACTTATTTTAAATGGAAGCATGGGTTAGGTCCTGCTGTACTTCCCTCACCCATTGAACAGTACTTCAGTGTAAGCACTGCTGACTACAGCTAAGCTGCTTTGTACTGCATCCTACAATGCACACATGAAATATTTGTTTTATCATTGCAAAACATAACTTCTCCTTCCTATTTATACTTTTGAGTTGCCTTCTTGCTGCATATTATTATATGTGGAGAATATACCCTTCTAATGAATCCTGGCTGGAAATCTGGGCTGATAACAACACAGTGTTGTGCTGAAGAAATGAGCATATCAGAAACTAAACTGCTAATTTGATTGCAGTGCTCTGCCCAAACTACTGTTCAGTGCTGATGTTTGTGCTTTCTTGACTACCTCTATTTTATATCATTGAGCCACATATATTTTACACAGGATTTTACCTCAATTTATATATTAGGGAGTAGAGAGCATTGTGTTCATCCAGCCTGATACTCACAAACAGCACAACATAATCCTTCAGACATGTTTCAATTATGTTTTATCTGAACCAAGCGACTTAAAACATTGAGCTTTGATTTAAAATGGCTAGTGATTGAAAACCAATGACTTTAAGATTTAAATCATCACAATGGTTAATTGCTTTTACTGTAAGTTATCTGTAAATTATTTCTAGACTTAATTTCTGCAGCTTTAACTTCCAGCCATCAGATCCCATTCTCCATTTGCCCACAATTGTGTTCACCAGGTACAAACTTTAGCCTGTCATTGAGTCATCTCACAGACATCTCCTTTTTAGCTACTTACCCTGTGAGGCTTTACAAATTTACCAATCCCTTAAGTATTCAAACCTCTGTTCTCTGAACATTTTCCAAACCACCAGCTTCTTCAGTAAATTGATCTGGACCCAGTGCTCCTGCAGTGATTACACAGTGCCAAATAGAAACTTGACATAATTTTTCCAGTCCTGGTGGACATTTCCCTCTCTACTTGTCCGAGGATTCTCACAGACACGTAGAGAAGCTTATCTTCTGGTTATCCTTCAGGAAAACCTACTTATTTTCTGCCTAGATTCTTTTCAAGACACTCCCATGCCTCTAAACATGACCTACCTCGTTGCATCCTAATGAGGAATGCAAATCACTTTACATTTGTCTGTATTAAAATACATAGGACAGGTTCAACTTACCTAACTGTGAGACATCAACATAATCTCTAGATTTCTCTTGTAACCACTTGAGAAAAATAGGCACTTCTAGACATCTGAATCAGGTCAGATGCCTACTTCCCTCTACTGCCTATAAAAGGAAACTGTGCAGCTTGCTCAGATGCAGATGTCTAAAGTTAGCAGAGAGGAACCCCAGACAGCACATTCACTTGCAGTCAGCAGGGCAAGGCATTCAAATTGCTTTCAGCCAATGACATATCCCATTTATTGATCACCCATCACCTTTATCACCCTGTTAAATAATCTGTTATTATTTTCTTCCGAGAAATTGAGAAAAAACAATTAAGTAACAGGGGCAAACGCTGAGCTTAAGGCTCTGCAGCAGAAACACAGCAGCATGGACAGTGTACCCTATGGATACTTCGAAGTCTGTGTCCTGCACAATTCTTAATTCTTAAAATGTTGGAATGTCATTTTTGTATGGTTTCAGTTTCTGAATGAGAGTGTCAAGTCAAATATCTTGACAGAGTCCACCACCAGCACTGTTCTTTACAATCCAGACTGTGCTCATATCAGCCTGTGGTCCTTAGATCAGAGAAACTGAGATGGTTATTTATTTTTAGTCTGAGAGTCTGTACAAGCTGGATGTAGAGCTTGGACACCTGGGAATTGATAGGGAAGCATTCAAGCCCACATATTTCTTGCTTCTCCAAGTAGAGCAACTCGATCAATGTCTTCATGTTTATTTTGTTTGGTTTTGGTGGGTCAGCTGGTACCCTTCTTCATGTGTCCAGTGACACATACCCACAGTTGTACAGAAACAGTGAGAAAGGCTGTAACTAGAGCACCCCCAAATGAAAACCAGATCCTGATGTGATGCAGAGAGAGACACATTGTCCTGCATTAGCAGCAGCAAAGTCAGTAGTTAACTTGGTGTCCCTTGTCTCTCACAGGCACTATTCCACTGAAAAACATTGTTATATCACCATGAGGTTTTGTTTTAACTGGTGTACCCGAAATTTGCCTGCTCACAACTGCCTGCTGAGTTAAACCTTGAAATCTCTGCTCAGTTTCCCTTCATGGCCTTCCTCTAGGCAAAATTCCCTCTGACTTCAGCATATGTTTTGCTTTAACATTTCCAGATAAAGAATGTTGCAGTAGTTACTCTCACAATCCTTTTAAGTGTCACTTTTAATGATGCTGCTGCCAGTTCTTAGGCATTCCTTCTTTTTAGTAAAAAGCTTTTATATATACACATATATATATATATTTCTCTAATTTTTATGAAATGCCAGCAAAACATATGGCAGTGTATAGCACCAGGGGAATAAAATATTTTAATGATAGCTTCCAGAGAATTTTCTCCTTCTGTCTGCCACTAACACCATGGCTAATGAGTGTGTGGCTGGTATGTGACAAGTGATTGGAAAGTCTATTCTCTAGTTTCTGATGTAAACAAAGTGGTTTCTCACAACTGTTGTTCAAGTCAAAAGCAGCCCTACTTGGCAAGCAAACCTATCTTTAAGAACATTTGTTGGAAGTGTTTATGTTTGGTTCCTGAAAAGGAGACCAACTGCAGTTGTAGTACAGCAGCACAGTGTACTGACGATGAGGTTGGATGGGGCCAAGTACTAAGGATGTGCCCCTTCACTTATTTTCTAGCACATGTTTGGGAAAATACAGTCCTCCCAAAGGCACATTTGGTCTGTGGATGTATTTTATGGGCATTATGGATAAATGATCAGTGCCAAGGAAGATCTGCAAGCAGGCTGATCTGGGAAACACTACTCTTCACCCACCTAATGGGAGGTAGAGATATGGGAAAGGGGCCCTTTCCAGCTCAGTTTGGCAGTACCACGCTCCACGTTAGTCCAGACACTAAGATTTCTGTGATGTAGTTTTTTTTGCTTTCTCCCAAGAGATCATTCAGTAGAAATGATCTGCATAGAAACTACTGAGAGGGGGGAAGGAGATTACTTGATGTAATCTGTGCAAATATATCTATTTTGATAAGAGGGGACTCAACAATCTCTTCCACCATGGTACTTTCTTCTGATTTGATTTAATCTAAGATGAGAAATGTCTCAGCTTGGAAGGGAAAGAAAGTATTTTCCTGTCAGGAAAGTTCTTTAAATCCTTGCAATTTCTTTGATCTATTTAGACATTTGGAAAGTGAATTCAAATTCTGTCAACCATTGGTTAATAAGTGCAGGTTAGAAAACTGCAATGAGTTGAATGCATTGCCTAGATATAAACCCACAGTGTGGAATATCTTTTTTTTCAATAGAATAAGATATCTACTTTTATCTACAATAACTTTAAAAACTACAGCATCTGCATTTGAAAATTTTAAGCTATCTCTAATAACACTTTTTTTTTTTCTCTGAGTGCTGTCTGACACACAAAAAGTGTCTTTCAGGGATAAAGTATTTAAATTTCCCAAACTGTCATGAAAAAAGGTTTTGCTGAAGTGTATAGCATGAGGATCACTTTTTTTTTTTTTTTTTTTTTTTTTTTTTTAGGATAAATGTTTGATGGCATGTATTGGGAATTGCTACATAATTAAATCAAGGTTTTGCTTCTCATAAAAGCTAATTGTCCCATTTTCATGTTATAATGATCTTTGCTGTGCTGCCCCAGTCACTTCCTCTATCTCATCCAGTTGTCTAGTATAAAGAGATATATGTTACCCTGTTGCTCTATTCCAACACCTGAGGGTTTTTAGATCCAGTAGCTGTTCAGGAGGTGCATTTCTCCTATTAGCTATGATACATCTAATCTACCTGTCCCTATAGGAGTCTGGCATGGAATCTAAAAAAGCTACCCAACAAGATCCTAGTGGATGAAACAAATGGCAGCTTTGGGACAAAGCCAGATTGCAATCAGAGATGGAAAATCTCAGAAAATATTAACCAAAAATAATGTCAGGGCCATGTGGGATCACAATCATTTGACAAATAGGACTCCTCCCACCCAAGTGTGAAAGGCAAACCCAAACCAAATACTTTGTAAATTGAACAAAATGAGAAGGTGGAAGAAAACAAATGTACCACTCATCTAAACTCCTTCAGTGGTGGGAAGCACTGAATACTTTGTACAGCATAAGCCAAACTAATGTACTTTGTAAACAATATTCAAATTTCAGTAACAAAAGCCCCCTGATGATGGAAAGACAGGGAATGCAGATCCTGGACAGGCTCACCCTGGTCATGTAATCTCATATTGTTCTGCTATGTAATTTCATCATGTCAACAGGCAGTCTATCCCCTCATTACATGAAATGGCATTTGGGTTTTCTTTTGTTCATTTGTAGTAACAATCAACAAGTTCTTTTAATTTCTAACTATGTAATTACATATTTCTCAGGTTACTGCTTTAATTTTTGAGGGCAGGGACAGGTGTGTAATTTGCACACATCTTCCAACCTTAATCCACGTGCTGTAGAAACTTTGCTATCTGTTTGTTGCTATCCTATCTGCACTGCTCTTCTCAGTCCCTAAGGCAATGTTAAATGTGTCTGCACACCTACTGACTTTCTGTTCTTGGCTAACCTCTGATTCCAGTATCAGGAGACATTGCTTGACAGATCACTGTTACACTCCAACAAAGCATTTGTGCCTGTGGTTTCTGAATGTTCCTGTGCTAATCAATTCATCCAGCTCTAAGTGAACAAAATCTGCTCGGGACATTGTCATTTCTGGCTTATGACCATGATGTCCTGTTTGGGTACAACTGCCTTGTGGCTGAGAAATATGATTGTGGAGTATTATCCCCTTCAACTTATCAGCTGGGAAAGATCTTGAAAATGCAAAACCATGCTGCAACTGAGAAAAACTGACTGGGTAGGACAGCAAAGATGAAGAGCTATGAAATTCAGTTTCTGCACTGAAACTTAAAAACTTATTGCAGAATAAATGTTACAGCTGATTTTTGAGGGTATCAGCACAGAAACCTGTTTCTTCCTGAAATTCTTGGGAAGTAAAAACAAGAGGAAGACCCTGTCCCCTCACCCTGTACTGTTCCCCTGCATGGGCAGGTGCAGTGCTTGCCTGGACTCCCTCCACTCACTCTGCTGAAAAGGAGTGAACTGCCCCGAGTGTGCAAGGACCAGATCACTGTTGTTAGAGGGCAGCAGGTTCTCCTGTCTTTCAGATGGCCGATCTTCATAAAGGAAAAGGATTTACACAACAGATAGCACCTACACGAGCAGAAGGACAGAGGCCTTTTAGGGAAAGTGTCACACAAACCTTCATTCAAAATTCAATCTGGCAGTCCCTTTCCTTACTCCTCTTCCAGTTTTAGACATGGAGAAGGGATGTCCCGAGAGTGCCTTGGCTTTGCTCTGCCCCAGCCCCGAGCATGAGGCGTGCGGGCAAGAGCTGCTGCTGCTGGCCAAGAGCTGGCACCCAGCCCCTGCTGCCCCCTTACCTGCTGCAGCCGGGAGCCGGGAGCTGCTGCTGCCCCGGCCGCGCTCCTCATCCTCCCCTGCTCTCATCGCCTGGCTCGGCTGGCTGAGCTCCCCCGTGCTCTGCCCAGGTACCATCACTGCCCCCTTCGCACCTTGGCCGGGAGCGTCTCACACGGCTGCGCTCCTTCCCCGGCCGGCCAGGACAGGGCAGGTTGTTTTCCTCATGGCAACAAGTCCCTGAAGCCGGCTGAAACAAAATGCAAACCACAAAGTGGTTCGTGAACAACTTTGTTGCTATTTCAGAAGGCTTTGCCCTTTGCTGTGACACGGGCTGTTGCTATTCTGGGGAGCCTATTGCAGGCGAGGGGAGGGCCGTCTGTCGGAAGTATTGCTCTTGCCTTTTAACAAATAGTTGAGACATCAGACATCTATGCACAGCTCCATGCGCGTTCCTCACCCATCCACTTACAGGGTCTCTCTCTCTTTTTCCCTTTCTCTCTTTTTCCTCCTCTCCCTGTTGTTCACACACACACATTTTTAGCAGAGAGGACACACTGAAGGGGAGAGTTTGCTCTGTCAGCTGAAGTTAGGGCACTGAGCACACACGCAGCATCACTTCGTTCTTGTAAGTTATGAGCAAGTTATGGCGAGAAGTATTGGAGAGGAAAACAGCCATGGCAGCCCTTTGCAGCCTGTGATAGCAGCAACCAGGACTTTACGTGGCATAGATGCGCATGATATTTTACAAGCAAATGCAGAGCAAGCCACCCTGTCTTTTCCTGTGTCATGTCTTTTCCATTTATTTGTAGAATAAATGGACAATTATTTGTAGAAAAAACTGAGACTGCATCAGCTATATTGAGTCAAAGACTTGATTTTGACCACTGCTGGGAATCACTCCATCCTTACTCACTTCTGTGGCAGCAGTGGCCAGAGACTGGATGGCAGTGGGAGGAAAAGTTTGCAGTGGGTGCAGGTGAGCTGCCTATAGAGGCTGCCTGCCCTGCTCTGTCCCAGTCCTGCTGAGAGAGTCTCCAAGTGCTCTCAGCAGACCCACTGCCTTCATCAGGCAAGTTGTCCAAGTTACCTCCAGTGGGAATCACTGTTGTATAATCTGGCAGTGCTGCAGGCTTCTTGTTTGTGCTCTCTGCTTGCTTGCTTGCTTGTTTGTTTTTGTTGTAATACACTAACGCCTGCAGATAGAATGGGAGGGAAAGGTAGACATAGAAACTTGGTAGCTTTTTCAGTATTTCCAGACAGGAGAATTCCTAAACATTTTTTCCTTATGTCGAGCAGGCATAATAAGCCCTTTATCAATGTTTGCTTAGCAAGAAAAATGTGAGGAAAGACATTGTAACTGTAATCTGACAGCTGCCTCACTGCCAGCTTCAGAAACTGAACTGCCAGGGATACCACAGGGCATTGCTTCCATTGGGAAGTCTTGGTTTTGGCAATGCCTTTTACATGTAGTTAAATGAGTCAGCTGAACTCTGCTCTCCCATGCTACATACATTCCTTGTAAAATGTCCACCTGTCTGTCAGTACAGGACACTGTTGGTGCTGTTAACAATTTCTTGACACATCCAGAGAGGTGTTGTTTCTTCATGGGATATGTGCAAAAAGTAACGTTAACTTTTAAAGAAATTATTTTTTTGGGGAAAAAAAGAGAGGCTGTTTAGGCTGGGGAAGGAAAGGGAATGTTTTCATCGATCAGTCTCAGCTGTGATAAGATTCCTCTGTGATTATGTGGTGTGTAATCGACCTCCTCTAACAACCCACACCTCATATAACCCACAGCTCAGCTCAGTGCAAGCTCTCTGGGAACTCAGCTGACTCCATAGTGTCTTTACATGTAATGGTCCTGGAGATGCCAGAGAACTGCAGAGGTGCCTGTGGCAACTTGACAGGGAGGAAAGTTTTGCTCCCAAACGTGAGGCCCTAGAGGATGCTTTGGGGTTCCCTCCTCCTGCTGAATCACTCATCAGCTACAGAGTGTTACTGATTTTGGTGGGAGTTAAGAGATCTAACACAACTGTTCAAAACTGCCCCTAAACTAAATGCCATCCTCCAACTAAATATGCTGATTATACACTGCTGTTGGCACATACAGACTTTAGGAGGATTTAAAAACTTATCAAGAATTGCACTTTCCTCTGAACAAGAAGCATCTACCCCTCGGAGTAAATAATAAAAAAACCTGCTTTATACTGAGTTCTCAAATCTTAGGATGAACAGATTTTATGAAATCAATGTTAAGTATATACAATAGTGATTTTCTTTTTTTAATAGGAAAAAGAGGTATTTTAGAGAAACAGTATGATTTCTTTTAACTGTGTTTACACCTAGAATTCAGTCCCCTCAAAAGCCAGAACCTAGAATTATTTGAAATGTTTACCTCTTTTCTTACTAAGAAATCCAGTCAAATTATCCATTTTTCCTTTCTAGTTTTGCCTTTATTTCATGGTATCTATGCCAACTGCAACACAGCAATTGTTTAACTTTGTCCCCTGGGGTAATCTCAGAAGGTATGTACTTAGCTTGCACAGAGGGTAAAGCAGCCAGTACACAGTACAAACCATAATGGCCGGAGAAAATATGGAAGGAAGACATTCTTATTCTGAGGGTTTGTGTTTGGGCTGCCCAAAGGGCAGTGCACCCTTGCCATGCTGAGCTGTGGGTGCTGCTGAAGTGCCAGGAAGGTTCTTTGGCTTCAACCTGTTCCCTTGGTTATACCTTATGCCTGTATGGAAGCCTGGGAACTACCTGGGACAGATCAAAGCTTAGCCCAGGTTCCCAACAAAGACAGAATAAACCTAAGACCTTGGGAGGTGGGACATTAGGAAGATGCTAATAGAGTGAGCCCTGTTGGTTCAAGACCTGTATCAGTGTAACATGGTCTTTGGAGAAAAATGTTCTCAGTAAGTGGAAATGTGAAATACTTTAGCCTGAGATGGTGTTGTTATTAGAAATGGGCTGCAGTGTCATCAGTTTCAGCTGATAGTGAAAAGCCACAGCTCATCCAGCGTGAGAATGCCTTATCACAACTGTGGCAAAAATCTGAGGCATTGATGTTATTGGTGTTTACTGGTGCTAACTGGGAGCCCAGAAAAGGAAGGAACTGTAAAAAAGCCGATTGTAGGTAATGAAAGCAAACAGAAAGAGAAAACAAACAGCCTGTGCTACTTCTGCAGTCAAGCCAGTTGTAGAGGGATAGTGTGAGATGCAGTGACTGAAACCCTTGCTGGTGGCTACAGGGTCCTGGTCCCACAACCCCCTCTGCTTCCTGCCAGAAATAAACAGTCAAGCAAACAAGAAAAGCTCCAGTACAACAGACAAGACTGGGAGAAGGAGGAAGAAAAAGAACAGTGCTTTGATGCTTTTCAGTTCTCCATTGTTTTCCTGTTAGTGCACAATGCTCAAAACAATTGCTTGGCTGGGGCTCTGTGCCAGGAGCAAGGTGTCCCTTGGATCAGGAGCAGGAGCCTGCCAGGGTGGTGGCAGGCTGGGACAGGACTGCACCTGCTCTGCCCCTCTCATGGCTACCCAGGCAGGGAGTCCTGCTGGAACCAAGGAGCAGGGAGAAATATTGCCATAAGGCAACAAATACAAAATGCTGAGATGGGCAACAGATTAATGATGCTTGGAAGAGTAAGAGCCTTCTGACCTTCTGCCCAGCCTTCATAGCTGTGCTGTGGGAGGCTGGGCAGAAGGTCACACCCTTCAGGAGTGGGAAACAAGAGTGGGAAAGATTTAAAAGCCCAAAGCAGGAGACAGGCAAGGGGTATGAGTGCAACACTCATGAGGTTCCCCTGTTGGTTTTATCCACATGCAGTTGGCAAGAAATCACCTTTTCTGCTGTCTTCTCAGTTCCTCGCTTTCAAACTCGGGCAAACACTTTAGTACCGGAAACCTGATTAGACTAGAAAAAGAAGATAAGATAGACACATTAAATTGCTGAATAATCTGTCTGGAAAATCTGTGAGACTGATGTGGGGATTTCTTCTAAAATCTCTGGTTGTGATTTGTATTTGTATTTCTGGTGATCTAATAACTTAAATTTGGGACCGTGGAGAGACAGGGAAGTTGGTGATAAGCCAGTAAAAATTAATTAAGAGTTGAAGAGTTTTCTGAACCTGTTTTCATGGACCATCTTTATTAGAATTGGGGTAAAGAAGGTCATCTTATTTCCCTGTAGATTTTATGATTCTTAAAAAGAAGATAGTGGAAGTCTCCCAATTAATTTATTTTAAAATGTAGAAACAAAACTTTTCAGCAAACTAAGGAGAGCATTTTCTTGACATATCAGCTTAAGTTACTTTGCCTTTGTCTCTGATTGTTGAGATTTGCTCTCAGAACTAATAGTTTGCCATTGGCAGAACATGTTCATGAGATAGGTGGCTTGGAACAACAGGAGGAAGGCTAGGAGGACGAAAGAATGTAAGTGACATGGAGAGGAGAGACAAGAAAGAAATGGAGAAAAACCAAAAGAAAACCATACTATTTATCAAAAGAAAAAAAAAAAGCCTATTCTACCTATTTAGAAAAGCAGGAGTAGCCTTTACCATTAGTATTGACACATTAATACCCGTACACAAGGAGGAAAATATGCCAAAATTCCAGTTACTGAGCAATGAGAGCTGGATGAAAAAAAAAAAAAAGAGCTGCCTCAAGAAAGTAAAATGATGCATCGTTGAGGAACTTTGAATATAAAGATAATTTTTATTACTCTTGTGCAGCAAAAGAATTACAATTCAGCAGTCAGTTGTGCAAAGATGCTTTTAATAAATGTAAGATATATTTCATAAACACAATGTTTAGGCTATGCCATTTGTATAATTTTGGAACTCAATAAACTACACATACATCAATAAATGGATGACAGTAAGTAAATAAACAATATAGTCTGATATCATATAGAATATTCATTACAACTGAGAACACAAGTTTTTCATTCTTAGTCTTGCGGTTTCTTACTAAGTCATACTCTTTCTGTTATGCTCTTACTCATTGAGAGGCAATGATTTATACCAATATATTTTTATCTGGCTTTAAAAAACTCAAATCATAGACATAGTCCAGAGCTCATCACACTTCACAACTCCCTTCAGAGTCCCACTGACTCACAGTACAAATATTTAACCTTCTGGTCTTCTGTTAGCGTCTTCTTTTAAAGTACTCTTTAGAAGTACAGTGTGGCTTTGGTCAGCAACTCTAAGAGTTATATTTTGGCAGAAACTTGAAATCAAACTGAAGGTAAGAACTAAAGACTGGAAAATATAATACAAATAGAATTGGGAGGAGAAAACAAAATAAAATATAAATTTTAGTTCAGGTTTCCACTTTCATGACTGTGTAGCCTTTCTAACAAATAAAGGTCTTTTAGCTTCTGGGTAATCCAAAGGGGCCACTTGTACTTTGTCACTGAATACTGTTGTTTGTCATCACACACTGTTCTTTCCTGTTTGCTTCAGATATTTTTTATTTACCTTTCCTTGTTTAACAAATCATATAAATAGCAGCCTGTACATTTGAAGGAAAATTGTCCATCTGAAACCAAATTGGGAGGCAGTGCACATTTCCAATGCAAGGACTGAGCCTGGAGAAGCCAGTTAGTAATGTCACCCACTGCTTGAAATCAGGTGGTTTCTAGGAAGTTCCAAATAAGGTGTCAAAAATTGAATCCTTTAAGATCACTGTACAGTGGAAAGGGAAGTGTGTTCTTTACTCTTCTGATGAATTGTTAAAAATGTGTAAGCTGAAATTCCCTTTGCCTGGTCCAGTTAAGGGAAGAGATGTCCATTGCTTTGAGTTTGAGAAAAGTTTGCGTTGCTGAAATGTATTTTTTGTTGCTGGGAAACATTTTCTCCCACATGGAATATGTCAGTCACACAGGAAATGCAGTCATTTTCATGGTTTTAATTATTTCCACTGACAAAGTGTTTTGTTTTCTCCTGAAAATCTCATTGTTGCAAAAATAAACAACTAAATGTCATTAATGCTGTGCTTCGCCTTCTTGCTGGTTTTTGACCGCAGCTGGCAATCTGAAAGCAGTTTTACATGCATTCATTAAAACCAAATGTCTGGGTAAAGCTTTCCAAAGTCCATCAAAATTTTCAAGTCATTGCAGGCAAGCAGGAAATGAAACCAGCCTCCAAAGCACAGGTCAATCTGTGTTCACCCAGCAATCCTGAAGAAATGAGCAGTGGACACTCCCTCAATGCGGTAAATGCTTCAGGTCACCTGTTCCCCTGACAGAATCTCTGTCACCTGAGTCCATGAAATGTAGCAAAGGCAGTCTTCAGTGGACACTGTGCATCTGGGGGTGTCTCAAATTTATTTTGAGACTACCATTCCCCTTCAGAGCTGGAGATACTGAAAACTCAGTAGGTGAAGTGACAGAACTGCTAGAACCCAGGACAATACAGGAGAGGCTCTATGGAAAAAAATGGAGGTTTTCTGCCCCAGAATCCTTTCCTCTGCACACACCAAAATCCCATCTTTTGAAATACAGGTAGGGGAAATGCTGTGCTGGCAGCATTTTGACAGGGAGGGGACCTTTCTTTGACAGGGAGTTTCCTTTCTGTGCTGTATGTCCTGGACGTACAGGTAGGCACTTTGCTGGCAGAGGGAGGCCAGGGAGAAAACAGCTTATTTGCTTCCCACTTAAATGACATTTTTCTCCTGATTGCCATGAGAAGGGAGTGGATGCCCTCTAGGCACCAGGTCTCTGGTCCCTCACACCGGATGGTGTAGCTCCTGGAGGCAGGCTGTGTTACCCAACACAGATCAGTTGGGTGGGCTCCCGTGGGGGACCTCATTAGGGAAGAAACCTTCAGTTGGACAGTGGCTCAGAGAGGATCCCCAGCACACATCCTCCAAAAGCACTTGGTGGGGATTGCGCCTGCTGCAATTCAGAGGCTGGCATTTGCTCTTCTGGCATTTGAGGTTTTATTTATTGTGGGTTTTTTTTTTTAAAGCCCAAGATATATATCACCTCTGGCAAAGATGATTTTGTGATGCAAATCTTCTCTGTAATTTTCTGTTTAGTTTACCAGCATGGTTTTTATGAAGGAGCTCCCTGAGCAGCTGAGAACTGCAGCCTGCAGAGCCTGCTCCTGCCTCCCTCCACGACCCTGGTAAAGGCAGACAGCCTCACAAGAAGGCAGCTGCCACCTGTCACCAAGGTCCTTGTCATCCCAACACGGCTGCTTGGCTGACTTACTTCTGTTCAACAAGAGACTTCAGCATAAGGACTTGGGCCTTTCTGAAGACTACAGAAGTCCTGGTGCACTCATTTGCCTCCTACATGGCAGGGGCTGCCAGCCTATGAGTGACTCCACTCAGCAGACACCCTCCTCCCTCCCTTCTCATTCAGATTCAGACTCTGTGCTGCTCAGTTTGGCTAAAACCTCTCTGTTGCAGACTAATCACTGAAGCATTAGTTGTTTAAATTCACACTGTTGAAATAGGTGCTGGCAAAGCCCAAGGGACTGTCAGTGGTACAGCATGTGCTGTGCTGGGCACTCAGTGTCCTGAAGAGCACTGCAATGCCTCTGAGCAGGAATGCCCCAAGGAAAGAATGTCTGAGATTGGGTTCACAGCAAACAGCATGCACACAATGCTTTAGCCTTCCACTATGGCTTCTGACTTCAGCAGGACCTGTCAAACAAGAGAGAGCAAAGCATAGTTTTGTAGTTAGCTCTGATAAAGTTCAGCTCTTGGAAAGGACTTTACCACCATGGACATAGTGCATGAGGAAGATTTTTGGGTACATGGAGTCAATAGACAGAAAGTTGCTGACTTGGCTGAAAGTTAATTTCACACCACAAAAAGTAATCAGAAACTCCACAGCAGAACTAGAGTGGCTGCTTATTTGTAGCTAGAGAGCAAGGAAATTTGCAAGTCTCTTCCTGGGTCCTCTGGGTAAGTGAAAGACCCTTTTTTCTTCTCCAACTTCATCTCATTGATTTTTGGGAAAGCTGATGATGAGTTTTGGCACTGCCTTCAACTTCTCCCCCTTCAGACTGAGAATTTTGAACACATCTCTCACGCTTCACCTTCTTCTCCAAATCTTACCCTTTCCTAGGTAGTTACCAATATGCATTCCACCTCTCAAAGGAAATTCTCTCCTTCCTGGTCTGTCACTTTCCTGAGCTGCAACCTTGGCTTTTTGCAGTGGGTATCTACTCCTTCCTGATAGAAGCTCTGAAATTTCAGTTGCACTCAGTGAATATGACATCACACCACATACGCACTCATTGTTTCTTACTCCAAGCTCTTTGACCGTGTCCTCTCCTCTACCTGAGCCCACCCAAAGGGGCAAAGCACCTCCAGCAGTGAGAAAAGAAAATCAGGCCTTCAGTATCCTTTTGAAAAAGTCTCAGTTCACTGCAAGACATCTGACTTTGAAATGGCTTTCTGTGAGATTTAGAGATTTTTTCTGACTAACATGTTTAGACATATATATCCATGTTTACTGCTGTGGGGTTTGGATCCCTTGCCAATTCTAGATGCTAATATACTTGTGCCAGCTCTCAATCTCTTGGAGACATGCCATGGAAATCAGAGGCAACATATTAAAGTGCCTAATTCCTGGAGTCTTATGATTATCACATCTACACAAACCACCCTCTTAGCTGTAAAAACTTAAAAGCCTGAGTTGTTTAAGCTTCATTCATAGAAACTCAAGAGTTAGAACATAAAATGCATAACAGCATTTTTTTTATTTCTAAAAGCCATGTTTTCTAAGCCAGTATGTTGATTATATTATGAAAGGTTTAACATTTACATGTTTCCATTTTATCTGCAGCTTGAACATACATGACATTAAATTGAAGAGAATGATCAGTTTTATGGATAGAAGACATTTAATCCTTCAGGTTTATGACTGCAGGATGGTTGGAACAGGTCAATGCTTGCACTATTGATATGGATGGGGTAGTAATGGGCAGGTACTCGAGGGACAGTGCCCAGATGTGCAGCAACACACCCCTGGTCCCAGTTTTGGCTGGGATAGAGTTGGCTGGGAGGCACTGATCACTGCTCGGGAATGGGCTGGGCATCAGTCAGTGGGAGGTGAGAAGTGGTATTGAGTATCACCCGGGGCTTTTTAGGTTTTATCTCTTCCTCTCTTGTTTGATGATGATGTTGATTATTTACTTTGTTTCAATTATTAAACTGCTCGTATCTCAACCCACCAGTTGTACTTTTTTTTTCCCCCTTATTCTTGTCCTTGTCACACTGGGACAAGCTAGGGGAGTGAATGGGAGGCTGCATGGTACTTAATTGCTGTCTGGTGTTAAACCACAATACCCCAAAAAGGAGGGTTTTCAATTTGTCGCTTAAAAGGGAGGGCCTGAGCACAGCCTACAACTGCCTCAGTCACCTGAAATCCTCCCTGCCAAGGGAAACACCTGTGCCAGTGGCAAGCTAGAGCAGTGAGGGCTGGGCAACACAGCTGCTGTGGAATTCCCCTTAACTATTTGCCTATGTCTTTTTGCAGGTGTTGGGAGGTTGGGGAGGAGGAGCAGAGCAGCTTATCAAAGTCTCCACCTCTTTATTGGATCCTGGTTCCTCAGAGATAATGAGTGTCATGGAGCAAGTGGGATTTGGAGGGAATATTTTGGAGAAAAAAAAATGCAGAAATGCTACTGCTCTGCAAGGTAAGTGCAGCTGGACAGGTGCTTGCAATCAACAGATGGGTTTGTACCTACTGCATGGACTCTGCAGTCTGCTGGAGCTGTACAGGCTGCTCTCAGATTTGGCATGTCTGCTTTCAGACAGCTTTCAGAGACTTCCCACATCATTCCATCCCTCCATCTTCATTTCCAAGTGACTGCCAGATCAAATCGAGGTTTGTTCTCTGTAGGTTGCTGTGAGTTTAGGCAGGAGAGATTTTTGGGCAGCCCAACAGCCCAGGGGCCACTTAGTTCCCTGTAGATGGGGCTCCTGCCTGGACTGTGCCACTCTGGGAAAAGAGGAAGCTAGAGAGCAACTCACTACTATCTCAGCAACAGCTTGTGTTGTGTTTCTCTGCTTAACTGAGCAGGGAAAGAAACAAAACAGCTTCTTCTTGAAGACAGTACAGGTTTGTCTCAGCAAGTCATATCAGAGATAATCACAGACATTCTGAAAGGAGCCCACAAGGATCATCACATCCAACTCTAAAGTAAATGGCTGGTATGGGGATCAAACCACCACTTTGGTGTTATCACCACCATACTCTGGCCAGCTGAGACAATCTCAAATTTGTTCTTCATGTTTGAGTACTGCATAGGTTGATTTCATGCACAGGGGCATCTGGAAAAATTACTACAAAAGGCAGCTATGTGCAAGGTGGTAGATCCCAGAAGCAGAGGGTATTTGTGCTTCTGTTACTCTGCACTTTTGTGCACATGCACAACAGATTGCTTAACTGTACTGAATACAGGTTTCTTCACACACCCTCACCTTGTTCAGTACACAAAGAAGATAATCATTAGCTAATAATATTGTGGAGGTCTGTGGTACATCAGAACTCAATCTTCAAAACCACAGCCATTGCTGCTTCCTTTATAACCTACAGTGATAGTGAACATTATGATGTTTGTTTTTTTCCAGCCTGTGGTATTAACCTTGGAAATGGAGATAATCTGTCATGGAAATATAGTTAACAGTTTCCCCACAAAATGCTACATGCTACAGTAATATATAAAAATTTCATAAGGCTGAATTAATCCACCTTTACAACATGACAAAAAGATGAATGGATAGCATTAACTCTGCATTGGAGTGAAGGAAAAAAGATATGTCATTTTAAAGCCCAAAACATCCTTTATATTTGGACACCCAGCTTGGGAAACCTAGGCTCTGTCCTTGTGATGTAGTATTAACCAAGTCTTAAAACATATAAAGGCAGCTACCGTTGACTTTATTCACACTTGGGAGTCTGGAACACAGATGAAAATAAAGCTTAAGCATTTCAGACCGTGCCAAGGGGAAAAATAAGTCTGACAGCGTCCCCTGTAGGCCATCTAGTCCATCTTCATGCCTTAACAGAAGGTCAGCTATCTCAGTCTTTGCTGGTTATCTTTATTGCTAAATTTTTCCTGCCTAACCTGCTCTTTAAAAATGCCTAAACTCACATATTTCGCTTTCTTCTGAGGCAGGTCTCTTCCAGTGCCTACTTACGCTCGTTTTTAGACTCACGTTTATCATAAACCCTCTGTACAATTGCTGGTCCATCTTTTCTTGTTTTGTCCCCAGGGGACATGAAGAATCATGTATTTCTCTGCTCTTTGTAGATGTTGGATATCTGCTGCTGACTCTGACAAGACTCCTCACTGATTCACACCCTTTTTGGGGAATGTTGCCCAGAATGGGACATGAAACATCAGTGGATGCCTCAAGGCTGCTGAATAAGGCAGAAAAATTTCTTCATGAGTGTTATGTGTTACCTTTTCTGCTTATGTGTCGCAGATGTGATCCTCACATTTCTGCCCAATAGTGTCAACATAATTGCTCATTAATAACAGGGTATGCTACAACCTCAATTCCCTTTCTGAAGGACTATTAGCCAGCCTGCACATCCCATCTCATAATTCTGTAGTAAATTATTCTTACTTAAATGTATGATTTTGTGACTGACTTATTACTCACACTTTTTCAACTCTCTATACTAATTTGTCAATCTTCTGCCCTCCTGTGTGCCTGCAGCTCCCCTCCCAGCAGGGTGTTGTTTGTGGTCTCCCACACAAAGTGAATACACACATCTGCTAATGCCATGAGTGGTGGAAGAGGAACCAAGAGAAAAGAAGTAAACCCAGGAGAGACCACTGTGGAAAACAGATTTTTCTCTACCTTGACAAGTATTTGTTAATAATTCTTAATATTTATTAAGAATTAATAACAAATAATTGCAGTGTCCCAGCTGCAATAATTTTCCATGCATTTAAGAAACAAGGCATGTACCAATGAACAAACTGACTTGTAAAGTCTGGTGTGACTTCTCTAGAATCAGGTGCCAAACAGGCAGAGGTTGGAGGTCTACTTTCATCTGCCTCCACCATACGGCAATTTTCTTCATGCTATTCAGTTCAAAACTCCCTAGGGTGGCTGGATAAGGACAACTCTCTTCCTGAGGAGAATGAAGAGCAAGATGCAGCTTCTTGGGCATCAAGAGCCGGGAAGCAAGTGCATGACACACTCCCTGAAGATAGTACCTTCAGAGACTTCAGCTTTTGGCAAGCTTGTACATGCCCTGACTCCTGATCTAATCAAATCTAGGTGGTTTTTTTCAGGGAGAAGAAAGCATTCTTGGCACAAAGACTATCAAGCTCATTGAGTGTCCACTGAGTGCCTACTTTTAAGACCAAATTACTTTTATATTCTTCACCCTCTGGAGACAGGAAGAACTAAAGGAGAGCTGATATGGAATTCATAAAAGGTTTGGAGGAATTTATCCATAACAGGTTCTTTGCCTTTTCTCAGAATCCTAAATGCATTACATCAATGTCATGTGCCTTCTTTTATCAGAATCATACCATAATCTTTGATTACATAAATCCATCAGAACTGTGAGCTCACAGAAGCTGATTTTGTATGGTTGCTTCTTGAACACAGACAAGCAAAATAAGCTTCTGCTTTATGGGTTTCAGTTTAATACAGTTTAGAGAGGAGAAAATCCACTGCTTTTAATGGGGATTTTTTTTTACTCCACTAGAGGTCACCAGCACTATATTTTTCAAAGAATACTACAGAAAAGAACAAGCTAATTTCACATCAAGAACTTCACTTGGGACTTAACATTTTGATGTATTTGACCAGCTAATCATTCCAGAAAAGCTATACCAAACTGCTTTTGAGACCCATCTCACACAGATTTCTGCTTTGGAAGCTGATAATTTTTCTGGGAAAAACAAAAAAAAAACAAAAAAAAAAAAACAAAAAAAAAAAAAACAAAAAAAAAAAAAAACAAAAAAAAAAAAAACAACAACAACAAAAAAAACCAAAACAAAACAAAAAAAAAAAAACCAACAACAAATGAAAACATTAAAAAAAAAACCACCTTACCACCCCGCAAACAACCAACAAAATCCCAGCACTTTAATTTTGTACTAGTTTGTTCACACCATAAAGGATAGCTTAGAAAAGTTAGATCATACCAAAATAAGTGCACTGAGCAGTTATTTTGAAGTGCTGACAACACAACTAAAAAGGCAGAATTTAAAATCCTTATTTTAATTTACTCTGCTGTTTTTACAGCAGAGTAAATTAAAATAAGGATTTGAAATTAGATTCTGTTCTCCTCCTTTCCTGTAGCCAGCTCAGTAAATGAGGACCAGAGAGGATGTTTTCTGTCAAGATACATTAACCCAGATTTGAGACTAGCCCTATGGTTATTACTCCAAAGTTTGTAACACTTTGTGGTAGGCTGGCTGATACCCCTACCTGTGGCACTTCTGCTGCCTCCTCACTGCAGGCATTTGGGGACCTAGTCTGGGGTCACACTAACAGTTTAACTCATGAGGGACACACTCAGGTCAGACACTGTTTTTACTGCATTTCTGTGCTCTGAGCTACCTTGCCTCTTCCTGGGGGCTTGGAGTTGAGCTCAGCAAGTGGTTTCCACATCTTCATTATGAGTGGAATCATAGCTGGCTAATATCAAATTTGTTGTGATAAGTTATACAACACCCTCATCAGAGCCAAGGATGGCAGCAACAGTTGTTAAGTTGGTTCTCTGTCCCTTACATATCTGGAGATAGGAGTATCCCAAAGGGAGCACCAAAACTGCCCTTTGGCTGCAGCAGTCTGAGGCTTCTCACAGCTCCTCTCTTATTTCCCTGCAGCAGTGTTGCATCTACTTTTCTTCCCCCTGAGCTGCACTATGCAGTTTTCTCTTTCCATGTCACTGCAGCAGTGTCAAGTTGAAGCCCTACTTAACCTGTTATCCTAAGGCCTTAGCATGGCCTTGCCTTGACACTTCATCCTTTAAAAAGGATCAGGTCCTACAGCAGAGCTGCAGTCTATCTATATTGGTCCAAGTTGTATTTTTCCATGGATAATGCAACTACAGGCCTCAACGTGCTTTTCCAGAGGGGAGTAGGGCCATCACACATCCTGCTGCGCCAGGAGATAAGGGTGCACAATAGCCCAGTTCATGGTGCACAGCCCATAGCACACCAAAAGGAACTTCACCTTTGCTGACAGACCAGGTCAGGGGCCAGGCAACGGGAAACAGAAAGAGTCTCTTCCCAGAAAGTTGTGCTTTGCTCATGAATCAACAAATATCAACGGCAAATGCAGCTGCCAAACATTGTGCAGCTCCATGAGCAATGGCTTACACATAAACCATTTAATGAGTTCATATGTACTTTTGCAGAAATCTTCCCATCTATGTTCTGCCCCCAGCATTTTTCAAAGCCTTACCCCAGTTATCTCTTTGTTCTCTTGTCCACTTCTGGGTCTATCCACATTCCTAACCTCACCCCTCCATGGACATCACCCTCTGTGTGACCTCCTTTGTCTCCACCAAAGGAGGTCAGAAGACAAGGGATCATTCTCCTGCATGAAACAGCCCCCACAATCCCCATCAGCAACAGGACAGTTCATCTTCTGCTTGTGAGAGAGCAGCAGGTGACAGGCAGGGAACAATTCATAATAGAGCACTAAATGTGTTGGGTCTATTGTTTCTGGGCTTTTTGAGTGATTGCCAAGATGTTACTCCTTGCAACACTCATGTGGGAGGAACATAGCAGAGACATAGAGAAGGTAGCTGCAACCTCCTAGTGTTTCTGGCAGCAAGGAGTGGTGTAGAGGTATCACAGACAGAAAAATCCCCACCTGCTTAGCTCAGCCACTCATGTTTGAGATGGCTGGAGCAGGAACTGAAGCAGATCCTTTCCAGTGCTCCACATGAACTACGATTTTGGAAGGAACAGATAAGCCACTGTTTATGTGACCAATTTTATTCCACACTTAGACAAACATCAGTTGTCTTTATTTCATGGCAGCTAGTGCCTCTCAGTAGCATTGTCACTGCAATAAAGTCTGTGTGGTTTAGGAAGAGCACAGTTCTTCTCTAGTTCTCCTCTTGGTCATTGCTAACATCAATTTTGCCCTTTCTTGGTCAGGGTCAAAGAACCAATGTGCATAGCTTAAGTAAGGCTCCTGGATGGAATAAAATTAGCCTTTCACTAAATCATGGATGTTCACCTCCCTTACTTTTGCTCTCCTTGAGTTCATTTATGAATCATGAGTGGCATGGACGGACAGGGTGAACAGAGAGGGATTGATCATGCACTGTTCTCTTAACACCGTAATTCTAGGTCATCAGGGAAAAGAGAGGTAGAAGAGAGATCTGGGAGAAGAGATAGTTCACAGCCATGGTCAAGCACCACAACTGTCCTCCCACAGTAGAAACTGACAGGCAAGACACGACCTGTGGTGTTCAACTGGACACTTTTTTCTCTCACATTGGGAAATGTGGGAAATCTGTTGCCACAAGAAGGTGTGATGACAGGACAGGGAAATGCACTTTGTCAAAACTTAATCTGGTGAGCTGGAATACAAGCAGTAGTGAAGAACATTTTCTGTGGTTCCTGAACAAGCTCACTGCTGAAGTGAGCACCGTATGTCCCCTGTGGGCCTGCAGAACTGAGACTGAAAGCCTGGCTGTCTCACCTTGCTCACTGCTGCTGTCAGAGTTGACCAGGGTAAACATCCATCAAGCTAACGATGTCCCTGCAGCAGAATTGAGTGCAGGCTGTCAGAACAAGCTAAGAAGCACAGTAAGTACATGACCTGCTAGCAACCCTCTGCCTAGGGTTGGTGATGTTGATGTCATCTCCTTCGGCAGAGCGGCTTACAGGTACTTTAAATTTAGTTCAAGCCTGCCTGTGCATTCATGGAGGCACACTCTGGTTACAGAGTGTACACCCTCGCAGGGGCGGGTTCGACCTACAGTCTGGGAAAGAGGATTTCCTACTGCTGACATGCAATACCATGCCTCCTCCTAAGCATGGCAAAATGGTGCTTTTGTTGTGTGGTTTTGGATTAACCCAAATGGGAAAAGCTTTTTATATCACTTACCTGGAGGGTAGAAAACCTGACCTATTGTGCTCTTCATGCTATTCAGGTAAAAAGGATTAAGATGGAAGTAGTATATGTAGAGTGAGAAAATACCAGGGTATACCTCTGCTGATTTCAAGATGCAGCTGCTATCAGTGTTTGGGTCTGTGCTTCTACATCTTCTCTTTTTTATATTTGGAGTGTAAATTAAGTTGTCATACAAGTCATACAAGTTGTCATTTTAAGGAGATGTTATTAATAAGCTTATTTGCTGAAAATCAGTACAGAATATTTAAATGCAATTAAAATGCTCTTTGATGAAGAGTTTAGAAAAGTTCTATAATCCTAGCTCTGGAAGTTATATTGGCAAACTGACACTATATTCAAAGGAGAGACGGGGATTAGATTTTGCGCTTGATGTGATCAACTAGGTTCTGAATTGATTCTTCATTTTAGTAACGGTGCTTTTCCAGATGCCTTTTCAGAGTGCAGATTTCAATAATAATAAAAAAAGGCCACATTTATAGAGGACTAAGCCGCCTGGAAATACCACAATTGAACTCACAAGCTTCTTAACATCCTTTTTATATCCTGATGGTGTAATCAGTGTATTTTTGTCTTTAGCCAGCAAGTAATTTGGCATTAGCGCTTCACCTTATTTAGGTCGGTTGAAAAAGACTCCTGATCTATGGTGACCGTAAGGGAAGAATCTAAAATTGTAAAGACCGACAGCCTAAATTTAGGAAAGGTAACAGAAAGCATTGTACTCAGAGCTAATGGCATTGTGGGTAAAGACCGACAGCCTAAATTTAGGAAAGGTAACAGAAAGCCTTGTACTCAGAGCTAATGGCATTGCGGGAACAGGGTACTGTCAGGCATTTTGGTTCTTAAGCAGGACTCCTCTGCTTGATGATATTATGATGATAACAACCATGATGGCCAAATTTTGCTTTCAGTTTTAACTATGAAAATCCATAAAACTCTTCAGCCTTACTGTAACTTATGTTGCCATAAATAACAGCAGATTTTTCTCCTTTTTTCTTTTTTTTTATTATTTAAAATTTTACCTTTTTTGAAAATTGGCCTATTTTAAAAAGATTTAAACAACATTTTCAGTCTTTCAGATAGAAATAAATTTCTATTTGGATTTAGAGCCTCCAGAACTAATTTCTGCAACACATTGTTTTTGAGTCTATGAATTAAAAATCTCAGAATAAAAGCTTTCCTGATAATAAAAGGTGGAACGATAGAGTCAGGAAAAGCTGAGATGTGCAAGGCCTTACTTTTTAGATGTGATGGGGTATTGTTAGAGATGTTTATAACTTTAAAAAATTTGGATCAGATTGTAGGGGCTCACTATGCCATGATCAGGGCAGAGTCTGAATCAAAAGACTCAGAAAGAAAACTCTCAAAGGTGCACTACAGAAAGTTAATCTATAATCTATAGAGGGAAAAGAGAAGGTGTGAGATTTCTTTGTTGCAGAGAAAATGGATCTGAATCTGACAAGGACTCGGAGATGAGAGTGTGACAAAGGGCAGACAAACAGAGGGGGTCACAGGCAACTGGGGTGATGGGCTTTCAGGTGTCATCTTAGTGAAACCAAATTCTAATGGCAATTTGCTACTCAGTGGTGGATAAATAGAGAGGAATAATACATCCTACTTTTAATGTGCAGTTACACAACTAGCTGCTGGATTCTAAACTGTAAGCAATGTGTATCTTATCTCCATGTGTCATGGGTTTGGGTACTGCACGAGCTCGTATGACTAATACAGTATACCCAAGTGTCATCCATCAGCACTGAACACTGTGCCAGGAGAAGAGTGCTGAAAACTGAGTTCTTGAATTCTCATTCAGAGGAGGGTATTGATACCTGTTTTTAAATAGTCTATTCAAAATGACAATTCTGGGAGTGATGCAGCACTTTTTTTTCTTTAGTTGAAGAGGACTCCCAAGATGATATGATAATATAAAGGTATATTTGCTGCAAACATATGAAAGAGCCTAACTGAAATGAAAACACTTAGCTGAAATGAATAGAGACCACATACTTGGCTACACGTGAGAAAAATAGTCACTGCTTGGTTCACGTGCATCCATAAAATGCTAGAGGATAGATGCAAGTAATCTGTTTGCAATTCCTCACACTTGGTAGATATTTGTGATTTGTCTAATTTAGAACTGTCTTATAAGACTGTTCCTAACAGAAAATGGTAACTACATATTGTCAAAAAATATTTTCATTATCAAAATTATAAAAACCTGCTTGTAATTTTCAAGTGGTTGTGGGACTAATTTTTTTAATTGCACAGGAAACTCAGACTAATTTCCATAAAGTCAATCTTGTGTCAGAACCAAACTGACAGACAGAGACGTGAAAATCAAGCTCACTTTGTTTTTTCTTACTTCACAATCAGTGACGTTCCCAAAATAATTTTACCAAATTGTATTTATCGAATTTATCAAGTTAAAAGATGTGAATGGCATTCAGACAGTCAAGATGAGCATTCTTGGATTTCTGACATGACTGGAGACCTGACTACATATGAGAAGAAGAAAAACTTGGATGCATGAACATCTTTAGGAGATTATCTTCCATCTATGCTTATGTGGGAGATGACACTTGCTTTCCTTAGAGTCTCCATTTGGACACTATAGTTGAAATATAGGAACTATTTCAAAAGGTTGCATAATCCGTGAACATTCCAAGTGAATGCTGGAGCATGGCTATTGTGGTCCATAGCCTTGGGCCCTGACACATAGGGCTGCACACAGACGAAACAACAAAGGTCCTGCTGCCAACAGCCAAAAGCAGCCTTGGATCAGCATCTCTAACCTCCAGCTGCAATCACACAACTCAAGGGATTGATTTCCCATAGCCCAGCTGGGTGACCATCAGTGGCTTGAATATCTATGTGAGAGTGGTGACACAAAGTCTCACTTCTGCCAGAATACTGCTGTTCTGCTCCCCTTTACAACTCCACCCCTGCGCTGGACCATTATTCTGTGCCATAATAAGGAAAAGGAGGAGTGTTATGGGACCCTTTTCTTTTGGTTAAATGAACTGCTATTTTGACCCCGTGGTCTGTGGAAACACATCCGCCCTGTCGGTCTAACCCAGATGTGGAGTAAAACAGCACCTAAGCAGCTTGACCCTGCTTTACTTTAGGTTTTTGGGGTTTTTTTTGTCCCTGCCTCCTGCAGGGACAAAAGCCACCTCAGCAATGGCTCCATAAGGCAAAGGAGGGAATTCCCAAGCGCTGTTAGCAGTTTTTCTTACCAGGCCATTCCAGTCAAGGTGAAATGGAAAACAACTAACATTGTACATCTGGGCTGTCCACTGCAGCAGAAGCTGCACAGTTGGAGTGAAGGAAAAAAGCAAATACGTAACTCCTTACTATGAGGGTGGTAAGGCACTGGAGGAAGTTGCTCAGAGAAGCTGTGGATGCCCCATCCCTGAAAATATTCACAGCCATGTTGAATGGGGCCCAGAGCAACCTGGTCTAGTGGAAGGTGTCCCTGCCCATGGCAGGAAGGTTGGAACTAGATGATCTTTAAGTTCTCTTCTAACCCAAAGCATTCTGTGATTATATGATTTTATGAAAAATACACATCAGAATGTATCAGCAGGAGCTACAGTAGACGCAGCAGTAGACCAGGTACTCACCAGCATTAACTTCTATTCATGTAAACTGCCCCAGTGGAGTGAATATGCTGTGGGCTTTGTGTGTTGCAAGGCTCTAAAATCTAGCTCAGAGTGACTAACTGCAGTATTTTAGCATGAACAGTTGGTGAATTATTTTTGACCCAGATGGTAACAGGCCCCCTTCAAATGTTTTGTTTGACTCATGCCAGCTGAATGGCTCTGCTATTGATGTTCTCATGTTATACGAAAAAATGGTTTGCAGGTTTACATGATTTAGTATGACTCCCTGTAGATCCTGGCAGTGTTTCACACAAGAACTACTCTGCTGATTTTCTAATGGAGTATCTCAATGTCTCATCTATTTTCAGTTCTTTGCCATTACCTGTCATAATACTGTGCATGATGGCAACATGACAACAGATGAAATTATGCATTATTAATTGTTAATATATGACAGGGCAGATATCCAAAGTGATAAGTATTTTAGAAATAATAAAACCTTTTTTCTTTTTTTTTTTCTTTTCATATTTCTTCTCCAGCACTTTCCATTTTATAGGCTGCTTGTTCTACTTCTCATGGCCTTGTTGTCAGCTGCTGAAATACTTCTTTGTAGTGGCCACAAAATAAGGAGCAGTATATCACTAGTTATCTGTAAACCTTAATTTAAAAATCCATGCTTTGGAAGCTGATTGTCAAATCTGTTAAGCCTTCTTCCAGCTTGCAGTCATGTTTTAAACAAATACAGTTTTTCTCTGCTAAATATTTTTAATTGCTTGCAGGGCTTATCGGCATCTGCAGAGGTAAAATACTTCAACTCCCCAGTGAGCTGCATAATTTCCAGTTAGTTCCATGTCTTTTGATATCAATCCCATGTGCCTAGGATGTGATCTGCTAAACACACATAGATAGTGAGCAAAACATGCACATGCTGAATGATCATCTGAGAGGGAGGAAAAATCTGTTTCAAGCAACTGCATTTACAAGTCACTGAAAAATCCATTTATAGGCAATGGAAAGAAATCATCCCCTCCAGAGCACCCAATATGTTTGTTTAAGACAAGTGAGATCACTTTCTCTCTCTGGGTATCAGGAAAGTCACTGTAAAGAGAGACTATGGGTCAGGTCTCACCCATACTGATCAACAGGTATGATTTAATTAACTTTGCCATAGACTGTTAACTGACATGTGGCACAATGTCTCTCAGTGAGATGATATTCCATACTCAGAGTAGAAAAATTAATAAGTAGATAATCTCTTATTAAGCAGGAATAGTTCTTACAAGTCCGCAAATTTATCATTCACACAGTAAATTCACACAGCACAGCAGTAAAATATAACCTTAGTACAAACCTGAAGCCAAACTGATTCTGGAATACAGAGAAAGTTTGGACCCAAATCTGGAAACATAAGTCACATTTGAGATCCTCTTTTGCATTAGCCAATTAAGCACATCCCACAGACTCATGGTCATTATTTAAAAGGAGTATATGGATTATTTTGAACCTTCAGAAAAGCTAGGTCCCATCATTCTTATTTTTTATTTCAGTGTTCACTTCAGCACAATCCGTCATTAACTGTGGTTGTATGGTATATATTACTTCCGTTCAAATCCATACAAAGGCTATTTTTTCCATCTATAATTGAATAGATATAGAGCAGTTCTCAGGAAGAAGCTAGCCTGTTTGGCATATACTCTGTACTTCAGGAGACATTAGTTGTACAGCTGTCTTTAGAGCAGTATATGCATTTACCTGAAGTAATAAATTTATTTCCCTGAGAAAAGCAAAAATGGCAACTGACTGATTTACAATATATTTTTGAAGATACATAGGGCTGTATGCTAGATTTCTACTCTCCAGTAAACTATAAAGAATATTACTTCTTTACAAAAGTATAGATATATTTCTAGAGATTTCAAAAGTAAGTATATAGATTTTCTGTACAAGTGTAGAAAACCTCAATGCCAAACCACAGAGACCAATCATAAGTATAGACTCTAAAGTGCAGAGGGAAGGATGTTTACAAGAACTGAGAAAGCAGGATAAAGTCTAAGAAAGCTTAGGCCTTATCCTATAAACCACTTATTTGTGTGCTTCATATATTACATTCATAAAAGATGGCCTGAACTGTGGAATATCTCCTCCTCATCAGCATGGGAGAGACTATCCACAGAGTCCTGAGCTTTGCATCCTCACTCATGGGGAGTGAGTGCAGGGAACAGATCCCTACCAAATAAACAGGCCAAGGCTGTGGACCATTTCCTAAATAGTCCGACCTTTCCAAATAAAGACCTGCTGGAGGAGCCGTGGACACAGTGCAGTGTTCTTCTTGCCTGGAGCTGCTAATCCCTCCTGCTGCAGGAGAGAGGCAGCATCCATTGCAGCAGCCGGCAATCCAGGCACCAAAAAACACTCCGGAGGGAACTCCTCTGTTAGCCTGGTGCTTCTCAGAGGCAGATGAGTCCAGACGGGGATGCTACAAGGAAGACTGAACCTGACAAGGAAACCTGGACTCAGTGAGGCCTGCACAACTCCAGGCACGCAGCCCCTCTGTCATAACCAGATGCCTGTCTGCAAGAGGAACCGGAGCTGTGACACCGCTCCTGCCCCTCTCCCGGCATCAGCTTGAACCAATGGCTCACGCAGGTGCAGGAGGAGGACACCATTTCCCAGAGGGGCTGCCTCCTGCTCCTGAGCGCCGACAGCTCCCCCAGCCCGGCTTGTCCCCCCTTCTCCCCTCGGATCCGGGCGCTGCCCGGGGACACCGCGGGGTGTCGCCCTCGGCCCGGGCCGCAGCACAGCCCGCTCCCTCTGCGGCTGCAAAACCGGCCTCACACCGCTCCAGGTGCCACACAGACACTCATGGGACCATACACTGTCACTGCAGTGCCCTCTGTCCCTGTGCAGGAAAGCCAGAAGCTGCCACACTTCAGTCTCTTCAAGAAAGCTTTTCGGAGCCTGACCTGACTCTCAAGCGATTGCTGGAAAATTGTGTATACACAATTTTCTGTACATATCTGTATTAATTGCTTGAAGCTTTCCTTTTCAGATTTTTTTTTCCCTCGTTTTTGGAATGTTTTGGAAGCATTTTTGCAGAAATTTTCCATAATCAGGCCTAGCCAGCGTGGAAAATTTTATCCCCATCTTGCAATGTAGGCCCTAACAGCAGGAACTGCACCTGTGGGGAGCGATGGAAAGCGTCTTTACTGTCAGCTGTCACACCAGCCCTAGCAAGGTAACTACAGCCACATGGAACGGCATAAACATCTGTAGATCTGCTACTGCAGTTAAATAGGAGCATAATGTTGTGCAATTTTTCATTTCTCTTCTCTGAAGAGTCCAGATGGGCCCAGATTCATGTCGCCTACCCTTAGGTAGCCCAGGTAAGATGCTGAATTAGGGCCACTAGCCAAAGCTCTTTTCTGAGCAGCATCCCTCATTTTTAGCACCTCTCTGCAGAAATGCTTCACTAGACATACAAGACTGTACTAGAATCTTGCTTTTTCTTTTCATTAATTTCTCCAGGCTCCGTTATAAGACTACAGAGGGTGGGCAAAAACTGCTTTTCAATAATTTTTGTGGGGAGAGACAGGGACCTCCTGCTTAATTTGCTTGTGATCCCAGTCTGTCCTCCAGCCTGCTGAGTATAAGGAGCACAAGAAAAAATAGTCACTAAGAAGTTTCTCTTATCTCTCTAAGGCTCCTGAAATGGTTCATAGCTTTTGGCACACAGAGATAAGTAGCACATACTACTAAACCACGTGAGATATCTGCATTTACGTATTTAAATTTTTTTGCATGTATTATCAATATATTCCACCCAAAGAGCATATGAAAGCCCAAACATGCTTGCTATGCAGAGTACAATATAATAAGTGTTTGAAGTTTAGTTGCATTGACCATTCTGCTAAATAAAGCTATCCAGGTTGCTGGTGGTTACAACATTGCCACCAGCAGAAAGTGTGATGACTACTTCCATTTTACAAATGAGTGAAATTAAACTACAGATTCAGGCCTTAAGTCAAAATAGCTCATAACACCTATGTCACCTGTGATTTCAGGAATCCTAGCCCTTTGCTTCTCAGTGCAGAGAATTTCTCTGAAGGAAATACAGACCTCATAGACATGGAATTCCATAAAACAAACAAAACAACCAACCCAAAACCCAGCTCACTTCCACAGATTCTCCCTACAGGCATGACTGTAATACATCAGAATCAGTGAGATTAAAATCATGGACAACTTTTTCCTTTTTTTTACACCAAACATTTGAGGCAGCATGAGTTGAATATTCATTGCTAGCAGTTGCAGACTTTTGCAGAAAGCAGCAGCAGTATAATAAGCCTACGCATGGTAGAACAGTTAGAATTACAATCAGACATTGTTTTTTAAAAGGAACTCATTAAAATAATACCCTACATCTTGGCAGAGATGAAAAGCACATGATGTACACCTTTGAGTTGCTGAAGTTTTATACTTCTTTGTTATTAATTACTCCAGTGGGGTTTTTTCCCTTGAAAACGATAGGCGGTGTTTAATGATCTGTTACCCTGGGGCTGCAGTTCTCTGCTCGTGTATCTGCACGCAGCACCTTGCCCATGACTGGAAATGTGAAGCAAAGATAATGTGTATGCACAGCTCCGTTGCTTAGCAAGTACAGTTTCATTTTCTGTAGAGACAAATTAGCACTATATTTTTTATCATCTCTAGCCTACAAGTCATCGGCAAAAAAGATGTTTCAAGAACATTATAGCAGTGGAAGGCTTTGCAGAGCCTGTCAGTACACTATTCAAAGAGTTATTTGGAGTTTATTATGGGAGTTTGTTGGGAGTTTGAGGGAAAGGTGACTGCATCTCTTTCAGATAATAACAGGATCTGAAAGGTTTCTCGGCTGCTATAAATTAGCATTTTCAGCTCTGAGTGTGGTCTCCTAGAAACAGTTTATAGCTAAAGCCATACACGTTTTTCTGTTCCTGCATTGAATGGATAATAAAAGCTGGAAAATTACTGCAGGCTTTTATCGCAGAAATGTAATGAACAGAAATACCACCCCTATTAGAGATTTGCTTACACTGTTGTTATCGCTGCAGCCTGAGCAACATTTGACTGTCCAACTTTTCTCAGCAACTGCTCATCTGGATTCTCAGAATTGCTAAGATCACCAACTGAAATACCCTATGGATAATGGGAGCTGTTAAGAAGGTGCAGATTCTCAGTTCCTCAGAGAAAAAAAGTCATCCATCACCACACAAAAGAGACTGAATAGGATCACTCCAGAAGAAGTGGTTATCTTACTTCTTGGCCAGAAGTCTCTGGTACTAAAACTTAGTAATAAAAAAATATTTAACAGTTTTAAATAATTTTTTTTTAAGTTTTTACCCCAGCTCCAAGCATATGATCAGTGGGTGAAACCCAGCTCCTGAATAGATTTTTGGAACACTGGTAAACTCAGGGTACAGTACACTGCCCCACATCACAGCAGCAAGGTTAGATACTCCAGAATGGACTCCCAATAGGGAGTGTTTCCATCAGTCTCATGATAACCTTTTTCTACTGTATGTCTGTAACATCGTGCTAAAACACCTCTTTGTTACCTAAGGACATAATTCAAGTGTAGCTGTGCTTTGTCCACACCAGAGAGCAGTACCTTCACTTTGCTTGAGGCAGAGAAACTCATTTTGGGGAAATGGGAGCATTCGTGCCACGAAAGAACGCCCACACTGATACACAACCACCCCTAACACCCACAGTTGGAAGACCAAGTTGTATCCATGCACTTTGCCAAGTTGTATCCATATTAAGACTTGTATGGGTGCAGTTTGATGGAATAACCATTACACGCCTAAGCAAAATTATCTTAGCTGATTGGCAGCTTGGATTTATTTTTAATTATTTTTAAAAATCTTGCTAAAACCTTTGTTTTAAAATAAGACAGAGTTTATAGAAGTATTTTTCAAGATTTTACTGCAAACCTATGGGTCTGGTCACAAAAAAATATGATACATATAACCATGTTAATTATATTACATTACAATGATGGTATACATTACAAGTAAGTCTGTAAGTTTAAATATACATCTAGAGTTACAACTGAATGTACAGATCTTTTTTTACAATACATACAATCAGGAATGAAAATCCCTCAAACCCCAAGACCATAAATAATGCCCATTTTACAGATGATATCTCTTAAACTATTGGAAAAAAAAAAAAAAAGGAAAAAAAAAAGAAACCAACAGCTTTGACCGACTGCAGCTGGGGCATTTTGGTCCATAAAAACCCTTTCTAAAAATAGAAATCTTTTTTCGTAGCAGCAATGCTTTCTGCAAGCATTTGGATACAAGTAATTGTGAGCCCATTTCAATAATTTTAGTTGACAGTATAGATTTACAAAAGAAATTTCAAAATTACACTTAATTTATCTTCCAAATATGGAAGAAACAAACAATGCCCCACATTGTGGTATCCTGCAAGTGTCACACTGATGCTTTAAACTAAGTCCATCTGTAGTACGCAGACCACACGCATACCATTTGTTCACATAGTAAACCCACATAAATGAACTGAGAAACACACTCTGCAACAGGGAAAGCTTTGGAGCTCACAAGATCTCATCAGAAAAAAAAGGCACATTTCATAAAATCCTTATCACGTTCAGATAGATCTTCAGGCGAGGCTTTTCGAGCACGACTACAAAACAGCTTGTTCTTACTCCTACGATCTGCCGTAGCAGTCAACGGCAGCAGTCACTCTGTTTTTTCTTTCCCAAGGAGACAGCACCACTTTGGGGGAAGAACAAATGGAAATGAAAAGCCTGTAAAGCTCATTTAAGAGAGTGATGTGCTCTTCAAAAAAGCTTCCAGCAAACAGTGTAGTTGAAATTAAGGCTGCAAAGCTGCCATGGTGGAAATGTGCAAATTCTCTTTCAAGGTGACTGGTCAACTGGCAGTTCCACCAGAAGGCCAAACAAAAAATAAAAATAATAGTTGTTATTATTTTTAAAAAATAATAAAAGAAAAATGTTCACAAGAAAGAGTCCACGGGTGGGGCATATGAGAAGCCCAAAAAAGCCTCAGCAGCTTCTTTGACGCTGGCAGTGATGAGGATGCTGTCTGGGGACTGGCCAATGGAGTTAGGGACTGGTTCATCTGTAAACTCCGGATCAAAGTGTCGCAGGTCACTGGGGCCGCTCTGTGGAAAAGGGTGGAAAAGGAATTTAGACCCAAATATTTTGTGAGTGTGCAATTCAATTCAACAAACATGGAGGCAAGCACCCTTGTACGGAGACTCACAGTGTTATCATCTCAGGCCCACTGTTTAGCAGCCTTTGACAGTTTGACCTTTTTTGTATCCTGTTGCACATTGTCTCACTAAAAACAAGATGATTCGATTTAGTATGGCTGCACTCACACTAAGCTCATGCAACAGAAGCTAAATGCAAACATGCCACTCTGCCACACAGCAGGTTGCAGGAGAGGACTTTGATCTCCTAGTTATTAAATGAAGTTTATAAAATGCTCAGGAAATGATGGAGAACAACCTCCACAACCTGATTCCTCACTTTACATGTTCGTATATCTGACAAGCCAATTATAACTATGCCCTAGGGAAGATACTTGCTCTCTATACTTCAACTTCCCCTTCAATAAAATGGAGAGGCTGGGGATTATTTTAAGTTTGCTATGCAAATAAATCGTGTGAGACAACAACAACAAAAAAAACCAGCTAAATTTAGATGGATCATCAGCAAAAAGTCAATTACCACCTATTTTTAACTTTGTTTGGACAGACGCAGAGGAAAGAAAGTGGCATTCCCCAAACACAGCCATCCTGCCACTTGCCCCTGGCTCCTGGGCACCCCACAAAGACAAGGGGTAAAAAGACACTCTCCATGCACTCTATAATTAGAAGTGATACGTACCACATTTGGGTTAAAAGGGGGTGTAATCTTCTTATTAATGAGATCATCCCAGTTAATTGGGGAGAAGAAGATGTGATTCTTAATCTCCATCTGTTAAGAGAGCAAAAAATAAGATTAATTCAGACCCAAGCTAATGTGAACAGTATGGCCCAGTCATCCTCCCGCACTGCATGTGGGCACTGGCCAGTTTGCACTTACAAAGTCCTCCTTGGCACCAAGTCTCTTTGTCCTGTCCTTCTGCAAGAGGCCTTCCAGGAGATGTCTAGCCGAGTTGGTAATATTTGGCTTCAGCTGCAAGGGTTTGTTCAAGATATTGTCGTACATTTCTGCAGTGTTCCTGCTATAGAAGGGTGGCTGTGGGAAGCAGAAAAGGAGGAGTTAATGAGGCTGACAGGCAGGCATGGGGTTTCTTGTGGGGAAAGGTTGAGTAAGCTAGTTTGATCTGTCATGAAAGATTTGTTGCTTACCAAGCCATAAAGCATCTCGTACAGGACTGCTCCAAGGCACCACCAGTCCACAGTCCGATCATACGGCTGCTTATGGAGAACTTCAGGAGCAAGATACTGTGTAAGAGAAGAGAAAGAGCCATGTGAGCCATAGGGACCTTTACAATCAAGAAAGCTTCCCCATTCATGAATGAAAGCAGTTTACTGAATCCCAGCAATACCTAAGCTAAAGGAAAGCCACAATATTTTTACAAACAGGGAAATGGCTTGAGAGCTGCTCTCTTTTGCTCAGCAAGCTCCATGTGTCCTACACATCCTCACTGTCAGCCCTGTATTAGAAGGCCCATAAAGCGCCTTGCTCATGTAACCAGCCTTACACACATATGGAAAAAGTCAGTTTTCACTGATGAGAACAGCTCTTGCTGTTGCTCTGAGAGTGGGGGCCAGAGGGCAGCCATACCTCTGGTGTGCCACAGAAGGTGGAGGTCGTGCCATTGTGCTCTATGTTTTCTTTGCAGAGTCCAAAGTCAGTCAAGACAATGTGCCCCTGGGAATCAAGCAGGATGTTCTCTGGCTTCAAGTCTCTGTAGGAAGAGATGAAAGAAGATAAATGTTAGAGGAGGTGCAGTGAGAATATTTTAGGTGCAGCTGTTTACAGAAGTTCACTAACCCACAATGAAATATTAGAAGCAATTCCAAGCTCATACTGAGCTGAACTTTTCAATGCTTATTTAACAAAGCACATGTTTTCTTCTGAACAACAAACTGAACAAGGCTGCTCACCGATAAACGATGTTCAGGGAGTGCAGATAGCCCAGTGCACTGGCAATTTCAGCAGCATAAAATCGGGCTCTCGGCTCCAGGAAGCAACGCTCCCTCTGGAGATGGTAGAACAACTACAGGAGACAGAGAGAACAAAGTTCTGTGAACGGCGCCAAAGCCTCTTAACAATGCTCTTAATTAGACTCAACATATATAGCAAGGGAGAACAATAGCAGGAAATGGCCTAACGATCCTTTGGTAGTTCAAAACTTGGCAGGCAGAAACATTCAATCTAGTAACTTCTCCCCCATGACTTTTCCCCTTGCAACTTTTTTTGTATTTAAAAGGAAGGGTGAAAATGTCTACCCTACCACCATGCACATAATAGGAAATACTATTTAATTTTCTTTCTGCTTACCTCTCCACCATTGATGTAGTCCAGGACAAAATACAATTTGTCTGCAGTTTGGAAGGAAAAGTGAAGCCCAACCAGGAAGGGGTGTTTCACATTTTTCAGCAGGACATTGCGTTCTGACATAATGTGCTTCTCCTGAAAACGTCAGAAATCGTTAATATTTAGTACACTTGCTTAATAGTAGCAGTAAAAATGTTTTTGATGGACATTGCAATGGCATTATGAAGGGCAACTTACTTCCTTCTTCTTCAGGATTGCTTTTTTCTGCAGGACTTTAACAGCATAGAACTGCTCTTCTGCCTTATGCCGTGCAAGGAGGACCTGAAAATGCAGAAAAATTCCAGAACTGAGCAATACTGAAATACAGACCAACTTGTAAACACAACCATCAACAAGCCCTTACGTTAGCTGCTGAGCACTGCCACATCCCTCTGGTTCAGTGTGCAAGCCCTTTGCAGGACATGCCTGACACTGTTACCATTCTGGCAGATTAATCTAGCCCAAAGAAATTACGTCTAGTTTCTTTTTCTTCCAAAAGCAAAGCATATCTGTTCTTCCCAGAATTAGTGAACGGAATTCTCTGACTCTTTTATGACTCATTCAAATGCACGCCCCTGCTCCCTCTCCCTGCACTGGACATCAGAATGGGCTCAGGTTTGGTTTAAGTGACCACCATTCACCAAAGGCAGTACTAAACCCATTCTCCGGTATTTCACGGAAGAGCTCAAGAGTAAATAAATTTAAATTTAAAAAAAAAAAAGTTACGCTTACCTTTCCAAAACTGCCTTTTCCAATCACTTTTAAGAAATGAAAGTCTGATGGTTTGGCATGTGGGTTGGATGATGGGCCGAGATTTATTTGCTGTGAAGGACTGGGCTAGAAAAATAAACAGAAACCACATTCATTAACAGTTCAGCAGTGAGAGTCCCAACAATTTGTTTTTTAAAAACATAAATGAAGTGACGTTGAAAATAAAGATTATTATTGCCACTCCAACTTAATCTCTAACAGATATCTTAAACTAATAGGTACTGCCTATGAAGAGTCTAACAACAATAGCTTACTTAGAAGTGCTTGTTGAAGTCTTAGGCACATTCCATAATGAAGTAACACTTTTTAAACGTTTCTTTTTCGTGTTTGACACAGCAGAAGTTTCAGCCTAACCCTATTACTCTTTCTCGTTTACATTAGTGTGCTGTGAGATGCACTAATGCAACACTCATGATGCTAAATTCGCTACACTTCTATTAGTGGCTCAATTGATGTTCTAAAAACGTCACAAGGTAAAATCTACTTACCGGAGGAGAAGGATTAGCATTCATAAGTTCAGGCTCTTGAGGCTGAGAGATTTTCAAGATAGACTGAACTTCAGGGCTGCAAGGATAAGAGCACACATGATTAGGAGAGTTACCAGGAGCAGCAGGCAGATCTTTCCACCAGAGGGCAAGCACGTATCGCAGAAGAGGAGTTCTGGTTGAGCTACTACAGAAGGCAACCAAAACAGTCTATTCAATTTACGGAGTAAATTTTTTCTAGCGGCAGTGAGTTCCGTCATACAAAGAAACTTATTTATACTCTAAGTAAGGCACATAATAGGGACTAGTCACTACTGATCTCCTCTAACTTATTTATCCCAAACTCAGCTCACAGAGATTGTTGCTAAGTGAGTAACACCTCAACAAGACAAATAAACTCTTCCGTAACAGTAATGCCGGAGGAATTACAGTAAACAAACGTTAATTTTAAACTAGATCTCCCAATATCTAGTGATTCTTCTGACTGAAATCGCCCCAAAACTTCTGATACTTACTGCTTGCATGCATAGGAGTTGGTGGCTATCTTCTGAATGAAGTCGTTTAGTCCCATTCTTCTCTGCTTCATGAAAGCTATAAAGCAAAAGAGAAACAAAATCGTTAAGCCATCCTGACAGAGAAACCACAGCCCTTGAGCATCTTGGAAGAAGTCCGGACGCCGCTCACCGATGAGGATGGCCACCATGCCCCTCATCTTCGAGTAAGTCAAGGTAGGACCAGACGCCTCAGCTGCTTTCACGGTCATTTCGAAGAGAGATGAAGATAAACAGCAAGCCCACAGCACCACCAGCTCCCAGCACGGCACTGACTGGGCGCAGCCCCGACGGTGTTTAAGTGGCGGCGGCGATGGGCGGGCCCGGGGCGGGGCGGGGACGATCGCGCCCCCTCCAGTCCTTTGGGGGCGGCCAGTGCCGCCTCGGGGGACGTCGGGGGTGGGACGGGAAGGCAATCGTCGCTGACTTTACCACCTCCCCACCTTGGGCGCAACCCTCAGGGGAGCCCCCCCACAGTACCTTTGCCTCAGGATGTCGAGCATCCATAGGCAAACGCATCAAATCCCTTTTTTCTTCCTTTACAGCAAACTCCCGTTTCCCCGGCTCTCCCTCTCCCTTCTCTCCCCTCCCTCCTTTTTTTTAATCCGGCCCTACTTCTTTTACTGTTATGAAATGTGGCTCTGTCTTTATGGCTACCAACTCTTCCGAGAGTGTGGGTGTCCCCCCAGGACCCCGCAGCCGCGTCCGCTCCCGGTGCCGCCACAGCGGCTGAGCGGCGATAAGGGGCGCTGACGTTTCCCTCAAGGAGCCGCAGTGACTCACAAGAACAAAATTTCCTGCCCGGTTTTCAATAAAACAAACAAACGTCCCTTCGGTGCACTGCCCTGATCCTGGCTGGGACATAACTAAAAGGAAAAGGGAAAAAAAATGGAAGTATTTTTTAATGCTAAAAAGGGAAACAACAGGGGAGGAAAAAATAATCCGTTCCCTGAACTTGGAGGAGAGAGCAGAAATCTGCTTCTAGAAAAGGTGGGGAGATCACCGAGGGATGGACAAGTGCAGTAACGGAGGTGAAAAAAAAAAAAAAAAATAGGGAAACAGCCCCGCTCTGGAGATTTTGTTTTTACTGTACACGGTCATTTGGGAACACCGTGTACTCAGGATTTAATGGCTCAGTCGCTTCCATGCGGGCACGCCGGGGGCACAGGGGCGCTGGGGCATGCACGAAGCCCAAGGTGAAGGGATGCAGTCGGGGGAGGTGTAGCAGGGCCCTCCGCCAGGCTCCCCTGCCGGGCCGCATCCCCGCTCGCAGCCCTGGCACCCGTGCCAGGCCCGTCCGGGGGGTGCCGAGCTCCTGGCCCTACGGGCGGCTGGAACTTTCCACCCGACGGGGCGTTATCGGTGCGCGTGTCTCGCCCCGCTGTGCGAGCGAACGAACGAGCGAACGGCTGGGCCGCGGCCAGCGGCTCCAGCTGCAACCTGCCCCCGTCCTCCCCCCGCCCGGAGACCGTCTTTTTACTCTATTTTTCTTTTTTCGCTGTACCCCTGAAGCACTGGCGGCCGCTGGGCGGCATCCCTTGGCAGCCGCCCGTTCCCAGCGCCTCGGCGGGGGATGGCGAGCGCGCAGCACAGCGGCCGTCAAAGGCAGCAGCTCACCCTCAACAACAACAGGGTTGACCTGGAGAAGAGAGAGACCCCTGCGAGCTGGGCACGGGTCTTTAAAAAGCGCTGCAAAGGGAAAAAGCAAAGAGGGAGGATTGGCAGCTGCGCTCCGAGCCTCCGGTGCCCTTCCCGGAGCAAGGCGCCCTGGCCCGGCCCCGCCGTCCCGGTGCGGGAAGGGGAAGGGAGCCGGCGCCAGGGAAGGAAGCGGCGACGGGAGAAGCAAGGAAATGCGGGCTGCAGCTGGCGGGGCTCTGGCTTCTCCCACTTGTGGCTTTCCTCGCACTGTTGCACACAGAAACTGCCACTCAATCTAAGTGGAGAACAAAACATTCTCACAATAAAGTATGGGGTTCAAAACTATCCTCAAAAAAACCCCGCTTGATAGATTGAAAGAGACGCGGACAGTTTTCTCTGCCCCTTCGTACTGTTTTCAGAGTACTGCTGTTAAAAACCACTCGAGATCCACAACTGAGGGTCAACAAAATCTCTGGCATCTCCAGGCTAAGGACGATGTCCCCCGGCACGTTCCTGCCCGCTGTGCACAGTTGTAAGCGGTTCCCAGCCCCGGGCAGTGTACAGCAAATCCCACCCGCAGTTCTGCAGAGGCTGACACCGCCGCCCGCAAGCGCCCCCGCTCCAGCGGGCCACAGCAGCGCCCTCGCCCCCGCTCTGTGTCCGCCTGTCTGCACGGGCTCCGCTGCCCTGGCCAAGTCACCCGGCCTCTGGTCGTGCCAAGCGCTGCCCCGGCTCTCCCCCGCCCGCACCCGCCTGTATCCCCCGGAGCATCGCTGCGCGGGGACCGGCTGCTGGGAGGGTTTGTTGTTTTTTTTTCCCCGTGGAGAGTAGTTGTCGGGCCAGGGCGGAGCGGCGAACCCACCTTTCAGGGACGACTTCTCCTCTTTGCCCCTCATGTTGGTGCCTGCCGGGAGCCAGGGCGCGGCGCGGCGGCGCGGAGGCTGTGCCTGGGCTCCCGCTCCCGGCCGCTGCTGCGATCCCGGATAACTCCCCTTCCTGGCCGGGCGGCCCGCGGGCAGGAGGGAGGCGGCGAGGGCGGCGAGGCCGGCCGGCGCTCCGGCTGACCCCTTTATGGACGCGATATCGAGGGCGGCGGACATGCGGGAGCGTTATAAAGTTCAGCACGGGCCGCCCCGCACACTCTGCCCCGTTGCAACATCACCCTTCCAAATTACAGTAATCGGCGCGCACACAAACACACGCACGGGCGGAGCGGGGCGGGGGGGCCGCTCCGGCCCTCCCTGACCTGCCGGCCGGGGCCGGCCCTGCCCCACGGAAGCTTGTGCTGCCCACGCCGGCCCGGCCCGGCCGGGGCGGGGGGAGCGGCGGCGCACACACGGCTCGGCACACACGGGGAGCTCGCTCGGGGATGCGGCTGCCGGCCGGGCTTCCCCGCCCGCCGGATAGCGCCGGGGAGGGACCGGCGCCCCGTTCCGACCTGGCACCCCGCGCCTTCCGCCGGCAGCGCCCCGGCTCCGCTCCCCGCCCGCCGCCCGCCACCGCCCGGGCCGGCGCCGCGCACCCCCGGCCGCGCCCCAAGCGGGAGCCGCTGTCCCCCCGTGCGGCACACACACCTGCCCGATCCCGCTGCCCCCCCCCTGCTCGAGGTGCCTCGCAGCACCGATGGTAACGTGCAAGGGAGGAATGCCACCCAAGGGACCAATTATTTTATTAGTTGAAATTACTGCAGCTTTTTAAGCTGATGAACTGGGTTTCTCCAAAGCCCGGGGTGTCTAAAGTTGCGTTTTAAAACTTTTCTTTACAAGCCTCAACAGTTGAAAGGCATGAGAGAACGCAAGAAAGGAATAAGTAATCAAAGATGCCAAGTTCTATAGAAGAGCATTTCAATAAATTGCATCAAAAAATTGTATAGACAATGGCTTAGGGCTGTACAGTTAAAAAGTAAATACAGGAAAAGAATCAAAGAATTACAGTGATGTCCCACAGTCACGTTACTCTTCTACCTCAGCCTAAAAAATTGACAGACTGTCATGAAATTCTAAATAGAGTTTTTCCAAGCAAAATGAATAATAATAAAGAGGAAAGCAGATGCTGATATTGAAAAGGAAAGGGAGACTCCACAAAGAGAATATTGAAAGTTTATAAACCTCTTTGCCCCAGGATGTGCACACTCTAAAAGAATGGATGAGTTCAAGAATGGATGGACAAATCAGTAGGGAAAAAACACCCGAGGTTTAACTACGTGGACAGCATGTCTGATCTGAAATGTTCCTGGACCACAAATCCCTGTAAACCAGGGATGGGTTGGAGCATATCACTGAATAGTTGCCTGTTCTTTCCTTCTCATGTAATAATGCAATGTTAGGTAATGATAACTGACCAGCTAACCCAGTAACCCAGACTGACCTGTGTGGACCTTGGGCCCATACTGACTTTCTGACAATCTTACATTGCACTTCTGAGTGGCATGATATGCTTTTATTAGCACCAGAGTTTAACCAACTCAGAAAACTCCGGGAACTGCTGCTCACTGGCAAGAAAGAAGAGAACTGATTTTATTTGTAACCTAATGTGAAGCATTTGGCTCTGCCAAGCAACTGTATTCCATGTCAAAGTAGCACTAGGTAAACAGATGCTCATCAAGCTGTTCACCATGACAGCAACCTAGGGCCCCGCATCTAGGCCCTGAGAAATGCAGGAAAACAGAGGCTTTGCTGGAACCATGGGAGACTTAGGCAGAGGCCAGAGCAGACACAACATGCTGGTTTACTGGTATGGGTCACCCCAAGGTCCTGCTGACACACAGATTGGGACATACCTGAAGTACTGCCAGGAGGGATGTGAATTGATTTATCTTAAAGAATGAGCAGCATCACTAGCTTGGGCCTGTATTGCTCAAAGCAGTTCAAAACACATTCAGCAGTAGCTGAGCTGTGTAAATTTGTCTCCCCAGAAAAGCTGCACCATTTGGAGGGTTTATTCATCTGTGGCAGGCAGGCAGTTATTAGTCCTGCCGGTCACTGCTTTCAGGGCACACAGAAACTTCTCCCTCTTGCCCTTCAGGAAGGTCAGAGGCTTCAGCAGCCCACATGGTAACAGGAACCTGTGAGCTCTCTTCTGATTCTGTCCTGATCCTCATTGTCTGATGTGAAATCCAGTGCCTCAATCCTTCAGGAATTCAATTCTCCAATAGCTTCTGAACTTCAGTTTGGCAATGAGTTCAATGCTGAATAAATGAATTCCTGCTTACTTATCTTGCTGAATCAAGACCTTAGGATGCAGCAGGTTCCTAGAATTACTTGGCTAACTCTGGAAGGAAACTTCTTCAAATTCTGCAAATATTTTCAGCGCTATTTGGCTTTGGGTTAATTAAATGAAGTTCAGGCTTTGGACTGCAGGAACAACACAGCCCTCAATTACAGAAGACAATGGCACTCCTTAACAGCATCTGTCTTATGAAGCAAAATCTCTGAAGTTTTTATTTTCCTTTGGTAAATCCTTCCTGAACAAACAAGTCTCCGACCTTGTAATTAAGTTTCATGTTCAACAGCCAAAACTCTCAGTCGAGACCTTCAGGCTGCCCCCACAAATGATGTCTATGAGTAGCAGCAAACAGATAAGGAACTGAGTAACAGCTTTAACGACAGAAATTTTAAATCAGGAGCTTTTGAATGCTGTCAACAAGTCTGCTAGACATTGTTTTGACAGGAGGTTTATTGACTGAAGCCCCTACTGATCTGGAAACATCTAATTGATTTCAGTGTCATATTTTGTCAAATACAAATTTGGTGCATCTTTTATTTCCCTTTTCTGATGCTTACAGAGCAGGTTTACTGCATTGTCAATAAGAGGCTTTAGTGCCAAGGGATTATGCTCACAGGATCACAGAGTGATGCAGGGCTGTGCTGAGAAAAAAAGTAATTCCCATCCTTGTAGAAACCAGTGGAAAATTACAGCATTCTTTAGATGAACTGACCTCCAGTTAAAATAGCTGATAAACAGTACCCTGACCTCCATTTTAGTTCCAGCGCATGGATTTGAGTCTAACGCAGTTGTTGTCACTGAGACTTTATGAGTAAATGTTGCAGGTATTTCAGCCTGTAGCAGTTAGGGAGGGATGACTGCAGAAAAACCCTATTTGTGTGCCTTCCTCTGAGTGTGTCTTCCTGGGAGTGTGCCACCCCAAGGTTAATAAAAGTCCTTGCAATATTGTGTAGTCTGTCTAGCTTAGGGTTCTCATAAAACCGCATTGGATGACAGATATTTAAATTCATTATTGGTATTATGAACTTTAATGTGCTGTGACTGCACAAAATCCGGTCTTATCAGAACTGAATAGTGCTAGTATGGAAAAGGAGGTGAAAACATATGATGGAAAAGTGATGAAAAACAAGTAATGAGAAAAATGAACATTCTTAGTGATGCCATGAGTTCAGTCTGCTGGTTTCCTTTGGTCACAAGGCAGCCTTATGTGAGGAGTTCCAGAATAAACAGTGTAAACATATACTGTCGGCTGACTCTTGCACTCAGTTTTTTTCTTCCAAAAGTTTAATTTTTAAAGGATAATAGCAGAACGTCATTTGGGCATTTTCCATCAAGGACATAATCTGAACATATTTCCTTGCATATCTTGCATGAAATAGATGAAAAACAATTGTCAGCTGAACTAACTTAGCTATGGGGTCATCTCCTTTTCCCTTATCTCTTCATCTAGTGTTCCACTGGATGTTGTCGACCATGATATCTCAATGTCCTTTATGTGTATACAAAACCCCCATCATCATGATTATCAGCAGCAGCAGCTCATTATCTTAAAAGAAAAGATCTCTTTAAGCCTGTAAGTCCTCCAGCAACCTTGGAGATAAGGTAATAAGTGATGTAAATAGTGAGAGAATTTGTCAAAGAGAGGAATTTTTGCTGGAGAGAAGTTCAGCTGGGGCCTAACTCAAAACAAGTTCAATTCTTGGCGATGTGAAAAGAGAGGCCTGATAAAGGAAGACGAACAATGCCAGGTGTAAATGCTTTTCCTCTTGGTGATACCATCGTGTCTCTTGCCATTACATTGAGTTTCAATATTCCTTACTATTTTTAGGAGGTTTTCTGTCAAGAAGTGTTAAAAGGTGTCCCGGGCAGAAGGATGCAAAATCTGCATGTTGAACAGGGCTTTATCTATAGTGATTTGTGTTTAGTGATTTATAATTTTAGGAGATACTGGGCCCCTTGCAGAACCCAGATAAATGTGGGGTTATTAGAATATTTCTGAGTATAGATTAATTAGTCTAAGCTAGAGAGCGAGGGGAAAAGTGTTAATTTTGCCCTAGGTAACTGGTCCAAAATAGAGTAAAAATATTTATATATTCATTCATAATATGTTTACCTTCCTTAGGTTTTGGTACTAAAGTTAGGAACATAGTCACCAAATGTACCCTCCTTCGTCAAAAGAGACAGATAAGCACCCTGTCGGCAACTCAGTGCATCTGTGGCCTGAATCAAGCAGTGTCTGCTGTTTAGTTGAAGGAGTTTGGTCCTGAAACCCACAGATAAGTAGAGGTTGATATGAATTATGGGTGATTTTTTTCCCTTATTTATGAAGTTTTACATGTAAAAGATATGGAATCACTTTAGAGAATCATTTTGTCAACATACACTGAGAGAACTGGTCATTTTATTCCTGATCTGTATGTATTTACTTAAAAGAAAAAATTCTGTGGGAAGTGTAAACACCACGTATGTTAGCTAGAGATTCCCAGCCTTAGTCCAGTTCAGTTATGGACCTGAAAGTTACATTGTTAGAAGTCTCGTTAGTGCTCCTCAAGGTTGAATTATCCATGTTATCTTCCACCTAGCAGCCCTGTGTGGTTATGTGTTGCAGTAGATATACAAGACATACCAGTTTTCTTGAAATTAATTGACATTATCTTGCCTTGCACTGTGCCTGACATCATCTCAGAGAGATGTGAAAATATTAGTTCTATTTTACAAAGGTGGGAATTGAACCACAGGGTAGACAATGTGTCTCATCTGTGGCAGAACCAAAAATTAAATGCTGAGCTAACTTTCTCCCATTCTAGTATCTGAATTAAGATTACTGTACAGCCACATATATCCCATATCTGCCAACCTTATTTGTGTGATTACATGCATTGTAAACAGACAGTTTTGGATGGCAAGAGCCAGAGCAGGCACTGGAGGCATTTGCTGTACCTTGGAGGAATGCTGCTGAGATATCTGATATTACTATAAGCCTGATTCCCTTCCCAGCAGGAGCCACCTATCACAGTGAAAAATGAGAGAGTTGGAACACTGGCACCTAAAAGGCTGTTATTCCAGGAAGAACCTGAATCTAGATTTGTGGGGAAGGAAATATAACCACATTCACATTGAGCTGGCAACTGCTAGCATCACCTGCCACTATCCAACATGTTGGAAGTGCCAGGAAAGTGCTTTTCCCACAGCACACAATCACCATAAAGAATATTACAGTAAGACAAAGAAGTCCCACAGCTGTTTCATAGGCAGACATAGAAAGAAAAAGCCACAAATATTCCCAGCACTAATTTATCTTTTTAGTTCCAGATGCCATTTTCAAACCTGTTCAGTCATTCACTGCACTGTGAATCTCCTTGTAGTGTTACAATTAGTCCATTTTTTAACACCTTGAGCCCTAAAGTGAATTGGAAACCTTTGATATGGACTTTATTTACTTTGCTAGAGGTTGCTTTTAGTTTTTTGTAAATGTATGACTCCACAAAGAAAAGCTCCAGTGTTTTGTCCATAGGTTTACTGGACTTCAAGACCAAAAAAAGATGCTGGAACATATAACCTGGCTGTCTGCAAAACAGCTCTTGCATTTGCTGCTATGTATATCAGGTCCAACAACTTTACCTCTGAGGTTTCTTGCCTCTTCCTCTTAACTCATATTTGACTATCTCCAAATTTTCATCCAACTCAAGGATAAGAATCAGGAGGTTTGACAAGCACAGACATCCACCCATGCACAGTCATGCAGTGGACCACAGGCTGTGAGTATATGACCTTTCCAGCCTTCAGCAAAGGCTTCCTCGCCCCCATGCATCTGCATCTGCTCATCAGCACCCACGTGGTGGGTGTTACCAACCCTTGGATCAGCTGGCAGATCTCCATGTGGGAGCTCCCACTGACTTGCTTTAGTCAGCCAGGTGATGAGCAACTGGGCAGAGCCTCTTCAGCTTGCACAGCTGAAGCTGGAGGCACACATGTCCCAGCCCACTTAGTGGGCAAGGCATAGTGTTATTGATCTGACATACCTTCACTGCATTGTTATTTTAAACTTCTAAAAAGAAAAGGAATACAAATTTGAAAGTGTGCCATGCTCCAAGTAGTTGTGATACTTCTGTAATGCTCCTGTCAGAACCTGATAATATGATTTTTTTTCAGAAAATGCTTGCATGCAGGAATGGGTCTAGCTTATTGGATTGTTGGTGAATGCAGTGTGGCTGGTACATAACTCTCAGTGTGACACTAATCTCCATACCCTCACTGAGATGACCAAAACACCTCTCTGTCTAGTTGAATATAATGCCTCGATCTTTCACACAAGACAACTAAAGAATTTTATTTTAGGTTTTGTTTTGTTTTTAATAAAAGGAAAAGAATCAACCATCTCTATGTATTTTCAACAGTGCATCAGAAAAATTGAGTCCTGGAACTCTGACTTGTTGTGAACGTGCCTTAGCTTGATGCAATATAGGGAACATTACTAAGCAGCTTGTATTTTGTTGACAGTGGAGTTCTTTAGAAAAACAGATAAAGTGCCAGGTGAAGAAATAAAAGCATAAAGAGATTAAGCAAAGCACTGTCCAATTAGATAGGAGGTTGAAAACAGGACTTTCTGCATTTGGTGTTCTAGCACTAGTATAGACAGATAAACCAGTGAGGGCAAATTTAAAGCTTGAATGCAGAAAGGCTAAGCATAATTTAGCTGCCAATGACAGCATTTAGTCACTTGCAAAGCATAGCACTATGGGTGCTCTAGACTCTACTAGAGTTCCCTGTAACTATAGAGATTTCTCTGTAGTTATAGGGAACTCTCTTACCAGTGCTGTTATTCATGATTTTCACTTAGCAAAGATTTTCACTTATGTATGCTTTTATCCTGAGCCCTTTAATTCAAACAGACAAATATTAACAATGACATTTTAAAGAATGAGAAGATGGGGAAGTTGGATGACTTGGGTCACTGTCATATGATGAGCTTGAAATAGAATAAACCTTTTGTGAGGCTTGTGACTTTCAATCCCATGCTCAACTCATTGGACATATAGCCCACCGCCTACAAGGCAAAACCAGACAGCAGTTTTGCTCCTTTGGTGACTGACCCAGACTGACTGACTCAAAAGAGTGGTTTAAATTGCAACTACTGGACTCAGGATCAAAGTCAAATGCTGTCTTCTTCCCAGTTTCATGAGGTTTGAAAGTAGCACTCTGGTTTTGACCTATCCACAGTTTTGCGTTCCTAAGTGCTTAGTGTCAGACAAGGGCCACAGAAAGGAAAGACATTTCTGAGAAAGGAGGGAAAAGTGTTAGTGCCAGTGTTTGAGATATAAAAGTATGAAATATGCAATGATCTGCATATGCTAGATTTATCTGAGTAGTAACTCTATATCTGCCTAATCCTATTTTGATTTCACTATATCTGTTTCAAAATGGATAGTACAGGGTAGTGAAGTATGCTCAGCTTTGTCTGGAGATAGCATTGTGAAGTACTCTTTACACACCACAGTTTTCTCATATTTAGTATTACATGTATATATATATGTACACACATGTGATTGTGCATTTAATTAAATATTTATTCCATCTTGTTTAACTCTTCTGTGTTGAACAGCATACACAGAACTTACAACTCTTTCATCCAGTCTCAGTTCACACTGATGAAAGGTCTGTAAATACTCAACCCAGAGCATTCACCTTGATTATTTATTTCAAGTGTATTTGTCTTTAGGTGTTGCAACCACAACTAGTAAACTTCCAAGCCACTTTGGCTGTGTGAATTGAATCATAGAATAATATAAAATGACTCCTATATTGTGCTCACTGAAACATATGTACAGTAGTGACTAATGAACTAATGAACGTATTTGTTAAAAACAGCTTAACAGGAAAATGTGTTTTGTTCTTGGAGTGGAAGAAAGTCTATTATGAAGTTAGAAACTGTGAGAACCAACATTATTTCTTTAATATAATGAGTGTTTTCTCTTTTTACACATTTTTATTCTCAGATGTGGTGTTTTTAAATATTGAAGAATATTATGAGGCTGATACATCAGGTCCCACTTTATTGTATAAGCCTATTTGTGGCTGCCAGGAAAGGGCATAAACTTCTCTGAGCATTTCTCAGTATCTTTGCCTTTAACAGTGTCTCTCAAGTCCTGTTAATTCAGGGATTACTTAGTTTTCTTTTGAAAACTATCAATGGATCACCTTATCCAGCACAGCTATAAGATTCAAATTCACAAAAAAAAACCCTCTAATGAAGCTAAGCTTTGGACATTCACTCAGTTGCCTTTATCAAGAGTGTTTTGAGAATATTATTTCATTTATTTCTATGTTTCTTTTGCTTTACGATTACTCAGAAAAAAATTACAGCTTTGTTTAACTGATGTTCAATGGACTTCTAGTACTGTCAAAGACTGTGAGACACCTCTGAATGGTATCTAACATGAACCATTACTGGAGATGAGATCCTGGACCATGAGAATATTTGCTTGGAAGAAAGAGGCAATTTAAATGCTCTTTAAGCAATTTAAGAATGCTAAATTGATTCAAAACTATTTTGTCAATATATTTCAGCTATTGACTTGTAAAAAGTCCTGTTTCGTAAGACACTGTCATTTTCACGGGAGATCTTAAAATAGATTTCAAAATCATATTTTACTCTGAATTGGCTCCACAGGAAGAAATGCAGGCTTCCAGGCTATGTGCCATCATCCACGAGCATGGCTCAGCATCCTGACACTTCTGTGGGGCCAGCTTACAAGAAATGTGGAACTGCTGAGATGCTGAATTCTTTTCACAACACAAAATGTTTAGATTGCTAAGAAAGAGAAAAAAAAAAAAAAAAAGGAACTAATGTGGGAGTGTGTGGGGAACTCCATATAGAAAGAGGAAGTATCGTGTGACTGATCAGGAAATGGGTACAAAACATGTGTTTTGGTAGTATTTTCACTTGTTTTGGGGGCATTTCCATAGAGAACTGGAATCTGGCCCTGCATTTAGGTATTACTTCACTCCAGAGTGAAAGGCAGGCACTAATTTGGAGTGAAACACACCAGCTGTCAGCCTTTGCACATAGCAACACAGCACAACAGCTGAAGGCAGGTCGCACAAACACAACATCCCACGGAAATAGCAGTGTTGTAGAGCCATCCTGGGCTTCAAGAATCAACAAACAATGCTCTGACTTCTATAAAAAGAGAAACGCTGATTTTCCAGCCTGTATTTTCTGAGAGGAATTTGTTCTCTTTTACCTCCAAGAACTCTGAGATACATCTGTGCTACAAAAATTCCAGGGAAATATGCACAGCAGCAAGGTGCAAACATGATGAAAGCCCTTTCTGATCCTGCCTGCCAAGGCATTTCTTTACCATGCACAGATTTGAAAGAATAGAAATTTAGCCCTCATCTTCCCATAAACATTATCTAGTCTGGAGTACACTGCCAACCCTTATGACGTCAGGGCTGTTCACTCCTTTGGTTTTGTCATATGATTTTTTTTTCCAGAACCAAGGAAAAAGTCCAATAATATGACAGTTCTTCTTGTGTAAAGTAACTTTCTGCTTATTCATTTTCTGTTGAGCAAGTTGCTGTTAGTCAGATGTTTGCAGAGTTGTGGGGAGGGTAGTATACTGCCCTCAACGCAATGAAGTCATTTTTAGAGGAAGTCCTTGTACGGACAATTTGTTCATTGTTTTGGAAGACTTCAAATAGCATTTCCAGGAGGGCCAATTCGAATTCCAGATTTGATTCCCCTTATTAAGTCATTCCTCAGTCAGCTGGGAGGCAGAGGCAAGCTTGGGTATGCTGGTGCAAGTGAGATGCACAGAAAGCTGAGACAAAATCCCTAACAGAGGATATTTTGGACCTTCCACTCCAAAACAGAAATGTAATTCTCCTGCAGAATTATAAAGGGACCGAAATAAATGAAAGATATATTTCAAGGGCTGTCATCATAAAGCTCTTGAGCAGCATGCTCTATGATGTAGAGCGAGACAATTATTTGGAGGACTCTTTGCCACTGTCTTTCCCCTCTCTGGAGAATGAAACCTTTTAGCTTAAATTATTTCAAACTTGACCTATCCCCATTTGCTAAGTAGATCACATTAGTCTACATTTCTCTAGATCACAGTGTACCAAAAGTGTCATGGTGTAATTTCCTACACGCTCCCTTGGTCTTCGTCATATCTTCTTTCTCAGCTTTGTATTTTTCCTCTGTTTTCCTTCCAACATTTCCACTACTTCTTGGAGTGATATTTTTCCCTTAACGTGCTTCTTCTTTTCACCTTCTTTTCTCTCTCAGGCCTTTCTTTCTTCCTGGCTGCTTCAAGTTGAAGCCAGCCAACATCATCAGCTACAGTCACCTTCAGTGGAACATCATGAGTACAAAGTCATCTTCAAAATTATTTGAGATCATTTCTCATGATTTTGTTTCACAGAGTGAAGTCAAATAGACTGTGGAAAGTAGGACAGTTTTAGCCATCCACTTAAAGAAAGATGTTCAGAGACTGGAGGGAGCCAGAGTGGAGGGCTATCAAGGTTCTAGTGCACAGGACCACTGAGGAGAGGCTGAAGAGCTGAGCTTGTATAATCTGATGAAGATGAGGCCAAAAGCAATTGAACAGCAGCCTATGACTTAATGATCAAGAGATCTATGACACCAGATCAAACTCTTCCCAGTGTTGACAGAAAGGTGCAAGAGGGGGCAATGGCAGCAAGATGAATGTTCAGCCTGGCTATTAGGAAACAAAATGCCCACCTGGAGCAGAGAGCAGTCTGGGTACAGGTTGCTTTGAGGGCTGGAGGAAACCCTGTCCCTGGAGGTTTCTGAGCTTTGACCAGACAAAATCCACATTGACCTCCTCCAGCACTGATCATAGTTGGGGCTTGGAGAGGGATGGATGATCCACAGGGCCCCCCTAGACAACACTAGAACACCAAAAACATGTATTTGTCCCCTCAAAACACTTATAGTTCTTCGGGTTGTCCCTCATTTAGCCAATCCCTCCTGAATGGGAAGAGGAAGAATATATTTTTTTCTTTTTTTTAAGAGAAGGATCATATAAACCAACTAGAACAGTTAAGTTATTAAATAAGTATAATATCTCTAACTCTTGCTTTAAATGGAATACATCTCATGCAGATAGTGTGCCTTCAATTTTTACTCCTTTTCAAAACTACATTTGTGCAAGTGCTGGAAGATGTGCAGGCAGAGCACAATGCTGAGAGCTCAGGAAGCATGCCCAGCAGAGCAGAACCTGTACTTTCTGTTGTTAAAACTACGTTGGAATTCTGATGTTATATACTAACAGACCTATGGAGAAATATCTCTGTCCCCTAGCCAGGCTGGTGTTGAGGTCAAGGGTATATATTGAGCCTAGGCTGTGGTAAGTCACTCGGTATTAGAATGTATACTCTCAGTTCTACAAACCAGTGCAGACACTGAATTTTATTTTTAGGTAGACAAGTAGCCTTCTTAGTTTTAGTGGGATGATTCACATCCATGTAGTGATGTGGCTGTGTGCTTTTGGAATGAACGTTCTTTATTCGTTGTTTCAATATTTGTGTCTTTTCTCTGAGTTATTCTAATGAAATCTGTGTTCAATTATTTTTTCCCCTGGGGCTGTCTACTGTCATCCAATGCTTTTTATGGAGAGATGTTTCTTTTAAAATTTTTAACTCCTTGGTATGAATAAATTCACTTATTTTTACTGGGATGCTGTAAATACTTTGTATAGGACAGGTTGTGAGCCAAAGTCTTGCATTTTATTTTGATATATTTGTAATCTTATTTTTTGTCCAGCCATATTAAAAGCAACAGCAATTTTCCATTCTGTTTTAATTTGCAGTAGATGAGTTTATGGTGCTGTGTTTTACACAGACAAGAGCTTGTGTTCTTCAGTAATTATTTCAAAACAATGCTGTTCAAATGATGTGATAGACTAAATGAAAATGATATAATATCTCAGGTAAACTGAGCCATTTTGCTAGACCATATTAAATTCTGATTATATTAAAAGGTTTTTAATTAATTTCCCTCATTACTGAACAGATTTACAAATCACCTTCTGAGAAGTACAGTGACAAAACATATATAAGTATCTGCTTGAGACTACAGACCATATCAAGGAGCATTGTGATTATTGATATAATTTAAAATTAATCTATGCCATTGACTGAGATCACACCCTGTGGTCCACTAATTCCTAAAAAGTGGGAAGATTTCTGAGGTTTTCCAACAGTCTTAGACATCCGTCATCGCTACGGTTTACATGGAAAAGTTTAAAACATAGTTTCTTCTCCACATGAACAAAAGTCTCTCATCTCCTGTGCAGCAGCTGAAGAAGCAAAAGGTGTCCTTGAAGAGGCTTTCAACTCTTTCCTAAGGCAAGCCTCTGGGGATAGCCTGCTCTCTGGAAAGGGCTTGAAAGGGAATTAGGGGATAGTGCTTAGCAAGCCTTAGTTAGCCCTTCTCTCTTCTGAAACACATTTACCTCAGAGCTTTTGCATTGGTGTGAAAAGGATTCCAAGTCTCCTCAGTGAGGCTGTTCTGTTACTGGATCTGTTTGTCCTGTGTGATGCTAAGGGCTGATGGATTCCAGCATGCTGCTACTTTATATTCTGCCTTGGTTGGGTTCCCCTCTCCTGGACAAACCTGAACCTTTGAAAAGTGAAGTCACACAGATTTCTCTTGCAAAGTGTATTGCAGAAAAACATAATACAGAGAAACCTTGAGCTACCACTACTAAACAAAAAATTGTATTTTTTCCTTGTAAGGAAGCAACATAAGCTCACGCCCACTGTCAAGGTCACTTTTACAAGCAACATTAAAAAATACTGAAAATTATAGCAACTTTTACGATAGAATCTTCATTCAATATGACCTTTTTAATTAGCTTATTTCAATGTCTGTAAAATTCAAAGCAATAGTTCTCCTTGGACAGGAGCCAATCAATAGAAATGAACAACCAGGAGACCTCTGATACTCAGCTTCTGTTCTGTGCAACATTTTCCTAGAGTTTAACCGTATTAGTCTTGCAACAACCCATGCATTTATGTGATTTATTGCTGAGCTGTGTCCATAACGCACAAACAGCTTGTAGATAATGGCCCCTGTACTGCTTTTCATATGATACTCTCCTATAATGCCTGGAGGTCTTGCCAAAGTGTGGATCCCTGCTGAGGAAACAGGACCTCAAACATAATAAAGTCACAGTTTGGATACAGTCTGGAAGGGATACTGTGAAGGAAATGTTAGGGCAAGGGAAAAGGTCAGATCTGGGTATGGGTGCCTCCTCATCACCCTGCTATTTTCTCCAGTGATGTCTTTCTCATCCTCTTGCTTTTCCTTGCCTTCATCCCCCACAACTGCAGCAATGTAGAAGATCCTCTGGGAACCTCACTTAATGCCACACTCTGAAGGAAATCCTCCAGGGCCCTGGTTTGACCAATTTGGTGCTGACCTCCTTCATCATATAGTATGGTAGGTCAGGTGTCAGATTTATAAATCAATGGGAAAAGATGCAAATTAAAACAAATAAAGTGTTAAACCCCACAAGTACTTAGTTCTGTGTTATATCTGCATGGACTGTCCAGGAAAATGGATGTTGAGGATTCCACACTAGTCAATATCACCAAGAATAAGTTAAACCAGCTCATTCAGCCTTCCTTTATAGTCAAGGGAGAGAAAAGGACACAGAGAGGGACTGATTCTTCTCCTCTTCAGCCAATTCTCCTGTAAGTCAGAAGAACGGTATGTGTTCTTTGTCACAAAAAGCAGTGACAACTGTGACAGCATCACCCCCTTTGCGAGGGTCTGAAGTCAAGAGAAATGATGCTTTTGGTTTTTATTTGAGAAAAATTCTTCAGAGCTACAAGTATTGGAAGCACAGTTTTTCACAAAAAAAACTTAGAACATGAAGTCATCACAGATCTTCCATATTGCAGCATCTGAGTCTGCATGGAGTTCTGTTTCCTGTCTGACACCAGTGGCTGAAGGATCAGCTCCAGGTTGTCCTGCAGGTAAATCTGGAAGTACTTCCCATGTCTTCAATCCAGACTGTTACATTTCTTTTTTACTGCAAGTTCAGTATGACACATAGAGAGACAGGTATATTAACTGCAATTAAACTTTATTAGACCTTTGATCTGCTACCATGTGGTAGTGTATAAATTAATGCATTAAAAGAAAAATCAAATGTAAAATAATTATCTTCTTAAAGTTGCAAAGCTGAATTTCAAGCTGTGCCTTTAGAGCATTTTTGTCACATTTTTAATTGAGCTAGCTTTTGTGTCAGGAAATATGGCTTTATTGGAAAAGATGAGGGAAAAGTAGGAAAAAAGCTGATGTTTCATCAAACTGAGAAATGCCATGGGCATGAAATTGTAATCTCTACAACTGACAGTTGTGTCCTGGCAGAAGAACCCTTAAACTTCAACTACTCTGGGACAAGGTCCAGATTAGTAAGCCGTGAGCACTTTTTCTGCTTTAACTGAAATTAGCCTGGATACCCAATTAATGTGGGGAATAAAAAGAACAGCCAGCGTCCCCATCTCATCACCACTGCCAAGAAGTGGTGCCTAAATACTGTATTTTTAACTGGGTCACTCCCCAGATGTGGTTTCATGTGTAGCCAGCTGTGAACTTGACTGAGAAGACAATAACTTGGTAGTGAAGAGAGAGCAGGAGCCAGCAAAAGGACATTAAGAGCCCTCCTACCGCACATACAGCTCGTGGTGGGGTAATCACTGGCCTAGTGCACTTCAGGCAGAAAAAAACACTACTTGAATCAGTTAAATCAGCTTCCCTGTGTGGACTCTCATATTTCTGAAAAAAATGTATTGTAGCTATAGCTACCACTGCTTAGGAATCAGTGTAATTTGCAACATTCACACACTACTGTGAAATCTTATGACTGACTGAGCGTGTTTAGCTAATTAAATGTATTTCTAAACTTGTTTCATAAAAGTTTATCATCTAGATCAGGATTTAATGCCTATGCATAGAAGCCAAGACTGGTTATAGGTCAGGGGAATTAACCAAGAGCATTAAGCATTCAGAATAAAAGCACGGCAGTGAAAGATTTCCTCCTAATGGGGACAGAGGCTTCTGGGATTTTTCCCAGGGGAAGAGTTGCAAAAATGGCAAAGGAAACAGGAAGAAAATCTCTCAAATATCCAAATGAAATCTGCCTCAGGATCAGACATCTACTGTCATGTTTGGAGCAGTTTATGTTTACTGGGACATTTGCACTGTTGAATCACATCTCTTTTAGGGGTAATTTTTTTCTTGGCTTAAATGCAGTTCTGATATGTCATTTCACCACAGCACCAATAATCCAAGTTAATCTGGTACACTTTCCATTTGTAAATAATATCTAAGCTTCTAATTGATTAGGCAAAGGCAAATAAAGACAAACAAAACACACACACAAAAAAATTCCACATCCCTCCAAAAAGCCAAACTCCAAGATAGAAAGGAGACAGAGTAAGAAGAATGAGAGTTCAACACACTCAATTTATTCTATCTATGCCAAAACTACTGAGGCTTCTCCTTGTGCACAACTCAGTTCTCCTGCACACAGACCAGGGGTCACTGAGTGGCCACTTTTGCCCTCAGATGCATTCACAGGACTCTTGCTGTAGCTAATAAGAGCTCTGCTCACACTGCGGGTCAATGCTGAAACGTGTCTGACAGCTTATTAAACAGATTTGCTGGAATTCTGTTGTTTCTCCTCATTATGTCATGGCATAATTCCTCTGGAGCCTTTGTGCTGCACGTTGTGTGCTGCAGCCATGCGCCCAAGTGAGGTTGTTGTTGTTTTCACTCAGCAAACCCTCAGTGGGTGAGAGCCTGTGTCTCACTTGTACATGAAAAACATCCTTCAATTAAGCTTGGCTTGGAGACAAAGCACTTCAGCCCAGAATAAAGGCTCATCAGAAGAGAGCACCGCCTGCTCAGCCCCACTGCCCACCCTGCGGCGCACCCCCGTACCTGTGTCCTCACCACCCCAAAGGGGCCTGGGCTCTGGCCTGGGCAGCAAATCTCCTTTGTTCTGGGGCTCCTTCATCTGAAAAACACAGAGGGAATACATGAGGTCATGAGAGCTTCCTATTGAGGTGGGTTTTGCTTTACAACACTGAACACCAAAATTATTTTCCATCTAAAGTGCATATTTCAGGTGACAGCACAAGGCCCGTCTCCAGCTGTTTCTATAATCAGGGGTAAAATAAACTTATGAAGTGTGAGGTACTGTGATCTCTCGGAAAAGAAAAGAGCCCTGTGAGTCACTGTATTTTGAATTGCATTTTTCCATTCAAAGTGTGTGTGTTGATTTTATACTGTGGACCAGATGGTCCAGCCCCATTCTCTTGCCTTGGCCCCGCAGAGGTAGGGGAAGGGAAAGGAAATGGTAGGCAGGGTCCTGAAGGGTCTGTCTCCTAGCATGGAACTGCTTGCAGAGAGCTACTTTGCCCACTTTCTTTCACAGCAGGGACAACTTTAACAGGGATAGGATTTGGTGTAGGAGATGCACAGGTGCAATCCCTTCACATATCCTTGGGATATTGCAAATATGGGAGTTACAGACGCATGTTCCTCTTCCAATTAACACTTCATCCTTATCCCTGCTATTGCAGTGCCTTTAACTGCTTGCCCTCTAGACCTCTCTTACTCACACATGAGGTTTCAATCAGAGCTGTGCAAGAATTTTGAGAACTAGAAGTGTGATTGTCCTCTGTCACCACATTGATAAAAACTCTGACCTCAGTGGTGCTGTTTCTGGATGATAACCTGAGTGTGAAGCAGGATTACACCATTGCTAACCCTATCTGTCCCAAAGTACTTCCCAGGCTCTCCACCCTACTGAAACACTGCATCCAGCATTAGCATGGGAAGCAGCAGTCAAACAGCAAATAAGGTGCTGCAGAAGAACAAGGTAAAGAATTCCCACTGGAAATTTGGCTTTTGGTAAAGAGTTCTGGTGTCGAAAGACAGGAGTTTTCTTGCTAGCAAAGGCAGTTGGGGCTTTTATCAAGGGACCTGAACCACCAGTGTATCCATCACCAGGAGCAGCTCTGGGTGGGAGTGAAGGTGTACATTTATTCCTGCTGGCAGAAGGAGGGTTCACAGTAGACACTGACACTGCTGCAGCATCACCCTCTGTGTCTCATCATGGGCTAATGCCAGGAAGTCACAGAACTGACAACAACCTGCCTGCACTCCAGAGCGTGCCAGTCTGCAGGGCCAGGCCAAAGCCAGTAACATTTCTGTATTCCTCAGTAGGGATGGGAGGTAAAAGCATTAAATCTTGTGAAAAACAGAGAACACCGATACAGAAGTGACACAAATGGGTTGGAAACCTAGTTTGAAATAGCTTGTGGAACTCCTTTAGCACTAAGAGTGCCCACTTTAATTGTTTAATTTAAATGCTAACAAATGCATCCATTTCAATAATTTTGTTAATTTACTTTTCTTTCTCCTTCAGTTTCCTCACAATTATCTGTATGTACAGTGGAACTTTAATCACACCTTCCATTTTTATGTCTATGCTTCCATTTCAATCGAGGTTCTTAAAACTTGTGGCTTCCTTGAGAAGAGCCCCTTTTTGTTGTATGCACAATGTTTCTTTCATACGTTTTCCTGGATTATGTTCACATACAACCAATTCAGTAGTCCAATTCTATAACAGTTGCACTGAAGAAGTTTTTCTTTTCATTTGTGGCAGTGAAATGCTTACTATGGTGCTTGTAAAATGCTAGACTAAGTGTTTCCTAGCTGACATTGCTCAAGTCTAAAGTTCAGTGAGGGGAAATGAGAAAAGTAATTTAATGTGAGTGGCCAGCTCTTTGTAGCTAGCTGAGTACATATAAGCCACAGCAGATAAGACCTCAGCAGGTCAAATATTTTAAAACAGTATTCATACAAAACAGTATATAAACCAGCAAGTTTTTTCATACCACAGAGCACAACTTATCCCTTCCCGCATTTCTTGCACTCCAACAATGTGACCCTGAGAGAGCAGCTGCCAAGGTGAGAGGGACTGCTCCCACTAAACCTTGCCCTAGGAATCAGCTATGGAAAACTACATCCTTTGGTTTGCAAGAGGTAAATAATGTTGGAGGTTCTTTCTCTGATTCAGAGTTTGACAGCACTAGACTCTGTTTTTTGAGTTTTCTCCAATCTTAGTGTCATTGGAAGAAGATAAAGGGAAGTAGAAGTCAGAAGTTCATATGTCAGTACAAGCAACACTTAACCTGAAGTACTAATTTTGGACAACTTTTAGTGCTTTATATGTTTTGGTTAAACATACCATTAATTGCATGATCTTGCTTTTTCTTGTTTTAGAAAGTAAAAGGATGTCAATCTTTATAAATGTGTCATAAAATAACAGCTGTATCACTTCCTTCTCTGTTCCTTTTGATCTAGGCACACAGTTTTCTTCAGCTATAATGCCTCTTGGTGTGTCCTCAGCCAGGAGATCATCCCTAAAATAAAGACTGGGAAAGAGACAAGGTAGACAGACTGGCTACCCATTCTAGGTGTAGGGAAAGGAATGGGAAAGGCTGTTGAAATTCAAATACTTCATGAGATACTCTGAAAAAGCTCATTTTTCTCATGGCAGCCAATATGGGAAAGGTTGAGAGTATCCAGACATTCATACAAGCATCTCTGTGGGTAGACATAGTTGGATTGCTCAGTCTGGAGAAGAGAAAGCTCTGAGGAAACCTTATAGCAGCTTTCAGTACATAAAGGGGCCCAAGAGAAAGGCTGGAGAGGGACTTTTTGCAAGGGCATGTAGTAACAGGATGAGAATGGCTTTAAACTGAAAGAGGGTAGGATTAGTTTGGATATTATCACAAAATTCTTTATTGTAGGGGTGTTGAAACATGGGAACAAGTTGCTCAGAGAAGTTGTGGATGCCCTGGAAGAGTTCAAGGCCAGGTTGGCTGGGGCCCCAAACAACCTGGTCTAATGGAAAGTGTTCTTGCCCATTGCAGGGGAGTTGGAATTAAATTATCTTTTAAGGTACCTTCCAGCCCAAACCATCCTATGATTCCATGATTTTGTGGGAGGCCCAAAGGAGCTGAGACCTGGGGAAATTGCTTCCTCCTTTGCTGTGGTGTGGGGTCCACATTTCTTCACTGCACACAGCAAGGTGGCAGAGGTGGAGAGCACCAAAAAAGGGAGAAAGAGGACAGTTAAAAAAGACATGTTACTCTGTGAATAACAATGTTAGGAAGGCAGGTAGCACTTCTGGTCTAGAATTGACCTGTGACTCTAGTGCACATGCTTGTAGAGGGATTGCTGTTTAGCTTTCAGCCAGTCCTCACCTGCTCTGCTGAATTAAGAGCCAGAGAAATGTGGTTTGCAAAGGCAATTTCAACTCTGAAGCCTAATTTACACATCAACATTATTAATTATTTAATTACTGAACATCTTAACAGCAAGACCTCATTATTGGCTGCATATTCTGTTCACTTGAAAGGACATTAATACCAACAGTGGAAGCAGAATATCTTATCTATACTAAATACCACAGCCACTTTGTATTGGAAAGAAAAAATGTTGCTCATAGATACAAAATTATACTCATTTATTAAGCTGTCTGCTTTCACTGCTGTTTTCTGGAGTCCTGAAGAGGATCTACCTTATTCACTAAGACACAGCCTCAGGATCCAGCATATTTTTGCTGCTGGGATGACAATGAATATCCTGGTTTTTGCTTGAGATTCTCAGTTATACAAATAAGTTACTGAATTCATTATGACAGTTAATGTGTTCAGATTTACATCTTCATTCCTGTAGACAATCTCCTTCAATAAAGACAACATCAGAATTGACAGGCCAAGCATGCTTAGCTCTGTGGATTGTATTTGTGAAATGTCCACCTAAAGTTAAAAGATTCATAAAGTTGGTGGCTAAAATTTCTTTGGTCAGTCATAGCAGCCAGTTATCCATTGAAATGACTGGGAGCCATCCACACTTCTCTTGGCATGGCTGCTTCAGTGCTGCTGAAGTCTCAGTGGTGTTGTCTGAATGAAAGTGCAAAACATCTGCCAAGACCACCAGCACTGGGCCTAGTGCCTAGGAAGGGCTGTCACCACTGCTGGTGACCACAGCAGCTTCTGAAATGAGAATAGACCAGATGTTCCCACACTGGTGTCCAAAGCAAGAGCCCCAGGTGAGTTTGGAATCTGAAGTTGCTTAGACCAAAACATGGCTACAGGGGCTTCTTACCAGCATGGTTCTCCCAGGTGCCTACCTGTGAAAGAATATTCAGAAGTTTACATATCTGTATAAGAAGTCTACATTCTTCCCATGGGTGGAAAAAGCAGTGATGCAGATTTTCATAAACCAACCATGACTTGGGCTGGGTTTGATTGTGCTGCGTCACAGGGCCATAATTAAGTGAGCTGCAAAGCTGAGAGAAAGCCATTTCATGTGCTGCAATGCTGTTTCTCCTAGCACTGTGTTTCTCCACACAGTAATCATCCTTGCACAGCATCTCCGCAAAGGGTGCCAGTCCTGGGAACAGCGAGCTGCAGGTGCCCACAGCTGCTGGCACAGCTCCTCAGGCTATTACTACTGCAAACACACAACACAGAGCAGCAAAGGCAGGAGGTGTCTTTATCCCTCAGGAGAAGAGAGTTTTCTAGTTGTGCAAAATACTGGTTTGTTGTTGTTGTTGTTGTTGTTGTTGTTGTTTGGTTTTGTTTTGGTGTTTTTTTTTGGTGGTACGGGCACAATATAAATACCACAGTGGAATCTGAAGGATGCTTTTCCATGAAGAATCACCAAGACTGAAAATAATAATGTTCTTCAACTTTGCTACTGATTTATTCAAATAATTTCATGTCATGTTTTGCAAAATAACAAAAAAGGATTCAGCATTGATGTTAGTTATTGGAAAAAGTGTCCTCATTTCATTAAAGCAATATTTTATTCAGATTCCAACTTTTATTTTCAATAAATATCGTGCTTTTGCCTTGACAGTTGTCAAAATGTGAGAAATCTTATTATTTGCGTCAATGTTTTGTTCAATTAAGATTATCAGGGAAGGGAGAAACAGATATTATTAGTGGACTAAAAACTCAGTTAAAGCAGAACACGAAGATCTAATAGCATTAGTAGATATTGTAGAACCTGCAGCTAATCTGTACAAGTCCAAGCTATTTGGAGTAACTCACATCTAACCTGCAAAAACATAACGGCATTAACCCTCTTCCAGAGGTTCCTTGACCATTGCCAGGGGACAGAAGATACATTTTTCTGCAGAAGGACAGACTGGGCTAACTGAATTTGGCACTGGGTTAGCTGTGTTTTTGAACCAAGGACCTTATCCGAGCCTAAAGCCAAGCTCAGGGACATAACTGAACAACATTCTGTGAATCAGAGCTTTTGTGATTCATTGCCTTCAACAGTGCAAACCAGAGCTGTATTTGATGATGTTGGGAACCGGTTGAATGGGACTGGTTGATGTAAGAGGAGGAAGGACTGTGTTGTGGTCCACAGGTGCTGGGAACAGTGAAACTGCAAACCTGCAGTGCAATGTAAATGCTGCAATAAACAGCAATTGGTTATGAGTGTACAGTGTGATGCAGCTACATCACCTGCTCAGTTAGTGAAAGAATCCTTCCTCTTGAGAAAACAAAGTAAAGGGGCAAGCAGCAGTGGAAATCAGCATTTTTCTTACCTCCACTTCCATGAAATTTCACCAGTGCTTTTTCTACACTAGAACTACACTAGTCCAAGCAATGCATATAAATATTATTTAGATTGATCATTATAAAGTAGCTAACATCTTTATTCATGTCACAGGTTGGAAATAAAAGCATTGAATAGAACATTTTTTTAAAACTACATTTTTCTCTCTTACTTTAAAAATTCATTAAAGCCAAGATATGAGAGCCATGATTTCTAGCCTCAGATTTTGGAAGTTTGAATTTGTTGAGATTCATATCTGTGTTTTGTTCCATGGGACTGAATAGGAATCTTGAGACCAGACAATGCTTAATGGTGTGGAAATTCAGTACCTAACTGTAGAGTCAGAAGTAGATGGTTCAGTGATTTTGTCTGATATTCTGCATAATGTGGCTACAGAATCTTGTCAGGTTTATTGCTACCTCAGCCCCCTCACCTCTGGCATTTTATGCCTGGTTTGGACTTCAGAATTTCTAGTGAAGCAAAATCCACCTTTCCTTGTATGAATTATTTGTTCAAAGTTTTTTTTTTTCACTTTTTTTTCTTATTGATTGCTTTTGCTTGATCTTCCAGTCACAGGATGCTTTTATATCTTTTCTTTGAAGAGCTTTGTGCTACAAGTAGCTGCTCCACCAGGGAGATATTTGTAGGCCATGGTCAAGTTGCCTCTCAGTTTTGTTTTTGATGAAGTCATCATGACCCTCTCATCCAGGGTTAAACAATCTTGCATTTGACACAAAGGAAAAACAAGCACAGGTCCTACAAAGTAGCAAACAGAGCTATAAATTTGAGCCCTTCCAGCTGACTCACAATAACACGTACCTATATCCTAAATCAAGTTCAGAAAAAAAACCCACCCAACCTTTAACTTTGGTTGTATTTTCCAAAACAAGACAAGGTGTAATAGAAATAGAGATCATGTCTAGACTACCCAGAAATGAGATTTATTGCCATTTCTTTCTTTTTATGTAGACTAGAGGAGGTCAAACGAAATACTACAATTTAACTATCACGAAGAAACTAATGCATTATACCCTATAATAAAAATCATAAAATGTGCCTGAAATAATTTTGAGTGTGGAATTTAACTTTTAAGTAAACAGAGGCATAAAAAAGTAGCTGTATACAGAGCTGACACAATACTCATGATGTACAAGGTATGTTGATCAGAGTGGGCAGAGTTCCCACATGTTCACAGGGTCCTTCAGAGCTGTGGATACCTTCCAAGGCTATACTTCCTTGTTTTCCAGGAATCAGACTGAAAGTGTCATAAGACTGTATTTTCTGGTTCTTGCTAGTCTAACCAGAGCAAAGTCTTTAACTTGTACCTTATCCCACTCTCATTTACAAACAGTTAATGCAGGAAAGTGAATGTTAACTGAGTTCACTTCAGGCTTGGTTAAAGATTTGGGCAAATTTCTAGTCAGTTCCCACTTTGCCTGAACTAATTCTCTGCCGTGGGTTTTAAACCCTGAGAAATAATCTGTGAACCTTGCACGCTCCTGGCTTGCTTTGAACTGCTTCTGACCTGAGCAAGGAGCATTTTTCCATGGATGAGCAAGTGAAATGCCTCAGCAGCAATCGCATCTGCCTACAGTGATAATTGTTCTCTGGCTATTCAGTCACATAGCACCTATTGCCAGGGAGAAGATATGACTGGATTTTGCTTCAGATACTAAGTGTGCTTATTGCTTAGGCAGTTTGCAGACCTTTTAGACTATATCCTCTCTCTCTGTCCTAGGCACTAGTATAGAAAACTGGTCGCAATATTGTTTCATTCTGAGTTTTTCTGTATGTGGAAAGAAATTAAAGCAGTGACTACTCATGCAGTGATGTATGCCTTCCATGAACCAGGGAAAATTGATAATATGTGACATCTTGAAGTACTGAGCCTAAGGATTAATTGGATAATTATCTCAATTTTACAGATGGAAAATCTAAATACAAAGAGTTGGAAGATTTGTTCAAACTCAAATCTCAGTTCAAAGAATTTGGAATAGGCTTTATTTTCCAATCCTCCAATTAATTTTCACAATGAAGCGATATCCCCTAATACATTCTTACATAAGTATGACAATCAGTTTACACATAGAGTGGGGTTTATACCAATGGAGAAGCCTTTTTTTTTTTTCTGAGTACTTTCTTGATGCTCATCAAGCACTTGGGGATCCTTTTTCCAAGGCTCGTAGTTCTGCCTTGTGTTCAGATACAAAGGGATTGAATTTGGTTAAGTGAGACAGTGGATCTGAAATCCTGCCAACAGGATTAGCAAGCCCTCAAAACTTTGTGTATGTAGGATTTGGTCAGAATCAGGGGTGAATTACTCTCTGTTAGGGCTAAATTTGTTCCTGAATTATTAGCTGTGTTGTAGCACAGTCTTGGCTGCTTGGTGAGAGGAGGTAAAGGATAATGGCTCCAATGTGTGCAGGGTCCACACTGAGTCAGCTGGGATTTACAGCCGTTGAGAAAATCAGAAGCGTTTTACCTGAGGGATTCTGTGAGATCTATAAGTCTTCCTGGTATTCACCATGTTTCTTTCTCCACCCCAAATACCACCATAGCCTAAGCCCTCTTATGTCTCCTAGCCCTCTGCAGTGTCTAAGCTGGCAGTGGTGGGGAGCTCTCTACAGTCCTCTCTGTCTCTGTACAAGGATGCTGGCTGGTACATCCTCTAATCTTGTCTGGAATACAAACTTATTCATACATATTCATGCTTGACTAAAGAACAGAAAGTGAGGGTGCAGGAGGAGCAGAAATGTACCTGTACCCACCAGCAGCAAATGCATGGAGCACTCACCAACTGCCCTGCCACATCAAGACTTCCATTTCCATTGCTTGAGATGTACATATCCCGAAGAAGCCAAATGTCACTTGCTCTAGGGACAGCTTCAATGTCCTACTGACTGGGAAGTGTTGATATTTTCATAATACTGCAGTTCAGTCCTGTGACAGCAAGGTCAAGAACATATTATTACAAGAAAAGATTGTCTGCTGTACTTAGGTTTGACCCTTTCTTTTTAAAGTGCTCAATCATTCTCCCTTTCTTATGCCCTGCTAAGGAATCATTTGACCTGAAAATGGAAAGGAAATGAAGCTGGTTAGAAGCAAAATGTTTTTGGAGAGTCATTGCCTACCTGTGCTATACTTGAAATCATATTTCCAATAATTTCTGACAACTCAGTGACATAGTGAAGAAACAGTCTTGTTCTCTGTTTAAAACAATGAAAAATCTCTGTCTACCTTCAGGAGTGAGACCTCTGTTATAAATATCTGCAGGGAAAGAAAGTAAATTAGCAAAATCTGTATTTTTTTACTTAGGTTCTTTTATGGTTGCAATGATGGTTGCATAAAGGCTCAGAGGAAGAAGTGAAGCAAAGCTGTATAGGGAATATAAATGGATGGCTAAATAATGCCATATTGTATCCTGTATGCAACTATGACAAGACCATGTTATTCTACACCATATTTTGCAAGAGGTGGTGGCGGTGGAGTAATGCTAGCCCAATAATGAGGGCAGTGATTGTTATTCACCATTTAGAAACAGGTATGGACACTGAAATTACTTAAGTGAATAGGCTACTGCTGTGTCAGGGGTATGATTAGCTCTTATCAGTGGGTTTCTTCTGGCTCTCCTGACAGGAGACCAAAGTGGCTGGGTCACTCATGCAGCTTTGCATGCAACACATGCCCACTGCTTCAGAGCTGGCCACAGAGATGTCCCCTACCTGCATAGCAATGGCTCTAACCTGAAGAAGCTCCCAGCACTGGGTAGAGTAATGGCATGCTGGCCACCAAAGCATTTATGACATCCTTTGCATGGCCTCAGTATGGACTCACCCACTGTCAACAACAGTGGGATCATTTTCCAACACTTCCCACTTCCCTGGCTGTCAAGGCAGCTTAGATATCCAGCATCCTACCCCTCCCTGCTTTTGCTGTCAGCCACCCTAGATACAACTTGTATGTCAGTATAAACATACATGTTGGCATTAAAATATTTCTTTGGGGTAGTAAGCTATAAAACTTCACTCTACCCAAGAAATAAATTGAAGGACTTGAGCCATAAAGTTCTAGATGAACATCGTTCTTATCTGGATGGATGTTTTTTACACTGGTCAGCCATGCAGCAATATCCAGTTTGGCTGAAACTTGGTTTAAACCAGATTTAAACCAAAGTTTGCAATCCACAATACAGGCTCCAAGGAAGGAAAGAACAGGGCCTTCATGGTCCTTGCAGTCTGGCTTTGCATTTGCAAACAGTGTTATTTCTGAATATTTGACGGTTTGATATTTGGTGCTGTCATCATTAACAAGACTTGATCTTGCACAAAAGGGCTGGCTAAAAGTTCAGTGTAAAACATCCAACTGCTTGCATGTCCACTGAGCATGTATGTTGGTCCTTAGCCTCTACTGCTGTAAGCTGTCTGGAGCCATGTGTTTTGAGGAGTAAGGAAAGAACAAGGTATGTTTCACTGCTTGTTTCAAATCATAAAAGCATCAAAAAAGGACATCTGGATGTGTTATTACTTTCTCTTCCAATTCACTTTATCTCTAAGCATAGCATCAAGAAAAATGGATTTGTTAAATAGGAAGATATTTAACACACCAAGAAGTGTCAATAATCCTTGCAACTCTGAAAAGCAGTTGCTCTTGCTTTGAAAGTACAAGTATTTTCTTGCATTCAGTTACCTAATCAGTTGTGGGAATGCTGGTTCATAGCTATAGATCTCTCTGAAGGAAGTTCTCATTGTGGTTAGAGAGTCAGAGACTCAGTTTTTCCATTCCTCCAAAAGATTTATTCAGCATGTAGGTCTTTTCCTTTCCAGCTGTCCACAAAATTTTAAAGCAGATGTAGCATAAGCAGTGGTCCATCCTTATCACTAAGACCATCAGCAGGATTAATTGACTTATGAATTTTGTCTTTGGTCCAAGAAGAGCCTATGCTTCTCCCTCGAAGAAACTGAAGCAGCATTCTCAGTGAAATGATAGCATATGATCCCAATCCACCCAACATTGGCAACAATCACGTCAGAGCCAAACAGATTTTGAGGTTGTGACAGAATTGAGCAACTCTGTTATTATCAGCCTCACCACAAGACTGCTGCCAAGACACTGAAAATTCAAGCATACACAGCAGTTTCACTGAAAGAAAAATAATATTGACAAATGTTCTATGAAGGCATCAGATCTTCCCCCTCTCTAAAACTCTGCAAAACTTAAAGGAGCAACATACTCTGAAGATCTGCTGACAGCTCATAAAGGAAGCTGTATAGGCTTAAATATCTACAAATATTCCTACAGGCCTTATTTCCACTCTTCTCAGTATTGCTGGAATGAAATGTAAGGAAGAATCAGGCTGCTAATGGCATCCACGGCAGTGATACAATCTGAGTTTCACAGCAAGAGGCTTGGAGAGTGTCCAAATTGCCTTTTTTCCTATGCTCTTCCAGTTATAGACTGCGGCAAGGTAGGTTCAGTACAGATTTCAGCATGTGCTAATGTGGTAAAAACACAGATCCACAGACTACTGCAGCAAATCCAGAGCTGTAAGAGGACAAAGGAGCCACAACAGGCAAGCCTGAGAGGACAAAAAGGAGCCAGATCTGTGATTAGATTGTCTTCTGAATTGGGTGTGAAATGCCCCACCAAATGTAGGCAAAGCCTTGGACTGAAACCATGTCAGTGGCTATGGCCATTTCCTAGGGCAGGAAATTACAGATTTGCAGTTCAGTTTCGTCTTCCAGTTGTGCCTCTAATGCAGGACCCCAGAAGAGGCACATTTTGATGGAGGAGCTACCTGAGCATAAAAATCTTTTACGGGGTATCTAGGTCTTCTAGGGATGAATTCCCAGACCCTCTTCAGAGTCCACCCAAAACTGTAGAGTGTGGAAAGTATTAAGCAGTGCTTTATCAGGGTGGAACTTCGCAATATCAATGTTCAGAATCAATCTAAATATTGATATTAAATGGTATTTTGACACATTAGGAATATAATAAGCATTGTTAGCTGACATGCTGAATTTGAAAAACAAAAGCCACCCTCAGAGACAGCTGAAACTGAAAACCTTAAAACATTTCGGTAATGCATATGAAAGGAAAACTAAACAGAAAAACCCTGGACTTCCAATTCTAACAAAAACCCCCGATGATTGAAGTACATAGATGCCTGAAATTCTTCCAGTTATTGTAATCGGATTTAAAAGGTACTTTTCTTTTCAGATATATGATATTTATCTTGACAGAGTTTACTCAACAGTTTCATTGTTCCATGTGCTTCCCTTTGGTGCATTGAAAAGAAAGCTAGTTTGTTCTTTTCATCTGTAGCCATTCCCTCAGTAACTGTCATTTATTATGTAGAAAAAAGGATTGTGTTGTATTTCTGTAAGCATTTGGCTTTGCATGTAGCTATATTTTTCGTTCAGTAAGTGTATCTTGGTGCTCAGGGAATTGTTTTGATGAAAAGAGAGCTTTTTAAGCCAAAATATCTTTATCTCTCAAAGAGCATCAGTTCCTGCGGGCTAGATTAAAAAAAAATTAGGAAACCAAACATCATCATCTTAATAAATTCTGGCTTTTAGACATCAATCTTCTAGAGTATAATCTGCACCTCTAGGTGTATAAGGCAAAAGGAGGCATTGACAGCGTCCTCTATTTTCACCTGGACAAGCTTATTATCCACTAGTAGTTAGAAGATGCTTTGGGAGTAGAGAGGAGTGTGTCTTCCCCACCTAACAGATTTGACAGTTATCTAGATTGTAGTCCTCGGGAATTGTAGTCCTTCACACTTTCAGCAATAATATGTGGGAGGTACTCCCTTTCAGCTGGTCCTCTTATCTTTCGAGGACAAGAGTGGATCCTACCACATCCTCTTCAAGACCATCCTTAATCCTTCTTTGTGGCTTAGAGAAATAAATCTAACCTCTTTTTGTCTTTTCTGTTTACTTCCTTAGCACTATTCTGAAGCTCTTAAATATGTGCAAGATTTAGGCATGTAACTGTAGGCAATGGATTCTGCTCCAGAAGGCAGATGTTATCAGGTGCTACCACGCCACTTGTCAAGTGTTTATTGGAATTAACACATTTGTGTGTTGTTTTAGTTTTACTTCTGTCTGCAAGTCCACTTATCTGCAAAAAAATTCTTAGTTTCACAGAAAAGCAAAACCCCACATGGTCCCACATGACAGCTCACACTTAAGGATTTCTTAATTATAAGTTTTGGAGTAATTTTAAGTTACTGTAAATTGACATTTCTAATCTATGGAAGTCCCATGGGCCTGAGTCCTTCCTTCTTCCAGACTCATATGCCTTTTATAGACATCAAATGAGATGACACCCACTCCACAATCCCCCTGAGCTCTGTCTCAGGAAAATTTGATTTTTTTTTCCCTATAAAATTAATTCTCCAACTTATGCAAAACTACCATGGGATGTTAAAAACAATAATATATTTTCCAGTAACACTCCAAAATAATTTTGAGTGTGACTGTTTTGAGCCTGAGCAGAGTTTCTTTTTGTTTAAAAGGTAAATGTTTATATGGTGTGATACACTATAAGCCAAACAAAGTCTGTGTGCGTGTGAAAAAATGAGGTTCACTTTTCAGGTAAATTTTAAGAGATAGGTTTAATAAAAAAATTAAGACAATTAGGAGATAGAAAAAGAGCAAAGTACAGCTGGCCGGGTGATTTGGCATTCAGCTAAGTCCACCCCCTGCCATATCAGAGGCATTCTTTAAATACCCGTTCTATTGCATCAGTCTGTTGCATATTCATATTCTTCCATAAACTAGTTTCCATATTCCAGGATCTGTTTTTCATGGTCCCTCCTTAGGTCCGCCTTTTCAGAGCATGCGTGTTTCGTTGCTGTGTCTTCATTATCACCTCCAGCTTGGGCTTTGGTCTATGCTTTCTTCAGATGGGAGATGCTGATAGTTGGTACATCAGTAGCAGAGTCTTCTTTACATGTTCACTGGATGTTATTCCGACCAAGCAGACAGTTTAAGCATACTTATATCAACTACTACCACTCTGCCTAATTCTCTTTACTAATAGCAGAAATAAAAAACTTATATCTTTACTACAATGTTATTAATCATATAGCTCACATTTTGCAAAAAGCCAACTTTATAATATACATTTATAACAGTGCAGTTGCCCTGCTGCTTTGGAAATAATTATATTTCCATTAATGCAAATGGTGAAAAAAGTTGATTTATCATGCATCTGTCAAATCTAGAGAGTGCATTACAGAAACTCTTTTAGAACATCCTGAGCTAAATATTCAGAAGGATGAAAAGATTTCACAAAATGGAAACTCTATAATTAGACATAGAGCAAGCACACTGTCTGAAGAAGAGACACTGAGGAGTCTTGGGGTCTGGATTCCATTAAATTACCTTAAATGAGCTACAGGCACAGTATTAACTAACATTATAATAGGATTTACAGAATACATGTCTTGATAATGGAGTTCTTAGCCAATTATAACCTATTTGTGCAAGGAGCAAAATTGTACAGAAGAGGTGATCTAGAACTTCTAGAAAGAAAAACAGTGATACCTATTTCTAAACTGCCAAGGAATGCAACATCTCCAATGCTGAGAACAAAAATGTTCACTGTGTCACTAGCACTGACCAAGACACTTTGGGTATCTTGTCCAGTGGTCTGGGACTTTTAGGGGTAGACACACTGGGGCATACAGAGTAGCCAGAGGAAGAAACAAAATTTTCTTTAAGAAACGTGTTTCGAGGTCAGAGATTAATTTATTTATAGAGAAAGGACATACAAGACCAGCCCTTGTCAATGCTCAGAAGCACAGTCTAGGCAGGCCATGCAATCAATGTCTCTAGGTGGGGAGGGATGGACACAAACTGGCCAGGGGATGCACTCAGCTGTTTTGCAGATCTAGTCTTTAGCTGTCTGTATGTGGTCTTAACAACACATATATGAAAGAGTTTGTTTTATCTGTAGTGCTCTTACTCTTTAAGAGAGTATCAATTGCCTGTCAGATTGTTTTTGTGACCTTGTCACACAATGCAACAGACTCCTTTATTTATCTACTGTGAAGCACAGGATTATCTTCAAAATGAGCTGAAGCAATGATTACAAGATGGGCAATAAACAGATTTAAATCAAACTCTGTTTGAGGAGAGCACCTCCAGTTGCTCCTGCTAAATATAATCTTTGTAGACCAGAGGAATCTAACACAGCATTTGTCTATTTAAAAAAAAAAAAAGAAATTAAAAAAGCTCTTTTCAAACTAACTGCTTTTTTGAACTGGTCTTGTTCATTTTCTTCTTTAATATCAGGTACTAAATATTACCAAAAACTGGATTCTGGAGACATGGAGAACATTCTTCAATTCTAGTGAGAAAATCTCTTGGCTTCATGCGGTTGATCACTTGATAATCAGAAGTGAGTTTTGTCTGTCTTGCATGACAGAACAAAATTAAACAGAAATTAGGTCTACTGTGTTTGGCCCTGATTCCTCATACACACTCAGCTGTGTATTTTTGGGTTACTACCACCAATGTAGGAAGGAATACTTGTCTCTCATCTCTTTGACTGTCAGCAAAGTCATTTGAATCTCAGATTTGAAAAGGCGCTAGCTAAAAAACATATAAAAAGAAAAAATAACTTAAAAAAAAGAGAGAAAAGGATGTAATTTCCAGTTCAGGTATTATGGAAACCCCATTAAAAGAATAATAAATCATTTTCCAGCTGTAGATATCCTCAGGGAAAACACTTGACAGTTTCTTTAAAATAAGAAATATTTTAATTATCTTCAGTAGTGTTGAACCAGCATTCAAAAAGAAGAAGAACATGTTTTTAAATTCAAAAAGGAGGAGAACATGCTTTTAGATTTTGGTATTGATTTGTCCAATTAATTTACTAAGTATGTGGCACTTGAAGAGACCTGTGATGGATGTACAAATGACTGAGTGCCTCACTGCGTATTTGTAAAGCAGATGATTGATGTGTCACATAATTTCTTTGAGCCATGGAGCTGATTTATATGCTCTGTGCTATATAGACATTCTCTTTGTCAGTTGGGACTGTAAAACCCCCCACAGGCAATTGTCTGCTATTCAGTCTTTCCCATTCACTGAAATTACACATAATTTTAGCCTGTGCATTTGCAAACTATGCTTTGCCATTTCCATTTGAAAATGCCTTTGTGTTAAACATTTTTGACTTGTCTAAATAAATATTATCCATAATAACCCTATATCAATCCATTACAAACCCATGTAACTACATGCTGCATTTAGATTTAATCCCTGAAACAAAGCCTGTTCCCACCTCACTGGTGTGTTGCTTTCACAGCTGATACTCACAGCTGCAGAGAAATCTGAGCAACAGAGAAATCTGTGATTGCTTTCATCTTGCTAAAGCTACAGGATCTGCAATAAAATAGTGTTTGAGTCCCCGGTCTTTGTATATACACACGCAATCAAAATCCAAAAGTGCAGAGATGTATTGGCAGGTAAATAAGCCTGTACTTACGGGTGGAGGTAAGTATTCAAATGTACTCAATTCCAAATTCCATCAAAACCTCATTAATGACAGATTTATTTCATTAGCTTTAGTGTAGTCAGCTAGAAACAACTATTTAGGAAATAGCTATAAGCTCTACTGGTGAAAAATGGCTTTTTCATTAGAGACTGTCAACTCACAGGACTAACCTACAACTTTGACTTGTGATGGTCCAGAAAAGACAGACTTTTTCTACAAGCAGAAACTGCAGAATGAAGAGAAGTGCAAAATACATTCTTTACTGTTCTAATTGCTCATCTTGAACCACTTTCTTCTCTAAAACTCTCTTTAATTTTCAGCCAGTGCTATAATATATTTCTGGAGTAGCTTATCATGACTGGATTTACTTGTAAATGGAAAATGGCCAGAGAAGCTGTGGAGTTCCAGTGGTTGTAGATTCTGAAGTTAAATTACATGTAGTATAGAACTATTTCCTTTACTGGTTTTAATATTTTCTTCCTTAGGATTATGTTGCAAGTATCCTTCTCAGTATAACATGGAGCATTGAAAAAGGGTTAAGATAGATTATCTCTCTGTGTCTCACTTTCATGAGCACAAGGTGCAGTTTCCCAGCTCAGTGAGATGACCTTCCAGTTTTAAGAGCCATAGCAAAATGTACCCTGAAATCTGAAGTAACCCACTGTAAAGGCAGGAACATTCTATGCATTAATACGTTAAACTTCTGCCAGATGTCAATAAGTTTGACTCTTCTGTTTTGGCAGACACTTACATATCCTTGTAGCTTTTATATTTAAAGTCTGTTTATAATGTTAAGTCTTTTATGCCACAAATCTTTTATACAAGGTTTTCTTCTTGTTTCTGTGCTTAAATGGGATTTTTTCAGTTCTTTTTAATTTTCTCTTTCCAGACCTATTTCTACTTTTCAATATTGCCATGGGGCAGGCAAATAAAGCACCATAATTTTTCTGGAATGATGTTAATAATATTTTTTTTCCTGCCAGCTCCCTTTCCTGGAAGAGGAACAAGAAGGGACAAAAGAGAAACCAAAACTCATTGAGATAATCTTCATAAGCCTTTCCTAAATCACTGCATGGGGCATGACAGCACGACAAGGAAGCTCACACCAATGTCAGTCTGAGCTACAGGCTCAGGGACCCCTGGCCTCTTTGTCTGTCCTTTGCTCCTTGATGACATCTTTCCAAAAGGATCCTACTTACCAGAGTCCCTGCCAGGCACTGCAAAGTGGATTTCATTATATAGATGAAGAAAAAAAGATATAATTTGCTCAGCAAGGCCTTTCAGAGGCATGTGTTGCCCTAGTATTGCTCTTCTCACCCACAGCAGATATATCTATTTCCCATCCTTCCCCACATCGCTCCATATGGGAGAGAAGTAGATTCAGTGGATGGAGGACTGTACTCCTAAATGTATGCATAGAGTGTCTGCTTTACTGAATGTGGGATTGACCTGAGCCAAGCTACTTTCCATGGCCTCCAGGCTGCCTTCTAGAATAATCACTCTTAATTCAAGACCCTACAGTGTGTACCGAGTTATAATTATTCCATCGAAGTACATTATTGTGGTTTTGTCTCTATCAAGTGTAATCTGCCATCAGGTTGTTAATTTGCCTAGGTTCATTAGAGCCTCTCACAGTCCTCTCCAGATTTGATTTCACTGAACAATTCTGTAATTCTGTTACCCAAACTTCCTTTTTTTAATCTACTTTTCTTTTCCAATTTGTCTTTTATTGCAGCACTTTTCACATATATTGGTTCCAGGAGTATTTTTGTCCCATACTGGGCTTTCAAGGATTTAATATCCTCTGTTGTGTATGTGCATATGTTAGTGTATTAACTAGCACTTACCAGGGTGTAAATCACAGGGTGCCTCATTAAGAAAGCGGATCATTAAATGTAGGAGGGTTATTTATCTAAAATGTGTGATAAAACCATCTTTCCCTAAAAATCCCACTCAGATCTGTCACCAAACCCTTTTTTATGGAGAGCTAGTCAGATATTTTTCATCTCCACATTTTCCTAGTTCATTAAAAGGCATTTATTTTTATGATGCCCCTTTATGCAAAATATTTCATCTGAAACATTTTCTTACCCCATCTCAAATGCAAGTTCCTAGAAGCTGTAAGTTATTTGTAAGAGTGATTTGTAAGTAGAACTATCTCAGATAATTGACTAGCCTTTGGCTTGGGTACATTTCCTTCAGCATTCCTCATCTCTGAAGCAAGACTTGTAATATGGTAAAGTGCTGAAATCTGACTGAATTCAAGAGCTCTTCCATACACAGGAGCCTTGAACACCTTTCAATAGCAAAATAAATTCCTGCTATGGATCTAGTAACATGATCCAAAAGTGCCAGTGAGAGTAATTAACTTCCACTAAGCTGCAAAGGACTTATCCAAAAAGGTGGCAGCATTGAATTCCTTGCAGCCCTAATTAAGATTTTCCTGGTGCTCCTTCACAGAGACACTGGGCATGGATGGACTGCTGTGGGTGGAGGAAGACAAGGCAATCGCCTCAGGAGTCTCTATCTCTTTCCCATCATTTGTCCTAGAGAGATGATTACAGAGGGTGAAGCCATCCAAACGAGGCATGTGGCACCTGATGTGGGGACAGGCACCTCACTCCCAAGTGACCCATCACACAGCCGTGACTGCACTGGACACACTCCCGGACATCTGAGGTCACGTTGCCTAAATGGAGTAGAGGTGCCAGCTCACCCTTTCCCTCCTCTCACCCCTTAGCTAGGGGCTGCACAAGGCTTTTGTTTAGCTGTGGAAAGAAAACACAGCTCTAGACATTCAAGGCTTTGGTCCACTAGATAGAGATGTGTCTGTGGTGCTTCAGGACAAACGCCAGCTGATGGATAGGGCAGTAGGAGATTTTTAGACAAAGAGGAAAGAACAGAACAAGCCTTGAACCTAGCTTTTGGCTCTGAGAAAAAAAAAAGAGATATTTTGAGCTCACTAACAAGGTCCTATCTTCTACTTATTTAGAGAAAAGTTTGAAACAAGGGCATACAGTGCAAGTGGAATACACAGGTCATGCAGAACATGAAAGAATTTTATGTGTGTGTGTATGTGGGTATGATTTGCTTCTTATAATGCAGCTTGGTAAACCGTCACCTGAGAGCTTTAAATCACACCCAATTTTCACCATGTTTGCCTCTCCCTGTTTAGCAGGCTGAAATGCAACTCTTAAGAGGTGCCTTGCCCGATTGCCCACTCTTTTGAAACCAGCTTATTCACACGAGGTATTCATTACACAGCATGGTAATTTATTTTGAAAGCAAATTTACCCTTCTCATCAAACCAGTGAGTTATGTGCAACCTGAACTATGGAGATAGACATGGAAAAGTGAGGTTTGGTTATTGTAAACCATTACCCTGGCAGTGGTCCAAACCCTCAGGGCTTCAGCTGTTACACTAGTAGAGCAGATATAAGCTCCCATATAACTAATCCACATGAGTTACAAAAAACAATAATATACCTATGTAAGCCAGTCATGTGAAAATTAGCATGATTTTTCTGGCAATGCTTGATAATTATCTAGTCCACTGTAAACAAAGCAGAAAAAAAGTCATAAAAATGCAGAGATAATACACTACTGTACAAATAACAGAGGAGATTTATTAGAGGCTACAACAGAAATAATTTTTATAAATTCCAATTGGCACATGTCTTAATAGAAAAGCCTGCGGAAGTGGAAATGAGGGCATATAATAAGAAAAAACCCATAATTATTTAAAATACTTTTAGTTTCAAAATAATCTTATTTATGCTAAGTCAATTTTTAAAGACTCCACTACATAATTACAATCATAGTAAACAAGCAGTAATGATTTTCTCCCTTGTTCTATGCTGGAAATAAGAACAGGAACACAGACACGTGTCCCCTTGGGTGATGTGTTTTAATCAGGTTGGTTTTTATAAGGCCTTTTTCAAAATTATCTGAATAGCCTGAAGCCTGTCAGAAAAAGCTTGTTGCCTAAAATAAGCCTTTGATAATATTTTACAGCTGATTTGTTTTGGAGTTAATTTGCCCTTGAGCAAAAGAGCAGGGTCAGTAGGACCCTTGTTTGAGTTGATGTTGAGCACAGCACAAAGGAGCTATAATTATTATACCAGTACCTGGTTGCAGTACTGAAAACCAGAGAAGGAAGAGCAGTGGTGAAAAAGAAACAAGAATTATCCAGGAGAGATGACTGACACAATCCAAGCTCCCTGCTGATTTAACAGAGATCATGTTCTCTTCTCCTTGAAATACAGAACTGTCTGTTCAAGTTCATTGGTTTAAAGTGAGGGGAGTTATTTCACACTTATGCAGCTTGTGCCATTTGTAACCCCCAAACAGAATCTCACCCAGAAACTCTCTTTAAACCTTGAAAAGGTCGCACACAGAACTCCTTCAGCCTTTATTATTAAAAGCTTCCTGCCTGGCTTTACTGTAGAGAAAAAGGCAGCGACCTTACATTTAATCACATCAAGGACTCTGTGCTTTAACTTACTTAAAAGACTCCTTACGCAGGATAGCTTTATCCAAGAAGTTTTTTGCCAGATAATGATGTTTTTAAAGCAGCGTGCAAAATATCTCTCATGCTGCAGACTCCAGCTGCTGACTAAGCAGCCCCTCCACTGCCTGCAGAAAGGAGACTGTGAGAGAAAGGTCCAGGGGAATCTGTATTCAGCCAAATCTACCCCATATGCATGTAAAACCTAATGGAAATCAGTTGTGAGGTCCTACAGCTCTACAGGAGCACCTGTGATTTACAGCAAGGCAAAGGATTTGCAGAATCCTGCGTCTTTGGCGCTTTCATTTTTTAATGCTTCAGCTCGAGCAAAATTAATCTCCTTAATGAAGTAAAATGGAGGAGTAATTAGCTCCTTCACTTGCACATGTTTAGCCACAATGCTTTTGCTGGGTTTCAGAAGTGCACAGGACTTCCATTTTTACCTGCTGCTTGGATTTCCCTGTTTAAAAATGCAGCAGATGTAGCTTGAAAAAAATGTTTCTGCTGTGAGCTGTATGCTAAGGCTCTGATAAATGCCTTGTCACATTTGCTCTGCTTTGTACTTGGAAAGATTCTTATTTGTTTGCTTTTATGTTTCTACAACTCTCTCCTTTTTTTGCACACCATTTCCAGGCAAGGGATAATTCTGTCAGGGATGACAGGCTCTGAGGAAAACTTTCTGTTCTGTATTTGGCTTTTCTCCATGGGGATTATGTGGAGCTGAACAATGAAGAAAAAGTCCAAAATTTGCCTCAGAAAAGCCCTTTCTCAACCATTTCATCTCAACCCTCACAGTTTTGCCATCTTCATATCTATGTGTAACTGCCCAGCACTAGATTAGGATTGGTGTCATCTACAACATACTAACATGACTTGATGCAAAATTTGGCTTCCATTCTGCTAGAAGACCCCCTGAATAATTCACCTCCTGTTTGGGAAAACTCCCTGAGCCAAATTCTGATTTCTAACAAGAAAGCTAGACATGGTTTGGAGGGTGGAGGGGATGAAGGATGGTCTTGTATTTGTAGGACAGAAAGGAAAAAATTAGCAAGTCTGGGTCCTTTTCATTATCTTAGAAAGATAATATCACCTATCCTCACCTCAGTTTCTGTAAAACAGGGAAATAATATTTATTATTGCTGCTAATCTGTTCAAATAATTTGAGAATACATCACAGCACTTTGGTGAAGAGTTTTTTGTTTTCCATGGGTACCAAATTTCAAGGTAGAAAGCAGAGCCCAGATGTGCACAACAGCCTTGGTCAGCAGAGTTTCAGGTTTTGAAACATCTCTCCTGGTGGCACACAATCTCATAGATACATTGTAAGTACAGACCTGTTATCAGTACAAAACATGCAAACAAAGCTTGTGGGGAAGGAAGAGTGGCTTACTTTGCTGTTTCTCTGGCTCTCCCAGGAGCAGGACTCGGCCTCCTGAGGAGCAATCCCTCGCTGGAAAGGGTGGTCACTCAGGCAGGTCTGGCAGAGTGGAGGCTCAAGCTCTGAATCCCCTGCAGGTAAATTCATCACAGTGGACCCCGGGTATTTGAGGCTGGCATGTGGATGCTTTTCAACGTTGACCATCGGGCTCTTAATCCACCTTCGTACCTGCCAACACAGAAAGAGATTATGGACTCTCTTGGCTTTACAGCAGTTGGGATGCCACAAGAGATTTTCCAATGAGGACAGTAGCACAGATTGGGGAAAATAATCAGATATGAGGATCAGGATCAATTTTCTGTAGGAAAAAGTACCAGGTGAAGTTAGGGTGAACACACATCATCATAGCCAGGCTCTTTATGCTGACAATTTTTTGCTGCTTTGTGCAAGTCTGTCATAAGTTTATCTACAAAATAAAGGCTTTATAAATATACTGAAATACACAGTAGACTGCTAAGAAGAGAGCAATAACTACCCAAAGAAAGTACTTCCAGCCTAAACAGCTCAATTTCCCCACGAGAAAAAGCAGACTGGTTTTGCAGGAATAGAATTGTAAGACTTGCTTTCTGCAGTCCTTCCTTTCAACAGCAATATCTCCTGTATAATCTCTGACTTCATAAACTACCTCAGCCTTTTCTGTGCCTCCTATCACCCCATTCAAGAGTCAGTTTCTCTTGACCTGCCCCAAATTTTGACCCTCCCTGCCTCCCCCTGCCTTCTCCTCATCTCTGCACCTTCCCAGTTAGGACCCAGAGCACTACAGTAGGAAGGACACTGGTTACAAGCATAATATACAGCGCTGGCAGGGCACAATGTCAGCCTTGTGGACTTTGTTTCCTCTTCCTTTCACTTCTGTGACTGTCTCTTTTCTGCCATGTGAATCGAAAGTATTGGATTTTCTGAGAAGTTAAGTGAGGACTACGATGCTTTTCTGAACTCTTTTTCTAATTTATTTTGTACTGTGAAAGCAAAAAGGCCACTATGTGAGCTGGGGTACTGCACTGAATCTGATCAGAACTCTGTCATTTGAATGCAAAGGATGGATAGGGATGCCTCAGGACGTGCTCTCCCAGCCTAGAGGGGGAAGGCTGAGACAGCCAGGCCTGACAGCCCTACTGTCCTGCTCTTGACAGGATGCAATCTCTTTGCTCTGTGATCTTGGTGACTCTGGCCTCAGCATCTCCATTCTCCATTAGGAAATGATATTTGCCATTAGAGGATACTTTGCATCAGGAAAAAAAAACTATTTTATGTTACATTAGTCATGAGCAGAATGTCAAGTGTTTGATTAAGAGTGGAAGTCTATATCACAGCAACTGGTAACCAGGGCACGTTGGATAAACAAACACAATGAGACATCTCTAACTATCCTTCTGCTGGTGACTCCTCCATGAGCAAAGCGCCTGCAATTGCCCTGCTGTGCCGACCTGCCGGAAATCTCAAGATTAGGAAAATTTCTCTTTCCTCTCTATGGAAACCAAGCAAACAGATTTCCTTCTGTGGGCAAATGAGCCACTTTCCAGTGCGTTCCCTATTTGCATTTTTTAGTGTCAGTTTGTGTGGATAATGTTACCCTCTATTTCTGTGCTCTGGAGCATCTCCACAAAATATCCAGACTGTGTTAGCTTCAGATTGATGGGTTGAAGTTGTAGGGAGGAGGGATTATTTTTTTCAGATTTAATTTCAACAAATATATATTGAAACTGATATTTTAACTCAGGTAGATTTTTTGAAAAAGATATATTTTTGCCAAACATAGTTGATTCTATGATTATTAAGTACATCATTAAATATATTATTTTCCTCAAATAAATACATGGTCATGTGTCTTGATCTAATTTCAGATTTTAGTGTGCTGAAAATAATGATTATATTCATGGTAAAAAAACCCCCACTTGATTTCCCAGTGTTGTTTTCTTGCAGGAAACATTGAATATATTTAATATGATTCTGAATGAAGTAAATGTCTGTTGAATTTGTCCTTTTGAAGTTATACTTGGTGATCTGTTATGTGTTTTCTGACCTGGTTCTTGATTGCTTCCTCAACATCCTGCAGCTTCAGTCATTTCACTATGGGTGCACATAGTGTGCAGAAATGTACATGAATAAAGAACCAAGCTGACAGCAGAAAAGGACCTGCAATGAGGTGCAGGTTCAGTGTTCCTTAAAAGTTTGGGAAACATAGGCCAGTCTTTTGTTTGAGACTTCTCAATTGCATATGGAATTCACATGAAAATGTGGATTTAAGGTTTCTTCAAGACCCTATGATGTTTGGTTTTGTGATATCAAATTCATGATATTTGCAATAACACAGTTAAGCAATAATTTCTATTGTAACTTCACCTGTTTTTTCAGTCTTGTGTTTCCATTTACATATCTCTATCCTGCCTGTGTATGAAGAAGCATTCAAAATGTGACCTGGGTACTTCTAGCAAAATCTGTTGGTATTGAATGATCTTGTAGCTGTACCTTTTAATGGCAATGAAATAAACATTCTGCAATATAATGATCATAAATTAAAAATTAACCAGTGGTGCTTTAATCATGAGGGAAAGTAAGACAGAGTGCATGCTATGAAGCTGCACACACCAGAGTGTAGATGGCATTTCTCTCTCTAGCATCAGCAAGTGGTTCCTGAGTTCACACAGAATTCTAAAGAATTTTTCTTCATTTATTATCTATTCCAAGATGACTCCTGATTTTAAGTCAGATACACATCTATTTTTATGGATTACTTACTGCTGTTTTAAAATGTTGGGCTAAACTAAAGTTTTCACATGATAGGTCCATATTATTTATACATTATAGCCTGCACTGAGAGATGAAAAATAAGCATGATCATGGACAGTACTCTGATCCTATTGTTGTTCTGTTGAATGAAGAAGAGTTTTGGGGAAACTAAGGCAAAAAAGATTTCAGGAGCATCCAGCTTTGAGATTGAATGGATCAGCAGGATTTTTTTTTTCTTTTTTTTTTAATGGTTGGAAAAAGTGCAAATAGGTTAGCACACTCATAAGTGCACTGTCAGAGGAGAGCTTTAAAACTAGTTTTTCTTCATTAGGTGGGACAAAGTCCAGGTTCATGTACATCCAGCCTCGTCTGCTCAATCCAGGACTGAGCCGTGCTGACTCAGCAAGACACACGTAACATTTCAATAAACTTGACTGAGTCACTCTGAAAAGTAATATATAACCAAGAAATGTCAATAGAAACCCAAGGGCTGCACAGCTGAGCCGAGGGAAGTTGTTTTTCTTTCCTCTGAAGCCTTTGCCCCCGAGTGAGGCGCCGGGCCGGGCCCTTGGTGCCTGCCCACGCGCTGTCCGCGGGAACCGCGCTGGGGCTGGGCTGTGGCAGCTGCCAGGGAGCTGTGCCAACGCCTGGCATGTCAGGCTGCTTCTAGGGCTTGCCTGCATGCATGGGCTAAAGTCTGCTCTCCAGTCATAAGCTATCTAAATATGCATCCAGCCCTTGTGTGGACGGCTTGGTTCAGAATTGTGGTGGGTTTAGTTCATTCTGCAGCCATTTGCTCCATTTATCTAAGTTAAAATTTTGGGGGTTATTCTGAATTGAGAGGTTCAGGAGGACTTTAGTGACTTCCAACTCCTCTAATTTTACTTCTTCAGCTAATTCAGGATAATGCCCCTCAGTATCTTTTTGCAGACAAACCCTACATTTGCATTTTGAAATTCATAGATAACACAGAGTAAAATGCACAGAAGAGTCTAGAAAATTCAGTGAGTCACCACTGACTTTCAACATATATCCACATCCAAAAACATTGAAAATACTGATTTGAAAGTAGGAATTGGCAGCAAGGTCAAGATCAGACTTTGGAAGAAAACCAATTTCCCTGGCCATTGCTATGCAGGTCTTGGGTTTCTATTGATGCTTGTAGATTATATATGACTTTTCCAAGGGCCTCAGTTAAGTTTATTGAAATGCTATGTATATATATTAGTCACTGAATTGTAAGTCTACACTATAGGCTTTTGTCTAGCTTTAACCTTAATAGACTTCAAAGATTTTTTGAGGTTTTAATATTTACATTTACATTAGACAAGTGCCTTAGATCTATAGCTCTGTTTGACTTGGACTATCTTAAATGTCACTAAAGGATTCAAAGTGTAAACGTTCTTTTCTTTTGAATTCCACTAAAAAACCTCCTACACTGAATTGGACAAAAAATAAAAAGAATTTTAAAGAAATTTCTCAGAGTTTCTTCCTTGATTTGATAAATTAAGATTAACAGGTAGGAGATGATAGTTTGGTATTTAAGACATTATATGATCACAGATTCATGGAATGATTTGGCTTGGAAAGGACCTTAAAGATCATCTAGTTCCAATCTCCGTGCCCTGAGCAGGGACACCTTCTGTAAGACCAGGATGCTCCAGGCCCCATCTGGCCTGGCCTTGAACACTTCCAGGGATGGGGCATTCATAACTTCTCTGGGCAATCTGTTCCAGACCCTCACCACTGTCACACTGAAAATTTTCTTGCCTAAGACCTAATTTGAACCTTATTCTGTTTGAATTCACTCCTTCTCCTGTCACTACATGCCCTTATAAAAAGTCTCTCTTTAGACTTCCTGTAGGGCTCCTTCAGGTACTTGAAGGTGCTGTAAGGTCTCCCCAGAGCTCAAATACCAACATGCTATGTGCATAATTCTTCATGGCACTGTAAGTATTTTATTATTCAAGTACTTTATTTTTTTTATTCTTATCACGATACCCACTACCAGTAAATAAACTAGAGCCTGCCCCTAACTGTGAGAAGCAATCCTCTCCTGAACATCCTCTGAAGACTTATGTACTTTTGTTTCCAAGGCAAGGCCCCTTAATCTCACCCAGCAATTTCATCCACCATTATAGAGTACAAGCAGCAGATTCTAAATGTGTCTGAGATAATCCAAATGGGATTGAGCAGAACAGAAAGAGCGCCCAGTGTCTCTTGTCCCATTGTGACTGTAGTGTCTTTGTGCCTGCTTCTCATCAACAAAGCCTATCTGCGAGAAACTGCTTCTACTCTATGCCTGTTGTGGAGCATCCAGCAGTTTCTGGTGAAGTTATGACTACATTCCTGAGTATTGCTGCTCTCACACTAATTGTGTGAAGGGACATCCTGGCAGGTCTGTGCAGATGGACAGTGGTGTGCTTGCCTGGTGGTGTGTGCTGAGCAGCTGCACCTCAGCACTCTGTCACACTCAGGGCAGGTGTCTCTTGATGCTTTCTGAGGATGACCAAGAGACCAATGATACCTATCTGTGCAGACAGGCTTGAGATCTGCCAAATATTGCCTTACTGCTGTTAGCTAGAAGTTAATTCAAAATGCTTCAGAGAACCCTTGTCTTGCTTTGCTTGGAGAGGATGAAAAATGCAAAGCAAAAAAAAATGAATGTTTAGCAAAATTACCTGTGAAACCTAATCAGCTTTAACATAACTACTCATCTGAATAATTTCTTAAAATAAAGAGTCTTGAAGTCATCAAAGCGAATAATTTCAACTTTTCCAAAATCAAAAATTTCACATTTTCAAGTCAAATGACATTTTTACTTTTTATTTATTAATATTTATTATTGAGACAGAACAAGTTCTTTGGAACAAATGCAGTCAACTTCACACTCACAGACTTTCATGACTGGGAATAAACACTTCTCCACCCTGTCACATTTTAGATTTTTTTCTATTGGTGGTTTTCTTGGACCACCTAAGGAGCTCTGGAACTAGTCAAAGATGTTTGGTATTTCTGGCATTTCTTGCAATGACAACAAACAAAATTGCTGAAAATTTTCCCTGTTATTTCAAGAAAAGTGAGTTTAAAGGAGTGTTGTGCACCTTTCTAATATGTAGCCATGTTCCACTAATCCCAGACTAAATTGAAGTGTGACTGTTGTTAGAGAACAACTCTAAATACCCATTTCCCAAGCATGACCTGCAGCATTGCTGAAAGGTGCACAAGTATTTTTTTAAAGTTTCTTTATTTTCTGAGCCTTGTTTGCTCAAGTTTCTTTGTTTTCTTTACTTTCTTAAAAACATGATATCCAACAGTGATAATCTCAGACCTGAAAATTGCCAGATGTGATTAAATGAGATTTGCCAAGTTCCAGGGGTTTTTCCACGCCTGGTTTTTCCTGTTATGTAATAGCAAACAGATAAAGCTTTTAATTTCATATGGCTCAGTTGTCAATGGCATCAGTCGACTCAGCACATTTTACACTTTAATCAGTTATCCATAATCCAGTCCCCATCACTGTAATCATGAGCAACATTTTCCATGAGAGAAACACCAGCCTGTTCTCTGGGGCAGCTACTAATGCAGATGTGGCTCTTGCCTGGAGGAAAAAAGATGCTGGTGCCACCAGTGACCATCCTGGGGCATCCTCCTTATTTCTGGAGACTCTGAAAAACCTGGTGCTCCTCAGGACAAGCTCTTTTCTGGCTTCACAGCTGAACACTCGACCTTCAAAACTGATGAATACACAGGAAAAGAAAAGGCAAGTTATGCAGAGACATAATGTCTTGCAGGATTAGGCCCTTTGTGGATGTCGCATTCACTTCATTGCACTAAGCCCCAGTGTCTGATACAGACCACAGATTTTAGTAGGATTTGGCAGCAGGGTGGGAAGATACATATCCTGGAGTAATATTCGTGTGAAAGAAAAAAGGAATAAGCTTGTACTCAAATTTGATTGGCCATTAGATGTTTAAAATTGCAGACATTTGCTGAGGACTGAGCATGAACTGAATGATGGAATGGCTTGGGGAAAACTGTGGAAAAAACTGTTTGGAGGTCCAGTATTATCAGGGAGTTCTCAATGAAACATCACACCCATCAACACAATAGTATCAAATGTAATCTGACAGCCTGTGCAACCACATGCTCTGTACAACTACATTTTCTCTCTCCAAAACTTTGGATGGGCTTTTTTTTTTTTTTTTTTTTTTTTTTTTTTTTTTTTTTTTTTTGGGAAATTGGAATAAACCCTTGAACTTTTTTGTGCTTAAATGTCCATTTTTCATGAAAATTTGTGTGCATCAGTTATGGGTTGTTTTGGCTCTCAGTCAGCTCCTTTACTCTGCATGTTGAATTTCAAAGCCTCTGGATATTCTTTTCCCTACTGGCCAGTACCAAACGCCTCGACTGTGATCTAGGTCAGTGTTTGTGCCTGTGTTTGAGTTCTGCCTCCCTCTGATATCAAATGTACATTTCTCCTTCTCCAGTTGCTGTTCATCCGATCCTTTCTTTCCTTTTCCTGGCGTTATCTAATTGCACCCTGGACAAGGATTTGAATTTTCATCCATTATGTAAACCCGAGGTGGACACGGAGCTCTTGGAATCATCTCCCCTGCAGTCTTGAGGGCGACTGTCAGGAAACCTATTTAAATTATAGTTAGGGAGATTAGGGAATGAAAAGCTCCATTGTTCAAACTGTATACAGTCATCTACTTAAGTGGAAGATGGTAAACGAGAGGCAGGCTGATTAATGCCCCGACTGAGATCGAGCACTACTCTCTAGCTGACTCTGACATTTAATTTGTCATGTCCCATGGGAAGTGCGGCACAGCAAAAGAATCAGTTTGTCAAATCACCTCGAGCTATTTTTTTCCCTGCAGATCCCTGGAACACATCACTTTGTTGATTAATAATCACATTTTATTTTAAAAGGGAAAGTGAAGGGCAACTCTCTGCACAGTCATCATTTGCTGCTTTCCCTGCGGAGCCAGAAGCTGCTCGCTAAAAAGCAGATAGAGGCCAAAATAACAGAGCACATTGTTTCTGTCCAAGACTGGATGTACATGGACTGGGTTCATGGACAGCTTAGTCCTCCAATTGTGCCAGGAGAAAGGTTACCTGCATGTGAGGGGGATCTGGGGAAGGACAAATTTGCCACAGCTCGGGGTGGAGAAGTGTAGGGAATTACAATGTTTTTCACAGGAGTCCCAGCACACTTTGGTGTTGCAGGGGAATATACAGCATCTGGCAGAAATCAGATCTAAGGGACAGCACAGAAAATTTTTCAGTACTTGTTGTTGTCATCACTTGCAATGTTAACACATCAAGTAAATAAGGCCGATTTTTATGATCTTAAGTGTGAATGACATGTCTCCAGGCCACTGAAGAAAGTCAGCAAAGGCAAGATTCTTAAAAAAAATATGTTAACATGCGACTGCATACAGCCACTAATCCCAGAAGTTGATGGATACCAAAATGACTCAAGGAATTCGGAATAATCTAAATATGGGTTAAAATATTTGTGCTGAACAAGTCGTAAATCATGTAAGTCAAGGCAAGAAAAGCAGCAGAAAAATTAGGCACACCAGTATTTGCAAATAACTAGTGTTAATGGGCACACAGCAAATTGCTTGGTTGATTTTCCTGTTCCAGTAAATGGGAAATCTCTTGCTAGCTCCAGAAGTGCAGGAGAAAATTTGTAAAACTCACATCTCATATTGATAGCTAAATTAACTTTTGCTGTGCCCTCACACTGATTTTTTGTGATGTGGCACCAAAAAAATCTAAACAATTGAATAGACAGCACTTAGGACTTTCCTCTCTTGCTTCCTCCCATGTTGTCCTTGATAACAATTGTTAGTGTCATGGGATTCTTTTCTCTGTGAATAAATAAATAACTGATGTGTTGGAATCAGGTAAGAGCTCTTGGATCAATTGCAAGCACTGATGGCACTTGTTACTACATGAGATGAGACAATAGATTCATTGTCCATTCTGGTGTATAAACACCCTCTGCGTATTATGTCAAAGAGGCAAACAAAACAAAATGGGATTTATTGTGTATGTGCAAGTGTAATCTTTCCAGGCTACCAAGTTAAAAGTGCTTTTCATCTAGATCAAATAAAAACAACATAAACAACACAACCCGAAATCCTATCCAAATAGTCCGAGGCTGCTTGCTGGTACTTTCTCTTCTCTATTCTCTGTTTTATGTGAGCAAAGCCAATTGTCAGTAAACCTAGGCAATGTTTATTTTAACTCCTGCTCTGATAAACACCACATCCCACATCTATTAGGCAAAGCCTCAAACCAGTCCGCAGGGTACTGTAAGCATCTGATCCAGGCACAGGAGCCAGGGAATGCGTGCTTGGATGTGAATGGGCAGAAAAGGTAGATGAATGAAAAAATTCCAGGCAAAACAAAGATACCTCAGTGTACTTTTTATCCATCTCAGTTTCCTGATGCAACAGTTATTTTGTATCCTTCAGTAATCTGGGCTGAAATAGCCCAGCATTATAAAGTTTAACTGCAGTGCGAGAATAATGACTGCAGTGGTAGAACACTATGGATGGCTGGTTACAGCACCAAATCACATTCAATACTCATCCTTAACTATTCAAAAGCTTCATACTGTCAGAGCAGGGAAGCATATTTTGTGTGGCCTGAAATTAATAACTTTCCTATTTCAGATTTGAGCCTAACACTACATTTCACTAATCTCCTTTAGGTTTGGCAGAAAGTGACCCTTCTAATTTGTTACATAACTTTGCACAGCATCCTAATTTTTTGTCAATCATTAAAGCAACCAGCATCACTAGACAAGCTGATTTAGGATGCCTAGTCCTTCTTGCCCTGTGAGAGAGATATGCCAAAACATTCACAGAGCTGTGAGACAGACCTTAGAAAGCTGCAGCATTCCCAGAGGGGCTCCTGGTGGAAGACAACAGTGATTTTTTACAGGTCAACTCCTTTGCCAGGCAAGGCTGGGCTGGGACCTGGCAGCAGAGACTTCAGCAGCCTGTGTAGGTCCATGGGTATTGTGGCATGGCAGTGCCATGGGGGAGGCTGCCACAGCCTTGGTCAAGCCCCACTTGAGCATTCTGGGGTGGTCCTGTCATCTATTCACACTGGGAAACAGACAAGGCAAATGTCTTTGCTTTTCTGTTCCAAGTCAAAGGTGACATTGAATAATGGAATCATAGAATAGGTTCAGGTTGGAAAGAACCTTAAAGAGCCTCTAGTTCACAATTCTGCCATGGGCAGGGACACCTTTCACTTGACCAGGTTGCTTGAAGTCCCATGCAGTGTGTTTGCTCAAAGGCATATCTTTCAGGAAAATACCCACCATTTACTTTCCTAGCTTTTTCTAGTGGCTGATTTGCCTTTGCTTAAGAATAGTGTTTGAGAAGAAACAGAAATTCTGCATCACTCAAATTTGCCATTTCTAAATGGCATCCCAGCTGAGATGCAGTGTGCAAAACAGCAATAAATTTCAATCAAGATCTAAATTCTTTTATTCTGAACCATACAAGAACTTATGACTTAAAACACCATCATCATAGGGATTTAAGCTAGGAGGAGGGTTTATAGTTTAAGTGTTTTGACAAATTAATTCACTACCAAATGTGACCAATTCTTATAAGATCATTCACTGATTTTCATCAGTGATTTTTTCCCCACTGGGATGATAAAATAAACTTATGGAAAGCAGACCACTTGATACATACTCTGTCACTGTAGGAGAACATATGGTCCTGAATAATTTGAAGATAAAACATACATCTTTGTCTAGCAATTGCACAGACAAAGTAAACCTCCTTGATACAAAACACTCTTTTGAGGTTAAAATTTGTTGATTAATGATTCAAAATTTTCTGTGCATGACATTCTTTAGAGATACTTAATGAAATCTTAGCTCAGGTTATCTGAAAGGTGACCAAATGTTTTGAGCATTTCCTGCTCCAAAAGCTGCAAGCAACATTTATTTATTATTTTCTAGTTACATTTCAATCTACTCTGAAATCTGTTTGAATTTTACCAAGTTTCCCAGCATTCTGTGGTGACTAGATTCCTCCTCCATTTGAGAAACATGTCTTATGAGTCCTCCTTGAAGAAGGGGAAGAGACTCAACGCTTCAAAAATAAAACAGCAAACACAAGATAAACTAACAAATCTGAAACCCCATCCCATTGCAATTTCATCACCTATAAAACTGCAGCTGTTTCAATTTGTGAAACTAAGCAATTTCTCCTGCACCTGTCAAACCTGCCTGGCATTTCAATAAATTGTTCCATGTGTTGTTTATGCTCATGCTTTAAAATAGCTTGAGAAATATCACTTTTAAAAGGGCTAAGTACAGACAAAAACTACAGTTAATCAGAGTAAAGCCACATTTTCAAACTCCCAGTCAAAACCAGTCATTCATATGTATTAAAGAAATAAGTGTTCTTAAGTGAAAAATGTAGTAACAGATGCAAACCAGACACACTCAAGAAATATGAAACAAGGGAGGCTTTCTTTCTGCCATTTACATGATTTCCTTTCTTAGCTTAGTATTTTTCCAGGGGCATACTCACACACACAAGAAACATATTACCCAGCACTTTTATTCCTTGTGGTCTTCACTTTATTTACAAGATGACGGCAATAAAGAGCTTTGTTTTAGAAACACATTAAGACACCAGTCCTGACTTAACAGCTTGTGGGTTGGAGTCTTCCACATGTGTAGGTTGTTGGTTTTGTGAAGACTGTGAGGCAGCTTGAGTTTCTTATTCCACATGCTTGGTTATATATGGATTTTCTTTTGATTAACTCTTGCAAATAAAAAATAAATAAATATTCTGAAGTTATTTTGGGCAAAAGCTACTGGAAGCTAACACATTTTTCCTCCAAGAATGCCAACATTTTTTGAGGGTTCAATGCCAAACAGGTTAAATATGACATCAGAGAAAATGTTAAAAATACCCTGCAGGTAGGGTAATTTACATGGTTTCAATTTGGTGTGCTAATCCTTTTACAGGACTCTAGTCACCAATATAAATTACTGTGTCAGAGAATAAGTGAAATGGAGAAAGCAGAGTAGATGGAGAAAATACCTGAGACAGATAAGTTTTTAAATGGACTGAATAGTTTTCCTAGTAATATGACACTGAAATAAGGGAAATCAGATGACAGGCTAGCCAGTAACAACTTCACAAAAGACAACATTTAGAAAAGCAGCAAATGCACCAATCTCAGTTCCTTTCCATCCCTGTGAATAGTTTCTCTCACTGGCAGAGCAGCTGGGCATGTGGCACACCTGCTTTTGATTCACCTGCTAGTGCAAGTGAACCATACCTGCCCTGGAGAAACCCAGTGTGGCTGCCCAGATCCCATGTAAACACACAGATGTGCAAAGATATTTGGGTGCAGAAGCTTCTGTAGTTTTCCAAGGCTCACACAAGTTACTCCAAGAGCTTCATAAAGCCCACTGCTAGGCTGAACTCTCTAGCAGCTTGCAATACAGATGCAGCAATCTCTCCCTTTAGCTCTGTATGGGCCTGTTCAGTGCACAGGCTACTCTATGGAGAAAGGTCCAGGTTGGTTAGCTCTTGGAGAGAAAGGAGGGAGAAGTATGATGAACAGAAGAAATTTGCTGAAAAGAAGATGATTTATTTATATATTTAACTTCTGGAGGACTGCCAGTGTGCTTGGAACGTCACAGAAAGAGAACCTCATCAGGCTTGTCTCATATCTAATTACAGTTCTTTCAGGCTTAGAATAATTGGGGAATGGAATGAACAATCTCAGAGTGCCTCTGACCTTTTTTCCCTTCAACATTTATTAATTAATCTTAACTAGAGAAGGAAATAATTTATTTAGTCCAAGCAAGATATCCCAGAGCAGTCACCTTTGCTCTCTTATCACTGTAAAAAAAAAAAAAAAAAAAAAAAAAAAAAAAAAAAAAGTAGCACAAAAGAAGAGACATAAAAAATAAAAGAACTTTTGAATCTGGAATGAGACCTCTTCTTCTGATGGGGAGCTGATGGAGGGACACCATAGACTTAGGAAAGAATGGACACTAATGAATGCTTCTTTCTGACAGGGTGAATCAAATCTCACAATCTCCTTACAAAAAAATATACATCTCCCATCTCCACCACATGCATTGCAACACCTGATATTATGCATTGGGAAGACACTGTCAAACTGAAATGCAGGAGCTAAAGGAGAAGTGTCAGGGCCAAGATAATGAAGCAAGACTCTAAATTCTTTCCTGATGACTGTATTGCTTCTTGCCTCTCCATCTCTCTAAAGATGTTGGTAATGTTAAAGGTGCCTCTGAATGGCAGCTGCATCTTCAGGATGCCCATCTACAGAGCTACTAATTAAGCAGCATTTATGTTTATCTTATTTTTGAGAGTTTGAGACCATCCCTGGCTAGTAGTCCTAAATGAAAAAGTCTGGTTATTAATTAACTTTGTCTACCAGTTTCTGAGATAAACAAGAAATCAGTCTGAAGTCAGTGGTATCACTGTATAAAGGGGCAGGGTGTCCATGGTGTAGGAGAGAAGATGACATGAAGCCAGGATGCAAACGGAACACAAAACTTGGAGGCACAACATCTGTGGTTTTACTCACACCTCCAGCCTGTTGGCATGAGAAGAAAAGGTCACACTACTGAGCTAAAGGTTGCTTTGGTTTTTATATCACAGGCTGGAGTCCTCCTCCAACATTACCTTCTATTATCTTCTCTTCACATGAGTTTTCTTATAGTTATTTTTTGTATCACAGCCTGACAGTCAGAAAGGTTTTACACAGAGGATTCCCACAGTCACTTTGTTCCCATAGCATAGAGGTTTAGTCCAACTCCAGCCAGAAAAGTTGATGTTACAATGGCTTCCCTTGCAAGGAGCCCCCCTTTGAGTTGACCCTTAAGGAATGTGGGGTCCAAAGTTTTGCATGAATCAGAGTGTGTCAAACAATGTCAATGGGCTTCAAAATGTCATTAATTTTAAAGCAAGAAATAAATTATCATTATTCAAATTCCAACCTACCTACAGTTCAGGCCATTATAGCTTAACAGTCTTTCATTAGAATAACGCAGGGATCTTTTCAGAAAACAAAAGATACTGAAAGAACTGTATATTTCTTACACTAATCTTAATTAATTAGCATGAAAAGAATTTTAAGCCATTTTATGGACCTATTCTTGGGTAAATTTTTGTAATACATCTAAATTTGTATTGTTAACCTGCAGCTCAAGCATTTTTCCTAATAACCTTTTTCACTTATTTCTGCTACACACTTGAAAACTTTTAACAGCCCCAGTAAAAAGCATACATATGGACTGACTGAAGCAAGACAAATATCTAACAAAAACAAAGCACAAAGTAAAAGAAAAATATATATTTCCCATAAGTACACAAGCCCCTAATTTTTCCCCAATCAGTCATATTAAAATAATTTTGATGGCAACAGTAGCCAGTGATTTTGACTATCTTATTTGTGTCTATGAAGTCTCAACTGAGATTTGAACCTGAACTGTTTAGGTTCTGTTGGTCTCTTTCTCTTTACCCTGAAGAGCTTGTAATCTAGACAGCTGGCCAAAAGATGCCCCTCAGGATAGCTGAGGCAGATTCCCAAGGTCAAATATTACACAGGAATTTGAGTTGCAACAAGTTTGTTTTCCTGCATAGTCCTTTAGCACCCAGTACTGGTGCGAGGTATCTCCTTAAAAATACTTCCTGAAAAGGTCCCAGCCGACAGGGATGCTGAAAGGGTGCTGATGACGGCAGGTGTGAATTAAGCCTTTCCAAAATGGGAGCCCCAAGGTCATGTTCCATTGCCATATCAACCCTGTAGTCAGCTGGCAGTGGGGCAGTGGACGCAGGGTTCGCCATCCTCCTTTTGAATATTGAGTGTTTTCAGAAAAATCCTCATGTGTACTGCCTGACTGACAGGGATTTTTACCATGTGTAGTCCTCTGGATCTTTTCGGAAGACAACTGAATGCCCATGGCATGGTTTGTGCATTGTACAAATATATGTGGCCTGGCAGAGCACAAGCAGACAGGTTGTTGGCATCTGAAAAAGCAGCCCCTTGACTACTGAGCTGCAGCATCTGACTGCACGCAGCTCCTCCTTCACTGGAGTTGGGACATTAAATGGTTTGGTCCTGCTGCTGGTGCACACCAAACAAATGTCTGTGCACACCTACAGCAAAGAGAGGCTGTCCCCATGCTGTGCACAGCTCATCATCTGTGCTCCTGATGTTATGCAGAAACTTGGTTATGGAGGTTTGTTTGTGGGAGACACAAAAGCAGTGAAATAAGCCTGGATCATGAAGCACAGCAGGCTACAGTCTCAGACTGTCACCTCTTCAGCCATTTCCTGATGCACCACAATATGGGAACAGGCTTGGTCATGCTGGAAGATGCTTATAACACAAACATGCCCCTTGGCACTCTTGACTTTGCAGAGCGGGCAGAATCTCAGTTTGTGACACTTTTTCCTTTTGCAGTTTTTAAAATGAGCTGGGTAGACTGTAAATAATAGCTTTTCAATTTAACACAGTATCTAGCATCTTCTGATGCCACTGCCATGTCAGCAAGACTGTATTAAACACTTCTGACCACTTGAAGAAAAATTATTTTGGTGCTGCTGTTGTTAAGCTCATTAAAACGCCTGCATAAATTTCAGCCACACAAAGCCAAGCAGATGTTTGCTGCTTCTCTTTCAAGAAAAGAAAATTTTATTTTAGTGGCAGAAACTTAGAGTAAGGGTCAGGAAAGAAAGAATGACTTTTGTCTTGTCTATGAATTTGTCTAACTGATTTAGTTACCTATTTTCTCTCTGTGCACTTGTCGGTGAAATGGGTATGATTATTCTACCTTGTAAGGATATTTTGAGTCTTGGTTAATTGCTTGTGAGCTCATCTGGAAATCTCTCAGTGCAGTCTTCAATAAACATTAAGATTTATTGGGTTTGGAGCTATTGTTTTCTTACTCCTTCTATTTAATCATCTTGCTATAAAAGCCACTGTTGTAAATAACAACCACTAGCAATTATTTTGTGATATGACCTATTTAGAAAAAAAAAAAAAAAAACCACAAAAAAACATTATGTGTTATTGATTTGATTTTGCAACACTGCTTCATGGGTTTAGGTTTTGTTTGGTTTTTCACTGCTTTAGCATTTGCATTTACATGTTTTTCTGCCGAGATGGTTTCTGTCCTCCTGTTTTCTTCTTTACATCAGCCAATTTGTTAGAAAGATATAAGCTTTCCCTTTGCTTTCAATTCTCTGATTCTCTTCTCTATGGACACAACCCTTGACCTCCTCTGAGCTTGTAACCCTCATCAAAGCTATATCTTTAATTAGCAGATAGGGTAACATATACACAGAGTTGCCCCGAACTCTTAGTCTCTCCCAGTCCCTGCAGATCATATTTATCAATCTCCCCATTTGGTAGAGGAATCACACTGATTTTTCAGCAGACACAGCTGTCTGCTTTCTTAGTATCTCCGTTTGCATCACCAGTTACCACAGCTAAAGGTGTCCAAAACGCTCTGTGCTGTTCTTCTGGCTGACATTTTCTTGCATCACAATGTTTTTCAGACAATTTGGATGTTTAGACTAAGGGTAAATGATACTGAGGCTGCTGAGCTGAGTTATGATAGCAGTGAAAACATTGTGTCTGGGCTACAATTGCGCTAGGAATTTGACTCCAGATTCTGTGGCATTTAAAACACTGTTAATATGCACTTGGCAGAAGACTGGGAGATCTCACAGCTGGCCCTTCCCCAAACAGAAGCCATGCTCAGCTCTGAAAGCATGTAATGAAGGCAGACCAAAGCACTCTTCTGGCTCAAGCAATATCTAATCTGATCTTGAAAGGAATGAGCCAGAGCAGGCTCTCAAAGGAACCTCCCCCCATTGCTATTTGATTTTAGTGATGGTGGATAATGAGGACCTGAAAGTGGTAAAAGAGCTGAGAGTGTGTTTGGAAAAATCCAGTCAGAATCTGAAATTAAAAAACAAAAATTAAAAAAGTCCATTTCTCAGAAAGAGTGAGGTGAGATAAAAAGTAAATCTTTAGATGAATTCCATGCTCTTAGTTTTCCAGGAGGACATTGATGTTCAGCATAGAAGAAAAAAACTTATGGGACTATGTGAACAGAAACAAAACTTATCACATCTGAAGGGAGAGCAAATTTTAAAGAGTTCAGTAGAAAATGAGATAACATGCAACATGCATTTACCAGTATGCCAAACTTGCCTGATGTCCTCATTTGATGAGGCAAATGCGGATAATCTAATCCATATGGTCTCCAGTAACTCAGTAACACAGTGATAGCACAGGGGAAATAATTTAAAATGGAGAATAAGAATAGTCTTACAAACATCATGAGATAAAGGAACAAGTTAAAAGTGTATTGTCAAGAGGAACATTACTACTGGAGATGGGTTTGATACAGAACCTAGGTTTGTGCTCAGGAAATTTGCCAGTGACACATAGATCTGCTTAGTAAAAGAGGACTAGAGTGGGAGGAGAAGAGTGGGATGGAGGTTTTAAGTGTGTAGCAGACTCCATGAGAAAGAACTTTGAAAGACGACTATATGGATGCTTTGGTAACCCCAAAGGGATCTCTGGGCCAGCAAATATGACAGCAGATCAAATATGCCTCTGCCTGCTAGAGTTACTGGGCAATGGAAAGTCTGCCCTAAAGGAAGTGTCTAAAGGAAGTTGTCTTCTTTAACCTAGACAAATGCAGCTGAAAGAAGAAATGACTGTTCTCTATAAATACATCAGTGGTTGTATATATGGGCAAGATCTGTATAAGTTGTTGTTTTGTGTTAGTAAAAGAGCATAAGGGAATAAATTGCTCATGTGTAAAACTAGGCTGAAAATGAAAGGAGGAGTTCTAAATTTTCAAGCAGAGTGATTTTTCCAAAACTAGAAGAGATCTGGGAAGCTTCAAGCATTAGCTTGACAGATTTGTGGTAGGAATTACGAGATGTGTTTAGGAAAGAAGATCAAGCTTAAGCTTAAGGAGTATGGATGTGCTTTCTAGTATTACATTTTTTATGAAAGAGTAAGGAAGAGGTTAGAAGGAGAAAGGAATAAGAAATAAGAAGATTTGCCTCTCTTTTGATCTTTTTTTTCTCCTTCCTTTTCTCTCATTCTGCTGTCCTTCCTCTATTCTTTCCTATTTATTTTTTCCTTTTATTCATTTTATTCCAAGATATTATGTTTTAGGTTTAACAACACTTTCATATTTTAGTTTTGAACGAGGGACTCACAGATACTTTCTTGTCTAGATGTGGCCAGTTTTGTCTCATAAATCTTTTCCTGTATGCCAGCTGAAAACCAAAATATTAGCAGTGATCCCAACCCAAAGCTCATCTTGGTTTAATGGGAAGACAGAATAAAACAATTTTTTTTTTTTTTTTTTTTTTTTTTTTTTTTTTTTAATGGAAAGTCAGTACTGAGGCTTTACAGTCTTTCTCACCCATTCTCATATTTCATCCCATGTGCTTTCTTAATAGGCTTTTTCAGGAAATAGTTGATAGACAGAAGATGAGAAAACTATTGGTCAGCTCAATGACTGTAGCAGGTTGGAAGCCTGATAGAGTATAAAGACACCTTCATCTCAGTTACCTTAAAGCCCCATGGTAGTTGTGATCTGCAATATTCAGATTATAGACTGATGAAGGCATTTGGGGCTGTGTGGGCAAGGCTGGGTGCTTACAGCTTTGACGGATGCTAAGAAGAGCCACAGATGCTCAGCACCTCTTTACACAGAACAAGTGAGATGGGAAAAAAAATTCTCTGCTGCAAGTCCCTGCCTTACTTGCAGTCAGCCGGGAGTCTTGTCTCTGGAAATCAGCTTTAAAATTTATGTACTTTTGTGACATTGGCCCAAGCAGCCAAGAAAAGCAGCAGCATAATCAGTCATCTCATATAAAGATGAGATTTTCCCATGGTAGAGACATCTTGTCACTCGTTTTCTCCTAGATAAGTTCCCAATTACCCTAAATAAAAGGTAACTCCAGCCCTGAAATTAATTTCTAGACTTGTAAAAGTGGCAGAGCAGAGAGCAGTACCCCCACAGAGCAATCTACCAGAGGAACCATAATCTGTAGGAACTCAGCTGGAAGTACTGCATTCAAGGGCTTTCTGTATCACTAAATTACTGTAGTCCTAAAAATGATATTCAGGTAATTCTGCAGTCCCCTCAGCCATGTATTGCCTTGAGCTCTGATGCAGCCTGAGCTGTCATCCTCATGCATGATGATGTTTATGAGTTAGTCTCTTCAGTGTGTATATGGAGAAAGCTGCTGGTATGTAGTGCCATAAAAATCAACTTAGAAAGGAGAAGGACACAGCTTCCACAATCTATTTGTTTGGAAAAACTGCATAGAAACAAAGGTTGCTATTTTCGCTTCATTCTTGTGCATTCACTTTGGCTTGACCTAAATTGCTAATTAATGTAAATTTTCTCAGTGAAAAAGGATTATGGATATTCCTTCCCTTATCAGGTTTCAGACTAGCAAATCCTTAATCCCTGCAATAAACTTCCTCTCTAAGACATGCCCTGTTTCTTTTTTTTTTTTTTTTCCTTTTATGGAAGACAGCTATTTCTTTTCCCATTTATCAGTAATTTATCTTCTTCACATTCTGAATAAGTTCGTATTTGGTCTTGGTCCAGACATAAGAGGATAATGAATTTCCATATTCACTGAGGTTACCATATTGTGAATATGGTATTTAAGTGGCAGGGACAGTTCATCATCACTCAGCCTGGTTTAAGCATGTGGTTTGCATTGTGATATATGACATGGATGTTATTTGGATATGAAGGGGGTCATATATTGTAAAATATTATCCAAAATCTTTATAAGGTCAGCCAATGCAACAGAAGAAGCTGTGCAAATACCACAAACATCCACTTGCCAAAAAAAGTCTGGCAGGGATGGCGGTAGGTGAAAATTAAAGGCCCCTCTGCCCTGGGCTATCCCTTGGGGCAAAGAGAAAGAGCTTATTTGTAGGTTTACCACATTCGGTGATCTCTTGAATTGGTAGCATCCTGCTGTGTGGGCAATCCTGCACAGCTCTGAAGGACAGACCAGCAAGCCCCTCACAACAGAGGGATGTGACTTCTGTCAATTATCAAACCATTTTTATTTAACTTTGGGAAAGTCAAACTGCTGCCAGTATATGAAAAAGAGAGATTTCCCAGCCATTTATAGCCAAAGAGGTTTAATGGGTTTATGTCAGTATCCAGTATGCAATGTCAGTGGACAGGGAAAACAACAGTAGTAAAAATGAAGGTAATTGCATGCCATCAGATGACAATGTCTTTTACCCTCCCAGCCTTGTCAGGAGGTAATCCTTTTATACCATGACCCAACATTATCTGAATGATGGTGTTTATAATTTAACTTCATTGGATTAACTTCAGATTTGCCCCTTGTACCTATATGTGACCCATCTTCTTCTCTCCCCTCCTCTTTTCAGATTTGTGCCATTTTTAATTAAAACCCTATATTTAACAATTAAAACTTCTGATTCTAGGCACAATTACTTGTTACACCTCTAGCAATGAAAAAAAGACAGGCATTGTAAATGCATTGATTTTCTTCCAAGCTGCACCAATTTTAAGTGGATGAAGTCCCTATTTCGTTGTTCCAACCCTGACAGAAGCAAGTGCTACAAGCTATTCTGCAAAACAAATAGTTTCTGTTTTCCTTTTTATTTTTATTAATTGTGCTATCCTTTAATTTCAGCCTTTCCTTCCTGTTCTCTGACCTCTGGACATGGTTAGCCCATACCCTGAATCATCTGACACAGCAGGCAGCATCCCAGAGGGTCAGTACTTTGTCATCAGAGAATAAGCCAGGCTTTAAAAAAATCTGTTCCTCAAATTCAAGTCAATGTTTGAATGCACTTTCAGCCTAATCTAAATCCACAGAGCTCTGCCAGTCCTTTCTGCACTCTTGGATACAGCAACAAACAGGATTGCAATTTAATGAAAGCATAAGACTCAATGAGAAATGTCAGCAATGAAGATACATCTGACACTTTCTTCCAAAAGAAATCTAACTGAGTTGAAAAAATAGCAGCATTTCCCAAAATTTAGTGTGTTTTACTCTAAGTTGATTTGGATTTTCTAGAATCAGGCTTGGAAAGCACCTCTACTAGAAATGTGTGATTTTGAGGAGACAGACACAGTGATTTCAAACTAGAGAGATTGGAGCCCCAGCCCTTGTTTCATCACAGATCCTGCTGGTGATCTGGGAGAAGCCTGAGCAGCCCCCAGATAACAAATCTCCTTCTCTGGGTTTCAGGCATGTGTCAGTGAAGAGGGATAGCAGCACCTCACTCAGCAACCAGGACTGCCTCTCACTCTGGATCGGGGATGCATCCACTGGGTTGCTGGCTATGGAGCACTGGTGCTGTGGAGATGCAAACTGTCAAATAACTCAGACCAAGGACCCTCACAAGTATGCTTCTGTGCATGCAGGATTCTGGTGGTTGTTCAGACTGTCCAGATCACTGGCAGGGGGTCAAATCAACTCCTGAACCATCTCTCCCTGTTCTCCCAGTAGTTAACATGCAACACATCACCACCTCAGCAAATGCAAGATATATTTCTGGGAGTCAGCAACATGTTATGAACATGTAGCTTTTTTTGTTTGTTTTAGTGTATATTTCAAACACCAACAATGGACAATGGGGATTTTCTGCAAGGAAGGTAAAAGGAGTAGGAGAAACATCAATGAACACATATATCTATTAACAGAAAAGTATAGGGAGAGAATTCCCTTCTTTGTGTCTCTAAGCTGGTTTTACTGATTTCATCTATCTTCATTACAATAGCAAAAAGGCAACATCTGTTAAAATGAAAACCATCAGAAACCAAAGATAGCTATTTGTCCTAATCCACTGTCCAGGACTGTATCAGTATCCTAGTTTCTTCAATTATGGCTACAATTGACAATCTCTTTCAACTGAAAATTTACTGATAGCTCTGAAAAAAATCCCACATATCACAATTTTCCCTTCTTCTTAGGTAGAGGTTTCCGGTGATATCTTCTCAGTGACTTTTAACAGAGATAGAAGACAGTTGCCAATACAGGAACCTTACACAGGAATTGCAAGCCAGTTGCTTTCCTCTTTAAAAATACAATTATATTAAAACCTTCAAGCAGTTAACAACAACAACAACAAAAACAACAAACAGATAAACCTTGCTGGTAAGCTGAGTATCAGACATATATGTGCCAATAGTAATGTTCTTAAATGAGAAGCATTTTTATGGGTTGAATTTACATGCTCTTTGAGTTATCAGTCTGAGGCTTCTACAAACCACCTTGGAAATGACAATCATTGGCTAACACTGCACTTTTTTCCTCTGAATGACCCAGGTAGTATTTTCCACATCTGCCCTTAAATGTGGCATCTTGGTGCCCAAAAAGGTTTGACCCCAGCTTACAAGTTAGTTACTGGTGTAGGCTTCATTTTCTTTGCCTGAAGGGTTAAATGGACTGACCATATTCTTGGCATAACGGAGAGAGAGAATGAATGGGGATGAATGAATGAACTAATGAGTGAATGGAGCAGCTTATCTGCTCCTACTACTCCAGTCTGTTTAAAGAGAGGGTTGTTGTTTTAATCACTCAGGAAATCCTTTCCATAGTATAGTCCCTGCTAACCATCTCTTTCTGATGCTTTGCTTCTTCTGTCTGGGTCTACCCAAACTTACTCAGAATACCTGTCCTGCTGCCACATGGAAATGACTTTGTTGCTCAAATTAAATAAAGAGTGTGCAGTACTGTCAGTATAAAAGAGGCAAAGAAACAGAGAGGACTTAACTAAGTGATGAGATAGAGTTACACTTGCATTTCCTTGAGGAAATCATCAAATAAAATGCATAGTAAATATTTTCTAAATCCTGATACATCTAAGTTAAAGAATACAAAAGAAAATTAAATCCAGGTGTAGCTCAGTCTTACTCTTTTCTCCCACATTAATTACGATTGCAGGAAAATTACAAACCATGAAGTATTTTCCTGAGCTCACAAATGCTTCTTTGTTCTCTTTTTTTCCCCACTTTGTGAGATGATGAATGGATGTGGGCAATGCCACACTTCAGGAAACTAAATGGAAGGTGTATAGGGAGTCATAATCCTAGGTGGATGTGGTGGAGAGAGTCAGAGACAAGGTGCAACATCCCTGCACTCTGCTTTGGAGTGCATTATCGCAGCCTGAATAGCTGCCTGTATTGCGTCAAGCCCTGGGGTCAGCTGTGACAGAGATACACATTCCACAGCAAAGACTGCTGATGTAATGCCCTTCGAGCCCCCAGCCTCATCCCCCCTGCCCAGCCCCTCTTCACCTACACTGCTGTTGCCCTTGATGTTCTGTAGAACTGCCTATGCCACAGACTCTGTAAAGTAGGAGACCAATGTAAAGCACTTTCCTTCTTCAATGACTTTCTTTCTGCTCTGGCTAAGTAAAAAAATGCAGCAATAATAAAAGAAAAGGGAAAAAAATGGAAGAAAGAAAGAATTAAAGGAAAATCTTACCCTCTTTTTAAAAAACTGAAAGGCTGAGCACTTCTTGACTGGAAATCCATTCATGTCTTTGTTGACCATTTTCCACAGTGAAGGGTACACAGTGATAGATCCAGTGTGCCAGTGTGGCACTTGTTTAGTGCATCTGTTTTCCTCTGTATCCTTTCAGCTAATGAAAGAGCAGGGCAGGAGGCTCACCGGCACGGCTCAGGCAGATGTCCTTTACACATTCATCCTGCTGCACCAGCTACTGCAGCAGCAGCAGCAGCTGCAGCAGCAGCCTTTTCCAGCTTTCAGATGCAGCTCTCTATTAGCTTCTTAAACACATCCCCTAAACACATACACTCCTGTAAAATCCCGTGACAGCTCTCAGATCACAGGCAGCAGACCTCAGGCTAAGTGGGTCTCACATAAACCCAGCTCCATCCATCCATCCTGTGAGAGTTACTGGTACCACATGCTGTATAAGCATAGAGGATACCGTGCTCAATTTGCTATTCTCCTTCTTCAGGTGGTGTGATTCACTGCTGCTTGAGATGAGAGCTGGGTTTGATTGTGCAAATTTCAGTGGGAGCTGCAGTTCAGCAACAACAGTGAGAGACACACAGAGAGAGAGAGAGAGAGGGAGGGAGGGAGGGACAGAGGGAGGGGAAGGGGGGGAAGGAGAGAGAGAGAGAGGGAGAGATGCACAGGCAGAGCAGCTGAACACAAATAACCATACAAAGGATAGTAGGAAGGTTCAGGGAAAGAAATGCTGAAAGGCAATATCTTTCCCTTGGGAGAGTGACAGGGGTAGCTGTCATTTTATATGTGAACAGTCTTTGAGTGAGATGAAAAGAAAGAGGTCAATTTAAAAAAAAATGTTTTCCCATGTTGTTCTGATTTAAACAGTGGTACTTTGGAAAAAAGCCCATCCGATGATCAATGTAACACTGGGTTATGTGACAGGACATGCTGTAGAGAGTTCAATGAGCTTAAAGGAGACCCACAGTTCCTATAGAATACATTTGCTATACGTGATGCAGATAAATGTGAGCCAAGCAGACACAGACACATTTGTTCAGATATTTCCTTAGAAACATAGATATATAGCTTTTAAAACCAGAAGAGTTCTTTCATTTCAGAAAAATAGGACTGAAAGAATATCTTGAAAGGACACCTTTTTTAGCTTTCTTTTTATTAAATTCAATTGAGTTGAATTTCACCAAGTCCAGTGAATCCAATAATACGTGTTTAACTAAACTGTAAAGTATCTTTTTATTAAGCTACATATTCCAGCCAGGTTTGGAAAATAAAATAGAGTTTTCATGACCTCCTATCAGCCTATGTTCCAGATTAATAAACCTCAGTTTCAAGAAAGGACCTAATTTCTAATATTGATCTGGCTTCTGGGTCTAGCTGTAACTTCCAAGATTGGTCAGCCCTGTAATATAAAGTATATTTGAGGATACTGGTCTAATGTAAGTCATCATGTTTAGGTAAATAGACTGAGCATTTCACATTTTTCAGTGGAAGTAATTTTCAGTAGTCTTTGAAGATATTGTGTACTCTTCCCTGTCCCTTTTATCCTCTCTTTTGAAGATCCTTTAATAATAAGAGCTGTGTATCCCATCCCAGTACAAGTGTCCCCTTATTGCATTGTAGAGGTCAAACTATGAACTTACATCTACTACCATGGCTGTTCCCCAGAGGGTCCCACAGGTCTTTGGACCTGTGCAAATCGCTGGAGACCCCAGGCTGAGCAGCTTGTGGGCTATGACCTTTTTACAAGTCAACTACATGTATTTCCCCACTTTGTACCTTTAGCTCTCCATCACTGTTTGTAAACAATCTGGCTGCACTCATTTCTTAAGGAATGGAATTTCTTAAGGACATAATGCCATAGCACTCTTTCAAAACCTCTTTTCCTCATACCTACTTCCCCATTTTTTTCCCTTTACTTTCCCATCCTTTCCCATCTTTTTTCTGTCCTTTCCTGTCCTTTTCCTGTCTTTCTCCTTTGCCTTTAATTGCAGCAGTCACAGTGGTCACAACAATACTCTGAGAAATATTTCTTGGGCTCACGTTAAAAATTCTGGTCACAACTATGAGGGGAAGGTACAGTTTGATCCCAGGTCACAACTGAGAACACTCATCAGGAAGATACAGTTCAAGATCCAAGCAGCACAAAAGACATAATTTTGATTTTGGATGTTCTTACAGGACTGTCTGAAACAAGGGGCTGAAAAGCCAATATCTCATCAGAATTGTTTCACTTTATATAACTAATTGTCACTGGAGCAAGGACAGAGGGAATTTTCCACTCTTCTCTGTCTGAGGCTAATGGATTTTACCAAAGAGCAATTCAGCCCAGCCCTTGAAAACTGATCATCAATTCAGAGTGCCCAGCTAGAGGGACATTGGGGAGATTTTTAGAAAATATGGAATTCTCAATATGCCTCAGCCAGGCTTCCCTGTAAGTGAGCACCACCCTCCTCCGCCTTGCAGCCAGTCTCTCAGTCTCATTGATCTCTCATTAATCCTCTGCTGTGCTGTAGAGCTGTCAGAGCTATATCCTGGTGCTTACAGATAGAGATGTAGACAATGGTGAGTGCCCATTTTCTACTGGTGGTGTCTCTCACTACTCTATTCTGAGCACCACGTGTTTTGCTGGTTAATCTGAAATGCAAGAAAATGATTGTCAAAAGAATGACTTTCATTCAGGCAAACAGGCAGCTTGCTGTGCACGTACATTTATTTTTGAGATCTTTGATCTATTCAGCCACAGCTTTGATCTGTCTCTCAGCCTCAGATATTTCTCCTGAAATAAGCGGGCACTGTCTTCTCTTTCACAAAAGCATTTGTGTTGCCTCTACCTCCTCCATAAGATTTCCAGACTGCTGACTGAAATGCCATTCTCCTTCCAGCCTTCTAAACCTGGCAGCCTGCAGGCTGCTGGCGGTGGTGACTGCCCCTGTGAAGACATCTGAGTCCTGGTGCCAGGGCCTTGACCTCCAGACCTTTTTTGCTGTTTATTTTGTTTGGGTGTTTGCCTCTTTTCAGCTGAAAAACCTACATAATTAAGTTAAGCATATTTCTATTAGAGAGAAAAAAACTCCAGCTGATTTTAAAGTAGCCTGATAGTTTTAAAGTACTGTAGGAGTTATTTTTCAATGTAGGCGCATTGCTGCAAGGAGAATAACCTAGGACACTGTCCCTAATCACAGAGATCTCTAATCACAGAGATCCCTCCTTGGCCTCTCCAGGATATCCATATTTTGATTAGATTGTTCTCAGTTGAAATCCCATTGGCTCTGTGGCCTTCAAGGATTTTGTTTGCAAATATTTTTTATTTTTTACTACAGGTATCAGAGGGCAACTCAGTGTCTGCAGAGCTTGCAGGAGATTAAAAATCTAAAAGAGGAGGAAAAGGGGAACACTGCATATTTGTTTTTACAACAGAAGCCAAATATTTAAAGCCAGAGATATTTTTCCAAGAAAAAGTGTTTCACTTTTTTATGATGTCAAAAGCATGGCTTCATAATTAAACCAAAAATGAGCATAAAACTCCACGTTCACTGCATTTAACTTTAATCAAAAGCCATAAAAATTGAGTAGGAAAATAGGAACTTCAGCCAAGCCAACCCACTCAGCTGTGCTTTATTGTGATTGTCACAAAACATCAAGGGCTTTCATCAGTTTGGTGGACTGCCAGATATACCAAACACTTTAAACAAGTCCTGCAGGTACTTCATGCTTTAACAGCCTTTAGCCGTTCCCATTAAATTGACATATACTCCCCCAATGATAAAATAAGTTTTCTATTAGGGCAGTCAGGAGAGAAATACACATATATTCTAGCTACAAAATTTTCGAGAGCTGCAAAACACATGGTAGCATTTGAATCCCTGTGAGGCAGCCCCACAGGGAGAACATGAAGGTGTTTTTTGTTGAAGATCTTCTTGAAGAAATAATATAAACTTAGACTGATATAGTATACAAAGGGCAGTAAGCCTGGACCAGAATTCTCATTCTGTTGTGTCTCTTATGAACACAGCATACCAATAACTTGCCTTGCTTTTAAATGCTTACACGTAAAATGTCACTGATAAAAGGTAGTGAATTAGTCCAGGGTTTATCATGGAACAAGTAGATTACACTGACGAGTTTAATTAGCTACGACCTTAACAGACTAAATCTTTTTCTTCCACTGACTAAGAAGGATGCTCAGTGTGAAGTCACAGTTTTTAGTATCACAGCCCTTTTTTGCAGTTCCCTTTGCTGTGCTTATGTCTCTGGCAGGGACTAAAACCACATGTGGCAAATAATTTCTAGAATGTTATGCACAATCATACAGCTGCTCAGTCTGTGAGTGCTGCTTCCCTCACTTCCTTTGTGGGCAGGGAAATGTGGATAGCTTCCAGCACCCATGACTGATATTTTACCCTGATATCCCATGATGAAGAAAGGCACAGCTCATTTACCAGAGTACCATAGGACCAGCTCAGAAAGAACAATAACTGAAGAGAGAAGAATGAGTGTATGTACATTTTCTAGTCCTTATGTTATCTCCAGAAATAATACTAGTTGAGTGTCCACGCAGCTTTCATCTCAGCTCTGCCTTAGAGCAGTTCTTGACACGTTTGTGGTTGCTCTTGTAGCTATTGGCCTTGTCAGCTTATACCTTGAAATCCTGTTGTGTGGACACTACCCTTAGGCCAGCTCTCATGTGTTCTTCATCTTGTATCGCCCACAAGCATCACTTGTCCCCTAGCTCCTACTTGCATTTGCCAACCCTGCCCCTGACCATATGCAGCTCAAGACCTCATGGACTGCATGGTGCAGCTTGTCAGCCAGATTGTCCCACAGTTCTTCCTCTGTGCCTGCTCCATACTCTCCCAGTCACTGCAAGGAATGGGGCACTGAGTGACAGGGTAACAGCCTGTTAACACCACATCCAACACCAGGATTTAAAGCTGGTGATGCAATGCCTAGCAGCAAAAGACTAACCTTAATAAAGTTGATGGGAGGAAAGAAAAGCATTTTAGCACTTTGGAAGCTTGCTCAAAACTAGCACTAGATTTTTTAGGGAAAAATGAAGGTTAGGATTTAGGGAAGTTATGGTACTTTCCTGCAGTAAGGCAACACTCACAGTATTGTAGGAAGACAGGGTGTTTCCTCAGCTAGGAGAAAAGAAGGATGAAGATCCTTCTGTACAGTACTGTGCAGAAATATGGCACAGCTAGAGCTCCTGAGCTGGACCCTGCCAGAGCACTTCAGTCTTTCCTTTACCTACCCAGCTGTTCATTCTAGTCTTTCACAGTTTGTGCTGGTTGAATAGAAAAGGAAATCTAGCTCCTCCCTAGCCCTTCAAACTTCTTAAAAATGGCTTACAACCTCCCTATTCATACACAATATCAGAAGCAATTTGAAGGTCTGATAACCTGAAATCCTTCCAGGCCTGGAAGCAATTGTTCCATATTTCATAGGAGAGCTGAAATCTCCTTCTGTCCAGCTGTACATAGTTCCCATTTCTAGCCTACAGAGAGCAGGGGATATAAAACCTATTCCACAGGAAGAAAACATCAATCTATATCCTACAGGCCACAAAACAATCACCAGAAAATAATGAACTTTGCTTGCTGCTGACCTGAGCAGAATTCAAACTGTGAAAATTTCCATGTCCAAGATCAGTCAGCTTAGCTAAAGTGCCTAAGTGAATTTAAATTTTGCATACTTGACTTTCACTGTTTGATTATTTCAGGCATCTCATTTCCTTGAGTATTACTTAGAGGAGGAATGAAAATAAAATGATACATGAAACCGTGAAATGAAATAAAACTGACATTCACAAAAGAGAGAGGAGATCTGGTTCTAAAGCAAGCAAAACTTCACTGGAATAGACAGAGATGCTTTGTTTGTGCCAGGACTCAGTTTTTCCCAAAGAAGTCCAATACAGAAAAAAATAAAAGAATCCAGGATAGGAAAAAAATAAAAAACCAGGATAGAGGAAGGTCATCATTATTACTGTAGGCCCTTAATTAGATTTCCTAACTGTACCTTGATTGATCTCTAAGGTTTTTAGAGATAGGGAGCCAAAAAGCATTAGGGGGGAAAATCGAATTTTATGGAAACCCTATCGAGTCCATCATTTTCCCTAGCTCCTTTTTCCACTCCTTGAAGCCATTCACAGAGCAAAGCCTCCCTCCAACCCCAGCAGTACCTGCCAGAGTGGGAGCCAGGGCTGAACAAGTTCCCTGTGCCTGCTGTCCCTGCAGTTCTCCCTGCCTCACCCTCGGCACAGCACTCCTGTGCCACAGCCCAGCAGCACTGGGATTTTCCCAGCTGTCTGCAAGCTGCTGCTGGGTGTGTTATCCCAGGCAACAGATAGAGCTTGTCAGGTAGAAGGAAGCCTGCGGGGAAGTAAAGCCCCTGTAAAATACCTTCGCAAATGACAAATAAAGAAAAGGCATTAAAACTGAAATAAAGGTCTTACCATGAGGATATTTCACTCACAGTTACTTCCCTTGCTATTCACCAGGATAGGACTGTGTCATAACATTTACAGAGATGGGTATTTATGAACCGTACAGGTTCTGAGCAGAAAGAAATTGATTAAGGTCCAAGCTGGGACAGAGTTAAACAAATCCATGGTGTTTTGAGAGTGGGTTAGCAGCTGCCCAGGACCAAAATCCAGGACTGAAAATCATTAATAATACCTAGTTACCCACAGAAGACTTGGTCTCAATCCTCCACCACTGACAACTTGAATGTGGAGTCATTACTGGGTTTAAATGACATTACAAATAAACATGGTTTATGGAGCACATCGCCAGTTTGTAAGGATTTGGTAGTCTAAGCTTCCTACTGCAGGTTAATTTAAAAATGTGCATTTTGCTTAAAAAAGAAAAAACACTCACATCTAGGACACACACTTCTCTAGGATATTTGCCACTGCTGTCAAGGTGGAGATACTGTTCTTTTTCCTCAGCAGGCTCAGCATGCATGCTTGAGTTCTCATGCTGTGGAAATCTGCTCACTCTGACTAGCAGGTGGAGAAATGAATTACAGCCACCATCCCCTTAGGCAAAGAAAAAAAAAATCTATTGGTTGTCACAGCAGTAAGGTGTGAGCTCTCATTGTCCTTCACTTTTGGGGGAATTCTTTTTGTCTGCAGATCAGCTATTATTATTATCTACTCACTTCCCAGGATGTTTTATCCCAGATGCCTTTTTCACTCATATCACAGAGCCATTAGATATAAACTGTACTGGATTGCTTAATGAAACCCAGTGATTGCCACCCTCAGCTTTTACTCCCTCTCCCTAGCCAGCTGGCTCTTGGGCGAGTACCTCTAGATATCCCATTCTTGATTCCTCTTCACCAATTCTAGGTCAGTGCCTCAACACTCCCTAAACTCTAGAAATTTCCCTGTTTCTTTAAGAAACCAATTCAGTAAAACAGGAGTTTTCTAGCTACTTCAGTCAAGTAAATACTACATTTAATTTGGGACCTGAAATTCCTTTGTTTCATTCTGCCTTGCCATGTAGAAGCAGAAGAAAAATGCAATGGTACAAAATCAACATCTTGTAGACAATAGTACGTTGTCCATCTGAAATGGGCTAGCTTATGACTCCCAGGCACAGGGGTGAGAAAAATATTCTGGTATGACCAACATCAACTTAGAAATAGTATGAAGAAACCTAATATCTCAAAAGAATCAGATGAGTCACAATTACTCATTTGCTCCTTCAGCTAGTTGGGGAGGGGGAAACAGAGAAATAGCTTATTAATGCTGGCTCATAATATCTAAAAATTTCAACAACCCACATGCAGTACAGTTACAGTGTCTGTCATGTAGGGGAGACAGAGCCAAGATCCACCCAGTCTCCATTGCTTCTCTCCCAAACTGGCAGATCCACTGTTTCCCTTTGCAGTCAAACCCAAGGTATGAGCTGTCTGTGTAGGAGTGTTTGCAAGTGGTATTTCTCCAAGGCAGTGTAACACTGACACATTCTGATAAGCCACATCATCATCCATCCCTGCAAAAGGGCAACTGAGGATGGCTGAGTTTTGCATTATAGCTCCAGAGCTGCCAACCAATTTCTGCCGGCTTGTAAGACCTGAGCTAAGCGGTGGCAGGGTCCAAATGAGCACACAACACATTCTCAGAAGGAAAGGGGGATAAGTTGCCTGTCCAGAAGACTATGGTTTTGGTGGTTTGAAGAAAAAAGAGGCTTGTATCAGAAAGTATTTGTGTACGGACCATTTGAAAACATTCAGGTAATGTTACGACTGAATTACTTGATTCTATTTTCACAGTAAACTCCGCTATAGCAAAACTCCCTTTATAGCAAGGCAAATTAAAGTCACTAATTGTTTCATATGTGCAATGTGGGAATTGCAGTTTTATTTATAATGGAACTTTGATTGCATTGTAATTGTTCTAGCAGAAAAATTATTCCATTTTCTGAGGCTTCTGCTGTGTTTTCAGACTCTGTGTCTGCAGTAATTTTTATATTTCTTGACTAGCATTGTGTAATCACACATCTTTAGGCTTCCCCAGAACTGTGATTCATGTTGCCTGATTCTGAAATTCTGGATAAACTCAAGGGAAACACTCTCCTTTAGTTGGAAAAAACTAACAGAAAGGCAGTGTTTTGGAAAACCTGATAAGTCCTGACCATTCTGTGCAGAATCCCAGGGGAAATAGCGACTCATGCTTTTTACTTTACCCAAAAGAATTCTGCACTTGACGTGTCCTCTAGTGCTTTTCCTGTTACAGAAAGCCACTCTCTGCTTCCAGAAGGTGCTTCCATGGCTTCCTACCAGAGTTTTTTTAGTAATTGCCTACAAAGCATAAGCATGCCTGCACTGGACATCTGGGATAAGAAGGCATCATTGAAAAGACCTTCATGAGCTTGTTCCTAAGGTAATTAAATGCATGAATCACATTCCTCATGACCTTCTCCCCACTGTAATATGTTTTGCTTCACGCTCATCCATGAAGATCACCTCCAGGTGGCTATTGGCATAACGTTGAATGTTACAGTTGTTGATATTTTTCCTAGATGTTTGCACTAGTGAAAGAGTGGTTTAGGACTCTGAACTGTTTTTAGCAGGGATCCAATTTTCTTTGATTTCTATGTCCAGTGCCTACAGAACTGAGAGCTTCATAGAATAATACATAGTAATAAGCTGATGTTTATCACTTCTGCTTCCTTTACAGCTTTTCCAATGTCCTCTCTTATTACAAAGGAATATTGTAGCTATCAGGTGGCACAGGAGCGGAGCAACGCTATACCTTTAGTTCCTTAGAAACACTAGGGTAATTACACATTTTACAGTGAAGGAAGAAGTATTTGTAATTAATGTCAACAGATATGGGCGTAAAGTGACTGACAGCAGTGTGCAATTGTGGCACAAAGCAGGAGGACCTGCAGTTGAGACCAAGGGTGTTGTTTCCATGTCACTGATATCAGGACTGAACCGTGAAGTGAATATTCACATCACTGGAGTGAGAAGTATTCAATTTCCTCAAGATAAACTCTCTGTAGCCTGAAAGTGTGAAGAAAATGTGTCAGGCCCCTTTCTGGACATCCTTTTGTGAAAATGAAACAGGTTTTCAAGATATGAGAAAATTAACACCCCAGATAAAGCTGTTTTGCCAGATGACTTCAGCCTTTTCATATTAAACAGTCTTCCACACTAAGACTTGAATTCTTCTGTGTAACAGTTATGGGCCTAAGCAGCAATGTCCTTTAGCACTTAGCTGGCATTACTAATGAATTTTTAAGTGTGACATACCTCTGAGTGAGAAAGCTACTATATGAACCATTGAAAAGTGGAACCACTTTAACCTGGATTATGTAGAGGCTTTTCCTATGCTTCCATTTTATAGATACTAATGACATGTTCCACTATTCATGTTGTAAATCATAATGTGACAAAGGCATTCACTTCTAAATATTTGAGTACTGCACTGAATGAGGTCTGTCACTATTTTAGATCTCAGTGTTCTCAACTGGAGAAACTGGTACTTCTGAAAGTCTGTTCTGCCCTACATAGGACATGCAACCTTCTGAAATTCTTAATGATGGAAGTCCGGTGCCATTAAAAATCTGTCTTCAAATTCTTCTTGTAATTTGTGTTTCATTCTGAAGGTTTTTGTTTGTCTTATAAATATCTCCTTGAAATTTCAGTAATTCGGCATACACAGAGGCTGAATTTAGAGTAAATACATTTACATCTTCCAGTATGTCATGAAGTACCAGGTAGGCTAAAGAAATCCTTTGATCAGCTATAATAAATGTCTTGGTTCAGATAATGTCAAAAATACCCATTAACAAATAACATTAGTGCTGAGATACATACCATAATGGATTATGTCCAACTGTATTCTTGATCAAACATAGAGACATCTGATGATGCTGGAAAAATATAATTAGCAAATTTGATTTTAACAAATCATAAACAAAATTAACATATGGAAAATGATTCAGATAATGCTTTAGGAATCTAAAGAGAATTCTTATTATATTACAATGTCATATGTCAGACATTGCCATGAAAAGAAAGAAAGGTAAAACTAATTAGAGCATTTCCAGTAAAAAGCACTTTTCATTACAAAGTTCCATGTGTCAAAACTGAAGCTATTCACAGAAGGGGGTTGGTTTTAGTAAGCCCTAGGATAATTTAAATTTGAAATTGTCAAAATATCTCTTTTTGGTTCTTTAAAGCAAAAGTCTTCTTTTCTGACATAAGATTCTTTTTTTCTTTCTGCAGCAATTTTCATTACTGTATCATGAAAACATTTAAAAAATAAAGTCAATTATCAGGAAAAAAATCGTGTTTTGACTAAAACAGTCTTTTTTATTATTATAACATCACACTGAATTTCTTTTCCTTTTCTCTTTATCCTGAGTGAGCTTTGAAATCTCAAAAATTCCTTTAGATCAGAGACCTTCTTTGCATTCAGCTCTTGCACAGATGTCAACATTTGATTAGCTCAGGTACTGCACCATTGGTTTTAATTTAGAGTCGTGAGACAATGTCAGTGTTGTGAAACCTATCCAAACTTACAAATTCTTTATTCGAGGGCATATTTTTTAACATCTCTTTTCAGAGTGCGTATTTTTTTAACATTTCTTTTCAGACAGATGTGAGTTTAAAATGGTTAACATTTTCCACTTTTTTTTTCTCTCTCCCTAGACCTTATTACATTACAAAAATAGCTATTGTCTGATGTTAGGCCTTTCTTTATCATCCAGCAATAGACAGTTGATCCATCAGTGTGTATTTCATGTGCAAATCTTTTGATTGTCTGTTATGCAGTTCCATTGCTGGTTGCATGATTTTTAAAATGTAGTTCCTTTGATCTTAAATAAATTAATTTGGAATCACAAGTAATTGAATGATTTTCCTACAAAAAAGCATTTAACATATTACTTTTTGACCTCTTCTCTCTCACATGCTAAAAGAAATGTTAAAATTCATACCACGTTTAGCAGAACAGCAAATCTAGTCTTTTCAACTGCTTCTTAACTGGGTGTTTTTAGTCAAGACTACATTGTTGTCATGGCCAAAAGGAAACTGCCCCTTCAGTAACAGCCCTGAAGTCAGTGCAGGGACTACATGATAAAAGCAAAACTTTGACCTTCACACAGATCCTTATCATGAACCAAAGCTCAGCACCAAAGCACTAGTTCAATGCACAACTGAGACTTGAGTCAGAGGCGGCTCTCTGCTGTCTCAGCTTCAGTTTTGCAGGATTTTGGCATGAGCAGGAGAGCTGACTGTTCTCAAAGTGACTAAGACTTTTGGTCAAGAGTGAGGCAACACCTGTCTTGTGTAGAGGAAAGACACAGGATTCCTGGCTGGCAGATGCCTGGAGGCCCTGAACCAGGGCTGTTATCCCGTGCTGCATCTTGGCTTTGAGCTCCATGAGTCCATGGCTGTTCCACATTTGTTTTACTCAAAGTGCAGACAAAGCAATCTCCCTGTATGCCATGCACACCTATCCAAAGGGACTGCAAGGAAGGCTTGTACCTCTTTCACCAGTTGCAGATGGAAAGGTACTCACAAGTATAAGAGAACCAAATGTGAAACTCTTAACAGTTGTTCCACCAGCCCTGTAATGTAACTCTTAACTCATTCTTTATCTGTTTATCAGCTCTTTACTGCTGGCAGGACTGTCACTGAATCTGTGCAGGCACCATGTCACTCTGAATCTGTGCAGGCACCATGTCACTCATTTGGTGTGTGCCATGGCTCAGAGCAGACGGACATGTGGAGCCAGGATCATTAACATACTGATACATATCTGTCATTACTAATGGAGTGAGACTCTTTTGCATGTTCAACGGGACAGTTAAGAGGTCACAATGCCACACAATGATGCTTTTAGGGCAAACTCTGATCCTCTCAGGCACCTAGCAAGGAAAGGAACAAAGGCTTCAAATCATCAAAGAGCCAGTTAGGGTCACCTTGTCAGTTGCTGACAGGTTCTGCTGATGTCTACACTTAGCTGAATTAACCTAACTTTGACTTGGACCAAGGTCTCCATTTCTATGACCAACATACGAAACCTTGGATTTTATCTCCAAATAAGCAAATCTGATAGAGTTTTCTGCAGGATCTGGGCAGGCTTGAGTTGGGGCTACATAGAATTTAGGTTAAAATACTCCCCCATACTAAATAATAACCTTTCAAATCTCCCTGCAAGGCTATTCTGAGAGAGAAAATTGCTCTCGTGGCACTGTAAGAGCTGATGAAAAACATTAGTAAAATCAGTTACCGGTGAACTTCATCTCTTCTGAGTGCAGGTGGACAAGTGAAGGGCAGTGAGGACACAGGATGAGGTGTAATTGTGGGGGTTATTCATGTCCAAGTTAATGTAGGTGCTCAGACTCTGGCAGCCAGCATGCAGGATAGACCAAAACCCAGTAAGTCCCTATCTTGCTTCACTTTTCTGAGAAATAAATTAGGAATAAGTCAGCTACAACCCATAGATTGTGCAGCATATGCAAGAAGGAAACCAAACAGTTGCTTAACCTGTCATTAAAAGACCAATCATCCACTTCATTATCAGATAGTCTATAGACCAAATGAAACTGTCCTGAATACCACCTGGACTCCTAATGCTCTTTATTCTTAACTTAATTTCTCAGAAAAGGAATGGCTATAGAGAAAGACTCACACTTTCAGTCTACTGTATCTTAGAGAGGAGCACCACAACAGCCTCCTTCAATCTGCAAACATCCAGTTTGTGGCCAAAAATGTCTTCTTCATCTCCATAATTGCTGCTTTTAATGCTTCCTGTCTGACCAGCTGAGAAATCAGGCAAAAAAAAATATATATTGATATTTACCTTATTGGAACATCTTAATGGTATGGAACTACACGTAAAGAAGAGCACACAGTTACAAAGGCATCTTCATGACAGAGGTAAACACTACAATAATTTAGCAGCTCAGTCAGCAGCAACACATTAACAAATAAATCCAAAGGCAGATGTGTTCAGCTTTGTGACTTATGTGAGCCTATACCGTGGCTCACCTCCAGCCAGCCACCCTGCTATTACAGGAGATGAGATTTTGCACCCTTACACTCAAATTGCTCTCAGCAATTGCTCTCAGCAAGCGACGTCTCTCTTACACCGGTTTTGCCATGCCCTTGAGGTTATGTTAAATATAAGAAAATTGTATCAAGCACGTAGCATAACAGAAGGTGTAGCATGTTAGAGGCTTAGCATGCACATCTGTGCATCACTATCCAAGACTGCCTATTTGAAATATGTTGAAGCAGAGAGGGTGAGTTCTGACTGGAAGATGTCATCCACTTTCTACCCCTGAATTTTGACACAGATTGTTCTGGCCTTTTCTCGGTACTGCCTCCTCTGAGATACAGAGTCAAGAGGTAAGCAGGTTTGGTGTATTTGAGGTTAATACTGTATGACCCTCTAGCATTAGACAGTGCTCACTGTTAAAAGTTGAAACCTTATCAAGCCAACCTCAGGACCATGCATGCAAATTTTGGATCAATTAAAGCCAGATCAACTTTGAAGTTAGAAAGGAGTTTTCCACCTGATAGAAATCTAGATGAGAGGAAAAGCAGAAACCATAAAGATCAAAAAAGCAATAGCAGAAAATATCAGCATCTGCTCAGACTTCATCCAGAACAGACATTATGTTATGCTGTGTTATGTTTAATAAAATCCAAATTCTATCTGTGACTGGATGAAATATGCTGAAGTTTGACTGCTTCCTGTCATTATGAATGGAAATTCCACTTAGTGATGAGAAATACTGAGCCATAAACCTCTTCAGAGTTCAGAAGCGATTCCTTGTTTTCAGAATGTTATTCTGATGTTACAACAATGTGACTCAGGACTTATTATGTACAGCTGTTTCTTTTTAATCTACTGTACTTAGCTTCAATGTCAATTTTAGGCACTCCCCCTGGAGCTACATGGAAAAAAAAGTTCTTCATCATTGCCCAGCTTTATGGAAATTCAATGCAAGCTGAATCCTGGGAAGGTCACATTTACAAGAGTGAATGAAGGAGCTTAGTGAGAATGAGTGCTCAGAGTCCTGAGCACCACAGACAAACTGAGGTGTAGGTGTGCTCCAAGTGCTCACTGCCCCCATGGTGCATGCTGGCCTCATACCAACCATCCCTTTACCTCCAGGATCCCCTCCCCTCACCACTGCTCAGCTTTTGAAAGGTTTGGGGCAGGGTGACTTTTTTCTGAGGGATCTTTGGTTGCAACTTAAAAACATCCTAATTTCAGTGCTTATGTCATATTGAATTATTTTGGCAGGAAAGAACTTAATGCCTTCCCTTCTTCTATTTTATGTTACCTTTATTCAACACCAAATAAAATAAAAAAGTATAGATAAAAAGCCAAAAAGCTTGTTTGTATTTTATTTCTTCTCTTTTATTGCATTTCCTTTTTTGCTTTCTACACCATACCTTTAAATTTTTCCACTGTTTTTTGAAAAGTTCCCTAAAAGTTTAAAAGTTTTTTAACAAGTGAAACAGGACACTGTAGTGCTGCAGTAATTGATTAATTTCAAGTGAATGTCTTTGTTATGGTACGTTTTTAAAAGAAATCCTTTTAAATTCTGCCAGCCTCACTATTCAATTTGTAGACTTGAAATTAAACAGATGTTTTTAGTTCTGTCAGTCCTGAGTGACTTCTGAAGAATTAGGATGACTTATATTTTTTTAAATTTTATTTCACCAGTCTTTAAGGAATATTTTGGGAATGGTTAAGTGTCTGTAATTTATTACAAGAAAGAACTGCTGAATGAGCACAGGTATCATTTATCTCTTCTAGCCTACAGCAGAATTGCTGTATTACTATACTGTAAACATACTGAGATAATTGCTAATGGTGAGTGACAGAATACTCAACAGTTTGCCTATGGACAAGCTCACTCTGAGTCTCACTGATACTGAGGAGTTCTCACGTACCACAGTGAAATCAAAGAAAATATTGTTTCTTTATGGACTTACAATATAAAGTCGCATTTTTATACAAATGCACTAAAGGTATTATATATATTTGCATTCAGTTCACAGGATTTGATTTGGCATTTTTTTGGTCCTTATGGCTTTGCATTTGAGCTGTAAAAGAGATGTAAATAGCTACTGTTCAACTCTCATAATGTTTCTTTCATTTTTTACAAAAGAGATAAACCAAGTAATTACACAACTTATATTTGTGAGGTGATTGGCAAAAGGTGGGGCAGTATAGGCTGGGAATCACAGCAAACTTACGAGACACATGACTTTGTAAAAATTATGTCATGTATTTTCAGGTTATATTTCATAAGAATTTATTCTATAGATCTGCTAGCTTACTACAAACAGTATATCAGCCTGTCATTCCTCATTCTTTTCTTCTGGCACATAAAAGCTCTACAGTTCCTATATATTTTGGCAATCACAGGGATGATGTTGAAAAACAGGGAAAAGTATCTTTTCATATGCACACTGCTTTATGCCAGGAGACTTGCCATTTAATATTAGAGAGCTAATTTCATACTTGACACAGATTAGTAGTGCCTTAGACCTAGCATCTCTAGACCCATATTTGTCCATTAAATATCTTTGAACGTTTTGTAATGCAAACTAGCTGGATGATAGTTTCCCAGACATACAGAATTGCTCGTTATGTCAGCATCAGTGTCTGATTTGTGCTTTTGGCTCTAGCAGTAAATGGGCCTGCAATTCCCATTTGTACTAGATGAGTCTTCCTTGAAGGGGGAGAAGAAAATGGAAGGTGCTGGGGTTTTTTTTACTTCCTTTAGTCTTTATTTTTGTTGCCACTAAATAGTAGCTTCTACCTCCAGATAATAACAAGGAAATGCAGGTAATTAAATCAATTTAAGATATCCAGAACTGAAAAGAAAGCTGCCACGAAATCCATTTGCACACCATATGGAAAGAAAAAGAACAAGTGTAATTGGAGAAATTAATAAAACTTGACCACTGGAATCTCTGAGAGAAGACTCTTGAGAAGTGGGTCTGCATAGACCTCAGGAGGCTCAACAGAGCCAAGTAAGGGTCCTGCAAATGGGTCAGGGCAACCCCAGGTATCAACACAGGTGGGGGGTGAAGAGATTGAGAGCAGCCCTGATGAAAAGGATTAGGAGTGCTGGTGGTTGAAAAGCTACAGATGAGCCAGCAATGTGCATTTGCAGCCCCAAAGGCCAACCCCCCCCTGGGCTGCTCTGAAAGCAGCATGGCCAGCAAGGTGAGGGAGGGGATTCTGCACCTCTGCTCTGCTCTGGTGAGACTCCACATGGCATGCTGTGTACAGCACTGGAGCCACCAATACAAGAACATGGATTTCTTGAAGCAGGACCAAAGGAGGGCCGTGAAGATGATTGGGGAGTGAAGTAACTCTCCTTTGAGGAGAGAGATGGGTTTGTTCAGTCTGGAGAAGAGAAGGCTCCAACGAGACCTCATTGTGGCCTTCCAGTACCTAAAGACGGCCTACAGGAAGGCTGGAGAGGGACTTATCACAAGGGTATGAAGTGACAGAACCAGGGAAATGGCTTTAAACTGAAAGAGGGTGAGTTTATGTTAGAGAGTAGGAACAAATTCTTCACTAGGAGAGGGTGGTGACACACTGGAACATGTTGCCCAGAGAAGATGTGGGTGACTCACACCTGGTTCAAAGCCAGACTGGATGGGGCTTTGAACAACCTGATCTAGCTGAAGATGTCCCTGCACATTGCAGGGGGATTGGAACAAGGTAACCTTTAAAAGTCCCTTCCAAGCTGTGCTATGATTCAAAATGCTATGGAAATTCTCTAGGATCTGATGTACTGAACAAAGTAAAATTCTTAGGTTATAGCTTGGTCCTAATTGCATAGGATTTTTTAAATTATGACAATATTATTCAACATGATTAATTTCATTTGAAACAGGGGCCATTTGTAAGTACTTTGAAGTGAGAGGTACTGGATGTGATTTGATAAGCTGGAGCTCAGTGATTTTGGTGTTCCTTTTCAACTGCTAAGATGTTCATCCTCCTCACTGCACACTGGGTGTGCAGGATGGATTCATCCCAGATTGCACAGATAACAGTGGGCAGCCATGAGATCTGCCTCAGTGCACACCTGCAACTGCCAACTCCGTGCCAAAGCTGCAGGCACATTCAGCAGATGGCTGGGAGCTTCTAGGGCATGACAGAACACATGGAGCCATTGTCCACATTGAGACACAGGCAAGTAAAAGAGATTTTCCCTCTTGTACACACACACACGCAGTCTATTTGGGGAAATAAAAAGCAAATTTTAAAAAAATCCAACCCAAATTTGATAGAAAAAATAGAACACTGACACCAGAAATGAAGCTACCACAGGAATTTTATATCAAGGGTTACCCCTAAATAGCACCAAGTTTTATTAATATTTTCAAGTTTGTATTCATAGTCCTCTAAAAGTCTTACTGTTTCTTTCTCTTCTTCAGCTTCACATGCTGTGAAATGTTTTGCTTGATTTGGGAGGGAAGTACACTCTTCTGCTTTTCTATGTTAGATTATGTTAAAGGCTTTTCTGCCTACTAATGAGAGAAGGAGAGGATGAGCTTTCACCAAGAACTTTTCTTTGAAGTTGAAAATCTTTGGTAGAGCCCTCTCATTTCTAAGGACACTATAATCATCTTGATGTGAAGAAAAAAAAAATCTGGCTCTGTACTTATCTTCTCCCACTCTCCCCCTCATTTTCTCTCTCCCCCTCCTTCATGCACATATGCATGTACACACACACACAATCTCTCTCTATGGGGTACAGAAACAGCAACCTACAATGCATGTGGGTTTTTTAACTGCACATTTATATCAACTCAGGTACAGATATTTTTTTAAAAAATGGGTCTTACCTACACATAGCACATGCGCACCAACACTCACACACCATACTTCAAGGACTTTACTTTTATTCTTTTCAGTACATTTTTATGGTTTTGACCTTTATTTTCTGCACACATCCTGTCAAATCTTTTGCAAATGAATTTTATAGACACAAATATTTGCTCTAAAGGAATCTGGAATTATAAACACCCACACTCAAGGAGACTTTACTTTAAACATGACTACTTTGCTATGGAAATACTTGCATTCTTCACTCAGGGAATAAAATCTGCATCTTGTGTGACCGCTTCCAACCAGACAGCACAGCTTCAGTTACAATTATGCACCATAATTCCCTGCGATAGAAGGATAGTGACAATAATCCATTCAAATGCATTCAGATAAATAATTTTAAAGTAAATGCATACTGCTGGAGGATGTTCAGCAAGCAAGCAAGCAAGCAAAAAAAAAAAAAAAAAAAAAAAAAAAAAAAAAGCTCAGTAGCCTAATATGTTATTTCTTGGGAATCTTGGGAATAGTTCTGTCTGCCCTTAGGCTGGTATATTCTTTGGGAGCACTTTAATGCAGTTCCTATAATTAGCGAGTACTTCATAATCACCTTCTAGAGAATGAAATCTCTCTGTAACACTCGGGTGTGCTTTGAAGGCATCGAAGCATTCATGGTTCATCAGCAGACGAAAGATTGCTGTGCAGGACGGGGTGGGGGGCTTTAAAACGTTGCCAGGAGGCATCAACATCGTTTCACTGTCGGAGACTACATCTCTCCTCTTTGAGAAATCCTAGTGAAATCCTGGTCTCACTGAAGCCTCTGGGCATTTTGACAGCTGCTCCCCCAGCAATTCAGCTCGGGGAACGGCTTCATTTGCATTGCGGAGCGGTGGGGGAGAAGGATGTGGGGGCAGAGTCAGGTGCTCCTTTCCTTACCTGCATAAGGAGGTCACACGTGGGCTATGTCCCTGGGGAGGCAGCTGCCAGCTCTCTCCCAGCCATTTCCCTTGTGCCCTCCGGCCACTCCTGTTCTGCCCCTCTCCTGCTCACACCCCGGGGCTCTCGTGTCTACAGGCGAAATGTGTTCCTTCAAGTCAGATTAACTGCCTGCGATAGCGTGGAAAGATTACCATGTGGTTTTTAACTCTTTGAGTGTCCTGGGACAAACCCTGTCTATGGGAGCTCCCCCTCCGGCTGCCACTGCTCCTCGCCACTGCATATTCTGTTGAATTGGCATGCCAAGAGATGTGAAAATCATGTCTGAATATCAAGCTGATATACTGTCATGCTTGGTAATTATTCTGTCAAGTGTCTTATGGGAGAGCAGAAACAGCTGTGTAAAACCAGCCAAGGACTGCTGTTCTTGTAAATATCTTTGAGCATGTTGTTCAGTAATTGCATAGCTGGAGAAAGGACCAGAGTTTATATGACATATTTCATTCTGAGTGTAGAATTGGCCTGGTGAAGGAAATGTCTAGAAAAGAAATTGCACAAAATTTTACTTCTGATGCTGCTTGTCGGGTGCCTGAGAACTTAAAAAGAATAGACTAAAAAAAAAGAATTCTAAAATTCTTTTAATGCCATTTATTCCCTTGGATGTTGTTGTTTGGTGTGTTTGTTTGTTTGTTTGTTTGTTTGTTTGTTTTTTCTCTGCAAACTTGAATTTCATAAGAGAGGGTAGCACATTTACAGAATGCATTAGTTGATTACAGATCCATCCCTGGACCAAACAGATCCCTGTACCTCCTCATGTCAATAAGCACTCCAAAAAATTTTCCTATTTCTCATTTTGAACCAAAGAAGGCTTTTATGACATTTCATGTTAAAATGTTTTACCTAAATTTCTCAGAACTGATCTACAGGATTAGAATTTAGACTGCTGATGAGTATTCTGTATTATTTAGACAGTGATAGTGCTCTATGTCTCAAAAAAAACCAGAGCAAAAAACTTATAACTAATGTCTCTCTGGTAATCTGATTAGACCAAGCCTTCGCTTTATGTGTAAATATAACACAGGTCTTTGATTTCCTGTAGAATTTCTAATGCACTCATGTTAGTGTGGTTCCACAATTACTGGAATACTTGGAGAGAAAAGTTGAAGACAACTGATCAAATACTAAGGCAGTATTTTTGAGACATTCAATTAAAATGTTTAAGGGGTCTATGTTTTTCAAATACCTGAAATCAGCTACTTAATAGGGTGATTTGTTCATTGTTGGAAGTTGAGGGGAAGAGCATTTGTAAGACTAACTTCTCTTGCAAGGATAAGTTAGATTAATGGTTTACAAAATGTTCTGGATAGTGTAGCCCTTTTACCTCCAGGGTTTTGTGTAGGCAGGCATGTGAGAAGCACTGCAGGGTTGGCATGCACTGCTTATTTAGATTCATACCTGCAAAGCCGGTAGTGATTTCATGCCATCAGAATGAATTTGGAGCAGAATTCATTCCTTTTTCTGAGAGATAATTTATGACAAACCCTCCTGGTGCAAGTTAGACTTGTTCTTTCTTTAACCTTCACACCTTTTGAACAATATGCCTCTGAGGAGGATGACATAAGGACATCGAAGGACTTTGGTCAAAGCATAAGACCACATTCCTAAGTCCTGGATTCTTTATAAACAGTACAGACATCCTGTAGGATGGCCTTGAGCTTGTAATCTAATTTTTTATGTGTCTTAAATATTTTTTTCTGAAATTGTAAAATCTGCCCATCTCCCAAATAGGTAGCTGACATTAAAACTTATTTTTACACTAGGACATGACATATAGTATGGACAAGAAGTGGCTGGGAGTTTCACTTCATCTCTGCTTCTATCACACATTCAAATTATCAGTTCCTAGGGTGTAAGCTGAGGTGAACCCAGCTCTGGGAGCTGCCAAGCCACATATTCCATTAACTGAGGTGACAGTAGAGAGAATTGAAAATCTCCCATGAAAGCCCAGACAATTAAATCATACTATAGAGCAAAGTAGGTGTAGATGCACATGCACACATACATATACATACGTACGTATCTATGCACAGATATCAGTCAATTAACCTAAATCATTCTGTGATTCTATAATATAAAATTAAGGCAGAATTGTTTTAGCTATGGGTTAAAATGTCTATGTAAATCAGATATTTCCCTTTGCAATCTCAGCCAGTCAGAAAAGGTATATGGAGTTTATTGTCTTAACTACAGTAGGAGTAAAGAGCAGCCAGCTCTTTCCTTGCCCTCCATTTTCAGGACTGCTTTTCCAGAGTTCTTGCAATAAGAAGGTCTGACTTTCCACTCCAGTTGAAGGTGACTATGCTTTTCTTACCGTCTGTTTCCTTCTTTCACAGCTTTCAAGAGGTGCAAGGACCATGAGCCTTTGTTGTGGACAGTGCTTGCCATGTGATGAATTGCCTGGGGCAGCAAGTTCTAGAAAGTCCCATTTTCTCTCCCTACAAAGGGCTGTCATTATCTCTTCTGCTCAGCCATGAATGTGTCTTGCACGTGTGGCAGGGAGTAACACAGTCTCTAGCTGAATGGCAATGAAATTGTCTCCAGAGGAGAATTTGCCCATCCTTAATAGACTATAATATCTTGTCATGTTCTGTAACAATAAGCTTGACACAAGCATCAAAAATTCATTAAAATGTACTCTTTACCCTTTCAAAAAGAAGGCTCAAACAGGATGGGCAGCCATTAAAGAAGCCATGCCACACTGTAGGATCAGCCTCTGAATATATGTCATCTGGATTCATTAAATTCCACTCAATTTTGTAAAACTTCCCCTTGTAACTGAGGAAGAAACATGTTCCCTGGTTTTTTCCTACTAGAATAAATGCAGTGTATTAAGACACACCAGGTAAGTCTGAGCAAAGCCTGTTTGCAGTTCTCATTTCAACTGCATATTATGCACTTGCATTGTAATATATTCAAACTGACAGCTTCATTATGGAGAATTAATCTAAATTATGTCTAGACATATATTTGCAAAAACAAGCATCAGAGAGGCTGTTTGGTGTCTGACTGTTCAGAGCAATTAAACAAGAAAATCCCAGGCTTAAACCTTACAAATAAATGGTTAAATTGATAAACAAAGAAATAAACGAGTTTAGGTTCTACTTCAGGAGCAATTCCAAAACCTTCTCCCTATAATTTTATTAGTTTACACATTCCTTCACCAGTTTATCATTTTAATTATCATCCCCTCTGCTGTAGGGAGGCAACCTTGTTCTAATGCTACCACAGAAGCCCACACAACAAGAGTGTAGGGAAGTCACAGCAAACCATAGGAAGCATTACATGATTCCTGCTCCTGTGCAGTAAAAGTGCCTGGATATGCCTGTATTTTGAAAGAATATTGTGAATCTCATATGGCTATTCTATACCACATGAGAGGCTCAGCTATCATTTCAACATTTGTGAAGTTGCAGACATAAATTTAGCACTGCTCCACCAGTAGTGGTGATAGGGGGAAAGGAGACCTGTACCTCACAATATAATTATTATTTGTAAAGACAAAGACTTTAGGACTTTCCATCTGGAGATAACAATTTTATTACCCAGCTGTAAAAAAGTCACAACACTACCAGTGGATCATACAATTAATAGTAAGTTTAAAGTCTCACTGTATACAGTACTTCAGACTGAACTCATTGCAAGCTAAAAGCTTGCAACTGCAGGGCAAGGGACAGCATACGAGAGGTTGGTGTTTCACTGTAGCTGGGGCAGAATCACATGCTGGACAGGAGAAATGTGAGACTTGAGCCAGCTTCAGCACCAGGACTCTGTATTTACAACAGTAAATTCAACTCCTTGACATGCCTTTTTTCTCCATGGAGAAGCAGGAAAAACTAGCATGGGCACAGCCCTCAGCAACACGTCCTAACAGCTTCCAGCCTGGAGAAGGCTTTCACTCGTCTGACTCAGAGGGAAGGCAGAGCTACCGTCTGTGTAAATGTGCCTGCAGATACAGCAGGTGGGAAGGGTGCAGGGCAAGTATTGTACGCGTCCTACAGAAATGGGAATGAGGTAGCAACGATGGCAACACGGGAAGGTCAAATGAATTTCTTAAGATTGTCCAAAGGGCCTGTGCCGAACACAGTGTTTGAACCCCAGCACTATTGCTGCTACCTTTAGTAAGTGCTTTAAGTGCTCTGCCAAAAGTGTTTAACAGCTATTTAGAAAGCAGAAGCAGAGAAGTGGGCATATGGCATTAGTTACCCACTGCTAGGTTAGCCACTGCTGGGTTGCCTTTCTGGTCCCTGCTGTTAAGGGAGGCCAAGGAAAGACTGCAGAGGTTTCAAAGGGAGCCACAAAGCTGGATTGTGGGCTGCCAAGTAGACTGTGGGAGGGGAGACATAAAGACCACAATTTATTCAAAGAAAGGAAACTTGAAGTGGTTTGGGTGTTTTGTACAAGTGTTAGCACACAGGATGGATATCTGAGAGCAGAGAGCTTTTAAACTTTTACTGAGAAAGACTGTCAAGATCCCATCACTGATAAATGTCCTTTGGTGGAAGAAACTCCAAATCACAGACTGCAATCAGTAGTGAGTACCTCACATGATTGCCTTCAGGCTATGAAAGAATTCCTTCTCCCTGCATCCAAGATATATTTTGATTATTTCACTATCCACCTACCACTTTCTGAAGTGTCAGAACCTGGTCACCAGTTGGAAACGGGACAATTACAACGTAGACCACTGGCGGAAGGCACAAAACATTCTCAGCAATCTGCTTTGCGTACCTTCCCCTGGTGCTCAGGGTCATGGGAATAACCAGATTTGGGGTGGGAAAAGCATTTTTTCTCTTAAAGATAGTCAAGCAGGATCTTAAGAGGTTGTGTTTTTTTGTTTTGTTTTTTTTTTTTTTTTTTTTTTTGTTTTTTTTCCCTTTATCTTTAGCAAGGATTGTAGCAAGCTAGAATTCTTCATTGTCAGGGGTCTTCAGAGTTCAGTACTTGGTTGTTTGGTTTTTGCACCTGGTACAGAGCTTTTTCTCCAAAAATCTGAAACACTTATTATAGCCAACATTTAGTATGACTGTAGTCTTTGGGTCATGCAGGAGTTCGAAAAATTCTCTTGGGCCATTAAGAGACTATCACTACCCAAGCAAACTTTTGAAACAAAGTTACACAAAGTCCTTCTCGGTAATTAGCCTACTCCGACAATGCCCAAACTCTTCATGCTATTTCCCTGGCAGAGATGAGCAACTTGAAGCCCATCTCATTTCTGTTCCCTCTCAGAATCAAGAAAATTGAACTCGTTCTGCTCAACTCCATTTAATAACTTAATCTAGCTGGAATTCCAAGAATATCCCAATGTGAGCACACTGCATTCAAAATGTAATTTAAAACATAGCTGGATGAGGAAAACACCTTTATGTTTCTGGTAGAGGGTTAAAATGTCCAATTGAGTTGAGATCAGTTGACACAGGTTCAATTGTCCTTTCTTTGCCTGGGGGAATTTAAACTTCAGAGGAAGAAATCTTTGCTTCTGGCACTCCTCTGAGCACTAGTTCAAAGAACAATTTACAACCAGGTAAATGCTACACCAATCATGGTACTGAAGAAAAATTTAATGTCCACTCAGTGTGTTTGAAGGGAGAGCACTGACACAGCCTTTCTAATGTAAATTAAAGCCTAGGAATACTAAGTGAAAGTACTCAGATACCTGTCTGTAAGTAGATTTGGAATACAAGAGTTTTGACCTGGTTGTGGTAGTGCTCCATCAGCTTGTCTTCCCTTCTACTGTTTAACCCCACTGCACTGTGCGAGGAGCTTATCCCATGACTAGCAAACAACTACGAGTTTGTGCATGGTAGCCCTTCTGTGAACTTGAATATTAAAGTTTTCAGAAATTTACAGCTGGATAAGAAAGAAATCGAGAAAGGCTATGCCAGAAGAAGAAACCTAAAATTATGTTCACTTCTATGAGGTGACTATGAGAAATATTCGGGTTTTTACAAAATCTTCTGTCACAAATGAAGTTATTCAGTGAGAAGAAAAAAAAATAAACGAAAACCTTAGGAGTAAGACAAGAATTATTGGCATGTTTCTGTCAGTCACATTTTTAGCTTTTTTTTCTTTAATGGCCTGTATCTAAGTGAGTTGTACGCATAAACTCTGTTTCTCTTTAGCTTTTGAATATACTCCTCGATTTGATGTGATTCAAGAATGAAAGAAACTCTCAAAGGTTTTTACTGTTAGAACATTATTTTGGAGGGGAGCTGAAAGTTGAAAAAATACAAAGAGAGGGGACAGAAAATCTTGATATTGTTCTTTTAAATCAGCCAAGAGATGAATCTCTGTAAAAGGACTGATTTAGTGTTCTGTACTCATTGCTTTTATTTGGCTTTCTCTTCCTTTCTGCAGCTAATACCCAGAGTTTCTGAAGGTCTGAGCCTGACTCACAGGCCCCTCCAATAGCTGTCTGTTCTTGTGACCCTTGCAGGAATTTCACAGGAACAATATATCCAAAGGTTGTCAAATTTGGTTCAGATCAGCCAACAAGTTCTGTGACTACTGAAGGGGAAAATATATTCAGGGTGCAGTTCAGACAGAAATAGAAAAGCATGTCAGCCCTGAAGCCATGAACAAACCACCTGATACCAGCCAGAGTTAATGAAAGGAGAAGGAGGGCTCAAGCTACTTTACCCATTCCAACATATTCCGCTTAAAATGGCAGGTTGAAATGCAGGCTAGTAGAAACTGGTTTATTGGTTTTAAATGCTTCAACTTCTCCTTGTGATTCATCAATAGAAGAACGGGCTACAACATGCAGGGAGGTTTGTTTGGCCAGCTGTGAGCCAGAGCAAGTCCACACTCATGTAACCAGTCATCACTTCCTCACTGATAATATAGCCATGCAGAGCTCTCTGTTGTTTTTCTTGGAAAGAGTGGGTAAGGATGGAGGGAACATGTGGATGAAATCTAGTTCCAGGACAGCGAACATCATTTGATTAGCATGTGGAAAGACATGAGAGAGGACCATCTGCAGTGTGCCATCATACATAGAGATCTCTGTGTCCTGGCTGTCTGAATATTACAGACATATTTCAGAGGTTGCAAATTGATAACTAACTTTTGTGTCCAACATTACAGGGTAAGAATCTTACTGAGCATTCATGATGGTCAATGTGCATTCATTTAAAAAGGCACATTTCTTCTTTTTATGCATTTTTTCTGTGCCCTTATGTATTTTAAAAAGAAGAAGAAAGAACTGAAACATCATTTTCTAGGCAATGCAATCTAAATAAGTATAGTAATAATTATGTTTGGTGTCTGCCTCTGTGGTGTAAATATAACCCATCCTACCATGTAATAGAAGTTAATTTTAAACAGTGCACATTTACACAGCTCATGTGAGGTTTGATTCTATTTTCAGTTATTAGCCATGAAAGCTACCACTGTACAAGCTCTCAGTTCAGTGACAACCATTTGGAGGGTAATTGCACGACTTGCATTAGCTCAGTGCCACATGTCAGCTAAGGCATGAAGCCATTGCTCAGGAGTAGCTCTGTGTCTGATTGCAGTGTTCTATTAGACTTCTGCTGAGGAAATTTCTGCTGGCCCTGTTTGTGTTTACACTAATGACTTTATAAGCTGTCAAAGAAGAGAAAAGGAGCATTAAACCACATACAGTTTTCTCATATTTCCTCCACTGGATTCCTCCACACTTAATGAGCTATGTGATTATAACCTACTTATCTGGATATGAAGGGAGCCTACAAGAAAAGATTACAGGGACCTTTTTACAAGTGCAGCACATAGTTACAGGATGAGGGGAAGTGGATTCAAACTAAAAAGAGAGTAGGTTTAGATTAGGTATTAGGAAATAATACTTTACAGTTAAGGTGATGTGACACTAGAACAGGTCGCCCAAAAAAATTGCAGATGCTCCACCCCTGTAAATGTTCAAGGCCAAGGAGGAGAACTGGAACTCAGAGCAACCAAGTCTAATGGAAGGATGGTGGAACTAGGTGATCTTTAAGTCTCTTTCCAACCCAAAGCCTTCTGTGATTCTACACAGAGCAAGTAAGCAAACCCAGAAGACAGATCAGGCTCTGCACAGATGCTTTGCAAAGCTATTTTCTTGTCTGGGAAATCACTGACTCCACCAGAGACCCTCAGTGCTGCAGCAAGAGGTAAGGATTGGCACCAAGTATGAAGAAAGGCGAGTATAAGTGGCAGTATAGCACCTTCATAACTCAATATAATTTAAATCAATTTAACATTTCCCTCCAAACTGATGAAATATTACCTTTGGCACAATGTATGCACACTTCCCTCTGTCTTTGCAGCCAGCCTGCATTCCCACTGATGTTGAATTGACTGCATGTTTGACAGCCATGTCACCTTCTCTGACATCTAAGTAGGCATTTCCTTTGCTCCCTGACCAGCAACTTGACAAGCAGTGCATCAGAAAGATGAAAAGGCAGTGGTTTTATGAGTAAAGGACAAAGAAACGCAATAAAAGCTGTCCCTTTTACTGATCATGAGCCTCTCTGGCAGACTCAGCTTATAATGTTGCAATGCTGAAAGGCTGGAAATTATCAAAAATGAGGAGCCATGCTGCTGATCAGCTGCAAACAGCCCAGGAAGTCAGTGGATACCTTCTGGACTGGCTGGTGGGGCTACTGGGGCTGCTGTGCTGGGGAGGGACAGACACAGAGACATGGGAGGGGGCAGGGAAGGGAAACCCCCATAGCAGCACCAGCATGCTCCAATAAAACCCAAAGCTGTGACGCCTGGGCAGAGGTTTGTTTTTCAGAGAGTGGCACATGGCAGGGTTGTTGATGGTGGTGCCTGGCCGAGTACAAAGAGCTCCTTGTGGGGCTGCTGGTGACTTGTCCTGGAGTGCTGCCACTCCAGCTGTGTTTCCTGGTTTCAGTCACTTGGTCACTCACTCGTAAGTTTACCCTGCCTCTGACCACCGCAATTTTAGCTAGAATTCCAGTACATCAGCTATTAAAAGGAACTGTTTGAGTGAGGGGCATGAGCAGTGGCTTGAGGCTGTTAGGGCCCCCTGCTTCCCATGGGGTCCAGGAGGCACTGTTGGGGTCCCAAAAAGGCCATAGGGCTGCATTCCACATGGGCATGAGTGGGAAGCCCACTGTGTGTCTGGCCTGTTCCAGGGCCAGTGCCAGCTGCCCTGGTGGTGGCATTCTGGTGCCCCCAGCGTCCCCATGGCAAGGACAGGGGGGAGCATGGGATCTGCCAGTGATGGGTGGGGGTAGGAGGAAAAATGGGGAAGCAAATGAGTACTGCCCCATGAACCAGCCTGGGAAATGGTGACCACCTTAAAAACCTGGTCTCTGCTGCTATTGTGAACCAGGAACAGATAGTGGCTAGAATTTGTTAAGGGGCTGAGCTCATGTGGTCCTGCTGCCCTGTCAGGGTCTCTGCAAGGGTTGAATAGGGATACCTGAGCAGCTGCTGTTAACTCATCCCACTACAGCCTTTCACCTGGGGCTAAACAAAGTCAGGTCCTGGGAGCACCTTTCTTGGCCTTACAGATGAGTTACAGCAACTCTGAAGGGCTATCTTGGATGCAGAGGTGTCCAAGACCAGAGGCAAAGCTGCAAAAGGGATCCAGGCACTAATTTTCATCTCTGTCACCTTAACTGAGTCTTCCCAGCAAAATGGAACCTTAAAATTGGTACCCCAAAAGTGGAATGGTTTGCTTTAGTATGGAGCACTCCCAGCTCCTCTTGAACTCATCAAGACTTGACAAAGGGCAACACTCCTGGAAAAGGGCGTCTTGTAAAAAGTTGCCTGACTGTCAGCATCATGTCAGGAAACACTGTCCTGTGTATAGGTCACCTCCACAGGCACAGCTGCTCTGGGCCAGGCTTTACAGTACACAGCACCACACCTCTCTGTGTGCCTAATCTGTGAAGCTGTCATCAGGAACGATGGGCAGGGCAAACAGAATACTCAAATGCATGTAGCAGACTGCTTTCCTGTCCTGCCATATTCTTTTTCCTTGACCTCTCTGTTCATAACTGCAGAAGCTGTCCTGGTTTGCATATTCCTCTGCATACCACATTTGAAGCAAGTCATGCCAGTGTGGTCTCTCACATTTCAAACTTCCAGATGTTCAAGCCTATTCTGCATATCCCGGCTCCCTGAACTCTAGGCAGATGGTCAACCTGATCTGTGACCCACTGGGCAGCTGCAACTGGTGAATGGGGTCTCAGCAGCAGGGTGCAGCTCTGCAGGTGTTTGTGATACGGGGCATTTGGGAGAAAGGAAGAAAGGGAAAGGGGGAGAAAAAGCAGACATCCATCATCTACTTCCCTAGTCTCCTGGTCTGCCTTTGAGACCTGGCTGTTGCCAGCATGACTATATAGGGACTGAGTATGATGATAGAGATACAGCAAGAAGACTCAAGAGAGTCATGAATCTCCCTTCACCCTGTGCATGTGACCTGTTTTACTGGGAGTAGCTCTGGCCTTTAATGGAATCAGGTGGTGAAAACAGACTACAGGGATTTGGAAATGTGTAGTTAAACTAAGCAATTTCTCCCTCTTACATTAAAAATAATTTTGCTATGCTGACCTAAAGGCTAGGTTTCGTTCATTAGATCATTTAATCAGAACTATAGTCCACAGGATAATTAAACTTTAATAGTTAATTAAAACAGCAATGATCTAAGAATAAGTCTATAAGGAAGGCAGGGAATTCAGATACCTTATATTTCCTCTTAGAAGTCATGACTTCTATCACATATAATTACTGTCCCCTGTGGTGTACATGGGAAAGATCTGTTTCTAAATGAGGACATTTTCTATTAAAAACAGCAGGAGAAAAGTTCAGACACCAAGGGCTTAATCTGTAAGGCTGATTTTTGAATGAAATCAGCCCCATTCTGGCCAAGCAGTGGCACAAGTGTTTATTTATGACTGTGTGAATAACTCTCTTGCCTTTAATGCTATCACTTCTCCTAACTCAGGCATGTCCTTCAATACTTTGTTCAAGCGGCCCCAGAACACTCACTGGAGGCTTGTTTAATTGGCAACACACAAACCAAACACCTAGGAATCATGATCTTTAAAATATGCCAGCAGCACACTGATCCCAAGAACTCGGCAGCTCGCTGTTGCTGCAGCAATGACATGACTGGAAAGTGGGCTGTGAAGGAGGTAGGACTTGGGGAGCAGAGCTCTGTGGAGAGTTGAGCACTCATTGGAAGGAAAATATGCTGAGGATGAATTCCATGGGTAAGAGAGTTGACCTGAAGGACTGTTCATGGGACTGGGACAAAATGGGCTGTAGATGTGTGTGGAAAAGGGGTGAATTCATCAGAGGTGGGCTGTGGACTATACCTGGGGTTGGGAGAAAGGTGGTGTGAGGTTGGATGAAAGTCTATGGTGTTACAGTGCTACACAAGTATGAAAGTCCATGCCAAGCTATGGGGAAAGTAAACAGGACTGTACACAAAATTCCCCAGCTAGCAGTGACAGCTGTAAAGAAACATCTGGGGGTTGTTTCTCTTTCCATAAACACTGCCCATTTTTCTTTCTGTTCTCTGCAAGGTGAGATTCTGCACATAGTACGAGCTGACCTAGATCATTTCAGTAACATGGATTAATAATGCAGAATCCCACTGTACATGCAGGTAGTTTCTACAGCCACTTGAGTTTTGCAAACGTAGCTGACATTGTGATCAGAGAATGAGATTGTTGTGGAAACTGCTTCAAGAAGCTCTTGTACTTCAGATGAGGCAATGACCTAAATGCTCTTAAGGGTACAGGGAGCGGCTTGTGCTGTAAACAAGTCTGTCAGTGAAACTGCACTTGAAAACAGACCTAAGGAACCAATACACATTTTTTCTTAAGCAGTCATTGTTTGGTTTTTTATAAATGAATAAATGGAATTTCCTCTTCCTAACAATCATCAGTTTCTCACACTTCAGTTTTCCCTCAGCCCACCTGGCACCAAGGAATGAGAGTCACTATTTGATTCTTCATGTCTCAAGGTGGAGGATGTCTTCACTGTCTGATTCTGGACTTGAGAAAGCAAGTAGAAGATTGCATAGGAAAATGGCTTCAATGAGCATCAGTTTAAACTACTCTCTGCCTTCCCCATTAAAGTAACTTCTTCTTCTGCAGGCAACCTTACTGTCTGGAATCTTGGTGATTTGTCTCCCTCCTTTTTTTTTTTTTTTTTTTGGTTCAGAGGATGTGTGGATAGCTTGTCCAAGCAGCTCCAAGATAGTACCATAATTTTGTTGTTAATTACACATCATTTGTCCAAATACTGAAGAATCTGGGAAGCAGCAAGAATGTTGCATAAATTTCATGTCATTGAATTAATATCTTCAGGTGCACTTTATCTCTTGCTAATTCCTGCCTATAGCAGAAGTGCATTTCAGAGTTCTAAGTACTTCAGCCTCTTTCTGTCTTCTTTTGCTGACATAGAAGGACAAGAGTAAGTACTGCCAGGACACCTGCTTGGGATCACTTAGCTGAAAGCAATCAGCTAACATCATCTGAGTTTTTCAGTCCTGCTGTTGCATGCAGGTGTACTTTGCTTTTGGGCTTTGAGAAGCCAGGCTCACTGGGCAAGTTTTCACAATCATGTTGATATCTACTCCTAGAAGGAGCTGCCTGTCCATGAACTATAGCTGGAGTTATCAGAAATCAGCTAAACTCTAAGCTTGCATGAAAAGTTACCAAAGGTGACAATGACATGTAACCAGATGATCACGCTATTCTCTTGAGAGACAGATTGACCTGAGCTCTGCAGGGCTCCCATTTTGTATTATTATATAAGTGAGCTGGTTTGTGACTACCACTGTAGCTCAGCTTGCATTTTTTTCAGCCTTCATGACCTGGTGGAGGTAGAGGTTACATAGACAGGTGAAACCTGAGTGTGGACGTGGGGGAGAAGAAAGGCTCTGCAGTCACAAGACTGCAGCATCATATGGCAGGGAATGCGTGTGAGAAGCAGGGAGGGTGGTGGCAGGAAAGGGCAAGAGCCGTCATGTTTGTGTTACAGATCTGCATCACTGTACTGTTCAGTATCACAATGACCCCAGCTTTCCTGGGGAAAGCTCCTCCTTTTAAAGAAGCTGGCAGTGTCCTTCATATTCCAGCAATGACTATATTTCAAACAACCCTGTTGAGCTACTGGAATGAACTTCTCACCAGGTAGAGGTCACAAATGTTTGCCTTCTTGCTGAAATACTGGGTCTCTTACACATGCTTATTCAATACATAGGTGTACGTATACACGTAGCTACATCCAGAAACCAAGCAGTGTTTTAGTTTTGTGAGAAAAAGAATTGCAGAGGTTTCGTGAACAGGAAAGAGGTCCCACAGTGTAGGAGTTGTGACTGGACCCTCCCAGAGTCCTGACATTGGCAGATAGCTTGAAAATCATTTTTCCTTGTCTATCCTCCTTTGCCCTTTGATTGCATACTACTAGCTCTCATTATATGCCAGCAAAATCCCTATGGATCCATGCCCAACCAGATAGAAAGATGGAGTGGGGAGGGAGAGATTGGCTCCCTTTCTTATTCTGCAAGTTATCTTTAGTCCATATCACCTGGTTTAGTGCATGCTACATGTGGGCAGGTGCAGTAAAAGGGAACAAATGTGGTAACAAGAAATTGAATGTGAGAGTGGGCAGGGTTTCTTTTTTCTCATCTAAATGTCAGGTATGAGTTCCAGATAAGTAGACAGAATAGCATGGTTCTACAAATTTCATTTCTCAGCCGTTGTAATGTTCTTAATGTAGCAAAACAAAAGTTGTGATAAAAAGGGAGGAGTAAGGGATGCTGAGCCCAGCACTTCAGCAATGCCCTTGAATTCATGTTTTACCTGTTCATCTGTAATTGTAGCTTATCAGAAGAACATCAGAAGCCTCAGGTACAAATAGACAGATCACTGGGCTTGAAAAAATGAAGCCATGGACTCCCAAGGAGTACAAGGCAGGAACCAATGCCATGCTTTCTTGAGAACATAGTGAAATGCATGAAAGTGAGATAAATCCTTAAGTTATGCAGAGGAATGTCTTAGAAACTTCCAGTGCACTTCACTCCTCAACTCAAATATTTATTTCTAAAAGTGGAAAAGAAAGTTATTCTCTGTTTTCGTCCACTCCTCTGGCTTATGGCTACAACACTTGCCAGGATAAGCCCCTAGACCCTGACCCTCAGTTTAATGAAGATAAGCACATTATTGCTCTTGGGGGTCTGGATTTCAGCATGAACTTGGAAATGCACTTTCAAATAGAGCATCTGCTCATCATACAGGAGTACCACTAAAATTACTTCAGTGATTTCTCTTTCATAAGATGCATTGAGATGAGCACATACAATTCTGTGCTTGAGAAATCCAGTCATAAGGTCAAAGTGAGCACTAGTTTTATTTAATCTGGAAAAATCATAAAGGATACGAGTATCAGAAATCCAGGAAAATTCTCACAAAGCATTCAATGTCTCCACTCAGACCACTGGAAGGGAAAATGCATGACAGAAAACAGTACATTTACTACAGATAGCCTTTCAAACCTCCTGCAAATCTGACATGATTCAGAACTGCAGATTTGTGTCTTCTCAACAGGAAAAATATGCATAAAATCTGCAAATTTCTGGAACTCTCTCAAACAATCCTCACTTCTCCATCAAGTGTTTACTTACAGAGATATTGCTCTAGAGATAGACCATTCAGGAAAACAAATCTAAAAAAAAGGAAGTAAATCTTTCACCTGACAAAAAAGTAGTCTTATGATTTGTCATGCTTGATTATCTTGCAGAGATTTTAAGTAATAATCAGTATGTGAAAGACAGAACCTTCACATTTTTGTGCTGTTGATCTCAACATGTAAAGTCCGTACTGTGCAGCAAGATTTCCCAATATCACACTAAGAACTTGTCCCTATGTCTTTAGTGGCATGTATTATTCAAATCATGAAAAGTACACGACCAGACTTGGTTCATCTAAGGACAAGATCTCATTAAATTACTTTCCTTATCAGCCTGGAAATAAGTGATCCATATGAATGCCACAAAACCATACAAAACACTATGTAAATTAATCCTGATTCAGTCTTAATTAACATGGAATTTTGTATTGTATCCTGAAAGGGATTCAGTTAGGAACTGTGATCTGAGCATCCCCTCTTTCCGTAACTGTTCTATAATACTCAGGTTGGAAGCAGAGACTGTGAATAAGTGGAAGCAGATGTCCTTTTGGAAAGGCCTGCAACCATAGAGTAGGGAATTCCTTTCCAAAATTTTAAAATTCACAGACATAATGAGAACTTTACTGGAATATTACTGCATTCAATAATGCTAGAAAATATGTATCTCCACCACCACACTGCAGATTTTCAGGTTGTACTTCAATGCATCACAGAGATGATCTTCCAGATTTAGAGACTTTGTATGTTCAACCCAAACATTTTCAGCTTTAAAGAAGTGCATCTCATACTTTCCTTTGCTGAGATAACCTGGAAAAACGCCCACGGTCATGATACTGCACAACCTATTTAGCTGCAAACTGAGTTTTGCAAAAACGCTGGTTGTCACAAGGTAGCAAGGCTCAGGTTTGAGAAAAGTAATATAGAGAATCATTTTTATCCTGCCTAGAATGACAAAATTCATAGATTTACCAGGAAGGTTTAGAGACAACAGAAATGGTGGCTTGTCTCCAAGGGGCACTGCCTGGGCGGCATTTGTGTCTTTCATGGGGTCAGAGGAGATGTCCTGCAGGTCCCCACCCCCTCCTTCAGATCAAAGTCCTGCTCTGCTCAAAGCTCTGATAAGCAGCAGATTATTTCCAGAACTTTAGATGCCAGGGATATCATCTAAGTGTGGTACTGTACCACTTCTTATTTAATACTGTCATGACCTTTTATATAGTAACTGCATTAAGATATTTAGTTACATAGACAAAAAGTCCAATCTGTACATGCTCAAAGCAATGTTTCCTCTGATTCCTGATAAATGAGTAAGTCTGTTATTCACTCAGATTGGTTTTCCCCCTCTTTTCTGTCCTCTGAGACTTTTAGTTTTTTAGTTTTAAAAATGAAATGGGACGGGTCTTTCAGTTTTACCAAATGTACATATGTTCCTATTGTGGGTTTTTGCCTAGCTGATATTCTAACAAACTGGATGGTTTTTTACGAGCACAAAGAATCTAATCCAATTTTCACAAAAGGCAATGGAAAAAAATCCTTTTGTTTTTCATGAGGCTCGGATTCTGCACTAATTGTGTTTCCTCTCTCAGCCTAGCAGATACATGAATAAAAAGCTGCAGATGTGGTTTTGATTGTCATTAGATGTTCTTTAGATCATGTTATTTATTCCTCTAATGAGCCTAGTTATATTATTAGAACTTCGCTTTATTCCAGATTTTTTTCATTTTGGATACCTTTTCATCTCTATTTTGAAAAAAGAAAAGTTTTTCTCCTGGACAAAAAGGAAGAAGTCTAACTTCTAACACTGTAGAGACACAACAGAGAAAAAAAAAAAAAAAAAAAAAGGAGAAAAAAGAATAGCAGCATGGTGTCAGGGGCAAAATTTTTCTGCTTGTGAAACATGGAAGAAAATTATTTTTTTTCAATACACCATTCCTCTCTCTTGTGTTTAAAATTTAGGTGTCTAGTGTATTATCTATTGTATCTGCTCTTGTCTCTTGGCTGGTCTCCCTGTCTTTCTCTTTTCAGTCAGTCCAAGAAAGAAGCCCTTTCCTTTCCTATTCTTGAGGACAGCATGCAACTCGCTTCTTTCAGAAATATGGGTATGGATGAAGCGATACAGGTCCTGGCATTGCCAATTCCTCACCAATAATTCCAAGCTGAGTTAAAACAGCAGAACCAGATGCAGAAGAGAGCATTTGTAGATACCTTGCTTAGGTCAGCTGTTGCATGCTTGGATCATTGCACTGTCAGAGGGTAGACATAATATGATCCTAAAGAAAGAAGGAAGTAAAGTTATAGGTAACAAAAATCTGGAAAAAATATTCTCTGAAAAACATAAAATTCCAGCAATGGTAGGTTAATTCACAATGACTATTTATGAGGATTGGCAAACAAAAAAACACAATCACAGAGTCACAGATTAGATTGAGTTGGAAGTGACCCACAAAGATTATCAAGTCCCTCTCCTGGTCCTGCACAGCACCATTCCCAGGAATCAACATGTACCCAAGAGCATTGTCCAAACACCTCATGAACACCTCAGGCTGGTGCTGTGACCACTCTCCTGGGGAGCCTGTTCCAGTGCCCAGCCACCCTCTGGGTGAAGAACCTTTCTCTTATATCCAACTTAAACCTCCCCTGACACAACCTCAGGCCATTTTCTAGGGTCCTGTCACTGGTGACCCCAGAGAAGAAATCACTGCCTGCCCCTTCTCTTCCCCTCATGAGGAAGTTGTAACTGCAATTAAGTCTTCTCTCAGTCTCCTCCAGGTTGAACAGACAAAGTGATCTCAGCCAATCCTCCTGTGGCTTCCCCTCAAGGCCCTTCACCATCCTCATGGCCCTCCTTTGGACACCGTGTAACAGCCTAAAGTCTTTCTGACATTGTGACACCCATAACTGCCCCCAGCACTGGAGATGAGGCCACCCCAGCTCAGAGCAGAGCAGGACAATCCCCTCCCTTGCCCAGCTGTGATGCTGTCCCTGATGTCCCCCAGGACAGGGTTGGCCCTCCTGGCTGCCAGGGCACTGCTGGCTCATGTTCAACTTGCCTTGGACCAGGACCCTCAGGTCCCTTCCTACAGCACTGCTCTCCAGCATCTCATTCCCCAGTCTGTCTGTACACCCAGGGTTGTCCCACCTCAGGTGCAGAATCTGACACTTTCCCTTGTTGACCTTCACTTGGCTGGTGGCTGTTCAACCCTCCAATTTATTGAGGTGTCTCTGCAGGGCCTCCCTGCCCCAAGGGAGTCAGCAGCTCCTCCCAGTTTTGTATGATCTGGGACCTTGCTCAGTATCCCTTCCAGTCCTTCATCCAAATGATTTATGAAGATGTTGAAGGGCACAGGGCCGAGGATGAAGCCATGTGGAACCTCACTAGTGAACACTGCCAGTCTGATGTCACCCCATTCACTACAACCCTCTGTGCCCAACCCATGAGCCTGCTGCTCACCCATCTCATGTTGTGTTTATCCAACTACATGCTGGACATTTTGTCCAGAAGGATCCTGAGAGAGACAGTATCAAAAGTTTTACTGAAATCCAAGAAGATTATATTAGCTGGTCTCCCTTGATCACCTGGGTGAGTTACCTTGTCATAAAACTAAATTAAATTAAATTAAGTTTGGTAAGCTGGATTTTACCCTCATGAAACCGTTCTGGCTGTAAACAATGACAGCATTGTCCTCCAGGTGTTTTTCAATTCCCCCCAGATTAATGGCAATGAGTAGTATCTATTTGGCAGTATGTAATTGTATTGTACATTGCACATGTATTTCCTATAATTTTAATTTTAGTAATTTGCTTCATTCTCAGCTGCAGTTTTGAACATTAGCTTGCTGTGAAGTCACTAAAGTAGCATTTTGTTTAAGTTGATATTCTGAAGCTGCAAAACATGAACAGAATCAATAGAATGAATCTGTACATAATATTTTCATTTTCTCCAGCCATTTTCCAGCTTCATGTGCATTTTATACTAAAAACTTCAGTATTCTGAAAGTGGGTGGGCAGAAGTGTGTGCATACCTCTGATAAGTTAGAGAGTTATATATACACCTCAAGTAGCCATTATGGAAAGTCATGAGGAAAGTGTATTTGGAGCTTGGGAAGCAGCAATCTCTTTTGGTCACTTTATTGGACGCCTCTCATGGAAGAATATTGGCAAAATCTGTTAAAATTCCTGGAGAAGTCAAAACAGATTTTTTTGGTTCTGTTTGCCCTCTTTCTGTGGCAAGCACAAAAAGAGTCAAGCTTCTTCTCCAGGCCTGTATTTGAAAAGGGTGATTTGCCATGGAGCCTCCCTGATTAGACTGTGCAAGGAACCCAAGCTGGATATGGTACAGGAATGCATGGGTGGTTGGATGATTACTGCAGTGGTTTCCACTATGGTCTTCATTGTTTCCTCTCGGTTTGCCAAAAAAAAGGGCAATTTTTTATTCAAGCCTCTCTTCCCTTTAAACCCTTCATTGGTTTCCTAATGAACTACATATCACATTCACACTCTCTACTGGCCTGAAAAAACTTCCTGTAGCTCTCCAGACTGCAACTTCAAGTGCCTCTTGTGCTTGTTGAATGTTATGTCACATTCTTCACCTGGGCCTGGGTGACCTCTTTCACCCATCCCTAAGCTGTCCCTAGTGGAAGGGCTCTTGATGTCTTACTCACAGAGGGGTTATGCCCCTCCTTCCACATCTCAGTAAAGTTTGCTTCTATTGTGATGAAGCCTAAGTTTATTCAACAATACCTTTAAAATGAATGGAAGCATCAACAAAACATTACTTGCATCATACCCAAGCAATTACCTTTTGAGGTGAAGGCTGTGATTTTCATATTCCCTTAGTCCATAATGACCATGATGGTTGTTCTCATTGTGGCAACACATCTAAATTTAGTGTGCAAATTCTTTGCCCATTAGATTGCTTATTTGCTGTGCCAAGTGCAGTGCACAGTTTAGGCCCTGCATAGTTTGGCTGTGGGTTGGGATTGCTTACAGCTGGGGTGGCATGCTGTTGCTAGCTTGCTGGCCAGGCTTTCTTAAAGGATGCACTCTGTGCTATGCTCTGCTTCCATTTCATTCCTGGGTGCAAATTAGGGTATTGTATTTCACCATTAAACTTACACCAAGTCTGGAAATGGCTCCTTAAAGGCTGCACCTTTGCTTGTGTGAGACCATGGAAGAGGCAGACTCTGAGATATTTCATAGGAACTCCTCATTTTCTGTGCAAAAACTCTTCTGGAAAGTCAATTTCCAGAGAAAGAAATGAATGCCAGAGCTCCTTTTCCTTTCTCCTTGAAATGGCAAACCTGCAGATTAGCATGTAACCAGCTCTGTTTCCTCCAGTGTTTGAATGGAAAGGTCTAGTGTCTGAAAAGCTGAAAGTAAGCTCTGTTTTGTTGTGAGAGCAGGGTAAGTAAGTATTGCTGGTGATGAGCATGCATCTAGATCATCTTAAAAAGAAAGAGAGACAAGCAGTGTAGTATATAAACATTTGTTAAGAGGTTAGCAATAGCATTACTGATAAATTCTGACTGATTTACTTAGTACAGCCACAAAATTTTCATTGCATTCTTTAATTTGATATCAAATAACACTAGGCTTATGTTGCATATAGGACACTATTTAGTGACTTTTCTGGCTTAGTCAGTTGAAAAATCCCCAACATTTAAGACCCAATAAAATGAAGGTACAGTTTAATCCAATTAATTTAAAAGCAAATCCAGGTAATATTTGTTGAAAAATTTCAAAGTTAAAACATTTGAACTTTAATAAGTACATTCCTTTATTTTTTGCCTTGCTGAAACAATTTCAAGAACTTGCTAGGGATTTCCACGCAATTTTCCTAATCCAACACCCCCTTTTTTGCAGAATAAGATGCACAGATAGAAGTGTTTCCTATTCTTTACATATTTAGAAAGGTGTAAGCAAAAATTTATATCTGTCAGTAGGTCTGGGAATTCTTGTCCTTCCAGAAGTGTTGTCTTCAGAGACATGACTTGTCATTTGTGGCAAGAGCTGCAAAAAACATGAGATGAGCCCCACAGATACTGATAATATTTTCTACAGCTTTGACTGGCTGGTGCCAAGCAGCTGTTTGCTGAGATGCACAAGCCTTATCCAAGTCTCTTCGTCTCCAGTCTCCCCTGGACTTGTCTCAGATGATTCCACTGTCTGTCCTTCCTGCCCTCCTTTGTCTCTTTCCTTTGCTTTGTCTTCTCCTCTCACTTATCGCACTCCTGTCCCCCACCCCCAGTGAAACCATAGTGTTTGCTGGTGTGGATCTCTGTTTTATCACCTTTTTCTGGTTTTTGTTTGTTTTGACTGTAAGCAATTCAGGGCAAGACTGTCTTCTCCTTATCTACACAATGCCTAGGACAGTAGACCTCCACTCCCAGTTTAATCTTAACAGCATGAAAAAAAAGTATGTTAATAGAATGGAAACAGATTTTTACCCATCTAGATAGGAAATGGTAAAAAACATGCTCTTTGCCCCAGAAGTTCTCATAATATAAAGCAAAATAATTCTCTCTTCCTATGCTGATTTGCTTACATGCCAATTTTACTTTAAGTATGTTTTGTCTTTTTATCTTCCTCTGGCAGTCTTATGTGGCTCTGCATAGCAATCTTCCTAGCACAATAATTTCTCACTCATATTTTTCTTCCCTTTCTTCTGCAAACCAAATTCAAATTCCTCAATCTCCATATGCAGAGTCTTCTATAAATTCTTTCTTCTATCCTGCTCTGCAAACCTAATCAACAGCAAAGTCCTGCAAGAAGTCAGCACATGGAAAAGCTGGGGTAGGCTCCTTCACTGCAATTTCATTCTAAGTAGTGAGGAAACCAAGGTGATAGAGGTATTCAGTGTTCCCTTATCTCCTGTGAGGTAGTCTCTCACATAGCTGTTTGCCAGCCTTCCTCTGACTCACCCAGCAAAGCTGGGATTGGAACAAAATGAAAGGAGCATAGTTTCCAAATTTTAGGCATGATGTCCTACACCTAGTTCCAAATCTGCACTTAAAGGGATTGCTTATATCCTTCCTCCTCGGTCCACAAAGTCTCTTACATAAAATGTTTTCTTAGGTCACTCAAAAATCATTTAATGATGACTCAGTGGTCCATAATCTTTAATGAGCTTTCGGCATTTGTCAGTGACTGCTTGGAAATTTCATGAGTGCAAGTGTAAGTCGCACTGCTTAAGCGTGTGAGGGAAAATATTTCTTCAGTGTTCATCATTTATAGCTCAGCAAAGATCAAGCATGAAAATAGTACATTCTCAATTAGCTGCTGGTCTGGATGGTACTGGGAAGCTGTAAATAAAACCTGTCTGTGTTTTGCTGGACTGTGAATAGGCTGCTTTGAGGAATGCCTTGAGCTGGCTGTCTGTGACAGGCTGCTGTCAGCTGTTGGCAGTTACCTCATGGTTTGGGTTTGGTTTTCTTCTCCTTTTAAATCAGCTTGTAATAAAATTTAAGTTAACCTTAAACCGAGGTCAGTTTGAGGCTAGGTGGGTGATATATATGTGCCTGATGCTAAAAGTATCTAAAGGGTTCTGATTACTTTAACTCCTGTCAGTCTAGTTACAGACCTTAATATAAGATAGAAAGTATTCTAGTCCCACAAATCTCTAGTCTTCCTAGCAATAGGATAAGAATAGGCTTCTTGGTTATGTTTTTAGATCTTGGAACATTTTTTTATTTTTGGTATTAGTGATCAACACATAGTGTCCATTTGCCTCCTGAAGTGGAACAACCAGAGCTGAATGCAAACATAAATGAAGCATTGCTGTAGACTAAAAGCTCCTGGACAAGGAAACTTTCTGCCCTTACAGGAAAAAAAAAAAAAAAAAAAAAAAAAAAAAAGAGAGAGAGAGAGAGAGAAGGGGAAAAAAGAAAGTTGTCTGACTTTCCTACATGTTTCTAAGGTCCACTTTTACAGAAGAGTCAAAAACCACCTGCAAGTTTTTGGATGATGTAAACTGCTTCAGTGAGGACTGTGGTATAACTGATTTTCTCAAACTTTATCAAAACTTATTCTCCTAAGGTTTATTGGAGTGGGGTTGTTCTGATGAGAAGTCTTTTACTGAGCATTAAAAAAAAGTTGATATCAAAATTGTTCATGAGTGTCAGTTGATTTAATTAGACTTCTACTTTAGAAAGGCATTAAAAGAATGTTTTTAAATTACTCAAGTACCCACTTCTGTCAAAATATTTTTCTGGTTAAAAAAATTAGCTTGGTTTACAACAAAAATACTTGGTCTTTATAAAATGGTTAGAAGTAAAGTTTGTTTAAAAATTACATTCATAGAATATTTAGATTTACCAAATCAAAACCTTTTTCGAACCTCACAAAAATAGTTACATATTCGGCTTTTCTCTGAGCAAATTTATTCAAATCTAGAATGTTCTTGTAGAAGCATTGAGTGAAATAATGGCTTCTTAGGTGACATAATTTCATTTTGCAGATCTGCCAAATCTATTCGTCTATCCCCATGAAGTGGTCAGGTGTTAATCAACATTACCCTATTAACTATGGAGTTCTCTGTTTTAATTGCCTGGGGATGGTATTGTTTGCACAGGTGCCCTAGCTGGGAACTGAATTAATATCCATTTTCTTTGGCTAAAAGGCTTGTTTTTCATGTCTTGTCTCTCTTTTTGCAAACATAAATGTGGAATCTCTTATGGAGATTGCATTTACAATTAACTGTTTCCACACTACAGGCTTTCTCTCCTGCTGATGCTGCTTCATTAGCATGTAGATACATTTTCATGCCTTCACCTAAAGGCCTGATCCTTTCCTCACTGAAATGATTAAATGCCTTGCCATTAATATCAGTGGAAGCAGTTTCTGGCCTTACATCAGTAGTCCTCTTCTCCTGAAAAAGTTGTGGGCTTTCCCAAAATTAGTGATGAGACAGCAGATCACTCTAAATTAAACACAACATTTAGATGTGCAGCTTTCCCTAGTTCCTAGTTCCTGGAGTTTTCAATTGAGTGTCCTCTCTCAGTTGACAATACTCAGTCTGTCATACTCCCCATATGTCCCTTTCACTTGAATTTGGATGCAGAATTCCAAAGTGGAAATGTTTCCTGTCAGATTACCTGGCTATCTAACAGTATGCCACTGCTTAATACACTAGTTTGTTTAACTTTCCTGCGAGCTAAAAGGTCTCAAAAACAAACCCTATTTTTCTTATTTGGAATCTTTGTTTCTAGTTTCCATTTCTGTAACTCTTCATGAAACAGCAAATCAAGAGAAGTCAGCCTTGTATTTAGCTTTGAAGGTGGAAAGGCTGATTTGCTCTATAGGACACATGCAGACTCTACAATTTATCCTCTCCCCAGTGAACTTGGGAGGGATTCCTAAATGAGCTAGGTCTTTTATTAGAAAATTATGCCAATTTTCCCTGACACAGAGCCCAATTAAACCAAGTGTGAAGCTTCCTGGGGTTTCAGTGAGATTTGGCTTGAACTGTAAAGGGAGCCCAGTTCCACAAAGCAAATATTGGCTATCTTTTCCAGGATATTTGGTCTTGCTTCCAAACAAAATGAAGTTTACTTGAGTCTACTACCAGGCATGGAGACATACTCTAACCAGCTCCGTACAGGGTAATTTTTGTTATTTATTTTTAATTCCTAGCAGTCTTACAGATTATTTAAAGCAGTGAAGTGAAAATAATGTTATGGCAATAAAATGACCCATTACTCTGTTCAAGCACACCTTTTCCAAAGAAATGGCTGCTTTCTGCTGCAGCAGGCAGAGCCTCCATCCAAGAACACCATGCGGGAAGCCTTACATGCAAGGGCATTTGGTATAAAAATTACTCTTCTGCCCACACCTGCTTAATTTTATCTCTAGTTTTGTGTAGCTCCCTTCTGTGAAGGTGATGAAAAAGAGAAGGAAAGAAGCTGTCAGTTTCTTATTTTACAGCATCAGTACCAGATATAAGGCCAGGCTTTGTCCATAAGTCCTCTAGAAATCCACATTATAATGGGAGCTGGGAGACTAGGTATTACATGTGGAAAACTAGGTGTGTAAAGATGGCTGTGGTCTACTCTAAGCAGGCTGTGTATCAATAGGTGGTGAACTGTACGATGATAAAGGCAGAGCAATGATCCTGTGTACTTCACCACCTTGTCAGAGAGCATTTCTCCCACTCTGCTGGTGATGCCTGAGTTTTGGGAGAGGGAGAGAGGGATGGAGGGATGGAGGAACAGAAGCATGGGAGAAGCTTGCAATATAGCATCCAGGCTCCATCAGTCTCCAGTCTCTCTTCTTGCATGGATGCCATTGAATAATTCCTGAATCAAGTGAAACTTTCCTGCTTTAGGACGGGAAGGGAACAAAATGGCTGATCCATGTCTTTCTTACCCTTTGACCAAAGTGAATATGGAAATGGGGGTAGGACACAGCAGACTGGACACATGCGCAGTGGTTGGACAAGCTGATTTTTGGAGGCAGAAATTAAGATAGCCAGCATTTTCTTATCTCTGAATTTTGAAAGATTATTGTGTGCATGCTAACTCCTTCATAAGCTGGTATTTGTAATTGCCTTAAGATACTGCTGTAAGCAGTTTTGGAAATTGCTTCCAAGAGGAGAGTTTTCTGAGATGTTACCAGATATAAAATAAACGAAGGAGAGCTGAATTCCTTGCCTGCTTCTTCACTGCACCATTTCAGTGACACAAGAAGCCACAGGCATGCACAGCTCGTAAGTCCTGCATCCCAGCTGCCACTCCCTCAGCACTTGACTGCTTCTCCCTCCTTCTGTCCCATCCTCCCGCAGCTCAATCCCTCCTGCCTCATTTTGCTTCATAAATTCTTACCTCTCACTTGTCAACAAAGTGTTTTTTACCTCTCATCTGAAGCCCATAATCATAAATTAATAATTGCATGATGACCCCTAGAAGAATAGAAGTATGGTGAAGATGCTTATTATTTAGATGACATAGAGAGTGTTTCCTGTTTATCTTTTTCTGGTTTTATGAAGGATCCTGCTACAAATAAGTGCCTTGGCTGAAGCATCAGCTTTCATAGGATCAGCCTAATTTTACCAGGGCAGGTCCATGTCCTGAAACCTGCAATTACACTTTAATACTCTGGAAACTCTTTTCTTGCTAATAAGACTTTTATTTGCATTGTTATGGTGCAGGCATGTGATGCCATTGCCACAAGATGCTCTGTTGTGATGTTACAGCATAGCAAAGTGACACACTGGTACTTGCAAAGCAATAAAAATTACAACCAAAAATATGACATATGGGAGGATTTAATTTTTTTAGCCAAGACTGGTGAGTCAAAAATAAATCAGCAGTTTAAAACATATCACAAAAAATCTAAACAGAATTTCAACAAAATGTTGTTTATTAATCATTCTTCTATTACTAAGCTGCATCATAATTATGGTTTATATATAGGAAGCTTGCTAATTGCTTTTATATCAAAATCTCTAATTAAATATTTGGCTTAACTAAATCATAGATTTAAAATGACGTGAGAGGACATGATGTGAATAGCTGACTTTTCTGGTAATGGGGAAGATGCCCTGGGAGAGAGGTGTGTAATAGCAGACAGCCTCTCTGCACTGAGTGTGCAAGGAACCTATTTCAGTATAATTCCTCCCTAAAATTCTTCACAGAAGTGGCCTCTTATCCTTGAGGAAATTTTTATTTAGCTATTTCTTACTCTTAAATTGCTTGTTTTTCAGGAGTCAAGCTGCACCCCATAGATTCTCCTTTTCAGCCTGTGTGTAGGGAATCCCTCTGTCACACCAGCTACAGCATGTGCCTTGGGGATTCCCACTTTCTTTGCAATAACTTGATTTGTCTGCTATCAGGGCAAACACCTTTATTTTTAAGCACTAGTTACATCAGGTCTGGGCTATTTCTAGAGCCTCACAAGCAAGGATGAGCCATTTCCTCTCTGGTAATCTAAATGGGCTACTAAATCTAAGATTAGCAGTCTTCCTGCCTTAAATGATATTAGTGTGTCTATCTATAAAATCTTCTATGTTAAAATAAGAATCTACCTGGGAATACAAATCCAAATAATTGAATTTCAATTATTCTGTTAATCATCTTAAGGAAAACATTGTATAAAGTGGTAGGACTTCTTCATTTTTTCAATGAAACAATTCCTTCTAGTTGCACACAATTATTTTAATTTAAAAGTGACTGTATTGCAAGGTGAATTGGCTTGCATATGGGCTGGCACATTAAAAGGATTTCCTTTTAAAACATCTCATGTGTGTCAGATGTTGGAACCAGAGCTTCACAGCTCAGTGGCCAAGCTGCTCGAAACAAATGAATTGGATCACTTAATTGATTCAGAGACAGGCATCAAGACAAAATGTTTTCAGGTTGCTATTTTCAGGATTGCCATGGACTCTGTCAGAGATCAAAATGGTGTATTAGCCATCCAGCTACTGAATTAATGTTCATAAAGATCACCTTGCAATGACAGTGCTTGGAAGATTTAAGCCAAAGTGCACAGGTATGGAAGCAGAGTGTTGTATTGAAAACAGTTATAAATTTATATAAGGTGTATTTCCAGGCAATTCATGGTTTTTGAAAGAAGAATTGTGACAGAATTACCTTGATGTTTGCCATTGTCACCTGTTGTTCATGCACATCCCTGAAGTACTCTAGCAGCCCCTTCTTCCAACTATGGGAAGTGGAACCTCAGTGCCCAACATCACAGCATTGCCATCAGAGTTGGTTTTGCCATTGCATCAGGTGGAAGTAGAATCTTGAGACAGAAGGCATGGACAAAACTGAGATGGATACCTCAGGGATTATTTCTGCTTTTTATTTTGCCCTGTGTTGGACAGTCCTTTCAAGTGTCAACTTCCCTGATCAATAAAGGCATATCATGACAATTAAAAAGTAAACAACATCTTCTAAGACACTAGATTTTAATCTTTTGTAGGAAAAGTTAGAAAAAGACAATGTAATTTGCTGGAGAGTGAGTCAGCATCATTTCCTGGCCAAATTCTATTTAGGGTTATTAGTTTCCTTTCGTCTTTGTATTCCTCTGCATTTTCAGAGACACTGTAGTTTACATTCAAACACAAAGCACTGTGGCATGCTGTTAAAGGTCTGTTTCTTCACTGCACAGGTGACTATGCTGAGGTTGTGGGAAGAGTAATTCTTAACTGTTTAGTCCTAACACTCTGCTTCTGGGGCTAGACTTTAGATTAAAAGTTGCTGTATGAATATAGATTGCAATAAATATGTATTATCCTTTATTGACTTTATTATTTTATGTTTATTTACTCCTACTATGAATTAATATTTTGAAATATTTTGTGACGTCGAATATCTTTTCATTCTGGCTCTGAACACAAACTAAACTTAGTGACATCCAGCAAGATCTCAGCTGTGAGCTTTGGTCTAAATCTAAGTATTTTAGATCTTTCAAGCAGTGTTGACATGACTGAAGGGTAGAACTGCTGAGGTATCTCCAAGTCACCAGCCCTATAGAGTCATATTGAATTGGCAGAATAATAGTATTTATTGAGGTCATCAAATTAGGGGTGGTAGCATGAGTTTGTATAAACATCCTAGAACTTCAATCAAAAGTCTGACAAACAGGAACATGCTAATTGGTAATAAAACCAATTGTATTTATAAAGAAAAAACCTCAACCTCTCTTTACATATAAAGCATAAGAAGATGGTCTTCATGATCTGATGACAGACTGCCCTTGAATTCCTACATCATAAACTAAAAATGGCAACTAATATACCTCCAAAGGGATGAGCCTCTCCTCTGAAATGCGCTGAATATACACCAGCTACGTTTGAGTCACTCAGTGAAGTACTTACGGAGTCTTAACACACTGCTACAGTACGCTTTAGTCTGGTGTCACATGCACTAATAGCAGGGTAGAGAGACAGAGCTAATCTCACCTTCATGCAGCCAAGGCATAGTCACTGCTTACAGAAGTAGTACCATGGTGTTGTAAGACCTTTTCTGAGATTTCTGCCCCGCAGCATCCCCACTGAAAGACAGGATGGTGGGGCTGAGGGGTGTCCCTGAATCAGCACATCCTTTGGCAGTCCTGAAAGAGCCTTCCCTTACAGATTGCTGCCAGGGAAGATGGTGCCTGCCACCCTGCTGGGCGCCTCCAGGCAGGCTCTCCTCCTCCAGGGTTTCTTGACAGATTGGCTGTAGTCAGCATGAACCCTACATACATTTGGTTTTAGATGTTTACAGGCTCCAGGTTGCTTTGGAAACGTGATTAAATCCCAGTCTGGGTCTGTTTGATTTCATCTGTGTGGTCACCTTTATTAGATGACCAGGATCTCTTTTCCCTTCACGCTCATCTGTTATTTATGTGGGACTGTGGCCAGGCAGCTCAGGCAGACTCTTGCAGCAATGTTATTGACAGGACTTATGCCACAGATTCATCTGTTTTATTTTCCTCAGCAATGCAGCCAAACTAGCATGTTTCCATTCTCTCACAGTGAGCGGATGTCAGCCACACACCTCTGCTTGGGATGGGGGGATAGTGCAGCATTTCCATAGATAACTCAGCTCTGACCATTCCCAGACCAGTTCCTCTGTAAACCTCATGCTCAGATTTTCCATGTGTGGTAGAAACCTGATTTTACTTCAGCCACCTCAGCTGATCAATACACCAACATTAGTTATTACAGATGCAAAGTCATGTGGTGAGAGGTATTGTCTCATCAGACACGTCTGGAACAAATTAAAGAGTTACTGTTCCCAGCTTTGCTTAGCCACAATCACCATCTTATTTAAACTGTAAGAACAGTAACAAGGGCAGTGAGGTGCAGACAAGAAGAACTCATCCCTTTCATTTTGAAAAAGGATCATGTCATTGTCACTTAGACTTGATCCTCATTGTGAACGGAAATATTAAAGGATTAGTGAGTCATTTATACCCAGTTATGCCCCCAAACATTGCGGTGGCTTTCATTGCCGGTCAGGGTCACTGCTCCCATGTTTGTGCAGAGAAGAGGATTGCCCAGTGTGACCACCACACCAAGAGAGGCGTTGGCTGATACTTTATTTTCAATGACTTAACAGGCTAAGGGAATCCTGTTTCTGAAGAGCTTCCTAAAATAACACTGCTTACTTGTTGTGACAGTAAATCCTAGATTAATGTATTGCTCTCCTTTCCACCTTTCCTTCCATTTCTTTCTCTTACAAAAATAAAAATATTCTCCTACACCTCAGGTAGGATACTGAGCATAACTGTCTAGAAATGTATCTTTCATCTGGGAACACAGGACATGCAAGAGAAAGCCAAAATCCTAAATTTCATGGAAGCCAATAGGAGCAGTGCTTGAAAACTATTTAATATTAAAAAAAATATTCTGAAGCTAGACATGGTGTAATTTTTTAGAACATCAGAAGCTGAGATTGAGTAACATCACAAACTCAATTGTTTTATGCTACATTCTTGAATGCAGTCTAGTGTCAGAGATCTGGGGAAGTTTTACCTACTATTTTGATTGCTGAGCATTGAGACATGGCAGACTGCCATTCCAATCTACCAGTTTCAAAAGCAGGGGCAGTGCAGGCCATGTCACACAGCTTGTGATCCTGTAAGGCACTTTCTTCAGCTGTAGTAGGATTTGGATGGCTACAAGTCCCTGTTTACAGATGATCGAGCAAAAATGTTGCTTTTGGCAAGAATCTGACTTAAATGATCTCATTGCACCCCTAAGTGACTAGCTGTATACCCAAGCCCTACTCAACAGTGTACATACACAAAGTTATTCTATCATAACTACACTCTGGGAAACTGAGCACCCCATGAGGGGGAAAATGACTGCACCTCACACTCACACTTTCCAGTTCATATGTAAATAACCTGACTCCCTAATTTCCTCCCTTATTAAGCTGCTCAAGAGAGTGGTGGAGAGGCCTCACCCCATGATCCTGCTGTGCCTGGCAGGTGCCTTTAGATGTTTCATGGGGTCTGTAAATCCAGTACATGCCCTGATGTGGCCAGATCACTGAAGCAAAGCAACTGCTGGGGAAAATGTATCACTATGGGCATTGCCAGAAGGAATCTCAGCATCCAGGAAGAGTCCATCCAGGAGAAGAAAGTAAGGCTGATAATGGAGTTAATGAGATAAAGCACTTGTGGCTGGTATATAAACAGTCCTTTCTTATCTTTCAATGATGTTTCTTAAAAGAGGAATTCAGATTTTGAATACAGGTTTTAAATTTGTCTGTTATTACCTAGCAGTAATTAATTACCTAGTCTTCTTTCAGCTGTATAATACATCAATAAAGATTCATTTAGGGTCTTGAAGACCAAAATCCTTTGGAAACCAAAAAAGTATCTGCTTCAGCTGTGGTTCAAAAAAATCTCTCCTCTTTATTTCTGCCTCTGAGTTTGATGCTTCTCTACTTCCAGGTTGTGTTCATTGCAGTATCATTACTAAATGCTGCTTCTGGATGGACTACACAGCAGGAAGAAATTTTAAACAATGTGATGCCCATCATGGTTTGAGGATTTGATCAGTGCAAGAAAAATTTAAGAAAATTCTCATTGCTGGGACAGGGAGATATCCAAGCGCACTCAAACACTTGTTGGTCTTAGTATCCATGATGAATTTCGCATTTCATACTTCTGCCAGTGGACAGCAAGGTGGTGTGACCATGTTGTGTAGGAGCCTGCTAATAGCTGTCATTGGCACAGAAACTGATGCCCCATTACCCAACAAGATTTTGGTGTCACAAGCCCCAAAGGGTTTAGCAGGAGTTCAAAGTCCTTGTTTAGGTACTCAGACTCCCCTTGCTCTGTATGGAGGAGGTCAAGTAACTCAGGAAAAAAGCTGGAGAAGAGAAGGGATGCAGGGTGGCAATTTGGGACTATGGAAGTCAGGGTGTACCTCAGTGTTCCCAGCTTCTTTCCCTGGTTGTCCTTCCACCTTGCTCCTTCATTGTGGGACCAAATAGTGGTGTGAGCTGCATCCTGCCAGGAGGAGAGCCTTTCACCCCCTGCCTCTTTGAGGGGCAGCTGGGGACTGAAGGTGGCTGCCTCCAGAGTGCTCTGGCTGCACACCATCCTGCTTTCAACAGGCAGAGCAGGATCTTCCTCTGAACTGCTTTTTTAAAGGAGCTAACTGAAGATTATGAGTTATGCTCCGATTATGTATCCTTTGATTCAGAGAGGATTAATCTCCACCTGTGTGGAGGTCAGCAAGCGGTCAGATCCATGCTGTATTCAATGTTCTCTAAGCAAGCAGTCAGGATGACTCCATCATGTGACAGAGGGAAGAAAGGGAGCATGTGGATCTCTTGAATTCCCAGTCGTGGCCCCCTGAACACAACGTAGGAATGAGTGTACAGGTCCACCTGGTCAGAGGTCAGGTGAATCCAAGGGACAACAAATCGAGGCATGGTTGGGGGGTACCTTTGCTGTTAAATTGCAGCAGGAGAAATCTCCTCTCCTGCTGGTGACTCCAGATATCAAGATGCTGGAGGAACAGTAGTGAGGCCAGGGTGGCAGATGCACCCAGAAAGGAAAGAGAGAATAATCTGCATAATCTGGGCTTCCAACCAGGCATTAAGTCCAAACTTCTTCACTGGAAGCATAAAAGCTTCTAGAGATTTTTCTTTTTCAGGAAACAGAATTTCTGATACTTCAAGAACTTTAATGTTATGATACATAAAGTGCCTCTGGATATCTTCGAGATCTTGTCACAGCCATGCAGAACTTACATCTCTAACAGTGGAATTAGGAGAAATTCAGGAACCTCCATCATTCCATAACCATTTTATACTATTCTGAAATTTTAACGTTCTATGGGAGTAAAAAAAGGTGATGCAAGAATCAGACTTGAATTCCCTGACATTATTATTCCTACCATCACTGAAACACCAGAGGAAGCCAGATAAAGATCTCATAAAAACCCTTTGGGGATAAAGAGTAATACTTAAAATTGTGGCATGTAAAGTCACACTGCCATTCACATTTTGCTTGAACTTGACTGGTCTTTTATTATTATTTTATGTATTTTCCTTTTTTTTTTTAATATTTACTTTTGTGTTATCTCGTGGCATTTTTTATATTGCTATTATGGCAAGTTTTGTATTCAGCATATTATTCTGTGGCAAGAGGATATGAATGAACTCTGATTCAGCAAGTCAGCAGTACTGCAAGAAAGATTTCAGGGTCAAAGCAATTGGCTGCCATAGACATAAAAGCATTACACTAAAATAGCATTGCAGCATTCACAGAAGGCACAAAAAATCAATTTCTCTTTAGAGACTACAGAAATAATTATGATCTATTTTTACAGTACAAGTGGAATGCAATTTTTTGATGATGTCAGGGTCTTTTAGGTACTTGGTGATGTCATTCCCATAGATGATGTAAATAGAATAAGAACAATTACAGATCTCATCAGTAGTGGCTGGATTTGCAGTTTCATTTCAAATAGATACAAGTCTAAAGTCTGGATTTTTTTAGTGAAATGTCACCTAAACACAAGGACCACACTGACCTGAAGAGCTAAAAAAAAAAAACCTCCCAAGGGAAGTCATGTCTTTTTCATGCTGCTTTTTGTTGTTGTTGTTGTTGTTGTTGTTGTTGTTGTTGTTGTTGTTGTTGTTGTTGTTGTTGTTCTACTCTTTCTTAAAATGAAACAAAGAAAATACAAAAGCAACTTGTCATTTTGGTCCAGAAAGCACTGAGGCAGAAGAAAAGAAACTGCCCAGCATAAGCTTTTTTTTTCTTCCCTAAGTGGCATATTTTGAAGTATTTTCTAACAACTTTGGTTCAACTTTGAGATGGAGGCTTTGGTTGGTTCCTCACACATCTGACCTCATGTGTTCACCTCTGTTGAAGAGGTGATTGCTGCTCAGCCCCTCACAGCCCAACCCCATGGTGCAAGGCAGAAGTGTCCTCTGGATCAGAGCCTGCAGGAAATGCTGGGTTTGCCTTTTCTCAGCCACTTCAGTTCTGAGGATAGTGTTGCAGGGCACTGCCAAAAGAGGCAACTCTTCTTCCCAAGAGCCTTTTTTTCTGCAGGTCAAGTAGGCCAGGAGGGGCCCCAGGGTTTCAAATAAGCTGCTCAGGGGCTGGGCAAGATCTATCTCCTGTTGTGTTTACTTGTTTGCAGGTGAAATAAAACACAGCCAGTCAGTGAGGAATATAATGCTCTAATGCACATTATCATGTCCCTTCTCAGTTTACATCACCAACACCATTCAATCATCTCCTTATTATATACAGCCAGGTGCATGCACTTTCTTTCAATCTATTTAATCATAAGACTACCTCCACAGAGTTTAGGATACAAAAAGCATTTGACCACGCAGAGAATAGAAAAGAACATTTGCATCCCAAGGTGGTATTTTAAAAGTGATTACTGTAAACAAATAAAATCCAGCAAGAGGTGTAATAAAATCTGCAAATGAAAGGGAAACAATTAAAAAATCCCAAAGCTTTTCCATTGTAAAATTGCCAAAAGCATATTTAAGTAACTAAAAAAAGATCTTGTTTAGAAAAAAAAGTAATTTTTTTTTCTATTTTTCCATTTTGAGGAAATTCTCAATGACTTATAAGATGTGAAATTTCTTATTTATGGAACATATTTAAAATAATGCTCAAAAGATGATGATTGCAATTTAGTCTGTTAACAAATGGCTGTTTGACTATTAATGATGCAGTAAAATAATATATGCATTGGTTTGTGTTTTTGGTCTATATGAGCACTTGGTCCTGATTTGCATATCTGCATATGCAAGCAAAACCCCCACTAATATAAAATAGGTTATTAAAGCTTTGTTCAAAAGCACATGCAGATGCTCTTTGCTTTCTCTTTAAGAGATTGTTTCACATCCTAGGTCACCATTTTAACACCTTTTCTGAAGTGATCAGTTACCATTACAGACTTTTTTCAAAGAGGGGAAGTGGCCTCAGCCTCAGCCTATCCCCATCCAATGCCCAGTGCTTGGGCTGACCTGCATGGTCCTGTGGTCAAAGCTGAGCTCTCTGAATGGGATGGAAAGTCACTTCTTACAGGGGGACAATGACAGGAAAATGGGAAGTGCTCTGGGAAGGATTTTCCAGGCTGTTTTCAGGCAGCTAGAACATGCAGCTAGGAGTGATACATGAAAAAACCCTCGGTTTTTGGCCAGTCCCAATGCTTCAGAGAAGGAAGCAACTGCCAGGCTGAACATTATTGTCTGATGATAACAGAGTAGCACATGGAAAGAAAAGATTCCCCATAGCAGCCCATTTGAAGAACAGCTCAATCTCCACTTGGGAGTCATCCAGCTGATGGCCAGGAGCCTGGAGCTCACCAGCTCTTGGTGGCAAACACAGCTGAGGGACTGCGTCCTCCTGCGTTTCCTCAGCTGTAATTTGCGAGTGGCTGGAAGGTGCAGTTCTGTATAGATGTAGTTTGACCTCCGGGTGACAAAGATCAATAAACACACCCTAGCAGGAGATGAAGGATAAAACCTGCCAAACAGCACAAGGAGATTGGCAAATCTCTGAAGTTCATTATATTCAGTAACTCACTATATTGGATTTGCTGTGCATGTTGCAAAAAAGGATTTTGAGAGTGTCTTTCCTAAGGATCTCCTAGTGCTTTCAAGGGCATGGTGGTTATGGATCAGATTAATATATTTCAGAGTTGCCCACCACAAAGAAAGAAATAGAAAAAGCCAAACAAAATGTCTTGACTTTCTTCCAGAATGTTGTATGACTACTCAGAACTATGAATTTGCTTCTCCATGTATAAAATGTTCAGAATAAAATGCTTAGAAAACTAGATGACATATTACAATTTTTCAAAAAGTGTTTATAGTTGTCTTTTTTTAAGGATAAGAACTAGTTTTTTGTACTATGAAGAGTGGTCTGTTGACAGATTTTTAGTTCTGCTACCTAAAAATAGACAAAAAATTTTTCTAAATACCTTTGTGTTCTGAGAATACACGCTATACTTCTCAAATCAGTGAAGGGATGAATACAGTCCTAGCTGGGGGTTGGGAGTGTTTGAGAAGGACAGGGGAGATTTACCTTTCATGTGAGCTCATGGCTATTAATTTTCTATTAATACAAGTCACTACGTAGCCATTGATGAAAAGCAAGAGCTCTAATATCCCACTGCATGGATTACTTTGAAGAAGTGCTGCTAGAAAAGCAGTCACACTGGACTAAGCATGAACATTTTTCTTTTTTCACTGCTTTTAACCCTTTCTGTCAGAGTTCTTTTGCTTAACATGAAAAAATGGAATGTTCCTAAGGACAGAGATAGCAGGAGAGAGACCATTTTGGGTATCTGGTGGATGGAGCAGGGACTGCAGGAATCCAGATGCTGCATTAAGGGATATCTCATAACTTTGTACTAAATATTTGCAGATACAGAGGCTGGATCACAAGCTTCCCTTTTCAAGGTTCTGATTCATCAGACACCAAAGTGATTCCAGTAAGAAGTTTAAGGTAGAGCAAAGAAATGTTGTGTGGTAGACTCATGTAGGCCCTTGACATGAAATTTAGCTTCTTCTGTGTCATTGTGCTGTTAATCAAAATTCTTTTTCCCTGACTCCATATGAGTTAATACTGCTTGCAGGATGAAGAATGCTTGTGCTCAGAGAAGTGGCCAGCAATCTGTACTTTCAGTATTCCTGCTAGATGCCATGAGCATGGGGCATGAGATGATGTGTGCACAAAGGCTTACTCTATCTTAGAGAATATGAAATGAACATTATCCACAATCAGCAGGTTCTTTATGGATAATTTGCCACCTACACACACACTATTAAAGCTCTTGATACACTTGAGTGCTCATCTCTGTTACACCAAGTTATTATTATACAATTTTTCTTGCAAATATGGTATTTTATTGCTGTAATCACTTCCATCTAGGAGGCTGTAGAAGAAGTTTTCATCTCCATTATTGGTGATTTATAGAATCAACTTTGTCCACATCTTGAGCTTTCCTGTGACCTGCTGAAGCACAATTAATGGAAGCTATAACAAGGAAAGTTGACTTCCCTCTCTCTACTAAAGAGGAACCTTTGCAAATAGGGTATATTCAGAAGTTTCATACAAAGTAAAATGGTAACAAGTCCCTGCTCTGTTAGGGAAGGAAACAGGAAGGGGGGGAAAAGCTATTACAGGAAGAGGAAAATGTAGAAGAACAAGAACATATTACAGTAAGAACAGTTGTGGGGAACCTGACCACAATGGAGTAGAGAGGTGGAGAGAGAAGAATTACCATGAAATAAAAATATTTATGCTGTTCAGTAAACCCCTTCTGGCAAGGATTGTTTTTACACAGAGAACACTTTTGGCTTTGTTTTTAAAATCTCAATGCCCTATATGTTAATGAAGAAAAAGCCTGAGATTTTATTCTTGTGTTGAAAACTATATGAGCAAAACCCTGGCAAAAAAAGGCACTGCCCTCTACACAGAAGAGTGCTTACTGCACCATTATTCTGAAGACAGAGGTCAAAATCTAGTTGTCTTGAGGAGTCCTTTGGCCAAAGTGTCTCCTGATGAGATTAGGTCTGGAAATAACACCATGTTCTTTATGGACAGGGAATAAAGAGTGGAATTCAATAAAAATTCCTCTGAGTGTGGTATTTTCCTTCATTTCCTCTTCCACTCTGCTGTAGTGCAGTATCTCTCCTCCTGGCTACAAACTGCAACAAAACTTGTCTGGGGAGAATAAGGTTTATGTACAATGTCTGATTGCAATAAAGCTGGCTGAGCTAGAGAATGAAACTTCACATAAAGCTGTTCACTCACTTTTAAGACTTATCTTTGTTGCTTCAAGCCTGTTGCACCAAAGGGATTTGTACTTCTCTAATTCTGCAGCAAGGGAAGGCTGCAAAATTCATGTGTGGTGTACGATGAGATGTTAAACATTATTACTTTTTAGGTGAAGTCTAGTGTTATAATTATTCACAGCAAGAGGTATGCTCTTGACTGCTGTTAAATCTTTTCTGGATAGATTCCCTCTATGACAGTAAGCTTACTAGTTATGGAAATTTAATGCTTTCCTTTATAACCTTCATAAGTCCTTGCATACTTTTGTTAAGCAGAAAGAACATTTAAGAAGAGTTTTCTGAGTCTTTTTTGTAGCAGGTCCCAGGAGCTCAAAATTTACAGACTTGCTTTCGTCCTTGGAAATATATCTGCATGCTCACACCTTCAGATTGAAGTACAAATATTTTGGCTGTTCTGTTAAAGCCCTTACTTAGCTTTCCTGCTGGGATTTTGCAGCCAGAAAAGAAAGATCTCTGTTTTCTTTTTACTTTCGAAATATTTTGTGTACTTGAGTTGTACTATCTTTTGTTTAGAATTAAGTTTTCTGTTGTTTTGTCTTGAAGTAGTTCAAGGACTGGGTAAGGAAGGTCAGTGTTAGACTTTATAGAACACATGAAGCAAATGCTTGCAAAAATAAGATCCTAAGGTGAGACATTAGGACGTTTGCAGAGAACGTATGATTGCATTTTGTGAGGGTGTTGAACTGCAATTAATAATGCAGAGTGCTTACGATTAAGCAGGAGATAAATCTGTGTTCTGGAAGAAGTCATCAGTTTGCAGCTGAGGTTATAGTACTATTTGTAGGCATAAGTTTTCATGGCTTCATTTATATGTGTGCTAATTACTTGTTCCCACACAGAGGACTTTATTTAGGCCCCTTGTACAAGTGGGATGTGTCACCTGTTTGTATGTACCACCTTTGTTTTGGCTTGGTTTTAGTTTTGGCTTGCTTCTCACAGTATTTTAGCTTCCAAACTTAATGTAAGGTAGGCACAAGCATGTACTGTTGTCACACCGAGTGCTTAAATACTGTACTAATGTATGTACATATCATGTATAAGTATATTGCTCCTTAAAAATGGCCAATTTGCCCACCACTTGGCAAAATAGAGGTCCTCCTTGTGTAAAAGAAATGCACATACCATTACCATAGTAACAAGTGAAATTAATATAATGAAGGTATAAAACTTAGTGATAGACTATTTATATGAAAAACCTTTTACCCTGAGAGAGGTAAGTCATTCTCAAGGTCACAAGTTGTATCTCCTTCACCTCCTGGTTATTACATGATTATAGCTAAGAATCCAAACACTAAATAACAAAGAAGGAGGGAGAGAATTTGGAAAATAAAAAAAATTATGAGGGAATAAATTAGTTACTGACTAAACTTTCTCAGCATTTTGATAAGATGTTTCTTGTGTGCCAAGAGACATTGCTGAGTAGGTGTCAAAAGTCCAAGCAGATTCAATCTAAAGATAACCTCAAAGAACATTCCCTGCCAGCACTTTGTTTATTTTAGCAGTTCAATATGTTTCACAACATGAGATGAATTTTCATTATGTATTGCTGGTAGTGTATCACTCTGCAAGAACCTGCAATGACCTCACTTAAATTTTTCACCCACCCAGGAGCAATTTCTCCGTTAGCTAGGCTGCATGGGGGCTGGGGGTGGAAAGTTCCTGCTGCTCTGAGGCTGAGGACACTATGTTATGGTATACAAAAGCAGTCAGACTAAGAAAATGCAATGCTTTAATCTAATTTTCACCTAAGGGCTGTCTGTTAAAGCACAAACACCATCTAAAATCTGCAGCAATCTTTTCTAAGTCTTCATTAAAACACAAGCCTTTTTTACCCAAACAGGACAAAATATCTGACACAGGCACAGTAAAATTATTCAAACTTTGCTTATATACTGCCTTTATGACTATCAGTCTTTGTTTTAACCAAGAGAAGCACACCAAATTTACAGAAGAGACTACACTACTCTCTGGTCTTCAGACCAGATGACAAAAACCTGCAATCATAGAATCATACAGTGGGCTGGATTGGAAGAGACATTAAGAATCATCTAGTTCAAATCCCCCTGTTGTGGGCTGGGACACCTTTCAATAGAGCACATTACTCAGAGCTCCATCCAACCTGGCCTTGAGCACTTCCAGGGATGGGACATCCACAACTTCTCTGGGCAACCTGTTCTAGTGCCTCACCACCCTCACAGTAAAGAATTTTTTTATAATATCTAATCTAAACCTTTTAAAAACCATTGCTCTTGTCTAATCACTACATTCCTTTGTATAAGGAGAGTCAAGGACAAGTTCTACTTGAAAAACTGCTAGATGATTTTTTGTTCACACACAACCACAACATGATTCAATCTTTTTTTATAGTGCAAAGTTTGAAATGCCAGAATGCAGGGAAAGGAATTTCAAACTTACCAGTAGGATTTCAAGTAGGGTGTAAAATCAAAATAAGGAATAATACACCAAAGGACTTCTCTGTGTGCAAGCTACAGGCAATCCTTAGCTACTTGGCTAAGTAGTTCACATAAGTATTAAGGAAAAAAAAACTTTAATGCATAGGATAAAATCTGAAATGGCTCTTGTTTCCCACTTGTATTTTATAATTTGGTTGCCCAAGCACCTCTTTTGTGAAGTTGATATAGTCCAACAGAACAGTCCTAATCCAAAGGCAGGATCTCTGGGCCCTACTGCAGTAATATGGAAAATGATACCTTAATATTGCTCTTTGGAGACCTGGAATTAAGTTTTCTGTTTAGCTGCTATTGTTTTGTCATCACAGTTTGAGACACAGTTTGACAATACAGTTTAAGGTTATAAATGTTGCTCTTATGGTTAATGTGGCTCTAGAGATCCAGGTTCAGTTCTTGGCTCAAGCACCGGCTTCAGCTGTTCAATAAATCTGTGTCTCTCAGTCCGCAATCTGTAAATGTCAGATATTAATATATTTTTCCCTATACTATGTGACAGACCCAGCTGTCTGAATGTGTCATCAGAATGCTACAGTCCACTGATCAAAGGAAAGATAATAATTTAGTGTTACACATTCAATTAAAAAGATAAGAAAAAAAGGCATAGGGAATATTTTCCAAGGTCATCATTACCTGTCTTGCTGCAGAGTGAATGCCTCCTTTTTCTGCATATTTTCTTCAGTGAGCAGTCAGAAACCAAACCATTTTTTTAAGAAATAACACCTCTCTAAGAGAATTGCAGTGTATTGACAAAATATCAAAATGAATTGACTTCAAATCCAGAGAGGAGCTTGTGCTATGTCACTAAGTGTGCATGAGTACTCCTCTTAGACATGTTTTCTTATCCTCATCAAAAGAAACTTCTTTCTCATAACAATGCAAATGACTATAAAGTTATTAAATCCCAAAGACTGTAAACACATTCATACAAAGGTGTTTGTAATATATTTGCAGACTTTTTGTTTATCTGTGTTAGGCAGTAGAGGCAACGCAATGCCAGTAAAATGTATTCCTGACATTTAATAAAATAAGTATTCTTTTTTCATCTTCTTCAGGTTCTTGACTACTAGTTCCACAGCCCAGCTATACTTGGTGAGAAAAAATATGTTTTGTCAGTTTTGAGTTTGCTGTCTCTCCATCTATTGAATGTTCACTTGCTAATACATGAGCAGAGATGCTCTCTATCTATCATCTCTAGGTCTTTCAGTTTTCTATAGACTTGTATTATGTCCCTTCCTACTATTCTCTGTTCTAGGGCCAATTAATCAAATCTTTTCAATTTCTCTGACATAGAAAGATTTTTTAAGTCTTTTCTCAGTCCCATCACATAGGTATGGACTCCTTCAGTTCTGTCATAACCTCTCAGAGATCATATGGCCCATACTACATCCTGGACAAGTCCTGAGCATTGCTTTACAGACAGACATCATAAAGGAATTTATATTTTTCTCTATCCTGCTCTTCATTTCAGTTGGCTTTAAAATGTTTTCAAAATGTGCAAGTTCTTCTGCAGTGATGCATAGGAATTTCTGAAGTTGGTGCAAGAGTGGGTTTCTTGCTGCTAGAGAACATTTTGCACCCAGGTAGATGGGTTTTTTAGAGGACTTTTATCAGCAGCATACATACCTACACTAGCTACAATGAGATTTCTTCCCAGAAAAGAAATCCTTCATGATGTTTGAAGTGTTTACACTCCATTCACATATTCCTCCTGCTGTATCCCAAACTATTTTTTTTTACAAAGACAAATCAGACTGATGAGATCTTGACATGACAAGCAAAAGTCAAAAAAGAAATTAAAAGAAAAATCCTGGACTACTTGAAAGTGTGTCATGGATTTAATTTTTCTAGGTGAAGGTCTCTCCTAAGATACTCCTCTCTGCAGAAAGAACTCCTCAGATAATATTCTGTCTGCAGAATATGGTTTTTCCTGATTACTTATCAGCTACATTTCAAAGTGAACTGTGTGCCACTGAAAGATGCTAATTCAACAGACAAGAGGACCGAAGGTCCTTCAGAAGGGCAGAGAAAAAAAGCATGCACCCATGAGATTCCAGCTCCAGCGAACTGGCAACGTGGCTCAGTCCAAAGGGAACTGTCTCATCTAGAAACAATTCATCTTCTGCCTAGATTATATATCTACATGGTTCTAATTACTGTGTTATCTAAATTATTTGCAATCTAGAACTGTATCATTGTAGAGTAATGGGGCATTTTGCAGATACAAACACAGTTACACAAGACACACTGGAGCCTCATAGCAGCAGCCCCTTCTTCAGCTATGGCTGCTGCCGTGGCAGCTTACCAAGAAAGGTGCCTGGGAATGCATAGTTTTGCTGTGGAAGACATGCAGCAGTTGTTGAGCATGTGCTTGGCATGTATCTGCCCATAGTCTTTTTTTTCCTGCCCAGCTGCTGAACTTTACCCTGCCATGTGAATTGCAGAATGCCAGTTATCTGTCTGGTTTCTCTGCTGCACTTGCCAAGCAATGCTCATGAATTTGGCCTTTGCTGTTTTTTCAATATGTGACTGTGCTTTCCTAAACAAGGGAGAACCCATGATCTCATTTCATAAAATCCATCAGGTTTCTAAAGCATTAAACTTAAGGATATGTTAGCTCACTCACTGATAGAGAGTTCTTATCCTCCAGTCCGTTTAATCCTCAAGATGTTCTCTACTTCCCCTGCAGCCTTCTAAATACTTGTTTCCTTTTCAGTTCTGTTGGACAGTAAGGCCAGAATTACATAACATGCTGAGAGTGGGAGGAGAAACAGTCTGGCAATGCCTGAATTTCATTTCAGTGACCTGTTCCCTCTTCTGGACCAGCAAGTGTGACAAAGGTCCAAACATCCATTTAAAAGGTGTTTGTGTACCACCCCCAGTTCCTCTCAGCCCTCCTAATGGAGCACTCCAGGCACTCCTGGTTGGGGCCAGGCTCTGTCTATGCTGCGTGGGGCTGCTGTGAAGGGCAGTTTTTCCCCAGCCCTGTGAAGGGCAGTCAGGAACAGCCAGCAAAGCTGCCAAGCACTGAACAAGATAGAGCACAAGCCAAGAAGCAAAAAGGATGACAGTGGTCTCATCCAGTCAGATATGCTAGTCTGAATGGTGTCCTGGCAGATAACCTGCAGCTCCAAGGTTTCAGGCAGCTGGGCACACCAGGCAACAGGAAGGGATGGAGTGTGCCCAAGGCTGGGGATGTGCCTGTTCAACACAGCTGGGATACTGCTGTCAGGGGACCACCAAGTGGGGCTCTCTTAGCCATGAGCCATGACATCCTCCATGTCCCTGAGCACCTGCACACCTGCAGGGCACACCAGGGATGGCAGAGAGTGTTGTGTTTTCACCCTGCAGCTGCTGCTTTTCTTAGTGCACATGGCCATGCATTTGCAGTTATGTGACTGACCGTGCACTGCAATCACTTTGGACACAGGCACATTTTGCTATCCCCCCTTTAATTCAAGTCACCGTTCTATGGGGAGACTGAGGGATAGAGCAAGCAAATAAAGGACCATTGTACATGAGCTGTATTGCTCAACCCACCCCAAGCCAGATGCACAGAACAAAGAAATGAAACACACAGGAGATATTTCCCGTTGGCTATAGGAGTTAGACTGCTCAGGTTTATCCTCAGCCATCTCTTTTTAATGGCGATCTGTAAGTCTCCAGTTGCTGTGCTGTGAACATCTTACAAGAAATACTGCCAGACATCACATTCACAGCTTCATTCACGGCCAGCTCTTATATCACCTGCTGTTGGCAGACTCCATCAATGAGGTTTTCTGGAAATGATGTAAGCCAACCTTCTTCTTTATATGGCTGTGTTCTGCATTTGTTATCAGCTGTTGTGGTTTATGAACTGTTTTCTTGAGAACTTTCAATTGACATATTTGCCTGTAGTTTCTAATGTTAATCCACCTTGACTGCAGGTGCAATGCTGTCTTTTGGACATGTGTTGCTTTTGGTTTGCGGCTTTTTGTTTGTTTGTTGTTTTGTTTTTTTTGTTGTTTTGGTTTGGGTTTTTTGGTGTTTTTTTTTTTTGTTTAAGTGAACAGTCAAACAATTAAAGGAAAAGCTAAAGAGCCTCTTTGGGGAAACAGAAGCCAGAATCCCTGTAAAATGTTCAGAAAGATATGGGAGGTGGTTCCTGCAAACCTATCAGTTTACTTCCAAACTCCCCAGTGAGGGCTTGGAGGCTGGGGATGGTTGGTTGGGGATTGGGTGGAAGCTGTTATCACAACCTGGCTAGGTTATGCACTTCCTCCAATTCAATCCCCACTGTGCACAGAGCCACAATGTACCTAAGAGAGGCATGTTCTTTGCTTCCCTTTTGAGCCTTGCTCTGGCCAAAAAAGCCTTTATCAGAGAACACATTTGAGTACTGTTGTTCATTAATGATAACTGAAATGGAATGCAACCTCTTTTTCATCTCCATTGCCTCTGCTGTAATTCCCCATGGAATAAAATCTCCTGGGACTTCGCAGCACTACAAGTTGATTCCTAAAGGGAATTTAAATAAACATTGCCTAAGTTTGATAGAAGTAGTCAGTTGGGCTTTTTCCCTTTGATGTCTACAGCCTGCAGTTGCAGAAAATCTTAATCTCCTAGCTTAAGAGAGCGAATCATCACTGCAATTTTGTGCTTTTTTTCTTGAGCACTTGCCTGCTTGTCTTTCATTTATTCATTATAACGACCAGAGAACTGTAGCCAGTCATCAGTATGGGAGGGAGCCTGACTGCTGCTCTTGTGGAAATTCCACATTCCCTGCAAGTCTTGCATAATGCAGACTTTCCCTCAGATTCAGTCAAGGATTCCTTCTTGCCAGACACTCTTTTCCTTTAGCAATAGGGAGGAAAAAAAAGTATCCTTTATTCCCTATTAGGAAGCCTCATTCTTCCTCCTCAAACCTGAAATACTCTAAAACTCTCATTGTCTAAACATAAAGCACCACTTCAATGAAATTGTCAGTGTCTTTTAATGATGTCCTAATATTCTGGTTTGACAGGTTTCTAGAACAAGTGTGGACTTTGCCAGTCTCCTTAAAGTGTACCACCTTCCCTCTCTGCCAGTTAATGACATAACTTAAGTAGTCTGTGTTATGACACTGAAGGTCACAGGTTCAAATTCTGCTGATCAGTCAAAGCAAATGTCATCGCAAAAGCAGTGGCTTCTTTTCTTACCCATTTTTTATCAGAGAATTGCTGCTGATGAGCAGTGCACACCCCCCTGGCATGGATGCCTCAGCAGGTGCCATTCTTGTTTCAGTACTGGAAAAACAGCCTCTTATGTAATTCTCATATTGCCAAAAATCCACACCACAGATGAACCATTAAAATACCACCTGAATTTACTATATGGTCAGATGAGCAGGCAGAAAACAAATACTCACCTACAACTAAAAAAAAAAAAAAAAAAAAAAAGCCGCCACAAAAAACCCCAAGCAGACAAAAAAAAAACAAGACAAAAAACCAAAAAACAAACAAAGAACAACAACAACAAAAAAAAAAAACACCTAGAGCTCATAGAGTCTAGTTACAGAAAAATTGTGCAGTATTTTATCAAAATTATGTTCTAAGCACAGGTTTAGTGACCAGGAGTATATTGAAAAGATTTAACTTTTAAAGAAGTTATCTTTTGGACCATAAACTCTGGTGGGAAAATAAGTAATGAGAGAAAATCATATAGAGTGGAACATCAATCCTCTTGTTGCTTTTCATTTGCCTTGTTCCTGCTTGTGGACAACTGTGAATTGGACTGTGTGCCAGTCCAATGCCAGTGTGAAGGAATAGAATGTTGCATAGTTTTAGGTCAGCTGAAAGCTAAAGCATTCTTCATATCACCGAGTTTTCTGAGAAAAATTGCAACATTAGCTTGTGATCATCATTAATAGGGAACTCTCTTTACCCAGGAAAAAAATATAGCTGAGTTTATATAGTGTGATTCATTGAAAGATGTAGAATTACAGTCCAGGTGGGCTTTGGCCAATGAAAAGCCAATGTCCCAGAGGAGAAGAGGTTTTTGGCATTTCCAGGCTGCAGTGACTGCCAGACTATACTGACTGGAAGTCCTCAAGGACAGTAGATGTTCCAGTGAGAGGTGTTCCCACTTCTCCCTTGTTTTCTCATTTATCTCTGCCCACTCCCTATCATTCTGTCTTTGCCCTGCCAGATGCCAGAGGGATAATAAACCTCTCCTGAGTTGTAACATTAGCCTTTGCCACAGGACAGTTCAGTTTTTCCAAATAAAAAGCAGGGAAGTACTCCTACTCATGCTTTTCAAGGTAGAGAAAAAAGCCGGGAAACACAGTGGAAGGAAAAACATAAAAAGAGAGAAAGATGACTAATGATGCACCCGTCATGCGGCATCTCTTCAGCAAAGAAAAATGCTGCTGTATAAAAGAAGTTGTCTGTTCATGTGAGGAAGCTGACACACAAAACCAGAATGGATGGCCACTCCTCTTTTAGAAAATAGCCTATCTCGTTCTCACTCTCTGACTTTGCTGCAAAAAGGAGGAGGATTGCTGGCCTTTGTGAAATAAATATTTTTCCTATGAAGATGGGAGACAAATGAACCCTGTCTCCCCTCCACATGTGTTTTGAACTTAGTTGCTAGCTGTGGCTGGAGTCAGCACAGGTGATACCTGTGGGACACTTAAGCACTTCCAACCACTGAACACATTTGTGCCATGACACAGATTTCATCAATACCTGGAAAGTCCACAAGTTCAACAAGGAAAATATTCCTTAGATTAATTAGAAAGTTTGAGTCCATCAGAGTCTATCAGAACTCAGCATTGGAAATGGACTTATGCCTTGTTTGTTCCGTGGGCTGTGAACCGAAGTGCAGTGGAGTACATGAGAAGTTGACCTGATGCATATATTATTACTTTAAAATCGCAAACCATAGCAGGAAATCCTGACTATCATTTTGACCAAGAGTCCTCTTAGAGAACTGATATTCTCATGACTAGAGCAGGTTCTAGCAATAACACTTTTTTTTCAATGTCAATTCACATGTGAAAAAGTCCTCAGATTTTAAACATTGTAGCTGCTTTTCTCTTTTCCTCTTTTTTTCTGTTCACAGTAAGATGTTATGACCATAAATCCTGAGCAACAGTATAAAATTAGCATAGAGGGAGGTGGCAAAGAAGAGAAATTGCAGTAACAGAGCAATTACAGTAATGAGTTGACTGATCTGAGGAATATATGCTCAAAAACAACCCAAGAAAATGGCTGTGGCCTTGCCTGTTCCTTTTGATAGATATAATCCTCCCTGCATAACAGTGACAGAAAACATTAAAAATAATATCGTATAGAATAGTCAGAACAATGAAAAACTGATGGAGGTGAACAAAGTAAAGCTGTTGAAGAGGCAAAAGAATGAGAGTCAGAGTGCCTGACTGGCCATGCCTCTGCCAGCCTTCATTGCCCCCAAAGAGCCTGCAGAGCCAGGCAGAGCATCTTCACTGCACTCCTTGGTGGCCTTGCCTGCACTCTCATGGGACATTTTTAACCACTGTAAGGCTGGACTGTTGTGTGTGTTTTTTATGGCAGGGTGTTTTACAATAATGTTGTGCTTTGGCCTGCTGCTGATAACAAAACTTCGAGTCCACAGGTCTGTATCGTGACTCAGTCTGGCCAAAGGTCGGGGCTGATGACACAGGAGCCATAACTGTTGTTTGCAGTATGAACAGTACCCATAGTCATGTCCTGATGCAAAAAATATCCAGCTGTTCTAAATGTGAAACTTGCCATTAAGCCACCTTTTAGAGAGGTGATTTTTGTTTCCCTGTGAGAGACCAGAGGAGTCAGACAACCATGAGGGACAGGAAGATATAGTAAGCCTCTCTGCTGTGACTGTGTTTAAAAGAATGAAGAGCATTTCATTTTGCCTTGAATTAGATGCCTAGGGTGGGATTTATCTTTCCTAGATTTATATGTCTGTCAAGTCAATCATCTTTATCTGAGCTAGGCAACTTCAGCTGCCTGCATAGTCAAATGAGAAGAACAGGAGTTTCCAGAGGGCAAATCACTCAGTCTTATTTTTCTTATTTTAAACTCACATAGCAGTCAAAAGTAGGACCAAACATCTGCAAGTTTTTCACTACATACTGTCTCTGGTTTGGTCCCAAGGACAGGACATCCATAGGCATCCAGGGCACATCTCCAGGAGACTAGTTTATGCAACCCAAGATGATTTGCAATATGATAGCATGCAACATGTGGGGATGTCTGTGGGAGACCCATTCTGAACAGGCACTCCTGATGTGGGCAAAGATGGAAATAGAGACATGCACAGTCTCATCTTTGCAGACGACAAGCCTTTGGATAAGCATCAAGTACAGGTTGTACCAGACAGGATGTTCCCACTTGGCCCTTACATACCACTGCCAAGTGTAGTTGATCCACTTGCTTAGCACATGCACTGAGGAAGTATTTCTCTTATGCTTTAAGGAGTAGACACAAAAGGTCTTTGGGGAAAGAGTATTTCTTCCTTTGCCTTCAATAAACTACTTCTCTGTGGACAAAGGGATGACCTGATTTGGGACCTATGAACATCTTGTTCCATATTTTAATCAGTGTTATATATGTTGCTATAAATACATACTATTGCTATTTACACTCTGTTTACAGTAGGTGTAGCCAGGACAAGAGAATGAGACATGGGAAGTGCAGTGCATGAATTCATTCCTGATTTATTTTTATTTAATTTCTGCCATGATTGAATAGTTCCAATGGTTCTCCAGATGTAGTAGACATATAATTGTAAAGATCATTGTCTTTGCTGATCTAACAGCTACACAGAGAGCCCAATACCACAGACAGGGAAGAAGGTAAATGATGGTAAATAATTTTGTCTCTGAAAGCTATTTCCACATACTCAGTTTTTCCAGTTTGTTTTATACTCTCTTTACACACACACACACATATACATCCCTAAATGGCTATTGCTTTGTAAGAGTGTTTAGGGGAGCTCTTTTTGCTGTTACTGTGCATGGTGAATCAGGCTCAAGCTGATTAAATCCTTGGAGGGGAGGTATTTAGTGTGGGCCTCAAGTCAATAAAAACTATCCTAAGCATGGCCCCCCTTTCACATAAACTAATGGATCTGATGGCAGGCTGATTTTCAGTAGTTCTGCAATCTCTCTTCCTCCACTTAGCCCAAACCTTCCCTGAGATAATGCAGGGAGATACCTTGCAGCAGTGGGCATTGTCTGTGTCAGCACATGAGCCACCCACACTGGCAAGAACAGAGTGGAAATAGAATGCACTGAGACTTGGAACAATTCTCTGGATTTGTCATTTAAAGATGACAATTAATCTCAGTGAAAATGAATGAAGACTTTATCCATGTTGATTTGAAGTGGTAATTTGGTGCCTCATTCTGAAAACTGCCAGCAGGACATTTGCAGGTGCACATTGTCTCCAAGCAGAGAGTTCAAAATTGCTTAGTGTCACATGCTCCATGCCAGAACAGTTGGAATCTCTTGGGAAGTCTTTTGTTCCAACATTATTTAAGATACGAGTTCAATAATGCCCTTAATGAGAATACCTAAAATGTACAAAGGGTCAATCACCCTGTAAAGGAAGAGGAAATAGTTGCAAAATGCACAGGGAGGGGCTAATGTTAGAAGTCCAAGGAAATGTGTTGCCTTAAGAAACTGCTGATGTCTTCTGTGACTAATGTATTATTGTTCATAGTACAGCACAGGTTATAGACTTGCCCATGCTGCTAAATGAGGGGTTGAACCAAACACTCTGTACCCTAAAGAAACCTGTTATTTTTCTTCTGGAACTTACATGTAAGAACCAGATTCAAGGGAAAACTTCTCATATCTGAAGTCCTGTAATGTCCAATACGGAATAGTGAATCAAGGGGAAGAAAGTCTTGTGTTTCAGCAGCAAACACATTTTATCAGTCCAGGAAAGTAGAGTTGTAACTGTGCAACTTTGAATTTGCAACTGCTCTTGCACTCAAAATTGCCTGAAGGCATTTGCAATCTAATTTAGACAAGTGCAAACACAAGAGTAGCAGTTTCACTACAAATAAGTTAAATGTAGCATGGCATCCGTGTGTGTGTGTGTGTGTGTGTGTGTGTGTGTAAAAGAACGATTTAACGTATTTGAACAGTAAAACAAAAGAGGCTTACTTCATGAGAAAGTGGAGGGAAGCACCCACAATGAGAAAATTAATGGTGAAATAGCTAGGAGAACCAAGATCCCAAGCAAGAAATCTGCCTAGAGCTATAAGAATACATGATGCAAAGCACCTAGAAATTTAGTTGGAGAGGAAAATGCATTTTCGGTCTGCTGTGGAGGAAAAAGAAGTAGAAATTTTTTAGTTCTATTGGATATCTCTAGTAAATGTTTCTTGACAACCAGAAACATGAGGCTGGGCAGTAGGCAAAAGGTCAGAAGTGAAGAGAGTCATCATTTGTGAGTCATCATTCAGGTAACACCTATAAGAACTGGAGCACATGAGGTCATGAAGAATTGTACACATGGAAACCCATAACAGACTCTCCTCTCCTTCAGTCCAGCTCTGGGCCCCTTTCCTCAAGGAAGAAAGACATTGAGGTCCTGGAGCACATCCAGAGAAAGGCAACAAAGCTGATGAAGGATCTAGAGAGGAACTGCTGAGGCAGTGTTTATTCTCAAGAAAAGGAGGTTCAGGAGAGACCTTATCACTCTTTACAGCTACCTGAAAGGTGGTGTAACAAGGTGGGGCTTGGCTTCTTCTCCCATAGTCTCAAGCTGTGCAGCAGAAGGTTCAGGTTGGATATCAGGAAGAATTTCCTCGTGGAAAGGAAGGGTTGTTAAGTATTGCAATAGGCTGCCCAGGCAGGTGGTGGATTCACCATCCCTGGAGGTGTTTAAGAAATTGCAGGATGTGGCACTTAGTGCTACAGTCTAGTTGACAAAGTGATAATCAATCAAAGGCTGGACTTCAGGATCTTAGAGGTCTTTTCCAAGCTAAATTATTCTGTGTGATTTACCTTTCAGTTAGGTGGACTTATTTCATTTCAAAGCCAGAAATTCTTTAAGATCCTGGTTGTCTTCTACCTACCTTAAGCACCTTAGATGGCCCTCTTCTTTCACTTTTACACCATAACCTTGCTGAAAGCAAAGCACAGCCAGCTCTAAAACTTCAGAAATTGCCTCAAGCTACCCTGTTTACACACAGAAATATCAGGTGTAACATCTGAAACACCTTCTCCTCCCAGAAAGTAAGATATTGAGGTCAAAGCTTTGGAATTCCAGTGGTGCTGGAATATGTAGCAGGTACGGGCACAAACAGGAACATCTCCCAGTCTCGGTTCGCTACCGTGAAGGGAGGGCAGCTAAGTGGCAGCTGCCTTTCTGTTTCTCGCATGTAGGGTATTCACCTGTTTACCTGTAACACAGCAACTAGATACAGGTTTTGTAGAAATGCTCAGAATACCTTATTAAGGCTCATCACATCATCAAAACTGGCAAATTTATTTTTTGAAGTAATCGGGATTTACGAATTTGTAAAAAAACCCATTACATACAAAATGTCCTTAATCCTTGAATGCCTTAAGATGCAAGCTGCAAGCTTGTTTTCTGCTTCTGTACATAAACTGCAAAACTGACACCTTTATTTTCTCTGTACTTGTTAGTGCTGAGAATATTGCTGCTGTGGTCCAGATTTCAGGCTACAGGAGCCTGGAAATTTAAGTGAACCCATCCGCACTTGTTTACAGAGAGACTCCTTAGATGATCCTTTACTTAAAAGAAAAGGAAACTCTTCTACCCTCTCTCTTTCTTGGAATAGGCTTCATATGCATACACAGTCTGAAAGTAAACAAATTCTACACGAGCAAGTTTATGGAAGAAGGTCATGACATTTCCATCGAAAGGACGTGATCTTGTTCCTGTTTGAGATTACTAGTTAAATTCCCATCAGTTTCAGTCACTGTTCAAGCAGAATGTGAACAAAATCCAGAATGGCTCCCTAAGCGATCTAATAAATTTTACACAGTTGTTGTCTTTAGGTATTTGGTTTTTAGACAAATGATAGAGATATGGAAAGTGGAAAAACTAGAAGAGAAACAGAGAGAACTGTTTTGTCTGGACTGAAGGAATGCTGTTACAACATGTCCTTTAAATAATAAATTGACATTTTGAGCTGAAATGAAAATGTTTTCCTTTCTCAATTTCACTTTGAAAGAACCAGGTTTTTTGCTTCTTTCTTCCTATGAAATGGAAAATTCTCATTGGAATTGAAATGTTCTTGTGCAAAAATTCTGTGCTTAACTCCATGTTAAGCAAGCAAACTTTTTCACAGAATTGACAAGTTTTGTTTGTTCACCATTTAAAATTTCCAATCATATGTCAGGTACATCATCAAAAAACAGAGACAGCTGTTCCTGCTCTGTTGAGTATAAAGAGCCATTATAAAGACAATGTTCCAATACCAAAGTAGGTAATAAGGGTTTTGTGTTGAAGATGAGAATAATCTCCTCAGGCTTTGGAGTTTCTCTGGTAGCCTCTGGAAGGCAATGAAGATGCCAGGGTACAAGGACCAGGATTATGATCCTTGCATCTCGCTGGGTTTATTTTTTGGAAAAACACAGATATGAGATGAAGGCCAGTGAGAAAGATGATTCCTTTGGGACAATCACAACACAAGCAGAGGAATTCAGGCGTCCAGCCCTGAAAGTACCAAGGAGACATCTATGACTCATGTCCAACAGACCCTTCTGAAGCAGCAGCAGCAGATGAAGTGGCATGGTCATAAATGACCTCAGATGCCTCTGCATAGGCATTTGAATTGCTCCTGGGGTGTTTTGGCTTCCCTACTTCCTGCCTACTGACGTAGGTCCAGTGACCACTCAGCCCTTGGAAGCAGCACTGGAGCATGAAGCCACAAAGTATTTTTCCAAGGAATCATCCTCTGCTGGAGAAAAACAGCTTCCCAGTCACTGTGGGCTGGAGAGGCATTGAACTGCCAACCATGTTCAAGTGCAGGTTGTTACCTGCTCTTGGCAGGAAAGTAATTAATGCAAAGCCCAGCAAGCAGCACTTCTTTTTACTCATGCTTTATTCTTTCACCTTTTGATAATGGCTGCTAATTAAGTACTTAGCGGGGGTACAGTCACATCAAACCTAAAATCAGATTTGCCACTGGCTCTGTGATTAACCCTGTGGTGACCAAAGGAAGCCTAAGTGCTAAAAGGGGAAGCCACTTCCAAGAGGGCATAGTCCTAAAAAGAGAGTAAATAAGACCAAAGCTCATTATTTTTTGGGTTGACTATAAATGTAGACACTATTTTTAGGTATTTTCTACTCCTAATCTGTTCTACCTGCAACTTAATGTTTCCATCTGGATGTCCTCAGCTCATGTGCCTCTCACATAACTAGGCTCACCATGGAAATGTGAAAATGGCCCTCAAAATTTGGAGGCTCTTATACAATTACTGCAAGTACAGAAAGATCCACAGGACTGTGCAGCTTGGCCATTAAATTGTATTAAATGCAGACAACAAAGAGTGAAAGCCATAAGGGGAAATGAGACTATACATCAACTTCTATAGTATTGGACTGTACAGTAGCAACCCAGACAAATTAGGCAATCGTGGGAAAATTCAACATCATCTTGTTAAGAGCTTGTTTTCAATACAGTTCCCAGAATGCAGTGGGATCCAGACAAATAGATGCTCTTCAGTTGTTAAATTCTCATTGGGTTGCACACTGTAAAGACTTCTCTAGTTATTTTGATTTACTCTAACTTGGCCCCAGGGAGAAAAAAATGACAGCATAATCAACTTCAGGAAGTTGGTTATGTGGATGAAAACATGAGGCATGAAGTAGCATGAAGACCTAATAAATCTATTTTAAACTAATAATTAAAAGTACTTATGGCTTGAATATCTTCATTAATGTGCTTTTGCTATTATTTTCCAGTGCTGTGTGCCATTAGTAACCTCCGAAACGATCAAATTGTAAGCTAGGTTTGTTTTGGTAACATGATTACTTCCTGTGTCTGTGACTACCTCCTTCTGATCGATGGTGGGAACTCTTGAGGAAGTGTGGGGTCAAACACATGGAATGACTTCAATTGTCTAATTAAGCAAGTTTAGGATGACGTTCCAGCCTGAGGTGTTCCTCAGACATGCTACTTAAATGTATGTGTATCTTATAAGCACAAAATGACCAGATCAGGAAGCTGCGTCATACCTCCACTTTGCATAATTTGCTCTTAGAGTTCCAGTGGTTTGTGCCACCACCACAGATGAAAGAATTAGAATGCAAACTTCCTTTAATTATGCAAAACAAAACCAGCATGGCACTGCTTCCAGAAGTATTTAACATCTAGCAATTGTGGCCAATTCAAAAGGTCAAGAGGTTCAGGCTAGCTGTGTTTATACTGAGATAGGTATTTGAGCCTTCCACATATTTCACCTTTCCATTAATCTCCCCATCCTTCAGCTCCCTCCTTCCTGGGTCCTCTTAGCAATCACATGCCACTTGAATGATCCTTAAAACACTAAAACACTTTTCATGAAGCTCCTACAACAGGAAAAATGGATCCCAGATACATGATCTAATATCAAATCCAGTGACTATTGTCAGAAGTTTCCCCTTACTCATTCCCTTTTGATTGCATTTACTGTGTTCTGATACTTTAAATCAGAGCTTGTCTGCTGACTGGCATGTATTTGGTTTAGGTGACTGTACTTTATCTGGTTTTCCCCTGTATCAGATAGTGGGGAAAATCCCACCCATAGCAAATATTTAGAAGATATCATTATCTCCCTATCTTTTTATTTGCATTGAACATCCTTTGTTTGGGACTTGGAGGAGCTGCATGATTCAGGAACAGGAAGAGTTGGGACAGACAGACTGGGACTATACAGGGTGCTGAGGAAACTCTAAAGAAGAACAATGTGTCCAGTGTTATGTCCTGGTTTGGCTTCAGGGTAGTAAGTGCTGAATTATTCTCTAACCCTTGGACAGGAACTGCATGTATGTCAGCCAAGAGAATTTGGAATATCTGGGCAGTACCTATGGACTGATTTGCTTTCTAGATATGCTGGTTTCCAGCCATTCAATCCAGCTCGGAAAGAACTGCAGACCCTATTACTGTGATTGCAGTCACAGAAGGACTTTTTGGTGTGGGACCAATGTTTTGCTTGCAATTAGAACATTTCTAATTCTCCTAAATACTTATTGGTATTTTGAAAGGAATGTATATTTTTGCAAATGTTTAGAGTATGGTTTACATTTCAACTAAACCAGCTTTGTGGTGGACCACTGGAATAAAATAATCTTCAGATGATCCTAAGGTGTATTACACAGTACCAGTCTATCATCCCCAGAGCTTTATGGGGACACGCACACACACACACTCATCCACTCTGAACGCTTACTATTAAAAGGAATTTTGTTTTAACAAATAAAAAAGTGCATTGCAAGAAACTTTCTGAACTTCTGAAGGAAGTTTTAAAAATAGTAGTGGTGGTTTCTTCACTAGCAGTCAGGTAATTACATGAGAGCTACTTTCAAGGGGAGAGAGCACACACCCATAGGGTCAAGCTGGTAATGGCTTGCAATTATTAGTTAATGAAGCAATCCATCAGGACGGGGCACTTGGTGCTTGAGTTATATTTATTATGGCAACAGTTATTAAAGTCAGTGTGAATAACTGTGACAATGGCCCTGTGGAATTCCAGCCTAATTTCCATATCAAATCATTTTCAGTGACAGGTGAAAGGGTAAGGTTTCTGCTTGCCAGGTACACAAAGTCACAATGGGCAATTGAGGTTATGTTGATGCTTTCTCTTTAATATGTCACCTATGATCAAGATATTGAAAGTCAGATTCTGCCTTCAGATAAAAGCATGCAAACTTGTCATCTTAAAACTTTGTCTTTGTTCCTGGGAATGCAGCAGTTGCTGTGCTCAGATTGTATCTTCAGTAGTAGCTTGGACAATACTCGCAGCAGCTTGCACAAGAATAAAGAGACTAGTTAAGAGCTCTCTCAGTCAGTAATGAAGTGAGGGATATCTACATTAGTAGCCAACCTGGCTATGCTAATGTAGCTCTTTTGCATATCTTTTCATTATTCCTATTAGTAGCATCACAATCAGCAATAAATACCATTTTGGCTATTTTGATAAGACAAAAAAAGGTGTCTTTTTTTTCCTTTTCCCAGTCATTTTGCTGACTGGATCTACCTCTGAGCAATGTATTCACAAAGTAAAGATTCTGCGAGAAAGTTGGTGACTCAAAGAATGATGGCGAAATCATAGACTTAGGAAATAGGCACAGAGTTTCCATAGACAGCAGAAAATAACATTTTTGAATGGAGAATCAATATAAATGATTAACACAAGGCTGGTCTGAGATCTATCATTAAATATCACCTCCTGCTAGTACAAGATACTCATCTCATATAAATGCACCTGAGAGTTCTGAAGAGGGAAACTGTCTAATGAACAGTCTGATGGATCACAAGGCTAAACTTGCTGCTTTGTGGATTTGAGATGTGCTTGAGCATAATAAATCCACATCAGGTAAGACCTGTCTAGAGTTTGTCTTTTGAGAATCATTCAGAGGTTTTCCCTGGAGCTCCAAGCCACATAAGAGCTGGACAACTCTTACAAGAACATTGAGTTTAGAAGAAGCTCATATCTAGGATGAGAGCTGTCAGACAAGTCTCAGATTTACAAGCCCAGCATGCTTGCTGCCACTTAGAAGACTACACTTACCTTGTAGGTTCCTGTTCTCAATAACCACCTCCCTAACCTGATGCCTCCTTCAGAATGGATCTTCAGGCTCCGTGTGTGCTCCAAGGCCTCATCTGGGATGTAGCTTGTGAATTGTCTCCAAAGCCTCCCTCTCCCTGACTCCAAAACCAGTAATGGTATCTATTTCGTCCACGTGCTTTCTTCCTAAGAAAATTCAAGGCCTTGGTCTCTACAACTGAAATTCCCTTTCCATCATCTCCAGGAGGTGGTCTAGCTGCAAGATTTCACATACGCTGAGGGATTACACCTCCCCACCTTCCCTCTGAATCTGTGCCATGGGAGACACAGGAGTGCAGTATCTCAGGGCCTGGGCTGCAGCCCACATCCCTGGCTAATGGTTATAACCACTTGGCACACAAGATAGAGCTCACAGACCCACACCCCTCTGCTCCTCTATGTTGAAGCATTTGTGGCTGAGGAAAAATACTAATTCTAGGAAGCACAGCTCCTCTACTTCTGTGAATCATTGAGAGTAAACTCTGCACATTGTGTATATGCCTGTGGTCCCCTTTCTCAGCTTCCTTTTGTTGTTGTGAGTTTTGGGCTGATCCAGTACCCACTAATGGAATGGGAATCCTGACATAGTCTTGAACGGACATAAGATCAGGCACCATCTGACTGGAAGAAGTGACACAAAGCTTCTAATAACACAGATATTATGGAAAGCTCGGCTTTATATGATGCTTTTCATCAAACAACATCATGTAGTTTTAACCTCTGTGTGCATGATTTGCTTTTATGAACCACTGGAAAGCAACCACACGTGGGGAGAAATGTGACTGTGATGAAACAGGTCACAGCAGAGTTTTGTTGTGATAGCACATCTCTCCAGTTCATGAAGCTCCAGGCAGCAGATGATGCACTAAAAACACAGCAACGATATATAGTGCAAAGACATGTGAAAAGTGTGATCTACATTGTTTTTGAAATCTGAAATCATTGCTCAGGTTGATGTTTTGAATAGAAAAATTATTAAAAATTTTTCGGGTGTTTTTCCTTCTTATCTCTCATTCATGAACTTTGATTTCTGAGCAAGTTCAGTTCAGACAGTCCTTTTAATTGGACTCATATTTCTCATTTGATCCCTTTTTGCCTTTGCAAAGGACTAGTAAGTGAAATGGATAATCAGTCTGTGTGCATAGTGTCATATTTTTCAATAGGATACCATTGAAAAAAGCACAGTGACACTAAACTTTTGGATTACATAGACCTGCCAACTCTTGCTTGCTTGTTTGCTTCATTCCCTTAACAATTTTAAGTGTTTTTTCCCAGAGATGATGTGCTGTGATGAAGAGATGCTGATTCGAACTTGCCCTGATATGGAGGAGGAGAAAATAAAGAGCTGTTTCCAAAGAGCTGAAGCGGGACAGATAAAAGGATTGAGTGAGTGTTAACTGTCCAGGTCATTCACGTGTTTGAACAGCTGAGTTGAAAAAGCACGGGGTCTGTGTTACCGTAGGGTTGTAACCACAGGGCACCTATAAAGGGCACTCAGAGGCTGGAAAGAATTTCTAGGAGGGATTTTCACTTCTAGAATGAAAGCACTGGGATTTAATTTCAGAGAAAATGTTACAGAAGCCTACCCTTCTCTAAACACACGTAATCGAAGTGATATGCTGAAGCACTGGATAAAAACAAAAGACATTGGCAAAGTCAAAGCGCTGAGAGATGGGAGGGGTTTGTCAGCAGATTAGTTTGCTGTAGGCTACTTGCCATATGCCTCCCAATGCTGCCTCTACTGGATTGAATTTTACTTCCATAGGATAATGAATTAATGTTATTAATGATGTTATTATGGATCTGACATTAAGGATGAAAACCACACAGCTAGGATGTAAGACAGCTGCAGAGAAGAAGCCTGAAAAATGTCTGTCCTTAGGCAGTAACGAAACACAGTAGGAATGGCATTTTCCATCAGATCTGAGCTGAAAACTTTGTGAAAGGTGAGGCAGGACACTAATTCCATTGCTCTCAATATTTTTTATAATTTTGTCCTTAAATATCCCTCATTAGATTTCACACTCAAGACTTCTGGTTTGTATAAACTGTCTTTCAGGAGTAAATGTGAGCTTCTCATCCCACTTTTCATCTCCCAAATGAACATGACCTAGGCATTTAATTCTACAGTGAGTCTGCTAGATGTGTCAAAGTTTCCTTCACTGCAGTGACTGTATAATATGTAAGAGCATAGTAAGCTTCTGCTCCTCACAAATGCAATTAAAACATGGACGTGGAAATAATAGGTTAATGGTTCGACTTGATGATCTTAGAGACCTTTTCCAGCCTTACTGGTTCTGTGAGTCTAATGATTCCAAAACAGTTAAAGCAAAATCCTCTCCTTTCTGCACTACAAACCTGAGGTTACTCTTACATTTCCTAATAAAGCCAGTGTTATATTTATTCCCTTTCCAGGACTGTTAGGCAAGACTAAGCCAAGTGCCTGTCCTAGGCTCCCTTAAAAGACTGGATCACTTGGTTGTGCTGGAGAAAACAATGGATTATACTGAACTGAAACTATCACCACTTGTGGCTTTTATTTTAAGGTGAGAAATGGACACATATAGATGCCAAAAGAACATCATGTTCCTCAGTTTTCACATAAAGTTCATAATGTTATACATTCATGTTAATATTTGAAGATTTGCTAATTTATATACCATTAGCATATAAATGATTCCTGCTATAAGAACGAAAAAAAATCATTATACTTCCGGAAAAATTATAATTTTTTTTCTCTTTTTTTCATTAAGGCGGTTAAATATAAGTTGCCACAGGAACCTAAAGCTTTTCATCATTAACATGAGTTTTATTTAGCTATGTTAAATACTTTTAAAGAACTACTCTGAGGGAAAAATAATGGAAAAAAAATTATCATCCACTAAATTTTATTTTATATTTATTCTGTTGGAATATGTACAAGGGTTTTTATAGGATGTAACAAACCTGGACTGGGCTTTTTATGTTCAGTGTTGCAGATATGCTGGCATTCACAGCAGTTTCTAAAACATTTCCTTTCCTGTGGGTGTCCAGGACACATTCCACATTTTTTGTCCCATCCCTTTAAGTCAATATTTTAAAAAGAAATGCTTAGGAAAATGGGACCTTTGGGATTAGGCACTGAGCAAGGGTCACCAGCTGTGAACACCGCAAAAGAAAGCAGTGGATGACATTGCCATTGTCACCTGTTGGGCCATTTCTGCTGGTACTGACAGAGCATCAGGTCAGTCAATGTCTACCTGACTATAGCCTGACTATAAAAACATGCAAATGCTACCCTGGATCACAGAGGTAACATTTTAATCTGTTGAAGAATATGGTTATAAGATTGCATAGTTTGACCAGTTTATCTTTTCCCATCCTCTTTTCCTTCCTATTTGTCAACAATGATTTCTGGTCTAGTTGAAAATGCTACATCCAGACTGTTTAGCAGGAATGTGATGGTTTCAATGATGCTGTCCCAGAAGGTCCCAGGGGTTCTATAGAGTGAGAGAAGACAGAATCATTGGGGTGTTTTGCATGCACAGTCACGATTTACACCTAAAAAAGAAACTACAGGTTGAAAAGCAACAATTATTTCTTACAGTCTGTTAGACTGTGAAGAGTATCCCAAGAAAAGTGTGTGGAAAACTGTGAAGTTATGTTGTTTAAAATCAGGCTAGATAGCATAAAATCTGCTTTACATAAATAGCTGTGTAGGGAACACTCTTGCATTGTTACAGAAAGGAAATAAATGGGCAAACCATCTCCAGCTTCTCTGAGTCTATGTCTTGACCAGTTTTTAGCTTGTACAATTAGAATAATTGTTTTGTTAGCCACTAGAAATTCCTTTTTGCTGAAGAGATTGATCTTGGCTAACAGCTCCAGGCAAGATCCACTCCTGGTATGACAGGAGTGTCATAGTCCAATGAATAGAGCAAGTGTGCTCACTTGTGCCATATGTACTTGTCCGTGCAATAATTTGCATTCGGTAAATCAAGCCACTCTGATAAGTATCTTTACCTTAAAAAAAATCAAGAAAAGAAAAAAAAAACCAAAACATTAGAAGTTTGGCAAACAAATTGCATAGGCTCATAGGTTAGTCCTACCTTTTTAGTCCTGCACAGAAGAATTCTTCATAAGACACAGTATGGCTCACTGTGAGTAATAAAATCCAAGTTCCTTAACCTCTTCATTTTTGCAATATTCCGACTGATGTCACAGAGAAGACTTCCTACTGGCTGAAAGATGGAAATAAAAGGAAATTTACATAGAAACACGATTTTTAGCTTGTTCAAATGTATTCACTGATGTTTGAAAGTTTGTAACTGATGAGCTTTAAATGAAAAACTTTAGACAATGAGAAGAAGGGAAATTCTTGGCTTAGTTTTTTTTAAGTACAACTGTTTATAACAGTGGCTTTAGCCAGTGATCATGCACCATTTAATAACTACTGATATAGAGAGCATCACTAACATTTTTCTGGCTGAGGCAAAGTTGAGTAGTCTGAAGTATTATTGAAGACTAATCTCCCACTGCCTCCTACAAGCTTCCTACAGACAGGCAAGATATTAGCATGCAAGATAATAGCATTTATGCTACATTCTGTGACTCGTTTCTCTAGGGAATAGGAAAAGGTAACCTTTTTTTAGCTAAAACTAACTTAAAAACATTAGTTGGGATTGAGTTTTGCAGAAGCACAGTCAGGTTTTTACATCTTGTGCTGGTGACAGTAACTCCAGTTCCCCCAAGGTCTGCATTGTCTAAAGCCTGTGAAAAGTGAAAAGCATCTGGTGATTGACAGCCTCAAGGGAGTGTGAGCAAAGTCAAGAAGGCTGTGGCAGAGGGGATGCACTCTATACCTTTGACTGCAAATGGATTAGCTACAACAGGCAATATAAACTAGGAAAAGGTTTGATGATACAAGAGTGTAAAAACAGATTATTGTATCTGATTAACAGTGTGAAAACAAAATTTATAAAAGGAGGGAACCAAATCTGAATTCTAATTCTGGCTGCTTTCAATAGCTGAAGTAAAGAGTATTTGGGAGAGGGAAAAAAAGGTACAAAATCAGTCTTCTGTAAAAAAAAAATGACAGCAAACATTTGGCCCAACATTCTTTGGAGCCTCAGAGCTGGGATGATCTACACATCAGAGAGGCTGTGCAGTTTTCCTGGAAGACTGCCTTTGGAACAACATGACAAAGAATGGTGGACAATCTATCCTCAGTGCAGTTCCAAGGCAATGACAACAGCTGAAGTCAAAAGCACTAATGACTAGTTGAAACAACAGATGACCTAAGGCCAAAAGCTCAGCTAGCCAGTAACAATGTGGAAATGTCCTTTGCCAAGGTCCATAAAAGAATTGTTTTATTTCTTTTTTTAGAGAGATCATAACATTCACATTTTTTTCTGTAGTTATCAAAGTGTCTAAAAATGTTTGTTAAATACCTCATCAGTCAGAAAGCCATAGTTTTAACAATCTTTTTACAATATAAGAGAAGCAATTTTAGTTGGTTTGCTTTTGGAATTTTGAAGAAAAAAGATTGGAAACTGAGCCTTGACGTCTAATGCCAATTTCAAACATCCTGCTTGTTTTGATGGAGCCAGAATGTCACGTAAGTATCCTAATATTTCTTATTTGCTTATGTCCTGCGTCAGCTAAACCATTGATTGTTTGTTGGTGGCTTTACAAATGAATTCAAATGAGTCTCATTCTGTTAAGTGGGTTGGTCCTTCCTTCTTCCTGTGCTGGGTTTGTCTTTGTCATTACAGACATACAATAAGAAGACTTCTCTGCCACAGATGTTTACAATACAGCCTGTAAATAATGGATTCCTTTGTTTACTCAAAAAACTACTTTTTTTAATGCAAAGCTACAAGGTTTGCATAGCTGGCGTCAGCCTCCCCACACACACAGTCTCCTATTATCCGGGAAGAAGCCCGGAGCATCCTCCCCACTTGTAAAATGTTTCTGCCAGAAGCAATTTAAAAACATTTGACAATGGGAAACGTGCAAAATGAAGCATTTCAACAGAGAAGGAAACAAGAAAAAGGGGGGGGAAAAATGAAACCTGCAGGAAAACCCTTCAATATCTGTAGTGATACCAGCTGTTCAAGTGTTCAAGGTCCACTCTGTAAATGGTGACTACCATACACAGAATTTGTCTTCAGAAGCAGTAAACATTTATACTAAATTAAAACTCCATGTTTTAAAATTCTGTTCTACAGATTCTGTTATTCCAGCTTTGTACGAAAGTATCAAAAGAAATAACTCATGTCAGAATAAGTTTAAGGCTTAGAAGGTGTGAAAAGATGAAGAGCACGTTTGTTCTTTGAATTTCCTTAGTTCCTAATTCTGGGAGAGAAATTTATGCTTGAGAGTAAATAGTCTGGATATGGGTCTCAGGATTATTTCTTGAGTTATGGTGAGTTTACAGGTGACTTCCATTTAGAACTCTGCCCAAATATTTGCCATATTTTGGTTTAATTGAAATGATAGTTTGAGATGTACTGGTCAGCAGGGAAAAAAATTGTTACCATTCCCACACCTGTTTTATGATAACATTTGTTTCCAGAGCTTCCATGAACTAAACTTCCATGAATTAAAGATTATATAGGTGTGATGTTTCCACACATTTTTACACTCTAGTGTTGAAGGTCTTGGCTATGAGAGCAGAATTCACAGCCTTGTAAGCACCACTTGTTTTCCCAGTGCTGCAAACAGAGGGTTCAGAGGTGGGTAGACTGGTCACACAACACCAGAGCCCATAAAACAGCCAAGAGGCACAGATCAAAGAGTGGGATTTGTCTGACGCACTATCACACACAGGGGCTGAGATGCTCCACTCTGGCTCACTCTGAAGAGTATGTCAAAGAGAAAGAGAAAACCATTCTTTCCAAAACTTAAATCACCTGAGCCACCCATTTCAGCACAGCCACTCACCTCTTTTTTTTTTTTTTCATAGGCCCTACCTGCTGCTGATTCTGGATGAGATGTTATTGCTCCTATTTGTGCTGAACACTTGTGATTAAAGCACTTACCCAGAATGCAAAGACCTGTGTGTTCTCAGGTCTCTTCAGGCTGAGGAGAACATGGAGTCATCTCCCATATCCTCAGAAGATGGTTCATGGAAGGAGGCTTGATAACTGTAAGGTGTCTCCTGGCTATGATTAGGTACTGTAAGGCCAAGAGGAAGATCACAAGTCTGGAGGGTGGCGGCAAACTGGAAGAACATAATTGTGTCTTGGTGAAATCTTTTGAAAGAAGAGATTCCCTACCTTTATGTGTTTTATTCATTGACTTTTTAATGCAAAATACACAAGCACATTCCAAAAAGCTTTAAGTATCAGACAGATACAAACATGTTCACTTTATTCACTATGCCTAAATCTGTTCTTGGATTTGTTTCTTTTATTACTTTCATATCCTATATTGAATGAAAACATTAGGTACCTCCTTTTGTATTTGGATAAGTTTATCTGAGAGGTCTGCCACAATATTGAACTAGTCTCAGTTTTTCCTTCTGTTAAATATTGTTGATATCAATGTGGTGGTCTATCCTACTTGATGCTATAACAGTACCTCTATGGCAAAAAAGGGGCCAAGCATCTTTGCTCTCATTTTAAAACAGTTTGTCAAACACAAAGGTACAAAGAGCATGAGGCCCACCATGAGACATCATGCATGGAAACATGAAGTCTGGTACCCCACAGCAGAAAGAGTGGAAGTTTGCACATCTGAATTTTTGTTTTCTAAACCCCTTTTGTCACTGATTTACACAAAATTTATCTGTCCAGTGGTCCGAGCACTCTCCTCAGGTTTTGGGCACTCTCGTAAGGTTTAATCATGATCCAGAAAGTAGGCAGTGCTTATGCCCCAGAATCACTTCCCAAAATCAACTTCTTTAGCCATACCTTATACATTTCTTCCCCAGAGTCCAATGGAATTGACAAATCTACTGGGATTTCCAGAAAGCCAATCTGGGTGCCATCAGAGAGAAACTATCATAGCACTTCTATTTTCTTCTCTTACCACTAGGCTATGGAGTGTTTTTACTTGTAAAAGGTGTGTCCAAGTCCTCTCACTGCAACCATCTGTCTCTCTCAAGGAGAAGCAAGCACTCTCTGGTGTGATAGAGGCCCCTGCTGTTAAATACCATGGAGTAAGGCAATAATATTTGAAGCACAAAACAAAACCTAATTAGAGAAGAGTGCAGGTTAATGCTGAATGCTGGCCTAATAAGTTCTTTTCCTGCTGCAAGGGTCTGAAGTCAGACATATTCTGCACTTAGTGTCTGAATATATATCTTGATAGAGCAGCTCCAAGGGTTTTATGAAATGCCAGCATTGACAGCAGTGGGAAAAGGAGAAGCAGCAGAACTGCTGCTTGTCAAGGCAAGGGGATGTGGACAAGTCAGTGGGGTCAGTGCTCATAGAGATCTTTCAAACAGCCAGGACATGGACCACTTGGGAGACCTTTCTGGGAAGGGATTTGGCAGCATACTGCAGCAGGGAGTTATAAAAATATGTCACAGAGCTCAACTGAGGTGTCCAGCAGAAGATGGTCAATCACCATCATGCACCCAGAAACAGTCCCAGAAGCTACAAGAAAAGGAAGGATACACAGCTGAAGGGAAGCTAGAACTCTTGGACTAAGGAGCAGGGTAAGACACTCTATTTAGCCAAACCAGGACACCATCTGATTAGGAGAACCAACCACAGATTTTGGACAGAAGACAGAAAAATATCTCATCAGAAAACGGTGCCACAGAAATATGTTAAATACCACTACATTTTCAAACTAGATTCAAATCCACTGTCCCTATTTTCCCAAATATGCTTGATGCACTCAAAATATTTTGAATTCCTCATTTAGATATATTTTTGTGCTTCATTGTGAAGTCTACATATCTAAATGCATCACCAAACTAAATTTAACATATTAATATTTCATAAATTTTTTCTGACATTATGCTTCAACTTTTCAGCATTACTGAAGCCAAATACTGTTTCCTTATCAAATGCTGCAGTGTTATGGATAAGAAAATATTCTCCTTGAGGCACGACTAAGAATTTCAATGACAGGGAAAGTCTGAGTGCACTGAGCTTTCGTTCCAGTTCAGAATGAAAATAAATGTCAAATTGCTGCGAATTCTTATGGAGTAGAAATGTTATCCCGGACTGGATCGCCAGACTAAAATCGCAGATGTCCCTTAGCTGAGAATATTCTGAAGGTCAGCACAGAAATGACAGAGCATAACTGCTACTGATGCCTTTGATTTCAAAACCACCAATGTAATCGAGCTGCCAACCAACAAGCAATAAACAGTTGCTTCCTGAAAGGGGAGAAAGTATTAGAGGAAAGGGACATGAGATCATTGCCTTGAAGCATCCTGAGTCAGCAAGTTAAGTGAGAAAGTTTTCTCTGGTCCCAAGACCATCTGCTTCCAGAAATGCTGACTGGGTTCATGCTGAGGCTTGTTCACCGCCCAAACACCTGCTGGGGGAGGGACAGGGGGACTGCAGCTGTACCCCAGCACCCAGGCAGCATGTGGGCTTGGTAGTCACACTTGAACCCAGACTACCTCTGCTGATGTAGGGCACTTTTCAAGAAGCGTTGTAACAAACTGCTGTCTGGAAAAACAGTGACTAAAGCTTGCAACAGCATGTCCCCAGCTGAACTGCTCATTTCTCAGTCACCTGCCTACAGGAGCAGCCAGCAAATGGCACTGGTGTCTAGCAGGTGCCACTGCTGGCACGTGCACAGCCAGCAGTGATAGTCCCTGCCCTTGTCTGTCTCACCTGCAGAGAAGAGTTTGGAAGCCAAGCCTTGGTGTAACAGCTACTGTAAAAATAATTGGGTCATTAAAACAGCAAGGCAGTGTCTTCTCAGGATCTAAATCAGAGTTTTTAATTGTGATGGGAGTTACAGGGATTAATTGTGTGTGTAATGTGGCCAGACCAAACCAAGATGTATTTCCTGCTGGCTGCCTGGTGAAGAACTGTCATGGGATGTTGCTACTGTCAATGGAAAATACAACACTGCACTGTCACTGGCCACTGCCTGACAGTGAGGGCAGGGAGCTGTGTGCTCTCTGTTCTCTTCTGAAAGCTCACAGGTGTGAGGAAAGGCTTCTTTTCATCTCTGGTTTTCTCAGAAATTATCTGTATTCCAGCACACACACAATTTGACTCCTAATCCTAAACAAAACATTGCTTTTATTTATTATTTTCCATCAAAAAGAATCACTCTTCTAGGTACACATTGATTTTTTTCCCCCCTCTATTTTCCTAAACATTAGCAAGTTTTGATTTTTAAGAAGCAGGAAAAGAGTTTTTTATCTCAGACCTAATGTCTTGCTTGCTCCACAGGCAAACTAAAATACCTTCCAAACAGAAGGAGAGGACACAGTTGCCTCACATCTATGAAAATATCCTATACATTTCTCCTTTTCTTTTAGCTTGTGTCTGTGTTGCAGGTTTAATCAAGTCCTCTAAGTTCTGTCACTCACAAGTTGCAGTTACATGGAGCCTCATATCTGATACAGGACTACAGAGCATGAGGAAAAGCTTTTATTAAGTTTTGAGGCTGTGTTTTTGGTTTGTTTTGTTGGTGTTTTTTTGGTTTTTTTTTTTTTTTTTTTTTTTTTTTTTTTTTTTTTCACAGAATTTGGGCTACTGGTGACTCATTCCTTCTTTTTTACTTAGTGATGAACCCCAATATGTTAAGAACTTCTGGCCTGGATTATTATCCTGACCTTAATGACAAATTTCAGTACCCTTTCTTCCCGTGACACAGAAACGACCTCCTCAAGAAGTCCTGGCTGCTGTGTTAGCAGAAGTTTCTTAGGAAAGCCCAAAACAGTTGTGCTGTCCTCTTGCTGTGGTCAAGGAAGCCACTCTTGAGTCACTGAGGAGGCTTTCTTCATTCCACAATATATATTCAAGAGAGGAATCCTTTCCAACCCCACATCCACAGCATTTCTCATCTTCTGTGTGTCCTGCAATCAGTAAATAAAATCACAAAAAAACCCCATCCTGATTTGAATTTGGGAGACTGATGTCGCAAAAAAGACCATGCTGTGAGAAGGGGACAAAGCTGCAGAAATCTGTGATTCTCACTACATCTTGAAATAAGTATAAAGTTCCAGAGGCAGGAGCAGGGGTTGAGAGATGACAAAAGACGTATTTCAGATGGTGGTCTTTGACCCCTTTTTCTTCTCTGAGTTTCAGTAGTGGCCTGTGCAGACCTCACTTCTGGCCTCTGTTGCTCTGAGGGTTGTCACAGTAGGGTGATTCTCAGATTATCTCAAGGACGTCTTTGCTCAGTGGCTCCCCAATGACTTTTCAAAGGACAAATATTTCCCTCAAAGTCCATGGTAACCCTACCAGGGAGGAGCTAAGAGATACAGAAGTGTCTGTACAATCAGGTATGAGCCACTGCAAGCAACCTTGTGGACTCCCTGCCAAATGTTTTTCAGATGCCAGAACACCTGATGCTGTGCTGCAGACAACTTTGAAGCAGGTTCAGGAGGCCACATTGAAACAAGAGATGAAACTCTCCCAGAATGCCCTCTTATCCCTAACCCAAGGATTTTGCCACCCAGATGAGGTGACAGACTTGGGTGACATCATTTCTTCACCACTCAGTTTGTCTGGTGCGTGTCTGTCTGGCTGGTGGGTGTCTGGCTGGCTGGTGGGTGTCTGGCTGGCGGGGGTGCAGGCACAGGGCACAGAGGGCACGTGTATCCTGTGCTGCCAAGAGCCTTGGAGCGAGGCTCCAAGTCGCTGCCATCCCCAGTAATGCTCCCTGACGACACTGGCCATCTGCATGGGCTCAGAAAAACCACCAATTACGATGCACCACTGCACTTCAAATGCTGCCAAGGTAGTGAGCCAGGGCGTGGGGAAAGATCTCTGGATGGCAGCCAGCATTTGGGAATTTTCACTTGACTTGTAGGAATGCAAAGTAACACTTGGAAAAACCAGTCAGGGTGTCAGGTGAGGCCGTTTCCATCCCTTTTATATTTATAACTGTAATATGAACTGTCATGGAATTAATTTATATATGGCTTTTAGAAGGCTGCTTACAGTTTAACTCTGCCATAGAAGTCTATGTTTTTGTTAGACCTTACTCTGAAATCTATACTATTTCCCTCAATGTAAGGCAAACAGTACCATAAACCTGGCAATTTCTGTGCAGAGCAGTGTACACTGAACCACTGCAGTAAAGCAATTTGGTCTGGTTTTTCTGCTGTTACCTTAATAGGAAACATTTTGTTTCTTGTTTTGAGGGGCAGGAAGAGAAAAGAAGAAAGGGATAAAAGGAATTGCCTCTGCAATTTGCCTTCCCTGACAAAGCTAGAAGTGCCTGGCTACTCCTTAGAAAAAAAAAAAAAAAAATCTACAGCAGAGAGGTAAATACTTTATCCTTTTGACTGGCTAGTATGTCCAATTGCAGCTTTCAGTAAGCAGAAGAGGCAAAATAAGTTCAGCTGGAGGCTGGACAGTAAGCCCAGAGGAGTCTGATTTATACAGCTTGATTGAAGTATGTATTTGAAGACCTACAGAAGAGTCTGAATCTGGCAGCCCCTCTGCAAGTGATTAGCACCCAACCATGCCTTCATAGACCAGCAAGGAGGGACCAAGGGGCAGATATTCCACTTCCATATTCCAGATGCTATGACTGCCCTGGTTATAGAGTTATATAAATCCAGGATAATGCACAAAGGAAACAGAGAGATATTAAGTTATTATTGGATGGAGGGAAAAAATCAGTGAGGTCTGAAGCAGCCAGCAGAAGCCAAAAGGTCTTCATTGGCCCCTCGGCTGCATTCCTACTGGTGGTCGAGTTCCTTTTTCCTGGAGCACTGGCATGGCATTAGCTGACTCTGCATGTCCTGTTCAATCCTTGTTTTCAGCTCTGACAACTGGCAGCCTGGAATCCTCAGGGCTTCTAAAAACCACTTACAGTGCTACTTACTCTCTAATGACTGCTCACCATCCATGTTACTCACTCACAGCTATATTTCACTGCTTTTACTCCTGCTCTATCTGACTTGTTCTGCTGAGATTTCTCAGTTAACAAGCAACAGTGTGTCAGCAGTGAGTCAGTGTTGTGTTGTATTGTATTGTACTGTATTGCATTATATTGTATTATATTATATTATATTATATTGTATAGTATTATGTGGCAGTGATGATTTTCATGTAGAAGGATACAGCATATTCTTCATATTACATAATTATATCCAATTTTAAAGCCTTTGACAGCAATAAAATCAAAAATCAACTAAAATATTTTATATACATATATAAAAAATATACAATATATAGCACATTTTCTATTGAACATACAACTAGGATTATAAAAAGTGAGTACAAAAGGCATCAGACTTTTTGGTTGTTTGTTTGCTGCACCCTTTGCAAAGAAGCTATCCGTTCCATCTACTCATAAATATTGGAAAGGTTGCTTCCCACTGTGTCTGGTTTTCCTAAGGAGGTTGAAGAGGTGTATGAACCCATGATGTCCAGCTCTGGCTGAGCCAGTCCCCAGAAGTGAAGGATAGCATGCAAAAGCTAATAGTTGATTTTGGTTTGGACATGCAAGTTGTGAAGCAGACACTTATAGTGTGGGAGATACAGAAACATCCAAGTTCGTATCCCCTCTTCTTAGTCAACAGCCAGAAGTGCCAAGTCTATTACTATGCAGAAAACAAGCTTAAAAGTCATGTCAGCCAAGTGCTGGCACAGAGTAGCCTCCAGCTAATGAATTCTGGGCTGCACAATGTGTGGAACTTACTGGCTTAGGTCTTTTCACTACACTAAATTTCCTGGGATGAACACACCCTGAGTAATAACTATTGGCTCAAGGATAATTTTAAGATTATGATATTCGTCTAGACATCAGTGGCTAATATCTCAATCCATTTTTAATTGGAAAATAGTCTGTGCTTTTACAAAATAGTATTACTCTAGTTTCTCTAGGTTTGTTGTTTTGTTTTTAATTAGCAATACAGAAAAAACCCCAGACATATGTATCTTCTCATTTCAGCATATGTATGTTTTCATTTTTTGTGGAGTAAATCTATATGTCTGCTACTCCATGCTCATACCACTGCAGCTGGGAGCAGAACTTTGCTCTAATTTAGGCTGGATCTCTAGGGCATTCATGTGTCGTAACCAGTTCTGACTTCAGAGTCAGCTTTACAATTCATTATTCCTAAAGGCTTCCTCAGAAGTTCAATGAGTACTGAGAAATCTCAACTTCCATTAAAGTAAAAGCTAAGAGATTTTAGACACACCTCTGTAAAGTCCAAAGCGTAAGAACCCTCAATTAATTAAAAAAGAAAAAGTAAAGTAAGAAAAGTAAAGTAAGAAAAACTCAGCATGGCTATTCTTTAAATTATTATAGTTGCAAATCACATAATTCTGTGCATGATTGTGGTGTGGTTTCAGTTCTTGATTTGGCACCAATGCATTCTGCATTCCTCTTTGTCTAGAATTATTCAAGTATTCAGACATGGGTAATAAGCCACAAAAAAGTCATGGCAGAATTTAAAAACCCAGGATAGTGTCCCCTCTCCTCAGTGGTGGTCATCTGTCCCAGCTCACCCAAAAGGCTGATGGTATTAAGAGGAAACTTAGAAAATGACTTCTGAAGGGAGAAGATGATGAAAGGCAAGCTCCATGTATGCAGAGCATAGCTTTGTAACAAATGGCTTCCCAAAGCAGCTGAATGAATGGGTAGCCCCAGGTCGCGGTTTATCTCAGAAAACTGTCATCTCTTTTCTCAGTCTCAGACATGACATGCCAGACTAAATAAGAGCAGCAGAAGATTCAGTTGTCTGCTATTCTTCAAAGGGATGTTCTCGTGAAGTTTGTGATATACTGATGCACAGCAGTAGTGAGATGTTGCCATACTCTCACACTGCTCCAGGGAGCAGCAGTTTTGAGCACGCTCCACCAACAGCACATTTGATGACCAAATTCTCTGTCTGAAAACATGAATGCACAGTTACTTGAGGGCTCTACCTTGGATTTTTTTTTCTTCCTTGCAGTGTGATTTTTGGACAAGTGTAGGTTTGCATATTAATGGTATTCATTTGCATCCCATTTTTTGTGGCTACATTTTGCCTATAATGAGCCAAAACCAAACTCTGGAAAAAATGCAGATGAAAATCTGCCCATTCAACTTCTTCCTCTTCTCTAACTCAGTTTTTCTAATGCCTGTTTGTTTGTTTTAGAAAGCAAAAACCATACATAAATTTATTTTTCCCAGAAATCTCTTTAAAATTCCAAATGGCACAAGTTCATATAATGGGAAATGCTCCACTAGGAGCATTTAGGGAGTGTATGCAATTAGGAGGTGGGAATCTGTCTTTCACTGGTGGAGTATTATGGTGTGATAAGTCTACTCATGCCAGTTGATTTCATGCACAAGAAAACTGGAGCTGTGTAGTGATCAGTCACTACACAGTGAAGATGGAGAGGTTTGGTTCATATGAAAATATGAAATTCTTAGGAGTTACTGTGTGAGTTGCCCCTGTATTTGTGAGGGAAGATATTTTCCAAGCACCGTTCAATATAGTACTCCTGCACAAAACAAAAGGATATTTATTTCATAGGCACAGCCTCTGAAATACCAAGTATCTAGAGAAGCAGCAAGGACTGAATAAACAAATGCCATTTCCTTGTCTGATATATTTTTCCTAGTCAGGTAGATCCTCTTCACACACAAAATAAATGTCACTATTTTACTAAAAAAGTAAGATGAGGAACACTGCAATTTTATCTGGGTCATTTCTATAAATAGGAAAACATAGGAAATTGCTGCAATTGCAGAATGTTCTATTAGATTTCTCAGATCTGTTCACTCAAGGATTTTCAGCATGTTCCCCTTTCTTTCCTAACTGCCATTCACCATTCTCATGATATACAATACAGTTCCCAGCATTTATTTTTTCTCTCATTTCTTTTTTTTCTCTGTCCCTCTCCTTTCCCCTTTGGGATCATGCTTCTGTGGCTGATGGTGTTTTACCCTTTCCAATTCAATCTCTCCTTCTCTCGCATCAAGCTAAATGGAAATTCCATAGCCCTGTCACCCAGCTTTTGCCTGGTCTGTCCCTCCTTCACCTTGCTACCATCCCTGGCTTCTCTCCAGCTTCATACTCCTCATACATCTGGTGCCCTTAAACACTTTCATCATCTCACCCCTGTTACTCTCCTGTATTGTTCCTTGAGACTCAGCTTCTCTTCTACAGTGATCTGGCATTGTTGAACCCAATATGACCTGACACCTTCAGCTTCTGGCTATGCTATACCCCTAGGCCTACCTGATAGTCTTTCTGCTGCTCTTTTCTTCTCCCATACTCTCCAGGCTGTAATAATCAGCCTCTCCTCTTCCATTTCATCTCTCTATAGTTTTCCCCACTATCTGACTCCTTAACTTCCCTTCCCAATGTCTGTCATTACCCACTAACCAGGTCTTTCCTCTGTGGTTTACGTTAGAGTAGAAATGAGAACTTTCATTATTTCATGCTACCCTTTGCATTAGGTATTTAGCACTAGGAAATTCTCTATAACCAATCACAAAACCCAGTTCTTCAGATTCCCATGTACAATTACTTTTCTCAGAAAACCTGGCAAAAGCTAAGCTGCCGGTATGCTGAGGCAATTGTCCAAGATATGCTGGTCAATACTGGGTTACTGGACCTATTATTTTGGATGTAGCCATTTTTTTGCCTCTCAGTTTTCATCTGCTTTGTAAACCCACACAGACACTGTTTTTCCCCTCAGTTATATTACTAAACACTAAGGAGACGATCTTTTTTTTGGGTTTTCAAATTTCATAACAATGCAAATTATGAAGAATCTAGTTTCAAAACATGATAGCAACAAGTGGCAAATAAATAAAATTAAATGGAAAAACAAACAAACCAACCCCAATACAAACAAAAACAAACAAACAAAACAACCTTACATTGCAAATATTCAGTAACATTCTTCCTTTCTATGTGGGAAAATATATCTGAGAGGATGAATCTATAGTCTTCTGGCTATGGGAAAAATAGTTTTTGAAGGATGATACTGAACTACATTTTGGCAACTTAACATCAATTTAACTGTTTCTGCACTAGTTATGGGATCACCCCTAGAACCAGAATTGAGGTGAAATTTACCAGGTCCTTTGTTCAGCTCTCTAGATCATTACCAGCAATCCAGTAGAACTCCTGCAGCATAGGAATTCTGCTATTTATTGATGTTATGGCCTTCTACAGGCAGGGAGTGCAGAGAAGATAAGCCAGGTGGTTTTAAGTAGAAGAGCCTGGGCATTGGGAGTTATTTTGTTATCATAGTATGCCATTTTTGCATCAGGTTTTGGTTCAATTTAACATGAGATGGGCAACCTGCCGTGTTGATATAGCCACAGCAGCACTGTGAGAATGAGAAAGTGCTTGTCTCTGATGTAATATAGCCTCAGAATCTTTGATTTTCTATTGCCAGAATAGCTCTAATGAACATATGAATGCAACTTCAGCTGTCCCAGATTTAGATAGATAATAGTTTTAGTGTTAGTGAGCCTCAGGCAGACTTCCATAACATTTGGCAACCAGCAGGAGACAAAGAGGAACAGAAACTTGATTTCTTCTGAGGCATTTACATCTTTTCTCTATGCTCTGGACTGGAAAAACATCTAATATTAAGAAATACCCTTTATACTTACTTCTGGTAGCCCAAACTGTCACCATTTCTCTCAATTTAGTTTTACTGTTTATGTTTTTAACTAAGAACAGATGGAGAAATGGAACTGAAAGGACTTTAGTGCCCCCCACACATTTTAAGGGAGGCAAGAGGGATATGAGTTTCTTCACCATCTGACAGTGTAAAGACCTGCTCTGTCTATGTCTCTGTCCTTTGCCTCAGGGTTGGAGTTACCTCTGTTTCACAGATTTTGCAAAAGAGCATAGCTTTTACCAAGCTGAAAATCAAATATTTAACTCTTGCCTTGAAGATTGCATGCAATAGGATTATGTATAAATTAAAATTCCTGAGAGGCAGGCAATGCAGAAAGACCCAGCATATACCAGAGAATCACAGAACAGTTCGGGTTGGGACGTACCTGAAAGCCCATCTAGTTCCAACCCTCCTGGCCATGGGCAGGACACCTGTCTGGACAGGTTGCCCAAAGACCCATCCAACCTGACATTGAACACTTTCAGAGACAGAGCATCCATAACTTCTCCTGGCAACCTGTTCCACCTGTTTACTACTCCCTGGGTAAAGAATTTCTTCCTAATATCAAATCTAAATGTACTCTCGTTCAGTTTGTAGCCATTCCTCCAGTCCTGTCACACATGCCCTTGTCAAAAATCTCTTTCCAGCTCTCTTGTATCACCATCAAAAATGAGGCAGCTAGCCCTAGCTAAGCTGTGATGGACTTCTACTGAGAGATTCTTCCACTTATAGGATGTAATAAGAGGATCCTTCTCACATCTTGGGTTATGGGTAAGAGGTTACTTTATTTTCTGTGCCTATACACTACAAACTAGTCCTAACGCTGAGTCTGAAGAAATAGCAACATGAACTCTTAGAATAGAAAAAAAATGTCCCTGTAGTGCTTCTCTGGCCCATTTTGCAGTAGCAGTAAGCTCCATCAAATGTTTTGGAGATACAGATGTAGAAGGATACTAGTAAGTAGCAATTAATTTTGACAGCTGAGCCTCAGCAAAAGAGCGCCTCCCAGCCCACAACATTTCAAATTTTCTGAATTTTCTGAACAGCTTTGTAAGGATCTTGTTCAAGAAGGCTGAGAGCTAAGGCAAATTGCAGATTCTGACCTTCCCCAGCCTTTTTTTTTTTTTTTTTTTTTTTTTTTTTGGTTGGAGGGAGATGCCTACTCACAGATACCTAGCAGGGTCTGTTTAGTTGGGTTTGGTTTGTTTTTTTTTTTTGAGAAGGGAATGCCTCAGCATAATGCACAAGGAAATCTCTATGTTGGCCTCTCCTGTACCTTTTCTGTGAGTAAACAAAGGACTAATCCTCTAGACCACCAACTAGTGATTTCTGGAAAATGCATTTACTTCATGTATCAGGCAAATTGAAGCTCCACAGCTCAGCTGCATTCAGATTCAGGACTGAATCCCCACACAACACAGCATCTCTCAGTCCAACTATTTGCCTGCTATAATGATTCAAATTCATTATTGAATATTGACCTGGCTGAACTCCCATGCAATTGAAATTTCAATTCACTGCTCTCTTGTGACCAGTGCTCTACAAAGCACACATGCACACATGCCCCTACACTGGCTCTTGCCTTACTCAGGGCTTGAAATACGTGATACTCAAATGTTGCAGTTTTTCTTCCTTCATTTAGTAGCTCTCATTCCACACAAGCCAAATCCCCTTCCAAGCACAATATTATTTATGAGCTCATGATCTATTAAATAAGCTCAGCAAGTCACCATCAGTAGATCTCAGAGTCTCTATAGTTAACAGTGTGATTTGTTCTCCTATTGGGAGGGGAAGAGCAGAGAAGCTGGAAGGAAACCACCTGAGCTTTCACGTTTCAGTGTCCAGTAGCAGATATCTAGAACAGGTATTCAGAACACATCCCATAGAGAAATAATGTGACCAATTACAATCTGGAGGAAAATTAATTTTCACAGAATCACTGAGCCCATTTGACCAAAAAAAGCATCTGTTATTTCATCTGATAAACGTACTTATTTGCAGTTTCCTCTAATCATAAAGTTTATTACTCTAGATCAGAAGTCTAACTGAGGTCAAGAGTCTTTTGATTAACCATTTTGCTAATATTTTTGGAAGGACATGTTGGAAAAAAATGGGGCAAGAAAACGATGCAGGGTCTTTAACAAAACAAAACAACAAGCAGCTGACTTTAATTACAGCTGGTGCCCTTGCTTTTCATGTATATGCATACCAAGCCTCCAACAATCCACATACTGATTTCACCCCAGTACTATATCTCCAGTTCTCATTAATTTCATCAGGAGTTTCAGGTGCCTCTGAACAGTCCTGCTGCCTCTCTCTTGCTGCCACTTCTGGTGCTGCTGGGGACCACTGACATGTGATGTGCTGCCCCTTGAGCTATGAATACTCAGCAAGGTTATAGTTCCAGCCTCCAACCAGAACTGCCACCTGTGAGCACTGGATGATTTGAGACAGAAAGTCCTTGGCAGGAGCTAAGCCTTAATGAGCTTAAAATGCATTGAGGAGCTTGGCAAATACAAAGCCAGGCCACAGAATAAGTAGTTGCAGAAAGTTTCCAGTGCGAAATGCTTACAAGACAATTGTTTACATTATCTAGATGGTTTTAATTACAGAGGAGTTCAGACCAGTTGCTTAAGTTTTCCCAAGGGGTAATTAGTCATCCTGTGAATTTGCATATTTTCCACTGCTGTATTGAGGCAAATCAGCCATACTTATCAGAAGATTGACCTGGCAACCTCTGTTCTTGGCAGATTATAGTCTGAGTTTCATCATGACAGTATCAAATGTTCCACTGCAGGGCTGCAGCAGCCAAACTTTGGGGAGATGACAGGGCTCCTTGTTTTAAATGTAAGAAACTTCAAGCACAGATAGAATGAAGGGGACATTTTTTTATAGCCTCTACTCATGACAGATGCAGTATCTGTCAACATCTTATAAATATATTAATATTCTACCCTCTGCCACATGTTATACAGACTGTGCTTTTACTTATGCTGAGATTTACTAAACTGAATGGAAGTCGATTCATTCCCAAAAAGATTATTCAGTTCAGATAGCTCATTTTATGGTATTTTATCAGCTGTGTTGGTCATAGGAGGCATGGGTATACCAACAGCTGAGATTAGCAGCCATTTTTATTTAAAAATCAAAACCATAATAGACATACAAACAATTCCAAATACTATCAATATGTAAGAAATTACATATTTACCTATTCTTACAGATTACACAGTAGAAATAAGTAGGATTTTAAAAAATAACTTTGTAAATGGCAGCATTTTTAAAGATTCTCATATTGTTACATTTTACTCACATCTACCACTGGTTTTATATCTACTATTAGAGGAAGGGTTGCTTCCACTAGAGAAAAAAGGATAATGGCCATAAATCACACTAAATGTAAGCTGAAATAGATATTTAAGTAAATAAATTGCATTTTTTCAAAAGTATTGAAAATCATACTCACCAAAGTAGAAAATTGTAACATGACAACTGTCATTATTCAAGCGCCATCTAGCTTGGTTAGATAGGTTACCCTTGAGCCTGTGTACACTCATATTATGTAGTGAAATGGAAGCTAGACAAAGTAGAACATTTTGGATCTTTTAAGTTACTTTTATTATTATTGAAGTTGAAATATCTGCATATTCAGAACAAGCCAGTCCTAAATTCTTAGATACATAAGGAAAAAGGCAATTAATGAGTGGCAGACATATTTTCAGTTATCCTTGTTTTATGAAGCAGGTCAGAATCTGATATAATATAATAGTTTACACATGTATATACATACAGACACATGTATATAAACACAGATTGTCTCCAATAAAAACCATATGGCAAGCTTAGGCAGACTGTTTTCCATTGTTTTCCATGTGAAAACAAAATGATAAATCTTTCTTTTCTTGACATCTGTGCTTTGCTTTACCATGAAGCTAACCATTTAGATTAGTTACTATTTTCCCTGGCCTGTTTTTAAGCCCCTGTTATCTTGAAAGTCAGGTGTCACCACCAGAATAGTTTCTTTATTCTGAAATTTAGGGAGAAGTGTTGATTCTTAGAGAAAAGAACACTTAGAGTCTCTTCTGCTGATATCCTGCAGCAGGCAGACAGGAGTCTTTAGGATGCTGATGTCTGCTGACACCTTGGAGCACACACCAGCAGCCATTTGTCTTGTGCAAGGGACTGAACTGAGGAGGGGCTCATATTGCACACACCATGTTTGTGATAAAGATATCCTCTCTGCAGAGTACAGTAGTTGTTAACTACTGCCCTCCAAATGCTTCACATATTCACACCATCTCCTACAATACAGTTTGCTCCAAGGAGTAGGAGAGAGAGCTGGCCTGGAGTAAGAGCCACTTCTCCATACTCCAAGGTCCAGCTGATCTTGCAGGAATTCCTGGCTGGGCCAGGCTTTTTCTCCTTCAGACCATCTGAGCACTGCCAAGACAAGACCCTGGCTCTTTTCCTGCCTGCCACACTGCTTATCAGAGTGCTCATGGAGCACACAGCAGAATGTCTCGCTTGTTGTCTTTTGCTCTTCCCCAGATTTCACAGTGATTGATGTAAACTAGAGGAGCTGCAAAACCTGATGAAGAGCAGCAAGAAATCCAAGGCAGACTCACTTATTTTCTCAGTTGGGATAGAAGCATCTGGATATGCACAGCCAACTGGACAATGAAGGGAAATGAGCAAAGTTCAGTAACTTGTGAATATACATGTGTGTAAATTCATTTTTATATGCAGTTATTCCTTGCTTTCTGAAATAATATCCACACTTATTTTAGATTCAAATAATATATAGCAAGAAGAAAGATCTTGCTCTTTTCTGGGGCTGGCATGGAAATTAATGATACTGAAAGGGTGTTTTCTGGAGTGACAAGGGTAGGGAGGAAGCAATTCAGAAGTAGAACTTCATCTTCATCACATTAATGTGATGCTGTAGAGGCAGAACCTTCATTATAACTACAAGCCAGCACTAATGGCTAGATGCTTAAATAGATGATCTAATTTTTAAATTCAATTTCTTTAAACTTTTTATTATGTTCCAGTTTCACAGAAAAGAAAACCATTATTTACTGTAAGTATCTTTTTGTGAACCATCAAGTTTAGAAATATCTGACATTGTAACCCCTAAAATATTAAATTAGTAATAGAGACCTACACAGTAAAGTGCTTAGCATGCCATACCTTCTGTTCTTGTTATTTAACAGAGACATTTCACAGCTTGTGGCAAAAAAATAATTTCTCCTCTTTAAAATAAATCAAGGATGCCTGCTTTATTTTGATGTGCTTTGTGAAATAAGAGGTTTTAATGAAGGCTTCAAGAGTCACTCAGAGTGCTTTGGAGTTTCAGTCTTGTAGTACAGCTGGGAAAACGACTGTGATTTTATTGCCTACTTTGCCAGAGAGCTGGGCTGGCTTCTGCTACGGTTCATGAAGAATTTTTTAGAGCTGGGTACAAGCTACCTACAGTGGCTGTGGAAGCTGCCTAGAGGGGTACCTACCCTAGAGGAGGATCCTGCTCTACAGCACAGGGTCAGCTTGGCCCAGTGGCTGCCATGGCCCATCTCAGGTCAGTCACTGGTGGTAGCATGGCCAGGAAGCCCAAGTCATCAGGCATTTCTCTTCCACCTTTCTTTGTACACAGGTGTAGGGGGTTGACTCTGCCTGGATGCAAGGCATCCACCACAGCCCTCCACAGCTGGACAGGGGAGAGAAAATATGAAACAGAGGTTCATGAGTTGAAATAAGGACCAGGAGAGATCACACACCAAATATGGTCACAGGCAGAACAGATTCAACTTGGTGACAAAAATTGAATTTATTACTAACTAAATCAGAGCAGGATTATGAGAAGAAAAACAGAGCTTGAAAACACTTTCACCCCACCCCTCCCTCCTTCTTGTGGCCCCCTCACTCAGTGGGGCCACAGGTTGTGACGTGGGTGTGGACCCTCACAGAAGACAGCAGGCAGCAGACATGGAAAGCATGGAAAGCTTCTTTATTTTTCTGACTCCATCACTTATATACACTTTTTACAGAAGGCCAAGATTGGCCCAAGGAGGTTACAACCTCATTATTCCATTGGTCACTCTGACCATCAGTCAAGTTCTCCTCTCAGAGAACAACTATGCAAAACACACAGATAATTTCTAAAAATACACACAGTTTACATAAAGCAGTGTGAGAATCAGGCTACAAAGATTCAAACACTTGAAAGCAAGAAAATGCAAGGTGACACCTTCTCAGCTGTATCTCCTCCCCAGCTGCAGTGCAAGCACATGGGGATTTGGAGTTACGATCAATTCATCACACAACTGCTTCACAATTCTCTAAGAACTTCTCTAAGGTGAGTCCATCCTTTGAGAAACTGTTCTCCACAAACCTTTAAGGATTGGTTGCTCCAACATGGATCACCCACAAGGTTACAAGTCCTACCAGGAGCCCTGTCCCACTGTGGCCTCCTCTCTCCATGGGTCTGCAGGCCCCTGCCAGGACCCTGCTCCAGCACAGGCCTCCCATGGGTTCATGGCCTCCTCTCAGGCATCCACCTGCTCCAGCATGGGCTCCTCCATGGGCTGCAGGGGGATCTCTGCATCCCTGTGATCCTCCATGGGCTGCAGGGACACAGCTGCCTCACCATGGTCTGCACCACAGACTACAATGGAGTCTCAGCTCCCCCTCCTTCTCCACTCACCTTGGGATCTGAATAGCTGTCCCTCTCCCATATTCTTACTGTTCTTCACTGGCTGCAATTACATCTGCCCAATAACTTTTTTTTTTTTACTTCTTTTTCTTAAATCTGTTATCCCAGAGGTGTTCTCACCATTTCTGATTGGCCCAACCTTGGCCAGTGGCACGTCCATCCTGGAGCCACCTGGGATTGGCTCTGCTGGACTGGAGGAAGCTTCTGGTGGCTTCTCACAGAAGCCACCCTGTAGCCCCCCCCTACCAAAGCTTGGTCATGCAAACCCAACACAACAGGTTGTCAATTCATTGTCTTTCTATTCTGCTTGTACAGCAGCAAACACAGCAAACATCCACGTTTGTAGATACAATAACTATAGCCTAAATAATGGTAATTCCATCCAAATAAAAGTTTAGATGTTCTGCAGGTGTGTTGATTGTAGGAAAAAAAAATAGTGATAGATCATATTAACCTGAGAAATTATTCCATTTTCCTAGAGTATGTGGAGGATGCTTTTTCCACAAGGCATCCAGCTCTATTCACAAATAAAATTTGTTCTAGTGGCAATCAAACTGCACATGGTTGCAGTTCACTGTTTTTTGTTGAGTGAATATGACAGGGACATCTCCATCTGCACAACACAGAAATTCACTGCTATTTAACTCAACCAAAACCCAGCCTTTCACAAAATTCTCAATAGGTGGTTAGGAACATGGACATAAGAATAATTTTTTACAAACACAGGAGAGCCACGAAGATTTAACAAAAAATTCCTTCCTGTTGACAAAGCTAAATCTACCTGCCACTATGACAGAGAAGGGTTTATGAGTGTAGTTCTGTTGGTTAATCCATGCCAACAAACAATTTGAAACATGGTAACAGCCCAAGGCTAAAGAGCAAAGTTTATTTGTGAACATATTTCCAGTGAATATGATAAAAAGTATTTTTCTTCCTGCCTAATGTTACTCAAATTAAAGGAAGAGTATTTTTTCCCTTTGTTGAAACCCTGAATAAATACATAATAATAATAAAATCGTGCATAACCCAAGTCACTGTCACCTGCCTCAAAATTGCATCTGGAAATAGGATAGAAGTGTAGCCTCCTGAAAGAGCTTGTTTTGCCAAAGTTGGCATGGGAGCACTGGGCAAGAATTCAATCTCAGGCATCAGTTTAGGATTACACAAGGTCAATTCTCTTCATTGTTTCTGCTGATCTTTAAGCTGTTAGAAAAGAGTCAGTGTGACTTGATTCCCTTGAATGGAAAATAGCACAATGGTTCCATGATGGAAATGGTTGTGCTGATTAGGAAAGCAGTTTTCCATCACGAAAGCAAACATGTGGCCACATTTCCATGCAAGTATGGAATGCCACGTGGTTACTTTTTCTTTTTATGCAGCCAAAACAATATCCTAAAGTCTTGCTTGACATGGAGGATTTTATGTATGATGTGAATTCCAGAGCTGTTTGAGAACCAGGGTTTTGGGAAAGTCATCAAAAGCTGCCTGTTTTCCATGGATTTTGCCATGAAGATGACTGACATTTTAAAAGAATTCTACTCATTTCTGTCTTTTCACCAACTCGTACAAGCAAATCATCCTTTCCTCCAAGTAGCTGAACCAGATTGTCTTGAAATAATGAAATATAACCAAGGAAGAACAGTAAATTATTCTGAGAGGATCAATACATGGGAATGAAGGATCTATCTCAGTTCCTGTTCCTAATGGTATGTTTTCCATCATCACAGTACTCCATGGAGTGATACTCACAGGCTGTGCTGAGGGAAGAAAAGCACATTGTTTGGTATCTTGTACTAAAAGCAGATGATGAGCATGCAAAGAGTATGGATGGCATTAATGTATGGATGCCACACTGCAGCAGGAGCCATGGCAACTCATGAAGGGCAGGTCTTATCTCTCATTTTGCTGCCTTATTACATCTCTGCAGCTGCCCAAAATGGGGTTTCAGTTGAAGTCATCATGATGCTTACTCCTTCTTTCTGACCCATCTTATGTCGTAATGAACCTAAGCCTCTCATTATTTATGAAATTTGCAGGAAGTCAAGTGTCTTTGCAGTATACCTGGAGTCCTGACAAGACAGCTTCAAGTCAGACAGTGATCATAAAAAAAGTTGATGGTGCTTAGTCTAGGAGCACACAGTTATACAGTGCAGGCATTTAAGCTTGTATTTCTCCAGGAAACCAAGCTAAGGCTGAAAAATCCCAAGTGGTTCAGTCTGTTCACACTGGATTTTTTTTTTTTATTTATTTATTATTTTTATTTATTTATTTATTTATTTTAATGATATAGCTGCTGAACATAATTTTTTGCTAAGTTAAAACACTGATCAATTGAAAATAAAATATTTAAGGTTTTTTGGGGATATACATTAACCAGTAAAATCAGTTCTGTTTTAAAACCAGAAGCTGAAATTCTTGGAAAAAGTACCCATAAACATGTTTCAATTTTTTTTTTGTGTAACACAACTCTTTGACTTCAGCTGATTGATTCAAAAGCAAACTGCTTGCCTTAGATCCAACTTCACAAATAGTTTCCATTCTCCCTGAATGCACTTTCTGGCAAAACAATTCCTTGCAGCTCTGTCGGCTCCAAACATTTCAATGTCATCACTCAAAAGCAAAGTGTATGAAGACAAAACATAAATGATAGCTAAACACAAAGAAGGAACAAAACTGCATAAAGTTGTGGAGAAGGCAAGGAATCTTGAATCAGTTTTATTCTAAATTCATTCAGATTGGAAAACTTAGGAAGGGTAATTCTTATGTGTCTTTGTGAGTGGGAAAACATATTATTTATTTGAGGACTGAGACAGGTTTTTCCTCCCTGCTTTTGCCACAGTTGTATTCTGCCCAGAACTAACTAGCATTGAGAAATTCCCATGTGTTTCATTTCTGATAATAACTATAGAGACTGTCTCCTTGTGTCCTGCTGCAGCTGATGAAGCTTGGTGGTGCCAGCAGAGCACCAGGAGCTTCTCACTGGTCCCATGAAGCCAGTGCAGCAGGCCACAGGGAAAGCTGGGTGCACTGTGGAAGGTGAGCCTGATACCCTCCAGATCCACCCCTTACTTCCCAGCTCTGTGTGGTGTTGTGCCAGGGGACAATAGGCCACTTCAGGGCTGAAATTCAGAAACTTGTAAGGAGGAAAGTCCTCACAGGGAAGGAAAGAGCCACACTGTATGCCCATCTTCTGGGGGAGGGATTACAGCAATGCAAGTTTTATCTCTCTTAGTCACGCTTGCACAGACAGTTCAACATCTCTGAGAACCTGCCAGACCTAAAGATCAGCTGAAGCACGCAAATCTTCTCCATGTGACTGCTGTTTGGCAAACTTTCCTTCAATTCAATTACAAATTACAGTGCAGGAGCAGGAAACGAAAAAACAAGCTCCAAACTATTTAGCAAAGAGCCAAGTCTGGTCTTTACATAATAACCATGACTTGTTTTTGGAAAATACTTGAAAGCAAACGTTGGACAAATCAAAGATCACAGAACAGCAGGAGTATACTTTCTTTTGCCCTGTTCACTCTAATGTGCAACTTTCTGACCAAATATTGCTAGAACTGGCTCCTATTGGCATCAACAGGTAATTAACTGACAAGTATACGCACTTATGAGATGAATTTCTAATCCTTCAAAAAAACAGCACTATTTCCTTGCTTCCAAACAAAGGATGAAAGAGGTTTAGAGAAAAAAAAGTGCAGTGCACTCATTAACTAAGAGGATTAGAAATTCTAAGGTACAGGCAAGCTGGAATAACATTTTTTAACAATATTGAATTTGATTTGATTTGATAAGCCGTGTCAACTAGAAAAACATCCTAAATCATAACCAAGCACTAGTCAAAGAAAAATAATGCAATTTCCAAAGAAGTATAGGAATAAAAAGTTTAACAGACATTGATAAAGAATGTTTGGGAACTAAGAGTAAAAGATGTTGAAAACTATCTGTTAGAAAACTACTGTGTTAGGAAGTAGTGATTTAAGGAAATCAAAACATTTCACAGGAATGTAAATAACTGTTGGACCCTTTCTCTAAGATTTCATAAACATACTTGTGCAGCATCTGATGAACTTGTGTATGAACAAGAAGTCAAAATGAAACATTTTGACAAAGTAATTTTGCAAGGCACTTTTGATATTCTTTGATATAGTCATATTTTGCCATATTGGGGCTAAAAAATAAAAATTGAAATGTTTATATTTTTCACAGATGAAATGAACATAATCCTTTGCAAACCAGTGGATAGATGAGTAGTTTGTAAGCAGTCACTGCTACCCCAAATGCTCATTAGAGACTTCTGAAAAATTGTTCAGAGATAGAGAAGCAGTGAAGAGAGTTCCAAATTTTCAGTTTACCATGGCAAATGGGGAGATTTCTTCAATATGAGGGTGGTGAGGAACTGGGAAGTGTTCAAGGATGGGGCTTTGAGCAATGTGGTCTAGTGGCAGGGGGTTTGGAACTAGATGGTCTTTAAGGTCCCTTCCAAGCCAAAGCATTGCATGATTCTATGATATCCTAGTCAACTGCAAAAACAATACTCACAATTATATGGTCAAGCAACCAACAAGAAACAGCATGAAACAAAAATACCATGAATTTTACAACATCAGATCATGAGATTATGCAGACAGACAATCTCTAAGGTAGGCCACATAATATTGTTACTGTGGCTCCAGAAAAATTAAGTAAAATTATTGAAAGTACATTGTGTTGATACTACAATTAATTTTACATGTCCTCCTTTGTTTGTACTTTTCCAGGTCATAAAAATGGCTGAATCAAATGATAGTGTGACAGTTGTGCCCAAATTTCTGTGTAGTATATACTGATGAGAGATTTGATCTTGAAGGTGTGGAGAGCTATGCCTCACTGATGCATGGAAAGCCTCTTATGAAAATGCATGCAAAATTCAGATATGTACTACTGGATAGGCATCATGCATAAAATGTAACTTTTTTATTATTATTTTCCCATGGCAAGTTTTCTACTGTTTAATTGCACACATTTAATGCAATCTTCATGTATTGCTGTAACATGATATCTGCCTTCATCTCTTAGCTATAGCCTCAGAGGATCTGTTCTGCTTCATTTAGGACCAAAATCTGGATTGTACATGGGGTTATGCTGACAGCGCAGAGAGTGACACAATCAAAATATTTTGGAGTGAGCTTTGCACTGAAGTTTTTTAACCTACGAAACAGCTGAAAAGCAGTCACCATAGCACAGAGTTCAGGCAGGCTGGTTTATTAGGCTCCTAAGGTGACTAGCCATGTATCTCTAGTTTTTCTGCGTCTCCCTCTCCAGCAGTGTAGACACAGCTTACTATGTCAGAGGGAATTCAGAAGTACAAGAATAGCAAAATAGCACAAAAAATTACTGACTTAAATCATGCTTGACAAGTTTCAGTTCTGTTGAGACAGCATTTATCTCCATTACACCCTTTGCAAATAAGCTATTTGTCTTAGGCAGTACTTAATCCTTTTCCAGTGTATCTGGGGTGGGCACCTGCTTACATAAGTAAATGTAACACCAGTGTGTGTGCAGGAGAGCCTTTCCAGGGTGTTACAGATTGCATCTTATTAGCCTGTAATTCTGTGCAGTAGGAGGGGATCAGTGAATTAAAGCTTCCTCTTTTGTTCCTAGTCCACTGCAATGCAAACACAACAAAAGCACAGTCTGGGAACTACCAGGATAAGTCAGAATGTCAGCAAAACCACACTTGCTTTTTCAGAGGGCCTTAGAAATGAAATTGTTTAGAGATTTTACTATGAAGGAGATGATATAGAAAGGTCAGGCTTGGCTATAGACACCCTCCGCTTTTCCACACAGCAGGTAGCTTTGTTTCCCTGCCAGAGCGCATGGCCTGTTAGAAACAGGGATACTTATTTTTAAAAAAATCATGCCATACATACAGTTCTGTGGGGAGTGAGTGAGTGAGTGAGTGAGTGAGTGAGTGAGTGAGTGAGTGAGTGCATTTAGAGGCATCTTCCTAGTCACCTGACAAAATTTGCCCCTAAGGTTCTGTATCAAATTACTCTGTACTCCAGAGCTCACTGAAAGCAACAACACAAAACCAAGATGTAACACAGGTCATTGTGTTACAGCAGTTATAATCAAACTATTGTTCACGCTGTAATTGAATTCCTGGAAAAGCAGATTTGAAAAAGAGGGTTAAGAGTAGGTTTATAGAACTTAAGCACATACCTAATCTGTCTGGGAAAATTCCTAACGTACTTCATGCATTTTTGAAATTGTCTGTGACCTTAACGTCAGAGCACCAGACAGAGTCTAGAGGTATGTAATTAATGTTTCCATTTATGAAAAAAACACAGAAAAGTTTATATTTAAAGCAGTCTGTTTCTATGTTAAATATATGTACAAAGGTATGTTGTGTGTCTATGTAATAACACAGCAGCTAATAAAACAATATTGGTTAGTAATGAGGTTGCCACTTGCCAGAACATCACTGTAAAAATTTCATGGCCAGGCTTCAAGAGCTCTGCCTGACCTTTCTACCAAGAATATGAAAAGAAATGGGCATTAACCACTTCTACATCACCAAGAACCTTCTTTTCAACTGACATTAAGCCACGGAAACAGTGAGACTACGATAATCAGCTGAGACGTTGCTTTCTGACACTCTCCTATAGTCACTCCAGCTTTATGTTATTTGACCTAGCTGTCTGGTTTTTATATCACTCTCAGTCTCTGACAAATAGCTGCTTCCAAAAGGCCTTCAAGGCAGTCAGGAAAGAGAGGAGTTTCCTACAGTGTCCTAGGACTTAGTTTCACTGATATTTACTCAATGAACTGCCACTTAAAACCAACTAATAGGAAAGTCTGGGAAAAAGACCACTTCCTAAAATGCATCCCTGCTTGTCCATCAGTTGCTGGGTAAAGGTGGTGATATTAACCTAATGTGATTGATTAAAAGTGAGCCATGGCACCAGTCCCCATTTGGCTATACTTCTTGATAAACATCACAGCTGTCCTAGGAAGGAATTTGTTAATCTGTTGGTGTGCAAGATACAGTCTGAAAATATTTGGAGGTTGGATCATCACCAGAGGATGTGGTGGAAGAATATACAGGGTGGGATTTAGCTGAGCAGGGACTGTAGTTTAGAGTTGGGATTCCCACACGAAACTGGTGATGACTACCAAATCATCGCAGATGTTTTGAATATCTAAGCCTCTTGCCTCTGGCTTTCTATTAGGATTGAGTGTTACATTGATTTCAACTTTTCCCAAAACCCATAGGAACAAAAGTATCTTTGAAGCTCCAGTCGTCTTCCAAGAACAATATGAATTTTCGCAAGGCTTCAAAAGCTATGATGAGGTGAAATTACAGTTAAAGTTCAATTTCATGGACATTTTCTTTAGAAAACCCGACTAGCAAGCCTGTCCAGGAGCTTAGTACTTTCAGGATTTGACAGGACGTAAGCAGGAGTTCTGAACTTTACTTAAATATTTATCCAAGTACTTCCTTTTCTAATGTGTACTTGACTACAAGGTAAGTCCTTCAATCATACTCTTGAATATCTTGGCTTTTATTTATCCATTGCAGTAACGTGCAAGTTCATGACACAAAGCCTCGCTGACGGAGGAATAGCAGACAACCTTCTACTTACTGCAAGGTAAACCTTTTATCTCACTCAACTGCTGAGCCAGGGGGGCTGGAGCAGAATGGTGGTGGAGAGCAGAAGAGGAAATGGGTGAAGAAAGCGCAGGGGATGCAAAAACTCCTCCTCTTGTGCTCATTCCACCACAAGACATTTGAGAGTGGGCTTTTCTTCTTCCTCACAAGCTAAAGAGTGAAAAACAATTTAGTACCTTATAGCTTTGCATCTGCTGAAGCAGAATGCTGCACATTAAAAATACTCTTTCCCCATTTCCCTCCCCATCCCCCAAGCTTTTGGCTGTTCCCAGTGTTCTGAGGTTTGACCTGAGATTTCAGGGGGAATTTCAGGACAGTTCAGCAACAGCTTTCTGCATCATAGCAGATCTAGACTAGCACAAAAATTCCTTCCAAGTGTGAAGTCAAATGTTAAGCCAGTCCAAGATGAGAAAGAAGGCACCGATGTGCTGTCTGCTTTTTAGTTGTTTTCAGCTGTTATTTGTCTAATTCATTGTGTAAGAGGAGGGACTATGGCAACAATTTATGTTTCATACAGCTCACCATTGCAGAAATGGCCCCCATGCAATTTTATATTCTCAGCACATCTGGATGAGTTGCAAGTGAAATCAGTCATTTTGAAAAATTACTACAATTTTCATTAATTTTGCAGTAATTTTTCAGTCATCCAGTTAGCATAATGAGTAAAAAGTAACAGACTTTCAGTGAACTGCTTGGTTTTTATCCAGTTGTTCTATGAAATTCCTAAAAATTTCAAGCAGTTCCTGAAACATTTGGATTGCTATTCCCATAGCACCATGAGACCTGACATTATTACGCCTTCATGGAGAAAAGTGACTGTCCTGGGCTGAAAGGGTCCCAGACTAGGCATGACTCAGGTGTCAGCCCCTATGGGCATGCCAGGACTGAGCCTGGGCTCTGTGCAAGGCTTCTCAGGCCTCTTCCCAGTGGAGAACTGTGTTGTGTAAAATGTCACTATACACTTGGCACATAGGAGGAGAAAACAAACAGATGCAAACTTTCAAAAAGGAAGTCAAAGTGTAACAAATGAAGTCGCAGTAGTCTAAGTGCGGAAGATTAGCACTGGCTTCTCTTCAATTGCCTGTCAACAGGACTGCTCATATCTCCAACACTTGGCCTGGGAAAGTGGTTGTTCCCTTTGCAGTATCTGTCCCCCATGCATGTGCTGCTTCCCACACATGCTGGGCACACTATTCCTTATCATTGGCTTGGGGACGTGCTCGCTTTGCTTACCTCCTCCTTAAATCCTCCTGCTGGCCCTTTTCTTCTACCTGTCTCTGCCTTTAGAGTTATTTCTTACAACTTGTTTGTGAGTTAAAAACAGAAATTGGTATTTTCTGTCACACAATCCTGTATCTCCTAGGTTAGTTTTCATGCTATATGGTGCTTGTGCAGTTTAAGGCCTCTCCACCCACTTCTGCCCCAGTCCTCCACCTTCCCTGTCTTTCCTTGCTTCCCTCAAGCTGTGGTGACAAGAGGGTCAGATCATAATTCTTATCTTCTCTTTCAACTGTATTTAAACTACTGGCACATCTTTCTTGGACCAATAACTTATGTATATGAAACTTACGTATACATATATATTTATATATTAACTAAGGCACAATGATGACTTTAGGCTGCTTTACGGCTGACCTGCTTTAAGGCTGCTGTGCATTCTCTAGCTTCTTCCATGTCCCCAGGTTTCCAGTATCTGAGTTTAGAAGGGGGAAAGACTCTCTAGAGGGGGACATTCTCTGAAGTCTCAGGGGCTGGTGGTGGGTGCTCATGTTGTTGTTTTTACGGCCTCAGGGAAGTCCCGATGTGCTCAGCCTGTCACTTGCCCACTCTGACGCCTGCAGCCCTCACACTGCAGGTATCCCAGTGTGACTGCTGGTGCAACAGGCACAGCTCTCATAAAGGTGAGGCAGGAGGGATCTGCCTCTTCCCAGTGAGATGATGCCTCCATGCCGGACCCTCTAGATCAAGGAGTGCATCCAGGCTCACATCCTGGTGCCAGGGGAAGACAGAGGCTTTTCCCTGCTGTTGCAATGTCCCAGTGGCTCTGAAACCACTGGAAAGAAGGCACAGTGCTGCCCTGGGGTGGGGGAGGCAAATACAAGTTTGGCTTCTGGTGCTCAGCTGAATCGTAACAGAGATAACGAAGAAGGTTTAAAAGCTTTCCTCAAATCCACTCCTTGGGGGAATTTAAATGTGAGTGTAGTTCATCCTTTACATTCAGCCTTCACAGAAGTATGCACCGAGTCCTGAGAGCTAACTGCATAAAGCTGTCTCTGTTGATGAGCTAGGCTGCTCTCTGCGTGTCACAGGTAACCACTCTAGTGATTGCATGTATTACAGCTCCTTCTCCTCGGGCCAGAAGTTTCTTTGAGGGCTTCATGTAGTTCTAGAGGTATGCAAAAAAGAAATGCAGCAGATTAGCATGTTCTTTGTTTACCTTTTTCCCCCTTTTCACCTTGCCTATTTCCTTTTTAACGCTTTATGATCAAGTAATTAGTTTTGACTTAGTTGCAGTGGATTCTTTAGCTGCAGTTTGTTTGCTTAATTGAAAGAGCTCTATTTAATCTCAAGGCCAATCCAGAGCAATGCACTAACAATCTCTCCAGAGATGAGGATGCATGTGGATTTATTTATCTTCTAATACTATTTCACTTTTCATATATTGTTAGGTGCATCAGCTATGGCAATTAATATGTGTATTTATTAGTCCATCTGAACAGTAGAGCAACCTGGAGAAGAATTGTATTTTCTTTTATGTGACAGCTAGTTCAGCTAGTTCTGAAAGAAATAAAAATTACATATTGATAAGAAGTAGGAGGAGCAGATAACATTTTTAATGATATTTCAGAAGTTGCCCAGGCACCCTGCCCTGCAGAGGTAGTGACTTACATCAGGGGCCCATTAGGGGAGGATGTGTTCAGAGCAGCACCCCCACAGAGCTGCATAACAATCACTTCTTCTGGAAGGTTTAGGAGTTATTTCAGCTTTAATAAGTAACAGATTAACAAAACAGAGAGAGGTGAACTGGTGGAATGAAGACCCATGTTACTATATGTAGGCAGTAAAAACTTCAGTGGCTTCTGATCCAGTTTTCCCCTTCTTCTTCTATTGTCTTTTTCTATTTCTGAGTATTGCCTGTCTTGAGGTTATGAAAATATTTCTTATTCTAGACATAGGGCTTCCTCCTCTAAAATGAGGTTCGTGCAGTCCTTTGTTTCTCAGTTTATATGATCTTAGAAATGTATTTCTCAAGAGAGTACAGAAGGTCTTATGATATTACAAAGTGGCTTAAGAAAGATAGCAGGTATTTCCAAATAAGCCGCAAATTATAATGGTTGTGCTAGTTCGAAAAATTTGTTTCATATTTCATTAAGTACCACAGGACTGAATCAGCTGAGTCAACTCAAGTGGCTCTTCTCAGAAAAGACAAGTGGCCACTTATTTCCCATTACCACATAAAGTGTTTCTCAAATGAACCTGAAAGTTATAAATAAAGACAAAGGACAATTAAGAGTTTTCTTCTTCTTTTCTATTTTTTTTTCTTCAGATGGGACAAAGTTGCAATTGTTAGTGCTGTAAAACAAACTGAAAGCGAGAGTCTAAAATAAAAAGGGTTTTCAAGGAAAATTAAAGCTTTTGTGAAAATTCCTACAATATTTTCCAGATGCGAAATCCAGCTAATCTGTCAAATAGTTGATATAAGGCAGTTTTGGGTTTTCTGTTTCCAGAGAATATTTCCCCCCTTGGAGACCTTCTGACTATTTCTGTAGTTTTTAGTGTTTCTAGATTTCTTTTATCCCCTTTGCCAAAGGTGCCTTTCCAATCACATTCCTTCAAGAGACAGATTCCAAAACGTCTTCTCCCATTTGTCAAGACAATGACCTCTTGTCCCTTCAAAAGGTGTCTCCTGTACAACTGGTCCTAGTAATCTTGCTAGGGGTCATTTCTCATCACAGATATTTAGGGTAGATGCAGGGCAGTATTTTGCCTTGCCAGTGATCTTGCTGTGTCACATAGATAGGCAGTGCTCAGAATAAGTGAGAGAATGCATCTCTTGTAGAACACAAAGCCAGCTTTTATAATTTCTACACATTCTGTAGATACAACCACTAAGCACCCAGTGTAATGATTAAATCTTTGTTTATCTGAGGTTTATTCTAAGGAAGAACAAGGTGTTATTTACTTAATGATGTCAAAATGTTGTTGCCCTTGACTCCCATCACTAGAGCATATCAAGATGGAAAACAACTGCTTTGTACATGCTGGGTGGGGTCTAGAATGTCATGTTATACCTTCAAATTTAATTTGGGAAGGGATTAAAGCAGAAAGCTCAGGGGAGAGGACAAAGGCAAGATGTTTGATTAAAGCATCTGTAGATTAGATCATTGCTCTACTTCCACTTGTGATGCGAATGAAAATGAATTGATCCACCTACAAGGGCATCTGCCTGTTACTAACACAGTCACTTGTATCACAGAATTACAGAATCATGGAATATCCTGAGTTGGAAGGTACAATGATCACTGAGTCCAATCCCCAGCCCTGCACAGGAACATCCCCAGGAGCCACACCATGAGCCTGAGAGCACTGTCCAAATCTTCTTGAACTCTGTCAGGCTGGTGCTGTGGCCACTTCCCTGGGGAGCCTGTTCCAGTGCTCAGTCACCCTCTGGGTGAAAAATCTTTTTGTAGTATCCAACCTAAACCTCCTCTGACATAACTTCAGGCCATTCCCTTGGGTCCTGTCACTGGTCACCACAGAAGAGAGAGATCAGTGCCTGCCCCAGCTCTTCCCCTCACAAGGAAGTTGTAACTGCAATGAGGTCTCCCCTCAGTCTCCTCCAGGTAGAACAGACCAAGCGATCTCAGCCTATCCTTGTACAGCTTCCCCTCAAGGCCCTCTACTGTCTTTGTTCCACTCCTTTGGATGCTCTGTAATAGCTTAATATCTTTCTTACATTGCTCTTTCAGAAACAAAAGATGAGAGGTCAGAAGAGGTCATGGTAGCTCTTAATGGTTTTATTTTTCCCCATGTTTCCTTCTCCTGAGGAGGATAACAAGCAGTTTTAATGAGCCCTGAAGCTTTACGATCAGTTAAATTTCCCAACATCTTAATTGCTTTCTGTGGTATGCATCCATGAGAGCATGATAAGGCTAAAAATTCAATCTGAAATCCCATAAGTGTTTACAGATGTAGGAATCTGATCATGATGCAGGACCCAGCTGTACCCTTTCCGCTGGGTTCTGCCAGCACCATAAGCCAAACACCCTGAGTTTTGGAGAGATCGTAATCAGTCAAGATCTGCAACAAAAATGTGCAGCTCAGATCCACTTTTGGTCTAAAATATGACAGGCCACGTGCCAGAGGACACATACCTAATTACCAGGCTGTGTTGATTATTCCTTCTTCTGTACTTTTCTCAGTAATTTTAGAATAAATTATATCTTTGGCAAATTACGCAAGGAGATGATTATACACTTAATTAGATGTTTACTTCTGGTTTTCTTCGTGCAATAGTATCTAGTACAGATTACAGGAACTCAGAATAATTTTTCTGTATAGTCACATTTTCCCAGGGTTAGATTTCAATGAAAAAACACCAACCCAAACCAAAACAACAAAACCTACAGTAAGGCTTTTGGTTAGGGGAATATTTACAACCCCATTCAGCTTTTTTTCTGCCTTTAATATGAAAATGAATAGTATCAAGAGATGGTGTCTCAGCTACTTGCAATCCATTGGAAAATGCATATTTGAAGAGAAAATACATAATTTATTAAATGTATTGCTTAAAGTGAGAAACCTGAAATTGAGTTTAGAAAGTCTGGGGATTTGAGGTTGTACTTGGCATAGGCTACTCAGTCTGCTGAATTATTCAATGCTAAGCCTGCCAGTGGAAATAACAAGAAAACAGACATAGATTTCAAAATATGTTTTCATTTGATTGGGAAAAAAAGTTTAAAAATTAAATAGCTACACTCAAAGAAGATTTATTCCATCCTCATTGACTGTTGATGGATGACTGCAGCTCTGGCTATGAAAGGAGTACCCGTGTGTATTCACTTAGTGGCACTTAAACAAGAATAAGGGACTTACTGTCCATTAAACTGACACAAATTTTAAGTATAATTAGAAATTGCTTCCCTTTGAAACCATTTTTTTTCAAATTAACTAAAAAGTACATATATATTAGAAGATAAGGACAAAAGGCAGTCACAATGCTCATGTCTTTTACACCTGTTTGAAGAAATCAGAAAACAAAAACCCCTCTTCAAGGATTGCCCTTTTGCCACAAGATTGGTTCCTTATGTTAGGAAAGCACCCTGATTTCCTTCAGAAATTGAAAGAGTTGTGCAAATAGTGGCCATTATCCTTTAGTTTTAAATGTTATCAAAGGAAAGTCTGCTTTAATCAAAGCTACATCTGGGTTTTTGTTATGTAAGTATCAGATGACCAAGAGCCTGAAAGATTTCTTATATTTATAAAGAAGAACAATTTCTTGGCAACACATATCTTCAAAAAGTAAGAATTGTTTCAGGAACTGAAGCAAAACCTCTCATTTTGTCAAATTCTGCTTTTTTTTCATCAGTAGTAGGGGTAACTCCCCTTGATAACAACAGTCCCCTTTTCTCCTCATCTCCAGGTTGTGTAAGACCTCAGGAGATAGGAGAGATCAAAGTCACTGAGAGCACAGTCCATCTTACCTAAGCCCAGCCACACAGTTTGGTTTGAACCAGGAACTGCTAGCAGGGAACAAAAACATCCATCTGAATCTTGAAGCCTTTTGTTCCTGTTAATCTCGTTTTTCCCACACCATCCAATATTCTACCCACTGCTCTCCGGTGCCCTACAACCAACACTCCAAATAATATTGCTGAGAAGAGATGAAGACAGAATCTCTGCACATGCTTTCAGTCTCACACCTCTGGTTCTGCACTTGCTCAGTGAAATATAATCCCCCAAAACTGGATTACTGTTTTTGACGTTTCATTTAATATGTCATAAATTTGTAAAATTGTAAAAGTAAATTTGAAAATTTGTACTAGAATTGATTGGTATACATTGTTACCACTAATTTTTCACTAATATACTCTTTTATCTATTCTTCATTGTGTTTTGGTAAAATGGCTAAGGTTTTTTGTGTTTTCTTTGATTAATTTTATCAATAAGGAAAACAATTGTCAGGCCTAGAAACAACACTTCTACAAATTAAAAGGTCGTGGAAAATTTCTAGGTTTGTCCTAGCAAAGACATTCTAGATGACAAGGAAACCACTGGAATGATTTGAAGAAAACACAGGAATATCCATTTTATTAGCATGTAAAAGTCCCTAGGAAGAAAATGTTCTGCATTTTTAATAGAAGCAAACACCAAGCTAGCTTTTCTCATGTTCAAGTGGTTCATGAAACAATAACTAACAAACCGCAAAACTTTCTGAATATCTTTTTATTTAGCAATTTAAGGCAAATATTTCAGCTTGATGACTATAGATCAGAAGTATGGAACAAATACGAACAGGAAATAAGAAATAGGAAAAGTAGTGCTGAATACAGAGAAATGGGCATCTAAAAAGTTTACAAAAAAAAAAAGCACAAAGCATAAATTACAGCCTGTTCTAGGGCTATTAAATTTATGTGGAGCTCTTCCATCAGCCTCAATGACCTTTGGATCAGACCTGCCACTGCTTCAGAAGAGCAGAGTTCTCATCTCTTGCAGAAATTGTCTATTCAAGCCAAAAGCCAGTCTCTGTGCTGAAGCCCTCATACTCCAGGTGGGGCTGAATTCAGACTATGCTTCACTCAGGGCACCTGAGCTGAAATCCAGCTTATTTAGCAAACACAGAATATTGTTTGTTGAAGCAGATATTCCACTTAATATGCGAGCATCATGTAGATGGACTCTGTCCAACTCTCCTTTGAGTCCAACGGACTGGAATCAAATTGATCTATCTACTGCTGCTGCTCTGTGACAGCCTGGCTATACAAACCAGTTGTGAATTTAAAGGACCACTTGAAATGTGTTTGACCCAGGTATAAATGGCTACAGAGAGGAATGGGCAGGGTAGCATGATCTACCCAGCACAGTTGTTTTAAGGTAGGGTCATGACCTTTAAAGCTTTTCTGTAGGTGAGCCCCTTGCTCTGGGCAGCAGTGAGAACAAGGGACTGGACACTGGACAGCAGCCTGAATATGCCACAGGAATTTTTCCAGTGTATTTCATGCTCTGTAGGTGAAATAATTCACTTGGATTTTCCCAGCTCCTTTGCAGCTCATAAAATGCAAAACTGATATAGAAACAAAATGCTTATGGGCAAGATGAAAACAGAGTGATGTACTTGTGTAGACCTTTCCAAATACAATAAATTAGTAGAGTCATTTGGTGGCTTTTTTTTTTTTTTTTTTAAGTAAAGCAGCTCTTGAAAAAAATCCGATAATTCAGAAATTACTTGAATCTTTCCCAATTTGAAATATTTTAGCAACTTAAAAGATGTAATCTTTTTTTAGCAGGAATCTTTTCGAAGCAGTTCCTAAAATTACTGTTTTCTGAAATGCTTTTTTATTTTGTATTTCTTTAAGTGAACCTACTCAAACTAGAAAAAAAAAATTTAGGCTATTCTGAACAATCTGTATATTCTTTTACAGTGTAATGGAACAATCTCTTGGGTTTAACAGAAACTGAATGAACTTACATAAAAATAATATGAGCTGTTCCAGTCACCTCAGCTTAACTGAAAAAGTTGAGGAGTTTTTCATAATTATTCATCCATTTGAAATCATTCATTTGAATTTATCCATTTGGAAGCACAGTTCAGTAGGTAAATGAGTATATGAATCCTCATATAAAATCACTTTCCATAACTCCTTTAATTAAAAAATTTCCGGTAATTTCCCTACACAACTCTCCATGCTGTTTTCATCTTCTTCCCACAGCCCTGGAAGTCATACCAGTTCTATTTGTAGCTGGTTCTTATACCAGTGTGCAAGAATGTCAGCCCTCCACTAGGCCACATTTCCTCTTGCTGACAGTTATACACTTCCCAGCAAAAACCACAAGATCAAAGCAGACTTCTATCTGCTGTGCAACAACTCAACAATTTTGGAACAATTGGAAAACCTGGAAGTTTTCAGAGGTCATTCACCTCTCCCTTTTTGTTGCATCACCACACTCACTGTTTTTTCATAAAGATAAGATAGGTTGGGGTCTTTCCATAGTTTGGTCTCTTCATATATTTTCATATATAGTTTGCATGTTTTAGCTTCACACTTTTGGTTTTTTTGAAATGTTAGCATATTTAGTCTTGGGAAAACTATTCAAAAGCCTAAATTAGAAATAGTATATTACATCTGGTTCCTGAGCCCAAGAATGCATAATAATTTTGGTGTAGAAAATGAAGGCCAGATTTCTGAGTATTAATTATATTTATGAATGTCAGTGTATTGACGGCTTTAATCACAATATTGCAACTGATGATATCACTTGAATCAAAATGAGTTGTGATATATGGAGCCAAATTGTCATCTTGGCACTTCTTTGAGAATAAAATCTCTGGCAGTTATTCCTTTTGGATAGTTGCACCAGCAGCAAAATGAGCTCTGGGGGGCTGGTGTGTATATCGTGTCACACTCTATCAGTCCTGGAAGTTAGGGCCATTCTGGTGTGATGTGCAGATGGCAAAGGACCCTTACTGGACAGCACAGAGTAGAAAAGTCTTCAGGGTGCACTGATTCCTTTTTAGTGTTGGGACTCCTAAATTAGAGTCATAGAGGACCTTGTTGTGCTTTGCCTCCAACAAAGACAGTAGCAACAGAATATAAACTTGCATAAGTATGTGTACACATTTATATTTGCATACATTTTCTACCAGGAGCTAGATTTTCCACTTCTGTGTATTAATTTTCTCTCTCCCTCTGTCTCTGTCCCTGTCTCTCTCACACATAGGGGTTCAGGGGTTCAGTCCCCATATGGGCCATTCACTTAAGAGTGGGATCTTTGTGGGGCCCTTCCAACTCAGAATATGCTGTGATTCTGTGAGTCTTTAGACTTTAGTTTCTTTAGAGTTTAGATTCTTTAGTAATTCATCAATATTTGGAGGAGCCTTAAGTTTGTTGTGTTTCCACATGGCCTACAATTGCAGTAAATATGGAGAGCTTCCATTGCATTTGTGAAATGTAAAAACTTTTACACTAAGAGTAGTAAATGATCTAATCTACAAATTAATGCTGACCAGCACAATTGAAAATTCTTTTAAAATCAATTTTATTAAAAAAAAAAATAGTTATACTCTCCTCAGATGGCCCTGCATATTGGCAACTTTACTAGACATTTAAGCTATGACATAGCTCACTAAATACATTAAAGGAGACAACTTTGGGGTAGTTTTCTGATAGCTGCTTTTTTCTCTCACAAAACGTGCTGTGGGAGCACCATTCCTGATCCATGCACGCTCAGCCACATGTCTCTGATACTCAGCGATTGTTCTCCAGTGCTCCTGGTGTTGTGCAGCTCTTCAGAACTCAGGCAGAGGCTTGTGCTGGCGCACACGGCACGTCTGAGCATCTCCCGGGGCAGCAGGGTGCCGGGCCCGCAGCAGCCGTGCCTTTGAGCCGCGGCGGCGCCGGCTGCGGCAATAAAAGTGCAAAGCGGGGAATGGAGCCCGCATCCCGCCGCAGCCCCGTGTGCAGGGAGCTGCGGCTTCCCGTCTCGTAGGAAGTGCCCACTCTGTGACCTGGAGCTTCTGCTGTCTTTGAGCTTCCTGCAGCAAAACAAAACAGCGCTGAAAGTGTCTGTCTCTTCCTTTTGTTTCACTGTTTTCCTTCCATGTGGGCTCTCTGAACTTACGAGCCCAGCTGGAATTAATACACGCAGAGTCTCTGCAGAGAAGACTGGAGAAGTGGAGGAGGCCCAAGGGGGTGGTGTGAGTATTTGCTGTTGATTTACACGTAAATCAGAACCAGTGTATCACTCCATTGGATGTCTGAGGCAGATCAAGGACAAAGGAACCTCAGTTTTTGACCCTCTGCTCCAACCTTTTGTGTGCCTGGTCCCCAGACTTGTATCAACAGCCCTTGACGTAAGTAATAACAAATGCCAAGGAGAGAAAGGCAAATCTTTCTGCAGCTCAGCATAAGCCAGGATGTATTACAGGCAGGCTGAAAGGATTGCATTTCTATCTACCTGAGCTTCAGAGCTGGCAGCTCTTTGTGGAAGAGTCCGAGGCAGAGGTGACATAAGCAGGGAGGGAGAAAGGGAAGGCAACTGCAGAAGTATTGAGCACTAGTTTCTTGATGCCACCCTGTTGTAGGAGCAGCTTGGCACCAGCTAGTGAGTAACCCAGAAGAATGTTACCCTGGTCAAACACCCCACTGCTGCATCTGTGTCACAGGCAAGCATCTGGCTTCTGGGTTTCCCCTCTGCAGTGCAAGGCAGGTATCAAGAGAAATGGGGAAGGAGACATGCCAGGGTTTTCTCCAGACATTCTTCTGAGAAAGTCTACCTTCTTGTGCAAACAGAAAGATATTTCAAAGGTGAGTGTGGTTTAGAGGGTTTTTCCAGCCATTTCACTGTGACTGTAAGCCTGGAGAGGTTCCTGCTTTAAGCGTTTGCTTTAGCTTTAGATCCTTGGCACATTTGTGTCCATGAAAGATTTATGCTTAATGGAGGAAATCCAGCTGAGCACTATACATACAAGCGTCTACATCATTTAAGTGTTACCTCAGCCCAGTTTGGATCACTGCAACAAGACTTCTCAGAGTCGTTTGAGTGACAGGTCACTCAGCAGGCCACTCTCAAAAGTTTTAATGGATGCTTTTAAGTTGTCTCCCCTGGCTTATTAGTTATGTAGTAGGCTTTGTCTTCTGCAGTAGTTCATGGCCTCTAGCCTCAAGCCATAGCATGCATGTCCTCAGTGTCAGAACACAAAAACACTAGCTGGGTGGGATGCAAAGCAATCCTGTCATTATTTAGATCACTTTGAACTGAAGAAAATTACCCCACTGAAAATGGAACTGTTGTGTCTTAATGCCTGAGACATAACTCATGAGACCTAAACAAACTCAAGGCCAACTGCTACAGCATATGCATGTAGCCAGTCTGCTCTGGAAACACTGGGATGGAGCAGTGGGTGAGGACATTTTGCTACTTTTGTGTCCTGGAGCCACTTTTTTCAGTCTGTGGTATAGTCACAGCTAGGTAGACTCGATGATCTCAAAGATCTTTTTCCAACCTAGGTAGTTCTGTGATTCTGTGACCCCAGCCTTGACATCATGCTGTAGTAGGAGGTTCTTACTGTTTTCTCTGAACATTACTAAGTCTAAGAACCGTTGCCAGTTTCATTTACAAATTATGGAAATGAGGCAGAAATTAGGTGATGGACTGGCTCAGAACCAAGCCCAGGACTTCTGAATTTAATACTCAGCTAAGCTGCTCTCTTCTGTTGCCTAGAACTTTGGATGAAGATAAATATTGAAGAACAGTTTGTCTTTAGAAGGGAAATTTACAGGGTGAGATCTGCTCCTAGAGGGAGTTCTGGTGTTAGATTGTGCTAGAAATAGCAAGTTTGTGTTACAGAAAGACAAGATGATGAGATCTGAAGTTTTTATACTGATCAAAGAAGAAGATTGGAGCTTTATGGCAAATTTATTATAGAAATAAAAAAATTGAGAAGGTTTTCTGAGGTAACGAGTAGAGGAAATTTGATTCAATAAGTCATTGGTCTGATTTGCATTCTGAAAAATCATTTCAGAACATAGATCTGGCCCAGTGGGTGAAATTATTAGCCAACCCTATCTGGTATTCAGCCCGTGTAGTAACAAGTAGCACGTGGTGATGAAATGGATTTACAGACAAAGCATGCTGTCCTTACCCAATCAGATATTGCTACACATGGCATGAAGCATTTCTTTCCAGCTCTCACTGCTAATGACCTTGTGCCTTCCAGTATCATGCTGAATTATCCTTATCTCCTGCAAAGCTATATATAGTACCTTGTTGTTGTAAAATCTGGCACCAAGAGGGTTTTTTTTTACACATTAACATTAGTCTGATTGTAGTGGTTGGGACTACTGGACTTTCCAACACCACAATATTCTAAAAATACCACTGAAAGCCTTGACTGTTCACCTGGAAAACAACAGACACTCAAACTCTTGGAACAAGGTGTAAACTTTGCTCTCAGGTAAATTATGGTGTCGCGATTGCAGCAAGTCATCTGGGAGCAAAGCTGAACAAATAGAGCTAGTGGGAGATTTATTGATCAAATGAGAAGAATGTGTACCAGACCTCCAACTCATCTGTACTGACAGATCCTGACATATGCATTGCATGTGGCCAAGAGAGTGATTGGCCGGGGCCATGGATCAGAGCCAACTAAGGTGTATCAGCTGAGAAGCAGCACAAAGTAGCCAGAAGTTTTCTTTTCCTTCTTATGGTAATAGCTTTCTATCAGAGCAGAAAATCCAGGCACATGCATTCCTGAATCTGTATTTGTCTTAAGGGAACATCAATGACAAACTGTTCTTCAGTATTTTTTTCCTGACTGCAAAAACTGCCTGGAAATAATGTGAAGATGTAGCTTGCAGGCAGAAATGGATGGCATTAACTAAGGGGCGTCACCACCTTAGTTTGTTCTTGGGACCTGATGCATCTCTTTAAGATTGCAAATGTTTTTAATGCTCAACCAATTTAAACAACCTCAGTGGCAGATGCCAACTGGTCACTGAAGTGACATCTAAGCAAGGACGATGTGTGCAATATCACAGCTACTCTATTCTTTGAAACATACATCTCCAAAAAAATGGAACAGCCAGGAAACAGGTAGTCAGATAAAAAAAAATCCCATTTATTCTTTTTTTGCTTTTATTTAACACCAGAAATACTGAATGAGAGCAGTCTCAGAAATATTCATGTCATCAGTGACGTGGTTTTGGGTAGGGAAGAAAAGGACTACACAGCCAAGAAAAGGGTATTTATTATGCTAACTGGTTTCAGTTTTTGTTTTCAAATTCTGTTAATGACTTGTGCCATGTCTGTCTGATCCTATTGTCAGACCTGCTCAGTCTGGAACTGCCTTGAAGTCACTTTCAACTTGTAGATTAGGAAAGTGACAAAAGTACATAAATTTTCTCAGCAAGTCACTTGCTGGCAGCCCTCTAGCCCCGTCCAGTAGCTATCTATATTTATCACCATCTCACGGAAGAGTTGTACTGCTTCCAGAGGAGCTCTTTGCTTTTGTGCAGAAGAGCTGTCACTCCCTCAATATCAGTAAGTCTAAAGTGAGCAGCTAATATCCCCTGGCAGTGCTTCCAGGAGGCCTGGGTGCTACAGAATAAAGATCATATTTTTCCAGAAGATGAAGGGCTTGCTATTCTGGTTAACTGGGGAGACCCCTTCCTGCCACTTGTTCCAAGCATGTTGGTTTTATTTTTAACCCCATTTGCTTTAGTCTCATCTTTGGCACCAGGGATAAAGCTTTTTTCCATTGTCACCTAAAGGTGTCAATGCCTGAACTCATGGATAGGCACTGATCAAGAGTCTCCAAAGCACATTGCTCTGCAGCTCACAAAACAGTAGGAGTTAGGCAGTGCCAGGCATGCAAAGTTTAGATATTCAACTTATATTCAACCTCAATTTTGGGGCACTTAAATACAATTCCATAAGCCTCCAGCCAGCTACCACCTGAAGTAGTAAGCAGCAATTCCTGTCACTGAGAGACATCATAGAACACTAGGCTGGAAAGGGATCTCAAGGATCATCTGATACAACTTTTCCTGGCAAAAGCACAAAAAAATGGTCCAGCACTTTGTCCAGCAAAATCCCAAAAGTGACCAATCCTGAGGAATTCACAACTTCCCTAGGGAGATTGTCCCAATGACTGATTGTTTGCTCTCGTTGTGAAATATTTTACCTCATGTCCAGTTAGAATCTCCTCAGAAGTAACTTGTACCAAATACTTGTCTTTTCCACATGACTCCTTGTAAAATGGGAGTCTTCATCTTTGGAGTTGCTCAGAAACAGCTTTATAGTTGCGCAGCTGAGCAGAGCATGTTGTTGGACTTTTATGTCTATCTCACAGTGTATCCAACCACTACTGGGTACACACAGACTTGCCTCAAGCCCTGTAGAATCTTAACTACTGAATTGACCCACCATGGCCCAAAGAAACGGTACTCATTGATATTCTACAGGCTGCTCTGACACGCATTAGGAATTACCCACCACAAATCGACCAGTAACATGGAAAAACAGTTATGGATTTATTCTTTTCCCTTTTGTTAAACTGTGCCAAATATTTACAGCTCAGGCTGTAGGTGAACTGGGGATTTCATGCAGGGATATCTTGAATTTCACAGTTCTATCCATTTGTAATGATTTCCTTTTTGTTCATCCTTCTGTCATCATGTCAGCTGTTGAGAATTATCATTCTCTCTCTTCATGAGCCATATAGTGTACTCCAGAAGCCACAGAGGTTGTACCTGCACTGATTACTGTGCTCATGGGTCAGAAGTGCTCTCCTGCCTCCAGAGAAACAACACAGCATCCTTACAGCATCCTTGAGAAAGTGGTTTAAACACAGCCACAAGCCAAATCCACTCCTGTGGTAACCACTAAACTAAAAAGTTATTCCAGGCATACATTTGGCCTTATTTGTCAGCAGTTCTTTCAAAACCTCTCTCAGTTTCAGTCTGGAGGAAACTGGTGGCAATATGCCATCAGCAGCTGACTAGTATGACACTTGGTCCAGAAATGGGGTGAGTGAGGTTATCAGAAGGTAATTCAACATCATTGTCACCATTCAGTCACCATTTTCCCTGGCTCCGTTGCCATGGAGTTGTAGCATATGCTACACAAAATAACAATGTTATTTTAGGAAAACTATGCAATGAACTTCTGTACTCAGTCCACCAGGCTCTCTACATGCTGATTGCTGGGATGCTAGCTGGAGCTTGCAGGTTTGCCATTGGTGGAAAACTCAAAAGTTCCCATTTTACCAAACAACACGATACACCTCTATGGCATGGGTATAAGGCATAGTTATGCATAACCAGTATTAGCTGAATGTTCTTAGACTGTATCTGTGGAAAATTAACATTTCCCCCTGATATGCTTGACTGGCTTCATGTCATTCCTCTGGCGAGAGAGACAGAATTACAAAAGCTTTTTTTTTTTTCTTTTTTTCCATGTGCCATAGCCAACAATGTTGTACATTATTAGCCTGTAGCACAATTTCTAAAATTGGAATTTCCATTGCTTGCAAGGCAGACTAAAAGTTTTTTTTCTGGAAAGGCTGTATCTCTTTCTCTCTGCTGCCTCTTCTGTACCTCTCCAAAACATATGTTTTCAATCTTTTTCATTTATATGTAAGAAATCACTGCCGACAGATATTTTTGCTTTGCAGTTTATCTTCTACTGACCTCCTAAAAAAATTAAAGAGATAAGGAAGAGAAACCAGAGATGGATTTACTTGTATGACAGGAGAGAAAGGAGAAAATAAAAATAATAAATTAATCAGTTCAGATGTGAGCTTGCCAGACTGCAAATCAAAGATTTGCTAAATTCCGGAAATGTTCAAGTCATTTTTTCTTTTCCTCTTTTGTGCTTCGAGGTGCAGTCTGGAAGACAAAGCCAAATCATTGTGAGAAAATTATTGTTCCCAGTATCTTCAGTTGGCACTGGAAGTACCAGTTCTAGGAAGTCTTCCAGGGAAGTTGCTTTTTATACCTTCACTCTAATTTTAGAGACAAGACGTTAAGATAATGTGAGCATGCATCCACCTTGCAAGAGGCTTCTGCAAACTGAGCCCAACTAGAGCCTTTCAAGGGTCATGTGCGTTTCACAGAAACCCTGGATTTCAAGTGATGATCTTTAAAAGCATGGATCACTCCTTATTTCTTCATTTAAGGTGGCTGTGACATAACTGAGCTCCAAGTTGACAACTATGGGAAAGAATATGTATAAATCAATAGTGCCTGAGTACATGAAAATAAAAAAGAGGACAAAGACATCTCAGTTTCAAAAGCTCAGCCCAAGAACCAGGGCTCACATCTTATTGCTCTAAATGGTACTTACTAACTATAACCAACAAAAAAGGGACACATTTCATGAATCAGTATCCACTTCTGTGATGGCTATGGACTTTGTTAGCTTAGTCCCCCAGTGTAACTCCCCCATAGCCAGAGAGTTTTGTCATGAGTCTGGCTGGCCTCCCAGCAACACCTACTTCCATCTGAACTGGATGCCATGAGATCCCACCCAGAGGAGTCAAGCCTCCCCGGGAACAATGAGCAATTCTTGGGAGACGCCACTGGAAGGCTGCTGCCGTGGCACGGGAAGGCTGATAACATCTCCTAAGCCACAGCAGCCCTTTGTGTCGGCAGACACAAGTGGGATGTTCCTTCTTAAGCTTTCCAGATTTGGAGGAAGTGGACCTTGAAACACAATGCTCATTGAAATAGACTTTCATCTGGGGGATCTCGCAGTGTAAGCGCCGCTCGGTGATGTGCTTTCCATCTGCAGCCGAGGCCTCCTGATGCATTTCCTGTGTTTGTTCCAGAGGGACGGATGGCAGCACCTTAAAGCAGGCACAGACTGTACTGGAGGGTGGGCATTATTCTGGGCTGCGGAAAACAGTAGACATTAGTAATAACAGTATTCTCAGGAGCCTCTGGTGGAAGTGGATGACAAGTCGAATTACCTCCTCTCTCTCCTTCCCTCTCCACAAGAATAGCACTCTCATTATAGAAGGGTTTAAAAGCATTTCATATCTGCCTGTGATGTGCCCTGTTGTTCACAATTTCTCTTGGAAAGGAAAGGCCACCTACACTTATGACGCTAAAGAGCCCTGGAGAGCAATACTGTAACTGGGAGAAAACTGCAAGGGCTAGAATACCGAGTGGCATTCCACTGTGATTGGCAGGTTGAGTGGTACAAGAAATGCAGTTGAGAAGGATGCTGCCACTAAGAGAGGGTCACTTCAGCCATCAGCTAAGACACTGTGGAAGCAACTCAACCCAGCAGTAATTTTCTTGTCATACGGCTGCTGACCAGTCTTCAGGCTGTGGCTTTGCAGGATTTCTGGTTGTTCATGAAGTCTTATAATTAAGCCTAAGCTGGCTACAAGTGCCAACGAGTACCCTGTGAGTCTGCCATGTGGACAAGTGCATAACTGAACATGGGAGCATAAGGACAAAATGTGACTATTTCTGAGGAATAAATGTTCTCATCAAATCCTGTAGAATAAGTCCCCTTTTCTGTTATAAGGTCCAATGGAAAGAGATAGAAATGCGCTGTCCTTAACTGACATCTACCTACCAGAAGTATTTAATGAAGTCTCAAATGGCAGGGGGATGAAGCTGGTAAGAAGGAAATAGAAGTAGCTTCTCTCTCACAAATTAGTTACTGAGTCTTAGGCCTGAGCCCAGGGCATGGATCATGAACTGCAGGTTTTGGAAGCTGGAGATAACACCACTACTTAGTCATCTTGAAAGGCTCCATAAAGAGAGGAAAACATCCAACGAAAAAGTCATTGAGGATATGTGAGGATGGATGGTGTGTTGTGTGGAAGGAGGAAATTATTACAAAAAAAATAGCATCAGCCTCTCACAGTCCACTTTGGTTGCAAAATCTATTTTTACATTTTCATGTCTAGAAATACTTACTAATGGCAGATCCCCTCTGTACTGATTATTCAGGCACTCTAAAAAAGCCTCCTCGTTTCCCTCTGCCCCTAATGACTGCATGCCATCCAGTCTGAAATGGAGAAGGATGTCTTTTTGTCTATATCACTCTAGACATCATGAGGCTCCTAGGGTGGGCTCAGAGCTCTGGGGTGAGGCTGAGCTGGGACAGGGACCCAGCAGGCAGGGCAAGCAGCCAGGAAGGCAACCTGCTTGCCCCACAATACTGCTAAAGAAAGGTCACTGGATCAGAACTTAAGGCAAGGGCAGAGTGAAAGGAAAATCATACAAATGAAAATAACAAGAAAGAAAATGAGAAAAGGGGAAAATTAATTGCTTTATAAAGTTTTGTAATTTTTTTTACCAAGACAGTTCAGGGTATGCTAAACAAAGGTCATCAGGATACACATTAGAGAAATCAAAAGACTTATTGAATTATTAATTTACTGTTGTAAGGGGAAAGCAATTCAGCTCAGTGACCAAAGGAAATTTTTGTTTCTATGTTAGGAAAAATTATGGCCAGTAAGAATTTTTGATAATAATACTGAGGATTACAATGATGCCAAAAGACTTCAGTCACGTTAGACCTTTTTTGTGAGTAATGGTGTCTAAGGATATAATGCCCATCCAAGAACACCATATAAAAACTATTCTCAGAGCTGAGTGTCTGATGAACAAACAAGTACAATGGCCACTACCTACAAATACATGCAAATGGTTATCCTCACAGTGACATCTATTCAACATGATTTTTCACAGCTGACATTTGGGTGCTATTAGGAACTTCAATGCCTCACATGGGGAGGTTCAGGGTCAATTGATAGCCCTGAACTGGGAAAGGATGAATTTTCTTCTTTATCTGAGTTGACTGGAGGGTTCCTGGCTTAGGCTGAGGCTACTCCCATTACTATAGACATTAAAAAACTAGGTGAAATAAATTCCAGCCTTGAAATCTTTCACCTGAAAGGCAGCCATGCTAGAAATAGTATTATTATTGTTATGAATAGAGTATAATAGAAACCAAACCTTTGATTTGCCAAATTTATGAGATTAATACATTATTTTAGAAATTAGGTTCTGCTGAAGTATATTGTTCCCACACTGCAGAAATCAAGGGAGCAGACTGGTAAAGAATATCATATGGTAAAGACTGTCTTAGTGTGACTGTGTATTTTTAAAGTAAAATGTATCTTCGAGATAAGCACTCTTTAGAAAACAGCCATATCACTTCCAAACATGCCTAACCCTTTTCTGGAGTTTCTCAGATGCTCTGTGTTGAAAGAAAGTGCTCTGTGTTGGAAGGGTGAAGATCTCAGACATACTTAATATAATAAATATTTTGATTAATTGACTTAGGCTTGTTGTATTTTCCATTATCCTCAACTCATCTCTGAAAAAACATCTCTGTAAATCCCAAATCCATTCTTTTAGAAGGAGTCACTACCTAAAAGACTTGCAGTGATGCTTAGCAGCGTACCTGAAAAAGAGAAGGTCAGCAGAGAAAAGTGAGATTTCCTGGCAATGATTTAAAAGGAGGAGATGGAGGAATACAACATTTTATATCAGTTTTAACATTGTTCTTTATACATTTCCAGCTTTAGCCTTCCTCCCACAAACTTGCCAGACTAAACAACTGCTTCTACTTGCTTTCACTGAATGTGATATTCAAAGCATGGTGGAAATTAAACCATACAATCATCACAAATGAGACGAGTTTATTAACCAAAAGTCTAGAATGTCAGATTAGTAAAAGAGTAAACATGATATTGTGACCTCGGGTTTCACTGGTATTTCCTACAGATTTAGCTAAATGATACCTTAAAAAACATCCTATCACACAGGGGCTATCATCTCTTGGCTTCTCCTTTCCCTTAGATGAAAGCATGTCTGAATCACTTCATGTAAAATTCATTGACTAAGTAGCATATTTCATCAACATGGATCTCAACTGCTTTTTCACAGTGCTGCATCTTTAGCAATTTGCCAAAGCATCCGAAACTACCAGGTAGCAGGGGATCTGTAAAGCAATGCAGTGGGACAGGAGAGCCACAGCATCTCTTGGATGCCCTGGACTGGGCAGGCAGTGAATAAGCAGCATAATACCAAATGTGGGTGTCATTAGATAAAGTATGTCAATATAACTACAGTCTAAATATTATAAGCCTAAAGCAGCTTAAGTCCGTAACTGCCTCCCACAGACATACAAATCCATCATTAAAATCTGAAAAACCCTAGCTCTGCTGTTGGTTAAGTCTGGAGTTGCTTAAATTCTTCATGATACTTGCATTCCTCATGAGGCATGAGCTGAAACACCCAGGGAGAGGGGGATGTGGGGATGTGAAGCACAGTGGCAGCAGGATGAGCTCCTGGGAAGAGGTAGAGACTGAGGCAGCTTATAGAGCGAGGCTGGCTTTCCTCTGTGGCTGTTCCAGCCAATTAATTAAGCTCTGCTGCTTTTCTGTCCCCTCTGTCTTTTCGTCCCTGCTGCTGCACTGGAAGAAGATGAGGGGAAGAACTTTAATGGGCTTTTTTTTCTGTGTCCTCCTCCTTTCGTCCTTCCACCAACATCCTCACTCAGTGCTCCCCATATCTTTGGAGCTGGCTTTCCTAGCTGAGTCAACAAGAATTGCAAGCACTTCCCTACTGACCTCCTCCCAGCTGGCTGCAGTGTTTGTGGTTGTCTCTTTTCCTCTGTGCATTCAGCATACATCAGTTTAACAAAACTCATGGTGTTCAATTAAACCTACAATTTTTCTCGCTTTCCAGGTGGCTGTTTTTGTGCTTCATTTTGTTCCTGAACTAGTAAAGGCTGAAGCTTTTCAACACAGTATGCTTTTAAGAAGCTCATCCTCAAATTGACAGCATTGCATCTAGCATTAATTTAACATTTAACTCCTCGATAAAACCTGTAACAAAAAAGGCTGCAGAGGGAATACACATTAAAGCACTAATAAAGAAAATTTCTTCTTTAAATTGAGATACCTGGGAACAAGTCTACAGAGTCAACAAGAAACAGAAGGCCACATCCTAGGTCCACTGCAGAATATCAGTGACTGTGTCCCCAAAAGTGCCTTCTAGGTTGACCCTGTGCCCTTGAATGGCGTGTTCCCTGGCAGCCAGAGCTCAGGAACAGCAGGGGCCCTCAGGGTCCCTGGCTGCTGCCTCTCCGCCGCCCATGACGCACACACCCGCTTGTAGCCAGCCAGGGGGGGGTTGGTGACTCTCTGAACAGCCCTCGGGAGCTTTGCCTTATGTACGAAAAAAAAAAAAAAAAAAAAAAAAAAAAAAAAAAAAAAAAAAATAGAGATAGGGTTTTGGAGTCCCTAATCAGCAATGATTGCTTCCTGTGCAGAAGTCAGCTGTTTCCATACAATAGCCAAGCTGTTCAGGCTCCAGGCGCCATCCCAAGGTCATCACTTCTCTATTGTTGCTCCCCACCCCCATGGAAAATTCCTGTGCTCTTTTATGTATATAAGCATGTTTGGTTTGGGGTTTTTTTTTGTTGTTGTTATTGGTTTTTGGTTTGGGTTTGGGTTTTTTTTAGCTTGCAAAACTCACTCCTGCCTCTCGTGGCTGCGGAGGGGCTCAGCACTTGGCATCGATCAGAACTTGTCTTTTCAGAGCTTTTCATTTGTTTTGGATCAACACAGCCTGATGTGCCTCTTATCTCAACTTTTTTTTAAGGTTTTCAAGCAAAATACTTATCTGCACTGAGCTCTGTGGAGGATGTAAATCACATCCAAATCAGACACATTTTTTCAAACTTGCTTTTCTAGGAATTCCTGTGTGTCATTGCCCTCTGAGACAGTGACAAATGAGGCCATGTAAGTTACTAGATATTGTTCCCTTATAAAATATTTATTTCCTTACACATATAAATCCCTTGCTCTTTTATATCTACCTAGTGGAAACCCACAGAAAGAAATATTTCATCCTAAGAAGCCATCAAGATATCATTGCATTGGTTCATTTTGAGACCTGCTGAACAAAATTCTGCACCCTTGAGAATTCAGAAGTCCTGTAGAAAAATATTAATTTTGAGCAGCTATTCTGATTTCTCAGAATTCTCCCAAATCCCCTTCATTCAGCCAGAGCTCATCCTAAGCAACACTAAGCAACTTCTTAAAAACTACTGCCTGTTCCTGCTGGCATTAATTGGACACAGCAAATTTGGCTCTTTGCAAATTTGGTAGCCTATAGTAGGTAGCTTCCAGTCTGTAGCTTTTGGAAGCATTGACTAATTCACTGAGAATTTCTCTAGGTATGTGTAGTTTACTAAGCAGAACTAGAAAAAAAAGTGGATTTCAAGAAGGGCCTATTTGTTTGCACCCTGTGCTATGCAGGAATGCCAAATGGAAACAGTTTATTGCCATACCTGCTGTAGGATCTCTGCCTGATGTTGTCTTCTCAGTGGTCTTGTGACATCATCTCTGCTGTCACTGCTGATAAAACAATTGTGCTACTCAGTCTGTGGCTTGCTCAAAATTTAGGACAACTCAGTGCTTTAACATGCAACAATTGATGGAGACCAAGTCAGATGAAAACTCTGCATGTTTTTTCCTGATATGTCTTTTTTTATTATTTTTTCCCAAATGAACATGTATTGATTGTCTCTACTGCTTGCTGAAGGAAGCAAGTCTAAACCACAGCAGGGCACCCCACTGTGTCTGGGTTTGGGGATGAGGGTGTTTACTTGGATATACAGACTCCTTTCAATCTGTAAGCTGTTAGTGCTTGTAACTCACCCTTTAATTTCTCTCTGGGTGATTTTTTGCAGTTTGTGCTTCTCAAGTTCCCTCAGGAGCTCAAAAATCTGCTGCTCAGCTGCCATCCAAGTTCATGAATATTTGTGCCTCCCAGACTCCTCTTCAATAGAGTATAGCCAGACAGGCTTCATAGTTCTGCTGGGAACAATCACTGTTAAAACACTTCTGTTTGAAGGCTTCTTCCCAGTTCTATGGGCTCTGATTATGTCTTTTCCTGTGCATTATTGCACTGTAATAGTTTCTTTGGGGGCCTTTCTAGTTCTTGAATAGATTATCATGCTATCATTAGGCAAAATACCCCAAAACCCCTCTCAGATAACTGTGTCACTTTGAAAATCCTGAGTTACTGTTAAATATGAAACCTATAGAGCATAAAGTTATAAGCTTTTTAGCTTCTGTGAATAGATTTTTGTACTACTTGAGGTTATGTAAAATAAAATAAAGTGTTTTGGTTGTAAACCATTGCTTTGTCATGTTAGCACAGATTCAAAATGACAGGTAGAAACTTAAGCACAAAAGGCTGCAGATATTGACATATGGCATCTGTGCAAAGCCCTCTTACACTTTTTCTGATGACTGTCACTGATATTAAGTGTCAATAGGATTGTACTTCTACTACACACAGCTTTTAATTAAAGTCTCTTTTTCAGTTTTTTCACAAAAATTCAGCTAGAAAAGGCTTTTCTTTCCCAAAGATGATTTTTCATGTCTAGCATTTAGTGACATAGCACAGCACCCAAGCCCTTTCTGCTAAGTGTGGTATTCTTCATCACCACTGAGTGTCTGCATTCTTAAAGTTTACTTGTTGCTGTTTTCCAGCAACTGTCGAGTCCTCAGTTGCCCACAATGGGACTTAATACAAGTTCTTCTACAACCTCTACACTAATGGCTCAGAGCACTCGTTGGGGAAGATGAATCAGGGAAACCTTATAAATATGATTGCTTAGCAAAAGATTCTGAAAATATGAAACCTATAATCGAAATAGAAATGGAAGCTTACTTTGAGTTGTAGGATACCGAGTCTTAGTTACTATATAACCTGAAAACAATAGCCTAGCCAGCTGAAGGAGAATCCCTTTGGATTGAACAATACCTTTCTCCTGGCTAAGGGATCCAAAGGTCAATGTAGTGAAACAGAAAAGTCTAAAGAGTAGTTTTTAGAGTTTAAAATATAACACAGTATGGTAATGTAGTAGTTCTTATAGGCTGTATGTAGATTCCATAGGATTTTGTGTCTTGTATTGGTTGGTCCCTATAAATTAGAATATTCATCACAAAAAGAGATATAATATATTGTAACAAGGACCTTACTCTCTCTCACTCTCTTACCCCTGCTCTCTTCCCCCTGCACTCTGACCCCTGCCACCTCTCTCTCTGGCTCTCTTGCTCCCTTCTCTCTTAGCTCTTACCCTCTTGTTCTCTCTCCCTCTCTCTTTGGGACTTCCCTTCTGCTGAGGCTGGTGGCTGAAGGCAGGCCCTTTCTACCCATGACCCTTGCAATAAAACCACATGTTCTAGAATATCTCAAGTCAGCAGAGTTCCTTCTCCCTGCCATCCACGGATGCTCCTACAAGCACTACAATTCTTAACAACACAGTCCTGGGGCCTTCATATAGCAATGCCACAGCATTATGTCTGGCATTGATTCTTAATGGAAACAGTGAATGTACATATTCAAATACTTTAGTACAAAAGCACTGTCAAATGATGTTTTAGAGTTGTGGGAGAAAATGAGAAATTTCAGTGAGAAGTATAAAGTATTCATGGAAAGAGGCTGTAATGGCAATAATTTGGAATGCACAGAAGATGAACTTAAATTTTGGTTTGCCCTCATATATTATTATATGCTGTAATAATGTTTCTGAAATGAATGAACAGATTGACTTCCTCACCTGTGCTGTGAGGGAGCAGCATCTGTGCTGGTATTTCCCAAATGGGTTAATAGGTAGTATATTAATTTTTTTTATGTGTTTATCTTTTCTTCCTAGGTCTCTTTTATACCTTTGAAGAGGATGATTCCTTCCTGCCATGATCCAATACCAAGTTTTTAAAAACCTTGCCAGTTACTTGCATCTTTATGCTCAAAAATGCTGTTGTGGAGGTGAAGAGTCTTGGAATAACAACTATAATATAACTTTTAAAAATCCCTCAAGTAGTTAATTACATTCCTGGAGAGCTAGAGTAATAATAGGAATACTCCAAGTTGTAATAAAAATGTAGGAAGATTTTTAGAAGAACATAATTCACTTTTTAACTGCAGTCTGTTTTGAATTATCAAAGGCAATAGAGAGAGAGAGGGAAGGGGAGCAGAAATGAGATAACTCACGTGAAGAAATAGCACAGGAAATACAAACCATATGTATGCTGGACTATGAAAACACACCAACATATTCACCTTCAAAAAACTTGTAAGCACATTTCCATGGGGAGCAGAAATACCTGTAAACAGCAGCTGGTCACTTGGGGCCCAGCACATGTGGCTTTCCCTATCTGTGGCTGAGCCCAAGACATGGAACTACCTCCATCCTGCTGGGGTAAGGTGGAAACCAGTCACAGGTGCCTGAGGGTGGCTATGCCAGGACAGCCTGGCGAGTGACCTCCAGGCAGGCTGTCCCTGCCTAGGTGAAGCCACAGCACAGTATGGTGTTTTCTACACATGTGGAACTCAGCAAGCGCTCTGCTTGCCCTGGGATTTTGTGGTGCAGCATCCACCACCATGCAGGAACAGTGCACAGATGCACAGATGTTTCCCTCCACTGCTAGAGAGGATGAGACCTCACCTTGCCACAGGAAGTTGCACAGGACAGGTCTGTGCAAACACACAGGTCCCATGGAATAGCTAGAGCAGGTAGTTGAACATAAAACACTTAGACACATTTTAGTATTTAGCATGTGGAAGTACTGAGCAATAGCTGGACTCCTTGATACTGTTAACTAAAGGCTGTTATTTTTGAGTTTGTAGCAGCTGGGTACTCTTTAAGAAAGGAAGATAGAGCTAAGCTTACTGGTGACGTGATTTTAGGCACCAATTTCTGTGCGCCTGCTTTTTTGGCATTCAAAAAATAGCTATAGCATAAAGAAGTATTCTGGATGCTTCTCTTTACCTTCTGCTTTCCAGGAACCCCAATGCATGGATGAGTTCCTGTTGACAGTTCATCCAAATCATGTTTTTTTTCTCCCTTGGCCTGTGACTCTTGTACAAAAGAAGCTTCTTTTATCACTACCTAAAAATAAAGAGCACTAACAAAATGCTCTGATCAAAGTAATTCATTCATGAGCAGAATGATTTTTGCATGCTGCTACTTTGTATGTGAGAACCATTACCCAAGGAGAGAAACTGTGAATAGATGTAGTGTTTACACAGTACCAAAGTATAAGGTTGCTCCTTGTCGATGAAACAGAAGTGAACCCTCATGATACACTAACATGTGCGTGGTAGCCGATGACACATCACTGCTGCCTACATTAGCACAGCAAAGATGCTTTGTTCTCTGATGTCATGAGTTTCAAATCCCAGCTGGGGATTTACTGACTAAGCCACAGTGTGCTGCTGTGACTTCCCTCCCAAAAGGAGAAAAGGAATAAAATAGAACTGCCTTCTGCTTTTGATTTCACTTCAGAAATACTGCTAAGCACTAGGAGTTATTTCCCTGTTGGTACCAAAATATTACTACAGTTCTTGCTGACAAGAGCTACATAGACCCATCAGTGGAGAAAAGTCTCATTAGCCACCTCAGGACAAGACATAATAGAAATTCTTCTGAACTCAGATATATAAACTGCAGATCAAATCCTCACTCAAATAAAATTCCTACCACAAATTGGAACTGGTAATTGTTCACCATTTCTATGTGACAGGACACTTATTCCCCTGCACAAATACAGACTGAGCAATTGCAGTTTTACTGTCTGGCAGCCACTTCTTTAACTCTCATGTTTCTTCAAGTTCTTGTCATTATGTAATGGCACAACATATATTCTGCATGAGAGGTGGTAGAACATGCAAGATTTGTATAGACACTCACAGAGTAAACTACTCTTTCTGCTTGTGAGATGAGGGTAGTGCAAGTGTGCCACCAGAGCTGAGACTAGCAAACCCTCTACAGGAGGTTCCTCATGATGTGAACTAAAAGAGTTGAGGACAGAGGCCTGGACTCTTGCCGTCACTTGTGTCTTTTTTGAGTGATGATCCCAAAGCATTATGTAATGGTTGAAGCATTATCCTCACAGGATTCCTAGAAAGCAGGGATTATTACTTCATTGTTAAAGTGGAAACTGAGTCACAGGAATATTGTGACTTGTACGTGGTCACAGAGGAAGGAGTCCAGAAGAGGAAAAAAGGTGTAACCAGTGACATAAATTCTTCATCTTTTCTTCCTAGTTATTCACTGCATGATCTAGGGCACTTTCTATATACTAACATGCCACAGAAGTGCTTTAAAGCTTTGTTCATGTATGGACAGCAGATGAAGATACCTGGATGGAAAGGACAACTAACTACTCCTTATTGCTCCTGTCAAGAAGCATGGGCCAAAGTTATGTGGCACATGGGTGGTTTCCCAGAGGGATGTCAGGAGAGTGAGTGCCAGTCTGCCTTTTCCTGCAGAAGGAGTCAGACTCATTCCACAAAAATGGTGTGAAAAAGGGAAAAATGGGGACTGGGAGGAGAAAACAGATTAAGCAATCTCAGAGCACTTCTGTATTCTGTCACATCTTTCCCCACAGTGAGGGACGAGTAGGAGACTAAAATCTCCATCCTGGTCCCCAGAAATGGTCAAGTCTGAAAAAAACAAAAACTGAGGGAAGGTCTGAAACAAGACTAGGCTTTGACATGGGGGATTGACAAATCTGGGTGAAAATAAGGACTGGAGGAAAATTGATGAGAAGAATTTTAAAAGGATTGTAATTGATCTAGTGAGTTGCTGGTGTTTGCCAGATCAGCCAGAAAAAGTGAAAAGTAGAAAAGTGTTTTCTCATTTTTTACTTTAAAAAAAGCAATGAGAACTTATTTATTTAGGGCACAGGAAGAAAGAAGTCTTTTGCTGTTGCAGAGATTGTAGCACATCAGATGAGGAGGTTATGAAAGTTCAAACACACACAAAATTTGTCAGCTTCCTCACCTCCCATTTTGGAGCTAAGTGCACACCACACTAGATGTACACACAGGGGTGTTGCAGGAAAATGCAATGGTTGTGTTTAAAATAGCACCAACCCTTCCTATCTTACCGGCATTGACTGCAGGGAGAGGCGCACCCACCCAGGCCTGCTTTGTGCTTCAAATATTTTACTGGTCTGACTATTTAGATTAGAGATGGAATTTCTATTTTACCGGAATTACCATGGGAGTCAAAGCCCTCAGGTAGAGGTCACTGTACAGGCATATAAATATGACCATATTAATGGCCATTCAACATTCCTTTCAGTTTCCATATGGACTTAGGCAAAGCAGTATAAAACAATACTGTATCTCTAACCTACGCAAGTGCAGAGACTGCTGTATTATTTTAAGTTCAGCAGGCGGCAGTTAGATTTTCTGGATTTATCATTATACATGGATGGAAATGGCTGTCTCACCTTCACTAAAGCTGGGCTTGCTCACAGCTGCTGAGGGTATAAACTGTGTCTGACCATACTGGTGAATCCATGTCCAAAGCCAGGCTTAACCTTGCATGTTAAGCTGATTCCAACCTGAACATTTAATCTGGCTATCCTCTCTCTGGTGACCGTGACCTGTCTCTAGATTACTCCTTTGGCAAAAAAAAAGGTCAAAACTGATGATCTAATTGCAGTGAATTTAATTCAGTTACACCGCTACTTAATAAAGGCTGACCAGTCATCATTAATTTCATCATTGCTGTCTCAAAGTAGACCTTTGTAAGACCTGTTGAGTGTTGCACAAGCATTGCATGATCCTTGCAGACAGGCTCTGGGCTGGACTGTACCTGGCCAGACCCCCTAAAGGGGCAGAGAGTCACACCTGGCCACAGCCTGCTCAAAGGATCTTTGTGACAGAAGCATGATGATGGCAGTTGAAAGACAGAAGTTTGGGCTGTGAGGGCTCTGCCGCATGAAAGGGAAGAGGAGCAGTACAGCACTACAGCTAGGGGCTGCAGGGAGGGACCTGGTGCTGCTGGTGCCACTGCCAGCATGGGAGGCAGTGGTGGCCTCTTCTCTAGACTGTCCTGACCCTTCTGACATTCCATTCCCTCATTCCCAAAATGTAACCTCAGATCCAGAATACTCTCAGCCTCACTTTCCAGGTGCCCTTTGCTACATGGGTAGGCCATTTGCTGACTCCCTGCTCTTCCCAGCTGAGGAGCAGCTCTGGTGGCTCCTGGCTGCCTGAATCATAGAACCACAGAATGGTTTGGGTTAGAAAGGACCTTAAAGATCATCTCATTCCAACTCTCTTGTTATGGTGTCATGGTCAGTGATACCTTCCACTAGATCAGGTTGCCTAAAGCTTCCAGGATTGGGGCATCCAGAACTTCTCTGGGCAACCTGTTCCAGTGCCTCTCTACCCTCACAGTAAAGAATTTTTGCGTAATATCTAATATAAACCTCCCCTCTTCCATTTTGGAGCCATTCTCCCATGTTCTGTCACTATGTGTTTTTGTTAAGAGTCACTCTCCAGCTTTTTTGTAGCTCCTTTTAGCTAATGTGTCTAGAGTGAATCCCAGGAAGACCTGGGAGGAGGCTGGTACTTGAGAAGGAGTCTTCCCTAGAGTAAAGGGATTGAGTCCCTGCCACACTGCCACCTGCTTGGATCAAGAGAGGAAATGATCCTGCTTGGAGTGCAGTGGAAGCAGGCATGAGAGGATCTCTTCAGATCACTGAAGAGATCTTTATCACTGTTTTGTTATTTTATAAGTCACTATGTGTGTGCTATGAATCTGGCCTGAGCCCAGCTCACAGGGTTTTGTGTGTGGGGTCTGAATTGCACTGTGCAGTGTGCAATCTGCCTCTGGCATCATGCATGGTGGGAAAAGGATGTTCTTCTCCCCTCTGCACACCAAAGTTGTATGCATATATTTAAGTGAAGGGATTTTTTGAATGAGCTGGGTTACCAAACCCAGCAGTAAAGCTGTGCCTGCACATTGAAATCAACTGTGTCATTCTGGTTTAAAATTAGGAGAGGGACAATCAGTCCCGACTTGAACTGGGTCCTGAAAAAATGTATGTATGACATTCTCCTCTGCACAAGCTGTCCTGTAAGCTCAGCAGAACCAGTTACCCACTGCATTTATGCCAACATAAATTTGCCAACAGCAACTTTCCTGACTCCTGCTAGCACAAGGGGTTTTTCCTCTTCACATCTTCTATCTCCAGCAGAAACACTGGACCAGGAGGAAGGCCTCAGCCACAGCCAGCATTTGGTCTTGTGTGTAGTGATATTCTGCTCTGAGTATGCACGGACAAGGTTTTCCTTGAGGAGCCACAAACCAGGTTGTACTGGCACTGTGAAGAAGTCATGGAGGCAAGAGAAGGAGGGCAACACAGAGCTTCTCTCTGCCCAGCTCTGAAGATGAATGCTAAGGGTGTCCTTATTCCATGTGTGCCTCTTACATTGTCCTAATGGGTTGTCAAGGAAAAAACACCAGTGTGCCTGAATAAAAAATATGTTTACACATCTCTTTAATCCATTCCCAACCAAACACCCATCATTTGCTGCAGCCAGCAGCACACACAATTAAAGGGTTTGTTTTTGTGTTACACCATCTCTCCATAATTATGGAGTGTTTGAGAAGTGCAGCATTTCTGTGTGTATGTTTGAAAAAGCGAGGGATCTGCCATTTACTCCATTTCCTGCTGTATCACCTAAATTTTCCTTTCTGTCCACACATCATTAGCTGCCCCCCCGCTTCTACCAGACAACCAGCTACATTAAGATAATTTTTTGAAAGAAAAGAGCAAAGATGAAGCTGCTTGTGAAGTACCTTCACAGAAAGAAGAGAGGTGTCTGACAAGACACCATTTGCTGCTCTGTCATCTTTCTCATCTGTAAGTCTAGGACACCTTGAAATAAAAACTAATGATGTGAAACAGAGTTTAGAACCAGGAAAGAACTTTACAAGTTATTACTATTTTGCTGTCAAAAAGTTACAGAAATGTTACTTAGAACTCCTATAGAATCACTATAGAAGAAGAGTCAGAGTGATAAGGAGAACCCTGCAGGTTTTCTCCACTCTTCATTCAGTTCCTCCTTCTCTATAGGACACAGTCTTAAGCTGTGAAAAAAATTTTTTATGGAAAGAGTGACAAAGTACTGGAATGGTCTGCCTAGGGAGGTGGTGGAGTCACCATCCCTGGATGTGCTTAAAAAAGACTGGATGTGGCACTTGGTTCCATGGTTTAGTTGAGGTGTTAGGGCTGGGTTGGACTTGATGATCTTGAAGGTCTCTTCCAACCTAATCATTCTGTGATAGGATGCTGGCAGGAGGATGTATTCATCCTAACAAAGAGAAATTGAAGCTGTGAAAAAAAAAGCATCAAAACCAACAAAATTTAGAAATGAAGGGGCAAAATACACAAGTTTCAAAAATACAAAAATGTCAGTAGTTAACTTTGTAGCTACACAACCCTTAAACAAAAATTTCATCAAAGTCTTTTGCAAAATAAATACTAGTGATGTCTACTTTAAATTAACCCAATGCACTTCATAAACCTGTCCATTAGGATTTCTGGGTTATTTTATCCCACGTATTGGCAAAATGTTTAAATGGAGACATTTGGATTCAAACACAACAGCAGTAAAATAAAAAAATAGAAGGGATGACAGGAAAAAACCCCACCATTTAAATTTAGATAATAATTTTATAGCAATAAGCTAACTTAGCATCTTAAATTTCAAAGAAAAGCAAAATAGATGAAGATATCTTCTGACCCTTACAGATATTGCCCCTATTTTATTATAGTCTTTCATGTGCTTATTTCCCTTTAGTCTTAGCAATTAACTATAAAAACATCACAGATTTGTTTGCTGCTACCAGCTCTGACAGGAGTTTTCGGCACATGGACCACCTGCAATTTTTTGTTTAAAACACTGTTACTTCTTTGTCTTGTGTGACTTTGTACATCTTGATTCCCAAGTAATTTATTTTCTTAGCAGGAACCACGCAAACTTGTCATACCTGAGAAAATAATTGCTTTGTTTACAAAACCATTTTTAAAAGAGTAATTTAAATTTGACCTAGTAAAATATCAAGTGTTTTCTTATCTCTCAGGAATGGTACTCTTCTTATCAAGTTATGCAGCCATTAGGACAACTGAGAAGTAGCATGCCTCTGTTTTATTATGATGTCAATTATTTATTAGTACTGCGGCTGCAGTATTGTCCCTGGAGGCTTCCTATAATTGAAGTTACCACTTTCAACAGCTTAATCACTTGAAGCTCTTTTGATACAAAAATTACATAATAATCTAATTAACTGGAAAGGGACGTAAGTATTTCATATTTCTCTTTGACAAAAACAATAGAAGTGACCCTCATGTTAGATACATTTCTGTGGAGTAAGTAAAGCAGTGGTATAGGATCCCCTGTAAAATCATACGATTCTCCAATTATACTTGTCACAGAAGGCCTGAATGGGGCAGAGAAACCCATTGCTGGCTCAAGGAGCACTGGTTTTGGAAATATTACTCTGCTGCTCCGCATGCACACACATAAGCTGGAGTGAATGTCACTGAAGTCATCTGGGACTCCAGTGAGCAGCTATAAGGAAACTATTTCCTGTGCTCGTGTAATTTCTGCTACAATTTCAGCTCAGGAGAGTTTTCCCAGACTCTTTTTCTTGCCAGAAAAGAAAAACAACGCAAACTATGAAATTGTTGGCTGCCTTTCTACCACAACTTTTTCATATAACTAATTTTCAGGCTTTTTGAAGGTGTCTGTGCATAGTTTTTAAGAAGGTAAAAAAACCTTTTATCAGTTACGAGCAAAATTACACTCGGACTTGATGATCTTAAAGGTCTTTCCAACATAAATTATTCTTTCTTTCTATGAAAATAACACTTCTGATGATATAATTTCAATAGAAGAGTGCACATATGCTGCACTGCTGACTTTATGCAGTGCTTTTGCATCATGGGTTAAAAATATGTGGAGACCAGCTACTTAAACAAGGGTTAGAAATGCTAAACCTTGTCTGGGATCATTAAATAACATTATTACAAAAGCTACTCTTTTCACTGTGATAGGAAAGAGCCATGTAAGTGAATATATTTTTCCCTTTTATCTTGTCATTTTACTCATTATTTTCTCCTATGAATATTCATTTATGATGATTTTGGCTTGGCTCTTTGAATTGGTATTTGCCTGAATGCAAAGTGGATAGGAAAAATTGCCAACCTATAGAAAGGAATTTGCTTTAGTTTTACCAGTGTCACAAGATAAAGGATATCAGAGAATCAAGCCCTTAAGTCCTGCTTACCAGATAAGAGGAGCCTGCTTGCCATAGGAAAGCCTGTTTTACCAGCTCAGCTACACCTTTTCTCACTTCTGTCTTCATTATCTCTATTTAGCCAAATTGGCTGTTGAACAGAACAGAGTTGAATAAAACAAAAACCACATACAGGCCAATGGAGACCCTTGAATATTACTTCATCTGAAATTAATTTACTCTGGCCTCCTGAGAGTGCTTATCCACTTACGGAGCAGAAAAAGCACCACCTTACCTAGCCAAGCAAGACCAAAGAACATGGTTCACATGCAAAGGACGTGCAGTGAATCTGTTCATTACTATTTTAGCAACACCTGAAGGAATCAGTGGGACTGGGATCCTGATGTGTTGTACAAACACTGAGCAAAGATAGCTTCCACCTGCAAGAGCTAACAGCCTGATGAGGCAAGAGAAATGAACAAAGGCAGGAGGCTACACACAAAAGGGGGGTTGTACTAGATGTTCTTTAAAAGTCCCTTCCAACCCAACCTGTCCTATAAGTCAATGAAAACACAAAGTGTGAGCTTATAGTTCTATTTCAGTCTCAGGGACTGCAGACCTGAGTGAGAAAATGTTGTTAACTGTTGGCCTTCCTCCCGTGGCCCCACAGCCAAATGTAAATCTGCAGAGAGCTCTGCTCCTGATGCACCACAGCACCACACCACAGATAGTATTATCTATGCAGCTCTTCTCTAGGACAATATTGTTCTCTGGAAAGTCCAAGGTATTAAGCATGCAAGCAACACACAGTCCCTTCTACTTCAACATTTTTTTCAGGGCTGCCACCAGAAAAAGGTAGTAGAGTTACCAGTGCAGCTTAGCCCATGCATATCCTGAATCCATGAAAAGAGGTCGGAACAACCATGTGACTACCAGAGGGGCCTGCCACCACAAAAAAACAGACACTAATCATGTCCATCAAAGCACAGGTCAATGACCTTTTGCTTACTATGAGCTCAAAGCCCTCTTGAACTTAATATACTTTTAAAAATCAGGTGGCGATGGAACATATGTTGCAAAAACAGCACATCAAAGTGCCACCTTGAGTGTCTTGAGTGTCCATAAACATTCCAGGACAGCGACAGAGGAAAGTGTCTACTGGCAATGCACGTTAAGTTCCTGCAGAGTTCAGGCCTGACGTCTCTAGTCCTTAGGTCATACACTGTGCTCTGTTTTAGATAAAACCTACCCATGCTACAGGGGAGACACCTGAAGAAATATTAATGTAAGCATGCACAGTGCAGAAAAAAAAAAGTTTCAGTTCAAGCAAAACAACAAACAAGAGTCACCCGAGGACAAGGGAAAGGTTCATTTGGCTACCCATCAAGGCCTTAGTGTAATTACACAGTGAGATCTTGCTGTGTTATTGTGTCTTCATTAAGCTGAGTTTGGGTTTATGTTGTTGTATTTGATACAAATTTGTGGACACAATAGCATAATTAAATTAAGAAATTAATTTATGTAAATACAAATAGAAGTTCATTGTATCCTTATTGCTGCTGTTACCAAATTCCAAACTTTGCTATCTTTCCTTGCATTGCTTTTTCTCAAAATCATCTTCTACAGTGGGTTTTTTGGTCAAAAAGATAAAATCCCATCCCCTCTGCAGAGCTGTGCATTTAATAGGTGCAAGTCTTCAAAATCTGACTTCTGTTTTTTTGAAGGATGTGACAAATTACTATAGAGAAAGATGCCAAGATGGCACTAAACACATGACTGAGGCTTGCTGGGTTTTGATGATGGAGTGTCACATGCTGCCAAGCTGCCTATAAACATGACCATTTATACAGTAATAGCAGCTGAGATGTGAAATACAGATTAGATAACTTTTTGTTTTGAGGTATTTTTTTCTTCTGAAGGTGTGATATGAAAAGAGAAATCTGGAGAAAAAGTAGAATAAAATGTTGACGTGATGTTGTTTTTCCCTTTGAATGGGAGAGTAGAAAAATTTGGAAATGTTTCAGATCTTCACTACTGCAACTGAAATACATAAAAGATAAGAGCAAAAATCAAGATCAGAATTTTCAGATCCCATTTTGTTTAGAGAAGTTACAAGGAAAAACCTTTATTATGAAGGCATTACAAAGATTATCTTCTTGCATAAAATGTTTATTGTGTTTGTATACACAATGCCTAATTCTACCTCCAGCTGCAGCATTTTGCCTTTGATGATAAAGCACTGTGTAGGTACATAAGACTACAAGTAAGTCTGGTATCAGACCAGTATTACTCTCAAGCCTTAAGACTGAGCTAACCTCACTGGAGTGCATAGATAGAGATATCCTTTTCCAGACAATTTTCTAGAAGTTCATTTCTTCTCTGTATTCATTATAGCACTGTCTATTTATGAACACTAAGGCTATAAGAAGAACTGGCTGAATAGCAGAGCTCAAAGGTTGTGATCACCACAGTAGAACTCAGACAGGGGCCTGCAGTCAGTGGCATTCCCCAGGGATCAATAGTGGGTCCAGTCTTATTCAACTTGTTTACCAATGTCCTGGACAAAGGGATAGAATTTACTCTCAGCAAGTTTGGTGATGATAGGGAATTGTGGCAGTGGCCAATACACCTGAAGTCTGTGCTGCCATTCAGCTGGACCTTCACAGGCTGGAAAACTGGGTGGAAAGAAACTTAATGAGGTTCAACAAGACCAAGTTTAGGATCTTGCACCTTGGGAGGAATAACCCCAAGTACCTGCATAGGTTGGGAGCTGGCCTCCTAAAGATCAGCTCTGTGGAGAAAGACCTGGCAGTCTTGTCAGATGATCAGTTGGCCATGAGCCAGCAGTGCCTTTTGGCCAGGAGGGCCAATGTTATCCTGGGGTGAATTGGGAAGCGTGTGACCAGCAGGGAGGTGATCCTGCCCCTCTACTCAGCCCTAGTGAGGGCACATCTGGAAAGCTCTGCCCAATTCTAGGCTCCTCAGTACAAGAAAGAAAAGATGTCACTGGAGAGGGTCCAGTGGCGAGCTGGGAAGATGATCAGGAATCTGGAGTTTTTCTCTTATGAGGAGACACTACCAGAACTGGACCTGTTTAGTTTGCAGAAGAGAGGACTGAGAGGGGATATCATCAATACATACAAATCTCTCAAAAGCAGGTGCCAAGAGGATGGTGCCAAACTCTTTTCAGTGGTGCCCAGCAACAGGACAAAGTGCAAGGACCATAAACTAAAACACAAGAAGTTCCTCCTCAACATGAGAAGAATTTCTTTAGGCTGAGGGTGGCAGAGCACTGGAACAGGATGCCCAGGGAAGTCATGGAGTCTCCCTCTCTGGAGACATTCAGAATCCACCTGGACACATGCCTGTGTCACAGCTCTAGGTGAATTTGCCTTGGCAGGGGGTAGGACTAGGTGATCTCCAGAGAACCTTTCCAACCCTAGTGATTCTGTGAACTTTCTTTTAAAGTTAAAAATAAATGGCATTTATGCCTTCTATTTGCAACACTTGAGTTTTGTTCAGAGATATGCCCAGAGACAGGCAGATTTACCTGTAAATACTTCACATTGTCCTATACATCTGCTAATGCCTATATTTGTCCTTATGCAGAGGGAAAAAAAATAAAACACATCTAGGTATATACCTATGGCATAGGCAGTATGGCATTTCCACTTCCTAATAGGCAAGCTATTTCTTGATGTTAAATGAACAAATAAAGCTTCATTTCTTTGACTACATATTTCATTTTCCCTCACATTTTTACTTCTGTAGTTATTTTTACCCCCTACTTTTTAAGAAGGGGATTATTTCCTTGAATTTACAGTTATTTAGAATATTGCACCTCTAAGTGTCCCCAGGCAGACAACCGTTAAGGGAAAAGCAGAATAGAGCTGCTAAATATTCACAGGACTATAAAGGAGCCCCATGAATCCCAGATGGGAAGATGTTTGTCCTTAGCAGAAAATTTTGCATACGGGGAACTAAAGGCCAGAAAATACATGGTACTCCAAGAAACTGTCACCTTAAATCATTGCTCTGGACCAGGGTTACTCGATCAAGAAAACTCAGTTTATGATGCAGGACAGACATTTTGAAACTAGCTCTTAAAAGGGAATCTTCTTTGCTCCCTTATTGTTGTGTAAGAAGCAGAAAACTTAATCCCTCTATGAAGCAACTTGAAAGGGAAGCTGGTGTGTTGAGCTGGCCAGAACATGCTGATCTGATTCATGGATATCATCTCTGGGATGACATCAAGACACACTCCCAGCCTTGTGGTCTCAGTGCTAAAATTTCAACAAGTATCGTCTGATCCACCGATCTTACTGAGGACATGAACCAGTGTGGGTGTCATCACTGTTTAAAAAGGGTCTCAGAGTAACAGCTGAGAACTATGATTTCCCAAAAAGACAAGTCAGGATGAAGCCTGGACATGTTACGGGATAGTCCAAGGCAATGCATCATAGTCATGGCCAGTCACCAAGACTTTGGTCTGCAAGGACGTGGAAATTCTTTGGTTGAGAGGTGAGATAAAAAACCATCTGACATATTCTGGCATAGCAAAATTATGAAAATGAAAGATAGCCATGGGACTTGGGTGACCATCTCAGACAGAAGGCAGGGAGATTAATTTCTCTCTCCAATCCAAAAATATTCTAATATGGTGTCTTGTTCAGCACTGAGAAAGTTGACATTAGAAAATGTGATGTATAATTTAGAAAAATAATAGGAATATAAAAACATGACAAAACCCCCTCTATTCCACTGAGCCTTCACTTTTGCATGCACCACATTTACAAAGAAAAATAATACAGGGTAGATGTGGCTGAGGACTGTGGTCCACCTCATCTCTTGAGATCTGCCTACTCTGTGACATATGATACTCTCTGTGTTTAATGTCCACTGTTCATAAGGAGGGTGGCCATGTTATCTTGGGTCCATCTTCTAAAAATAACTAATTTGCAGCTGGACTGTCTCTCTCACAGTTTGCACCAGCCTTTAAATGGAATATTAGCAGCTTGTTCTCCACAAGTTACTGTCATGCTCCATTTCCTTGGGATTTTTTCAAAGCAGTTACCAGACCTCATGCAGATATTCTCAGTGGAGTTAACTGCTGGATTCTGGATAGCAGCAAACATTGTAATCCAGCTGTTTTTTGGTTTTAGTTTTTTGGGTTTTTTTGCAAAGCAGAGCTCTTTGAAGTGAAAGACCTATAAAAGTTGATAAAATACTAAGTTGAATGGAGAAAGGAGGAAGAATACATCACAGGAAAAGAAAAAAAATATGCAATTGGAGATTTCTCAGGGGAGAGTGACAAGGAAAAAACAGAGAGAAGGGGGAAAGCCTAAAATTGTGGGAGGAATATAATGGGAGAAGAAGGGACCATCAGCAGATGCAGGCAGAAGAATATGGTAAGGCTGATACTATTTACACTCCACAGGAGCATGAAATTAGAATTACCACAATTCATGTAGGATCTTCATAAGCCCTGGAGCAAAGACATTGCCTGTGAAACTATGCAGACCACTGCTGACCTGTAGGAGAGATATGCTCCTGTCTTTCCCCTGAAATGCTGTTGCCTGGGGAACCATAGCAGGGTAATACTGTGATGAGGGAGGTTACACTTAGAGATGATCCTACTGATTATAAATTCCATGAGGGAATGTGGCAGGCCAAGCAAACCCTGAAGCTCTGGTCTAGGACTGCCAGTGTAACTTCAGGTTCATGCAGGGTGAGCAGAGAGCTGGGGAACAAGATGAAGAGATTGTATCTACAGAATTATTTATTATGCTCTGAAGCTATAAACAAATATGTGAGAGACGTACATTCCAAACTGAAGTGCATTCATCATTCTTGTTAGCGATGATTAAAATAATTCTTTGTACTTCCAATACAAGTGCAAATGTCAGGGAAAAAAAATCCTGAAAACATGAGAATATTATAAGGAGTTTAGCTTAAAACAAACCCTGTGAAGTAGGCACCCTTATCTGCACATTACAGAGGAGGAAATGTTGGCATGGGCAGATTGAAGTTTGCCCAGGGCCAAGCAGGAAACCCAGGGAACAGATGAATAAAGTCCCAAGCTCATGAATGCCAGCCGTCTGCCTCAGTCACAAGATCATTTTGCCTTTCCTTCATTTGCTAAATTGCAAAAGAATTGTTAGGCAAATCCATAATTATGGTTTGAAAATAACCTCCATGCCTTCTCCCAGCCCAGGGTATTCAGAAGTACATGGGAACAGAAGTCTAGTTAAAGAAGTTTTCTCTACTTTCCATGTAGGCCAGGAGAGCAGATCAGCTAGTAGACTTAAGCATTAAATTGGGTAGCCTTTATAGGCACATCCAGTATCAAGACTTTGAAAGAGGTATTGGAGCAGACTCAGAACTTCTTTAGATTCACTTTATATTGCAAATATTATTTTTTTAGTTCTCTCTCAGAACCAATATATGTTTAATTACACCAAGGAGGCTCTACTGCTTTGCACAAGAGATCCAGTGAGCCTCACCACAGAACACATGGTCAGTGTCTGCTTGAAGAAATTATTGGGAGATTGGATAAGGTCCATGATTCTTTTCATCAAGGCAAGACTCAAACATTGCTCATCCTAATAAGTGAATGCATTCAGCATTAAGCAATTTATCAACAGGTGGAATTAGTCACCATCTTCCCTGTTTAGTTTCCTACCTAATCTCACAGTCATTTCCAGAAAATACTTATCAGCTCAGATCTCATAGGCAAGAAAGGGCAGGAAAGATTTATCCTGCTTGTGACAGCACTTCAGCATGGCCTGAGATGGGCACCCAGCTGCATGGCTGAAACCAGACCTTCATTAGCTCTGTTCAGCCCCCAGGAGACACTCAGGGCAGTCTGTCGCTGTTCTCGGAGCAGAGTGCAGCCAAGTGAGCCTGGGAGTCACCCTGGTGCAGATGTCTGCCCTGACTACTCTGCCTGCTGGCAGCACCAGCCCAGCAAGCCTTCACAGCTTCAGGTTTCTTGGCTGGTATTTCTGCACAGCACTGTGGTGTGGTAGTCACAGGCACAAACCCATCTGAAGGCAGGCAGGAGACCTTATATCCACCACCGTGTTGTATGTAGAGTACAGATGGAGACACAAGTGGTATTATGATGGAAGCATAAATGTTTAGGGCCTTCATGCATTTATTTCCAAGACTAAGAGCAGCCAAAAGACAGATTCTGCAGATGTTATTTGAGATTTAACAGTAAATGATGTCTGTCTGGTATCTATGTTTTCTTGAGGATCTAACCTGAAGCTTTTCACAGACTACTGTCTGAGCCATGTCAGAGGTGGAAGAGAGACCCTGTAGTGCAGCTATTTAGATTTCTTGTCTACTTCTTACCTAGACGAATAATTTCCTATATGTTCTTCTTTTAAAACCTTTAAGACCTTCTTCTTTTAAAACTGTCATCCATATCTTATTTGTATGCTTCTGCACCTAATGTGTCTTGTACCAGCTTCAAGTTTGGTGCACTTGGTAGTCTTAAGTTTATGATTGGACTCAATGATTTTGAAGGTCTTATCCAACCTAAACGATTCTATGAATCTATTATATTATTTTTACAGCTTGCTAATAACCAGGCAGAATAATCTTGGTCATTGTAGCATGTGTCAATCTCAGGGTAACCATGCTTGGTGCAAGTCCTATTCTGATTTAGCACCACTGTTGACTGCTTGCTGTATCACTCCCATCAGCCAGTTTTGTCATCCTCTTTTTGACACTATTGACAAACAGTGCTCTTTCAGCATCTTGCTGAGCTATTGGTGTGCTTCCGTGTCCATCATCCATTTTACCTAAAATAAAGATAAATTGTATATGCTGAATTCCTCATGTCTTCCACATCTTTCACTGAAGAAGACTGTTAAGCTTGTTTGGCAGTGACTCAAATCCAGGACCCAGACCCCTTGATCTCTAAGGTCAGCAGGCCACATTCAACTCTTATGAAATACCACTGACGCTGGTGACATCCCTCTGAGGATGAACTTGTCACAATAATTTTACTTTTTCACGCCTGTAATTAGAATTTTCTTTGCCAGGAGAGAACATTTTTTTCCCCACATCGAACCTAGTCAGAAAGCAGAGTACTTAGAGCGCTAAGAGGCAAAACAAAGAGGTTTCTGTGAAGAATCACATAGCAGCACTAGAGAAGTCTCTCCACCTGCCCCAGGCAGTGCTACAGAATGGCCCACGTGTCACACCAGCAGTCAACACAGAGACAGGTGACATGCTGAAGGGACAACTCGCAGCACCAGAGGGATGTGCTGGTATCACAAAGCCAGAAAACAAGGTCTCACATGAACTACTGTGGCCTCAGATCAGCTGATGGCATCTCTGATTAACAGAGTGGCTATCTTTAATCTTTCCTGCTTTGGGACCATATTTTAACCATGTGAGTGTGATCCTCAGCATCCCAAGCAGAAAAGCACGTCTGCAGTTGTCACTTGCCTAACTACTTCTTCTTTCTCCAGCAGTTTCTCAAGTATTCCTCACATGACATCAGAAAAATAATTTTATTTGTGCCATTGCTAGTTATCCCTTCTGCAGTGAGAGCATTCATCATTCCTGATCTTCCATCCATGTGCAGAATTTACCTTCAGCTCTCCTCAAATTAATGTCAGTTTCTAATTTAATCATTGTCACTGAATATTTTATAGACGGCAGAAAAGAGAGCAGAGAAGTATCAAATCCATGAAGATGTTAAGATCCATGTTAAGATGGAAGACTTTGACCTCAGAGGAAAAGGACCTGCCCAGAACAGTCCATGTTAGGATCAAACAAAGTCTGAAAGTCTTTTGAGGAATAATGCTTTACTCTTTAAACTGTACATAGTAGTTCCTTGGATTACTTGCTGAATTAAATACCAGCCACTGTAAACATATTTGGCTGGGTCATGATATAACAGGGCCGGGGCCATTTGATCCACTTCATGGAAGGACAGTGCTGGGTGTCTCTTGTAGCAGAGGCAAGAGTGATGAATTGGCCCCCTGAGTGCTGTGACAGTGGCTATAGGGAACAGCATTCCTCATCTCCATGGCCCAGCCACGGGGCTGCACAGAGAAGCTGAGCAGGAGCTGTCTCCCACTGGTTGTGATGGATGTGAGGGCTGTGGCACTGTCTGCTGTGGCAAACGAAGCAGAATAAGAAAAATAATCTCAAGAATAAAGCCAGTAGACTTGCACAGTGTTGGCCCCTCTGAGCTGAAACAAGAGCAGGAAGGGCACCTTGTGTGGCCAGTTCTGAGAGGATTTGTTGCTGCATGTTCTTGAGGCTTCTTTCCCTTCAGCAGGTCTGTGCCATCAGACTGCCACACTGCAGCACATGGGTACAAGCTGGCTTCCTGCACAACTGAGCTGCAGAGAGGACTTTTGCCATTACTGAAGACAGTGTCTGCCTGCCAGCAGGTTCTCCTGCACCAGTGAGTCATTCCTGAGTCACTTGTTCTGTTGCCAGGAAGAGCCAGTCTTCTCCCAGGGAATACAGCAACCTTCCTGGCTGATATAAAGAAACCAGCTGAAAAGGTGAGACGTCAGTGTGCATTTGTTCCCAACAAAGTTTCCTAGGTATTAAACAATCAGCACAAATCAACAGCTTGGAGACAAGTTTAAATTAGCTGGTCAACCTTCCCCTGTTGTTTTTATTTCCTTTTTGGATTCTGAGAAGGAAGTTCTCCATGGCTAAAGTAAGGAGAAATACTGGGGAAAGATGAGAGGCAGCTGTTGCCAGGTCCAGGGACTTCTGCTTCCAGATCAAAGTGTTCATGCCACAGAGCATTAATAATGCCCTCTAGGAAGTCTCAGATGAACAAACCTCCAGAATAACAAACAGTTTAGCCCAAGCTTTTTATTCACCTCCTTCACTTGGATTTGTAAAACTTCAGATCACTCTTTATGAACCTTCCTGCTAAAATTCACATTTGAAAAGACCACTGACTTTACAGAATAAAACCTTTCCTCTTTCTCTGTTTGATGATGAATTTTCCAACATAGGCAAAAAATGTCTCTCTTTATGCTTGAAGGATCCATTCTGGAGTGACTGGACCAGGAAGGCATTGCTTAGAGGTGACTAGTCCAGGTGGCAACACAAAGCCTCCTGTCTTGCTTTTAGCAAAACCCTCCAAAAATTACCCTTTTAAAGATGAACCTACTCTAAATTGACTGCAGTGGGATGTTGGATGCCTACATTTAAGAACATTTATTTGCCCTTTATTCAGGGAATGATAGTGAGATCTTCAGAACATGCCTGTTTGCCTTGTGTGATGGCTCCGTTCTGACAGAGACATTTAAATGAGCCCTCAATTACCCTTCAGCAGGCCTTTTTGATTCAAATGCCTGTATCTTTCTTACAAGATGGAATACATATGAGGAGTACATCCCAGTTTCTGCTCTGCTAGGTGATCAAAATAGAAGGTAATGCAAAAGAACAAAAAAATCTAGCAATTGCTCCAAAGGAGCTGTGAAGACCCTGTTCTTGAGCAAGCAAAGATGATGTAAAACCCACTAATTTGAGAATCTTAAAAAAAAAAAAAAAAAAAAGGTGTAATGAGAAGCAGAACCCCACTAATGTGGGGTTCTCTGAGGAGCTTCTTCTCTGAGGAGCCTATGGGGAGCTACAAGCCTGTGTAGGATTTTCATCTGTGGTGCTTCAGTTGCCTGGAAGATGCCCCTCCTATCTGGAAAAGAAATTCCTTTGAACTTCTCCCTTTGAACTGCTCATAGCCAGCACATGAAATGCTGGCATGAAGAGAAGGCCATGCACAGGTGTCAGCTGCCATTCCAGTGGTGAAGGAGATGAGCATTGCATGGGCTGGGCAGTGGTTTCAGCTCAGAGCCCCATCCTGAGACCTGTGTCACTCTCTACTTTCAGAGAGTGTCAGAGGTCAGAAGGTGTTTAATACAGAGTGTAAAGATACAATATCTAATGTAAAGATGTTCACTTTTACTAATAACTTAAGTAATGTAGTTTCAGGCAACTTCACTGTTACCCAAGTTGTGCTTTTTTGAAATGTCACCCAGTAGCAACCTTCAGATTTCCAAGTCCCCACTTCTCTCATTACCCTGGCTCCGAGATTATAAATATATCAGCTGATTGTTTCACACGGCCTTCTTTGCTTCAGATTGGAGAACTGTCACCAAGTATTGCCATGAAAGTAGCAGCTGAATACACACCAACACTGAACTTATTGCAGCTACAAACTCTAAACCCCAGGGATAATAGGAAGTCAGGAACCTTACTCGGTGAAGAAAATTGCATTCTGAAGCCTTTCAGAACTGCATTCTGAAGTCAGCTTTCTAATATTTGATCTGGTTAGAAATAGGTTCATAGTAATTAATTCTCCCATTTGAAAGCGTCTTTCTTGAAAACAACACAATCTGATTGCCAAATAACACAGTGGAAATTTTGATGGTGTATCATAAGGTCTCTGATGAAAAAGTAGAGGAACTGGTGAGTTAAATAAAGTTTTGCAGTCATAGTGACAAGGTAAAGAGCAACAGAATAAAAGACTTTGTTTCTTGAGCAGCAGCTTATACCTGTCAGCTGGCAGGGAAAAAATAAAGAAGAAAATATTTCTATAGCTAAGTCCTGCATAAATGTGATATAGATCACACATAAGCCCACAGACTCAAACTAATTCAGTAGGCACCTACAACAAAAGATGCTGAGATTACCCATGAGACTGCCCAACCCAATGGGTGCTAATTCCAGGTTCTGTCTACCCACAAAATTGACACGTTATAAATCAAGATCCAATCCATTCCAGCCCTGTCCACTGCACAGGGACTTTACTGAATTCTTTGCACTAGGAAACGTAGGCTTTGTGTTAGAATCCTATTCTACCTCCCAACCTCAGTGAATTCACCGTGGTTTGAGCACCATACTAGGGGAGGGCTGGCTTTGTCTCTCAGGCTCTCAAATCTGCTTGCATATTGCTACACATGCAGTAGGAAAATATTCTTTCATGTGTTGTCTTGGGATGAGGACTAGCAAAAGCCTCAAGAGGCAGAGCAGCATTTCAGAGGGGTTATCCAGGCAGAGACAATGCCCTGAAACAGCTTAAAAAGTGCACTGTTACATTAGTTTGGGGGGTGGGGGGCAACAGGGCCAGCCTGGAACATTTTTCATGTCATCCCCATAAGTGTCCCTCCCACCCACTATTAATCTCCAGTGTTGCTCTTGATGTATGGCCAGCTAAATAAGACCTACCTCATCCGGAGGTAAATCCCTCCAAATATATTTCTCCAGGAAGGCCTTTCCCTAAGTGCATGAGTGTTTAAAAAAACCTGTAAGTAGGTCAAAACAATGAGACACAGAGAAGTAATGACCTCTTTTCAGGAAATAGTATCTCACTAACTTGACTCTCATCTACTGCCTATAAGGCCTGGTAATGAGGTTAGGTGTACAGTTATTTTAAATTTGTTACATGATGTAGTCCACCTTTCTGGGACACCACAGCAGATGTCAATGGGACAAGAATCATTCTTTTATATTTCCATGTGCTCAGGACATTGTCTCTCAGCAGTATCATTAGCAATGCAGCAAAGGGCTTGTCAGAGCATTTTGAAAAGGAAAATAAAGCTGTGCCCATGAGTGTTGTCCTTTGAAGTGTGGGACTGAAGCCTCTTGGCTGACATCCCTTTCCTGGCCGACTCACTTTGTGCATGACTGCAGTAGCACGCTGCAGTCCCACGGGACCTGTTTATTACTCCCAAGTAAACTTTCCCCCTTCAACATGGGAAAATGGATTCACAATGATAGAAGGCTGGGACATTCTGCATGCTTAAATTCATAAGGCTTTTAAAATCATCTTTTTAATCTTTTTTCTTTCTGTCAAATGCCGAAGAAAAGAATCATGTTAAGCCATGATTATAAAACATGCCTTTGATGGCTTGTGCATTTGCCTTGTAGTACCTCCAAGTCAAATATTGTTTAAATCCCCACAGGCTCACCAAGATATATGGAAGAGACAGGGTTCAGGAAGCTGGCAGAGAATTAACTGCATTAGCTGCAAAATAACTGGCTCCCAAAGAACCAGTGCTGATGCATGTGGATGAAGGCACCTGTCAGGAGATGCAGCTTCTGCATCCCATGGGTTTCTTTTAGGCCAGCAGCCTGGCCAGCTCAGACCCTTTGGTCTCCAACTGCAGGGACACCTGCAGCCACCTGTCCCAGTGCCAGGTGATGTCTCGGGCCTCGCAGCAGAAGGGAAGGAGGGACAGACCTCAGGGCATTTCAGGGAGGCTACATGAGGGAGCAGGAGAGGGGAGTTTAATTACTTAAGCTTGCTGGCAGATGGACTTTGAAAGTAGCTGCATCATATTATGACTTCAGAGGACAAACTGATCCAACATTTGGAATGACTTATAAAGTAATGTCTCCTGAATGTATTTGCTGTGCTAGGTTTAAAAAAAAACAGCTTGTCCTGGAATTCCTTACCTCCTCCAGTGCAGGCAGGTGGCCTGGGAGAGGTGATAGTACATTTCTTTCCTGGCTCTCACATTCCTTTTTTCCAATGAAAGCTGTGACTATTCATATACAAGTCAAATGACACTGGCATTATACTGAAGTGGTGCCAGTGGTGAATCAGAGACCTTTTCAAACCACTTGAATTTTAAGGGGACAAGAAAGAGTGTATCTAACTGAAGGAAAAAAAATTAATAATAGACAAAAAATGAAAAGTGAAGACTCTAAGACTAAAAAAAAAGTGTATATATATATATATATATGATTTATGTCCATTTTGATTCAGACCTCTACTTACAGAAAGCAACAAAAGGTAAAAGTTATAAAAAGTGTAAAGTAAAGTAAAAGTCAAATATCATTTAAAGTCCCAGTCCTCCTGCAGTGCCACCCACAAGGTGGTATACCTTGAGTTGTAGATCAGGGTGAGAAACATGAAGTAAAACTTTAGGTGATTCTTTAAATAAGCAATTGTAATAACGTGAGGTACGATTTCATGAGGAATCTTTATTCTAATGAACACAAGAAATAATCTCTCATTATTCCTAATAACATTAATTTAGTTTTAAAAGAATTATGACAAAGAGAAGAAAAGGCTTAAACACTTTGGTAGTTGGTGTGTAAGTGAAAAGAACCCTGTAAAATGGTGTGATGTGCGCATGTAATCCCAGATATATGCATGGACTTCGTCACACAGGCATTCCAAGCACCATGTACTACTCTGGAATCAGGAATGTGCAGTACATTCAGAGATGCTATAATAAGAAAGCAGCACAAGGTAAATAAATACTGAAATTTTTATGAGTGAACTTTTGTGAACCAGTATAATATGGGAGCATGAGAGAAACTCATAAAAGGAGGGCAAAAGCCAAAGAACAGATGAGGATGAGAAAGCGATAGGATGAGTGTAGCAGAGAAAAAAAATGTATAAACAAGCATGTCTTTTATTTGAGATACATTCAGAAAAACATCCACTGAAGCCATTAATCTATTTTAGGATTCAGGAAACTAAATTCTTGGATTACAGTTATTCCCACTACCTGTCTCTGGAGTTACAGCCTCATTAAATTCTACTGAAATTATATTATTATTGTGTTCCAGATATGCTTTGGAAACTCTTGGCTACAGTGCAGCACAGCTGAAACTGATTTATTTGTATCCAATACTGTAACTACATTACAGCCAGTACTCTGCTTTTGCGTACAGCCTCTGCATGTAAACATTTTGCAACAGAGTAAGAAGGTGACTGCAAAAATCAGGGTCTGCAGGTGTGGCCTTGGAAAGCACTCCACAGGCACAGCTTCAGATGAGAGAAATAGGGGTGCAAATGGAGAGAATATTACAGTCATTTTCTAGTTAAACCTAGCTCATAATAAAGACAAAAATATGCTACAGTAAGAATCCTAACAGGCCATGTCTACTGATCAAGCAGGTGTTCAAATACAACCAAAACTATTGTAATATAATGGAACATGAAGAGGGGAAGGACTCCAAAAAATCACTTTATCCTGAGATCAACCTGCACCATCCCTAAGAATTCCCCAGTTTTTCATGGACCCTCCAGAGATTGAGAGTCAGCAGTCTTCCTTGGTTGTGAGCTAACCTTAGCCATATACCACAACTCTACAGGCCAACAAGGAAGGTTGTGCAATGACACACGACAAGTTTGGCAGCTGAGCTGTCACCTGCACAGATAGGCTTGCTGGTGTTGAGCTGAGCATGAGGAAACTGTAAAAAACTCTTCTATTCACTTGGGGAAAGTGGAAATCCCATGGTGTTGACAACCTTAAACAATACATGCTCTTTTTACTGTGTTTAAAGAACATTTGAATACTGATTATTATCAACGGTGACATTACATTCCTGAGTAATTTTCTTACACCTAGTATGAATCATACCTGCATCTGAACTGATGAGCCTGTAGCAAGTTTTATAAAGCTGTTGTATCATCAAGATAATTAAAACAATGTGTGTTCCTCTCCAATACAGAATTTTAGGTCAGTATAAAACAGTATGGCATAATCATAAATTAAATGTTTGTGTAAAGTGTTGCTGTTCTATCAGAATGTCTGTTAATAGCCTGCTTATTAAAGCAATAAAAGTATAATTTATGCAACCTTTAGCCAACCAGCTTGAAAAAAATATTTCTGGGAAAAGATTTCCAATATTTACAGAATCTGACAAGTTTCTGATATTTACAGAACCTAACACAATCATGCCTAATCCTTTGAAAATTAATCATGTCAGCAAGAACAGTGAGATTAATTACGGAGATTGCTGATGCTTTTCAGTGCCGAAATGGATGCATCCCATTTCTGCAACCTTTCCAATAATAACAGCCACAATGGACCGGCCGGTTGTTTTTGCAGCTTGTGAGCAGAGCCGCCCATGCAGCGCCCCCGGCCCCAGCACAAACACGCTCCAGCAGCCACCAGCCCTAGGCTGCTTCCTCCCCCCGTGCTTCCCAGCTGCTTTCAGCCACAGAGAGCATGGACACATCTCCAGTTTCCTCTCAGCCACACTGGAATGCCTGGGTGTAGTTTACGGAGATGCGCGCCAAAGACAATTCCCATGCTACCAGACGGTTCCCATTTCAGAAGGCTCCTCCACTCAGCTCTTTGCTGCAAAAGCTGTGGCCAAACTTCTCACTATGCCTCTGTGTCCCAGTAGCAGGAAAATCTTCAGTCCTGGCTTCCCTGAGTTTCTTTCTTTCAAAGTTTTTCTGAGTGGACAACGTATCCTCCAGTACACAGCAAGGTGGGTACAATCTGACCTGTGGCTCTATTTCTTCTGGAGCAATCTGATGGCAATGCAGAGACCCCAGAGACTACCTGGCAGGGTCCAAGTTAAGGATGTTCTCAAATCTCACCTGCCAGGGCCCTGCCAATAAACTGGTGCAGACTCAGGTAATCTCACTCCAAGTTGTGGCTCTTGTCACTTACCATACAATTTCTCAGCATCTTCTGCACATGTATATACAGTATTATTTCTGAACATGTATACACAGTATTTTTAAAGTAAATAAAGAGGAAATATGGGAATCTGAAAAGTGAGTAGCTATAAACAGATTGGTAGCTCTCACCTCCATATGGTGAAGAGAAAGTGAAGAAAAGAACTGACAGAGAATAAGAGGTTATATTTCAGTGCATAAAGCAATAAGAATAGCATTTCCAATCCTAATAAACAGTTGAGAGGAAGCATTTCAGAGCAGCAAAGCAAAGGCAAAGTCCTCCACAGGGAAAGTGGGGTTGCATAAACAGAGAGGGTCAAGCTACACCATCCTGAGCTGCTGAAACTGTCACTTCTTGTATCAGACAGGACTAAATATCAGCACAGCATGGGAACAATACCACAGAGTTGCTAACCCTCATAAAAATAAAGCTCGTGGGCAATCTCCAGCCAGCCATTGGTTTTTGTCTTGCTCAGTAGTACTCAAGGCTCAGTAGTACTCAAGGCTGTCTATTTTTATTTTCCCCAACAAAAAGCTGAATTGAGGGCCTTGCAAAGTACAAGAGTAATGACCTGCTCTGAGTGCTCCTGCCATGATTATTGCCTGACTGGTTAAATCTTGGGTAGGTTACCACAATACTCTAAACATGACACTGCAGCAACCCCCAGCCCTTCAACCCCCTGGACACTGTGGGCTTAGGAGGTCATCCAGGCCACGCACATCCAGAGCCAGTGAAGCTGATTCTCCACAGGGACAGCTCTGCTCGGGTGCCAAGCTGCCCGGAGACTGTCCTTGCTGACCCTGGAGGGACTGCTGGCAGCGCCACACACAAGTGGACAGTCTGCCTTTACCCTGGGGACATCTTTGGGAGCCTGGCACCACGCCCTGCAGATACTTGATGCTGGCTGCTCCGGGTGTTGGCACAAGGCAAACCCCCAAATTGCTGAGTGGAAAAGGTCACTCAGAGCGAGCTTTCTGCTCCACAGCCTTTGCAAGCGCTCAGTAGCATTTGATGAATATCAGTTGGGGTTTTTTAATATTATTCATTGCAAATGTTAAAAGGAGGCTGTTTACAGCATCTGGTATTGCCTTTTATTACTCTGCATGATTTTGGCTCAGTTAGTACTGTAAGCCTGGATTTTTACAGTTCTGCAAATTATTTTCAGCCCTGCATTTTCTCTCCTGGTCTTACTCATCACAGTGACAGCAATCCACATCACTGCTGTGGGCTGCTCTTTAGGAAGTGGGCACATGATGACACACTGGGAAAAAATAAAGAGCCAAACCTCATTTGGGAGACACTCCACTCACTCCCCATTTAGCATCACGTCACGCCATCATGATCAATCTTTGCACAAAAGGGATGACAAGCAGAAGAGGAAGGTGGGGATTGAAAAGGAGACGCCAATTTCTGCAAGGAAGATCGGAAAAATCGACGTTTTCTGGTTTTATTCTGACAATATGCGCTCCTGAAGGTCACAGAAACGAGGCAGTTTAGTAAAAACAGGGAGACATTTTAGCAATCACACCTCCTGGCGCTCCGTCAGGCTGCTCTGCAGCACTGCATCATCCCCGGGCATCTCGTTCGGGGCTGGGTTTGGCGCGGGGATCCCGCAGGACCCGCGGTGCCCCAGGCAGCGACTGTCACTGTCACCGCCGCCTCCCGGGGGCTGCGGGCGATTTGCTCCTGCCCCCTGCCGGCCGCTGCCGGGACTGCGCCGCGCCCCCCGCTCTGGGCGATCACAGGGAATGTACCTTCTCGAAGCTCCTCCTGCTGCTGATGACCACAGGAGTGGTTTTTCAAGGATGCAGCGCAAGCGTTCTTGTGTTGTTATTATTTATTCCAGATATCATAGAATGATAGGAGCATAGAAAGGCGTGGGTGGGAAAGGACGTGAAAGATCACCTAGTTCCAGTCCCCTGCCGTGGGCAGGGATACCTTTCACTAGACCCCCTTTCTCAGAGCTCCATCAATCCCACCCTTAGGCACTTCCAGGGATCCGCATCCACAAATTCTCTGGACACTCTATTTCAGTAGTTCACCACCCTCATAGTAAAAAAGTTTTTCCTAATATCTGATCTAAACCTTACCTCTTTCAGTTTGAAACTATTCCCTTTAGTCTTGTCACTACATGCCCTTGTAAAAAGCCCTTCTCCATCTTTCTTTTGGGCTCCCTTCAGGTACTAGAAGGTCACAATTAGGTCATCCCAAAGATTTCTCTTTTCCAGGCTGAACAAACCCAATTGTCTCAGCCTTTCCTCATAGGAGAGCTGCTCCATCCCTCTAATCAAATTCATGGCCCTTCTCTGGACTCAAGCCGACAAGTCAGTGTCCTTCCAATGTTGGAGAGCCCAGAGATGCATGCAATATTCTTTTCTATCCTGAATAAAAATGCAAGGAAAGGAGGAAAAGAAGAAGGTAGAAATTATTTGACACATCCAGAATGAAAACCAAAGACTACCTGAGAACTTAAAAATACAAATCAGTAAAAAGATGGGACAATTTGCCTTGTTTGAACCCTGAAGAAAGGCAAGTCAAGGTCAGGTGGATACACGATATGCAGGCAGAATAATCCATGTCCAGCACTGTTGCAGAACAGGCACTGGTACCAAAGAGGTTCCTCAATGCCTTTTGCCACAATTCCTATTCCAGCAACACAGTGATATCAGCAGTTCTCAGTGGTCAGCACCAGGAAACTCTCTGGCACAGTATGACATTGTATTCTTTTTCAAAATGCCCTAAAGCAACCCTAGCAAAAGTTCAGTCTTAAGCTGGGTATTCCATAACCTTATCCTCCAGTGTTCTCCTTCTGAGATACTAAAATGTAAATACTAAACCAGAAGACAGTCATAAACACCTAAGAGCAGACGGCTGCAATTCTACATTCCCCTCTTTTGAGGTGCTTAAAAGGAATTGTATTTTATATGTTCATATTAAATATTTGTTATTTTAATCAACAATAAGCATATTTAGACTGTAATAGCAAATGGTCAAATGGAATCTTAGAAAAAGAGATAAGGTGGGAAAAATATCTTGGTAAAGCATTCTTTCCTTCTATTTTCTGTCCAAAAGATAGGTCTTTCCTAAAAGTCACCATAAATGGTAATAAATACAGAGGTCATATCTTAATCTCTCCTTGCTAAAACTCACCATTAAAACATTAAGAATAAATAGCATCTAAGTGAGGGCTTTTTTTGGAAGGTTCCAAGCAATTGGAAAGTTAGTGTTCTAGTTATGTGAGTTAATTTGGAAATAAATTCTCAAACAAATGCTGGTATACTTATGCTGCTTCTTGCAGTGGTAGAGAGGATGTGTGCCCAGTGTGGAATGTCTCTGTCCCACCATGCTGACCCTGAGTGCTGTTGGGAAGACTGGCTAGGGCTTCTCAATTATCAACTCATTATGCTAAAGAGGCTTGGCCTCAATATATGCATTGAAGAGCTGTGGCCTTCACAGCCTGATGGCTAAATATTGGTGAGATACACTTGGACTCCAAATAAGCAGCTGAATGAGGATAAACACAATTTGCAGATGATTCAAGTCTGTTATAGCCAGGCTGTATGCTCTTAAGCCATGGTGATTTGGAAGCTCTTTCCACGGTGGAGTTATTAAAAATTACTGCATACCTTTGATTTAAAAGCTTTAGAGTCTATTCACTCGGTGATTAACTGAAGCAATTCGATGTTGCTGTAATTAAACAATATACTTCATCTTCACTCTCTAATATGTTTTCCTAAGGTGCTAAATCAGCAATAGATCTGTAATCTGCTGACTAATTCCATTTACTCATGCCCTACAACAACTGGCACAGAATAAAACCTTGAGGCAACTGAAAAAGAAAAATGCAGTAAAATATGGAAATAACTGTAGCCATTAAAAGATATTTTTGTTTCTTAGTCTTTTGGGAAACAAGTCAAATATCATAGCTAATATCTTCCACTCAAAATATTTCTGGTTTTTCTAAGGACACTAAACTTGCTGATATTCCAATTCCTTTCCATTTCTAGAAAACAGAACAGATTTCTGTGCTTAATTATTTTTTAAGTCTAAAAGGGGAACCCAGTGTTTTGAAATAAGCTGAGCAGTCAATCTGGTTACATACTTTGCAACAGCTGACCTGCAGCCTACTCCTCATCTATTTCCACTTACATCTTATATCATTTTGGAGTTTCATAGCCTGTGACATCCTCCTTGTCCTAGTTCATCACTGCATCTCAGGTCTAGACTCTGTCTAAAGCCCCAGGGCCATGCCTGTCTGCCTCAATTCAAATGGAGGCTGGCATAATTCAAGAGCTGAAGCATGCTGAGATTTGAAGCTCTCTTGTAAGTTCATCCAAAGGGGCATGATGAAGCAGACCTGTGTATGAATAAAGTTGCACCCATAGCCACAAGGAGGACAAAATAAAAAAAATGGAAAATATCCAAACAAAGGCAGGGGAAAGCAGAACATGCCAGTACTAGTAGGCACGTTTCTACCATCAAGGATCATATATGTTTGTTTCCTGAGGCATGAACATTAGAAGGAGCTTTTGTGGTAATATTTTTATGAGTGGATTAAAGGTGGAAAATACCATTTTTTTCTGTTGAAACAACATCACTCTGAAGTGATTCAGCACCACAGCACATAGTTCAACTCATAGAGGAGAATTAATAAAAACAAGCCTTATTTATGTGTGGAAGTAAAAGCTGTGTGTTTCTCCCTTTCACCCTGCCCCCACACTGACACTGCCAACTCTTTGCACTGTTCAGTCTCATCCTTTAGACTTGTAAGTAAGCTCGGGGATGAAAAGTGTGCCTTTGTTCCCTGAAGTATCAAAGGAACTGTGATGTTCCTTTCTCATGCCAGTCATTATAACAGTCATTAAGTCAGCACAATGGGTGCCTGGCTTTCATGTCCTTAGGGTTGATGGCACACATACAAGATGTGACTGATATTGTTATTTTTACTATTTTTAGGCATACTTTGTTAAGAGTATAACCAGCCTATGAAAAGAGCAGATATTCAATTGGTGGCCTTTCTTGGGAATCCTCTCAAAGCCCCGTGGAAGGCAAATTGGGTGAGGAAAAACCACCAGGTGAGGGTTGTCAGCAGGAAAGGAAGAAGCCAGACCAAGTCTGGTCTGACTTCCCTGGGATTTGTCCTACATTGGGACCTCTTGGCATTGGAGGGAACAGAACGAAGCACCCAGGCATCAGCCAGTGGATCTGAGAACCAGCTATGCAGCACACTTGTTACTAAATTCTGCCAAGGAAGGGAAGACCTAGCAGATGTAGCTTTCTTTTAAATATATTTAGCTGTTGTTGCAATTAAAAAGAAAGTGTCTTGGTAATGCAAGATTATCAAAACATAGTGACTCATTCTCAGGTGTGTTGTGAAAGCCAGGGCAGATTTCTGTAGGGCTTTTTCCATTTTGGCAAACCAAAAATCTTTTCTCAACTGGGTTTTTATTTAATCTGATTTAATTGCTAGTTGTGGGGCCTTTTTTGTTTGTTTTGTTGGGGTTTTTTATTTGTTTCTTTTGGGGCTTGTTGTGGGCATGAAGGAAAGTGTGAATCTGGAACTTTCAAGGTGTTCTGCAGTGTGTTAGGTTTGAAATTAAATGCTTATGATTATTCATATTAGCCATATCAGTAACATAGAAAGCCTCAGATCTAACTAATTTAGCAGCAATAATAATTACAGTGTCAACTTTGTGTCACATTCTTTCATGTTTATGTTATTTTATCAATGGAGAAATTGTGATCCAGTGTAGCTAAAAGGTGCCAATATGCACAAAAGAAATCAACAGGGAGTAGAAATTAGTTGTTTCAGGTTTCAGTTTAAAACAGATTATTTTTATGTGTTCCTCCCAACTCAGAATATTCTGAGAATGCTTCCCCTTAAACAACAACAACAAAAAATCAGCTTGTGAAAATCAAGAGATTGTAAAATTTGAAAGACTTGGACCCAAGTAGCAAACAATACCCTCTAGTACCCACACATACATGATTGCCCTTGGTACATCTTACTAGTGGTATCAGTTCAGTAAAATACCTTGAATGATCACATAATTCAGTTTCCAAAAGCCTGACATTGCAAATCCTCTGCTGATAGCACAGAACATCCAGTCTGTGTAATCCCTATGGGATAAAAAACAATGGAAGCAGATATTCAAATACACCTTCAGAAAATCAAGCCTCTGACTTAAGTGAAGGTCAACAAAAGTATGAGAAAAAACAAGACATAGCAAAAGTTTGCTTAGACAGACATTACTGGAAAAGCTGACTAAAGTATCTGAAAAGCCTTTTTCATGGTCCTTACCAAAGGTTTGGCACAGAACTGATGAATTCTGCTTTTTAATAAACCTCAAAGCTTGCTGTTATAGGAACCCATGTGTGCGTGTGGTCATTTCCACAGAAGTTTAGAAATCCAAGCAGAGTGGATGAATTGAGGAAAGTTATTTGTTCTTTGTGTTAATCATTGAGTACTACTATATTAAACTGAGGTATTCAGACATCTGTGATCAAAAAAGTAATTTGACCAACTATTTTTTTCACCTTCCCTCATATGCCAAACAGTTCTAGACAGAACTTTCTGCTTCAAAACATTATTTCCATATTCTACTCTACTTTGTACAGGTTTGTACAAAAGTATTCATTGGCTGAACATAACAGAACTATGATGCCTGCCAAGCATAACCTCCTTGATTGGAAATGAAAGCAGCACTCAGCTCTCACTGATTGTTAACTCATAAATCCATTGACATGAGGCAGGAACACTGAACAGCAATTAAATGTCTTGAATTTGCAAATGCTTATCCTTAAATGGTATGAATTATGTGGATATGGTAAAGTAATATTGATTTAGTAAAATCAAGCTAATTTACTGGTTATTTCTTAGAAAAAATTACCTATGCAGTACATTGTAAAACACAACACTGTAACATGTGATTGGTAGCTCTCTCTGGATGGATTGCAGAAAGAAAACAAAACCAGCATAGGCCATATCCCTGTGAGCACTACTGTCATTTCACAGAGACATTGTCAGACCCGGCACATTTCACAGGCTCAATGCTAGGTGCTCATCATTATATTTCCTCATGTAATTATGTTGATTTCTCCCACTAGCTGGTGAAAAACAAAACAAAGCACAAAACAAAACAAAAAAACCCCACCATTTTTAAAAACCTAACCAAAAACAACATGAACAAAAACCATCCAAACAAATACAACCCTCTCCCACATACACAATAAACCCCAAACCACTTTGTCAGTGTATTCCTCAATCTTTTGACCTGTCACACCTGGCCATGGCCTAGGGAAGAAGCCACCAAGATAGACAGCACCCTTACTGGACCTTGCTGCATCTTCCTAAGAGAAACTGCAGCTTAGTGTGCCCAATCCTCTAATAACCTTATGTAAGTGCTTTCATGTCCAGCCACTTGACACAGTGCAGACACACAGCAGTACAACAGAAAAGGCATTGAGTCTTAAATGTCTCAGAGAGGAGATAAACAAATAGTTAATCACTTTTTGGGCACGGATGGCTGGTGTGCAGTCAGCAGCAGCCAATTCTAGGATAACAGACTTCTGGTGATTTGTAGCTGGTGATATATTTGGTTTGTTGGGGGTTTTTTTAACAAATCAGGTGGCACAAAATAGATACATCTTGCATAAGAGATGGATTAGGCATTAGTTGCCCCAGCATTTTTTCAGAGTTTACATGTTTGGCTATTTCCATGACAGCTTCAGGTCTTTGCAGTTGGCAAAGCAGGCAGTAATCACTTCAAACAGGTGCACAGAGGGCAATAGCTCCTGAGCAATGACTTTTAGACACAGCAGCGCACACAGGCAGAGAGTACTCTAGAGCTGATTTTGGTAGAGGTTGCAGGCCCTCAAAGGGAAATCACAGAGCCACAGAATCACACAGAATCAAGTAGGTTGGAAAAGACCTTTGAGATCATTGAGTCCAACCTATGATCTAATACCACCTTGTCCACTAGACCACAGCACTGAGTGCCAAATCCAGTCTTTCCTTAGACACCTCCAGGGACAGCAGCTCCACCACCTCCCTGAGCAGCCCATTCCAGTGCAATTACTTTTTCTATGAAGATCTTCTTCCTAATGTCCAGTCTAAACCTCCCCTGGCACAGCTTAGGACCGTGTCCTCTTCTCCCTCTCTGTGCCCTTGTATAACCAAATCTTCTGCCTGTGAGGACACTCTTCATAAACTACTTCACTCCACACCAGCAGGAACTGTTCCAGTCCAGCCTCCCTTGCTTCTTCCTGCTTCCCTCAAACCATATGAAACATGGGAAAAGTCAGGATTTGGGCTCCATTTAACCCAGTTTCACCCACTGATTGATGGAGCAGATACGCTCCATAACTTCAGTCTGTGAACACACTCCCCACAAACACGAGCTCCTAGAGAGCTGGTGCAATGAAATCCTAATGTAGTCCCTGCTTTGCAGGCTGCACAGAGAAACTGAAGGCCAGGTCTTCAAGGGTATGGAGTCACCTAACCTTTATTGATTTTCTTTGAGTCATAGAGGAAGTTTTTGCTAAAAGAGAGGCTCCAGAACCCAGGTTAGGATCCTAATCACTGTCATTTTGCAGTTAATCCAATTATCCATCCAATTTATACAGTACTTCTCAGTCAATTGCATACAGTGGAACATTAGAATGCAATACCGGGAGCACAGCAGCCAATTACCAGGATATATCCACATTCATGGAGACTAATCAAGCTGTTAAAATGCTTCTTTTTGAAACAGGAGAATGCCCTAGAAAAGTCTGTGCTGTAATTTCCATTCACTGTCAGAACAAATCGATCAAGAGTAGCAGTTCAGGATCCTGGTCTACCACAAGGAATGAGGGAATAAACAGTAGTCCCTCTTCACTAATCAGCAACCCCTCCACAGGCAGCTGGCAATGCAAGCAGGACACCTAAGGGCAATTTGTAAAAAGATTATTTACTATTAATGATATTTTGTAAACTCTGAGGTAAGAAAGTGTTCCTCAGACAAAGTTTCTGGAGCCAAATCCTTTGCTTCCATTTGGAACCCATTAAGCAAAGAACTAATCCAGTGGGAATGGCTGCTTATATAAAACCAAAACAGACTCCTCTCCCAGAGACAGATTTTGTAAGCCAGGCATGTATTTTCCATGGGTTTATGTGATTTAATGTGGCATGCTGGCACTAAACAAGGGGGTTTGATGCAGTGCATATCTGGTCCAAATTCTTTTTACAGAAGTGATTCTTGATCTGTCATATCTATCCTTAAATTCAGAGGTCCCTAGGGGAATGACTTTGTTCAACCCAAATATAAATAGTATGGAAATTAAACCCTTCCTCTTATAAAATATTTTGCAGGTTGAGGCACTCACATTGATTCATGGACATGTGGTGTCAGACCTGCTTTGAGATGCTGCTTAAGCATCACTCTTTATCAATTAGCAGTATGTTCAATAAAAGGCACAATTTATCAGCTGACAGGCAGCATTAATTTTGTGACACCCTGAGAATACTTACAAAATTCAATTAGTCTCAACATTGGTTAAAAAAAGAGAGTACAGAAAAATAGACCAGGGTAAATACAACATGCATGTAGGAGAGGTTTCCCTCAAGTTTTCTCAAGAAAAGAACCCCACATTACTGCAGAAAGTATTCCCTGTTCTCTTTGGGCTAATCAAAATGCAAATATAATTATGGGGGTGAAGGCTGCAATGCAAAATTTTGATATTTTTACTGGGAGTAATGTTTAATGGCCCAGTAAAACTGTAATAACATACAGAGCAATTCATTTCCAGGCCTCTGAGACAAAAATATTCCAGACACAGCCACAGTGAGGTTGTTATCTGGTGAACATCCAGAAAGACAAAAGTTGGACATGTTCCAATCACTTCCAAATGAGCACTGTGTGTAAAGCTGGTAGTTATAACACTATTTTCAGTTTCCATCCAGAAAGGTAATGAGGTGACAGAGAAATTCAAAGATGCCATCCTTGGTCTTGGCAGACCCAGCGAGGGCTGCAGAGAAGACTGACCAGGGGAGTAGTGAATTTGAATTGCGAGGATACATGAGGATATATTTGCCTCAGGTCCCCCACGCACAGAGCCATTCAAACTTTATGGTGCACAGCAAATCTGGCACTTGAACCAGAGGTCCAGGCTCTCTATGTACAGTTTATATGCAGGGTGACCCCAGGACAAGCACAGCTGGTGTTTGGCAAGATTATGTGACAAGAGGTACAAGCAACTGGAAAAATTTTAAGCAGCTATCACAAAGAAAATATCTTCTTAGAAGCCACTTAACTTGCAATTTTCATGAAAACTTAAAAACTTGCAACAGTTGCACTTTGACTTTAAAACCTGTAACGTCTGTTCTAAGCTCTTTTCTAGCATGGATATTGTAGCTACAGCTCAGACTAGTCTTTCTGCCCAGAGGAAACACCATCAGCAAAATGTTTCCCCAACAACTACACCAAATTATCCTGCAAGAACTAGACTGTGCATCTTTTTCCTTGCCATGGGCACACAAATTAACAGAGCAACCCAGGGAACAGGAGGGATTTATTTTGTAGCTGTTAGGACTTGCCTCTCACATGAAGGAGATAATCTCACAAGATTTACTCCTACGATGGAGTATTCCAATCATTCCATGGATTTCAGGATTAGTCATATTTGAGGTGCAATTTTTTTAGCTGTTTCAAATGTCAGGATGGTGAGATTTCCAAATTAACTCCTTGTTGGGCTGGTTCTGAAAGATTTTAACTCAGTTAATCCTTTCCCATGCTTTTGCACAGAAAAAAAAAAAAAAAGGTGCAACTGAATGGCCTGTTTTCTGAGAAACATCAGTAGAAAAGTGATGGGGTAAATCAACTTTGAATTTTGCAATGAATTTTAAGGTTTTGCTGAACACCCCCATGGAAAATCTAGCATGTGCTTAACCAACAGTGCATGTTACAGATAATATTTTCTATTTCTTTGTTCCTTCCAAACATAAGGGCCCCTTTGCAGGAGGGTGTTGTGTACTTTGATTTCCTGTCAGTCCATGGAGGGATGGCTGAAGAGGCAGGATAAAGCATTTTCCTTTCACCTCCAAGAACTTTGTGTTCACATCCTAGGTATTGTCTGAAGCAACATAAGGCCTGAGTGATTTTCTATTGGTACACATGTTCCTTGTATCAAGTCAGTGAACAAACCTCACCATAATGACTGATGCAATAGGCCTCATAATTTTTCTTAAACAGCAGGAAGTAACCAAACCAGGTGATCCATCTAAAAATTTGACTGAAGTTGGCCACAGCCTTCTAGTTAGATATTTCTGTCAAACATGAGAAATCAAGCTGCTTGATTCTCATCTTAACAGATCTTACAGCAAAGCAGTTTCATTGTCCTCCTTGGGTATGATGCAAATCTAACACAAAGTTCATGTCCTCAGTGAAGTTGAAGGGGGCAAAGGGAGCAGGAAAAAGCAGAGAAAGAATCCAAAACGCTCAAAAAACTGCTCAAAACTAATGTCTTTGCTATTTTTTTTTGTTTGTTTGTTTTAATTAATAGATAGGTTTTTAAATGACAGCTGCTGAAAATATCTAGAGAGACTTAGTTCCTTGTATTAACACAAAGAACCTGTCATTAGATGGAGAGCCTTGACCAGGAGGGTTTCCTCCTGCAACTGTTTGTGTAAGGAATCATGTTTAGGAGACATCTCCCTGGGTTCAGGGAGAGGTTTTGATTTTATTCAAATGAGTCACAACATTACAGTACTATGTTCTCTTTAGGATGTTTGACGTTTACAGTGATGTACTTATTCATGTTTTGAAGCATTGTGCCTTTTTCTTTTCCTTCTACCTGCCTGTTTTTGAGGTAGTCGTCAGACAAGGTAAACATTCTTCTAAAGGAGTATTCTGAGTTCTCATAAAAAGATACTCTAATTGTCCAGGCACTTGCACAGCCCAGCCCTGTTTATAATAACCTCAGGAGCAACCTCTGTGCCAGAAATAGTTTACTAGGGAAACTGGAAGTGTTTAAGTCACTCTGTAACTTGCCCAAGGTCAATGTAAATGTTCCACCTGGGCAAACATCGAGGGAGGACATGCTGTTACAAACCTTGAACAAGAGATGCCAGAGGAAAAGCTGAACCAACACAGAACAGCCTGTCAGACTCCAAAGATTTCAAAAACTAAGTGTTTAGGAACAAACCCTAGATTCAAGCCAGTCAGATCCCACTTACTGAACATAACACCCTCTTCTTTACATCCCATTTTGACACTCCAGGTTTGCATTGCTCTTACTGGCCACACAGCACCACTGTCTCCTGCAGCAACACTGGTGGTCCCAGGCTTGGGTCTTTGGGACAAGTGTGAGCCAGGGCTGTGACAGAGAAGTCCAAGTGCACAGAACAAGCTGACATGCAAGCTTGTGGGGACAGGTGACCCTGGAGGACATACTCTCTGTTCTCACAGCTTCTCCCTATCTTGACATGTTATACTTTGGCCTCACTAGCATGTTTGATGATCTCAGAGATATCAGAATTTCAGCATTTTAGAATAGTCCAGTTCAAATATCCATACTATTGAAACCAGCACATTAATCCAAAACAATCCTCCAATTCCATGAAAGCACATATTGAAAACAATCCTCTTCTCCATTTCCACAATCACATTTGCTTCGGAAAGCCTATTTTCAGTTTGAAATTTGAAACATGTGGGTAAGCTTGTTACAAACATTGGCTCTGATTAAAAGAAAATCTTTACTTTCAGGTCTCTTTAGATTAGGAGAAGCGAAGTTTCTTTCTCTTACTTTACATCTCTAACTCTGCATCTTTCTCTAATTTTGACAGTGCCAATATTGTTTTGTGATGCTCTTTTGGCAGTGGTGAATGGCATATGCTAACAAAAATATTCATTCATAATTTATTCCTAAGTATTCCAACCAACCTTTTGTTTTCAGCCAAGGCAAGCAAATAGACAAACATATTCAGGCTTCACTTTTCAAGCACTTTATTCACTGCACTTAAAATTAGCTGTGTTTCACTTTTCTGAAAACATTTGTACCCTCTGTTTCTGGCAGATGCTTCCTTTTGGATCATTGCAGTAGATCATTAGACATAATTCAAGAATATCCTTAGAAAACTCAATGACATTTCTTCCTTCCATGACCTCTTCTAGCTCATCTCCACTTTTGCAGATTTTTTCCCAGGGTAAAGTAAGGAAAAAAAAGGTAATGCTTTCAGACATGGCTGCATCTACTCAGTATTGTAGGTTAGCCACTCTCACATACTTGGGGTCTGTAGAAAGTTCTAAAAACCGAGCCAAAGGCATTGTCAAGTTATTTACACATCAGCCCAACTTTTCTGCACAATTAGCTTTTGCCAGATGCGTGTGCCTCTTTTTACAAGCATGTCACATGCTTCCTACAGTGAAAGTAAGAGAGTGATGTTGGACCCCTAGGATTCAAATGTTATGTGTGCTTTGTGTCCAAGTATTGTCTATCTAACAATGGAGCTATTGCACGGAAGCAGCAGAGCAGCTGCTTCTTTCCCCCCAGTCTTTGTAGAACAAAGCACCAGGCTCCTCAGGAGTCAACTTTGTTGTTGCGCTGTTGTATAACTGAGCTGTCATCCGGCCACAGGCGCCAGTGGCCACGGCCCCCCTTACGGGAGTAAGCAGTTCAAAAGCAGGGCTGGGTTTATGCTGCTTAATTTGATGTGTCAAGCATCTTTATTACAAGCATTCCTGCAATGTTTGCTGTTAACACTCAGAAAAGAACATGTATCAAATCTAGCCAGGACATGGGGAGGGGCAGAGGACAACTTGAGCAGCAATTCTAACTTGCTCTGACAGAAACTGCAATTTTCAGGGCCAGCATGCAAATTTAGGAAGAAAATAATTTTGTATGCTGTAATATTGGTCTTCCCCGAACTTCAGACAGGATTTAAAAACAATGGTATTTGGCAATGACAATCCAGTCTTTGTCACTTCTCTATATCATTGAATGTCACTTCCAAGGAGAGAAAAAAATCTCTTTGCAAACAAGAAATTTATGGCCAAATTAGTCAGGTTAGATGTGAGTTATGTAGTCTGACACACCATCCCACTCAGTAAATTCTTAGTAGAAATCCTTCTGCCAGAGATATATCATGCCACATAACTGTAAATATTTCTGTGCTCACTGATCTCAGCATAGGAAGAGACACTCCTCATCAACATGTTCTTCAAGGATTCACAACAAAATGAAAAATCTGGAACTACAACCATAACCAGTTGGTGACAGTTAGATCAAACCCTTCTGGAAACTTTCCAGTATTTTCTTCTGCCATGTCTATTGCACAGGCACCACAGCAATAAAGGATTCAGAAATATTCCTGTTTAAGTCCAAGGGAGATTAACTACTTCATAATAATGATATGCAAATGGACAGAATGATTTAAAAACTGGTCTGTTCATTCCTGTTGCTAGCAATACCTGCATGCATTTTGATTCACAGTTTAAACTTCCCATCTCCAAGCTAATCCTTTCAGAAATCAAACTGACATACAGGGCAATAATAGACTTCATATAAATGAAAAAGCTTTTCTTTGTGTGAACCCAATGACTAGCTCATCTTTCAAGTCTCCACTCCAAACACATTTCTTACAACAAATCCTCTGCCACTAACATTCGTGCATGAGCTGTCCATCATAACTACTGACAAGAAAGAAATGAAAACAAGCTGTTTGTTTGCACAGGAGCAAGAATGGTCTTGTAGTTACGATACTTTTCTTGTGACTGAATTCTCATCTTTATGCAGAGAATATGGATTCTCATCTTTATGCAGAGCCATGATTTCTGTGCGAGCTTCTACTATTTACCTTACCTTTTGCCTTGATTCTCCTTCTAAAGAGACCATTATGACACCAAGGCTTTTGAACCACCCTGGGACAATGTCAGTGTTAACTTCATTTTGATAATGAAAAGGACATTAATCAGGTTTGGTTGCAGATATGAATAATCTACAGCAACTTTCTTAACCAAACTTTCCCTAAAGTCTATATCTCTGCTAAGGGTGTTGGGCAAGCAAACACCAGCTGAGCAAGAAGACCAATCCTTGTTATGGTAAGTAGAAAGGCACCACCCAAGGAAAGTAGCCCAAGGCCATGGGCAACTGGATAGAAAACAAAGAAAATTTCTTTTTCTTAAATGAGCTCCTCCCTGGCAGCACACAAACACGCCTAAACTAGCTCTCTGCACTTCAAAAAGGCCCCACCCTGACCTTCTAGTCTTTTTTTACCTGGCAACAGGGTCCTTTACAGGAATTACACGGTCCTATCCATGCATATATGGACTACCGCGCTGTGTGATAATTCCCCCACTTTCCTTCAAAAGTGTAAGGCAAAATTCCCTAGTGAGCCTGTTAAAGGATAAACCTTGTACATTGTTATGCCTCTTTCTAATGGCACATTGTTACCAGAGAACTGACTAATCAGTGGCTTAATAAAAGGTGTCCTTCCCAGTACCAAGAGGAAAACAAGCATGGTCTACAATTAGCAAGTTCTTGGAATCCTTTCCAGGAAATACGCTTTGCCCAAACTTACGTTGCTCCACAAAATGGTGCAACTGTGAGAAAATGTGTTTGCCAATGGTAAAAGAGAAGGAAAGGTGGTTCAAATTCTTCACCCCTAGTTCTTGTACACTTTATTTCAAACAGTGCTGTTTCCATTTCTGCTCCATGCTCTCCTCTTGGCCGTCACCCCTGTACGCGACTGGAAGCACTTAACCTGACCCCATATTATTCATTAAAAGGTAAGAAAAACACTCTTCAGAGAGCTGCTCTGTCTGCTTATCATAGCACCAATCTCACCCACCATATTTTTAATCACTCTGATGTCTGCACCCGTGTGCTGCATGCCCTTGGGCTCATGAACCTTATCATAATGTCAATCTGTATAGAGCCATGCACACTCTCTGTCTATAAATAACGGAAGTAATTATTACTAGTAAATAATATATACTAGCTCATCTAAAATGGATCATGTTCTCCAGTCACCCTGGAGAATGAATAAAATAGGCAAAGCTACAAGGCATCACTTTAAAATACTTCTTATATAATTATTATGAAATTGCATTAGGCTATGACTCATTCCTGCAAATGCAAGGTTCATTGAGGGTAATTAAAATAAGTCACTATCTCTTCAAGGCAGTGACTCAGAGGCTGCTGCCCATAGTGGAGTGCAGTGAAGTCAGAGAGAAGCTCCTCTACTCCCACCAAAAAAGCAATTGCAGCTTATTAATGCACTGAGTAGGCTCAGTCTGCTCTTCCCTTTAGTCCATTTAGCCACCAGGTTTAGATTTTTTCCATATCCAGGAAGTTAAACCAACAGCATATCGACTAAGTGTCTTCCTTAGGGCAGTAGAGAAAAAGAAGGAGCCTAAACACAACTGTGATATACCCAAATGCCCCATTCCTAAATAATTGTAGGATTAAAATAAATGGTGCTGATGTGTGTAGTGTGTAACAACATAGCAGTCATCTGATCAAACTAACAGCTTGCTAAGAATAAGCTGCCATCCTTAGTAGGCATATATGGACTATTTTGTGACAGAAGTCAAGCTGCAGCTGAGATCACCCACTGTGGGAGGAATTCCAAGAGATGTCGGACACTGCACCCATTTAGGGTGCACCCATGCACCATAGCTAACAAAGAGATTATGTTATCAAATCTTCTTTAAAAATGCATGCCTTAGCTGAGTCACATCAGAATAGTTAATACAATTTGGGAACTTTGTCACCAAAATATGAAGCTTCTGAATAAAAATTAGTGTAAAAACCAGCATAATTTAGCTGCACTTCTCTCCCACACTCCAGCACTAATGACAGCTCATAAGTAGGTTTTTGTTTATCTCTGTCATGGTTTTCCATGCTCTACAGTTTGTGCTCTGAAATTTCTAGTATGATCTGCTTTGCTAAATGCATTTTATTTTCCGTAAGTATATCCTTTTCATGAGCTTTTTAGTTCTTTTGATGTGAGAAAAGCCAAACATCAAATGCATTTCTCATTGATATTCTTAACAGTATGTCCTATCAGCAGACGGCTGTCCACATGATCAGAATTAACTTAGGGAAAAGAGTATGCTTTCAATATTTAAATTAAATCAATATATAAATCTAAAATCTACCAGTGCTGAGAATTGTATTTCTTGGGAGCACATGATTAAACCAATAGCAGGTTAAAGAGTGCTTTTTCATTGTAAAACCCTTTGCAATAACACGGATCATAACTGTAGTAATCCGTTCAGTTCAATATTAATTAACCAGCTTCTTTTGCTTAAAGCTTACCAGCCCTTCTAAAGCTTGAAAAACTGTTGTGCAATATCACTAAATGGAACACATCCAGAGCTGAACCTGCTTATGAGCCTAAGTAGAATGAATTTGTTAAGGAAACTGTCAGATACACTGAAGGAAGTGGAGAGTTCACACTGTCCAAGTCGGGTTAAGTGTAAACAGTGCTTTAAAACCTTACCTTCTCTTTCAGGCCTTGCAGGCACATTCCAAGTATTGAGTGGTTGCTTCATCGCTTTTTCTGTACGAAGGGGGACACTGAAAAACCATCTTGACAAGATCCATTTGAATATAACACATGATATGGTCCAATGGCCCCAGGGCCTCAAAGCCAGGGTGGAATTCACTTAGCAAACTAGTTTTCAAAGAAATTTAACTGCCAATTATATATATATGTGTGCCTGTGTATGTGTATGTATGTATATATATATTTGTGGGGTTTTTGGGTTTGGGAATAGAGATTGTAGCTGTTAAAACCAATCTGATTTGAATTCATATCTAGATTTCCAAATAACCATGGTACATCATTGAGTATAAGCTCAGTGGTGTAAAATAGGTGTGCATTTACATTTTTGCAGTTCTACAGGATCTGGCCAGGATGGAATTAGGTTTCCTTGTGTAGACCAGTGGCCTGTATTTGGGGTTAGAGTGGTGTTGAGCACACCCTGGTGTTTTGGCTACTGCTCAGCAGTACTTGCAGAGCATCAAGGTTGCCATTCCAGCCTTTCCCACCAAAGGCCGATAGACTGGAGGTGGGCAAAACGTTGGAATGGGAAACAGTCAGGACAGCTGCCCCCAACCGACCAAAGGGATATTCCATACCGTGTGGTGCCATGCTTGGCAACAGAAGCTGAGAGAAAGGGTATTGAGCTGGGGGAGGGGGAAGTTAAGACATTTTTCTTCCAAAGCAATCACTACATGTGCTGAGGTCCTGCTTTGCAGGAAGTGGCTGGACATTGCCTGCTGATGGGAATAGAGAATACACTTCTTTATTTTGCTTTGCTTCTATGTGCAGCTCTTGATTTTCTCAATAAACTGCGTTTATGCCAATCCATGAGCTTGCCCGTCTTATTTTCTCTCCTTGACTTCTTAAGAAGAGGAAGTGAGAAAACAAATTGTGTGGGAGAGGTGTCTGGCATCCAAACAAGGTCAAGTCACCACACCCCAATAATATTCACTAAATTTAATCTCCTATGTCTTTATATGAATGACCTTTCAGTTTTGTAGCTCATCATTGAATCTGTCTGTTCTTTGGGCCTCATCTGTACATCTTATCATCCTTATGATTCAGGACTTCGGGACTTCATGTGATAAAAGCTAAAAACTGACTCCATTTATTAGGTGTTGCACCTATCTGTTACACACAAATATCACATTACCTTTTTGCCAGATCACTTTGCACAGTGGCTGTCTTTTATAAAATAAATCTCTCTTGTATAAAATGAATCTTTCATCCCAAAGCAGTGAGTCATGGATGTGCAGCAGCACTCTAAAATAATCAGCTTGACAAATAATCAGCCCTAGTGAATAAAATCCTGTGGACCCTTTAGGAAGAGAGGTGATAATTTTGTAGCACAGAAGTGCAGCAGATCACACTAAAATCCTTAATTGACATGTTCTGTCAGTTGTGATTATATTAATCAGTGTTCTGGCAAATGTATCGAATGTTTCCTTCATATAAAGTTAGTCCCTCTCTTTGTTCCTCAGAAATCTTTGAAGAGCTTAATTAGACAGAGCAAGGAAGCTTACTAAAATACTGTTTTGTCCCCCTTTTCACAAGCATGTTCTCAAGCACTCTGGAAAAAAAAATCATTAAAATTGCTTCTTAATAAAAAAAATAAAAATCCATACTAAGTTATATCAGTCACTTCATATGCAGGAAACTCTTGAACTCTTTTCTTCATTTCTAAAAGAAATAGTTCAAATACCAAATTCTTTGCCTTTCTGAAATATGCTGGACTTCACTCCTCTTATTAGTTTCCATCTTATAAAGTATCCATTGCTTCATCAGTGTGAAAAAAACCCACCAAAGACACTATTGCAAGACCTGGAAAAAATGCATATGAATTATGTATGCTTGTGCATTAAAGAACCATAAGAGATTATTTTTATTACAACCATTATCTTGTCCTTCACACTCCTTCTTTCTTATTTATGTTTTTGATTTGTCTCAATATAAACTCCTAAAGTTAGAGATCGTGTCCCTGTAATATCTATGGCAGTAATGGGTGGCATTAGGACATCAATATCTACAATTTTATAGCTTATAATGCTCATCCAAAAGACTTGGAAGCAAACCAGCATAGGTACAAAATTAGTTAGGGTAGACATACACAAAAAGCAATTTCCTTTTATCAATACATTACTTTTATTGAATAAAACTGGGCATTCAGCTGTCTGAATTGTGTCTAATGACTGCATTTAGCGCTGTTCTTTATGTTAACCAGTGCTATAGTGAATATCAGAGCACATTGGTCAGTTTCCATGTGTCATTTTCAAAGGCAAAGCTTTTTGCTTTCACTGGCAAAAGCATACTCACAGCCAGATCCTGATCAAATCACTACCGATGCAGTTTATATCCAGCATTAAATCACTACAGATGCAGTTTATAAAGAGCATATCCTTTGAATCACTTGTTGTACACTCCAGGATAAATTGAAAAAAAAATTCAAGTTATTAATGATTTACATATGCTTTATTTAATCCAATGTGGTTAATCCAGTGAGTTAAAGGAAGAAATAACCTGTTCCTCTTGTGAGTTTGTATCCATTGAGACAGCTTTTGATAGAATCTTATTTTTATTCCTCCCAGCTATAGCCAGTGTTTTAATTTGTGTCATTTTGAAAAGTTGGTTTGATTTTCAGTGTAAAATCCCAGACATTGTAAAGCTTCAGAAGCTTTGGAAGGCACTCACAAACTCAGTGGCCTATTTATTTAAAAGTTGAGCTTTAAATTGTTTCTGTGCCACAGAAAACATTTGCAGCCGTATTTTCAAATAATATAAGGAATGTCTGATAGACACACTGCATTAAGACATGTAATTAATTTTGTCACTGAGGATCACATGCCCAGGCCTGTGTGAGGATGAGATTGATTACCATTTCCTTCTTTTTCTTGGTCATTCTTCCTGTCATTTTTTTCCTTCAATAATCAAAAAAATTAAAAGTGGACAACCAGTACTTTCTAAGATAGGTAATTGGTTTGGCACAAGGGTGTCTGAGTAGGTTGGGATCCTTCAGTTTAGGGGAGAGACAACTCATGACAACAAATGACAATGACAACATAACAATGTTACAAGTGCTTTGGAGAAAGTGAAGAGGCATCAGGATTTTAGCCACTCTCAGAAAAAACTGAGGGCCCATCAAATGAAGATGGTGGGAGAAAGGTAAAGCAAGGTAAAACAAGAGCTGGTTCTTTGTGCAGCAGGTGCTAGAACTAGCAAATTCACTGCCCAGAGAAGTCAGACTACATATCAGCTGGGTTCTTCAGGAAACTTGGTGTGTATATACAAGAGATACCTTTTATTCTGGAGGCTCTATCAAAGAAGTTTATATTGTTATTGCTGTTCCTGAAGTACTTATGTCCAGCGTTGCAAAAAAGATAAAGGACTAGATGGATCCTTTGTCTTGCCTCTTTGTAACAGTTTTAATGTTTTTATGCCATATATATTTGGGAATGGACTTTCTAGGAATTGAGAAAAATGTTCCAGTGCCATTAGCTGACTGTGAGAGCCCTTACAAATGGCTTCGAAGCTGCCCACCAGCTTTCGTCACGGCTGACAGTTGCAGCAACATTTCTGGAATAGTAAGGGGGTAGAAGTCTTTTGAAAATCATTGGCAAGAGCAATAAACACATCCAGATTATTCATGGAATTACGGAGTGGCCAAGCTTGGAAGGGAATTCTGGAGGTCATCTTGTCCAACCATAATGTGGCAAGGGCCACTTAGACTCAGTTGCCCAGACCCAAGGAAAAGACTTAAGCATTTATCCAAAACAGCAGAGAAAGTATACAGAAGAAACACAGGGGGGAAGATTTGCTAAATTTTATAGCTCACAATCTCAGTTCTTACTTCAGAAATTTTACTGTGAAATATTTGGAAGTTCAGAGGTGATAGGAATTGCATTTTCAAAATCTGAATTTGACTTTATCGAGCTGGTTAGTGCTTAATCTTCCTATTTACCTCATTTCCTTGGCATAATTGCACTATGCCCTATGACTAAGATGTTATAAATAAACCTAATCTAAAAATGACTCATAGCTCTCAAATATAATATATAATAACAAATTATGAAAGTAATACATACACAATGCATTAATATTTCAGCAGAATCCAAATAATTATTGTGTGCTGAAATGAATATATCTAAAAATATACAGATCTGACCATAACTTCAACTCCTGTTGTAATAGTGCAAAATAGTATGATGAACTTCAAAAAAACCATTCTGTCAGGTCCATGAGGAGCTTTCAAATACAACAGATCTGCCTTGGCTCACAAATTCCCCTTTTGTAAAGAAAGCAGAAGCCTTTCTCTCTGTTGTTATGTCCAGGATATTGGTGGTTACCTAATACACACGCAGCCTTCCTTCATATAATTTAGAATTTTAGTTCAAAAACACGCCTTGGGATATTTCAAGTATGAAAGGAGCAATTTAAATCCCATTTTTATTTTCTGTCATGCCAAGGGGCAAATGTAATAGCCTTACACAATGTTGCACCACGTTGCATAGGCTGATGTGATATTACATAACATTGTCTAGGTACTGAAAGAAATAAATGTTTCCAACATACACACAAAAAGCCCCAAAAGCAGGGGTCCTTTCAGTGCTGTGAATGAGCACAACAATGCAAACATCATGAGGAACAAATCTGGCTTTCAGCCGAACTCATTCAGATAAGATGCAAGACCAGTGCTCCTACTGTGCTCACTTTGGCCAGGAATGAACCAGGAAATGTTGTGTTTAATCTCCCAGCAGAAGGAACTGGATCCTGTGCAGCAAAATGTTGTTCTCCTTTTCACTCAAAATTTACACTGTTGGTAAGTTTGACAATTATTTGTGTGTCTTCTATTTCTATTTGAGTCACAAAAACAAGGTCAAAATTGAAATTCACTCTTTAGCTACATCCCTGTGAAAACATAAGGGATTTCAAGAAGTCAGCCATACTCCCCAAGAAACAAGGGTCACTACTGAACCATTACCAAGCATCTGCACACTGTTCCCTGTGTGATATTTGGGGCTGTCCTTTGCAGAGTCAGGAGCTTGCATCTCAATGATCCTTGTGAATCCTTTCCAACTCAGGATGATCTATTGTTCTACAGTTCTGTGAAGGTTCAGAGAATGACTTAATGCTCTGTAAACAAATTTGACCTTTTTCCTTACTCTCTTGCACACATTCAGCATACTACCCATGTTACTCCTGACAGTAAATGTAACCTCTGCTCCAGGAACATATTGCTGCTGTAGCAGGCAGGGAGCCCTGAACTGAGATCATCCTTTCGAATGAAGACCTGTGTGCGAGCAACAAGGGTATGACTTCAGAGTAAGATGGCTTCTAACAATCTGATTTCAGACACTGTTGAAAGAAAAAACCAAAAAGATTAGACAGCAAAATTTTAAGCCAAAGGTTAAGACTGTACCTTGAAGTGTATGTCCTCCACAAAGTACTTGCACTAAGCCATTTATTTATGCAGTCATGTTAGAGAAAGATGGTAACATATCTGGCTAAAGTTCTCATGAGAGGTTTGTATGCTCACATGCTGTAATTGCCAGCTCCCCCTGGGATAACCAAGAAAAATAGTCACATTTCAAACCATCATTTTTCTACTAAAATCAGAACTGTTCTAGCAAAAAAAAGTGTATCATAAACCCTGAGAATTTGCTAGATTTTAATGCCTTAATGAAGGACGCCATTAATGAATTATAAACCCGTAATTTTTCAATGTATTGAGTTTTCTCAGATGATAATAAAAGTAAAGTGAAAGAAAGGAAAGTACAAAGAAAAGCTGGTGATAGGTTATGGAATGTGACAATATGAAGCAAAGCCGTGCTTCATTTTGATTGGTAAACTGATACAATACAGTTTTGTAATGCAAACATGCATTACATCTTTAGCAAATAGAGCATTACATATTTATGAGTAAATCTGAAGAAAACATATGAATATTCATCTAATTAGCTATTCAAATACATGTCCATTTGCTAAGTTAACATGTTCAGTTTCTTTCCCAAGGTCTTGAAGAAGCTTTTCCCATTATAATTTCAAGTGTGATATTTACAATAATAATGAGGAACCACTGTTCTACAATACTGAATCATGAAGGATCACTGGAGAATGAAGGCAAAAGGCAAGCTAGTTTAAAGACACTCTCAAAGAAGTTATGAGATCTTCCCTAGAGATACTTCTTCTCTTACACTCTGTGAAACAAACTCTTATTTATGCAGTGCAGGATTTTAAAAATCTTTCCCTAACCATAAAGAAAGATGTTCTGATGATGACAGCCAAAAGACCTCCTGAAAGTGATACAGCACTTCAATTCTAAGTGGTGTTATAAACAAGTACATTACAAATAAGTGGCTGTCTTGGTTTAGGAATGGTACTGCTCAGTTTAGTGCCCCCAATGAGACTCTCCAAATCATGTCCCACTCTCTTGCTCCCCTGCTTTTCTCTCCCACTCTCCTCTGCAGTGGGATGGAGAGGAGAACTGGGGGTATGAAAGGTAAAGATCATGGTCTGAGATAACAACAATTTACTGAAAACAAAAATGAGTTAAGACAATGAACAGCAACAGCAACAATACCAATGACAGATGATACAAGAAAGAAACAATTCACATGGAACAACAACCCCCCACCTCCTCACTCCCCCCCGCCCCCACCTGCAAACAACAGACAAAACCAGACAACTCCCTCTGCCACATTTGACTGGACCAGAATCCCTTCTCGCCAGAAGAGAGTCCCTTTTCCCTACCCCCAGCAATGATGTGAGGTGGCATAGAATGACCTCTGGGTCCTGGCCACTGCAAAAAATCAACTTGTCCTAACCAGAACCAGGACAATGGTTAAATAAAAACTCAGCTCAAGTTTATTACAGCTTATACACTTCAGTGAAGTAAGATAACAGTGTCCAATGTCTGCCACAAATTTTAGCTCAATTAATGATTCCACTTGTAAACTGTTAAAAATCTGCTTTTACACTATTTTATATTTAAACTAAGCCAAGCCAGCACTGCCACAACAAAGTGCACCTGAGAGTGATGAACTCAGTTTGATGGATGTCTCAAAGCTGCCACAATCTGCATGTAAGGTATAACTGCAAGGTTCATGATGATCAATGACAGCTGTCTCTTTCGTGTCCCAGTCTGGGAATTCATCTTCAATTCTAAGTCCCAGAACAGAGGACAGAAAGGTGATGTACAGATTCAACTAACAGAAAAAGGTTTGGAAGGAAGCTGAACACATCACTGATTGTTCTGGCTTCCCAGGGCAGAGCAGGCATCTGGTCTGGGAGGTGCTTCTACAGAGCCTTTCCCTAGGGTATTCTCAGGGACCTCCTAGCACTTGGAGCCATTCCCCAGTCACTCTATTCCAGAACTTTGCTATCATTTTGAAGAAAAAAAGGTAAAAAGGCAGAATGTCTGAGTCGCCATAAAGAACAGTTGTTAGCTTTATAGAGTTTCACATATTCACACTGTCTGAGGATAAATCACACTAGCACAGTCTAAATTGTCACAGTATCACAGTCTAAGCTAGAAAACATAGTATTTTCTTTCCAAAGAAAAGAAAAATGATAGATCTTGAGGTGTTTCTTGCATATAGGCAAAAGTTTTCTCATGGGTCAAGCCAAGTCTATTGTAGAAAAGAAAAGCAATTTCTGTAATAATTATGACTCTTGTCCAGAGCCAAAGGCCATGTTAAAGTGGTTCTGAGTCAGAGAAATGCTTATGCCCATGAAGGAAGCTCCACACAGTCTTCTTGTTCACAAAAAGATGAAAGAAGCTAAGGCTGATCTGAGCAGAGGCCCTACTCTGAAGAAAAGGAGGTTATCATTAATAAATAGCAAAATACTGGAAGAGCAGGACAGAAGAATTATTGCAAAGTTTTGAGAAAAAGGATAACACAGGACAGAAAAGAACCACCTGGGATATGGCAGATCTAATTTCACACTAATAGGGCCAACAACTTCATATAAATGAGAGTATGAATATGCTGTGTTCCATCTTTGCTTCCCTGATTATCTTTAGCTATAGGCAGCATGAATTATGCAGGCCCCCAGATAGGGTGTGCATTTACAGTTGCGAAATAAAAGTCAAGTCAAAAAGCTTGCTACCCTTTTTTGCTTGTCATTTTCATCTCACCCTCCATTTATTATAATGAAGGTGATGATATCTGAATCCCATACAAAATAGGGCTGAAAAATCTCTGAACACCAAGACATGCTCTGGTGCAACAAGGCAGTTACTTATGGGCCTGACACAGTGCACAGATAGTCTCACTGACTCTGGAAAGATTGTTTGAATGATGTTCTGCCTAGTCTTAGGGTCTTCATGAGATGTGAGATGTGTCTTTCCAGCTTCTAGGGGACACACAGTAAATCATACACAATGCTATCCATATTCAGGATGTATTATATTAGTGTACTGCAAATAGTGTGAACACCCTGCTTGCTTACAAGGTGACTGCTTGTCGCTGAGCGTATCATAGGCCCCCTAAAGCAAGATTACTCCCATACAAGGCAGTGATGAACAGCCTTCATTTCAGTCGCATCCCATTTTGTGTCTACCATAGCAAGAGCTATTCCACTGCCCCAAATGATAAAGCAGCTACAGACACCAGAGCAATTAAAGATTTATCGTAGCGTAAATAATTAACACTCCCCCTTTCTACTGAACATAAAAGTCATGCTTAGATGAATACAAAAACAGGAGTAAACTCATACCAGGCAGTTGAAACTAATTTATCTCTGATACATCTCAGAAGTCTCACATGGTCTCTCAAAAGGACATTTTCTGTTGGCCAGGCTATATTGGATATAAAGTTATATATTGCGTATTTACTTGATTTTGCAAAACAGTGAAGAGATCCCCTATTTCAGAATTCCTTTAGAAAACCAGTCTGGTTTGTGTTAAGACTCAGCATAGTTATGTGCTGAGCTCTTCACATACCGGAGGCTGTACCATCCTTTCATCCAAACACCAGCAATCTTGTTGCCATCTGGAAACTTCATGATAAGAGAATTTTTTTCCCCTTTGCAATTTAGGTGCTACTCTATTAGGTACCTCTATTTTATTTTTTTTTCCCCAATCATTTTCCCACCATAAAAACCACAACCACAAGTTTTGAAAACAAGATCTTGAACAGTACTTAACACAAATCCAGGCCTCAATTTAAAGGCATGCATTTTTATGTTCCTACTTTTGTCTTCCATTTTCATTGTATCATAATGTGATGTCTTAAGATCATAAAATGATGCCTTTAGATCATAAAATGTGCTTTCAAAGAGCTGTTCAAAAAAAAAAGTATGCTCAAATAAAAATGTCAGGGTCACAAAGACCAGCAATCAGAAGGCACAAAGAAATGTCAGAAAAATGACAACATGGTAAATTTAATATAGATCCATCTCTTGCATGCATATGGTAATTATGCACAGATCATTAGCTGCTTGATCACCTGCTATTTACTTACAGGTTTTTTCTTTCAGGCTCTGCACATAGCAAAGTTCTTCTGGTATGAGTGAAGTGTGCAATGACAAAGGTGATTCTTTGCAATTTCTCTGCCTCAGTTGCTGCAGAAGCTGAAGCATGAATGGCAAAGTTGAATAAGTTCAATATTTCTCCTAGGGAATTCCAATGTTCTCTTTCAGGTGCTTCAGGTCACAGCTAAAAAGAATAGCAATACTTTCTGCAAGATGGAAATTATGATGAGGTTTTGTTCTGTAAAAGTAAGAAGCCAGGTAATTTGTTTTAAAGATGTGTTCAGAGCTTGCAAGTTTCTGGCTTCTTATGGGGCAGGCTGTTACCAGATTGCCTTGTAGTCAAGAGGAAAGGTGGCTTCATGTATCTGCATTTCTGGGCCAGAGAAAAGGCCCTGAACCCTAGGGCCAAGAGGAGATCATTTGCCCAGGAAACCATGAAGACATTTCTGACAAGTGGTTATGTAGAGGCAGTGCCTGCCCCAGGCTGGCACTTCTTTCATGGAAAGGTTTGGGTATTCTTGTACCTGGGCCAGGATTTCTGTGCCAAAACCCATCTAATGAATAAGCCTCCCGGCCTTCCTTCTAAACCAGTTTCATTCCACAGTCATTTTTTTCAGACAGGGAAACATTATTTTTCTGACAGTCTATTTGTAATATGTCTTTTCTGCCTTTGTCTCCTTCTCTTTCCTCCTTTTCAGAGGGGTGTAATGTGACCCTCGGTTGCTGGCACCCACAGCACCCGCAGGAGCCTTTCATGTACAGAATGGGTCTCCAAGTACACAGGAGTCATATTCATTTCTCTTGAGAGTTTCTTGAAGACATTTGATTCCAGTGACATGAAACTGGTTACTAATTAACAGAGATTCAAAGATTAGTGTTACCAATTCTCCTCCTCCCTCAGTGAAGGAGAGGAGGAAGGCCATTATGTGAGCTGCAGAGGACACTGAGCCTGCTACTGCCAATGAAAAGACTCATTATTCATCAGGGCTTCAAGCTGAAAAGTTAAACCCGGCTGGTTTTTATGACCAGTATTGGTTCTCTACATTGCATCACCAACACCTACACAAGGTATACCTTGTATGCCTTGCCTTGCTATCGCAGTTTCACTTAGGCTTGCCAGTGGTGAAAAAAAAGCCTAGATATTAGTTTGCTGTAACATGAATTTGCAGTGCTTTGCTGGTGGAAGAGATGGAAATTAAATGATGCTTGAGGAGAGACTTTCCCTGTTTCATGGAATCATTAAGGCTGGAAAAGACCTCCAATATCATCAAGTCTGACCTTCAACCAAATTCCATCATGCCCTCTAAACCATATGTCAACGAATATGTTTCCCTGAGACAAAAAAATATGTAGATAGAGAAGAGACTGAGACACAGCAAAGATTAAGTTCAGTGACCGTGTATACATAATATATTATTTATATATTATTATGCATGCACATATATATAATTATACATGCATAATTTCTTGTACTAGGAATGGTGGAAATATTTGCAATCTAAATCACACTCATAGAGCAGACTGAATATGGGTCAGCTCAGCCTTTTTTGATTCTGCTTTGAATACAGACTCCCAGACAGCCTGTTGCTTAGTACACACAGGGAGTTCTCATTCCTAAATGCACACAATGAAGAACATGAAATGTCTGAAAAGACAGAAGGCTTTTTAATTTTAATTAGTGAATAAAAAAAAAATTAAAACCCCAACAACCACCAATGAAGCCAGCAGGTGTATCTTTTTGTCTCCCTATAGACTATAATGGTCTTCTTTACTTTTATTCAAGAAAACTCTGAAGCAGCCTGTAGATTTTTAAAGCTTTTCATTGCATTAAGTTGCACTCAGATTAAGGCATATTCTCAAAAATATCCTTCTGCAAAGTAGTCAAATATTCATTTAATGAGGAAAAATGACTTTAAGTATGTTTTACTTATCTGCAGTAGTAGTTCAGATGTTTAAAAGTCTTGTTTTTCAGACAACCATTCACTGAATCTCTGGCTTTAAGCACAGAACATTATCCCAGTACTTCCTGAAAGCATTCCAAAAAGCTTTATGAATGTACAGATTCATCACAGAGGCTTCCCCTAGAGTCAGAGGATGAACCCTAGGACAATTCAGAAGCACAAAATATCTAAGCGTTTCACAGTTTAGGCTTGTAGAGCACATATGAAAAAGCTGCTGTGCCAAGGACTCTGGGAAACCCACATTCAAGGTTTTGCAGAGACTCCCTGGATTCAGCTGGTGCTTTCTGCCAGCCTGCAGTACTCGCTGAACCAGCTCTGACCACACAGAGCCCCAGCAAAGAGCAGGAGTGAGTGCACAGCTGATTGCTTTGCACCTGCCTGTTTACATCCACATCTCAGAAAGCTGATCTCTCCCTGTGTATTGCTGCCTCTTTTTCTTGCTCTTGGGACAGCAAGGAAGCAGCTTTGAAAGGGCTGAAAACAGAAGCCAGACTGTGACTAGGCCCTAATTGTTCTTGTACACAGGCTTCATCTCAGCCACCACATTCATTCCAAAACACAGGAAAGCTTGTCAGAGAAAGGTACAGGATGCATAGGAGTATGAATTTCCCCAGAGTTTACCAATTCATTTGGTATCTACCTGAAGAAGGCAGGAAGGAGGAAGAACATATTCTAATTTTAGTTTTAATACATGTAGTGAATAAAAGAAACATATTGAAAGCCCAGAACACTTTAAAAAAAATCTCATCTCAATCTGTCTATACCAAAAATGATTCATTTTTACCTGTGTAGTATTTTCATAGCAATTCCAAAATAGAATTAGGAGTATTATAAATTATCAAAGAAGTCTATTGATGATTCTGAGGATAATCATGCATGTTGAGGATGTCTGAATAACTTGAATAACTTAGTTTTTACATTTTAGCTACATATTTTATTAACTTAAGCCAAGCACTGGATTTGTTCTTGTACTTCACACAGCCAACAATACCTCTAAGGTGGTCAAATTCACTTTCAGAGAAACCTGGTTAGCTAAAAAAAAATAAAAATAACGCATTACTCTATAGAAGTACTTTGGCTTCTCTTTGTCTGAGAGCTGATTAAAAATATATAAATTAAAGCAATAAAGAAATTTAAATGAGATCATAAGGATCTGAAATCCTTCCATATGAATTATGACTATCCATAGTGCAAATAATTCCCTCAAAAGAGCCAAACATGTCAGCGTCTGAAGGGCAGCACAGAAGAATCCCAGCCACTCTGGCCAGTGACTCAGCTTCACTGGTGGCCAAATTTAAATGACCCAACCCTATGCAAAGGCAAGCAGCATGGACAATAAACAGGAGGAATTAGAGACATATGTATGTCTGCAGGGCTAAGTCTTGCAAGCATCATGAAGATGTAGTGGGACAACTCCTCTGACAGGACTGCTGGAATGGAGGGATACAGGCTCATTAGGAATGATAGGCAGGGAAGATGAGGAGGCAGGCCTGCCCTCCATGCCAGCAACAACCTGGAGAGAAAGGAGCTTCCCCTGGGGAGGGATAAGGATCTGACAGAGAGTTTATGGGTCAGGATTAAAGGGGGGGCAGGGACAGGTGACAAGTAGGGATCTGCTGTAGCTCACCTTACCAGGAAGACCAAGTGAGTGCAGCCGTCTAGAGACAGACACTAGCAGCCTCACATTCACAAGCCCTGGTGCTCATGGGGGACTTCAACCACCCCAAAATCTGTTGCAGGACAACACAACACAGCATAAGCAGTCCAGGACCTCCTGTTTTGATGATAACTTCCTTCTCCAAGTGGCAGAAGAACCAGCAGGGAGAGGTGCTATGCTGGATCTTGTACTCACCAGCAGGAAGCAACTGGTGGGCAGTGTGAACTGACAATGTGACTGTGCAGTGACAATGAATTGCCGAGGTTCAAAATCCCTGAGATGGCAAGGAGGTTGCACAGCAAGGTGCCCCTGCCCATGGCAAGGGGTCCAGTAGTCAGTGACCTTTAAGGAAGGCCTCTCTCAACCCAAAACATTCTTTGATTCTAGATTTTATGATACATGCTGATGACAGGGACTGAGATATCATGTTGTTTGGAGTAGGTTCTAAATTGTCACCCATGAGTATTTAAAATCTCCAGCATCAGTTTTCTGTGGCTCAGTAACCAGAAAAACAGAACTGGCTAGCTCCTCCCCTAATGAAGGATAAGTATTTTGTCCTGCAGGGAGCAACAATCCTCTTCTTTCACAATTATTCATTGTGCGTGTTCATTGACTTCTTAGCAGAAGCATTATAGTCAAGCAGACCTCCTGAATCACAACTGTGTTATTTTACCCTTACTAGTGCATGATACTTCAGAATTATTTCAAAGAACAGAAAGAAGTTGTTCAAAGAGTTTGTCACAGAGGCATACATGACTGACAGCCCCTTCCTGTGTTACTTCATGCATTTTTGGTTTGAGAACACTTTGATCCTATGATCCCTTTTGGTTCTCAGTTAAGAATATGACATTGGTAAATCTCTCTTGAGACTTATTTGTCCATCTCTTGTGCCTTCTTCATTTTCTCAGCAGTTTGAAAGGTTCTTCAGACATGAAGCAAGGAAATGCCACTTCCTTTCCTTGTGATCAAATTATCATTCCTGTTCCACCTTCAGACTTGCTGTCTCTTTCCTATTTCATATCACATCAGTGAGTCAGAATCTGGCTTTCTACTAAAAACTGCCATTGTGTCCACAAAAGGACATTTCTCCATGTACCTCAGGTTCCCCTTCCTTCTTGTCTTTCATTTCCAGCCCTGTGTGTGAGCTACCACAAGCATATTTCCTTTACTAAATTTAACTGCCATCACAATGTCTTTATCTTCTGGCAGGTATGAGGCATTGCTCAGGGTGAATTTCACCCAGCTTCAGTGCTTTGTTTTGCATGTAGCAAAGATTATAGAAGAAAAGTAAGCACTGTCTTGTCTTTACTACTGAGACCAAAGCCGAGATTTGCTATATTTGAGATTCAAGACAAGCCTTTTATGTTCAAGCTGCTGCTGTTGATACTTGGAGCTGTACCTGTTGCACTGTTTCTAATCTGGAGAATAATAAGCATAGGATATTATTGGATGCAGCCACATGGTCTACATTTTCCCTCTGACATCTTTTCTAGGGCGTGACCCTAGCCCCCTCCCAAAAGTCAGACTAAGATTCTTCCATTTGATAACACAGAAAAAAATCTTCCAGTTGTAGTAGCCTTCATAGTTCTCTTATGTGAAATAAAGATCATACCTTGAATTTGATACGAGAGTAGTTAGGTCATTAAATAACCTGGCAACATACCCAAAGGGTACAGAGGCACCTATATGGGGAAATTTTTATATAAACATTTCATTCCGATAGTGAATAGCCAAAATTAGTCCTTTAATATGTACTTTCCATAATCATCAAATAATGTCCAGCCTTCTCTCCTGTTTATTCTTTTTTTTTAAACCCTCCTTGTCACCCATATGTGTGCATTGCCATGCAAATGTCTAGTGGTTGCATAACTGCTAGACAGATTACCTGATTTTGCAAACTGAGCTTCACTGTAAGCTAACACATACCTGATAAATTAAGTTTGTAATAAAGCTATGTCCATTGCAGATCACCTTGGCTTTTAAATGTTGATGAATGGGAACTTCACAAATGCTTCGATTTTTTTTCATTGTTTTCCAGTGCCAAAACATTCAGAATAGCAGCTTTCATGCATCAAATGTATTATAGCATTGGGACAATCTAGCCTCCACTTTATTATTTTAATCATTTTTCTGCTTTGAATTTTTGGCTGTGTTTTAGTCTCTGTAGTATGAGATTCTAGTAGGTTCTTATGATGAGAGGTCAAACTAAAAAAACAGCCCTGCTGTTTCTGTCAACTAAATTCAAACATTACTGTGAAGCTTTATAACAATAATACCTTTCGTGCTACTATATTCTGTAAGCAATTCAAGTGGAATCCCTCTTCTGTGTGGTTTATTATAACTCAACCATAAAAATGTGCTTTGGGCCGAAAGTGGATTTATAAGATTTTTGCCCAGGAGCATACGCTTTGTAAAATTTAATTTAAATCAGCTTAGCTATTTTTTTCTTTTAAGTTTGAAGAATAAAAACAAAAATAGATTGGCATTTTTTTCTTAGCAGAAAAAAAACCTCACTTTTATTTCTATAACAAGTAGTCATTTTTCTTGCCCTTCATGAATACATAATTCCATCATCTTTGGGGAAGACATGTGGAGGACCATGAAAGAAAAAGTAATTTTCCTTTTTTTAAAATGAAATATAGAGGCTGGCTGTGCCTCTATATTTCCTGTGGACTAGGATTTTCTGTGGGCACAGGGATCAGTTTAAAAAGTGATATTTTCATTGGAAAAAAAAAAAAAAAAAAGAGGCTACTGCACTTAACTACTTTTCACAATGGTCAAAACAGAGTTTTATGAAATGGTAAAAGGAAAAAATCTCCTTTGATGCAGTATAACTCAGCTTACATACCCACTATAGTAGAGATGTGTGGACACAACTCTTTTTCTGCTCTGACAGGTGTATGCTGAATTTAAGGTGTGTTTATCTGTATGTTTGCTTGCTTTTACAGCTCCTCTGGTGATATTTAAACTCCTGCTGGAAGTATTGCTTATGAAGATCTGCAGCCTTGGGTACATTTTTCTTCAGATCCTGGTTACATGAAGACCACCTTGATGACCTGCCAGAGGTCATGCAGACATGAGCAGATCAGATTGAACAGAGCACCTCATCAGACAGGGCTCTGCCATTTCATCTGAGTCAGCAGGCAAGCTGCTCAGCAACTAACAATGAGTTTGAAAATGTGATTCTGCTCATGGAAACTAGGAAAAAACCCTGTCTGATTCATATGGATGGTCTAATTCAGGGACCTCTTCAGTACCCCTTCCCTTCCCTCTCCATAAAAAAGTTAATCCAAACATAAAAAATTGTCTACAATGAAAAGATCACTTAAATGAATGAAATCCTGTATTGGGAAGACATTCTTACCTTCACTTTTTTTAGTGCTTTAGCCCTTGATCAGCAACTTCCAGGGAAAAGATGAGTTATAATAAATCAGCTAAATAGCAACATATAGAGAAAAGAGGTTGCACTTAAAAGAAGCTTAGGAGTGAGGATAATAAAGAAATTATGTCAAAAGAGCCTAATGAGTTTCATGAATACCAAGATAAAAGCATCTAAAAAATCTATTTCAATGTGCAAAAGTTATTTTAATATGTAATACATTGTTACACTCATCAACATCTGTGCATATATTGATAAGTACTCAGACATGCACATCCATATACATATATATGAATAGTTCTTGATGCTAATTTAATCTTAATTTAATCTGAGATTTTAATACTGCCAGGTGTTCAAGATGGTTAAGTATACTGTGTAAATGCTGTGACACCTATCCCAGGATAGGAAGGACGTAACTTGAAGGCTTCTGACTTCCTGCAGTATGCTCACTGGCCGTGTTTGATGCAGCAGGCAGTGCAACAATTCACTGGCAAGATGGGAAGACCAAGCCAAAGTGACCTGGAGAGTGAGCAGTCAGTGAAGAGAAGACAATGCTGCATCTCAGAGATCCTGCAGCTCTACCATGTCAGATCATGTAGCTGGGTCCAAATATCCATCTTCAATTTATATAGTGGATTTCATAGTAAAAGAACAGGCAAATTCATTCAAGATGTGTATCAGATGAATCAAAAGCTAACATGCCTTTCTGCCATGTGCTCCAGACTGCTTCCTAAGGGATAGTCTTTCAGTCTATTCACATAGCTAGCGTCTTTCTCTGAGTTCTCACATCTCAGTAGTTCTCACATCCCACATTAGAATCCTGCCATGGACAGGTATTTCTTGTTCTACTCATTTCTATTCATACAGCTTACTCTCCTGTGACCTGTGTTCATCTGAGCTATGTTCACCATTCTTCTTTTGCTCTAACATAGAAATAGAGACATGTTCTTTTATCTTTGTAGCATTTCACAGACCATTACGCCTCTTCTCAGACTCTTCTCAGCACTATCAAGTGATAGGAAAAAAGGCAATGGAAATGCAACGCAATACAAGAAAATTCATTTAAACATTAGAAAAAAACTTTCTTATTCTGAGTCTGGAACATGTTGCCTAGAGAGGTTGTGGAGGCTCCACTCCTGGAGATGTTCAAAACCCACCTGGACATCATCCCAAGCAAACCACTCTCACTGACTCTGTTTGAACAGGGGTTTTAGACTAGATGATCTCAAGGGGACACTTCCAACCTCAGTGGTTCTGTGATATAGTGATCTTGAGGACCACCTCTAATTAATTACTGGCTTGATGACTCTTCCTTTCAAAAAACTGTATCTAGCAGGTTATGACACCTAGGAGTTATATTTCCAAACTTGTTCCCATGTCTTGGAAATCACCCTACAAACTTGTGCAGATCTTCCCTCTTCAGGATTCTCCTGAAAACCCTTTTGTCGCAATCTATATACCCTATAAAAGGAATTTGTCCAAGAGGTAAAGAGTTCCTGTGTCTACTTGTTTCTCCAACTGTACTTCTACATCTACTCCTCCCTTTATAATTCAGGCTGTAAAAGGCCTGTGATAGAAATTATGCCTGGGTTTTTAAAGCACTTACCACCACTGTTTGTTGTACATAAGTGGAACTGCTGAACACTCATTGAAAACAAAAAATAAATGGGTAATCCCAGACTAACCACAGTATGTTCCAGATCATGTCAAAATTAAAATAAAGGCCTTGACTACTATTTTCAGTGTTAAGGGATTCTTTTGCTTTTACAAACACACAGAAATTGTAAAGCATCTGGAATCCAAAGAATTTCTTTGTTTTCTTTGCTCCTTTGTTTCATTTAAGTTTTACCAGTTCCATGGAATTCAGTCTGAACTTTATTGGTTACTATGGTGATTAACTGTAATAAATGAAGTGACAAAGATGTCTCAGACTTTATTTAGTGGAGAATAAGGAGCAGCTAGAAACAGAAACCTCTACTATTCACAGAAGGGTCATTCACTCAGCCACTTGCATAGCTGTTTAATATACAGATGGGTTTTGAATCCTTTGCCTCCTGTATGAACAGGTCTGACCCTTATTTAATGGTGGTGTGCTGAGTGCAAGGAGGCAGGCGTTCTCAATGAAGTTGAAGTTCTGAAGCTGTTCCCATCAAGAGGAGTGGCATTAGGTCCTAGACAGATACATTTCCTCCAACTTACCCCATGCACTGCAGCCTGAGCCTAATGCCTGAGCAGAAGTTGTTTTCCCACGTGTTTCTAGATTTCACTGGCATCAGAGATGATACTGTGTTGAAGGTAATTAGAAATATACATCCTGCTGTCCTATTTCTTTGATTCAACAAGGGTAGGAGGGATGATCTTAAGCAGGACTACAGTTGTGGGTGGCCAATTATCTAGCAGGATGTCTGGGAAAGGTCTTTCTGCTGTTTGTACTTCCTTACCAACTGTGCAGAAAGCAATTAATATTTTGCTCCTCTTCTTTCATTTTTGATACCTGTATAAACAACAAAAAGAATACTGCAAGCAGAAGAAGAAATTCAGATTGACCTTTGTGATGAGAGTGGTCAACTCAAGTCCTGAGGCAACAAAACCAGCAATGCTTGTCATTGTCTCGTACTGATTCCATTGACACAAGGTAGCAGCTGGAACATTTATCTGAAAAATAATACTGTAGCAGCTTTTAAGGTACAAAATTAGTAGCTTGAGTAGAAAAATAAAATGTTCTCTTAAGATAAGAGGAGATGTGCAGAAGATACTGCTTGCTTTTGGCTAAATATTGGAGTGACATAGTACCTATGGTGTCATGTAATGAGGTTTTGTTATGTTTTATGGGATCAGCTTAAATGTAAACACACAAATGTGTAATATTCATTCTCTGTGTTTCAGTCTGATCCATATGTCACCAGAATTAACTTCACTGCCTATGTTTGTCTCTTTTCAATATTCCATACCCAAAGTTTACACTACAAAGTAACACTACAGTGCTCAAGGAACTTGAATTAACTCAATCCTGCTGCATGGACAGAAATAAAAAATAAAATAAGAAATAAAAGCCAAACCAACCACTTTTGTACTGCATTACACCCATATTCCTCAGAAACACCTCCTTGACCAAAAGATAAAAATGATCATTTCCTCCTGCCAACGCTGTGGGGTTTTTTTGTTGGTTTTTTTTTTTTTTTTTTTTTTTTTTTTTTTTTTTTTTTTTTTTTTTTTTTTGAGAGTGGAGAGTTGCTTTGGAAAAATCGAAGTAAGAGAAGTATGACAAGGCACAGGCAGAATAAGTTCTGAGATTTGCATACAGAGCATAAGTCATATGAGTTGGAAAAATAATGTATGGCATATAAAATATGTAATTAGTCCTCAGAGATGTAGTTTGAAAAACAAAACAGCTCAAGCTCCCTGTCAGCTTGGTGACATAACCCAAGGCAGAGTTACAGGCAATAAAAACTCACCTGAATACACCTTGTGGCAGTGCCTTCCTCTAAGGAACAAACTCATATGGCACTGGCTTTATCTACATTTCATGAATGGCCCAGATTTTGTCCTGGTAAGCATTTGACTCTGCTGGTTTACCATCCTGTTAAACTGGTATCTGACATTTCAGCTGGGAAGAAGTAACACTATCTTTGCTTTTGAGGAATTCAGTATCCCTCTTGAGATGAGAATGACAGGTGGCTGTGTCATACTCCTGTTCTACTCCCTCCCAGAGTGCAGTCCAGCCAGTGGTCTCAAATCACACACTGCTTTAAAAACAGTGAATATTTAGTCATGGATCAGAGTATTTGATTTTACCCTATGTCTAAAGGAGTTGGGAAGACGCTTCTCCCATCTGGCCTGGGAGAACTCCCAAGGTTGCATTTGAATGGTTTGTATTTTTCTCTAAGGCCCCAAATAAATGTCCAACTTTCTAACACATGCACCTTGGGGGTAAGCAATTATTCATGATACAACAAGAAAAAAACAAAAGTATGTCAGTATAAATTCTTAAATCAGCTGTTTTCCCTTTCTAATCTTTAAGCATTTTCTTTGTTTGATCTGTCATAAATATTTCTCTTGGCTCTTTTAAAAGCATTGGCTTATTGATGTTTGGGAGAAGATGATTTATTGCAGTACTAGATAAAAAGTAATTCACTCTTAAATGTGAGCCAAGTTTTGCAAAAGAGAATGAGTGCTTCAATGCCAGATCCAAATGCCAGTGTCTCACCACTGGTTACACAACTCTGAAGGAAAAAAGTTAATGTTACAAACAGAACGATATCATTGTTGAGATTTACTCACTGGAGACTTACTTTTCTTATCACTAAGACCATTGTTTTTATTTACATCTAAAAAGAGAAAAAAGTTATGTTGGGCATCTAACTTTTTTCACAGATCTAGGGAAAGCTGGAGATTACCAATTATGTGAATAGCTATATAATCTCCCCTGATTTCTAAAAAACTCAGCTATCATTCAACATTAGCTCACAGTGGACCTAACATCTTCCTGCACTTTTCATTTTGTTGATCTCTAAACTTTGTGCAACTTTTTACAGGGCTGAGAGGAACAAGAGAAAAAGAGGATATATAAATGCATTGAACTTATGCTTTGACTTGATTAAACACATATCAGTGTCACCCACAAGCCTGTGGTAATAAGTTACCAACAGTGATAGACAAGGTCAATGCATCCTCTCCAGAGCTACCAGAGCAGTGTCCAGTGTGGCAATCTCCTCTCCTGGCTCCCTGCTGACCATCTTCCCTGGCAGACAGCTTGATGTCAGCAGCTCTGGATCTACCAGATGTCTTCACCCATCTGAAGATGAGCTTCCCAAACTCATTTTCCATCTGTTTAAGCCAGAGTTGAAGAGTGTTGGTAGGTTCCTAACCTGCCCTGTGTAGCCATGTGTTTGTTGTGCCCCATATTAATAGTAAAACACTTAGCAGGCACTGCAGCTGCCCCTGCAGCATTCACTGACCTACTTCTGTGCTGCCTGTAGCCATCATGGTTTCCTCTCTCCCCTGCCTCCTAGCACTGCCTAGGACTAAAATGCTAGGTCAAGCACCTGGATGCTTGACCAGGTTCATTAATAATGGGAGTTCTCAATTATGAATTTTGGCACCCAGAACAGAAACCTACATTTCTGCTGTAAAAAATGCTTTTTCTTGAGGAGAAAGTGAAATTGAGGTTCTGACACCTTTATAATTACATAAAATACATACAAATGTATGTAAATTACCTTTAGGTCTCTTAAGTACATTAAGGTCAGTAGGAAACATATCACATTATGATCAGGGGTGATACAATTCCCTTAAAGTCAGTTATTGGAACTAATGTTCCCATTCTCCAAGCCCAGTGGGCTGCACAGAAAAATAAACTCTCTCACACCAGTTACCAGAATGCATGCATACAGTCCAGGTTGCTCTGCTGTCTTTTGGCAACCCATTAAAATCCAGGAAAAATTCTTCTACTTTTTCTAAAGAAATGCCTGTTCTGCTGTGACTGCCAGAGCTCCTCAGCCTCTGAAGGCTAGGAAAAGAGAAAACAAGGTAGGTTGTATCTGACCTTTCATTGGGAAAAAAAAAGAAAAAAAAAAAAAAAAAGAAAAAAAAAAAAAAGGCATCAAGTGGGAAAACTCTTTGTTTCCTCTGTGTTTTGGCAATATGCAAGAATTGGGCAAGCTGATCTGCAGCAGTATTTCCAGCTAGGACTTCATTTACATTTGAAGCCATCAGATAAGCTTACATATTAACAATGCTGGTTTATGTTAACACCTAGCCATGGTGACAAGTACTCTTTGCACTCACTGCACACTGACACTTTGTCTTTCTGCTTGCAAGGAATTCAAGTAGATCTTAGTGACGTTAATGAGAAAGAATAAGAGTGTGTATGTAAGCAAAGCTTGAGATATTGGCAGGTACCAAGTCTGCAAAGGCAGCAAGCAGAAAATACTGATTAACACAACACGGTTTCCACTTCCGTCAAAAGATTTGTTCTGGTTTTGCATTTATTCTTTAAAATATTGATAAGGTTGTTTGGTTTGGCTGGTTTTGGTTTTTGTTTATTTTTCTTTTTTTTATGGAAGGTATTATAGTTTTTATTAATTTTGTTACAGATATTGGAATTTTTTAAATTTGTTTTGGCTAGATATTGGAGTGACATAAAACACAGAGGTTATAAAATTCAAGCCCAGACGTCACTGTTAAGTAGTAGAAGTTTCATAATTCTAGTATAAATGCTTCCTCTGAAGATCCACAGAAAATGTTTTTCTCTGAAGCAGAAAAGATTGTCATTTCTGCTCAGAAGCACAGAAAATAGTTTACTCTGTCTTTACGTTGCACAGGATTTTGTTATTGAAAACAGAAACGCCTACCTGTTTAGCCGTGTCAATCAAATCACCAGCTGCAATTCCTTTGCCTGTTTGCTACTCCAAAACACCAGCATGTGCACAAGTTCTTCCCCAACCACAGCTGTGCACAACATGTCTCCTAAGTGAAAGCTCCTAAGTGAACAGAATCAACTATTTCATATCTATGGCATATGTTTCTACCAGGACAATTAGTGCCAAGTAGCCACAGTGATAAAAGCTCACACCCAAAGTGAGATATACTTTGGCTGTAGCAGTGGCCAACATCAAAAACAGAGCACAAATGTCATGTTCTGTTTTTCAGGAGGTCAGGACTGGACTGTGGCAAAAGGGTAAGTTCAAGGGACAGAGTAGCTCTGAGTTTTCAGGCAACACAGGATACAGAGGGAGGAAGACAACAGGAGGGAGACAAAAATCTGCCGAAGATTCCAAGACTAGTGATCCTGAAGGGCATGTGGAGAAAAAGGCAGAAACTTTGAGCCTTGCATTTAGAAAAAAAGTGGAAACGCTTGCGGGTGCACTGTCACACTGACCTCACTTTACTTAACTCTATAACTATTTTCAGATGAAAGGTCAAAGTTTAGGTGAAGAGATGACATTTATGAGACTGTCTTGTCATGGGTCACTTAGGAGGCAGCCACTGATTCATTTTCCTGAACCAGGGGATCAAATCCATGATTCCTAAAATGTTTCTGATTAGCATTTTCTGCAGAGCCAGCCTTGGCTGTGTAGCAGGTAGTTTGTAGCGTACCCTAAGGAGCACACTGCAGCTAGAGCTAACATTTACATAGCTGCAGGTGGATGCCGGTGACGTTAATAGAGACGGATAGGAGGGGAAATGGAAGCCAAACCTAAGATAGCAGCAGAGATTAGACAGGCACATGAAGGTAACAAAGAGAAAATATTGATTGCTGCTTAGTATAAGACTGTACTCCCAAGCAAGAGCACTCAGAGCTGACTCAGGAGGCTGTGTTTTTCCTCTCACAAATTCACTAAGTCATTTCACTCTGTTACCTTCTTCCTCCCTGGCAAGTAAGAATAATTGCCTTCTTCATAATACACCTTTTCCAAGCCAGATAAGTAAACATGGTCCTTCAATCTTTTGTTGTTTTCATTTCTCCTAGTTTTGTCTCATTCCTGTTTTTATATACCAATGATTTTGCTGAAGTCTTCTGAACTCCCTGACAGTTGTTCAGTTTTAAAGAGAAACATCTGTGCTACTGCCAGTAATCTTATCCAGATCTTCTTCATACAGTATAGGATGGGTCAACTGGACAACACACAGGTCCTGCTGGGATAACATGTACCCTGATGTGTGCTAACAGCACATTGGTAATTCGAAAAAGCACATGCCCTTAATTCCCTGGCAGCTGTTCTCCCACAACAGCAATGCCCATATTTCCCAAGCCTATGGAGCACCACCCCTTTGGAGCTGATGAGGGAGAAAGGACAAAGACTTTACAGGATTTCTGACCAACAACAAAGTGCAGCTGGCAAGGGGATATGATTCAGGGAGTGAGTGATACAAGAAGACAGGTGGGAATCTGGTGGCCAGTCAATAACAAATACTGACTGTCCAAGAAACTAGCAACATAGCAAAAAGGATGCTTTATGCTCAACCTCCTTTGCCTCAGCAATGTTTGCACTAAAGCAGAACTTTAGAACATCAGAGCAGAAAAAAGTAGGAAAGTTGTTTCGAATTTATCAAATTGGAAGCATGATCTCTTCTGCAGCTGATCTGAGAGTTTACAGCTTAGACCCCTTTTGGGGGTCTGCTCTTCCAAATACCAGAATAAATGCAGAGGCCTTATTGTATTCTTCATATGTAGTATATTGTGCTCATAGCTACAACATACGGCAAAGAAGGTTGCTGTTTACTTTTTTTGACTCCCTGGAGTAATTTACTGCATATATTTTTTAGCTCTTTTTTCAAGGACCCTTACCCTAGAAAAATATACACTCAGATGCTCTAATGTATAAAGATTTCATTTACATTACAAAGACAAGGGTTTTTTACTAAAAGACTATCACAGACAAAGCTGAGAACATCTGCTGTTAGCAGTCCAGGTCATGCTGTCCTCAGACAGCTGCAAAAGCAGGAGCAGAAACAGGCTTGGACTTGTGGTGAAAAGCCACAAGGCTGCAGCCCAGCAGTTAGTACAAACCACTGAATGTGCATGCTCTGTGTGTGTCTGTGTGCTCCTGACAACCACAGGGACTCTCAGACTGTGACTACGCTAGACCCTGCTGAAAAATACAACCTAATCCTTTCCTGGCAAAAGTAAGTTGGAGTAACAAAGGCACGCAAGGGCTAATATTTAAATTTAAACAACAAAACTGCCTAAGTCAATGCTGCAGACAACATTATAAAGGCTCCAGGAAAGCTAAGATTAAGGCAGGACTCCACCAGGGCCAGCGAACAGCACCAATTTCCCACAGCCACAACCATCCAGATCAGTCTTAAATTAACGTCAAATTTCCTGGCCTCTGCTTAAGCCTCTCATTTATTAAAATATCAGATAAGGACTGTTAAGGTTAATTTCCTCATATTTTTGTAAAGAAAATTTAAAAATCTTTCATATAAGTTTGCACCCAGAAAAGGATTGTATTTTCCCATCATCTGAGCAGGAAAGTAAAGGGAGATGAAGTATGGCAAAGGAAAAGGAGACTGGACTTCTCAGTAAAAGGATGAAAAAATAATAATGAGCAAACAGTATTGGGACCAGGTCTGTTTAATATCTTAATCAATGGTTTGGACAAGGGGATGGAGGGTGCCCTCAGTTAGAAATTAGAAGACAACACTAAGTTTGTCAGGAATGTTGATCTGCTGGAAGGCGGGATGGGTGATCAGAGGGACCTGGACAGGCTGGATCCATGGGCCAAGGTCAAGTGCCAGGGTCCTGCACTTGGATCACAACAATCCAGTGCAGCACAACAGGCTGTGGGAAGAGTGGCTGGAAAGCTGCCCCTTGGAAAAGCACCTGGGGGTGCTGGTCAACAGCAGCTGAACATGAGCCAGCTGTGCCCAGGAGGCCAACAGCTTCTTGGCCTGTATCAGGAATAGTGTGGTCAGCAGGAGCAGGGCATTGGTTGTCCCCCTGTACTTGGCTCAGGTGAGGCCACACTTCAAATCCTGCATCCAGCTGGGCCCCTCACAACAAGAAAGACATTGGGATGCTGGAGTGAGTCCAGAGAAGAGCAACAGAGCTGGTGAAGGGTCAAGAGAATAGATCATATGAGGAGCAGCTGAGGGAGCTGGGGGTGCTTAACCTGGAAAAAAAAAAGGAGGCTGAGAGGGATCTGAATAATCTCTACAGTTGCCTGAAAGGAGGTAGTAGCCAGGTTGGGTGGGCCTCTTCCAGTGACAAGATGAGGAAATTATGTATTAAGCTTTTCCAGAGGAGTTTCAGACTGGACATCAGGAAGATGAAAGGGCGATGAAAGGGTGGTTAAGCATTGGAGCAAGCTGTCCAGAGAGGTGGTGGAGTCACCACCCCTGGAGGTGTTCAAGAAATGAGTGGACATGGCACTTACTGCTCTGCTTTGGTTAGCATGGCAGTGTTTGGTCAAGGGCTGGACCCAGTGACCTTGAAGGTCTTTTCCAACCTTAACAATTCTATGATTCTATGCAAACAAACAAAAAACAAAAGTGAATGGCTGAAAGAAGGAAAAAAACTAGAGAAAGAATTCCCTGTGCTGCAACTGAGGGCAGAGTACCTTGCTTTCCTACATTGTAAAGGTGAGTCAACTCTAACTCCAGTGTCATGAAGTCAGCATCTATGTCCTCACACCAAAATATGGAAATTGTGAGGTTAAGAGCAAGCAGCAGGTATGCATGACTGCATAGAGAAGAAGGATCTGGACTGAAGAGCAATTCATAAAAGAAACAAAAAGCCCTCTTGAATTGTCTTCTCTTGACCCATGAAATCAAGGGCCCTTATCCTACAGTCAGCTGCACCACTTGAGTACCTGTGGCCAGCCATGTACCAAACTTTCCAATATGGGGGGACTAAAGTATATTAACAAAATGCATGAATGAAACAATAATTCAAAGTAAATTAATTTTGTTTTTACAATCCCCCTCCTATGTCCAAGTTACTATTTGCAGTCAGGACAAAGCCGTTTTTTATTTTGCCGTTTGTAACTATGTAGTAAAAAAATCTCAGAGGCTTGAGCAATACTATCTCCTAGATTGTTCAGACCTAGAATAGGACCTCACTATTGTGTCTTAAGGAGAGGTATAAAAGGTTTTTTACTCCTTTTTAATGCCTGACACTGAGCAGACACTCCCATATCAAGAGAAGACAATCCTATAGCTGCAAAATCTCCTCAGTTATGTCAGGACTTTATTTTTCCCCCTTCCCTAACCCCCCACCCAGCAGAAATAAAAGTTTAAGCCTACAATATACTGATCAGGAGATGGAAAACATCTTTATCCCTACAGAGAACCTGGACCAAGAGATCCTCTGAACATTAGGGGAGGAAAACTAACTTTTTGAGATGCTTTGAAAAAGACAATATGAAGCTTATAGGCCCTGGTTTCCAACACCGAAAGAAACAAACAGAGTGAAACTTCACTACAAAAATAAATACTTGCATCTCTATTGTACCTCTGAATGCTACATTAAGCATCAATTCTTTTTAGTTGAGCGACAGCATTTTTTTAGATTTCTCAAAGGATTTGGATGCTCTATTGTGGCCAGACTGTGATCTGGCTTCACTTCCCACAAATCAGTATCAAATGCAGAGAAGCAACCTGCTACACAGGCATTTTGCAGACAAAAATAGTATAGAGTCTAATCAGGAATCTCACGGCAGGAAACAGGCCTTCCTACAACAGGAAGCGTAGGAAAGACTACTGGAGACAGCCGTCCAAAAGCAGCTGCCTTGCCAAAAAAGACAAAATGGCTGTATACTGGCAACCCTTGCAGCAGGAAATCACTGAATTAAGTACTCAATCTACTGAGCAATTTAGCGTGTCATCTGCTTCCTGGCAACAGATATTTGGAATCACTTTTACATTGCATTTCAGCTGTATCTCATAATTGGGTAGAGTACAGTGTCCTGTCCAGTAAGCAAAGAGGTCAAGGTCAGAGGCTTCTCTCACTCCTACCCAAAATAAATATTTTTAACTCTTTTCCCTTCTTCATTTTCATCATTTTATCATTTCCAATTTAGGGGCCTGACATTCCTGTTTCTATTCTGATTTGGGGCCAGGGCAGACTGAGTCACTGATATGAGTCTGCCAAAGTTAACTGTGGTCTCCATGGGACAGTACAACAGTCTGATAGGAGATAAATATCAGGGCACAGTGAAACAGGGAAAAGAAGACCAGTGGATTCTCCCTGTGATTTTTTTGATGGAGTGTCAGGAAACTTTTTAGGAAGTTTCTTCTGTGTAAAAAGATGGAGAAAGAGTGAGAGAGAGAGGAAGACAGAAAGGGATTGAGGTGGAAGAGGAAATGAGAGGGAGGAAGACAAGAAGAAAAAGGGAAGGGAAGGGAAGGGAAGGGAAGGGAAGGGAAGGGAAGGGAAGGGAAGGGAAGGGAAGGGAAGGGAAGGGAAGGGAAGGGAAGGGAAGGGAAGGGAAGGGAAGGGAAGGGAAGGGAAGGGAAGGGAAGGGAAGGGAAGGGAAGGGAAGGGAAGGGAAGGGAAGGGAAGGGAAGGGAAGGGAAGGGAAGGGAAGGGAAGGGAAGGGAAGGGAAGGGAAGGGAAGGGAAGGGAAGGGAAGGGAAGGGAAGGGAAGGGAAGGGAAGGGAAGGGAAGGGAAGGGAAGGGAAGGGAAAGGAAAGGAAGAGAAAAGAAAAGAAAAGAAAAGAAAAGAAAAGAAAAGAAAAGAAAAGAAAAGAAAAGAAAAGAAAAGAAAAGAAAAGAAAAGAAAAGAAAAGAAAAGAAAAGAAAAGAAAAGAAAAGAAAAGAAAAGAAAAGAAAAGAAAAGAAAAGAAAAGAAAAGAAAAGAAAAGAAAAGAAAAGAAAAGAAAAGAAAAGAAAAGAAAAGCATTTTTAAGCTTGGTACCCATGTATTGATGCAGACAGTTGACAAATTTAATTATTTATTCATTCCTTACCTAATATATGCTTGCACATCTCACTGAAGACACAAAAGCAGTTTCTGTACCTTCAATGATTCCCTAACACAGAATGGCTGAAGTTGGAAAGGACCTCTGGAGGTCATCTGGTCCATACCCTCTGCTCAAGCAGGGTCTTTTAGAGTCAGTTACACCATGTCCAAATGGCTCTTGAATGTCTTCAAGGATGGAGACTTCACAATCTCTCTGGCCAATACATGCCAGTGCTCAGCCACCTTCAGAGTAGAAAAATGTTTCCTGATGTTCAGATGACATCTCCAGTATTTCAGTTTCTGCCCATTGCTTCTTCTTCTGTCACTGTTCACCACTGAAAAAGTCTTGGCTCCACCCTCTTTACATCTGCCTTTGAGTATTAACTTGCTCTTCTCTAGGATGAACAGTCCCAAGTCTCCTGGCCTTTCTTCACAGGAGAGATGCTCTCATTCCTCAGTTATGTTTGTAGTCCTTCACTGGACTCTCTCAGGTGTGTCAATGTCTTTTCTGTACTGGGGACCCCAGAACTGGATCCAGCACTCCAAGTAGGGCCCCACCGGTGGTGAGTAGAGTGGCAGGATCACCTCCCTCACTGTGCTGGCAACACTCCTCCTAACACAGCTCGGGATACCACTGGCCTTTTGTGCAGCAACACGTCTAACACAATCACAGTGGTTTTGTCTTTGGCTTTTGAAAATAGACAATAGACTATGGATAAAAAACTACTGCACATGAGAGAAAGAAGCCAGACAACAGATAATTGCAATGGCAGAGTACAATTTTCTGCTGTTGCATAGCAAAACGTGCATGCCATATTTAAAAAGATATTATGTCATTGTGGCCAAAGGAGAGAGAATGTTACAGCCAATTAGTTGTGATTTTTTAAGCACAGTTATATAAAGTAACTGAGTTTGCATAAAGTGACTGATGTCAGATTTGCTGCAGTCAGTGATGTCCATCTACTACTTTGGTCACTACTGAAAATCTCCCTGTTCAGGAGATCTGGAAGTTGTGAAGTGCCACTTGCTAGAGACTTTTAGATGTCTTTCATAATTATTGAGTCAGGACGCACAAAGTCTCTGGCAAAATGTGACTAACAGAAATAACAATTCAGCTTCAACTATTCTAAGAAAAAAACCCCAAACATCTGGTTTCTTATTCTATCCTAATAGTTTCAACATACATTATAGGAGCAGGTTTTTATGTCTGAGGAGACTGTCTAACAAAATTATATTTACAGCAAGCAATGGAAAATATGTTTTTGAGGAAAATCTACTCTTACAGAAGGACAAGTACCAAGTTCATAATATACATGAGCCAGGAGGATCATGAACACTTCACACTTTTCTAGAAAGAAATGGCAAGAAAATTTTGAAGTATAACTTTGTTGATGTGGAGACTAAAGTTTTAACCAAAACGTCAAAGAACAATCTGACAGCTCCTAAATTATGTGTTTGCTTCTTTCATTTTATTTTCTTCAGTTTCGTCTGTCACATTCTTTAGCTTATTATTGGTCATGTTTTTAAATGTTTCCTGTGACAGAAACAACCTCCTATGGCTATGAACATTAAACACTTTTCCAGGTTTCAGTGATAGAATAAGAAACTGCACTTAAGGTAATGCTTTTGCATTGAAGAGTTTTTTGACAATTAAACATTACCAGGCAATTCTGCAGAAAGCTGATATGTTACAGGACTGGATGAATTTCTGTGTTTGCAGGTTGCTATTCTATTTTACTCCATACAGCTGGCCTCTGCTGGGTAAAAAAATGGGAGAGGATCAGGATAAAAGCTGGAGGATTTAAGGATGGAGTAAACACTTCTGAAGTCTAGGCCTTGTATCAGAATAAAATTTACTCATTTTTTGCTGTTTCCATTGTTTCTGTTCTCTCATATTCTTCTGCTTTGCCTCAGAAATAGGGGGATGTGCAGTTTAGTGAGAGGGTTTTCCTGTGTTAATGTGAAGGGATGAAGCATGTGACATTTCTTTCACTCTGCACTGAAAATACAAAAGAGCCTGGATGTTGTCTTGTCTTCTCAAGACTCCATCCCTGGGCTTGGAGATATTTGAGTCCCCAGTGCTTCTTCCAGCTACTTGTACACCCCTAGAAGTTAAATTCTCCCCATATATATATAAATCAAAGCAAGGCCAAGACTACCTGTGTCTAAACAATCCTCTGGCTCCCTGAGTTGTAGTAATAGGGCAAAAACCAAACAGGTGTTTTGAAAGCGAACCCACAAGGGTTCCTGTCCTTGTCCTAAACTCCCTGCCAGAAGCTGATGTCCCTGATCCATCTGAGCAGCACTTAAATTTAGGGGTTTTGCTCAGCCTGAATATACCTAAGACAGCATGTGTTCAGTGAACTCTAAACAGACACAGAAGGGCAGCTCTGCCTGAAGAAATTCCACTTTGCATGGACCAATTGAATAATTTTTAGACCAGAAAGAGAGAGAAAAAAAACCTACAACCCAGGAGCTGGGACAGCCTCTGACAGTGCAAGCAAAATAAAATGCTAGTTCAGAGTAGACAGAGGAAAGAAATAGAGACCAGTCCCTGCTGTCCCATATGCAGCCAGGCTTGCTCTGACCACTGATATACCAATGCTGTCCCCTCTGCCTAGCTCCTCTCCTTCACATTTAAGTGAGGCCCTGACACCAGAAAACATTCGGTCAGAATTGAAGACTCCTCTATGGCCAGGAATAAAACTTGTTCTTCTTTCCCTAGGCAGGGAGCCTTGGCCAGCTCTGCACCAGGAATCTCACCTGTTGCACCCTGACCTGCTGCTGAACACATCCTCTGGAACATCTCTCAGCAGTTGATTGTAAAAAAAACTTGCATTCTGCAAGTACCATAGAAGTTCACAATGCAACCTAGTGCTTATTTCCTGGAGGATGCCCTGTTGATACTAGTTCAGTTTTGGCCTCTCCTGGCATGAGGGAGATTTCAAATAGAGCAAAGGAGTGAAGGAAAAGGAGAGAAACTAAAAGAAGAAGACAAAACTAAGAAAAAGGGAAGCCTGGACTGAGAATGGAAAGTGAATGGCCTTTGGAGGAGGGTAATGTAGGTAAGATGTGTAAAGTCTAGTGTTCCACTGTGTTGCTCTAGTTCTGCCAGGACACAGGTAGGAGATGAGAGGACATAAAAATATGGCAAGTGTTCCTGGAAGGACTGACCTCTATCTGGCACCACACACCTCTAAGGCTTCATCAGTGTTCATGACTGTGCAGAGCTTGCAGGGCACACAGAGCACAATTGCCCAAGGTTCTACTCCATTCAAATCATTATCAGCTCCCTTTCTGGCCCTTTCCTTCCTGCTAGACACAGAATTATACCAAAATCCCAGTATCTAATGTCCTTGAACCACAACAAAGTTTTGATGATCAACCACTTACTTCTATGTGCTATGATCCTTGAATTACACACACATGGATGGAGTCCAGATGTTGACCCAAATCAGGATTTGGCAAGTTGGAAGCACTTGAAATTCAAAAGAAAGTTGCAAATTACAAAAACAGCTCGAGTCTCCCTGCATACTGTGGGAGAGACATGCATTAGCACAATTTCACAGGGAAACTAGGTGGGTGGGTAAAACGATTGAGTTCAAATGCAAGGGTGGATGATGAGAGGTGAATAGGGAGCTGAGGGCGGAATGTTAGCAGCACCACCCTTGATTTCCTTTCAACCTACTATAGCCAGATGCGTATCCACCAAGCAGTGCAGCACGTAACCACCAACTCCTCCATCTGAGAAAAACAGAAGAGAAAATTTAAATTCATTTTCAGAGCATTCTCTTTGCGCTTTCTCTTTTTTCATATTTTAGCTTTTTAAGACAGCTTAAGGCAATAAATGCAATGACAAAGAGGGAATTTAAATAAGTTCCAAGCATGTTGCAAATGCCACAGCTTACATATGCATTGCAATGGCATTTTTCCTTTCAGTAGTAGAGCAACAGAAATTATTTTATTGGCAGTGGTCAGCCTAGTCCTCTAAACATGGGCTTATTCAAGTAGACAACTTAGAAACATGACAGAGCCATTCAGAGATGCTCAGCACCAGGTAAGCTCCTCAGAAAGGAACTTGGCCACTGAGTTGGGTCAAGAAGTCCCAAAAGTTTGCACCACCCTGAAAAGTTCCAGCCTTAATAGTCACCTGCCAGTTCATGTCCTTGATAAACTTTGGTTAGTAGGGAATGCTGCTGCTTGTGGCAATTGTCTCCCACTTCCCAGCCTAAGGCTAATCCCTAAAACTTCGTAAGAAATATAGCACTTGAGGACAAAAAGCAGCAGACTCACACAACAGTGACTGTGTTGCAGAGCACAGAACTGTGAATAGGACAGGGCAAAAAACTCCCCTTCAGTCAGAGACAAAACAGTGGTAAAGAGAGAACATTAATTTAACATTAATTTTTTGGGATAAACACCTCCTGAAGAGATCTAATAACGAAAGCCTTACTTCTTCCTAGCCTGACCCTGAAACTGTGAGAGAAAGAACTGGCAGGCTGAGGCTGTTTGTAGGATGGACAAGCACATTGCTTCAGAGGTTCTGACATTTTCTCTCTGAATCTTAGTAAAGAAACTCGGTTGTGGAAGTTGCACAGTGCAGAAAGCGCAGCATGCCCTGCTGTGAAAGAAATGAGTCTGACAGTCAAGTTGGAAATTACAGTGCCACTCTGAATAAAACTGGAGTTGTTATGCAATATCTATTAGGGCAGGTGGCTTGAGGGCATAAAAAGGTTTACCTTTCTTTGACTTTTAGAGACAAACTTCACTTTGTGTATTCATGTCTGCACACAATACCAGAAACTATTAAACACAGGTTTTTTGTGTTGTGTGTATGAAAAATAATACTCGTTAGTTTTTTAGAAAGGCCAGAAAGGCCATTGTGAGAGTAGTTGGAGCATTACAAATGAAAACAGCAAGTTAAAATCTACACGCATAATAGCCCATAGCAGGACCTCTAGACAAAATCCTCAAAGGTCACAAAACCATCATCTGGTAAAAAAGTGCCAGCAGGCATCTTATTCCAAGTAACTGTTTGTTTTTAAAATACAATTCTTCTTTTCTAGCACAAACAAACAAATGACCACTTTCTCAAATGTTTTAAGTATACCTACTTCGTTAGCATTACATCACCACTTCAAGTTCAGCAGAAAAACATTTTGTAATAAAATTATCTCTACCTATTATTGTTCAAAACCTTCTTAACTATCGCACCTGGCACAAAAACCCACTGAACTGAATCTGCTAGTCCAGCAAAAGCTGCATGAAGTCTTCTAATTACCTAAGCAGTGGGTAGAAGGACAATACTCATCAGCATCTTGAAGTGGTTGGGTACAGATTGTTTCCCATCCACATTTCCTCTGGCAGAATAATGTATGGGGCATGACACTCTCACTTGCCTTCTGACTAATATCCCCAAACCCTGAGAACATAACTAAAAACTCAACAAGATATTGATATATCATTCTTACCCTTTGGCTTCCAAAGTAGTGCTACTGATCTAATAAAACACTATTTCATACCCAAACACAAAACTATTGCTGACTGGGTCTCTTAGACAATTGACTGAAAAGTCTGGCAGCTTCCCAACTATTTTTAGCTGCTTCATTTGTACAAAAGAACACAATGTTATTATTTGATTTATGTGAATTTTCTCCTCCCTGTTTAAAAAGCCCAGATAAGCATGATTGGTAATATTAAATATGTGAGGAGGAAAAAAAATAAACTTAAATAAAAAGTAGTGAGTTTACGTAGTCCATTCTGTATGGAGCCTTTATGTCACAACTAAATCTTTTAAGTCCCATTATGCTTTGTAGCTATTTATAGCCACATATGTCCATCATTTGCATCCTATAGTTTGGGGTTTCTTTTCCAGATATAAACAGAGCTTCCTCCCTCCCTTTGTTTATGTGTCTGCCTGACAGCGTAGCGCCAGCGACTGTCTCTGCACTTTGCTGCTGCTGCTCCCTCATCCTGTTTATAGGTCACCCATGGCTTCCATTGCCTCCCCACTGCTGGGCAGAACTTCCCATTGCACTTCAGGATGTTTTAGTCACTTCAACCTGTGCCGCCTGTCTGGAGCCAAATGTCTCCTCTTTGAGCTAGTGATGCAGCCATTTGCTTCAACCAGACTCAGCTTTTGTTTCCTGGAAGGCTCAAACCTTTTCAGCTGTTCCTTACATGGAAATGCCACTGAATCATATTTGTTGTACTGTCCCTTGCAAAGACCACAGACAGACACACAGGTGAAAGGTGAAAAATTTCTTGTACCCTTCCCATTCCAGGCACATGAAGCCTCACAGTGGACATCATCCTTGCCAGCCACTGAACATGGAGAAAAGAAAAGGTACCTCTTAGCTGGATATCAGTTTTTATTTTTCTGGTCTAGCAATGTCAAAGCTCCTTAATACAACAATTTTTTAGGCATTTACTTCAACAGGAGACAGAGCAAGAAAAACAAGCCAGCGACATCATGTGATGAACATGCACAAGACACTGGAGGAAGAAGCAAATCAGCTGTTGAGAACAGAGCCAGTTGCTGAAACGGAGCCAGAAAGAAAAGTGTTTATATCCCCACAGAACTGAGAGAGGATTTTCCCTCCAAGAAAGCCAAAAGAAGATGAGCAAATCCAGGATCCCAGATGAACATTAGGACTTTGTGCTTTATGAAATCCATAAGAATCGGTGTGCAGCACTTGTACAGATCACCTTTTCTAGTTACAAATACATAGTAGCAGAGAACTATTAGTAAATTCAGAACATTTTGGTAGGAGGTTGTTGAAAAAAAATAATGTCTGTCTCCAGAGCCCACAGCCTCCTCCATGTTACTGCATTATAATTCAGGGTCCATCTGTATCTGTCAGGAAGGAGTATGCAGACATCTCCTTTGACAGCAAGTTAAGTTCAACACAATCAATTCTACAACACACCCTACTAACAATTGTTGTGGGGGTTGTGATGTGCTTCACAATTGTTCAAGTGCTACCTTGCTGCATTTTGCTATTTATAAAGACACCCAAAGAATATACACTATTTAAACTCCTCTTTAGGCTGGAAGATGGGGTGCAACAAATCAAAATACCAATGAGTGAGGCTGATCTGATAGTTGCCAGAAACTACTGCACACTTTACAATCTCTGCAGAATTCCTAAAAAACCTAAATGGCAATTACATGCCTAATTTTCACAAGTTTAATATTGATAGTGAGGTGCTTAGCTATCACTTGTGCCTTTTAAGAATTTTCTTTCTGGTCTTTACAATAATGTCAAAAAACATGATGCACAAGAAAAATCACCATCTCAAATGAAAAGTATCTTTTATGGACAATTGAGTAAAATTAATATATCTTTGAAGCATTGTTGGAATTAGATTAAGTTAAGCACATAGTACAAATGCATATTCTTAGGAAAAAAGGCTGATCTAATAATTATGTTTCTTTAGATTCCACTATAAGCTTTTAAAAACCTTTTACTATAATAAAAAGTTGATGATTCAGACATCCAGGCAGCTTCCTCTGCACTCAACAGCCACTGCTCTGTGTTGTGTGACAAGATCACAACTTCATATGACCCAGTGTGACCAAGCTTTGCAAATGCTGTTATGAATCCCATGATATGCTTTCTCTGTGATAACAGCAGCTCCTGGAGTCATATGAAAAAGTATGAATCTGTTTGGGTTTCCTGCTTCATAAGAAAACATATCTTCATTCCACATTTTGGGAAGATGAAATTGAAAGATCTGAAATTATCAGATAACACACAAGATACTAATATTTAAAACTTCTTTTTCACCCCCAGGTATGCTAAGATTTCACTTCCTGTTGTACTTCATAGTTTTGTTACAGTGCAAGAGATTATAGCTATGCTTATCATTTCCTCATTCTGTACCAATGAAAAAATTTCACTGTACAAAAAAACTGCCTCACTTCAGTAGAGCTGAAGGAGAGAGGTCTGGTTTGATTTGGTTTAATATCTTATCACAAGATTAGTGTAAGAGCTAATTGCAACACTTTTCATTAGCATAACCACAACACTGTCTTTCTGGGTAGATTCTTTTGTTTTGTTCTTTCATATTGTTCCCCTCCTCATTTATGTAGATCTGTATTCATTTCACAAACAGCTTCTCTCTGAATCCGTTATTCAACTGCTCTTTGTCCTATTCTCCACTTTCTTTTCAAAGGTTCCAAATACATGTAAAAAGATTTGGTGGTCCAAAGAGATGCATATATGTTCCAAGATGCTCATCTGTGCATTACCTTCTTAGTTTCCTAAACAATGACAACAAACCAGAAAGGATCAGTGCACCTGAGCATGTCCCTGTTATTATCAACACCAGCTGAGCAATGCTAAACTTGCCTAATGTCTCTGATGAAAAAACATAACGACAAGTTCTGGAAAGGCAGAATGACACACAACTCATTTTCCATTACTTCCCTGCCAGTTTCTGATGGTGTGCAGTGATATAGCTCACCAGTGTGAGGAATGTCTCTTCTGTTTATAGCCGCTCTCAGTGCCAAGGCCCACAGATGTTCAGATTTTTCCCCATGTGGATGGAATATGTGATACAATCTTACCTTCACATCTAGTCCTGAGAGAAACTAGAGGTGAAGTCTCCAAAGCAAAGAGGGACCCGCCTCTTTGAAGAGTTGTAATAAGGGGTAATGGGGGGAAGGAGTGGGGGTGGTGGGATCAGACTCTGGCCTAGAACTCCCTCAAAAATGATGGCCCAGGAACAAAATAATCTCCCATTGATCTTTTTATGCCATTTCTGCACATAGCAAGGGTACTTGTCTTTCTCTTCTGGATATTCATGGTGATTTGGGAGAAAAATATCTAGGAAACTAATAAATTTCAAAATATGTCTAGTTAGCTCAGGGCATGCAAGGGCAAAGAGCTTTTCAGTGAGAGAAGGCAAAACTGGAGTCCAATAAGTGCTACACACCCAGGAGTTAAAACTGATTGAAAAAAGAATAGTAAAAAAAAAACATGCTAGATCTGCAAAGAGGAAAGCATAAGAATGAGGGAGTCATTGGTCAAATGTGAGAAGAGAAAAAGAAGAGAAGAGAGAAGAGAGAAGCGAGAAGAGAGAAGAGAGAAGAGAGAAGAGAGAAGAGAGAAGAGAGAAGAGAGAAGAGAGAAGAGAGAAGAGAGAAGAGAGAAGAGAGAAGTGTTTGGTGGTTTTATTTAACCCTTAAGTAAGTACATCTTCCATTGGTATGATCTGGCTCATGAATATGTCCCACTTTTCAGACATATTCAACTTGTGCCCCTGGTTGTAACTCACTCTTAATTTTTTTACTGCTTTCAACATGAGTGTAAAGAAGAGTTGCTTTTCAGTGTATACACAAAAATACACATATATGCATATGTATATGTATATATGAACACATACATATATGTGTGCATGTACATATGCATGCACACATTTATCTACATATTGCATTGCATTCTTACATGCCTATCAAAACAATTTCAGACGATTCAAACCAGTGCAGGAGAACCAATTTGAACAGCTGAAAAAACTATCCATAAACATAGATTGATTGGCAGGATTTCATACATGGATAAGACATCGTGGGTCAGAGATACTCACAGCTTTTTACAATGGTATTTCTCAGTGGACTTTTTCTTTCCCTAAATGCAAATAACTTTATTTACTTTTCCAGAAAGCTATTTACCTTTGCAGAAATACGGATTAATATGTTTGCTTATTTGTTATCAACTCTGCCTTGTGTCCTGGGACAGGACCATTGGCTGCTTTACTCGGCCAAAATCAACAGTTCAAACAGCTCGTTGCTCTAAGAACAGCTTTTCCCAGCTGCAGACGGCAGTGTAAGAGCGCCTTCTATGCTTAGGCAAAAGAAATGCAAGGCAGAAAAGCCATGGAAAACTTGAGTCTACAGAACCAAAAAAGCCCATGCCTCTTGGGTGCAAGTTGTTCTGTTCTTAAATCCAAAGAAAGAAGTGTAGAAGAGCTTTCTCTCTGTTAAAGGAAATAGGTCAGACTCATCCTCAAGGTAGAAGGATATAGTTGTCATCCTTGGAATATGATTACAAGTACTGCAGCGTAGGCGTAGTTCTCTGAGGAGTCTCAGTTCTATTGCTAATTAAATCTTAAAATAATTTTTTAAAATATTTATCATTTTCTCTGTGGCTTTTAAGGACCTATATGGGCATTAATGTGGTGGCTTCACAGGGAAAAATGCCAAAGAGAGGTGTGAAGAAGCTCTCATTACAGAGCACTTTTTTCTCCTGGATCACTTCAGTGATTCAGTTTCCCAGGCAGCTCCACAAACAGCTGTAGTTGCACAACTAAAGCAACAGCAAGCTGTGGTGGAAAGACACAAGAACCAAATGCACAAGTAGACAAAAGGACAGGACAGGAGCTACCTAAGCCAACACAATGCCAGTGCATAAAAAATTGAGAAGAATTTGGACACCCAATAGCCACCTTCTAGGTGAGAGTTTAATTGCTAAGATGGAAAACTATGTTTTTCTTGCTGGACAGACCACTTAGTAAAGTTGTGGCTTGACAAAACCTTAGGAATATGTTTGGTTTAAGCTACACAAACTTTGTCATGTCAATAGAACAACCTGCATCCTTAAAGCTGAGTGTCTTGGCAGCTGGACTTACTGCAACCCATATACAAAGGGTCAACTGCACAGTAATCTTGAATTTCCATGCAACAATTCTACCATGGTTTTAAACTCACTATAATCCTTCATTTTACTTTTTGATATAAAGACTCTTAATCCGTACATGATCTCCATATGAACAGAAATGGTATAGTCAGATTGAGTTACCCTTCTACTTTTCTCTGTCCTTCCATCATTCTAGTACATTCAGTACATCCAGCCCTTACTCATTAATTGATTCTTTCAGCTTTCATGGAGCTGAAGGCAGCATCACAACACTGTACCCACACCACTTTGCAACCCTAACTGCTGTCTATATACTTTTAACCAAGACAAGCATACAGAGCCCACACTACTGTCCTTACATACCCTAGAGGAGATTTACTAGCCAAACTATGCTGGAAAAGTCTCTTAGAAGAAATGAGACATATACCAGCAAAGTATTTCCCCTCCCTAGAGCTTACACAAAATCTTGCCACAGCAGTTCCAGGTCTTAGCTAGGCAGTTCCTTTCTTCTGTTGTCCACCTTGTGACACAGGTGTGGTCTACTTTTGCCAGAATATTATTCTTATTTAGGAGCAGAAGAGGTGAGATGTTAGACCAGCAAAAGCCATATTATAAATATCATTGGATATCATCTGAAAAGCCCTCTCATTGATTGCAAAATAAAAGATTTAGTGTAAACCATAAGGGAGGTTTTCTTGGCAGTTAATAAAGTATTCTCAGACACACACACACACACATATGAAAGGATGGGATATAACACTCAGGATAAAGGCAAGGCATAGATTTTTTAACATAATACAGCCATTTCAAAATACATCTGTCTCAAAGAAAAAGAAAGATGTGACTGGCTGAACAGTATGAAATCTAAATAATATAATGGTTCATGTATTTTGGCCAGTCTAATCTTCATCTATGACACTGGCTTTTCTATAGGCATTTTCATCGTCTTGAAAAATTAATAATAGAGGCTTTTTTAAAAAAAGTACTTTCTTTGCAGCCTGCAGGCAAGGGATGGTATGTGATCTGTTGTCAACCACAATGAAACAGGAGGCAGGAAAACAGTTTCTATGCAATCTTGGGCTTTTTTTCTCACCCTACACTTATGTGTTTCAATCTTACCACCCTTTAGACAACAGTGCAGTTATTCATCCAGGGATGTGCTGGAGAAAAATTGGTTCATGTTTTAAAAGAGTGATGAGAGGTGTCTGTTATGTAAAGTTCATAATACTCAGCATCCTACCTCTGTTACTTATTTGATCATCGCAAAGCAATCCAGTTTGATTTTAAATACAGCATATTAATCATACAAATCTGAAATCAATTAAATAATTTTTTTTTCTCTTTTCTGTCACTCACGTCTTGACTTCATATGTGGGCAAGTAGTGCTGCTTCTCTCTCCCCCTTCATCGATCTTGTTGATTGATGCTAAAAGTTCTTTGGAGCCATTTCTGGACTATATTTCTTGTATGGGTCCCATCAGCTGAAAGAAGTCCTAAGATTCCCTGAAAATTCTCTGCATCAGTGTAAAATATGAATAATCAAATGTGCTTGAAGAAATTTGGTCTGACAAAGACAAAAGTGGTAACCAGTGATTCAACAAGCAGTTAGTTGTACTTTCTCAGAACTTTCTCAGAACTCTCACGGAGTTAGTTAAGTATACAACTTGAAGAGTTTTGCTATTCTTGGAGTATATTACCAGAAATAATTCAAATTTAAAAGCTCATGTGGAAGACAAGTAGAATTGAAAAACTGCCACATGATCAAAACAAACAAAAAACCCCAAACAACACAGGATTTTCTCAACATTTTTTTGAGGTAAGCATAAGATAGATGGCTTAAATAATTGCTTCCATTGGAGAGATTTCGATCTTTAATCTTAAGAGATGAGGGAGTTACCCTAAATGCTATGTGCTACAAAGTTTCAATTACCTAATTACACATCTAGTGTATTCAGGAATGCACAGGTAAATTCTTCAGCTTGCAACACTGTTCAATAAATCTTAGGAAACTATATAGAAAAGAGTAGAGCCAAAGGTTAGTATTTCAAAGACTAATGAAGTTTTTGATACTGAGGAGCTTTACTTTGGCCCATACTTACATTAAAAACCTGTCTCAGATTGAGAGAAAATAGCCTAGTTTTCACAGAGCTCACTTGAAACTTTGAAGATCCATAGTGAATTCATTATTCTGCCACTAGGTACCATTTTACCCACTTACTGAGAAAATTTATGCAGGGTAAATCAAGAAAGTCTGCAGTTTTCAGAGACAGAGTTATCTATTTCTAACTATCTCAAGTTGTCTCTAGAGACATGAGTCTGCTCAGTTCTGCATTCTGTGGCTCACTTTTGAAGGGTTAGTTAAATTTTTTGTGCATAACAGATTGCAAACCCACATCTCCTGGCACTGAGACAAAAACCTTTCCAACTATGTACAGAAGCCCTGCAACAATGAGACAAAAGACTCAAGATTCATTGAGGCAGAAATGACAAAAGAAAAATTTGGAATTGGTATTATTCCAGGTTCATCTGGGAAGAAGGAAATCCTCGTACCTACAAAAGTGTTTTGCATTTTCTATTGGAAAGTTATTGGATAAACAAGCACTGGCCACCGACTGATTTAAACCTCCCCACTCCTTTGAAGTCTCAGCCATAGAATCATATGTAAATTAAAAAAAAAAAAATTAAATACAGGAATTATTTAATTGAGCATTTCAACACTAAAGAGACCAGTGCCCAAGTCTCTGTGCAAATAATGGCCTATTGCATTTGGGCCATGCCCTTAAACACACCCAGATGCCTAAAACTGTCAGAAGAGAGTGTATGTTGTGTGTTTAATATTTTGGGGATCTACGGTCTCCCAACAGCAGCACTCCATCAACACAGTGCTGTAGGCAGCACCCAATGGAAAGACTGTAGCATGTTTAGTTGTAAACAGTCTCAAACGTAAATATGGATTCTGCTTTCCTCTTACGGCTTGGAAAGATCATACAGATTATTTTTCACAGCCTCAAACCAATACTGCTGCAAACACCAACATTTTAATGAAACCCATTAAAAATCACAGACTTGGATTGTAGTGGTACAATTATGGCAAATCTTGCTTCAGACCCTCTATGTATTTATTCCACAGCAGTACATGCAACAATGGTCACAGTGGTGCTAATAACCAAATTCACTTAGACAAATTCTGTCTTTGTGTCTATTTGGTGTACTGAGGAGTGTTTGCAGACATACCTTGCATTCCTACCCTACCTAAGGCCCTGACTTAGATATACTTTCTGTGCATGGGAAACACATGTGGCTTCACTGAGTGAGAATCTATCTCTTCATCTCTTTTCATCAGTCCTTGAGAATGATAAGAAAAGTATAACACAAGGTTTGGGTACCCGTGATGTTATCTTGCAAATTTTCTGCAAAAGCTGCCAAGGACAGTAAAGATAAACCAGGACCTGACATTTTTAGTATAGAAAATCAAATGGAAAAGAGAAAAGGTTCACAGAGAAGGTGGAGTTCTGCCATGAAATATCATAGTGAAGTGCCCACACATGGTGTATAAAGCTACTCTATAGAAAATGTAACAACACACATATGTACATTTATTTTACTATATGGACAATTACCTTCCAAAAAATCCTTATGAATTCCACTGTATTAGCATGGAAGCATCTCAGAAACCCTTTAACTTTACTTAGGTAAGTAATTGCATGACAGGGGTTCTTGTTTGTTCACATTTCTTTGAATCAGTAGCATGGAATGTACCAGAATATCAAACCACAAAACATTCCTGTCACTTTTGAAAAACATGTTTTTATACTGCTGCTGTCAATCTTTCAGGTGACCATTTCAGATCTGTTCACACAAACACCCTCCAAATAATGTAGGGAAACCTCACCTTAGTGGTTACAGGGTTCATGTACATCCACAGCAGCACTGCAGGTAAGTTCTGTACATATATATAGAAATGACCTAGAGAACCCCACTGCCGTGCTGTACATTTTGATGGGTACTTGATTCTTATTATTTTTTCCTCTTTGGCCACACATTTATCTTTATTTGCAAGTATGTGTGTACATACTGCATACATACAGACATTTATAAAAACAAGCCATGCAAGCTTTGTATAGGTTAAATATTATGGTGATGCACTTAAATGAAATCAGATGCAGAAATTTTCAGACTCAGGTGAATTTTAACATATTAATGTGATTCTTCAGCTGTCTTTATAAGTATATGCACCAAGAAACTCTTCTAAATCATGCAATATTTGTTTCATTTTTCTAAGAAAATTGTAGGAAAGTAGGGTATCTTTACCATGCAAAAACCCCAGAGCCGAGTTCAGGACTTGAATGAATGTTCTTGAATGTTCTTGAATGTGTTCAAGAACAGGCATTGTTTAATAGACCTCAATGCCCACTTGTTTCAGCTACCTGCAGAAATATAATTTCTTTTCAGATTCTTTCCTTTCTTCTTGCATTGTCATTATGGTTAATTGCTTCCAATTCCATAAATCATTGCAGTTCTCAATATATTCAGAAAAAGTAACTCACCTAATAGTAAGTTGCAATGATATTTTTCTGTCACAGTTGATACAGTCTGCTTTAGAACTGGTCCTGCTGACTGCTTTCCTAGTTGAGGCCAGAAATTATAAGCTATAATACTAGTTGGTTGCTGGTTTACAAAGTATTTTTTACTCTAGTGGATACAAACATACAGAATAAACAACTTCCTAAAACTTGAAATATCCTCATGAATTGTGAATTCTTAAAAAATATGTGTAAAGAGAGCTTGCTGTATCAGTCCATTAGTGTAATCAATGTAAAATAAGATGGTAAAAATTCACACTTGGAACCAGGAGCAGCATAGGATTCCATTTGCAATCACTATTCAAATTAGTATCTCAGGTGATATGAAATAATGAGTTAAGACTTCTCAAAATACGTGATTAGATATGATCATTCCTCTTCCACTGCTGCCAGCTAGTGAGAAAATTCCACATAGTCTATTCACATAATTTAAGGCCTAAAGGGACTACATGGTTATTTGCTGTTCCCTCTAGTACATCACATGTGAATAAGTTTCACCTAATTGCCCCTGTGCTAAACTCATGAACCTGTCAAAAGAAAGGCATTGGATTTTGATTTGAAGAATTTAAAGGGCAGCAATTCCACTCCCTAGCTTGTCCTGAAGGCTTATGTACTTCACTAATGAGTTGTTCCTCCTTGAAATTTGTACAGCATCAGCTGCTAACATTCACTCTGCTGCCTTCCTCCTCTGTGCCTTTTTATAGCTAGCATGTGCTTCCTAGGAAGACAGATTTTCATCAAACCACTTCCCAGACACTTCTACATCCACCTGCAGGGTGTATTCTTCAGCCTTCAGATCACCTGCACACATCTATTCTGCTATCTCCAGTTTCTCATCTTTCTGTTTCCCAAACAGCCTCTGTGTTGACTGCCAAAGCCGAGCAGCACCATCACAGAGGGAGAAGCTGTCTCCCTGGTCCTGTTGTTTTGAACAGCCTTAGTTGCCACTCTCTGCAGAGGGTTGTTGCTGATATCTCTGCACAGGCACCTCTCCAGGTCCAAAGCCCATGTTCTGCAGTCGTGTCCAGCTTTCTTTGACCCTGGATTATATAATGTCATTCGAAAATTGCTGAACAAATGAATGCTGAATGCTTATCACATTGTTGCTATCCCTCAATTTAACAGTCTGCTGATTCCTGTATTATCTCCACATTTTCTCAGTAATGAACTTAGACTGTTGCTAAAAATAAGCTCTAGTTTCACTCTTGTGACTGCCTTGACAATATCTTGCTTAATCTATGAGGGCTAATCATTTGCAAAGAGCTGTAGGATTTTTCATTTACCTTGATTTTGACCTATATTTGACTACTTCTACACAAAACAGCGCTAATATAAAAATCAGGACACAGCAGTGCTGACACAGCATCTCGACAGTCACTGATTACACTGATGTACATCAGTCATCTCTTTAGCCAACTTTTCCACACTATATTAGTACAAGTTAACAATGCCTACTGGCTTTAAAAGATTTGCCATAGACATTTGCCATCATCCTCCTCAGATAATAAAGGTACATAAGAGTCTCCACCAGGTGAAAATGAATTCTTTTTTTTTACAGGCACACAGTTATATTTAATGGGGTATTTTTTTTTCCCTTTCCAAATATCCACCTAGTAATGTGTCACCTAATTTTCAAAATTTACTTGATTGCTCAGGGATATATGCTCTTAATCCTTTGTTGTCATGGAACTTGTTTTTTCTCTTTTTTCTTTTGTTTCCCTAATATTTTTTGTTTGTTTTTTTTTTTTTTCCTTAACCTGCCATTTATTTGATTACTATATAATTCTATAGATTTTAGTTTTGTGTGCATATATATATACACACATATAAATTTTTTTCCACTTCGTCTTTGGGTAACAAAGTTTTTTTCTTTCCATTTGGTACACTACTACTTCACAGAGTTAGCAAGCTGTATAGCTAAGTTAGCTATTCTGTATACCAAGAATACAGAAAGTAGTAGTGTCTTAAACAAGGGACATGTTTTCACTGACATAGACTTAGCAAGGCCTTACCTCTGTTACAAAATTAAGAATCTCAATGAGTGCATGAATTTCCAACCTCCTAGTTCAGAATATGACATACACAGTTCCCTGGGACTGCAATATGCTGGCCCACCCTGAACTACAAAAGACAGCAAGAGAGGAGGTTAAAGGCATTCCCTTTTCTTCTTGCTCCTCTAAATGCCCTCTCTTTGCAGCCAGGAACCTCCAAAGATCTTCTTACAAAGCCATGCTAGTCAAGGCTGAACAAAGTGTTTTAACACAGGAAGAGAACTCAAACGGGAAAAAAAAATCACCTCAACACCTTTAGGATCTATAAATTGTGAAACTGAGGTGAAAAATATCATGAACAGCTCAGAAGTCATTTCACAGGCAGCGGAATAAAGCCTTTCCTTATGTGCCAAAGGAAATCCAAAACCCAAGTTGAAGCAACTCATTATTAACTTTATAGACGCAAGTCACTTTCTTCCTTGTGCAGATAATGAGTCCAATAAAGCAAATTTTTAAGTACTGCCATCTGTCAGAGGAGAGTGGATTCATCCAATGAAGAAGCATGGAGTATTTCACAGATTTCAACTTAGGAAAAAATAAAGGTAGAGGGAGACAATTGCAAAGGATATATCGTAAACATTGGAAACTATTGTTAGGTCAATTATCAGCTTATCAGTGTCTGATACTCATTTATCTGTACAAAACAGAAGCTACTAATACAAGTCATTAATATCTCACCCACTCTTCAGCTTCCTCTGCCAAACCTCTCCATTCACCTCAAATGTTTGTGAAGTTTTGACTCAGAAACTAATGCAGTTTTCACAATATTTTTTTAGCTTTTGGAAGGAGACCTATCTCTCAATACCTGAGAAACAGCCAAAATCCCTCCTGTATCGCAAATGAAGGTGTGTTAGAAGTACAGGTAGACATCATTCCAGCAGCTCCAACCCCTCATTCACAGTGAACAGTAGCTGTTAAGATATGACAACAGGATTTTTGGAGTTGTACAGTGTGCCAGAGATCCAGGAGATTAAGTCACTTTTTATCCATACAGTAATTTTCAACACTACCCACAGTTGCTAAATTAAAGCTGAGGGGGTCAGCTAGCCTTACTACAACCTGTCCTCTCATTCAGCTTTCTAAAAATGCCTCATCTGACCAGAGCCTTGTGTAAACTCACTATCTAAAAAGCTAAGTCTTGTTTTAAAAGAAGGATTGCCTGTTCTCCCTGCAACTCTGTGTTTTATTTAACATGCATTATGAATCATGCAATGCTCCTGTGTCACCATTTTGCATCAGTCATTCTCAAGGATTTACAGGGAGTGGGCACAGATGATGTGACTGGATGAAGTAACATGGATTTGCAATTATCCCCTGGTATACACTTTCAGTCACTGGCATTAGGAAATGAGAGTTCACTGCACAGAGCTAAGCTGCTTTGGGAAAATACTCAGGAAACATGTGGAAGAGATATTAACAAAAGGATTTCAGCTACCCCTCACTGGTGCCAGATGCTGAGTAGCCAGCAGAACCAAATTATTTTTAGGTTGCTGCTCATCATCTGTCCTCAGGTCAAGAGTTTATGCCCTTCAGAGACAGGAGGCATGGCACACTGGGAGGCAGTAGGGTGATACTTCTCCTGTAGACTGAGCTGCCTTCACTTTCCTTTCAAGTATATGATCACCTTTAATAAGAGTACTCTAGAAGGGAGAAGAGTTAGTGGATAGAAGCAAAGAAGTCAGAGACTTGTGAGCAGACAATTCACTCATTTCTCATGCTGATTTCTATTCTGCGTATGCAGGATTTTTCTGCTATGTTGCTATATCATGAACTATATTACTTTCAAGGCCCAGTTAACCAAAAATCATTCCTCTATATGGGTAGATCCATCATAGCTCTGGTTAATTTGCCACTAGATCCTGCTCTAATGCTAATAAAAACAGAGACATTTTTCCAAGATCAAGTGAGTCCCCCTCGAATACTGTAAAACCACTGAAGAGAAAATTTTCAGGAGAGACAAGAGACTGTATAAGGAACTACTTAAAATCCTGAGCTCTCATATTGAAATTATATTAACACTTTATTATATGCTATCAAATGTGCTTAATATGTTAAACACATACATTTACACTTTCAGCAGGCCTGTTTTCATTGACATTTGGTGTGCAAATGTTATTATTTGTAAAAGTGCTTACTCCTGTGCATAGCTTCACATTACACAAAGAGAGGAATGCAAGGGTCCTAGGGTGAGAAGGAGAACCAGAACATTTCATTCTCGGTCAATGACTCAGCTTAAGGTCAGTAGCAATCAAAGTTGTTTCCAGATGAGTGGGGTTCAATGGTTCATATGAAATAAATCATCGCTCTTGGCAATCAGATCCACAAAGCCAATCACTCATGTTCACAAAGAACAACATGAAGAAAAGAGAATCCTGAAGCCTGTTCCTGAGCACACACGTCCTGCAAAATCCCTTGCTGCTAGCCCCAGTCCTGAGTAGCACTGGCATGATGGAAAGGAGGAGCCATGTATCCAACAAATTTCTTGAGCCTATTACAGGAATCAAGAGATTTCCTTTTCCCAGCATGTGATATGGTCCTCGTCAAGGGAATAAAATTTTCAGATAAATGAAGGCTTCGTTTTGAAGGAATAGGAACTTGTTTCTGTATACCTCAGGAAGCAATTTGCATCAGCACAAAATGAGTGGAAAACGCCATCACAGTCAGTAGCGTCACAACTTTGAAAGAATGCAGGAGTTTAAAAATGCCCCACCACTATCAGCCAGTCCCTGTATGCTGATAACATTTGTCTTGGCCAGCTTTGGAGGAAACTCTTCTCCAATTTGATAGTGGCATCCAAGATATCATACCACTGACCCAGAGTCCAGATTTACTAGTGACAGCAATCCAATGTCATGGGCCAGCATTTGGTATGAACCATGTGTCACCAAGAAGTCAGTGACCTCTTCAAGGGAGCAGATTTCAGAATCCCGGTGCTTCACCTCTGCCCAGCTCTGAACTCCCCTTCAGTCTAAGAAGAACCAAAACAATGAAGGAAAAGAACCAGAGACAATGGAATGTAGAGAATGAGGAGAGAGGAATCTTTGATCCTGGCCCCCTGAAGCTCATAACAGCATCACTGTGCAATGCAAGGCAACACTGATGGAGACAGATTTTTAAAGGTACTTATCAAGAGGTAGAGCAGACATGATTTTGGACTCCTTTTTCACAGACTCAGTCTGGGTCACTCAAAGGTATTGCTGCACATGGCAGAATTCCTGAGAAATTTTCATTTTAGGCAGATGTGGTTGGGATTAGCCTTAGTGTTAACAAAGTAAACTGAGACCAGTTATTAAGGCACATGAACTCTGTGATTTCTGACAACAAGCAGAAGACAAACTAGCTTAGTATCCCAACCAGTCGTCCAGTGGTCTTTTCCTGCAAAACAGAAAAGACTGACTCACACCCCATGAGAATCTGAGAAAATTCTAGCAATATGAAGAAGAAAATTAGAATCTTTTGAAAAAAAATGTACATATTTCCTGGTAACTTCACACACTCAGTTAGAAAAGCTATAGATGATAAACTTTCTAATGACCTTTCTGCCATAAAACTTATCTAGGTGAGGTCATAATTCATATAGTTGTGCTTCAAAGCAATAACGCTGTCTGATCTTACTGTCCCAAGTTTCTCCAAATTACCATTTTATCATTTTGTTCAGACACTCTAATTTATAAAAGAAGGAAGAAAAGTTACTGACAAACGGTTGAAGGTGTTGTATAGACAGTGTAATGAGATCCTGGTTACTCTGTAGCTCTCCCTGGAGAACAAATCAGCTCAGAGTGTCTTTTTGTGGCAGTCACCTGCAGTGGAGATTTTATCACAGGCTATCAAAAAGCACTGGGGATGATTTCTTCTGGTTTTGTTTGATATTACAGCTTTGGGGTTTTTTTTTTAAAAAATGGTACAATGTGACAGTGAGAGCTGCCAGGGGAGCAATTCAGAGAGGAGACCACCAATTTCTGGTTACTTTTAGTTCATGCTGGGTTTAACAGACGTAAGCTCAGCACCCCAAAATCAAGAGAGAAGATATACAAATAGTGAATATCAGATACTTCATAACCAGCCCACTTTTGTGTTAAGCCTATCTCTTTGGTTGTTTCATTGACTTATGTAGGTCAGACTCAGTGCTGAGCAGTGGAAAGGGATTCCAGCCGCAGTCACTTGGCTTCCCTCACAGATAGGCTGGCAAGGCAATAGGTTGACAGTTTTGTACAATCAAATATAAATGACTCAACACAAAACTTGCAACTTGAAACTTATAATTGCTTTGGCAATCCATTTCTATGGCAGTAGCTACTTTCCTGCACCTGCTTCAGTAGTAATATCAACTACTATTACCAAAAGACTTCTCTCCTGGTGACTCAACTACTAGAAATAGTACATGTGCTAAGTGTTTCAAAATGTTACCTACCTCCTGAACAGAGTCCCTATTGACATATGAATAAATTCAGTATTTTTATGCTTTCAAACTTTTGTAATGAGTATTTGGAGATCAAAAAGAGAAAAATCATTGAGATTTACTGAAATAAACCTTACTCAGTAGTCTCTATGGCACAGGAAGAATAACCACGGTAATGCAAGGAAGAAAAGGAGGCCCAAGACTTTATCACACTCTACAGCTCCCAGAAAGGAGACAGGTGGTGAGGGTTGATCTCTTTTCCCAAGTTACACAGAAAAAGACAAGAGTAAACGGATTCAAATTGTTCCATGAGAGGTTTATATTGGATATCAGGAAAAAATTCTTCACCAAGAGAGTTGTCAAGCATTGGAACAGGCTACCCAGACAAGGATTCACTATCTCTGAAGGTATTTAAGACGTGCACATGGTTTACAGGTGGGTTGGGTAGTGTTGGCTTAACAGTGGGACTCAATGACCCTTAAGTCTTTTCCAGCATAAATGGTTCTGTGATTCTATGCTGGCTCACAAAAAGTCATGTAGTGACTGCAGTGTGAGCAGGAATTATACAGGAGGGACACCACTGAAGAGTCGGTGTTGAACACTGAGCATTCCTACCTGAGTGAAGCACTGAGGACACGAAGAAGGCAAACAGAACCATTCTAGTGTCATCCTCCTTGAGACTGGACCTATGTTCACATCACATCTGCCATTTACTATGGTGGTGTTCTGAGCTGCTTTACTGGCTAGCTTGCTCTCTGACCACCATATAATGGAGGTTTGGTGGGTTTGAACCTCAGGCTGGGGCATGGGCGATGGCATGGAAGAAAAGAGTGGACTCCTCACGTGGGTTTCACTAGGCTTTATTCCACTCAGGAGCTGCCCACGTGCAAGAGAGAGCTCTGGGCCTCTGTTCTCACCTTAAGTACCCGGGGTGGTGTCCCTGAGGAGGAGAGAACCCAGAACCAATCAAAGGGGAGGGAGGGTGTGACCCAGAACAGGGAAACTTAACAGAACAATGAAGAAAGGTGGTACCAAAGTACCTTGTCGAATCAAAGGGCACCTTCACCAGAATTTTCCAGACCCTCACAAGGTGACTGACAGGTCTACCATGAGGGAAAGACCACCGGAGGGGTTGGGGATGGGGATGTCCGAACAAACCATTGTAAAAATATAACAAAAACATACAGAACTTTAGAAAACCCAAAATGCACACCGCAACAATTTACCTGGTGTAGTTTCTGTATGGGTGCCTTGAGAGCTGCTGCCAAAAAGTGCTGCTTTATAACACACAGACGGTAAAGGGGGGAAGGCTCTTCGGAGTCCTCTCTCTTTTCAGGCAAATGATGCAACTAATAAAAAATACATCACTTGGCTAGTTAGCCTTCACAGCACTCCTCTGATTTATTTCCCAAGAAAAAACACTACTTTGTATCTGGTAGTGAAAGGTTCAGAACCCTGCTGGGACAAGCTCTGATTACTAACAGCAGTCTGCTGCCTCATTCACAGCACAGATTTCTGGGTTTGGGAATGGGAACAGTTCAAGAAGTCTTATCTCTAGAAAGGCATTTACAGGAAATGTTTTGCATGAATGATGCTCGAAAAGAGCAAGAAGAATTTGTTTTGAATGAGAAAAAATTTTAAAAATATTTTAAAATCTGCAATATTTATTTTAATTTCTTTCAAATGAAAGCAAGAAAAAAATGTATTCAGTTTTAAACTGAAACATTCTGTGTTGAATCAAACCACAAAAGGTTGATTAATTTTTTCCATTTTGCTTTGGCTTTAATCACAGATGTTTCCTTTTTTTTTTTTTTTTTTTTTTTTTTTAATCAGCACAATTTTATCTCAGAGAATTTAGATTAAATAACATTAAATCAATTTTAATTAAAAGCTTTAGCTATTTCCCTGCAGGTTTGTTTCAAAATCAGAAAGAGACATGGAAGTTACTGGCATTATTCAGCAAATAAATTTTTACTAAAAGAGTAGAAAAATTTGGTTTGGAAGGAATCTCTAGAGGTCATGTAGTCCAAGCTCTCATTCACAGCAAGGGTGAGTCTTACTCAAGGCCTCCTCAAGCTATGTATTCAAAATCTCGAAGAATGAGGAGTCTCTAACTTTTCTGGCATTAGGTTGCCTGCGTCAGATACCTTTGTTCCATGAAGTAGCTTCTGTGGTGGTCTCCCACCATGGGATGTGACCTGCACAGTTATTAGAGCTAAAGTTATAATAGTTGCAAGTAGAGCAAACTTCACCTGTTTATTCCTCTGGTTTAGAAGTAAATGTGGACAATCTTAAGGAAGCTTAAACCTTCAGTGAGTTTTCCTGAGCTGCAAACTTTCACAAATTCTTCCTCAGGAAAGCAGAAACTAGTGCTTCATAAACAGCAACAGTTCATTAACTTACCAAATCCCCATTCATCTTACTCTTAGCATTATAATTAAAAAATGCTAATAGCTTTTATCTAGCACATCCATGATGTAAGATCTGAGTCAGACTCTGGAGATATAGATCTCCCTTTGCTGTTGGGAGAACTGCCAGTCAGTGAGGGAGAAACTTTGGTTATTTGACCAGATATGGTTAGGAGGAATCAAGGTCAATGCATATGTCTTTTAGGAAACATATGCCCTGTGCTTGCATCCCGCAGTTAAAAAGAAACTGACAGTTTGTCATTGTTTTCCTTCTTTCCAGCTGAAGAACCAAGCAGCTGTAACTACAACAGCATAACAGGAAAATACAAGACCATTTAAATCTTTGCTCTTGTTGCGCATTTCCTGTTCATTTTTGGTGTGCTCATTTCCACACAATTACCAAAAATTTCTCAAAACTTCCAACAGTGTTGTCATAACAATTTAAAAAGCAAATTACATCCAGGTTTGTCAGATGCCAATAAAGACTCAACTGTTTTTCATAAATCTCTGAAAATAAAGCCAATGACTCCCCACATACTGATAGTGCACAATGATCCCATCATAATCAGCAACATATCAAAATTCTGATTTTTTTCTTCTGTAACCTGTTTGCTAACTTCTATTCATCTGGGATCTTCAGATTCAAACCTTCAATGTATTTCACAGACTGATAGTAATACCCCATAGATGTAGAAACCCTTGACAATTTTCTTCCCTTATGTCTAGGTCCTTCATCTGGCTTCCTTCATTGCATATTTCTTTCTGCCTACCTTTGTGGTCCTCCCCACATCCCCTGCCTTCATTTGTTATGTCCCCTTCTTCCCAGCCATATACCCCAACAAACTATATTGCTGTGCTTTTCCCAGGACTTTTGTCCTGGGTTTTTTAATTCTCTGTCCATAATTGCTGCTAACACTCTTTCCTGATGGGCACGCTGTCATTCACTCTTGAACATGCACCTCTCTGAAGATGTCTATAAAGTACAGCTCTTCCCCCAAGAAAATGCTGATTGACCAAACAAGTTAGAGAGAACAGAAGTTCTTGGGAGTGAGACTGGGGTCAGCAGACCAGAAGCAGCAAGGGTTTCATATTCTCCTTTATTTGAATACAGTGCATGTGCCAGCAGGTTTCTAAGATAATAATTTCATAACCATCCATAAAATGCCTCATTAATAAGAGAAATAATAACCATAGTCATCAGTTCTGTCCAGTTAATCGCAATTGTCAGTCTTAAAATTTTCAGGGAGGTTTTTCCAGACTGAAAACTGGCAGCAGTGCACAGGGCAACAAAACCTCGATGCTTTACCACTCCTTGCTTCCTGTTTCTGGAACAGTCATCCTGCAGAGCATCTCATCTTAACAGCCTCACACAAGAAGGGTCAGTGTCTTTTGTGCAGCTCTAATTGGCTGGAAAGCATTTTCCGATTCTCAAGTCTCTGAATTCCAGCTTTGCCAAACCAAGTAGTCCCAGCAGGGTCCCATTGGGTATTTCTGCATTGTTTTATTTGAAAGGCTCATTCACTTGAGAATGAATTATAACATGTGATAGTAATTAGCTGTGGAAGTACCATCAAATTCTAAATAAATTCCTTGTGATCAAAATCAGATTAGGTAAATAAATACAAAAAATTGATAAACAAAGGCTTCTGCAGGAGTTCATTGTATGAAGAAAAGTTAATGAAAGTACTGTGTCCTCAAGAACTTCCCCAAAGAATGGAAAAGCAGCAGGGACAGAAAGGCAGCAATAACAGCAGGATTAACATGCTCTTAATAGGAAACAGAAATTAAAATAAGAGAGGTTTGAGGAGCTGGCCAGAGGATGTGGATGGCAGAAGGGTGACTCACTCAAAGACCCCTGGGCTTGGAGGCTACATGATCATTCCTCAGCCTTCTTTAATGCACTGAGATGAAGTAGGCTGGATTATTTAGTGCAAAAAGTACAGCTCTGCTGAGTCTACCTTGCTAGGATAGTACTGTTTCACACCAGATGAGAATCTGTCCTACTCATTAGACTCATTCTTGATACCAGTAGGTTGTTTGCTGGCTTTACACCAGATATTAGAGAACATTGCTTGCCCATTTAATCCAGATTTTGAAATAAAATAATCCAAATCCATTTGGGTTTTTTTTTAAGTTTCTTTACACTCCATGCAGAAAGCTCGGGGCTGGGGAAAAAGGGAAGGTCAGAGGCAGGCCTTTTGCAAGAGGATGAAAATCATTTGGATTTTCTCTACTTTGTTAAAAAGAAAATGAAGTATGAAATTTAGAGGAGCAAATTTTCTTAGTGAAAATCAAAATCCACTGGACCATGATAAAGTCTGAAGTTATCCCTTTGGGGATTCATAAATCTTCAGTTAATTTGAGGAAAGATACCCTCTAGAGGATAATACTTTTAATGGAATTGACAAAACAAGTGGAAAATGTCTTTCCAGTCAGATTCACACTATTCCTTACTCAGGAGGGATGAAGACACAACTGAGAGCTCAAGGCAAGGAGTTGTCTTGAGGTTTCTTAAGAATTGGAAGCTGGAATAATCTTCTTAGTCATCAAAAGATGAGTATTTAATTGGACAAACAATGTCCTGGATTTTAGAATCAGAGCATGCAATGCTAACTATAAACCATATTTATCAAAGACAGCTTTGTCATTTGGAAGAATATAAATAGAACCTTCCTAAAGCAGAAGAATTTTCTGTCTAAAAATCTCTTTTCTTATTTGAACATGGGAAAAACAAATAGGTATAAGTGCAACATCAGCAGGTAAATGAAAGGCCTTTCAATGAAATATTTCTCCTGTTTTTGCAGAAAGGTTTCATGTTGTTCATCCAACAATGAATGACCAGACTTTCAACCTAAGGATATTTTCTCTGGAAAGAGTGCTATTCAGAAGACTTCAGCTCTATCTCTGAAGCAAGGTACCTAGATCTGTGTCAAATATCATAATGCCAAATTTGTTGCTGTGATGATGGGACAGTCCTACAACAAAGAAAAGACAATACAGATTGGTAGCCTGAATGGTACTTTCCCAAATCATCTATCTCTGGGCATCAGGGAAAAACATTGAAACTTCTAGCAGGAAAATGGAATATTTCTCTAAAATGTAGAGATGAAGAACTTGGTCCATGTCAGGGTCAGATAAATTCAGCAGCTGGAATGGACTGCACTCTCTGCTGCATCTGTGACCCTCACCAGGTGAATCAATATGAAAACATGACCAAAATCTTGATATCTGGCAGCCAGCTGACTGGATTTGCTAATAAATCACTCAGTGCATTTATAAAGATCTTTGTGATGATCTTCAGGATTCAAGAATAAAATTCAAATTTCCTTTAATTATGCCTTCAAACCAAACAGACAAAATACATTTTTGACAACCTTTTTTCAAAGAACAACCATGACTTTTCAGCATGATATAAACCTTTTCTTTTACTGGAAAGAGATTAAATTTGGGTTTAAACTCCAAATCTCAGAACAGCAAGGACATACTCAGAGTTAATATAGCCAAAGCATTCTTGACACCACTTCATTTTCCCAGTTGGTGTGCAGGCTGTCTGCATGCCAATAGCTCTTACACAGCAAAGTCCGCCTGGAATAAGTCTCCAGAACAGCTCTCAGAGCTGCTGGAATGATCAGGCAGGAAGGTTTTGCTGCTAGGTCACTAGTTAAATACTAGCCTCAAGATAATAATGACTAATCTCTTTTAGCTAGTGTTTTAATACCATGTGCAAAGCAGGGCACTGGTTTCATTCCTGTTTCCACCAGACAGAAGTGACAACACACTTGAATGCACTTGAATATTTGATAGCTTGTTTGTTTATTTGTTTGTTGCATTGAAAGCCTCCAAAGACAGAAAGACACAAAGGACATGGAAAAGAAACTCATCAGGCATAATTGTGACATTTGCTAATGATGTAAAATGTTAGAATAGTGGCACGGGTGAGCTTCAGAACTATCCATAGGCCAAGAAACTGTATTCTAGTTTTCTTATACCAGGACCCAAGAAAACCGGGCTTTTCTGACATGTAAAGATGGTCAGGACCCTCTCCCATTCCGTTGTCCTGCAGCAACACATGCTATGTTCTTCAGGGATGTCCCCTCTCATCTGCCTAAAATCCACCTTCTACACTTGCAACTCAGCCCCATTCCTTCTTTAGGAAAGCAAAGGCTTTGCCTTGATTTGGAGAAGCCCTGAGCTGGGGGTAGGAGAGCTGACCTGCTCCTGTCCCAGTCAGATGGAGAGCTCACCCACCCCATGCTGTGAATATGTCACCCCACCCACCCACCCCAAGCTGGCTGTCATGCACCACTGCCTGATGTCTGGCTGTGGGACCTCCTCCATCAGTCCCTTTGCAAAGTTTTCACTGTAAGAGTTCATAAAGTAATTATTCTAGGATAAGAGCTTTGCACTGCCAAGGGTAACATTAAATCCCACAACTACATACAATGGCAAAGGAAACCTCTGATTGTTACAGTAAATGTATCTCTAAATTCAATTTGAAATCCCCTTGGCATTTTTTTCAGGTATGCAGGTTGTTTTTAAATAAAGATTAAATTGCTAGAAAACTTTCTTCTGAAGACTTGATCTTGGAATGAAATTCAAACCCTTACATGTCTAGACTGTGCAGTGGAACCAGTTACTTCCTCTTGTTAACTCCAGCATTTCTCAGAGGACTGCAGTTGAAGATAAAGGCAGCTGGTGACAAGCAGCAGTCAGACAAATGTGTACACTTATGATACTTTCTGTCTAGAGGATTTCAGCTTTTTTCCTACATTCCTTTGATGAAAATATGGAAATGTCAAACTTCCAATGCAACCTGGACTTTCCAGTAGACCTCTTAAGAGATAAAGGCACTCAAGACCTGGTTAGGAAATGACCTTTAAAAAACCCACAAGCTGTACCCTGCAAAAACTCACCTACTCCAAAACCCCTGCTGACGTAAAAGAAGAGAAAGAACGAGTTGTTTTTCAATATCAACCCTGTTAAATGACATCTTACAAGCACTTCACAAAAGAAATCCACTCGACTACACAACAGCTGTAGAAATTTTCTTTGCAGGCATGCATCAAGGCACACTGAAAGCTGTGCTCAACATTCCTCCCCAGTCACATGGAAGCTGGCTGCTCCTGTGGTCACACACGTGAGGCAGGAGCACTTGGCTGCAGCCTGTGGAACACTCTCCTGTTACACGTGAGGGTGGCTCTCCCCCAACACCAGACTTCCCCCTGGCTTTTCCCTGCTCTTGCAAATGCCAATTCTACAGTTATCCGCTTCTTAAAATATTTTCATTTATTTATCACTGCTATTTTGAACTATATAACAAATTCTTATCCATCTCAGCATATACATGAAGGGTTTTTTTTTGAACAAAAGTCTCAGAGGAGCCAGGGAGTCTGGAACAGCCATCTTAGTGCTGAGGGAGCCTTGCAGCACAAATCCTCACAGGCTGCTTCATTAATTAATAATCTGTAAGCATTTAATTGGTACCACTGGATATGTTCAGAACAGAGAAATGACAGTCTGAGAAATGAGGCAGCAGGGGTAGAGCTCTTTCAGGAATTCTTTTCTTGTGAATATTCCTATAACTTGCAGCCTGACACTTTAACAACACAGCTCTGCCTTCCACGTAACATCCAGGGTGTTTCTGTGGGATACATACATCTCATGCTTACTTCAAAAGCTGCTGTCAGTATTCTTGGGGCTGTGGAGCAAGAAGAAAGCCCTGCCCTTGGGCCTTGCCCAGAGGTCCCAGAAAGAAATGGAAAGTTCCTGCTGACTTTGAACACAACTCTTCCTTCGCATACACTCAAGATGGGTGATTTGCTTTCTGCATAAGGATTTGATGGTCTGCTCCAGCAAAGGGTTTTAGTGTCAGTAAAATCTTGCCCAGCTGAAGGTCCTGACAGTGCCCTGAAAAAGTCTTTTATTATCTAAGGGTAAGCATTAGACTTGTTGAGGACTGTTCCTAAAGCATCAAGGGAGAAGGCTGAACCCGATTAGACACAAGGACATCACTTCCCACCCTTCCTCTTGCTAAATATGTGCATGACCTAAAAGGAAGCATATATCTTCTTTTCTGAAAAATAGAATTGACCAATACATATTAGGGTTGCTGTGAGTGGGATTGGAAAGAATCTTGGTAAACTTACATCTTCAAGTAAATGTATAGAATATTCATTGATTCAAAATCCTTCATTAAAGTACTTCTTTGCTTCATCTACGAAAGAAACCATGTCCCTGGATTGAGGCAAACTCTCAAAGGACAGAGTGTAGGAATGCGAGAACAGCTGAACCTTCCCAGTTGGACTGACAGATGTGCCAGCTCTGTAGAGACAGCTCACAGCTCAGACTGAGACCTGCCACCAGGCCAATATGGAAGCTGCCATGGTCTGCAAGACCGGAAAGACCTGTGACACTGGACACAGAGGTGTGAGATGTGGAAGGGAAGATGCCTGCTGCCTGAAATCTTGGCTCCTTGCCTGAGAACAAGTCCCACTGCCCACAGCTGGGACAGGACTCCTTCCCTCAGCCACATCTCCAGGAAGACCTGAGAGGACTCAGAACTTTGCCCTGTGGAAATTTGTAGAATCCAAAGCCTTTTAAAAAACACACTGCAGTTTCAGAGAGAAGATATGTTTTGGTTAAAGTGCTTTGCCTGAAGGTTTCCAACTAACTCCAATTACAACAAGAACTTTCAAAACTCAACAGCCCTCAGTTTCTTGAGTTGTTTTGCTCATCTTCTTCATAGCCTCTCCTTCCAACTTCAGCTGGGCCACAGCATCACTAACACTCTTCCTCTGCTGAACCCTCTAATTTGAAATCTTCTCTGCAGTTTCCTACTTTCCCTGTGACTGGCATGAAACCAAATTTAAGCTCTGTGCCCACATTATTCAGGTTGTTGCTGACTAAAAGTCTCCCTGTACCATCTGACCTACTGACTTTGGCTTTCAACTACCTACTCACCATCTCACCCAGGGCTTTACACTCACAGCTAAGAGGGCAATTCAGCTTCTTGGTGGTGTGAAATGGTTTCTATTTCATTTTGCATCACCTGCAGCCTGAGAGGGGAACTTGGGTCCCACTCCCAGCTCTGTGAGCAGAGCATCAGGCATGGAGCAGGCTCTGGACAGGAAGGGTGTGGAGGGTCTCCAGGTAGGGCAAGCGTGGGGGTGCTGATCCTGTCTGTCAGTGTGCTCAAGGCACACAGTGTGGGCGTGCACTTCCCGGTAAGGCATCCTGCATTACTGAGGCTGCCATACCCAAACCTCCGTCTCTGTTCATGGCCTCAGTTTTCAGCTGAGCCTTTTGGAATGTTGCCATTTCCCTGCCTCAAGTGTGAGTCATGGCAATATTGAGGTGACCACAAAATGCCTGGCTTCCCAGATCAGGGCACTTGTCCACACATGTCTGGGCTCAGACTCTCACTCAGGGTGTCTGTGCTCTTCTTAAGAAAGATGAGCAAATTCAAGGTTGAGTTGAAGGGCAGAATTGCTTAAGCTGTCATTTCAGATAAGTTCCAGCTAATTCCCACCTTAAGTACATAAGGCAACAGTCTTATAAATCAGTCTTCATGCTTTTTGAGAGTTTGTATGTACAATTTGCATTAGGAAATCTGATTCATTTATCTGCCAAAATGTATCTGGCAAATATAAGGTTAATGTAAAGATATACAGATATTCCTCTGAATGCTTTCCAGAAGTGGTTAAGGAATTTACACTATTTTTTTCAGAGGCATTACCTTATACTTGCTGAGTTATGTCAGACATGTATATAATAGCAAGGACATTCTAACAAACAATAACTCCTACTGAGCAAAATAATATTTGCTCCTAAGATAAACCAGGTAGGGTATGTTCTGATCATCTGGTGATAAGACCTTGTAAGTGTGTATAATAACTGCCAAAGGCACAACTTCCAAAAGGCAGTGGTGTGTTCTCAATGGGTAATATATTTCTAATCTTCTGTGATTTTGCCAGGTTTTTTCTTATATACTATGCTATTATATTGAATTTAATGATAAATACTATTTGAGGACAGTAACACTTAAGTCAATCATAGCGATCAGTGGTCACAGCACATTAGCACCATTACAGACGATAGGGCAGTACAGCAGAAATTATATACATATTTTATTTTAGACAGTCATTAGATTACTCATTAGGTTACACCCACCTCACACCTTCTTTCTCCCTCCCTGCCCCAAAAAAAGAAGACAGAAGTAAAAACCTAGAGTGACAAAACTAACCACTAGATTGTTAATTCTAACATTAAACTACTATTATGAAACCTGTGCAACCACGTTTTCTCAGGAAACAATTATAGGCCATAGGACCACCAGTTAAATGTATTAAATGGCACTATAAATATCTTTTCAAACAAGAGAACATCTGATAAGTAAGCAGTAGAGAAGTAAAAGGATCTTTTATGGATATTAGAGATTGTTTTATAGATGCTCTACTTTTCCACGTAATGCTGTTTCTCACAGATCTTTCTCTAACTGCATTTTAGAGCAATTTACTAAGGTTTTATCTCTGTTCACCTTTGTGTTGCAGACTTCCCATGCCACCACCTCTCAACACCTGCTTAACAGTATGGTGACAGAGTGCAGGTACCTTCAGACTCTTGCTGAAATTCTAAATGCAAGGGAGGGGTGAATTTAGAAACTGCAAATGGACACATTAAAAAAAAAAAAAAAAAAAAAAGCCAACAAAAAAATCTGTGCAAGGTGTTGTTGCAAAAATTTCTTCAGAAACCTCTTTTCCTTGCCTTGTTCATGGCATTTGTTCAACTGATAGCTCATTTCCAGTAACAGAAGCTGCAGAGTTTGTCATACATGATTGGGTCACGTGCAGATCTTCCCCAGCCTAATTCCCTAATTCCCTGAGCTTATTCTTTTCTTTCTCCTAGCCTAGATAACTTTTTTTAATTGACCCTTTTTTTAATTTTTTATTTTTTTTTTTTAGTTTTAGTTTTAGTTCAGAAAGTTCTTCATGCTTTCATTCATCTTCATTCAGGCTTCATTCACCTGAAAGTCCTAAAATAATCAGCTCCCTAATACCAAGACTGGATTATTTTTCCTAAAGATGCAAAGCTGAGAAGTAGCCAGATACTTTAATTTCTGGAGATTTAATTACCAATTTTAATTCCAGATGTATCTGAATTCTGATGTCTTCAATGGGAAGGTTTCTGACATAACTTGTACCTACACTTTGAAGCTGACAGCATTACCTGTCTCACCTAAAGTATCATCAGCTCTTTAAGTGCATCTTCTTGTCTTGGTGGCCAATGCCACTGACTTTGGGGATGTACTTCTTAGACACAGGAAGTTCTAGACACCTTTTCTGAAGCTGGGCCCAAGCTTCTGCAGCTGCTGGTCCTGTGCAGTGGCATAGCATGGCACTTCTTTTCAAATAGAATTTCTGGGTTGTCTGCTCTCTTCATTCTCTTCTGACAGTACAAAGTTGATATTCATAGTTTGGGGAAGTAGCTAGAGGGTAATTTTAAGGGGCAAATGTATGGTAATGTTAACTGATCAATAATCAGTGCCTTACTGCATTAAAGAAGAAGCAAGTTCACTGTAACCCTAGGTTCTATTCAGTCAGGTCTATCAACAGAATTCTCCAGTTTCATACTGCTGAACTTCCTGAGCTTCATGCTTCATGGAAAAAAGGAATGAATCTAACCTCTGGGTATTATCTGTAATGCTCCAGTACTTGTAATTGAGCCAAAGTCTTGGACAATGTTATCTGTCTAACATAGTCTTGTATTTCCTAAAAGTTTTGCTGTGGGGCTCACCATTTGTTACAGAGATTTTCAGGAGGTCCATGGACCAGACTTCATTTGTCAATAGCTACTGCAATTCTTTGAACCTCTGTTGTTAAGAATTGTGATATTGTCTTTTGAGTACCTCTTAACACCAGGTTTTTAATTGTTCAGCAACATTATTAATTACTTTCATAAGATCTGAGTCACCAGTGTTGTACATCTGGTGCTGTCATTCACCTTCCAAAATAGTGATAGATTATGAAATTTCACTGTTCTGATTGGTAACAAGCCAAGAGATTCATTATATTATTCATCCTGTTAAGATGCAACTCTCTCTCTAAAAAAAAGCAAGATTACTTCAGTTGGCATAACATTCACTTGCCCTAAAATTCCTCTGATGTCTTCTGCTGGTCCATATATTTCAGACTGAAAATAGCACTTTGGCAATTTGGTGCAGGGAAGTTTAAACTTTAAACTAAGGAGGCAAGTCCTCCACTGAAGTACAGTGAATGGTAAAAATCTTCTATACCTAAGTCGATCACAGGCTTTTCAGAGTATTTGTGAACATCTCCTACCTTTTCCAATTAAAACAATGCTATGCCTACACTGCAGTCACTAATCTCACTTCTTGAAGAGCAGATTAGAAAGCAGCTTGCTGCCTCACCTGCGCATTCCCCAACAGCAACCCAAGCCACCTGATAGGGCTGACAGGTGGCACAGCCCTGGCTGACAAACTACTCTAATGAACTAAGCAGCATTGTTGGAGACCAACCAGAGTAGAGGCATGAAAACTTCATTTTTCCACAGAGTACTTTTACCTTTTTATTTCAGTGCTGGCCTTAATGGTTCATTTAAATTGTGCTGAGTAATTGTGATGTTCCATTAAACCAGGTCCAGATGTTCCCTTGCTCGAGTCCTGTGATCCACCCCCCTCACATATCACAACCTCTTCATTCTGAGCCAGCTTCACGTCTTATCCTCACGCTCAGCAGTTGCTGCCAGCACTATCATTCCCTCATGCCAGCTTTGAGCCTCCTTAGTGGGTCTAGGTGACATTGTAGCAGCTGTCACCCCTTAATAAAGGAGAGAGATTATATATATTCTCCTATCCTAGAAGAAAGGATGGCCAAATGTATATGCAAATTGTAGGGAAGTGCATTTCGTCCTTTCATAAATAACAAATGATTGCAATGCCTCGAGAAACTGAATTCAGTTAAGAAACATTTACATCACCATTTTTTGCTCTGATCCTCCTGTGTTACAGTTCTCCTTGGAAGTCTGCCTCCCTAGCAGAGACCTGGTATAGGCATTTTATAAAAGCATGTTGCAGAGACATCCACTTCTAACTTGATATTTGGGCTATTATAAAGCAGTTTTCACAGAAGCATGTTAATTCAAAGGAAAAATCAGAACAGCTTTTGCTCTCGTCTTTTAAAAACAAAGAGTTTTTAATGATGAAAAGCAGGCATGTATGCCTAGGGGAAACCATCACTTCCACTGTGTGCAGTCAGTGGAATATATGAAACCAATAGCAACTATGAGAAACATGGGTAAGAGGGCCACTGTTGCCTAGGTTTGCATGAAACATAACAGCTGGTTTTGTGTTTCACTGCTACCTGATTGCTCAGTGGTCTGTTTTCTACTAGACAAAGACTGGATAATCCACTGTTTCTCTAGTGTCCTATGCAATCATCTCTGGAATTTAAAATTATTATGTTGCTTATGGTAATTGCCTGTCCCTAGGTTAATGACTACAGTTATAAATGGACGAAAAGCCTTTCATGTACTCACACAATCTGCCAGACACAGGGCAGTATGAAGCAGGGTTCAAAGTCCAATTGATTTTAGTTCCACACACTGGTAATTTTCACAGCAGCTGTCCTCTGAGATCTTGCTGAGCTTCCCTATATGTTCATGAGAGTATGAGAGTGACATGATTCCACCAAATACAATAGCTGAAAGTGTCTTACCACCCATACAGCAGTCCTTGTCTAAGAAGGGCACATTCTCTGAAGAACATCATAACCATCCTGACTATTGCTTTTCCCACCACACTGGCAGCCCTCAGAGCTAGCAGGAAATTATGAAAGAGTTAGTTTTGATGAGAGAGCACTCCAAATAATGAGAGAAATATTTGATCTACATAATTTCAAGTGAGAAGAGACATATCAAAAAATAGATGGCTTACCAAAATGTGAATCAGATGTTGACTTTGAGAACTTCCCAGACTCTGGAGGCAAAATTGAATTTTGGTTTCCGACTGTTACCAGTGCTCAGAAGACTGCAGATAATCTTCCTAAAACCACATCTACAGCACAGTCTTCTGCCATAGCATTAAACCATACACAGATGAGTCTTGGCTGCTGCTGGCTTTGTCTAAATAACAATGGAGGCTCCTCTATTTTGCTTACACCCAGGCCTGTCACCACACCTATGAATGAATGGCAGCATGTTTGGACCCATTATAATATATGTTATAGCAGAATGCACTCTAGGTATAATTTATCATGAACATGGAAGTAAATAATATAGCTCAGATGAAAGTTTTTAGGGCCAATCTGTAGAGGACATGAGTGATGAATGAGCGCTTCCCAGGATGGGACCAGCTGTGTCCTAGCTCAATGCTAAAAGGAGACATGTTAATGACCCCTCTCCCTTACACCTCGGAGTTCCTCTGCATGGCAGAAGGGAGCCAGAGGATACTCAGCGCTTCTTTAGTTGTCAAAATACACCTGTAGTTCAAATATAATTGTGAAATGCACAAGTCTTCTCTTGGGTGCTGCCATCTCTCTACAGCTTCCCATAAAGTTATCTCACATCAGAAAAACTCTGCAGCTCTCAATATGCATTAGGGTGATCATTTGCATTAGGGGTGATCAATCTCTAGCCTTTGAGGGGGCATGAACCACCAACACTATGGCAGAGACCCTTAGAAAAGGAGCATATGCCTCATGAGAGGAGAAGACAGTAAGTCTAGATGCGGGTTTTCTTATGGCTCTACTACATCATTGTATGGTGAATGCCAGCTATGACAAGTTGTGGGATTTTCATACTGATGTAAGCAGCAAATCTGTGATAGTGCGAACAACAGAAAGTCTTTAAAACTATGTCATAGAACAGCTCTCTTAGTGAGCTTGTAAGACAAAGGTGGACAATAAAGTGTAACGCTGCAGCATTTCTCTACCACTTCCACTTCCTGAGCACACATTGTCAGGAGAAATCCACTCAATGGGCAGCTTCTGATTCTCATTTTGAAGTTATTATTGCAAGTGCAATCCCCAGCAATGAGGTAACAAAGATATTTTAGTTTCTCTGTGGGAGGCCTCTACATATCAGGCTTGTAATTGCAGGGATCTTCCAGAACATTACGCCTTCCTTGCCTGACAAGTGTATCACATCAGAGGCGTGCTGGAGTGGTGGAGACAGCAAAATGATGCACACACAGCAATGTCACCCACAGCAATGTCATCCACAGCATCACTCTGCTCCGGTGACATAGATTGGAATGCTTGCAACCAAACTGAGAGGAGCTGAATTTTATCAAAAGGCACAGCGTCAGAGTAGGAGCCTTACAAAAGGAATCCTATGAGAGCTATGTATATGCATGTATTTATACATATGCATATGTATATGTGCATGTGGATATGCATTTCTGCAGGTGTTGCCGTATGGGATGCTGTGCCTCTGGCTGGCAGCTGGCAGGCAGTGGTTGTTAGAGCCTGGCTCCCCCTCCCAGGAGTGAAAAAGCTGCCAGCTGCCAGTGCAGGGCTGATTTTCACACAAGATTGTCCTTGAAAGAGATAAGGAAGCATAAGGATAGTTCCTTATCATAAGGAGGTCACTGAACTGTGTTATGATTGAGCAGGTATTATAGAAATGTTTTTCCTTTACTTAAAATTCCAGTCCCACAGGAACAATTGAAATTTCATAGATTCATTTTTTATGTTTATGTGATGTTTGGCTGTAAGAGGACTGAAAAGAAAAAACTTAGTTCTGTTTCAAACCCACAAGCTTTCTACAGTTTCCTATGATAAAATATTCTTACTAAGGCACATTGTTTCAAGGAAACTTGTTTTTCTGGAAGCATCTGGGAGTTTAGAAATAAATAAAAATAAGACGAAAAAAATCAAAATGGCCATTAGGTTCACCAATCAAGCTAAGTGAGAAAAGAAGCTTTTGAAATCCTTCTAACCACAATTACAGAAAAAAAGGCAGTCCTCAGAGACATGACTGACAGTTTTGTCTTTTAATCCCAAAAGCTGATTTTGCAAATTTTAAATTTTTATGCAATTAACTATGGTTAAAGAAGGTTTTGAGGGTAACCTGATTAAACTATCAGTAAGATATGTATGCCTCTAACATCCAGTTTAGGATAATTAAACTAAACCATTTGTTTATTGATTGAAGTACAAAGGTGTCTGTTTTGACTATTAACAGTATTTAGCTTCCTGTCATTATTTTTTCCTTGAGAAATAAGCAAAGCCATTTGCAATTACGATTGAGTGAAGCCTTGCCATGCCTTTCCAGTCATTAGTCCCACTTCCCTGCTGAAGACACCATGTTGTGCTCTGTACACCAGCCCAGCGGGGTAACAGGACCTTGCAACAGCAGCAGAGAGACTCATTGTCAGGCCAGCAACAGGACCAGGGTAACCAGAGTCCTTGGCATGCATGTTATGTGCAGAGGTTTAATTTGAGTCTTCCCATCTAACACAAGCAGAAAAAAATGAAAAATGCCACAAGGCTTCAGACTACACCTTATATGAATATTCCCGTCTCTCAAATGGCAGTACCCTCCTTTCTCTGGGTCACCCAAAGTGGTCTGACTTCTCCTCCCTTCAACCACTGGAAACAAACAGCAAAGCTCAGCTGTGGTCCTCTGGTGGTAGCAAGGGCACACCAGGCACAGAGTCAGTCCATCACTGAGCACGGTCTGGCCTCCTTGTGTCTTGTGAGGAGGATCTGCAGGATCTTCACTGCAATTTAAGCAACGTGGCCTGCAACCAGCACATTCTTCTTACCAGCAGGAGCACAGAGCTGGTTTCCACAGTCATCCAGTTCAGGCCCTGGCATAACAGTTATTATGAAATGCAACTTGAAAGCAATAACATTTAATAGAGGAAAGTGTGAAAGTATGTAAAAGGGCTGGCAGTGAAATTCTGAGGTAAAGTTCTAATGTTTCTAGCTCCAGGTACAAGTACAGGGAGTTGAGACAGTCATTTAACATTATTTTGTCTGCCATCCCTAGATTTCTAAGCATAATTCTGCATTTCTCAAGGCCTTTCTAAAAGGAAGAAAGAAGATCAGTTTTATGGGACTACAAATTTTACCTGGAAAAGAAGGGCCATTTTATACTGTGAGAGACTAGAGGTGTGTAACTGCACATATTCATTTAGAGCAGGGAATATGGCAAAGCAAAACAAGGAAAACTAAAGCACAGACATGGTTATCAGTATGAAATTTTCTCATTTACTTCCGACTGTGTAATTTATTCATGTCATAGCATAAGGGAACATCGAGAGAAACAAGGAAAAAAGTGCTTTGTCAGAGTTCAATCAGTGTTGTCGAAAAAGAAAAAAAACACCTTTATCCTCTAGGCAGACCTTAATTGTGAACACAGTCCAACATTCTTACAAGGATGCTCATTGCAACTTCTCAAAAATAATTAGTGTGGATGAGATTCACAGCTATCAGTTTTAGAAAGGCCAGAGGAGCTGAGATGTCAGTGTGACTCCCAGCTTCCTGCCGCACAGCATTGGAACAGCAGCAGACCAAACCAGCCTGTTCACCTTATTATGCTGCTGATGGGAAGTCGTGTCCTCCACATCCCCCTCCTGCTCTCACAATGAGAGGGCAACAGGTATGCAGTGAGGACAGTCTCTCTTTGTTGAATATTTTATGGGACTGGAGGGATCCAGTCACTTTATTTCCTTCCTCTGACTCCAGTGCAATGAAAAGGAACTTCAGGGCAGCAGAGAGTAATGCCCGAAGAATTTGATTCCTCAATTTTTTATGCCTTTTAAAAGTTTTTAAAACCCTACTGCATAAGGATAATGGCATTTTCTACCAAAAGTGCATTGCTGCTGACAATGGCAAAGCATTGAGTATTCAACCCCTGCTTTTATCCGATTCCCCTCTGTAATCTCCCAGATAAGAGCAAGCAAAGCGCTTTACTTGTAGACCTTTTATATCCCTCCTGGGAAATTAAAAGTTGCAAAAATCCACCGTGGGATACTGGGAAGCTTAAGGGAGAAATAATGAACGCTTGTTAGTGAGAAAGGAAGAAAACTCTGAGGAACCTGAGGACAGAACTGTAAGGAAAGTCAGCAATGACTGAATGGCTCTGGAGAGGAGGATATTAGCCAACAATAGTGGATGGATCATTATGTATCTGGCCTTAAGGGACTCCACCCAGAGGAGATAGCGGGGAAAGTTTCTTCAAGACAGGAGGGAGACATAAAGTTTCTCATTCCTTTCTTTCAGATTCATGAGAAAAAAGGAGCATCACACCCTAAGGATGGCTAAGGACAGAAGTAACCCATCTGGCCTGCAAAACTGGAGGAAGGTCAGGCTTTTCAACTGAACTTCATTTCAAGTAAAGTATTTACTTTGAAGAGCCACACAAATTTGGCATCCCTTCATTTTTATTGTTGCAAGTTTTTTGCAGCGGAAATAAAGAACAATGACAGAGAGGATATACTCAGTTTTGAAGGAATTTTTTATTATTTATAGCTGAGGAATGAACACCAACATGTTTTACATTTCCCACTTGCAGATGTCATTTGATGTCTGGTGTTAAGTGTGCAGGTTGCCCACTGGAGCCTATCTGTGTCCCTGGGCTGCTGGGCAGTATTTCCTAAGAGTTTAAGGCACTCACATGGACTGGGGCAGCAAGTGCTCCCAGCTGAGGTGGCCTCCATGGCCCCACTCTACAGTGCCCAGCACTGTATGAGACTGATGGAGTAGAAAAAAGCAGAAGGAATGTGTGTGAGGGAGACTCTGAGTATGGGAAAAAGACATTGGGAGATGAGGGGCAAAGTGAAGAGCTGAATATCAGCTGAGAAACATCACCTCATGTGGTACCATATTCCTTATTTTTACCATTAGTGGTTGGTTGTTCTTAGCACTCTAAAACACACACACACACAGATCCATTTCAGGTGGATGTCAAACCACGATATTTAACAATATCCTGAAGTACAGGGTTCAGGCAGGGTCCTGTGTGCTAAAACAAGCCAAAATAAGAAGTCACTCCTAATGTATCAGTCTATAATGAAATGAAGCTGAAAATTCAGAGTGTTTTATTGAATAGCATGCAGCCATTAGTGAAATATAAGTCTATTTTTCTAAAACCTTTGATGCCTTAGGGAGGCTGAACTGAAACAGAGACTGGACAGAGCTAGAGAATAAAGTAGGTATTTATTGAAAGGCCTTTAGGATACACCTTGAGCAGGACAGGAGCCTGACCAGGGCTACACCCAAGGTAGACTTAGAATGGTCACAAAATGGCTAACCAGTCACAAGGTCTTACACTTTCATAAGTTTTGGTCCATTTGCATATTGGGGTTCAATTGTCCAATTACAGCTTCAGGTTGTGAGGTCCCATCCTTCTTGTCCCCCAGTTCAGTCCATCATTGTTTATGCTTTTGGGTCTGAAAGTTGTCCTTGGTCTTCAGCAGGAAAAGGATTTGTTTTGTCTACCTACTCTGTGAAGAGAGCTTGCTGGCACTAAATATGAGACTCAGAACTACACGTCTAGGCAGCACAGAATCTGAAAAACATGAAAGGTAAAACTTAAGGCATCACACCTTAGATGACAACTTTCTAACCTGAATACAGACGGCTATTGACCATACTATAGCACTTCAGGTATAATGAGTACTGAATGGAGAGAGTAACCATTTCTTTGGTACAACATATGGATGAACAGGTCATCTTCCCCTTTACTACTTGCCCTGGCTTCATAAGCAGGAATCATGACTGAATCAAAGGAAATCAGAGAATGTCCCAGTCAATAGTGTTCACACTTCTATTTTCAAATAGCTAATTTGAGGGAAATCAAGAACAACGTGATTGATGATCATGAAATACTTCCAGTTAATTTGCAACCAAGTAGGAACAATATTATAGAATTTTAATTGGAGAGAAATGGATGAGTAGATGGGGCAATTCATACGAAGGAGTGCCAAAAGTGATGGATGAGGTGCTAGCTGTTGAGAAATTTTCAGGCTTCTGAAAATTTCAGATGCACATCAGTGTTTTTGTTTTTTTACTAAAGCAAAAGTTGAGGTAATTCATGTAACTATAGCTGACATCAGTTCCAGGCAGAATTATGGCAAGCTAGGCAAGGAGTTTGTGACTAACAAGATTGGAGTGTAATGGAAAAACAAGCCTGATCCCACATTCCAGTAAGAATTCACTTCTGTTTGATAAAGTTACTAGCACTGGTGTAGAAAATTCTAGCAAAATCAAGAGAAGTAGCGGTACAAACTTGTGATGAAGAAAATGCACCTGTACCCCGCCAGCCCCACAGGCAACAGCAGGGATGTCAGAGAAGAAATGACACAGATGTGGTTTTCCATGCCCTGTGGAACTGGGGTGCAAATTTAGTTTGAAGACAAAGGACAAAGAATGGGATCCTGCCACCCTTTATGGTATGGATGTGATGTTTCCTATGGTTATAAAATTAAGAGTACCATGGAGTATGGAAATAGCCTTTGATGCCAAAGTTCAGATTGACACAAGAAGATCTGGCAACAACATAAGAGAGGAAAAAAGAGGAGGGACGTATGCCAAAAATTACATATTAACGGTTATTTATAGGATTTGTTTGCTTGATAAGAAATTAACTGTGGTTGATAAGTTACTATGTGGAAGATACACACATTGTCAGATTCTATCAGGTTCATAAATCCTCCCCTTTTGAGACTAATAACTCTACCTAATAAGCAAAAGTCTTAGAGGCATGTGCACAGTTGGGAAATGAGCTTTTCAATACACAAGTGGTCCAAATCCCAGAGGGAAACAGCTCCATATGGGACTAAGACAAGGATGCAGGAGGACATACAGGACCTTATGATGCTCTCTGGAGATGAGCATATGAGAAGTCCAAGCCAGAAAATCTCTTTCAGATTCAGCTGCCAGCTGAATCTGAAAGAGACTTTCCACAGATAAGACTTGAAGTATTCCCACTTTAGAAGGGCAGAGATGGCTGACCTGACTGCCGGCTCAGAGGGAACCTATAACACTTATGAAGCTGAGTTCATCTCTAGATTCAGGCACACTGGTCATGAAGCAGTAACAGAGACTTAATGCATATCTCAGTGAATAATTTACTCTGATGTTGAAATTTATTATTTTAAAAAAACCTAGTGCTATTTCACCTTTACAGACAACAATACAAGGACATGATTTTCCCAGGCACTGATTTGTGAAATATATAAGACAGATAGCTATGTAATACATATAGCCAGTGATTATGGGCCAAAAAACTAACCTTCAGATTCCATTTGCAGTACAAATCTGCCACAGTAATCAATAAAGGCTTGTTAAATACTAGTGAAGAGAAAACAAGTGGGAAAGTAGCATACCAGAGAGATACCACTTAGATTTCAATTAGCTGTCAAAACCTTTCTCTTTTTAACCCATGGCCTCCAGCAACTGAGCATTGTTTGGCATTGTCATTTGTCTCCTTTATTTACACACTCACTCTTTGAATGCCTGCAGCAGTCTGATGGGAAACATTAGTGGAAAAAGATATTTCTGAAAATACTTTGTTGTGTTTGGAAAAACCCAATTCAATAGAGCTAAGAAGAAAATGTGATTCAAGAGGGCCACATACATGCTTGAATTTTATTTTTAATCATAAAAAACAGAAGGAGAACTAAAAAAAGGTTTAGAGTGTTGCTTTTTTCTTTTTCCCTTTCTCCTTTTTTTTTTTTTTTTTTTTTTTTTTTTCCTAACAGAATTTTAGTGGAGAAGTGGGAAAACTGACTGAAACTGGTTAAAAACAGTGTATCTGACCAGTATTGTCTTCTTGTTACATCGGGTTCTCTCTTCTGAGTATTCTAGCTTTAGCACATGCCTGGACTACAGAGCACAGCATAGCAGTGAATGCCTACAGCTTTGAGCAAGCTTCCTCAGGCAGCCCAGCAAGCAGACTGTGCTGCGCTCCATGCTCCCACTCTGGAGAGGTCAGGCTCACCAGCAGTGGGTCACAATACCAGCAGCAAGATGCTTGCTCACAGACTGAAGCTGTCCACAGTGATGCCACAAGTCTGGCAGTCCCCAGGACATGGGTGCTGTCCGCACATGACACTAACAAAGTAGATCTGCTGTTTTACAGTCCTCTCAAAATTCAAGATCTTTTGAAGAATTCTACTAGCCTTATAAAATGCCTCTCTTCTAAGAAAGATAATCTGTTTTCGAGGAGAGAACAATATTTCAAGAGGGAATATTCTCCATTCAGTGGGTCTCTGTGGTAAGACTAACATCATGAGGAGATGAAGCCCCTGAGGATGGTGCAGCCACATACCATTGCTCATTAACTACCAACAGCAATGCAAACCAAAGCCTTACTGGCAGTTTTTTTTAATCTTGATAATTTGACATTTAACAGCTAGGAAACGCACCCTCAAGAAGGATTGGCAAATCAGGGTGGTCACCAGGGAGCAGGATACAAAAAAGTAAAACAAGTCATGACTCATAAGCTGCTGTAGTGCCACTGAATGTGGCTGAGCTCTACTGGTCCATGAAAACTCGGGCTCTGTCTGGCAGGACCAGATCCTGTTAGGTCTCTACAACAAATAAGTGGGCCACACTGCCCACATTCTAATTCCTCATGCTGTCCCACAGATTTTCCCAGTCTATCCACCCCTGTACAGTCCCTTGACAGTGCAGTTTTGCAGCACAAATATTCACATGAAATACTGCTCACTCCTGAGAAAGGATCACACTGTCATTTTCACCCAAGGCAGGTGCCAGGCAATGCTCAGTGTAAGTGGTGAAGTAAGATGTGCTTCAAGAAAAGAAATCATGAGGAGTAAATTAAACACACTGAAAGTTTCTTTGAAGAGTCATCTGCCAGCCCTTGTGCTTATCCGATGCTGACTACACAATGAAAAGCTCATTTGATTAGGAAAAAAGGCTGACAAATCCATGTGACTAAGAAAAACACGTCCTGAGGAGGCTGTCCCCACTACAGTACAAGAAAGCACATTGTGAAACCACCGTGATGTGGGTGGGAGAAGCAAATTCCATAATTGCAGATGGTATGCGGCAGCATATTGATCACTCCCTGACAGGACTGTCTCAGCTCCACACAGCCAGTTTGCTTGAAGGAGACAGAAAACAGAGAACCAAATACTCCTACAACACAGGAACTATTTTAAACAGTCAGTTCATCATCTGCATGAAATTGTCCACCATGGTTTGAGTTGTTTAGTTTCTTCAAAAAGTCTTCATACTCCTGGGCTTTGGGATTTGAGGCTACAGAAACTGTGAAAAGGTCTTTCCAAATCAGCTGTTAAACTGTAATATATTTACTTTAGCTCATTATATAAAATACAGATTCTTTTTTTATAATAATGTAGATTCTTTTGTTTTTCTAAAGCCTTAAGTTCTATGCAAACTTTTAACTATGTAGCACTAAACTTTAGAAGACTTGACCTTGTTCTTCATAACAAAAACATGTGGTAGGGAACTTCTAAGATGAAAGGCCTGCATTTCAAGACATGCATGATATTCAGCTGTAAAAACAGTCTTTACACTCCTCTTGAGAGCTATTGAGCAGGTTTAGCAGTATAGTGCCTCAAAAGGAATTGGCCCAGAGAGCCAACAGCCCTGTTTTAGCTCATACTGAGGGAGAAGTCTGAAGGGAATGCTGCTAAAAGCCATCACACACTAGTAAGTGGAAATGGGAACAAATTCAAGTACAGACATAAAGATTTTGCTCCTCATGACTGAGGGACATGTGGACTTTTTGCACACATATCAGGTTTTTTTTACTCAAAATTTCCCAAGTCATGAACCTACAACTCACAGCCTGAGTTCAAACACTTAAGAGACGGCAGCATCCCTGGAGTACAAAAAAGCAAATTACATCTGGAAGTTATTGCCATGCCTTCTGGAAGACCTGTGGTAAATCCTGGACCTGCCTCTGATCCATCCAGACTGCCTAAACAAGCAGACTCAGGTCTGCAACATATCTTCAGTATAACTGGTGCTCCAGGTCTCCAGAGAGTGGGACAGATTCCAAGTTGTGCAGAGGTGGTGAACAGATCCAGTCCCTGGTCACACACACAGAAGTTATCAAAAACATGCTCTGCTTCTCTGTGGGGGTGCTGGAATAGTATCATAAGTTTCTTAGTTGTAGGTTTGATGTGATTTGGGCTTTAACCCTAGCCAGGTAAAGTTTCTGCCTTGGAATGTGCTTATCAGAGGTTGGTAAGAGTTGCCAAGACAACTCTAATCCTCTGCCCTGGGTTTCGATCGTCCTATTGTGTTTTCCCCCATCCCATTGTACTTCTCCCCCACATGTCCACCATCCCCCAGGCCCCAGACCTTCAGGAGAGGTGTCTGACAGGGATTGGTGAGTCTCCCAGGGCCACATCCCAAATCCACCTGATTTGTTAATGTTGTGTATTGCATTTTGACCTTACCCACCTGGCTTTGTGTGATTGGTCTTGTAACCTGTATCCACCCCTGAGATTTTGGGGGAACAAAAACCCCCTGTAACCGAGGCCCGGGGTCACTCCCCAGAGGCACAGGCCTGGAACCAGGGGCTGCCCCCTGAGTTACCCGAATAAAACCTTTTCTCCCTGAGCCTGGAGTGTCCCCTCTTTCTAACCACGGCCGAGACAGTTAAGGCAAAAGGACTGCGGAACCAAAAACCCACGCGAAGGTACTGTTGGGTGTATCACAGCTAGCAGGGCGGCCCAGCTGACGCTGAGCTGACCTGAGAGACAGATACGCGAAGCAACACTTCTCCTGCCATGTCTCATCTTACTTGCCTGCTTGGTGGTCTTCAGAATTCCCTGAGGTAAAATAACAGCATTTCCTATCACTCTTCACATACCTTTGCAGATAGTCATGGTGAAATTTTCTTGTAAATTAACATTGCAAATAGGCCTTTTTAGAGTGAAACACATGCCATGGACAGTGACAGAGAACTTCAGGATGAAGAAGTGTCTCCAGCTCAAACCAGATCTTGTCAATGCAGATGTAGATTCAGGCTCTATCAGCCTTTCCCTCAAGCTCTATACAAAGCAAGCATAAATACTATTCTGCTTCAAGCTGGATCAAGCTAACAACCAGCCAACAAACAAACATGCAAACTCAGCTATTTAATTTTTTATTAGACAATTTTGCAAAACAACTATTCCACAGCAACAGGGATGATGTTTCATATCAAAACATCAGCTATATACATGCACTCTGACACATTTTTGTGAAGATGAAATATTAGGTTTGTGGCAGTCTATTTCTGTTAGGCAATTGGACCAACTGTCAGAATTATCAGGTGCCATTGAACTTGGATGTCTCATAATCTGGGTGCCAAATTTAGGACATATTGACAAAGATTATCAGGTTTCAGGCACCAGGTAGTGGCGAGATGGTTTCTTGCCTGTGGAAGACCTGTGGAAAATACAAGCCCTCCACACCTTAGAAAGAATACTGACTTCTTCATATTTTAAATCAGGTGATGCAGCTAGGGACAAAAGATCAGATAATCTTTCAGGTATGCAAGCTTTTGAACGGAATGAAAAGAAACTCACTCTATTTGCCTGATGCTGCACACCTGCAGACTGAGTCACATCACAGTGCAGATGTATTCCTTTACATCATGGCTCAAGGAACTGAAAAAGTCATTTGCTTGTTTTACGTGACAGCTACTGATGTCCTATTGAGAAAGAGAACCACTCTCTTTTAAGCTTTTTTCTTTGCTTTAGTCAGTGGTTCGTGCTTTCTGTATTAGAGCAGCTCAGTGAAGAGTGGGAGGGCTGAAACACAAACTCCAAATGGTAGCATGTTTCCTCCAACAGCACTTTAAAAAAGTAGAAAGTGATAGTGATTTGAGCCAGATTATAAAATAGAAATACAAATGTGTTACACTGCTAAAACAGTGGGGAAATAAATGAAGGTAATCAAAAATTATGCCTGCTCAAAATGTAGTCATGTCCAGGTAAAAATGCATTCATATAGGGCAAGGCACATTTCTGCTTCTATCACAAGTATACAACTTCATGAGTATAGGACCTCACAAACAAATATTAGCCCTTACTGAAATAATTTTAAGTACATCTAATGATGTGTACTGAAAATTTCTATGGTCCAACTTAATGATTGGGTGCTAGATAACTTTTTTGTTATTATTCTAAATAAAGAAAAAAACCCTCCTAATCAATTCTGGTGCCTGCTAAATTGTTCCAGTACCAATTTAACACACTCCCAACTAGGCTGAGCCATTCAGTATAGCTTGATACAACATAGATCATCATATTATCCTGTGCACACCATTTTTTACCTCAAAAGCTTTTCATTCAGGCCATAAAAACCAGTTTTAGATGGAACAACACGGCCTTATGGGCTTGGAGAGGCTAGAAAACTGGCAGACAGTTGTTTCCTCCCCAGCAAGGCTGGACCCTGACTGCTCTGGCCAGGAAGAAACCCTGATCACAGGTGGAAGCACACAGAAGTGAAAGCATTTCTGTGCTGTCAAAGATCATAGTTATGGCTTTCACTGTGAGCTGTAAATTGTGCATTCTATCCATTCTCCCTTCATTTTTAACAAATAAAAATGCTTTCTTGCAAAAATCAATGACTCAGGGAAAGGTTTGTTTGCTCTCTGAGTGATTTGGGAAGGCAGAGGAGGATGCTGCTGGGGAGTTCTTGGCACAACTTTACAGTGCAGAGACAACAGCTTGCAATGGAAGTCGGGAAATATTTAGAAAATTTGAAAACAAATTGTGTGATATTGTTCTTGTCTCAAGTGATGTGTGGACGGTGTTCACCTCCCAGCAGGAGGGAAGGGGGTGAATGGATGAGGAGGGAGCCAGTGGAATTCGCACACTCCAGTCCCACTGGCCTGTGCTTTGTTTTGGTACAGGGGAGGATAGAGGGTGAGGAAAGGACACTGCTGCTTGTACATCTGAAAAATAAAAATGTTTGTTAACTGTTAGGAATATATTGTCTTGTGTTAATAGTTTATGGGTAAGAAGCAGCAGGGAGAAAAAAGGTGGAGATAATTTTTACCCCTGAACTAGGCAGCAGAGGAAAACACACATTTAGACAGTCAAAAAAATTTATCACAACAAATATGGCTAAAATTTTGTCCATTTTGCAAAACATAAGCTGTCATTGTTTTGACAGAAAGAAAGGAAGAGGGTGGGGTAGGAAAAAAAGGTAAAGAAGAGAGGAAGACAAAGCACATGGGAACAGACACATGTAGCATTTCCCAAACAGTTCAGAAAAATATGCACAGCCTAAGAAGAATTACAGCACTTCAGAAAGTTTGGGGTTCAATAAGGATCACCTGGCAATTTAACCAAAGCAGCCAGTCCATAGTGACCCCTAGTAAACCACCCTAGATTTTCACAGCATTACCAGAGACCATTTTCAACATGATTGTTTGCCTTCCAATTACAATCAGTGCTGCCTTGCTTATGCAAGGTTACCCCTATTACATCAGGTGTAAAGCAGATCAAGGTCTTAGAAAAACCTTAGAAAAGCTCAATTGGCTGTTTCTAAGCAGAAATCTTATGTTTCAAGATCGTTGCAGTTCAGGTTTCCTGCTCTGCTCAGGTCAGAATCCAATGGGTTGACAGTGGCTGTAGAAAAAAACCATATTTTCATCTTCCCTGCCTGCCCCTGACTCCAGCAGTCCCATATACCTGGCAGGAAGGCAACTGGAAGTGCCACATGTGGTTACAGAGCAAATTGTCTTTGAATAGTTCCTAGCATCACCACAGGCCATTGCTTAGGGGAACGACCATTTGGCAATATCTAGGCATCTAAAACTTAAAGTCAAGAGGGAGTCAGGTGTGTGCTTGTCAACACCCTGTGCCACACAGCACTTCTACATAAGCCTTCCTCTCTTCTAGACTGAGAAGGAGGAGGCACTTGCCTGCCTAGTGCACGTGCAAGTACTCATCACATCCTGCTCAACCGGAGGGGCCTGTGCCAGATTTCCATATTCCCTACCTCCACCAGTCCATTTCACTCCACTTACGTGATTTATGGGAATCATTAGGGGAGTGTTTGCACAAGCTAGTCTGAAAAAGAAGGTCAGCCAATGCTAATCTGCTGAGAAACTGGCAGCCCTATGAGCTCGTAGCACCAGAACCCATTTACTTTCCAAGGCAGCAACGTCAGATGCAAACAAGGTCAGGTCAATAACCTCCAGCTTCATGCCAGACTACATCATGGGCAGACTAGAATGGACAGTCTTGCTAAATGTGATAAAGTGTGTTATCATATCTACCCTGGCATCTAATTGCCATGTTAACCCCTTGAGTTCTGTATCTTCCATCCCTTATCTATTGTAATAATGTGTTATTAAATCTAGAAAGAGTCAGAATTAACATCCTTGGGGAGGTGGGAATGTTTCCATGGTAGAGTTACCAGTTCCAGTCATTAGTTTACTGCACACTAATTGTTTCACTGTGTCACTAACACTCCAATGTATGTGATGCACTGGCTGGTGTCTTTCAACTCATGATAAACCTACAGTCACATTAGATATTGCTGTTATTATGGCCGGCAAGAGCCATGCAAATATTAGGGTCAAAAATCTGAGCTCCTCTTAATAAAGGTGAGAGAAATTGTCTACTGCTGTGTTCACATCTTCTCATGAATTCTTACTGGAAGCAGTCAATCACCTATTAAATTGGGTTAGAACATCTGCAGAGATGGAGCTTATGCTTACAAAAAGGTTTTACATTTTTACCTCACAAAGTCATCACACCAGAGACCTGGTCACAGTCATACTCTCATACTTGAGTGCAAAGGAAAAGTGTCTCTTATCCAATCCAAAATTTCAGTCCTGAGCTGCAGAGTTTGGATTCTCAGCTCTGAAAACACAGGGTCAACAAAATTCAGGAACAAGTTTGTGAAATAATTTTGATTGATGACGGTAAGTTTGTTCACAGTCCATTGCCTCACTGAGCAGTAGGAAGTGTTTCTACAGTGAAGAGTCTGTCTCTGTAGCTGGAACTAGAAACCTAAGAGCAGGTTAATACAAAATCTAACACAAAGGGATCACCAAGGACTAAAAATCATGCTAGCACCTTCAACAACAAAAAGTTGCTGCAGGAAAAGGGAATCATATCCTTAAATATCCTTAAACTTGCTCTTGTCACATATCCCACAAAAACATTTTTCCAGACTAGCACTGGATAGCTTTCTTAGGAACTTGTTGGCAATCAGGACTCCCAGATGTTTGTTTGGGGTTTTGGTTACAAAGCTCAGCTCCAGTATTCTCTGAAGTGCTTCTGAATGGGAGCACACAAAGAATGTCAGTTGCCTTGAACTCTTCCTGTGCAAATTGGCACATGGACATGGTGGTACTCTCTGAGACGCATCTGAAAGCAAAAAGTGATGCAATCCTGCATCATAATGAGATATTAGATGGTTAGAGGAACATTAGGTTCTGTTAGTGGGTTACTAAACCCTTAAGGAACAAATAGTACATTTATCCTGTACTTCCTGGAAAGATCAGGGAAACAAAATGATACAATTTATTTCCTGTGCTCCCTTACAGGTCTTGCTTTCTAAAGACCCACATTTTTTGGCACAGTTGTCTTGGCAAAATTCAACATTTTCAAATACTTAGTACAGGTGCACAGTCACAACATTTTTAATCATACACATGTTTGGATACAGACCTCTCCTTTTTTCTCTTAAGAATGGATGGTAGGTGTTATCTTTGTTTATGGTTTAACATTTTAAAAATACTCAGCTGCAACATTTTCCAAGAAGGGCTCTCCCTCCGAATTAACACACAGCTTTGAACTAAGCACTAAGTATTATCACATATTTCATTTGTATATGCCTACTCAGTTCTTCCATGCTCATCATAGAATATCCATTGACTTAATTTCATTCAGCCCAACTGAGCAAATAATTTCACAGGTAGAAACCTGCCTACTTTACAGTGCAGGCTGAGAGGTACTTGTTGGCTGGACGATTTCAAGTATCCAGCTTGAGAATGTTTTCATCTGTCCAGGTTTTGAGCTGAGATAATCATATTTTATTGGCTGTACACCAGAGCAGTTCTCCCAATTGAAATATGATAGCTAGAACACTTATTTGCTGAAAAACAGTCCATATGGAATGATGAATCATCAGCTCTTGTCTGCCAGTACCTACCCATACAAAACGTATGTGTCAACTATCCTTTGGATTTACTGAAAGTGGATTTACCACACTTGTTTCTAAGGAATCAGCTAAATTAAAAGCCCATTCATTAAAGTACAGCTTTAATTCACTTCAGGCTCTTTCATGCCATGTCATGTTATGGATATTCCTATTTCACAATCCAAGCAAGCAAAACAGAACAATCCATCCTTTGATTTGCCAAAACATTCACATGAGTTGATGACAAATATCCATCATGGAAGAAATGAGCTTTCATATGATGCCTAAAAAAGAAATGTTCAAATGGAGAAACTTCAGTAAACAATTTAAGTTATTTTGAGCAAATATTTGTGCACACCAGGAAACAAAACACCCATTTTGTTTTTCAGCTATTCGTTATAAACAACAAAAAAAATGAAGAACTTATGCGAATTCAAAACCACCACCAGCTCCCTTCTTTCCCCTGATGTTTGTAAATTGTCTGCAGCAATGTCCCACATACACTGAGCAAAACTGCTGATTGCTGTCAAAAATGAGACTAATGGCACAACAGAGAAAATCTTAGACTGAAGAGGAGGTGATTGACCCTTCCATCATGCACTGTCTGTAAGAGGGCTGCTGCTGATTTGTGAAGAGGAAAAATAAAAGAGCAGGTTTTTCTGATTCTTGGGCCAAAGGGCTTGCAGCACAGCTTGTACATCTACCCTTTGCTTAGAATAAAAGGCCAGAGTGTGCCGAGCTTGTTACTCTCGGCTGCTCCTCGAGCCATGCAGCACATTCACTTTACCCTCAGTTGTGTGACTCAAAAAACCAATATAATAGTTATAGAATACTAGTAAAAGCCAAGGGAATTTTAGAGTCTTTTAAGTGTCTCCTCATTTATCTCTTTCCCCCTTTCTTAATTTCCAGATTGAAACATCTCTGGTGATAACAGCTTTTGGTCTTTACTTTTTAAACCCTTCACAGGAGGTTTTAAGCTTTCCTATCTAAGTGCACTAGATCCCTTAAGGGGTTCAGCCCTGAGGACATTGACTCTATATAAACAGCAGGCAAATGATTCATCTGTTAAGAGAGAATTGTGTTGCAAAATCATACACAGCAAAACTTTGATTTTTTATACACTCCACAGCTGAACTGCCACCATTTTCTTTAAAAATCTTTTTTTTCTTTCCTTTAATTTGATCCACAGTTTGCTTCTTTGCATTCATAGGCTGCTGGTAGAAAAGGAAACTGGAGAAGAATTACAATAAACAAATACAAGAACAGCAGAAGTGTTTTGGTATACTTTTTGGTCCTAATCTTGAAGAAGTTTTACCTTTAGAAGGTCAGCAAGGAAGTACCTACTGATCATACTGGACATCATTACTCAGGCAAAACAGCTAATCTTAAATTCATTTTTACTTAGACTCATAATAATTAATATGGAACCTTTGAAACAGACTTCTCTTGCCTTGACTCACTCTTTAAATTGGCTGAAAACTCAGCAAAGGTCTGCTCTCCAATGAAAGGATACAAAAGTCCGATAAGCCAGTCCAGAGCAAAACTACCCCCTTAAGTTTTCTCTTAGAGGACATGCCCACAATGCTCCCCACCACAATTGTTTCTGTTGAACTGCTCGCAAAAGATGATGCAGAGGATTCCTGTCTGACACCCTCTGGCAAACATCTGTCTCACAGCTTGACAGGTGATTCACCAATACAGTGAAAGTTACATTATGGAAAAGCCATCCCACAGTGTGGAAAAAGGGAATTTGTGGCATTAGTGGGAGGTAAAGAGCTCAAGCCTACTAGAACGGTGGTTTTGGTTTTTCAGCTCAGCTCACTAGGGATAAAAAGAGAAAATAGTTCAGCCACTTAGCTCATCAAGATTGTATTTAACAACCTCAGGTGGGAACCATCAGGCCATGGGGACTCTAGACCAGTTAAAGGATGTGGGGAATATGAATGAGTTACACAGACAGAATAAAGGATTTGAGTTAGATAGACAGACAGAAACAAGGATTTAGTGAAACAGCATCACTTTTTGACTCTCAGTTTCTCCGCTTTTTTCTCATCAAGAAATGGGAGCAAAGCAAGGGTCACAGCTCTCCAGAAACCCGGACAGTGCTGCCAGTAGAGGTAAGAAAAATGCAGTTATGTAACTTTATGCTTACACAGGAAATTTAATCAGCAAAGACATCATGTACTTTAGGACTTCCTTAATAGCAGTATTATCTATAAAAGAAATGAATGCTATTACATGAATTCCCCTTCCGGAGGCAGAAGTACGTTTCATCCCCTTCGCCTTCTTGGTGTGACTATAAACCCCAAAGTATTTACAGGTAATGCACTCTAGGGCTACTGAGCAGTGAATATCTGATTTGGGCAGCTCTTAACCTCTCAAGCTCTTCCAAGTACCATATATTGTGTGATCCAAGAGGTGAGGTTAAAAACTCTATGTTCTTTCATACCAGAGACTTCCAAATCACCCATTGTTCTACAGATGTGGTAACACAGCTCCTGCCTCGTGATCTGTCTCTTGGAAATACCTTAAAAATCTCTCGTCTTTCAGAGTTACGCAACTGAAAATCATGTTACAGGTCTGAAATAACAGTCTTGTGCTCTAAACTTCAGCATGCCCAAATATTTCCCAAATTCCATTTGGTGAAAATGAAAGAGGAGGCAAAGCCTTCTCCATATGCTCCTTAGAAGGATACAGATCTAGTCAGGGTTTAAACTCATGCTTCCTTGTCAATCTCTTATGGTCCCAGAAGAGGCACCAGGAGGAGAATAAAAAAGCTGCAGTAAGATGACTAATCCTGTGTTATAGTCTTCTCTGAGGTTTTTGACACAGCTAGCTTGCTGGAGAGTTCCTTAGGCAGCCCCATGTCTCTGCCATGCAGGAACTAAGGAGATTCTTAGCATGTCTTACAGGATTTTGCAAGTCCCAGGTGCTTTACTACAAAAACTAAGATATTATGAGAATGACTGCTAATATTATCTTAGTAATATTCCTCTAAACAACACTTCTTATTTTCTGCTTATCAGGGAAGAAAGAAACTAGAAAGAATTAATCTACATATTAAATTCTTTAAATCTCCCTCTTTTTAACAGTTAGACTCTACCAACTTTACCAGTAATATTTGAACAGTAATCTTTCCTACCTACATATCCATATTATATAGATAATATCTATATGTAGAAGCATGCAAGTCAAGCTCATTTCATGCACATAAATTCTTTTCAACTTTGTTAGAGAAAATATATCCTTTCCTTTCATTCCTGATCTTGAGGACCCCCTTTAGCTTTACACCCCTGCTGCCCTGATTTTCAGGGCATTTGTTTCAGGGTTAGTCCTGCCTGCCTGTTGTCTGATTTCTCCCCACCTGGCTCACCATATTGTGAGGGATGTTTATGCACAGACAGGTGAGACATTATTAACTGACAGGATTTGTAACAATGACTACAGCTATCGCTGTAACCAATACCCTAAATGGGATTTATTTCCATGGGCTCCAGAACTAGTCAGGAGAGAAAATGTCACTTCAGTTAGAAAGCAGACTCTGTAAGGGGACTGTAGTGTTCTTCCACCTGTGTGATCCAGAGAGGACAAATGAAAGATCCTCTAATCCCTGTATGCGACAATAGAAGTGAGGAATACAATGCTGTCACAGGAGATGAGTTCACACAGTGACCAAACAGAGAAGCAGAAGAATTCATGGGTGAAACTATTGTCTTCATACAAAATCTGTGTAAATATAAACAAAAAAGCAGCAGAAGGACTGTGAAGATATTTAGGCAAAAATTGTTCAACAGGACTGCATTTGTTGGAATCAGTAAGTCCTTAATAACAACACTAGCATTCTTCAGGCCATATGTCCAGTGAATGGCAAAGTGCAATGTAGTCTTTTCTAGATGTTCTCAGTCCTTTTATCCACTTGAGCAATAAGTTATTACTCATTCATATGCTACCATGTCAATAATTCAGTGTGGATATTATTACACTTGCTGGGGAATTTCCCAACAAAATAGATTTTTATTAGAGACTATTGACAAGTCAAACCGAAGAAATTTTAGGCAAATTGTAGTGAAAGACAGGAGCTTGTCTAGAATTTGTCCTGACACTTTTCCTTTAGGCCATACAATGGTATCAAAGGTTCCAGCATCTCAACTTCTTGAGCATTTTGCCATAAAGCAAAATGCTTTAGCACTAGCTCACTCACCAGGTCTCAAGCTTTCAGGATCCTTGACTCTATTTTGGATTGTAAGGAAGAGATTCAACTGCCAGAACTCTGTTAATTTTTCTTCCTGTCTGTTTCCCTTGCATAGTCCTATAAAAAGCTATCCCAGATTATCAGCTTCACTTATTTCACATTGCATTTTGTTTTTTCAGATCTGCATTTTATTTAGTTTAAGATCTTCTAAAACCTATGATCTTAGGTTTAGATCTTTAGATCTTCTTCAACCTATGCTGCTAAAATAGCAGAGACACTACAATTTGTATAAAAACAAGCAGCTTTCTACTTGAGAGCAAGTTACCTCCCAAGATATTGAAGGACAAAAATTGAGAATGCTTCTCATTTCACCTTATGGCAGTCTAATCTTTGTTGCAAATATCTGAAGAGACAATTTCTTCTTCTCAAGATGAACATTAAAACCTGATGGGCAATATGCTGGCCAAAATAAAACCACACAGCCATATTAAGCACTCTTAAGGCTAATGAGCTTTGCTTGTTAAGCATGCTGTTGAAAGAACCATAATGAGAGTTAGAAGTGTTTGAAGACATTCCCTCAGGGCTAAAAAACAAGCTGAACTGAATTTGACTTGTACCATGAAAATACACTACCTAGAGCCCTAGCAGCAGAAAGCTAGTAAATTAAATCCACAATATGATAAGGCACTACAGGAGAAACAGAACAAATGTAGAGAACATTAATTATGTCTGTGTAATTGATCATTAATCTGAAAAGAGAGAAGGGATGTTCACCATTCATCTACTTCAACATATGACATTAGAATAAGTCAACACTTCCATAAGCTTGACAAATTTGGGGAAGAAAACATGTTCTCAAACAGAGAAAGCCTGCAGATCCTAATCCAACCCATACTAGTGAGTGATAGAGGACAAACACAGGCGTTTGGTTCCTTGAGAATTAGAATAAATCAAGGGCACAAGGGGAAAAACAAGGAGGGCTTCAGCATTCTTCATTGTTTTTAGATTACAACAGGGAAAAAAGAAGTCCAGGTTTTGATCTTAAGGAAAAATTGACAACTTTACCCAGTTATGTACTTTGCATTATTATTATTATTACTATTACTATTAGCATTTTATTAATTTAATTCCTATTCTCAGGTGTTGCTATTAAACTGAAAGAGAAGAATAGGATATCAAAGTTATCATCCTGGAGTCAAGAAAGGATTTTAACTGTTACCACATCTTACTACATACACAACTATGACACAGTAAAAATCAATTACTTGTTAATAGCATCACTGTATAAAAAAGAGTGACTACAAGCCTCTTGGTAAATCTTCTGAGGATTGAAGTTCTCCTCACATAAGTTGTTAAGATGCGAAGCTGAAAGACACAAGCCAAAGCTTTTAAGCAGGCTCCTACTAATTTGTCAGGTGGCATCAAATAAACAATCAACACTTCAAATGAATTTCCCGTGTTCTAAGGGAGTAGCACTGCAGAAAAACTCAACATTGGAATTTTTTTTCAAATACTGACCAATTCAGACATCTCTGTGTATGTGTGTGCGTGTGCACCCCCAAAAACAGGGAAATTAAAGTTTTAAAATCCCAGCCTTTGAACATAAGTTTGCCATTAAATAAAGGAAAAAAATAAAAGTAGTTTCAGCTAGACAGAAATACTTGCTTTCTAAAAATGAAAGTTATTTTGATATTTCTGTTAGGAAGAGGTAGATATTTTACAAGTATTTTCAAGACAGCATCAATATCACAGTTCTTAAACAGGAGACCTTTTATTGTTCTGCTGTCAGTTTACTGACCCTAACTTCTTCCACACCTCTCTGAGCACTGCAAAATCTCTGAGCCCCCATCCCACATCTCTGAGCACTACAAAATCTTTTAATCTATTTATCCTTATGGCACCCCTAAGAGACAGCAAAGCACTGTTATCCCCATCTGCCAGGTGAACTGATGAAAGGAAGCCAGTTCCTTGTGAACTCACCATGAGCAGACCAAAGTCCAAGGCCAGAGCAATGTCCTTTCCACGAAGTGGCAGGAGACTTTATCCATGGCTAAGATACACCACCAGATGAGGAAGATTTTGAGTCTTTGCTCCCAGTTACACAAAGACCTGAATTCTTTTCTTTGTCATCTTGGACACTTTCAATGTAGTCCAGCAGCTCTTCATGCATATTGTTTGGTACCACATTTGAGCAGAGACCACTTCAGGAAAAAGTGGGAACAGATAGGAATTCTGTAAAGTAATTACCCACTTCTGATGAGACCCTCTATGCTGGTGCCAAAAAGCCTTCCAGTGTATTTTGCTCATTGTTGCTTCTACACAGGAGGCTGCTTCTCCTGGCACACAGCATAGGAAACCTACATTTTCAACTTGGTGCTTGGAGTGGCCCTGAAGGAGTCAGATCTTGCAGCACTGAGGAGAAATCCTGACTACAGCACCTCTGAGGGGTCTACAAAAGTAGTAGGGAAAAGGTGATTGAAAATGAAGCAGAGATATAAATTTAGGCATTCCTGACTTTGCTTGTAAATTCTGGTGTTCCAGCCCCTGGACTATCCTCACTGTTAAGCCATAGAGATTTTTGAAAGGAGATAAGAAGCATTCCTGCCCTGACCAACCAAGACTGTTTTTATCCAGGAATATATTAAAAATACCTTCTCTCAACCATCTGTCAACAAGATGAGCACACATGGGATGGGAATGTTAATCCATGACATTATCTTCCTTCACCTCCTCCAACTGATACCTAGAGACCTAGAAGTATACAGTATGTGAGTCTGATTTATGCAGAAAGAATAAAATCATTAAGCATCATTAAGTCGGCCAAAAAACTTCTAAATGGAGGTAGCTGTAAGCACTTGGAAGGCATAAAAATTAAGGACATTAACTGGCTAGGTTAATCCAAAGGAGTGGAAATTATTCTATAAGGTGATGGTTAAGTACTATCAATTTTTATACTAGACTAATACAGAGACTAAAAATTGCAAAAAAACCTGTTATCACTTACAGCCCAAATAAGAAATGTATTGCTAGAGTAAAATAATGTTGCCTGAGTTTCAGTGTCAGGTTCACAAAAGGCATAAATAAAGGAGGAGTGTATGGCAGAGATTAAAGGATTCAACTCCTGGACCAATATACACAAGGCCCAAGATATTAGAGGCCCAAATTGCTGCCTGCATCTTTTCCACCCAAAGGCAAAATGGGCTGCAGTCACCCCTATTTGCTACTTTGCCACATTTCACAGCACAGTCAGCATAAACGCCAAAGGTTTTTGCATTTACATTGAAGCCAACACTTCATGCAAAAGCAGCAAACACTTCTATCTACCCCACCACACTATTACAGGTTTTCTTTCCCCCATCAGCATTTTATTCTCTAATTTCTGTTGTATTTCACAGATTCACAGGATGATTAAGATTGAATGGAACTCTGGAGGTGACCTTGTCCAAACCCCCTGCTCAAACCAGGTCATCTTGAGTTGATTGCTTAAATCTATGCCCAGATGTCTTTTGGATAAATATATTTATATTGTCTAAGATCTTTAATCAGCAGTAATGTCTAAAATATATTAGAGCTAGCACATACTCTAGGAAGTAAATGCTTTATACTTCTAGGCATAGTGATCATTTAAGTTACAGATATCCTTAGATAGCCCACATACAGCAACTGACTATCCAACTACAGCAAACTTGAATATTGACTGTTACTGACTGTCATCCAAGTTGGATTCCCTTCATGTTCAGTCTAAAAAGATACAGTTGATGAGTAGAAGATCTGTCCCTCTGAAAGTCATTTGAGATTTTAGGTAATATTGATGGACTGGACCTGAATGTTTGTCCCAAGATGTTACAGTGTAAACAAAGCTAATTAACATGAAAAAGGAGAGCAGGTGAAATTACTTGCACCTAATTCAACGTCTTGTACCTTGACTTCTAGTGCCTGGATCATCCAGTTTGAGCAGAGAGTCTCTCCCAAACCATTTTTCTTTCAGAACTATTATAAATTATACTGCTTACCTCTGAAATACGGCTATAAATAAACATTCAAGTCACAGACTCATCATTTTTATGAATAGTTCTGTGAGCACATACTGATGGAGCTTTTACAAAGATTGATCTGAAAAAATCATGTTTCCCTGCTCTTTGGACAAGCTTTACTACTGCATCTGAAAGCTTTTGCATTGAACACAGCCCATCACAGCACAACAGGCCCCAGGTTTCCATCAGGTTTCTACATAACACACACTGCTTTCTTTATAAAAGCTTGACTGATAAGACAAGTGTGCCTCCTGAGTCAGAGAAACACATTAGCAGTAAACTTTCCATGCAGGCCATAGGCAATGGTCATAAAGTGCAGACTAATGGAACAGAGTCAACAGGGATCCCACAATCCATGAACTGCTTATGTAAATGTCCTCTGATTGTTTACTCAAGCCATTCTAAGCATAGCCTAAACACAAAGCATATGGAGTTCTCAAATGTGAATGAGACTCTACTAAACATCTAGACATGTTCTTCTTGGGGGTGTTTTTCTCCAGTGCATTTGACTTTCTCAAACTAGTGTAAGCAAGTTAAAGGTGCAATTGTCACTGGAATGAGGAGCCAGCTAGTTGGTACCCTTTAGAAACACCATTCTTCTTCAAATATTTCCGAAAGGAAAAAGGAAAATCAAGTGAATTGTGAAGTTTGGAGGGTAGCTATTGCAAGTCTTGATGCTGAAAGTGATTATTTCAAGCTACATATTCATGCACCTATAAAAGGTTACAGTGGTTGGGGTGTGTGGGGGGGTGTTTTGCTTTTTGTTTTGGTGTTTGTTTGTGGGGTTTTTTGGTGTGTGTGTTTGTTTGTTTGTTGTCCTGGAGAGATAGTTTTAAATAGAGAATCGTGCTTCATAGATAAAGTTAATATAATGCTGGAAATTGTGAGGCACAACTACAAGTCTACGGATGCCAGTTCACATTGCTGCAATTTATGTACAAACCTTCCTCCCCTTCTCTCTAACCAAGCATATACTCTTTTTCAGTGTACTCAGACACTCCACAGCATGTACCTGTCCAACCTAAAGCCCCAGTCCTTTAGTATTCCTGGCACTCTCACACAATACTGAGGCTTGCCATCCATGGTCTGCATGCAACAAGTGGTACTGAAAATTTTCCATGGTAAATATGGGTCAGGTGGCAGAAGAAGTTCTTGACACTGGCTGCATAGATGTTTCCCCAGGAGCTGCTGGATAAATCTCCCATGTTTCTCACAGAGCAACTGGGAGTTGAAACAATTAGCAACCAACACAACCATGCCTTTAATGACAGTGCAAAGGCTGAGAACTTGGCAGAATGAGGAAGGGATCATTGGATTAGGATGGAAGGAAGGCTAGATCATATTACCCCTGAGGTGAAAGAAGAAGAGCGATTAAGAAAAAAGGATAGGATTGGATTCCTCATTTTGGCAGGCAGGGAAGGAAGAAGCCAGAGAGTGAACTGCTGCTTAAGGGTGTGTAAAAGGAAGCAAGGAGCTTAAAATTGAGAAGATGGGTGGGAGTGAAGTCCTGTTCTAGAAAGCAAGCTGGAACATGCAACTTGTCCCGAGAGCTAGCAACTCCTCTTGTCTTAAGTAGTGCTTCCCAAACAGAGTAGAAAGTGAATTTCAGAACAGAGGGTTCCTAGCAGAGAATCCCCTGCCCATTCTCCCATCCCTTTTCTTTTATAGGAAGAGAAATCAAGAAAAGGGCTCAGTTATGGAAACACGGCTCTAGTCTCAATCCAACTAGTGTCAGAACCAGCCAACCAGCATCCCAAAGTGCACCCACAGGACTACAGGGAGCCAGAGCAGCTGGCTAGATAGAGCAAGGTATCTATCTCATATTCCCTCTCAGGTACATTGCCTACTGATACAATGCTTTTCCATTGAGACTGGACTACTAAGAGAGTACTGTGGAGTAGCTTCCAAGTCTATGAAAGCAGAGATACTATTTGCAGTAATAAAACTAACCAAACAAAAAAACCCAACCTCAGAATACATGTACACTGGAAATAATGCCAGGAAATGGCAGTCATCTTTTTTTTTTTTTCTTTTTTTTTTCATTGACCACTAATGCACACTACAAAACTTTTACATCACTGAATAAAAGCTCTCCCACAAATGCTTAGATGTAATTTGGCCTAGTTAAGCAGGTGGTTCTTAGCCCTGACTTCAACAGAAATCAGCGATTAAAGTTAAACCCATCCGTAAGCATCTGCAGGATCAGAGACTGTGTTCCCATAGTCAGCTTTTTCCAGTACAGTTCACAGCACCGATGGAGAAACATATTTAAGACTGTATTCTAGTATATGCAACCTATTTAGCTGGTAAGTTGTGCATCTCAGAATAGATAATTTCAAATACTGTTGAAAATTTGCTTTTCTGACTCCCATTTGTCTTGATAATCTGCTTTCTTTTTTTGTCAAGGCGTGATTCATTAAACTGATTTAAATGTATTTTGATTTTTTTAATGTTTATATCAATCATGTTTACTGAATTCCATACTTGTATTATTTGTGATATGCATAAGGTTTAAAAACACATGAACAACACACTCACTAAGACAGAAATTACCAGCTCCATAGGCAAGAAAATTATATTCATTCTATTGTCTAGATTCACCAACAGAAATCCCATAGATGAACTCTATTCTAATACACAGCCAGATAAGCAATCTTCTTATCTCATCATCATTTCTTCTCATTTAAATCTCCACTACTTTTGCCATCTCATTTTTATGTAATTTCCTTCTTACAGATGCTTTTATGTTAAATTTCCCCAAGCAGACAATAGAAATTATGTTTTCTTGATCTCTATTTCAAAGCCTTTTATGTGGAAGGAAAATAACTGTAGAGAAGCTACAGGAAGGTTTTGTGTTCTCATGCCCTCTCAAGCTATACATATTCTACACTACAAACTCCTTCTAGATGGAAACTATACTCCTTCTTCTTAGAAACAATCCCATTTCCAAAGGTAAGGATTAAGAATCTAAGTTCCAGACTTAAAAAACTTTTAATTTGATATAATATTATTTCTCATAATACTTGGCAATAAAAAAACTGAGAAAGTCCCTACAGCTTATCGGTGGAACCATATTCCACAGATCTGATGCAACAATATCATCCTAGAATTCATTCTTGCCCACCAGTACAAATTTCTTCCTCTAACAATCCTATAAACCTCACCACATTTGTCTTATCAAGATATAGGTTCTGGAATCTGTCTCTAAAAGATGGAGGAGAGAAATCAAATTTGAGTGAAGTGCAACTTGCCTTTGGCAACTACATATCAACTAGACTAACCTGATAATTTTTATTCTGTGTAAAATTACTGAGGCTGCACTCACTCCCCTCATCCAGATCATCAATAAAGATGTTAAACAGGGCTGGGCCCCATACTGAGCCTTGGAAAACTCATACTAGTGATCAGCCACCAGCTGGATGCAGCCCTTTCACCACCACTCTCTGGGCTTGGCCATCCAGCCAGTTCTTAACCCAACAAAGAGTGCTCCTGTCCAAACTGTGGGCTGCCAATTTGTCTAGGACTGTTGTGGGTAACAGTATTGGATTCCAGGTAGACAATATCCACAGCCTTTCCTTCATCCACCACGTGGGTCACCTGGCCATAAAAAAAGAAGACCAGTTTGGTCAAGAAGGACCTACTTTCCTAAACTCATGCTGGCTGGGTCTGATCCCCTGGTTGTCCTGTACATGCTACAGGAGAGCACTCAATCTGTTCCATAACCTTCTCCAGCAGGAAGGTCAGGCTGACAGCCTTGTAGTTCCCTGGATCCTCATTCCAGCCCTTCTTATGGATGGCTGTCACACTGGCCAGATTCCAGTCTTCTGGGATCTCTCTGGTTAGCCAGAAGTGATAGATGATGGAAAGTGACTTGCCAAGCTTTTCTACCACTTCTCTCAATGCCCTCGGGTGGATCCCATCCAGCCCACAGACTTTTAAGTGTCTAAGTGGCCCAACAGGTCACTGACTACCTCCTCCTGGATCACAGGAGGTCCATTCTGTTCTCCATCTCTGCCTTCCCACTCAGGGGCTAGTTGCCTTGAGGATAACTAGTTTTTCTGTTAAAAATTGAGGCAAAGAAGGCATTAAGTACTTCAGCCTTTTCCTCATCCACGGTGACAATGTCCCACCCCTGCATCCAATAAAGGATGAAAATTTTCCTTGGCCCTCCTTTTGTTGTTAAAATATTTATAAAAACATTTTTATTGTCTTTCATAGAATGGCCAGATTGCATTCTAGCTTAGCTTTTGCCTTTCTCATTTTCTCTATCTGTGATCCAACAACACCTTTTTACTCTTCCTGAGTTGCCTGCCCTTTCTTCTAAAGGTCAATAACTCTTTTTTTTCCCTGAGTCCCTGTGAATACTCCCTGTTCAACCAGGCCTGATGTCTTCTCTTTCAGCACATAGGGACGGGCTGTCTCTGCATCCCTAAGATTTCCTTCTTAAAATATGCCTGGCCTTCCTGGACCCCTTAATTATTAAGAACTATTTCCTGAGGGACTCTCTGAACCAGTGTCCTGAACAGGCCAAAGTCCACCTTCTATAAGTCCAAGGTAGGAGTTTTGTTGACCACTTCCTTAATCCATCAAGAACCAAATGGTCCTATAGCTTTGTGGGCACTCTGCTCAAGGCAGCCTCTGGCCACCACATCTCCCACCAGCCCTTCTCTGTTCATAAAGAGCAGGTCTAGCAGGACACTGCCCCTGCAGGCTCCCTCACCAGCTGTGTCAGGAAGTTATCTTCCAAATGTTCCAGGAACCTCCTGGACTGCCTCCTTCCCACTCTGCTGGGTTTCCAGCAGGCACTGGCAGGCTAAAGTCTCCCACAAGAACAAGGTTTGGTGATTGTGAAACACCAGCCAGCTGCCTACAGGATATTCCATCTGCCTCTTCATCCTGGTTGGATGGTATGCAATGGACTCCCACCAGGATATCTGGTGTACCAGCCTTCACCCTGATTCTCACCCCTAGGCACTCAACCTTATTATCATCACTATCCTCAAGCTCTGTGCAGTCAAAACACTCCCTGAGGTACAGAGACACCCCACTGCCTCTTCTTCCTCACCTGTACCCTCTGGAGAGCCTGTAGCCACCCACTGCAGCCCTCCAGTCGTGACAGTCACCCCTCATCTTTCCCTGATGGCGACAATGTCACGGCTTTCCTGCCGTGATGGCCTCCAGATCCTCCTGTTCGCTGCCCACACTGCGGGCACTGGTGTAGATGCAATTGTGACTGCTCCACTCTCCTCCAAAATCAGCTTCTATGTGTCTCAGGTTCTGCACCTGAAGGGAATCGTAAGCATTTAACTAGGAAATAATGATCCTTAAATCAATTAATAATTCTAACCACTTCATGTTGTGAAAAACAAGAGTATGTATGACTCAGATGAGTTCATGTATGTATTTTGAGACTCAGAAGAGAAGGGGTTTTGAACTAACAGGTTAGAAAAACAGCATGAAAAACATCCTGAGGGCAAATGATCTAACAATTGCATCATTACATGTATTTTAGTAAGAAAAATTATTAACTGCCATGGTGAGCTAAGTGATCATTTAGACATTTGCAGACAAAGGACCACTGCCCTACTGAGTTTTTAATGACTTGAGAACAAAAGCATCTCCATTTAGACACCAGAAATATTTGACCCTCACAACCCACTGTTACTGTGTTCACTAAGTTGTGCCCATGATGCCCTTCCGGTTCGGTGTTGAAGTGAAACCTCAACTGTCCTAATTCACCATCTGTCAGTTGGATTTGCAGTGTGGTCTTAGCATATTCAAACTAGATTATCTGAGCAAGAAACTCATCCAAAAGCTCTTCTCCATCCACCCATGCACCCTATTTACTCCAGTCTGTAATGGAGAGAGTAAGTGGCTAAGTTGATGACTTGTCCTTCAGACAGCCTCAATCTACTGAATGATCAAGACTGCTGTGAGAATTAAAATATATGGTATCAGAACTTGAAGGGACTAGAGACAAGATTTGAGTTACCCATCCTAGTTTGCACAGGCAGATGTTCAAAAATGTAGGTTGCATTTCAGCCTTGGGAATAATTCTCAGTGTTCCTATTACAAAACTCTAATGGATGTCTCCATTTCATCTGTCTAGTGCTACTACAACTTTACAGCTAAACATGTCTGGGTTTTCTCCCTCAACAATCAGTCTAGAATCACTCTCATACTATTGCAAAGTTGGGTCATTTCTGATTCTTGTTTCATCTTGCCCATTTTAGCTGCAGCATTGAATCAGGCCACCTTCAGACCATTTAACTGGTTTTCCGCATGGAAGTTAAGTAGCCTCACAAACTACATAATGCAAGATCCAAATGGGGTTGCCTAATGCCAAGATACCCCTGCACCAAAGTACTAGGACACTCCTCCTTGCTGCTGCTTCTCTGTGTGTCTATCCTCAGTGCTCCCTGCATCCCAATGTGCTGAATATGACTATACTTTGCAACTGAGGAAAGCCTGCATTCCTTGTGCCTATAGCTGTCCTTCCTTTCTTGTGCTCAATATGATTGTCTTATCACCATCCATTTTTTCCCCCAAATATTTCCCCCAGACTGCCTTAGCCTAGGCTCTCTTGGTCACAGGTCTGGGACACAGCTTGAGACAGGCTTTGCTCTGGAATGGGAAAGCACCATAATGCACCTGCAGCAATCACACAGACACAAAGCACAGGTCTCTGCAGCACCAGCTGTCCAAGCACATGGTCTCCACCACAACCTGCAGCATATCCAGGGGATGCTCAAGGTTTAGTGACCACTGAAAAAGCCCTCTTCCATGATAATTCTTGGCTGCAGCCCTAGGAAGTATCATCCATGGGATTGAGGATTCCTGGGAGTGCCAGGTGAGGATAATGCAGGGCATTGTGAGGGCAGACTACTGCAGCTGCCTTCCCACAGCTGCTGTGTGCCAGGGTGCGCCCGTGCTTGACCCATTTACAGTTGCCATGGAGAGAATGGAGCGTATAGAATTATCGCTCCTCCAACTGCAATGAGATCCCCTGGAAATAAATACCTATTTGTGAATTTAAAGGGGAAATACAATAAAATAATTATGAAAATCTATGTCCAGTGGTGGCTGACAAACATGCATTATTTGCTAAAGCTAATCTATCATCCTTTGTTATAAGCAGGCTGCAGCTCTAGTCCAACCAACCTTCTTAACAAGAAAAGAGAGGCAATTGGGCACAGTTGTGGCACCATTCCTTTCAAGACTTTCACATTCAAAACTCAAATACTTTTCATATTAATGGTCTCGTAACACAAAAATGGATTAAAGGACCATTAAGCAAGGAATCACATTTTTATGTGCAGTGCAATTTCTTGCAAATTCCATGAATAGGTTGGTCTCCCTCCCAATTAGATTTCTTCCCTCTGTAATTGTGTTGCAGCTACAGCAGCTACTAAAGAGAACAGCACAGTGAGACTGATTCTCTGAGATTGCAAAGAAATCTCCTTCTAAATGCTTCTACTTAGGAAGGTTTCTTGAAGAAAGAAATGCCACTATATAAAGGTTCATTGAGTTGATAGGAAATTACCAAAAATGTTTCATATAGGTTTCAGTAAACATTTTATACATCCTAATGATTTTTTCATTTGTTTATTCTCTTTTTCTGCTAAATTGTGCATTTACAAATTTCAAGGATGCATAAAAATGTTGCAAGCAACTCTGCAATCATGAGACAGCTCAATTTTGCAAGCTTGGTGGCTGAAGGCAATTTTGGTCAAACCCCCAGTAAAGGATATTTGCAGCACATATTAGCAATAATTTATGTTCACTATGGCTCAGTGAACAATGCTATCTACACTCATGTGTCAGTGGATTGCTCTTGATTAGCCATTTATGTCCATGCAGCTAAGCATGTTCATTAGTTTTTATTTTCATTTGTTTAGAGAACTTAGAAGCCTAGCTAGGGATCAGCATTCCCAAACATCACCCACACTTGGAGGAGCTTAGTCATATATTAGAGATCTGATCCCACTTTTTTTTCACTGAGCCTTCTGATTATTTTACATTTGTGATAGCAGGGAGAGAAAAACAAGCTAAAAGAACAGAATACAAAAACCAAGGCATATAAAGTCTATTATTCTAACCAAAATGTCCCACGGGGAAATGGTTCAGGGCTAGCAATCCTGAAGACAGAGGAGGGGAAACCGTGCTAAAGCACATTTGAGTGACACAGATCCAGGCTGTGGGTTTGTGGGGGTTTGGTTTGGTGTTTGTTTTTTTTTTTTTCATTTTGTTTCCTGGTAAAGATTAAAGCAGATAGCTGAAAACTCAAAGGTAGGCGATGTCTTTCATCCATCTTAGAGACAGAGGGAGGCAGCTTGTCCCACGGTAACACAGTGCCATCTACTGATTCCTTTCTTTAAGGAAAAAAAGAAATCCACACTAAATTATATCTTCATGTAAAAGAAAACAGCAACAACAACCAAAAACACCAACCTAAATTACCCCTAATGGTAGGGCAGGTGTAACCTCTGGCTGCAGCACCAAATGACAGCTGCCCTGATTCTTACCGCGAGCTTTGCAGCACTGCAGCTTACCTCTCTTGACTACCCAAAATTAACTACAGCTAAACCCAAAATATTTATTTCACAGATATGAATAACCACAAAAATGGGAAGGAAACTTTTTTTAAAAAAACAAAATAAACCCAGAATTTCTCATCACAGATGTCTTCATGACATACAGGGATCTCTGGATGCTGGCAGTTACTCTAAATCTGATTTATCCCCATCCTGTGAGCTGAGGTTCAGGTGCAGGTGCCTTCCAGAAGCCACACATTCCCATGAGCTAAGAGCTGGGCTACATGCCGGGAAATTCCACATATTTCATTCCTGCTCCCATTTGACCTGAAGAAACCCATCCCCTTGTATTGCTGTGTAGCTGCCCTTGGCCAGGAGACAGCTGCAGGCTGCACGTAGAGGTGGGGAATGGGATGCAGCTGCATGGTCGTGACTTCAGCATGTGACCACCATGTGTGTCCCCTGCTTCAGCAGGTGCTATATGGGACTGCTACCTTTCCCTCACTAGCAAATCTATATTTTACCTTCCTTATTCCTAACTGAGAGGAATATGAATGAGAGGAAGACCAAGCAATAAGCCTGGGATTTAGAAGTGCAAATACATCTCGTAGCTTCCCATAGATGGGTTCTTTCATATTCTTTCAGTGAGAAAGAGCAATTCCTAATGCAAAACCAAAGAACAATTTTTCCACATTTTTGATTGAACAAGTTTTTATGCACTGGTGCAGCATTTACCTTTCCCCAAAGATTTCTTCTTTTTTTTCCTTCAACTTGAAATACTTTCCTGAAAACTATTGTTTGCATATTGGGCCATAACAACACCATGAACATACAGAGTCTGAGATGGTGTATTAAAAACAACGAGGAGCAGGCTTCTAGAATAGTAGAATAGCAGATCCTGAGAACTTCAGTAGTTCAAAGCTCATCTATATTCACCACTAACATGTAATTTTCAACTTACATGACATGTAGGAAGTAATCCTTTTGCCCTATTCTGTCCTGGTAAGTTCTCACTTGGATACCATAGCCAGAACTTGGTGCCACCTTCACAATGTGTGTGAACAGATCCAGTGGAAAGCAATCAACAACTAGAGACCTGGCAAGCATGGCATACAAGGAAGCCTTGCATGTGGTAATAGCACCTAAAAATACATTAAAAGCTACTGGAAAGAGAAGTAATAAAACCTTCCTGCCCATCACAGATGGAAGGAAGGTGTAATGACCTTCATTCACAGTTAGGAGAATTCAGGTTGCATGCTAGGAAAAAGCACTTCAGCAGCAGAGATAGAGACAGGGAAGAGGGTGCCACAGTCCAGGCTGTGGACTCCCTTCAACCAGAGGTCCTTATTGGCAAATTTAATAAAAATACAGGTACAGTTACTCTGGCCAGAAGCAAAGCCTAGACAAGTTCATAAGGTTCTTCGAACCCTCCTTTCTCCATGAACCTCTGATATTAAAATTCTAGCCTAGAAAAAAAATGAGCTTCCTTCCAACTGCTAACACAGGGTCAAAATACAAGTACAGCCCAATTTCACACATACTGGTGTAAATCAGGAGGTACTGAACTTGGGACAGTGAATTACTCTGCTATAAAGCCCAAAAAGATGGCCTTTAAGATCATTAAGCTAGTGGGGTTTATTGTAACAAAAAGTAATTTCTAGATAATTTTTGTACCTTTTCTAGTTTCTTTGTTATGTGCTATTCTGGGTTTTATAGCACTAATCATATCATCAACTCATTACCCTGGTATCTAAGTAGTCTAACAGGTGGGAAAAAATATTACCAGGAGAAAGACAAATTTATTTGATGCCCCTACACCATATTTTAAACCCAACAATAGAAGAATGGAGATGAATACATTCTTTTTTATTAAACTCTATTAGTAAACTAGTTTCTGTGCCTTCTAGTCTCACACAACTTTCTTTTTTAAACTGGCCAATTTTGTACAGGAAAAGCATTAATTAAAATTTAAACCAAAGGGCTTAGCTAAATCTTTGATTTTCTCTGTGCCCCAGTTGCTCATCTGTAACAGAGAGATTGTAGTTTTCTCACCCCAGACATGTGCTGTATGACTCATGATTTGTAGGGTGGTTTGCATGTTTCCAAGTTATTAAAATTGATCACAGCAGATAATCCAAACACTACATTAGAAATTAATTTCTCTTTACTGGACTTTTGACAGAATTCAGAAAATGATTGGAAGATCTGTGATTTTTCTTCTATGACATACAGTCAGCCAATGGGACTGCCCATGCTGAGCCCAGCAAATAAATCTCTCAGCAGCCTCAGTGGGAATAGGATCAGGTCATAATTTCTCCACTTTTTTCTACAGGAAGCCTCACACCTTACCAACACAATGAGCACCCTCCAAGAGTTACCTCTACTTCTGCATTTGCACCCTCTCCCAGTGCATCTCCCTTGCTAGCACCTCCCAAAAAGCTGGTCTTCCCCTTTGTACTTGGACAGACAGCTTTGATTGTACACAGGAGTATTTAAATGTCTTTTCTATTTAGCATGAGGGGCAAGCAGTCAGTTCAACTTTAGTTTTGAGGTAATTTATTTATTGACAAGGATCAAGCCTAATATCACCTATTGCTGGGTGGAAATAAGTTATCTTTGGGGTAAAGGGGATGCACAGTTTTCCTGGCTGCATGAAGAGCATCATCCCTTGTAGCTGTGATAACATCGAACTCCCCATGTGTGGACACTCTTATCCTAGGAGTAACAAGTGCATTTTCATATTTAATCCACTTCTAAAGATAAATGTTGGGTGTGAGTAAAGTAAGCAGGAAGAAGACACTCATATGCCAGGAGCTGATAAAGCAAAGCGTATCGGACTCAGCACAAAAACAAAGCAAGACAAACCTGAAGCTGTGGATATCAAAAGTCCAGCTTCTAGGCATGAACAAATCACCTTAAAACATTTGACCACACATGAGTAGCCTGCAAACCAGGAAACAGGTATTTGGAAATGTGAGGCAATGGCCACTAACTTGCCAAGGGTATCTGGGACAAAGTGTCCTCACTTTCAACCCTTGGTGCCATTGACTCTAGACAGCCTGATTTGCCATGGGTAAAGCTGTTTACTTCCCCATAGCTGAGAGGGTACCACGCAAGGACAGATTCCAATGAATGCTACAACAATACTCTTGCTTGAGCACTGCAATATCTTTGCTATTTCTCACACTGTTTGATAATTGTGTCCTATAGTTTTGCTCTAGCAAAGCTCCTTATTTTCCACTGTTTCCAAATATATTTCTGAAATAAGGAAGCCTTAACTTTGGGTTATTATCTTTGAATGCCAGATTATGAATTCCATTATTTATTGCCACAACAGACTATTAAAGAGGCATCTCCACCCAGCTAAATGTAAGATTTTGTCCAGGCATAATAATATCTCCAGGAGCTGCTCAGCTCTAGTAAGTATTTAAACATATGCTTAAATTTAAGTATGCAAATTGTCCTCTGACATCAGTCAGAATTCTCTTTAAAAGTAAATCTGTGGTTAACTCACTACCCAGACTTTTTCTGTTACTCATTACAACATAGTTGCTATGGCAATAATCATAGCAGAGCACTTGTGATGAAAGGCAAAATGTTTTGATTGTCATGTGAAGATTCATACCTTCAGAATTAAATTCTTTTACTAGCTGCTGCTGTTCCTCCTGCTGGCTCAACAGACTGCAGTGATTCTTTATTAGCTCTGATAAGCAGCGCCAAGACAGTGATTGTCCAGCTTGCACTGAAAAGCCACTTAGCTTTTAATATGTAGACATAACAAGGCCCTGTACAAACAAACACTCCAAAGATGATACTGTAGAACAGTTGTTTAATCTACAAGGAAACTATTTTTTACCTGGTAAGGAAATTTTTTAATTCACTTCCTCTATAAAGAACATCTGATTGACTCTTTTACGCAAATGCTGATCAGGATCAAAGCAGTTATGAGAAGGGATATCCAATCCATGATCATAAATCTATTGTCTTCTTGTGTGTGCACAATACATAGTCAATTTTTATCAGAGTTTCATGGAGCAAAGAACAAATATGATACCAACTTGTCCACCAAGAACAGAAAAATATCCCCAACTAGTCAGAAGGAAAAATGCGAGAATAAATAAATGAAAAAGTATCAAAGCAGATAGAATAGGAAGACAGAAGTTGTTGTTTAGCCCTAAGGTCACAGGCAAGTTTGTACAAGTTTCTGAAACTATTTTCTGTGTTGAAGAACCTGAGACCTCTTATACTACCTGCTTTTAGAAGATGCTCTCAAGGCTGGTCCTGAACTACTACTTGGAAATTTTAGGAGGAAAACTGGGTTCCTCAACAGTGTCCTCATGACTCAGTTGAAGCACAGTTGGCTTTTGCAACTTCCAGCCGTTCTCTCTGCCCTTTCAGTGACCATGCCCAGTATAAAAATGTCAGATGTTTTCCCTTGAGGTCACTGTAGGATAAACAAGGACCCAGTGTCTTGCTACCATCTGCCACAATAACTCATGGTCTTTATATGCAATCTGAATACAAGTGCTACAAAAGACAACATCCCCACGAACAGTGGGGTCCCAAAGGTGTTCTGGAATTAAGCAGGCTCTGATGCTCTGTTTCAAAAGTAAAGCACACACAACATCCCTGAAATACAATGCAAATACTTTTCTGATAGCAAAAAACACACACTAAGCCTTCTAGATTATAGAGGAAAAAAAAAAAAGGTAGGTACTTTCCATAGCATGTTCCTAGGGAATCTATTTATTCTGACAGTTTTCATGTAAAAGAATGATCACATGTTAATACAGGAAAATAAATAAGTAAAAAGACTGAGCAGTGTTAATAAGAGCTACTTCACAGTGGATCTGAAAATCCACTTTATCTTTGCTTAACTCAGCTGGCTCTGAAATGAGAACACACACCAGTGGAATTTTTTTTTTGCCCCTTCTACCTATTTTTGGACTTGTCAAAAACATATCACCTAGATTTTTCCAGTTTTCAGCTGATAAAATGCTTGTTGCTTTTCCCTATATACTTTCATACTGCTCTGCTTTTTCATGCATAGTAGCTGCATTACCTTACCTCAGTCAAACCCTATCTTATAAAGCCTGATGTCTGTGGTCCATTTCATAATGTTAGAGTCAGATCTTACACCACTGTAAGTGTCCAACACTTTTCCATTTAAAAGACACTAGTTTAAAGTCTCAGCATAGAAAGTGGAAGCTGAAAAAAATCCAACAGATTCTGCCACTAGGAGTGGCTGGACATTTTGACAAGCACAGGTTGACCTCAAATTCAGGCTGATATCCAAATATTTAATATTTCAAAGTATATCACGTCTGGAACTGGTCTAGTACCTGAACCTGAAACCTTGGGCACAAGGGTTTCTCACAGGAACAACTCTCCTGCTACCGTTTTACTTCTTTGTCCTTTTGCTATTTCAAAATTGCAGTGGCAAAGGCAAAGCAGACAAGAAAATGTCACAGTAAAGAGATGAGAACAAAGGGATTTTTTTACAATCAGGAAAAAAAATTAGAAGCTGGTGAGCTTCAGTAACTACTTTTTAAAAATTCTTACTTAAATTTTAAAATATTTTTATAATTTAAATTTTTTAAAAATATTTTTGAAGGCTTTCATTGTCTTTAACACTGGACACTGAGCCCAGTGAAAAAGAAAAATAAGCTTTGAGATGAGGAGATATCTTCTCCTTGTCCAGAGAAATGCCTGAGAACTACTTGCTGGGAAATCATCTGTGACAGGCAGATAGGAAAGCCTCATGAAAATGTTCTTCATAAATGGATCTCCTACTCAAAAGTAGGGAGGCCCTCCAGCCATACACCTTCCACAGTTTGAAATGAGTATATGTGATCCAGTATGAGAACTTGATGTTCCTTTTGTTTAAACATTAATCAGATTTTGCAGAAACAGCAGAGCAGTTTCATTCACTCTCTTTTCAGTTTACATAAATATTAGATTTGCAAATACATAAAAAATCACTTTGCACTTTTAAAACTTGAATTACTACAAACCTGAAATGTCATTTCATACAATATTTTCAAAAAAAATGAAAAGCAGGAGGGAAAGAACTGAGAATACTTTCCTAATATATATCATCAGTCATATGTTTTTGACAGCTATAAAAAATTTGCTTCAAGAAGATTTCCTTTGCAGTTCAGCACTATTAAAATGCCCCTAAACTTAGTCCTCCTTGCTATGTATTTCCACAGAAGCTTACAACTGTCAGAATTTAGCCTACCTCAAGCAAAAATCATGAAAACCCATACACTACTACCACTCCCTGCAAATTATTATTTCCTAAAATTTTTGTTGTGCTTAGGTTAAGAGATATAAAACCACCTTAATCCTGCAAACTAAGGCAAACCATTCCTCCAGTAAAGAGCCACCGGGCAGAAAGGAAAATTCCTTTCTTGGCTCAGAAGTTTGTGAATGCTGAGAAGAAGACCTCTGCAGGCAGGGGTAGTTCCTCAGCCTCCTCCCATCCCCTCCAAATCAATCAGCAGGACAGCTCTACACACCCTACAGGGCCAGTTTATATTTAGAACTTAATAAAGAATAAAAAATAGCAAATCATACACCCACTCTGCTTTGGGGAAACAAATGTGCTAGTCAACGGAAGATATAAATAATCACACGATGACACAACGAAACGCCTCATCCGGTGGCTTCAGTGCAAGCTTCTGTCCAGGGGCCAGCAGAGCTGCTGGATGTTCTCCATTAATCTCTTTTCCAAAGTGATGGATTTCTTTTTTGGGAACAAGCCCAGTTCACTGAGGAGTCATTTTTTTCCCCCCCATCAGCTGAGATCAGTCACCAGTAACTCATCACTTCTCATCCAGCCCATGCTCTTCACTTGTAACTGAGACTTTCCAGCAATGATACCACAGCTGGCCTGCAGGAAACACCCCCAAACTCCCTATTCATAGTCTGGGAAGGGCAGAGGAAGGAGAGAGCAGGCAATCAGATACAGAGCGATAGGAAAAGTGTGACCTTCCTTTCCCTCGATAATGACACCATTTTCTCTCTCAGCTGTAACCTTTTAAAAACATTCAAGAAGCCATGTGAAAATTCAAAACCTCAATGCAATCTAGACATAATAACTTCAAAATTTTAAATGCAAAAGAAAATCCATAGTGTATAGATACTTGACCAGAGAAGTGAATGTGACCAACAGCTCCAGAGAAGAACTATTCTGGGTTATTTCTTCACAACTAGAGGCACTTCTATTAAAAACTGGTTTTATGTTTCATTAAATAAGTTGGACATGCTGTCCTGGGAGCAAGAAAACAGGAATTTTGTCTACCTAGCGCTCCCACTGTGACACAATTTACCTTTAGAGAATGTATGAAAAATAAATCTTCCATGCCCCCTACCTCCCAGCTGCAAATGAAGTTGGCATGAAGTGGAAGTCATAATGTTTCTAGACACTCATACGAAAGGATTGAGAAGCCTGGAATATTCAGATGCTAAATGTACAGAAGATGACAAGTTTATATGGTGGCTAAGCAGCAGCCTTGGAAATTGCAATGAAAGTTACTCAATGTCTTGCCTTGTCCATCCAAAGCTGGTTCTGTAAGTCTACTCAACTGCACAAGAACTCACAGACACATGTGACAGGAGGTGTACAGGGACAGAAGAGCAAAAAACTGGGCTTATAGGGAGGGAACTGGGATGTTTACTGCTTTCCAGCTGCCTTACAAGAGAAGAGTGCTCCAATGGCAGGCTTGTGCTCTCAGGGTGGTTCACAGTAAGGTGTAAAACCATTAGGGAGTTTATTTACATGCTCAGCCTGTCTCTCTGACCTCTAATAGGAGCAAAAGCAGCATGAAATGAGGTCCCAGCTACTGTGAAAAATTGCCAGATAATGGGATTTATGGAAGAGTAAACATGTTTATACACATCCCTCAGCAGTTAACCACTGTATCAAGAAAAAAACATGCTGCCACTTCAAGGGTTAAAACAGATTCATAATTAGAAGGGAGACTTCAAGACTGTGGTGCAAGCCTGCTGTGCAGGACAAGGAGCAGGGTGGTGAGTGTGTACACACATCTCCTTCTGCTCACAGCAACAGGATAATAGAATCAAAGAATCATGGAGCAGTTTGGATTGGAAGGGACCTCTAAAGGTCACCTAGTTCAATCCCCTCTGCATGAGCGGGGACACCTGCATTTAGATCAGGTTGCTCAGAACTCCTTTTAACCCAACCTTGAATGTTCCCAGGGACCTTGGAGCAGCTATAAATTGCAGACCTTTTTGTTAGCTGGGCTATCACTGCAGTTCTGATTCAAGATAGTGCTGTAGCTCAAAGCCTATGCTGCCCTTTGAGAAGCAGCACAAAGCGAATGAGTTTGATCCAAGCCTTGGCATTAACATGGCTGCCAGCACCTTTGCTGGAAGTTTCTGGGCACACAGAATGAGTTTCTTCTTCTTAGTCCCAGCAGGGCAGAGCTGAGGCACTACTACAGAAGATGTTGCTTGATCTGCGTCCATTTGGGGAGGAGTGAATGTCGGTCTCTTAGGCTGTAAATTCTACCAGTATTTCTCTGTATTTTACCTATGGTTTTCTCAGAATTAGGGGTGGTGGAGGAAACAACTCCAAATAAACACAATGCAAACATTTTACAGTAGAAAGCATGCACCACCCTAAAAATGGGAAAGAGCCATCATTTTAAATTACACAGGGCAAGAGCACTGCCCCTTTGGAACGTGTCATTTCAAGGTAATGAGGGTGTTGAGGAAAGAGTGTGTGACCCTGCCCATATTTATCCTCCCAAATAGGTGGGGATGTGTCAGGAACCACTGTTACCAACCCGAGCCACTCCTCATTCCCGCACAGCAAGCTCTGCTTTGCCACCAAGGGACAAAGCACAGCCACACCATAACTGCTCCATGGAGCAGCTCACAGCCAGTTTATGACTGTGAACCTGCAGTGGGGAGCCAGCAGAGCCAAAAGACAGAAATAGCAGCACTCCTTTTATCACCCAGGGTTTCACAACACACAATGCGGTGCCAAAAGGTCCATGGATAGGGTGGGGAGATTCCCCTCACCTTTTCCCAGGGCTCATCACTTACTGTTGACGTTTACAAGAACTGTAAGAAAAGGTTACTCATTTCCAGGTGTGGCAATGTGACCCTCACCTCTCAGTTCAGGGTCTGGTCTTTACAAAGACTGGACTGCACGGGATGCATCCTGAGGAAAGGGTGCAGTGCCACTCTGCGTGACTGCTGCCTGAGAGCATGAACTGTATTAACCTTCTGGAGGGAAAGGGGGAAAACGAGACTGACCCTGATCTGAGATATACAGTCACCTTTAAACAATACTTTGGTCACACAGTGTAATGACTGTCTCTTTACCCTTGCTCCATCCTACTCCAGGGAGAATTGCAGCTCTAAGTGGAAAGTTAAGAGCTGGGACAGTGCTTGGCCAAACTTCCTATTGTGACGACCAGAACCCAAGTGATGAGAATGGGCTGAGTCCTCCCAGCCCTGCAGGGCTGTTCTGAGCTCACCTGTATGCTTACTCATCCAGAGCAACACTCCCTGATGGTAAAAAGGCACCCATTAGTGTTGTGAAAACAAAATGCTGCATTTTGTGTCTTCCCCAGGACTAGAGAGCACTTTCCTCATTCACATTTTTCCGTCAACAAAGTATGTATCAGTCTGCCCTACAGAGAAATAAGAGTTATTACCATTCTGAAATTTCAGGCATCAAGTGTTCTGCATGGAGATCTACAGGACCACAAATCATATCTTTTCAAAGCACGCCAAATTGCTCAGGGCCACGTAGAAAAAAAAAAAAAAAAACAAATTCCGCATGAGGTTTGTGAAACCTCGGGCAACTTCCAGTTTAGTTAAGACAACTCTGATTTGGCACGTCTAATGCACCTGCTGCTCTGGTCATGCAGGGCTTAGTCCATGCACAATCACTACTTTGAGTGTTCATATTTCTTAAATTTATCTCAGAGGATAGCTAAGTAGTCACATGTGGAAAGAGAAAGAGTGCTGTGAATTAATAATAAAAAATTACCTGACTTAGCTTCAGGGAACAGAGCTCTTCCAAGAGCACTCAAAATCTGATTGCATCCCAGTGACAACTCCATGGAGTACAACTCCAGCCCTTGATGGCTGTTTCCTAAAACCAAAATAAGGTAAGTTCCTATACTACTTCATGGCAGTGAAATCCAAAAGAAATTTTTGTATTGTTCAGAATATTGCTGTAGATTTATTATTTTCCTGTACACAGATGAGTGTCAGCAGTTGCTTTTCCCTACATGATTTGAATGATCTCAAAGGCAAAAGCCAACACACCCCATAAAAGTTATTTTAATTTTTCTTTTCTGAGCTTCACCAGTGTCCAGTCCTCACTTATATTCTGCTTCTTTACATCGGCTGTTACTTTAAGTATCTTTATTATTTAGAGGTATATAAATTGTCCTTCATCTATAGTGAAACAAGAACTAATCAGCCTTCCTGAATTAAAGAGTCTGACCTCCCAGTGATGCACACTGAAATCTTTCACTCTTCCCTACCAGACACCCAGCAGTCAGAGTACACACCAGCTGACACCTTTTTCCTTGAGTTCTAGCAGTTAGTCCGTCAGGATGCCTCAAGACAACATAAATCATCTTACCACCAAAGAAAGGAATAAGCAAAAAAAAAAATTCAGCCAGGAGCATTCTGTCTCTCCCTTAAAAAGCAACTTTCTTCTCTGGTGAGATTAGTCAAACCATTCAGAACATGACTGAATGAGGTATAAAACTACCCTTGATCACTTTGAAGAAATGTCTTGCAGGCATTACAATATAGTCTGTCCTTAAATTGCCTCAGCAGCAAGAGGAAAAATGCTTCACATTTGCAGACATAAGATGTGCAAAAAAGGTTAATTAACTAAAGTTCACATACTGTTTTGAAGGTGGAAAGACCTCTAAAGAAAGTGTTAAGAACAGATAACCAGAATCCATCTTTTCAAACCTCAAAAAAGCAGATTGATGCTGCCCAGAATGTGTACAACCAAGAAATAGTCCAGTTGTAGGATTATTCATCTAAATTTTACTTATAGCCTAAGGGGTTGCTTAGAAACTGGTATTTCCCAGCTGTATCTCAGTCAGAGCTGTGATTTCACTACCTATTTTTGATAGGTAACACAAATGGGACATTAGAGTAAATATGGCTGGAACATTATGACATTTTCTTCAGCATTCAGGGCTCATAGTTTTGATGTTTATAATGCAGCTTTCTGACAGCTACCTCAAAAAGTATTTTTTTTTTTCTATGTCTGTCCAAGTACATAAGAGCCCAGTTAAAAATCCTGTTTCTGCAGCACAGTATGCCCATTACATAATTCATATCACTGCCTAGAGAAGTGGTATGTAGTAGCAAAACAAGTGAATCTGAGTACATGACAGCACATATCTAAATATTAATTAGGAAGGAAAAAATAAGCATATTTCAAACTGAAATATGCCTCTTTCTGTATTTTGTCCTTAGACAGAATATTATCATCCTTACATCCAAACTTCATGAACTGCAATAACTTGGCCAAACCTCAGGAAGAACAATGGGAGGAATCATTTTCCTTCCCCAGTGGAGAACAGCTACATCTCTCAGGCAAAGAACCACAATTTGCTATGGTAAACAATGTTTTAATTCCACTGTGGACAAGAGGTATTGGTCAGACTATGGGAAGAGAAGTGAGTCTTAGGGAGGATAACAGCAAAACCAGAACCAATCCATCAGCTCACTATCAAAAATAGACGTTGATTTGTATCAGCTGAGAGCAATGTGACCTCCCCTGAACCCTTGTTCTCAAAATAAGGTAGTTTTATTATTTAGATGAGTGGATGGTGTTAAGCACTACAAATACATAGCATGTTGTGCTATTAAGAGCTCAGGAATCTAAAAAACCAGTTTTCTTTCAGACTGTTCATGGAAAGAAACTGAACAGGAAAGTAAGGTCTCAGACCAGAGTGAGATTTTCTTTGGAAGCACTTGGATCAATACTTCAGCTTGCTCTTTTAACTAAAGCACCACACTATGGAAACTGCATATTTGAACAGTTATGCACATACACATACTTATTTTTAAAACATAAAGCAAAGGTTAAAAAACATATCACCAACAGAGGAAGCAGCCTGAAGCTCCTTGCAGGGGGTCAACTGATTAAAAGAATCAGTGCTGTAACAGCAAATTTCTCTCTGAATCGCCAGCAAACTCTGGTGCATGTGGCTCTTGCAGGATGCTGGTTTTCACCCCTGTCCCATGTGACACAAAGTCACAAAGGCCAGAGACACTTTTGACCATCCAAAAAACCCTCTCCACACTATGCAATTGAATAGGCAAAACTGACAACTCTGGGAAAAAAAATGATTAGCTGTAGAAATATAAGTATGGGTTACAAAAGTATCCTTTCCATCCTCAGAAAGCTTACTGCAGTTCTGGAAGCAAACCAGCACAGGAAGGAGGTAATTTCCTAATCAAACTTCTCAGGCTATCTTATCATACCTACTCAATGTCCTCTACTTGGAAAACGGGCTCCAGTGTCTCCTTGAAAAAGGGTGACTGAAATGTAGCCATTCAGCAGGACTGAAACTACATACTTTCAGCTAATAAGTACTCATGTAAAAACATGGATATTTCACCACAAGAATCCCAAAGAGAATCCCAGACAGACATTCTGCTGTTTCCACCAACAAACATTTTGGCATTCATCCTGAGGACAAAAGCTAGTATTTTCATCAGTTAAACACAATCAATTCACTCCAGCCAAGTAAGTGTAAACAAATCAGTTTTAAAAAATTAAGGCAACATTAGGAAATGTTTCTTTTCTTTTTTCTTTCTTTTTTTTTTTTTAATAAGTCAACCCTTAAAAATACCATTTTACAGCTGCAGAAAATGTAACTTTGCCTGACTTTTTTGTTAGGTCAGCCAAACTTGAAGAAAAACATGAAATCTCCCTGTTACTAAGGATAGACCATTACTTTAATAGGCACTGGTCCCAAAGGAAGAGAAAATCCAATTACTAAAATGGTAGCATAATCTTTTCATTATTATTTCAGGAGCTCAGAGTTAATTGGAGAAGTTTAGTACCCTGTGAATGAATGTGTGTCCTCACTTCACAATAAATAGTCTATAATTACTTCCATTTCTCTGAAACCAGGAAATAGCTCTCATTAGCAATACCCTGGAAGAAGCCTTTTGTAGGTTTGGGTGATATTACAAACCCCATCATTATCATATCTGGGTGCCTCACAGAAGCTCTTACACACAGGGAAATGTTCTTATTTCATCTTTCATGTAACTGCACAAAGGCCCCACATGCCTACAGGGAAGCTGCACCAGTGCTTTTGCCTCAGCTTCCACTGCAACCCAGCATCTGTCTGTCACCGCCTCATGTCCCAGTGGGCTCCTTGGACCAGGCACTCCTGCCTTCACTTGAGCCCAGCTGCAAGGTCTGGCACATCTTCCCAAAGCACAGGACAAAAACAGAGTGGTAGCATGCAGGTGAGAAACCCTGGCCTGATCCACCTGGCAGGTCACAACTTCTACCTTCCTCTTTCCACCTTAAACAGCTGCCCTCGTGCTCCCTTCTGTGGGAGCATCTGCATTTTCTAGGATATTATTTAGGAGAGAGAGAAATTCCACAAGGCAGTGTGTGCCCTGGTTAACTCGTCACCTACCAGAGAACACACCTGTCAGGTGTGCTCCACCACCTCCTGTGTTTTAAGACACAAAATTTGCTCTTCAACACAACAGCTCAGGAGTGTGCATCTGCCTCTCTGGATTCATCACTGACCCCTGAAATTGCTTCCCTGCATATGAACACACACACACACACACACACACACACACCAGCTGTCTTGGTGAAACAGGTGTTTGTGAAGCCAAAAGGTGTTGCAACACATCACCCAAGACCTACTCTAGAAGCACTTACTTTCAGAATTTGGAGTAATTTTCCTCCCTCCAAATCTCTCTGTTAAAGAGAACAGAAATAGATGCACAACATGACAGCAGTATTAGACAGAAAGGTAAAGATTATTTGCAGATTTAGCACAGTTCTGCTTATTCTCTCCAGGATCATGCTGGCTGTTAATTGCAGTGATGTAGCAGAGCTCAGGCTCAGTTCTACACTGTTGGGCTGCTTTGGCTGTACTGGAATTCTCACACTGATTGCAATTTCCCTCATAATCTCCAAATCCTTTTCAGCTGCTCCTTTTCAGGAGGCAGCACCATACACATAGTTTCTGGCTGTATAACTAGCCTTCAGCTGCATTAAGATGCATCCTGTTTAACCAGTTATAATACTGGAGGGCTTCCCTTTTTTTCTCATTAGACCCTGATCTTCACCTAAACTACAACTGTTAACAACAGAGATTTAATGTATTCTAGAAAAAGCCTTGTGTATTGTTGTCCCTTAAGTACAAACATCACCCTCCAAGCACAAAAACAAATGCTTGGAAAGGAGGGGAACAGAATTCAATGCAGAAAATGTCCCAGAATTTCCTGCAACTGTTGTTGGTTTCCTTTATTCATTATATTTAGCTTTCTATAGCATATTTAATTACCATCTAGGGTGGAAAGTGAGACCCTGGTCTTACTCTAAGATTAAGAAAATTTTGTTCCATTTTCATTTCTCACTCTCCCATCACACAGAAAATCCACAAATTTATTAAGAAGCTTAAGGACCATTCTACAGCTGAGACAACTCTTGAGGTCAATCTTCAAGACTGAGTAAAAACTTAAACCTCAGCCCTGAAGACAAGCCTGGAAAGAAACTCTTCACAGTTCCCTCACAATCCCACTGCCTTTTTTTCCTTTTCCCATTATTTGTTGTTGTTATTAAGAGGAAAGACCTATGTATTTGACTCTATCTGTGAAGTTGAATATTGAAGTATAGCTTTCTGAAGTTTGGAAATTCAAAGCTTGGGTTTTAAAACCAGCCTAGTTTACATTCTCGTTCTGCACATATAAGTTCGGCACAAAACTCTCTCTGACCCAAAAAGCCAAGTCTATTTTCATCCCTGAGAGTTTTACAAATGTGTCTTCCTTTGCCTAAGTTACAAACACTGTGGGAACATGGACATAACTTGATTTAAATATAAACATTAGAGCTGATGTGTCCCTTCTCCAAACTACATGCAGAGTTTCCCTAAGCAAAGCTGCTTTCAGGCATTATACAATAATTGGGCACAGACATAAATAGGCTGAGAAAAGATCTGAAATAGCACAAAAATAGCCCTATGCTAATTGAGAGCTGTAAAGGATGGCAAATATATTAATTCCTCTCCATGTAATCATCTCACGCCAGTGAGATAATCTTCTAGTGTTAAACAGAACTGTACTCACTGCATCAGTAAGAATTAACAGATGGAGCAACTCCTTAAGATTTATATAACAGTAATTAAACAAATCCTCACAATGGCCACATGATTTCATGCACAAGCCAGGGCAGTGTACAAAAAAAAAAAGAAAAAAAAAAAAAAAAAAAAAAAAAAAGAAAAAAAAAAAAAAAAAAGCTTTACTGCCCTGTTGGAAAATTCCAGAATGCATAGCCTGAAGAGCTCCACGAGAGCTATCAGCCTCATGATTTGAATCAGCCTGCCTCATCCTCCAGCATATCCTCTTCACTGTCCACTTAGAGTGAGAGCAGAAAACTCAGAAATAAAGCAGCTGTAAGAGACACCTTCATTATCTGTAGGAAGAAGCCCTTGGACTGCTTCATCTGTAAGATGAGACAGTTATCCATACGCATTGCTACACTGGAAGTCAGTCTGGATAAAAAACATGGGAAAGCTCATAGCTCTTGGTATATAGAAAAATTCTGTGTGCCCACAGACATCTCCAGGTACAAGCAGGTAACCTGTCCCATGGCACCTGCTTCACTGCCACAAGCACCAGCAGCTGCCTTTGGGGCTAGGACCTGAGGCTGGAGGTAGGCATGGGAAATGCAAGAATTACCCATTATCACTGGCAAGAAATTTCCCCACTGGGTAACACCCTCATATCTGTACAAGTGCAAGTGTGAATGTCTAGTAATCTAAAAGGGCAAGAAATAGCAGAATAAGCAAGGTACTTGAACTGTACATTAATGGTAGAAGGAAGGAGTCCACCCATTAAAGACAGAAAATGCAGAAAGTGACAATATTTCATAACTTCACACAGGTTCTCCCTCCCACCCAAAAGTCAGCAGCATCATTAGCACCAGCAGACCACTCTTACCTCTTTGAGGTGCTGGACACAGCACAGCACAGATGGAATGGGACTTCCCAGAAGTCCACCTCTGAGAAACCTTCACAGTCATGCTGGACACAGCCACCACCTCCATATCCCACACCCGGGGTTCCTGCAGATCTCTGTCCCCACCCCACCCACTACTTCACCTCTTGGGCCACAATCACATATATGACACACAGACCTTTGTCTCCAGCATATGAAATACATATAGAATCTCTCATCACATCTAATGCAAAGATAAAATCAACCTCTGAAAGCAAATTCATCTCATTAAACCCAAACCTAGACCAGATCCACGTGGGTGAAGGTATCCATCCATTTCTACTAATTGTGCAATATCCCACCTGCTGTTGCTGAAAATGTCTGCTCCCCACATCCCCTTATCACCCCCCAACTAATGAATTGGTTCACAGCTTTTGGGTTCTTGTGCTCTTCCAAACAGGGTGTGTAAATAGAAAAGAAATTGGCAGCATGAAACATGCACTGATATGGGTCTTTATTCCTCTCCCAGCTGAACGACTGGGGATTAGAAGCACCAAAGCAGGTGTTCTGCTGCCACCACGTGGTCATGAATAGACTTAGGCATTTATAAAATAAAATGTTTATGCTTCTTAGAATACATCAATTCACTAAGCCTATCATTTTTACATATTTCCTGAACATGCCTTCAGCTGGGGGTTCTTGTAGCAAATCCATCAAATTCCACAGCCACAGTTCCAACCTGGCTGCCAGGTCTGCCCTGCAACCAAGTGGCATCCAGAGGTGTGGAGGTGTATCCAATTCTATTTCTCTTTTTGTTGAAAGCAAACAAGTTTGTGACATACCCTATTAAAAAAAAAATCTCTGCAAACAAATGAGGAAGAGCTGGAAGTGGTTTTATATTTTGGTGACAAACATTTTCAACAGTTCATTCTCTCAGGAGTAAATTCTAGGTTTTATTAATGAAGAGGGATGCTGCCTGTCATGCAGCCATATTTTTGTGCAGGGATGTAAAAACCACCATCACTGAGGTCTCAAAATGACAAAAGGCTTTGATTTCAAAATATTCAGAGAACAGGTATTAGGATGATTCAGCTCCCTACCATAAGGAAGGTTATAATTAAAACATGTATTATCTCTGTGAATTTCAAATGTCATGACCCCATGGCTTAAAATCACTTAGTAGGTTAAAGGTAGTTCCTCAGGGTTTCAGTATAGTGTAGTATCAATCCTTGTCTGATGTCAGTGAAGTGCAATATGGGTAGATGTGTGGACCACACTGTTTAGAGTGAAAATTAGCTGATTCCCCTTTACAATATCAGTCTCACCGTGTGCTTGCTACTTTGTCCCTCAAGGTAATTCACCAACCAGAGTTACTGTCATATATTACTCCTTCTGCCTTAAAGGGACAGAATTTTGAGGCAGGAATATCAAAAATATCAAGAAGATTTGGGATCTGTAAGGCAGTCAAAGCATCTGGCTTGGGATGGATTGATTGCGGAGTCCACACTGATCTTCCCATCCAACATGAAAAGCTGACTTTAACATTAGCATTTGGGATCATCATTTTCAGCTATCATTGATATTACTTGACCAAAGTTAAAGAAAGGAAATGGTCACAATAGCAGCCTGTGTTCTAAGGAGCTATTTTTGGTAGCTCAAATTGGTGTCATTTATTTCACTCTAAAATACTTCCCTTGACATATGTCAGTGCTTTATTGTGATGGTTTTGACCTCAGTGAAGAACTCGTAGGAATCCTTTGCTCCCTCCCTGCCTATGCCTGAGGCTTTCATCCCACCAAATGGCAAGTTCAGGTCTCTCACAAGCCAGCAGTTGGTCCACACCAATCCAGACTGCAGCCTGTGTGCCACCCTGTGAACACGTCCCACATTGCTGGACCATATTGTGGCTGCCAAGCCATATTTCACACCATTGGCTCTTTGGATCACCTCTTCTTCTGTATCAAATGCTACCACACATGTCACAGGACCAAAGATCTCTTCTTGCATGCAACAGGATTCATCCTTGACTTCAACAATAACTGTGGGCAACATGAAATAGCCTTTCTGGTTGCCAGGTGGGAGGGCTAAAGGATCCACTCCCTCTCCACAGAGGACTCTGGCTCCTTCAGCCTGGGCTTTCTTCACATAGTTCCTCACCTGGGGAAGCAGCAGAAAAACATCACTGCTAAAGGACACCAAATCCCAAGGGTTCACACATCAGTAGCAGGAGCCTCTGAACATCTCTAGCTGGAACATGCTGCCCTCTTAGCAACAGAGGGCAGCATTCCCTAACTTTTGTCGTTACATTTCTTTTTATGCAAAGCTGTGTATTTCTTGCTGAACAAAGAAATTGTTTTCTCTTTTCTAACACTTACTAGCCTAGGAGACAACACTCTGGCCCTTCCCACTAACTATTGTCAAAAGGGCAGGGCCCCTTGGTGAAAACGCAAGTGATCCAAGAGCCTCTCTCCCTTCTCTCAGGAGCCTGGGCAGTTTGCCATGTATCCCAAGCCATGGTTCATTCATTTACCCCAAGGAATCAGTAGTATTTTCCTGTCTCACAGGCAAGGCTTTTTAAATGTTCACATGTCACTAGGATGATGAAGCCATGAACATTACAGAAAATCTCATAAATAAATGATTAAAAATGTTTCCATGGCTGCTGCTACCATATGTTTGCTACGTTGAACATATAGGGCGTACTGTTGATCTGCTTTTGCTGATCAGGCAAGAATCGTTGCCTGGCTTCTCTCCTTAGAGAAAGACCACAGAGGTATCACAGAGCTTCCTTATCTTTTTCTTCTTTTAGCCACATTGGAAGTTCTCTGTGGTGCTACAGACTAAGGACCTCAGGAAATGGGTGTTTCTACCACTGTACTTCAGAACAAGAGGACCTGGAGAGCCTTCTGAGGCATCAGGAAGCATATCAAAGGCCTGGCTTTCTCTCACTCTGTGGTTTTTCGGTCTGCTTCTTGCGTCAGAGAGTTCTGGGATATGAGCATCTGCTCTCCCTGAACTCTGACACCACAACTTTCATTTCATATAAGCCACTAAAGCAGACTGTATCTAACTGCTCATCATCTCAGCTGCTCTCCACACAGACTACTACAAATTACTGCAAGCAGTCCTAGGAAACTGTTTTGTACAAGCCAGAATTTGCCAGAGTGATATAAAAATAAAACTTTTACCTTGTCAACTAACTTATTGGGCAAATTAGTGACCTTAGCAAATGCATTATTAAAATCCAAGAAAATGTTGTTGAACTCTAAGATTTATGAGTATAAATTCAGGACTTAGAAACCATTTGAATTATTTCATAATAATCAATCTAATAATTATTAGAATTATTCAAACAGGAGGAAATATTCTTTTGCCATTTAAAATTATTTTCCCCAGGGAGTTTGATTTGTTTCAGAGTAATCACATGATCCCAAGCCACAGGCAACAGAAATCTCATTAAAAAGATCCTTATAATGGCTTTGAGTTATCATCCCTCAGAGCTAATCTTGGAGATGACAAGATCCTTTCCCACATACTCCTGAAACTACCTTTTGTAGCCCTCTAAAAGATGAGAAGAAATCACATAAACTCCATGTAACATCACCTTCTCTAGATGCTCTTTACTTATTAGTGCTCCCACATCAGTTGAAGGATCTGAGGGATTTCCAGTCTTCCATTTCTTGGCCTCTGCCACAAATCTCTTCAAAAACTCACTGTATATTCCCCTCTGAACGAAGATCCTGGAGGTGCAGAGACAGATCTCACCCTACCAAAAAGAAAGAAACAAACAACAAATCAACAATGTTGGTTCATATTACATTGCACTATTGACATGTACTAGAAATTGTGAGATACAAAAAATAACCCAGTTCACTTGTGTCCCTGCATCCTCAGGAGTGCAAAAGACATCAACCAGCACTGCAAAGTGGGATTTTTTTTTCCAGATAAGAAAAGAAAGGAGAAGGAAAAGGCAAAACAGTATCAGTATCATGCAATCACTACCATAAGTAAATTTGATTTTATCGATTATATGTTTTCTTTTCCAACATTTTTTATAGGAAACATGATTTCCAACTCTGAGTGATCTTTCTCTTCACTTCCTGATAATCTCTCTCTGATACCAAGCTATTTTTCTAACATCATCCCACATACGATTTCCTGGCTTTGGTGCTCTCTCCTGAGGGTGGTGATGAGGGAAGAATAATGTTGGTAAAATTTTTGGGGAAGTCCCCTAATTTAATTCTAGCAAATCAACAAGCTGCCCACTTACTTCAGCAGTGGGACTTAAAGCAGCTGCTTCCCTGAGAGATAAGAAATGTATCTACTCTGAGAGGAGTAATAACACCTTGTTATCTTTGGATGGAGAGCAGGAGGAAGAAGAGCCTTTTATTACTTTGTTTCCCTTCTTGTGGAATAATGAAACCTTTTTCATATTTTTCTACTTGGGACTTTCTCAAACACGATCCTGAAATAGACCTTGACAATTTGAGATTCAGATCCAAAGGCAGGTGCACACAGGCACACAAACCCTTGGGCGCGCCCCTCCTGCTGCCAATGGGGTTTATGTGCTACAGGGGTGGGGAGGCACCTGGTTGGCAAAGCTGGACCTCACAGTGGTGGGGATGCACTGGCTCAAGTCGGCATCATCAAAGATAATGGCGGGGTTTTTGCCTCCCAGCTCCAGCGAGAGCCGCTTGCAGTGTGGGGCACTTCTCTCCGTGATGCGCTGGGCCGTCAGTGTGCTGCCCGTGAAGGAGATCAGAGGCACGTCGGGGTGGCACACCAGGGCCTCTCCTGCCTTGGCACCCGTTCCAAACACAACATTCACCACCCCAGGGGGTACCCCTGATGGGAACAAAGGCACACAGTCATTGTACCCTCCTGGCACTCGGGGGGTGTCGCTTCACTTTGTTTTGTCCCTGAAGTTAGAAAGTTACCAGCAGCTTAAGGGTGAAAATACTAACCCTTAACTCCAGTATTAGCTGATATCCATGATGTTAGACAGCTCTATGGATCATGGGTTAAAAGATAAAACCAGTTCCAATAATCAAGCTTGTCTGACATGCATCATCAGATCACTGATCACTGCTGATCAGATACATCAGCAGTGTACAGTCATTCAGGGAACAACCAATTGTTCTCCCAGTTTTAATTAACAGTGCACCAAATACAGCCATGACACCATTACCAAGAGGTGATGCTCACTCCTTTATTCTCTCATGGCTCCTTTGCTTGCACCACAGACTTAGGGTATCCATAAGTGGAGTGCAGGAGGGGCAAAACTTTTCACCAGAAGATAGTAGCAAAAGATGAGTAATAGCTGGACTGGGCAGACAGAATAGTTTGAACCCTTTTGTTCTCCAGTGCAACATTCAGCTACAGCAGTCTTTCCCAAAGCCTTTGAGCACCTTCTGTTTTCTGCAACTAAAAAAACCTGGTGCACAGACAAGCATTTCCATTCTTTCCTGCTCCTTAGCATGCTATAGGAGTCACCTGCTTTCTCCAAGAGCTTGCACATCATCCAGGCTGTGACAGATGTCATCTCACTTGGCTTGGCAACCACAGTGTTTCCACATGCAATGGCAGGAGCTATTTTCCAAGTTAACAAATACAGTGGCAAATTCCAAGGACTGATTAAACCAGCTACAAAACAAAACCACAAAGACAGAAAGTCAGTCTGCTGGGATACAAAACTCATTTCTCTGACCTCAAGCAGTTATACACCAATTCAGATCTATGAAGGTAATTTGGCCATGGCTTTTATTTCCAGACAAATGTACAATAATTTTGCAGCATTCCTCATAGGGAGATAACTTCTTAAAGATCTGTGCAAACAATTCTAAAAGTGATCAGCTGAATTCTCTGAATAAGTTTTGCTGCTTCTTCAAGGCAGAATCTTATATTCTCAGGAATTTTTTCTGTGTTTTGCAGGAACATTAATGCAAGGTTAGCCACAACAATAATTTACAACTGGTCTGTGGTAATACTTTGTGTTAGAATAGAGCAAGTGAAAGTAATTATAGAATGGTTTGGGTTGAGAGAGTCCTTAAAGATCATCTGATTCCAACCCCCTAGGGACACCTTTCACTAGACCAGGTTGCTCAAAGCTCCATCCAACCTGTCCTCGAACACTGCTAGGGTTGGGGCATTGTCCATTTCTTCAGGGAACCTGTGCTAGTGCCTCATCACCCTCATAGTAAAAATTTCTTCCCTAACATCTAATCTAAACCTACCCTTATTCAATTTGAAGCCATTACCCATTGTCCTATCACTACATGTCCTTGTAAAAACTCTCTCAAGCTCTCTTGCAGGCCTCCCAAGAGTTCTCTTCTCCAGGCTGAATGTGCCAGCTCAGATCATATTCCTGCTTTCTCTCACTCTTATTTTTCAATTGCAGTATCAAACTAATTCTGTATAACATATAGTACATATTTTCCAGATAAATTTTAGTCTAAATTATGAGCGACAAAATTTATCACTGAATAAACTGTGGTTTCTGTGAAATGCTGAATGACTAGAATTATTTTTAGTAATTGCCTTTAGGAATATTTTCACCTTACATATTAATAAGAAATTATGAAAAAAATCTGTAATTGTCGCATGTGACTCTTTACAAAAGCCATGAGATTTCTTTCTGTTTGATGGAGCAGATGCAGTGAAGGACTTTTCCTTATGAGAATAATTTTACCAGAAAAAGTCATGTTCTCCAATGTTCAAGAAAAGTTTTAAAGGAGTCCTCTAAGTTAGCCAATTTCATGCTTTAAGTAATTCAAGTGTAAATGTGGACAACTCCCATCTATTTAATATGTTATTTATATTATATATATAACATAACCTAATAATGAAATCATTACAACACTTATGCGTCAGCTTAGGACAACCACTTTATTTTCTGAAGCAGCAGCATCTAGTGGCCGAGTTCAGCAATTCCCCAGCTAGGGTGGTTTATTCACCCATGTGCAGCCGTGTCACAGACTACTACTGCTTTCCCAAAGGAGAGGGGGATCCTGCCCTCCCCGCTGGAACAAGACCTCAGTGCTCTGCACATCTCACCGATCCACAGCTGTGATGCTCACCCACAGACACACATAGACAAAACATAAGAGAGATTGGGAAGGTGAGGGCAATAGTTTCAACTTTTTAGGCATGCAATGTTTTGGTGTTTTTTGTTTTTTTCATGAAGTAGCCTAATTGATTTTACATGGAGTTGCTGATGCTTTAGCAGACAAGGCTATGTTTAGCACATGACTCAGAGACAACAAATGCTTTCAAAAAAAATCTTTTCTTTGCTGAGCCCCTACTAAGGCAGACATCCTGCCAAGCTGTTCAGCATGTGAGGATCATCATACCAACTCCCACAGGTGCCCTGGAGGTGTAGTGCACACAGCCCATGGATGGCATTTCTGTGCACTCTGTGACATGATGAAGGATGGAAGAGGCAAAGAATCGGAAGTTGTGCGCGGCCCGAGGGATGTCCACCGTTCTGGCAAAAGTAATAGTCTTTCCTGAAACAAAAACAAACATGCTGCTGGTCATCACAGACAGAAGCATTGCTTATAGTCTGTTTTGAAAGTTGATTTGTGTGTCTTTTGGGAAATGTCTTTTGTCCTGTGCCCAAGTGACCCCCAGCACCATAGTCAATGACAACAGCTCCCCTCTAGTAATGCATTCCAATTATCTGACAACTGATGTCAGTCAGAAATTCTGAAAAGCAAGAATGCCCCAGGAATCCCAAATCCAAAGCCTCCTCATCAACTCCAGTTTGCTCCAACAGTTCATACTATACAAAAAATTTAATACATATTTTCCATTTCAATATGCAGCAAGGCACACTGTATTTGAGATCAACAACTTCCATTCTTACCCTGATCCTTTGACTCTGCTTGTGCAAATGCTTCCAGGTCACGTTCAATCAGGTCTGCCAATTTGTTCAGGATCTGAGATCTTTCCAATGGAGTTTTTGATGACCAAATTGGGAAGGCGTCTTTGGCAGCTTTGACAGCAGCTTCCACCTAAAAAAAAAAAACAAAAGAAGGATGGTGAATGCTAATGAAAGGCTTAAGAAAATATTTAACACCCAGCTGATGAATTCATATTTCAGAGACTAATAATCCAGGCCACATTGCTGGGAAGATGACCACTCCTTAGAGCTTCTCCATTGTTATCAAGACACTATCCCATAATTTAAGAAGTGTTAGTGAAACAAAATATCTAGAAAAGAAACTTCCACTGAAACCCTAGTTTTTCTCCAAATTACAGCAACTTGTGGGCCACCCTCCAGGCCTGGAAGAAATGCTGGACTGGTCAACTGGCACCAGTAGTTTTGGCACTGGCCAAAACAAAAAAAAGAATCTTGTTTCTCATGGAGGAAAGAGCAAGAATCTCCCCAGAGCAAATGTAACTTCAGTCTAAACATGCACAACCCTTGCAACACATGACTTCAGCCACACCAGGCAATGATGAAAATAAGAGGCCGGGAAGAAATGCCCTGCTAGCTCTTGATTTCCACCACTTGGTTCAAGCAAAGACTAAGAATATATTTAGGGAATGGACATCCAGAGGAAAAAATTATCTTACCTGATCACAGCTAGAAAGTCATTAATGCCCTCACAAAAAAAAAAAAAAAGTTCCTTTTTAAACTCCGGGGCTTTAGCCAGTTCTCTTATCAGACACCTAAAAAAGCCTACAGATAAGAATCATTATATGCATTTATACAAATGCAGACCACTCCTATCCGTATTTTCTTTGAGATGTAGATGACTGCTGCACGATCCTTCAACCTGACATTTCTGAAAAGCAGCAGATTACCAGCACCTTTCTGAAGCAGACCCATCTTCAAAGGATTAAAATTCAGCAGGCGGCTTTCTGTCCCATCAGTCATTTCCCCTGGACTCTTAAATGGAAGTTACCTGCATTATTCATCTGTTGATTTATAAGCAATTCTTTCTTCATGTTCACCAGTCTCACACTAATTAAAGATGGTCATCAATATCTTTCCATATTTTAATTAACTGCCATATTTCCCAACTTTTGCTTCCTATGTATCACTTATTCAATACTCCCAATGTCTAATACATGCCTCAAAGTGGTGGTTTACTCAAAGCTGTCTTATTTGAGTTCCTAAAATTTTGCTCATACAATTTCTTCAGTTTTGGAAATCTGCCAAAATCAGTAACTAGGAGGATGCTGATATAATATTAATCAGACCATTATGACCTCTCTGAATGTTGACATATTGCTAATTCCCATTAAGTCACTGAAGGGTCCTTTCCACCAATTCCTCAAAACTGAGTTCCAAATTTGTTCCCTCCAATTGTGACGGGTCTTATTAAAACTATCATAAAATAACTTACTGATATTCCAAAGATGTTTTATTAATGAGGGCACAAAAGTTTAAGCAAGCAAAAAAATAAAATCTATCTACCCCTTTCTCCTTCCCCCTCCCGCACACATCAGAATTTATGGGCCCCATTAAAATAATACCCAGAGTTTGAAAGCCAGAACACCACCAGTGAAGGGGCAAGGTGGGAAATAAACCAACGTGAAGAGAGTCACATGGATCACTGGCCAAGCTCAGAAACCTAGACTCTTCTTTTTCGACTGTACTTCAACAACCTCCTGCTCAAGTGCCAATGGCAGCAGGCTGTCAGCCACTGAACAGCTGAAGCAGGACCAAACCAGGCCTGGGAAAGGGGAACTGCAGCTTCCTGAGTGAGTCCAGTGCAGATGCCACACGACCCTAAAAACGTTCACCCTCTGTGAAACTATACCACCTTCACTAATTAACTCGTTCTTCCACCCTCCCATCCTGCGGTGCTACTGCTGCTCCTCTGTCGTCTCCTCTGCAGCCTTTTCCACCAGGTGCTGCCAGGAGAGAAGATAACCAATATTGTCTTCATTTTTAACCCTTCAGTGGGTTTAGAAGGAGGACAAAAATATTCCTTTTTCATAAACTGCAGAAGAGAAAACTAGCAAAGGAAGGAATTAAGTGGCAGTAGATTCATCTAGGAAAAAGTAAGAGGAAAAAAGGAGAGAGATTTGTAGAGAAGAACTAAGCATACAAAGGTTAAACTGTAACTTAGTTTGACTAGCAAAAACCAGCAAAGAAAGTCAAGCCACAAAGAAAATATGCACAAGAATTCAACTATGAACTCCTGTGTCTGAAACACTTCCTTCTGCTTTCCTCTTCTGCACAAGACAGACACAGAGAAATAACACACAATCCAGACCTATCACAAAAGGTTGCTATCAAAATACCCCAAGATGAACTGCCCTCAGGACAAGATGTTTGCTTTTGCACGGGATGATGTGCAGGAGCCAGGTTCTTTAAAGAGAAGTGTTTCTAAAGTAGATATTGGCCAGCATTAATTAGTCCTCATCAGCCTGTATTTTAGATATACAGGGCACCTGCTCGTCTTGCTGTAGTACTGCTATGTAGAATTTAAGATATCTATCTGAGGAACAAATTAACTCCTAGGAAAAAAAAAAAAAGTTCAGTTTCTTTGGCAGAAAGTGGCTAAAATGGCCACAGAAACTAACCAGGTGTTAAACTCCAGAGTCAGCAACAGACTCACTGTCTCCCCTTGTTTCACCTTCTAACTTCTCAGTAAAATTAACCAAGATAATCTGCAACTGGACATTGAGCCTTTCTAGAAACCAGCATCTTGAGTCCTTTGTTGAACTCTGGTCTAGGTGCTTACTTTGGTATCTCTAGATAACCTCAAGAAGTATGTGATTGCATTTTCTTCAGCATATTCCATCAGTCACCAGTGGATGCCAGCTCTGCAGAGCACAATCTTCTTGTATAGTTGTCTGAAGGCAGGATTAAAGCACTCATCAAATTTACAGGCTTTTAGGATGTTTTCCCATTGCTACATACAAACACTGACTCAGAAAGCTGAAACAGAAAAGCATTGCTCTTACGATGTCTGAACTGTATCTCTAGAGTGGCCAGCAGCCTCTGGTATTCTCAGATCTCTCTGGTTTTAATGATTTTGCAAATGAATGGTCAGGAAGATTTCCACCTGCACATCAAAGAGCAAACTTTTCAGGCATAATTAGGATTGGAATGAACTTACACAGATTTATTCCAACAAACTCAACCTGTTACTCTTTAACCTTTGGTCATCAGCATTTAACAAATATTTACCGAGTTGAAATTACAGTGCAAAGGTTTCTGCTGAAAGAAGCTGTCAATAAGACTGAAATGCAAGTGAAGGGAACAGCTACACACTGTAGTAGTTTGTTTTAAAAAACATTTTCAAAATGCTGTCCACTATTATATTTTCCAAGCCCTCTGTGCTATCCAAGCTTGTCGAGTCACTTCCCTTTTCAATAAGTCCGAAGCACTATTTTGGACACAAACTTGTAGGTCTGCTATAAAGCGGCATCAATGAAACTGCACCCCTGATGAACATCATTGCCTGTCTACACCTGAATATGTACAAGGCTCCAGGAAACATTCACCACAGTAGAGAGCACAAGACCAAGAAACTCTGCGGATACAGAGGACAGGTATAAGGAAACACATTCATCACAGCCACTGAATATCCAACTGCTATTATCAAAACCAGAGAGGTCTGAAAGCTTTTTACCAAATTCAGAGAAGAGATACCAAGCCAAAAACCCTTTTAAATGAAAACTGCAAATCATCAAGACACTAAGGGAGAACACAGTTGCATATGGTGTCTCTAAATTAATTTACAGAAGATATCAATAAACTCTGTTCTCACTTACAGATTGTTTATATTTACAGCTTGTCTGGGTGTAATTGTTAATTTATGCACAAGGCATCTCTCATCATGTGAGCTGAAGGACCTCCATGCAAGTTACTGAAGCTGTGTTTATTCACACCAGCTTAGAATCCAGCCCACAACTTTCTAATAGCAAAATGTAAAAAAATGACAGTGTTTTCTGCCACAGCAGTGGATTATGCAATACTACAGTATAATCAAGAATTTACTTGTTTAAGCACTGAAGTCATCATTTTTCCGCTCTCTTACTTTCAGCCTCCTCTCACTCAAATGTTTATTGTTACATGCATTTAACATTTTTCATTTTGTACATGTGGATAGCACTCACCTCTTCTTTGCCACTGTCTGGAACTCTGCAATAGACATCTCCAGTGGACGGATTATAGGAGTCTATATAGGAGGAACAAGGAACAAATTTGCCACCTATGAAGTTTTCCAGCACTAGGAGAGCCTTTGAGTGAGCCATTGTTGGCTGCTTGCTTCACCTGTGTTTTTTTCCAACAAGGCATCAATTTAGATTAGTATGTCTGCATGTATTTGCACAGCGAGTCTGAACTCCTCCCCCATCCCTCTGTCTTCCCTGCACCACTTGCTTACAAGTGGGAACAAACCCTGGCAACAACAGCAGGAAAGAGCAAAGGGGAAAAAAAATCAGTATTTCCGTGACACGTGGTTCTTTTCTAGTTCAAGAAGGGAAAAACAGCATAGTTTCTGGAAATCGGTTTTTCTCTGTCTATAGGAAATAAAGTACTGAAAAAAAGAGAGAAAAATAATGGTTCAACAGGAGAATTTCTACCTGTAACAGTCTTTCAAATTACAGTTTGAAAACATTTTGCAACAAATAAACAAAATAATTCAACAGGCAAACACCTAGCCAGGAGCCTGCTTCTAAGTGTCAGCAGACAAAAGAAAAGACACTGAAGACCAGTATGTCTGCAACTCATGTTCATTGTTTTGTTATTATCAATACTTTTCCTCGTATCCCCAAAACCAATACACCAATCAAACCAAAAGATTTTAAGCACTAAGAAACTTTTCCACCAATATCCCCAGATACCAAACAATACAAACAGCCGAGCGACTCTTCAATTCAAACAGAAGAGAAGCACAATCCTAGCTGGTATACTGTTGTATGTTGTCAGAAATTCATCTTTTCCCCCCCTCAAAAATGCAAGACACTGGCTGTCATGCTTTCCCTTCCATAGATATACCAGGGGAAGCCACCTTACTACAGAGAAGCCTGTAACATATTATTAGTTTTTCCATTAACTTCCCAAGAACCTAAACTGCCCAGGAAGAACTGTGTAAAGGACACTTTCTCCAAGACAATGCTGAGGATTATCAAATTGCTTTAAGATTGTATGCCTTGTTCTCCAGAGAGCAGTATGTTCTCACCAGGAGATTGTGAGTACCTCAATCAGCAGTTCAGGAAGGTTTTGCATCCTAGACAACTGTCAAGCCATCAAGTTTCACGTGGATCAACATGCAATCATATTTTGATTGAAGAAAGGCGATATGCTTCTATTGCACAACAACAGATCATTTATGTTTCAACCAAGTGGCGCCTCTGGGCAGAGTTCAAATCTGTGTTGAAAGGTAGTGCAGTCACGTTGAAACTGGATTATGTAATACCTCTGCTTCCCCCAAGCTGCAAACTGGGAAAGCATGCAGTAGCTTTTCTGTCATCATAGAAAAATGAGCCTCAAAATTTAATGCAAACATGTGTGAGAAGACTTATCAGAGGTTCACCCTGTATCACACTTCCTTGTCCATTAACAGTAAGGAATTGATGCAAGGCTTAGAACTGAAGACTGTAACTGTCCCCTGACTTAAGGGCAACCTAAACATTTTCAAAGTCTGAAGGCAAGCTCAAGTGGAACAGGTTCAATGCAGGAGCTTGGCAGTCTAAATCTCTGGAATCCAACAAGGGCACCTAAACATTCACAGTGGCATGCTGAAACTAGTAAATATTTAACTGCAATTTTTGGTCTAAAGAAATACATAACAAATAGTGTAAATCATAAACTTGGCAGTAACAGTTTTCAGGTATTTCAGATTCATAAGCTTTTACAAAAGTAATTTCCACATAAAGCATTGCTGATACTTCTACAAATACCCATGCAGTCAACAGTACAAATCATCTATGTGGTCAAGGTCAGGTAGCTGCTGAATTGGGGCTAAAGTACCTAAGTGCAAAAACAGTTATCCACAAAAAAACCCCAAACAACCATGTGGGAAGAGTAGGTACAAACCATACAGGACTGTGAACTAAATAACAACAATAGATAGCATTTTTGTGTTCTTCACTACTCTGGACACAGCTTTACTTCAGTTAACTCCAGAGACTGATGCTCTGGAGCAAGTGCTTCAGTTCCTGCCTCGCACTAGTAACTGGGAACAGGTGAATTTTCTCCACTCTGCACTCACATACAGGTCCTGAAATACCTGAGGTCCTCTCAAAATTCCTACTGAAAAAACTTCCAAGTTATAGTAAAGTGTGTCTGTGCTGAGCTGGAGGTGGTAGAAGAACCCTCCTTTCAGCTGGGAGGTTTCATCTGCTCCATTACTGAAAAGCAGGAAGGAGTTAAAGGCGTAAGTCAGCACAATTTGGCTTTAGCCAACACCACAAGATTAAACTGTCAGTCTTTGTTCAAAAGAGCACTACGTCTGGATGAAAGAGATGTGTATGTGCAGTGGCTGCACTGAGTAACATGAGAAAAACTGAAATTATTTCTGCAGAAACCCAAATTGGATGCCAGTTTCGCATTCTAACTCATAAGTTTACTCTGAAACCTCTCAGTTATGGCAAGTGAAGAATGATTTAACACAATTTAGGAGTGTTTAAATCACAAAAGATGAGGGAGACAAAAATGCTCAGACAAATTCATTTTATTATTCTTACTGTTTAAAAAATAAAATTAGCCAAAGTTGGCACAGTTTCCACTACACAGCAAAAGAAAGGTTTTTTTCTTAAATAAATTTTGGGACAGGGAAAATAATCCCATGATAATACTACATGCCATTCTCTTGAAAACAAGGTAAATAGTTCTTTTTCTTCCCTGAATATGCATTCAACTCAAACCTAAAAATATTTTAGACCAATAAAGTTACTTTACTGAGTTAATGTGCAGCAAAAAAGCAATCAAAGAAAATTTGTAAACAATTTATGTCTGGAAGTAAGGAGTTTGTTTCATGATAATTCATCATCTTTTTCTCTAATTAAACTTTCTAATATTTTTCCATCAACTTCTCTAAGGGCTAAATTCCACATGGAGAAACCCATGAGATTCTTGAGATCAAGAAGTGCAACACTTGCAGTTCCTTGTCAGTTGGCATCTTGTTCTGCAGTAGGAAAGACTGATGAAGGGATCCCCAGATGTCTCACACAATTCGACTTTTGTCACCACCATCTTCTCCCCAGTTAATTGCACTTGTACCTTCAACTGAAATAACTGGATTCTCATACAGGAGTTTGGATATCTGATTGAGTTTTGCTTGGACGGTGGAAATTCTGTCACCACTGTCATTCTTTAATCTAAAAATATAAGCAAATGGAAAAAACCCTAAGGTGAAAAATTAAGTACTAAGTGTAAAATTATCTCAGTGTTTTTCAGTATTATACAGTTGTGGAAAAAAACAAAACACCTTTTCCACTTAAATTCTCAAAACAAGAAAACAGGTACTAAACCAGCAATTCCCAAATAACATATCAAAGAGGTTATTTAGTCCCAATTCTACAAACATTAGTCTAGCTCTAAACATTGCAGATCTAAATAGAATCCTCAACTTAAATTTATGGAAATCCTCAAATTTAATGAAAAATGGGTGCAACCCATCCTATTTCTGGATCTTATTTAAGACCAGACAGATTTTTAGGAGCGTTATATATCCATAAAGCCTCTGACTGACTTAGCACATCATTCCTACACATACATGGAGAAACCAGAAATGTTCATGCTCTAATTATAAATTTTGACTTAAGTTCTCAGTACCAGAACTTGGTTAATGTGACTAAATCATAGCTAAATCATGTGATTAAATCAAGATTATTTTTTTTAAGGGACAGATAGAGGGACATTAATATTTTTTGCTTCTAGTAGAAGATAAAACATTTATGTTTAGTCCCTCAGTCTTTGCTTCCTCTCACACAGGATCAGAAAATAGTTTTAGGCATCAGTAAGAATCAAATGCACAACTGTCTTTAATTTTAACAGAAAAAGATATTGGACTCAACTTAGAGATAGTTAAAATGGCCAACACTTCTTATTTACAAACTGCTTCCAGTATAGTTGTACAGACAGATTTCAAAAAGACTGATGTATGTTAACTCAAGGGCAAAGAGGGGTAATTCTAAGCAGAGTAATTTTTACTCCTAATAAATTAAACAGAATCATGACAAGTTTTCCTCACATCTTGTTGAAGCACTGTCTCTTTATTAGCAGAAAAAATCCACTTTTCAGGCTAGAGGGTGTAAACATCATTCCTCTGCAGTACAGAAATTCTATTACAAAAATGCCATACCTCTGTAACAACTCCTGCAGCAATAGTGGAACCACTGTAGCGTAACATAAACCTCCCTAGCTCCTTAAAATCTTTGTACAACTCTAGAGCAATAGGTCTTTGAGTTTGTAGTTCTATTAGAGCATTCTGACCTTTAGCCAAGAACCTGCAAGTAAAAAAGCAGAAAACTCTATTAGAAATGTATGCACAGATGAATGAAGAAAAGAATACTGAAAAAATGGGAAAAATCATTTTAGAAGGCCCAGAGCATAATTATCAAGCTTGATTTCAAGTATAATTCAAGCCATGAGACCCAAAACTCATTTGCCTGCAGTATACTTTTTAATAGGGCATCTAAGTTTTCTTCACAAACTTCTTGGCACTCACCACAGAATTTAACAAATTGTTTTGAAGCTATTTGTCTCATTAACACCTGTTTTTTTTCATGTCAAGTAGAAATCAAGTCTTGTTTCAACCCCACAACTAAAGAGCCAATTCATTACTTTGCAGAAGTTGGCAACAGTTTCAGCCACGAAATTTCTGGAAAAGTATTATTCTGAAAATGTTTTATGTATCAAATAGCATTTCTAGCCAAATACAGCTTTAAATAACTAGAGGGATATATGGGAAGACTCCCTAAATTTCTTTTGCACTGACACACTGTCTAGTCAAGTGTGTTTTACACAGTTAGCCATCTCCAGAACTATATAAAGATCCCTCCCATGCTTTAACAGTAAGAGAAGAAATACTAAAAAAAAAAAAAAAAAAAAAAAAAAAAAAAAGAGAGAGAGAGAAAGAAAATCCTTTAAGTGAAGAAGGGCTGCTGATCTAGGATTCATTCCCAATTCTGCAAGTGACCTTAGGCCTAAGTCATTGTACTTCTCAGGTGTTCTGCATTTATCAAGAGGGTAGGAGGTTTTTCGGTTTGTAAAGCACAGTGAAATCCAAACATGAAACCAACTAAAACAATAAAAGCGTATTCTTATAACACACAATTGATTCATCGTAGAACCTGTTTGATATACTGTGTATTAAACATCAACCCATTTCTTGAGTAATTATTAACTATTCATAACACTTACTTAGGTTTTTTCTTTGTCACTTCACCAGTACTTTTGTGCAGGACACTCAACAGTCTTGTAATAGTAGCAGGTTCACTTACTGTTTGATAGTGTAAAAGCACCTGAAAATATTTTGTGCAGTTATTAAACATCAGTAATCCTAGTTGTTAAGAGTTTAAAACAGCAACTTGTTTTAAGACTGATTTTTTTAAACAAATGCTTATAAAACTTCTCTAGCAGGAATGTCTGCTTCACACCCAGTAACTGTCCCTAGTTCCTAAACTTTGTGATCACGACTGATATGACACAAAAGCCACATTTTATGTCATCATAAATACATTTTTCATCCTTTAGTGTTTTGCTTTTGCCACGTCAGTACAGTTCTGTAGCATGAACTGGTATTTTATTTATTTTAAAAGGTATCTTACACTTAAGTGCATCATTATATTTCCACAAGATGTGAGTTTCTAAAGCCTAGCTGTGGTGGAACTCACATTCTCTGAAATGACTCAGCTACATATTAAAAGCCAGTAAGAATATGTATAAATACCCACAGCAATCCCTTCTATCCACTTCAAATTACAGAAGAATCTGTTTCCTCTGGAGAGACAGAACCACTTCTGGATTCTGAATGTGTTTCATATTCAGGAGGTCAAACACAGAGAGGAAAAGCCCCGAGCAACCTTCCATGAGCACAGTTTTCACAGAGACTTACAGGAAATCCTTTAGTGATTGGGACTTCAATATTGAAGATGAGAACCCGAGCTCTGAATCGAGTGCAAACTTTAATGGGTTCCTTGGGATCACAAAATACACAGCCCACACTACAAGACAGAAGAAAAATAAATTAAAAAACCAAACAAACAGATATCTCTTCACATAGAAGTGTTCAACAATTGTCTTTTTCCAGTGCAGTGATTAAGAGAAGCAAATGAAAAGCAACACCACTTTTATATAACCAGGGGGTGTAGGTGCGTGGATATCCAGGAAGACTGTTTTAAAGCCTGTAACAAAATGCGTTCCTAGACAATGTCTACCTTGTTTTGTGTGTATGCATGAAGGGCTCTGTCTAGTTCAGTGAACAATTACGTCCATTGCTAACCAGTTTCTGAAAATGTCATTGTTTCCTGTGTGTAGATATTTTTAAGAATTAGACTTTCATTCAGAGATTCAGGGTTTCCGTTCAACAGCATAAAATACTGTAGAGTGTCCAAAATTGCAGAACTGCTGCCTGTAACTCAAATATTTTCTGGATAATAAGGGAACATCATAATTAGGGCTCAAAACCTGAGCTTTCAGCAACACTCATTTTCAAAAAATTCTACATGGAGTCACAAGAAAGCTGCTGCTCTTTACAAGTTGGTAAGTAGACTAGACACAGCTGTTTCACAAGGGCTAGTTCTAGCCATCTGAAATGAAAGGAAAATTAATTCCACATAAAAAATATAATGGAAGAGAAAAACCAGCATGATTAAACATATACATCAAATTTCATCAATATCAAGAGGACTTGAAAATTCGTAGCATTTCTTGACATCTCTAACAGACCTCCAAAAGATGAATGGCATCAAGGTAACAATTTGACTCAAGATTTCAACAACTAGAACAAGACTTCCCTTACTCTTTCACCACTGAGAATCCCACACCACTACAAAATGGGAAGACAGACTACCTCTACTTTTCCCTTAAAATCAGAGCATGGATTTGAAAAACTATCATCGCAAGGAGATTTTCAAAGAGCAGCTTTAAAGTCTGCTGTCTGAAGTCCAACTAGAATGTAAAAAGGTGAACAAATTGTGGATCCAATTATCTGGCCTGAACAACAACTGACACTTAAAAGCTCAAGGCTAATGCTTAGCATGAATCCTACAGACTGGAAAAGACACAAGGAGATTTACTGTGCCTCACTATCAGGCCAATCCTTAGCAAAACATTTAGGAAAATAAATCTTACAAGCAGCTAAATGTGTTGAATAAACAGTTACCATCAGTTCCACTTGTAGAGATTTACTTATAAGTACAAAATGGCAGTTGTTTGCATGTGTCCTGCGAGAATGACTGATAATTTGAGAAGTTCTTTAATTTTTTTCTGTTTTATTTAGCAACAGAGGCTGAATTTTTGTGGCAATTAAAATGTCCAAGGAGTAGTCTACAAGAAACGGGCTTGGAAGGTTACTGGTGTCAGCCCTAGGGCACAGGATGAAAACTGACAGTATTCTTCTGAGGCTGCCGTTGCACATGCAGCAGATGTTTCCAACGTTTGTACATGCAAGCCAGGTGATATGCATCACTTTGGTTTTAAATATCCTGGTAGCCACATCATTCTTCAAGTAAACCGCTGTAATATAGCCCAGTGTAATAGTTATACAGCTTTTCATTAAAAACAAACCGTTACTTAGACTGAAACCCAGTTTTGCTCACTTGATTTTGATGATATCCATGCCGGTCAAAGTGAGACTAACGTGATCTCCTGCTGCAGCCCAATCAACTGGTTCATCGTGCAGTGTGATTCCTGGAAATGAGTAAGAACAGAACCTCACAGTGAAGTACCTAGGTTCTGAGCTACAAACAAACAGCTCTGTTTGGGCCATTTGTGCTTCATCAACCATTACTCATCAATTTTCAGTATGAATGGGTTGAGAGTAAAAGCTTTTTAACTGAGAAGACTGAGGAAGCTATTCTTTCCCCTTGGTAAGGATTTACTATTCTCTCTCACCACACCCTGCACCATAACATGGCCTTATTCAAGCCAGAGGAGGGGACCTGGCCCTTGTCACCGGCACAGATGACGCAATCCTGAAAATGCTGTAGTACTAATATCTCCATATCTGCCCCACCCATCCTTTGAGGCACACGCACACCCTAGACCGCATCTTTCATATACTTTAATGGTACTGTGTCAACTTTCATTTACCTTAAGTGGGTTTGCTGACTCTTTCATAAAAAAGCGCAACTGAAGCCTCTCATTCGCTACATCGCGTCTATTAGAAAGCACCTTTACAAGCAATTTAATTCTGATTTTTATGTATTTTAATTTCTTTAAAAGACAACCTGATGGGTGAGGACAAGACTAGCTCTGATTGAACATCCTGAGGCTTCTGATGGACACCAAGAGAGAAAGTAAAAAAATGGGTTTTTAGAATAACTGCATCTATTTATAGGATTTAGTTCTATTCTGCTGCAGATTGTACCTCTTGACTTGCAGATTCATTCCCAAAACCACTTGCCAAAAACATGCCAGAAAGCCTGATTCAACTATAATCATGTCAAGTACCATTTTTTAAGCAGCACTGATAATTATTTGATATATCTGTCATTATCACAGAATGAAAGAAATTCAGCCTCTTGAAATGAACAACTTGAATCCTAATGTGCACACTACCTTAAGTAAATACTCTATGCTACATTAAATTATTTCTTCTTTACATTAAATACAAATAGCACATGATTAATGAACTTATATGCCCAACCTTCATTTGCATTTCAGTCATAGGAAGGCAGTAGAAAAGAAAAAACATAGAACTGTGCTGCTGGAGATGCTCAGACAAAATACATCTTTTTCCATGGTACTTCCTCCACTCCCCACACAGAGAAGTGACTACCCAAATTCATCCACATCATTGTAACATTCCTGTGCATGTGAATAATGTGCATAAAACTGTGTAAGTTGACAGACTGAAGAGTTTCCCAAATTAGCACTGAACAAGCTGAGTTTGGAACAAAACAGACAACCAAACCAACACATTGCTGAATTCAGGCTAAATACTTAGATATAAAAACCTATTCATATCTCAAGGATTCAATTTTTTATTCACTGGCCAGTGTAGGAAAATCATAATTTTATCTTTCTATTTGCATGTGAAATAAACTCTGCAGTATAAAGACAGCAAGCTTTAGGAAACAGGAAACAGCTAAGCAGTTAATGTCTAGCTATTTCTTTTCAGAAATCAAATACATTGAAATTTAAATCAAATTTTCTTCTCTTTTCTAGTTGCTCTAGACAACGATATCCTGGAAGTTTGATATTACAAAAAGATCAGTGACAAATCCTAAAACATCAAACAGGAGCAATGATTTAATTCTCAAGCTTTTTCACAACCAATACATAAGATTAATTTCTAAAGGTAGTTCAACATCCTCACACTTCTTAACAGCAGACACACTCCACAGTAAAGCTGAATAGTAATGATTCCTGTATTGAATATCTTTATAGACATTGTTGAAATTCAAATGCTATTACAGACTCTTCATAAAGCAATATCAAAAACCACAAGGCTATAACACTAGGATTATCTGATATGGTAAAAAAAAGCAAGCAAGATTTCACATAGTCTTCACAGACATATTTATACAGACACAGTCACATCTAAAGAAATTCGTTTTATGCTTTCACAATTTATGTTTGACAGTTAGTATCAGTTTGACAGTCTGTTACCATTTCAGTAACTGTTTCTAGCCCAGTATTGACCTGAAAGTAAACACGCTTCTGAAGACTGTACCTTTTGCAGTGCAAGTTTCATTGGGAGGCATTGCCAGAAGTCGTTCTCCAACCTGAATAAAGCCTGCTTCTATTTTACCAGTCACACAAAATCCTGAACCTTGGTCTGTAATAAACACAGCAACAATTTAAAAAACTTTATAATACAGTCAGTTTCCCATCAGAAGCTAGTCCTTCATCAATGCATAGACAAGTTTTTAACATAATTAACATCTTTCTCCTTCTCAGCAGTGTTCAGTACTTGCAAGTTAGCCAGCTGTGCATCATAATGAAAATGAAACATTAAATTCAAAACCTCTAGATCTTATGTTTTTCAGAATGAAGGAAGAAATGTTCTTCTTTAAACAAATGTAGGCACATGAAGAAATATTTTTTAGTTTTTTCAGTATTAGAATAAACCCCTTAATTTCTAGCAATATTATTTAATTCAGCACTTTTTCACTATAATTACAGATAAAAGGAATACGAAAGACCTCTCATAATAATTCTCATGCATACAGGTGCAATTCCTATGCCATTTACTGTTTAACTGAGTCAGAATCCTACATACTCTCTCAACTCTCTGAACTAATTCTACGATGACGTTTTTCAGTATCCACATAAACAATAAATTATCTTTTGCTGAACATCAGAATTCAGCGATATAAGTAAGCATCTTAGTATTTTATGTCTCACATTTAATTAAAAGCAGAATTTAAAGATGAATTTAAAAGAACAAGTTGATCTCAAATCTTGAGGTCACTTATTACTGACTTGCTCTTTGCATTCATCACAATACTGATGAATGTTTCTGTGTAATGAATGCTTCCATCTTTCTATCTGGAAAAATATTACCAGTACGCCTACATGATAATTTTCCTCTATTCATTCCAGCAAATGAGATGAAACACAGACAATTAACAGATGGCATCAAATGTCAAAGAGAAAATTATCAAAACTGGTACTGGCTAGAAAAAGAATACTCAAGTCAGGTAACAGACACCACCTCAATATGGTACACAAAACATCCTGAAGTTGGTTTTGCAAGCACCTTTGGAAACCAGAAACATGAACTGATCCAAGGTTCTCTCTTGCATTCCCAAGCAAAAACCATTTATCTTTTGTTCATATCGTTACCAAGTCTGGCTTGGTAAATCAACATGGTCTTTGAAGCTTCATCAACTTCCATGCCAATTGCTTCCCAAAAAGTGTCAAGTTCCTTCAGTTCCCCCTGAAATCACTGCAAGCACAAAATGGACCATGGGGGACAGAATCAGAGCATAAAAAATGGCCCAATTTCTCTGCATCATGGTATTTGGGTTCTGCCAGGACATGTTTTCGGTCCTCAGGTTGGTGGACAAGGTGTTTTAGGGTCAGATCAGTCATACCCTAGACAGAACTATAATATGGTAAGTGGGGACTGATGCAGCACTGAAGGGATTTACAGGGACCTCTCAGATCAGGAGATAGTTTGCCTGGAGAGAATGAATATTAGGAGGACTGTGGAAGATAACAGCTAAAAGCTGGGTGAGGCAGATGAATCGTATGTGAGCAGCCTTAATAGAGAAAGGGGTTTTCCAAACCATGTAGGAGTACACTCAGCACTCTCACTTTTTACACACTTCTGTGGACAGCTCCTCCTGAGCATGCACAGGCACTGGAACAGAGCTGAGAACAACAGTTGCTTCATGTACTTCTATCTGCAGCTACTTCCTCTGGTGGCATCAAAGTTAATTAAGTTTTGACATCATAAGAAAAAATAGCCTAAAAGAAACACCTAAATGGCCACATTTAATGATAAACCCTCTATATGTAAATTGAGTTTCTTTCAGAGTCATTATTTTTTGCATACTTTAGCAAAATAGATGTAGTCAAAATTGCTCATTTTGTGAAACTGCTCAACCCAAAAATGATTATTGCAGATGAAAAGCTGTGATATTATTTTGAAAGATATCAATCAATAATCCTAACACACTTTCCCACAGCTCATGAAATTAAAGAAGAAAAACACAGAGATGGCATAGATGACAAAACTAGTGGTATTACACTAGGGTAAATTCCCATACAAGTTTTCAATATTCGGCATTATGACTTAAGTTAAATCAGCTAACCAAGGGCATGCACAATATCAAGTATTTTCTCAAAAGCCCACATGAAAATTGCACAAACCTGGTATTTCCAGGTTTATACTATTTACAATCAGTATTTTGATATGATTTTTTAACCTCCCCTATAAATACCCTAAATAGAAAGCAAAATTTCCTAAAATGTGAATTTCAACAATCATATTGGATTACAAATATTTACAACAGTTCAAATCACACTGTCATTTATATTGCAACATTTCTCAAGGGACCTAGAGAATGTTTCAAATGGGATGAGTCGAGAAGCCTTATTTCTTCTAAGTTATCTGCAATTGTAAATGACTAAATGGAAAAAAAAAGATCAAGCTTACCATGAAAATCTTACAGGCTCAAGGCAGTCTATTTTTGCCAGACAATCAAAATAAGAACTAGTTATAGTTCTGGCTGTTCCTATCTTTATTAATGCTAGGGAATGGCTCACTGCCTTAAATCCTTGGCTGGCTGTAACAGTCTCACCACCACCACCACCACCATTTTCTTCTTCCACCACACCTACCCGAATTTTTACACAAAAGTTAAGAAACATATCACTATTCAGAACTACAACAACTAACAGAAAAGGAACAAGACAAACTTGTTTAAAATCTAGGACTGGAAAGCAAAAGAGCCCAAAGCCACCCTCATAAAGAGTTTGAGAAATATTGATTTAGTCCAGCAGAACCTGTTTGGGAAAGTCCCACATTCTGTTCCACAGAACCACGAACTCATTACACAGACAAATAACTGGTCATGCAGATTGGCTTCCTCAATTTCTTTTCCAGTGTGTTTCACCTTCAACAGTGCTATTTAAAATTTGGCAAGGGAGAGTACTCGAAAACGTACTGTTCTGGTCCAGGACTACACGTGAAATTCCAACTTTAAGTCTTATTTTGACAGCTTTTTTTAACACTTATATCGGTGAAATTATGGTAAAAATATTACAAAAATAACCAACCTTTAAAAACATCAGCAACACACAGTCTAAATGGTTTATCCACTGATCTCTGTGGTGGCTTGAAAGAATCTGCAAATAAATTGATAAGATCTTTTAGAATGTCCGTATGTAATAACTATCTCAGCAACTTCTTAGTTAGAGGAATTAATTATGTTGCATTCCAATGACTTTGTCTCACATCTTCCCTAAAATAAAAGTTTTAACACACACAAGACTAAGATGTATTATTTTAAATGAGGAAAATTGCACATACCAATTTGCTCTAACAAACAGTTTCCTTTATACCATTGTGTGAGGTCACTTGACTGACCCCTTGTGACTAGATTTTCACCACCAAGGCCACTTGTTGGGATATAAGCCACATCTGATTCCTAATAAAGAAAAAAAAAAACAGATATCAAGCATACATTAGCAACAGGATCTCCTAGCAAAAGCAAGAGGTGAGTTTTTTCAATATTAGGCATCTAAACCTTAAAACTTTTCCTCTAGAGAAGACAGGTTACTCAGTGGATCCACTTCCTTTGTGGTTATCTCTTGCCTGATCACGTTACTCCAGCAAAGAGTTAGGAGATACCTAAATATGATTGTATCAATGCTAATACCTAGAAACTGAGTTCAGGTAACCAACTCCTCTGACAGGCAAACATTTGGTTTGAATTGCTGCTTTATGCATAGGCATTGCAGGAAGACCACAGCCAGTCCAAATGAATAATAGTTGGAACTGAGAAAACAGTAGAGGAGTGTTCTCATGAGCTCATAATCCACACTGACACCTGCTCCAGTATAAAACTCCCTACTGTCATTCACATAATCCTGAACATTAAAATAGTCCATTCTTGTTCTCTTCCGCTTTGTAGACAAACAATCCCAAGAAACTACAGGTGATCTGAGTACCCCAAAGATTCAACAGACCTAAACAAAGATGATGACACTGAGTATTAAAGAAGTGACTACCCTTATGTAGGGCTCAATGTCACCCTATCAGGAAGAAAAGGAACCTGCTACATTATATGCAGGAAAGTGACACAAAATAACCTGACTGTAGGAAAAGCTCACCCCACCCAAATGCTTGAACAAACAAAGGCCTCACAAATATATTACCTTAAAGCCAGCTTGCTTAAGAAATTGGCCAAGCTTACTTGTAATTTCCTGAAATCTTTCCTGTTGCCAATTGACCTAAAATAAAGCACAAATTATGATACAATAATAAAATCATAGATTTTTAACCATGACTTGAACATACAGCTGCATGTCATCAATTCTGTAGTAGAAACAGATGTGTATTTATAAACATGAGATTTCCAGGTGCACTCATACTTGAATATATAAGAGCATACACATTAGCAATTACTGATCACAAACACACCACTAAAATTGTAAGCCCTTTTTACTTCAACAGTCTTTTTTTTTAAGTTTACACAAAATTCAGATTCAGCAAGATATACTCAACACAGTAGTAAATTAAAACATAATTAGTAATCTTTAACACGCTTCACACATTTAAATAAATCTCTTGAGGTCTTGACCTGAATGACCACCAAGATGATCTTGCAGATGCCACTGAAATCAACTGTTATATGAGATTTCCACAAGTACAAAAGGGATCCCTGCTCATTTTAGCACCAAAATTAACCTTCTATGTACTTTGAAAGTACACTCATAAATAAAAAGAATGGCATAGTAAAGTCTAAACATAAGGGACAGAGCTGGAAAGCAAAGAAACAATACTTTACTATGAGTTTCACAATACTGATCCTTAAACTTAATATCCACAAATCTAGATAGAAGCTCTTCACTTAAATTAAGAAACTAAACGTGTACCTGGTCCATTTTATTGACTGCAACAGCCAATTGTGTCACTCCAAGAGATCGCACTAATAATCCATGTTCTCGAGTTTGTCCACCCGTCTCAAACCCTGCCTCAAATTCTCCTCTGCTGGCATCCACAACCAAAATTGCCACATCAGCCTACATTATAAGGGGGAAAAAATCAAAGTGGTTAAGAGGTGGAAATAATCTGGGTAAATACCTCAATCATAACATTTCACACAAAATGTACTTTACACAGGAGGAATCCTGATGTCCTCCAAATGCAATTGAAACTGCTTGGTCCCATCTGTATCATACCCACTTTGGTGAGATACTATGGCATTATGTCATCCTATGTCATAAACCAGTATCTCCTGGTTAAACACAGGACTACTGCTGGTTTGTCCCCTCCAATCTACCCATTGTGGATGCTGCACACACAGACCTAAACAAAAGCAGCCTATGCTCAGAAGACTTAGAACACAATGTATGAGTGAAATGTCCAATTCTTTCTGCCTTGGTCTGTGCATCTTCTTAGTGAGAAGCTGCAAAAATTACAAACAAAACGCTACACTACGTAACTGAGACAACCAGTTGTACTGTACAGTTGATTGTATGCTGGATATGAATGCTTCACAGCCCACTCAACACATTGAAGCATGCCAAAATCACAAGGCGGCAAAGACAAAGTAGCCTATTTTACCACGTAGACAAACCCTCTGCCAAAGCATTAAGAGCTTTTGTGTAGTCTACAGCACTGCACAAAAGTCAGCATGTAAGCATTGGGAAAAACACAGATCTTGCTGTTAGCCTTAAATGCTGCTAATATTTCTTGTACTTTTCCTGCTTTGGTAAGTAATTGTCAGTTAGATCATCATCATGGACTAAGTGACGGCAACAGATGTGAACAACAAAGGTACTGGTGTCAACAGGCAGGTGTAAGACCATTCCAGAGGAGATGGACATAATAGGAAGAGAGAAGAAAACATGGTACTTTCTCCCTTTCCCTAAATGCTTACGCTTCAGAATTCTGGGAAAAGGAATAGAGTCCTGACACTGAACTTCCCCCACCTCATCCTAGGCATGAAATCCCCACAGCTCAGAGATGGCAGGAGTGTGAGGATGGGAAAAGGATGACTCATGAATTTCCTCAGAGCTCCCAGACTCAGAAGCGTATATCTTCAAAAGAAAGATATCCTGCATTTTCTAAATTATAAATTATAAAAACAGTACCTCAGGACTTACTGAATGTGTATCAAAGGCCAGATGCTGGTCTTGATAAGGGTGATTTGCATTTTGCTAACAGCAGCTGGGGATTCACCTCCTAACAGCATTCTCCACAATAGAAAGGCATTAAAGCCATTTCCAGCCATTGCTTCAGCACTGAGCCTACTCTAATAGGCAACAGAAAGTTGCAAAGTTTCAGTGATTCCTTAACAGGCTCCGGAACAGACCAGCCCCTCATCACCCTGAGAGCTGGAATACAGAGATACCAAGCTTTATTTGGTCAGCCCTGTCTTCTGCTGAACTGATACAATTAATTGTTGGGGGATCTGCAACTCTTCCCTTAGTATTTCTGCCTGTGTTCATTTTCTCCCAAAAGAAAAAATTATTTAAACAACAATTGTAAAGAAATAGCACATCTGAGTCAACATTTTCCACTGCTCTGAAACTAAAGATTCACTTCTAATTTTAAAACTCATAAGATTGCTACAACACATATTCCGCCAAATATAGATGGCTTTATAAGCACTACACCATAATTACCAAACTTCTGACTATTCTGCAGCCTAACCACTGGGTCACAAGGTCTGAATTCTCACCCAGGCTCTGCTTCAGAGCTAAAGCAGAACTTGGGTCAAGCCAGTCTCCCTACAGTGCAGTTCTCTATCTGTAAGATCATTCTAGCAGTACTCATCCAAGTACTCAACAAAGATCCTAAGATATAACCCATATTTCAGACAGTTATGACATGCAGAAAGCAAAAACAGCTTAGCTTTGAAAAAAAAATTATTAAATCTCTACTTTGGAGAATCAATTTTATTATATAAAGAAGGGTGCCTTTAAGGCCTTTAAGTAAAAAAAAGAAAAAAAAAAAAAATCACTCCTTTTATATCATATAACCATGTTCTTTTCCCCCACCTCTGAGGTATTATTTCCACAAATAACTAATCCATAGGAGACTAGTAAGTGCCATACTGAATTAATGAGTAGTGTCCAATGCTTTCAACTTCACCTACTGTTCCTAAAACAAGTGGCATGCAGTCTCTGCAAATATCCTCTTGAAAGATTCATGCATCCTGTATAAACTGTGTTATCAGTTTTCTCATCCCCTAAAAAAATACACTGCAAAGCAGAAAAAAAAGTGTTTTGCTTGACCTATAAATCGTTTTTAAACTCAAAATCACTTAAAATCTTAACCTACAAAATGATTTTCATTGAACTACTCATTGAGTAAACATATACCACATCTGAATAGCTTTCAAAGCTCAAATATGATTTTATCAAACTGCAACTATTAAATTACTTGCATAATAAAACCCTCCTCACAAATGTTACCATCAAAAAAAGCAACTACCTTTAATGTTTAACAAACACACTCTTTTTAAAGTTTAGAAAACGCAAAGACAGGTTAACACCATCAGTGATTCCATTCCAGTCCATCTTGGACTTTAAAAGAAAAACAATTTAAGAAGTTACAAATAATACTGATATTGGAAAAAGCATTTTAGACCATCTTTACCTGTGCAGCGCCTGTGATCATATTTGGAATGAAGTCTTTGTGGCCTGGAGCATCCATCAGTGTAATTACTTTAGTTGGTGTCTCAAATTTGGTCATACCCACATCCATTGTCACTCCCCTTAAACAAAGCATACATGCAATGCACCATTAAGACTGCTTTAAAACTTCACAAAGATATAAAGTAAGGTATTAAAAACACAACCATGAAATTATAACTTCATATCATCTTTCAGTGATTTAGCCTTCACCACAGGGACACCTGTGTGCGGGAAGACAAAGGTATCTAGAGCTGCCTTTTAGTAAATCCAATGTTGAAGAAAAATACCCAGAATTCCCAATTACCATGCACCCACAGACTGTGTTCCAACAAGCACAGAAACTGAGCTGCATATTTAAATCACTACTAATTACACTTTTGATATTTAGTTCTTCGGAAAAAGGTATCAGAGTAAGTGAAACATAGTTGAGTTTAAAAAACCTAGGTGGTATAAGGCTATAGAGATACAGTCACACAGAGATCCACAGGCAGAACTCCTGATTACCAAGGAAGGATCCCAAAATATGTGGACTCAGTTCCATATCTCGCTAACTTCCACAGGGGATAGGATCCATCTCATCAAATGCCCACACCTACTGTACACGTGTCTGTATCTGGGTTAGTCATCTGCATCTCCCTTTACAACCAAGACAGACAGGAACTTTCAAGGGACAAAACATCTTGTAGTAGCAGATACTTTTAGTATGCTACTTCCAATCACCAAAAAATCCCAAAATAAGCCCCTAAACATCCCAAACGTTTACAGATGACTTCAGAAAGTTGGGGTTTTTTAAAATAAAAAACTCAGAGCAAAGAGAAAATAGAATCAATCAAAAACAACAATTCAGAAAACTCTCTTCAACATAAAAATGTAATTTTAAATTTCATATTTCAAATTAATAAAAGCCTTTTATAAAGCATACAAATATAATTGTTAATTTAATTAACTCGTAGATTTTATTCTAAAAGCAATATAAGTCACATGTGATGAACTGACATTTTGATGCTTAGTTTATCAGACTAATATTTTCTAAAAAATGCTGTTCTTTCACAGAAAAAAGGTAACTCCCATCAAAATGTATTTCTACCTTTCTCTTTCTTCACCAGTTTCATCCAAGACCCATGCATAGGCAAATGAAGCTTTACCAGCCTTTTTAGATTCCTGTTCATATTTGTGCATAGTTCTTTTGTTCACATTTCCCAAAAGGTAGAGCAAATGACCCATTAAAGTACTTTTGCCTGCATCAACATGTCCTGTGGAAGAAAATAAATATTGCAGCAATTTTATTCATTTATACAATTTAGTTATAGCACAATAAATATGCTAAACATATGCACATCACATGCACTGATAATGCTTCTGTAATCCACAAAACTTCATAATCCTGTGAGACAGAGACATAGCCATAGAGCACCTGCAAATTCATGATAAAAAGAACATGCTCCAACAATTAAACCAAACCAAGCATGTTCTGTATGCTTAAACGGATGCTATGTCAACCTCACTGTCCAAGTCAAACACATCTGAATGCACTCCCTCCAAAAAATGCAGATGCAACTGAAAACAGTAAGAGATTTCCCTTCCGTGGAGTGAGGACAGTTTTGCTTCTGTATCACTTCCACATTAAATACAGTTTTTAAACTTTATCTTTGTCAGAAATGTAATTTAATAGTATTACCTATTACCACCAAATTCAGCAATTGCTTTCCTCCTTGTCTCTTCTCCAACTCTGCTTTCACATCTATTTGTGGTCTTGCCTTGCTTGACTTTTTTGCTGGAGTAGGCACCACATTCTGCTCTTCTGAGACCTGCACTACTTGGGGCGAAAGAGTAGATTTTGAGACAGCCTCGAGTACCCCAGAAGTTACACTGGCATCTTCAGGTAACAGTCCTTTCTGAGGTGTATTAGGGTGGCCATTTTCTTCAGCAAGCCCACTAGGGGAAAAAAGAAAACACAGAGAATGCAAATGGCAAAGAAGACATAGAACTAGGGAACAGAAATTGAGTTTTTCCTTCACTATCATATAAGTCTCAAGGAGTATGTGATAAGCCCATTAAGGTGGAACTGATAAGCAGCTGGATAAAAACTGTAGATACCAGCTCTGAACATCTTGTCTGAAAAGCACTGTTTACAAAAGCAAGATAAAAGAAACCTTGTAAAATAGATGAACAGATAAACAAGCTTTCCATAGACTCTTCCTTTAACAGGAAAGGACAATTACGCAGAACAACCACAGAGCAGGTTCCTCTGAACTAAGAGCCCAAGTCAACTTTGAAGCACAGATCCTGAAAACAGTTTCTAAGTACACTACCATTACTACAGCTGAACATAGTAATGTTTTATTGTGAGAACAGCAAGATAACAAAGGGTTGATATTAAGCACATGTAAGCTGCAATTTAAAGTGTAAAGCTTATATAGAACTGTAAGAGATGAGTTAAGATTTATCAATATTGAAAAAATTTGTTCCATGCATCAAACAAAGCACCCAGGACTAAAGAGATGTGGATTCCCAAACTCCCTTTTTCTAACATCTTGTTCTCCCACAAATCACCATACTAATCGTAATGGTAAATAATCCTAAATACGTTATTTTCTTACACTGTCTCTTTTTATCTCCACTTTGTAAAAGAACATATTTTTCTGACTTACACAAGCTTTCTGAGAATGTACAATATTATTCTTTACCTGTCATAGCAAAGATGATCACTAAAAACAAATATTAAGTAACATTTTAAAGACAGCAAAAGCTTTCTTACTGCCTGATAGAGCTGCATGGTGAGGCATTAATGTAAGAAACAAGACAGTAACAGATGCAGTTATTACAGGTCGGCCAACATTTTACCAAAGATCAATATAGCAAATGTCAATATACAATTAAAATCCCTATGAAACACTGCATTTAAAATTTTATCTAAGGAGAATAAGCTTCTTCCCCTGGAAAACCGGAAATCCATTCAAGTTCAGTACCATCATGCTGCAGACTGCTTTCTCTGGAACAGCTTCATTCAGGCTCTCAGAGTCAAGTGTTTCCACATCCACAGCGAAATCTTCACTCTCTACTTTCTGTTTAAATGCCACAATTAAGTACTCAGTCTTAATCTTTTCAACTTCTACAAACAAAACAATTTGTTTTGGTATTTTAGAATCCCACATTGTGACCTCTCAGCTTTTATTTGACATTACTTCTTATTTTCTGTCCGTGTAGGAGTATTTGCATTGCGTTAGTCCCTTTCCATTACACAGATCTCATGGAACAATACAGTCTAAACATGTTAGTCTACTAAATAAAGCTGTTGAAGAGTTATGATCTAAAAAATTAAACATAAATGTTCAGATCAAACACGAGCTTTGCCTCTCATTACAGCACTAAATAACATGGGACATTTTATGGCTCCCCCTTCATCCCCACAGTTTCAGAACCCACCTGCGTTATCAGTACTGCAGCAGACTGATTGATTTTGACACCTTTTCATAAGGCCCAAAGCCAAGTTTTTCTCTTGATTGTGAGACCAAAGCAGAAATTCCAATGCTCATTTTTTCTGGCTACTGTTTCAAAACCCAAGGTCAGGTTTTGCCTCAAGCCTGGATGTCCAGGCATGATTCCCAAATTAGCTAAGCAAACAACTTGGGTTTATGCCAGCCATGATGGTTGCAGGGGTACAGATGGTACCTGTGCTTCTGCATAATAGACAGAAAATTCTGTATAAAGCCTATTTGATATTAAATAAAATATAGATGTATAAGGTCTATTTATATTTTTGTGTTAAAGCCTTTTTTAAAAATAAGTCTTCTATCAAAATATTCCAAACCACTCACAGGAGAAGGACAAGTTTTTATCAAACTACTGCCTTAAGTCACACAATCTTGACATCCTAGAATTCACAGTACAAAACCAACTGTTCTCTATCACCAACTATTGCTCCAACATTACAGATAACATTGCAGCTTGACAAGCTGAATAACCTTTGTAACACTTGATTCTCTAAACCAAATCAATAGTTGTCATCATTGATGACCAACATGTAGCAATGAAGAAAGTTGACTGCATATGAATTATTTCACAGGGAAAAAAGTCACTACAACTATTTATGCTTTCTTTTACCAGAAAAGGTAAGTGCATTTCTATAAGGCTGAACAGAAAATCTACTTTGGAATGGCAAAGCAATTATTTTCTTCAATATCTCTGCAGGGAAATTTTACTTCATGAAAACAGACTGGAAACAATCAAGCTGATAGAGGGTAAATATACAGAGAACTGTGGTAATTAAGTTTTCTACATATTTTAATAAGGTATTAAAATCATCTGAATGATGTAAAGTATACCAAATAATTTTTGTCTCGATCATTCAAGAGAGCTTCATATATTAACGATTAATTTGCATTAGACAGCTTTCATCAAAATTAAGACTCTTCCATCTTTTTCCCTTTTTTCCGGCAGACTTTAGTTCAGTCTCAGCATAATATCCAGCATGTTCACATTGAAGTACCAGGACTAGTGCCAATATGCAAAGGTCACACTGAAATGCAAATATGGTATTTTACATTGGTATCAAATTTTCTTCCCTGAAAGTCTAATATTTGAAGTTCTGGAGAAAACTATTTGTATAAGAAGTCGTATCAAAGTAGCCTTTACATCTGGCAATAGTTTTCTCTCCTTTTCAGTGTCTGCATTTCTTTCCAAACCAAATTTTCAAAAGTGGAAAAAAAAAAAATTAAAAGGCAATAATTTAGATGAAGCTGAAAGTAATGTGACCCAAAAACATAGCTCTCACATTTTTCTATAGCTTTCCAAAATACATTCAAGCATGTTACATCAGCCTATTAGCAGACAGGAATGTATTTTCAGAGAGGTTATTTGTAAGCCTCTAAATTTTATTTTGTTAAACTAGGTAATGATTCTTTTTCTAATCCCAGATGCTAAGATCCTCCTGCAGGCCAAAGTCTATGTCAGTAAGGATTCCCCAAAAGAGGATGGATTTTGTGTGATAGAATTTAAACTAATTACAGACTCTGAAAGAACCATGGTTATTGCCAGAGACAGTAAGTACTCTCTCATTTCTACATAGGTTTTATTGCAACCACCACTGCTTAAGGCTGCCAAATAGCTTTTACTCTGGGTGGTGTAAAGAAAAAGTGCTAGTTACATATGAAATGAGTGAAACAAGGCTCTAGTCATCATTAGGGCTTGCTACTTTTTCAAGGGTACAGTATTTGAACAGTCAGTACACTGCTAGAGTTTAAAAGTTTCGGATATTACTGTGTTTTGGAAACCTAGAAATAACTTGTGCCACAATAAAGCTAGACCTTTCAGAGAAGAAACATCAGAATGGACAGAGCCTATGATCTACTTACAGAGTATCCCTAATAACACAATTCTGCTTTTTGCTGACCAGTGTCAGGGAAAGGGAGAGCAAGTTTATTCCTAGGTACCTAAACAGGAAAGTAGGAAGATTAAATTCCAGTCTTATGGAAGTACATGAAGAGAAATGATAATAGTAAGTAATAGTAAGACCCTGATAGTTAGTTATGCTTCATGGCAACCAGATAAGTTTATTGAAAGCTTGATAATGGCTCAGAAGAATGCTAAGGAGCTCCATTTCTGACAGTCAATAAACAAAATGAATGGCATTGGAAATGTTCTTCAGCTAGCCTCTTCCCACAAGGTTTTTACAAAATTATTGAATTGAAAATTCCTGTCAGAAGACAGTACTAATGTGTGACTAGTGCAGGCACTTGAGAATATAACCAAGTCAATTGCACTAGAAAGCATCTGTGGTAGCAAAGTTCCAGCTTGGTCTGAGCCATGGCAACCTACCATAGGAGAAAAATTTATATTGGAGGAAGACCACTTCCTAAACCATTGCTTGGTTGAGAACTTGATGGAACTATCAAAATAGCCTCAGTTTGCTAACCACTGCTATGTGGTAACGTGGAGCCATTGATTATGCAACACAACTTCTTTGAAAGGACAGAACTATTATGAACTTTGAATGCCCACTGAGATGATGTACTCAAGAAAGCTTGCCCATCAGCACTTCAGGCACAAATGTCAAAACAGCCTATCACAGCTCTTTTGGAAATCAGCAGACAAACCAAAGCCAGGCAAGGACCAACATTTAGTGAAAAAATTAAAACTGCCAGGCCAGAAACTTCCTATGCTGTCTTGCCAACAAGGACCATAACAGTAAACTGAATAAAATGTTATAGTTACATTACTGTTTCCTGAGGAACATTAATAAATGCAACATAAGTCTTTATAAGACACATTAGAAGGCATTCAATCTCCCACAAGTACTGAAAGGTTCACACCACCACGCATTCGAAGAGGAACCTGAAATCTCATCTGCTCAATATTAACTCTTCAGAATTTAGCTTTTAAACATTATTTTCAATATTCTAGTCTGGATGCTGAGTGAATTATTTTTACACAACCGACTCTTTCGGAGTACTTACAGTCATTACAGAAATGTCTACATTTATTTCCCCTTTCAAAATTATTAATTACAAAATATTGGTCAGACTAGTTAAAATAATCAACCCTTTTTTAGTCGCAACTTCTTCTAGTTTCCTTTATTATCTAACAGAAAGAAAAAGCCAGTAAACTGTTTTGCTAAAGCATCAGTTTATCAGCAAACTCCATTTTCCATAGGCAATTCCACTAATACCCAGCAACAAAGGCAATCAATGTTCAAAGCAATTAATGACTTCTAATAATCCATCCATTTCAAATAAGATTCACTGATTAATATGAGGTTATACCTCATAACAGGACTGAATTATAGACTGAATAGTTAGTCAAAGAATGGGATTTTTTGCTAATGCAAGTCTGCTGCTTGTAAAAATATGGTCCAAAAATTATCATTAAGATCCCATATGGGTAGTGACAAAAACTAGTTCATATGTACTATACAATTTTCTTCTAATGGTATCTCCACCAGCACCATACAAATATTCTGGGGTAAAAGTAGGGGGCACAGTTATAGATATTTTAGAATCCATTTAGACTGCTTTGAGTAATTTATACTGGTGCTTTTGGTCAGTGACATAAAGTATGTGCTTAAAAAGCTGTATTATTATAAACACCTTGCAGTAAATTAACAATGAAATAAGAACATAAAGAAGTTATGAAAAGGGTCAAAGGAACAAGTCTTTCTTAAGTGTTTATAAACACAAATTCCTTCTCTTCCTTAACAGATTATCCTTATTCTGCCATTAATCCAGAAGGTAACTGCAAAATAAACAAAACAACCATAATACTAACTGAATTGAGGTGGAGGTTCATGTTTTGTTTTTCAAGTTTAGTAAGATGATTCTCTGCCTCTATAAAGTCAAGGTCACAGGCTTTGGCAGTGCCTCCACAGCAGTCTATTAGACAAAAGAAAAAAGGAGGCTCTCATCACACTCCTTGAAGAAGGGGTCTTTAAGACATGCAGGTAACTTTACCATTTAAATGGTATCTTCTTCCATATACATTGATTGGCTGTGCTCCAAATCTCATGCTCTTTTACAAATCATTTCACTTCTTACCTATTCTTCCCACTTAAAGCTAAATACCTAATGCATATCCAATTTCTACAGTAAAAAGAAGTTTGTTTTCAATTAGTATTTCATCAGTACCACTAAATGAGATGAATTAAAAACCATCTTCACAATCACAGAATGACAGAATATTTTTAGTTAGAAAGGGTCTTCAAAGGCCATCTAGTTCAACCCCCCTGCAATAAGCAAGGACATCTTCAACTAGATCAGGTTGCTCAGAGCTTGGTCCAGTCTGATTCTGTAAAGTTTCCATGGGTGGGGCATCCACCACCTCTTTGGGAAACCTGTTCCTGGTGTTTTAACACCCTCACTGTTAACAACTTTTTCCTTATATACGATCTAGACTCCCTTGCAGTTTAAAAACGTTACACCCTTTGTCATGTCAGAACAAGCCCTCCTAAAATGCCTGTCCCCATCTTTCTTATATAACCCTTCAGGTACTGAAAAGCTGCAATAAGATCATCTCCAAAGCACTCTTCAGGTTGAGCAACTCCAGCTTTCTCAGGTTGTCTTCATAAGAAAGGTGCTTCACCTCTCTAATATTAATCTTGGTGGCCTCCTCTGGGCCCACTCCAACAGGTCCATGTCTTTCTTTCCTGTGCTGAAAACCCCAGAACTGAACACAGTACTCCAGGTGGGGTCTCAAAAGAGCAATATTAAGGATTTATCTAAAGGATTTACCCACAGGTCCTGAAGGTCTAGTATTTTTTCTGCCACTGAACTGCAAGCAAACATGGTACAAACCATGTCAGTGTGCCTGGAAAGAAGCAGAATGGCTGAGAACCATGTTGGAGACAACCATCTTTCATCAGAGACTGAGTCATCACTAGGCTATCCAAGAATTAATTACTTTCGTCTACAGATGAGGAAACATTCTTCTTATGTCCTCCTTCCCTGTGGAGTAGGCACACATGCTAAGTAAGTATCAGATACAAAATTCTGTATTTGCTCTTCTTTAAAAATAAACATTTTAAATAGCCATTATTACCATTTTAAAAATAAATCAATCACAACTACTTAATATTAGCTGGCAGATCTCCACTCACTTCATATTCCTTTCTTTTTCTAAACTTCTATCCAAATTAAATTACTACACCAAAGTCCCCATGGAAAACTCCACTTCTAAGAAGTTTAATAAGAACACAGGAGATGAAGGTGCCTGAAACTTTGTGAGTCCAGTTGTCAAACCCAGAGTCACTGATTAGTAGATAGTGAGAAAAAAAAAAAAAAAAAATTACTTTTCCTTTATATGTTGCAAATCTCAAAGAGTACAGACAAAATATTTTGAAAGTCCCAGAAATTTTTCATTTGGAGCTTATTGCATCTAAGGAGATGGAGTGAAGGTGATGTCTTTTAGCAATTACATTTAGCAGCATAAAGGAATAATGACACCAGCTTCACACCTTGTATTAAATGTGCTTAAGTAGAAAAGGCTGCTTGCTTTCCACTCAGTCATCAAACATGCACAAGATACTGTAAGATAAAGACTATGCTGCTCTCTCACTCCCAAACATGCTTTCCAGATCAGAACTACAAACACTGCAGGATGAGGTTGGGATGTTGGCACTTACACTTGAGAATTTTTTGACCTCAGGATGAACTATGGAATTTCTTGCCACACATTAGATAGCTATATTAAGAGTGGGTTCAAAAACAGAATAAGGGTACCTAAGTAAGAAAAATACATTCTTAATAGAAATAGACAAAACCAATAAATAAATAAAAATCATGGGGAGCCACAGAACATTACACAATGATACTTCATGGACCATATTCCAAACACACATGCCCTGTCCTTATATATTTATTTAACTATTCACTGCTGGCTATTGCTGTAGGTAGACTGATTCAGATGTCTGTCATCTTGCTCTCATGAGACATCCCCCTCAACAGTTCCAACTCAGGATAAAATTAGAACCACTCTAATTTAACTATAGCACAAGGAGGACCGAACTCTACAACAGTTGTACTCTGGACACCTGTTAAAGTTAATAAAAGCTGAAGAGGAAGGCAAGGTTTAGCCATAAGTGATTGTTTTCCCCATCAACTATTCTTAAATATATTACTTCCTTTGAAGAACAAGCAATTACAGTTAAGCTTTATTGATTTCATAATTCCACTTAGAGAACTAAATTTAAAATAAACGAACACCAAGAAAGTTCAGTATTCTATGAAGCGGATGTTTAAATAATCTGACAACCTGATATCTCTATGCACTATTCATAGTGAAAGGATTTGTTAAACTCAAAACGTGAGGTACCATCTTCTGAAAGTAATTCTGAGTCAAACAAGAAGCTGAGATGGTTAGTTCTGAAGAGTTACACTAAAGCTGCTGTGAAAAATAGAAAAAAATAAGAAGAAAACTTGCTACAGGTGCATCAGTCTGAAAGAAGAGCTGCTGATGTACCTTGATGTATGAGGGCTTGGCTTACCATGGAACTTCAAATCCCATAGATTGTTTCTTTCCAGACACTGTCATTTTGGTAATTTTTGGCACAATTTCAGATTCCGTTCTGGCTGACTGGGAATCCCTTGTTTTTCCTAGTAATAGACAAAAAGTAAGTTTGAACTTAAAGTTGTTACTAACAGCTGTTAAATATAAAGTTTAACAAATCCCATTACTTCTCTCCAACCCAACGATACCAGTCCTTCATGACCAACTCCTACATTTCAGTATCTTATGTGAATTTATTACATAATTTATCAAAATAACCCACAGTTAGATCTATTGTGAAAATCTCACCTCTATCTCCAAGCATTCACGTAACACCTACACTATGTGAGAGCTTTACTAGAAGCAGCTCTGCAAGATGCCAGAACCATTTCATGCAATATGAGGTAAGGAAATAGTTTGCAGCTTCTCACTAGATGATTGGATTAATACTTCTTTAGAGTTTTTCTTTTGCCTTAACATTGCTAACATTGTAAAGCAAAGAAATATGTCCACCTCAGGGAATGCTAGCAGCAGCTATGTGTGGGCTGCAAGGCCTCCCCTGAAACTTTAGAATAGAGTTGTCTTGTACTGAATTATACTCAGGAAGCCAAGCAATACTCCAAAGCTAGCTAATTTCAAAGTTATTTGGAAATAATTACCAAAACTGAGTAACTTACTTACTTAAAGGTATTAACTTTTACCATAACTCAAATGAAAACACAATTAAATTCATTCCTAATTTTGTGAAACCAGTTGCACAACTAATAGTACTACCGTGCTATTAGTTTCTTATTGAGCCATAAAAATAAAAAAAAAAAAGATTAATTATTTACTCTGCAGAGGAGGAGTTTATATAAAAGAGGTAAACTAGCCATTTTCTTTACACAGTTCCCTTGTTACTATGTTAGGATCCCTTCTTCCTTCAAGGAAAAAGACTTCCTGCTTTACAGCACTTGTGACAGCTGCTGCACATTGTGTTCTGAAGGATGTTATACATGTGACAAAGCAAAACAATACCCCAAATTCAGAATTAAGCTGTAATTTTTAAACATGCTTTACCTACAAGTGTATCTGAAAACCAGAAAAATGCCGCTACTCTTCCAGTATTAGACCAATTTGGATACTCAAGTGAACACCAAGTTACTCTTTCAAAGTATTTTAGATAGAACACATTAGGAAGAACTGTTGGAGCCATTTGCCCCTACTCATTTTTGTTAATGCAGCACTTCCTTCAAAAGCACGACTTAAACCACAAGATCATACTGGGTTTGCAGGTTACATAAATGGTTGCGGTCAAGACTGCTGAAGATTTCAGGCAAGGAAACAGAATACCACAGACATGTCTACAACAGCAAACCAAAAAAGCAATCAATCACAGTACAGATGGAGACATTCTTATTTATCTAATGACTTGGTCTTCATCTCCCTCATTTGTCCTCTTATCTGCTGATACTCATTTTATTTATATGCCACCTGCAGATCTCTGGAAGTAGTCTGTATGCAGTTTAATAATAGTTGCATACAAATAAACAGAAGTAAGAGAAATAAAGGCAACAACAGAAAGCATGGCTTACAAGAATCTCAAATCATGTAACAAACAAATATAAATATTCAGAATATAAAATTCTCGCTGGACAGGGTCTGTTAGTTAAGCACAAAGATTGTGTTTTATCTTCAAACTCTTAAATAGATCATCTATAGCATTTTTTAATAAGTAAACACTTCAAGTTACAGTAAAAATTACATCACTTTTGCTGCCAAATTGGTAGGATACCTTCTGCATCAGTTGTAACAATTTTCAAGCAGACAATTTTCAACTGACAGGTAAACATAAATGCTTTACATATCATGTGAAAGCTGAATTCTCAGAAAACACCATGTTTGAAATCTGGCTACAATGAATTAATAATTACAAAAAAACACAATTAAATTGAAATGAGATTAGTTGAAAGAAAGCACAAAAATTAACACTATATAACTTGAAACCTTGCAATCTATTACTCTGAAAGTCAAAGGTTTTACAATTTATATCTTCTCTAATCAATTTCAAAATTAAGCTTTACTCTGTACAAATAATGCTGCAGTGTTTGACACAGACTCAAAATTAAATTGTACAAGGAGACTAAATACATTCAACAAATGGACTGTTTGAGACAGAAAAAAATAGAGTTTAGGAAACATGACAAGTTGAAAGAAAACTAAACTAAACAAAACTAAAACCACAAAGAACAAGAGAAAGTAAAATAATAGTCCATTGAAGCTGACAGTTTGGGTGGTTCTTTATTTATATATATATATTTCAGTTTTATAAGTAACAATAATAAATAATTATATAAATAAATAAATAAATACTAAAGTATAGGTGGAGCAAGGAAGCAGACTGCGATCATATAAAGACAAATCAAACCATAGAAATAATCCCAGAATGGCGACACTCAAACAGATGAAAAGGCAAGGCAAGAATTATTAGTAACACTACTGATAGAAGCATCAAATACAATTTTCTGGCTTCAATGTTTTTATAACCAAGTACAATAAAATCAAGCAGCACATTTGAGATAAGGGCCAAGTCTGTCTTTTATGCATTGCAGGCGCCATTAAAGATTAATAATTATGGCTTCATTACAAAGGACAGAAGGCTGGGAAAGGAGTATACTTTACTATCTAATCTGTAGGGAACCGGAGAAAACTGCATGATAAATTCTTATCTGCTCTAGCAGGCAAAGCAAAAGCTATTCGGCACTTAACAGACTGCATGCAAATCCTTAAATTGCACCTTGTAACTAAAAGGAAGTCAATGCACAAAGCTGATACAATTCTTAAAGCACTTCTTAATCTACAAGCAGGGTACCCTATGGCAACTGAAGTGTACTACAAACTCAGAAAAAACGTAGAAACAGTAATCCCAATCTGATTAGGACAAGAGCAGCTGTGGAAAATCAACTTCTGAAGGGAAAGGATTACGAGGATATACAGATTTTTGCCAAGGTCTTCATAAAGTTCTTCATGTCTACTGCCATTTGGACATTCTCAAACACATACCTAGGTAATTCAATGGTAATAGGTTTCCTAAATCAAGAGTACAGATAAAATAAAAACAGATCCATCTTTTACAAACTACAAAAGAAGTCCCAATACCTCGTTACATTTCACTACTCTAAGCATTTCAAGAAGTAAATCTAAGTGTGTAACCCTACAAATAAATGCAGTGATTGACGAAACATTTCGAAATTTAAAAAATTTCTTTCCATGGAAACACATAGTACACATTTATAAATCATAAAAATTAAAACTTAAAATAAAGAAGTAAAACCTTAAAGGCTATAAGCATGATAGTTCTCACAATTCAGAATGTTCAGAACCCCAAACTTCTGGCCTATTTTAAACAAAGTAGCTTCCGAAGAGATTTTTGGTAGTTAGACTGCACTGACATCAGAGTACCCAGGCTAAAGCTCACTGTAGCTCTAAGTCAAACACTTCTACAAAACTAAAAGTGTACTGATGAACCTTGTCTCAGTACTAAACTGGGATCAGCCTAACACCAAAGGGAACAGACAGGCCTGCACTGCCATTACTTCAATACAACTGGAGTGTATGACACCTTGACAAAGTTCTATTACTCTTGGCTGTGTTTTTACCTTTCCTGTGACTGCCAGTTGGTCTTCTGAGTTAAAATACTTCTGACTTAGTCAAAAAGTATTACTAATGTCACCTGATATAACTTAAAAATTGTTAGCAGTATAATCCCAAAATCTGATGGCACAATAAAGTACCTGCAGGCTGATAAACATAGATGGTTATGCTGACATAGACAAATAAATATGCTGGAAGGAAGTAAAACATTAGGACAGTCTCGATTAAATACAATTTAATTGTATTAAAAAAATAATACAGTCTCTCTAGATGTTCAAGATGGAATACCAAAAGTATATAGATTTAGTCAACCACCTCCCTTTACTGTGAGCAACTCTCTCTGGATTTCTTTCCTAAAATTGGTTGTAAGCAGTACCTGTAGAAGATCTGTACAAAAAAAAAAAAAACAACACTACTCTGGCTACATTATCAAACATAACAGGCTTGATAAGTCCTTTTTTCAGTTTTGGTTCATATACATACTTAAGACTGAAAGTAATAGGAAGATTAATTTTTATCTTTTTTCCAATTCTGCTGGAGTTATGGAAGGTTTCAGTAAATGGAAGAGTGGATTGACAGTCTAGTCTGTTCCCAGGTAGTTTAGAGGTAAATGAAAAGAGGAGTCTGTTAAACAGCCACTCTCTCAAGAAAGACAGGTTGATACCAATAGATATTGACATATTTGGAGAAATGCACACTAGCACTGGGTATTTTAATGCACACTGACCATACCTTTCCAACAGCAGAAAAAAATGCCACTGTTTTCAATTCCTATACACAAAAGCTTCTCCTCCCAAGTGGTCTTTCACTCATTAAACTGTAAATTGGTACTGAAACTTTCCACTCAACTACCCCACTGCATAGAGAAGCTTGCTTCTGATACAATGAACCAGAACATTTCATGTGCCTGAATTTAACTTGAAAAACAAAGACAAATGTCAAGTCAGGCATGTCTCAAGCCTATGCTTTTTCAGATGGCAATCCAATTTAGATAAATCCATGTCTACTCACAAACCAACTACTACTGGTATATAAGCACAGGCCAAGGATCACACCTTCCAGAGAATTATGTTCCAATTAACTGTAGGCAGCTTGCAGTTAGTTTTTCACTTGCATGCTTTTGACATTTTTATTGATTATACTGATTCTTCTCTTTTTAAAATTGGATGTGTACTTCAAGGCAGCTGCATACTATTTCAGTTTTGAATGAGGATGAGGATCTTACATTTAACTGACACTTGATAGGCAGAATAAAGTTACTTAAGCAGGTCCTCCTAATGCTGTCTAAACCAGCACTGCCATGAAAAAAAAAAACACACACACATGCAACACCACGCTTTCTAATCTACAAGATATGGTTTGCATCCTTTCCTCTGCTACAGACTTTCTATATAACCACAAACAAGCCACTTACACCTCTGTCTGCTGATTATATAGCAACAGCTACCAACTACATAAAAGAAAACAGGGCATTGGTTTTGTGCACCATGTCCTGAGCTTGGTGCACATCATGAGAAGACACAGTTCTGTCTGAAAAGCAGAATTATTAACCAAAGCTCCTCTCAAGAGAATACTTCCCTTCCTATATGTTGTGCTATGATTTTGAACTAATTTTAAAACCCTATAACTGTGTAAATATTTCAAATACGGACTACACTAGTGAGTCAACCAGATGTAGATTATACACAATTTCATGCTCAGAAGCATGTATCATCTGTTTGCCCACACATATCTGGGTTTATATTACTATCTAAAAAATTTATCATGTTGCATAACTCACCTGAAAAAGTCAAACTGTTTACATTTTTACAATTATTTCACAAACCTCATGAGCTTAAGCCTTTAAATTATTTTTTTTCATTTGCCTTAAAAACAGTAGAATTTTATTTTTATCTCTTCAAATGTCACAGCACATCAGAAAAAATAACATAAGGAAGTATAAAAACTTGTCAAATTAGAGATATGCTACTGAAAATAATTTGGTTTGGTTTTATAATTAAACTTAATTATTTGACACTCGAATTCTACTGAAAATGCTGTAGGATATAGTGGTAATTTGCAGTTTAGTTAAGTTTGCACTGGGATGCAGTACACTGTACCACCAGTGGAATTGGTAACGTGTATTAGTATTATCAACACATCACAACTCTGAAGTCCAAGCCTCTCAACAATGTACCACCACATAACGTGGACTATGGAACTCAGAACATCCTAGATGTCCTAATTTTAGACAGTTTCCTAACCGTTAAAAGATTCTCCCTGCATATAATTTGCTGTGCATCATCCCTATAGCCCCTCAATTAAATGTGTCTTTTGATGCAACAGCAGTGACAAAGTCTGCATGCGTGAGAACTTCAACTTACAGAATTCCTCCCATATGCAAACTTCAGTATTTACATTAAACCGGTTCAAAATACCCAGTTTTAGAAAACCGTATGACATTACGCTACTGTGAACCACAAAATACAAGTGGATGCTACTGAACATCCACTACACTTCCAAAAATAATGCAACAGTCCAAAATAATAGAAAAGACAACTTGCTAAGTCACCATCCAGTGATGAAACAGCCATTCTAAAGATATTATTGAAAACAATTCTCTAAAGATATTACTGAAAACAATTCTCCAAACAGGAACATTGAACTTTTTCTTTTTAAAAGAAAGGTTATTTCCTAATAGAAACCACAGTCAGGGGCTTTCCAGGTAACTTGGTCTCGCTGTTATAACTATTACGTTCTCTGTAAAGTTTCAGATGGTGAATATCTTTTTTTTTTTCATGAAACTGGGAGTAGCATTTTCACTGAAAAATGCTGAAAATAAAAATGTTCACTTACACCTAACTACAAGATTTTTTTTTGTTTGTTCTTAAGGTGTGATACAGCAAGAAAGAAGAGAGATTACAGCGGGTTCTTGAGTGGTGACATTCCTGAGTCTTTCCATCATGGGCCAGTTTTCTGGGATCCACAACACACAAAGAGCTCAACTTGCTACCCCAAGACTGAAGTTCCAGAAACGGTTTGCTTCATTACATGCAGCTGCAACAACTGGATGTGCAGCAGCTGCAGTCAGAAGTGCTGGCAGCCTGCTACAGCCAGCTGGCACTCCTCACCTCTCTGGCTTAACTTTCAGTGTTTGCAGCTTTCAGCAAGTTGACATCTCTAGTCCAAAAATTAATTTGTTCAAGTGAAGCTCCTGCCTGGAGCTGTCCTTTTTTTTTTTTTTTTTATTTTTACTTCCAAACAGGGAGAACAAACAAACTGGAAGATAAAAGATACAACAGAAGATTTTTAAAAATGGCACCTAAGGAACATACTATTTGCATAAACTAAATTCCTCAAGTGATCTTTCCACATTTGAAAACCCAATTGATTTTGCCTTAGCAAACAGTTTGCACATGCTCTTACGGCTTAAGTTTTAAAAACTAAATCCCTGAAACACTTCATCAACATTCAGTATGTAGCTGCTGCTGTTTTTGCCCAGGCTGGACACGACTGTGTCACCTAAACTCAAATTCTACCTCTCCTGTGGTCTCCATAGTTTCCTATCACATCAATAAACTGGAGGCATAAATTTGTGCTGCATAAATCATAAAAATAAACAAAACTGGAAGGCAAGAGAAGAAAACCATATAGTGAGAATGGGCAAGCAACAAGACATACAGATTATCAAGGACAAACAAAGACTAGAAAAATGAAAACCAGTCAGGCAGAGAAGATGAAATGAGAGATAGAGTGACCATGAAAAAAAAAAGTGAATAACCTGACTTGAGGAAAAACTGTGTATAAGGAGAAGGAGAAAGTAAGAGGCCACATACTCAATGACAAGCTACATGCAGAGCTAAAATGAACAAAGGAAGCAGAAAATGAGCAGAACTGAAAGCAAATGCAAGCTACGTCTGGAAAAGAGCAACCATGTAAAATAATAATGGCCAATGACTGGAAAAATAAGTAGGAAACTGAGAATGGCTAGATAAGGAGTTTGAAATCATGATGCAGAAAAAATGGAACTGCAATAAAAGATCTAGAACGACATGAGGAAATAAATACTGTGTTTAGACCACAAAGATGAATTCAACAAAAAAAACTGAACACAACTGAATCAGTTAGAGGATTAGAAGGATACAGATGTTAGATCAGGTTTAAGTGGATGGAGTGGAATGTGTTATAACAAGGCAACGACACATTTTCTTTCCTGTCTGAAACATAGCCAAAATTTCTGGAGTCTCACCATGTCTCTTGCCATCAATACTACCTCCCTGAATGAAGCCAAATGATACAGAATCCAGCAGTCAGTTACAGCTGTATTCTCTTGCTCTTCTCACCTGAAACAAACATCTTCCTGTGAGAATTTTCTGGCCATCAGGACTTATTTAAATTACACATGGTTAAGCCTGCAAGCAGTACAAAATTAATGTTACCTATTATAACTATTTTTCCCAGTGACTCCTTATGGCAATCATTACATCAAATGGCGTACACTTCATTTGGAATATCTAATGTTGCCACAGAAACACAACTCAGAGAACAGTGTGTATTTTTATATAAAAGAATTTACTCATGTCTATTACGACTGGGAGTTTTCATCATTTTCACAACTTAAATTTGTAAGTCTCTATATTTGGATGCTTAACATAACATTCCAATTTTTATTAAATTGTGTTTAAGCAATCCATGGCAGCAAAGAAATGCACAGTTCTATATGTAGACCATCGGTACATGTATCTATGTATTTTTTGTTGAAAAAACACGGATAATTAGTCTGGTTTGCATTCATGGTTAATCTGTTAGGGGAAAGACAGGCACTGACGCTATAGCAAAACTCTTAACTTAAGATTTCCAGTTTCACTAAGCCAACACCCCCCCTGTAAAAGAACAAAGATCTTTTGTACAGAAAGGTGGACTGGGGGGTGGTGAGAGTTTTCTTTCTGAGAGTACCCAAACATCAGCTGTCTCCTTTTGATGTTTCCGATACATAAAATGTGTAAAGGGCCAACAGGAACTCAACAATCAAAACAGCAACTTTCTCATCCACCAAGTTTTTCAAAGGGATGTCCCTGTGATACTTCTCATACCTACATGATTATAGTTCAATGGGCTAAAATTCAGTCCTTCACATGACCGTAACTCAGCACAACTCATCCTGTAACTACTGAAACCTGATTTGTGGGAGGTGTATTGCTCTGCACTCTAGCAATGCCAACAATACCCATTCTCAATCCGTAACTGAAGCTACGATCTCCTGTAAAAATAATTTATTAGACAATCGCAGTTGTTCTGTAACAGCACGTTTACTCTCCCCCAGATACACAACCATAAGTCGTTGGTGGTGATTTCTAACTCAACGAATTTTTCTTAAATGACTGTGAATTGTCTTTCACTGAGATTTAGAAAAAGCTCAGTCTGGTATTTCTGAAGTGCAACTTCCTACCATAAATGGTCATGTAAAGAGCAGAGTCAGCACTATGGGCAGGATAACCCTAAAAAGATATCCCCTTTAGCCAGTCACTTAATTGAACAGAACACAGAGTCCATGCAAATAACCAGAATTTCTGTTAAACCTTAGCCCAAAATGAGTATGTAAAACTGAAAGTACAATATGTACATTCTATTACAATTATATTGAATTTCCAAAAATAACAAATAGCAATTTCAGGTTTAATACATAACCAATGTTATAATGCCAGAGGATGGTGCTATTTACCTGCACATCATCCAGATAATTCAGAAACAACATCATACCCTTTACATGTTGACATTATTTATGCAAGTACATTCCTGTTGATTGTATTGAAGGAGTGCAAGGCATTTTACAAAAAGAAAGCTTTCCTGATCCACAACTTCTATTTATGCACTAAAACTACTTCAGTATGAAACAGAAGTTTAAGAACAGTGAACATGAAAAACAGCATTTAAAGAGTAAAATCATTTCACATTTGTTTAACTCTTCCACAACCATTCTGCAAATTTTCTCCAGAAACTTAATGAGGTAGCCTTTCAAAGTCGCAGAAGAAAATGTATTTACTAGCCCGACATGACTATTAAAGCTGCAAATATTTTTAGCATTTTTAAGTTCCAGAAAATTGCAAAAAATTTGTGTGGTAAGAACTTCTGGGTAGGACTAGCTGAAGTTTAGCTAAAGACTAGCCTTATTTAAATTTAGATTCTCTGAATTCTCAACCCTCTCACTCTGCTGGTGACATTACAATCACACTATATCCTCTCCACTACTTCAGGGATGGCAATGCAGACAGCATGAGGCACATTTCAGAGCAGAAGACTGGTAACTTCAGAAGGCCAAAAGACTAATCACATATTCAAAATTTATCAGTTACTGAAAAAAGCAATTCAGGAGCTTATGTAAGATGTGATTTTAAAGAAGCAAGTGTTAACAGGCTTAGGTTAACACAGGTTAACATAGGTTAAAAGAAAAAAAAAAAAAATCAAGGTCCAGCAGTACAGCAATTATTCATAATACTGTGTATACACAAACACTCATCCCTTACTGTAAATTGAATTACAAATACATTTAATTAAAAAAAACTCGCTGACTGACATTGATTTTTGCATTTTTGATTGCGAGGTTATGGTAATCAAACAAATCCTCAGAGATGTCCCTTTTTCAGTTTGTGGGGTTTTTCCCTTAAAAAGACAAAGAATAGCCATACTCTACTTATATATTTTACAAAGAGTCAGCCAAATACTCCCATTTTGAAAGCTTTACCTATAATGAAGATAAAGGAAGAGACAGTATTTACCAGAATTTCATTAAAGGTAAAAACAGTAGGAGTGGAGGTATAGGATTGCCACCAGAAATGGCACTGAAAAGATGGGAGTACCTTATGTGGAACAGTTTGTATTTCAAGGGGCTTTGCTTTGGTTTGATGAAACTGAATTCTTGATCATCCTTGCAATGCCCACTACCTCCTACTCAACACAGATGGAGACATCTTCCCAAGCCAGTAATTAGGGTACTTCTCCAGGATCTGACAAAAACTAAATACAGAGACTTTAACTGACAGAAACAGGGTGAGATGGGAATCAGATTACACCAATCACAGCACAAGTCAATGTTCAGACTCTTGATATTTTGGGAGGCTTTCTTCTTCTACTTAGGCAAGAAACAACCTTCCCACCAAAATGCATTTCACTATAACTACTAACCAGCTTTAGGTGTGAGCCTCAGTTCAAACCATATTTGTGTTCAGTATTTCTTCATGTACAGAACTCAAAGCAAACTTAATTTGCATTTTTGCTGCAAATACTTAAATGCCTCTTGAATTCCATAGTCCACAGCCATAGTGGAGATTTGATCTCCAGAAGAATTACTTCAGGGCAATTCACTTGTGCTGCTTTCACTAAGAAAGAAAACCGCTACAGAAGAAAGACATACTAAGGAGCAAAGATCAATAAAGTTCCAGAACTTTTTTTTTTCTGAAACATAAATAATACTCTAAACAGTCATAATATAAAAAATGTACCAAAGAGTATTACAGTTCTCTATACCGAAACTGTATATATATACTTTTTATATTGAAAACTATAATTAGATGCAAGAACAACAACAAAAAAATCACTGCCAACAAAACCCCTCTCTCTAATACAGTGAAAACAAGTGTGCTATTTTAAATCCCAAAATAAAAATCATTAAAAGGTAATATTTTGACCAAATAAATTAGACACAGTCATTTTCCAAACTGTCACACTGTTTAGTGTTTGGGTTTCTTGATCAGGAACAATTTTAATAAACAGAGGAAACTGACAAGGAAAAAAGCTGACAGCATTAACCAGGATGGAAGTAATGATGCTGGAAGGCAGGCTCCAGTGAGGATAAAACCAGTAAAACACAAGACTGGTATTCTAACAAGCTCACCTTCAGAAACAGTTGTGTTCTATGCAAGGCCACTAGCTCAGTGAACCCAAGAATAAGAAGTGAAATAGGAACTAAGATGATATACCTAATACTTGCTCTCGCTTTTTAAAGCAATCGAGCAGAACAGGGCCTGCCCGTGTGCCCCCAAGATAAGGGAAGTTTTTTCAGAGCAGGTATTTGTAGTAGTGCACACAAAGAATTTACATAAGGTAAATATCTAACTACTACTCTAAATAGCTCACATGAACTAATAATATACATGAATGATGGAAAAGGTACCTCTCACAGGTGACAGGTGCCAATACAGAACTCCCAGACCTAGGAACTGATAGGCCCCTAATTACCAGAGGTGTAACCAAATATGATAGAGCAGGAGAGACGGTATTTACAGTTTTACAAAACAGAACAGCTCAAAGATACAGTAACTTGAAAATTCTACCTCTTTTGCTATACCAACTAATCTCTTAATCCAAAACTTAAGCAGCTACTGAAGATGTATAAAGTTGTAAAAAGTTTAATAATAGATTAAGTGAATTTTATTTTTAAAAATTGAATTTTTAGCAGTTAAATGCATACATTTAAAAACTACTTGAATAATTACTTTAAAGATAAAAATGTTAAATGTTCAAATTTATACCATTCAGAAAGAATAAATGTTAAGAAACAACAAATCAGAAACAAAAGGAATTAAAAATACATTGATCTTTGCACATGTAAATTAAGTCAAGCTAAACATTTCACACAATCTGTTCAAAGAAAACATGCTGAGTGAACTTACACCCATTGACAGTGCTTCTTGTATTAGGATTAAATGTAAAATAATGAAGCAAAAACACTTAAGAGAACCAAGAAAAGTAATTAGCAAGCTGCTGCTTCTCCTTTGCATTTTTTTCTCCAAATAAGACCTAATATTGATCAACCAACTCTTCCTCACCTTAACTGTTCCAAGATTTCAGATTAAGGGATGACGATTCATGCTATTGGTTCAATTTTGCATTATTACTCTACATCAACATATTAAGTGGGGGGGGTAGAAAAAAAAAAAATAACTGCAGGATCACAATTCTTTCATAGACATTTCAGAAAAGCTACGTGAAGTTTAACATCTTTTCTTATATCAGATTCAGTCTAAAATAATTTTTTAAATATTAGATTTACAAATTATTTCTATGTAGATGGGACAGTTTAAGTAGAGGCAGTCAATTTTAAAAACATATTAATACATAAAACATAATAACCGGGAGAAAACACTTAAGATTTCCTCGTTCCAGCTTAATTTTATTTTCAGTGTTCTTACATAATGAAACCAAAGGTTGTAGATGCACCATCAATATGCTACAATATGCTCACAACCTGCAATGCAATACTAGAGATGACATTTCACAATGTGCTATCGTTTAGCAGAATGCTTTCCCTATTTTTTATTAGATACCGCTTTAAACATCTTCCCCTCTCAATACTATTTGCCACTCATGGTGGAACATCAGAAGAGAAAAAAAGGGAAATGAAGCTCCAAGTCCAGTCATGTTCGTATCTACCAGCTCTTGGTAATTTGTCCATAACATAATGGGGTATGTGAAGTTGTGCTATTCTACATGTACTGCTCACAACTGGAAGAGACCTTCACTGCTCATAACTATGCTGGTGAACCAGTATTTTATTCTATCTTACTACTGGCATTCAAAGCTCAGCTTTTCTGACATAACTAGCTAAATCACCACTAGTATCTCCTGCTGATAGACTCTCCAAACATTCCTGTGCTGTAAAGGACACTTTTTTCTTTTGCACATACCTCCTAAATTCAAACGACTCCTGCCTTTTGGAAAGAAAGAGTGCAAGCTCAGTTTTGTCCTCAAGGCTACACAGATGAAAGTTCAATTATGATACACACAAACCTACTCAACAGTAGCTATCTTTAACAAAAGACAATAACCAAATACATCTACAGGACGGGACGACCACATTCTCAAAGTTTGAGATAGAAACTCTTAGATAAAGAAGTTTGATACTACTAAGTCATACTTTACTGTCACATAATTTTCTTCTAGTTCGCTATTTTGAAATTCTGTTTGTCTTCACTGTAAGATCATCAGACTTTATTCAACATCTAGCTTTGCTGCTTCCTTTAATTCTAATGGAAGGCGTGCTACTCATTTCCAAAATAAACAGAATTAGCTTGCTACACTGTCATCTTGTCCTGTTCATAAATACAGTACATTTGAGGCAGGGAAGAAATGAAAAGGAAGCAATGGCTACTAAAAATACAAAGAAAAAAAACAACTTTAGCATTCTTTCTTATTTAAATATCTTACCGGTAATCCAAAGAACATTCTATTAGAATGCTAGGTGTGAAACTGCTAAAGATCTCTGAATCTAACTTGCAAAACAAACTTAAGCTGCATCAATGCAGCAGGCTGATGAAAGGTACTTAATTTATCTGCAGGCCAGAACCTCCACAGTATCAAAACCAATGTATTAGCAGGAAAAAAAAAAAAAAAAAAAAAAAAAAAAAAAAAAAAAAAAAAAAAAAGGTACACACACAACTATTACTACAAATTTAGAGGCTGATCTTAAGCTATCTGAAAAGCCATGAAGTTTTCCTGGACCACTGCTGTACTTTTTGTATACATTATGGATGCTACCAGCAATAATGAACATTGCTAAGGATTTAGAGAATCTACCATTAATTTGGTCATTCATTTGACAGTAGGCCTTTGAGTGGCTAACTGATATAAAATCCTAGAACAAACTCTAACTGTATTTACCAGGGAAACCAATGCAAGGAAGAATGCGGATACTGGCCAAGCTGAAGTAAGCAAGGTGCAAAAAAGTTACTTGACATGCACAGCAGGACACATTTAAGAAACACAAAATTAAACTTCAAAAACCCTACCTGTTCTGTGTTAAAATTTAGGAAAAGTTTATAAAAATTGCACCACACTTCAGCGTAAGAAATGTTTTCTCTTTTTAACTGCAGCATGTTTTACATTATCTGCATTACTTACCTATACTTACATATATCTTTAAAACACTCATATATTACTATATATATTATTACTCTGAAAATTTATTTATTCCACATTTTCCTATTAACTCATCTGGTATCAGCCAAACTTATTTGATTTCCAGCATTATCAAAGATGAACTTGTTTAATTAAGACTAGAAAAAATTAAAACCTAATATACCATAATCTGAAAAAGAGAGACCCCTATTTAGAAAATAACAACCTACATATAGATGTAATGTGAAACATAACACTGGAGGCTCTATTCTCCATTGCCAAAATAGTTCAGAGATACAAACTGATTTATAAAAAGCCATGTATCTGAGCTTAGAAGCAAATTTGAATATACTAAAGTACAGCCTATAGTTTTAGACAAGCTTTGGAAGATTTATCAGATGCGGATCAATGCCAGAAAAATTTCACTTGCCAGCCCGAAGCAGTGCATTTCTATCTCTATCATGGCTTTAGAAGGGAACTTGCACGTACCCAAGTTCATTGCTTCATATTTTTCTCTACACTTCACATTTACAGTAGCACCTGCAAGCCCACAGATAGCATCTACAATCTCGTAATAGTTTGTTTGCTTACATGTTATAATAAAAATAGCATCAAAAGCATCAGATTTAAAGCACATTTCTGCCTTGAAAAATGTTTATTTAAGATCTTTGAGTAGCACTTTTTTTCCTTTTTTTCAACTCGAGCAGAGCACTTGGTGTACACAGTTACACCATCTCGCCTAGTGGACAAGCAAAGTTAGTCATTTTCCTGTTTATGTGGGTCAGCAATAAGGAAGAGGAAAACATTAAAAATAGGAAAATGTGATTCTAAAACCACAAAAAGTTGCAGTAGGGACTCAAACAAGGAGTACTCAAAATAACTTCAACTCATATTTTGGAATTAATTAGATAAAAAATTTCCACTTAGAGTGAGCTTCTATAGGCAGTAAAAATATACAAAAAGAACTGAAACAACAACTAGTCAAAGCTCTTCCATGTCTTTGACAATATGGTGTTAAACTCCTGCAGACACAAGTATTTTCCACAATAAAGTCAACTAGTTTCTCAAGTTTTCGGCATTTTAAGCATTAATTCCTGACAGCAGACTCATGAGTATGGCCATTTCAACCACCACGAGTGTAACAGAAGGGAGGAAACTGGTACTTCACGTATTTTTAAGTGTCCACGCTGAAGACTGAAAGGCTGTGAATGCAGAAGTTGAGATGATGAAAAATGGGTCCTATCTTGTCACCCAAAAAGAAAACAGTTCAAGCGTAACTAGAGGCACACAAGTGGTGGCATTTCTGTTATGTTTGATATGTATGTGCCATAATACACTAGACCATGCAACTAATATGCTTTGTAACAACTCTGAATCATCCACAATACTGCAAAAAAACATCCAGAAGACTGTACAGAGGTTAAGTTTGCATTGATGTCACAAATTTTCTAGGGATGGTACAGTACTTGTAGTGAAAGATAGCGTGAACAGACATTGTGAAGTAATTTTGTGTTTAAAGCTTACATTTTTACTCCATCCTGGCTTTTACTTTTTAACTTATTTTCTGAATTTTCCCAGGTTTCCAGTCAGCACTCAAGCTCCTTTTTACCAGTAGGTAATGTATTTTCATCTATTTCTTTTGCTCCCACTATTTTGGATTGGATATGCCACTTCCAACACTTAGATGTCGTACTAGTTTCTAGAGCTGAAATGCATTTGTTTTCAATTGCAAAACATGCAGCATTCCCAATGTCAGTATTCCACGTCAGCATTTCCAACAGCCTCGCTTTGAGTACTCAAGTGCAAACTTCAGGCAGGATTTACAGTCTTTAAATTGATACATGATAGCACTACAGGAGCAATGATTCACTCACCCTTAATACAGAATTTAAAAAAAAAAATCTGACTCCAATCGTACCTTCCTGACAATCCCGCAATCCCACCTGAGAATTTAGTAAATTCTTCACTTTACCTTCTAAAGACACTGAGAAAACCAAGAAACAGTTGATTCTTCACTGTGACCTGAATGGACTAAGATAGAAGGACACTAAGAACAAGTAGAGCTATGGTTTCCCCAGGATCTCTGGTTCTTCTGGAATCATAAAGTTCCAAAAAGGACACAATAATTTTTAGTTTCATCCAAGTTCTCTTAACTTCCAAGAAAAACACCCAATTTTCACACACGATACACTCAACTACGGAAATGACTGACTTTGTATTGGTTTACGCTTTGTCTTAACAAAAGTAAATCAAACTAGTATTAAAGGACCATAAAGGAAAACTCAGAAAAAGCCTGGAGTGTCACTTTTTCCAGTGTAGGTGTACAACATGTATGAGGAAAATCTCAAAGATGTATTTCAAAGGATTTTAAAAAGCTTTTCATGGCTGGTGACACATTTTTCCCTGAAATAAGCCACTTCCTTTCTAAAACCCACACAGTACTTCTGTGTCAAGATCCAGCAACTTCACAAAGTCTGTGCATGTATTTTTCTTACCCAAAACACGGAAGTCTTAAATTCTTGTTTGCTTTCCACGATTTAAGATATAGCACGTCAGATTTCAAGCATTTCCATTGAGAAAAGAACACATTTTCTTTGTCACAGACTGAATGCACAATATATCTGAGTATAAGTAAGTACAATAAGTCCTTATCGCCATAGAAGGCATTTGAGAATTGTCATCTTACAGAAAAGTTACCACAGCCAACTGAAGTTGGGAATAAAAACTTCTTCTGAGCTACCAATGTATAAATAATGGATTTTCAAATGAGCAAAATCAAAGCACCAGAACCTGATATATGACAGTAAAACCTAATGAACTCCAAAGCTAATGAAAAGATATTGTACATCACCATTAAACTTCAGAATGTTTGCTCTTCTTTGGAATTCTCCCTATAAATAAAAACCAAAAGTATCAGTGTGTCTGGTTTTGGTAGGAGTTTTTTTGTCATTGAAGGTTCCCAACTTCCTCTGTCCATTAACCACAACCAGAAGTGGTAAAAGTTATCTGTTAAAGCACAATAATCTGACTCTTTGCACTAGGAAGTAACTGCTATCACAATGTCCATCAGCAACATAAAAAGACAGAAGACAAATAAGTATTTGCCCATGGAAAGAGAGACACCCATCATTCTGAACCAAAAACAAATCTTGCTGCATTCAACTGAGTGAAAAGAAAGCTATTTATATCAAGTCACATTGTGGTGATCTTCATGTGATTTTTTTCATTTTTAACTGCTACTGGCGTAAAGCAAAAATTAAGGAAGATACACAGGAGAGGCAAAAAAAAAAATCAGAAAATTAAAAGAAATATTAACAAAATGCAAGCACCTGCCAATTTTATTCGTGCTTTTCTTGAAACTGCTTACACTGTATTAACAGTTATGTCAAAATCCTGAATACATGTAGAATTATAAAAAAGCATAAGCCAAAAATACATGGCAGTGAAGAAATATCTGTTTCTCTATCAACATCTATTAACTGCTTCTCTATTAGAGAAAGTAGTAAAGCCCAATATCTACAAACCCAGACTTAAATGTGAGACATGTGCTCTATTCCTAGATTATCTGGCATGTCATGAGTAAGGCTTTTCAGCTTCCTGTGCCTTACTTTCAACTATGACTCTTTACTGTGAAGCTTGTTTCTTAATAAATATTTATAAAATAGACCTGTTCTTGGTGCTATTCTTGAGAAATTACCATGAAACAAAATAGCCAGTGCCACAACAGAGACAACTCAACTCTAGATTCCTTGCTGCCCCAACAAAAATCAAACCAACCAGACTCAGTTCACAACGCTTTTTATTTCCTGCAAGGACTGCACATTTACAGACATCTGACCTCCTTCTTGCTCAAGCATCACTAAAATCAAAAATCTTAATGTCGTAAAGTGGTTAACAATTCCGTTAATGTTGCCTGAAATGGAATAGAACCTTGCTCAATCACCAGTATCTGTTTGTTCTGTAACACTAACACAAGCAAAAAGAAAAGAAAATGTAGCTTAGCTAGGAAAAAAAAATGCAGAAATGAAATTAAAATGAAGAAAATGCAGATCTTTTTTCACTGAAAGTACCATTTTCATATAAATACTTTTTAGAAATTTGAATTTTAAGAAAGATTTCTCAGAGAACCTGTAAATACCAGCTATATTTCCTGAAACAAAAATCTTTGCTTGTCTTGACTATAGTGAGAACAACTTACTATAAGACTGTGTTTCAAATTGCAATCTCTGAATATCACTAATACTAGAACAAAGGACACCTGAGAAATGCAACACATGTTGTATACACATGTCAAGAACATATGCCAACTGTCAAAAAAGAGAAATCTGCATTAAGCTTTCATTCTTCCATGTTATGGATAAAAAGACTCAAAACATAAAAAAAAAGTCCGTCTTCATCAGCTATTACCTCCACACTTTGACAAAATCACAAAATTACAGCAGATTCTGAGTTGGAAGGGACCCACAAGGACCAAGTCCAGCTCCTAGTCCTTCACAGCACCATCCCCAAGAGTCTCACTATGTGCCTGAGAGCATTGTCCAAACACCTCCTGAACTCTGTCAGGTTCAGTGCTGCGACCACTTCCCTGGAGACCCTGTTCCAGTGCCCAACCACCCTCTGGGTGAAGAATCTTTTACTTATTCCAACTTAAACCTCCCCTGACACAACTCCAGGCCATTTCCTTGGGTCCGGTCACTGGTGACGACAGAAATCACTGCCTGCCCCTCCTCTTCCCCTCATGAGGAAGTTGTAACTGTAATGAGGTCTTCCGTCAGTCTCCCCTTCTCCAGGCAGAACAGATCAAGTGCCCTCAGCTGCTCCTCATATAGCTTCCCATCCTGGCCCTTCACCATCCTCATGGCCCTCCTTTGCACGCTCTCTAATCCTTTAATGTTGTTATACTGTGGCACCCAGAACTGCCCCCAGCACTGGAGATGAGGCCACCCCAGCTCAGAGCAGAGCAGGATAATCCCCACCCTTGCCCAGCTGTGATGCTGTCCCTGATACCCCCCAGGACAGGGTTGGCCCTCCTGGCTGCCAGGGCACTGCTGGCTCATGTTCAACTTGCCTTGGACCAGGACCCCCAGGTCCCTTCCTACGACACTGCTCTCCAGCATCTCATTCTCCCGTCTGTCTGTACACCCAGGGTTGTCCCACCTCAGGTGCAGAATCTGACACTTTCCCTTGCTGACCTTCACTTGGCTGGTGACTGCTCAACCCACCAATTTATTGAGATCTCTCTGCAGGGCCTCCCTGCCCCCAAGAGAGTCAGCAGCTCCTCTCAGTTTTCCATCATCTGTGAACTTTTTCCAACATCTGGGACATAGAACTGGAAGAGATAATGAGCAAGTTATTTATGAAGATGTTGAAGAGCACATAGCAGAGGATGGAGCCCCACCAGAGATGTCTGATGTCTCCTCACTCACTATAAGCCCTTGTGCCAGATCCATGAGCCAGCTGTTTACCCATCTCACAATGTGTTTGTCTAGCTGTGTGCTGGACATTTTGTCCAGAAGCTTTCTGAAGTCCAAAAAGATTACACCAACTGGATTCCCTTGGTCAACTAGGCAGGTTACCTTGCTATAAAACAAAATCAGATCAGACTTTCCTCTCATGAAGCCACACTGGCTGTGACCACTGACTGTTGTCTTTCAGATGTTTTTCAATACCTCCCAGAATAATCTCCTCCACAACTTTATCAGACACTGAAGTGAGACTGACAGGCCTGTAGTTTCTGGGTCCTCCTTAATGCCCACCTTGAAAACTGGGACAATGCTCACAAAGGTTCCAGTCAGCTGGGACCTCAGCAATGATGAGTAAATACTTCACGAGTAACTTTTCTCTAAATTCTCCACAATCTCATTATAAAAAGAGTAAAATACTTTTCACTATCCCTTCATCAATCTAATTCTTAAGAAATGGTTCAAGGATTCTCTTTCAAGTACCATTTTCATCTCTACAGACTACAACCATTTTATAGGTTCTAGTCACCTTCTGGTCTTATTATTATCAGAATTTTACATGGCAATGGGTTATTTTCTAAAGGAATCCTACCAATACTAAGCATACTAATCAATTATTTGAGCAACAAACTACTGACATACCTCAGAAGCCATTGACAATTGTTTCTAATGGGCCATTTTTAAGCAGGCAATGTAATGAATCTACAAACCAGATAAAGAACACCTCCACGATTATGCTAGAAGCTGATGAGCAGTTTCATATAGATTGTTCATCTCAAAAATCACCTAAAATCACAAACTGCAATTAGCCTTTTTTTTTGGTGAAATTGAGTACTTGAATAGACCACAAAAAGAAGCAACTGCTGCATAATACAGTGACACTAAAATAGAGACCTATTCCCACTGAACTGCATTGAGATAGCAATTTGGGAAGACAAGAGTGCACTTAAATAAATAAATAAATCACCACTGGCTTTTTATTTCCTCACACTGTTCTCCAGTGCAGATAGGTAACCTGGACTAATGACATTTCCTCATCATCTAATTAGAAGTCTGGATGCAGTAAATTGAGCATAAAATCTAAGTTTATTAGCTGTCTACATTTCAAGAAAATGAAACAAAAACCCCATGTAAGATATACATAAAAATTCAATTCAATTTCTACGGAAAAAAAAAAAAAAAAAAAAAAAAAAAAAAAAAAAAAAAAAAAACCAACCAACAACAACCTCGAAGGGAAAAAAAACCCTAATAACCCAAACAACAGAGAAGCACCTCTTTCAGCACTTTAGGAAGTTTACTACATGAATTACAATGTGATGAAATATTTGCTTGAAATACTGATCCATAATCAAACCTAATACAAAAACATTTTGAGAATTTGAGAAGTTGAATACTTTGAAGAAGATGTGATTGTTTGTATAATCCTAGCCTACAGCTCTTGTATAAATGTAAACTACTGCCCTTGTATAATGGCACTGTAATAAACTACATATGCTTCATAAAAAGACCAGTCATACCCTACCTTTATATAAATCTTTTGTCCAGATACTCAGTTTTGGAGTTGTAGTTGTTGCTGTTTAACTTTTTGCAAAAGTGCAGATTTTTAGAAACTGGTGATTACAGAAAAATGTTTTTGAATAGCACAGTAAGGAAATAGGGCAAAACACAAGACTGCAAAGACTACCTCCCTGCACCAATTAGTCTCTTAGAAACACCGTTTTGAAATACTATTGTGCAACAGTTCTAGAAATTCAAGCAGCTTGCTGCATGAGAAATTCAGGATCTTGAGAACTGTCCAAATAGATTTTTCCTTACTTTCTCCAAAGCAATCTTTTGTGCAAAGAACGTCTATGCAAACCTAGATAAGAACTGGAATCCGTTTCCACAACAGATACAAACGTTACAGAACATTCAACTCTATTTCTACCAGGTAAGTTAACAAGAAAGTGTAATTAACTCAGTCCTTGAATAATATGCATTTTATTTACATACATAAAGCAACATCCAGAAGTCAATTTTGTATTAAAAATAGTCACCAGCCATTTAAAAATTAAGCACAAAATAAATTTGGTGTCCTAAATGCCTTAGGAGTATACAGTAGTAAGTAGTACATCTATGCAATTTAATATTATATTTTTCTGTATATACACAAACACAGACAAGTATTTTATAATGTTAATATGTGAATTCCGGAACAAGTAACACAATTAACCCATATTAACCAAAGACAGACAGTAGCTGCAAAATGAGAGGGGAGAGATTATATACATAAATTAAAAAAATAAGCTCACTGTGTCAAGCATAGAACAGACAGATTTAGTTTACTAGAATTCTAACATTCATTAGGCACAAACCCTTCAGTGCAAAGATCAAACAGAGCTGTTACAGAAAAATGCCACATACCATGTCATGCAGTATTCTAACACAATTAAAACTGTTCTTGATACCATAAATCTCGTTCAGTAAAGAATTAAAGGAATAATTAAGGAAATTATTAAAATACCTGTTTAATTTAAAAAGCAAATACAGTGACACAATACTTCTTGTTTAGAAAAACAAAACTATAAAATTGTCTAGGTATGAAAATAAATCCCTGCTGAAAATTAATTAGAATTCAGGTTTATCCACCACTTAGGTACCTTCTTCAGTGTTCAGCCTGCAGGTCTGTATTAATTCAAGGCTTCCTTCAGACTCAGGATTGCAAACTGAGGAAAAATCCCTCCCCTACTGTTTACGCACTGAACAGCATATACTCCTCCTTCATAACCACTAACACCACAGTCAAATGCCAATGAAAAAGTAATTATATATGAAAATCTAGCTACCTAACAAGATCCAAAGTTGTTTACTAGGGTAGCAATCCCACAGGTAAGAGCCATCATAAACCTACAACGCTGATGCTCTTTGGCTTCAGTCATTTCTTCAAGTTGTTTAATCTGCATGAAAACTATGCCAAAACTGACCGTCAAGTACTACACATTGCCCCCTACTACTTGTTCCAATGGTATCCACAGGACCTATATTTAGCTTTATGTCCAGTTCATGCTCTAAAATTATTACAAATGCTAAGAAGTTTTGTACAAATAAGGGCAGCCAAGGGAATGAGAAAACAGACCAAAACCAAAGAGAAGCTAGACAGAGAAAATGAAAAAATACTTAGATGGGAAAACAAAGTTATTCAATTTTGAAAGACTCACATGTATTAGAAATATCTACTGACATTAATTAAAGCTTCTGGAGTATTTGAAACACAGGAAAGCAAAATCACCTACAAATATAACAGGCATGACAATGCTGAACTTTGTACTCATATTTTATGCTGAAAAATTAGAATTTATCTACTGAAAAAAACCCCACAAATTTAGGGAAAGTGAGCTTCAATTACAAACTCTGCCAACAAGACACTCTGGTCAGTAGGAAAAACAGACTTGGACTTTTAAGCAGGGTAAGGTAAAGCTTGGACTAAGTGCAGAGAAACAGAACACTGAAAAGCATTTCATATTCTTGACACAGTAGAATTTGCTATTCTGACTAATCAATAAAACAACCATTATTACAATCAGTATCCACTGGACTTCTATAGAAAGTCTTCTCAGAAAATCAATTATGGTCCTGCTAATGAACTTATCAGATCATAGTATGTACACTGGATTACATTACTTAATCCTTTAAAGGAACTCAAATACGTTGGGATAGATTAACACATCAACAGGAACATAAACACTGCAGCACTGTCATTATATAAAACTTTTATTAATTAGGATAAGAAACATTAATTTCATTCATAAGGTCAAAGATCACACTGTTCTTAGTCCTAAACAACAAATGCATCAACTAGACAAACAAGCAAAATATACAGACCATTAAATTTGTACCTGAGAGAACTGGAACATGTTTTATTGTATTTACAAACAAAATTGTAGTGCAACCTGAAGTCAGGAATAAACCTAAAGGTTTCGTCTTCTTTTTGATGCTATATGCTCAACAAACATTAGATTAAAACTAGATGAAAGTCCTATCTACTGTTTCATACTAGCTGCCAAGTTTAGCATGTATGTATGAACACACATTTTTCTAGTTGCAGCAGTATCTCTATTGAACTTATTGCTGTTCTGAATCTAAAATACTGACAAATGACAACGGAAATATATTAGAGGCCATAATATGTACTAAAAGGAAAGTTAAAACATACAAGGAGCTACTAATTTGAATAACTGGGCATCATAATAAGTCCAGAATGTTCTGATTTGGATCTTTCATCTAAAGATTCAAAGTAACAGCAATGGGTACAAACAGCAGAAGAGAATGCATTCCATTTCTAAAGGAAGTTTTCTTCAAAAAAGACAAGAGGCAGACACACATAGCACTTAGGCTTTGCCTGAATTATTTTTTCCATTGAGCAAAGACTCTCATGCTACAGTTGAAAGAACCAATACTTCAGTACTTCTCTGAAAGACTTAAGAATAAACAACAGAATCCTAGGGAAACTTCTTATGAAATATATGCAGCATGTACATAGCTATAAAATTGCTGGTTTAAAATGCTGGATATCACATTTTGATCGCTAATTGGAGTCAGGGGGGCACAACAATTTAATTGCTTGCTCCCCTACAAATTTGGTCCTATCAAAAAATACACATGTACTACCACAACCAGAGCTGTCAAAACCTGAGGTGCTTGAGGCTTTTAAAAACTAAAGGCATTTCTGTTGTAGTAGTGTGATCAGTATAAAGATTGAATAACGACATTGACTGGAAACATCCATTACAAGACTGGCAGTTTAATAACATACCTTTACCAGAAAATCTAACCTTAAGAACATTTAATAAAACAGTTGTAATATAAACTGAGGTTCCTGCTCCCCAAACTATACATCATATAGCAAATGTAAATTACTTTACAAAATAATAATTCACTGTTCTTCCCAATGAACTGTATCTTCAACACCTAGAGTAATATCTCAAGAAGTCCAATGGTGTTTACAGAATTTTGTACATGCAGTATCTGTATAGTAAAGTTCAAAGGTTTCAGAAAGTTAAAAATGTTAAATTGCCAGTGAAAATTATGCAAAAATTAAGATACTCAGTGCAACACTTCAGAAATTGACATACAAATTTCTACCTATCAGCAAGAACTGTAATATGTCAATTAAAAAAAAAACCTTAAAAAATCAATTCTGGATCATAAATAGATTTTATATAATTGTTTTAATATAATGCAATATCAACACTGATCCATGTTTTTTTCTCCCCCCATCACTGTCTTGTAAAAGCTTTTCTTTGGTTAGCTTTCACAATATCATCAGGAGATGCTGTTTTGAAGTCAAACGGTGTTATGGCAATTGTAGGACCAGTTTCCTTGGGTTTTACATCTTGTACTTGTCTACTGTACAGGAAAGTTTTGTGTATCCCAACTGTGCGCCGCTTACACGCTTTTGGAGGGTAACGGAGGCACAAGGTTAAAGCAAAGGCTGAAGGTCTTGCACGCAGCGCCTTTATCCATGAAAGGGACAAATCCTGCCTCTTAAGACCGTGTCCTTTTTTGGGTTTTCTGTTTGTTTTGGCAAAACCAGAACACTTTCCTTGTTTTTCTTTTACAAGTTTTGTTTCAGGACTTAAGATATCTGACTGTCCTACCACACTTTTCTCTGTAGATACACCTGCATTTTTCACAAGGACACTTAAATCAATGTTGGTTCCTTGGGAGGGCCTCAATTCCATTACATTGTGCACAGGCAGGTCTGTCCTTTGCTCACTTTTATCTATTTCAATAGTCTCTGCTATTAAATCCGAGAGCGATAAATTCTCAACCTCCTTTACTGGAGAAACTTTAGAAAGGGTTAGAGAAGACAAAGATCCTGTTAGCTCTGGCATTCCACCTGAAGTTTGGGGTTGACTTACTAGTTGTGATAATGATGAGGCTCCCAATTTCCTATCAGTGAGACTTGCTGTTGACTGGGTGTAAAGATCAGCCAAAGAGTAACAGTGGCTAGCACTGCTTTCCTGGTGCTCCTGAAGCAAGTCAGCCAATGATGTACTTCCAGATCTTAACCCTGACAAAGCAGTCATGTCTGAAGAGAGGTTTCCTTGCTTTCTACTTTGTGCAAGTGAAGAAAAATTTTCAAGAAGATCATTCTTTTTACTTACAGTATGACTGACTTCATTATCAAGAGCCAAGTTTCCTAAAGCACTTGCTAAACACGGAGGACTATAAACATTTGCATTACTATTACAATCAGAAGTTTTTGAAGAAACAAGAGGAATGTTGTGCTCAGGACTCAGAGAATCACAAACCACGCTCTGCATCAGTAAGGATTTCAAGTCCTGTGTTTCCTTGCATTTCAATGAGTCACTTCCTATGCTAGAGTAAACATCTCGACTGTCAGGAACCAAACTTACTGCATTAGCCCTTTCTGGTAGTTGCTTCTCTGCCTGTTCATTCACAGGTTCACAAAATGATCCTTTACATAAATCATCACTGAGCGCAGATGACAGAACAAGTGAAGAGGATTGCAATCCTTTCTTTTCACATGAAGGTATATTGGATTTTTCAAAATTTGCAGTTAAAGAATAAAGAGCTGAATCATTTTTGGCTGTCAAGTTTCCAAACCCAGGTTTGTTGGTGTTGTCAGCAAAACTCTCTACTGCACAAGAAAAATTGTCTGTATCAACACACATTTCTGGACAACAACGTAAGTCTCCTTACCTTACAATAGCCAATAATTTTCAGATAGAAGTCCAGTCACAACGAAATATCCCATTTTTTAAAAGTTGATAGCAGCAACAAAAAAAAAAAAAAAAAAATCAAGAAACATGGAGAGGCATTTAATTACTAAGTGTCATCCAAAGGTAAGGAATGTTCTACAATTAAATTACAGGTATCTACTGAAATATATAATGAACTTTAAGAATAAGGAGAGTATGCTAGTAAAGACTACAAATACTTAAGTACAAATCGAAATAAAACCTACTGTATAGACACTACCCAAAAAGGGAGATACTAAGGATGGTAGATGTCAGTTTACCAAATAAATAACAGAAGCACTAAAACTTTAAAAATGCTTTCTGAATTTAAGGACATGCATTAATTCAGTTAAGTCATATATTATAAATCAGAAACTAGCATGAACTGCAGATGGTCACAGCTTGAATTTAAACTGACACTGAGGTGTTATTTTGACTTCTAGCTCAAGAAAAGTTCCTTCCTTTAAACGTGTTAGAACACATATATAGTAAGTCAGTCTTAATATTTTCCAAAAAATTACTACTGCAATGATAAAGGACTTCACAGTTCGTAAAGCCCAAATTAAACCACTCATAGAAATGAATCACCTTGAATGTAAACAATTAAATACAAATATACCTTTTGTAGTCTTTGCTAAAATCACAGCATCCTTATTCTTGGTCTTCACATTTTGCTTACTGCCTTGTGAAAGCACAACATTCAAAGCCTTTTGTACATCAAAATTAGTATCCAGTACTGCTTGCACCATTGCTTGTTCTGGTATGGACTCTGCCAAAACTTCTCTCATTTGATCAAGGCATGAATTAAGACGAGCTGAAAGAAACACATTACTGTTACAAGCTGCCCAAAAATAAGTCTTCAATGGCCTAACCACTAGCACCACACCTCTGATTAGTGAACAGAAGGGAAAAATATTACAATAAGGGTTAGAACCTTTAGAAATTAATTTCAATCTCATTTACTGCCCTGATAGACTTTGTTCCCACACCCTGCAGAGCATTTGACCTATTTCAGATATTGCAATAAAGAACATATTACTGACTCTTTATTAATCTATAAAGTCTCAGTACTAAAATATTTTGATGCCGTAAAATAACTAGCTTCACTTCAGAGAAGACATACAAATCATTACCTTAAAATCATCCAAAGTGATACAGTAAGTCAACGTTAAATCCCACTGAACGGCGCATTTTAAATGTGTACAGATGCTACAATTAACACCCGAAGTAAAATAGCATTTTCAGGGTCCTCAGGCCTTAACAACTGAAAACTTGGATCAACACACCAGGTTTCAAACTACCTGTAATCTTTACCTTATCTAAAACTGCAATATATTTTTGGCTGATAAAATCCATTTTCTTTGGAGCACATTCAGTAACTACGATAAGCCTTTACGAAGATACTTGCTGCACAACAAGAGACTGAAAACTCACCAGGCTGCCACTCACTGGAAGCCACACAAACCCTAAAGAGAAGAACAAAATCTCCCTGAAATCCCAGTTTCTACCAGTTCAGATTTTAGAAAACAGGAACTGAAGAACAGGAAGACAGCTACATATTTTTATTTGAACACCTCCTGGAAGATGTTTAAAGAAGTTTGCTTAAGGGAATTCATCACTACAGAATTCCAGCCTCCACGAGGTTACTTGTATTAACACCCTTTACCTGTAATTCAAATAGCAAGTGAATCTTCCCCAGACATTTGCCCCGCAAAACAAATGGGCAGAGCCATGCATGATGTGCTGGTTGCCATTTTACTATCTAATACTCAACAAGAACAACCTCATGAAACTCTTTGAAGCCACCCTGGCTACATCAATAATTTTGTATTAATGCCCACTACATTCTGTAGCAAACATAATAGGCCTTGTGAGACCACTGCTGTTTTCACAGCAGAAGTAGATATTTTGAGGTTTCTTTTCCCTCTTTTTTTAGTCTAAAGTATTATTTTCCTTGCTGCTCCAATAGCAGTTCTTAACTGATTGAGTCTGTCAAAATCATTCTGCAAAGCCAGAGGATTGCATTGTCTACGTCACCTGTACTGTTATACTGGGTCATTCTTTCAAACTGCCCTCCACAGCTTTATCTCCTGCTGTAAAAATATGTGTATTATTCCCCAATCTATCATATCTAACCAGATGTCTAAGCATTAGTTTAAATTCTAACAATTTACTTGCCATGGAATCAAAATTCTTTCTAATTCACTGTTCTGAATTTTCTGCAACTTTTTCAAGTACCAAATTTCAACACTCTTAAGTCTGATCTTTTCAACATGTTAAAAATAACCCTGATTATTTCCAAAACATTAAAATCTATATTAACTATTAATACTTACGAAAGAGACTTGTGAATCTTTTTCACAAAGCAAGTAATTAGGCAAGTTTAAAAAACAAAAGCAAGTATTTTTTCCCCAACCACTCAGCTCAGAACTCAGTTTGTAACGTGGAATTCACGGCTGTAAGACTGAATGGAAACAAAAGTCTTACGAATTCAAAGCAGGGTAAGAAAACGTTGTACAGAACATTGGCTACTCTTTCAAGGAAATGCAAGACTTTGAAAACCTCTTAAATACTGCTAACTGCTATAATCTGGAACGCAAAACAAATCATTCTAATACTAATACTCAGTTTATTATATTCAAGAGTCAAGATTTGACCTGTCAGTACAGCTGTTCTAATGTCTCCACTTCACATAAAATCTCATTATTTCTAGTAAGAACATATTTCAGTGTATGCAACCAAGTTACAACTAGTACACAAAAGGTAGCTACGAACTAGATGAATGACCACTGAAGGTAGCTCCACTGAAGGGTACTGTTTCATAACAAGATTCCGAAATTGTGAGCAATGTCAGTCAAGTAAGAAACATTAATTTAAGCCTATTCTAGTAAATCTTTAATTCACGTAAAAGATTATTCTGATAGTTGTTTCTTATGATTACCTCTATCAACTTCAGTGAGCTGATGAGTGGGTGTGAAACAATCAGCAGCAGCATCAGCACCTTCATAGTCATATTCTTCTTCTAATGGCTCAGCAGACGTGGCTGGTTTGTCTCGTCTGGAGTAAATAAATTGAGCTGCTGCATTAGGTAAAAAAAACAAAGTATTAAAAAAAAGAGGTTTTTTTTCCTCCTTTAAAAGCAAAACGTTAACTAAAGGTAAAATGAGTTAGGATGCTGAACTGTTGCAGTGGTTTCAAGGGGGTGGTGAGACACTACTGTACAATAACTACTACCTGAGGACTGCACAGAACATACAAAAGCTCACGCTAGAAAATAAATAAGTTCTCACTACAGTGAAACTACAGGCTGGGCAGTATCTGTGTATACATAGAATGCAATAATTCTGCACAGTTCAAAAAAAGATTATACATTACAAAAAAAGATTATACTTCAGGTTTGAAAAACGGTATTTTCCATGCAAATCTATGGCCTAACGTTCTTAGAACCTTACACAACCATTTTTAAACTCAGTTTAAATTTTAATAAGTTAGCATGAAATTAACATTTCTTTTATAGTATGTGACTGTTAAACTACTGATAAGTATTTAATATAGTTGAACACATCCTTTCTTTCTTGGAATTTCATTAGAAACACAGCCCATGAGTAAAAACACACATTCACACAAAACTTTAAATAAGTGCATGGTTTCACTCTGATTTAGCAACATTAAGGCATATACAGATAAAACTCCTTGCTGAACAAGAGCTCCAGTCATCATACTGTTTTAGAAATGTGTAAAGCATAATGTAAACAAATAGCCTTAAGCCATGTAATACTCTCCCCAGCTCTGAAACCCATACTAAAAGCAGGTGTATTTCCAGAAGTAGCCACTCTTAGCAACTGTTTCCCAAACGCATATACACCATTTCATATTCAATCACCATAACTGAAACAATTATTAAGATGGTTATACAATCTAGACCAGATTATTTTATAATTGAAGCTTCCAGACAGAGAGTTAGGAAAATTACTGTGCCCAGGCAGGAATTAATTTTGCCATTTATCAGTCTACACTTGAGCGAAAAGTACACACGGCACATTTCCATCACTGAAATCAACAGCATGGGAGAGGATCAGAGTTTGAAAGACCTAATTATCTCAAGTTCCTGGGGCCAGAGGTCACACACTGCATCACAGTCACAGTGGATCACATCCAAACCAGTCACCTGCAGTTGCACAGCTTCATGTCGACACCAGGTGTACTATTTCCAGGGCCTACTCAGCTCTAAAAACACTGTCACCAGATCTGGGGAAACGCTAAACTGACAATCCTGCCAGAGACTTGACTGGAGAACACAACCGAATGGCTCTACAGCCAGGCTGAATTCAGCTGGGCTGAGCCACTCCAATTGTGCCTCACCTGAGCACACACCCATCCCTATTTTTAAACCTACTTCGCAACAGTGCAAACGCTGGGAGGCTGATTAGCTCCACTGATTAGTGACCCTGCACGAGAGGACCAGCACTGCAGCCCACAATGAGACTCCCTGCCCCACATTGAGTCAAAGTTGCATTGAAGACATCAACTACCAGACACACAATGAAAACTGATAAGCCCAGGTAGATCCTACTAACCATATGAAAAGATACTGACTGTTTCAAGATTATCAACACATTCCCACAGAGCAGATTTTTACATTACCAAGTACATTCCAACCATCTAGGATAATATTCATGTAGCACTCCAGATGTGGCCAGTTGTCTGATGCCTCACACTGCAAAATCGACTGTAACAGGATTATGGCCACTTGGCACTTTTCAAAAGTGTCACCAGCTTTTAAAATTTGTTTTAATTTAGAAATAAATATCAGAACAGGTATCAATGAACAATATTTGTAATTATTTGAACTAACCTGTTGAAGGAGAAATGCAATAATCATCTTCTACTGATTGGCCGTACACATCATCATCTTCAAAGTCTATGAAACAAGAACAGCAAGATTAATCTGCACAATTTCTAAATAATATTATAACTTAAAGCATAGGTTTTGCACAAGGTTTTATGAAATAATTCATTTCCTATATTCCAGGAGTACAGTTAGGTTCTGTTTATTTACTTAGGTAAGACGTAACCTTCTAAGTCCCAATAATAGACTGTTATTAAATAATACAATTTCACATGTAATACTCTATTCATTAGGCTGAAAACTTTCAAGAGCTGCCATACTTCATACCTCCTCCTTCAGCAACTCCTTTGCCCTCTAAGACTAAATCCAACTTTCTACTGTTCCACAAATCTTTACCCATGGCACTTTTCCTGGTATTTTTATTTGACTTCTCAGTCTCCACCCCAGACATACAGTTCAATTACAATTTCTATTCCAACAGCTCAGGATCAGCATTTCCACTCCATTCCTATGCATTTCTCACCTTTCTTCTCTATTTTATGCTCACACCCATCCAGCTTTCAAATGAAGTTCAGCAAGGCAAAAAAAACAATTCACAATTCCCTTTGAAGATGCAAAATTGTTTCAGGTAAAAAGCGAGTATCTCATACACTTACTTAAAGATAAAAATATTCTTTCCTCATTAAAATAAAGGCACCAAGAAATACAAAGAGTAAGTTAGGTACCTTTCCCTCCAAAAACTAATCCTGGTATTATGTCAATCTTAAAAAAAAATAGTGTAATTTTCATTAAGTAATGAAACACATGAAAAAAGTAAACTATTATTAAAGACACCACTGCACTTGGTAGTTTCACAAGTAACACCTATTCTTAATTGTTTTAAATGACAGACCACAGCATGCACCAACCATAAAAATTAGTATTTAAAAACAACATAAATTACAGAACACGGAGCAGAAGCTACTGAAGCATTCCAGCTGTATTGCCAAGATATTTGCAGATGGAATATCACATTTGGTTATGATCACAATATCTCAGAAAGAAGAAGGGAAAAAATGGAACGTGGTGAAATAAAGGCCAGAAGATCTAAGGCCTCAGAAGTCTTCCTATGAAAGGAAACCAAAATTTACTGTAAATATTTACTTTAGAAATGTGACTCACATTTGGGCATTACAGAATCACATGCAGCATAAAAAAACCATGCCGTATTTAATAGGGATGAAGACAAAAAGTCAATTTCATTTGGGGCATAAATGATTGTGTCATTACAGAACAAACATGTGGTACAAGGGTAAAACCTGACGTGTAACCTCACGGTCATGTTTCCAATGGCAACTTAATGGCTACAGCAAATTACTGTGTATCTCGGCAAACTCATTAAGAGAGAGCCTGATGAGTGCATGAACACTGAAATTAACTCTATGGATTACACACGCAACTTCTCAGAAGCCAGAGACTCAGCTGAAATCAACATTTCAACCAGTCTGGGATGAAAAATGGTATCCAGAAGATGAAAAATCAAGCAGTAGAATTCCCACTCTAGTTCAAGATTTTGTCTATATTAGCCAATTATATCCTAGCAGAAACTGCAAGGTGAGAACACACAAGCAGCACAGCTCACATGAAGTTACAACCTCCAATAAATACAAAGATCAGAGTGCAAAACGCAATTTGCACAACTATAAAACTTAAAAACTGTGTAGTCTGATCACTCAACAGAAGACCAGAGGGGGGCTGAAGCATTTCTTGCATTTTTTTAATAACCTGATAAAATGAAGCAATAAAATTGCTGCTCTCCCCAAAGGGTTCTTTAAAATATCGGTATGAACTGAAGTGTGTCCATTTGTCCACAGCCCAAGACAACAAAAATAAAGACTTTGAGGGAGAAAAAAAAGACTCTGATTTACAGTTTGCCTAAGTTAATAGGGCACAACAAAAGCTGCACTACTGCAGGTACAAGCCAAGTTCTTGTGGTAAGAACTCCTTCATTCCATGCAAGAAGCTTAAATAAAATGAGACAGGTGCCTGAAAAATATGTAATTCCCTAAATGCACAACTCTGTCTTTAAGAATTACGGGGTTTTTTCCTCAAGTAACAGCTGTTGACTCCTATCTATTAACATCAGCAACACTTTGCTAGTTTGGCCGTGAACATAAACTTTTAAGTTTTTCAAGACGGATGGGTTGAACCGCACTGAGGCTTTTACAAGTCAGTGACGCTATTAAAAAGTAGAGTCAATCTGGGCAGCAATGCAGGTAGAGCCCAGCTGCGGCTCGGACCACGCACCAAGGCCACGCTGTCCCCGTGTGGAAGCTCCCGGGAGGCCCCGGCGGCAGCAGGAGGAGTTCCCGGCTGGCGAAGCGGCCACGTGTGCCCGGCCCGACCCTCCCCACCCGGGCGGGAAACGGGCCGGGAACGGGGCGGGGAGAGGCCTCGCCCGGAGCCCCGTCCAACCCCCGCCGAGGGGAGGTGAGGGGGCGGCTTTTCCCCTCCCACCGCCCCTGACAGCCCCCCGGGCCCTCCCCTACCGCCGTGCGGGCCCCGCCACACCCTGCCTGCTGCCCGCGGCCGCCGCGACGGGAGGCCCGGCCGGTGACAGGGGCATGGGCCGGCGGGAGCGCGGAGGGACCAGCGCCCGCTCGCCATAACCGCTACCTTCATCGTAGTTATATCCTCGGACGTTCCTGTGCCGGGACATGACGATGACGGCGGCGGCCTCGCTCGCTCGCCCGCCCGCGGTGGCGCTGGCGCGGCCGGCCTAGGTCGCCATGTTGAAGTCCGGCGGCGCCTGGCGGAATCCCCTCTTGCGCAGGCGCGCGGGGCGCCGCTTCCGTCCTGCTGCGCTGCTGGGCATGCGCGCCGCCCGGCCCGCCTGGCCCGCGGGGCTGGAGGCGGCGGGGCCCGGGGGCGGGGCCCGGGGGCTCAGGCGGCCCGGGGGGCGGGGCCCGGGGGCTGAGGGAGCGGAGATGGTCCCGGGGGCGGAGGAAGCGGGGATGGCCCCGGCCCCGGCGGCGGAGCGCGCTTCTGGCGGCTGGAGGTGGCCCTCGGAGCTGAGCTGTAGCCGTCGTGGTAGAGACCACCTCAGGTTCGGTCTCGACCATCTCGGAGGCCTCTTCCGACCTGAATAAACGTTGCTGTGGTTCTGCAGGGTTTATCTGTAGTAGCTATACTTTTAGTAGTGTGTTACAAAGAGAAGGTAGATATGAGATGCCCGTTTTCTGTCAATGATCAGTTTGATTCAAGGCAAAAATGGGAAGTTTTGCACACACGCAAGTAAGCAAGTGTTTTAAAGTTTATTCAAAAACAGTTGCATCGTTGATGAAAAGGGAGCATTCTGGATAGGCCTAAGTCTATATAAGGGTATGCTTATTTAAACACACTTGAATTAATTCGTCTGTGATCTGTATGCTACCATGAGAGCAGGGTTTGAAATTAAGTACAAGGTCTCTCTCAATTCTGGATCTGAAGCAGCTCCAGTTCCCTGGCGTTCTGATGGTGAGTAGCCAGTACAGTCCCGGACTGACCAGTGACCAGGATTAAATGAGTTGCTGTAGGTAAATGCAAGCTGTAGTAATTAGCATTGCTGTTGGCAGTGTTAAGAAGCAAAATTTCAAAACATTAGGCTCCGTGGAGTCTTGATCTGACTACATTGGCACATTACTGTGACACTCTCTAATGCCGAGTTTCAGCCTGCAGGAGCAGTTGCAGTGCCAAGGGTTCAGATAACAGAGGAATGTCCCTACAGCTACTGCTCTTGCTGGGGCAGACAGGGAAGGACAAGCAAACAAGCCCTTAAGCTCTGGTGAGAAAGGGAGTTGGGAGAGAGATCCCAGTTCAGGAGCTCCAGCTCTGGCAGAATCTGTTTCTGTATCTGCCAGCCCAGTTGTTCCCCAGACACCTGCATTCACCTGTGGGCTCAGGAGCTGCTAGGCAGATGATGCCATTAATATTTCTGAAGTCAGGTGTTTTCATCTTTGAGACCTTCAATAATTCATTTAACACCTTTTCATCCAGACAATACGAGAAATCAAGCTCCCCTGCAGCTACCCGCATGCTCCAGGTGTCCTCAGCCACACATCCCTACAAACAGACGTGCCCTGCTTCTGTACCTAACTATTGTCTTGTCCTTGCCCACGTGCCACAGTTGTCACTACCTACCACTCCACATCCTTCCTGGTCACTGCCAGAGACAGGGAGCATTAACCACAAGCCAAAAGTTTGTGTCCATACACAAATAGCATGCAAAGGTGCAGATTGTTTCCTAATGTTATTTGCGTGTTTCTAACTAATTTCTACAGAGAAGCACATGCAGCTGACCACGCTTAGGCTCTATACAATGACTTTCATACAGTACTAGGATTAAAACAGAATTGGAAACAAAGATTTCTGATTAATACTGGTGTCCTGTTGACCTTTAGTGTCCCAAATGTTCTCTGCAGCAGAGGTTTGACAGTAGTTATGCTAATCCTTATCTGTCCCAATCTCTTGACGTGAGTCAAAGATACAAAAGTGAAGACTTGCTATTGTCCATTATTACTGCAGCCAGGGTAGCACACTTCTAAATTAAACACCTGATCGCAGCATCTGCTTTTTGAGCCGTCAGTGAAGTAACTTGAGACACTGTTTCACTACAACTATAGAGCATCCTGCTAGTCAGCCTCCAACAGCTTTACCTTGGAAAAGACACCCTCTCCAGCCTCTGAAATAACTTCGATCCTATTCTTCAAATGTTAAAAACTCCAGTAAATATTAATCATGTAAATTTAGTTATTTTTTTCTTTCAGGTAGTGACAGTTCTCATTTCTCACACCTGACCATTGTGTTGCAAAGATATTTCTTTTATCCTTCTTATTGATGCTTTTTACATAAATCACCAGCTGCTTATCAAATAATAAATTTTTCATGTTTGAATTTTTTTTATTACCTCTCTTGATTTTCAGTGACTGTGACCTCCACAGATATGATGCTCATTTCATTTGCTTGATAGTCAAATGAAACATTGTTTTCAAGATTCCAAAATTAGTTCAAAACAGGAAAATAAATAACAGTTGTAAAAATATAAAGGTGAGTATAAGGGTAAGCCAAATGGAGGAGAAGTTCTACTATGTAGTCTTTCCATGGCATTAACAGTGAACTTGAAAGGTTGCTATTTTTCTTCATTTAAAGTGTAATAGGTTATATCATACAAGAATGAGGGAAAAAGAACCCAAAGACAACAATTTCTTACAGGAGCACAATTATTTCATATTGTACTAATATCTTCAAAGAGTCATAAATACACTGTGATTATTCCTTGCCTTTTCTTAATTCTGAGACCCATGTAAATGTTTTCGGGAAAGATGTTCAAGAAATAATAAGTTTCAGTCCTCAAGCCCTAGCTATACCTCAGTTAGTGCTACTTGTACATGAATGCAAGGTTCATGAAGAATATTCATCTGACAGCAAAGCAGTCTATAACTAAACATTACTCCTTCAGCAGCAATTAAAGCACCATCAGAGAACCTCGTCAGTCTGGCTCCAGCAGCTCTGACTGAGGAATGACTAACCAGGTCACTTCTGGCATTCATTTCCTTCCTGCCCACTGAGATTATATATTATTTTAAGGTGTGTGCCTTAAGAAGTGAACCAAGATCACCGGTCTCAATCCAGGTGGCAGCATTTAAGGTAATCCTTCTTTTTTCATCAATCTGCTGGGCACTCCCAGCCCCAGCACTATGACTTTTTTTTTCTTTTTTTTTTGTAACTGTAAGAATCAGTTAATAAAATATTTAATAATTCCATTTTAGCTAAGGGGAAAGACTTTCATATGCTATTATTTCTTCTTAAAGTGAAACCAAGCTATTTAGTAGTTTAGTAGTCGTAGTTACAAAATATTCACTCTATTTCAGTATTGTGTTGTCCCTTTAAACCAAAGTCAAGCAAGGCCTGGTCTGGGAAAAAAGCAGCATAATTCCAGATGTTTTACCACAGTACTAGGTGTGGGTGTTAAGTTCTAAAATACAGACATTATCAATGTCACTAAACACATTTCCAGCTGCTAAATGATCTGACTAGCTCAAAAGAACTGCAGCCAGTAAATAAATACATCTGGTTTTGTCTAATATGATGCCACATAGTCAGAAGCTGATTTAAAAGTTAGAAAACAAAGAGTATTAATAAATTATTATTTTGTACATATGGTAAATAGCAAGTGTCTCCAATTTTCCACAGTATGAATGAGCTTGTTAAATATATTTATTATTTCTTTGAGAATAGATCAGTGCAGAATAACAAGTTTCACATATGAGTGATTTATATTAAGTCAAGACCTTACACAGTTTCAATAGGATCTATTGACAGCTAAGTTAGATGGCAGCTGATGGCAAACAGTAATGTAATGGCAACTCAGTCTGGAAAAGTGACCTATTTGTATAGTTTAACACAGAATCATTAAGACTAGAAAAGACTTTTAAGATTATTGAGTCCAATCCAACCATAAACCCAACACTGCCAAGTCGATCATATTAGTGAACAACTATGTAAACTTCCTGCTACAATAAGGAATAAAATATTTCCGTGGCTTTAGGTACATCTACAATTTCTGAAACACTTTTATTTCAATCCCAAATTCCCCTGTCACCCTGCTGCCTCCCTGCTGGCTCTCAGACTACTTCTCGTCTGCAGTGTCCCAAATATTGGCCCAAAAAGGGAAGTTCAGTTTCTGCGAGGAGAGAACCGCCTTGAACCGCACAGCTGGGAGGGAATGAGTTCAAATTCGAGCATGGTTGCCAAGAGCATGGTAGCTAAAGCCACTGTGAGGCACTCAACGAAAACTTATTATCTATTGGTTTCGCCCCCAAATAAAAAAATATTTTATTAAAATAGAGTGGCATTCACTTCTAGTTGATCTATGAAGTTCATTGCTGGTACAGAGGGAGATAAGTGGTGAAAATCATCAGGAGTATGGGAAATTTCTTACATGAAGGAAGATGAAAAGGATTAAGAGTTTGTCTTACAGAGAAGATGTATAAAATGGAACATGTCCAAAGTTTATACTAGGAGTGGCTCAGAAATAGCTATTGGGGTATTTTTTCTCATAGTAACTGCTTTTCTCAATTTCCTTGAAACTGAAAGACAGCAAATTTTAAACTGATAAAAGCAGATTCTTTTCATTCAGCACAGAATTAGACTACAAAGTTCATGAGCAAAATAAATGATCATGGCTAAAAAATTAGGAAGATTCAAGCAGTTTAGATCCTTGTGTAGATGACAAGAATACTTAAACATGATCACAGTAAATACTTGAAGTCTGTCTAAAATTCTGCAAGATATGAAAATTTTCATGTTAGAGATTCTATCTACTTTTCCTGTTAAAGGTGACTGACAGGATAAATTAAGGAAGCTGCAGACCTAAGGAAGAGGCATAACAGAAGGCTGTCATTATGACTTGGTCGAATATGATGCACGTGTCCACACTAAAGCAATTTATAATGACACATATATATTTATAGTGCATTCAGGCAGCATTCTGTTGTGATTATAAACATCAATTTATCAAGCACTTTTAAGTTTGTTATGGATCCTGGCTACTACCATAAACTGTGACTTTATTAATTATATCTGTAATGATTGGGCATAGAGATGAAATCAAGCTTTCAGTAACAGCAGTGAGACCTTTTCCTACTCCATCTGTAGTAAAAAAATATGACCAAAACTTAGATCCTGGAAAATGTCTTTGAGAGACATTACACAAGTATCCATAGCTGCAAATCAAAGCAGGGTAAATATAGTTTGAGAAATCCATAGTTTTTCTGTATAGAGTAATTCATTACACAAATCTGACTGGGACATTCCACTACTGCTCTCTTCTTATAGACCTTAAATAAAAAAACAAATGCTGACACATGTATGCTTCTGGCAGGCACAATAGTACTTAGCTTGTTGGGAAGACAGCTTGTTGAGATCTATGTTAGAATTACTCTGATTTTGTTTTCTATGTTCTGCACTTTTACATTTTTGGGAGCTGCTTTTGACAAACCCAACTCTATATTTTGGGCCACTGAGTCAAGGAAACCCCCTGTACTTGCCTCTCTCAGAAATCTACTACCTCCATGGTTATTCTGAGTCACATTTCATAGCACATGAGACTCGGAACTGAATCTGTAAAACGGGGATACATCAGGTTGATATGGGATACATCAGGTTTATATGGTGTTATTAAGTGCGTCAGGGAGCATCATTTGATGAATGAGAAATGTGGCTTCATTCAAACTGATACTATACGTCAGTATTTGACTAAAATCTTTGTTTCCTCTCCCTCCAAAATTTTCACTTTCAAAGGGTGACTCTTCAAGAAATTATCAAGTCCCTCTTTATCTCTCAAACGATTTTCATGTACTGTACACTGAGGAATCCCATAGCAGGTATTGCTAATTCATCCTGAAATCACAGGATATAATGCACTTCAGATGCTCTCTTATTTTGCACTTTTTTGTTTTGTCATCTGGTTACATTTGGTGTATCCAAGAGTCAAATGCAGTCCTGCAGCACAAAGTGGTGACTTTAGCAGAGAATAGAAATCTGGCACAATAATGTCCTTTTAGTTCCCTTTTTTCTATCTGATAACCAGAAACTACTTAACAAGATGCTCATTTACTATCAAATATGTTTCACATGTTTAAAGTATAAAATTTCATCACTTGCTATTAGAACAATGGCTTATCTTCCATGAGCTAATCTTTTATGGCAGATGCGCTGTCTTAAATGTATAAATCTATTAGAAAACCGATCTGATAAAAATTTATGCCTGCAAAATGATGATTCACTTATATCAATGTACTTGTCACTCAGACCTTAAAAAAAATACATAAAATACCACAGAATTGGGTGGGTGCTTTAAATATGCAAGACCTCGATAATAGGAAAATATTAGCCACAAAGTGTAAAGGAGAAACACCAATTAAAAAATAAAATTACCAGTTCAAAGTTTCCAAGTTTGTACACCATATATTATGAATAGCAGCATGTAAGCTTTTGGTCTTAGGGTGCTGCGGCAGCTACCGCATGGGTGACAGCAGGATTTCAGTTTAACTGGAGGTATCTTACCCATCTCCCCAGTTTTCATATCTGTGCTTTATAAAAGCAAACATGGCTTAGGCCTTATGAATCAATATTTCAATACTGGTGTCCAAAGCTGAACTGATGTGGCTGTTCTAATTAAACATCATGCTAGCTCCAAAAAAACCCATCAGAAAAGAATATGGTCTCACTTTCTAAGCTATCTCTGAGGACAGGTTAACTATATAAACGTCTGCTTAATGCGCTTAAAATTATAATTGGTTTATGTGATTCTGTTGCTGATTGCAGATGTGGTTAGCTTTCATCTTCGTATTGAAGTCCACAAGTGTTTTATGCTTGTATCCATGGCATGAATTCCCTGAAAGACACAACAGCATTACAGTGTAATCCAAATTCAGTTAGCATTAAAGTACTTTTTTTTTTCCCAAACCACTCATGGACACAATGGTTCTTTCTGTCTCTTTGCTATGGATAAAATATTTTCCCACAATACTGGTACCTTGCACCAATCATTCTTGCAGAAAATACCTGTCTAACACCAGAGGCACCTCTGACTTACAATATCAGCTACATCGTCTTTGAATGGAGGGAATCCCTGCAGCAATGAAGTCTCTCTTTTCCCAGCACTCATGAAAATAAAGAATAAGCCTAATTTTCCTTCTTCATAAGTAATTTTTGTGGAAGCTTTTGGGGGGGAGAGGTTTGCAAACTTTGATAGAAGTAAAGTTTATAAAAAAACAATTTTCATATATTTAATCATCATAAATTCAGTGGCAAGATGCAAAAGGGGGATTCAAATTAGTGCTCCCTCAGATGGAAAAACATGTAAAAAAGTGAGTCTTACATGCTCTGTGTATACACAGAGTTTCACATTAGTCATAGTGTGGGCCCAGTGATGGGTCACAGAGATATAGAGACAATTCTGGTTTCAGCTGTGAAGATTAGTTAGGGGACAGAAGATACAATGCAAAAGAATCCATGTTTCATCCCTTTTCTGCTTGTGGAACATCTTTTATTTGACATAAACTGTTCCCATACTATTACGTATTAAATAGAAATTATCAAAGACTATCCACATTACTTCAATTGATGGTAGGATATTCAGGACTTACTAAAATTACTTCTATTTAGTGTTTAGTAATTGACACTGCAGGATTTAGAGTTAGTGAATTAAGTCACTATCATCTACTTTGCAAGGTATTAAAGTATATTAAGTGAAATTTAATCAAGAATACATTTTAATCCTGTAGCGATAAATTTAATAATAAAATGTCTACTTGCTACTCAAAACCCTTATTCTGGCGAAGCATTAGATAGATGCAGCAGTAATTTGCTGGATTTCAAAAATTTGAGGTTATAATTTACAGTTATGATGCAGTGCCAGCCCTCTGTATTGGTCACACAATTCTGTTAAAAAAAAGTTTGGAATGATTTGAAATGTTACCATCAGGAAGAGTAAGGGCATCCTTTGCAATAGTAACAGAAAATATTCCTACTTCACTTTGGTTCATCTGTGGTCATGAGGAAATCCACATTTTATTACCAATAAAAGTTACAGCAGAATGCTACTAATACTGTCCAACTAAAAGATACTGGTCATCTTTTTATAAAAATTCATTTGGGGCCTGGTCCAAACCTTCAGGAAGTTAATAGAGAGAACTGCATTTGCTTTCGTGAATCGATTTGACACTAACCAGACCAACAAAACATATAAATAAGAGGATTTTTGTAGAACAAAAGCATAAAATTTTACACTGTGTTCCAGTGGACTATATTGCATTAGACAATATATTACTGCTAGAGAAACCATGAGCTGAATAACAAAAGATAATAATAGGTGTAGCAAATTTCTTATCTATGTTCTCAGGCAGTGAGAAAATGTCAATGGATGTTATCTGTGGAAACACAAGATCATATTAAAAAAAGTGAAATATAGCAAAGAGAAGGCAAATAACCAAGGGCCCCTTTGAGCCTCTGTAGGTGGGAGAGGAGCACTGGAACCAGCCAGTCCTGAGCCTTTATTTGACCAAAGGGGCTCAGACCTGAGTTTCTCTGAGTTCTACTGAGAAACTCTGAGTTCTACTAAGACCAAGAAACTGGGTCTGTGGACTCCTGATTGTAGGGACCTTAGTCAGGGGAAATATCTTGTGTTTTGCTGCTTGGTAAGGTTTGCATTTCAGGTCATGAACTGTGCCTGAGGGAAGGGCCTTAAAGAGGCTTGGGTGTGGTACTAGGGGGTTTTTCTTGGCAGGTGAGGAAGCCTGGGGGACTTAGCAACTACTGTGTGCTTGTATGAGCACCTCACCTTCCAATAAAGACAGGACCATTTCCAGTATTTTAAACCAGACTTGACATATATTTGAGTGCATATCAAGAAAAAATATCACCTCTCAAAACAAAGAGGGAAAAAATAGATATATCGTGATCAATTGATTTGAAATTTTAAAGAAAAGTTCTTGTTTGTTGAAAAGTCACTATTCTTCAGCCAGAAAAAATGCTTGTCTCAGGCTGTAAGCTGTTTGGAAAAAGGATTATCTATATTTTTTCCTGTACTTTTACCCTACTGAGAACAGCATGATTCTTCTCCAGAAATGACACACAAGACCAATAGCAGTAAAACATTGTTATCTCAAAGATGAAAATAAATACACATATATTTATGATCGGTCAAAACACTGTCAATATATTGGAAGTCCACTTGTAAGTCTTACAGCAGAGTTGCATTTGTACACATTCCATGGCTTTTGTAGGCTCCTGAAATAAATTAATGTTGTCCAAATGAGCATGTCCATGAGCAATTGCTTGACCCTGAAAAGGCCTTTAATGTGATTACTCATTAAGTTTACAGGATTAAAAAATTTCACTTTATAACCTGTATGCAACTACCATATCTTTCTAAAAAAAATCTGTTCACGTAGAGACCCAAAGGAACTGATTTTTCTCTCTTTTATGTCATGCTCTCATTCTGAAAAGAATCCTAAGCTATGTGTGAAATAGTAGAAAACTGTATTACTTATCAATGTAAATCAAAGAACCCATGGCTAGTCACACTGGTTCTGAGCTTCCAAGGCGCAAAATGAGCTATTGAAATCTTGTTGAGCTGTTTTTCTATTGTAAATAACCAGGGAGAAACCAATCCATTGAGAATGGAGGACAAAAATATAGCCATAATAAAGATATACACATGAAGAAAGGAAAATAATAATTGAGGAAAGTCAAAATGATTCCATATACTTCATTCAGCAAGGGCAAAATCTGTAAAACTAGGTCTATGTTCGGTTTTACGCAAACAGATTGCTAATTTTTATGCTATCCTGTTTCTCTGGAAGCTGAATTTGTCTCTTACACTACTTTACATCAGGAATGAAGAGCAAAACACAGACAGATGTAGTTTAATGTGAGAAGAATTGAGCAGTATCGAGAAGAAAGTTTTAGCTGGTGAAAGAGTGAATGTGTTGCTTTGATGCAAAAAGTTTTATTTCATGGGAATGCTCAAACAAACAATCTGTTCCAGTGATAAGCAATGTGACTATTTATAGTCTGAGCCTAATACAGACATAACACACTTGACTCTGTGAACAGTGAATACTTTGTGAGGGTTAGAAAGTGAAAAAAGAGCTGCTTGCAGGCACTGCCACATGGTGTATAATGTTTGCTGAGAATGACAATGCAACATCTGCAGATTCTCACAGGATGTGTAATTCTTGTTATTTCAGGGTCTCATCCAATCTTTTTGACATTATTGTAAGATTCACATAAAGATGAATTGATTTTGGTCCTTAGCTTGTCATGTAAAATACTGGCTAAATACAGGGTTTGTATTTGGATAAGTGAAATAAAACCTTCCTATTCCCACACCCTGAATAAGCACTTTCACCTTGTTTAAGATCATTCCAAAAATAACAGGAAGCAGGCAGGTAATAGGTACTATCTGGCCTAACATTATAATTGCAGCCCCAGGCAAGAAGGGAATAATGGATTCTTCTATACCTTCTATACACATTTCCCCCACAACCAGATCTTCAAAGAAAAGGGGCAATTGTAATAATAAAGAATCCAAATCTTTAGAAACCTCTTAAAAGAAAATTGATTAAATCATTACTTTAAAAGTCAATCATTTCTACCAATTCTATGCAGCACAGACATAGTTGTTTACTATTTACTGTTTTCCTTCTTTACTTGAGGGATAAATGTCTGAGGACAAACAAGGTATGGAGAGACTTGTATAACCACAGATCAGCAAATGAGTGAAGAAAAAAGAAAGCTTTTGCTTAAAATGTAGATCTCAGTTGTCAGTGTGCAAATGCTAGATTATAACTACTCTTTATTAGGCTTTCTGATGGCAGGAGTTAGGGAAGGCATGAGCTGGGAAAGCCTGAGCAGCAAGGGAAGCTGTACTGCCATGCTTATTCTGGGAATCGTGTTGTACATTAATCTATCCGTCCATCCATCCATCCATCCATCCATCCATCCATCCATCCATCCATCCATCTTCTGTGAATATAACCAGCTACCTGAACACTCCGATATGTTGCAAAGCTCTTACATTAATGGTATTTGTGACTTCAGCTGTTGATTTCCTGATGTTTGTCAGTGACCTTGGCTTCACCCTTAACAACTGCAGTGAGCTCCAGTTCCATGGGACCTGTTTGTATTTCAGCAGCCTCTCATGAACTAAACTTAGCCTGGAAAAGCAAGAAGTGAAGCCCACACTTAGCCTTTCAAGTGGCAAAGTGGTTGGAGGTAGAACAACAATGTTGACATGACTCAGTGACAGGAGAGGCAGACAGGATCACGGGAAGAAGCAAATGTGGCCTTCAGGTTTGTCAGGAACACACACACAAATGTGGGTGATCTGCAGGCAACTGTGTAACACCATCACCTTAACAGTGCAATCATGACTTAAGACAGTCCCTTCTGGTAAAGGGTTATAGCTAAGCCACCATTAGTAAATAAAAAAAAAAAATTTAAGATATATGCATTTTGGTGTTTTTTCATTGTTTGATTCATGGACATGAGAATTCACATGACAATACTTCTCAAAGAGTGCCCCCATTCATTAGATTAAATTTTTTCGACTGAACACAAAGTGGTTGGTTATGCAATATTAGTGTGACAATTCCTGGAGGATTTGTACACCATCAACAATAAGGGCTCTATGCTCATCAAATACATGGCCTGCAGATGATCATTGTATATGTCTGAGCTCCTAGCTCACACTATCTTGCTAAACTTGTCTGGGCTGAGGAAACTTGTTTTTGCTCTTTCCTGTGGGCCTCCCACTAAGAAACAAAAATGAGTTGATTTCAGCATTTCCATCTCTGCTCTCAAAACCCCACCGGATTCTGAAAAATTAAATATCTCCCCTTAAAAAAATCACAAAATGAAACATTGATCTTTGCAAAAACAAGGAAACATTTACAAAAAGGTGAATGAAACCTCCAGCCCATGTGCAAAGACAATGAGTAATTACCAAGAATAACATGTGTGCTTTGTTTAACTAGAAATACTGCACTTCATTATGCTTCTTTCAACAGCCAGTGAAAACTGTAAGGCTTTTCCTGGTACTAGCAGTGAGAGCTGGAAGACAATACTTTATGTTCATTTATAACCCCCACACAAGTTCCTGCTGATTTACAACTTAGCTCCAGCATTCAGTAATAATGGAACTACCTTTACCCTTGAGAGAGGTTTCATCTTCACATGAATTACTTACCTGGTTTCTATGTTTGTCGTTCATTTCTGACAAATATTCATTTCTGTCCTGTCCAGGAATACAGATCATTTTAAAGATTATAAATCAAGAAGAGTCTAATGTTATCACATAACCTGGCTTCCTACATAAACTATCTGAAGCAGTTTTCATTTGAACTGATTCTTGGTTTTTAGATGTACTGTTTTATCCTGATCTCTTGAGTAAATGCTTGAAAGACAGAAAAAAAGGTCGAGGCCTGCAGGCAACTACCCCTGACCACTCTGTTCTGTCTCCCTTTCTACAACGGCTCTATTGGACTACATTTATAGGTAAACCAAACTGTGCATTGACCCAGAAAACACAAGACATGGTTTGAATCAGGATCCAAAACTCCCCACTACCCCATTGCAACCAGATTTATTTTATCCAGAACTAATGGGAAAGGTTTGTGTAATATGCTGTCCACTTAGTGATACCCACATGTTTTCTGGGGTAGTAGGGCTAGTTGTCAAGGATCAAAGTGGGCTAAAACTGTAGAAGCAGCAGAAACTGCAGAAGCGTGCATGAGGGTGAGCTCTGACCCTGTTTTACTTGCATGCGTAAGAAAAACTCCATGACCTTTATCTAAGCTCGCAGCCACTCTCTTAGGTTTCTTCATCTACAGTTTATTTCTCTTTCATTTATGCAACACTCTCCCTCCACATACTCCACTCCTCTGATCTATTTGTCTTGACTACTGAGTATCTAATAAACAGCTCATATGCCAGAGCCTCAGGATCTCCAAGATGTGTATTCTTATGTTTTCAATCTGCATCTCAGTTCTCCCATATTTTGTTTCCTGTTTATTCCCCCAAGTAAAAATATGGTGTGGTAGCTATTCTTAAAAGCAGGCTAACAGCTAGCTGGGCTGGCTGCCCTTGCTGAGGAAATGGACAGGTGTTGTCCATCCCAGGGAAAGTAACATCTGAGGAAACATTCACAACTGGTGCAATTGATCATGGGATCACTGTAATTGTAATAATGTGGCAAAGTAGCATTTTCAGAATTGAAAATCCTGAGCATTTACTGGATAATGAATTATTCTGATCTGAATTATTCTGGTCACAACTCTATACAGTTGTCTTCTGAAGCTGTCTTAGAATCAAACTTATTTCTGAACTGTGAGGTGAGGAGGGAGGTGGCACATCAAGGTCTACTATGTAGGTGCCTGTTCCATATGCATTCAAGTATAGTGCTAATTTTTATGGCATTGAATTCTCTTCACAGGTTCAGGTGGGCAAAGGAGGCCATTCATTGTTCCCATTTATGTGAAGCAATAATAGAAAGTATTTTTTAAATAGTCATCCATGTGTCTTTTGGTTGGGTTTGTTTTTTTAGTATTTCTCATGGCTTGGGGGCCTTTTTGGCAGTACCTTTCTTTTGAAAGGTGTTGTATCCTCTAGGAGAAAACAGTGATGTGAAAGACCCAACTCTTCTAGCTGAACTATTTGAACATTGAAAGGCACCTACTGATACCATTCTAGTTTTGTCTGGCTGTTTGGGGAGGAAAGAGGGAGTTTTTGACTGTTGCTGCCAATCATAAGTCTTCCATGAGGGTGGTGAGTTTTCTTCTCAGGTAGGCAGCAGGTGTCACTTCCTTCTTCACTCAATATGTCTGAAGGCAGGGAATGAGGTCTTAGGAAAGAAGATGTTCACAGTACTTGAAAAAGGGACAACTTCAAGCAAAAAGACCTTCTGTGCGTACAGCTGCTACTGGGATCACAAGGTAGGATGGGATTGTAATACAGAGTTTGGCGCTGTTGTATTTGGGAAAGAGCTAAGGAGTAGGAGTCGTGGTATGTGATTATATGGTTAGGACCTCAAATTATCCTAGTGGAGGTAATTGACTTCAGTGCTTAAAATGTGTTCTTTTTGCATGCTGGTAACTAACTTCTTTATATAAGCAGCTAATTTTCTTTTCAAATTTCTACACTGGACCTCTGCCACTTATACAAAGTCAGACATGATTCATATTACTTTTGAGACTACTTCAAATATAGATGCAGGTGGCATCATAATAGTGTTGGATGTCACCCTCTGCAGAATGTGCCTTTCTCAAAACCACAGTCCGCCTTTGTGGTTGTTGTTTTAGAAGCAACCCTTCAGCTGGTGTTATCACATGATGGCACAAACTGTGGGAAATGACACAGTCAACAGGTGCTAAGAGACCTTGAATACTAGAAAAAAGAAAAAAGTGAAAAAAAGACTAAAGTTAGGCCAAGAAGATTCAAAAGCACCAGAAATTTTGAATTTCTTTTCAAGGTAGAAACAACCCAAGCAAAGAGAATTATAGGTCATTCTGGCTAGATCAGAGGAACTACTGTATGAGAATAATGTATTTATAGCCCATATCATCATGTGATTTTAAGATTTCCCTACTTTGTTACATCAGGCTTTCTCTAGGACCAAGTAGAAAAAGCTTTTGATTTAGTGCTCTTTATTTGGAAGGTTTTGATGGCAACAGTAAAGCCATACAACACTTTGTTGTTTTAGTTGTTGCTTTTTCAGTTGTACTTAGTTTCAGGATATGGATTCCATGGTAACCATAGAATCTGGTACAAACTTGGTCCTAGAGCTGTTGAAAAGTTACAGTAGATACTGTAAGTCAAATGTCATAAATTTTCCTCTTCTTTTTTTAACTTGAATTCCTAAGGTAATGAGCGTTTGATTGTGTCCAGAGGTCTGTCTCTTCACTTGCATGTTTCCTGCCCCATACATTCTGATTTCACTAGCCAGTTTCTAGGCATTTCAAAATGTGGCAAGTGTCTCGAAGATTATTGTAATCCTAAGTGCTTCTTGGAATTGAGGTCCTTAGTGGAGTACCATCATACATTAATACTGCAGAAGAGCAAAAGGAAGAACTCAGTCTGTTCCAAAAATATATATTTCCCTTGTTGTCCGATGAACCTACACTTACTGGCTGACCACAGAGCACATCAATCTTGCCAGGTCAGCCATGAAAAAATTATTGTTGAGACAGGTCAAAATGGCTAAGGCACAAAAGATTCAAATCTGTAGGAAGCCATCAATTCCTTTGCTTATGGAACCACCTATTAATTACAAATACAAAACCTCTCTGCAATCAGAAATATTCAGCATGCATTAAGCTATTCAATAAGCATATTCATGAATAAATACCCCAAATGCATTTTTAAATCCAATTAAGTATGTGTACAAAATAGCTAAGGAATATGTTGATATGTATATGCATCAGTTCTAAACATTCAAATGTTTACTTGCATAAACAAATACAAACATACAATTACAACACTTGTAATATAGGCACACAGAAAATTTGATTATCATTTCAGTTTGATTAGCATTATCAATTTTCTCTAGGCTACAGACAAAAATCTCAAGTCCAATTAAAAAAGAATAACTGTCACAGAAGTATTTTTATATATTAGTACAAGACCAAAATTGAGCACAATTAATTGTACGAATATATGTTCCAAGCAAAGAGTGATAACAAAAGGTATCTTCTGACACAAAGGCTGAGACAAACTTGTAGTCAAAGACATTGTTTTTTTCATTGCTATCACCAGTGGGGCACATGGCCCATCGTGGCTTCTCTGCCAATTCTTTTTTTTATGAGTCATCACGGCATCAAGAGCCTGTCAAACAACAGAACAGAGATAACACATCCATAGACCACACTGTTACAAGTCTCCACAGTTTTATTCTAACATATTCTAACATACCAGAAGAGGAGTCTCAAAATGACAGCTTCCTCAAGTCCAGCCACTTCTTCAAGTGCTGCTCTCTGTAAGCTTTGGGGAGTTGAACAAAGGACAAAACTGTAAATGAGACTAGCATTAGCAATGGCCATGGGAATCAGCCTGGTCACTGCTGTAGATTAGCCAGTGCTCCTGACACCTCTGCCCAGCTGAAACACTGCGGTGCCCCAGGAACTGTTTCCAAGACATGCTTGCTCCACCTGTGGCAAAGCCTTGATTTCTCCAAAAATGCCAGGAGGGAGAAGTGTGGGGGCAACTACTGGCAAAATAGCTTTAATTTATTTTTGATTTTAAACTGAACCTTTATATAGCATCAGGCCTCCTATGTAAAAGACTGTATGGTACTGGTAAAGAATATTCCTCCCCAAATCACGAAACAAGCAATAAATTCCTCTAAAAATAACTCATTACCTGTGGTCAGAGCTTTCATTTGTCAAACAGGTATTTTTCTCAAAGAATATCTTCTTGTGTTTCTTTTTTTATATTCAGTTATTCAGTATATTTCTTTGCCTTTAGTCTTCTCCATGAGTCCATACTATGAACACCATTAAAATTAACCAATAATGAATTTCTTTAAAAATTTCTACAGCAACTTTTAAAATGGTTTTTTAAAAGGTTTTAATTTCTAAGGAAGTATTCAGAGAAACTCTAATCTTTTCATTATATATAATCACATCTTCCAAATGTGTCTATAAGAAATAACATTAGTATATAACATTTATTCAGTACAATTCTTCACTAATAGTAAAAATAAGGAAAAATTCCAAAGATATGCATGCTATATACAACACAGAAAAGAATATTAAAACTCAAGCCAAATGGAAAGTTATCTTTAAAATCCACAGCAAGACTCTTCCCCAGAGACTGAGTACAATCAAAATAAAAAATTCTACCAAATAATTAACAGGTGTAATTGAAAATGGAGTGAAGTGGTTTTAGGTATATATCCTGAAGGAAGCAGCATAATACCATACTGAATAGTGCATTACAGGAAAATGAAATCCTACCCACTTAGTTGCTGTTGAACCTCTAAGAGCTGCCATTGCACAGGTGGTTAGTAAAGGCAGGAGTTATAAGGAAATCTGGAGCACAACTGCATCCTTCTTCTTAGAAGTGTCTTAGCATCTCTCCAGACAACTAAAATGTTGTAGAGGACATTGTCAAATAACAAATATGGCTGCTGCACTCTAAAGGAATATCCACATCCAAAGCTCAGTCAGTCAAGCACAAGTGGGCTTCAGTGGGCACTGGATTTAGAGCCAGACTGCAGGAGGCAGAGTATCTGATCTCAGTGCTTGGGCAGAAGCCCACACAGCCCATCCCATAGTAATCAGCAAGAGAGCTCTTCTTGTGTACCTACACCCTGTAATCCAAAAGCAAGTTGAGCTGTCTTTGACTATCCAAAGGTTACAATAGCTGAACCAGAAGAGGTACAGAGCACAGTGTTGCACAATTAGCTAGTCTGACAGACTGAAATGAATGTGTTCATAGTATGGACTCGTGGAGAAGACTAAAGACAAAGACATATCCTGAATATAAACAAAGAAACACAAAAAGGTATTCTCTGAGAAAAATACCTGTTTGACATATGACAGCTCTGACCACAGTATGAGTCACTGCAGGTGACTTCTGATGATTCACTGCCATTTTTAAAACTCTGATAACAATCATAACAATCTCTAGTTGTTTCAAAACCTTTTTTTGTGCTTGTGAATAAATAGTTTGGTAGCTTTTCATATCAAAACCCTGTGATTTAGTTTTCTTCTTCTTTTTAAGCCTCTAAGCAGCCATACCCATGGGCTCTAGTGGGTAAGACTGGCTATATTACTTGCTACTCATATCTCAGAAGGCCATTTCTCCTGCAGAGAATCAATCTTGACTGCTCTATCTCAGACTGTAAATTACTTGGAATTCTGGTAGTGATGGTCGTCTCCCAGGAACTGGGCCAAGGGAACAGAACCCATTGTAGGCCACTGGAATGCCACCAGATTATGACCCTTAGTTACTTCCGTGGCCTTTGAGTTGTGATTCCTGCCTTACTTACACAGGAAGATTGAGTCGCTCACTTACACCAGTATCATTACTCAGATAAAAATAGATTGAACTTTCTGTCAGATATGAGAAGGTTCTTCCCAGTCAAGCATGAATCCCTTTCCAAATGAGGTAATACAAACTGAAAACAAAAAAAAAAAAAGAACTTTTTCCATATCAGAAAGAGACAGTTGTGGGTCATTTGAGTTCAGCTAAATGTAATTTGATGCATTTAGTAGTGTCCATGTGGATGCAGTTTAGCAGTGGAGGACTCTGGCCTACACTTACTAGTCCTCTTGGCAGTTCCCACCATATTCTGTCCTAAATGTTTTTTCCTCAGCTGGTCTGAATTTAGGCAAGGTAAGAATGTATCATAGCAGTATCAAGATATTCAGACAAATTTTGCAGGCAACAGTTTCGAAAGTTGACATAATACTGTTTTGTAATAGCTTTCAATAGTTTTGGAAAGTCATTCAAGTTTAATCTGTTTGCAGAGAAATTATTTGAATAAAATAATTTATACCGCAGGAAGAATTTTTTATTCTGTTTGTTCTGTATCTTATTACACACAGGTAACATGAAAATTTTGGGTGGGCAGCACCAACAGTCAGATAATTCTTCTAGTAATTCTGCTCTGAGTTTTTATTCTACTTCAAAGCATATATCAGTGATTGCAATCACCTGAAAAAAAAATCAGGTTTGGGATGATTTATTGCTTGTTTTTATTGCTGACCCTGTGAACATTCCTAGTCCCTTTCAATGCAATATTGAAGAGGCTAACTACTAACTGAACCAATCTGAGCCTGTCTTGGGGTAGTCTGTTTGACTTCATAACAGAATGCTTATTTATTTAATTACCAAGCCTCACCTGGGAATAGCAGCTAAGACTAATTTTTTCCCAAGTTGTTTGTTAGAAAAATATGGCAGGCACAAAATCAGGTCTTAGGAACACAAGAATAGACTGTAAAAATACTTCTTCTGGGTGACACCTAAAACTAATCTAGCTCAGTATTCAACGTCTGCATTGGCCACTAGCAGATGAGGGGGTCTCTCAATTTGAAGCCTCCTGGTGAATCCATCCTGTGTTGATTTGACTGATGTCTTTTAATTAATCTATATTTTGACTTTCTTGCTGTCCCATGGCACTGGTTTTGCCACAGTACAATTGGACATCACATGCACATGGAAAAAATATTCTCCTTCTATTAGGCCTAACCATTTTATGGAGTGGCTCAGGTCCTTATGTTGCAAGAAATAGAAGTAAAAAACAAGAAAGCTTTTACTAAATGTAAAACCATTTTATTGTATTATATTAAATATATGGGCAGTGTTGTTTACTTATAAATCAGTCTAAATGTCCAAGTCCCTACTGAATTTTCCATTTAGGAAAATGCATGTCGCCCTGGCAGTTTATGCCATTTCAGTTACCGTACGGAGATCAACGCTTTTCTGATTCCTATGGGGACATCTGTTCATTAGCACACAGGGTGGCCAATATTGCTTTAGGTAAAGATCAGCTAGTTCCTCTGTTCTACACACTTTGGAAGAATAGCTTTGCTTATAAAATGTAACAAATGTTTCCTGGACTCTGGCCAATATATTTTTGATCCTTTCTTGATCTTCTTTTCACTAATCCTTTTCTTTTTGTATTCTTGCCTTTTGTTGACATGCCAAAATTCTGTCAGTCTTGTTTCCTCTTTCAAAAAACGTATTTTTGTTAAGTTGAATTAAGCATTCTACCCTGTTGCCAAGAGCAAATTAAGTTCCCCCACACTGAAATCAAATTTCGTAAAGTGTCCGGGCAATTAGCTCTAATATGTGGTTGCTGTAACTCTTAATTTTCCCCTTTTAAGGGTTTTCTTTCTTCTCTGTGTTTGTTTCTGAACAGAAGACATGAGATTCCTTCTTTTCCCTCTGGTTGTCATCTTTTAGTTCCCCAGCATCCAGCAACCATCCACTGATACTTAGCCAAACCTCACTTTTAATCTGTAACCCAAAGGTATTTAAGTAACAAATTGTTCATTCTTCAACCAGAAAGCCGAGCTGGTGGACCAGCCTGCTGGAACTGGAACAGGAACAAAACTTGAAGAACAGACTTCTGAAGAGCTCTCCCAGGCACCACATTTAGGCATATCATATGCACATCCTGAGATTTCCCATGACAATTTAAAACTGGCACGGCTCACCCTCATAACGACAGAAGTCTTTTACATCAGAACTTATCTTCTGTGCATTTGTTGTCAGGGTTTTTTATTCCAAGATGTTCAAGGACAAAATAAGAGCACATAATTATTCCAAGTAGATGGGAAATGAAAGGCCCAGTTTCAGAAGGATCATGACAAAATTGTGACTGTTTTTATATGATGGAATGGCCCAGCTCTAGCCTAACCTTCTTGCAAAGCTTTAGCATTCTCACATTTGCATCAGCCTACCATAGGCTTTCTTCTTCAGGCTGCCTTCAGCAAGGAGTTTTTTCTTATCCTATTCCTCAAACCCTTTGTCTTGATGCACAGGCAGGATGCATAAGACTTCTCTCTGCTTGCCCTACCAAGCACTCTGTGGTGAGGAAGGATGTAATCAGAGCCAAGGAAGCAGTTGTTTCAGTTCCAATAAAAAGTCATCTTATATCAAAAACCCCAAATAATAAAAAAAAATCCTGGATGATTTCCCAATGTCAACTAGATTAGGATCAGCTAATTTGTTCATGAGAAATTTGACAGTTTGAACATTATTCAGTCAGCCACCATCCCTCTCTTTCCTTTACATCCCCATTTATTTTGGCAGACTTAAATAGCACACATGATAAAGCTGTATTATAGTAACAGCCATCATGCTATTTTAAACATAACACTAGAAGTCAGAAAAGCTGCTTGGATTCCCAGGGATATATATAGATATATAGATATATATACACACCCCTATATATCTATATACCTGCAAATTGACCAGCCACACTGCAAACACTCTAATGAAGCAACAACTGATTTAAACACATGAAACCTGCAATTACATGGAATACTCTTTTGTTTAAAAAATTACATCTATCCACAGAACCACACAGAAGTGTTTTCCTGCATCCATACTTCCCATTGCTGATTATCAATCCCTGTCAACATCATAGTCCTTTAACCCAAAGACATGAGTATATTCTGCTGTTGCTGTTCTCTCTTTCTTATTCCTACTCACCCCAGCAACACTCCTTAGTCTACCCCTACCCCTTCCCCTTTAGCCTTCTGTCAGCCCTGTAAGGGTTGCAGAGAGGAGGTGCAGCTGAGAGTGAGTGTCTAGTCCTCACTGAGGTTCACTCGGGACTAGTCACTAGCTGCCCTTCAGTGTTTTGAAAATTCCATTATGAATAGTAACATGCTAAGAACCCAGTCTCTATTTCAAGTTAATGTGGCCAGAACAGCACCCAGAAATTCATAGCTAGTCTTTGCCCTCAGTGGTATGATACCCATCTACTTCAGCCAATTCTTCTATTTCTTCCAGACCACTTAAAAAAATTTCCTTGTGGCCAAGGGCAAGAAGGTCAGCATGTATCTCCAGAGAGCGGGCAGAGGGATCCTGAGGAGCATGTGGTGACAGGTGGGAGGTGAAGCATGTTTTCCTTCATCTGTAGCACCACTGTCCCATGGAATGGGTGGGAAAGGGCTTGGAGCTAGGTCATGAACCTCCTCTCCTTTCACTCTAGGCTTCCCTGAACACTTAGGCAATCCCAACCCAGCACAGGCTCATTGCATGTGATCTCACCACAGCAACCACGTGTGACCTGCTCCCAGCTTTCATGCGGTACAGGAACAGGGACAGCCACCTTTCTCTGTGTCATCAATATCAGAACAGCAGTGCCTGTACTCACAGTGCCTCTCAGAAAAGGCTGGGGTGTCTGAAGGCAGGCCTGATAGTTTGTGAATTCCCACAAAATTCACCAATTTCATTCTTCTCTATTTCATGAGCTACCTTCTACTCTTCTCTCTTCATCATTTCATTTTCCATCTGGCAGACCTGATTCATGCTCTATTCTGTGCCACATGCTTCAGCTTCTTAATCCTTCTTGATTCTTACCCCTGATAAGACTGACTTCTTTGTTATTAATGTTATCAAAAGGATGAATTAAAATTAATGCAAGACTTGTAGTTCAGCTGCATTATTGAAGTGAAAAGTCAAGCCAGTCAAAACAGCAAATGAAACATGCTCAAAGGCATATCACAGCAGCTTTTAAAAGAAAACACAGACTCTTTATAAAAGCCTAGGCTTCTAGACAGTAGAGAGAAAGGTGCATGACCATACAAGGGACAATATGTACTCACAGAAACTATTTGTGAAGTACGTATGATACTTTTCAAAGATTTTAGGTCAGTTACAATGATAAGCACAATACATTTTATGATACAGCTACAGCATCTGTATGTTAAACTTAAAATATAATCTTCTATAGGAAAAAAATTGAATTTTTATATTGTAATCTTGACACTATTTTCCTATTAACATCAATCATATTTTCCCATATTTTCCTGATATTAAAAACATTTTATCCAATATATTTGAGTTAGTTCATAGTGTCATTTAATATGCAGCTACTGTTTTTAAGCTTTGAGTGAAAGGAAGAAGTAATTTTCTTTTTGAACAGCATCTGCTGTGTATTTCCCAGTTGCTTTAATTCTCGTTCTTTTGGAATTTTATTTTGCAAGCTAAGTACTTAAACTTGCATGTCCTGGTCTTTATACTAGGATTTCCACTTCTACAACAAGCACTCTTGAAAGGCATATCATTTTATAAGCATTATTTCCAAGTATGATCAAGTGGGGAAAAATCAGAAAAATCTCAGATGGAAAATATATTTAAATTATCATGAAGCATAAAAAGAAAAAAGGTAGCTATGATTGCATTAGAAAGAGGAGGAAAACAGTGTAAAGGTCCATTAAATAATGTAGGCAGCATGGCTTCTCATACACAAAAGCATGAAAGATATATTGCAATCACATGTGGAAAAAAGTATTTTTTAAGAAGGACAGAAGAGTACCAGACAGAATACAGAAAAAGCAGGTTTAAAAACAAATTTAAATTAATGTTTTAGCCAGCAGAGGTTGATGAAATTTACCCTAGACAAAAACGAGAAAAAGTTTGAAGTAGCCAAACTAGCTGATTTTGGAACTAACCAAGGTACTTTCCCAAATATTAGTGATTGCATGTGGGAACCTGGGAAGGACAAGGGAAGCTCTGGAAAATGAGAAAAGGCAGAAGTCTTTTTACAGAGGGAGGAAGAAAGATGTGAAGATGCCGAGCATCATAAACTAATTGGTCTATAAAAATACTGTAATGAATTACTGAACAATCCACTTCAAGAGCTGTCAAGATAATAAAAATGATAGAAAAAAAGCAACAAGGGTGTGTTGAGAACAGCTCACTTCACACCAAACTAATTCATTTCTTTGACCGGTAATAGACATAAGGAGCACAGAAGGAAGAAGCAGAAGAAGGCTGCATTTCTACTGCAATAAAGGTTTGTCATTGTCCACGTGGTCTTCTGGAGGGAAGCAGAAACTTTATATGGTCACCATCAGGTAGATAAGGTTGGCTGAATTGGTTTCAAATCTGCTTATCAGTGACTTGCCCACCAAACAAAAACCGTATCTCAAGTGGATGTGATTCTGCCATGGGTCTACTGAATCCAGTTGTATTTAATGTTTCCATAGTGACAAGCAC